>NW_027362775.1:27080000-29480000 GCF_046119375.1 Phyllobates terribilis
GGAGACACATTTTGGGGTGCATCCTCCAAAGTGCTAAATACTACCTTCAACAGCCCCTAAAATGCTGAATCCTGTTTATGTCCCCCAAGTGATTCTTTCTGCGCTACAGTCACATTTTCGGGTCCATTTGAGAAGACACATTTTTGGGGCGCAGCCACCTCAAGTAATAAATACTGCCTCCCACAGCCCTTAAAATACTAAATCCTGTTTTTTATGACCCCCCCATTGATTATTTGTAGAAATCTGACACATTTTGGGGGTACATTTGAGGAGACACATTTTGGGGTGCATCCTCCAAAATGCTAAATACTACATTCAACAGCCCCTAAAATGCTGAATTCTGTTTTTTATGTACCCCAAATGATTCTTTCTGGGCTACAGTTACATTTTGGGGGACATTTTGGGGTACATTTGATAAGATACATTTTGGGGTGCAGCCACCTCAAGTACTAAAAACTGCCTCCCACGTCACCACGTCTGTATTTTTTTATCCTCTCCTGGTTTTGGCTTACAATAACTGATATGAAAAACTGACCCAAACATAGTCTGTTCTCAGTGCATTGCATTGCTCTGTTTTGCAGCCGTACGGCTTCAGGCCTCTACTTCTGTCAGCCGTAGGGCTGCCCAATGTATCTCTATAGGAAATCTGTGTATGACCGATATTTCTCTTTCTTTTTCTTTGAACACAATTATTGAAACACCTGAATGTTTTGGGGGCAGGTCAGATGCAAGTTGAGGGGTTACTTGACCCCCTCCAATTTGGGGGGGGCTTAAAGGGGGCTGGAACTTTTTTTTTTACTTATTACACTAGTTATTTATTGTGATCATTTCTGGGCTACATTCACATCTTGGGGTCCATTTGAAAAGATACATTTTTTGGGGTGCAACTACCTCAAGTAATAAATACTGCCTCCCACTGCCCCTAACTTACTGAATCCTGTTTTTTGTGTCCCCCAAGTGATTATTTTTAGAAATGACACATTTTGCGGGTACATTTGAGAAGACATTTTGGGGTGCATCCCCCAAAGTGCTAAATACTACCTTCAACATCTAAAATAATGAATCCTGTTTTTTTATGTACCACAAGTGATTCTTTCTGGGCTACAGTCACATTTTGGGGGACATTTTGGGGTACATTTGAGAAGATGCATTTTGGGGTGCAGCCACCTCAAGTACTAAAAACTGCCTCCCACGTCACCACGTCTGTATTTTTTTATCCTCTCCTGGTTTTGGCTTACAATAACTGATATGAAAAACTGACCCAAACATAGTCTGTTCTCAGTGCATTGCATTGCTCTGTTTTGCAGCCGTACGGCTTCAGGCCTCTACTTCTGTCAGCCGTAGGGCTGCCCAATGTATCTCTGTAGGAAATCTGTGTATGACCGATATTTCTCTTTCTTTTTCTTTGAACACAAATATTGAAACACCTGAATGTTTTGGGGGCAGGTCAGATGCAAGTTGAGGAGTTACTTGACCCCCAAAATTTTGGGGGGCTTAAAGGGGACTGGAATTTTTTTTTTTTTTTTTTTTTTTACACTAATTATTTTTAGTAAACATTTCTGGGCTACAGTCACATTTTGGGGTCCATTTGAGAAGACACATTTTGGGGTGCAGCCACCTCAAGTACTAAATACTGCCTCCCATGTCACCACTTCTGTATTTTTCATGCACTCCTGGTTTTGGCTTACAATAACAGATATGAAAAACTAAACAATAAACTAACATGTGAACTCAGCCTTACAGTGTATTTTCCCTTATATCCTGTATTTTGTTGTATATTCTAGAGTGAACAGCATGTATTGTGGAAATAAATCTGCTATGGTGTATTCTTATAAATGAACAGTAGATGGCAGTCTAGTCTGCTCTCAGTGTATGGCAATGCTGGGGGAGGGGGGCTGTGTATTTCTGTATTGAAGCTTCTCTCTCTGAGAAGACATTAAATGTTAATTAGCTGCTTGTATAGGGGGAGGTTTAAGATAAATCTGCTATAGTGTAGTTTTAAAAAGAAATAGTAGATTGCAGTATAGTCTGCTTCACATCGCTCTCCCCGGGTCCGACATACATACATCTTCACATCGTCCTCCCCGGGTCCGACATACATAGATCTTCGCATCCCCCTCCCGAGGTCCGACACAGCGCAACATCCCCCTCCCCAGTTCCGACACACAGTGCAGCATCTCCGTCCCCAGGTCCGACACACAGCGCAGCCTCTCCCTCCCCAGGTCCAACACACAGCGCAGCATTTCCCTCCCCAGGTCCGACACAGCGCAGCATCTCCCTCCCCATGTCCGACACACAGCTCAGCACCTCCCTCCCCAGGTCCGACACACAGTGCAGCATCGCCCTCCCCAGGTCCGACATACATACAGCTTTGAATTGCCCTCCCCGGGTCCGACATACATCAAGCTTCGCATCACTATCCCCAGGTCCGACATACATACAGCTTCACATCGCCCTCCCCGGGTCCGACATACATACAGCTTCGCATCGCCCTCCCCGGGTCCGACATACATACAGCTTCGCATCGCCCTCCCCGCGTCCGACATACATACAGCTTTGCATCGCCCTCCCCGGGATCGACATACATACATCTTCACATCGCCCTCCCCGGGTCCGACATACATAGATCTTCGCTTCCCCCTCCCCAGGTCCGACACACAGCGCAGCATCTCCGTCCCCAGGTCCGACACAAAGCGCAGCCTCTCCCTCCCCAGGTCCAACACACAGCGCAGCATTTCCCTCCCCAGGTCCGACACAGTGCAGCATCTCCCTCCCCATGTCCGACACACAGCGCAGCACCTCCCTCCGCAGGTCTGACACACAGTGCAGCACCTACCTCCCCAGGTCCGACACAGCGCAGCATCTCCCTCCCCGGGTCCGACATACATACAGCTTTGCATTGCCCTCCCCGGGTCTGACATACATACATCTTCGCATCACCATCCCCAGGTCCGACATACATACAGCTTCACATCGCCCTCCCCGGGTCCGACATACATACAGCTTCGCATCGCCCTCCCCGGGTCCGACATACATACAGCTTTGCATCGCCCTCCCCGGGTCCGACATACATACATCTTCACATCGCCCTCCCCGAGTCCAACATACATAAATCTTCGCATCTCCCTCCCCAGGTCCGACACACAGCGCAGCATTTCCCTCCCCAGGTCCGACACACAGCGCAGCATCTCCCTCCCCAGGTCCGACACACAGCGCAGCACCTCCCTCCTCAGGCCCGACACAGCGCAGCATCGCCCTCCCCTGGTCCGACATACATACAGCTTCACATCGCCCTCCCCGGGTCCGACATACATACAGCTTCACATCCCCCTCCCCAGGTCTGACACACAGTGCAGCCTCTCCCTCCCCATGTCCAACACACAGCGCAGCATTTCCCTCCCCAGGTCCGACACACAGCGCAGAATCTCCCTCCCCAGGTCCAAAATACACACAGCCAGCATCTCCCTCCCCAGGTCCTACATACATACATACAGCATCTCCCTCCCCAGGAAAGCCCTCTAGGTACATGCTAGTAATGTAATACAGCAGCACACAAAGTAAGTGAAAAAAAAAAGCCAATAGCCCATGTGGTGAAGTTTCGGTCCCATATCGTGGACCTTTAAGCAAGTACCAAGTGCAAGTGCAGAATATTTAAGGCAGCCAAATTATACAATTAATCAGCAGCAATTCTGAAATAATTGTAACAGTGCATATACAGTGTACAATAATAATGTGCATCAGGTGGAATAAAGACAATCTATACATATACACAATTACTCAATAATGTGATAAGAATAATATATCCAGCTTCCAATAATGTGCAAAATGTATTGACGGGAGTAGAATAAAATCTACATGAAATAACGCCCAGACAGCGCAGCAACGCGTTTCTGACGCCATGTGTTCAAATATTCATTCTCATGGAGTATATATCCTTTAAATATTGAATCAATATTATCAAAGGTTAACAATTATTGGTCATAAAATAGCCTTCAGCTAAACAATTGATTTTGATAAATTTACATTAGAGTGTACTTAGTGATTTGTATTTATCTATCTGTATACAGGGGGCTGTATACAGAGGGGTCTGTATATATACAATGTATATGCTTGCAAACACTGTATTAATAACAGCCCTCAGTCTCGCTTCCTCACCCCCTGCAGCGTGATGAGGTCTCATGGTGCCGCAGTGACATCAGCAGCGTGCGCACGCCACAGCCCGAGGGCTCAGGGAGCTGACTGGAGCTGCACTAACCCCGAAACTACCGGCGCACACCAACTTTCATTTGAAATAGCATCTTAAAGACACTAATAAGAATAAGTACAGGGATAACCGCCACCCCCACATGCCGGCGAAAACTCCAGTTTTGTTATGGAGTCTGGGGAAGGGAGGGGAAATTTGAAAAAAATATATATATTTATTTTTTTAAATCCTGAGCCTAGCTCCGCCCCCACGACCCACCACCCTAGGCACCGGACCTAGAGATATAGATAGATAGATAGATAGATATATAGAGAGAGATATATATAGATAGAGAGATTTGTTTTTTTTTTTTAAATCCCAAGCCTGGTTCCACCCCCTGTCTTAGATAATCCTCTTGGCTTCCATACGCACTATGCAGCTTTTTCTTTGATCCCTCCTGCGGTTTCTGGTGGCTCGGGGAAGAGGGCACCCCCAGCACCATGTTACATCAATGAGAAGATTCAATGGCATTTCCCTATCTCACTTTAACCTCGATTTCTCCAGAACCGTGGGTCCGATAAACAATCCAAGATATAAGTTCTGTAGACTGGACCGTCAGCTTTCCAGGGATTCATCTCCTGAGTGAGAGGCATCTTGTACTGAGAAGCAGCACCCCGAGAGCCGTGACCCCCCTCTGACCAGGCGGCCCATGTCTACTAAATGAGGTTACCCACTTTCCAGTGCTGATATCTCGGCTTGTGAAGGTCCAAGATGGCCCAAACTTGCAGTGTGTACAGAGCTCAAGTAGACCTACAAAATGAGTGGTGGCACTTGTTAATATCAAGAGTGGTTCCAGTACCAGACATGTCTAAAATTGGTACCGTTTGCTCCGGTTCCGAAGGTCCAATCAAAAATCGGCGACATACACTTTGTAGCACTCGCTCTCCCCTTACAAGCAACTCCTCACATGTGTATGTATGTCATTTTCCTGAGGGGCAGCACACCAAGAAGCAAGGCACCCATACCTGGTTAATGCTAAGTGTGAGACTGTGATAGTGAGTGCCGTATTTGGCACATACTATCAAAGTCTCACACTAAAGATCTGCATCTGAAAATGCTCCTCCAACTTTGGGGGCACAGATCTCAGCCACTAAGTGAGCAGACTGCAAACGGACAGAGATGTATTTAGATAATCCTCTTGGCTTCAATATTCACTATGCAGCTTTTTGATTGAACCCTCCTGTGGTTTTTGGTGGCTCGGAGAATAGGGCACCCCCAGGACCATGTTAAGTCAATGGGAGGAATGAATGGGGTTTCCCTATCTCACTTTAACCTGGATTTTTCTGGAACCATGGGTCCAACAAACAATCCGAGATATACATTCTGTAGATTGGACCATCTCCTTTCCAGGAATTCATCTCCTGAGAGAGACACACCTTTTACCGAGGAGCAGCACCCCGAGAGCCGTGATCCCCCTCTGACCATGCGGCCCATGTCTACTGATGTGGTTACCCACTTTCCAGTGCTGATATCTCGGCTTGTGAAGGTCCAAGATGGCCCAAACTTGTAGAGTGTACAGAGCTCAAGTAGACCTACACAATGAGTGGTGGCACCTGGTAATAGTCAAAGTGGTTCCAGTACCAGACATGTCTAACTTCTGTACCGCTTGCTCTGGTTCCGAAGGTCCAATCGAAAATTGGAGATATACACTTTGTAGCACTCGCTCTCCCCTTTCAAGGTACTCCTCATGTATGCCATTTCCCTGAGGAGCAGCACCCCAAGAAGCAAGGCTACCTGGTTAATGCTAAGTGTGAGACTGTGATAGTGAGTGCCGTATTTGGCACATACTATCAAAGTCTCACACTAAAGATCTGCATCTGAAAATGCTCCTCCGACTTTGGGGGCTCAGATCTCAGGCACTAAGGGAGCAGACTGCAAACGGACAGAGATGTTTATAGATAATCCTCTTGGCTTCAATATGTGCCTAGCGGAAAATACAAATTTCAAAAAGAACTTCGGCACTCCATACATGAATTCATAAGAAATATTGCATCTAGACTGATGTCACTTTACAAAATGAAGGTTTTTTTGTGCATAATTTGGCCAATTCATGTGTGCCTATCAACCATTACAAGGTAACCTTCATATGATGGGTAACTACGCTAAGCTACCACTGGATATGCCACTCTTGGGCTGTAAGTCTCTATGGACAATATGTCTCTGCTTGGGCTTTAAACCTACGATGTATGGGCTGGTAGAGAAAGTTAAAACCACCTGTGAATGAATAGAAGGAATTAGTGGGAGGGAAGCATGGTTAGAAAAAAGGCTATCAAACTTCTAATAGTGTGAACACTTACCTGCTGCAATGTCCCAGGAGAGGGATCCAAAAATGATTAATAGAAAAGAGAGGGGTCGCTCACTGGTCTATTCGGGTGCTCTGAAGAAAAAAGTAATCTAAATTGCAAAAAGAACTTCGGCACTAGCGGAAAATACAGGCCTGAATATATCCGTTAAATAATAGAATAAATATTATCAAATGTTAAACATTTTTGGTCATAACATAAGCTTCAGCTAAACAATTGATTTTGATAAATTTACATTAGAGTGTACATTGTGCTTTATATCTATCTATCTGTATACAGGGGGCTGTATACAGGGGGGTCGGTTCTATACAGTACAGATCAAAAGTTTGGACACACCTTCTCATTTAAAGATTTTTCTGTATTTTCATTACTAAGAAAATTGTACATTCACACTGAAGGCATCAAAACTATGAATTAACACATGTGGAATTATATACTTAACAAAAAAGTGTGAAGCAGCTGAAAATATGTCTTATATTCTAGGTTCTTCAAAGTAGCCACCTTTTGCTTTGATGACTCCTTTGCACATTCTTGGCATCAAAAAATTTGAAGCATCCTTTTAATGCAATGGTTTTACTTGTTTTTATTGGAATATGAATATTGTAGATTTAGACTGTGTGCACACGATAAGGAATAGTAGCGTTTTGGACGCAGCGTATTTTTACTGTGTTGTACAGTACAAGTACAGTGGATGGGATTAACAGAATCCCATGTCCACTGTGCTTCTTTTTTTACACTGCATAAAGTCACCTGCAGTGCGTGTTTTTGAGCCGCAGCATGTCAATTGGTCTTGCGGCAATGCAAAAAACGCATGTATATCATAAATAAAGAAATAATTTAAAAAAATTATGTGGGGTCCTCCCTATTTTTGATAACCAGCCCAAGTAAAGCAGACAGGTGCAGGTTTATAATACCAAGCTGGAAAGGTCCATGAATATTGGCCCCCTTCCTGCCTACGCCCGCAGTCGCCCCAGAATTTTCCCATCTATGAGATGGGCCAATTCGGGCACTTTGCCCGACTCTTCCCGATTGCCCTTGTATGGTTTCAAACGAGGGAATAGTTTATGGGGTTGATGTCAGCTTCATAATGTCAGCTGGCATCAAGCCATGGTGTTAAGAAGTAATTTTTCTCCTTGCGGAGAGCGACATGATAGAAGGAATTAGTGGGAGGGAAGCATGGTTAGAAAAAAGGCTATCAAACTTCTAATAGTGTGAACACTTACCTGCTGCAATGTCCCAGGAGAGGGATCCAAAAATGATTAATAGAAAAGAGAGGGGTCGCTCACTGGTCTATTCGGGTGCTCTGAAGAAAAAAGTAATCTAAATTGCAAAAAGAACTTCGGCACTAGCGGAAAATACAGGCCTGAATATATCCGTTAAATAATAGAATAAATATTATCAAATGTTAAACATTTTTGGTCATAACATAAGCTTCAGCTAAACAATTGATTTTGATAAATTTACATTAGAGTGTACATTGTGCTTTATATCTATCTATCTGTATACAGGGGGCTGTATACAGGGGGGTCGGTTCTATACAGTACAGATCAAAAGTTTGGACACACCTTCTCATTTAAAGATTTTCTAGGTTTTCTATATTTACATTAGAGTGTACATTAGAGTGTATATTTACATTAGAGTGTACATTGTGCTTTATATCTATCTATCTGTATACAGATAGAGCACGTCAAGGTTAGGAGACTTTTTAAGCCGCAATGCTCCTCTGGGAAATATGCAAATTGTCTCTTCAGAAAGGAAGAGAACTAGAACTCTAGCACCACCTATTGGAAATAGCAATCCTAAAAGTCAATATTGACCTTTTAACGATGCTTATCACATGACTTAGGATAAAAGCCAAGACCAGAAACTCAGTTTGCCGACACTGTGTTTTGGGGTACTGCCCCTTGTCGGAACAAAGTGTGAGTTCTGGTTTGGCTGGGTGAGAGGCATCAGACCGTTATCTAAGAAGTAACGTTTCTCGTTGCGGAGAGCGACATGCTAAGCATGTCAAAGTGAGGAGACTTTTCAAACCGCAATGTTTTTCTGGGAATTATGCAAATTGTCTCTTCAGAGAGGAATAGAGCCAGAACTGTAGTGCCACCTATTGGAAGTATCAATCTTAAAAGTCAATATTGACCCTTTAACGAGCCTTATCACATGACTTAGGATAAAATCCAAGACCAGAAGCTCACTTTGCTGACAGTGTTTGCCAGAAGAGCATTGCTCCTTGTGCTATGAGTACAGTTTTTTCTTTTTTACCGTTTGATAGAAGGCACCCAAGTGCCGCTAAGTGTGTGTAGAAATACGAATACCACTATAAAATACTAAAGGCAGATTAGGGACAAAGTTTTTTATATACCCCTAGGCGTTTTTAATCAAATATGAAATAAAGGCTAAGTTTCATGACTTGTTAGAGAGGGGTCTCTTTTGCGGTTCTCCCCATTTTGTAAATACATTATCAATATACCCCTTCCAGGCCATTGTTTTCCTCACAATTTGTTATATATTACTAACCCAGTAATAAAAAAAACACACACAGGATAAAATAGTTTATTTTAGAAAACACTCCCCCACACTTCACTCACCAACTTATTAAAAAGCAAAAAAAACACCCTAAAGATCTGGCTTAATCTAGCAAATCAGGAGTAGCCCAAAAATGGGAACCTGAAAGACATAAAAACAGTTAAATAAAAACAAGAAACACTCCCTAATTCACCAATTTATTATTAAGTAATAATTAATGATGGGCGAGCACCAAAATGCTCGGGTGCTCATTGCTCGGGTCGAGCAAATTGGAATGCTCAGGTGCTCGATCCGAGCAACGAGCCCAATGTAAGTCTATGGGAAAGTCGAGCATTTTTCAGGCCGCTCCCTCAGCGGTCTTCAGAGGGACTATGTGAGAACGAAGTTCCAAAAGCCCTAAAATTATCCGAAGGTAAAAAGGTAGAAAGGGTCCACAGAATTGGTCCTCCACCCTCTGTCTCTGGAGCCCACAATACTACCAGGCCAAGACAGGTCATTATGAAATTTTTGGATTTCAATGATAAAGCTGACATTATCCGAGCTTACAAACAATTAAACCACCCATTGATCATTCAAGGCCATAAAATCCTGCTTTTCGAAGACTACTCAATTGAAGTAACCAGGAAAAGGAAGTCCTTCAGTGCTTTATGCACCAGACTGCGCAAAGAAAAAATCCGCTTTCAACTGCGCTACCCGGCTACTCTTCGCCTGAAAGACACTGATGGCTCTTTCCGGGAATTTATCTCACCTGATAAGGCAGACTCTTTTGTCAACAGTCTCCTGGGCCCAGTCCTGAACAGACCCTCCAGGTGAAAACTTCCTCTAGTTCACAGTCACCTAGGAGACCCACGAAACAAGGAGACCAGAGCTATAACAATCGTTGATTTAATGAGTTTCTCCTTTTATACGCCTGGTGGCCCTGGAGTGAAAGTCTTTTATGAAGGCAATTGTTTGAGAAAATTCTGATAAATTACCTTAATTAAGGGGGGAGTTAGGTTTGAATTTGAATCTAAATTTAAATGTAATCTGTTATATTGCACACATGGTCGGGCAGAAGTGAAGCCCAGGAGATAGTCTTTTCCCTAGCGAGCAGTTAAAAATGTTTACGCTCTTGCTAGGTCAGTTCTTTAAAACTTTTGTATATTGTTTTTTTGGGTTTGTTTCACATGTTCGAGCTTTGCTCGTTAGTACGTAATCTAACTACATGTCATCATTATTTTGTAAGTTGTTCACCAAACATGTCTATCTTTACAGTCTTTGAATATGTATATCGTATCTTGGAATGTTAAAGGTTTGCGCTCTCCCCAAAAATGGATGAAAGTCCTTAGACATTTAAAACGTTTAAAGCCTGACATAGCCCTTCTACAAGAAACACATTTGCCTGAAGCAGATTTCCCCCGGATGAAAAAATTATGGGTTGGGGGTATCTATGGTTCACCATCCGTAGATAGAAAGGCTGGAGTCTTAATCCTTATTAATAAGCAGTTTATACACCAGGTCATAAGTCAGCAGCAGGATGGAGAAGGGAGGTTGATTCAATTAACATTATCTACGTCTTGTGGAACCTTATCTACAATGTATATGCGCCTAACGTAGGCAACAAACCTTTTTTTAAACAATTGGAGACTAGACTCTTATTTGACTCCAACCCTAACAAAATAATAGGTGGAGACTTTAACTCGGTGGTTTCAGTTCATGAGAATAGGAAAAACACTACTGGTACTCTGCAATCGGTTACCTCGCATGACAAAGCACTAGCACCTTTTTTGTCTAGCTGCCAATTAATTGATTCTTGGAGGTTTTTGAACCCCAGTAATAGGGAATATACGCGCTTCTAACACGCCAACGACTCTTGGTCTCGTATTGACTACTTTTTTGTATCTTCTCCTCTGTTGGCTAAATTGATGATATTGTTATTTCTGATCATTCTTCAGTGAGCTTGGAACTATCAAAGGATTTCCCTCGGGGCCCTGACTTCTTGTGGAGATTTCCAGATTACTTTTGCAAAGACGACTCATTTATTTCCTCTCTCAAGATATGGTGGAGCGAATTCTTATCTGATAATTCGGCACACCAAGATAACCCCACATTATTGTGGGAATCGGCCAAGGCGGTACTGAGAGGAAAAATTTTGGCGTATACTTTTTCTCTCAAAAAAGGGTTATGAAAAAATATAGTGAACTGTCCTCTGAACTGAAACAAGCCTACACTACATTTCTTCTTGATCCTTCCCCTCTTAATAAAACACATTGGTCTCAAAAACAATCTGAATTCAACCAATATGCAGATATGAGAGAAAAATTCCATTTATCTCAAACAGAAGCATTCTTTTATAGGTTTGGTAACAAATCGGGGAGGATGATGGCAAATTTAGCTAAAGGTATGAGAAAGCCACAGGGAATATTTCAATTAAGAAATATTAATGGGGTTATTCACACGGACCCTAAATCAATTAATGAGATTTTAGGCTCATTCTATAAGGACCTATACAAAAAAACAAAACAAACCTTGCCCCTCTCTGATACACTCTTGGATAAGGTCAAATTACCTTTTTTTTCGGAGGAACATAAATCTATATTAAATAAACCTATTTCATTGGAGGAGATTACCACTACAATTAAAAATTTGAAACCAAACAAAGCCCCTGGACCTGATGGATACACTTCTGACTTCTTTAAATCCTTAACGGAAGAGGTGTCCCCGTTGTTAGTACCGATCTTCAACAAAATAATTTGTGGCAATCCCATTTTCCCTTCCGCAAATATGACTTATGTCAAATTATTACTAAAGCCAGACAAAGATCCATTATCCCCCAATTCATACAGACCGATTTCACTTATAAATATCGACATTAAGCTTTTATCTAAAATAATGGCTGATAGACTGGCCTCCATTCTACCCCACCTTATATCCCATGTACAAGCAGGCTTTGTTAAAGGTCGCTCAGCCACGCTAAATATTAGGAAAGTATTATTGGCGCTCGATAAAATCCACTCTACTCCTGATCTAAAGGGATCCACAGCAATTATCTCCCTTGACGCCGAAAAAGCCTTTGATAATATAAGTTGAGATTGGTTATACATGGT
The DNA here is from genome assembly GCF_046119375.1 of Phyllobates terribilis. NCBI lineage: Eukaryota > Metazoa > Chordata > Amphibia > Anura > Dendrobatidae > Phyllobates > Phyllobates terribilis. The sequence continues at coordinate 27,092,156 of NW_027362775.1, forward strand.
TTTAACGAAGATGTCATTGTCAGGCCCCTTTTTTAATTACATTCGTAATTTATACACGTCTCCAAAAGCCCAGCTGTGTACCCCAGGTTTTTTATCCTCTCCCTTCCCTCTTGAAAAGGGAATGAGACAAGGATGTCCTTTATCCCCTTACTTTTTAATCTGGCACTAGAGCCCTTAGTCCGTATTTTGTCAGACCCTAAAACTTTTTCAGGCATCCAATTTAACAAAAAATCAATTCAGGCTGCTTTTTTTGCAGACAACATCATTTTGTTCATGTCAGATCCCTTTCTACATTTACCTCTGGTGTTGGATCTACTTAAAAATGTTGGCTCATATTCTGGATTCAAAATAAACACAAAAAAATGTGAATTGCTACCATTAACTGAAAAGGGTATGAAACACTACCCAAAAAAATCTTTCTATGATATTAATATAGCTACATCACATATCACGTATTTGGGCATAAAAATAGGCCGGTTGCCATCTTCTTTATATACATTAAATTATCCCCCCCTCATCAAAAAAATTACTGATCAATTGAAATCGTGGCAGGATTTGCCCTTGTCTTTTTTAGGTAGGGCGCATCTCGTTAAGATGATAAGTACTTCTAAAATTATGTATCAACTCCAAACTCTGCCATTACTGCTGAAACACTCTGACGTAATCACACTTAATAAGGCCTTTAGTCATTTTATATGGAGAGGAAAACGTCCTAGGATTAGCCTTGACAAACTTATGTCGTCCAAGGATGATGGAGGCATCAATTTTCCAAGTATCAGGAATTATAACCTTGCTTGCCTTTTTCGCTACATAATTGACTGGCTCCACAAAAGACATACATGCTCTGATTACTCTTTGGAATCAGACTATGCTTACCCCTTTAATTTAACTGCACTTCTACACTCTCGCTACTCTTCTGTACCCCCAGCAATCAAAAGATCAGTAACTTTTAAAGACACCATTTCCGCTTGGAAAGCAGTTAGAAAAAATTATGGCCTTTGTTTCAGAATTTCTAAGCACTTGCCGCTATGGCGGAATCCGGAATTTCCACAGGGCAGTGAAAATAAATTATTTTTTAAATGGCAGCAAGCAGGTATACATAACATATCTCACCTACTTCACCCAAACGGTCGGAGATGGTTGACGTTCCCAGAATGTATAGATAAATATGATCTACCCTTACAGCATGGCCTCCAATTTGAACAAATTAGATTATCCATTATGTCAAACTTAAAGGATGTCACCTTCGAGACCTTTCAAAACTAACTAGATATCATTTTACTATATCCAACTGGTACTCCCTCAATTTCTAGTCTTTACTCGGCTATGAAATCTAATTTATTAAAGATACACCCAGACATTTTCTTTAAATATTGGAAGCAGCAACTTGATGACATTGAAATCCCTACTAAGATCAGATTAGGCTGGAATATATTTAGAAAATACATTATAAACGAATCATGGAGAGAGACTCAGAATAAAATAATACACGGGGCCATTTACGCTTTTAATATACCGAAAAAAGATCCCTTGTCAAATAGGATGATTGCATGCCCTAAATGTCATCACCCATACTCTGATCTTATGCACGGCCTATGGTCCTGCCCTGATTCAACAGTATACTGGAATCAAGTCTCAGATGTGATAAAGAGTATATGGGGCCCAGGATACACTCTCTCTCCATATGTAGCCATACTACATCATTGGAATAACCCAGAAAATCCTGACCAAAAATCAAAAGGCCCCCCAAAACTACTTCATACTCTATTCTTGCTGGCAAAAAAAGTTACTTAAACATTGGCTGGATCCTATCATTCCCCCTATAGCAGAGCTAATAATCCAAATGAAACATTTTATGGGAGTAGAGCAATTAGATACCCTTTGTAACAAAGAACAGCAAGCTGGCAAATTTCTATCAAAATGGAAGCAGTTTATTATAACATGTTGTTCTCTGTCTGAAAAGAATAAAATTGTCAAACCATTTACTTCTACAGAATGGTATATTCTGGAGGATCTAAATAATAACCTAGGACTCTTACGTGTTAACTAAAGCAGGGGAGATAATCATCACAATTTATCGTTATTTAATTAATTCCATTGACTGTAGATGACTGTAACTTGCTAATACTTAGTTTAGATGTCTATTTGTTAAGCCAGCTAACCGGAACTTATTCATTATTCATTGTGCATGATCTGTGTACAGGTTCCTTATTATGTGCATCCTGGCTTTGATTTATTTGTTTTATATGTCTTTCTATGATTTGTTCTGTTGAAAAAAACAAATACAAATGATGTTTGAAAAAGGTTGATGTATCTGATAGGGCCGCCACTGTCACAGTTCCTCCTTTGGTGGAAGACGGCGAATATGAAATTTCTCGTATCTTGAATTCTAGATGGCATAGAAGGAGATTACAGTATCTTGTCTCCTGGAAGGGTTTTGGTCCCGAAGATAACTCCTGGGTAAGGACGGATGATGTCTCTGCTCCTAGGCTTGTTAAAGCTTTCCACAGGAGGTTTCCGGATAGGCCTGGGCCTGGAGGATCCGGAGGATCCACATAAAAGAGGGGGTACTGTTAGAACCCTCCTGTTTGTTTTTTCCATCTTGTGTTTTGCGGTCACGTGACCATGCCTTTATATTCCAGCTCCGCCCTTCTGGCTGTGCTGAACTTCAGTGTTTGACTGTTTCTCTAGCCTGGTGCTTCGGTGCCCTTCTCTGTCAGTTCTCTTGGTCCTTCTGGGACCTCTTGTACCTTTTGTCAGTTTGTGTTTTTGTGTTCTGCAACAACTTCTCTGTTTAGGAGGTGTCCCATTTTTTGTCACAGTCCTTAGTTCTTTTAGGGACCCCTCCCTTAATGCTATAGGCTAGCCGAGGACTAAGGCGGGTCTGTTCGCTAGGAACAGGCAGCCTGCTACATCGTAGGGATTCAGCTTAGTCTTAATGTAGGGACAGCTTTCCCCTATCTTTCCTTAGTACATGTTGCAGATCATAACACTTTATTTCTAATTGGGATATTGGTTGGTTTAATATATTTTATCTTCTGATATTTTGGGTAGCTTTATACTTTCTAAAAATTGATTGATCAGTTGGGCATTAGGTTGTGGTATTGTATTGTTTTTTTTTGTAAATTGTAGAGGGTTGAGTAATAATTTGCGAAGGTATTGGAAATCTCTTTAGGATTGTATATTTTCTCATTTTGGTCGTTATGTATATACGGTAACCTTTGTTTGGTCATTTTAGCTTTGACTTTGTTCGCTTGTATTTTACCTGCTCTGTTTCCCTGCCAATAGTATTTAGCTTTGCTTTTCCGTAGGTTATGCCCGTATTTATGTTGGAGCAATTGATATAAATCGTATCTTAATTTTTGTAATTTTTGGAGAGTTGTGTTTACGGGGCTGTTTTTATGCATTTCTTCTAGTGAGGCTTTGTTTTGGTTGATTTCCTCTATTTGGCATATTCTTTCTTTTTTGTTTTGGGATGCTATTTGAATTAGTTTTCCTCTAATATAAGCCTCATGAGCATACCATACTGTTGATGCGGACACGTTGGGTGTATTATTAATTATAAAATATTCTTTCAAGGTCTCCTGCAGTTGGGGCCTAATTTTATGTGTTGCGATTAGGTAATTATTTACTCTCCATGGGGAGTATGTCGTGTAGTTGTATCCCTCTTTAATGTGTTACGAGATGGGCATGGTCTGACCATGTGATGTTACCTATCGTGGCTTTTGGATGTCATGTAATAACCATTTATCTGTAAGAATTAGGTCGATTCTTGAGTAGCCTTTGTGTGAATGTGAATAGAACGTGTAATCACGTACGGAGGTGTGCAAAACTCTCCAAACATTGCAGAGTTCTTCTGCCAAGAGAGTCTGAGAAAGAGAACAAGCTTTTTCTTTTTTTGAGGATGTACAGATTTGTCTATGCCTGGCATGGGGTGATATTAAAATCCCTGCGCACCAGGAGGGCTCTTTTTTTTGCATCTGTTATTACCGCTAAAGTTTCCTTAACAAATGAAATCTGCTTGGAATTAGGGGCATATTTGGAGGTGATCTTGTAAGTTTTGTTATTTCTTCTGCATACTAAGATGATGTATCTGCCTTCATTGTCTACAATGCTGTTGATCAATTGGAAGGCGACGGTGTTTTTTATCACTATTACTACTCCCATTTTTTACCAATTGCGTGAGAGTGAAACACATTGGGAAGTTTCTGTTCTGCAACCTGTGTGCGTCAACACTGTTTAAGTGAGTTTCTTGAACACACAGTACGTCGGCTTTAAGAGCCCGGGCCTCTCTCCATAGGAGAGATCTTTTAACCCCTTTATGACCTGGGGCATACTAGTTCGCCCCAGGTCATCATACCCGGTTCAGCACGGGCTCCGGCGCTAAGCCTGCACTGAACCAGTGATTTATACAACTGACATGTGCTCGCAACAACCGCGGGTGGAATCGCGATCCACCCCCAGCTGTTAACCAGTTAAATGTCGCTGTCAATCTCGGCATTAGCCCCGCCCATCGGTGTTCCCATCACATGATCGCGGGTCACCGATGGGTTGGCATGACAACCCGCGGTCTGCAGCAGACCCCAGTGGTTGTCATGTCCTGATTGCTATGAGCGCCGCCGGCCAGTGGTTGATGCTCATAGCAAGTGAACAATTCTGCTGCATATAGGCGATCTGCTCATCTCCTGTATGCAGCAAAGCCGATCTAACCCAAAATAGTATCAATAAAAACGTCAGCTCGACGCGCAAAAAATAAGCCATCACCTGGCCCTAGATTCCGAAAAATGGAGGGTCTCGGAAATGGCGTGTTTTTTTTCTATAAGTAAACTTTGGATTTTTTTTTCACCACTTAAATAAAAAGAACCTATACAAGTGTGGTATCTACGAACTCTTAATAGCACAGAGAATAATAATAGCAGGTCAGTTTTAGTATTCAGTGAATGTGGTAAAAAAAAAAACATTTTGTTTTGCTATTTCACCGCACTTGGAATTCTTTCCTCGTTTTCTAGTACATGATATGGTAAGAACCAGTGATGTCGTTCAAAAGTACAACTTGTCCCGCAAAAAATAAGCCCTCACATGACCATATTGAGCGAAAAATATAAAAGTTATGGCTCTGGGAAGAAGGGGAGCAAAAAATTAAAACGGAAAATTGCAAGGTCATTAAGGGGTTAAACAGACTATTTAACCCTTTCACATTGATATTGGAAATGTGAAGTACCATATACAAAATACAGACAAAATCTATATGTCACCACTAGACAGTTAGGGAAGAATGGGGAAATAACAAAATACAAATCTCAAAAGATATAAATAACTATAACAGTTCCAAGAATAGAGTCCGGTTCTAAGTGAACCTACTGGACATGCCGCGCTATCCGGTATACAAGGGGAAGTGAGAATGAAAAAATATTTTTCTCGTGCTACCGCAGAGTATTGGAAAAAATAGTTGTATGATCTGCTCAAAAAAAATAATAAAAGATCTAGGCAGAGCAACTAAATTGAGGGTACAACGGTTAGGAAAGTAAGCTTGCTGCTTGTTCAGATCCACTCCTTCCTCAACATCGGCGGTTTCTTCTTCTTTATTAGAGAACTTGTCCCTTCTTCCACAGTCGCCAGCGACCACTTCTGCATCAGAGTCATTCCCTGCCGAGGAGATGTCAGGACATGTGTGACTCCTTTCTTAGTCATGATCAGCTTCCAGGGTAGCCCCACTTGTACACGATCTCGTTGTCTTGCAGGATTTTGGTCGCTGTAGAAAACTCGCACCTCCTGTTCAGGGTGGCAGCAGACAGATCAGTGAACATCATGATGCTCCTGAACCTGTCCGGAAGCTCTGGATTTCCCGCCGCGTCTTTGGTTATGGCTTCTTTAAAGTGGAAAAAGTGAAGCCGGGCAATTACATCTCTGGGTGCAGAGGTGGGGGCACTTTTGGGTTTGGGGATCCTGTGCGCCCTGTCTATTAGAAGGTCCCGCTGATCCTTCTCAAGGATTAATGCAGTAAAAAAGTCCGTTAGGAACTCCTTCAGTGCGTCTGCAGCAATACTCTCCGGTATCCCTCTAAAATGTAGATTGTTGCGTCTGAAGCAGTTCTCCATATCCGCCAACTTTAATCTCCGTGCATTAATCTCCTCATCTGCCTCATTATTAGCGTCAACCAGATTATTGTGAGCAGTAGTGAACTCCTCCTTAGTATGTGCTTTTCTATCTCCAATGTGCACAATGTCTTTCTGTAATGCAGTGAAGGTGGAGGTAATATCACTGTGTATGCCCTGTTTAAGATCCCCTAAAAGTGACTTCAGTGTGGTCTCTGTAATGGGGGCAGAGCTGTGCCATGTGTCAGGTGCATTTGATACTTGCTGTTTGGTGTCTGGAGGTCTCTGGGCTGCAAGATGGCGATCCACATGGGTCCTCTGTCAGGGGGCGATGTTCCTGTGCTTTTCTCGGACTATAACCGCTCTTTATTAGGTGAGGTCTGACCCGATAGCAGAGAATCAGACCTCATGGAGCGTTCTGCACCGCCTCTGGCTGCATGATGAGTTCTACGGCAGCCATCTTGGATTTTACAGGGTGTCGGCACAAAGACCGAGATCCTGCCCTGTGCCACATCTCTGCTTTTTGTGGTGCGCCCCATGGTCGCCCAAAGTGTACCGGAGCTTGTGCTGCACGATATTAAGGTAGTCCTCTACTTTTTTTTGCGCTGTGAGCCGCTATTCGACGGTGGAAGCTCGGAGCTGGGTCTATGTGCGGCCGCTCAGCTCCTCATCTGGACACACCCCCTAAATAACATTTCCCACATGTCTACTTTACATCAGCACAATTTTGGAACCAACATTTTTTAAAAATGGGTTAAAATGGGTTAAAAATTGACCAGCGACTTTGAGGGGCCTTTATGACAGAAAATACCCAAAAGTGACACCATTCTAAAAACTGCAACCTTCAAGGTGCTCAAAACCACATTCAAGAAGTTTATTAACCTTCCAGGTGCTTCACAGGATTTTTTGGAATGTGGAAGAAAACAATGAACATTTACCTTTCTTTTTTCACAAAAATGTTACATTAGACCCAAATTTTCTTATTTTCACTCACAAGGGTTTTCAACAGGAAAAAATGAACCACAACATTTGTTGTGCATTTTCTCCTGAAGAAGCTGATACCCCATATGTGGGGGAAAACCACTGTTTGGGCATATGGCAGGGCTCAGAAGGGAAGGAGCGCCATTTGATTTTTTGAATGTAAAATTTGCTTGAATAATTTGCGGATGCCATGTCGAGTTTGGAGAGTCACTGATGTGCCTAAACAGTGGAAACCCCCACAAGTGACCCCATTTTGGAAACTAGACCCCTCAAGGAACTTCTCTTGATGTGTGATGAGCACTCTTAAAAATAAAGAAATCACTTTTTAGGAAAATGAAAAAATCACTTTTTCCACAAAAATGATGTTTTAGCCCCAAATGTTTTTATTTTCACAAGGGTAAGAGGAGAAAATGGACTCCAAGAACTGTTGTGCAATTTCTCCTTAGTACAGCGATACCCCATATATGGGGAAAATACACTCTTTAAGCGCACGGTAGGGTTCAGAAGGGAAGGAGCACGGTGTGACTTTTTGAACGCAAAATTGGCTGTAATCGAGAGCGTATGCCATGTCATGTTTGGAGAGCCCCTGATGCACCTAAACAGTGGAAACCCCCCACAAATGACCCTATTTTAGAAACTAGACCCCTCAAGGATTTTATCAAGGGTTATAATGAACATTTTGAACCCAGAGGTACGACACAGAATTTGATACCCATTAGGTCATCATATTGAATAAGTTGTCATTGTAACATACCTGGCGGCGTCCTTGCATAGTGGTCCATCTCCCACTGTGCAGGAGCGCGCACTTGATCTCCTGTCCAGAATGTCTCTCTGGCTTCCCTCCATGCTGTCTTGTTTGTGTCTGTGTCTGTTTCTGCTGCTTAAGGGCGGCGCCCGATCACTTCCTGCCTTTTGTACCTGCTGTGGGTCACACCCCTTGTGCGTCCTCAGCCTATCGCTGTCTGTCTCTTGGTATATAGCTCAGCAGCTCCCTTCTATCCCTGCCTGAGCATATGTGTTTCTTTCAGTGTGTGCTTGCACTCTGAAGGTGCCAGGTCCCGTCCTGTTTCCCTGTCCGCCCTTCCTGGAGGCTGTATTTCCAGGCCTGTCTGAACTAAGTCCTGTATGTCTCCTGCCTTGCGGTGTCAGCTCCCGTGTCTGAACTGTGTCCTGTATGTCTCCTGCCTTGCGGTGTCAGCTCCCGTGTCTGAACTGTGTCCTGTATGTCTCCTGCTTTACGGTATTAGTTCCCGAGTCTGAACTGAGTCCTTTCTGTGTTCTCTAGTCTGCCCTGTCTGAACACGCTCCTTGCCTGTTCGTTCCGCCTCTCTGGGGGCAGTATTCCCAGACCCGCTCCTGTATCCTGCTGCAGTGTCGGTCTCCTCCGTACACTCAGTTCCAGTCTGAACTCTCTCCTATCCTTTACCTGTTTTGCCTTTATGCCCGTTCCCTTCCTGTCTGTTCAGTGTGAACAGAGCCCTTTCCTCCCTGCTCCGTCTTCTGCACTCTAGTTGTGCTTGCCTGTACCCCTCTGCCTGTATTGTTCCTGTATCCCGGTGTGTACTGGGTCCTATCCCGCCTGTGTTCCTACTTGCTAGTGCCTCCCTGTCTGCACTCTATCCGTGCTTACCTTTACCCGCCTGCCTGCCCGCCTGCCTGTATACCCGCCTGCCTGCATACCCGCCTGCCTGCATATCCGCCTGCCTGCATCCCAGTCTGTGTGCCAGTCTACCAGTCTGTTCCTGTATTCCCCTGTGTGGGTCAACAGCCGTGTCCGGGGTCTGTCCTGGAGTAGCACCTGGTCCCTCTGCTCGGTTCCTCCTTGGTGCTCTGGCGTCGTATGCCGTCGTGCCACCTTGGTCGGATCGGGCAGATACTTAGTTACGCCCCTCCAGGCATTCACTCTCCGGCACGGTCCAGTGGAATCACTACCAATCACATGCACACGCCGCTCTAGCCCGGGCGTGTGCATAACAGCATGCTCAGGCCCTGGTTCCCGTTGAGCCCCACGGCCTTCGCTCTCTGAGAAATTTTCCAGCGAATACATGCATTAAAATAAATAAATAAATTTTTTTCCCCTTAGCTGAGTTCCAGGCGAATTACTCACTCGTCCAGATGGATCTATCAGCTCTCGTTCCTGCGGATCCGCCACGTTACTATGGGGATCCAAGACAGTGTCGTGCATTTGTGGAGCAATGCATGCTACACTTTAAGGCCTACCCTCTTTATTTTCCTTCCGATTGGGCTAAAGTGGCCTTTATTATGTCTTACCTGGCGGGGGATGCCTTGGAATGGATCAACCCCCTATATGAGACACAGGATCCGATCCTCCGGGACCTAATGGCCTTCCTGGTGGCCTTTCTAATGGTCTTCGATGATCTTAACCCGGAGGCTCCTGCTGAAGCTTCACTTCCCAGTATCCCGGAGCAGCCCCAATGGGTAATGTGTGTGGGTAGCGCAATAGTTCTCCAGCCCAATGAGACTACTGCCCACCCAGAATCCTCACAGGGTGACTATGCTTTCCGGAATACTTCTCCCAACCTCAAGAGGCAGTCCAGACGTGCTAGACTTAGAGGCAAGCAGTCACGCCTGGGTCTGTCCTCCCTGAGACCTCCTGAACCCTTCGGGGTGCTACCTGGTAACGAAAGGACAGAGACTCTCCTATACTCTGTACCTGATACCTCGCTCGCTTCGTCCAGTGAGTCCAACCTGGTGTACTCCGAAGCAGAGGTTACTCCCGAGTCTCTACACCCCTCCGACCAGGCGGAGGACCTCCAGTTGTGTTTAGAACCCTTCGGGGTGCCACCTGGTGGTGAATGGACAGAGACTTTCCTATACTCGGTACCCGATACCTCGCCTGCTTCCTCCAGTGAGTCCGACCTAGTGTTCTCCGAAGCAGAAGTTACTCCCGAGTCTCTACACCCCTCCGACCAGGCGGAGGACCTCCAGTTGTGTTTAGAACCCTTCGGGGTGCCACCTGGTGGTGAATGGACAGAGACTTTCCTATACTCGGTACCCGATACCTCGCCTGCTTCCTCCAGTGAGTCCGACCTAGTGTTCTCCGAAGCAGAAGTTACTCCCGAGTCTCTACACCCCTCCGACCAGGCGGAGGACCTCCAGTTGTGTTTAGAACCCTTCGGGGTGCCACCTGGTGGTGAATGGACAGAGACTTTCCTATTTCCTGTACCTGATACCTCGCCTGCTTCCTCCAGTGAGTCCGACCTAGTGTTCTCCGAAGCAGAAGTTACTCCCGAGTCTCTACACCCCTCCGACCAGGCGGAGGACCTCCAGTTGTGTTTAGAACCCTTCGGGGTGCCACCTGGTGGTGAATGGACAGAGACTTTCCTATTTCCTGTACCTGATACTTCGCCTGCTTCCTCCAGTGAGTCCGACCTAGTGTTCTCCGAAGCAGAAGTTACTCCCGAGTCTCTACACCCCTCCGACCAGGCGGAGGACCTCCAGTTGTGTTTAGAACCCTTCGGGGTGCCACCTGGTGGTGAATGGACAGAGACTTTCCTATTTCTTGTACCTGATAACCCGTTTATTTCTTCCTGTGAGCTTGACAAGATGTACCTCGAAGCAGAGATTACCCTCAAGTCTCTGTCCCCCTCCAACCCAGTGAACGACTGGTCCTCGAATTCCCTGCGGAAGATTCTGGCAGGCCTGAAGAAGAGGGGGCGTAAGGGGGGAGGTACTGTAACATACCTGGCGGCGTCCTTGCATAGTGGTCCATCTCCCACTGTGCAGGAGCGCGCACTTGATCTCCTGTCCAGAATGTCTCTCTGGCTTCCCTCCATGCTGTCTTGTTTGTGTCTGTGTCTGTTTCTGCTGCTTAAGGGCGGCGCCCGATCACTTCCTGCCTTTTGTACCTGCTGTGGGTCACACCCCTTGTGCGTCCTCAGCCTATCGCTGTCTGTCTCTTGGTATATAGCTCAGCAGCTCCCTTCTATCCCTGCCTGAGCATATGTGTTTCTTTCAGTGTGTGCTTGCACTCTGAAGGTGCCAGGTCCCGTCCTGTTTCCCTGTCCGCCCTTCCTGGAGGCTGTATTTCCAGGCCTGTCTGAACTAAGTCCTGTATGTCTCCTGCCTTGCGGTGTCAGCTCCCGTGTCTGAACTGTGTCCTGTATGTCTCCTGCCTTGCGGTGTCAGCTCCCGTGTCTGAACTGTGTCCTGTATGTCTCCTGCTTTACGGTATTAGTTCCCGAGTCTGAACTGAGTCCTTTCTGTGTTCTCTAGTCTGCCCTGTCTGAACACGCTCCTTGCCTGTTCGTTCCGCCTCTCTGGGGGCAGTATTCCCAGACCCGCTCCTGTATCCTGCTGCAGTGTCGGTCTCCTCCGTACACTCAGTTCCAGTCTGAACTCTCTCCTATCCTTTACCTGTTTTGCCTTTATGCCCGTTCCCTTCCTGTCTGTTCAGTGTGAACAGAGCCCTTTCCTCCCTGCTCCGTCTTCTGCACTCTAGTTGTGCTTGCCTGTACCCCTCTGCCTGTATTGTTCCTGTATCCCGGTGTGTACTGGGTCCTATCCCGCCTGTGTTCCTACTTGCTAGTGCCTCCCTGTCTGCACTCTATCCGTGCTTACCTTTACCCGCCTGCCTGCCCGCCTGCCTGTATACCCGCCTGCCTGCATACCCGCCTGCCTGCATATCCGCCTGCCTGCATCCCAGTCTGTGTGCCAGTCTACCAGTCTGTTCCTGTATTCCCCTGTGTGGGTCAACAGCCGTGTCCGGGGTCTGTCCTGGAGTAGCACCTGGTCCCTCTGCTCGGTTCCTCCTTGGTGCTCTGGCGTCGTATGCCGTCGTGCCACCTTGGTCGGATCGGGCAGATACTTAGTTACGCCCCTCCAGGCATTCACTCTCCGGCACGGTCCAGTGGAATCACTACCAATCACATGCACACGCCGCTCTAGCCCGGGCGTGTGCATAACAGTCATTAGTATTGAGCGCATGTGCTTGCTACTTGAGTTTGCATCGGGTAAGCACCATGTATTGCGGGTGCACGAGTGACATGCTCGAGTCCCCGCCCCTCATGTTTCATGGTTGTTAGACACCCAAAAAAAAAACATGCGGGGATCGCTCGTGCATGGCAGGCAATCCCTTCAAGTTTTTTTGGGCTGTATAACAGCCGCAAAACATATGGGTTGGAAACTTGAGCATGTCACTTGAGTATCTGCAATTCTCGGGTGTATACCCAAGATTTTTTGGCAGCTTATTTTTTTACAGGACAAGATGACATTTTCAGTGGTACTATTTTTATTTACATTCGTCTTTTTAACCACTGCGCACCAGAGCCTGTCTTTGCCTTCGTTACCGGGCCAGTTTTTTCAATTCTGACCACTGTCACTTTATGAAGTAATTACTCTGGAACGCTTCAACGTATTCCCCTGATTCTGAGATTGTTTTTTCATGACATATTGTACTTCATGATAGTGGTAAAATTTCTTCGATATAGCTTGCATTTATTTGTGAAAAAATCGGAAATTTGGCGAAAATTTTGAAAATTTTGCAATTTTCAAACTTTGAATTTTCATGCCCTTAAATCAGAGAGATATGTCACACAAAATAGTTAATAAATAACATTTCCCACATGTCTACTTTACATTAGCACAATTTTGGAACCAACATTTATTTTTGTTAGGGAGCTATAAGGGTTAAAAGTTGACCAGCGATTTCTCATTTTTCCAACAAAATTTACAAAAACATTTTTTTAGGGACCACATCATATTTGAAGTCACTTTGAGGGGTCTTTATGACAGAAAATACCCAAAAGTGACACCATTCTAAAAACTGCACCCCTCAAGGTGCTCAAAACCACATTCAAGAACTTTATTAACCCTTCAGGTGATTCACAGGAATTTTTGGAATGTGGAAGAAAAAAATTAACATTTAACTTTTTTCACAAAAATGTTACTTTAGACCCAATTTTTTTTATTTTCACAGGGGTAACTGGAAAAAATGGACCCCAAATTTTTTTGTGCAATTTCTCTTGAGCGTGCTAATACCCCATATGTGAGGGAAAACCACTGTTTGGGCGCACTGCAGGGTTCGGAAGGGAAGGAGCGCCATTAGACTTTTTGAATGTAAAAGTCAGAATAATTAGCAGACGCCATGTTGCGTTTGGAGAGCTCCTGATGTGCCTAAACAGTGGAAACCCCCCCACAAGTGACACCATTTTGGAAACTAGACCCCTTAGGGAACTTATCTAGATGTGGGGTGAGCACCTTGAACCCCAAGGTGCTTCACAGAAGTTTATAATATCGAGCTGTAAAAATAAAATTTTCACATTTTTCCCACAAAAACGTTTTTCATCCCTTAATTTTGCATTATCATAAGGGTAGTAGGAGAAATTGCACCATGAAATTTGTTGTGCAATTTCTCCTGAGTATGCCGATACCCCATATGTGGGGGAAAACAACTGCTTTGGTGTACGGCAGGGTTCGGAAGAGAAAGGAGCGCTATGTTGGCTGGGATAGGTTGCAGACACCATGTCACATTTGAAGAGTCGCTGACATGCCGAAACAGCAGAAACCCCCACAAGTGACCCCATTTTGTAAACTACACCTCTCAAGGAATTCATCTAGGGAAGTAGTGAGTATTTTTTAATTTTTAAATTTATACCATTAGGCAGTGAAAAAAGCATAATTATATTTTTACCACAAAAAAATTTTTATCCTCAGATTTTACATTTTCACACAGGGCAAAGGGTAAAAATGGTGCCGAAATGTGTCACACAATTTCTTCTAAAAGTGGCAATACCCCATATGTGGCTGTATCGTACCGCTCAGCCATATGGCGAGATCTGGGGGGGACGGAGTGCTATTTGACAATTGGAGAACAAATTATTGTAGAATAGGCATTTGGATTTGGGAGCACAAAATTTTCTGAATTTCTTTTGGGGGGCAAGGGCCATTTTGCTTTTCCAGAGCCTTTCTGCTACCAGTAACTTGGAAGTCCCTTATATTTTTAACAGATGATGGACCTGAGTGGGGACTAGCTTTTTTTGAGGACTGAGTTGAAGCTTTTATTGGGAACATTTTACGTAACATTTATCCGGCGCTCTAGGCGCACTTACATCGGGGTTTCCATCTAAATTTCCAAGTGATGTAATTCAGATGAAACCCCTGCGGGATCCATTCACTGTAATGAGGCAGCAGAGTTACTCTGGACTCCGTCTGGCCTCTGTTTAGTGGTGTCCTTTTTTTCAGAAGTGCACAAAACTGTGGCCAACCGCACTTTTATGCTCGCCTAAAACAAATGACACCGTGGGATCCTAGGCTAGACGGCATCCACAGTGGCCTATATCTGCCTCATTACAGGGAATCTTCCGTCAAGGGTTCCGGCTGAATCACGTATTTCAGAGATTTACACGGAAACTCTGGTGTAAGCGCTTAGCGCAAAGCGCAGGATAAATGTGAGCAGAGCCTTACTGCGATCAGTAGCCGGTGAAGAATTGGTTTTATTTATTTTTTACGCCGTTCCTCGTGCGGTATAAGTGATGAGATTACTTTATTCTTCGGGTCGGTGCGATTACAGAGATACCAGATTTATATCGGGTTTTTATGACTGACAGCTGTCACACACTAAAAGACGCTTTTTTTTTGCAAAATCTAGTTTTTGCATCACCATATTTTGAAAGCTATAATTTTTCCATATTTTGGCCGACAGAGTCATGTGATGGCTTGTTTTTTGCGGGACGAGTTGACATTTTTATTGGTACCATTTTTGGGTACGTGACATTTTTTGATCGCTTTCTATTCCGTTTTTTGGGAGGTAAAATTAACAAAAAACAACAATTCAGGAATTGTTTTTTGAGGTTTTTTTTTATGCCGTTCTGCGTGTGGTAAAAGTGATCAGGCAGCGTTATTCTTCGGGTCAGTACGTTTCCAGCGATACTACACTTACTGTATTTTTTTTTATGTTTTGGAGCTTTTACACAATAAAACTATTTTATAGAAGAAAATATTTTTTTTGCATTGCTTTATTCTGAGCGCTATAACTTTTTTATTTTTCGGCTGATGGAGCTGTATGGCGGCTTTTTTTTTGCGGAACAAGATGACGTTTTCAGCGGTACCATTTTTATTTCTATTTTGCTTTTTGATCGCATTTTTTTCCACTTTTTGTTTGGCAACATGATGAAAAAGCATTTTTTTTGCTCCGTTTTTTATTTATTTTTATTACGGTGTGCACAGAAGGAGTTAATTAGTGTGACAGTTTTATAGCTCGGGTTGTTTCGGACGCGGCGATACCAAATATGTGTACTTTTTTTGGTTTTGTAAAAATATACGGATTTATTGGTTTAATATTTTATTTATTTATTTTTATTTATTTTGAAATTTTTTTTTAACAATTTAAAAACATTTTTTTTTACTTTTTTTTACATTTTTACTTAGTCCCTGTATGGGACATTAATTTTTATTTTTCTGATCACTGATCTCATGTAATGTAATAGACATGTATTACATTATATGAGATCTTCCCTGACTGTTTCACAGTCAGAGTCTCCTGCCTGGCTTCAGCTGCAGGCTGAGCTAGGCAGGACACCATATATGGCAGATCTGGAGGCAGTCATGTGACTTCCAGCTGCCATAGCAACCCTAGGTCCTGGAAGGTATCAGGGATCGTCGGAGAGGTTAGTAAGACGACCCCCTCTCCTCTGTCCATCTTCTGTATGCCGCGATCACTATAGATAGCGGCATATAGAACACAGCAAAGGGTTAACATCACTGGGACCTGATCCAATCAGGTCCCGATGATGTCCCCTGTCAGAGCTAACGCTCTGCACCGGAATCGTAGCGCTTGCAGGACCCTGGGGGTCCTGAGCTCTACGAGACCACCCACCGTTTTTAAACGTCGGCGCTGCACAGAGCCCAGCAAGCGCCGACGTTTATCTACAGTGGGCGGTCGGGAACCGGTTAATCACTTTTTTTTGTTTGGCGGTATGATGATAAAGCATAGTTTTTTGATTAGTTTTTTATTTCCTTTTTTTACTGTGTTCACTAAAGGGGTTAAATAGAGGGATAGTTTTATAGGACATGTCTTTCGGGGCGCCGCAATGCCAAATATGTGTACTTCTAACATTTGTTTTTTTTCATAATAATATTTATTTATGGGTACAGAATATTTTTTATTTTTTTTGGATTTTTTCATTTTTTTTTATATTTTTACTATTTTTTTTTTCACTTTCTGATACTGTTTTTCACTTTTACACTTTGTCCCACTATGGGACTTTCATTTTTTGCAGGCTGATCGCTTTTAAAGCATAGGGATGCAGTAGCATCCTTGTGCTATGCAGGCTGTCAGTCCTGCACTGGCACAAGTTAGATAAATCGTGCATTGCACACGCTCTATCTATCTTCCTGATGCCTGGTGACCCAGATGTTGTCATGGTATTCAAGGTTAGAGGGGTGCTCTTAACTCTGCTTGCCCCGGAAATGCACAGCCTCTGTGCGGGCGCGATCACATTGTGCGTAATCGTAAGTACCTGGTCCATAAGTACCAGGGCGCAGGGACGTACTATTACTGACAATGTCAGAAAGGGGTTAAAGTGCATTTACTCCTCGCAAACGCACCCAAAAACACATGTATGTCATAAATAATTTTAAAAAATGACGCAGGGTCCCCCCTACTTTTGATAACCAGCCTAGGTAAAGGAGACAGGGCTTACATTATCAAGCTGGGAAGATCCATGGATATTGGCCCTTTCCCAGCCCAAAAATTAAAGCTCTCAGCTGCACCAGAATTGACGCATCCATGAGATGCGCCAATTTGGGCACTTTGCCGACTCTTCCCGATTGCCCTGGTGCGGTGGCAATTGGGGTAATAGTTTATGGGGTGGATGTCAGCTTTGTAATGTCAGTGAGCAACAAGCCTAAGTGTTATTAATGGAGAGTTGTCTATCAGACACCCCCATTACTAATCCAGTAGTCATAAAAAAAAACACAGGAAAAAATCGTTTATTTTAAAAAACACTCCCACACACCTTGCTCGCCAATTTATTAAAAAGCAAAAACATCAACATGAAGATCTGACGTAATCCAGCCAATTAGAAGTTGTCCAAAAATGGAAACCTGAAAGACATAAAAAGAGATTTAACTAAATGAAAGCAAGAAACATTCCCTCATTCACCAATTTATTATTAATAATAATTCCTGCTGCTGTGATGTAAACCATTGGGGATCCCACGACGTCTCGCGATTCTGTACAGCAACCTTTGGTGCGTCATTCTGAGAACGACAATTCAAAGATCACTCCTGGTCATGTCTCACGAGCGATGACATCAGTAACTGAGTAACGTCATCGTTCGTGAGGGACCTATGAAGGGACCTATTAGCACATTCCAATAAAATGAATGAAAATTATTGCGTGAACTGTTGTTGTTAAACTTTTTATTGGTACTGTACATGAGCATCCCTTTATAGGGAACCCCTTCGGTGCTGTTACTTTTTCTTCACTTTGTAACTTATTACGCAAGGGACTATCCTCTTTTTTTCATATATTAAAGTTCTAGATGTAAAATTTCCTTAGTTCATGTCTGTGCATGTGAATGGTTAAAGTGGATCTGTCACCAAATTTGACAATCCTTCCTGCACTGCTACTGGTGGCATCTCACACGGCTAAATGCATATGGATATATTGTCCTCTATTTGCTTCTTCTTGAACATTGGTTTGTGGTTGTTCTCCCTATGATCAGAATGCACCTTGGTGTTTCTAGGTTCTCCACTGATGTAATATATTTTTTTTGTTCCTTAAAGGGAACCTGTGACGTGAAAAAAAGCTATTTATCTGCAGATATGGGGTTAATCTGCAGAGTAATGGCGTCCTGAACCTGCACTGCACTTAGACCCCGCTCTCAGGAGGAAATTAACTTTATTCCTCCCGGTAGTGTTCTGGGTTCAGTCACTGGGATGGTGCCGGTGTGGTTCAGTCACCGCTCTGTGTATAGAGAGGGCAGCTGTAACCGCATCCCCGTCACTGAGTAATGCTGAGCTGCTTTCAGTCAGTGCCAGTGATGTGGTTACCGCCACCGCTCACTATACACAGAGTGGTGACTGAACCTACACCTGTGCCACTCCTGAAATGGAAACCCAATGGATGCCGGGAGAAATAAAGTTCATTTCCTCCCAACAGCAGGGGATTAAGTGTCGGCGCCGGGCGGGTTCAGAATAATATTAACCTAGAGATTATCCCCATATGTGCAGGCTAATTTCATTTTTTCACATGACAAATTCCCTTCAAGGAAAGAAGCTTTTTTTTATTGTAGTTATTATTTCTTACAAGCATGTAGTAATGTGTTTTTTTTTTTTTTTTAATCTGCAGTGCAAGCGGACCTTCAGACCGCACCTATTATAGAGGTAAGACATTTTACGAAAATTCAGATGGTATAATGAAATATGTGACTTTATATTTTATTCCAAAATTTTTATAGGTTTTATTAAAGGTACAGTGGGTACGGAAAGTATTCAGACCCCTTTAAATTTTTCACTCTTTGTTTCATTGTAGCCATTTGGTAAATTCTAAAAAGTTCATTT
Organism: Phyllobates terribilis; assembly: GCF_046119375.1. Taxonomy (NCBI): domain Eukaryota; kingdom Metazoa; phylum Chordata; class Amphibia; order Anura; family Dendrobatidae; genus Phyllobates; species Phyllobates terribilis. Next base: position 27,110,758 of record NW_027362775.1, read on the forward strand.
TTTTTCTCATTAAAGTACACTCTGCACCCCATCTTGACTGAACATAAACAGAAATGCAGAAATTTTTGCAAATTTATTAAAAAAGAAAAACTGAAATATCACATGGTCATAAGTATTCAGACCCTTTGCTCAGTATTGAGTAGAAAGACCCTTTTGAGCTGGTACAGCCATGAGTCTTCTTGGGAATGATGCAACAAGTTTTTCACACCTGGATTTGGGGATCCTCTGCCATTCTTCCTTGCAGATCCTCTCCAGTTCCGTCAGGTTGGATGGTGAACGTTGGTGGACAGCCATTTTCAGGTCTCTCCAGAGATGCTCAATTGGGTTTAGGTCAGGGCTCTGGCTCGGCCACTCAAGAATGGTCACAGATTTGTTATGAAGCCTCTCCTTTGTTATTTTAGCTGTGTGCTTAGGGCCATTGTGTTGTTGGAAGGTGATCCTTCAGCCAAGTCTTGGGTCCAGAGCATTCTGGAAGAGGTTTTCATCCACAATATCTCTGTACTTGGCCGCATTCATGTTTCCTTCAATTGCAACCAATTATCCTGTCCCTGCAGCTGAAAAACACCCCCATAGCATGATGCTGCCACCACCATGTTTCACAGTTGGGATTGTATTGGGCAGGTGATGAGTAGTGCCTGGTTTTCTGCACACATACCGCTTAGAATTACCACCAAAAAGTTCTATCTTTGTCTCATCAGACCAGAGAATCTTATTTCTCATAGTCTAGGAGTCCTTCTTGTGTTTTTGAGCAAACTTTATGCGGGCTTTAATATGTCTTGCACTGAGCAGAGGTTTCCGTCGGGCCATTCTGCCATAAAGGCGTGACTGGTGGAGGGCTGCAATGATAGTTGACTTTGTGGAACTTTCTCCCATCTCCCTACTGCATCTCTGAAGCTCAGCCACAGTGATCTTGGGGTTCCTCTTTATCTCTCTCACCAAGGCTCTTCTCCCACGATTGCTCAGTTTGGCTGGATGGCCAGTTCTAGGAAGACTTCTGGTGGTCCCAAACTTCTTCCATTTAAGGATTATGGAGGCCACTGTGCTCTTAGGAACCTTGAGTAATGCAGACATTCTTTTGTAATCTTGGCCAGATCTATGCTTTGCCTCAATTCTGTCTCTGAGCTCCTTGGGCAGTTTCTTTGAGCTCATGATTCTCATTTGGTCTGACATGTACTTTGAGCTGTAAGATCTTGTGTGTACCTTTCCAAATCAAGTCCTATCAGTTTAATTAAACACAGCTGGAATCCAATGAAGGAGTAGAACCATCTCAAGGAGGATCACAAGGAAATGGACAGCATGTGACTTAAATAGGAGTGTCTGAGCAAAGGGTCTGAACACTTATGACCATGTGATATTTCAGTTTTTCTTTTTTAATAAATTTGCAAAAATTGGAGTTGGGGAACACTTTTTTAGTGTGTGACAGCAGCCAACCCTAAAAATCCGATATACAGTGGCTTGCAAAAGTATTCACCCCCTTCACAGTTTTTGTGTTTTTCTACCTTGCAACCTGGAATTTAATTGTTTTTTAAAGGCTTTGCATGAGATCATGTAAAGAACATGCCTACAGCTCTGAACATTTGGTTTTATTTTTGTTGTGAAGCAAACAACAAATAGGACAAAATACCTGAAAACTTCAATGCGCATAACTATTCACCCGTCTAAAGTCAGTACTTAGTAGAAGCTCCTTTTGCAGCAATTACAGCTGAAGGTCATTTTGGGTAAGTCTCTATGAGCTTTCTACCTCTTGCCACTGGGATTTTTGGCCATTCTTCAAGGCCAAACTGCTCCATCTCCTTCAAGTTAGATGATTTCCTCTGGTGAACAGCAATCTTCAAGTCTGACTACAGATTCTCAATTGGATTACAGTCTGGGCTTTATCACTACAAAACATTTAGGCTATGTGCCCACGATGCAGAAATGCTCCGGATTTTTCCCGAGAGTTTCTGCATCTCCCTGGCAGAAAAAACGCATGCGGATTGTACATGCGTTTTTCCTGCCAGGGATATGCGGATGTGAAGCGTTCTTCACATGCATTTCTGCATGCGGATTGACAAGCGCTTTTAAAGCGATTTTAGCATCACTTGGAAAGTGCTTGACAACTTGGTTACACTATATAAATCCATGTGTGTTATATAGTGTGACCTTAAAGAATGTTTAAAAATAAAAAAATTAATCTATACTTACCTTCCGATGGCCCCCGAAGTCTTGCTTCGCTCCGTTCTCCCTTGCCGGCAGCTCGCGGTACACTGCACTGAAGGACCTGCCATCACATGACTATGACGTCAGCGCAGGTTCTTCAGTCCATCGCGAACTGCCGGCATGGGAGGATGAGCGCAGCGGGGGCCGTCAGAAGGTAAATATAATATTTATTTTTTATTTTAGTCTTTTTTTTTACAGGTTCTATGGTACCCTGGTCCGGAGGAGAGTCTCCTGTCCTCCACACCCGGGTACCATCCGCACATTGAAACGCTTGGATTCCGCATGTACAGATGCAGTGATGCGTAATCCGTGCGTTTCAATGCAAGTCAACGGCGGCAAAAAAAATAATTGGTAGTGCTGCGTTTTTTTCCGCAATGATAACCCGCAGCGGAAATTTCCACAGCATGTGCACAGCACATGCGAATTATCATTGGGGACCATGGCTGGCCTTCTACCATGCGTTTCTGCAGCGTTTTTGCCGCTGCGGAAACGCTTAAAAAAAACGCATCGTGGGCACACAGCCTTACACTTTTTCCCTTAAATCACTCGAGTGTTGCTTTAGCAGTATGCTTTGGATCATTGTCTTTTTGGAAGGTGAACCACTGTCCCAGTCTCAAATCACTGACAGACTGAAACAGGTTTTGCTCAGAAATATCCATGTATTTCCCAGGATCCATCTTTTCCTGGACTTGAACAATTTCCCCTATCCCTGCTGCCGAAAAACATCCCCATAGTATGATGCTAACACCACCATGTTTCACTGTGGGGATAGTGTTCTTGGGGTGATGAGTTGTGTTGGTTTGGCACCAGACATAGCGTTTACTTTGGTGGCAAGAAAGTTCAATTTTGGCCTCATCTGACCACATCGCCTTCCTCCACACATTTGAGGAGACTCCCACATGTCTTTTGGGAAACTCAAAATACCTTACAATTTTTGTAAGTAAAGGCTTTTTTCTTGTTCAATTATGTTTATTGGTATTTTAAAACATTTTAAAGGGAGAAATGCACACACAATATAAGCCTAAAGGTTGGCGGAGAGTAGGGGAGGTAGGAAAGCTAGGGGGAAGGAAGGGGAAGTAAAAGGTAATTCCTTTTGAAAATATGGAAAAGAGAGGCAAGTGTACAAAAAGCTGTCTTTGAATTTTACATGTAACTTATACTTGTTAAAATGATAGCTTATTCCTTATGAATTAATTGCTGAAAAAAGAAAGACAGAAAAATTAGTAAGACACATATAGTACATTAAAAGTAGCTTAATGATATATGTGGACACTTGCCGGGGATCAAGATGTTCTCCATCGACCTGGGGGGAAGGAGTTTGATTTAAGTTTCCATTCAGTCAGAGTGAAGTATGAATAGAAGTTCGCTGACCTAATGCAAATATTGAAGATTGTTTCAATTGGAAGATGAAAAAAAAAGGATTATGATCTTTTTATAATCTGGTTCTTGAAGATAGATTGTAATTCTATGGTAATAGTCCAAGATGGAAAATTGTATTACAATCCAGATGAAATCCAAGGCATAGACCCAAATTGACCCATATTGTAATCGAATTTAGTATGAATTGTAATTCAAGTGTTTATAATGTTATAATCTTGGTTAAAATCTGTAGATATTAGCTGATATTTATTCACCTAGTCCAAGAAATTCTAATTAAAAATCAATATTTTTTATTCATTATCCATATAAAAAATCAGAAAAACAATTTTTTTTAAAAAAAAATGACAGGGGACATCCAGAAAAGAGAGATGCAATATATAGCTTGGTCATATCACATTCATCATGATTGTATAGCAGAAAACTAAACCACCTTATTCACTTGATGCATATTTGAACCGGTATTATAGACAGATGTAAACAGATTTGACAAAGTGCAAATTATGCAATACCCTAATTAAATTAAATGGTAGGGAGTCAGACATTTACATCTATGATCATAAAGTGCTAAGTGCTTATATTTAGAAAAAATAGTCTGCATTATTTCATTGCATTAGTTGGACCGTAAACAACTGCTTACAACTATGCAAAGTGCCATGGAGTAGTCAATATACCTATTAAAAATTGGTAAGAAAGTAAGAAAAGATCAAAGATATCTAATGATAGGCCAGGCGTCCGGGGGAGCCGTCCATAGGGAGTTATCCCATCAATCATGTGCCAGCTGTAAGGTGCTTTGATGGCTCATCGCACATGTGTATACTACACCTGTTTGCAAAAGGGACTTCCGGGTGGTACGCAGTGGAACGCATGTGTGGAACGCACGCGGTCCACATGTAGCGCATCCCCGGAAGTCAATAGGTGATGTCACACGCGTGTGCGCACAGCTCCCATGGGCCGCACGCCACTATACAGGAACCGGACCCGTGGAGTAAAGCCTAGCTGTGCAGAGCAGTGGAACGCATGTGTGAAACGCATGCGGACCACATGGAGCGCAACCTCAAAATGGTCCATCCCCACTTCCTAAACCATGAACCTGTAGGACATGGCATACATATCAAGGAATGACAAGGGAAAATGGGAGGGGAATGGGGAAGGAAGGAGGGAAGAAGAAAAGAAAAGAATAAACCAAATGTAAAGACAGAAAATAGATGCTGTAGGAGCATCGATTACCATAAAGTGAAATGTGAAGGGGGATGGGGGGGGGGGTTGAAAAAGAAAGTAAAAGTGTAAATTAAAAAAGAAAAATCATGTATGAATGAAAATATGTATTTGTTGAATGTAAAGTGTATAAATAACGAAAATAATGTATGTATAGTGAAAAAGCAAAGAATAAGTGAAAATTAATAAAACAAATATATGTAAATAAGTGTTAATATGTCTATAGTCAAAGAGAGGCTAAGTGTAACAATTAGAAACATTTAATTGTGCTAGGATTTTATGCCACGCAATCACGGAGAATAAGGGGAGAAGCCTACCCTTCTATCAGTGTCAACCGTCATATACAAAAAACATGTTCTTCCCAACTGGAGACCCCCCAACTCACTCCTGAGATCATATATTGACATGTTGGATATATATCACTTGTTAAAAAGACAGCACCGTCCAATTTTATAGTCCATGTTCATCATTGATGGATAATTCCAATCCAAATATTTCTTACTTAATTTGTCCATTGCCATAAATTTCCGTGGACAATGCCACGAATTTCAAAAATATTCAATATGTTTCAGATTCACTTGTTAAAGGGACACAGCGCCATCTATAATTATAGTCCATGCATATCATTGGTAGATGGTTCCAAACTAATGTTTCTTGATTCTAATTGTCCATTATCATGGATCTCCACAGAAGGCTCTAGGAACACGATCCCCTTCGGAAGGAGGAGTCAACCAGGTCATCAGACTCCACCCCAAGTAGCCAAGGCAGCAGGTAAGTAGTGGATATAAGTAAGTCTTTGATCTGGGATAAAAAACACAAATCAATCAATTAGAAGTGCATAATGGTTTGTAAAGAGGACTACTCATCCTTCACAGTACCCATGATACACAAAAATGAAAAATGAGAAGGGGGGGGGAGGGAAAAAAGGGAACAAGGGAAGGGAAATTGGACCTAAGATCTATTTAAAAGCTGATTACAGCATAATTCTCGGCTACCCTATAAACGGCCTCGCAGACGCCAGGAAAAATGGTCAGAATGAAAAAAAGGGAAAAGTTAACCCCTTAAGCCCCGCGGGTGGTTTGCACGTTAATGACCGGGCCAATTTTTACAATTCTGACCACTGTCACTTTATGAGGTAATTACTCTGGAACGCTTCAACGGATCCCCCTGATTCTGAGACTGTTTTTTCGTGACATATTGTACTTCATGATTGTGGAAAAATTACTTCGATATCACTTGCGTTTATTTGTGAAAAAAACGGAAATTTGGCGAAAATTTTGAAAATTTTGCAATTTTCAAAATTTGAATTTTTAAGCCCTGAAATCAGAGCGATATGTCACACAAAAGAGTTAATAAATAACATTTCCCACATGTCTACTTTACATCAGCACAATTTTGGAACCAAAATTTTTTTTTGTTAGGGAGCTATAAGGGTAAAAAGTTGACCAGCGATTTCTCATTTTTCCAACAAAATTTACAAAACCATTTTTTTAGGGACCACATCACATTTGAAGTCACTTGGAGAGGTCTTTATGACAGAAAATACCCAAAAGTGACACCATTCTAAAAACTGCACCCCTCAAGGTGCTCAAAGCCACATTCAAGAACTTTATTAACCCTTCAGGTGCTTCACAGGAATTTTTTGAATGTGGAAGAAAAAAATGAACATTTAACTTTTTTCACAAAAATGTTACTTTAGACCCAATTTTTTTTATTTTCACAGGGGTAGCAAGAAAAAATGGACGCCAAAATGTGTTGTGCAATTTCCCCTGGGCACGCAGATACCCAATATTTGGGGAAAAAACACTGTTTGGGCGCACGGCAGGGCTCGGAAGGGAAGGAGCGCCATTTGACTTTTTGATTGTAAAATTTGCTTGAATAATTAGCGGACGCCATGTTGTGTTTGGAGAGCCCCTGTGTGCCCAAACTTTGGAGCTCCCCCACAAGTGACCCCATTTTGGAAACTAGACCCCCCAAGGCACCTTTATAGATGCATAGTGAGCACTTGGAACCCCCAGGTGCTTCACAAATTGATTCGTATAAATGAAAAAGTGAAAAAAAAAACACTTTTTCATTTTTACGAATCAATTTGTGAAGCACCTAGGGGTTCCAAGTGCTCACTATGCATCTAGATAGGTGCCTTGGGGGGTCTAGTTTCCAAAATGGGGTCACTTGTGGGGGAGCTCCAATGTTTGGGCACACAGGGACTCTCTAAATGCAACATGGTATCCGCTAACAAATTGAATGCAAAATCGGCTCAAATTGTTAGCGGACACCACATTGCGTTTGGAGAGCCCCTCTGTGCCCAAACTTTGGAGCTCCCCCACAAGTGACCCCATTTTGGAAACTAGACCCCCCAAGGCACCTTTCTAGATGCATAGTGAGCACTTGGAACCCCCAGGTGCTTCACAAATTGATTCGTAAAAATGAAAAAGTGAAAAAAAAAACACTTTTTCAATTTTATGAATCAATTTGTGAAGCACCTGGGGTTCCAAGTGCTCACTATGCATCTAGATAGGTGCCTTGGGGGGTCTAGTTTCCAAAATGGGGTCACTTGTGGGGGAGCTCCAATGTTTGGGCACACAGGGACTCTCCAAATGCAACATGATATCCGCTAACAAATTGAATGGAAAATCGGCTCAAATTGTTAGCGGACACCACGGTGCGTTTGGAGAGCCCCTCTGTGCCCAAACTTTGGAGCTCCCCCACAAGTGACCCCATTTTGGAAATTATACCCCCCAAGGCACCTTTCTAGATGCATAGTGAGCACTTGGAACCCCCAGGTGCTTCACAAATTGATTTGTAAAAATGAAAAAGTGAAAAAAAAAACACTTTTTCATTTTTATGAATCAATTTGAGAAGCACCTGGGGTTCCAAGTGCTCACTATGAATCTAGATAGGTGCCTTGGGGGGTGTAGTTTCCAAAATGGGGTCACTTGTGGGGGAGCTCCAATGTTTGGGCACACAGGGACTCTCCAAATGCAACATGATATCCGCTAACAAATTGAGCCGACAATTTGTTAGCGGATATCATGTTGCATTTGGAGAGTCCCTGTGTGCCCAAACATTGGAGCTCCCCCACAAGTGACCCCATTTTGGAAACTAGACCCCCCAAGGCACCTATCTAGATTCATAGTGAGCACTTGGAACCCCAGGTGTTTCCCAAATTGATTCATAAAAATGAAAAAGTGTTTTTTTTTCACTTTTTCATTTTTACGAATCAATTTGTGAAGCACCTGGGGGTTCCAAGTGCTCACTATGCATCTAGATAGGTGCCTTGGGGGGTCTAGTTTCCAAAATGGGGTCAATTGTGGGGGAGCTCCAAAGTTTGGGCACACAGGGGCTTTCCAAACGCAACATGGTGTCCGCTAACAATTTGAGCCCACAATCTGTTAGCGGATATCATGTTGCATTTGGAGAGTCCTTGTGTGCCCAAACATTGGAGCTCCCCCACAAGTGACCCCATTTTGGAAACTAGACCCCCCAAGGCACCTACCTAGATTCATAGTGAGCACTTGGAACCCCAGGTGCTTCACAAATTGATTCATAAAAATGAAAAAGTGTTTTTTTTTTCACTTTTTCATTTTTACGAATCAATTTGTGAAGCACCTGGAGGTTCCAAGTGCTCACTATGCACCTAGATAGGTGCCTTGGGGGGTCTAGTTTCCAAAATGGGGTCACTTGTGGGGGAGCTCCAATGTTTGGGCACACAGGGGCTCTCCAAACGCAACATGGCGTCCGCTAACAATTTGAGCCGATTTTCCATTCAATTTGTTAGCGGACACCATGTCGCGTTTGGAGAGCCCGTGATGTGCCTAAACAGTGGAGCTCCCCCACAAGTGCCCCATTTTGGAAACTATACCCCTCAAGGATTTTATTAAGGTGTATAGTGAACATTTTGAACCTAGAGGTATGGCACAAAATTTGTTTACATTAGGTCATCATATTGAATAAGTTGTCATTATTCTTGAGCGCAAGTGCTCGCTACTTGAGTTTGCATCGGGTACTCAGGTATGCACCATGTGCAGCGTGTGCTCGAGTGACATGCTCGAGTCCCTGCTCCGCATGTTTCACGGTTATTAGACACCCCAAAAAAAACATGCGGGGATCGCTCGTGCATGGCAGGCAATCCCCGTAAAGTTTTTTGGCCGCGAAGCATATGGGGCAGAGACTCGAGCATGTCACTCAAATACCCACGATACTCAATGCATACCAGAGCACCCGATGCAAACTCAAATAGCGAGCACTTGCTCTCAACACTAGTCGCCATATCGTCATCTTTTTTTCTTACTTTTGAAAAAAATCCCAACCCCAGCCCTAACCCTAGCACAACCCTAGCCCTAGCACAACCCTAGCCCTAGCACAACCCTAGCCCCAGCACAACCCTAGCCCCAGCACAACCCTAGCCCCAGCACAACCCTAGCCCCAGCACAGCCCTAGCCCCAAATCTAACCCTAGCCCAATCCTAACCCAAGAGTTTATTTTTGACGCTGTTCCTTGTGCGGTATAAGTGATTAGACGACTTTATTCTTCGGGTCGGTGTGATTACAGCAATGCCAGAATCATATGGGGTTTTTATGACTGACAGCTGTCACACACTAAAAGACGCATTTTTTGTAAAATCTAGTTTTTGCATCGCCATATTTTGAGAGCTATCATTTTTCCAGATTTTGGCAGACAGTCATGTGACGGCTCGTTTTTTGCGGGATGACTTGACGTTGTTATTGGTGCCATTTTCAGGCACGTGACATTTTTTGATCGCTTTCTATTCCGATTTTTGGGAGGCAGAATAAACAAAAACCAACAATTCAGGGATTTTTTTTTTTTTTTTAAATTCTGTTCCGCGTGTGGTAAAATTGATGAGGTAGCTTTATTCTTCGGGTCAGTACGTTTACAGCGGTACCACATTTGTATCATTTTCTATGTTTTGGCGCTTATACACAATAAAAGCTATTTTATAGAAAAAAATATTTTTTAGCATCTCTTTATTCTGAGAGCTATAACTTTTTTATTTTTCGGCTGATGGAGCTGTATGGCGGCTTGTTTTTTGCGGGACGAGATGACGTTTTCAGCGGTATCATTTTTATTTATATGCGTCTTTTTGATCGCGTGTTATTCCACTTTTTGTTTGGCGGTATGGTGATAAAGCATTGTTTTTTGCTTCGTTTTTTTTTTTTTACCGTGTTCACTGAAGGGGTTAACTAGTGGGACAGTTTTATAGGTCAGGTTGTTCCGGACGCGGCGATACCAAATATGTGTACTTTTATTGTTTTTGTTTTTGTTTTTTATAATAATATTTATTGATGGGTACATTATATTTTTATTTTTGGTGGATTATTTTTTTTTATTTTTTTTTTATATTTTTGCAATTTTTTTTTTTTTTTTTTCCACTTTCACACAGTTTATACACTTTATTACTTTGTCCCACTCTGGGACTTTCACTTTTTTTTCTCTGATCGCCTGCATGGCACAGGAATGCAGCACCATCCCTATGCCATGCAAGCTGTCAGAAATGCACAGTGTGAAGATTGCTTGGAGATGCACTGCGCATGTCCAAGCAATCTTCCTGCTGTCTGGTGACCCGGATGTTGTCATGACGACATCGGGTCGTCATGGCAACACCCGGGAAGCCTTTGCAGACTGCGCTGGAAGCCGGAAGAGGAGGTGAGTATCGGCGATCACCTCCCCTTGCCCCCGCAATGCCGCGATCGACTTCGATCGACTTCGATCGCAGCATCGCGGGGGTTAATGTGCTGGGAGCGGTGCAGGACCGCTCCCTGCACATAGTACCGGGTGTCAGCTGTGACAATCAGCTGACACCCGGCGGCGATCGCGCCCGCACAGCCTGTGTGCGTGCACAATCGCCATGACGTACTAATACGGGTCTGGCTCTTAAGTCCCAGGGCACAGACGCGTATTAGTACGGCAAATGTTGTTAAGGGGTTAAAAAGGTATTAAAATACCATAAGATAAAAACATAAAAAATAGCCACCCAGAAAAAACATGAAACCTACCAACTCGAAAAAATGGGGGAAGAAATAAGAATAAATTACAAGAAAAAACTAAAACCCGTAGCTTCATTTAAACCCTGTGGATTCAAGGTCCCCAATTGAAAAATCCAACGACTTTCTAACTAACCTAAGGCTTTTCCAAGATCTCCACCCCTTAGACCTAGGACTATCTGACCTATGGCAAATGCCTTAAGGCCTTTAGGGGACCAATTGTGGTACAGTTTAAAAGCGTTGAGCGAGATTAGTGGCTTGTTGTTCAACTGACCAATAGGGATTCCCCTAATGGTGGAGGGCAAATGAGACAATTCTGCATGTAGCAGTGAGTTAGTGGCCGTAGACTTGCGATATATATCCGTAATGACACGTCCTTCACTAGAAATGTGGATTTTGAGATCCAAGAAGTCTAGCTCTCTACCATAATGATATGTCAATTTAATGTTAAAATTATTATTATTATTGAGAGCTTTCATCAGAATATCCAAATCCCCCACTGACCCCTCCCACATAAACCATAAGTCATCGATATATCGCATCCACCCTTGCACCAAATCAATGCCAGGAATTGATTCCCCCTGGAATATGTCCCTCTCCCAAGCTCCTAAAAACAAATTGGCTTAGGATGGGGCACAAGAGACCCCCATCGCTGTGCCCTGTAGTTGTAAATAAAATTTTTTTATGAAAAATAAATACATTATGCTTGAGGACATATTCCAGGAGGATCAATATTAAGTCAACTAGCTCTGAATCCAAATCGGTAGATCTCAGATACCAAGATGCCGCTCTCAAACCATCTTCATGTTTTATACAAGTATACAAGGCTTCCACATCTGCCGTTACCATGATGGCTTGGTCTGGAATATAAAGGTGGTTTAATCTTTGGAGAGCCACATTGGTGTCCTGGATGAATGATGGTAGGGTGGATACGATAGGTTTCAAAAAATAATCAATGACGTCGGAAATTACCTCACATAATCCCCCATTGCCTGAAACAATGGGTCTACCGGGGGGGGGGGTCAGTGTGCTTTTTGTGGACCTTTGGAATGAGATACAATGTGGGAAGTTTTGGATGAAAGTTATTAATTGTATCTAACATTTTTTTGGTAATAATACCCTTCTCCAAAGCCTTCTCCATGATGAAAATTAATTCATTGTGGAAGGTAGGGGTCGGATTATATACCAGTTTTTTTATAGCAAGATGGTGGGCTTGTTTTTCGTATAAACAGGTGGGCCGCACCACCAGATTTCCCCCCTTATCTGCTGGTTTATATACCACGTAGGGGAGGGATTGTAATTCTTTTACCGCTGCTCTCTCCTGTTTATTAATGTTTGACTTACAGGGGGACAGCTTGGAAGAGATTGAATGTCATTAGTAACTAGTTTGGTGAAAACATCGACCGCTGGGCATGTACTTAGAGGGGGGAACTTTTTGTATTTGTGAAAAAGGTTCGAAGGAATGTTACCAACCTTTGTAAGTTTATTTTCATCATCCAATGATTCCAAAATCTGAAGTGCTTCCCTTTCTTCCACGGTGGAAAACATACTCTGATGGTCGGCCTTGTTATGCAATTTTTTAAAAACTAGCTTTATAGCAAGGAGATGTACATCTCTCACCACCGAGAATATGTCTAAATACGAAGAGGAGAAAACGTCAAACCTCTTTCAAGAACTCTGAGTTGAATTTCAGATAGAACATGTGAAGACAAGTTAATTACCCGTAAGCGGTTCTCTCCCTTTTTGGTTCCAGCAGCCTTAGCAAACATATCCTGAAATCTTCGTTCCTGTCTTTTGCCCTTGTCCATATGAAAGCCCCTACTACTGGTGCTATCAATATCACTAGAGGATGAAAAATTCATCCGTCTGTGACTGATAAGGACTTTCATAAGACTGACCTTGATTGAAGACTTTAGTGACGTTTTTATGTTTTTTAATCTGCCAGCGAAATATTTTATTGTTCTCAAAATCAGTTAGATCTCGTTGGTATTTCTTACATTTTATCTGACTGATATCTCCTTCCCATTTATTTATATCAGTCATAAGTTTTTCAAAATTTTCCCCTGTAATCTCCTTGTGAATAGTTTTCTCCAATGCCTCCAACTCATCATCCAAGTCACCAAGGGTTTTAGTATTTGTTTCAATGATGATCTGGATGAAATCTAGCGAGCATAAAGTTGCGGCCTTAATCCATTTATTGCTCAAAGTCTCGTCTTTTAGATCAAAAGATGGGTACACTTGTATACGTAAGCCACGTGGGATGATTCTTTTGGTATAATAATTCTCTAAGGATGTTTTATTCCACCATACACTGGATGTTCCCTGTTTGAATAGATCTGAAGCCTTAGTTTGCCAGGCATTCATTCTGGCTTTTAAATCCATTTTAAGTATTTTGAATGGACCAATCTGTTTGAAAACAGCAAACATAATTATTCACATAGTCCAAGAAATTCTAAGCAACACTAGACACTGGGAAAATATTACTATACACTTAATCCTATGTGGTTATTTGTTTCAAACCCACCAGGATAACACAGACTCTAATTTCAATTAAAAATCAATATTTTTTATTCATTATCCATATTAAAAAAACAGAAAAACAAAACACTTTTTTAAAAATGACAGGGGACATCCAGAAAAGAGAGATGCAATATATAGCTTGGTCATGTCACATTCATCATGATTGTATAGCAGAAAACTAAACCACCTTATTCACTTGATGTATATTTGAACCGGTATTATAGACAGATGTAAACAGATTTGACAAAGTGCAAATTATGCAATACCCTAATTAAATTAAATGGTAGGGAGGCAGACATTTACATCTATGATCATAAAGTGCTAAGTGCTTATATTTAGAAAAAATTGTCTGCATTATCTCATTCCATTAGTTGGAGAGTAAACAACTGCTTACAACTATGCAAAGTGCCATGGAGTAGTCAATATACCTATTAAAAATTGCTACAAACTGACCATATTGACAGCATTTACCTCTCAGAACCCCTACGCCGTTTCGCTGTTAAGCTTCTTCCAGGGGTGTGTCTATCCACTGAGCGGCTTGAGTATATATAGAGCCATGTAGCCAATTGCATTAACTGATGTATGAAAAAGAAAGTAAGAAAAGATAAAAGATATCTAATGATAGGCCAGGCGTCCGGGGGGCCGTCCATAGGAAGTTATCCCATCAATCATGTGCAAGTTGTAAGGTGCCTTGATGGCGCATCGTGCACGTGTATACTACACCAGTTTGCAAAAGGGACTTCCGGGTGGTGCGCAGTGGAACGCATGTGTGGAACTCACGCGGTCCACATGTAGCGCATCCCTGGAAGTCAGTAGGTGATGTCACATGCGCGTGTTCACAGCTCCCATGGGCCGCACGCCACTATATAGGAACCGGACCCGTGGAGTAAAGCCTAGCTGTGCAGAGCAGTGGAACGCATGTGGACCACATGGAGCGCAACCTCATAAAGGTCCATCCCCACTTCCTAAACCATGAACCTGTAGGACATGGCATACATATCAAGGAATGACAAGGGAAAATGGGAGGGGAATGGGGAAGGAAGGAGGGAAGAAGAAAAGAATAAACCAAATGTAAAGACAGAAAATAGATGCTGTAGGAGCATCGATTACCATCCATTACCATAGACATCTTAACACTTATTTACATATATTTGTATGCATGGACTATAATTGTAGATGGCGCTGTGTCCCTTTAACAAGTGAACCTGAAACATATTGAATATTTTTGAAATTCGTGGCATTGTCCACGGAAATTTATGGCAATGGACAAATTAAGTAAGAAATATTTGGATTGGAATTATCCATCAATGATGAATATGGACTATAAAATTGGACGGTGCTGTCTTTTTAACAAGTGATATATATCTAACATGTCATTATTTGATCTCAGGAGTGAGTTGCGGGGTCCCCATTTGGGAAGAACATGTTTTTTGTATATGATGGTTGACACTGATAGAAGGGTAGGCTTCTCCCCTTATTCTCCGTGATTGCGTGGCATAAAATACTAGCACAATTAAATGTTTCTAATTGTTACACTTAGCCTCTCTTTGACTATAGACATATTAACACTTATCTATATATATAATCGTCTTATCCCGTCTGTCTGTCTGTCTGTGTGTCTGTCTGTCCAGGAAATCCCGCTTCTCTCATTGGTCCGCCAGCGGCCAATCAGCGCCGCGGGATTTCTGAAAAAAGATGGCGGCCGTTAGCGGCTCATTTGCGGGACGGAGCTCAGCGGCGATGCAGCCGGGAGATGACCGGCGTGAGGCGCTCATCTCCCGGCCGGTACTAGCAGAACGAACCCGACCGCCGGACCCATCTGCGGGACGGAGATGCAGCCGGGAGATGAGCGGCGCGAGGCGCTCATCTCCCGGCCGGTAGCAGCGGAAGGACCGCCGGCGCCTCTGACCTCCATGCGGAAGGGAGGACCGACGAGCGGCGCTGCAGGTCGGGATACTTCTGCTGCCAGCGCCCACTATGTCCCGGGTTCTCGCAGCGTAAGTAGCCGCACAGGCAGCGGCGCTCCCCGGTCCTCACCAAGACGATTCGATGATTGGTCGCAGTCTTCGGACCCGACCAATCACTGATCTTAGCGCAAAACTTAAACACCGCTGTGCTGATTGGTCGCCGGCCCTGCCCGCGACCAATCACCGATTTGGGCGCCAAATTTAAATATCGGCCGCGACCAATCAGCACAGCGGTGTTTAAATGTGGAGCCAAGATCGGTGATTGGTCGGGGCCGATATTTAAATTTGCCGCCCAAATCGGTGATTGGTCGCTGTCAGCGTCCGCGACCAATCAGCACAATAGTGTTTAACTTTGGCGACAAAATCAGTGATTGGTCGCGGGCCAAGACAGCGACCAATCACCGATTTGTGCGGCAGATTTAAATAGCGGCCGCGACCAATTGGATGTCAGCGGCGCTGCCTGTGCGGGTACTTCCGCTCCGAGAACCCGGGACATGAGCGGGCGCTCGCAGCAGAAATATCCGGACCCGCAGCGCCGCTCCCCTGTCCTCCCTTCACACCCTAGCCGCTGATCTCCCCACAGTATCCGAATGGTGTTACAAAGGTCCGGACATTTGTGTTAAAAATCGCTGATTGGTCGCTGGCGCTGCCCGCGACCAATCACCGATTTGGGCGCCAAATTTAAATATCGGCCGCGACCAATCAGAACAGCGGTGTTTATATGTGGAGCCAAGATCGGTGATTGGTCGCGGCCGATATTTAAATTTGGCGCCCAAATCGGTGATTGGTCGTGGGCGACCAATCACCGATTTTTAATACAAATGTCCGGACATTTGTAACACCATGCGGATACTGTGGGAACATCAGCGGCTAGGGTGTGAAGGGAGGACCGGGGAGCGGCGCTGCGGGTCGGGATACTTCTGCTCCGAGCGCCCGCTCATGTCCCGGGTTCTCGCAGCGGAAGTATCCGCACAGGCAGCGCCGCTGACATCCATGCGGCTAGGGTGTGAAGGGAGGATCGGGGAGCGGCGCTGACATCCAATTGGTCGCTGCCGCTTTTTAAAAGTGCCGCACAAATCGGTGATTGGTCGCGGTCTTGGCCCACGACCAATCACGGATCTTGCCGCAAAAGTTAAACACTACGGTGCTGATTGGTCGCGGACGCTGCCCGCGACCAATCACCGATTTGGGCGCCACATTCAAATATCGGCCGCGACCAATCACCGATCTTGGCTCCACATTTAAACACCGCTGTGCTGATTGGTCGCGGACGCTATTTAAATGTGGCGCCAAAATCGGTGATTGGTCGCGCCCTACGTCGGCGACCAATCAGCACAGCGGTGTTTAAATGTGGAGCCAAGATCGGTGATTGGTCGCGGCCGATATTTAAATTTGGCGCCCAAATCGGTGATTGGTCGCGGGCAGCGCCAGCGACCAATCAGCGATTTTTTACACAAATGTCCGGACCTTTGTAACACCATGCAGATACTGTGGGGACATCAGCGGCTAGGGTGTGAAGGGAGGACCAGGGAGCGGCGCTGCGGGTCGGGATACTTCTGCTCCGAGCGCCCGTTCATGTCCCGGGTTCTCCTAGCGGATGTACCCGCACAGGCAGCGGCGCTCCCCGGTCCTCACTAATACAATTCCGCTCCCCGCTCCTCACCAATACGATTCGCTGATTGGTAGCGTGCGGAGAGCGCGACCAATCAGTGATCTTGGCGCTAAAGTTAAACACCGCTCTGCTGATTGGTCGCGGCCGTCAGCCGCGACTAATCAGCGATTTTGTCGCCAAATTTAAACATCGCTCTGCTGATTGGTCGCGGATGCCGGACGCGTCCAATCAGCAAGATTGGCGCCAAATTTAAACAACGCTCTGCTGATTGGTCGCGGTCGCTGGCCGAGATCAATCAGCAGTATTGGCGCAAAATTTAAACACCGCTCTGCTGATTGGTCGCGGTTGTCGGCCTTGACCAGTCAGCAGTATTGGCGCCAAATTTAAACCTCACTCTGCTGATTGGTCGCAACCACCGGCCGCGACCAATCAAAGAGATTGGCGACAAATTTAATCAACGCTCTGCTGGTTGATCGCGGTCGCTGGCCGAGATCAATCAGCAGTATTGGCGCAAAATTTAAACACCGCTCTGCTGATTGGTCGCGGTTGTCGGCCTTGACCAGTCAGCAGTATTGGCGCCAAATTTAAACCTCACTCTGCTGATTGGTCGCAACCACCGGCCGCGACCAATCTTCGTTTTTTGTGCAAAATTTAAACAACGCTCTGCTGATTGGTCGCGGTCGCTTGCCGCGACCAATTAGCAGTATTGGGGCCAAATTTAAACCCCGCTCTGCTGATTGGTCGCGGTCGCCGGCCGCGACCAATCAGCAGTATTGTCGCCAAATTTAAACACCTCTTTGCTGATTGGTCGCGGTCGCGACTAATCAGCGATTTTGGTGCCAAATTTAAACACGCTCTCCAGTCCTCACTAACACGGTTCGCCGATTGGTCGCGACCGCCGCCCGCGACCAATCAACGATTTTGGCCCAAAATTTAAACACCGCTTTGCTGATTGGTTGCGGCCGCCAGCCACGACCAATCAGCGAGATTGGTGCCAAATTTAAACACCGCTCTGCTGATTGGTCGCGGCCGCCATCCACGACCAATCAGCGATTTTGGCGCCAACTTTAAACAACGCTCTGCATCGCTCTGCTGATTGGTCGCAGTCGGCGGCCGCGACCAATCAGCAGTATTGGAGCCAAATTTAAAAACCGCTCTGCTGATTGGTCGCGAGTAATCAGCGATTTTCGTGCCAAATTTAAACACGCTCTCCAGTTCTCACTAACACGGTTCGCCGATTGGTCGCGGCCGCCGCCCGCGACCAATCTCCGATATTGCCGCCAAATTTAAACACCGCTTTGCTGATTGGTCGCGGTTGCCAAACGCGACCAATCAGCGATTTTGGCGCCAAATTTAAACACCGCTCTGCTAATTGCGCCCGGTCGGCCGCATACATATTCTAGAATATCCGATGCGTTAGAATCGGGCCACCATCTAGTTTACATATATTTGTTTTATTAATTTTCACTTATTCTTTGCTTTTTCACTATACATACATTATTTTCGTTATTTATACACTTCACATTCAACAAATACATATTTTCATTCATATATGATTTTTCTTTTTTAGTTTACACTTTTACTTTCGTTTTCACCCCCCCCCCACACACACACACACACACACACACACACACTTTCACATTTCACTTTATGGTAATCGATGCTCCTACAGCATCTATTTTCTGTCTTTACATTTGGTTTATTCTTTTCTTTTCTTCTTCCCTCCTTCCTTCCCCATTCCCCTCCCATTCTCCCTTGTCATTCCTTGATATGTATGCCATGTCCTCCAGGTTCATGGTTTAGGAAGTGGGGATGGACCTTTTTGAGGTTGCGCTCCATATGGTCCGCATGCGTTCCACACATGCGTTCCATTGCGCACCACCCGGAAGTCCCTTTTGCAAACAGGTGTAGTATACACGCGCGAAATGCGCCATCAAAGCACCTTACAGCTGGCACATGATTGATGAGATAACTTCCTATGGATGGCCCCCCGTACGCATGGCCTATCTTTAGATATCTTTCATCTTTTCTTACTTTCTTTTTCATACATCAGCTATAAATTTTCCTTTAGCCTTCTTTTCCTCAATAAAACAGATCCTATCCCAATACATTTGGAAGTATAAAAAACCTAGACTTCCTCATAAAATCCTAACCCTACCTAATCATAAAGGGGGTATTGGCATTCCTAGTGTCCTAAACTATTATTAAGCAATCCACTTAAATAGATGGCTCAAATTAGCCAGTGCATCCAAGAGAGTGGAAGCCTCAGACATTGATCTTCTACTCCTGGGTAATAATCCACACAAATACATATGGGCAAATATTGTCCGCACTTCCGAGGCCATAAGTGATATTACTATTACCACTTCCCTTAAGATTAAACGCGACTTAGATAAAGATCTAAAAAAGAGCATACTTCCCTCAGCTCAGGCCCCTATTTCTACCATTCCGTACTTTCTAGACCCAAATTATTCAGATCCCTATAATCTTTGGTTGGATTTGCCGAACTGTTCAATCAAAGAGTTCCTGACCAATAAAATCCCATTGCTGGATTCATGGCCGGTTAATTCCTCCACGCGCCCCATTAATTTCTTACAGCATAAACATGTCACCCACATTCTTTCGATGTTTAAATCTAAATTCCCTGGTGCGGGAGGAGGTTCATGGGTGGACATGCTATGTAAACTCTCGTTCCCTTTTCCTAAAGGAATATCGAAGATATATAACCATATGATCCTGCCTCAGTCCTTCCAAAAACCTTCCTTTATATACTCTTGGGAAAAGGAACTTAACATCTCTTTGGCGGATGAAGAAGTCAAATCCATTCTTACTAATTCTCACGGATTCTCCAGGTGCATTTCTTTGCAAGAGAATTCATACAAAATATTAATACGGTGGTATAGAACGCCAGAACTATTATGCCATTATGGATCGTCTGACTCTAACCTTTGCTGGAGATGTAAAGCAGGGGTGGGAAACATGTCCCATATATTTTGGTACTGCCCTAATATTAGACCTTTTTGGGTTAAAATAGAGGAGACGTTGAAAGACCTAGGTATGATAAGGGGTCCCTTGTCTCCGAAAGAAGTCTTACTATCCTTCCCGTCTCAAAATTTTAAACCTACAAGACATGATCTGCTCCCTCTACTGTTTGGGGCGGCGAAATACCTGATCCCTCTGCACTGATTGCAGGTTACACCCCCCATTTACGTTGAGTGGTTGAATAAGGTTGACATGATTAGGCGGTTGGAGGAGCTCACTAGTTGGGAGACTTCCCAGCATTCCTATTTTCATGAGGTTTGCTTTCCCTGGAAACCTACCTGGCCGGTTTAGCGGTTTTGTGGGTTAAAAATAACAACTACTTATTCTGTCATATCTTGAGCACCTCCTTCTCCTTCCCATTACTGTTTATCTCCTACCTCATTCAGGTTGTTTATTAATCTTGCCAACGCGCCCCAACACACATAACTTTGTTTTGGTATGTGATGTCTCTCATACATTATGCTCCCTTGTATTAATTCTTTTCTGATACTTTATTCAGATATTATTCATTTTCCTAGCTTAGGTCTCTTGTTGTCTAGGTATACTAGCTTTAGTTTTGTATTTGTCTTGTTATATATTGTTTCACGTGCCTTGATTTGTTCCATTGAGATACTATTGTCTTTTTATTGATATTGTTATGATATCTCAATTTCCTAGTCTATAATTCCATATGTTGCACTGATGTCATTTGTTTCTGTTCTATTTACTTAAATATAGAATGTTTAAAAAAAATGTTTTAAATGGAACCTTTATGGCGTCACTTAAAATTCTCTCATGGAACATTAGTGGATTAGGGAATGCCAAGAAAGGGAATATTGTATTCTCCCAGATACGTAAATCTCAAGCGCAAATAATATGCCTTCAGGAAACCCATTTAACCCCGGACACTGTGTCCAGAATAAACAAACCCTGGATAAAGTGGGACAAACACGCTACACATACTTCTTATTCTAGAGGTGTAGTTACCATTGTGCATAAGTCAGTGGGATAGTCAGTTCAAACTGTCAAAAGAGACTCAACATATACAACCCACCACCAGCCAAAATGGATGTACTCCAACAGGCAGTGATTTTTGTATCACAGTACCCAGATGCTAAAATGTTATGTATGGGAGACTTCAATATGATTCTTAATACACACTTGGATAAAATGAGCCCTGCCAACACTAGGTCTGATAGTCAAGACACCGCTACTTTACATACTTTCATAACGGAGGTGGGTTGGATTGATTTGTAGAGGCAGCAGCACCCACTCAAGAGAGAATTTTCCTGCTACACACCTGCTGTTCGATGTTTATCTAGAATGGATCATATATTTGGAAACAGTACTGCATTTTCGGATTTAAGTAAAATTGAATATTCCCCTAGAACGGTGTCGGACCATGCTCCACTGATAGCATCTTTTCATTTGGGGGGTCCTAACAGACCCAAGAGGTTTCGCATACATCCGTTTTGGTTGTCTCTTATTTGAGAACATGATAGGATACCAGATCAAGGGGAAGTATTTATAGCAGGTCATGGGGACTTCCCTGACAGATTGATAGTATGGGACACACTTAAAGCATATATTAGGGGATGCGTTAAATCAACGATTTCATACATTAAAAGGGAATCTTCTATTGGGGAGCAGAGGCTTGGCGAAGAGTGCAAATTATTAGAAGCTAAATATATTAACCCCTTAATAACATCTGACGTACTAATACGCGTCTGTGCCCTGGGACTTAAGAGCCAGACCCGTATTAGTACGTCATCGCGATCGTGCGCACACACAGGCTGTGCGGGCGCGATCGCCGCCTGGTGTCAGCTGATTGTCACAGCTGACACCCGGTACTATGTGCAGGGAGCGGTCCTGCACCGCTCCCAGCACATTAACCCCCGCGATGCTGCGATCGAAGTCGATCGCGGCATTGCGGGGGCAAGGGGAGGTGATCGGCGATACTCACCTCCTCTTCCGGCTTCCAGCGCAGTCTGCAAAGGCTTCCCGGGTGTTGCCATGACGACCCGATGTCGTCATGACAACATCCGGGTCACCAGAGAGCAGGAAGATTGCTTGGACATGCGCAGTGCATCTCCAAGCAATCTTCACACTGTGCACTTCTGACAGCCTTCATGGCATAGGGATGGTGCTCCATTCCTGTGCCATGCAGGCGATCAGAAAAAAAAAAGTGAAAGTCCCAGAGTGGGACAAAGTAATAAAGTGTATAAACTGTGTGAAAGTGGAAAAAAAATAAAATAAAAATGTGCAAAAATATTATAAAAAAATAAAAAAAATAATACACCAAAAATAAAAATATAATGTACCCATCAATAAATATTATTATAAAAAAAAACAATAAAAGTACACATATTTGGTATCGCCGCGTCCGGAACAACCTGACCTATAAAACTGTTCCACTAGTTAACCCCTTCAGTGAACACGGTAAAAAAAAAAAAGAAAAAACGAAGCAAAAAACAATGCTTTATCACCATACCGCCAAACAAAAAATGGAATAACACGCGATCAAAAAGACGCATATAAATAAAAATGATACCGCTGAAAACGTCATCTCGTCCCGCAAAAAACAAGCCGCCATACATCTCCATCAGCCGAAAAATAAAAAAGTTATAGCTCTCAGAATAAAGCGATACTAAAAAATATTTTTTTCTATAAAATAGCTTTTATTGTGTATAAGCGCCAAAACATAGAAAAATGATACAAATGTGGTACCGCTGTAAACGTACTGACCCGAAGAATAAAGCTACCTCATCAATTTTACCACACGCGGAACAGAATAAAAAAAAAAAAAAAAACAATTCCTGAATTGTTGGTTTTTGTTTATTCTGCCTCCCAAAAATCGGAATAGAAAGCGATCAAAAAATGTCACGTACCTGAAAATGGCACCAATAACAACGTCAAGTCATCCCGCAAAAAACGAGCCGTCACATGACTGTCTGCCAAAATCTGGAAAAATTATAGCTCTCAAAATATGGCGATGCAAAAACTAGATTTTACAAAAAATGCGTCTTTTAGTGTGTGACAGCTGTCAGTCATAAAAACCCCATATGATTCTGGCATTGCTGTAATCACACCGACCCGAAGAATAAAGTCGTCTAATCACTTATACCGCACAAGGAACGGCGTCAAAAATAAACTCTTGGGTTAGGATTGGGCTAGGGTTAGGGCTGGGTTTGGGGCTAGGGTTGTGCTGGGGCTAGGGTTGTGCTGGGGCTAGGGTTGTGCTGGGGCTAGGGTTGTGCTGGGGCTAGGGTTGTGCTAGGGTTAGGGCCGGGGTTGGGATTTTTTTCAAAAGTAAGAAAAAAAGATGACGATATGGCGACTAGTGTTGAGAGCAAGTGCTCGCTACTTGAGTTTGCATCGGGTGCTCTGGTATGCATTGAGTATCGTGGGTATTTGAGTGACATGCTCGAGTCTCTGCCCCATATGCTTCGCGGCCAAAAAGCTTTACGGGGATTGCCTGCCATGCACGAGCGATCCCCGCATGTTTTTTTTTGGGTGTCTAATAACCGTGAAACATGCGGAGCAGGGACTCGAGCATGTCACTCGAGCACACGCTGTACATGGTGCATACCTGAGTACCCGATGCAAACTCAAGTAGCGAGCACTTGCGCTCAAGAATAATGACAACTTATTCAATATGATGACCTAATGTAAACAAATTCTGTGCCGTACCTCTGGGTTCAAAATGTTCACTATACACCTTAATAAAATCCTTGAGGGGTATAGTTTCCAAAATGGGGACACTTGTGGGGGAGCTCTACTGTTTAGGCACATCACGGGCTCTCCAAACGCGACATGGTGTCCGCTAACAAATTGAATGGAAAATCGGCTCAAATTGTTAGCGGACGCCATGTTGCGTTTGGAGAGCCCCTGTGTGCCCAAACATTGGAGCTCCCCCACAAATGACCCCATTTTGGAAACTAGACCCCCCAAGGCACCTATCTAGATGCATAGTGAGCACTTGAAACCCCCAGGTGCTTCACAAATTGATTCGTAAAAATGAAAAAGTGAAAAAAAAAACACTTTTTCATTTTTATGAATCAATTTGTGAAGCACCTGGGGTTCCAAGTGCTCACTATGAATCTAGATAGGTGCCTTGAGGGGTCTAGTTTCCAAAATGGGGTCACTTGTGGGGGAGCTCCAATGTTTGGGCACGCAGGGACTCTCTAAATGTAACATGGTATCCGCTAACAAATTGAATGGAAAATCGGCTCAAATTGTTAGCGGACACCACATTGCGTTTGGAGAGCCCCTCTGTGCCCAAACTTTGGAGCTCCCCCACAAGTGACCCCATTTTGGAAACTAGACCCCCCAAGGCACCTTTCTAGATGCATAGTGAGCACTTGGAACCCCCAGGTGCTTCACAAATTGATTCGTAATAATGAAAAAGTGAAAAAAAAAACACTTTTTCATTTTTATGAATCAATTTGTGAAGCACCTGGGGTTCCAAGTGCTCACTATGAATCTAGATAGGTGCCTTGGGGGGTCTAGTTTCCAAAATGGGGTCACTTGTGGGGGAACTCCAAAGTTTGGGCACAGAGGGGCTCTCCAAACGCAATGTGGTGTCCGCTAACAATTTGAGCCGATTTTCCATTCAATTTGTTAGCGGATACCATGTTGCATTTAGAGAGTCCCTGTGTGCCCAAACATTGGAGCTCCCCCACAAGTGACCCCATTTTGGAAACTAGACCCCCCAAGGCACCTATCTAGATGCATAGTGAGCACTTGGAACCCCTAGGTGCTTCACAAATTGATTCGTATTATTATATATATAAGATGCATAGACCTGATAGCCCCAGTTCTGTTGCAAGCATTTTCTGAAGCACTTTCGGGACGTTCTCTTCCCCAATCCTTCTATGATGTTACTTGATCCCCAAGCCAGATAAACCAATTGAGGAATGCAGCTCCTATCGCCCCATATCCCTATTGAATACAGATTACAAAATACTTACGAAGCTCATAGCCAATAGATTAAAAACAGTAATATTAAACATTATACATGAGGATCAATCTGGCTTTATGCCGGGAAGGTCTACTTCATCTAATATTAGAAGAGCTCAAGTGTTGACACAGATTGGCCATGAATATCAGAAACCCTGGGCTATAGCTTCTTTAGATACGGCGAAAGCCTTTGACTCCTTGGAGTGGACCTTTCTACAGCGTGTGCTCCTGAAATTTGGGTTTTCTGATACATTTTGTAGCTGGATTAAATTGATCTACTATATGCCAAGGGCTAGCATTCTTGTAAATGGAATACTATCAGAATACTTTAACCTGGGTAGCGGAACTAGACAGGGCTGCCCCTTATCTCCGATGCTCTTCACTCTAGCGATAGAGCCTATTGCCCTTAAAAAATTAAGTAGGACCACCTGGTGGAAGGTATTAGTGTAAACTCTAGAATAGATAAAGCGGGGTTATACGCAGACCACCTGATCCTCTTTCTAAACAAAATAGAACAATCCCTTCCAAGAGCAATTGACCTTATTAGTAACTTTGGGGAATTATTGGGCCTTAAAATCAATTGGAGCAAATCTGTGGTTATGCCACTTATAGATAACATAACTGAACCGATTTCTTTTGGATTAGAGGTACTACAAAAATTCAAATATCTAGGCATTATAATTAATCAAAATCCGATTATGGATCTGAAGGATAATGTGTACCCCATAAAAGATATGATGAGGAAAAAATTTGAAAGTTGGTCCCAACTTCTATTGTCTGTGGCGGGAATAATTAACTTAATCAAAATGATTATCCTTCCAAAATGTCTGTATGTATTAAAACATTCTTCCATTATAATCCCCAAAGATTTTTTTCAGAACCTGCACGGCATGATGGCGACATTTATATGGGGCTCAGCAAAGCCCAAACTAAGTATTGGATCTCTGCAGAGACCCAAGGATCAAGAGGGTAACGCGGTGCCTGACCTATTTCTCTATTACTTAGCTGGTCAGATACGATATTTGAAGTGTTGGATAAGCAGTGATAAACTAACTAATGCAGAAGCGCATCTTATACATTTATTAAATCAGAATACACCATGGGCTATATTAGAAGGCTCTTACAGACCACCACAGGGCTTATTATTTGCACATAGCCTAGCGATGCAGGTGTGGCGCGAGAGTAAGCTTATCGTGGGGTTTACTGATCAAATGGGAGAAACCCGAATACGGGATAATCCTGAATTTCCACAGCTTAAAAACCTACAGGACGTAATCTTCTGGAAGCAACATGGAATAACAATACTTAATCAGATTTTAGAAAACAAAATTTTATTAACATTTGATCAAATTCGTATAAGGTTTGGAATCCCTCATAGGGATTTCTGCAGATATCTACAAATGAGGCATGCCATAACACATCAATTCCCATATCCTAGAAAGCGAATATCTAAATATCCATTAATAGGAGTACTTAAAACTCAAGAACCTACAGGCGTGGTATCTTCTCTATATATACTTTTCTACTGAATTCTAAAATCACTTCTACCCAACTTTCTGTTGAGAGTAAATGGCGGCAATTAATCCCTTCTATAACTGATGATCAGTGGAATGATGCAATGGAAGCACATACGGTGGTGTCACCAGCCGCCAATAATAAATTTATTCAGTTATATATACTACATCAATCTTACCTGACCCCAGTGAGAATTCATAGAGTTGGTAGAATGGCGTCTGATGAGTGCCACAGATGTGGAGAATCAGGAGCAGATTTCTGGCATCTTATTTGGAATTGTGGAATAATACGCAAATATTGGGGTGAAGTGATAACTACACTAGAACAGATAATTGGGAAACCAATTGATACAATACCGTATGAAATATAGTATATAGGAATAGGGGATGTCCCCAGAAATTCTAAAGGATATGGGAAAGATGGTGTAACTTTCCCGTAACACACTTAAGGTGCTATGACTTCGTGAATCTCACGTTATGAGTCCTGATATATGCCCTTTTGAGTGCATGGGAAATGATATATGATATATATGGGCTGTAAGAGTGGACCTCTATTGAAACTGTAATTGCTATATGTACTGAATTCTGATAAGGAATGGGCCGGTTTAGTAAAGCGTGCAGTGCTCCACAATGAAGCTTATGTTTCAAACTGTTTGTTGTTTTTTTTCTTTTTCTTTCTTCTGTTTACTCTGATTATTGAGAACGTGATGGAAATTGTATTAAACTGAGAAGGGTTAATGTTTAGATTATCCTGACCTTATATTATGACAGTATCTGTTTGTAACCATTATCCTGTGTAATTTTTCGATAAAAAGAGTTTAAAAAATAACCTGTCTTGGTATTGCAGACCCCCCAGTCCTCTAATAACCTTGGTCGCTTTTCTCTGCACCCGCTCTAGTTCAGCTATGTCTTTCTTATACACCGGAGACCAGAACTGTACACAGTATTCTAAGTGTGGTCGCACTAGTGACTTGCATAGAGGTAAAATTATGTTCGCCTCATGAGCATCTATGCCTCTTTTGATGCATCCCATTATTTTATTTGCCTTTGCAGCAGCTGCCTGACACTGGCCACCAAACGTGAGCTTGTCGTCCACCAATACACCCAGGTCTTTTTCAGTGACCGTTTTGCCCAGTGTTTTATAATTATTAATTAAGCATATAATTATACATTTTATTTCCTCTGCCCAAGTGCATTTTCTTACATTTATCCCCATTAAAGCTCATTTGCCATTTATCAGCCCAAGCTTCTAGTTTACATAGATCCTCCTGTAATATAAAATTGTCCTCCTCTGTATTGATTACCCTGCAGAGTTTGGTGTCATCTGCAAATATTGAAATACTACTCTGTATACCCCTACAAGGTCATTAATAAATATGTTAAAAAGAAGCGGGCCCAATACTGACCCCTGTTGTACCCCAGTGTTAACTGTGACCCAGTCTGAGTGTGTTCCATCAATAACCACCCTTTGTTTCCTATCACTGAGCCAGTTCTGAACCCACTTACATATATTTTCCGCTATCTCCATTGTTCTCATTTTATGTATCAACCTTTTGTGTGGAACTGTATCAAAAGCTTTTGAAAAGTCCATATACACAACATCCACTGCATTTCCTTGGTCCAGTCCAGAACTTGCCTCCTCATAAAAGCTGATCAAATTAGCTTGACAGGAACGGTCCCTCGTAAACCCATGTTGATATTGGGTCATGAGGTTATTCTTCTTCAGATACTCTAGTATAGCATCTCTTAGAAAACTCTCCAGGATTTTACCCACAGTAGAGGTTAAGCTTACTGAGCTATAATTTCCAAGTTCGGTTTTTGTCCCCTTTTTGAATATTGGCACCACATTTGCTATACGCCAGTCCTGTGCTACAGACCCTGTTATTATGGAATCTTTAAATATTAAAAATAATGTTCATCTATGACTTTACTTAATTCCTGCAGTACTCGCGGGTGTATCCCATCCGGGCCCGGGGATTTGTCAACTTTAGTGATTTTTAGATGCCGCCATACTTCCTGCTGGGTTAAACAAGTGACATTTAATGAAGAATTTTTGTTATCACTAATCATGTTTTCTGTCATGTGATTTTCTTGTGTAAATACTGTTGAAAAAAAATCGTTTAGCATATTGGCTTTTTCCTCATCCAACATTTCACCCATAGTATTTTTAAGGGGGCCAACACTATCATGTTTTAGTTTCTTACTATTTATGTAGTTAAAGAATATTTTGGGATTATTTTTACTTTCTCTGGCAATGAGTCTCTTTGTCTCAAACTTTAGTGCCTTGATTTGGTTTTTACAGAATTTATTTTATTTTCTGTATTTATTTAATGCCTCATCACTACCTACTTGCTTTAGTTCTCTAAATGCTTTCTTTTGTCACTTATTGTGCCCCTTACAGCTCTATTTAGCCATAGTGGTTTCCTCCTATTTCTTGCATGTTTATTCCCATAGGGTATATATTGTGCACAGGTCCTATTCAGGATGCTAATAAATGTCTCCTATTTGCTTTGTGTAGTTTTATGTCTCAGGATATCGTCCCAGTTTATTGCACTAAGAACCTCTCTCAACCTTTGGAAATTTGCCTTCCTGAAGTTTACTGTCCTTGTAACCCTTCTACTACACATTTTATTAAAGGATACATGAAAACTTATTATTTTGTTAACACTATTACCCAAGTGACCCCCAGCTCGTATATTTAATATGCGGTCTGGCCTGTTGGTTAATATTAGGTCTAGCAGTGCCCCCCTTTTTGTTGAGTCCTGAACCAGTTATGAAAGGTAATTGTCTCTCATAGTTGTCAGAAACCTATTACCTTTGCTTGAACTACAGGTTTGTGTTTCCCAATGTATTTCCGGGTAGTTAAAGTCCCCCATAATAATGACTTCTCCTTGAGTCGCTGCTTCATCTATTTGCTTTATGAGGATATTCTCTGTTGCTTCCATTATTTTTGGAGACTTATAACAAACCCCTATCAGTAATTTACTATTTTTCCCCCTCCCCTTATCTCCACCCACAG
Source organism: Phyllobates terribilis (assembly GCF_046119375.1). NCBI lineage: Eukaryota > Metazoa > Chordata > Amphibia > Anura > Dendrobatidae > Phyllobates > Phyllobates terribilis. Next base: position 27,140,166 of record NW_027362775.1, read on the forward strand.
GGACTCTACATTTTCATTAGATTCATATATATTGTCACGCAAGATGGGTTTTAAGGATGATTTTACATATAAACCCCCCCCCCCCCCTCGCTTGTTTGTACGGTCATTTCTGAACAGACTATAACCCTGTAAATTAACTGCCCAGTCATGGCTCTCATCCAGCCATGTCTCAGATATCCCCACCATGTCATAATTATTTTCCAACAAAATGTATTCTAATTCCTCCATTTTGTTGGTGAGGCTTCTTGCATTAGTGTACATGCATTTTATGTATCTCTCTATACCTCTATTCCTTCTTACTATATTGACTTTTCTAACCCCACCTCCAGTTTCTTTATTTCTGCCCAGGTCACTATCTGCACTATCTTCCCCACCTATAAAATGAATACCCCCCACCACCCCCAATCCCTAGTTTAAACACTCCTCCAACCTTCTAGCCATTTTCTCCCCCAGCACAGCTACACCCTCCCCATTAAGGTGCAGCCCATCCCTAGCGTGGAACCTGTAACCAACTGAGAAGTTGGCCCAGTTCTCTAGGAACCCAAACCCCTCCTTCCTACACCAATTCCTGAGCCACTTATTTATGTCCCTAATTTCCCATAGCCTCTCTGGCGTGGCACATGGTACAGGCAGTATTTCAGAGAATACCACCTTGGAGGTCCTTACTTGAAGCTTGCAGCCTAAATCCCTGAAATCATCTTTAAGGCCCTTCCACCTACCTCTAACTTTGTCATTTGTGCCAATGTGCACCATAACCGCTGGGTCCTCACCAGCCCCTCCCAGCAATCTGTCAACCCGATCAGCGATGTGCCGGACTCGAGCGCTAGGTAGTCAGCGCACTGTTCGACGATCCTTGTCTTTGTGACAGATTGCCATATCTTTTCCCCTAATAATTGAGTCCCCCACTACCAGCACCTGCCTGGCCTGCCATGCTCTCCTATTTCCCCCCTTACAGGAGCTGACACTCCTCCGACTTTCTGAGGACATGCCTTGCTGCTGCAGTGCTACCCCTGTACTGACACTCCCCTCATCTCCCAACTTTGCAAACTTATTGGAGTGTGCCAGATCAGGACTAGCCTCCCTTGCATTCTTCCCTCTACCCCCCCTTCTAACTGCCACCCAGCTAGCTGCCTCACTGTCCTGCAGCTACCTACTACCACCCTCCCCCACATCTACCCCAGTGAGCAGCTGCTCAGTGAGCAGCAGACTCCTTTCCATATTGTCAATGGAGTGTTGCCAGCTGCTCATTTAGATCCAGTACCTGGGCTTCCAAATGCACAGCATGCACACATCTCGCACAGCAGTATGCACCCATGACCGGCTGTTCAAGGATTGCATACATGTGGCAAGATGTACACTGGATACCATTGTCAATAATGGAGCTCATTTCCTAATGGGGATTGCACTAGACAGAAATGTTAAGTAAAAAGAAATGTAAAGAATTAATAAAATACAGACAGCAATTCAGTCTAAATTCCTCCCTTCCAAACTCCGTGAATCCAAAGTCACTGAATCAGAAGTCACACACTTACTTCCTTTCGAACTTGCGCTCCAGTCACACTCAGCTCGTTCACACTTGCTAAGGAAGAAGATTTAAAGAGTTTTTTTCCCCCTTTAGCAGCAATCCAACCTACAGCTCAATGCACTTCCAAAGGACTGGATGCCCCAACCAGCTGCCCTTTATAAACCAATAATTATGACCCCCTCACCCTTAATGAACCCCTTGTGAGTATAGCTACACCTCAGGATTTAAGTGCAATGTAGTTAACCCTTAAACACACATGTAGTAAAATAAGAAACTGTAGAACTGTAGAGAGCAAATAGGTTTTAAAAAGCCCAATAAAATTAAACGGTAGAAAATCACTCAGCAGTTCACAATTCAGCAACTCACAGCAATTCACAGTGATATTTTCTGCAGGATTCCCAAATACCTTTTCACTGAATCACAAGTCACACACTTTCTTCCGTTTGCACTTACGCTCCGGTCACACTCAGCCTGTTCACAGTCGCTAAGTAAGAAGATTTAAAAAGTTTTTTTTTTTTTTCCTCTTTTGTAGCAATCCAACCTTCAGCTCAATGCACTTTCAATATATTGCTCCATACTGAATAATGGACCCCATGTAATGCTCCATACAGGATTCTGGCCTCCATATAATGCTCCATGCAGGATGGGCCCCATATTTTTATTTATTTATTTTACTCACTTATATAGTGCCATTAATTCCACAGCGCTTTACATACATTATCGGCACTGTCCCCATTGGGGCTCACAATCTATATTCCCTATCAGTATGTTTTTGGAGTGTGGGAAGAAATCAATGCAAACACGGGGAAAACATACAAACTCCTTGCAGATGTTGTCCTTGGTGGGATTTGAACACAGGACCCCAGTGCTGCAAAGCAACAGTGCTAATGCTCCATGCAGGCTTGTCCCCATACAATGCTCCATCCAGAATACTGGCCCCAATATAATGCTCCATCCAGAATACTGACCCCAATATAATGCTCCATCCAGAATACTGCCCCCAATATAATGCTCCATGCAGAATACTGGCCCCAATATAATGCTCCATCCAGAATGCTGGCCCCATATAATGCTCCGTTCAGAATACTGGCCCCATATGATGCTCCATACAGGATTCTGGCCCCATATAACGCTCCATACAGAATACTGGCGCCCATATAGTGCTCCATGCAGGCTGGGCCCCAAATAATGCACCATGCAGGCTGAGCCCCATATAATGCTCCATGCAGGCTGGGCCCCAAATAATGCTCCATGCAGGCTGGGCCCCATATAATGCTCCATGCACCCTGGGTCCCATAGGATGCTCCTTGCAGGCTGGGTGTCATACAATGCCCCACATAATGCCCCACGCAGTCAGGGCCCCATATAATGCTCCTCGCAGGCTGGGCCCCATATAATGCTTCATCCTGTATGGGCTCCATATAATGTCCCATGTTGTATGGCCCCCATATAATGCCCCATCCTGTATGGGTTCCATATAATGCCCCACCTTGTATGGGCCCCATATAATGCTCCATGCCTCCATACATAAAAAAATAAAATAATCAAATACCTCTCCTCGCTGCGGCTACTCTGCTCTGCTCCGGACTCCTCAGCGTCGCCTTCTTCCTGCTCTCTGCGCTGTGACTGCACGCCGGGATACCCGACGGTGAGTGGGCCCCCCGTCTGCTCAGGGCCCCGGTGCTTGCCTGGGTGCTGATGCTGGGCCTGGTTATAAGGTATAGCAGTACAGGATCACTGCTATTCCTTATGACCTGTCAGTGCTGCAGACTGTACTGTGCATGATCAAGCTATCTTGATAGTGCCTGGTGACCCGAATGTCGACATGACAACACTGGCACTGAGTGCTGGCTGTCATTTGTCAGAATCAGCTGACACCCGGCAGCGATCACGCCCGCATAGCCTCTGTGCCCACGCGATTGCCAAGATGTAATAATGCGTCTCTGGTCCATAAAGCCCAGAGCACACGGACGTATTATTACGTATAATGTCAGAAAGGGGTTAAAATAATTTATGTCTTTTGTATTATCAACCAAACCTGCTCCTTTGGTGCGTTTTTTTTTGATAGAGCAAGGAGGAAACTTCTTTTTCTCTAACCTTTTTTAGGTGGGAACTTAGCGCGAGCAATTAACCTCGAATAACAGCTTTATTTGCTTCCCAAACCACTGGGGGAGGGGTGCCAGATCCTGAGTTTTCAAGGAAGTAGAAATCTAAAACCTTGGATATTTTGGTAAAAATTTCCTCATTGCCCAGCATAGATTTGTTTAACCTCCATGTAAAGTGAAGATATGGCCAATTCCAAGAATACAGGTTCATGATGAGATAGCGTTATAAAACCAATTGAGGTAGATTTAATCAGGGACAAACACAAGCTTTGAAGAAAGATGTAGTCGAGTCTATGATATGTGGAGTGTGGATTAGAGAAAAAAGTATAATCTTTCATAGAGGTTGAGGAGGCTCCAGATGTCAATAAGTTGTAAGGAATTTAAAGATAAATGGATTCTTTTGAGGACTCTTTATGACGAAGTGGAGAGACCAGTGGAAAAGTCAAAGAGTGGATTTAAAGTGGTGTTAAGATCTATACCTAGTATGAGAATGCCCTCTTTGAAGGAATTCAGGGTCTCTAATGTTCTGATGAGCCATGCTGATTGGCCCTTGTTTGGTACTTCAAGGTTACAGAGTGTGACAGTGGTATTAGTAACATATCCCTTAACAAAAACTTATCTGCCTTCTGCATCAATTAAGTGATCTTTTGACGTGAAGGGCAAAATTTGGGGTATTGCAATGCTAACTCCCTTAGCTGTAGCTGAGCTACACCTATGGAACCATAGACTAAAATTACCGTATTTTTCGGACTATAAGACGCACCGGATCATAAAATGCACCTAGCTTTTAGAGGAGGAAAAGAGAAAAAAAATATAAGCAAAAAATGTGGTCATGATGCCCTGTTAAGGGGGAGGGGGTCTGCTTCTGACACTGTTATAGGTGTAATGTCCCCTAATTCTGTTAATATCCCCCATCCTGGTATATATGGCCTTCTCTCTCCTATTATACGTGGCCCTCATCCCCATCCTGATATGTATGGCACCCCAATCCCCCATCCTGGTATGCAAGGCTCCCACATCCCTCTTCCTGGTGTGTACAGTATGGCACTCTTCATCCTGTTATGTATGGCCCCCCTCACACCCATCCTGGATTGTATGGCACCTTCATCCTCTTCCTGATCTGTATGGCACTCTTCATCCCTATATGTATGTCCCCCCTCATCCTGGTATGTATAGCCCCCCTCATCCTGGTTTGTATGGCTCCCTACATCCATGTATGTATGGCCCTTTCATCCCTGTATGTATGGCTCCCTTCATCCTTGTATGTATGGCCCCCCTCATGCCTCATCCCTGTATGTATGGCCCCTCTCATGCCTCATCCCTGTATGTATGGCTCCCCTCATCCCGCTATGTATGGCCCCCCTCATCCTTGTATGCATGGCCCCCTCATCCTGGTAGCCGCGCAGCAGCTAAAGTGTGTGCGCTATTAGGGAGAATGAATGGTCACTGCTCCCCATACACGCAGTCCCGGCATGGTGAGCAGTGACTATTCCATTACAGAGTGTGACACAGCGCTGGAGGAGAGAGGAAGTGAGTATGAGTGTTTATTTTTTTTTTCTGTGCAGCGTGACGGGTATTAGGGGGTGCCAAGCATACCTGAATGAGGGGGACATAAATACAGGGATGAAAGGGGCCATAGATACAGGGATGAGGGGGGCAATACATACAGGGTGCCATACTTACCAGGAGCCGGGCTGCAGGCACAGTGTGCCAGTTATTAAGGAAAATTAATATTCACTACTCCCCACGCCCATGGACGTGGGGAGCAGTAAATATTCATTTTCTTTAGTAGTGGGCACAGTGTAGGCTGCAGCAGGTGGCTGCTGCCTCCTATGCACCGCTATTCCGCCACTGTCGCTTCCCCCACCACCCACAGCCACAGTATTTATGTATATCGGACTATAAGACATACCCCCACTTTGCTCCAATATTTTGGAGGAAAAAATTGCGTCTTATAGTCTGAAAAATACAGTAGATCCAGAAATATTTGGAGTGCGGCCTGATTTGCAGGCTATTGAAGCATACTATGGAACCTTGATTTCCAAATGAAAACCTTCTGAACTGTGTCAATGACTGCCTTCTGGACATCTGTCAAGTCAGCAGTCTTTCCCATGATTGTGGAGCCTACTGAAAAAGATTAATGGATCTTTTTAAACGCTTAGGAAGCCTTTGCAGGTGTTTTTTGTTAATTATTTTACTTTACTGAGAAAATTAGTTTTGTGTTTTCATTGGCTGTAAGCCATAATCATCAACATTAACAGAAATAAACACTTGAAGTAGATCACTCTGTTTTTAATGACTCTATATAATATATCAGTTTCACTTTTTGTATTGAAGAACTGAAATGAATTAACTTTTTGATGATATTCTAATTTAGTGAGATGCACTTGTACTTGTAACTTGAAGACATACTTGTAACTTGAAGGTGAGCATGTGGGTAAACATATTGTAGTACAGAGTCAAAGAAAAATATCTATGGTGTGATGTGTTCACTACGGACCCTCTCTTTATCATAATTATATTCTCACCACATTTTACTATCACTTTCATTTTACTATTACTTAAACAAAAACCAAGTTTTATGTCCTGCTACAGATAGATTATTGCAATGGTCTTCGGCCTTCCTGCAATTTATTGTAATTTCATCCCTCCAAGGAGCATTTCTTCTGCAGGTTTATTCAAACACGACATAAACCAGTGCAGAGATCAACATAAACGTGGCCTTTCTGGCAATATGAGAAAACAAAACATAACTTATAGCACTGTCCATATACCTGTTGGGAACTGTCCCCTCAGGGTACAATCAACAGTCCTGCACAGTTGCACATAACCTCTTCCCTGGAGGTCTCTGGCCTCTACACACACAGAGAGAGAAAAAAAACATCAGTGGCTGGGCATTAAATTTCCTGAACCAAACCCTTGGGGTGGAGATGTGGTGAGTAGACGCTGCTGCATGTAACAGAGCAGGGCTTGAACAGCACAGATGCCGGGGAAGCGGCCCTGCACAGATGCCGGGGAAGCAGCCCGGGCCCCGATAACGAGTGGGCCCCCCTGATGGCCCAGGGCCATGTGACATGCCTGAGGCCCTGCACTGCCACATGACTGAGGAGCTGGACGGGACACAGGCCAGGGGGCAGGTAAGCGAGCTTCCCCAATCCCCATATAAAAAATATTTTTAATGTGTGTGCGCATGTATGATGTGAATGTCTGTGTATGTCAGTGTGTATGACTGTGTATATATATTTATGTCTGTTTTATATGTGTCTTTAAGAATGTGTTCAAATATGTATGTGTGTGTATCTGTGCGTGTCTGTATATTGTGTGTGTATATCTGTGTACCATGTTCATGTGTGTATGTGTGTGCATGCCTGTGTACCGTGTGCATGCGCATGTCTGTGTACTGTGTGTGCATGTCTGCGTATTGTGTGCATGTCTGCGTATTGTGTGTGTGTGCATGTCTGCTTTTTGTGTGTGTGCATGTCTGCGTATTGTGTGTGTGCGTGTTTGCGTATTGTGTGTGTGCGTGTCTGCGTATTGTGTGTGTGCGTGTCTGCGTATTGTGTGTGTGTGCGTCTCTGCGTATTGTGTGTGTGTGCGTGTCTGCGTATTGTGTGTGTGCGTGTCTGCGTATTGTGTGTGTGCGTGTCTGCGTATTGTGTGTGTGTGTGCATGTCTGCGTACTGTGTGTGTGCGTGTCTGTGTACTGTGTGTGTGCGTGTCTGCATACTGTGTGTGTGTGCGTGTCTGCGTACTGTGTGTGTTTGCGTACTGTGTGTGTGTGCGTGTCTGCGTACTGTGTGTGTGTGCGTGTCTGCGTACTGTGTGTGTGCATGTCTGCGTACTGTGTGTGCGTGTCTGCGTACTGTGTGTGTGTGCGTGTCTGCGTACTATGTGTGCGTGTCTGCGTACTATGTGTGCGTGTCTGCATACTGTGTGTGTGCGTGTCTGCGTACTGTGTGTGGGCCTGCGTGTCTGCGTACTGTGTGTGGGCCTGCGTGTCTGCGTACTGTGTGTGTGTGCGTGTCTGCGTACTGTGTGTGCGTGCATGTCTGCGTACTGTGTGTGCGTGCATGTCTGCGTACTGTGTGTGCGTGCATGTCTGCGTACTGTGTGTCTGTGTGCGTGTCTACGTACTATGTGTGTGCGTAAGTGTCTGCGTACTATGTGTGCGTGTCTGCGTACTATGTGTGCGTGTCTGCATACTGTGTGTGTGCGTGTCTGCATACTGTGTGTGTGAGTGCGTGTCTGTGTACTGTGTGTGTGCGTGTCTGCATACTGTGTGTGTGTGCGTGTCTGCGTACTGTGTGTGTTTGCGTACTGTGTGTGTGTGCGTGTCTGCGTATTGTGTGTGTGCATGTCTGCGTACTGTGTGTGTGTGCGTGTCTGCGTACTGTGTGTGTGTGCGTGTCTGCGTACTATGTGTGCGTGTCTGCGTACTATGTGTGCGTGTCTGCATACTGTGTGTGTGCGTGTCTGCGTACTGTGTGTGGGCCTGCGTGTCTGCGTACTGTGTGTGTGTGCGTGTCTGCGTACTGTGTGTGCGTGTCTGCGTACTGTGTGTGCGTGCATGTCTGCGTACTGTGTGTGCGTGCATGTCTGCGTACTGTGTGTCTGTGTGCGTGTCTACATACTGTGTGTGTGCCTGCATGTCTGCGTACTATGTGTGTGCGTGAGTGTCTGCGTACTATGTGTGCGTGTCTGCATACTGTGTGTGTGCGTGTCTGCGTACTGTGTGTGTGTGCGTGCATGTCTGCGTACTGTGTGTGTGCATGCATGTTTCCATTTGTTAAGGATGAGGGGGCAGCCTGGGACCTGTGTTGTGTACCTATATTACTCCGCCGTATCTGTGCTTCATGAATCGTGGTATGTGCTAAAGGCGTCTACTGAGACTGTTTCGCCCGGGGCCCACAAAAACCTGGAGCCGGTCCTGATAGGAGATCTGCTATGTTCCCAAATGATAATCCGCATGTGCTGTGCACATGCTGCGGAAATTTCCGCTGCGGTTATCATTGCGGAAAAGTCCGCAGCACTACCAATTATTTTGCGGAATCGCGGCGATTTCACCACCATTGACTTGCGTTGAATCGCTTAATATCCGCATGACTACATGTGCACATGTGGATATTAAACGATTCAATGTGCGGATGGCACCCAGGTCTGGCGAAGAGGAGACTCTCCTCCAGACTCGGGTACAATATTACCTGTAAAAAAAAAAAAAGAATTTAAAATAAAAAAATACATTATACTTACCTTTTGATTTGTCCCCGGTCTCCATAGCGTCCTGGCTCCCCGGCAGCTCACGTTGGTCTAAAAGGACCTTCCATGACGTCATTTATTCATGTGACGGGTCACATAACCGCTGACGTCGGTGGTCGCGTGACCCGTCGCATAACTAAATTACGTCATGGAAGGTCCTTTTACACCACCACGAGACACCGTAGAGACCGGACCATCGGAAGGTGAGTATATGTTTTTTTGTTGTTTTTTTTTACCATTTTTATTCTTTATTTTAACAAACTTGGTCACTCTTTATAAAATCCATGCCGTTTGCTTGGATTTATATAGTGTGACAAAGTTGTCAAGCACTTTCCAAGTGATGCTAAAATCGCTTGGAAAGCTCTTGACAACCCGCATGCGAAATCGCATGATCAAAACCCTTCACAAACGCTTGTCCATGACTGAAAAAACGCATGTAAACCTGCATGTTTTTTTTTCTGCCAGGTAGATGCAGAAACGCTCAGGAAAAATCCGGAGCATTTCTGCATCATGGGCACATAGCCTAACAGCCACTCACAAAAAAGATCCATCCCTGTCATGGCCGATTAACCCCTCTGAGCAAATAACATGCTGGAGTCAAATGGTTTTCACATTACGGGAGATAGCAATCTGCGTGATGCATATCTCCCCCCTACTTACATTGCCAGTGATCCTTTCAAACCGTCCTGGCAGGTTTTGACAACTGGATGTGGTGTTCAGCTTTTACACCATTTATGGTTTCTGGTCTCGGTCAGAATACCGACTCTGGATCAACCTTATGGAACGGAAAACAATTTTTCTGACTCTCAGTTTTTCCTCATGCTGAGGAACCTTTAGCTTTGAGAACAGATGGACATCTCGACAGCGATGGCCTACTTTGAACCATTAGCAGAGCACATAGTGTGGTTGCTGACTTTGCCAGGCTAGTTAAACCTTGTGTCTGTTCACTTGGCTTGTTGCATTCCGTGACATGCTGTAACATTCCCAGAGTCCCCTATTCAAAAGAAAGAGACTAAAAAAGGCTTCTTTCAGGCTCATTATGGAGGAGAAAGTTTCTGCATACCATTTGTTTATTGTAAAGGAAGCGCAGTGGGATGTGCCTTCCTACACAGAATGCCACAGCAAAGGAGGGTATACTATGTAATATAGGTTTTCCTTAGTCAGCTTCTATAGCGGATAGATGCCTTGACACTCATCCTGACCGTGGCCAATGTCAGACATATACCTCTTGAGGGCATGCACCTACCAGTGAACACAAATGCTGTGTATACCTAGCTTCACAGTTGATCACATTAGTTTGAACTTCTTTAGTGCCAATGTCAAGTGTGACAGTGACATTTAACTGACTACTACATAGTGGTCCTCAGTTCTGTTGACCATCGGCCCTCCATGTAGTACAACCACAGGTTTCTGAAGGGTTATTGTAAAGTTTTTTGTTTTATTTTTAAGTAGTAAATGAAAAATCTATGTAAATTTGGAATCTCATAAGTAAACTGGCCTGTAGAGCAGAGTCAACATATCACCAACAGATTACCATTAAGTGAACGGCGTTAATCAGTGATGAGAGAACACTAAAATGCTCAGGTGCTCGTTGCTAAGGTCAGGCAAATCGTAATGCTCGGATGGTCAACACAAGCAGCCCAATGTTATTCAGTGGGAAACTCGAGCATTTTTCCGGCGGTTCCCCCGGAGTTCTGAAGGGGGCCGAAAAATTGGCCAAATCGGTGGAAACAGTGCTGAATTGTTATGGAAACAGCATGGGGAAGACCTCTGGAAGCATTGACTCCCTGGTCACTGCTGTTAACATTTTTACTCCACTTTTACTGACTGAGAATAAAACATACAAAAACTAAGCCAAAATGGACTTTCCTTGAAAAAATGGTAAGGAACATTCTTTCCAGGGTAATGACTTGTATGTAAAGCAAAAACACAAATGCTCCACCAAACGTTGGCCTATGTTCACACATAGCGTTTTTAATGCATTTTTGCACTTTTGCATTGCTTTCAACAATGAAAAATACATACATCAGTAAATGTGATTTTAACATTTTACTACCTTATCTGGCCATATGGTGTTTAAGACATGATAAGACAAATCCTGTTTCATTTATGAAGGAGGTACTCTGAAAGTCGCAAAGCCTATTTTTACAAGGCCTTCACTTTGCCCTTACTATTGTTAGACAGCCGTCAGCCGGCTATGCTTTGTTGTTCCCATTATTAAGGAGTGGGTCTCTTATTGTCACGGGTGTGTCAGAAGTGGCAGACAGTCGCCCTGCAGTTGGCTGCAGGAGATCTCTACTTTTGGCATTACAGACATCTTACAGACTGTCTGGCTATGTGCCCACGATGCAGAAATGAAGCAGAAAATTTCTGCAGCATTTCTGCATCTCCCTGGCAGAAAAAACGCATGCAGATCGTGCATGCGTTTTTCCTGCAGAATACATGCGGATCCACATGCGGATTCACATGCGTTTCCGCATGCAGATTGACAAGCGCTTTCCAGGCGATAGCATCACTTGGAAAGTGCTTGACAACTAGGTCACACTGTATAAATCCTTGCAACCAGCATGGATTTATACAGTGTGAACCGTAAAAATTAAAACAAATAAAGCTATACTCACCCCCGAGGCCCCGGCGTGGCTGCAGCGCTCGTTCATGTCTGGTTCCCGGCTGCCGGCATATCGCGAGACAGAGCGGTGAAGGGCCTGCGGTCACATGACTGTGACGTCACCGCAGGTCCTCAAGCGATGCCCGCATTCAGAGAGAAGACGCCGGACAGGTGAATATAACTTTGTTATTTTATTCTTTTTTTTACAGGTAAAATGGTACCCAGGTCTGGAGGAGAGTCTTCTCTCCTCCAGAACTGGGTACCATCCGCACATAGAGACGCATAGAAGCCGCTTGTACAAATGTACAGTCGCGGTTTCTATGCATCTCAATGCAAGTCAATGGCGGGAGTTCCGCTGCGCTTCCGCAAAATTAAATGACATGCTGCGGATTTTTGTACGCAGCATAAACGCTGCGGAAAAATCCGCATCATGTGCATAGAACATGCGGAATCCCATTGGGGACCATGGGGTGCGGATTACCTAGCGTTTAACAAGCGTTTATGCTGCGGAAATTCCGCAGCATAAACGCTTGAAAAACGCTACGTGGGCACCCAGCCTCTCTAGGACCTAGCGGCTAACTTCCTCTTGTTAAATAACTCCCTGCTCTGGGTGTATAAATACCTGCTGTGTATCATAGGGAGGTACTGGCAATATTCATTTACTTCTTGTGAAGGCTTTTGCAAGAGCAGTACTGCTTCCTCTCTGGTGCCTGAGTACGTGTGCGCATTTGTCTGGAGTTGTCTAAAGCTAAACAATTTCCCCTGTTTGTCATCCCTTGTTGCCTTTAGTGTTCTGTGGGGATCGACTACTGCTCATCTCCTCCCTTCCCTAGCCTGAGTCTAACGCCAGGGAAGGACAGAGCGAGGTACGCGTGCGGCGATTGGTGAAGAGCCAATATAGGGTCGATAGGGGAGATGGGATGACATTAGACCAGACTAGGAGGTTTCCACTCCCCCCTTTCCCTAGAGTCTGGGCTCTCTTTTTCTCTTCCCTTTGTGTTGCACTAAGTCTTTCCACACTTTGCATGACATTATCGCTGGCCAAGCACATTTTGAAAAGGAAAAAAAAAACAAAAAAAAAAGACACTTTTTTTCTCTGTGTGTTTTTGGGCGTGGGCCTTTTTTTTTCCTTTCTCCCCTGGTTTGGGTTCAGTTGCAGAGCTCGCAGAGCAGTTACGCTCTCTGTTTCTGGAGGTGAATGACCTCCGCTGTAATGTTAAACAGCAGCATAGGTGGCTTCAGGTTGCCAATGTTGGGTCTCTGCATGTAGGCCTGCCCAGCCTGAACCCAAGGTTGCCCTCCCGGACAGGTATTCTGGAGGTAGGGACAAGTTTTTTGTATTCAAGGAGGCATGCAAATTGTATTTTGAACTTCGTCCTTTTTCCTCCTGAAATGAGGAGCAACGGATTGGAATTGTGATCTCTCTACTGCAGGGAGATCCTCAGTCGTGGGCGTTTTCTTTACCCCAGGACTTGGTTTGTCTCCAGTCTTTGGAGGTTTTTTTTGAGGCTCTGTCCCTCATCTATGATGACCCTGACCGAGTCGCCTTGGCTGAGTCGGTTAGTGTAAATGTACAATTCGGAATTCTGTATATGGGCAACGGATTCCAAATGGAATGACTCAGCCCTTAGAAGTCAATTTTGTGAGGGGCTTTCTGAAAGGTTGAAAGATACCTGAAACCCCTCAGTCCTTGGAGGCTGCCATGCCGTTGGCCATACGTCTACAGAGATGCCTTTGGGATAGACGAGTGATACCACCTTCTCCGAGGCCTTCTGGTCGGGGTTGTGTACCTCTGCAGGGGGAGCAGTCTAGGGGTGTACCAGTACTGGGCTAGGTGGAGGAACCCATGCAGTTAGGGCGTATCTCTGCATCATACATCTCCCTGAAGATTTGCAAGAAAAAAGGCGTATTTTTTTTGTGGGAAAAAGGGACATTTTGTTGGGACCTGTCCTTCAATTCCTAAGCAAAAGGAGACTCGATTAACTCTTGGTAGTCTGGAGTTGGATAACCAAGAGCACATAGTGTGGTTGCTGACTTTGCCAGGCTAGTTAAACCTTGTGTCTGTTCACTTGGCAAACATGAAGGATTTCATTGCGGCAAGTCTGGAGAAGGGACATATCAGACCCCCATCTTCGTCCGTGGCGGCAGGGTTCTTCTTTGTGAAGAAAAAAGATGACTGTCTACATCCCTGTTTAGATTTACGGGCATTAAATCAAATTACTATCCGTGGTCCATACCCTCTTCCTCTGATTCCTGATTTGTTCATCCAGGTTGTGGGAGCTAAGGTAGTCTCCAAGTCGGATTCAAGGGGAGCCTCCAATCTGGTTAGAATCAGAGAGGGGGAAGTCCAGAGCTGTAAAGTCGAGGTCGGTGATCATTTTGGTGGAGTCGGAATTGTAGTCGGTATAAAATGCAGGGCTGTGGAGTCGGTAAACCAAACCTTCGACTCCAACTCCGACTCCTCAATTTCCATGACACCCACTCCAACTCCGACTCCACGATTCCATCGTATATTGCTTTGGAATTCCTAACTAAATAAACCATCATTTCTCTCCCTAGCTCAGCAGCACCTCTCCCTACTCTGCCTGTCTGAAGGGTAGGGTCTTTATGACCGACAAGTCTTGAATCTGGAATTTCTATGAACAATAAAATATTTCAGTCTATGTGAAGAAGCCAGTGCCAGGTCCTACTTGTGCACTGAAGTATACCCAGAAGTGTAGTGTTTGGTATCATAAGTATTTTTTCTCAGGAGTTGGAGCCAAAACCAGGAGTGGGTGATAAATGAAGAATTTGTGCTTTTGTTTCTATTATACCTTTTCTTTGATTGTTCTTCACCTGGTTTTGACACCCACTCCTGAAAAAATATACTGACCGAATACTGACCAAATACTGATAGTGGGGCCGTGGCCAAATACGGATAGTGGGGCTATGGCCTAAGGCCAAGGATTGAAACTCACAATTTAATCATTGAATTCGGGTTTTTTCTTTTTGTCCCATTGCCACAGGTATATAAAATCCAGCACCTAAATATGCAGCCTGCCCCTTCAAACATTTGTAAAAGATTGACTCATTTTAAAGAGCATCCTGAATTCAGCATGTTTCTGTAAGGCCTCATACCCATATGTGAGAAAAAAAAGGTCCGTATTCTAGACCGAAGAAACGGACGAGTGCCATGCGAGTGTCATGCGACTGCTATGCGATTTTTCACACCTAGCATCCGTATGGCATCTATATACAATGCGTTTTTTTTCTCTGCAGCTATTATTCTGCAATCACTTACAGGATCATTTACAGTGTTCTGTGCTACAGAATGGTAATGTATCCTTAAAAATCAGATGGCATACAGATGGTCCTCATGCCGTCCGTTTTTTTTTCTCGCACCTATTGACTTGCATTGGCGAGTCTCGTCCGAGATACGCGGCAATATGCAGCATGCTGCGATTTTTTTTCTCAGTTCGATTTCAGCTGAGAAAAAAAATCGCAAATTAGATGTAACCCATTGATTAACATT
Organism: Phyllobates terribilis; assembly: GCF_046119375.1. Lineage (NCBI taxonomy): Eukaryota > Metazoa > Chordata > Amphibia > Anura > Dendrobatidae > Phyllobates > Phyllobates terribilis. Next base: position 27,155,171 of record NW_027362775.1, read on the forward strand.
GGTCAGAGTGCAATCCGATTTTTTATCGGATTGCACTCTTCCGTTTTTCTCGCAAGTGAGCCCTAATAACATGTTGTCACAAGTCAGTTCATGAAAGTCCAAAACAGACATGGTTGGGTGAGTTTGGAGTGGAAGAACTTGACTGACCTCAACTCTATCAGATACATTTTGGCTGAACTAGAGATTACAAGCCAGGTCCTCTTGTCCAACATCAGTCGCTAACCTGATAAATTCTCTTCTGGATGAATAGATAAAAAATTGCACACAAAAAAAAAAAGGTTTTTTTAAAATGCCTTCCAAATGCGTGGGAGCTGTAATATTTCCAAAACGAGATCAACTCCATATTAATGACCATGCATTTAGAATGGAATATCATAAAAGCTCCTTTGGGATTAATGTGTATGTGTCCCAATTGTTTTATCCCAATAGTGTGTAATAGGTTCTGCATGTGTAAATCTTAAGGTGAATGAGAATTATAATCAGTTTTTGTATAAATTGTAGGAAACTATAAACAAAAAGAAAAAGCAAAAAAAACAGTCCATTGGAAGACGCCGGTAACAGATAATGAAGATGAGGAGGTGCAGCCAAGGTAAGCAAGAAATATGGCTATCATTCCGGTATTGTTACATTGTAGTATAAGGCTCTGTTCACATGTCCAGTAGTTATTTCCATTTTTGGATCCATTTGATATGATAAAAATGGAAATATTCAATGCAAAATTATGTCATTTAAATAGGGACGAGAATGTCTTAAATTGTCTTCTTTTTTTACTGCAGTCCATTTTTTTAGTATGATAAATGTGAGGAGCTGCCCATTTTCTAAAGACTATGATACTTTTCCAGCAATGGACCACCATTTTTGTTAATATTATTATTGTGTTTTATTAGTGATTTACTTGTCATGTTTTATATAGTTCTGCTAACTTGTCAGTGTGTACACTAGATTCACTTGTAAAATGTCCAGCATTCCACTAATCTGTATCTCAGGACATCTTTATCACAGGAGTCCATTGTTTCAAACAGCCAATGGTCTCATTAGTGGATTGAGACACAGTGGAGCCGTCATCACAGGGGGTCTTACATCTTTTCTCAAATGAAGGCTTCTAGAATATTCTTCATTGCTTTTGGCTTACAGTGAATGCTTGAGTGGGAGGGTGATCACTTCTGTGCTGGGAGGTGGCTGACCCCAGAGATGTAGAGAAAAAGACATGTTTTAGTGGGAGAGTTGATGGAAGGACGCTGGAGAGATAGGACCTATGGCTGTGGCAGAAGAGATGATGGATGGATGGCTTGTGGAGTGTTGGAGCTCAGTTATCAACTGATCCCAGGTTGAGAACTTAAGGACTGAGAGAACTGTATTTTGGCCATTTACTTGGAATGCAAAATTATGTCATTTAAATGGGGACAATAATGTCTTAAATTGTCTTCTTTTTTTACTGCAGTCCATTTTTTTAGCATGATAAAAGTCAGTGGTACATGGATCTTAATGGATGTCATCTGCCGTGCCACCTGTTAACTAATTGTTTTTTAGAACTGTGAATGCCCAGAACACTGGAGGTGTTCAGAGACACTTGTAGTAAAAATTAATTTGTAGCAAGCTGTAAATGTTTTGTGCTACATGTTTTCCCAGACATTCGTGCCTGAATACGCCTGGGAAGAAAAGGAGAAGAGGATGTATAATATATATGTATATATACAGTACAGACCAAAAGTTTGGACACACCTTCTCATTTAAAGATTTTTCTGTATTTTCTTGACTATGAAAATTGTACATTTACACTGAAGGCATCAAAACTATGAGTTAACACATGTGGAATTATATACTTAACAAAAAAGTGTGAAACAACTGAAAATATGTGAGATTTCTTGCTTTATAAATGGGGTTGGCACCATGAGTTGTGTTGTGCAGAAGTCTGGTGGATACACAGCTGATAGTCCTACTGAGTAGACTGTTAGCTGCTTTTTTCTTGCCATAATACAAATTCTAAGTAAAGAAAAACGAGTGGCCATCATTACTTTAAGAATTGAAAGTCAGTCAGTCCGAAAAATTGGGAAAACTTTGAAAGTGTCCCCAAGTGCAATTGCAAAAACCATCAAGCGGTACAAAGAAACTGGCTCACATGAGGACCGCCCCAGGAAAGGAAGACCAAGAGTCACCTCTGCTTCTGAGCATAAGTTTATCCGAGTCACCAGCCTCAGAAATCACAGGTTAACAGCAGCTCAGATTAGAGACCAGGTCAATGCCACACAGAGTTCTACCAGCAGACACATCTCTTCAACAACTGTTAAGAGGAGACTTTGTGCAGCAGGCCTTCATGGTAAAATAGCTGCTAGGGAACCACTGCTAAGGACAGGCCACAAGCAGAAGAGACTTGTTTGGGCTAAAGAACACAAGGAATGGACATTAGACCAGTGGAAATCTGTGCTTTGGTCTGATGAGTCCAAATTTGAGATCTTTGGTTCCAACCACCATGTCTTTGTGTGACGCAGAAAAGATGAACAGATGGACTCTACATGCCTGGTTCCCACCGTGAAGCATGGAGGAGGAGGTGTGATGGTGTAGGGGTGCTTTGCTGGTGACAATGTTGGGGATTTATTCAAAATTGAAGGCATACTGAACCAGCATGGCTACCACAGCATCTTGCAGCGGCATGCCATTCCATCCGGTTTGCGTTTAGTTGGACCATCATTTATTTTTCAACAGGACAATGACCCCAAACACACCTCCAGGCTGTGTAAGGGCTATTTGACCAAGAAGGAGAGTGATGGGGTGCTACGCCAGATGACCTGGCCTCCACAGTCTCCAGACCTGAACCCAATCGAGATTGTTTGGGGTGAGCTGGACCGCAGAGTGAAGGCAAAAGGGCCAACAAGTGCTAAGCATCTCTGGGAACTCCTTCAAGATTGTTGGAAGACCATTTCCGGTGACTACCTCTTGAAGCTCATCAAGAGAATGCCAAGATTGTGCAAAGCAGTCATCAAAGCAAAAGGTGGCTACTTTGAAGAACCTAGAATATAAGACATATTTTCAGTAGTTTCACACTTTTTTGTTAAGTATATAATTCCACATGTGTTAATTCATAGTTTTGATGCCTTCAGTGTGAATGTACAATTTCCATAGTCAAGAAAATACAGAAAAATCTTTAAATGAGAAGGTGTGTCCAAATTTTTGGTCCATACTGCATATACAGGTGCATCTCACTAAATAAGAATATTATCAAAATATTAATTTATTTCAGTCTTTCAATACAAAAAGTGAAACTCCTATATTATATGGAGTCATTACGAACAGAGTGATCTATTTCAAGTGTTTATTTCTGTTAATGCTGATGATTATGGCTTACAGCCAATGAAAGCACAAAAGTCATTATCTCAGTAAATTAGAATACTTTATAACAACAGCTTGATAAATGTTTTTAAAATCTGAAATGTTTCCCTACTGAAATGTGTGTTCACTAAATGCACTCAATACTTGGTCGGGGCTCCTTTTGCATCAATTACTGCATCACTGTGGCGTGGCATGGAGGCGATCAGCCTGTGGCACTGCTGAGGTGTTATGGAAGCCCACTTTGCTTTGATAGCAGCCTTCAGCTCGTCTGCATTGTTGGTTCTGGTGTCTCTCATCTTCCTCTTGACAAGGTCTGACGAGTTTACTGGCCAATCAAGCACAGTGATACTGTTGTTTTTAAACCAGGTATTGGTACTTTTGGCAGTGTGGACAGGTGCCAAGTCCTGCTGGAGAATGAAATTTCCTTCTACCAAATTTTGTTAGAAAAGTGAAGCATGAAGTGCTCTTAAATTTCCTGGTAGATGGCTGTGCTGACTTCAGTCTGGATAAAACACAGTGGACCTACACCAGCAGATGACATGGCTCCCCAAACCATCACTGATTGTGGAAACTTCACACTAGACCTCAAGCAGCTTGGATTGTGTGCCTCTTCACTTTTCTTCCAGACGCTGGGACCTTGATTTCCAAATGAAAATTGGAACGCTGGGACCCTCTGCTGTGTGTCAATGACTGCCTTCTGCGTTCAAGTCAGCAGTCTTCCCTATGATTGTGGAGCCTACTTAAACAGACTAAAGGCCCCGTCACACTAAGCGATGCAGCAGCGATCCCGACAACGATACGACCTGTCAGGGATCGTTGCTGCATCGCTAATACATCGCTGGTGAGCTGTCAAACAGGCAGGCTCACCAGCGATGAGGGGAGCAGCGATATCGTGGAAAGAATCGTTCCACGATGTCCTGCTCCCGTTACCAGCCTGCTGCTTAAGCAGGAGCAGGCTGGTAACTATGGTAAATATCGGGTTACTAAGTGCGCGTGTGCCCCTAGTAACCCGCTGTTTACCATGGATACCACTGTGCTACGGTGCGCTGGAGCCTCCGCTCAACGTAGCAGAGTGGTATCTATGGTAAACAGCGGGTTACTGAGTGCGCGCGTGCCCCTAGTAACCCGATATTTACCATGGTTACCAGCCAGATCGTTGGTCCCGCTGGTCACACACAGCGATGTGTGCTGGCCAGCGGGAGGCCAACGACCAAAAAATGGTCCAGGACACTTTGCAACGATCAGCGACCTCACAGCAGGGGCCTGATCGTTACAAAGTGTCACACATAGCGACATCGCTGGTGAGGTCGCTGGTGAGTCACCAAAACCGTGACACAGCAGCGATCTCGCTAGCGATATCGCTTAGTGTGACGGGGCCTTAAGGGACCTAAACGCTTAGGAAGCCTTTGCAGGTGTTTTTTGTTAATTCTTTTAATTTACTGAGATAATTACTTACGTGTTTTCATTGGCTTTAACCCATAATAATCAACATTAACAGAAATAAACACAAATAAGTCACTCTGTTTGTAATGACTCTACATAATATGAGTTTCACTTTTTGGATTGAAGAACTGAAATAAATTAACTTTTTGATATTCTAATTTAGTGAGATGCACATGTATGTGTATATATACACTGCTCAAAAAAATAAAGGGAACACTTAAACAACACAATGTAACTCCAAATCAATAAATCTTCTGTGAAATCTACCTGTCCAGTAATGAAGCAACACTGATCTGATTGTGAATCAATTTCTCCTGCTGTTGTGCAAATGGAACAGACAACTGGTAGAAATAGGCAATTAGCAAGATACTCCCTATAAAAGAGTGGTTCTGCAGGTGGTGACCACAGACCATTTCTCTGTTCTCATCCTTTTTGGCTGTTGTTTTGGTCACTTTTTCATTTTGCCATTGCTCTCATCCCTAGAGGTACCGTAGCATGAGGCGGTATCTACAGTACAACCCACAGAAGTTGCTCAGGTAGTGCAGTTCATCCAGGATGGCACATCAATGCGAGCTGTGGCAAGAAGGGTAGCTGTGTGTGTCAGCACAGTGTCCAGAGCATGGAGCAGATACCAGGAGATGTGGAGGGAGCCATAGGATTGCAACAACCCAGCAGCAGGACCGTTACCTCCTCCTTTGTGCAAGGAGGAACAGGAGGAGCTCTGCAAAATGACCTCCAGCAGTTCACAGATGTCCATGTGTCTGCACAAACGGTTAGAAACCGACTCCATGAGGGTGGTATGAGGGCCCGACGTCCACAGATGGGGGTTGTGCTCACAGCCCAACACCGTGCAGGACGCTTTGCATTTGCCAGAGAACACCAGGATTGGCAAAGTCGCCACTGGCGCTCTGTGCTCTTCACAGATGAAAGCAGGTTCACACTGAGCACATGTGACAGACGTGACAGATTCTGGAGACGCCATGGAGAGAGATCTGTTGCCTGCAACATCCTTCAGCATGACTGGTTTGGCTGTGGGTCAGTAATGATGTGGGGTGGCATTTCTTTTGAGGGCCGCACAGCCCTCCATGTGCTCGCCAGAAGTAGCCTGACTGCCATTAGGTACCAAGATGAGATCCTCAGACCCCTTGTGAGACCATATGCTAGTTCAGTTGGCCCTGGGTTCCATCTAATGCAGGACAATGCCAGACCTCATGTGGCTTGAGTGTGTCAGCAGTTCCTGCAAGATGAAGGCATTGAAGCTATGGACTGGCCCGCCCATTCCCCAGACCTGAATCTGATTGAGCACATCTGGAACATCATGTCTCGCTCCATCCACCAATGTCACGTTGCACCACAGACTGTCCAGGAGTTGGCAGATGCTGTAGTCCAGGTCTGGGAGGAGATCCCACAGGAGACCATCCGCAACCTCATCCGGACCATGCCCAGGCGTTGTAGGGAGGTCATACAGGCACGTGGAGGCCACACACAATACTGAGCCTCATTTTCACTTGTTTTAAGGACATTATATCAAAGATGATACAACGAGTAATCAGTTAGGAAAAGACACTGTAGTGCTGTCATACATGTATATGTTTTATAAAGCAAAAGAAAATAGTATATAAGAAGAGTTTGGCTCAGTTCACACGATGCGTATTTCATGCGTTTCCGCGGCGTTTTTGCAGTTGCGTAAACGCCGCGGAAACGCATGAAAAACGCATGGTAGAAGGGAAGCAATGTTCCCCAATGGAAATCCGCATGTGCTGTGCCCATGATGCGGATTTTTCCGCAGCGTTAACGCTGCGGTCAAAAATCCGCAGCATGTCAATTAATTTTGCGGAAACGCGGCGATTTCGCCGCCATTGACTTGCATTAGAACGCGCCAATTCCGCAAGACTGCATCTGTACTTGCGTAATTGGTGCGTTCTAATGTGCGGATGGTACCCGGGTGTGGAGGAGAGGAGAGTCTCATCCACACCCAGGTACCATTAAAAAAGCTGTAAAAACAAGAATAAAATAAAAAATAAATGTATTCTTACCTTCTGTCGGCCCGCGCAGCGCTCCCGCTTGCTTCCCGGCACTTGCAGTGAGTTGTAGGACCTGCGGTGACGTCAGAGTCATGTGACGGGTCACATGACGCTGACGTCGGCAGGTCTTTCAATTCAAAGTTGCCGGGAGAACGGAGTGAGCAGGACAGCGCGGGCCATCGGAGGTAAGTATATACACTCTCTCGGGTCACACTATATAAATCCATGCTGTTTGCATGGATTTATATAGTGTGACCCAGTTGTCAAGCACTTTCCAGGTGATGCTAAAATCGCCTGGAAAGCGCTTGTCAATCTGCATGCGGAAACGCATGTGAATCTGCATGTGGATCCGCATGTATTCTGCAGGAAAAACGCATGCACAATCTGCATGCGTTTTTTCTGCCAGGGAGATGCAGAAATGATGCAGAAATTTTCTGCTTCATTTCTGCATCGTGTGCACATACCCTTTAAGTGAAAAAATATACAACGTATACCTCAGATATATTGTGTTCAGGAAAGCTACTGTTTACTCGTTGTATCATGAAATGATGTGTTTATATGTTATAAAATATGACATTGTTTCTGTATAGATCCTCATCCCTGATGAAAATCATGTTATGATTGAAACCATCGTCGGATTTTTTCTTTTGGATCAAATGAATAAAAGGATCTTCTTTTTGCATATTATCTCCTTGTCTTCCAGGATAGTATATTATATATTGGACATCTTTTTCCTGAGCACCAGAATATTATCGGTTGAACACAGCCTTATCCTCTATTATTACCATCATTTTATAGACTGTCATCTTGGCTAGCTCATACATAAATATGACTTGTAACTATGTAGTATATGATTTGTTACACAGAGTCCCGTCAAGTCACTGCTTAGTTATTGTTTTGCTCCAAAAAATCAACATTTTAATTTTTATTCAAGGACAGAAATCCTTAAAGAAGTCGTCCTCTACTTTCACATTGATGCCCCATCCGTAGGGCATCAACAATTAAAAACACAAGAAATGCACTGTACAAGACCACAACATTATACTCTCATGGTCAATCCTCAATTCATATTATAATTAAAATATCGCAGAATGCAAAAATACCCCACAGCAAACCCAAGACAGTATATCAATGCCAAAGTAGTGGACAACCCCTTTAACTGTATTGACTGAACAGTACCATTATATGCCACCATAACATTACTAAATATGTAACTGTAACGAATACTGCCATATAGCTAGTAAATTATAAAATAATACTTTTCTAACATGACTTTAGCACCACCATACTGTAACTGAAAAGCAACATCATATTGTGACTTGATTGCTTGGGGGCTCAGCAGTTGGATCCCCAGCAATCAGTATGTTGTCACTTAATTCTAATTCTCATATAGAAGTTGGCTAAACCTATAATTTGGTCTTGAATCGGTTGACTATCTAATGTCTGTGGGGGCAGGGCTGATTGTAGCTTTTTAGTTGCCAGACGTGAATATTCAAGTGTCACTGCTCCCAGCAGTTCAATATAAACCTGTAATGAATAGACACAATTCCATCATTGTTTTTTTTGGAGTTTTGCTTTTAAGATATTGATTGTGTGGTAAAAGTGACATGTGAACATGATTCTCCAGGTCATTGCAATTACAGCAGTACCAAACTATCATAGATTTTTACTTTTTGTAAAAAAAAAATGAAGATTTGGTTTGTGATGCCATTTTTGAAGACCTGTTATATTTTTATTCTTCTGTCCATAGAGCTATGTGAGGGCTGTTTCTTGCTTTGTAAGTTGAAATATTTATTGAAATCAATTCAGAGTGCAGAGAACATTTTGATGGCTTTTTGCTGCATTTTTAGGTGTGAAAAAGCAGTTCTATTACTTTTTTTCTCTGTACTGTATGGCTAGGTTGACACATGTTGGGTTTTTCAGTGTTTTTTGCTGCAGATTTTTATGCAAATTTTCAGCTGCATTTTGCAGTACCAGCAAAGTCTATAAGAAACCAGAATTCTCTATTCACACATCTTTTTTTTGCGTAATTTGGGCCTTGGTTGGGTTTTGGAAAATAGAGCATGTCACTTCTTTTAGCGTTTTTCCACCCATAGGAAGTAATGGGTGGGGAAAAAAATGCTGAAAAAACGCAGGTAACGTTTTTTCAGCGGTTTTGATGGCAAAATAGAATGGGGTTCTTTTTTCACAGAACTTTATGTACATGCATAAATAGAGTGTGGGGTTTTTACTCACTTGGGTGTGTCAGGAGGCAAACAGGAAGCATTTTCCTTTAAATGTTCGTGTCAGTTTATTACTTCATAAACCAGGCAAAAGCAAAGGAATACAAACATCCTTTAGTTCAGGCAAAAACAAAGTAAAGAGTCCTTAAGGCAAAGTTTCTGCTTAGCCAGTCGTGTGGGCACACAGGCTGGATAGCATCCCGTTCTCTGGCTCAGTCAGGAGACCACAATACACAAGAGGCCTACTCCCTGCAAACACACAGACCATGTGCCAAACAACGGTCTCCATTTTATAGCTTAACCACACCCAGAGGTGAGGTATGTGGCTAGCTAGACCCGCCCATCTCTCCAACTACCCGTAACCCGGGCCAAACAGTCTTATTAGTGCTTATGTGCACTAGAGCAACATTCTGGGTTATGTCACAGAGGACAGACATCTCTTTGATACATACCTCCCATCAACTATGTGTTCATTAGCTACCTTACATACCTCCCCCTCTGCCTATTTCAGTGGGGCTTGGCACCTTCTACTACTTGACAAGGGATTCTCGAGAGGGCATCGGCATTACCATGTACAGTTGTGCTCAAAAGTTTACATACCTCGGCAGAATTTTTGCTTTCTTGGCCTTGTTTCAGACAATATGAATGATAACAAAAAAACTTTTTCTCCACTCATGGTTATTGTTTGGGTGAAGCCATTTATTGTCAAACTACTGTGTTTTCTCTTTTTAAATCTTAATAACAACCAAAAACATCCAAATGACCCTGATCAAAAGTTCACATACCCTGGTGATTTTGGCCTTTTAACATGCACAGAATTTGTCACAAATGGGTTTGAATGGCTACTAAAGGTAACATCCTCACCTGTGACCTGTTTGCTTGTAATCAGTATGTGTGCATAAAAGCTGAGTGAGTTTCTGGGATCCAGACAGACTCTTGCATCTTTCATTCAGCCACTGACGTTTGTGGATTGTGAGTTATGGGGAAAGCAAAAGAATTGTCAATGCATCTATGGGAAACGGTAGTTAACTGTATAACACAGGAAAGGAACACAAAGAGATATCCAGGGAATTGATAATGCCAGTCAGCAGCATTCAAACTGTGATTAACAAATGGATAATCAGGGGCTTTGTAAAAACCAAGCCACGGTCAGGTAGACCAACAAAAATTTCGGCCACAACTGCTAGGAAAATTGTTCGGGATGCAAAGAAAAACCCACAAATAATAGCTGAAATTCAGCACTCTCTGAAAACTAGCGGTTTGGCTGTTTCAAGATGTACAATAAGGAGGCACTTGAAGAAAAGTGGACTGCCGGGTTGAGTCACCAGAAGAAATCCATTACTGCGCAAATGCCATAAAGTATCTCGCCTACAATACGCCAAACAGCAAAGAGACAAACCTCAAAACTTCTGGACCAAGGTAATTTGAAGTGATGAGACCAAAATTGAACTCTTTGACCACAACCATAAACGTTACATTTGGAGATAGGTCAACAAGGCCTATGATGAAAGGAACACCATTCCTACTGTAACGCATGGAGGTAGCTAGCTGATGTTTTGGGGATGTGAGAGCTACAAAGGCACAGGAAACTTGGTAAAAGTTGAAGGAAAGTTGAATGCAGCACCTTATCATAAAATACTAGAGGCAAATTTGCACTCATCAGCCCGGAAGCTGCGCATGGGAGGTACTTTGACGTTCCAACATGACAATGATCCAAAACACAAGGCCAAGTCGACCTGTCATTGGCTACTGCAGAACAAAGTGAAGATTCTGGAGTGGCCATCTCAGTCTCCTGACCTCAATATCATTAAGCCTCTCTGGGGAGATCTGAAACGCACAGTTCATGCTAGATAACCCAGGAATTTACAGGAACTGGAGGCTTTTTGCCAAGAAGAATGGGCAGCTTTACCATGTGAGAACATAAAGAATCTCATCCACAACTACCACAAAAGACTTCAAGCTGTCATTGATGGTAGGGGGGGGCAATACACGGTATTAAGAACTGGGTTATGTGAACTTTTGATCAGGGTCATTTGGATGTTTTTGGTTGTCATTAAGATTTAAAAAGAGAGCACAGTAGTTTGACAATAAGTGGCTTCACCCAACCAATAACCATGAGTGGAGAAAAAGTTTTTTTGTTATCATTCATATTCTCTGAAACAAGGCCAAGTAAGCAAAAATTTTGCCGGGGTATGTAAACTTTTGAGCACAACTATAGCTTCGCTGCTCTATGTTCTACCTGGAAGTTGAAATCCTGTAGGGCTAAAAACCAGCGGGTGACCCTAGCGTTTTTTCCTTTTTTTCCCCTTCATTCATCTGAGTGGGGCATGGTCGAATACAAATCTAAACTTTCGTGCGATAGTACCGTAACGTGTCCACCACCCACTTTATGGCCAAGCACTCTTTCTCTATGATAGAATAATTTTTCTCGCATGAGTACAGCTTCCCACTCAGGTAGAGAACAGGGTGCACCTCCCTGTGTATCTCCTGGGAAAGGACTGCTCCTAATGTGACATCTGATGCTTCTGTTTGGAGTATAAATTTTTTCTTGAAGTTGGGGGCAACCAGAACCGGTTGCCTACACAGAGCCACTTTCATTTCTTGAAAGGCCGTCTCCGCCTCTACAGTCCATTTGGCCATGGCTCATTTTGTTCCCTTAATGAGATCAGTCAGGGGTGCGGCCATCATGACGAAGTTTGGGATGAACCTCCTGTAGTATCGCACGATTCCCAGAAAGGTTCTAACTTGCTTCCTCGACAGTGGTTTCGGCCAAGCTTGGATTGGTTCCAATTTAGTGATTTGGGGTTTGATCTCGCCTCTACTCACTACATATCCCAGGTATTTGACTACTACTTTCCCCATGGCACAATTTTTTCAGATTTATTGAAAACCCCGCCTTCTTTCGAGCATCAAACACCACCTGGACCTTTTCCAGATGACTTTTCCAGTCCAGTTTGCAATATCATCCAGGTACAGTTAGGTGCATATATATTTGGACAGAGACAACATTTTTCTAATTTTGGTTCTAGACATTACCACAATGAATTTTAAACAAAACAATTCAGATGCAGTTGAAGTTCAGACTTTCAGCTTTCATTTGAGGGTATCCACATTAAAATTGGATTAAGGGTTTAGGAGTTTCATCTCCTTAACATGTGCCACCCTGTTTTTAATAGGACCAAAAGTAATTGGACAATTGACTCCAAGGCTATTTCATGGACAGGTGTGGGCAATCCCTTTCTTATGTCATTTTCAATTAAGCAGATAAAAGGCCTGGAGTTGATTTGAGGTGTGGAGCTTGCATTTGGAAGGTTTTGCTGTGAAGTAAACATGCGGTCAAAGGAGCTCTCCATGCAGGTGAAACAAGCCATCCTTAGGCTATGTGCCCACGATGCAGAAATGAAGCAGAAAATTTCTGCAGCATTTCTGCATCTCCCTGGCAGAAAAAACGCATGCAGATTGTGCATGCGTTTTTCCTGCCAGGGACATGCGGAAATGAAGCGTTGTTCATTTGCATTTCCGCATGCGGGTGTCAAGCGCTTTCCAAGTGATTTTAGCATCACTTGGAAAGTGCTTGACAACTAGGTCACACTATATAAATCCATGCAACCGGCATGGATTTATATAGTGTGACCGTAAAGAATGTTAAAAATAAAAAATAAATCTTTACTTACCTTCCGATGGCCCCTGGTGTCTTGCTGCGCTCATGTGCTGGCTGCCGGCACATCGCGGGACACTGTACTGAAGGATCTGCCGTGACATGACTGCCCTTCGCGATCTGCTCGCTAGCACAGGGAAGGAGTCCGGGGGCCGTCGGAAGGTGAATATAATCTTTATTTTTTATTTTATTCTTTTTTTTTACAAGTTTTATGGTACCTGGGTCCGGAGGAGAGTCTCCTCTTCTCCACACCCGGGTACCATCCGCACATTAGAACGCATGGAATGCGCATGTACAGATGCAGTGATGCGTTTTTCATGCTTTCTAATGCAAGTCAATGGCAGCGAAAACGCAGCGCTTCCGCAAAATTAATGGACATGCTGCGGATTTTTGAGCGCAGCATAAACGCTGCGGAAAAATCCACAGCATGGGCATTGAAAGTGCGGAATTGCATTGGTGACCATGAGGGAAGGTTTCCCAAGCGTTTACGCTGCGGAAATTGCGCAGTGTAAATGCTTGAAAAACGCATCGTGGGCACACAGCCTTAAGCTGCAAAAACAGAAAAAAAAACCATCCGAGAAATTGCTACAATATTAGGAGTGGCAAAATCTACAGTTTGGTACATCCTGAGAAAGAAAGAAAGCACTGGTGAACTCATCAATGCAAAAAGACCTGGGCGCCCACGGAAGACAACAGTGGTGGATGATCGCAGAATAATCTCCATGGTGAAGAGAAACCCCTTCACAACAGCCAACCAAGTGAACAACACTCTCTAGGAGGTAGGCGTATCAATATCCAAATCTACCATAAAGAGAAGACTGCATGAAAGTAAATACAGAGGGTTCACTGCACGGTGCAAGCCACTCATAAGCATCAAGAATAAAAAGGCTAGACTGGACTTTTCTAAAAAACATCTAGAAAAGCCAGCACAGTTGTGGAAGAACATTCTTTGGACAAATTAAACCAAGATCAATCTCTACCAGAATGATGGAAAGAGAAAAGTATGGCGAAGGCATGGTATAGCTCATGATCCAAAGCATACCACATAATCTGTAAAACACTGCGGAGGCAGTGTGATCGCTTGAGCATGCATGGCTGCCAGTGGCACTGGGTCACTAGTGTTTATTGATGATGTGACACAGGACAGAAGCAGCCGAATGAATTCTGAAGTATTCAGAGCCATACTGTGTGCTCAGATCCAACCAAATGCAGCCAAACTGATTGGTCGTCGTTTCAGACTACAGATGGACAATGACCCAAAACATAAAGCCAAAGCAACCCAGGAGTTTATTAAAGCAAAGAAGTGGAATATTCTTGAATGGCCAAGTCAGTCACCTGATCTCAACCCAATTGAGCATGCATTTCACTTGTTAAAGACTAAACTTCAGACAGAAAGGCCCACAAACAAACAGCAACTGAAAACCACCGCAGTGAAGGCCTGGCAGAGCATCAAAAAGGAGGAAACACAGCATCTGGTGATGTCCATGAGTTCAAGACTTCAGGCAGTCATTGCCAACAAAAGGTTTTCAACCAAGTACTAGAAATGAACATTTTATTTACAATTATTTCATCTGTCCAATTACTTTTGGTCCCTTTAAAAACAGGGTGGCACATGTTAAGGAGCTGAAACTCCTAAACCCTTCATCCAATTTTAATGTGGATACCCTCAAATGAAAGCTGAAAGTCTGTGAACTTCAGCTGCATCTGAATTGTTTTGTTTAAAATTCATTGTGGTAATGTCTAGAACCAAAATTAGAAAAATGTTGTCTCTGTCCAAATATATATGGACCTAACTGTATATCATTAAGTATTTCTTATGGGGTGCAAGGATTCAATCCATGACTCTCTGGAAGGTGTCAGGTGTTCCCTGCAGTCCAAACTGCATCCGAACATATTGGAAGCATCTGTCCGGCATAGATAACTCAGTCTTCTCTTTAGGCTCCCTGTGAAATAGGGATCTGCCAATATTCCTTCATCAACTCCAAGGCGGTTATGTACCTTGCTGGCCCAAGTCTCTAAATCAGCTCATAGACACGCTGTATCGTATATTGGTCGAATTTAGAGACCTCATTCAACTACCGATAGTCATTGCAGATTCTCCATTCGCCATCTCGTTTTGAGACCAGTACCGTTGGGCTCGACCAACTGCTCTTGGATTCCTCAATGACCCTGAGTTTCAGCTTACGACTCACTTCTATGGAGAGCAACTCTCGTCAGGCCTCAGGAATCTGATAGGGCTTCAAGTTCACGCGCACATGAGGTTCCGTCAGAACCTCGTGCTTTATAACCTTTGTGCATCCCGGAAATTTCGAGAACAGATCCCTGTTCTTCTGTAGCAATTCCCGACACTGCTGTTTTTGGTCTTTCATTAGTGTCTCCGCTATTGCGACTCCTCCAACCTCGCCTTCTGGTTTGGCCAACAAGCTCGGAGCTTCAACAGCCTCTCTGTCTTGCCACGGTTTGATGAGATTCACGTGATAGATCTGGTATGGCTTACGTCATCCTGGTTGATGAATCTTATAATTCTCTTCACAAACCTTTTTCACCACCTCATAGTGCTATTGCCACTTGGCCAAGAACTTACTTTCAACAGTAGGAATTAACACAAGGACTCTGTCACCAGGAATGAACTGCCGCACTCTGGCTGATCGGTTGTAGACCCTGACCTGAGCCTCTTGTGCCCGGAGGTGATGTTATTTTATGATGGACATCACCTTCGCAATCCTCTCCTTTATCAGGGCTACGTGCTCGATGATGCTCCTCTGGGGTGTGACCTTGGCTTTCCAGGTTTCCTTTGCTACATCCAGGAGACCCCGCAGATGTCTGCTATACAGGAGTTCAAATGGCGAGAACCCAGTAGAGGCCTGTGGAACCTCTCAGATAGAGAACAACGGATACGACAGGAGACAATCCCAGTCTCTGCCATCCTTTTCTATGACCTTCCTCAGCACAGTTTTGTTGAACCTCTCCACGAGGCCATCTGTCTGAGGATGGTATACTGATGTTTTCAGTTGGGAGATTTGCAAGACCTTACGCAATTCCTTCATCACCTTACTCAAAAAGGGTGTTCCCTGGTCGGTCAGGATCTCTGTTGGTAACCCTGTCCGGGAGAAAACATTGACCAACTCGCGAGTTATACTCTTAGCTGAGGAGTTTCTCAGAGGGATCGCTTCAGGATAGCGGGTGGCATAGTCCAAGATGACCAATATATATTGATGCCCACAAGTAGATTTATCGAGGGGACAGACCAAATCCATAGCAATTCTCTCGAACGGCACTTCAATGATGGGCAAAGGCACGAGGCGACTTCGAAAGTGAGAGGTGGGGGCGGATAATCTGGCATGTAGGGCAGGACCTGCAATACTTTACTATTTCCTGGTGAAATCCAGGCCAATAAGGCTTCTGCATGATTCGTTCCTGCATTTTTCCACTCCCAGATGTCCTCCCAAGACATGTCAATGGCCATGTCCAACACCCTTAGTCTGTAGGGCCCTTTACCAATAACTGTTCCACAAGCTCCTCCCTCACTTTCGTAACACGGTACAACTCCCCACTCAACATTAAATAGAGAAGTCTTGTGTCAGCCCCCGGCTCCTGTGCAATCCCATTCATGACCGTGACATTATTAAAGGCTTCCCTCATAGTTAGGTCCCTATGTTGGGCATATCCAAAATTCTCACTGGTCACCCCTAACTCCGGAATGTCTGACTCAGGAGACACTATCGCCTCATCATCCACAAGAACACAAAAGAGAAATCCGTCTGACTCTGGGTGTGGTGATACCACTTATGCTATGTTCACACACGTTGTTTTTTTCTGCTGAAAATCTGCTGCTAACTTTTCTCTGGCAGGAAAACAGTTGCGTAAAAAACATGCGTATTTGCTGCGGATTTTGTTGCGTGTTTGCTGCGTATTTTTGACCAGCCATTACTTCCTATGGGTTAAAATACGCAGCAAAAACTCAGGTGCGTTTTCTGCGCAGAAACGCTGAAAGAAGTGGCATGTTCTATTTTCCAATTACGCAAGCAAGGCAGAAAATACGCAGCAAACAAAAAGCAACATGTGTGAACAGAGAATTCTGGTTTCTCATCGACTTTGCTGGTACTGCTAGACCCAGCTGAAAATTTTCATAAGAATCTGCTGCAAAATACGCAGCAAAACACAACGTGTGTGAACAAACTGGTTTCTTATCAAAGCAAGCGAGCCCAGAACCCTTCCCCAACAGATCCCAAAACAAACAAAAGTCCCGGCCTATAATGATGGGGTGCAACAAGTCTTGGACAACAGCGACCTCGTGGGACTCAATACCGTGGCCCGTTTCATTGTCCACTCTGGCCGTGGGGAAGTCTTTAGCATCACTATGAATGCTTCTTTCCTGGGATCAGTTGGAGAGGAAATGTGGCCTTCACAAGTGTCACCAGACTCCCGGAGTCCAGCAGTCCCGTTACCTGCCAACCATTTACCTTCATAGGACATGCTTGTGGCCCCTCGTTGGGTGACAGTTCACACTGCAGGCCAGACACTGCAGTCCATCTGCTCGAGGGTCAGGGGACAACGGGCAGCTATATGGCCTGGGCCGCTGCACTTCCAGTAAATAATTTCACTCGTAGGGACTTTGAGCATTACCTTCCCCGCCCCTTTGGACCTGGGACGTCCCACCCCCTTTTGGGTCTCCGCCCCCTGTATTGAGTGGGCTGCCTTCCCAGGGAGCCCTCAACCCCTTGTTGTCTCTCGACCAGTCCATCTACATTCCGGGGATCACCTTGGGCAAAACAGGTCTTTACTGGCTTCGGCATGGAATGCACAAACCAATCCATCATCACTCGCTTTACCATCAGCGCAGGGGTAGAGGACTCCGGCTGCAGCCATTTTTGACCAGGTGCAAAAGGTCAAACATTTGGGAGCGAGGGGGTTTGTACCGGTAATACTCTCAGCGGTGGACCCACTGTGCCCTGACAGTCAACGTCACCCCCAGGTGAATTTCGGTTTTAAGTTTTCCATATTCCTTGGCGTCCTGCAGAGCTAAGTCATAGTAAGCCTTCTGGGACTCCCCCATCAAGTATGGCACCAGCACTTCTGCCCACTGCTCTGTCTGAAGTTTCTCCCTCTCGGTGACCCTTTCAAATACAGTCAGGAAGGCCTCTGTCATCCCCTGGGTCATTTTCTGTAGGGCTCTCCTTACTGCCTTCCAGATAGAAAAATCGTCCACTGACCTGGTCTTTGCGGTCGCCGTGCCACCGATCGTCTCTGCAAGTAACTTGAACTGCTGCTGCTGTTGATGATACTCATCCTGTTGCTGCTGCTTCTGGAGCTGGATCTGCTGCATCAGCAACTTAGTGGTCTCTTGTTGCACCATTTGTTGCTACTGCATTAATTGCTGGTGTTGCTGATGTTGTGCCTGCTGCGCCTGCACCAAATGTTTCAGCAGGTCCTCCATTTTGTCTGCTGTCACTTGCTGGCTTGTGGCAGACTTCACCCTGAACATGCAGTCTTCCTTTTAGCGGTCACACGTTTCTGCTGGGAATGCTGTCCAAACTACTAACACCAATTGTGGGGTTTCTACTCACTTGTGTTCATCGAGAAGCATTTTCCTTTAAATGTCCATGTCGGTTTATTACTTCATCAACCAGGCAAAAGGAATACAAACAGCCTTTAATTCATGCAAAAACTAAGTAAAAAGTCCTTAAGGCAAAGTCTCTGGTTAGCCAGTCGTGTGGGCACACAGGCTGTGGATAGCATCCCTTTCACTGGCTCAGTCATGAGACCACAACACACAGGAAGCGTTCTCCCTCCAAACACACAGACCATGTGCCAAACACCGGCCTCCTTTTTATATTTTAACCACTCCCAGAGGTGAGGTATGTGGCTAGCTAGACTCGCCCATCTCTTCCAACTACCCGTAACCCGGTCCCAGGTGCACCAAACAGTCCTCTTACTGCTTGCGTGCACTGGAGCAACATTCCGGGTTACATCAGAAGACAGACATCTCTGTGATACATACCTCCCATCAACTATGTGTCCCTTAGCCACCTTACAAGAGACAGTAGGACTGTTAAAAAAAACGCACAAAAAATACAGTAAAACCTGCATTTTTGACACAGCTGATTTCCTGCCAGAGACTAGGTTTTGCTGCAGATTTGTGACGCTGAAAAACCAGACATGTGTGAACAGAGCTTATGTGTTTTTATGCATATGGACATAACAAAATATTTTTAATTGTGTATTTTATTTTAATGAGGGAAGGCAGCACCAGAGCCATTATCTTTACATGAATATATCACAAGAACATTTCATCAGTGTATAAATACAGCACCAGCACCACCATCAGTACTTAAACACAGCTGATACATAAATTCATCACTAGAACCATAATCAGTAATTGAATATAGCACTGGAACCATCATCAATGCACAAGTACAGTATCAGAACCCTCATCATTACTTGAATACATCAGCAGAACCACCAACAGTACATGAATACTTGACTAGAACTACCATACAGAGATAACAATATCACCAGAACCACCATCAATACATTAATACATAATAAAAAAAAAACAGAATTTGTGCATGAGTACTTTTCCAGAATCATCATCAGTACATAGATACAGCACTAAGCTTAAAGGATTTGCCCTGTTAAACTCTGAAAATGTTGTACCTCTGCGCAGTTTGTTATTAAAAAATAAACCAGCTGTACTCATTGTCCCCAGGTCCACTGATACATTTCAGCTGCTGCACTAGTGCCTGGAATTGACTGCAGTCCTGATGTCACTTTGACAATGCGGCAGCTAATAAGTAAGCTCTGCCAGAATAGATAGAATGACTTGCTCAGAGCCGCTGAGCTAGGTTGTTGTCTGACACACTGTCGATGTGACATCAGTAATGCAGCCAATTCCAGACACCGATGCAGAAGACTTAGCACTGCACCTGGAGACAGTTTGTAATGCACGTATTTTATGTTTATACAGTATAACAAACTGCACTTGGGTAAAAAAAAATTCTGAATTGTGACACCTCCTTTAAAGGTGCTCTGTCAGCACAAAATTACTGCTCAAACAAAGTACAAGCTCTCGGTGCATCACCGCTGGGCCAATAATTTAAATTTCACTTTCTCATCTGCTTTGCTTCCATCTATCTCTGCCTTTCTCAGGCCTTATGAATTTAGAGCTGATAATCAGAGAAGAAAGGAGTATGAAGCAGATGTAAAGGTGAATTTAAATGATTGGCACAGCCGTGAAGAACCAAGCACATGTACTTAGCTTGAAGAGTCATCCTTTGCTGAGTCCCTTTAATACAGCAATCAATTGCAATGTCAAATCTTGCCCCAACATATACATTTTTATCTCCCAAATCTATAACTCCCAGTATGTCCATAACAATGGTAAGGAGATATTAAGCGTTGCTATCAGTCAACATCAGACTGCGGACTATACAGAAGCCACAGTACTGATGAGACAGGCAACATCACAAATAAACATTTATATCCCGGTACTTTATAAGCGACATCTTCTCTGATTGGTGTTGTTTTCTTTCTATTCTTCTCCATGTTGTCCAGACGCCATGATGACTTTTCACATCCACAGCTTGTGTCTACAGACTTCCATCTTCTCTAGTCTTCTGCAGCACATCCCAACACAGTACCTTTCAAAATAAGAGTATCATTATAATGTTCCTGATTGAAAATATCTGCCCTATGCTGCAGGGCTGTGAAGTCGGAGTCGGAGTCGTGGAGTCGGTGTCCATTTTGATGGAGTTGGAATCGGAGTTGGTATAAAATGGACCGACTCCAACTCCTAAAATATATAATAAATTGGGTACAGTAGTTCAATGAAGTTTGTGGGGAATATTTTTTTCATAATAATTTGGGAAATTTATGAAATGTCCTATAAATGTCTGTCCTATTCCTCATCTAAGGGTCTAGGACGTGCAAGAAAGAGTTTCCAGTTTGTCAGGGAGCGCTTCCAGGTGATTCATTACTTACTCCAAATCTTTCAGGAATAATCCAGTTTATTTTTATACAAACAACGCGTTTCGGCTATACATAACATTAGCCTTCATCAGGTAAAATCATAATTGTCTTTAAAGGATACATTTATATAGAATAAAAAGAGGAGGAGGAACTAATCCAACCCCTCAATCAATTTTCAGCAATTTAAAACACATGTGCAATTTCTAAAAGGTATTAAGCAGTTAATAAAAAGTGAACTCTATGAATTTAGAAAGGGGAGAGGGGAAAAAATTAAAAAAAAACACCACTATATATTGTTTTTTCCTATTCAATAAAATTTTTTCTATAAAATTGTTTGTCATATGACTCCATTTACTATCCTATTTTCTACTTCACTGATAAGGGAAAAAGGGTCTAGACTTTTAGCTGAGATGAATCTGTGCTGCTACAGTAAATTTATCACTTAAACATGAACTATGTATGTCTGAGTCGGAGTTGAAGTCGGTGTCATGGAAATTGAGGAGACAGAGTCGGAGTCGGAGGTTTGGCTTACCGACTCCACATTCCTGCTATACTGTGCCCCTGAATAATTGCCCCTCACTGTGCTTCTTGTACAAAATTTGACACCCACTTTGTCCTTCTCAAGATATATGTCCTAAACTTCCCTGTACTAGAAAATATTTCCTCCACAATATCCCCCCTTATGATTTATAACCGCTACACTGCTCTCCTTGTCAACCACAGCCTCCATACAATTCTGTCTTAGGAGCGATGACCACCACAATTGTCCTTATGAATTATAACCACCAGACTGTTTGCTCATATTAGCTATAACCGCCAGACTGTTTTCCCTTTTGAACTATAATGTCTACATTCTCTGATTTTGTGAACTATAACTGCCACACTAACCACCCTTATGAACTTTAACCTCCACACAGTTCCCTTATGAACTATGACATCCACACCATCCCCAGTTTATGCTGTCCCCTATCTACTAATTATGTTGATGCTGTAGCCATCTCCACACTGTCCCTTCTTTATCAAGTCTCCCACAAGCTGTCCCCTCTCCATTCATACTTCCCCCTCATGCTGACCCCTCTCCATTCTATCCCACACACGATGCCTTCTCTACAAACAGTTCACCACAAGCTGCCCCTTTTCAATACTGTGCATCCCACAAGCTATCCTCCTTACTGACAACATAATGTTCCTCCCATGCTGCTTTCTAGCACATTTCTCCCCCCTCTTGAACCATGTTCTCCCATACTGCCCTCTCATACTCAAGGCTGTGGATTCGGAGTCAGTGTTCATTTTGGTGAACTCGGTATAAAATGGACCGACTCCTAAAATATATAATAAATTGAGTACAGTAGTTCAATGCAGTTTGTAGGGAATATGTTTTCATAAGAATTTTGGAAAGTTATGAAATGCCCTACAAATGTCTGCCCTTTTATAGTCTAAGGGTGTAGACTTTTAGCTGAGATGAATCTGTGCTATCATAAATTTATCACTTAAAGATGAGCCATGTATGAGGGATTCGGAGTCATGGAGTCGGAGTCGGTGTCATGGAAATTGAGGAGTCAGATTCGGAGGTTTAGCTTACCGTCTCCACAGCCCTGCTCATACTAATACAAAATTATAGTTTTCAGTGTCTTCAGCTAATACCGAGAACTTACCTTAAAGAAGTTGTCAACAACTTTTACAATGATGCCCTATACGTAGAATAGGGCATCATCGTCTGATTGGCTGGGGTCCAGCACCCTCGCCGATCAGCTGTTATCGGTGGTGGCGGCGGCTGCTGGAAATGCTTACTTGTAGAGCTTGGCCATCTAATTGTAGTGGCCACCACGGGGTACTGCATATCCGCCTCCTATTCAATTCATTGGGAGGCAGATATACAGTACCCACAGCGACCTCAACAACTAGATGGCCAAGCACCGCAAGTAAGCACTTTTGGCCAACGACAGCTGCTGCCGACACCGATAGCAGCTGATAGGCGTAACGAGTCTGGGAGGTGGAACCTCTGAGCAACTATACAAAGGGGCAGTCCTTGTAAGGAAGCGGGTGGCTCCCAGGGAAGGCGGGCAGGTAGTCACGGCAATTGACAGGGACAGTCTCTGGGTAGAAGGGGCAGGAGGTCACGGCTAGTGACGGGGACAGTCTCTAGACAGGCGGATGGTCACGGCAAGTGACAGCAGGGTAAGAGTCTCTAGATGGGCAGGTGGTCACGGCAAGTGACAGCAGCGAAAGAGTCTAGACGGGCAGGTGGTCACGGCAAGTGACAGCAGGGAAGAGTCTCTAGATAGGCTAGCAGGCAGGTAGCAGGTGAGCGCTCCCAGGTGAGCGGGCAAGAGTCTCTGGACAGGCAGGTGGTCACGGCAAGTGACGGCAGAGCCTCCAGGTAGGCTAGCAGGCAGGTAGCAGGTGAGCGCTCCCAGGTGAGCTGGCAAGAGTCTCTGGACAGGCAGGTGGTCACAGCGAGTGACGGCTAAGCCTCCAGGTAGGCTAGTAGGCAGGTAGCAGGTGAGCACTCCCAGGTGAGCGGGCAAGAGTCTCTGGACAGGCAGGTGGTCACAGCGAGTGACGGCTAAGCCTCCAGGTAGGCTAGCAGGTAGGTAGCAGGTAAGCGCTCCCAGGTGAGCGATTAAGAGTTTCTGGACAGGCAGGTGGTCACAGCAAGTGACGGCTAAGCCTCAGGTAGGCTAGCAGGCAGGTAGCAGGTGAGCGCTCCCAGGTGAGCGAGTAAGAGTCTCTGGACAGGCAGGCAGGTATCAGGCAGGTATTTGGCAGGTACTTCCTGGTCCGCAGGCGGACTGATCCATAGACAGACTGGCAGGTGCTGGTAGGCAGACTGTCGGACCACAGGATAACAAGCAGGTAAGCAGATATCAGGCAGGTATCAAGCAGGAATCTGGCAGGTGACTGGCAGGTAACTGGTAACGGGACCTGAGGGCTGAAGCAGAGTTGAAAGGCTTTGCAACAACATTGCTCGGGCACCTCCATTTTGGAGGAGGTGCCTTATATATGGTGAGGTCCTCCGGCCATTGGCCGGGGACTCCTTAGGACGACGCGCGCGGCCCCTTTAAGAGAGGGGGAGCATGCTCGCGCGCCCTAAGCGCAGAGGCCGGGAAGCAGCGCGCGCTGCCAGCAGAGCGGGAGGAAGCCGCCGGGCACGGAGCGGAGAGGTGAGGGGAACGGCGTCCCTGTCTGGCAGGAGGCAGGGACGCCGACACTACAATAGGCCAGGGTCCGCCAGCCCTGCCAATCAGACATTGATAGAGCATCAATATAAATGTAGTGGACAACTTCTTTAATGCACCTCTAAAGCACAGTTGTGATGTCAGCCGTAAAATAAGTTCACTTCATTATGCCACTGCACATCGTGGAAGTGGAGGATGAGCGCTTATTCTCTGCCGTGCCAGTCATTTGTGCAATTGTGAACATGTGTATAAGTGTAACATACCTGGTGGCGGGCTTGCATGGTGCACCATCTCTCACTATGCAAACTTGATCTTCAGTCCAGTCTGCTAGCCTGGCTTCTATTCATGCTGTCTGTTTGTCTCTGTTCTGACTGCTTAGGGCGGCGGCCCGGTTACTTCCTGTTTCTTGTAGCTGCTGTGGGCACACCCCTAATGCATTCTCAGCCTATTGCAGTCTGTCACTGGATATTTAAACCAGCTCCACCTGAAAGCTGATGCCTGAGCAGCTCTATCATTTAGTGTGCTCCTTGACTCTGAATGTGCTAGGTCCTGTTCTGTGTTTTCTTGCCTGTCTTTCTGCCTTCCTGGAGGCTGTATTTCCAGGCCAGTCTGAACATGCTCCTAGCCTGTTCGTCCCGCTTTCTAGGGGCCGCATACCTAGATCTGTTACCTGTGTTTTCTTGCCTGTCTGTCCGCCTTCCTGGAGGCTGTATTTCCAGGCCAGTCTGAACACGCTCCTAGCCTGTTCGTCCCGCCTTCTGGGGGCCACATACCCAGACCTGCTCCTGCTCCTGTATCTCGCTGCAGTGTCAGTTCCTGTCTGAACACTCAGTTCCTGTCTGAACACTCTCCTAGCCTGTTTCCTGTTTTTCTCTATGTCCGTTTTTCCCTCTATGTCCCTTTTTCTGCAGAGTCTGAACCTGCACCTAACTCCTACTTGTTGTCGCTGTACTTCCGTTTGTGAGTTTAGAGTCCACTCGCTACTTCATTGCAAGTATCTTGTGTGTATCTGGTTCTGCCTTTCCCTTCCAGTCTGTTCGGTGTGAACAGAGCCCTGTCCCCTCTGCTCTGACTTGCTCACCGCTCCGGCGGATTCTGCCCGCTCTGCCTTGCTCACCGCTCCGGCGGTTTATCTCTGCTCTGCCTTACTCACCGCTCCGGCGGTTTCTGCCCGCTCTGCCTTGCTCACCGCTTCGGCGGTTTCTGCCCGCTCTGCCTTGCTCACCGCTCCGGCGGTTTATCTCTGCTTTGCCTTACTCACCTCTCAGGCAGTTTCTGCCCGCTCTGCCTTGCTCACTGCTCTGGCGGTTTCTGCCCGCTCTGCCTTGCTCACCGCTCCGGTGGTTTCTCTCTGCTTTGCCTTGCTCACCGCTCCGGCGTTTCCTGCCTGCTCTGCCTTGCTCACCGCTCCGGCGGTTTCTGCCTGCTTTGCCTTGCTCACCGCTCCAGCGATTCCTGCCTGCTCTGCCTTGCTCACCGCTCCGGCGGTTCCTGCCTGCTCTGCCTTGCTCACCGCTCCGGCGGTTCCTGCCTGCTCTGCCTTGCTCACTGCTCCGGCGGTTCCTGCCTGCTCTGCCTTTCTCACCGCTCTGGCGGTTTCTCTCTGCTCTGCCTTGCTCACCTCTCCGGCGGTTTCTCTCTGCTCTGCCTTGCTCGCCGCTTCGGCGGTTCCTGCCTGCTCTGCCTTGCTACTTCATTGCAAGTATCTTGTGTGTATCTGGTTCTGCCTTTCCCTTCCAGTCTGTTCGGTGTGAACAGAGCCCTGTCCCCTCTGCTCTGCCTTGCTCACCGCTCCGACGGATTCTACCCGCTCTGCCTTGCTCACTGCTCCGGCGGTTTATCTCTGCTCTGCTTTACTCACCGCTCCGGCGGTTTCTGCCCGCTCTGCCTTGCTCACCGCTCCGGCGGTTTATCTCTGCTCTGTCTTACTCACCGCTCCGGCGGTTTCTGCCCACTCTGCCTTGCTCACCGCTCAGGCGGTTTCTGCCCGCTCTGCCTTGCTCACCGCTCCGGCGGTTTCTCTCTGCTCTGCCTTGCTCACCGCTCCGGCGGTTCCTGACTATGCTTACCCCTTTAATTTAACTGCACTAATACACTTCTACACCCTGACATTTTCTTTAAATATTGGAAGCAGCAACTTGATGACGTTGAAATCCCTACTAAAATCAGATTAGGCTGGAATATATTTAGAAAATACATTATAAACGAATCATGGAGAGAGACTCAGAATAAAATAATACACGGGGCCATTTACGCTTTTAATATACCGAAAAAAGATCCCTTGTCAAATAGGATGATTGCATGCCCTAAATGTCATCACCCATACTCTGATCTTATGCACGGCCTATGGTCCTGCCCTGATTCAACAGTATACTGGAATCAAGTCTCAGATGTGATAAAGACTATATGGGGCCCAGGATACACTCTCTCTCCATATGTAGCCATACTACATCATTGGAATAACCCAGAAAATCCTGACCAAAAATCAAAAGGCCCCCCAAAACTACTTCATACTCTATTCTTGCTGGCAAAAAAAGTTACTTAAACATTGGCTGGATCCTATCATTCCCCCTATAGCAGAGCTAATAATCCAAATGAAACATTTTATGGGAGTAGAGCAATTAGATACCCTTTGTAACAAAGAACAGCAAGCTGGCAAATTTCTATCAAAATGGAAGCAGTTTATTATAACATGCTGTTCTCTGTCTGAAAAGAATAAAATTGTCAAACCATTTACTTCTACAGAATGGTATATTCTGGAGGATCTAAATAATAACCTAGGACTCTTACGTGTTAACTAAAGCAGGGGAGATAATCATCACAATTTATCGTTATTTAATTAATTCCATTGACTGTAGATGACTGTAACTTGCTAATACTTAGTTTAGATGTCTATTTGTTAAGCCAGCTAACCGGAACTTATTGATTATTCATTGTGGATGATCTGTGTACAGGTTCCTTATTATGTGCATCCTGGCTTTGATTTATTTGTTTTATATGTCTTTCTATGATTTGTTCTGTTGAAAAAAACAAATAAAAATGATGTTTGAAAAAGGCTGATGTATCTGATAGGGCCGTCACTGTCACAGTTCCTCCTTTGGTGGAAGACGGCGAATATGAAATTTCTCGTATCTTGAATTCTAGATGGCATAGAGGGAGATTACAGTATCTTGTCTCCTGGAAGGGTTTTGGTCCCGAAGATAACTCCTGGGTAAGGACGGATGATGTATCTGCTCCTAGGCTTGTTAAAGCTTTTCCACAGGAGGTTTCCGGATAGGCCTGGGCCTGGAGAATCCGGAGGATCCTCATAAAAGAGGGGGTACTGTTAGAACCCTCCTGTTTGTTTTTTCCATCTTGTGTTTTGCGGTCACGTGACCATTTGCCTTTATATTCCAGCTCCGCCCTTCTGGCTGTGCTGGACTTCAGTGTTTGACTGTTTCTCTAGCCTGGTGCTTTGGTGCCCTTCTCTGTCAGTTCGCTTGGTCCTTCTGGGACCTCTTGTACCTTTTGTCAGTTTGTCTTTTTGTGTTCTGCAACAACTTCTCTGTTTAGGAGGTGTCCCATTTTTTGTCCCAGTCCTTAGTTCTTTTAGGAACCCCTCCCTTAATGCTATAGGTCTTCGTTCAGACTAGCCGAGGACTAAGGTGGGTCTGTTCGCTAGGAACAGGCAGCCTGCTACATCATAGGGATTCAGCTTAGTCTTAATGTAGGGACAGCTTTCCCCTATCTTTCCTTAGTACATGTTGCAGATCATAACACTTTATTTCTAATTGGGATATTGGTTGGTTTAATATAATTTTATCTTCTGATATTTTGGGTAGCTTTATACTTTCTAAAAATTGATTGATCAGTTGGGCATTAGGTTGTGGTATTGTATTGTTTTTTTTTGTAAATTGTAGAGGGTTGAGTAATAATTTGCGAAGATATTGGCAATCTCTTTGTTTGGTCATTTTAGCTTTGACTTTATTCGCTTGTATTTTACCTGCTCTGTTTCCCTGCCAATAGTATTTAGCTTTGCTTTTCCGTAGGTTATGCCCGTATTTATGTTGGAGCAATTGATATAAATCGTATCTTAATTTTTGTAATTTTTGGAGAGTTGTGTTTACGGGGCTGTTTTTATGCATTTCTTCTAGTGAGGCTTTGTTTTGGTTGATTTCCTCTATTTGGCATATTCTTTCTTTTTTGTTTTGGGATGCTATTTGAATTAGTTTTCCTCTAATATAAGCCTCATGAGCATACCATACTGTTGATGCGGACACGTTGGGTGTATTATTAATTATAAAATATTCTTTCAAGGTCTCCTGCAGTTGGGGCCTAATTTTATGTGTTGCGATTAGGTAATTATTTACTCTCCATGGGGAGTATGTCGTGTAGTTGTATCCCTCTTTAATGTGTTACGAGATGGGCATGGTCTGACCATGTGATGTTACCTATCGTGGCTTTTGCATGTCATGTAATAACCATTTATCTGTAAGAATTAGGTCGATTCTTGAGTAGCCTTTGTGTGAATGTGAATAGAACGTGTAATCACGTACGGAGGTGTGCAAAACTCGCCAAACATCGTAGAGTTCTTCTGCCAAGAGAGTCTGAGAAAGAGAACGAGCTTTTTTTTTGAGGATGTACAGATTTGTCTATGCCTGGCATGGGGTGATATTAAAATCCCTGCGCACCAGGAGGGCTTTTTTTTTGCATCTGTTATTACCGCTAAAGTTTCCTTAACAAAGGAAATCTGCTTGGAATTAGGGGCATATTTGGAGGCGATCGTGTAAATTTTGTTATTTCTTCTGCATACTAAGATGATGTATCTGCCTTCATTGTCTACAATGCTGTTGATCAATTGGAAGGCGATGGTGTTTTTTATCACTATTACTACTCCCCTTTTTTACCAATTGCGTGAGAGTGAAACACATTGGGAAGTTTCTGTTCTGCAACCTGTGTGCGTCAACACTGTTTAAGTGAGTTTCTTGAACACACAGTCGGGCCTCTCTCCATAGGAGAGATCTTTTAACCCCTTTATGACCTGGGGCATACTAGTTCGCCCCAGGTCATCATACCCGCGGTTCAGCACGGGCTCCGGCGCTCAGCCTGCGCTGAACCAGTGATTTATACAACTGACATGTGCTCGCAACAGCCGCGGGTGGAATCGCTATCCACCCCCAGCTGTTAACCAGTTAAATGCCGCTGTCAATCTTGGCATTAGCCCCGCCCATCGGTGTTCCCATCACATGATCGCGGGTCACCGATGGGTTGGCATGACAACCCGCGGTCTGCAGCAGACCCCAGTGGTTGTCATGTCCTGATTGCTATGAGCGCCGCCGGCCAATGGTTGATGCTCATAGCAAGTGAACAATTCTGCTGCATATAGGCGATCTGCTCATCTCCTGTATGCAGCAAAGCCGATCTAACCCAAAATAGTATCAATAAAAACGTCAGCTCGACGCGCAAAAAATAAGCCATCACCTGGCCCTAAATTCCGAAAAATGGAGACGCTCAGGGTCTCGGAAATGGCGTGGCTTTTTTCTATAAGGAAATTTTGGATTTTTTTTTCACCACTTAAATAAAAAGAACCTATACAAGTGTGGTATCTACGAACTCGTAATAACACAGAGAATAATAATAGCAGGTCAGTTTTAGTATTCAGTGAATGTGGAAAAAAAAAAAAAAAACATTTTTTTTTGCAATTTCACCGCACTTGGAATTTTTTCCCCGTTTTCTAGTAAATGATATGGTAAGAACCAATGATGTCGTTCAAAAGTACAACTTGTCCCGCAAAAATTAAGCCCTCACATGACCATATTGAGCGAAAAATATAAAAGTTATGGCTCTGGGAAGAAGGGGAGCAAAAAATTAAAACGGAAAATCGCAAGTTCATTAAAGGGTTAAGCAGACTATTTAACCCTTTCACGTTGATATTCAAAATGTGAAGTACCATATACAAAATGCAGAGAAAATCTATATGACACCACTAGACAGTTAGGGAAGAATGGGGAAATAACAAAATACAAATCTCAAAAGATATAAATAACTATAACAGTTCCAAGAATAGAGTCCGGTTCTAAGTGAACCTACTGGACATGCCGCGCTATCCAGTATACAACAAGGGGAAGTGAGAATGAAAAAATATTTTTCTCGTGCTACCGCAGAGTATTGGAAAAAATAGTTGTATGATCTGCTCAAAAAAAAATAATAAAAGATCTAGGCAGAGCAACTAAATTGAGGGTACAACGGTTAGGAAAGTAAGCTTGCTGCTTGTTCAGATCCACTCCTTCCTCAACATCGGCGGTTTCTTCTTCTTTATTAGAGAACTTGTCCCTTCTGCCACAGTCGCCAGCGACCACTTCTGCATCAGAGTCATTCCCTGCCGAGGAGATGTCAGGACATGTGTGACTCCTTTCTTAGTCATGATCAGCTTCCAGGGTAGCCCCACTTGTACACGATCTCGTTGTCTTGCAGGATTTTGGTCGCTGTAGAAAACTCGCATCTCCTGTTCAGGGTGACAGCAGACAGATCAGTGAACATCATGATGCTCCTGAACCTGTCCGGAAGCTCTGGATTTCCCGCCGCGTCTTTGGTTATGGCTTCTTTAAAGTGGAAAAAGTGAAGCCGGGCAATTACATCTCTGGGTGCAGAGGTGGGGGCACTTTTGGGTTTGGGGATCCTGTGCGCCCTGTCTATTAGAAGGTCCCGCTGATCCTTCTCAAGGATTAATTCAGTAAAAAAGTCCGTTAGGAACTCCTTCAGTGCGTCTGCAGCAATACTCTCCGGTATCCCTCTAAAATGTAGATTGTTGCGTCTGAAGCAGTTCTCCATATCCGCCAACTTTAATCTCCGTGCATTAATCTCCTCATCTGCCTCATTATGAGCGTCGACCAGATTATTGTGAGCAGTAGTGAACTCCTCCAACTTCTCCTTAATATGTGCTTTTCTATCTCCAATGTGCACAATGTCTTTCTGTAATGCAGTGAAGGTGGAGGTAATATCACTGTGTATGCCCTGTTTAAGATCCCCTAAAAGGGACTTCAGTGTGGTCTCTGTAATGGGGGCAGAGCTGTGCCATGTGTCAGGTGCATTTGATACTTGCTGTTTGGTGTCTGGAGGTCTCTGGGCTGCAGGATTGCGATCCACATGGGTCCTCTGTCAGGGGGTGATGTTCCTGTGCAGGTCTCGGACTATAACCGCTCTTATTAGGTGAGGTCTGACCCGATAGCAGAGGATCAGACCTCATGGAGCGTTCTGCACCGCCTCTGGCTGCATGATGAGTTCTACGGCAGCCATCTTGGATTTTACAGGGTTCCTGCCCTGTGCCACATCTCTGCTCTTTGTGGTGCGCCCCATCGCCGCCCAAAGTGTAGCGGAGCTTGTGCTGCACGATATTAAGGTAGTCCTCTACTTTTTTTTGCGCTGTGAGCCGCTATTCGACGGTGGAAGCTCGGAGCTGGGTCTATGTGCGGCCGCTCAGCTCCTCATCTGGACACACCCACTAAATAACATTTCCCACATGTCTACTTTACATCAGCACAATTTTGGAACCAACATTTTTTAAAAATGGGTTAAAAATTGACCAGCGACTTTGAGGGGCCTTTATGACAGAAAATACCCAAAAGTGACACCATTCTAAAAACTGCAACCCTCAAGGTGCTCAAAACCACATTCAAGAAGTTTATTAACCTTCCAGGTGCTTCACATGATTTTTTGGAATGTGGAAGAAAACAATGAACATTTACCTTTCTTTTTTCACAAAAATGTTACATTAGACTCAAATTTTCTTATGTTCACTCACAAGGGTTTTCAACAGGAAAAAATGAACCACAATATTTGTTGTGCATTTTCTCCTGAAGAAGCCGATACCCCATATGTGGGGGAAAACCACTGTTTGGGCACACGGCAGGGCTCAGAAGGGAAGGAGCGCCATTTGACTTCTTGAATGTAAAATTTGCTTGAATAATTTGCGGATGCCATGTCGGGTTTGGAGAGTCACTGATGTGCCTAAACAGTGGAAGCCCCCCACAAGTGACCCCATTTTGGAAACTAGACCCCTCAAGGAACTTCTCTAGATGTGTGATGAGCACTCTTAAAAATAAAGAAATCACTTTTTAGGAAAATGAAAAAATCACTTTTTCCACAAAAATGATGTTTTAGCCCCAAATGTTTTTATTTTCACAAGGGTAAGAGGAGAAAATGGACCGTAAAAACTGTTGTGCAATTTCTCCTGAGTACAGCGATACCCCATATATGGGGAAAATACACTGTTTAAGCGCACGGTAGGGTTCAGAAGGGAAGGAGCATGGTGTGACTTTTTGAACGCAAAATTGGCTGGAATCGAGAGCGTATGCCATGTCACGTTTGGAGAGCCCCTGATGTGCCTAAACAGCGGAAACCCCCCACAAATGACCCTATTTTAGAAACTAGACCCCTCAAGGATTTTATCAAGGGTTATAGTGAACATTTTGAACCCAGAGGTACGACACAGAATTTGATACCCATTAGGTCATCATATTGAATAAGTTGTCATTAGTATTGAGCGCATGTGCTTGCTACTTGAGTTTGCATCGGGTAAGCACCATGTATTGCGGGTGCACGAGTGACATGCTCGAGTCCCCGCCCCTCATGTTTCATGGTTGTTAGACACCCAAAAAAAAAACATGCGGGGATCGCTCGTGCATGGCAGGCAATCCCTTCAAGTTTTTTTGGCTGTATAACAGCCGCAAAACATATGGGGTGGAGACTCGAGCATGTCACTCGAGCATCTGCAATTCTCGGTGTATACCCGAGCACCCGATGCGAACTCAAGTAGCAAGCAGTTGCTCTCAACACTAGTCGCCATATGGTCATCATTTTTTTTTTTTTTTTTTAACTTTTGATAAAATCCTAACCCCAACCCTATCTCCAACCCTAACTACTAGCACAACCCTAAAAGTAACACAACCCTAACCTTAGCACAACCCTAATCCTAGTACAACCCTAAGCCTAGAGGTTTTTTTAACACCTTTCCTTGTGATTAGACGACTTTATTCTTTCGGTCAGTGCAATTACAGCAATACCAGATTCATATCGGGTTTTTATGTTTGGCAGATGTCACACACTAAAATACACTTTTTTTTGCAAAGGCTAGTTTTTGCAATCATTTTTCCATATTTTGACCGACAGTCATGTAAGGGCTTGTTTTTTGCGGGACAAGTTGACGTTTTTATTGGTACCATTATCGGGCAAATTACATTTTTGATCGCTTTGTTTTTTATGCAGTTCCGCGTGTGGTAAAATTGATAAGGCAGCGATATTCTTCGGGTACGACATTTATATAGTTTTTTTCATGTTTTGTCACTTTTACACAATAAAAAATATTTTATAGAAAAAAAATTTTTTTTGCATCGCTTTATTCTGAGAGCAGTAACTTTTAGATTTTTTCGCTGATGGAGCTGTATGGCAGCTTATTTTTTTGCAGGACAAGATGACATTTTCAGTGGTACTATTTTTATTTACATTCGTCTTTTTGATCACTTTTTTTTGTTTGGCTGTATGATGATAAAGCATAGTTTTTTGATTAGTTTTTTATTTCTTTTTTTTACTGTGTTCACTAAAGGGGTTAAATAGAGGGATAGTTTTATAGGACAGGTCTTTCCGGGCGCCGCAATACCAAATATGTGTACTTCTAATATATATATATATATTTTCATAATAATATTTATTTATGGGTACAGAATATTTTTATTTTTTTGGATTTTTTCTTTTTTTTTAAATATTTTTACTATTTTTTTTTTCACTTTCTGATAACTCTTTTACACTTTGTCCCACTATGGGACTTTCATTTTTTTGCAGACCGATCACTTTTAAAGCATAGGGATGCAGTAGCATCCTTGTGCTATGCAGGCTGTCAGCCCTGCACTGGCACAAGTTAGATAAATCGTGCATTGCACACGCTCTACCTATCTTCCTGATGCCTGGTGACCCAGATGTTGTCATGGTATTCAAGGTTAGAGGGGCGCTCTTAACTCTGCTTGCCCCGGAAATGCACAGCCTCTGTGCGGGCGCGATCACATTGTGCGTAATCGTAGGTACCTGGTCCATAAGTACCAGGGCGCAGGGACGTACTATTACTGACAATGTCAGAAAGGGGTTAAAGTGCATTTACTCCTCGCAAACGCACCCAAAAACACATCTATATCATAAATAATTTTAAAAAATGACGCGGGGTCCCCCCTACTTTTGATAACCAGCCTAGGTAAAGGAGACAGGTGCGGGCTTATATTATCAAGCTGGGAAGATCCATGGATATTGGCCCTTTCCCAGCCCAAAAATGAAAGCTCTCAGCCGCCCCAGAATTGACGCATCCATGAGATGCGCCAATTTGGGCACTTTGCCGACTCTTCCCGATTGCCCTGGTGCGGTGGCAATTGGGGTAATAGTTTATGGGGTGGATGTCAGCTTTGTAATGTCAGTGAGCAACAAGCCTAATGGTTATTAATGGAGAGTTGTCTATCAGACACCCCCATTACTAATCCAGTAGTCATAAAAAAAACCACAGGAAAAAATCGTTTATTTTAAAAAAACACTCCCACACACCTTGCTCGCCAATTTATTAAAAAGCAAACAAATCAACATGAAGATCCGACGTAATCCAGCCACTTAGAAATAGTCCAAAAATGGGAACCTGAAAGACATAAAAAGAGAGTTAACTAAATGAAAACAAGAAACATTCCCTCATTCACCAATTTATTATTAATAATAATTCCCGCAGCTGTGATGTGACCCATTGGGGTTCCCACGACGTCTCGCGATTCTGTACAGCAACCTTTGGTGCGTCATTCTGAGAACGACAATTCACAGATCACTCCTGGTCATGTCTCACGAGCGATGACATCAGTAACTTAGTAACGTCATCGTTCGTGAGGGACCTATGAAGGGACCTATTAGCACATTCCAATAAAATGAATGAAAATTATTGCGTGAACTGTTGTTGTTAAACTTTTTATTGGTACTGTACATGAGCATCCCTTTATAGGGAACCCCTTCGGTGCTGTTACTTTTTCTTCACTTTGTAACTTATTACGCAAGGGACTATCCTCTTTTTTTCATATATCGTAAAGTTCTAGATGTAAAATTTCCTTAGTTCATGTCTGTGCATGTGAATGGTTAAAGTGGATCTGTCGCCAAATTTCACAATCCTTCCTGCACTGCTACTGGTGGCATCTCACACGGCTAAATGCATGCGGATATATTGTCCTCTATTTGCTTCTTCTTGAACATTGGTTTGTGGTTGTTTTCCCTATGATCAGAATGCACCTTGGTGTTTCTAGGTTCTCCACTGATGTAATATATTTTTTTTGTTCCTTAAAGGGAACCTGTGACGTGAAAAAAAGCTATTTATCTGCAGATATGGGGTTAATCTGCAGAGTAATAGCATCCTGAACCTGCACTGCACTTAGACCCCCGCTCTCAGGAGGAAATGAACTTTATTCCTCCTGGTAGTGTTCTGGGTTCAGTCACCGGGATGGTGCCGGTGTGGTTCAGTCACCGCTCTGTGTATAGAGAGGGCAGCTGTAACCGCATCCCCGGCTCTGAGTAATGCTGAGCTGCTTTCAGTCAGTGCCAGTGATGTGGTTACCGCCACGGCTCACTATACACAGAGTGGTGACTGAACCTACACCTGTGCCACTCCCGAGATGGAAACCCAATGGATGCCGGGAGAAATAAAGTTCATTTCCTCCCAACAGCAGGGGATTAAGTGTCGGCGCCGGGCGGGTTCAGAATAGTATTAACCTAGAGATTATCCCCATATGTGCAGGCTAATTTCGTTTTTTCACATGACAAATTCCCTTCAAGTAAAGAAGCTTTTTTTATTGTAGTTATTATTTCTTACAAGCATGTAGTAATGTCTTTTTTTGTTTTGTTTTGTTTTTTAAATCTGCAGTGCAAGCGGACCTTCAGACCGCACCTATTATAGCGGTAAGACATTTTATGAAAATTCAGATGGTATAATGAAATATGTGACTTTATATTTTATTCCAAAATTTTTATAGGTTTTATTAAAGGTACGGAAAGTATTCAGACCCCTTTAAATTTTTCACTCTTTGTTTCATTGTAGCCATTTGGTAAATTCTAAAAAGTTAATTTTTTTTCTCATTAAAGTACACTCTACACCCCATCTTGACTGAACATAAACAGAAATGCAGAAATTTTTGCAAATTTATTAAAAAAGAAAAACTGAAATATTACATGGTCATAAGTATTCAGACCCTTTGCTCAGTATTGAGTAGAAAGACCCTTTTGAGCTGGTACTGCCATGAGTCTTCTTGGGAATAATGCAACAAGTTTTTCACACCTGGATTTGGGGATCCTCTGCCAATCTTCCTTGCAGATCCTCTCCAGTTCCGTCAGGTTGGATGGTGAACGTTGGTGGACAGCCATTTTCAGGTCACTCCAGAGATGCTCAATTGGGTTTAGGTCAGGCATCTGGCTAGGCCAGTCAAGAATGGTCACAGATTTGTTCTGAAGCCTCTCCTTTGTTATTTTAGCTGTGTGCTTAGGGCCATTGTGTTGTTGGAAGGTGAACCTTCAGCCAAGTCTTAGGTCCATAGCATGATGATGCCACCACCATGTTTCACAGTTGGGATTGTATTGGGCAGGTGATGAGTAGTGCCTGGTTTTCTGCACACACACCGCTTAGAATTACCACCAAAAAGTTCTATCTTTGTCTCATCAGACCAGAGAATCTTATTTCTCATAGTCTAGGAGTCCTTCATGTGTTTTTGAGCAAACTTTATGCTGGCTTTAATATGTCTTGCACTGAGCAGAGGTTTCCTTCGGGCCACTCTGCCATAAAGGCCTGACTGGTGGAGAGCTGCAGTGATAGTTGACTTTGGAACTTTCTCCCATCTCCCTACTGCATCTCTGGAGCTCAGCCACAGTGATCTTGGGGTTCCTCTTTATCTCTCTCACCAAGGCTCTTCTCCCACGATTGCTCAGTTTGGCTGGACGGCCAGGTCTAGGAAGACTTCTGGTGGTCCCAAACTTCTTCCATTTAAGGATTATGGAGGCCACTGCGCTCTTAGGAACCTTGAGTAATGCAGACATTCTTTTGTAATCTTGGCCAGATCTATGCCTTGCCTCAATTCTGTCTCTGAGCTCCTTGGGCAGTTTCTTTGAGCTCATGATTCTCATTTGGTCTGACATGTACTTTGAGCTGTAAGATCTTGTGTGTACCTTTCCAAATCAAGTCCTATCAGTTTAATTAAACACAGCTGGAATCCAATGAAGGAGTAGAACCATCTCAAGGAGGATCACAAGGAAATGGACAGCATGTGACTTAAATAAGAGTGTCTGAGAAAAGGGTCTGAATACTTATGACCATGTGATATTTCAGTTTTTCTTTTTTAATAAATTTGCAAAAATTGGAGTTGGGGAACACTTTTTTAGTGTGTGACAGCAGCCAAACATAAAAATCCGATATACAGTGGCTTGCAAAAGTATTCACCCCCTTCGCAGTTTTTGTGTTTTTCTACCTTACAACCTGGAATTTAATTGTTTTTTAAAGGCTTTGCATGAGATCATGTAAAGAACATGCCTACAGTTCTGAACATTTGGTTTTATTTTTGTTGTGAAGCAAACAACAAATAGGACAAAAT
This sequence comes from Phyllobates terribilis, assembly GCF_046119375.1. Taxonomy (NCBI): domain Eukaryota; kingdom Metazoa; phylum Chordata; class Amphibia; order Anura; family Dendrobatidae; genus Phyllobates; species Phyllobates terribilis. Next base: position 27,192,614 of record NW_027362775.1, read on the forward strand.
ACCTGAAAACTTCAATGCGCATAACTATTCACCCGTCTAAAGTCAGTACTTAGTAGAAGCTCCTTTTGTAGCAATTACAGCTGAAGGTCGTTTTGGGTCAGTCTCTATGAGCTTCTACCTCTTGCCACTGGGATTTTTGGCCATTCTTCAAGGCCAAACTGCTCCATCTCCTTCAAGTTAGATGATTTCCTCTGGTGAACAGCAATCTTCAAGTCTGACTACAGATTCTCAGTTGGATTACAATCTGGGCTTTATCACTACAAAACATTTAGGCTATGTGCCCACGATGCAGAAATACTCCGGATTTTTCCTGAGCGTTTCTGCATCTCCCTTGCAGAAAAAACGCATGCGGATTGTACATGCGTTTTTACTGCCAGGGACATGCGGATGTGAAGCGTTCTTCACATGCATTTCTGCATGCGGATTGACAAGCGCTTTCCAAGCGATTTTAGCATCACTTGGAAAGTGCTTGACAACTTGGTCACACTATATAAATCCATGTGTGTTATATAGTGTGACCTTAAAGAATGTTTAAAAATAAAAAAATTAATCTATACTTACCTTCCGATGGCCCCCGAAGTCTTGCTTCGCTCCATTCTCCCTTGCCGGCAGCTCGCGGTACACTGCACTGAAGGACCTGCCATCACATGACTATGATGTCAGCGCAGGTCCTTCAGTCCATCGCAAACTGCCGGCATGGGAGGATGAGCGCAGCGGGGGCCGTCAGAAGGTAAATATAATATTTATTTTTTATTTTATTCTTTTTTTTACAGGTTCTATGGTACCCTGGTCCGGAGGAGAGTCTCCTGTCCTCCACACCCGGGTACCATCCGCACATTGAAACACTTGGATTCCGCATATACAGATGCAGTGATGCGTAATCCATGCAAGTCAACGGCGGCGAAAAAAATAATTGGTAGTGCTGCGTTTTTTTCCGCAATGATAACCCGCAGCGGAAATTTCCGCAGCATGTGCACAGCACATGCGGATTATCATTGGGGACCATGGCTGGCCTTCTACCATTCGTTTCTGCAGCATTTTTGCCGCTGCGGAAACGCTTAAAAAAACCGCATCGTGGGCACACAGCCTTACACTTTTTCCCTTAAACCACTCGAGTGTTGCTTTAGCAGTATGCTTTGGATCATTGTCTTGTTGGAAGGTGAACCACTGTCCCAGTCTCAAATCACTGACAGACTGAAACAGGTTTTGCTCAGAAAGATCCATGTTTTTCGCAGGATCCATCTTTTCCTGGACTTGAACAATTTCCCCTATCCCTGCTGCCGAAAAACATCCCCATAGTATGATGCTAACACCACCATGTTTCACTGTGGGGATAGTGTTCTTGGGGTGATGAGTTGTGTTGGTTTGGCACCAGACATAGCGTTTACTTTGGTGGCAAGAAAGTTCAATTTTGGTCTCATCTGACCACATCGCCTTCCTCCACACCTTTGAGGAGACTCCCACATGTATTTTGGGAAACTCAAAATACCTTACAATTTTTGTAAGTAAAGGCTTTTTTTCTTGTTCAATTATGTTTATTGGTATTTTAAAACATTTTAAAGGGAGAAATGCACACACAATATAAGCCTAAAGGTTGGCGGAGAGTAGGGGAGGTAGGAAAGCTAGGGGGAAGGAAGGGGAAGTAAAAGGTAATTCCTTTTGAAAATATGGAAAAGAGAGGCAAGTGTACAAAAAGCTGTCTTTCAATTTTACATGTAACTTATACTTGTTAAAATTATAGCTTATTCCTTATGAATTAATTGCTGAAAAAAGAAAGAGAGAAATATTAGTAAGACACATATAGTACATTAAAAGTAGCTTAATGATATATGTGGACACTTGCCGGGGATCAAGATGTTCTCCATCGACCTGGGGGGAAGGAGTTTGATTTAAGTTTCCATTCAGTCAGAGTGAAGTATGAATAGAAGTTCGCTGACCTAATGCAAATATTGAAGATTGTTTCAATTGGAAGATGGAAAAAAAAGGATTATGATCTTTTTATAATCTGGTTCTTGAAGATAGATTGTAATTCTATGGTAATAGTCCAAGATGGAAAATTGTATTACAATCCAGATGAAATCCAAGGCATAGACCCAAATTGACCCATATTGTAATCGAATTTAGTATGAATTGTAATTCAAGTGTTTATAATGTTATAATCTTGGTTAAAATCCGTAGATATTAGCTGATATTTATTCACCTAGTCCAAGAAATTCTAAGCAACACTAGACACTGTGAAAATATTACTATACACTTAATCCTATGTGGTTATTTGTTTCAAACCCATCAGGATAACAGAGACTCTAAATTCAATTAAAAATCAATATTTTTTATTCATTATCCATATAAAAAACAGAAAAACAATTTTTTTTTTAAAAAAATGACAGGGGACATCCAGAAAAGAGAGATGCAATATATAGCTTGGTCATATCACATTCATCATGATTGTATAGCCGAAAACTAAACCACCTTATTCACTTGATGCATATTTGAACCGGTATTATAGACAGATGTAAACAGATTTGACAAAGTGCAAATTATGCAATAGTCAGTCAAATATAATAAATTAAATTAAATGGTAGGGAGTCAGACATTTACATCTATGATCATAAAGTGCTAAGTGCTTGTATTTAGAAAAAATTGTCTGCATTATTTCATTGCATTAGTTGGACCGTAAACAACTGCTTACAACTATGCAAAGTGCCATGGAGTAGTCAATATACCTATTAAAAATTGGTAAGAAAGTAAGAAAAGATCAAAGATATCTAATGATAGGCCAGGCGTCCGGGGGAGCCGTCCATAGGAAGTTATCCCATCAATCATGTGCCAGTTGTAAGGTGCCGCACGCCACTATACAGGAACCGGACCCGTGGAGTAAAGCCTAGCTGTGCAGAGCAGTGGAACGCATGTGTGGAACGCATGTGTGGAACGCATGCGGACCACATGGAGCACAACCTCAAAAAGGTCCATCCCCACTTCCTAAACCATGAACCTGTAGGACATGGCATACATATCAAGGAATGACAAGGGAAAATGGGAGGGGAATGGGGAAGGAAGGAGGGAAGAAGAAAAGAATAAACCAAATGTAAAGACAGAAAATAGATGCTGTAGGAGCATCGATTACCATAAAGTGAAATGTGAAGGGGGTGGGGGGGTGAAAATGAAAGTAAGGCTGAGTTCACACGATGCGTTTTTCATGCGTTTCCGCTGCGTTTTTGCAGTTGCGTAAACGCCGCGGAAACGCATGAAAAACGCATGGTAGAAGGGCAGCAATGTTCCCCAATGGAAATCCGCATGTCCTGTGCCCATGATGCGGATTTTTCCGCAGCGTAAACGCTGCGGTCAAAAATCCGCAGCATGTCAATTAATTTTGCGGAAACGCTGCTCTTTTGCCGCCATTGCCTTGCATTAGACCGCATGGAATCCGCATCACTGTATATGTTGATGCGCTTTTCATGCGGTCTAATGTGCGGATGGTACCCGGGTGTGGATGAGAGGACTCTCATCCAGACCCAGGTACCATTAAAAAAAAAAGAATAAAATAAAAAATATATATATTCTCACCTTCTGACGGCCCGCGCTGCGTCCTGCCGGCTTCCCGAGCACTTCGGGGTTGAATGAAGGACCTTCGCTGACGTCAGAGTCATGTGACGGGTCACGTGACGCTGACGTCGGAAGGTCCTACAGTCTTCACTGCCGGCAGCCGGGACCGATGAAGCAGGACACCGGGGGCCATCAGAGGGTAAAGTATAGATTTATTTTTTATTTTTTGACATCACACACTATATAAATCCATGCCGGCTGCATGGATTTATATAGTGTGAAGTTGACAAGCACTTTTCAAGTGATGCTAAAATCGCTTGGGAAGCGCTTGTCAACCCGCATGCGGAAATGAAAGTGAAGACCGCTTCATTTCCGCATGTCCCTGGCAGGAAACCGCATGTACAATCCGCATGCGTTTTTTCCTGCCAGAGAGATGCAGAAACGCTCAGGAAAAAATCCTGAGCATTTCTGCATCGTGTGCACATACCCTAAAAGTGTAAATTAAAAAAGAAAAATCATGTATGAATGAAAATATGTATTTGTTGAATGTGAAGTGTATAAATAACGAAAATAATGTATGTATAGTGAAAAAGCAAAGAATAAGTGAAAAGTAATAAAACAAATATATGTAAGTAAGTGTTAATATGTCTATTGTCAAAGAGAAGCGAAGTGTAACAATTAGAAACATTTAATTGTGCTAGGATTTTATGCCACGCAATCACGGAGAATAAGGGGAGAAGCCTACACAATGCCACGAATTTCAAAAATATTCAATATGTTTCAGATTCACTTGTTAAAGGGACACAGCGCCATCTATAATTATAGTCCATGCATATCATTGGTAGATGGTTCCAAACTAATGTTCCTTGATTCTAATTGTCCGTTATCATGGATCTCCACAGAAGGCTCTAGGAACACCATCCCCTTCGGAAGGAGGAGTCAACCAGGTCACCAGACTCCACCCCAAGTAGCCAAGGCAGCAGGTAAGTAGTGGATATAAGTAAGTCTTTGATTTGGGATAAAAACACAATCAATTAGAAGTACATAATGGTTTGTAAAGAGGACTACTCATCCTTTACAGTACCCATGATACACAAAAATGAAAAATGAGAATGGGGGCGGGAGGGAAAAAAGGGAACAAGGGAAGGGAAATTGGACCTAAGATCTATTTAAAAGCTGATTACAGCATAATTCTCGGCTACCCTATAAACGGCCTCGCAGACGCCAGGAAAAATGGTCAGAATGAAAAAAAGGGAAAAGTTAAAAAGGTATTAAAATACCATAAGATAAAAACATAAAAAATAGCCACCCAGAAATAAACATGAAACCTACCAACTCGAAAAAAATGGGGGAAGAAATATGAATAAATTACAAGAAAGAACTAAAACCCGTAGCTTCATTTAAACCCTGTGGATTCAAGGTACCCAATCGAAAAATCCAATGACTTTCTAACTAACCTAAGGCTTTTCCAAGATCTCCACCCCTTAGACCTAGGACTATCTGATCTATGGCAAATGCCTTAAGGCCTTTAGGGGAACAATTGTGGTACAGTTTAAAATGACGCGGAATAGTTTTAATGTGGGGTCATCAATGCCAACTGCTTTTTCGATGTCCTTCACATGCTCTCTTTCCCGTATTTTGAATTCTCTCGTGGTAAAGCCAACTTAAAGTTTTCGGTAGCGACATTCGGCATAGTAGATTACTCCTTTGGAGCTGTAATTCAGATGTTTGCATTTCTGGAAAGTTCTGGTGCCATCATGGTTGGCAAATGTTTTGGCTTTCACGAGATTCCAGCAAGCCTTACAGTGGCCACAAGGAAAGAAACCCTGTGGAATAGTAGAAGGTTCCTTGTTTTTGGCAGTTGAATCATAGTAAATATGTACTAATATATCTTTCAGATTTCTACATCTCTTTGCCACCATTGATGGGGCTGAAGGGAGAATTTTGGACAAAACATGGTCCTTAGCAAAACTTTCCAATGTTTGTTGATAATTGATGTCAATTCATCCCATTGGTTATTATACGTTGATATAAACCGTACCACTCCATCATTATTTGTATCAATCTTCCTGGGCGCATTATGAATGAGCTGTTCTCTGGATACTTTTTTGGCTCTCATATATCCGCGTCTAATTTGTCTTCGACTGTAACCCCTAGCCAAAAAGCGTTGAGCGAGATTAGTGGCTTGTTGTTCAACTGACCAATAGGGATTCCCCTAATGGTGGAGGGCAAATGAGACGATTCTGCATGTAGCAGTGAGTTAGTGGCCATAGACTTGCGATATATATCCGTAATGACACGTCCTTCACTAGAAATGTGGATTTTGAGATCCAAGAAGTCTAGCTCTCTATGAAAATGATATGTCAATTTAATGTTAAGATTATTATTATTATTGAGAGCTTTCATCAGAATATCCAAATCCCCCACTGACCCCTCCCACATAAACCATAAGTCATCGATATATCGCATCCACCCTTGCACCAAATCAATGCCAGGAATTGATTTCCCTGGAATATGTCCCTCTCCAAGCTCATATAAACAAATTGGCATAGGAGGGGGCACAAGTGGCCCCCATCGCTGTGCCCTGTAGTTGTAAATAAAAAAAATTATGAAAAATAAATACATTATGCTTGAGGACATATTCCAGGAGGATCAATATTAAGTCAGCTAGCTCTGAATCCAAATTTGTAGATGTCTGATACCAAGATGCCGCTCTCAAGCCATCTTCATGTTTTATACAAGTATACAAGGCTTCCACATCTGCCGTTACCATGATGGCTTGGTCTGGAATATAAAGGTGGTTTAATCTTTGGAGAGCCGCATTGGTGTCCTGGATGAATGATGGTAGGGTGGATACGATAGGTTTCAAAAAATAATCAATGACGTCGGAAATTACCTCACATAATCCCCCATTGCCTGAAACAATGGGTCTACCGGGGGGTCAGTGTGCTTTTTGTGGACCTTTGGAATGAGATACAATGTGGGAAGTTTTGGATGAAAGTTATTAATTGTATCTAACATTTTTTGGGTAATAATACCCTTCTCCAAAGCCTTCTCCATGATGAAAATTAATTCATTGTGGAAGGTAGGGGTCGGATTATATACCATTTTTTTTATAGCAAGATGGTGGGCTTGTTTTTCGTATAAATAGGTGGGCCGCACCACCAGATTCCCCCCCGTATCTGCTGGTTTATATACCACGTCGGGGAGGGATTGTAATTCTTTTACAGCTGCTCTCTCCTGTTTTATTAATGTTTGACTTCCAGGGGGACAGCTTGGAAGAGATTGAATGTCATTAGTAACTAGTTTGGTGAAGACATCGACCGCTGGGCATGTACTTAGAGGGGGGAACTTTTTGGATTTGTGAAAAAGGTTCGAAGGAATGTTACCAACGTTTGTAAGTTGATTTTCATCATCCAATGATTCCAAAATCTGAAGTGCTTCCCTTTCTTCCACGATGGAAAACATACTCTGATGGTCGGCCTTGTTATGCAATTTTTTAAAAACTAGCTTTATAGCAAGGAGATGTACATCTCTCACCACCGAGAACGTGTCTAAATACGAAGAGGAGAAAACGTCAAACCTCTTTCAAGAACTCTGAGTTGAATTTCTGATAGAACATGTGAAGACAAGTTAATTACCCTTAATTACCCTTAAGCGGTTCTGACGCGCCCCCTGGGCCATGTTCAGGGGATACCCGGAGCCGGATCTGGATAGGGGTAGTAGTCCTTGTGGCGGTGACCCGGTCCGTGCCCAGGGTGTCAAATTAAGTGGCAGTCTAAGGCAGTAGATGTTAACTTGATCGACTACGCCACCCGTTGAGTGCGGCTTTGAAGCCGCCGCTGCAGAACAGTCCGCTGAGGCCGGTGGTATGGGTGCAGCAATGATGGTATAACCCCCAACGGGAGGGGTATGGCCTCAGGGCAGCTGGTGCGGATGATGGGGGTAGTTATGGTGTAGTAAGAAGAGTCAGAGACACGAGATGCAAGTTCAGTGTTTTTACTCATGGGTGTTCCTTGGTCACTCTGGCCTTGAGTGACCACCCGAGCCGTGCCGCGTCCACCAGGTCCTGGACTCGGCTAACCCCCAGGCAGTCCGGAGCGTGGTCCTGAGCTTCCCTGTCTCTCTCTCTCTTCCTCCTGGCCGTTCCCACCAGGGATCCACTTATGGCCGGCTCCCTCGGGTCTCTTGGTGGTCAACCCTTCTCTGGGTTCCCTGACCCTATACTCGGTGTGCCTTTCTGGTGGATTTGGTGAGGGTCGTGGCAAATCTTGACCAAGACCTCCGGTTTCTGGCTGAGGATAAGTGGCCAGTTCGGGTTCCGGTACCCGTGTCCGCCAACCCTTCACCCTTCTGGCTTAATTCTGGGATCTTGGGGTTCCTTCTGTCTCTCTCTCTGGGTCTTTCTTACTCCTCTCTTCCTCACTGCAGACTTGGCCTTGGAGCTGGGCCCAGCCGGAGCCACAGCTCCCTGTCAGCCCTCCTGGCTGAGCTCCTCTGAGCTGACTGACTCTCAAAGACTGACTGGCCCTGACCTAAGATGGTGCCCACCTTATATACTCCCTCTATGTGTGAGCTCAGGTGACCAGCACCCAATGAGCTCCTAGCTTTACCCAGACTACTCCCCCTATCTGCCCCTACACTACTGGGATGTTCCACCCCCCTTCCCACTCCAGCCAGGGACAGACGCTGTCGTACCTGCACATATACCTAGTGGGAGTACCGTAGTTCTGTCCCCCGGAAATGGGATGTATGTAGTGCATGCAGCCTACTAAGCTCAGTTCCACACTCCATCCTTACCCGGGAGTGGAATACCACACCTCTGGCTTGAGGTGTAATACCCCTGTAGCAGCCGAGTCCTCAGGGTGCTACATTCCCCCCTGGTAAATCACAGCACGTCCTCGGGCTGTAAAAGAGCAAAAACATACAAAAACATACAATTTTTTTTATAACATCATAAACATATAAAACAGTATATATATCATCAGCAGCATAAAACTTTTTCATAATAAACTTTTCATCGTAAATATTCTTGTTCCTCCGGCCACGGTGCAACTTGTGACCGGGTAAAGTGCAACAGTTTCTTTTAGAAAAAACACAGTTCTTTATAAAACCGGTAGGGAGCGCTTTAGGAAGCGCAACTATGTACAAGGGGGGTATGTGGCCGCTCTCAGTCCTCGGCCAGGTATTAGGAAAGAATGACCGCTCTCAGTCCTCGGTCAGTGGGAATAGGGACACACGGGTAACAGTTCACACTTGTCCCAACGGGGACTGTACTTTTCTGGCAACAGTTCGCTGTACCCTTACGGGTAACTATATACAGTTCTCTTTACCGTACTTTAGTAACGGCGTCCTCCTGCTCCTTCTCGCGGGTAGGCTTCAGACCCGTCCGGGTCCTCTTGCTCCTCCTCACACCGCAGCTCTTCCTCTGTCAACCGGTGTACATGAAGGGCATAGGGTCCTTTGGCGCATTGGTGCTGGGTAAAGGTGACCTCGTCACCCAGGTATAGGTCACGTCCTCTGTGTCCCTCCGGTAGGTGGGACTCGACATCTCTGCGGGTCACGAAGACGTCTCCGGGGGTGTGGTGATCCCTGATGAAGCCCCAACCGTGCTGCAGTTGGAATTTAATTACAGTCCCGGTGGCACGGGGAGCGTGGGCTGCACGGGGGTTCCGTCGGGTCCGGCTCTTCTGTTCTGCACTCTGTATTTGCAGCCGCTGCTCACGGACCCGCCTCTCTCTCCGTTCTCGCTCGAAGACCTCCAATTGCTGCCGGCAGCACTCCGCACGCTCAGCTGCAGCCGCCCGGGTTTCCTGAGTGAACCCGATGAGGTCTCCTCCAGTGGGGTCCCACTCAAACTGCGCCTCCTCTAACGAGAGTGGGGTCATCTTGACAGGCGCCGGAGCCGGGATCAGGGGCTCGCACAGGGGCCTTTCCTTCTGGAGTTGGAGTTGGTAGTACTCCGGTGGCCACACAAAGGGCTGCCCATCCGGGCAAGTGTGCTGGGCAAACAAGTCTTCACCCAGGTGCGGCACTTTGGATGTTGAGGGCGCGGTGGTAGCAGCGGCGCCCGGGTTCACCAGGCCTTGGGGCACCCTGAAGGTAAAGGGCACCGTGAAGACGGCGGCGCCCGGGGGTACTCGGCCCTGCGACCAGGCCGGTGGCTCAGTGGAGGTAGAGGGCGCTGTTGGAACTGCAGCGCCCAGGGGTACTCGGCCCTGCGACCAGGCCGGTGGCTCAGTGGAGGTAGAGGGCGCTGTTGGAACTGCGGCGCCCGGGTGCGCTCTCTCCAGACTCCTCCAGGCTGCACCGATCTTCGCTCTTTTGTTCTGTATCCGCCCACATCGAGGGTGGTCCCGGGGCAACTTGGTGATTGTCAGTTCCAGGGGCAGTCCCCTCACGCTGATGGACATCTCTATCACTACAGTCTCTGCTGGTGGGGGCGGTTTCCGCTTTTGGCGCCATTCTTGGTCCTGGCCCACGATGGGAGGTGGCCTCTTGCCACCCTCTGGCACGCCCATAATGGCGTCCGCTCTGCCAAGGCGGGAAATCTTCTCTGATGGCGGGAAACGTCTCCCATTGGCGGGAAACTCCGTGGATGGCGGGAAAAAGCTGCAGATGGCGGGCAACCGGCGGGAAACGACCTGTGATGGGGTCCGATGGCGGGGACCCTCCGGAACCGGCGGGAGACTTCTTTTTCAGGTAAATGTGAACTTTTCTTCAGGCACGCAGTACCCGGTAGTTGCGGGCACGTTATCCTGCCGACTACGCCAAATTTGACGCGCCCCCTGGGCCATGTTCAGGGGATACCCGGAGCCGGATCTGGATAGGGGTAGTAGTCCTTGTGGCGGTGACCCGGTCCGTGCCCAGGGTGTCAAACTAAGTGGCAGTCTAAGGCAGTAGATGTTAACTTGATCGACTACGCCACCCGTTGAGTGCGGCTTTGAAGCCGCCGCTGCAGAACAGTCCGCTGAGGCCGGTGGTATGGGTGCAGCAATGATGGTATAACCCCCAACGGGAGGGGTATGGCCTCAGGGCAGCTGGTGCGGATGATGGGGGTAGTTATGGTGTAGTAAGAAGAGTCAGAGACACGAGATGCAAGTTCAGTGTTTTTACTCACGGGTGTTCCTTGGTCACTCTGGCCTTGAGTGACCACCCGAGCCGTGCCGCGTCCACCAGGTCCTGGACTCGGCTAACCCCCAGGCAGTCCGGAGCGTGGTCCTGAGCTTCCCTGTCTCTCTCTCTCTTCCTCCTGGCCGTTCCCACCAGGGATCCACTTATGGCCGGCTCCCTCGGGTCTCTTGGTGGTCAACCCTTCTCTGGGTTCCCTGACCCTATACTCGGTGTGCCTTTCTGGTGGATTTGGTGAGGGTCGTGGCAAATCTTGACCAAGACCTCCGGTTTCTGGCTGAGGATAAGTGGCCTCCACCAGTTCGGGTTCCGGTACCCGTGTCCGCCAACCCTTCACCCTTCTGGCTTAATTCTGGGATCTTGGGGTTCCTTCTGTCTCTCTCTCTGGGTCTTTCTTACTCCTCTCTTCCTCACTGCAGACTTGGCCTTGGAGCTGGGCCCAGCCGGAGCCACAGCTCCCTGTCAGCCCTCCTGGCTGAGCTCCTCTGAGCTGACTGACTCTCAAAGACTGACTGGCCCTGACCTAAGATGGTGCCCACCTTATATACTCCCTCTATGTGTGAGCTCAGGTGACCAGCACCCAATGAGCTCCTAGCTTTACCCAGACTACTCCCCCTATCTGCCCCTACACTACTGGGATGTTCCACCCCCCTTCCCACTCCAGCCAGGGACAGACGCTGTCGTACCTGCACATATACCTAGTGGGAGTACCGTAGTTCTGTCCCCCGGAAATGGGATGTATGTAGTGCATGCAGCCTACTAAGCTCAGTTCCACACTCCATCCTTACCCGGGAGTGGAATACCACACCTCTGGCTTGAGGTGTAATACCCCTGTAGCAGCCGAGTCCTCAGGGTGCTACAGTTCTCTCCCTTTTTGGTTCCAGCAGCCTTAGCAAACATATCCTGAAATCTTCGTTCCTGTCTTTTGCCCTTGTCCATATGAAAGCCCCTACTACTGGTGCTATCAATATCACTAGAGGATGAAAAATTCATCCGTCTGTGACTGATAAGGACTTTCATAAGACTGACCTTGATTGAAGACTTTAGTGACGTTTTTATGTTTTTTAATCTGCCAGCGAAATATTTTATTGTTCTCAAATTCAGTTAGATCTCGTTGGTGTTTCTTAGATTTTATCTGACTGATATCTCCTTCCCATTTATTTATATCAGTCATAAGTTTTTCAAAATTTTCCCCTGTAATCTCCTTGTGAATAGTTTTCTCCAATGCCTCCAACTCATCATCCAAGTCACCAAGGGTTTTAGTATTTGTTTCAATGATGATCTGGATGAAATCCAGCGAGCATAAAGTTGCGGCCTTAATCCATTTATTGCTCAAAGTCTCGTCTTTTAGATCAAAAGATGGGTACACTTGTATACGTAAGCCACGTGGGATGATTCTTTTGGTATAATAATTCTCTAAGGATGTTTTATTCCACCATACACTGGATGTTCCCTGTTTGAATAGATCTGAAGCCTTAGTTTGCCAGGCATTCATTCTGGCTTTTAAATCCATTTTAAGTATTTTGAATGGACCAAGCTGTTTGAAAACAGCAAACATAATTATTCACATAGTCCAAGAAATTCTAAGCAACACTAGACACTGTGAAAATATTACTATACACTTAATCCTATGTGGTTATTTGTTTCAAACCCACCAGGATAACACAGACTCTAATTTCAATTAAAAATCAATATTTTTTATTCATTATCCATATTAAAAAAACAGAAAAACAAAACAATTTTTTAAAAATGACAGGGGACATCCAGAAAAGAGAGATGCAATATATAGCTTGGTCATGTCACATTCATCATGATTGTATAGCAGAAAACTAAACCACCTTATTCACTTGATGCATATTTGAACCAGTATTATAGACAGATGTAAACAGATTTGACAAAGTGCAAATTATGCAATACCCTAATTATATTAAAGTAGGGAGTCAGACATTTACATCTATGATCATAAAGTGCTAAGTGCTTATATTTAGAAAAAATTGTCTGCATAATCTCATTCCATTAGTTGGAGAGTAAACAACTGCTTACAACTATGCAAAGTGCCATGGAGTAGTCAATATACCTATTAAAAATTGCTACAAACTGACCATATTGACAGCATTTACCTCTCAGAACCCCTACGCCGTTTCGCTGTTAAGCTTCTTCCGGGGGTGTGTCTATCCACTGAGGGGCTTGAGTATATATAGAGCCATGTAGCCAATTGCATCATCTGATGTATGAAAAAGAAAGTAAGAAAAGATGAAAGATATCTAATGATAGGCCAGGCTTCCGGGGCTGGTGCGTCCATAGGAAGTTATCCCATCAATCATGTGCCAGCTGTAAGGTGCTTTGATGGCGCATCGCTTGCGTGTATACTACACCTGTTTGCAAAAGGGACTTCCGGGTGGTGCGCAGTGGAACGCACGCGGTCCACATGTAGCGCATCCCTGGAAGTCAGTAGGTGATGTCACACGCCCGTGTGCACAGCTCCCATGCTTATTCTTTGCTTTTTCACTATACATACAGTACAGACCAAAAGTTTGGACGCACCTTCTCATTTAAAGATTTTTCTGTATTTTCATGACTATGAAAATTGTACATTCACACTGAAGGCATCAAAACTATGAATTAACAAAAAAGTGTGAAACAACTGAAAATATGTCTTATATTCTAGGTTCTTCAAAGTAGCCAGCTTTTGCTTTGATGACTGCTTTGCACACTCTTGACATTCTCTTGAATGGGACTTGAATGGTGTGGCCCCCATGCTCCCCTGACCTCAACCCCATTGAGAACCTCTGGAGCATCATCAAAAGGAGTGTCTATGATGGCGGGAGGCAGTTCACATCTAAGCAACAGCTCTGGGAGGGTATTCTGTCCTCATGCAAAACAATTGAAGCAGAAACCATCTAAAACCTGACAAATTCAATGGACGAGAGAGTTCAGAAGCTCCTTTCGGACAAAGGGTCCTATGTGCAAATGTAACATCACCTAGAATAAAGTTTTGAGTTGAAAACGGTTTGATTTCAGTTTGTAATAACCTGCTAATGCTTATAATTTCAAAAATGACCATTTTTTTGTTCTTTATTAAAATGAAAAGGTTGAAAACTCTGCTGTGCATAATAATTTGGAACATGCATTTTGAGTGCAGTTTGAGTATTTTATTTTTTTTAAATATACTGTTATCATAGGCAGTTTGTACAAAAACCTTTCAATTGTACTCTAATAGTTATTTGACTGGAAAATTACAATGACTGCAATTCATATAGGTAATTTGGGAAAATCTGAGAAAATATTATTTGCATAATAATTTGGAACACAGTGTATATTGCATCTCTCTTTTCTGGATGTCCCCTGTCATTTTTTTTTTTAAAAATTGTTTTTCTTTTTTTTAATATGGATAATGAATAAAAAATATTGATTTTTAATTGAAATGAGAGTCTCTGTTATCCTGATGGGTTTGAAACAAATAACCACATAGGATTAAGTGTATGTTAGCTGATATGTAGTCTGTGATGACTGAGTAAATTACTGGGATTTTATTCCCGTTGGTGATAATTAGCATTGGGATTAGATTTGTTTCAAGATATTTTGCAGTTTTAGGCTGCGTGCCCACTATGCGTTTTTCAATCGTTTTTGCCACGGAATTTCCGCTGCGAAAACGCTTGGTAATACGTGCCCCATGGTCCCCAATGATAATCCGCATATTCTGTGCACATGCTGCGGAAATTTCCGCTGCAGATTATCATTACGGAAAAATACTCAGCATGTCCATTAATTTTGTGGACACGCTGCGTAATTGCCGCCATTGACTTGCATTGAATCGCTTAATATCCGCATGACTACATGTGCACATGCGGATATTTAGCGTTTCAATGTGCGGATGGTACCGGGGTTTGGAGAAGAGGAGACTTTAAGATAAAGAATAAACATTATACTTTCCTTCCGATGGCCCCTGGTCTCCATAGCGATGCGTCTTGGCTCCACAGCGTCTCGCGATGGTCTAAAATGACCTTCCATGACGTAATTTAGTCATGTGACAGGTCACTTGACCGCTGACGTCGGCGGTCGCGTTACCTGTCACATGACTAAATTACGTCATCAAAGATCCTCTTAGACCACCGCAAGCCGTACAAGAGACCGGACTCACCGGAGAAAAGACCGGGGGCCATCTCAAGGTAATCATAATGTTTATTTTTTACTATTTTTTTTTTCAACTATTAACTTGGTCACACTATATAAATCCATGCCGGTTGCATGGATTTATATAGTGTGACCAAGTTGTCAAGCACTTTTCCAAGTGATGCTAAAATCGCTTGGAAAAGCGCTTGATAACCCGCATGCAGAAATGCACGCAAAAACGCTTGACAAGCGCTTCTACCATGGCAGGGAAAATGCATGTAAATTCCGCATGCTTTTTCCCTGCCAGGAAGATGCGGAAAAAATCTGCAGCATTTCTGCATCGAGGGAACTTAGCCTTAATGTTCTTAGGAGATTTAGTCCTACTGGCAAAAAAGGAAGTAAATCTTGCTTCCTAAATTGACCTGCAAAGTGGCTGATTCTAACCAACAGTAGCTTATTCCCGCACAAAGTGTTATGGATCCGAGTGGTGGAACCTCTGTGCTGCGGTGCAAAGAGGGACCAAAGGGGCGTGACTAAGTATCTACTCGGACTGACCAAGGTCGCACGGCGGCTCAAATGACTCCGTGAACCAGGGAGGGACCGAGCAGAGGGACCAGGTGCCACTCTGGGCCAGTCTTTGTATGAGAGCAGGTGACTCCCATGGGTCAGATGGCAGGGACTGACCGGTACAGCAGATGAGCACGGCAGGCAGGCTGATGGGTGGTCCGGGTAGACAGACTGGCGTACACCCCGGGTAACTGGCTGGAGCCTCCAGGTAGGCAGGCTGGTAGGCACAGCAGGTAACAGGCAGGAGCCTCCAGGTAGGCTGGCTGGTAGGCACAGCAAGTAACAGGCAGGAGCCTCCAGGTAGGCTGGCTGGTAGGCACAGCAAGTAACAGGCAGGAGCCTCCAGGTAGGCAGGCTGGTAGGCACGGCAGGTAACAGGCCGGAGCCTCCAGGTAGGCTGGCTGGCAGGCAAGACAGGTTACTGGTAAGTTCTCTGGGTAGGCGGACTGGCTAAGCCCATAACAGACTGGCGGGTTGGACCGTAGGCAGACTGGAGTGTGTTCCGGCTGGTTGAGACAGGTAGCAGGTAAAGGCTCCAGATAGGCTTACTGGCCAAGCCGAGAGACAGACTGGCAGACTGGATTGGAAGCTGACTGTCGGGCTGGACTGGTAGTCAGGCTGGCGGGCTAGACTGGTAGTCAGGCTGGCAGACTGGACTGGTAGTCAGGCTGGCGGACTGGACTGGTAGTCAGGCTGGCGGACTGGACTGGCAGTCAGGCTGGCGGACTGGACTGGTAGTCAGACTGGCAGCGGGACCTAAGGGCTGAAGCAAAGTTAGCACACAGAGCAACAACCTTGCACGGGCACCTCCATTTTGGAGGAGGTCCCTTATATGTGAGAAGTCTTCCGGCCATTGGCCGGGGACTCCTTAGGACGGCGCGCGTGGCCCCTTTAAGAGGAAAGGAGTGCGCGCGCCTTAAGCACAGTGCCCAGGAAGCTGCGCGTACCGACTGCAACAGCAGGGGAGCCTCAAGACGCCGGGGTAGGAGCGCGGCGGTAAGGGGGACGACATCTCTGCCTGGCAGAGGGCAGAGATGCCGATGCTACACAAAGTAGTTATTTTGTAGTTTGTTAGACAGATTTCCTGGCTTGTAGAGTGGCTCTTGATAGATCTATAAAGAGATGAAATCATAATGGGCCTATAGTTTTTGAGTTCCACATCATTGATAGTGGTATTTCTTGTTAAAAAGGAGTAGAAGTTTACTTTAACGTCTCTTGGAATATCGGGAGAGATGTAATGAGGCTTTGCAA
This sequence comes from Phyllobates terribilis, assembly GCF_046119375.1. NCBI lineage: Eukaryota > Metazoa > Chordata > Amphibia > Anura > Dendrobatidae > Phyllobates > Phyllobates terribilis. The sequence goes on from NW_027362775.1 coordinate 27,209,219, forward strand.
TCCTATAGACCTTGGCGACTGTCTTATCTTTGCATATGTTTGAAATTAGTTGAGCTAGTATTTTGGTGATATAGCTATCTAATTTAATTGGTTGGACTGATTTAGGAATGCTTCTTATTTTAAATTGTTCCTTCTAGAAATGTCTTCAAGATTAGACATCTTAGCTTTAAAAGATGAGACCTTTTTGTAAAGAATTAATTGAGCTCACCATCTCCGAATGATTTTGTGTTGTTTACTAAGATACTACCTTATCGATTCTTACTTTCATTTTTGTAATTTCAGAGGATGTAACTAAACTACCGTATTTTTCGAACTATAAGACGCACTGGACCATAAGACGCACCCCAAATTTTGGGGTGTAAAATAGGAAAAAAAATAATTTTTATAAGATGGGGTCCGTCTTATACTCTGATTAGGTATCTTACCTTGGGGGGGGGGGTGGAGCAGGATCGCAGGTCCCTCCATTTCCTGCCTCAGGAACTCGGCGGCAGCAGAAGAGGTGAGATGCCGGTGTCTGGTTGGGGCCTGGCCTGGCCTGTGGACTGGGGCCTGGCCTGGCCTGTGGACTGGGGACGGGCCTGGGGCTTGTGGACGGGCCTGGGGCCTGGACCTGTGGACTGGGGCCTGGCCTGGCCTGTGGACTGGGGCCTGGCCTGTGGACTGGGGCTTGTGGACGGGCCTGGACCTGTGGCCTGGGGCCTGTACCTCTGCTGGTGTCCGGTGGTGATGCAGAGGAGCCGGGGCCTCTGTCGGGCTGTGAGTGGTTTCCGGAGATGCCGCAGAGCAGCGTGTGCGGTTTCCGGCGTCCTGAGGCTGTGATCTGCAGGAAAATGGACGCCGGAGCTCCGGGTCGGCGCATGCGCCGGCGGCCATTTTCCCTTGGGAAGATGGCCGCCGCCCCCGGAAGCCGTACACCGTGCTCTGCCGCACTGCAGGACATCGCTCACAGCCCGGCAGAGCCCCCGGCTCCTCTGCCTCACCGCCGGACACCAGCAGAGGTACAGGCCCCGGCTCCAGCCGCATCTCACCTCTGCCGCCGCCGGAGGACCCTGCGATCCCCGCTCCACCACCAACGGTAAAGTACTGTTCGGACCATAAGACACACCCCACTTTCCTTCCAAATTTTGGGGAAAAAAACTGCATCTTATGGTCTGAAAAATACGGTATGTGAATCAGGGCTATTGACCTCCATTAATATATCCTTAATGAATGTCTCTCATGGCATTGCTTGAATAAGGGTAACTTTGTCTATTGCGGTCGTAGTTTTGTGAAGAAAATTACCTTCTGGGTTAGTCAAGTACCTGTCTAAAATATTAACTTGAGTTGGGGTGGGGCGACATTCAAGGGATTGAAGTAGAGCATTGCAAATTGTCCTCAAACTCTTCTGTTACAGGTGCGTTGGTAGCGTGTATGTTCTTAATGAAATAATTATTAAGGACCTGAAATGACTGATGACCATTAGACTCGTTATAATTATTTTGTGATTGGATGCCTTTTGAGTTTTCAGAGCTTGCATCTGACGTGTCTAAGGGGTATTCAGATTGAATTGAGACAAAGCTATTGCTTCTATGGTAAGAAGATGTAGAGGATGTGTTAGTATAATTTAGACCATTGGTTCGTAAGGTTGCAGATTCTTTCTTTCTCTCTTGGAGATTTAACCCTCAACTGGTGAGGTGGGGTTTTTGTCACGCAACTGGTGGTGGGGTTTCCAATACCCCAGTGTTTAGAAATCTCTTATTTTTACTGAAAATGCAAAGATCACATTAGTTTTAATCGTTTTCTTATTGGCGATTGATTACACATGAGTATAACAAATTTTTGACACCCGCAAGTATCGGAAAATGTAATACTTTGATGATTCAATCCGAGGGCATTATGAAACGTGGCAGCCGATCAAAAATTCACTGGGGTGTGCCAAACCCCACCTCACCAGTTGAGGGTTAAATCCTCTGTGTTAATGCGCTCTTGAGAACTCATCTCCTGATAGCTATTCTCAGTTTCTTGATTAGATTCATGTGATTAACAGGTGGCAGACAGCCTTTTAAAGGTCTCTTCATTATCTTAAGGGTAGGAGTTATGATCCTTTGATTATGATTGTTCCTCATCTGGACATATTTAAGGGGAAGCATAGATGGGAAGTTTAATCCCTTATAAAGAAACGCATATCTCTCCATTAATTATAAACTCCTCTATGCCATTGTTATTTGGCTGGAGTAGCAAGCTTTTATATTGGAATAGTAGTCTGTGACTGCTACTGACAGTTCCTGGATGCTCTTTTCCTGTTAACAGTCACTATCCATGGACTCATATCTCTGACAGGGAGACAATCCCTGCCTGTAATTTGTCTCCAAATCCTCTCCATTTGTCCATCTATCATCGATTTGCCTCCTATCCATTCCTGTTACAAGTTGCTCAGCTGTTGTACTCTCCTGCTTGCTATATAGAGGCTGTGCCTCTGCCTCCTGTCTCTCCCCGGCTTCTGTGCTGCGCTCACAACACTTAATAATTGGTGGCAAAAACCCTGTTGGCAAGCACAGCAGTCAGATGTTTTTTGTAGTTGATGATGAGGTTTGCACATGTCAGAAGGAATTTTGGACCACTCCTCTTTTCAGATCATCTCTAAATAATTAAGATTTTGAGGCTGTCGCTTGGCAATTCGGAGCTTCAACTCCCTCCATAAGTTTTGTATGGGATTAAGGTCTGGAGACTGGCTAGGCCACTCCATGACCTTAATGTGCTTCTTTTTGAGCCACCCCTTTGTTGCCTTGGCTGTATGTTTTGTGTCATTGTCTTGCTGGAAGATCCAGCCACGACCCATCTTCAGTGCTGTTACTGAGGGAAGGAGGTTGTTGGCCAAAATCTTGCGATACATGACCCCATCCATCTTCCCTTCAGTATGGTGCAGTCGTCATGTCCCCTTTTGCAGAAAAGCACCTACAAAGTATAATGTTTCGCCCACCATGCTTCACGACTGGGACGATGTTCTCAGGGTTATACTTATCCTTCTTCCTCCAAACACGGCGAGTTGAGTTAATGCCAAAGAGCTCAACTTTTGTCTCATCTGACCACAGCACCTTCTCCCAATAACTCACAGAATCATCCAGGTGTTCATTCGCAAGCTTCAGACTGGCCTGCACATGTGCCTTCTTGAGCAGGTGGACCTTGCGGGCACTGCAGGATTTTAAACCTTTAAGGCGTAATTTTCAGTGACTGTGGTCCCAGCTGCCTTGAGATAATTAACAAGTTCCCCACGTGTAGTTTTAGGCTGATCTCTCACCTTCTTCATGATCAAGGATACCCCACGAGGTGAGATTTTGCATGGTGCCCCAGATGGATGTCGATTGACAGTCATTTTTTATTTCTTCCATTTTCTTACTATTGCACCAACAGTTGTCTCCTTCACATCCAGTGTCTTACTTATGGTTTTGTAGCCCATTCCAGCTTTGTGCTGTTCTATTATCTTGTCCCTGACATCTAGGTTTTCCACACTGGGAGCAAGAATTCAGTTTGGCGCAACCCCCCTTCCTCATGCGGTTTGAGTAGTCGTCATGTGACCGTTCATTCATATGCGACTTACACACTTACAATCATGTGCCAACTAGCTGCTCTTCCTAATTCTCAATGTTCAGTGAAAAACTGAGAGCAGCAACCAGAAACGCTAGATTTCACTTGACCGTAAGTATGCAAATCGCTTGAGTGAATTGGCCATGTGATGACTTCTGGAACTAGCAAGCTGAGTTGACAGTGAGTATATTACACGCTTTTAGGATTGGAATGCTACGGGGCAGTCATTCTAGGTGACAACAGGCTTCTGAATTCTCACAATGCGTGTACTGCACACTTTTAGGATTCTTCCATGATTGCGGCAAGAGTGTACGGTCATACAAACGCAGTGTTTGCAAACTTCCAACCAGATTCCGACTAGATGTGTCCAGCCTCACTCAATTAATTTTAATTTAGCGAGGCCATGCATGTCTAGTTGGCACATGATTGCATGTATGTAAATCGCATACATGTGGTCTCTTGACTTCCTGCTCTCACCGATGGCACCAGAGAATCCAGTTAGGTTGCAGTGCTCACTGTGGGAATTCAGAAGTCTGCAGTCACGTAGAGTAACTGCATACTTTCATTACAAACTTAGACAACCCTTTTAATGCTCCTAACATAAATAAAAATATAGTAACCTATAATTTGTCAGACACAATGCTTTATTAATATAGACATGTATCACGTAATCCTACAAGTCATGGATTATTACATGTGTACACGATCAAATTCAATAACAGCACAATAATACATCAATAAAATCACTATCAGTACAGAAATGCATCAGTAGAACCGACATCCATACAGAAACACACCATCACAAACCTCATCAGTACAGATATACATCACCAGAACCACCAGCAATACAGAAATTCATTACCATAATGACTAGCAGTACATAAATACATCACCAGGACCACCATTGATACATCACCAGAACCACTTTTCATTCATGAATTCAGCACCAGAACCACCATCAGCACAGAACTACATCACCAAAACCGGCATCAGTTCATGGTACATTAATAGTAATGTCAGATCAGATCCATACACATTTGTATCATTTTTATCGCATGAACCTAAACTCCCAGTATATCCTTAACAATGGTAAGATGATGCTGGGAGTTGTTGTTATAAATCATCATCAGGCTGCGGACCATGCTGAAACCACAGTACTGATGAGAATTAGTATCACATACAAACATTTACGTCCAGGTACATTGTCTCTGATTGAAATCATTCTCTATTCTTCATCTTGTTCAGACGCTATATTGACTTTTCTCATCCACACTTTGTCTTTGTAGACTTCCATCTTCTCCGGTCTTGTGCAGTACATCACCACACAATGCCCATAAAAATAGTAGCGTGATTATAATGTTCCTGAATAAAAATAACTGCCCTATGCTGAGTCCCTCAATAAATAATTGCCTCTCACTGTGTTCCCTGAACAAAATATGACTTCCACACACTGTCCTCCTTATGGTACTTGCCCTTCATTTCCCCTCTCCTATACTGTATATACTGGGCCCCCTCTTCACACTGTCCTCTCACACTGTCTCCCCTATAGTGCCCAGTCTCTACACTGTGCCCCTCATCACATTCCCCATCCTCGGCACACTGTACTCCCATGCTGCCCTTTCTTTATACTGCCCCCACACACTATTCCTCTCAATAGTCTCTGCACACATTTTTCCCCCCTTCCTCATACTGTCTCCTCACATATTTATCCCCTCGGTGTCTATTTTGTCTACTTGCACCCCATACTGTGTCCGCACCCATTCCCACACTTTGCTCACCATACTGTGTCTGTAACCATCTGTCAGGGAAATATTGAGAGATATTGAAAATTTTCCTTCTCCCCCTGAAGCCCCCCTCACCACTCCCTTATCCCCTATTTGTCACGAGACAAGAGCTGACACTCCACGCAGCTGTCTGTATGCCAATAACAGTACAAGAATCTCAATAGCCTATTCTATTTAACATACGAATGCAGTTCCTCTTAGCACAGACCTGCGAAGTAGACACCTCCAGCAGATGGGCAGAGATGGAAGGAGAGAGGAAATGGCTCGTTAGGCATCAAACGCACTTACAATAATTAAGACAATTCCCCAACCACAAACTGCAGGATTTTTGACTCCGATACGAAATACGGAATAACTAAAGTTCCATACGTCCGATAATAACGGGACCTATATTTTTAGTGGCAGGGTCAGCCAAGGAATAATATGCTTATTTTTGCATAGCCATAAACCCCTCCGTGGAGCTGTAGCGCAAAAGCACCAGAATAACGGATCGAAACTGCGCCATGTGTGGTCTCTAAATGAAGCTAAAATCATAACGGAAAAAATGGCGTCGTTTGCAAGCTTCTGTGATCAACAAGCGATAAGTTATCCCAAAAGCAGGTTTTAAATACAAACATGAAGGGTGGAGCCCGAGCCCACATGATGTCATCACAGGGGTGTGTGGGCCGATCTTCCCCTTCGACACAAGAGAGCCGACGGAAGATTGATCAATGTTCTTTGCCAAGTGGGTATAGAGACTATAAGCAACAGATTGCTTTAGATAACGCTCAAATCAAATCTGGGAGCCCCCCCTACAGCTATACTTATTCGTCTCTGCGAACTCTATAATAAGTTTCTTCTGTAATCCTATTTTATGTAACTGTCTATTCTGTACTATAAATGTCTCCTTTATAACATCCTTGTATATATTTTTCCTAAACACTGCCTCCCTTTTGGATTAAATATAAATATTTCTGTTTCTTTTGTTCTGTAATCGCTCCCTCCCCCGAAGCTATATGCTACCAGAACGCAGGCGTTTGGCCAGGCCTGTATTATATTTCAAACTCGGCCGGTGGTGGCAGCCAATAATATTAATAATTGGGCTATTGTGAAGCTGACAGTGATCGTATGGAGGGCGTAAACACATATTCCATGCGCTGGAATCCAGAGGTGTGACGCCATATGCCCACTGGTTGCTTGCCGATACCTCCGTAGTGAGTAGTGGGGCCGTGTGCTCGCAGATCCCTGGCAAAATCCTGATAGTGACGGCACGGTGAGGTATTGCGTGATCTCCCCGGTGTCGTCCCTGTGGAATACATGACACCATCCCTCCCTCTCTTGCTCCCAATACTGTGTCTGTACCCATCTCCCCTTCCTCGCTCCCCATACTGTCAGCACCCATCCCCCCTTGCTCTCCATACTGTGTCTGCACCCAACTCTGATCGCTCCCCATACTTTCTCCTCAAATCCCTCCCCACCCTATTACAACAAATCTTCTATCCGGCTTCACTGAAGCACTTACCACCGACGTTGTATGCACCTCTGCGGTGCCGCTGATCTGATTACGCTGCTGATGTCACCCAGATGTGATTCGGAAGTGAAAGACGCGAGTACATTTGATTGCTGAAGCTGGCGCGCTGTGCCTTCTCTAATCCATCTGTTAGCTTAACATTATGTTGGGCCTCCCAATACAGTATACAGTATAAAGGTATCACACAGCCCTCATACAGTATGATAGTCCCACATGGTCCACTATATAGTAGGATTGTTCTCCACAGTCCCGAGTCTCTGTCCCCTCTTCTAACCTGTGTCTCAGTGAATGCGCATGGCGTGATGCAGTGATGTCACCGCACAGCCTGATATCCCCTGTGCGGTGCCGGCCTCCAGCTGGCCAGAGGTATCCTGTGGCCTAACAGTAAGCGATGTGGCACTAATATAGTAGCTCTATGCTCAATCACAACTGTTAGGGTATGTTCACACTAGGCGTTTTTTCAGCATTTTTCTCTGCAGCAAAACCTGATCTCTTGGCAGGAAAGAAGCTGCGTCAAAAACTCCAGTTTTGGTGCGTTTTTCAAGATCCCAAAATTCAGCTTTGCTTTCATCACAGAAGCATGAACACATGTCACCAATGCAAAATATATGTGAAACTATATTAACCCGAATTACAAATATAACAGTTGAGGGAGGTTAATTGTTCTGGAATAGTTTACTTAAGACACTGGCAGTGCATTGAGTTTATAGGACACTATTTATTTTCAAACTATGGTCTGCCATTGAGTTGCTCAGGTATTGTTCAATCACACACCTGGCTCAACCAATGTTTATTGTTGTAAACATCAAAAATTTAATTAAACTGTACTAATCCAAATTGTAATCTCAGGTGACCAAGACAAGATGGTAAACTTGGGAAAAACACAAAAATAAATGAGTTTCACATACTGTTGTACTTGATTTTTTTTCACTAAAAATGCAGCAAAGCCTGATGTCTGTGTTCACACGAGGCGTTTTTTGCTCTATTGTACAACAAAAAAACATGCAAAGCACAAAATACTGATGACACAAAAACCAAGGTGTGTGCATGAGATTTCTGAAATCTTAAACTTTGCTGGTACTGTAAAACACAGCTGAAAATTTTCATTAAAAAAAAGCTGAAAAAAAACCTAGTGTGAACGTGTCCTTATCAGTATCAGCATCCACAGGAAGCTGATATTGTTAACAGTGTACCAGACAGTGTGGCCCACGGCTGTACCGACCCGTCTAATGGCCAGTCTGGCCCTTTGTATGTGTAGTGCTCTGTCTTTTTATCATGGTGGTCAGCTACATCCTTAATGCATTAGTATTGTGATCAAATATTGGTAAATTAGGCTGCTTTTTGCTCTTACAGTTTTGGGGGATTTAATGTCCTTTTCAGTGAATTGCTTGTAATTTTAGTGTAGGAACTCACAAGAAAATGGGGACCTATGACACAGGTTACAAACTTGCATATTTTGCTCAAAATATAAACCATTAACTCTAATATTTTTAATCTTTGCAGGATACAACCAGGCTCTGTAGTGTTGGTGGGGAAAATAGGATGGTTGGCGCACTTATACATAATAAGCCGGCGTGGTGCACTACACGTATCTGTGTGACTGGCACATTATACAGGTTTTATTCACATGCATCTAGAATTCTAATCATTCACCCCTTTCCCTATGAATGGTCGGTGTGAGTGGTTGTTCACCAGTATTTTGCACCTGTGCTACCTCCCAGCTTTTATCCCTGGAGCTTGCTGTAGCCAGCAGTTAAAGTATGAACTTATGACTTTTCTTACAAAATCTTCAGTTTTTCTCAAATTAGTTAATGCAAAAATGTATACACCCCACATCAAAAACTACTACATCTAGTATTTGGTATGAGCTTCATGACTTTTAAGGACAACACCAAGTTTTCTAGGCATGGAATGAACAAGTTGGTGACATATTGCAACATCTATCTCTTCCCTTTTTTCAAGAACAACCTCTTTTAGAGCCTGGATGATGGATGAGAGTGATGCTTAAAGGGGTTTTTCACATAAACAAAAGTACATTTTAATCAATAGATTTTGGAATAATAAGTTCCACAATCGGATGTGTTTAAATAAAATGTTTCTTTGCTGAGATCTTATAAATGTGCCCCTGTTGTGTACTGTGTAATGGCCATGTCTCACCGACCATACAGAGACATAGTCTGATAATGCCACATCTCTTGGGCAGGGGGTGGGGGGAGCCAAAGAGTATACAGACATTACAGCGTGGGTTCACAGCTGATTCTTTTTGTGAGATAAAACATTTCCCTGCCTGTTCTTAAACAATGTTATACTTCAAAGAAAGAATCATCTGCGATCCCCTGCTGTAATGTCTATTCACTTTTTTTCTACCCCCTTGCCCAGGAGATGTAGTATGATCAGATCATGTTCCTGCACGGTCAGACACAGCCATTACATAGTACACAGCAGGGGCACATTTATAAGATTATCTCAGCACAGAAACCTTTTTTTTAAACACATCTAATTGTGGAAATTATAATTATTTCAAAATCTATTGATTAAAATGAACTTCTGTTCATGGAACAACCTCTTTAACTTGTCTCTTCAGAATTCCCCATAGGTGTCTTGATTGGGTTCAGATTAATTCTTGGCCACTGAATCTCTTTCCCCCAGTTCTTCAAAAATGTAACATATACAGTACAGACCAAAAGTTTGGACACACCTTCTCATTTAAAGATTTTTCTGTGTTTTCATGACTATGAAAATTGTACATTCACACTGAAGGCATCAAAACTATGAATTAACACATGTGGAATTATATACTTAACAAAAAAGTGTGAAATAACTGAAAATATGTCTTATATTCTAGGTTCTTCAAAGTAGCCACCTTTTGCTTTGATGACTGCTTTGCACACTCTTGGCATTCTCTTGATGAGCTTCAAGTGGTAGTCACCGGAAATGGTCTTCCAACAATCTTGAAGGAGTTCCCAGAGATGCTTAGCACTTGTTGGCCCTTTTGCCTTCACTCTGCTATCCAGCTCACCCCAAACCATCTCGATTGGGTTCAGGTCTGGTGACTGTGGGGGCCAGGTCATCTGGCGTAGTACCCATAAATATTATGCCTCGTCAGGAATGACCTGACCTATGAAACAATCCCACTATTTACCCCTTTAGTGAACACGGTAAAAAAAAAAAAAAAAAATGAAGGAAAAAAAAGGTGTTTTATCATCATGCCGCTGAAGAAAAAGTGGAATAAAACGCGATCAAAAAGACAAATGTAAATAAAAATGTTACCGCTAAAATCGGTACCTTGACTCTGTCAGCCGAAATATGAAAAAATTATAGCTCTCAAAATATGGCGATGCAAAAACTAGTGTTTGGAGAAACTAGTGTTTGGAGGAAAAAAAGCACTTTTAGTGTGTGACAGCTGCCAAACATAAAAATCCATTATAAATCTGGTATCGCTGTAATCACACCGACCTGAAGAATAAAGACGTCTAATCACTTACACCGCACAAGGAATAGCGTAAAAAATAAATTAAGCCAATTCTTCACCTGCTGCTGATTTGTTCCTTCTGCCTCCCAAGGATTGCAGTAAGGCTCGGCTCACATTTATCCTGTGCTGAGCACTCACAGTGCTTCCTGTGTAAATCTCTGAAATACGTGATTCAGACGGAACCCCCGGCGGAAGATTTCCTATAATGAGGCAAATGGAGACCCTGTGGACGCCGTGTGGCCTGTAATCCCACGATGTCCGTCTTTTTTATTAGGTGTGCATAAAAAAGTGCCGTCGGCCATAGTTTTATTCACCTCTGAAAAAAAAGGACACTGCTAAACAGAGGCCAGACAGGGTCCAGAGTAACTCTGCTGCCTCATTATAATGAATGGATCCCTCTGGAGTTTCATCTGAATTACGTCACTCTTAGATTTAAATGGAAACCCCGATATCACTGCTGAGCTTAGAGCACAGGATAAATGGGAACATTTTACATAACATTTTGGATCACAATAAAAGCTTTGGCTCAATCCACGAAAAAAGCAAGTACCCACTCGGGTCCATCATCTGTTAACGGAAATATAGGGGGCTTCCACGTTATTAGTAGCACAAAAGCTCTGGAAAAGCGAAATGGCTCTTGCCCCCAAAAGAAATTCAGTAAATTCTGTGCTCCCAAATACAAATGCCCACCTCCCTTTTGAGCCCCACAGTGTGCCTAAATCGCAGTTAGCATCCACATGTTTGGCATTACTTTTGCGACAAGAGCCCGCCTAATTTACGGGTGCATGTCTCCAGAAGCACAAGCTAGGCGTAACGTACTGGTCACTACAATGGCAGTTTGCAATTTTCAGTCAGCAGCATCCACTGCTGCTTGTTTCTGGAAAACACCCATGTAGTTAAAATCCTCACCACACCTGTACATAAATTCTCAAAGGGGTATAATTTCCAAAATGGAGTCACTTGAGGGGAGATTCTGCTCTTTTAGCACTTAGGGTCTCTGTTAATGGAGTCTGCAAACTATTCTAGCAAAATCTGCGCTCCAGGAGGCAAATAGCGCTCCTTCCCTCCGGAGTCTCACGATGTGGCTAAGCAGTACTGTACAGCCACATATGGGGTATTTCCACATTCAGCATAAATTGTGGGACAAATTTTGGTGCCATTTTTACCCATTTTCCTGTGTGAAAATGTAAAATCTAAAACAAAACTTTGGTGGTGAAAAATGTAATTATTCTTTCTTCACCGCCCAATGGGGTAAATTTCTGTGAGGCACATGTGGTGTCAACATGCTCACTGCACCGCTAGATGAGTTCATTTTCCCTGCTATCCTTGTGAAAATGAAAATATTGGGGGCTAAAACAAATTTTTTGTGGGGAAACTACTGTATATATTTTTTTATTTTTACACATCCATGTTGTAAAATTCTGTGATGCACCTGTGCTCACCACACATCTAGATTTATTCCTTCTGTCTAGTTTCCAAAATGGGGTAATTTGTATGGTTTTTCCACTGTTAAAGCACATCAGGGGCTTTCCAAACGCAATATGACACCTGCAGACTATTCCATCAAAGTGTGCATTCCAAAATTTCTCTTCTTCCTTTCTGAGCCCTGCCGTGCGCCCTTCAATAGTTTTACCCCACATATGGGGGCATCAGCGTACTCAGGAGAAATGGCTCAACAACTTTTGGGGTTCAATTTCTCATGTTATCCTTATGAAGATAAAAAAAATGGGGCCTAAAAGATTATTTTTGTTCAAAAAAAGTGTTTTTTTTTTTATTTTCATGGCTCTACATTATAAACTTTTGTAAAACACTTGGGGTTCAAAGTGCTCACTATACATCTAGATAAGTTCCTTAAAGGGTCTAGCTTCCAAAATGGGGTCACTTGTGGGGGTTTTCCACTGTTTAAGCCAGGGCTGTGGAGTTGGTATAAAATGGACCGACTCCGAAAATATATAATAAATTGGGTGCAGTAGTTCAATAAAGTTTGTGGGGAATATTTTTTCACAAGAATTTGGGAAAGTTATGAAATGTCCTATGAATGTCCTATTCCTGATCTCAGTGTCTAGACTTTTAGCTGAGATGAATCTGTGCTACAGTAAATTTATCAATTAAACATGAGCAATGTATGAGGGAGTCAGAGTCATGGAGTCGGAGTTGGTGTCATGGAAATTGAGGAGTCAAAGTCCAAGGTTTGGCTTACCGACTCCACAGCCCTGGTTTAAGCACATCAGGGGCTCTCCAAACACGATATGACACACACAGACCATTCCATCAAAATGTGCATTCCAAAATTATACGTCTTCCTTTCTGAGCCCTGCCGTGTGGCCAAACAATAGTTTTACCCAACATATGGAGGCCTCAGCGTACTCAGGAGATAATTTTTGTTGAAAAAAAGAGATTTTTTTATTTTCACGGCTCTACGTTATAAACTTTTGTAAAACACTTGGGGTTCAAAGTGCTCACCACACATCTAGATAAGTTCCTTAAGGGGTCTAGTTTCCAAAATGGTGTCACTTGTGGGTTGTTTCCCATGTTTAGGCACATCAGGGGCTTCCCAAACACGACATGGCGTCTGCTAATTATTCAAGGAAATTTTACATCCAAAAAAATCAAATGGCGATGCTTCCCTTCCGAGCCATGCCGTGCTCCAAAACAGTGGATTTCCCCCACATATGGGGTATCGGTGTACTCAGGATAAATTGCATAACAAATTTTGAAATTTTGGGGTCCATTTTTTCCTGTTGTACAGCCGAGCATGTGTTTGCATCTTCTTGTTGACATGACTGCTACTAGAAGGTAGGACTGTGGAGTCGGTTTGCCAAACCTCTGACTCCTCAATTTCCATGACACCAACTCCCTCATGCATGGCTCATATTTAAGTGATAAATTTACTGTATCACAGATTAATCTCAGCTAAAAGTCTAGACCCTTAGATGGGGAATAGGACAGACATTTATAGGACATTTCATAACTTTCCCAAATTCTTATGAAAAAATATTCCCCACAAACTGCATTGAACTACTGTACCCAATTTATTATACATTTTAGGAGTTGGAGTCGGACCATTTTATACGGATTCCGACTCCACCAAAATGGGCACCGACTCCCGACTCCACAGCCCTGCTAGAAGGGAGCATGCCCCATATTTTTGAACTAACCAAACAGATATCATGGCGCTGGAGCTCTGAACAGCACTGGAACAGGCCATGTCCCCTCTTCTCAGGGTGGCTGTTCCTTACGGGGGGGGGCTGAACACTTGTGTATCATGTAATGACCCGGATGGGAAGGGTGAGTGGTCAGGAGCAGATTCTGTCACGTGGAATTGCAAGGGTTATAAAGATAATTAAACTGCACTGACCATTTTGTCTTTATAGTGTATGAGTGCAGGAACAGTACACATTTTTTTTATCTCCCCAGAGTACCCCTTTAAATAAATGCGAACCTACATATGTTTTGTATCTGCAAACTTGTAATGACCTGGAGAATCATAATGGCTGATTAGTTTTAACATTTGGTGAGCATGGTAGATAAAAAAAAAAAAAAACAGTTGTGGAATTGCACTTTTTTTGGAATTTCACCACACTTGGAAGTTTTTTTCCCTGTTTTTCAGTACATTATAGGGTAAAATCAATGGTGTTGTTGAAAAGTACAACTCGTCCTGCAAAAAAATAAGTCCTCACACAGCCATATTGCCAGAAAAATAAAAAAAGTTAAGGCTCTAGAAAGAAGGGGAGCAAAAAGAAAGCACAAAAATTGAAAATGGCCAGGGGGTGAAGAGGTTAATTTGCATAAAAAACATGAATCAAAAACGCAATATGTGAACATTGCCTAACACTGACAGGTATAATGTATTGCAGTGCTGGAGCATTGAAATGTGTTGTACCAGTAATCTAGAGTAATAAAAATTAAAATCCTATAGGACAAAGTAAAAAAAAAAAAGTAAAAAATTGTAAAAATCTAAAAAAAAAATTACAAAATAAAAATAATAAACATACCAATAAATAACTATATTTATGTAAAAACAAAAATAAAAGTACACATTTGTTATCGTCGAAATGACCTGATCTATAAAACTGAAGTTAACCCCTTCAGTGAACACCGTTAAAAAATAAATTAAAAACTTGGCAAAAAAACTGGAAAAGCAAATCACAGTGGGCTGTGCCTTTCTACACAGAAGCCCACGGCAGAGAAACGTATGCTATACAGTATGTTTTCCTTGCAGTGCGCCCCTATAGCTGATGGATGACACCCATCCTGACTGTGGCCAATGTCAAGCACAAACAGAGTGTGTACCTAGCCTTACAGTTGTCTCTGTTCACATCAGTTTTACTTCTTTAAAGTGTGATAGTGGCATGTAAAAGACTTCAACATGGTGGCCATCAGTTCTATTGACCATGTGCCCACCGTGCAGTATGGACGCAGATTTCCGAAGGGTTATCTTGATTGCCGGATGCCCACTTTTTAAAAAATTATGGCTGTCAGAAAATTGTCGACAAAGCCAAATTGTTTTTGTAATTGGTTTTATTTTATTTTTAAGTAGTAAATCAAAAGAAGAATATATAGATTTGGTATCCCGTAACCATACTGACCCATAGAACAAAGTTAACAGATCACCACCACATTACCACAAAGTGAGCAGAGCTAATGCAAAACTCCAAATAAGACTTTGTGGAACTAGTGTTTTTCTCCTCACCGTTTCCACTTATTTCATAAATAAATGGTGTTCTGCAAATAACAAGCCCTCTTGCAGCTATGTTGAAATATAAAAAGTTTATGGCTCTTATTAGAAATGGAGTAAAAGACAAAGTTACACTATCCTGGGAAAAAGCTCTATGTCTACCTCGTTGCAACCTCCTGCTCAGGGTTTGTTATTCGAAGGATGACATGTGTAATAGATTCCTTTGACTAAGGCCCCCTTAACACATCCATATAATACTGGTACCATTGTCATCAGTATTTTGGATCAGTGTTCCATCCGTGTGCCATCCATTTTTTTTCCACTATGACTTCAGAAATATCAATTCAAAAGCTTCTCCTATACTTTGCAATGTTAAACATGTACAGCACAAAGATGTTACAAGGATGTTTTACACAGAGCCATAAACTTGTATTGGCCCTTGTCATCCATGCAGCCGGGAGAAAATGGACTGGTCATACGAAGATCACCATAGATTATAATAGGTATGTGTGGATACTTGTCTCCGGTGCATGTGAAACCGGATGCCACATGTACCGGAAACACGTACATGTGAAGGAGGCTTTAGGGCTCTTTCACATGTCTTGATATTTCCGGTACCAGAAACACCAGTACCGGAGATATCTGTGTCCGTGTGTGGATCACACGTACAGGGGCTGGGGAATCAGTGTACAGTTAGCCCTGTTCCCAAGCACCGGGTGGGTGCTGAACTCTGCCTTCATCATAGTTCCCTGCTTGCGCTGTGATCAGCACCAGCAGGGACAATTTTGAGAATAGAAGTGTCTGCTCCCGCAGTGTCCAACTGTAGAAATGAGAATTAAACAAAAAAAAACTTATACACATCTGTCCTAAGTGTCCACTGCTGTAATCCATGCAACCGCTCACACAGAGGAGCCGGGGAAAATGGCTCCTGCAGCAAGAGGGCACCGGACCTCTGCTGAGCTCATCAAGCGGTGTCCTGTCACTCACTGAGCGCAGCTCCGGGGCCCTCTCGCTGCAGCATGTCATTCTCCGCGTGTAATCATTCGTATGGATTACAGCGGGGGGACACCTAGGACAGGTGAGTATAAGTTTTTTTTATTTTACAGTTGGACACTGTGGGAGCAGAATACTACTATTCATCATTGTCCCTGCTGGTGCTGATCGCAGTGCAAGCAGGGAACAATGATGAGGGCAGCATTCAGCACCCGACACTTGGGAACAGCGCTAACTGTACCGCTGATCCCAGGCTCCGGTACGTGTCATACGGATAGCATCTGTGTGCCGTATGTGTTTACACAGACCCATTGACTTGAATGGGTCCATGTGATCCAAGCTGCTGGCCAAAAACAGACATGTCTACGTGTGTGTCACTCGGACACACGGTCCGTGGAAACACACTGACATTTGCGTAGACCCATTCATTTGGTGTCTTGGGTATGTGTGGAAACTGACACCACACGTACCGGACACACTGACGTGTGAAAGAGCCCTTACACTGTATGGACAAGGATGGAAAGTCACCTCTTAATCATTGAATTCAGGTTTTCTCTTTTGGTCCCAATGGCACGGGTATATAAAATCCAGCATCTAAACATGTAGTCTGCCTCTGCAAACATTTGTGAAAGAATGGCTTGTTCTAAAGAGCTCACTGAATTCAGCATGTTGCTGTAATATGTTGTCTTAAGGCAGTTCATGAAAGTCCAAATAAGCCATAGTTGGATGAGTTTGATGTGGAAGAACTTGATTAACCTCAACTCCATCAGATACCTCTATCAGATGAGCTAGAGATTGCAAGCCAGGTCCTCCTGTCCAACATCAGCGACTGACCTGATAAATGCTCTTCTAGAAGAGTGGATAAAAGTCAACATAGAAATATTCCCAATTTTTTTTTTAAGAAAGCCTTCCAAAAGAGTGGAAGCTTTATTACCTGCAAAGGGAGATCAACTCCATATTAATGACCCTGGATTTAAAAAGGAATGTCATAAAAGCATCTCTGGGAGTAATGTGTATGTGTCTCAATAGGTTTATCCATATGGTGTGTAATAGGTTCTGCTTCTTTCATTAGTGAGAGGTGGAGACTGCTGCTTTTGACAATGTGTAAATATGGAGATGAATGAGAATCATAATCAGTTTTGTTATATATTTTAGGAAGGCAACAGAAAAAAAGAAAAAGGCCAGTAATTGAGGAAGAGGCTGTAGAGGCAAAGTAAGCACAAAATAAGACTTTTGTGGATGTGGACATACCAAATATTTTAAATTGTTATTTTATTTTTAATGAGGGAAGGCATCAACAGAACCATCATCGTTAAATGAATACATCACCAGAACATTCCATCAGTATTCCACAAGCATCACCATCAGTACTTAAATACCCCATTGATACATAAATTCATCATTGGTTGGGTGAAGCCATTTATTGTGAAACTACTGTGTTTTCTCGTTTTAAATCTTAATGACAACCAAAAACATCCAAATGACCCTGATCAAAAGTTCACATAACCCAGTTCTTAATACCGTGATTTGCCCCCTCTAACATCAATGACTGCTTGAAGTCTTTTGTGGTAGTTGTGGATGAGATTCTTTATGTTCTCACATGGTAAAGCTGACCATTCTTCTTGGCAAAAAGCCTCCAGTTCCTGTAAATTCCTGGGCTGTCTAGCATGAAATGTGCGCTTCAGATCTCCCCAGAGTGGCTCAATGATATTGAGGTCAGGAGACTGAGATGGACACTCCAGAACCTTGAACTGTCTGCATCTGAATCTAGGAGCGCAATCTGAGGTATCAGTAAGGAATTGGTGGATGCTGCCTTCCATGGTAATTGTAGTGTCTTGTGATGGTGTAGGTGTCTATCTTCTCTTTTGCCACCCATCTGGTTAGATAAAATGCAATCTGATTAGTTGTGGATTAGGGCCCAGGAGAACAATGAACACGTCTTCACTCCACATTTGCTAGGACAATGCCCCCACCATGATGGTTTTATTAGTTAAAATGTTATTTTTATTTTGTTTTTAATACTAAAAGAGACCTTGATTTGTATGTTTCTGCAGTAAATCATGTGGGTGTAAAGGCATCCCCCCCCGCAAGTTCATCTGTGTCGTGGAAGATTCAGAGTTGTAAGTAATTTTGACAACATAGAATAATAGAAATAAAAGATTATCAATTTATATAACTTTTGAATTCAACTTAAACTTAACTTAAAGTAAAAGTTAATATTAACATAATATGCATAAAGCAAAGTGATAGTGTCTTTTCTAGCCATATATATGCTGTTTTGCACAGCTGGACCATTCTAGGGCTAAGCCAGGTGCTATGTTATCTATGTTGGCTATATGCTCTTATTCATAATCACTAGGGCTCGGGCTGTACGCGCTCATAGGCAGAGGCCTGTCATGTCAGGGATGCGAGTGGCTAGTAAAAGTTTGTTTTTCTCTGTTTGGTACTGTACTTAAAGGGAACCTAAGAACGCAGCTTTTCAGAGTAAAATATACATGGCTGAGTTCATTCAGTCAGTGATGGAGATATGCTGCCCACGGATTAGGCAGCATGTGTCCATTTCCCTTTAACCCCTTCACTCCCGGGCAATTTTCTGCTTTGTTTTCATTTTTGATTTTTGTTCCCTTTCTTCCCAGAGCAATAACTTTTTTATTTTTCTCTCAATATAGCCATGTGAGGGCTTGTATTTTGAGGAAGTTGTACTTTTGAAAAACATCATTGAATTTACCATATAGTGTACTGGAAAACAGGGAAAAAATTCCTAGTGCCAAAGTTTTGTTTTTTTTAAATAAGTGCAATTCCACAATTGTGTTTTTTTTACCATGCTAGCTAAATTCTAAAAGTGATCTGCCATTATTATTCTACATGTCTTTACGAGTTCACAGATACCAAACATGTATAGGTTCTTATTTGTGTAAGTGGTGAAAAAAAATCCAAAGTTGGTAAAAAAAACAAAAATGTCGCCATGTCTGAGTCCCGTAGCGTCTCCATTTTTCCGGATTTTGGGCTTTATTTTTTGTGGCCTGAGCTGACGTTTTTATCGATACCATTTTGGGGTACATACAATGTTTTGATCCCCTTTTATTGCAATGTTGAGGCGACCAAAAAAATGTAATTCAGGCGTTTTGAATTTTTTACTCATTATGCCGTTTACCGATCGGATTAATTATTTTTATATTTTGATAGATCGGGCATTTCTGAACCTGCCGATTCGTATATCACAAATATGTGTTTTTTGTTTTTTTTTATATAGTTTTATTTTGAATGGCGCAAAAGGGTGTCGATTTGAACTTTATATGGTTTTAATTTTTTTAAATATTTTTGGAAATCTTTACTTTTCTTGGGAGACTTCAACTGCGGTTATCCGATTGCTTGTGCTGAACATATTAGGGTTTCAGCCTTGCTATGTGTAGCAGAAATGCTCATATACTATGAACGCTGGCCACTGGGTGGCGCTCATAGCAGACAACCTGCAGTCTTCTACAAAACCCGTGTTGGCAGGCCAACCCATGGGCGCCCTGCGATCATGTGACAGGTGCGCCGATGGCCGTAGCCATTGACGCGCTTCCAGCCCGGGCATGTTAAATGCCGCTGTCAGAGGTTGACACCAACATTTAACATGTTAACAGCCGTGTGTGGATCACGATTACACCCGCTTCTGTTAGAGACACATGACTGCTGATCAGATCAGCTGTCATGTGCCTGAAAAGATCAAGGCTCAGCGCCGGAGCCTCATCAAAGGGAGAGACACAACATACGACTTCCCCCAAATGTCACGTCGTGTCATGAAAGGGTTAAGCTCAGTACTAATCAAAAGTTTGAAGAATCCTTTTTATGCAATGGTTTTCCTTTTTTTATTGGAAAGTACTCATTGTAGATTTAGACTTAAGGCTGTGGGCCCAAGATGCGGATTCAAAGCTTTTCCGCGACGGCGTTTCCACCGCGAAAACACATTAAAAACGCTTGTTAAGTTGTCTTCCATGCTTCCCAATGATAATCCGCATGTGCTGTGCACATGCTGCGGAAATTTCCGCTGCGGATTATCATTGCATAAAAATCCGCAGCACAACCAGTTATTGTGCAAAATCGCCGCCATTGACTTGCATTGAACTGCATACATACATACTTGCGGATGTTATGCGGTTCAATGCGCGGATGGTACCTGGGTCTGGTGAAAAGGAGACTCTCCTCCAGACCCGGGTACCATTAGTAAAAAAATAATTAAAACGTAAAAAATAAATAAAAAAAAAACATTAAAGTTACCTCTTTGGCGGTCCCCAGTCTCCTCTCCGGTGGCGTCTTCTGTCCTCGGCGTCCCGCGGTGTTCTGAAAGGACCTGCGGTGACGTAATTTAGTTATGTGATGATCACGCGACCTCTGACGTCAGCGGTCGCGTGACCTGTCAGCTGACTAAATGACGACCACAGGTCATTTCAGGACGCCGAGGACAAAGGATGCAACGGAGAGGTAAAAAGTATAATGTTATTTTTTTATTTTTTATATTTTATATTTATATTTTAATTCTTTTTTTTTTTACTATTGATGCTGCATTTAAAGCAGCATAAGTTGGTGACACAATATAAATCAATATAAATCAATGCCAGTTGCAAGCACTTTTCCAAGTGATGCTCAAAATCGCTTGGAAAAGCGCTTGAAAAAACACATGATAAAATGCATGCAAAAACGCTTCTCCCTGGCAGAAAAAACGCATGTAAAATCCGCATGCGTTTTTTTTCTACCAGGGAGAGGCAGAAACGCTCAGGAAAAATTCAGCATTGTGGGCATATAGCCTAAGACACCAAATCCACAAAAGGACACATATTGAAACAAAGTGTAAAAAAGCACATGTGAAACAAACCAAAGTATGTGCTGGCTTATGAAGGGCTGAATTGTTCAGTCTAAGCAAGCTTCATTTACCACTGCTGCCATTTTGAGTTAGAAGCTGCTTGAGACAATGCCGAGGATGTATAAGGCTGTGTGCCCACGATGCGGATTTAATGCGTTTCCGTGGCTGCATTTCCGCCACAAAAACGCATTAAAAACGCTTGTTAAGTTGTCTGCCATGTTTCCCAATGATAATCCGCATGTGCTGCAGAAATTTCTGATGCGGATTATCATTGTGGAAATATCCGCAGCACAACCATTTATTGTGCGTAATTGCGGTGTGTTGTGTGGTTCAATGCGCGGATGGTACCCGGGTCTGGAAAAGAGGAAACTTTCCTCCAGACTCGGGTACCAATAGTAAAAAGAGAATTAAAAAAAAACATTATACTTACCTCTCCGGTGGCCCCCGGTCTCCTCTCCGGTGGCGTGCTCTGTCCTCGGCGTCCCGCAGTGTTCTCAAAGGACCTGCGGTGACGTCATTTAGTCATGTGATGGTCACGCGACCGCTGACGTCGACGGTCGCGTGACCTGTCAGCTGACTAAATGACGTCAACGCAGGTCCTTTGAGAACACCGTGGGATGCAGATGACCGAGGGCGCCACCAGAGAGGAGACCGGGGGCCACCAGAGAGGTAAGTGTAATGGTTTTTTTTTTGTTTTTTTACATTTTAATTCATTTTTTTTACTATTCATGCTGCATTTAAAGCAGCATAAGTTGGTCACACAATATAAATCCATGCCAGTTGCATGGATTTATATTGTGTAACCAACTTGTCAAGCATTTTATCCAAGTGATGCTCAAAATCGCTTGGAAAAGCGCTTGAAAAAACGCATGCAAAAACGCTTCTCCCTGGCAGAAAAAACACAAGTAAAATCCGCATGCTTTTTTTCTGCCAGGGAGAGGCAGAAACGCTCAGGAAAAATCTGCATCAGTTCTGCATTGTTGGCACATAGCCTAAAGGTTTAACACATATCCTGGTTTGTTTTAAGTGTATTTCTTTACTCCTAGTTTCCATTTGTGTTCCTTCGTGATTTTGCTGCCTTCAGTCTGAATCTACAATGAGCACATTTCAATAAAATAAAGGAATATTATTTATGTTCAAACTTATTATTGGTACTGTATATGAGCATTCCTTTATAGGGAACCCTTTTGATGCTGTTAGTTTTTCTTCTCTTTGGAACATATTAGCAAGGGGCTGTCCTCTGTCTAATAAAATATCCTTGCTTTCTGAACCTGCCTGGCGCCGGCATTTAGACCCCTGCAGCTGGCAGGAAATTAACTTTATTCATTAACTTTATTAATCAGAGCAGTGACTGAACCAATGTTGGTGCCACCCCCATGACTGAAACCTAATCACTACCGGGGGAAATTTAATTTGGGGGGTCTAAGTGTCGGCGCAGGGCAGGTTCAGAATTGTATTAACCTGCAGATTATCTCCATATGTGCAGGTTAATTGCGTTGTTTCACTTGAAAGTTTCCCTTTAATGTAAATTTCAGTACTATTGTTTTACTCTATAACAGTTTTCTTTTTTAATTTTTTTATTGTAGTTAATATTTTGCACATGCATGTAGTAATGTGCTTTTTTCTAATCTACAGCATTGTGGAACATTTGTATCATTCATGCGGTATGTCCTTATTTTATTTATTCCAAATTTTTAGGTCTTTTATAAAGGATACATATAAACAATGGCTTAGTGATAAACCCTTCACAGTTAGCAAATAACTGCATGCAGTTTGACAAGTGACACATCCTTGAATTCTGTGTTTCAGCCTCTATCTCCTGCTGTCCTCAGATTACATAGACAAAACCTGCTGACAGATTCCCTTCAATAGAGCATGGATCTGGGGTCAGCAATTAGTTTTCTCAAGGGCTCACATAAGAGACTGCGCCTGTTGTGCAGGGTTAAACCAACACACTGAATTTAAGAATATTAGTAGAAATATTAAGCAAAGTTATTATTATATTAATTTTGACTGCTTGCTATTTATCACAAGCATGTTGATCAACTGCCACTATTAATAGAGCTTATTGTAACGTGCTCTTACTTCGAGCAGCCAATCAAAACCATATAATTTATTGATTTTTATATCGCCCATGCCCCAAAGCTCCCTCCCACGCACAGTATAATAGCCATCACAGCCACCATACACATAGTAGATGCCCCTATGGCAGGATGACTACTGTTCACCCTACACATTTTATGGTACCCCATACATACAGTATCATTCCTCAAAGTTCTCCCCCAGACACACACAAGGTATGATACCAAACAGATCCCTCCTCACACAGCCACCATATGCACAGAATGCTGCCCACAAAATGTGTTGGCTCCACACCCCCAATTCAATATGATTGCCCCACTGTACCTCTGTGACTGTCTGAACCCAACCTGAACAGCTGTGGGGGAATTCTAAAGAGACAAGTTAAGAATCGCTCTACATTCAGGCTCTAAAAAGGTCCTTCTATAAGAATAGAAAAAGATAGATGTTACAATATGTCACCAACTTTTTCATTCCATGTCTAGAAGACTTGGTGCTGTCCTTAACAATATAGAGGTCATACAAAATACTAGATGTAGTAGTTTTGATGTGGGGTGTATACATTTTTGCATCAACTAATGTGGGAAAACTGAAGAGTTTGTAAAGAAAGTTATAATATTAACCTTACCTTTATGCTTTATGGGTCAAAAAAAATGTTCTGTGAAACCCCGTCTTGTCAGCATTTTGGAAATTGTTCTTGTGTTCAGTGAGGTATTAGTTAAAATCCTACTTTTTGAAGGAGTTGTGGTCACTTTTTGCTGAGCACTGCAAAAAAAATTACATTTAAACATGCATAAATATATCACCTATTTTCATGTTACATACATTATTGTATTACCCTGACTAATCAGTATTTCCTCTAATTACTATTTAGCATAAGAAGAGCATGACTTGATTTGTCAGGTATGTACTGCACATTACCATTCCATGTCTCCTAACCTTGTCTTGTGGTAATCAGTATTAACCTTCCTGACAGCCCCATTATTCAAGTTTGACACATCAATTTATGTGGTAATAACTGTAAAATGCTTCTGCCAGTGATACTGAGATTGTGATTTTCTTTTCTCTTTCGCTTCATTAGGTGACCCAGGAAACCATGGGTGTATGCTGCTGCCACTAGGAGGCTGACACTATGCACAAAAAAGTTAGCTTCTCCCCAGCAATGTACACCCCACTGACTGGCATTAAGTTAATCAGTTTAGTTTAGTGTCAGTAGGAGGTGGACACTGATATTTTACTAGACCCAGATTTACCTCGAGTTTCGTAGTTTTCCAGTAGTGTCTCCCTCTTCTTCAGAAGGCTCTTCTCCTAGATTAGCTCTGGAGGGATACAGTGTGCGACGGTCACACTGTACTCCCATTTAAAGGCTATGAGTATGGTGTGAACTGCCACTCCATATCCTCATGACTATCGGCTAGGACCCCAACCCCTTACAGTGTGTTCAGGTGATCCAATCGTCGTTCCTCGCACCCCTCTCCTGCCCGGTTGTCTACCAGAGCTTGACAGTTTCAGGAGCGGTGGACGTCCTACAACCCAATGAAGCCTGGACATCTTTTGATCCCACTACATCTTCAGGGATGGAGAGGTACTTCTTTTTCGCTCTCCATCAGGTTCTCATTCCAGAGGCTAAGAGAAGACAAAGTTCGATAGGAAGAAGAAAGAAGATTCCATAGGCATGGGGCTGATTTTATTGTTACTGTGTACTGTTACATTGTGCTTACCCGGGCACGTTAGTCTGAACTTTGTGCATTTATCTCTACAGGGGCCCTGCTTATTTGTGTTTCCCCTGCAGCAGGCTGTATCTGGGCATGTTAAATGGGACTCTAGGCTACTTGCAACGTCTTTTACAGCCTTCATGCCGCAACCCCCCTCTTCGTCGGCCTCACTTTCTAATTTAGGCTCTGGCTTCAGTGTGGCCTAATTGCAGTGTTTAGCTCTGCCCCTTCCCTGTCCCCTCAAGCGGGCTTTTCTCTGTCTGTGGTTAGCTCCACCCTTATCCGGCCTCATTGAGTGGGCTTCTCTGTCTGCCTCGGTCAAGTCCCCTTCCCAGTGGCGCGGAATCTGCGTGCCTTTTTACCTCCTCTTTCTCCTGCTTCATCCTGCTGCCCCCTATTTGCCGACATCCAGCCAGCTTGTGACAGGCGCTTTCCTCCGGTCGCCCTGAGCCCTCCCTTCTCCAGGAGTATCTTCAGCAGTTCCTTCCTGGTACATCCTCTCCTCAGACTACTAGCAGCAGACTTTAGGACCTCATCACTTCTGTGGGTAAGCTCTGCTCTGCAAACTGGCACTCTCCTCAGCAAATCTTTACCTGTCCCCTGACCTCTGGCATTGGTTAGTGACTCTGCCGTCTCTTTTATCATGTCTAAGTCTAAAGGAGAGCACTCTCGCCCTCCAGCCTCTACTACTCTGGTAACTGAATTTGTCTGTTCTTTATGTAAATGCAGTCTCCCTTCGGGTCACTTTTCTTTCCTCTGTCGGAACTGCAACATTACTCCCGCTCCTGCTACCCCAGAGGTCCCATTGCGTCCGGAGTGAGTGTTCCCCCTATCACGGGTGGGCGACTTCCCTGTTACCCTGGTAAGGTCCGTGACAGATTGTATCTCAGATCCTGGTATCTGCATTATACAGATTAGCTACACCTGCTTCTACCACTGCCAACGAATCACAGGAACCTCCGGCTAAGCCTACCAATTTCGGCTGTAAGAGATCTAGGCAGGAAAGCCGTTCCAGGTCCTCCTCTCTCTCCCACACTCCCCCTGGTCCTTCCCGGCGGGCAGCTTCTTCCCGGTCCTCATCCCCTGACTCACCTGTCGAGCCAGACTCGGATACGTTTACCGAACCTGACTCTGACATGGACTATGACCAGGCCTCTAACAAGTGGGACATAGTTCAGAGCCTTATTTTAGCTGTCAACCAGACCTTTAACATTAAGGATACCGCTATGGAAGCCGCTGAACAGCCAGTTTTGTTTTTGATGGTCTAGACCAACCCCTAATTTATTCGCTGCTCAAAAGGAATTTGAAGAGGTCCTTTCCAGGGAGCGAGAATACCTCACCAGATGCTTCCAGAGAGGGAAGCGTCTCGGCATCCTGTACCACTTTGCTCTCTGACGTTACTGAGAACTGGACCACATCCCCCATGGTAGACCTCCAGTCTCTAGGTTATCCACCAACATGGGTCTTCCTGTTACGGACGGGGCATCCCTCAAGGACTCCCATGACAGGCTCTTAGAGTAGTTTTCCAAATCAGCCTTCGAAGCAGCATCTTCCATGTTGTGCACTGCCTTTGCCACTACATGGGTTTCAAAATCCATCTCTGCATGGGCTAAACAACTCAGTCAAGTCATCCTCACTGGAGCTCGGGCTGAGGAGTTAGCTGATTTGGCGGATCAGATATCTCATGCGGGAAAATACGTGGTATCTTCCTCCTTTTACGCAGCTTCATGTGCCGCCCAAGTGGCCAGTAATGTAGTGGCCATCCGCAGAACCATTTGGCTAAAGGCGTGGCAAGTGGACTTGACATCTAAGAAGTCCCTTACCAATCTACCTTTCCAGGGATCGCAGCTATTTGGTACCAAGCTGGACCAGATTATTAAGGACGCCATGGTAGGGACAAGCTCTCTCCGTCCTCTGGCCAAACCCCGACGTCCTCCTCCGAAACTTAAGCTTTGGTCTTTTCGCCCCTTTCATCCACGGATGAGCCCTCAAGCTGGGAGAAGCAGCAGGCACGTAAGGAGAGGAAAAGGGTTTCCTTTAAACCAACCCCTTTCAAGGCAGATCCTCCACGGCCCAGCCTGGCATGTTCTCCTCCGCTTTACTCACTACCACCCAGGGATTCCCACAGGTTGGGCGGTCGTCTCATGTATTTCAAGGACATCTGGCTAGCTTCCATTGAGGACACCTGGGTCAGAGAAGTTGTATCTTCAGGATACAAGACAGATTTTGTTTTGTGGCCCTGAGATTACTTCGAATCCTTCTCCCCAAGGGATCCATCTCTGGTCCTGGGTTTTTTTGGAAGCCGTTGCCTCTCTCCTCAAATCAGGGGTCATCGTTCGTATTCCAATTCAGGAACGTTTCACAGGCTTTTATTCGAGACTCTTTGTGGTTCCAAAGAAGGACTGGTCAGTTTGTCCCATCCTGGATTTAAAATTGCTGAACAGAAAGGTTTGTCTTCACCATTCGTTCAGTAATAGCTTCCATGGAGTTGCAAGAGTTCCTGTGCTCTATAGACATCCAAGACACCTACAGTACAGACCAAAAGTTTGGACACACCTCATTTAAAGATTTTTCTGTATTTTCATGACTATGAAAATTGTACATTCACACTGAAGGCATCAAAACTATGAATTAACACATGTGGAATTATATACTTAACAAAAAAGTGTGAAACAACTGAAAATATGTCTTATATTCTAGGTTCTTCAAAGTGGCCACCTTTTGCTTTGATGACTGCTTTGCACACTCTTGGCATTCTCTTGATGAGCTTCAAGAGGTAATCACCGGAAATGGTCTTCCAACAATCTTGAAGGAGTTCCCAGAGATGCTTAGCACTTGTTGGCCCTTTTGTCTTCACTCTGCGGTCCAGCTCACCCCAAACCATCTCGATTGGGTTCAGGTCTGGTGACTGGAGGCCAGGTCATCTGGCGTAGCACCCCATCACTCTCCCTCTTGGTCAAATAGCCCTTACACAGCCTGGAGGTATGTTTGGGGTCATTGTCCTGTTGAAAAATAAATGATGGTCCAACTAAACGAAAACCGGATGGAATAGCATGCCGCTGCAAGATGCTGTGGTAGCCATGCTGATTCAGTATGCCTTCAGTTTTGAATAAATCCCCAACAGTGTCACCAGCAAAGCACCCCCACACCATCACACCTTCTCCTCCATGCTTCACAGTGGGCACCCAGGCATGTAGAGTCCATCCATTCACCTTTTCTGCGTCACACAAAGACACGGTGGTTGGAACCAAAGATCTCAAATTTGGACTCATCAGACCAAAGCACAGATTTCCACTGGTCTAATGTCCATTTCTTGTGTTCTTTAGCCCAAACAAGTCTTTTCTGCTTGTTGCCTGTCCTTATCAGTGGTTTCCTAGCAGCTATTTTACCATGAAGGCCTGCTGCACAAAGTCTCCTCTTAACAGTTGTTGAAGAGATGTGTCTGCTGCTAGAACTCTGTGTGGCATTGACCTGGTCTCTAATCTGAGCTGCTGTTAACCTGCGATTTCTGAGGCTGGTGACTCGGATAATCTTATCCTCAGGAGCAAAGATGACTCTTGGTCTTCCTTTCCTGGGTCGGTCCTCATGTGAGCCAGTTTCTTTGTAGCGATTGATGGTTTTTGCAACTGCACTAGGGGATACTTTCAAAGTTTTCCCAATTTTTCGGACTGACTGACCTTCATTTTTTAAAGTAATGATGGCCGCTCGTTTTTCTTTACTTAACTGCTTTTTTCTTGCCATAATACAAATTTTAACAGCCTATTCAGTAGGACTATCAGCTGTGTATCCACCAGAGTTCTGCACAGCACAACTGATGGTCCCAACCCCATTTATAAGGCAAGAAATCACACTTATTAAACCTGACAGGGCACACCTGTGAAGTGAAAACCATTTCCGGTGACTACCTCTTGAAGCTCATCAAGAGAATGCCAAGAGTGTGCAAAGCAGTCATCAAAGCAAAAGGTGGCCACTTTGAAGAACCTAGAATATAAGACATATTTTCAGTTATTTCACACTTTTTTGTTAAGTATATAATTCCACATGTGTTAATTCATAGTTTTGATGCCTTCAATGTGAATGTACAATTTTCATAGTCATGAAAATACAGAAAAATCTTTAAATGAGAAGGTGTGTCCAAACTTTTGGTCTGTACTGTACCTCCATGTCCCTATCTTCCCAGTGGATCAGAGATTCCTGCGCTTTGCGGTACTTCAGGACCACTTCCATTTCGTCACCCTGCCATTCGGCCTTTCTACAGCTCAGACTTTTCACAAAGATAATGGCAGCGGTAATGGTCCTTCAGGTCAGGGGCCTAGTGATCATTCCTTACCTTGAGACATTCTCGTCAAGGTTCCATCCTTCTCCCTCGCCCAGTCTTTCCATTGCTCTTGCTCTTGATACACTGTCTCGACTCGGGTGACTTGTAAACAGGAAAAAATCTTGTCTTGTTCCTACCCAGCGCCTGATCTTCCTCGGCATCCTACTCTCCGCGCACCAGCCGATTGTTAGCTCTCTTCAGACCCCTCAACCATTATCGCTCTGCTCGGCTATGGCGGTCCTGGGGAGGATGGTGGCGGTGTTGGTAGCGATTCCTTTTGAGCAGTTCCGCAACAGACCACTTCCGCACGCCATCCTTTCCTAATGGAACAGATCATCTCTCTCCCTTGACCGTCCAGTTCGGATCTCGTCCCGGGTCAGGATGTCTCTGAACTGGTGACTGTGTTCCCCTCTTATTAATCAGGGTCGATTCCTTCTCCCCGTTCACTGGCAAGTGGTGACTACAGATGCCAGCCTCCTTGACTGGGGAGCGGTACTCCACAACATTGCTGTCCAGGGACATTGGTCGTAGGAGGAGTCCACTCTGCCGATCAATATTCTAGAGATCAGAGCCATTCCATTGTCCCTTTGTCACTGCAGGACCTTCTCGGAGGCCTACCAGTCCGAGTTCAGATAGACAATGCCACGGTGGTGGCATATGTCAACCACCAGGGAGAGACTCTTGAGTCCTTTGGCATTATCCGAAGTCTCCAAGATCCTTCTCTGTGCTGATAGCAGGGTTCCGGCAATATCCGCAGTGCATATCCCCGGCGTCGAGAACTGGTCCGCCGATTTTCTCAGTCGCGATGGTATGGTCTCTACATCAGGACGTCTTCCTTCAGATTTGCCTGAGGAGGGGCACTTCGGTTGTAGATCTCATGGTGTCCTGGTTTAACCGGAAGGTGCCGCAGTTCATTTCCAGGTCCCTCCGACCCCCTCATGGTGGGAGTCGACGTGTTGTCGATACCCTGGTTGCAGTTTGCACTTCCTTATCTGTTCCCGCCTCTTTCCCTTCTTCCCAGACTGTTGAAGAAGATCAAAGCAGAAGGGGTGCCGGTCATCATGATCGCTCCGGATTGGCCCACGAGGTCCTTGTATGTAGAGGTCATCAGTCTTCTCGCAGATGCCCCTTGGAAGCTCCAGGACAGATCAGCTCTGCTTTCCCAGGGCCCCATCTTCCACCGGAAATTCTCGGTTGCTCGATTTGACGGCTTGGCTGTTGAAACCCTGGTCCTAAGAGCATCTGGATTTTCAGAACGAGTTGCTGAGACGATGATCTGGGTATGGAAGCCATCATCGTCTCGAGTATACTATCAGACGGCCTTTTTCCATTGTGAGATTAATCACAACGCACCTATGACATTCGCCCTTCCGGCAATTTTGGCCTTCCTTCAGGCTGGGCTTGACGCACGACTTGCTGTCAGCTCCTTGAAGGGCCAAGTCTCTGCACTTAATATCCTCTTCCAGAAGAATTTGGCATCTCGCTCTCAGGTCAAAACCTTTCTTCAGGGAATAGCTCACTCTGTCCCTCCGTACCGAACGCTCGTCGATCCCGGGTGGGCCTCAACCTAGTTCTGGGGGCCATTAGGAGTTCCCCCTTTGAACTGCTGCAAGAAGTGTCTCTGTCTTT
Source organism: Phyllobates terribilis (assembly GCF_046119375.1). Lineage (NCBI taxonomy): Eukaryota > Metazoa > Chordata > Amphibia > Anura > Dendrobatidae > Phyllobates > Phyllobates terribilis. The sequence continues at coordinate 27,239,807 of NW_027362775.1, forward strand.
TTTCTCTTGGAAGGTGGTCTTTCTGGTGGACATCACTTTCACTCGGTGTATTTCAGAGCTGGCGGCCTTTTTTTCTATTGATCTCCTTTCCTGATCCTCCACCAGGACAAGGTGGTCTTGCGACCGGTGCCTTCGTTCCTCCCCAGGTGGTCTCCACCTTTCACTTCAGTGAGGACCTCATCCTCCCTTGTTTTTGTCTGGCTCTGTCACCCTCTGGTGTGTTCCCTGAATAGGTTGGACATTGTCAGAGCAGTTAGGGTTTATCTTGCAAGGGCCGCCCCCTTCCGGAAGACGAATACCTCTTTGTTATCCCTGAGGGGGTGCGGAAGGCCTTCCGGCTTTTAAGGCTACAATTTCTCTCTGGATCCGGACGGCAATCTTTGAGGCATACCGGAGTAAGAACAGGACTGCTCCTCCCGGAATTAAGCCCAATCTACCAGAGCTATTGGCGCCTCCTGGGCAGTCCGCTCTACAGCTGTCATGCTAGCTATGGAAAAAACCCAGCGTACGAAGATGGGAAAAGGTGGTTAGCCCAGCAACTAGAGAAAAGGGGGAGTGGAGACCCCAATGCAGATCTAACAACTCCATGACTCCCCTATCATCCCTAAATAGGTTCCGCACCGATCGCCAAGCAGGATACCTTAGCCCTGGCTGACCCTAGAGCTAGTCCCTAGTTAGGGAGGGGTGAGCACTAGTCAGCCCCACTGCAACTAAAGACAAACAAGGGAGACATACAAGGGGATACACTTAACTTTGAGAAGACACCAGAGAGATAACGACTACAATCTACAATGGAACTCCAAGGATAACCTAGCCGACTACTAGAATTCAGACCTGTACAGAGGAATTTACTCTATCACCAGCAAGTTTCTGGATAAACTGAGTGTATTTAACCCCTTAATGACCGGATCATTTTGCGTTTTCTTTTTTGCTCCCCTTCTTTCCAGAGCCAGAACTTTTTTATTTTTTGCTCAATATGGCCGTGTGAGGGTTCATTTTTTGCGAGACGAGTTTTACTTTTAAATGCCATCACTGGTTTTACCATATTGTGTACTAGAAAACAAGAAAAAAATTCCAAGTGCGGTGAAATTGCAAAAAAAATGCAATTCCACATTTGTTTTTTGTTTTTTTACCACGTTCACTGAATGCTAAAACTGACCTGCCATTATTATTCTCAAGGTCATTATGAGTTCTTAAACACCAAACATGTATAGGTTATTTTTTATTTAAGTGGTGAAAACAAATTCCAAAATTTGGTAAAAAAAATGTTTAGAGACCCGTAGCGTCTCCATTTTTCAGGATCTGGGGCCGGGTGAGGGCTTATGTTTTGCGCGCTGGGCTGACATTTTTATTAATACCATTTTGGGGTAGATCCCATGTTTTGATCGCCCTTTATTGCATTTTATTACAATGTTGCGGCGACCAAAAAAAACGTAATTCTGGCGTTTGGAAATTTTTTCTCGTTACGCTGTTTAACGATCGGATTAATTCTTTTTTTATATTGATAGATCGGGCGATTCTGAACGCGGCAATACTAAATATGTGTATGTGGGGTTTATTTTTTATTTTATTTTGAATGTGGCAAAAGGGGGGTGATTTAAACTTTTATATTTTTTTAATATTTTTAAAAACATTTTTTTTACACTTTTTGCTTGCTTCAATAGTCTCCATAGGAGACTAAAAGCAGCAGCTGTCCGATCGCCTCTGCTACATAAAGGCGATGAGCAGATCGCCTCTATGTAGTAGAAATGCTCACTTACTATGAGTGCCGACCACTGGGTGGCGCTCAAAGCAATCGAGACATGCCAATCCATCGATGACCCACGATTACGGGACTGGGTCACCGATGGGTGGGGCTTAGGACATGCTTCCTGTAAGTGCAAGTTAAATCCCGCTGTCAGAGATTAACAGCGGCATTTAACTGGTTAACAGCCGCGGGTGGATCGCGATTCCACCCGCGGCTGTTGCGGGCACATGTCAGCTGTATAAATCAGCTGACATGTGCCCGGTTCAGCGTGGGCTCAGCGCCGGAGCCCCCGCTGAACCGGCCTTTCCGATGTGGTGCGTACTATTACTGACCACGTCGGAAAGGGGTTAAAGATCCAGCAAAGGTGTGTCAATTAGCCGTAGAAAGTGGAGATCACCGCTGGGTCCTCCGATGATGGAAGGATCAAGAAGATGTCTGCAAGGCCAAGTGCAGAGACTTTCTATAGCTGGATCCAGAATGACTGTCTGTCAAACCTGACACAGCTGTGACAACAGCTTTGCAAAGCGGCAACCTGGTCCTCCATCCACACGTTCACCAAGTTTTACAGGTTTCATACCTATTCTTCAGCAGATGCCACCCTAGGTAGGAGAATCCTTCAGGTGACAGTGGTTAGTTCTCCCACCTGAATGGAGTTTCTTTCTGTTGTTTCCCTCGCCAGGGACTGGTTTTGGACATCCCATGGTTTCCTGTGTCCCCCAATGAATCAATAGAGAAAGCAGGATTTTTGGTTACTCACCATAAAATCTGTTTCTCGGAGTCTTCATTGGGGAACATAGCACCCTCCCATTTTGACAGCTTTACTAACTTTTATTGTTATGTTACAGTTTGTTTTTTTCTTGTATTTCTCTCTGTTTAATGTTGCTTCTCCTACTGCTTGTATACAAACTGATTAACTTAATGGCAGTTGGTGAGGTGTACAATGTACAAAAAAAAATAGCTCCTCCCCAGCATAGTGGCAGCCTTCTAGTGGCAGCAACATACACCCATGGTTTCCTGTGTCCCCCAATGAAGGCTCTGAGAAACAGATTTTACGGTCAGTAACCAAAAATCCTGTTTTTGTAACACATTGTACCTGTTGCTACTGGTAAATTTAGATCAGTATGTTTTGTTGTTATTCATGAAAATATTTCAAAGTTTCAGAAAATTTTGAAAAATATGAAACTTTGAAAGTTAATTGTATACCCTTAATGACCTATAGAGTAGTGTTCAAAATAATAGCAGAGTTCAAAAACATGAGTTAAGCACAAAATCTTCATACTAGTTTTTATTTCGATTCATTGGAAACATTGCACACTGTTTTCTAATTCAAAACATGAAGAGAAATGTATATAATTTTTAACTACTTTACAGAAAATAACAAAAAAATGAACATTGGGCTGTTCAAAATAATAGCAGTGTCTGCATTTGTCTTTACAAACTCACAATATGTACTCTTTTTTGGAGATTTAGCATTCCTGTGGATCACTAACCTAATATTTAGTTGTATACCCACAGTTTTTTTGGAACTGGTTCATATCTATGTTGCATAGAGTCAACGAACTTCTGGGACCTGTCAACTGTTATTCCAGCCCAGGATGCTTTGACTACATCCCACAATTTTTTGGCATTTGTTGGCTTTGCCTCAGAAACTGCATTTTTTGTGTCACCCCACAAGTATTCTATCGGATTAAGGTCCGGGGATTGGGCTGGCCACTCCATAACCTCCAATTTGTTGGACTGGAACCAAGATTTTGCTTGTTTACTGGTGTATTGAGGGTTGTTTTCCTAAACTGACTTGGTCAAATAACTTGACCCAGTCCACACTTACTTTTACTTTGCATGATAACAACAGCCGTGGCTGTGATTAGTATGTACTCCAGCGGTTCAGTATGCTTCTTAGCACATTTTGGTGAATACATAATGGCCCTCGAATTTGATTCCCCTCATTATCCTACCACCCACCCCTCTGTTGTAACTTGTGGGGTTGAACACCTGTGAACAGGGTGCCCGTGACAGGGCATCCACATTCCTTTGTGACTTCCTACCTCGATGTTCCACTCAAAAACTAATTTTTTTTAAGGACAGAAACCATCTGATGACCCCATCATTCCCCTCATTGCTTGTCTGGGCATATATAGATAACCGTTGAGTAAACCCGCAGTCATTGGGCTTTGCAGTCAGGGAGAAGTTGGCAGCCACCACATGTCCTGGCCCTTGGCACAGCCAGCACCTGATAGCAGTGGGACTTAGCGAGATCGGTTTAGGGTATACTGGACTCTTCCCGATCAATTGTGGCATGGTCCGGACTAACCGCAGCAGAGAATCGTATCCCTATGACATGTTTCTGGGCTCGTAGGGCCCGGCATGATATTTGCAGTGGGGCAGAATCTCGTACAAAGTCGTGTGTGGCCACCTTACCCTAGATCAGGCCACCTGATATAGGCTTCATGGGTCCCCTTGTCACGCCAAGCGCTGTATGGCTACTGGCGAAGGTCGCACCAACTGGTCGACTACTACCCTCTCTACCATCTAGGCTGGGCTCAAGGTCTCAGGCTGGAGCCATTTTTTACTGTAACTGTAACAAATCAAACGCCAAGCGGGGCTGGTTTCTACAAATGACAACTGGTACTCAAGGTGTTCCCATACATATGTATTAACTTCCATACGGGCAAGGATCTCACCTTTGAGTTTCCCATAGTTCTGGCCATCCTCCTGGCGGAGGTTAAAGTACCTCTGTTCCTGGCTGGGAGTCTCGCATCAGGAACGGAGTCACCACTTCAGCCCACTGTAAAATTGGCAAGCTCTCCCACTTCGCTGTGCATTCAAACATGGTGAGGAAAGCTTCTATGTTGTCCTCTGGACTCATCTTCCTCAGTGTCGACCTGACTATGTCCCAGGCCTCAAGACGAACCAGGGTTGGCAGTCTCTCGCAGGGCCACAGTCTGTTGCAGAATCAGATTGTTCGTCTGCTTCTACTGGTACAGCTGTTGCTGTTTGTGCTGATCCTGTTGTTGCCACTTAAACTGCAGCTGCTGCTGCTGGGGGAGGACCAAGGGCCTGATTTGTAATTTTGCAGCCTTAATTACCGACACGCAGTTTTCTTTGGGGTATGTTTCAATTCACACTGCTCGCATTCTCCACCATATGTAAGGCAGCAGTGTTTCCACCACAAAATTTAGTGAGACAGTGACCTAGGCAAGTTAAGTAAAATGTCCTTTATTGTCCAAATACTGCACACATGAAATTGCTCACCTCCGATTAGCAGCTGGGAACACTTCAATAAAGCCCAGTGCAGCTAGCACTTGCATCCCCGTAAGGTTCTTGGGTGCCATCGTTGATGCCCACGTTGCTGGCTCTGGTCTGTGCTTGCTTCACACAGCTAGTCATACATCCACAGTGCCTTCAGTTCTGCTTCATGTGAAATCCAAAACTTAACTGCAGGTTTAAATAAAAACCATGACCATGGGCCATTTGTACAGTCCAGAATGGAGGGAGAAATCCGTCCCACTACCATCCTACAGATCTCTCCAAAAATAAAAGCCCAATACAGGTTTTCCTAAACTGATTTGGTCAAATAACTTGACCCAGTCCACACTTTTATTTTGTATAGTAACTGTGATTACTCTGCTATCCAGCGATTCAATATGCTTTTAAGCACATCCTGGGGGATACATACCGGTCCTCGAATATAATTCCACTCACTGTCTCACAGTAGGCTTGTTGCTCTTTACGCTGTTTAACTGGCAAGTAATATATTGTATCTATATAAAGGTCCTTTATTTCTGGGATCATCTCTGAGCTCTTGGTTTCATGATTGTGGTATTATCTTAGTTATATCTAACATTATTACACTGTGTGACTTTCAGTATTTCTTATGACATGTACAATTATATTGATAATATATGCTAATTGCTTTCCTAGTGTTGCTAGTGCCACATTACTATTGTAAACCGATGGCTACAAAATGTGGAGGGGGGGGGAATGCCTCTTGCATCAGGGAGACTTTTGTTTGCTACCATATTTTCAGAACTTCCCCCTGATGCTTATCTTTTTAGTTTGGCCTCTTATATTATTATTACAATCTTTTTTTTTCATTTGACAAATCCAGTATTAGGGTATGTGCACACAGCATCGCAGCTGCCACATATTCCCAATTGAAGCCACTTGATGATAACGCCTGCAATTGTTTTCCTAAAGCAGTTTCACTGGCGGTTTTCAATTTGTACTCTGAATATAGAGCATGGCAGCTTCCCAAAAGAAGCCGCCCAAAGATTGAACATGTTACTTTTTCTAACCGCTTCAGGGTTTACGAACCCTAAAACAGTTAAAAGAAGTGAAATAAGGCATAACGTGGCCAGCAATCACAATACATTACTGTGCACAATGCTCATTTTATGGGATGCCTATGTGGCACTTTTTCAAGCGGATTCTGGGCAGAATGTAGCTGAAAAAGACGCTTGTGCAAATGGCCTTAACTGGTTCCTGTCCCATTTGGTTTGTTTTGTGTTTAGTTCATCTCACAGGGGTCTTGTTGTAGTGTGTTTGGAGATTTAGGCTACGTTCACATGTTCAGTATTTTACATCAGTATTTGTAAGCCAAAATCAGGAGTGGGTGAAAAATACAGAAGTGTTGCGTGTTTCTACGGGCTTCGTTCCCATGATGAGCTTTTATTGCGTTTTTGACACTGCGCATTTTCCCTGCATCTTAAACGCAACATCTTACAGTTCCAGCAAAGTGGATGGGATTTCTAGAAATCTCACGCCCACCGTGCTTCTTCTTTACGTTGTGTAAACTGACCTGCGGTCCATTTTTCAAATGCGCAACATGTCAATTTCCCTTGAGGGTACGCTGAGGTTTCTGTGCAGATTTTCCTCATAAACTTACGCTAGATTCGGAAAATCCGCAGGTAAAAATGCACATGTGTTTTTAGTGCATTTACACAGCTTAAACGCATCAAAAACACATGTAATCCGCACCTAACTATATGAATAAATTTCAATGAAATCAAAATACCAAGGAGTTTCAAAAACAAAGCAGCTTTATTTAAAGAATGACACACCAAACAGAGACAGTGTTAAATAACGCTCACAAAAACACAATGAAAAAATGCAAATGACTTAATTTAAATAATAGGTGTAGAAATGGTGCAGAAATTCGGCAACATCAAAAGCTCATTGTGGGAATGTAGCCTTATACTTTGTTCTACTCCTTGTTTTGGCTTACAAATCTTCAGCTAAAATACTCACCAAATACTTCACGTATACACGTGGCCTTATTGTTCCGTTCCTGATTTTGGCTTACTGATGTAAAATACTGACTAAATGCTGGACATGGTCTTAAATGTACTGTAGGTTTAATTCTGTAAAAGTTATCTATTAACCATTTTATGTGAACTGACTGTTTTAAAGGTATACAAATTAAAATTTTTTAAATTTTCATCAAATTTCAGATATATTCAGAATTAGTCCTAAATTATAATGACCTAAATTTAGTAGAAGGTATAACCCCCTCACAACCTTGGACATATTGGTACGTCCAAGGTCGTGTCCCTTCCTTTGATACGGGCTCCGATGCTGAGCCCGCATCTTTCCCTGCTCATGCGACATCCACATGCGGCTGTTAATCACTGACAGCAGCATTTAACACGCAATGTCTAGAAGTGTGTCACAAGACCCACCCATCAACACTCCTGTCACGTGATCACGGGGCGCCGATGGGTTGTCATGAGAGCCAGGGGTCTGCCGAAGATTCGGCATTCATAAGAGATAGTGATTTCAACTACACTTAGCAGGGCTAAAGCCCTTCTATGTGTAGCACAGGCGATCGGATGATCACAGCTTCAAAGTCTCCTAAGGGGACTATTGAAGCCAGTAAAAAGTTAAAAAAAAAAAAAGTTTTAAAAAGTAATAAAAAAATGAAAACCAAAAGTTCAAAACACCCCCTTTTGCTCCATTCAAAATAAAACAATAAAAAATATAAAGTAAGCTAATCAGATTTGTAAATAACGTAACGAGAAAAAAGTTGAAACTCCAGAATTACTTTTTTTTGGGCCGCCACAACATTGCAATAAAATGCTGTAAAGAACGATCAAAACATTGTATCTATCCCAAAATGGTATCAATATAATGTCAGCTCACGGCACAAAAGATAGCCCCTCATATAGCTCCATATCACAAAAAATAAAAATGCTATAGGTCTTGGGAAAATGGCGACAAAGCAAAATTTTGTCTTAAGAATTTCATAATTTTTTTTCACCATTTAAATAAAAAAATGTCATCAATGTAGTAGTGCAATGCACAGCCCATAGTCATCCATATATGTAGTATAATACACAGCCAATAGTCATTCATGGAGTATAATGCTCATCCCATAGTCAACCATGGAGTATAATGCTCATTCCATAGTTATCCATGGAGTATAATGCTCATTCCATAGTTATCCATGGAGTATAATGCTCATTCCATAGTTATCCATGGAGTATAATGCTCATCCCATAGTCATCCTTGTTGTATAATGCAAAACCAATAGTAATCCATATAGTATAATGCACAGCCCATTTTCATATTTTTTTTTATCAATGTAGTATAATGCGCAACCCATAGTCACCCATACAGTATAATGAACAGCCTATAGTGTTCCATATATTAACCACTTTATGACGTCAGACGTAATAGTACTCCTGATATCATAACCCCCTGTTCAGCGCGGGCTCCAACACTGAGCCCGCACTTTTCCAGGCAATATATATAAAAGTTGACCCCATGCGACCCCGGTCACGTGCACGCCAACGTCAGCTGCTTACCTCTGATTGGCTGGCAGTGTGTTTTGCTGCGCACGGACCCAATGGGTCTGTTCGCTACACTACACTTCAGTTGAATGTGCGTCCGAGGATGCACATCTAGCTAAAATATTTGCTGATGTTGGCGGGCTCCTCACCCGCTGGGCCCAGGCAATCACAACTGCGACTGCGGTAGTTATTCCCCATGCCGACGGCGAGTTGGCCTCCCCGTTTGTCCAATTACCCCAGCATTTCCTGGGTTCGCCGGATGGTGGCACCAGCCCCGCATACAGTGGTGGCCAAAAGTATTGGCACCCCTGCAATTCTGTCAGATAATACTCCGTTTCTTCCTGAAAATGATTGCAATCACAAATTCTTTGGTATTATTATCTTCATTTAATTTGCTTGCAAGGAAAAAACACAAAAGAGAATGAAGCAAAAATCAAATCATTGATCATTTCACACAAAACTCCAAAAATGGGCCAGACAAAAGTATTGCCACCCTCAGCCTAATACTTGGTTGCACAACCTTTAGCCAAAATAACTGCGAACAACCGCTTCCGGTAACCATCAATGAGTTTCTTACAATGCTCTGCTGGAATTGTAGACCATTCTTCTTTGGCAAACTGCTCCAGGTCCCTGATATTTGAAGGGTGCCTTCTCCAAACTGCCATTTTGAGATCTCTAGACAGGTGTTCTATGGGATTCAGGTCTGGACTCATTGCTGGCTATCTTAGAAGTCTCCAGTGCTTTCTCTCAAACCATTTTATAGTGCTTTTGGAAGTGTGTTTTGGGTCATTGTCCTGCTGGAAGACCCATGACCTCTGAGGGAGACCCAGCTTTCTCACACTTGGCCCTATATTATGCTGCAAAATTTGTTGGTAGTCTTCAGACTTCATAATGCCATGCACACGGTCAAGCAGTCCAGTGCCAGAGGCAGCAAAGCAACCCCAAAACATCAGGGAACCTCTGCCATGTTTGACTGTAGGGACCGTGTTCTTTTCTTTGAATGCCTCTTTTTTTTTCCTGTACACTTTATGTTGATGCTTTTTCCCAAAAAGCTCTACTTTTGTCTCATCTGACCAGAGAACATTCTTCCAAAACGTTTTAGGCTTTCTCAGGTAAGTTTTGGCAAACTCCAGCCTGGATTTTTTATGTCTCGGGGTAAGAAGTGGGGTCTTCCTGGGTATCCTACCATACAGTCCCTTTTCATTCAGATGCCGACGGATAGTACGGGTTGACACTGTTGTACCCTCGGACTGCAGGGCAGCTTGAACTTGTTTGGATGTTAGTCGAGGTTCTTTATCCACCATCCGCACAATCTTGCGTTGAAATCTCTCGTCAATTTTTCTTTTCCGTCCACACCTAGGGAGGATAGCCACAGTCCCATGGGCTTTAAACTTCTTGATGACACTGCACACGGAAGACCCAGGAACATTCAGGTCTTTGGAGATGGACTTGTAGCCTTGAGATTACTCATGCTTCCTCACAATTTGGTTTCTCAAGTCCTCAGACAGTTCTTTGGTCTTCTTTATTTTCTCCATGCTCAATGTGGTACACACAAGGACACAGGACAGAGGTTGAGTCAACTTTAATCCATGTTAACTGGCTGCAAGTGTGATTTAGTTATTGCCAACACCTGTTAGGTGCCACAGGTAAGTTACAGGTGCTGTTAATTACACGAATTAGAGAAGCATCACATGATTTTTCAAACAGTGCCAATACTTTTGTCCGGCCCCTTTTTTAGGTTTGGTGTGGAATTGTATCCAATTTGGCTTTAGTACAATTCTTTTTGTGTTTTTTCAATTTAGACAAATTAAATGAAGGCACTAATACCAAAGAATTTGTGATTGCAATCATTTTCAGGAAGAAACTGAGTATTATCTGACAGAATTGCAGGGGTGCCAATACTTTTGGCCACCACTGTATGTGGTATCTACATACTCTGACTGACTTGGAGAATCATACTGCCCGGTCCGTTTTACTACATACTTTAGTGTACATGGTAAACCCAAAAAACAATTTTGGTATTGCAATTTTTTTGCAACTCAGCACACTTTTATTTTTTTTCTCTGCTTTCCAGTGCATCACATGATAAAATGAATGATGTAATTTAAAAGTGCAACTCACCCCACAAAAAACAAGCCATCATACTTCTATTTTGTTGGAATAGTAAAGGAGTTATGGCTCTTGGAAAAGGTGGAGGTGAAAACGGAAAATCACCCTGGGATGAAGGGGTTGAAGGGATTGTCCTCTTTCAGCAATCTATTGCACGCTAGCTTTGCTTGCTCTTACTGGGTTATATACTGAGTCTTCCCCACTACCCCTCTCTCTGTTTAGCTGCAGCATAATGTCAACAGCGCTGCACCCAAACAATACTAAACTCCGTAGCTTCTGCCATTTACATTCGCAGACCTGCTGAGTGGAGTGATTAGCTGCAGGGCTGTCGACGTAGCGTCACTGCTGAATCCACACAACAGGGACCAGAGCAACAAAACACAGTATTGGCGGTTTGTTTAACCCCTTTACGACCAATGGCGGACATAGCATGTCATGAGCAGTTTCCACATCATGACGTGCTATGTCCATTGTGATTTAAAACTGTCAATGCGTGTAAACATGCTGTGACAGTAACATGCTAACAGCTGAGCAGCACGGGAAGAGGTGCGGGGACCCATGCCGGTGGTCAACGTGCTCAGAGTGCTGTGTTTGGTCAGTCAATGTGACTGACACAGTATGATCATGCAGGAAGTATTAAAATATCAGCACCTCCCACATGATCCCCGCAGGAGCTTGACGCAGCTAACAACCGAGCTCCTGCAATGAGAGCCAGAGACGGTGCCAGCACAGCCCCAGGCTCATTATCCCTCCAGATGCCACGATTGAGAGCGATCGCAACATTTGAAAGGTTGTGAGAGGGAGGCGGCTCCCTCTCTAAATCCCATTGGCACCCCCGTGACCAAATCAAGGGGAGTCGATGGTTGTCACGGCACCCAGATGTCAAACAATAACCACCTGGTGTGCCATGTACAGTGGCCTGTTACACCCAGCCATAGACTGGTTATAACAGTGGTTCTGCCTGTGTAATCACACAGGTCTCATACATTGCAATGCATGATGCAAAAACAAAAAAGTACACACATTTAGTATTGCCACGTCTGGAACGATTTGATCTACAAAACTGTCTCACTAGTTAACGTTTTCAGTGAACACTGTAAAAAAAAAAAGTGGAAAAAACTATGGTTTTTCATCATACCGGTGGAAAAAAAGTAGAATAAAACACAGTCAAAAAGACCAATGTTACTAAAAAGAGTATCGCTGAAAATACAACCTTGCCCTTCAAAAAACAAGCCAACATACAGCCCCATCAGTGAAAAAAATAAAAAAGTTATAGCTCTCAGAATAAAGCGATGCAAAAACAATATTTTTTCTATAAAATAGTTTTTATTGTGAAGAAGTGACAAAACATAAAAAATTATATAAATGTGGTATCGCTGTAATCGTACTGACCCGAAGAGAAGAATAAATAAATGTTATCACTTTTACCACACTGTGAACGCCATTAAATAAAACCGCCCAAAAAACAATTTCTGAATTGCTCTTTTTTGTTAATTCTGCCTCCCAAAAATCATAATACAAAAGCGATCAAAAAATGTTATAAGCTAAAAAATGGTACCAATAAAAACATCAACTTGTCCCGCAAAAATAGAGCCCTCACATGACTCTGTCGGCGTGAAAATGATAGCTCTCAAAATATGGCGATGCAAAAACTTTATTTTGCAAAACAATGCGTCTTTTAGTGTGTGACAGCATGACAGCAGCCAAACATAAAAAAAACTATATACAGTGGCTTTTGGAAGTATTCACCCCTCTTCGTGTTTTGCTACCTAACATGGAATTTCACAGATTTTTTTTTAAGGGTTTGCATAAGTTTATATAAAAAACATGCCTACAAATGTGAACATTTGGTTTTCTTTTTATTGTGAAGAAAACAACATATAGGACAAAATACCTGAAAACTTCAGTGTGCATAACTATTCACCCCCCTAAAGTGACTACTTTGTTGTGCCTCCTTTTGCTGCAATTACAGCTGAAAGTCACTTTGGATAAGTCTCTGAGCTTTCTTTATCGCTTTGTCACTGGGAGTTTTGCCCATTACTCAAGGCAAAAGTGCTCCAGTTCCTTCAAGTCAGGTGGTTTCCTCTGATGAACACTAATCTTCAAGTCTGACTACAGATTCTCAATTGGATTAAGGTCTGAGCTTTCACTAGGCCACTGCAAAACATTTACACATTTCCCCTTAAAGCACTTGAGTGTTGCTTTAGCAGTATGCTTTGGGTCATTGTCTTTTTGGAAGGCTAACCTCCTTCCCAGTCTCAAATCACTGACAGACTGAAACAGGTTTTGCTGAAGAATATCCCTGTATTTAGCGCCATCCACCTTACCTCAGACTCGGACCATTTTCAATGTCTCTGCTGCTGAAAAACATCCCCACAGCATGATGTTGCGACCACTATGCTTCAGTGCGGTGTTCTTGGGTTGATGAGCTGTGTTGGTTTGGTGCCAGACATAGCATTTACCTTGGTGGCCAAAAAGTTCTATTTTGGTCTCATCTGACCACTGCACCTTCTTCCATACATTTGAGGAGTCTCCCACATGATATACAATTTTTTTTGTGTGTGAAGAGACAAGACACTGGTACCAGAACAGCATGGAGGTGTGGCAGAGGGGAGGAGTTTGATCAGGTCTCTGGGGACAGCATTGTCAGGAAAATGAGCTGAGGAGAAAAACAGCACGTGTACAAGTTCTGAGGTGGTTATGACACTAAAGAGAGAGACGGGAGGAGCAACAGTAGCGTCCGGAGCTCCTGTCAGGAAGAAAGGTGCCACGTATCCACCGAGGACAGACGTCCACGTTCAAGCCCCGAAGACCCAAGTGATGCCAGTAAAGGTTCCCAGCCCAGAAGTCGACGGTGAAGACTCGAGCGATGCCAGTCAAGATTCTTCATACGGGTGACGTCTGTCAACAGAACGGGAACAGGTTGTGGTGGCACAGTTCTCAGACGTGTGCGGCAGTGACAAGACGTCGCAAAAGCTTTTCAGTTGTCAGATTGGAGATTCATGGTCGGGTCGACGACCAAGCAGGATACACGAAACGGGCCGTTACCGCTGACAGGGACATATAGTACCGGTCACAGATAGAGGGAAAGACAGTAGTCATTCGAGGACCAGCAGACGCCAGAGCGGCATTGCAAAAGTGGATAGGGAGTTACGGGGCAAAGGGACAGCGAGTTGTGATAGGAACAGAGTATTGCCAAAGCTTTAAAAGACTGCCTCTTGCCCACTATAGTTAATATAGTTCCCCTTTCCTCCAATAGATCATTTGAAACTACCAACCCCTGAATTCTAGTGTACTCTGATAATTTATTCTGTTATGTGATTGGCTGCTAATTTTACTGTCAAATGTTGTAAAGAAATTGTTACCATATAATACATTTTACAGTTTATATTACTTGTTTGACTGCACTATATTTGGCGTATTCGGCAGGATGCAACATTCCAGTGCGGAAAAGGCGGGACAGGGTGATGGCGGACATGTCAGGAGAAGTATTGCCCTAGGGGCCCTGCTCAGTAACTTCCCAAAATTTGCGGGGAATAATATAGAGTTGAGGGATTGGGTGGAGAGACTGCAGATGATGATCAGCATGTACCCTATGACCCCAGCCATGCAGGCAGAGCTAGCCTTTATGCACAGTGACACTACTGACCTTGGTAACTTACCCATGCGCTTATTTAAATGAATTCAAGGGGAAAGTGAGACTATTGCTCTGCGGGAGGTGACGGCCCATATCGCCAAGAAGAGGAATTTCAAGGGCTAGGATCCTTAGACGAAGTACTGTGGGATCAATTTGTTGCCGGACTAAGGGAACCCTGCCTGCGACAGGCTCTGAAGGAGCAGTAACTGACTAATCCGGACATGACTTTCTTGGAAACGGGGCTGAGGCACAAGTTCGAGAAAAAGAGGCACCCGCCTTGATGGGTATGGTCTGGAGTCACCAGGTAGCTACCGCATCGGAGGCTAACAGGGAACCTGACTGGGCACGAGAATTTCGTCAGGATATTAGAAATATTCGAGGAGAGTTACACAATCTCAAAGGAGCCTCTAGTAACTTGCCAAAGGATGGCCCCTCAGATATATAAAAGAAGGACCAAGGAGAGGATGCTATACCCGCACATTCCTTGTCTCAGACCCGTCACCGGACGGAAGAGCAAAGAGTTGAATGTTGGAACTGTGGTGACTGAGGACATATATCCTGAGAGTGCCCAAGCCGGAGCCAAGGAAGAAGGGGGCATCCTTTAAACTAAGGAGCCCCACAGTTGAGGAGCACACCGTGGGGTACCATGTCCCAGGAGAAGGGGAGGAAGGCTCCGAAAACATTGTCTCTGAAAGGCCCATGATTTGGGACGGATTTGATGGGAAACGCATTCAATGTTTAATGGACATGGGGTGACCACTGTGGCTGAAGAATACTTCCACGCTCACTTCCCTGCAGTCAGCTGGTCCAACAAGGGGCCGAATATTAGACTAGTAGCTGCCAACCAGCTCCCCATTCCAGTGGCTGGGGTGATATGGATGACTGTCTGTATGTGTGGATGAAAATTAGGAAAGAAAAGGATTGTGTTGGTGAAAGGCCCAATAATCCCCGGGCCCATAGTGACATTGAGAATGAATAGCCTAAAGGAAGTAGGGGAGTTCCTGATTGGTGAATCACAAAGAGGCAACTGGAATCGCGTAACCAGGCGTCACGTTAGACAAAGTGTTTTTCAATAACTCATCCAAGGGAGTCAGGTCCAGAACTTACCAGACACCTCTCAGCTTCTTGGCAAAGTGATTATGCCTCCGGAGGCTGCCGTGACTCTACCCATTGGACAAACTACACTCACCCTCCCTGTAAGGGCTTGTGTACCTATCGAGGGGGTGAAGTTGCAATTTGAGCCCAGAGAAGGTGACAAAACCTGGGCTCTTGGTCACCTGAACTCTCACCCCAGTGCGGCACAGGCATGTGCCAGTATGCTGCGTTAACTTGAGCGAAATAAATTTATAGTTGAACCCTCAGAATGAAATCGCCCAGGTGAACTTAATGCCAGAGGATCTCCCCAAACTAGACTCCATTGAGTTAACACCCCTGGAAGGAGATCCATGGACTCTATCAGTGTCTCTCACTAAGAGAATAAAAGAAAGGGGAGCATGGGTTGGTTGCTCTCTCCTAGAACAGATGAAGGCTGACCTTACCGAATTTTCCCCTGAGCAAGCAGAACAAATTAAGGGCCTACTGCAGCGTTATCACGGGGTGTTCGCTCGTCGTGAAGACTATTTTGGGTGCACTGAGGCTATCCAGAATGAGATACCTATGGGGGACACCGCTCTCATTAGAGAGAGATACCGTAAGATTCTGCCACGAATGTATCAAGAAGTGAAAGACCTCTTGTCCCATATGTTACGAAATGGAGTAATTTGAGAAAGTCAGAGCCCTTGGGCTGCACCCATTGAACTAGTTCGGAAGAAGAATGGGACGGTTGAACGCTTGTACGATGTGGGATTCCTATCCCCTGCCGCGGATTGAAGAGTCCCTGTCTGATTTAGGAAAAGCTTAATATTTCTCCTCCCTCAAGCTGGCCAGCGGCTACTGGCAAGTTCCTATGGCCGACGTCACGGGGTTACCGTGACAGTTTGGAGCCAGAAGACCTCAGAGTCAGATGGCTCCTACTGCTGCTTTGAGAAGAAGCACTTCTCCTTCATTTTAAATGTGTTGGTTTCTTTTGGCAGAACAGGGGTTAAGCGGCCATCTTGAATTTCCCTGTTCACAGCTGAGCTAGGTTAATCACTCACTCTCCCTTTATAATCTGGGCTCTGACTCTGTTCTTTGTCAGAGCTAGCATCTTGCTGCATGGCTAGTGGAGAGTGGAGTTTATGAAAAGGAGCTTTGGAGGAATTACTTGTGACTGGTGTTTTGTTCGTATGTGTGGTTATTCCTTTTCCATTTTGGTTCATTCACCCTATCTTCACACCCTGGTGATTCCCTCTGTTATATGTGAGAGAATATTTTGTGTGCCTGGAGTTTTCTGTTTACCCCTTTCTGTGTTGCCCTGTTTGTCGGGTGGGTGTACTTCGGTGCACAGAAGCGCCCCTCTTCCCCGGGTGGGGGAGGAGATCAATCGGAGGGCTAACTCAAGAGTTAGGGAGAGGGTGGATGCCACGGCATCCTCATCTTCAGAGGTATCCTGTGGAATAGGGCAAGCAAGGGCGCCCCCTAGTGTTAGGGTCAGGGTAGGAGCCCCTGAACCCTGTGCACTCGGCAGCTGTGCCGTGACAGCCGATAAGGGTCGGTTGAAGACTGCCTTCATCCTCCCCATTGGTCTGTACGAGTTCAACCAGATGCCCTTTGGCCTAACTAACGCACCTGGAACTTTTCAACGGTTGATGGAGAGATCAATTTAAAAGCGAGCTTAATCTATCTGGATGACATTGTATTATTTTCCACCTTCGAGGAAGATCTCCGTCGGTTAGAACAAGTGTTAGAGAGGATCCAAAAGCTTGGGCTGAAGATTAATACTCTGAAATTTCACTTGTTCCAGAGGGAGATTGAGTATCTGGGGCACAGTCTCCTGTGCTGGGGTCTACCCCACCCAAGAAAAAGTGTTGGCTGTACAGAACTGGCCCATTCCGACTAATATAAGAGAGCTAAGAGCGTTCCTGGGCCTGGCAGGCTACTATCGAAGATTCATCAAAGATTTTGCCTAAATAGCGACCCCTCACCACAAGCTTCTGAGAGGATCAGCTGGGGAACATAGACAATGGGCCATTCAGTAGGGGCGCCGACAGCAAGAAGCCTTTTGTACCCTGAATATGGCATTAACCAATGCTCCCATATCGGCCTATGGCGACTTCTCCCAACCCTTCTTACTATACACGATGGAAGTCTGTACGGCTTAGGAGCAGTATTAGTGCAAATTCAAGAAGGCAAAGAACGGGTGATTGTATATGCTTGTTGGTCACTGAGAGAAACTGAAAGGAACCCTGATAACTACAGTTCATTCAAGTTAGAGCTGAAAAGGTTGTTAAGGATCTGTCAGGGTCAGAGGTTCAGGTGAGAACCGATAACAATCCCCTTGCTCATCGCGAAAATGCAAAGTTAGGAGCGCTGGAACAAAGGTGGGTTGCCAGAATATCCAAGTACCAGTGCTGAATCGCGTATTGGTCAAAAGCTCAGAATACCCATGCCGATATTTGTCTCAAGTCACTTCAATAAGTCCAAAGGGAGACACAGATGAAGATCTAGAAGGCGACGAGAACACGGATTTCACTCATTTTGCAGCCGACGTGGTGGCTGCTCAAGAAAAAGAAGGGGAGCGTAAACCAGGGCTGTGGAGTCGGTAAGCCACAGTTGCGACTCCGACTCCTGGATTTTATCAGGTTCCGGCTCCGACTCCGACTCCTTCATAAATGGCCAATTTGTAACAATAAATTTACTGTTGTAAAATATTAACATTGTGCTTATTCAGTTTCTCACCATCATATAAGTAATCAGACCACTTAGAGCAAAAACTATATTTATTAGAATACAATTAGAATATAGCAAATAACTTTTATAAACTTTTCTAAACTCTTGTAAGTAAATATGCAATAAACACTGTTATGCAGTTAATAAGAAGTCTATAAATTTGTCCTCAGAAAAAGTATTGCCTCTGTCAGATCCTCCTTCATGGATGCCCTCAAATCTGATCTAATTATTTTGAGAGCAGAGAACAACCTCTCTACACTAACTTGGGTTGGTGGCAAAGCAGTAACCACTCGGGCAACATCTCTGACAATGTCAGGATACAGAGGAATCGCTTGTTGCACTGTTATTTTTGATGAACGGTCAAATTTCTCAATTTCTTTTAGTGCACATGAAAAATTCTGCTGAAATGTACTGGCTGTGTTCTTTGATGGGGATGACTCTTCTATGCGGGAACGCTTTGCACGGTCCTTGTGATCCAAATATTTTTCTAAATTAAATTCTTCATCAGTTGATGAGGGTGAAGATGTGGCAGGACGACCAAATTCTTCTTGTTCCTCCTGACTGTTCTGCAACCCTTTCATCCTTACTGCTATTTCAAACAGAGCTTCTTTTCCTTTAGTTAGCTGTTGATCATCTAGAAGAATCCGATGCATTGGGTCTACCTAAACAGCTGCCAAAAGAATGTTATTTTGTAATAGTAGCTCCTCTCTCCGTTTCATTGATGTAGCAATGCCACTTGCAATTAACCCTCCTCTTTGGGACAGGCGAAACATCAGGTTCTTCCACTCCTTTAAGAAAATACCTGGAGTTAAGTCCTCTGCTTGTAATTTTTTAGTCACTGTAAATGGGTGCTCTAGCAATTTTTCCAGCTCAGTCACCTGATGCCACTGACTTTCATTTAGCGTCAGTTGAGGGTTAGCCATGTCTACAAGAAAGGTTTTCAGTTCAACCAAGCGCTGAATCATTAAGTAAGTACTGCCCCATCGTGTGGCTTGATCAATAATTGCCCTTTTTCCAGCACGTCTCTTCAAAATTGAGTCAACTTTAGGGGTTCTGGCAACAGTAGCCAATTTTCTCACCTTGCCAATCAGTGCAGCAGCATGTCCTTCTTGCAGACAGTCTCTTATAGCCAGCTGTAGCGTATGCACAACACAGCGCATGTGATGAATGAAAGAACGTATTGACACAGTTTCAACAAGATCATCTAAACTATCATGTTGCTGTTCATGTGAAGCAACTTCAATTTGCTCCTCAGTTACAATACTGTGTTCCTCTATTTCAAACATTTCTGTGTCTGTGGACCCAGAATGTTCTTCTAGCTGCTGGTCACCATCATTACTCTCATTCCTGGATCAGTAGTGGGCAGAGACCTCAACTTCGACTCATATGCCAGCAAGGTGGAGGTGGGGTACTGCTATGGGCTGGTTTTATTAAAGATTAGCTATTTGGACTTTTTTTTGGTTGAAAACTCAATGTCAACTTCCAAACCTACTGCCAGATTTTAGAAGCTGTGCTGCAGGAAAAGACTGCATCTTCCCAGAAAAACATGATTTTCATGCAGAACAATGCACAATCGCATGCAAAAATAATAAATAACTAATAATAATGAATAAAAAAACAAAAGTTGAAAAAAATAATGTATTCATTATTATTTATGTATTACATATATACATATATATATTTTTAGCTATGTATTTGTTATGTATGTTTTTTATTTATTGTTAATTCTTTTTTACACTTTTACTTTCAATAATTCCAATATTGTTTAGGATCCCATTTGTTATATTTACTTCATGGTCTATAGTCTATATTGGTCTATTATCACCATCATTTACCTATCTTCTTCCATGCACACAAAGTACGTTTATTATTAGGGGTAGTCATCATCCATTCATTTAATGCCTTCCTTGGATACTCGGTGCTAAAGATTTTTCTAAGCCCTTGCATATATCGGAGCAGCCACACTCATTCATTCATCCTTGACATGCTGTTGTTCTTAATAGTGCAATAACGCTCCTGCTACTCGTTGAGGTTCCTCGTCACCTCGTGTCGAAGTGCGCATGCTTGACCTTAACTCCTGGGTTCCTGCTCATGTAGCACAGCACAGCGGGACTCCGGCGCATGCTGGACGTACTTTGCACATCGCTACAATGGTGTCTGGGCCTGGCTTGCGTCTCGCTGCCCCGAAACAGAAAGAGGACATTACACCATCCCATGAGCCGACATGCTATGCGCCACACACGCGACTTGAATGCTTATTGATTTCAGCTGGAATTGCGGTTCTGGCCTCATTCTATTGGTCATTACACAATACTTTAATCCACAGCACTTTCTCCCCTTTACACACGTCACCTGCGGAAGCAGGGTAAAACACACATGTTGGGGCTCTTGGTTTGTCCTGTCTGATCGTGATCCTGCCCATTTCTCTGTAACCTGTTTCTGAGCCAGTCCTATCTCTACAAAGTCCTGAGTCTGATCTGCATTGTCCGCACCTACAGTGCTGGCCAAAAGTATTGGCACCCCTGCAATTCTGTCAGATAATACTCAGTTTATTCCTGAAAATGATTGCAATCACAAATTCTTTGGTATTATTCTCATCATTTAATTTGTCTTCAATGAAAAAAACACAAAAAGAATTGCCCTAAAGCCAAATTCGATATAATTCCACACCAAACCTAAAAAAGGGGGTAGACAAAAGTATTGGCACCCTTTGAAAAATCATGTGATGCTTCTCTAATTCGTGTAATTAACAGCACCTGTAACTTACCTGTGGCACCTAACTGGTGTTGGCTATAACTAAATCACACTTGCAGCCAGTTAACATGGATTAAAGTTGACTCAACCTCTGTCCTGTGTCCTTGTGTACCACATTGAGCATGGAGAAAAGAAAGAAGACCAAAGAACTGTCTGAGGACTTGAGAAACCAAATTGTGAGGAAGCATGAGCAATCTCAAGGCTACAAGTCCATCTCCAAAGACCTGAATGTTCCTGTGTCTTCCGTGCGCAGTGTCATCAAGAAGTTTAAAGCCCATGGCACTGTGGCTAACCTCCCTAGATGTGGACGGAAAAGAAAAATTGATGAGAGATTTCAACGCAAGATTGTGCGGATGGTGGATAAAGAACCTCGACTAACATCCAAACAAGTTCAAGCTGCCCTGCAGTCCGAGGGTACAACAGTGTCAACCCGTACTATCCGTCGACGTCTGAAGGAAAAGGGACTGTATGGTAGGATACCCAGGAAGACCCCACTTCTTACCCCGATACATAAAAAAGCCAGGCTGGAGTTTGCCAAAACGTACCTGAGAAAGCCTAAAACGTTTTGGAAGAATGTTCTCTGGTCAGATGAGACAAAAGTAGAGCTTTTTGGGAAAAAGCATCAACATAGAGTGTACAGGAAAAAAAGAGGCATTCAAAGAAAAGAACACGGTCCCTACAGTCAAACATGGCGGAGGTTCCCTGATGTTTTGGAGTTGCTTTGCTGCCTCTGTCACTGGACTGCTTGACCGTGTGCATGGCATTATGAAGTCTGAAGACTACCAACAAATTTTGCAGTATAATGTAGGGCCCAGTGTGAGAAAGCTGGGTCTCCCTCAGAGGTCATGGGTCTTCCAGCTGGACAATGACCCAAAACACACTTCCAAAAGCACTATAAAATGGTTTTAGAGAAAGCACTAGAGACTTCTAAGGTGGCCAGCAATGAGTCCAGACCTAAATCCCATAGAACACCTGAGGAGAGATCTCAAAATGGCAGTTTGGAGAAGGCACCCTTCAAATATCAGGGACCTGGAGCAGTTTGCCAAAGAAGAATGGTCTACAATTCCAGCAGAGCATTGTAAGAAACTCATTGATGGTTACCGGAAGCGGTTGTTCGCAGTTATTTTGGCTAAAGGTTGTGCAACCAAGTATTAGGCTGAGGGTGCCAATACTTTTGTCTGGCCCATTTTTGGAGTTTTGTGTGAAATGATCAATGATTTGATTTTTGCTTCATTCTCTTTTGTGTATTTTCCTTGCAAGCAAATTAAATGAAGAGAATAATACCAAAGAATTTGTGATTGCAACCATTTTCAATAAGAAACGGAGTATTATCTGACAGAATTGCAGGGGTGCCAATACTTTTGGCCAGCACTGTATACCGCTACCCTCACCAATTCAGTCTGAACCTGCACCTGTGACCCTGCTTGTGTTTCTTAACCTATCCTGTCCATTCCTGATCCAGAACCTGTTCTGTCTACCAGCCGAGCAGTCCAGATCCTGAACCTGTACTGTCTAACCAGCCACACGTCTTCCTATTTACCAGTTCCTTGCCGGTTCTGCTTCCCTGACCCTTTGGGGGACAGTTGCTGCGGCTCCGGGGTCTGCCCCACCGTCAGGGATTCTAGTGAAGAACCAAGTGGTCACTTAGTTATGCCTCTCCAGACTCTCCCCGGACTGTGGCATAGTAGTTCCACAACCACGTGCGTAACTCCCTACACTTTTCCCTATCTACCTAATCTCTAAATGTATTTTCTTACTGTACATCCTGTGACGTTTTGTTTGAGAAGAGTCTTTCCCCCGGATGATGATTTGTTTGAGGGCGGTACTAGAAGCTGTTGGGCGATGCTGGTATTACTCACTGCTTCTACATTATCTCCGCCCCCTGATGACGTCTTCGTTCACAGAAGCGACAGTTGAGATAGAAGCACTCACATCTCCCATGGCATCCATACCCATGATTCAGGACTTCTTCAGAGGGGGCAGCGATGCAAGAAACTAGTGAGTAATTGCAGCACTGTCCCCTGTGACATCCTGTTCCAGACAGGCAATGGACTCTGAGGGGAGTGAGTGCAGTCCAAGCCTTCTGTGACTTCACGTTTGAGACTCCTCAAATGAAACGTCACAGGAAGTACAGTAAAAAGCACATTTAGAGATTAGCTAGATATGGAAAAGTGTATTTGTGTAATAAAACTCATTACAAAAGTGGTTAGGGTGTAAGGATAGATATTTAGAAAATACATTTTAGGTGCCCAACCACCCCTTTGAGGCTACGAAGTCCCTGATTTTCCCAATTTATGTCCTTATACAAAGTAAGGCCAATCTTGAATCACTATTTTCATTCAGACAGTCTGAGGAGGGTATCGCAAACAAGGGATTGCACTGACTACTTCTCACATGATTGTGAAAAAGAACTTTGATCTTTATATCTCTCTCAAATCTGATCTGCAGTCCACTATTTTAGAATGATCTTCATGACGAAGATTTTGTATCTCTTCAGAAGCATTGCTGTAAACATTCCAAGGACTCGAATCTCTAAATTCCAAGCTCTATTCATCAAAGTGTTTTCGGCCAAAACTTTTTGAAAAGGCTCATAAAAATTTTTTGCAAATTGATGTTGCGAAAAAAAATTGCGATTTTTTTTATTTATTTTTTTTCTCTTATGGCAAAAATGTTATTCCAGTTTTTATAAGATGTGCAAAATTTATTAAGTGGGTCTTAATAAATTTGTGCGAAACGCCAGTCGTACTGATTCTGGGCCCAAGATTTGCACAAAAAGGGATGTTTTTTTCTAA
This sequence comes from Phyllobates terribilis, assembly GCF_046119375.1. Classification (NCBI taxonomy): domain Eukaryota; kingdom Metazoa; phylum Chordata; class Amphibia; order Anura; family Dendrobatidae; genus Phyllobates; species Phyllobates terribilis. Next base: position 27,263,441 of record NW_027362775.1, read on the forward strand.
TAATTTATGTCTGATGGGAGCCCCTCACGTTATGGTCTATGCTAAGCCTGCAATTTTAGACTTGACTAAAGGTTGGTGTATTTCAAATATGACACATACCTTATTTTTCAGATTATAAGACACACTTTCTTTCCTCAAAATTTGCAGGGGAAATGGGAGTGCGTCTTATAATCTGAATGTAGCTTACCGGCTGAGGTGGAGCAGGGACCCAGGGTCATTGCTGCAGGAAACTGGGGGCGTTTGGAGGAGTGCGGCGATGCTGTTGTTCCCAGGCTGGTAGGAGGGGGTGTTGGGCAGTGGAGGGGTTCGCCGACATTTTGAGAAAGCCTGGAGCCCCCACACTTTCCATGATTTTGAATGCAGTGGACTTTGGGAAAATGGTCGCCGAAGGCGGCGCATGGCAGATCGACATCTTGGTGCTGAGATATCAATCTACGCATGTGCCACCTTCACAAAATGTCAGCAGAGCCCCCGCACTACTGAACACCCTCTCCTACCAGCCTGGGGCCCACAGCATCGCCCCACTCCTGCCTCCAGCTACCGTAAAAACAGACTATAAGACGCACCATCATTTTATTTAAAAAAAATTTTTCCTATTTTCTTCTTCAAAATTTGTGGTACGTTTTATAATCCAGTGTTTCTAATAATCCGCAAAATACGGTAGGTGGTAACAGATTTAAAATTAGTTTGCTAAGCTTTGTTCTGCTAGATGAACTCTTGATACAGAAGATATGAAAGCATCCTCTTTTGCTTCAATTCTCCAACCATGTCTGCTATCATCACCGTTTGGAAACACTGGATGATTAAAAACATGTCCATTTATCTGAGATTTCCGTTAAATCATATTCCTTATCTAAATATGTCATCATGAGTTATTGACTCTAGCAGACGTGTGGAAGTTCCTCTCCTTTATCATTTGATGAGATTGTTAAAGGGCACCTGACAGCTGATACATGCTGCCCGTGGACCGGGCAGCATGTATCAGACACTAGCTGCACGACTTCAGCCATTCATGTGCAACTGTGAAACACTGCAGAGTTTCAGAGAAATACATAGTTTAATAGTCGCCGTGGACTGCGGCCATGGACACGTCTCTCCCTCTGCAGGGAGAGACCTCTCATTCTAGGGCAAGGTGTTGGCGAGAAGCCACCAGGGACCCTCCCGTCTGACAGTACCCGGTAGCTTTCCAACTATGTTTTTATCTGAAACACTATGGCATTTCAGAGTTAGACTTATATGGCTGGAATCATGCAGCCAGGGTTTGATACATGGTGCCCTTTGATCGGGCAGAATGCATCAGCTGTTAAGTTCCCTTTCGTCTCTTCAACATGGATAGTTTTTACCAATATCTGCAGATTAGACACTTTATCTTCCGTTTTCCCTTACTCTTGTAATTCTTCTTTCTTTCCCTTTCAAAACTTTTCTCTTAATACACAAGTCCTCAATTATTTACAAGTTGTTAAATGCCCCCCTGGATGATCAGAAACTCCCTTATATGGTCAAATGGAAGGAGGGTTCATCCTTTCCATTTACATGAACGCAGTGTCATTGAGCTCTAGTTGGGTCTCAAAAAACAACTACATGTATTAGTCCTATAGAACAGGGGTGAAGAAACCTCCATTTGGATATTCATACCATCCTTCGGGGACCGTACAAATTGTATGCTAACTCCACCCACAAATTAAGCCTTAACGCTGGCACTGGTGTCAGGACGTAATCAGCATTACGTAGTGAAAGCGTTCAGTAGTGAAAGCTGCATTGCATGTGCTCACAGAGTAAGAAGAAACTAAGGGGCATCAAAACTAAGCTGCCAACCCACGCACTGTAGTCCCCAGAAATCTGCTTGGCGGCAGGAAAAAAGGCCATCTAGGGCTGTAAATGGCCCTTGGCCCTGAGATTCTCCACCCTTGCTATAGAGATGCTATTTGACACTTGGAAGACTAGCCAACTGTTCTCAAGGTTTTTTCCTTTCTGTTGGAAAGGCTGTTTCCAACCAGGAATCTAAGCCATGCTTGGTGGTTTTGTCCAATAGTGAGTGGAATTCGGACTGATATTTTAAAACCTCTTTCTATGGTTACTAAAACTGACATCCAGGCACATCCAGGTTTAGCAGATCTGAATATTGTCGTTGAAGATATCCCACTTAAAATAAACTCATTTTCATCATGAAACTGGCAATTGAAATTGAAAAATATGGTCCCTGTGGTCATCCTAGTCTTTGGCTACTTCTTCTATTGAGTCTTAGGCTATGTTCACACACGTTGTGTTTTTTTCAATCAAAAATATGCAGCAAAACTGATCTCTGGCAGGAAATCTGCCTAAAAAATGCTTGTTTTGCTGCTTTTTTTCAGGGGTTTTTCAGCATTTTTTTCACTGTCCTTCTGTCTCTATTCATGCATGTACATAAAATTCTGTGAAAAAAAGAACCCCTTTCTATTTTGCCATCAAAAATGCTGAAAAAATGTACCTGCGTTTTTTGGTGCGTTTTTTCAACGGGTTTTTTTTACCACTCATTACTTCCTATGGGTGAAAAAACGCTGAAAGAAGTGACATGCTCTATTTTCCAAAAACCCAACCAAGGCAGAAAATACGCAGCAAAAAAACACAAGTTGTGTGAACAGAGAATTCTGGTTTCTCATAGACTTTGCTGGTACTTCAAAACGCAACTGAAAATTTGCATAAAAATCTGCCACAAAATTCGCTGAAAAACACAACGTGTGTGAACATAGTCTTAGTCTTTTGTTTGCTATTTTCTTTACCTCCTCACCCCTACCTACTCCCCCTCCAAATCTTTATTCTTCATCCCTTCCTCCTTCTTTCCCCATCTTGCACATCTTAAGTTTATTTCTTCTTTCTTCCTCTTCTCTTATTTTACTCATACTTGACAGGCTGACATATGATGGCATTTTCCATATCACATTATATGATATATACTACATTTTATATATGCTGGCCTGTGTGCTAGCAGATGTTTTCTTGTAACTGCTTGTTCTTGCAATTCTGTGTTATCTTGCTATACTTTTCATAAATAATGATAAAAATCTATTGCAGAAAAGCTGCCATTTTCTGAGACCTGTCCATCAATGGAGCTCTGGGGGTCTTGCTTTTTTGCATCCCGAGCTGCTGTTTTTTTATACTAATTTTTAACTTTTTTATTTTTGAAGGGAACAAAGGACTGATTATAAACTTTTGTATAATTGGATTTTTTATGTTTTATGAACAAAGTTTTTATTTTATTTTTACTTTACTTTACTTTTTAGTCACCTTAAAGGGAACATGTTACCAGTAGTGATGAGCGAGCATGCTCGTTACTCGAGATTTACGAGCATGGTCAAGCGTTTTCCGAGTATTTTCAGCGTGCTCGGGTGTTATGTTTGACTCACTCCGTGCACATGATTTGCAACTGTTTGACAGCTTTAATTCATGTGAGGAATGCCTGTTTCTTAGGCATTCCTCACATGTATTAAAGCTGTCAAACAATCGCAAATCATGCGCACAGAGAGACTTAAACATAACACCCGAGCACGCTGAAAATACTCGGCGAGCACTCGAGCATGCTCGATGAAAGGGTTAACAGAACATACTCGCTCATCACTAGTCATCAGAAATAATACTATTAACTTGCAGATATCCGGTTAATCTGCAAGTTTAACCGCACCCCCGGCCCTGACTGACATTGGCTCTGCATTGCGGCTGATTGTCAGTCAATGCTGGGGCGCCATTACAGCCGCTGCGGTCTATACTCGGAGCAGGTGACTTGGCCAGCACCACCCTCACCCCCATGACTGAAACTGAACGCTGGTGGGGAGAATACAGTTAATTTTCTCCCCGCTGCATTCGGCTACGCGCAGGCGCCGTGCAGCATGATAACGCTGTTGACATGCAGCTTAATGAATGGTGATTGTAAATGAAGCTGTTGTAGTTCTGAATGTAATGATAATGCGACTGCTGAAAAGTCATCTGTACAGAACAGGAAATCCAGTATTATGCTCAGCGATGTGTGAAAATTACAATATTTCAGTTTTTTCTTTTAAATATTGTAATATGGAAAATGGAAAGAAAATCTTTTTTCGATATCAATAATGATTTATTGTATTCCTATAGTAATAATGATCTAGAAGTTGACTTCTACAATTAAGTCCTGGTTGAAATCTTTTAATTAATTGGAAATTTCAAATTCCTTCTGTTTTATGAAAATGTTATTTCCAGTCCTCTCCTTGTATTAGACCTGTTAAAAGGGTTGTTAGGATGATACATAAAAGTGATAAAGCAATACCTCCCCCCCACCCCCCTGTGTTGGCATGCAGCTGGCACATGCCTGAGTCAGGTAGAGGATCATTTCAGAAGGAGTGGGCTTGTGTAAAGTGCGGGATCCTTTCTTACCATGTTGCATTTAGTTTACCTGTGGCTTGATGTTCACCAAGCTGTCCATGTAACCTTGAAGCGTCATTAGCATTTTTTGGAAAGTGGTGAGAAAAGCTTTTTAGCCTAACTTAATTCTCTTCAAAAAAACATAATATATATATACATATAATATTATCTGTGTTAAATTACCAGACTTGTAAAGACTTGATTGCAAGAGTCAAGAGTATTTATTTATTGAAACCTCTTTATTTTTCCATCAACAGTTCGTGTAATCTAAAAGAAGAAAAGCCAATAAAAACAATGCCGGCCTTCCACATTTTATATAAGAATTTTATCACAGGCTGTGATTCTTAGTTCACGACCGGCTGCCCTACTGTAAGTGGGAATATAGAATGTTATATATATGTGTGTGTGTGTGTGTGTGTGTGTGTGTTTTATACTGTCTGTAGTAACTATTTCTAATATATATTTGTACATACGTATATGTTTGTGTGTGTGTATATATCTTCACTGATTCACTCATAAAGAAAATCTTGATTGGCTCTGTTCTGCACTGTATCCTGCAACCTACCTGATTGACAGATCTCTCCTGTGTGTACATAGGGAGAGTCCTCTCAATTCCCTGGTGCATCACTGTGATAAGCTGGCTGAGAGAGTCACTGGCATTCGTGCTGCCAGGCTCTGATTCGTGCTACCCATGATTTACTCAGCACAAATTAGTTGACAGGTTCCCTTTAATGATTCCCATGCAGTCTACATACTTTATACAGCAGCTACTATGTTCATCCACTGTTATTTAATGAGGTGTTGTCAAGTTCTTAAATTGCTTTAATTACTTTTTAATGACAGCATGAAAATAATCAAGTTTGTCTTTGCCTTGTTTTTCCTATCTGCTGTCATTCTGCTATTAGAGATTTTATATTTTATAGCGTACCAGTAAAATCTGCTTGTGTCAAGAAACCCATTGCCAAAACTTTATCTTACGACTATTTTTTTTTTAAATCAAACGTTTTTTATTAATTTTTATAGGGCTCGGGGTATAGACATTACTGGGCAGGCTGGGAGCCTTCCCCAGTGATGTCCATACCCCCAGCCCTACTCAGTGATATTTATGCCCCCCAGCGTTATCTATGACCCCAGCTCACCCCATTGATGTATATGCCTCCCAGCCCTCCTCAGTGATGTCTATGCCCCCAGGGATGTCTGTGCCCCCTAGCCCTCCACATTGATGTATATGCACACCAGCTGTCCCTACTGATGTATATGCTTCTCAGCCCTCCCCAGTGATTTTAATGAAGAGGAGATTCTAATGTAATACAGCACTTTGTTTTGCAACTTTCAGAGTCTCTCTCTACTCCCTTGTAGCTTTTTATTTTTGTAAATCACTTTCTCAACTAACCTATTAATTTATTTTCTATAGACCATGCACAGCCCTGTGTGGATGATGGGAATGTGATACACTTTATTAAAAATCACATTCTTAATTTTTCTCAGTCATGTAGTAACAGTTATTCAAACCTCACGTTATGTAAAGGCAATTTTATTTAGTTGACATGATCAAATGGTATATACCGTATATACGCAAGTCTAAGCTGACTTTTTCAGAACATTTTTTATGTTGAAAAAGCCCCCCATCGGCTTATACGTTATATACTCAGGTATAGTATATACGTTCCGATGGTGGTGGGGAGGTTGCGGCAGCAGAAGAGCACTGCACAGGCAGTAGCCGCTGCTGCAGCTACCACGTGTGCCCGCTGCTAAAAGAAAATTAATACTCACTCTTCTCCATGCTCATGTGAGTGGAGAGGAGTGAATATTAATTTTCTTTAATAGCGCGCACTGTCAGCAGCGCCGCAGCTTCTGCTGCGGCTCAGCTATCCTCTGTGCCCACTATTAGAGAGAATGAATATTCACTCCTCTCCACTCCCATGGGCACACACAGGATTGTTGCTGACAGTATGCGCTGTTAAAGAAAGTGGATATTCACTCCTCTCCACGCCCATAGTCCTGGTGTGAAGAGGAGTGAATATCCCCACAGCTCACATTGGCATCTGAGGGCGCATGGCAGTGACATCATGCGATGCTCAAGTGCTGAGATGAACTAGTGGCAGAACAGGATACAGCGCTGGAGCAGAGGGGAGGAAGGAAGGTGAGTAAAAGAGTTTATTTTTTTCTTGTGTGCGGTGATGGGGGGGGCATGTATACCAGGATAGGGGGCCATGCATACCACGATTGGGGATGAGGGTTGCCATACATAGCAGGATTGGTGATAAGGTGACCATGCATACCCGGATTGGGGATGAGGGGACCATTCATACCAGAATTGGGTATGAGGGGACCATGCTTACCAGGATTGGTGATGACGGGAGCCATGCATACCAGGATTAGATGAGAGGGCCATATATACCAGGATTGGGGGACCATGCATATGAGGATTGGGGATGAGGGGGCCATACCTACCAGGATTGGGGATGAGGGACTCATGCATACCAGGATTAGGGTGAGGAACCCATGCATTCCAGGATTAGGGATGAGGGACCCACGCATACCAGGATTGGGGATGAGGGGCCCACGCATGCCAGGATTGGGGATGAGGGGCCCACGCATGCCAGGATTGGGGATGAGGGGCCCATGCATGCCAGGATTGGGGATGAGGGGCCCATGCATGCCAGGATTGGGGATGAGGGACCCATGCATACAAGGATTGGGGATGAGGGGCAATGCTTGCCAGGAAGGGGAAATTTACCAGTAGTTGCTGCATTTCCCACCCCTGGCTTATACTCGAGTCAATACTTTTTCCTATTTTTTGTGGTAAAATTAGGTGCCTCGGCTTTTATTCGGGTTGGCTTCTACTCTCGTATAATGTAAAAAACATTTAAAAAGACCAAAACGATAATAAGACAAAAACTGACCTAGTCTCTGTAGGACTTGGGTCCAGCCAACTGCCCTGAAACCTCAAACAATGTATAACATGATTGGTGTATAACATGTTTAATAATTATACAAAAAAGATGATTACATACAGATTAGTCAGGGCTCATATACTTGATAAATTTAATGTACTCAAGAATATAGAAAGTGCATAACATTCATATCAAGTGCAATGGGAAGCAAATATGCTTTACGTATACACAGCAGCAAATATGTGAATAAAATCCTATATCAATCCGCAGCATTACTAATGTTAATCTGCAGTTTTGGTATTCAGCACTTATGAGGAGTTTTTAGTACAGAGTAAATTAGCATGAGCTCACTATAAAAGAGTAATACAATACCAGCACCACCAATTAAAAGTGGGTCCATTTAGAGGGGTTGTGCCACCATAAAGAATACAGTAAACCAACCAGAAAAGGTGGAAATAGTTTTGTAATTCATAGTGATTCAAAATTATGCTTCATTCAAAAGTTACCAAGCTTTTATTTTTTGAATGCTGCTCTCTGGTGCCCCCTCATGTTATTCCATTACGTCCTGGTAGTGGGTGATCAGCTGGTTGAATTTGCGCAGTTCCTGTCATAAGAGCTCCCCACCCGCAGCGTGCACAATGTATTCTCTGTCACAAGGCTCAGATTCAGACCCTCCCCCTGCACTCACATCTGATTTCCTGGTGATTCACCCTCTCCCCCTGCACTCACAGCTCATCTCCAAGTGATTCACCCTCTCCCCCTGCACTCACATCTGGTTTCCTGGTGATTCACCCTCTCCCCCTGCACTCACAGCTCATCTCCAGGTGATTCACCCCACCCCCTGCACTCACATCTGATTTCCTGGTGATTCACCCTCTCCCCCTGCACTCACAGCTCATCTCCAGGTGATTCACCCTCTCCCCCTGCACTCACATCTGGTTTCCTGATGATTCACTCTCTCCCCTGCACTCACAACTGATCTCCGGGTGATTCACCCCACCCCCTGCACTCACATCTGGTTTCCTGGTGATTCACCCTCTCCCCCTGCACTCACAACTGATCTCCAGGTGATTCACCCCACCCCCTGCACTCACATCTGGTTTCCTGGTGATTCACCCTCTCCCCCTGCACTCACAACTGATCTCCAGGTGATTCACCCTCTCCCCCTGCACTCACAGATGATCTCCGGGTGATTCACCCCACCCCCTGCACTCACAGCTGTTCTGCAGATGAGACACCTCCTCCCCCTGCACTCACAACTGATCTCCACGTGATTCACCCCACCCCCTGCACTCACAGCTGTTCTGCAGATGAGACACCCTCTCCCCCTGCATTCACAGCTGATCTCCACGTGATTCACCCCACCCCCTGCACTCACAGCTGTTCTCCAGATGAGACACCCTCTCCCCCTGCACTCACAACTGATCTCCAGGTGATTCACCCATCTCCCTGCACTCACAGCTGATCTCCAGGTGAGACACCTCCTCCCCCTGCACTCACAGCTGATCTCCAGATGAGACACCCCCTCCCCCTGCACTCACAGCTGTTCTCCGGGTGAGACACCCCCTCCCTCTGCACTCATAGCTGATCTCTGGGTGAGACACCCCCTCCCCCTGCACTCACAGCTGAAATCTGGATGAGACACCTCCTCCCCCTGCGCTGACTGCTGATCTCCGGGTGAGATCATCTAGTTCACAGACTTGTAAGCAGCATAGCAGAGACTCTTCCTGTGCTTAGTCTGTGAATCAGATGATCTCACGCAGAGATCAGCTGTGAATGCAGGTGGAGGTAGTGAATCACCTGGAGATCAGCTGTCAGTGCAGGGGGAGGGGGTGTCTCACCCACAGATCAGCTGTGAGTGCAGGGGGAGGAGGTGTCTTACCTGGAGATCAGCTGTGAGTGCAGGGGGAGGGGGTATCTCACCTGGAGATCAGCTGTGAGTGCAGGAGGAGGGGGTATCTCACCTGGAGATCAGCTGTGAGTGCAGGGGGAGGGGGTATCTCACCTGGAGATCAGCTGTGAGTGCAGGAGGAGGGGGTGTCTCACCTGGAGATCAGCTGTGAGTGCAGGAGGAGAGGGTATCTCACCTGGAGATCAGCTGTGAGTGCAGGAGGAGGAGGTATCTCACCCGGAGATCAGCTGTGAGTGCAAGGGGAGGGGGTATCTCACCCGGAGATGAGCTGTGAGTGCAGGGGGAGGATGTGTCTCACCTGGAGATCAGCTGTGAGTGCAGGAGGAGAGGGTATCTCACCTGGAGATCAGCTGTGAGTGCAGAGGGAGGGGGTATCTCACCTGGAGATCAGCTGTGAGGCAGAGGGAGGGGGTATCTCACCTGGAGATCAGCTGTGAGGCAGGGGGAGGGGGTATCTCACCTGGAGATCAGCTGTGAGGCAGGGGGAGGGGGTATCTCACCTGGAGATCAGCTGTGAGGCAGGGGGAGGGGGTATCTCACCTGGAGATCAGCTGTGAGTGCAGGGGGAGGGGGTATCTCACCTGGAGATCAGCTTTGAGTGCAGGGGGAGGGGGTATCTCACCTGGAGATCAGCTGTGAGTGCAGGGGGAGGGGGTATCTCACCTGGAGATCAGCTGTGAGTGCAGGGGGAGGAGGTGTCTCACCTGGAGATCAGCTGTGAGTGCAGGGGGAGGGGGTATCTCACCTGGAGATCAGCTGTGAGCGCCTGGGGAGGGGGTGTCTCACCTGGAGATCAGCTGTGAGTGCAGATGGAGGGGGTATCTCACCTGGAGATCAGCTGTGAGCGCCTGGGGAGGGGGTATCTCACCCGGAGATCAGCTATGAAGCAGGGGGAGGAGGTTCCAACCTGAGATCAGCTGTGATTGCGGGGGGAGGGGGTGAATCACAGACACACTGTGCTTACAGCAAGGAGCCTTGTGACAGAGAATACATTTTGCACGCTGTCGGTTGGGAGCTCTTATGACAGAAACTGCGCAAATTCAACCAGCTGATCAACCACTACCAGAACATAGTGGAATAACGCCAGGGGGCGACAGAGAGCAGCATTCATAAAAGTAAAAGCTTGGTATCTTTTTAATGAAGAATAATTTTGAATCACCATAAATTACAAACTATTTCCACCTTTTCTGGTTGGTTACTTGTATTCATTATAGTGGCACAACCCCTTTAAGAAGGATACTACTCTGAGGTACAGGATAACACCAGAAAGGGTGTTCCCCCACTCGAATCGCCGCTACCAGTGCGGCTTCATCAGGAGTACCTGCATTAAAGAGCGTTCAAAGCTTGTGTGTACATGTATGTATATAATATATATTTATGTAACTCATAAATTAACTTACATCTGGAGGGGCGGCCGCCTCGGCAAACAGACATGCGCCAAATACTCTGACTTTGTTTCCTCGTAAGTGCTGGCCCAAGTACTGTGGTCCCCAGTAATCTGCCTGGGGGGCCACAGAGAAGCTGATCACGGGCCCGGGGTTCCCCAGCCCTGCTCTAATGGAAATGTACTGCAGAGGAAACAAGCTATTGCAATGACAATGACTCAAAAAGATCTAATCAAATAAAAGTTTAAGATCCAGTAGCAGTTTTGGTATTCAGCACTTATGAGGAGTTTTTAGTACAGAGTAAATTAGCATGAGCTCACTATAAAAGAGTAATACAATACCAGCACCACCAATTAAAAGTGGGTCCATTTAGAGGGGTTGTGCGACCATAAAGAATACAGTAAACCAACCAGAAAAAGTGAAAATAAATAGATTTGTAATTTATTGTGATTAAAAATTATGCTTCATTCAAAGGATACCAAACTTTTATTTTTTAAATTATGCTCTCTAGCGCCCCCTGGCGTTATTCCACTATGTTCTGGTAGTGGGTGATCAGCTGGTCAAGATTGCGCAGTTCCTGTCATAAGAGTTCCCCACCCGCAGCCTGCACAATGTATTGTCTGTCACAAGGCCCCCTGCTGTAAGCACAGTGTCTGTGATTCACCCCCTCCCCTTGTGCTCACTGCTCACCTCCTGCTGACTCACCCCCTCCTCCTGAACTCACAGCTGTTCTCCGGGGTATTCACCCTCTCTCCTTGCGCTCACCGCTCATATCCGGATGAGATACCCCCTCCTCCTGCACTCACAGCTGATCTCCGGGTGAGACACAGCCTCCCCCTGCACTCACAGCTCATCTCCAGGTGAGATACCCCCTCCCCCTGCACTCACAGCTGATCTCCAGGTGAGACACCTCCTCCCCCTGCACTCACAGCTGATCTCCAGGTGAGACACCCCCTCCCCCTGCACTCACAGCTGATCTCCAGGTGAGATACCCCTCCTTCTGCACTCACAGCTGATCTCCAGGTGAGATACCCCCTCCCCCTGCTCTCACAGCTGATCTCCGGGTGAGACACCTTCCCCCTGGGCTCACAGCTGATCTCCGGGTTAGACACCCCCTCCCCCTGTGCTAACAGCTCATATTCGGGTGAGATACCCCCTCCTCCTGCACTCACAGCTGATCCCCAGGTGAGACACCCCCTCCCCCTGCCTCACAGCTGATCTCCAGGTGAGACACCCCCTCCCCCTGTGCTAACAGCTCATATTCGGGTGAGATACCCCCTCCCCCTGCACTCACAGCTGATCTCCGGGTGAGATACCCCCTTCCCCTGCCTCACAGCTGATCTCCGGGTGAGACACTCCCTCCCCCTGCACTCACAGCTGATCTCCGGGTGAGACACCCCCTCCCCCTGCACTCACAGCTGAAATCTGGATGAGACACCTCCTCCTCCTGCCTCACAGCTGATCTCCGGGTGAGACACAGCCTCCCCCTGCACTCACAGCTCATCTCCAGGTGAGATACCCCCTCCCCCTGCACTCACAGCTGATCTCCAGGTGAGATACCCCCTCCCCCTGCACTCACAGCTGATCTCCAGGTGAGACACCTCCTCCCCCTGCACTCACAGCTGATCTCCAGGTGAGACACCCCGTCGCCCTGCACTCACAGCTGATCTCCAGGTGAGACACCTCCTCCCCCTGCACTCACAGCTGATCTCCAGGTGAGACACCCCCTCCCCCTGCACTCACAGCTGATCTCCAGGTGAGACACCCCCTCCCCCTGCACTCACAGCTGATCTCCAGGTGAGACACCCCCTCCCCCTGCACTCACAGCTGATCTCCAGGTGAGACACCCCCTCCCCCTGCACTCACAGCTGATCTCCAGGTGAGACACCCCCTCCCCCTGCACTCACAGCTGATCTCCAGGTGAGACACCCCCTCCCCCTGCACTCACAGCTGATCTCCAGGTGAGATACCCCCTCCCCCTGCACTCACAGCTGATCTCCAGGTGAGACACCCCCTCCCCCTGCACTCACAGCTGTTCTCCAGGTGAGATACCCTCTTCTCCTGCACTCACAGCTGTTCTCCAGGTGAGATACCCTCTTCTCCTGCACTCACAGCTGATCTCCAGGTGAGATACCCCCTCCTCCTGCACTCACAGCTGATCTCCAGGTGAGACACCTCCTCCCCCTGCACTCACAGCTGATCTCCAGGTGAGATACCTCCTCCTCCTGCACTCACAGCTGATCTCCAGGTGAGACACCTCCTCCTCCTGCACTCACAGCTGATCTCCAGGTGAGACACCTCCTCCTCCTGCACTCATAGTTGATCTCCAGGTGAGATACCCCCTCCTCCTGCACTCACAGATGATCTCCAGGTGAGATACCTCCTCCTGCACTCACAGCTGATCTCCAGGTGAGATACCCCCTCCTCCTGCACTCACAGCTGATCTCCAGGTGAGATACCCCCTCCTCCTGCACTCACAGCTGATCTCCAGGTGAGATACCCCCTCCTCCTGCACTCACAGCTGATCTCCAGGTGAGATACCTCCTCCTCCTGCACTCATAGCTGATCTCCAGGTGAGGTCATGTGCTTCACAGAATTGTAAGCAGGATAGCAGAGAGACTCTTCCTGTGCTTAGTCTGTGATGCAGATGATCTCACCCAGAGATCAGCTGTGAGTGCAGGAGGAGGTAGTGAATCACCCGGAGATCAGCTGTCAGTGCAAGAGGAGGGGGTATCTCACCTGGAGATCAGCTGTGAGTGCAGGGGGAGGGGTATCTCACCTGGAGATCAGCTGTGAGTGCAGGGGGAGGGGGTATCTCACCCAGAGATCACCTGTGAGTGCAGAGGGAGGGGGTGTCTCACCCAGAGATCAGCTGTGAGTGCAGGAGGAGGAGGTATCTCACCTGGAGATCAGCTGTGAGTGCAGGGGGAGGAGGTGTCTCACCTGGAGATCAGCTGTGAGTGCAGGGGGAGGGGGTGTCTCACCCAGAGATCAGCTATGAGTGCAGAGGGAGGGGGTGTCTCACCCAGAGATCAGCTGTGAGTGCAGGAGGAGGAGGTATCTCACCTGGAGATCAGCTGTGAGTGCAGGGGGAGGAGGTGTCTCACCCAGAGATCAGCTATGAGTGCAGAGGGAGGGGGTGTCTCACCTGGAGATCAGCTATGAGTGCAGAGGGAGGGGGTGTCTCACCTGGAGATCAGCTGTGAGTGCAGGGGGAGGGGGTATCTCACCTGGAGATCAGCTGTGAGTGCAGGGGGAGGGGGTATATCACCTGGAGATCAGCTGTGAGTGCAGGGGGAGGGGGTATCTCACCTGGAGATCAGCTGTGAGTGCAGGGGGAGGGGGTATCTCACCTGGAGATCAGCTGTGAGTGCAGGGGGAGGGGGTATCTCACCTGGAGATCAGCTGTGAGTGCAGGGGGAGGGGGTATCTCACTTGGAGATCAGCTGTGAGTGCAGGGGGAGGGGGTATCTCACCTGGAGATCAGCTGTGAGTGCAGGGGGAGGAGGTGTCTCACCTGCAGATCAGCTGTGAGTGCAGGGGGAGGGGGTATCTCACCTGGAGATCAGCTGTGAGTGCAGGGGGAGGGGGTGTCTCACCCAGAGATCAGCTGTGAGTGCAGGAGGAGGAGGTGTCTAAGCGGGAGAACAGCTGTGAGTGCAGGGGGAGGGGGTATCTCACCTGGAGATCAGCTGTGAGTGCAGGGGGAGGGGGTGTCTCACCTGGAGATCAGCTGTAAGTGCAGGAGGAGGAGGTGTCTAAGCGGGAGAACAGCTGTGAGCGCAGGGGGAGGGGGTGTCTCACCTGGAGATCAGCTGTGAGTGCAGGGGGAGGGGGTGTCTCCCCTGGAGATCAGCTGTGAGTGCAGGGGGAGGAGGTGTCTCACCTGGAGTTCAGCTGTGAGTGCAGGGGGAGGAGGTGTCTCACCTGGAGATCAGCTGTGAGTGCAGGGGGAGGGGGTATCTCACCTGGAGATCAGCTGTGAGTGCAGGGGGAGGGGGTGTCTCACCTGGAGATCAGCTGTGAGTGCAGGGGGAGGGGGTGTCTCACCTGGAGATCAGCTGTGAGTGCAGGGGGAGGAGGTGTCTCACCTGGAGATCAGCTGTGAGTGCAGGGGGAGGAGGTGTCTCACCTGGAGATCAGCTGTGAGTGCAGGGGGAGGAGGTGTCTCACCTGGAGATCAGCTGTGAGTGCAGGGGGAGGGGGTATCTCACCTGGAGATCAGCTGTGAGTGCAGGGGGAGGGGGTGTCTCACCTGGAGATCAGCTGTGAGTGCAGGGGGAGGGGGTGTCTCACCTGGAGATCAGCTGTGAGTGCAGGGGGAGGAGGTGTCTCACCTGGAGTTCAGCTGTGAGTGCAGGGGGAGGAGGTGTCTCACCTGGAGATCAGCTGTGAGTGTAGGGGGAGGGGGTGTCTCACCCAGAGATCAGCTGTGAGTGCAGGAGGAGGGTGTGAATCACCTGGAGATCAGCTGTGAGTGCAGGGGGAGGGGGTGTCTCACCTGGAGATCAGCTGTGAGTGCAGGGGGAGGGTCTGAATCTGAGCCTTGTGACCAAGAATACATTGTGCACTCTGCGGGTGGGGAGCTCTTATGACAGAAACTGCGCAAACTCGACCAGCTTATCACCCACTACCTGAGCGTAATGGAATATCGCCAGGTGGCGCCAGAGAGCAGCATTCAAGAAATAAAAGCTTGGTATCTGTTGAATGAAGCATAATTTTTAATCACTAGAAATTACAAAACTATTTCCACCTTTTCTAGTCGGTTTATGGTGGTACAACCCATTTAAGTAGGATACTATTCTGAGCTACTCAGTACAGGATAAGACCTGGAAGGGTGTTCCCCCACTCGAATCGCCGTTACTAGTGCGGCTTCATCAGGGGTACCTGCATTAAAGAGCGTTCAAAGCTTGTGTGTATATATTGATATAAAAACTAACTATTGAACCCGTTCTACGCCCGGGTGGCGAGCATTTTTATTGGTACATTTTTAATTTTATTAATGGCAGAGGAGTCGGCGCGTGCGCTTATCGCGCTATCCTGCGCCATTTTTTAAAGACATTATGTCTGCGAATTTACAGACAGTGTCTTCAGTAAAATGGAGCTGGATATCGCAGGATGCGCACGTTCTGACTCCGGCAACATAGCAGAGCGCACACCCGCCTATAGGGATAATTGTAATGCTCGGCGTGCGCATCCCACGATATCCAGCTCCATTTTATTGAAGACTCTGTCTGTGAATTCGCAAACGCAGTGTCTTCAATAAAATGGCGCAGCAGTGCGGTATACACACATACTGACTCTGGCGACTCACTGCACAGGTGACACTGATCCTGGCTACAGACAACAGAAAGCGTCCAAAATATATAAAATGTACTGATAATACGGGGGTGTACTCACTTATGCTGAGCCCCGTATATATAATGTACTGATAATACGGGGGTGTACTCACTTATGCTGAGCCCCGTATATATAATGTACTGATAATACAGGTGTGTACTCACTTACACTGAGCACTGTATATATAATGTACTGATAATACAGGGGGTGTACTCACTTATGCTGAGCACTGTATATATAATGTACTGATAATACAGGGGTGTACTCACTTATGCTGAGCCCTGTATATATAATGTACTGATAACACAGGGGTGTACTCACTTATGCTGAGCACTGTATATATAATGTACTGATAATACAGGGGTGTACTCACTTACACTGAGCACTGTATATATAATGTACTGATAATACAGGGTTGTACTCACTTATGCTGAGCGCTGTATATATAATGTACTGATAATAAAGGGGGTGTACTCACTTATGCTGAGACCTGTATATATAATGTACTGATAATACGGGGGTGTACTCACTTATGCTGAGCCCTGTGTATATAATGTACTGTTAATACAGTGATGTACTCACTTATACTGAGCACTGTATATATAATGTACTGATAATACGGGGGTGTACTCACTTATGCTGAGCCCCGTATATATAATGTACTGATAATACAGGTGTGTACTCACTTACACTGAGCACTGTATATATAATGTACTGATAATACAGGGGTGTACTCACTTATGCTGAGCACTGTATATATAATATACTGATAATACAGGGGTGTACTCACTTATACTGAGCACTGTATATATAATGTACTGATAATACAGTGGTGTACTCACTTATGCTGAGCACTGTATATGTAATATACTGATAATACAGGGGTGTACTCACTTATGCTGAGCTCTGTATATATAATGTACTGATAATACGGGGGTGTACTCACTTATGCTGAGCCCTGTATATGTAATGTACTGATAATACAGGGGTGTACTCACTTATGCTGAGCTCTGTATATATAATGTACTGATAATACAGTGGTGTACTCACTTACACTGAGCACTGTATATATAATGTACTGATAATACAGTGGTGTACTCACTTATACTGAGCACTGTATATATAATGTACTAATAATACAGTGGGTGTACTCACTTATGCTGAGCACTGCATATATAATGTACTGATAATACAGGGGGTGTACTCACTTATGCTGAGCCCTGTGTATATAATGTACTGATAATACAGGGGTGTACTCACTTATACTGAGCACTGTATATATAATGTACTGATAATACAGGGGGTGTACTCACTTATGCTGAGCCCTGTGTATATAATGTACTGTTAATACAGTGATGTACTCACTTATGCTGAGCCCTGTATATATAATGTACTGATAATACGGGGGTGTACTCACTTATGCTGAGCCCCGTATATATAATGTACTGATAATACAGGGTGTACTCACTTATGCTGAGCCCTGTGTATATAATGTACTGTTAATACAGTGATGTACTCACTTATGCTGAGCACTGCATATATAATGTACTGATAATACAGGGGGTGTACTCACTTATGCTGAGCACTGTATATATAATGTACTGATAATACAGGGGTGTACTCACTTATGCTGAGCACTGTATATATAATATACTGATAATACAGGGGTGTACTCACTTATACTGAGCACTGTATATATAATGTACTGATAATACAGGGGGTGTACTCACTTATACTGAGCACTGTATATATAATGTACTGATAATACAGGGGTGTACTCACTTATGCTGAGCACAGTATATATAATGTAATGATAATACAGGGGTGTACTCACTTATACTGAGCACTGTATATATAATGTACTGATAATACAGGGGGTGTACTCACTTATACTGAGCACTGTATATATAATGTACTGATAATACGGGGGTGTACTCACTTATGCTGAGCCCTGTATATGTAATGTACTGATAATACAGGGGTGTACTCACTTATGCTGAGCTCTGTATATATAATGTACTGATAATACAGTGGTGTACTCACTTACACTGAGCACTGTATATATAATGTACTGATAATACAGTGGTGTACTCACTTATGCTGAGCACTGTATATATAATGTACTGATAATACAGTGGTGTACTCACTTATGCTGAGCACTGTATATATAATGTACTGATAATACAGGGTGTACTCACTTATGCTGAGCCCTGTGTATATAATGTACTGTTAATACAGTGATGTACTCACTTATGCTGAGCACTGCATATATAATGTACTGATAATACAGGGGGTGTACTCACTTATGCTGAGCCCTGTGTATATAATGTACTGATAATACAGGGGTGTACTCACTTATACTGAGCACTGTATATATAATGTACTGATAATACAGGGGGTGTACTCACTTATGCTGAGCCCTGTGTATATAATGTACTGTTAATACAGTGATGTACTCACTTATGCTAAGCACTGCATATATAATGTACTGATAATACAGGGGGTGTACTCACTTATGCTGAGCCCTGTATATATAATGTACTGATAATACAGTGGTGTACTCACTTATGCTGAGCCCTGTGTATATAATGTACTGATAATACAGTGGTGTACTCACTTATACTGAGCACTGTATATATTATGTACTGATAATACGGGGGTGTACTCACTTATACTGAGCACTGTATATATAATGTACTGATAATACAGGGGTGTACTCACTTATGCTGAGCCCTGTATATATAATGTACTGATAATACAGGGGGTGTACTCACTTATGCTGAGCCCTGTGTATATAATGTACTGATAATACAGAGGTGTACTCACTTATGCTGAGCCCTGTGTATATAATGTACTGTTAATACAGTGATGTACTCACTTATGCTGAGCCCTGTGTATATAATGTACTGATAATACAGGGGGTGTACTCACTTATGCTGAGCCCTGTATATATAATGTACTGATAATACAGGGGTGTACTCACTTATGCTGAGCACTGTATATATAATGTACTGATAATACAGGGGTGTACTCACTTATGCTGAGCACTGTATATATAATGTACTGATAATACAGGGGGTGTACTCGCTTATGGTGAGCACTGTATATATAATGTACTGATAATACAGGGGGTGTACTCACTTATGCTGAGCCCTGTATATATAATGTACTGTTAATACAGGGTGTACTCACTTATGCTGAGCCCTGTATATATAATGTACTGATAATACAGTGGTGTACTCACTTATGCTGAGCCCTGTACATATAATGTACTGATAATACAGGGGGTGTACTCACTTATGCTGAGCCCTGTATATATAATGTACTGATAATACAGGGTGTACTCACTTATGCTGAGCACTGTATATATAATGTACTGATAATACAGGGGTGTACTCACTTATGCTGAGCCCTGTATATATAATGTACTGATAATACAGGGGTGTACTCACTTATGCTGAGCGCTGTATATATAATGTACTGATAATACAGGGGTGTACTCACTTATGCTGAGCGCTGTATATATAATGTACTGATAATACAGGGGTGTACTCACTTATGCTGAGCCCTGTATATATAATGTACTGATAATACAGGGGTGTACTCACTTATGCTGAGCCCCGTATATATAATGTACTGATAATACAGGGGTGTACTCACTTATGCTGAGCCCCGTATATATAATGTACTGATAATACAGGGGGTGTACTCACTTATGCTGAGCGCTGTATATATAATGTACTGATAGTACAGGGGGTGTACTCACTTATGGTGAGCACGGTATATATAATGTACTGATAATACAGGGGGTGTACTCACTTATACTGATCCCTGTATATATAATGTACTGATAATACAGGGGTGTACTCACTTATGCTGAGCACGGTATATATAATGTACTGATAATACAGGGGTGTACTCACTTATGCTGAGCACTGTGTATATAATGTACTGATAATACAGGGGGTGTACTCACTTATGCTGAGCTCTGTATATATAATGTACTGTTAATACAGTGATGTACTCACTTATGCTAAGCGCTGTATATATAATGTACTGATAATACAGGGGTGTACTCACTTATGCTGAGCCCCGTATATATAATGTACTGATAATACAGGGGGTGTACTCACGTATACTGAGCCCTGTATATATAATGTACTGATAATACAGGGTGTACTCACTTATACTGAGCCCTGTATATATAATGTACTGATAATACAGGGGGTGTACTCACTTATGCTGAGCCCTGTATATATAATGTACTGATAATACAGGGGTTTACTCACTTATACTGAGCCCTGTATATATGATGTACTGATAATACAGGGGGTGTACTCACTTATACTGAGCCCTGTATATATAATGTACTGATAATACAGGGGGTGTACTCACTTATACTGAGCCCTGTATATATAATGTACTGATAATACAGGGGGTGTACTCACTTATGCTGAGCCCTGTATATATAATGTACTGATAATACAGGGGGTGTACTCACTTATGCTGAGCCCTGTATATATAATGTACTGATAATACAGGGGTGTACTCACTTATGCTGAGCACTCTATATATAATGTACTGATAATACAGGGGTGTACTCACTTATACTGAGCTCTGTATATATAATGTACTGATAATACAGGGGTGTACTCACTTATGCTGAGCACTGTATATATAATGTGCTGATAATACAGGGGTGTACTCACTTATGCTGAGCTCTGTATATATAATGTACTGATAATACAGGGGTGTACTCACTTATGCTGAGCCCTGTATATATAATGTACTGATAATACAGGGTGTACTCACTTATACTGAGCCCTATATATATAATGTACTGATAATACAGGGGGTACTCACTTATGCTGAGCACTGTATATATAATGTACTGATAATACAGGGGTGTACTCACTTATGCTGAGCACTGTATATATAATGTACTGATAATACAGGGGGTGTACTCGCTTATGGTGAGCACTGTATATATAATGTACTGATAATACAGGGGGTGTACTCACTTATGCTGAGCCCCGTATATATAATGTACTGATAATACTGGATGTACTCACTTATGCTGAGCACTGTATATATAATGTACTGATAATACAGGGGTGTACTCACTTATGCTGAGCCCTGTATATATAATGTACTGATAATACAGGGGTGTACTCACTTATGCTGAGCGCTGTATATATAATGTACTAATAATACAGGGGTGTACTCACTTATGCTGAGCACGGTATATATAATGTACTGATAATACAGGGGTGTACTCACTTATGCTGAGCCCTGTATATATAATGTACTGATAATACAGGGGTGTACTCACTTATGCTGAGCCCCATATATATAATGTACTGATAATACAGGGGGTGTACTCACTTATGCTGAGCGCTGTATATATAATGTACTGATAATACAGGGGGTGTACTCACTTATGCTGAGCGCTGTATATATAATGTACTGATAATACAGGGGGTGTACTCACTTATGCTGAGCACGGTATATGTAATGTACTGATAATACAGGGGTGTACTCACTTATGCTGAGCACTGAATATATAATATACTGATAATACAGGGGGTGTACTCACTTATGCTGAGCTCTGTATATATAATGTACTGTTAATACAGGGGTGTACTCACTTATGCTGAGCCCCGTATATATAATGTACTGATAATACAGGGGGTGTACTCACTTATGCTGAGCTCTGTATATATAATGTACTGTTAATACAGGGGTGTACTCACTTATACTGAGCCCTGTATACAGTCATATGAAAAAGTTTGGGCACCCCTATTAATTTTAAGCTTAATGTTTTATAAAAATTGGTGTTTTTGCAACAGCTATTTCAGTTTGATATATGTAATAACTGTTGGACACAGTAATGTTTCTGCCTTGAAATGAGGTTTATTGTACTAACAGAAAATGTGCAATCTGTATTCAAACAAAATTTGACAGGTGCATAAGTATGGGCACCTCACCAGAAAAGTGACATTAATATTTAGTAGATCCTCCTTTTGCAAAAATAACAGCCTCTAGTCGCTTCCTGTAGCTTTTAATGAGTTCCTGGATCCTGGATGAAGGTATTTTTGACCATTCCTCTTTACAAAACAATTCCAGTTCAGTTAAGTTTGATGGTCGCCGAGCATGGACAGCCCTCTTCAAATGATCCCACAGATGTTCAATGATATTCAGGTCTGGGGACTGGGATGGCCATTCCAGAACATTGTAATTGTTCCTCTGCATGAATGCCTGAGTAGATTTGGAGCGTGTTTTGGATCATTGTCTTGCTGAAAGATCCATCCCCTGCGTAACTTCAACTTTATCACTGATTCTTGAAAATTATTGTCAAGAATCTGCTGATACTGAGTGGAATCCATGCGTCCCTCAACTTTAACAAGATTCCCGGTGCCGGCATTGGCCACACAGCCCCAAAGCATGATGGAACCTCCACCAAATTTTACTGTGGGTAGCAAGTGTTTTTCTTGGAATGCTGTGTTTCTTTGCCACCATGCATAATGCCTTTTTGTATGACCAAACAACTCAATCTTGGTTTCATCAGTCCATAGGACCTTCTTCCAAAAAGAAATTGGCTTCTCCAAATGTGCTTTTGCATACCTCAGCCGACTCTGTTTGTGGCGTGCTTGCAGAAACGGCTTCTTTCGCATCACTCTCCCATACAGCTTCTCCTTGTGCAAAGTGCGTTGTATAGTTGACCGATGCACAGTGACACCATCTGCAGCAAGTTGATTCTGCAGCTCTCTGGAGGTGGTCTGAGGATTGTCCTTGACTGATGTCACCATTCTTCTTCTCTGCCTTTCTGAAGTTTTTCTTGGCCTGCCACTTCTGGCCTTAACAAGAACTGTCCCTGTGTTCTTCCATTTCCTTACTATGTTCCTCACAGTGGAAACTGACAGGTTAAATCTCTGAGACAGCTTTTTGTATCCTTCCCCTGAACAACTATGTTGAATAATCTTTGTTTTCAGATCATTTGACAGTTGTTTTGAGGAGCCCATGATGGCACTCTTCAGTGGAGCTTCAAACAGGAGAACAACTTGTAAGTGGCTACTTTAAGTAGCTTTTCTCATGATTGCATACACCTGGCTATGAAGTTCAAAGCTCAATGAGGTTACAAAACCAAAAAAAGTGCTTTAGTAAGTCAGTAAAAAGTAGGTAGGAGTATTTAAAACAAGAAAATGATAAGGGTGCCCATACTTATGCACCTGTCAAATTTTGTTTGAATGCAGATTGCACATTTTCTGTTAGTACAGTAAACCTCATTTCAAGGCAGAAACATTACTGTGTCCAACAGTTATTACATATATCAAACTGAAATAGCTGTTGCAAAAACACCAATTTTTAGAAAACATTAAGCTTAAGAATAATAGGGGTGCCCAAACTTTTTCATATGACTGTATATAATGTACTGATAATACAGGGTGTACTCACTTATACTGAGCCCTGTATATATAATGTACTGATAATACAGGGGGTGTACTCACTTATGCTGAGCACTGTATATATAATGTGCTGATAATACAGGGGTGTACTCACTTATGCTGAGCCCTGTATATATAATGTACTGATAATACAGTGGTGTACTCACTTATGCTGAGCCCTGTATATATAATGTACTGATAATACAGTGGTGTACTCACTTATGCTGAGCCCCGTATATATAATGTTCTGATAATACAGGGGTGTACTCACTTACACTGAGCACTGTATATATAATGTACTGATAATACAGGGGTGTACTCACTTATGCTGAGCCCTGTCTATATAATGTACTGATAATACAGGGGGTGTACTCACTTATGCTGAGCACTGTATATATAATGTACTGATAATACAGGGGTGTACTCACTTATGCTGAGCACTGTATATATAATGTACTGATAATACAGGGGGTGTACTCACTTATACTGAGCCCTGTATATATAATGTACTGATAATACAGGGTGTACTCACTTATACTGAGCCCTGTATATATAATGTACTGATAATACAGGGGTGTACTCACTTACACTGAACACTGTATATATAATGTACTGATAATACAGGGGTGTACTCACTTATGCTGAGCCCTGTATATATAATGTACTGATAATACAGGGGTGTACTCACTTATGCTGAGCCCTGTATATATAATGCACTGATAATACAGGGGGTGTACTCACTTATGCTGAGCTCTGTATATATAATGTACTGTTAATACAGGGGTGTACTCACTTATGCTGAGCGCTGTATATATAATGTACTGATAATACTGGGGTGTACTCACTTATGCTGAGCGCTGTATATATAATGTACTGATAATACAGGGGGTGTACTCACTTATGTTGAGCACTGTATATATAATGTACTGATAATACAGTGGTGTACTCACTTATGCTGAGCACTGTATATATAATGTACTGATAATACAGGGGTGTACTCACTTATGCTGAGCACTGTATATATAATGTACTGATAATACAGGGGTGTACTCACTTACGCTGAGCACTGTATATATAATGTACTGATAATACAGGGGTGTACTCACTTACACTGAACACTGTATATATAATGTACTGATAATACAGGGGTGTACTCACTTATGCTGAGCCCTGTATATATAATGTACTGATAATACAGGGGTGTACTCACTTATGCTGAGCCCTGTATATATAATGCACTGATAATACAGGGGGTGTACTCACTTATGCTGAGCACTGTATATATAATGTACTGATAATACATGGGTGTACTCACTTATGCTGAGCACTGCATATATAATGTACTGATAATACAGGGGTGTACTCACTTATGCTGAGCACTGTATATATAATGTACTGATAATACAGGGGTGTACTCACTTATGCTGAGCGCTGTATATATAATGTACTGATAATACAGGGGTGTACTCACTTATGCTGAGCGCTGTATATATAATGTACTGATAATACAGGGGTGTACTCACTTATACTGAGCGCTGTACATATAATGTACTGATAATACAGGGGTGTACTCACTTATACTGAGCACTGTATATATAATGTACTGATAATACAGGGGTGTACTCACTTATACTGAGCCCTCTATATATAATGTACTGATAATACAGGGGTGTACTCACTTATGCTGAGCCCTGTATATATAATGTACTAATAATACAGTGGTGTACTCACTTATGTTGAGCACTGTATATATAATGTACTGATAATACAGGGGTGTACTCTCTTATGCTGAGCCCTGTATATATAATGTACTAATAATACAGTGGTGTACTCACTTATGTTGAGCACTGTATATATAATGTACTGATAATACAGGGGTGTACTCACTTATACTGAACCCTGTATATATAATGTACTGATAATACAGGGGGTGTACTCACTTATGTTGAGCACTGTATATATAATGTACTGATAATATAGGGGGTGTACTCACTTATGCTGAGCCCTGTATATATAATGTACTGATAATACAGTGGTGTACTCACTTATACTGAGCACTGTATATATAATGTACTGATAATACTGGGGTGTACTCACTTATGCTGAGCACTGTATATATAATGTACTGATAATACAGGGGTGTACTCACTTATGCTGAGCACTGTATATATAATGTACTGATAATACAGGGGTGTACTCACTTATGCTGAGCGCTGTATATATAATGTACTGATAATACAGGGGTGTACTCACTTATGCTGAGCGCTGTATATATAATGTACTGATAATACAGGGGTGTACTCACTTATACTGAGCGCTGTACATATAATGTACTGATAATACAGGGGTGTACTCACTTATACTGAGCACTGTATATATAATGTACTGATAATACAGGGGTGTACTCACTTATACTGAGCCCTCTATATATAATGTACTGATAATACAGGGGTGTACTCACTTATACTGAGCACTGTATATATAATGTACTGATAATACAGGGGTGTACTCACTTATACTGAGCACTGTATATATAATGTACTGATAATACAGGGGTGTACTCACTTATACTGAGCCCTGTATATATAATGTACTGATAATACAGGGGTGTACTCACTTATGCTGAGCCCTGTATATATAATGTACTGATAATACAGGGGTGTACTCTCTTATGCTGAGCCCTGTATATATAATGTACTAATAATACAGTGGTGTACTCACTTATGTTGAGCACTGTATATATAATGTACTGATAATACAGGGGTGTACTCACTTATGCTGAGCACTGTATATATAATGTACTGATAATACAGGGGTGTACTCACTTATGCTGAGCACTGTATATATAATGTACTAATAATACAGGGTGTACTCACTTATACTGAGCCCTGTATATATAATATACTGATAATACAGGGGTGTACTCACTTATGTTGAGCCCTGTATATATAATGTACTGATAATACAGGGGTGTACTCTCTTATGCTGAGCCCTGTATATATAATGTACTAATAATACAGTGGTGTACTCACTTATGCTGAGCCCTGTATATATAATGTACTGATAATACAGGGGTGTACTCTCTTATGCTGAGCCCTGTATATATAATGTACTAATAATACAGTGGTGTACTCACTTATGCTGAGCCCTGTATATATAATGTACTAATAATACAGTGGTGTACTCACTTATGTTGAGCACTGTATATATAATGTACTGATAATACAGGGGTGTACTCACTTATACTGAACCCTGTATATATAATGTACTGATAATACAGGGGGTGTACTCACTTATGTTGAGCACTGTATGTATAATGTACTGATAATATAGGGGGTGTACTCACTTATGCTGAGCCCTGTATATATAATGTACTGATAATACAGTGGTGTACTCACTTATGCTGAGCCCTGTATAAATAATGTACTGATAATACAGGGGTGTACTCACTTATACTGAGCACTGTATATATAATGTACTGATAATACAGGGGTGTACTCACTTATGCTGAGCACTGTATATATAATGTACTGATAATACAGGGGTGTACTCGCTTATGCTGAGCACTGTATATATAATGTACTGATAATACTGGGGTGTACTCACTTATGCTGAGCACTGTATATATAATGTACTGATAATACAGGGGTGTACTCACTTATGCTGAGCACTGTATATATAATGTACTGATAATACAGGGGTGTACTCACTTATGCTGAGCACTGTATATATAATGTACTGATAATACATGGGTGTACTCACTTATGCTGAGCACTGTATATATAATGTACTGATAATACAGGGGTGTACTCACTTATGCTGAGCACTGCATATATAATGTACTGATAATACAGGGGTGTACTCACTTATGCTGAGCACTGCATATATAATGTACTGATAATACAGGGGTGTACTCACTTATGCTGAGCACTGTATATATAATGTACTGATAATACAGGGGGTGTACTCACTTATGGTGAGCACTGTATATATAATGTACTGATAATACAGGGGTGTACTCACTTATTCTGAGCACTGCATATATAATGTACTGATAATACAGGGGTGTACTCACTTATGCTGAGCACTGTATATATAATGTACTGATAATACAGGGGTGTACTCACTTATGGTGAGCACTGTATATATAATGTACTGATAATACATGGGTGTACTCACTTATGCTGAGCACTGTATATATAATGTACTGATAATACAGGGGTGTACTCACTTATGCTGAGCACTGTATATATAATGTACTGATAATACAGGGGTGTACTCACTTATGCTGAGCACTGTATATATAATGTACTGATAATACATGGGTGTACTCACTTATGCTGAGCACTGTATATATAATGTACTGATAATACAGGGGTGTACTCACTTATGCTGAGCACTGCATATATAATGTACTGATAATACAGGGGTGTACTCATTTATGCTGAGCACTGTATATATAATGTACTGATAATACAGGGGTGTACTCACTTATGCTGAGCACTGTATATATAATGTACTGATAATACTGGGGTGTACTCACTTATGCTGAGCTCTGTACATATAATGTACTGATAATACAGGGGTGTACTCACTTATGCTGAGCGCTGTACATATAATGTACTGATAATACAGGGGTGTACTCACTTATACTGAGCACTGTATATATAATGTACTGATAATACAGGGGTGTACTCACTTATACTGAGCCCTCTATATATAATGTACTGATAATACAGGGGTGTACTCACTTATGCTGAGCCCTGTATATATAATGTACTGATAATACAGGGGTGTACTCTCTTATGCTGAGCCCTGTATATATAATGTACTAATAATACAGTGGTGTACTCACTTATGTTGAGCACTGTATATATAATGTACTGATAATACAGGGGTGTACTCACTTATACTGAACCCTGTATATATAATGTACTGATAATACAGGGGTGTACTCACTTATGCTGAGCCCTGTATATATAATGTACTGATAATACAATGGTGTACTCACTTATGCTGAGCACTGTATATATAATGTACTCATAATACAGTGGTGTACTCACTTATGCTGAGCACTGTATATATAATGTACTGATAATACAGGGGTGTACTCACTTATACTGAGCCCTGTATATATAATGTACTGATAATACAGGGGTGTACTCACTTATGCTGAGCACTGTATATATAATGTACTGATAATACAGGGGTGTACTCACTTATACTGAGCCCTGTATATATAATGTACTGATAATACAGGGGGTGTACTCACTTATGCTGAGCTCTATATATATAATTTACTGATAATACCGGGGTGTACTCACTTATGCTGAGCACTGTATATATAATGTACTGATAATACAGGGGTGTGCTCACTTATGCTGAGCACTGTATATATATAATGTACTGATAATACAGGGGTGTACTCACTTATACTGAGCCCTGTATATATAATGTACTGATAATACAGGGGTGTACTCACTTATGCTGAGCACTGTATATATAATGTACTGATAATACAGGGGTGTACTCACTTATACTGAGCCCTGTATATATAATGTACTGATAATACAGGGGGTGTACTCACTTATGCTGAGCCCTGTATATATAATGTACTGATAATACAGGGGTGTACTCACTTATACTGAGCACTGTATATATAATGTACTGATAATACAGGGGTGTACTCACTTATGCTGAGCACTGTATATATAATGTACTGATAATACAGGGGTGTACTCACTTATGCTGAGCACTGTATATATAATGTACTGATAATACTGGGGTGTACTCACTTATGCTGAGCACTGTATATATAATGTACTGATAATACAGGGTGTACTCACTTATTCTGAGCTCTGTATATATAATGTACTGATAATACAGGGTGTACTCACTTATGTTGAGCACTGTATATATAATGTACTGATAATACAGGGTGTACTCACTTATGTTGAGCACTGTATATATAATGTACTGATAATACAGGGTGTACTCACTTATGTTGAGCACTGTATATATAATGTACTGATAATACAGTGGTGTACTCACTTATGCTGAGCACTGTATATATAATGTACTGATAATACAGGGGTGTACTCACTTATGCTGAGCACTGTATATATAATGTACTGATAATACAGGGGTGTACTCACTTATACTGAGCCCTGTATATATAATGTACTGATAATACAGGGGTGTACTCACTTATGCTGAGCACTGTATATATAATGTACTGATAATACCGGGGTGTACTCACTTATGCTGAGCACTGTATATATAATGTACTGATAATACCGGGGTGTACTCACTTATGCTGAGCACTGTATATATAATGTACTGATAATACAGGGGGTGTACTCACTTATGCTGAGCACTGTATATATAATGTACTGATAATACAGGGGGTGTACTCACTTATGCTGAGCCCTGTATATATAATGTACTGATAATACAGGGGTGTACTCACTTATGCTGAGCACTGTATATATAATGTACTGATAATACAGGGTGTACTCACTTATACTGAGTCCTGTATATATAATGTACTGATAATACAGAGGTGTACTCACTTATGCTGAGCGCTGTATATATAATGTACTGATAATACAGGGGTGTACTCACTTATGCTGAGCCCTGTATATATAATATACTGATAATACAGGGGTGTACTCACTTATGCTGAGCCCTGTATATATAATATACTGATAATACAGGGGTGTACTCACTTATGCTGAGCCCTATATATAAAGTACTGATAATACAGGGGTGTACTCACTTATGCTGAGCGCTGTATATATAATGTACTGATAATACAGTGGTGTACTCACTTATGCTGAGCACTGTATATATAATGTACTGATAATACAGTGGTGTACTCACTTATGCTGAGCACTGTATATATAATGTACTGATACTACAGGGGTGTACTCACTTATACTGAGCCCTGTATATATAATGTACTGATAATATAGGGGTGTACTCACTTATGCTGAGCGCTGTATATATAATGTACTGATAATACAGGGGTCTACTCACTTATGCTGAGCACTGTATATAGAATGTACTGATAATACAGGGTCTACTCACTTATGCTGAGCACTGTATATATAATGTACTGATAATACAGGGTGTACTCACTTATTCTGAGCTCTGTATATATAATGTACTGATAATACAGGGTGTACTCACTTATTCTGAGCTCTGTATATATAATGTACTGATAATACAGGGTGTACTCACTTATTCTGAGCTCTGTATATATAATGTACTGATAATACAGGGTGTACTCACTTATGTTGAGCCCTGTATATATATTGTACTGATAATACTGGGGGTGTACTCACTTATACTGAGCCCTGTATATATAAAGTACTGATAATACAGGGGTGTACTCACTTATACTGAGCCCTGTATATATAATGTACTGATAATACAGTGGTGTACTCACTTATACTGAGCACTGTATATATAATGTACTGATAATACAGGGGGTGTACTCACTTATACTGAGCACTGTATATATAATGTACTGATAATACCGGGGTGTACTCACTTATGCTGAGCGCTGTATATATAATGTACTGATAATACAGGGGTGTACTCACTTATGCTGAGCACTGTATATATAATGTACTGATAATACCGGGGTGTACTCACTTATGCTGAGCCCTGTATATATAATGTACTGATAATACAGGGGTGTACTCACTTATGCTGAGCACTGTATATATAATGTACTGATAATACAATGGTGTACTCACTTATGCTGAGCCCTGTATATATAATGTACTGATAATACAGGGGTGTACTCACTTATGCTGAGCACTGTATATATAATGTACTGATAATACAGTGGTGTACTCACTTATGCTGAGCACTGTATATATAATGTACTGATAATACAGGGGTGTACTCACTTATGCTGAGCACTGTATATATAATGTACTGATAATACCGGGGTGTACTCACACTGAGCACTGTATATATAATGTACTGATAATACAGGGGTGTACTCACTTATACTGAGCCCTGTATATATAATGTACTGATAATATAGGGATGTACTCACTTATGCTGAGCGCTGTATATATAATGTACTGATAATACCGGGGTGTACTCACTTATGCTGAGCACTGTATATATAATGTACTGATAATACAGGGGTGTACTCACTTATACTGAGCCCTGTATATATAAAGTACTGATAATACAGGGGTGTACTCACTTATGTTGAGCGCTGTATATATAATGTACTGATAATACAGGGGTGTACTCACTTATGCTGAGCACTGTATATATAATGTACTGATAATACACGGTGTGTACTCACTTATGCTGAGCCCTGTATATATAATGTACTGATTATACAGGGCTCAGCATAAGTGAGTACACCTCCTGTATTATCAGTACATTATATATACAGGGCTCAGCATAAGTGAGTACACACCGTGTATTATCAGTACATTATATATACAGTGCTCAGCATAAGTGAGTACACCCCTGTAGTATCAGTACATTATATATACAGCGCTCAACATAAGTGAGTACACCCCTGTATTATCAGTACTTTATATATACAGGGCTCAGTATAAGTGAGTACACCCCTGTATTATCAGTACATTATATATACAGTGCTCAGCATAAGTGAGTACACCCCGGTATTATCAGTACATTATATATACAGCGCTCAGCATAAGTGAGTACACCCCCTGTATTTATAATGTACTGATAATACAGGGGTGTACTCACTTATGCTGAGCACTGTATATATAATGTACTGATAATACAGGGGTGTACTCACTTATACTGAGCCCTGTATATATAATGTACTGATAATACAGGGGGTGTACTCACTTATGCTGAGCTCTATATATATATAATGTACTGATAATACCGGGGTGTACTCACTTATGCTGAGCACTGTATATATAATGTACTGATAATACAGGGGGTGTACTCACTTATGCTGAGCCCTGTATATATAATGTACTGATAATACAGTGGTGTACTCACTTATGCTGAGCACTGTATATATAATGTACTGATAATACAGGGGTGTACTCACTTATGCTGAGCACTGTATATATAATGTACTGATAATACAGGGTGTACTCACTTATACTGAGCCCTGTATATATAATGTACTGATAATAAAGGGGTGTACTCACTTATGCTGAGCGCTGTATATATAACGTACTGATAATACAGGGGTGTACTCACTTATGCTGAGCCCTGTATATATATTGTACTGATAATACTGGGGGTGTACTCACTTATGCTGAGCGCTGTATATATAATGTACTGATAATACAGGGTGTGTACTCACTTATTCTGAGCCCTGTATATATAATGTACTGATAATACAGGGGTGTACTCACTTATGCTGAGCCGTATATATAAAGTACTGATAATACAGGGGTGTTCTCACTTATGCTGAGCGCTGTATATATAATGTACTGATAATACAGGGGTGTACTCACTTATGCTGAGCGCTGTATATATAATGTACTGATAATACAATGGTGTACTCACTTATGCTGAGCCCTGTATATATAATGTACTGATAATACAGGGGTGTACTCACTTATGCTGAGCACTGTATATATAATGTACTGATAATACAGTGGTGTACTCACTTATGCTGAGCACTGTATATATAATGTACTGATAATACAGGGGTGTACTCACTTATGCTGAGCACTGTATATATAATGTACTGATAATACAGGGGTATACTCACTTATGCTGAGCACTGTATATATAATGTACTGATAATACCGGGGTGTACTCACACTGAGCACTGTATATATAATGTACTGATAATACAGGGGTGTACTCACTTATGCTGAGCACTGTATATATAATGTACTGATAATACAGGGGTGTACTCACTTATACTGAGCCCTGTATATATAATGTACTGATAATACAGGGGGTGTACTCACTTATGCTGAGCACTGTATATATAATGTACTGATAATATAGGGGTGTACTCACTTATGCTGAGCACTGTATATATAATGTACTGATAATACAGGGGTGTACTCACTTATGCTGAGCACTGTATATATAATGTACTGATAATATAGGGGTGTACTCACTTATGCTGAGCACTGTATATATAATGTACTGATAATACAGTGGTGTACTCACTTATGCTGAGCCCTGTATATATAATGTACTGATAATATAGGGGTGTACTCACTTATACTGAGCGCTGTATATATAATGTACTGATAATACCGGGGTGTACTCACTTATGCTGAGCACTGTATATATAATGTACTGATAATACAGGGGTGTACTCACTTATACTGAGCCCTGTATATATAAAGTACTGATAATACAGGGGTGTACTCACTTATGCTGAGCGCTGTATATATAATGTACTGATACTACAGGGGTGTACTCACTTATGCTGAGCACTGTATATATAATGTACTGTTAATACAGGGGTGTACTCACTTATGCTGAGCCCTGTATATATAATGTACTGATAATACAGGGGGTGTACTCACTTATGCTGAGCACTGTATATATAATGTACTGATAATACAGGGGTGTACTCACTTATGCTGAGCACTGTATATATAATGTACTGATAATACTGGGGTGTACTCACTTATGCTGAGCACTGTATATATAATGTACTGATAATACAGGGTGTACTCACTTATTCTGAGCTCTGTATATATAATGTACTGATAATACAGGGTGTACTCACTTATGTTGAGCACTGTATATATAATGTACTGATAATACAGGGTGTACTCACTTATGTTGAGCACTGTATATATAATGTACTGATAATACAGGGGGTGTACTCACTTATGCTGAGCACTGTATATATAATGTACTGATAATATAGGGGTGTACTCACTTATGCTGAGCGCTGTATATATAATGTACTGATAATACTGGGGTGTACTCACTTATGCTGAGCACTGTATATATAATGTACTGATAATACAGGGGTGTACTCACTTATGCTGAGCACTGTATATATAATGTACTGATAATACAGGGTGTACTCACTTATGTTGAGCACTGTATATATAATGTACTGATAATACAGGGGGTGTACTCACTTATGCTGAGCACTGTATATATAATGTACTGATAATATAGGGGTGTACTCACTTATGCTGAGCGCTGTATATATAATGTACTGATAATACAGGGGTGTACTCACTTATGCTGAGCACTGTATATATAATGTACTGATAATACAGGGTGTACTCACTTATGTTGAGCACTGTATATATAATGTACTGATAATACAGGGGGTGTACTCACTTATGCTGAGCACTGTATATATAATGTACTGATAATATAGGGGTGTACTCACTTATGCTGAGCACTGTATATATAATGTACAGATAATACAGGGGTGTACTCACTTATGCTGAGCACTGTATATATAATGTACTGATAATACCGGGGTGTACTCACTTATGCTGAGCACTGTATATATAATGTACTGATAATACAGGGGTGTACTCACTTATACTGAGCCCTGTATATATAAAGTACTGATAATACAGGGGTGTACTCACTTATGCTGAGCGCTGTATATATAATGTACTGATACTACAGGGGTGTACTCACTTATGCTGAGCACTGTATATATAATGTACTGATAATACAGGGTGTACTCACTTATTCTGAGCTCTGTATATATAATGTACTGATAATACAGGGTGTACTCACTTATGTTAAGCACTGTATATATAATGTACTGATAATACAGGGTGTACTCACTTATGTTGAGCACTGTATATATAATGTACTGATAATACAGGGTGTACTCACTTATTCTGAGCTCTGTATATATAATGTACTGATAATACAGGGTGTACTCACTTATGTTGAGCACTGTATATATAATGTACTGATAATACAGGGTCTACTCACTTATGCTGAGCACTGTATATATAATGTACTGATAATACAGGGGTGTACTCACTTATTCTGAGCTCTGTATATATAATGTACTGATAATACAGGGTGTACTCACTTATTCTGAGCTCTGTATATATAATGTACTGATAATACAGGGTGTACTCACTTATGTTGAGCCCTGTATATATATTGTACTGATAATACTGGGGGTGTACTCACTTATACTGAGCACTGTATATATAATGTACTGATAATACAGGGGGTGTACTCACTTATACTGAGCACTGTATATATAATGTACTGATAATACAGGGGGTGTACTCACTTATGCTGAGCACTGTATATATAATGTACTGATAATACAGGGGGTGTACTCACTTATGCTGAGCCCTGTATATATAATATACTGATAATACAGTGGTGTACTCACTTATGCTGAGCACTGTATATATAATGTACTGATAATACAGGGGTGTACTCACTTATACTGAGCCCTGTATATATAATATACTGATAATACAGGGGTGTACTCACTTATGCTGAGCGCTGTATATATAACGTACTGATAATACAGGGGTGTACTCACTTATGCTGAGCCCTGTATATATATTGTACTGATAATACTGGGGGTGTACTCACTTATGCTGAGCGCTGTATATATAATGTACTGATAATACAGGGGTGTACTCACTTATGCTGAGCGCTGTATATATAATGTACTGATAATACAGGGGTGTACTCACTTATGCTGAGCCCTGTATATATAATGTACTGATAATACAATGGTGTACTCACTTATGCTGAGCCCTATATAATGTACTGATAATACAGGGGTGTACTCACTTATGCTGAGCACTGTATATATAATGTACTGATAATACAGTGGTGTACTCACTTATGCTGAGCACTGTATATATAATGTACTGATAATACAGTGGTGTACTCACTTATGCTGAGCACTGTATATATAATGTACTGATAATACAGGGGTGTACTCACTTATGCTGAGCACTGTATATATAATGTACTGATAATACAGGGGTGTACTCACTTATACTGAGCCCTCTATATATAAATTACTGATAATACAGGGGTGTACTCACTTATGCTGAGCGCTGTATATATAATGTACTGATAATACAGGGGTGTACTCACTTATACTGAGCCCTCTATATATAAATTACTGATAATACAGGGGTGTACTCACTTATGCTGAGCTCTATATATATATATATAATGTACTGATAATACAGGGGTGTTCTCACTTATGCTGAGCACTGTATATATAATGTACTGATAATACAGGGGGTGTACTCACTTATGCTGAGCCCTGTATATATAATGTACTGATAATACAGTGGTGTACTCACTTATGCTGAGCACTGTATATATAATGTACTGATAATACAGGGGTGTACTCACTTATGCTGAGCACTGTATATATAATGTACTGATAATACAGGGTGTACTCACTTATACTGAGCCCTGTATATATAACGTACTGATAATACAGGGGTGTACTCACTTATGCTGAGCGCTGTATATATAACGTACTGATAATACAGGGGTGTACTCACTTATGCTGAGCCCTGTATATATAATGTACTGATAATACAATGGTGTACTCACTTATGCTGAGCCCTGTATATATAATGTACTGATAATACAGGGGTGTACTCACTTATGCTGAGCGCTGTATATATAACGTACTGATAATACAGGGGTGTACTCACTTATGCTGAGCCCTGTATATATAATGTACTGATAATACAATGGTGTACTCACTTATGCTGAGCCCTGTATATATA
This sequence comes from Phyllobates terribilis, assembly GCF_046119375.1. Lineage (NCBI taxonomy): Eukaryota > Metazoa > Chordata > Amphibia > Anura > Dendrobatidae > Phyllobates > Phyllobates terribilis. Next base: position 27,300,503 of record NW_027362775.1, read on the forward strand.
ATGTACTGATAATACAGGGGTGTACTCACTTATGCTGAGCGCTGTATATATAACGTACTGATAATACAGGGGGTGTACTCACTTATGCTGAGCACTGTATATATAATGTACTGATAATACAGGGGTGTACTCACTTATGCTGAGCGCTGTATATATAATGTACTGATAATACAGGGGTGTACTCACTTATGCTGAGCACTGTATATATAATGTACTGATAATACAGTGGTGTTCTCACTTATGCTGAGCACTGTATATATAATGTACTGATAATACAGGGGTGTACTCACTTATGCTGAGCACTGTATATATAATGTACTGATAATACAGGGTGTACTCACTTATGCTGAGCGCTGTTTATATAATGTACTGATAATACAGAGGTGTACTCACTTATACTGAGCGCTGTACATATAATGTACTGATAATACAGGGGTGTACTCACTTATGCTGAGCCCTGTATATATAATGTACTGATAATACAGGGGTGTACTCACTTATGCTGAGCGCTGTATATATAATGTACTGATAATACAGAGGTGTACTCACTTATACTGAGCGCTGTACATATAATGTACTGATAATACAGGGGTGTACTCACTTATACTGAGCACTGTATATATAATGTACTGATAATACAGGGGTGTACTCACTTATACTGAGCCCTCTATATATAATGTACTGATAATACAGGGGTGTACTCACTTATGCTGAGCCCTGTATATATAATGTACTAATAATACAGTGGTGTACTCACTTATGTTGAGCACTGTATATATAATGTACTGATAATACAGGGGTGTACTCTCTTATGCTGAGCCCTGTATATATAATGTACTAATAATACAGTGGTGTACTCACTTATGTTGAGCACTGTATATATAATGTACTGATAATACAGGGGTGTACTCACTTATACTGAACCCTGTATATATAATGTACTGATAATACAGGGGGTGTACTCACTTATGTTGAGCACTGTATATATAATGTACTGATAATATAGGGGGTGTACTCACTTATGCTGAGCCCTGTATATATAATGTACTGATAATACAGTGGTGTACTCACTTATGCTGAGCCCTGTATATATAATGTACTGATAATACAGGGGTGTACTCACTTATACTGAGCACTGTATATATAATGTACTGATAATACTGGGGTGTACTCACTTATGCTGAGCACTGTATATATAATGTACTGATAATACTGGGGTGTACTCACTTATGCTGAGCACTGTATATATAATGTACTGATAATACAGGGGTGTACTCACTTATGCTGAGCACTGTATATATATAATGTACTGATAATACAGGGGTGTACTCACTTATGCTGAGCGCTGTATATATTATGTACTGATAATACAGGGGTGTACTCACTTATGCTGAGCCCTGTATATATAATGTACTGATAATACAGGGGTGTACTCACTTATGCTGAGCACTGTATATATAATGTACTGATAATACAGGGGTGTACTCACTTATGCTGAGCACTGCATATATAATGTACTGATAATACAGGGGTGTACTCACTTATGCTGAGCACTGCATATATAATGTACTGATAATACAGGGGTGTACTCACTTATGGTGAGCACTGTATATATAATGTACTGATAATACAGGGGTGTACTCACTTATGCTGAGCACTGTATATATAATGTACTGATAATACATGGGTGTACTCACTTATGCTGAGCACTGTATATATAATGTACTGATAATACAGGGGTGTACTCACTTATGCTGAGCACTGCATATATAATGTACTGATAATACAGGGGTGTACTCACTTATGCTGAGCACTGCATATATAATGTACTGATAATACAGGGGTGTACTCACTTATGCTGAGCACTGTATATATAATGTACTGATAATACAGGGGTGTACTCACTTATGGTGAGCACTGCATATATAATGTACTGATAATACAGGGGTGTACTCACTTATGCTGAGCACTGTATATATAATGTACTGATAATACAGGGGTGTACTCACTTATGGTGAGCACTGTATATATAATGTACTGATAATACATGGGTGTACTCACTTATGCTGAGCACTGTATATATAATGTACTGATAATACAGGGGTGTACTCACTTATGCTGAGCACTGTATATATAATGTACTGATAATACAGGGGTGTACTCACTTATGCTGAGCACTGTATATATAATGTACTGATAATACATGGGTGTACTCACTTATGCTGAGCACTGCATATATAATGTACTGATAATACAGGGGTGTACTCACTTATGCTGAGCACTGTATATATAATGTACTGATAATACAGGGGTGTACTCACTTATGCTGAGCACTGTATATATAATGTACTGATAATACTGGGGTGTACTCACTTATGCTGAGCTCTGTACATATAATGTACTGATAATACAGGGGTGTACTCACTTATGCTGAGCGCTGTATATATAATGTACTGATAATACAGGGGTGTACTCACTTATACTGAGCGCTGTACATATAATGTACTGATAATACAGGGGTGTACTTACTTATACTGAGCACTGTATATATAATGTACTGATAATACAGGGGTGTACTCACTTATACTGAGCCCTCTATATATAATGTACTGATAATACAGGGGTGTACTCACTTATGCTGAGCCCTGTATATATAATGTACTGATAATACAGGGGTGTACTCACTTATACTGAACCCTGTATATATAATGTACTGATAATACAGGGGTGTACTCACTTATGCTGAGCCCTGTATATATAATGTACTGATAATACAATGGTGTACTCACTTATACTGAGCCCTGTATATATAATGTACTGATAATATAGGGGTGTACTCACTTATGCTGAGCGCTGTATATATAATGTACTGATAATACAGGGGTGTACTCACTTATGCTGAGCACTGTATATATAATGTACTGATAATACCGGGGTGTACTCACTTATGCTGAGCACTGTATATATAATGTACTGATAATACAGGGGTGTACTCACTTATACTGAGCCCTGTATATATAAAGTACTGATAATACAGGGGTGTACTCACTTATGCTGAGCGCTGTATATATAATTTACTGATACTACAGGGGTGTACTCACTTATGCTGAGCACTGTATATATAATGTACTGATATTACAGGGTGTGTACTCACTTATTCTGAGCTCTGTATATATAATGTACTGATAATACAGGGTGTACTCACTTATGTTGAGCACTGTATATATAATGTACTGATAATACCGGGGTGTACTCACTTATGCTGAGCCCTGTATATATAATGTACTGATAATACAGGGGTGTGCTCACTTATGCTGAGCACTGTATATATAATGTACTGATAATACAGGGGTGTGCTCACTTATGCTGAGCACTGTATATATAATGTACTGATAATACAGGGGTGTACTCACTTATACTGAGCACTGTATATATAATGTACTGATAATACAGGGGTGTACTCACTTATACTGAGCACTGTATATATAATGTACTGATAATACCGGGGTGTACTCACTTATGCTGAGCGCTGTATATATAATGTACTGATAATACAGGGGTGTACTCACTTATGCTGAGCGCTGTATATATAATGTACTGATAATACAGGGGTGTACTCACTTATGCTGAGCACTGTATATATAATGTACTGATAATACAGGGGTGTACTCACTTATGCTGAGCACTGTATATATAATGTACTGATAATACAGGGGTGTACTCACTTATACTGAGCCCTGTATATATAATGTACTGATAATACAGGGGTGTACTCACTTATGCTGAGCACTGTATATATAATGTACTGATAATACAGGGGTGTACTCACTTATACTGAGCCCTGTATATATAATGTACTGATAATACAGGGGGTGTACTCACTTATGCTGAGCTCTATATATATAATGTACTGATAATACCGGGGTGTACTCACTTATGCTGAGCACTGTATATATAATGTACTGATAATACAGGGGGTGTACTCACTTATGCTGAGCACTGTATATATAATGTACTGATAATACAGTGGTGTACTCACTTATGCTGAGCACTGTATATATAATGTACTGATAATACAGGGGTGTACTCACTTATGCTGAGCCCTGTATATATAATGTACTGATAATACAGGGTGTACTCACTTATGCTGAGCCCTGTATATATATTGTACTGATAATACTGGGGGTGTACTCACTTATGCTGAGCGCTGTATATATAATGTACTGATAATACAGGGGTGTACTCACTTATGCTGAGCCCTGTATATATAATGTACTGATAATACCGGGGTGTACTCACACTGAGCACTGTATATATAATGTACTGATAATACAGGGGTGTACTCACTTATACTGAGCCCTATATATAAAGTACTGATAATACAGGGGTGTACTCACTTATGCTGAGCGCTGTATATATAATGTACTGATAATACAGGGGTGTACTCACTTATGCTGAGCCCTGTATATATAATGTACTGATAATACAATGGTGTACTCACTTATGCTGAGCCCTGTATATATAATGTACTGATAATACAGGGGTGTACTCACTTATGCTGAGCACTGTATATATAATGTACTGATAATACAGTGGTGTTCTCACTTATGCTGAGCACTGTATATATAATGTACTGATAATACAGGGGTGTACTCACTTATGCTGAGCACTGTATATATAATGTACTGATAATACAGGGGTGTACTCACTTATGCTGAGCCCTATATATATATAATGTACTGATAATACAGTGGTGTACTCACTTATGCTGAGCCCTGTATATATAATGTACTGATAATACAGGGGTGTACTCACTTATGCTGAGCACTGTATATATAATGTACTGATAATACAGTGGTGTACTCACTTATGCTGAGCACTGTATATATAATGTACTGATTATACAGGGGTGTACTCACTTATGCTGAGCACTGTATATATAATGTACTGATAATACCGGGGTGTACTCACACTGAGCACTGTATATATAATGTACTGATAATACAGGGGTGTACTCACTTATACTGAGCCCTGTATATATAATGTACTGATAATACAATGGTGTACTCACTTATGCTGAGCCCTGTATATATAATGTACTGATAATACAGGGGTGTACTCACTTATGCTGAGCCCTGTATATATAATGTACTGATAATACAATGGTGTACTCACTTATGCTGAGCCCTGTATATATAATGTACTGATAATACAGGGGTGTACTCACTTATGCTGAGCACTGTATATATAATGTACTGATAATACAGTGGTGTTCTCACTTATGCTGAGCACTGTATATATAATGTACTGATAATACAGGGGTGTACTCACTTATGCTGAGCACTGTATATATAATGTACTGATAATACCGGGGTGTACTCACACTGAGCACTGTATATATAATGTACTGATAATACAGGGGTGTACTCACTTATACTGAGCCCTGTATATATAATGTACTGATAATACAGGGGGTGTACTCACTTATGCTGAGCACTGTATATATAATGTACTGATAATATAGGGGTGTACTCACTTATGCTGAGCACTGTATATATAATGTACTGATAATACAGGGGTGTACTCACTTATGCTGAGCCCTGTATATATAATGTACTGATAATATAGGGGTGTACTCACTTATACTGAGCGCTGTATATATAATGTACTGATAATACCGGGGTGTACTCACACTGAGCACTGTATATATAATGTACTGATAATACAGGGGTGTACTCACTTATACTGAGCCCTGTATATATAATGTACTGATAATACAATGGTGTACTCACTTATGCTGAGCCCTGTATATATAATGTACTGATAATACAGGGGTGTACTCACTTATGCTGAGCCCTGTATATATAATGTACTGATAATACAATGGTGTACTCACTTATGCTGAGCCCTGTATATATAATGTACTGATAATACAGGGGTGTACTCACTTATGCTGAGCACTGTATATATAATGTACTGATAATACAGTGGTGTTCTCACTTATGCTGAGCACTGTATATATAATGTACTGATAATACAGGGGTGTACTCACTTATGCTGAGCACTGTATATATAATGTACTGATAATACCGGGGTGTACTCACACTGAGCACTGTATATATAATGTACTGATAATACAGGGGTGTACTCACTTATACTGAGCCCTGTATATATAATGTACTGATAATACAATGGTGTACTCACTTATGCTGAGCCCTGTATATATAATGTACTGATAATACAGGGGTGTACTCACTTATGCTGAGCCCTGTATATATAATGTACTGATAATACAATGGTGTACTCACTTATGCTGAGCCCTGTATATATAATGTACTGATAATACAGGGGTGTACTCACTTATGCTGAGCACTGTATATATAATGTACTGATAATACAGTGGTGTTCTCACTTATGCTGAGCACTGTATATATAATGTACTGATAATACAGGGGTGTACTCACTTATGCTGAGCACTGTATATATAATGTACTGATAATACCGGGGTGTACTCACACTGAGCACTGTATATATAATGTACTGATAATACAGGGGTGTACTCACTTATACTGAGCCCTGTATATATAATGTACTGATAATACAGGGGGTGTACTCACTTATGCTGAGCACTGTATATATAATGTACTGATAATATAGGGGTGTACTCACTTATGCTGAGCACTGTATATATAATGTACTGATAATACAGGGGTGTACTCACTTATGCTGAGCCCTGTATATATAATGTACTGATAATATAGGGGTGTACTCACTTATACTGAGCGCTGTATATATAATGTACTGATAATACCGGGGTGTACTCACTTATGCTGAGCACTGTATATATAATGTACTGATAATACAGGGGTGTACTCACTTATACTGAGCCCTGTATATATAAAGTACTGATAATACAGGGGTGTACTCACTTATGCTGAGCGCTGTATATATAATGTACTGATACTACAGGGTGTGTACTCACTTATGCTGAGCACTGTATATATAATGTACTGATAATACAGGGTGTGTACTCACTTATGCTGAGCCCTGTATATATAATGTACTGATAATACAGGGGGTGTACTCACTTATGCTGAGCACTGTATATATAATGTACTGATAATACAGGGGTGTACTGACTTATGCTGAGCACTGTATATATAATGTACTGATAATACAGGGGTGTACTCACTTATACTGAGCCCTGTATATATAATGTACTGATAATACAGGGGTGTACTCACTTATGCTGAGCACTGTATATATAATGTACTGATAATACAGGGGTGTACTCACTTATGCTGAGCACTGTATATATAATGTACTGATACTACAGGGGTGTACTCACTTATACTGAGCCCTGTATATATAATGTACTGATAATACAGGGGGTGTACTCACTTATGCTGAGCTCTATATATATAATGTACTGATAATACCGGGGTGTACTCACTTATGCTGAGCTCTATATATATAATGTACTGATAATACAGGGGTGTACTCACTTATACTGAGCCCTGTATATATAATGTACTGATAATACAGGGGTGTACTCACTTATGCTGAGCACTGTATATATAATGTACTGATAATACAGGGGTGTACTCACTTATACTGAGCCCTGTATATATAATGTACTGATAATACAGGGGGTGTACTCACTTATGCTGAGCTCTATATATATAATGTACTGATAATACCGGGGTGTACTCACTTATGCTGAGCACTGTATATATAATGTACTGATAATACAGGGGGTGTACTCACTTATGCTGAGCACTGTATATATAATGTACTGATAATACAGGGGGTGTACTCACTTATGCTGAGCCCTGTATATATAATGTACTGATAATACAGTGGTGTACTCACTTATGCTGAGCACTGTATATATAATGTACTGATAATACAGGGGTGTACTCACTTATGCTGAGCTCTATATATATAATGTACTGATAATACAGGGGTGTACTCACTTATACTGAGCCCTGTATATATAATGTACTGATAATACAGGGGTGTACTCACTTATGCTGAGCACTGTATATATAATGTACTGATAATACAGGGGTGTACTCACTTATACTGAGCCCTGTATATATAATGTACTGATAATACAGGGGGTGTACTCACTTATGCTGAGCTCTATATATATAATGTACTGATAATACCGGGGTGTACTCACTTATGCTGAGCACTGTATATATAATGTACTGATAATACAGGGGGTGTACTCACTTATGCTGAGCACTGTATATATAATGTACTGATAATACAGGGGGTGTACTCACTTATGCTGAGCCCTGTATATATAATGTACTGATAATACAGTGGTGTACTCACTTATGCTGAGCACTGTATATATAATGTACTGATAATACAGGGGTGTACTCACTTATGCTGAGCCCTGTATATATAATGTACTGATAATACAGGGTGTACTCACTTATACTGAGCCCTGTATATATAATGTACTGATAATACAGGGGTGTACTCACTTATGCTGAGCGCTGTATATATAACGTACTGATAATACAGGGGTGTACTCACTTATGCTGAGCCCTGTATATATATTGTACTGATAATACTGGGGGTGTACTCACTTATGCTGAGCGCTGTATATATAATGTACTGATAATACAGGGGTGTACTCACTTATGCTGAGCCCTGTATATATAATGTACTGATAATACCGGGGTGTACTCACACTGAGCACTGTATATATAATGTACTGATAATACAGGGGTGTACTCACACTGAGCACTGTATATATAATGTACTGATAATACAGGGGTGTACTCACTTATGCTGAGCACTGTATATATAATGTACTGATAATACAGGGGTGTACTCACTTATACTGAGCCCTATATATAAAGTACTGATAATACAGGGGTGTACTCACTTATGCTGAGCGCTGTATATATAATGTACTGATAATACAGGGGTGTACTCACTTATGCTGAGCCCTGTATATATAATGTACTGATAATACAATGGTGTACTCACTTATGCTGAGCCCTGTATATATAATGTACTGATAATACAGGGGTGTACTCACTTATGCTGAGCACTGTATATATAATGTACTGATAATACAGGGGTGTACTCACTTATGCTGAGCACTGTATATATAATGTACTGATAATACCGGGGTGTACTCACACTGAGCACTGTATATATAATGTACTGATAATACAGGGGTGTACTCACTTATACTGAGCCCTGTATATATAATGTACTGATAATACAATGGTGTACTCACTTATGCTGAGCCCTGTATATATAATGTACTGATAATACAGGGGTGTACTCACTTATGCTGAGCCCTGTATATATAATGTACTGATAATACAATGGTGTACTCACTTATGCTGAGCCCTGTATATATAATGTACTGATAATACAGGGGTGTACTCACTTATGCTGAGCACTGTATATATAATGTACTGATAATACAGTGGTGTTCTCACTTATGCTGAGCACTGTATATATAATGTACTGATAATACAGGGGTGTACTCACTTATGCTGAGCACTGTATATATAATGTACTGATAATACCGGGGTGTACTCACACTGAGCACTGTATATATAATGTACTGATAATACAGGGGTGTACTCACTTATACTGAGCCCTGTATATATAATGTACTGATAATACAGGGGGTGTACTCACTTATGCTGAGCACTGTATATATAATGTACTGATAATATAGGGGTGTACTCACTTATGCTGAGCACTGTATATATAATGTACTGATAATACAGGGGTGTACTCACTTATGCTGAGCCCTGTATATATAATGTACTGATAATATAGGGGTGTACTCACTTATACTGAGCGCTGTATATATAATGTACTGATAATACCGGGGTGTACTCACACTGAGCACTGTATATATAATGTACTGATAATACAGGGGTGTACTCACTTATACTGAGCCCTGTATATATAATGTACTGATAATACAATGGTGTACTCACTTATGCTGAGCCCTGTATATATAATGTACTGATAATACAATGGTGTACTCACTTATGCTGAGCCCTGTATATATAATGTACTGATAATACAGGGGTGTACTCACTTATGCTGAGCACTGTATATATAATGTACTGATAATACAGTGGTGTTCTCACTTATGCTGAGCACTGTATATATAATGTACTGATAATACAGGGGTGTACTCACTTATGCTGAGCACTGTATATATAATGTACTGATAATACCGGGGTGTACTCACACTGAGCACTGTATATATAATGTACTGATAATACAGGGGTGTACTCACTTATACTGAGCCCTGTATATATAATGTACTGATAATACAGGGGGTGTACTCACTTATGCTGAGCACTGTATATATAATGTACTGATAATATAGGGGTGTACTCACTTATGCTGAGCACTGTATATATAATGTACTGATAATACAGGGGTGTACTCACTTATGCTGAGCCCTGTATATATAATGTACTGATAATATAGGGGTGTACTCACTTATACTGAGCGCTGTATATATAATGTACTGATAATACCGGGGTGTACTCACTTATGCTGAGCACTGTATATATAATGTACTGATAATACAGGGGTGTACTCACTTATACTGAGCCCTGTATATATAAAGTACTGATAATACAGGAGTGTACTCACTTATGCTGAGCGCTGTATATATAATGTACTGATACTACAGGGGTGTACTCACTTATGCTGAGCACTGTATATATAATGTACTGATAATACAGGGTGTGTACTCACTTATGCTGAGCCCTGTATATATAATGTACTGATAATACAGGGGGTGTACTCACTTATGCTGAGCACTGTATATATAATGTACTGATAATACAGGGGTGTACTCACTTATGCTGAGCACTGTATATATAATGTACTGATAATACAGGGGTGTACTCACTTATGCTGAGCATTGTATATATAATGTACTGATAATACTGGGGTGTACTCACTTATGCTGAGCACTGTATATATAATGTACTGATAATACAGGGTGTACTCACTTATTCTGAGCTCTGTATATATAATGTATTGATAATACAGGGTGTACTCACTTATGTTGAGCACTGTATATATAATGTACTGATAATACAGGGTGTACTCACTTATGTTGAGCACTGTATATATAATGTACTGATAATACAGGGTGTACTCACTTATTCTGAGCTCTGTATATATAATGTACTGATAATACAGTGGTGTACTGACTTATGCTGAGCACTGTATATATAATGTACTGATAATACAGGGGTGTACTCACTTATGCTGAGCACTGTATATATAATGTACTGATAATACAGGGGTGTACTCACTTATACTGAGCCCTGTATATATAATGTACTGATAATACAGGGGTGTACTCACTTATGCTGAGCACTGTATATATAATGTACTGATAATACAGGGGTGTACTCACTTATGCTGAGCACTGTATATATAATGTACTGATACTACAGGGGTGTACTCACTTATACTGAGCCCTGTATATATAATGTACTGATAATACAGGGGGTGTACTCACTTATGCTGAGCTCTATATATATAATGTACTGATAATACCGGGGTGTACTCACTTATGCTGAGCTCTATATATATAATGTACTGATAATACAGGGGTGTACTCACTTATACTGAGCCCTGTATATATAATGTACTGATAATACAGGGGTGTACTCACTTATGCTGAGCACTGTATATATAATGTACTGATAATACAGGGGTGTACTCACTTATACTGAGCCCTGTATATATAATGTACTGATAATACAGGGGGTGTACTCACTTATGCTGAGCTCTATATATATAATGTACTGATAATACCGGGGTGTACTCACTTATGCTGAGCACTGTATATATAATGTACTGATAATACAGGGGGTGTACTCACTTATGCTGAGCACTGTATATATAATGTACTGATAATACAGGGGTGTACTCACTTATACTGAGCCCTGTATATATAATGTACTGATAATACAGGGGGTGTACTCACTTATGCTGAGCTCTATATATATAATGTACTGATAATACCGGGGTGTACTCACTTATGCTGAGCACTGTATATATAATGTACTGATAATACAGGGGGTGTACTCACTTATGCTGAGCACTGTATATATAATGTACTGATAATACAGGGGGTGTACTCACTTATGCTGAGCCCTGTATATATAATGTACTGATAATACAGTGGTGTACTCACTTATGCTGAGCACTGTATATATAATGTACTGATAATACAGGGGTGTACTCACTTATGCTGAGCCCTGTATATATAATGTACTGATAATACAGGGTGTACTCACTTATACTGAGCCCTGTATATATAATGTACTGATAATACAGGGGTGTACTCACTTATGCTGAGCGCTGTATATATAACGTACTGATAATACAGGGGTGTACTCACTTATGCTGAGCCCTGTATATATATTGTTCTGATAATACTGGGGGTGTACTCACTTATGCTGAGCGCTGTATATATAATGTACTGATAATACAGGGGTGTACTCACTTATGCTGAGCCCTGTATATATAATGTACTGATAATACCGGGGTGTACTCACACTGAGCACTGTATATATAATGTACTGATAATACAGGGGTGTACTCACACTGAGCACTGTATATATAATGTACTGATAATACAGGGGTGTACTCACTTATGCTGAGCACTGTATATATAATGTACTGATAATACAGGGGTGTACTCACTTATACTGAGCCCTATATATAAAGTACTGATAATACAGGGGTGTACTCACTTATGCTGAGCGCTGTATATATAATGTACTGATAATACAGGGGTGTACTCACTTATGCTGAGCCCTGTATATATAATGTACTGATAATACAATGGTGTACTCACTTATGCTGAGCCCTGTATATATAATGTACTGATAATACAGGGGTGTACTCACTTATGCTGAGCACTGTATATATAATGTACTGATAATACAGTGGTGTACTCACTTATGCTGAGCACTGTATATATAATGTACTGATAATACAGGGGTGTACTCACTTATGCTGAGCACTGTATATATAATGTACTGATAATACCGGGGTGTACTCACACTGAGCACTGTATATATAATGTACTGATAATACAGGGGTGTACTCACTTATACTGAGCCCTGTATATATAATGTACTGATAATACAATGGTGTACTCACTTATGCTGAGCCCTGTATATATAATGTACTGATAATACAGGGGTGTACTCACTTATGCTGAGCCCTGTATATATAATGTACTGATAATACAATGGTGTACTCACTTATGCTGAGCCCTGTATATATAATGTACTGATAATACAGGGGTGTACTCACTTATGCTGAGCACTGTATATATAATGTACTGATAATACAGTGGTGTTCTCACTTATGCTGAGCACTGTATATATAATGTACTGATAATACAGGGGTGTACTCACTTATGCTGAGCCCTGTATATATAATGTACTGATAATACCGGGGTGTACTCACACTGAGCACTGTATATATAATGTACTGATAATACAGTGGTGTTCTCACTTATGCTGAGCCCTGTATATATAATGTACTGATAATACAGGGGGTGTACTCACTTATGCTGAGCACTGTATATATAATGTACTGATAATATAGGGGTGTACTCACTTATGCTGAGCACTGTATATATAATGTACTGATAATACAGGGGTGTACTCACTTATGCTGAGCCCTGTATATATAATGTACTGATAATATAGGGGTGTACTCACTTATACTGAGCGCTGTATATATAATGTACTGATAATACCGGGGTGTACTCACACTGAGCACTGTATATATAATGTACTGATAATACAGGGGTGTACTCACTTATACTGAGCCCTGTATATATAATGTACTGATAATACAATGGTGTACTCACTTATGCTGAGCCCTGTAAATATAATGTACTGATAATACAGGGGTGTACTCACTTATGCTGAGCCCTGTATATATAATGTACTGATAATACAATGGTGTACTCACTTATGCTGAGCCCTGTATATATAATGTACTGATAATACAGGGGTGTACTCACTTATGCTGAGCCCTGTATATATAATGTACTGATAATACAATGGTGTACTCACTTATGCTGAGCCCTGTATATATAATGTACTGATAATACCGGGGTGTACTCACACTGAGCACTGTATATATAATGTACTGATAATACAGGGGTGTACTCACTTATACTGAGCCCTGTATATATAATGTACTGATAATACAATGGTGTACTCACTTATGCTGAGCCCTGTATATATAATGTACTGATAATACAGGGGTGTACTCACTTATGCTGAGCCCTGTATATATAATGTACTGATAATACCGGGGTGTACTCACACTGAGCACTGTATATATAATGTACTGATAATACAGGGGTGTACTCACTTATACTGAGCCCTGTATATATAATGTACTGATAATACAATGGTGTACTCACTTATGCTGAGCCCTGTATATATAATGTACTGATAATACAGGGGTGTACTCACTTATGCTGAGCACTGTATATATAATGTACTGATAATACAGGGGTGTACTCACTTATGCTGAGCACTGTATATATAATGTACTGATAATACCGGGGTGTACTCACACTGAGCACTGTATATATAATGTACTGATAATACAGGGGTGTACTCACTTATACTGAGCACTGTATATATAATGTACTGATAATACAGGGGGTGTACTCACTTATGCTGAGCACTGTATATATAATGTACTGATAATATAGGGGTGTACTCACTTATGCTGAGCACTGTATATATAATGTACTGATAATACAGGGGTGTACTCACTTATGCTGAGCCCTGTATATATAATGTACTGATAATATAGGGGTGTACTCACTTATACTGAGCGCTGTATATATAATGTACTGATAATACCGGGGTGTACTCACACTGAGCACTGTATATATAATGTACTGATAATACAGGGGTGTACTCACTTATACTGAGCCCTGTATATATAATGTACTGATAATACAATGGTGTACTCACTTATGCTGAGCCCTGTATATATAATGTACTGATAATACAGGGGTGTACTCACTTATGCTGAGCCCTGTATATATAATGTACTGATAATACAATGGTGTACTCACTTATGCTGAGCCCTGTATATATAATGTACTGATAATACAGGGGTGTACTCACTTATGCTGAGCACTGTATATATAATGTACTGATAATACAGTGGTGTTCTCACTTATGCTGAGCACTGTATATATAATGTACTGATAATACAGGGGTGTACTCACTTATGCTGAGCACTGTATATATAATGTACTGATAATACCGGGGTGTACTCACACTGAGCACTGTATATATAATGTACTGATAATACAGGGGTGTACTCACTTATACTGAGCCCTGTATATATAATGTACTGATAATACAGGGGGTGTACTCACTTATGCTGAGCACTGTATATATAATGTACTGATAATATAGGGGTGTACTCACTTATGCTGAGCACTGTATATATAATGTACTGATAATACCGGGGTGTACTCACACTGAGCACTGTATATATAATGTACTGATAATACAGGGGTGTACTCACTTATGCTGAGCACTGTATATATAATGTACTGATAATACCGGGGTGTACTCACACTGAGCACTGTATATATAATGTACTGATAATACAGGGGTGTACTCACTTATACTGAGCCCTGTATATATAATGTACTGATAATACAATGGTGTACTCACTTATGCTGAGCCCTGTATATATAATGTACTGATAATACAGGGGTGTACTCACTTATGCTGAGCCCTGTATATATAATGTACTGATAATACAATGGTGTACTCACTTATGCTGAGCCCTGTATATATAATGTACTGATAATACAGGGGTGTACTCACTTATGCTGAGCACTGTATATATAATGTACTGATAATACAGTGGTGTTCTCACTTATGCTGAGCACTGTATATATAATGTACTGATAATACAGGGGTGTACTCACTTATGCTGAGCACTGTATATATAATGTACTGATAATACCGGGGTGTACTCACACTGAGCACTGTATATATAATGTACTGATAATACAGGGGTGTACTCACTTATACTGAGCCCTGTATATATAATGTACTGATAATACAGGGGGTGTACTCACTTATGCTGAGCACTGTATATATAATGTACTGATAATATAGGGGTGTACTCACTTATGCTGAGCACTGTATATATAATGTACTGATAATACAGGGGTGTACTCACTTATACTGAGCCCTGTATATATAATGTACTGATAATACAATGGTGTACTCACTTATGCTGAGCCCTGTATATATAATGTACTGATAATACAGGGGTGTACTCACTTATGCTGAGCACTGTATATATAATGTACTGATAATACAGGGGTGTACTCACTTATGCTGAGCACTGTATATATAATGTACTGATAATACCGGGGTGTACTCACACTGAGCACTGTATATATAATGTACTGATAATACAGGGGTGTACTCACTTATACTGAGCACTGTATATATAATGTACTGATAATACAGGGGGTGTACTCACTTATGCTGAGCACTGTATATATAATGTACTGATAATATAGGGGTGTACTCACTTATACTGAGCGCTGTATATATAATGTACTGATAATACCGGGGTGTACTCACACTGAGCACTGTATATATAATGTACTGATAATACAGGGGTGTACTCACTTATACTGAGCCCTGTATATATAATGTACTGATAATACAATGGTGTACTCACTTATGCTGAGCCCTGTATATATAATGTACTGATAATACAGGGGTGTACTCACTTATGCTGAGCCCTGTATATATAATGTACTGATAATACAATGGTGTACTCACTTATGCTGAGCCCTGTATATATAATGTACTGATAATACAGGGGTGTACTCACTTATGCTGAGCACTGTATATATAATGTACTGATAATACAGTGGTGTTCTCACTTATGCTGAGCACTGTATATATAATGTACTGATAATACAGGGGTGTACTCACTTATGCTGAGCACTGTATATATAATGTACTGATAATACCGGGGTGTACTCACACTGAGCACTGTATATATAATGTACTGATAATACAGGGGTGTACTCACTTATACTGAGCCCTGTATATATAATGTACTGATAATACAGGGGGTGTACTCACTTATGCTGAGCACTGTATATATAATGTACTGATAATATAGGGGTGTACTCACTTATGCTGAGCACTGTATATATAATGTACTGATAATACCGGGGTGTACTCACACTGAGCACTGTATATATAATGTACTGATAATACAGGGGTGTACTCACTTATGCTGAGCACTGTATATATAATGTACTGATAATACCGGGGTGTACTCACACTGAGCACTGTATATATAATGTACTGATAATACAGGGGTGTACTCACTTATACTGAGCCCTGTATATATAATGTACTGATAATACAATGGTGTACTCACTTATGCTGAGCCCTGTATATATAATGTACTGATAATACAGGGGTGTACTCACTTATGCTGAGCCCTGTATATATAATGTACTGATAATACAATGGTGTACTCACTTATGCTGAGCCCTGTATATATAATGTACTGATAATACAGGGGTGTACTCACTTATGCTGAGCACTGTATATATAATGTACTGATAATACAGTGGTGTTCTCACTTATGCTGAGCACTGTATATATAATGTACTGATAATACAGGGGTGTACTCACTTATGCTGAGCACTGTATATATAATGTACTGATAATACCGGGGTGTACTCACACTGAGCACTGTATATATAATGTACTGATAATACAGGGGTGTACTCACTTATACTGAGCCCTGTATATATAATGTACTGATAATACAGGGGGTGTACTCACTTATGCTGAGCACTGTATATATAATGTACTGATAATATAGGGGTGTACTCACTTATGCTGAGCACTGTATATATAATGTACTGATAATACAGGGGTGTACTCACTTATGCTGAGCCCTGTATATATAATGTACTGATAATATAGGGGTGTACTCACTTATACTGAGCGCTGTATATATAATGTACTGATAATACCGGGGTGTACTCACACTGAGCACTGTATATATAATGTACTGATAATACAGGGGTGTACTCACTTATACTGAGCCCTGTATATATAATGTACTGATAATACAATGGTGTACTCACTTATGCTGAGCCCTGTAAATATAATGTACTGATAATACAGGGGTGTACTCACTTATGCTGAGCCCTGTATATATAATGTACTGATAATACAATGGTGTACTCACTTATGCTGAGCCCTGTATATATAATGTACTGATAATACAGGGGTGTACTCACTTATGCTGAGCCCTGTATATATAATGTACTGATAATACAATGGTGTACTCACTTATGCTGAGCCCTGTATATATAATGTACTGATAATACCGGGGTGTACTCACACTGAGCACTGTATATATAATGTACTGATAATACAGGGGTGTACTCACTTATACTGAGCCCTGTATATATAATGTACTGATAATACAATGGTGTACTCACTTATGCTGAGCCCTGTATATATAATGTACTGATAATACAGGGGTGTACTCACTTATGCTGAGCCCTGTATATATAATGTACTGATAATACCGGGGTGTACTCACACTGAGCACTGTATATATAATGTACTGATAATACAGGGGTGTACTCACTTATACTGAGCCCTGTATATATAATGTACTGATAATACAATGGTGTACTCACTTATGCTGAGCCCTGTATATATAATGTACTGATAATACAGGGGTGTACTCACTTATGCTGAGCACTGTATATATAATGTACTGATAATACAGGGGTGTACTCACTTATGCTGAGCACTGTATATATAATGTACTGATAATACCGGGGTGTACTCACACTGAGCACTGTATATATAATGTACTGATAATACAGGGGTGTACTCACTTATACTGAGCACTGTATATATAATGTACTGATAATACAGGGGGTGTACTCACTTATGCTGAGCACTGTATATATAATGTACTGATAATATAGGGGTGTACTCACTTATGCTGAGCACTGTATATATAATGTACTGATAATACAGGGGTGTACTCACTTATGCTGAGCCCTGTATATATAATGTACTGATAATATAGGGGTGTACTCACTTATACTGAGCGCTGTATATATAATGTACTGATAATACCGGGGTGTACTCACACTGAGCACTGTATATATAATGTACTGATAATACAGGGGTGTACTCACTTATACTGAGCCCTGTATATATAATGTACTGATAATACAATGGTGTACTCACTTATGCTGAGCCCTGTATATATAATGTACTGATAATACAGGGGTGTACTCACTTATGCTGAGCCCTGTATATATAATGTACTGATAATACAATGGTGTACTCACTTATGCTGAGCCCTGTATATATAATGTACTGATAATACAGGGGTGTACTCACTTATGCTGAGCACTGTATATATAATGTACTGATAATACAGTGGTGTTCTCACTTATGCTGAGCACTGTATATATAATGTACTGATAATACAGGGGTGTACTCACTTATGCTGAGCACTGTATATATAATGTACTGATAATACCGGGGTGTACTCACACTGAGCACTGTATATATAATGTACTGATAATACAGGGGTGTACTCACTTATACTGAGCCCTGTATATATAATGTACTGATAATACAGGGGGTGTACTCACTTATGCTGAGCACTGTATATATAATGTACTGATAATATAGGGGTGTACTCACTTATGCTGAGCACTGTATATATAATGTACTGATAATACCGGGGTGTACTCACACTGAGCACTGTATATATAATGTACTGATAATACAGGGGTGTACTCACTTATGCTGAGCACTGTATATATAATGTACTGATAATACCGGGGTGTACTCACACTGAGCACTGTATATATAATGTACTGATAATACAGGGGTGTACTCACTTATACTGAGCCCTGTATATATAATGTACTGATAATACAATGGTGTACTCACTTATGCTGAGCCCTGTATATATAATGTACTGATAATACAGGGGTGTACTCACTTATGCTGAGCCCTGTATATATAATGTACTGATAATACAATGGTGTACTCACTTATGCTGAGCCCTGTATATATAATGTACTGATAATACAGGGGTGTACTCACTTATGCTGAGCACTGTATATATAATGTACTGATAATACAGTGGTGTTCTCACTTATGCTGAGCACTGTATATATAATGTACTGATAATACAGGGGTGTACTCACTTATGCTGAGCACTGTATATATAATGTACTGATAATACCGGGGTGTACTCACACTGAGCACTGTATATATAATGTACTGATAATACAGGGGTGTACTCACTTATACTGAGCCCTGTATATATAATGTACTGATAATACAGGGGGTGTACTCACTTATGCTGAGCACTGTATATATAATGTACTGATAATATAGGGGTGTACTCACTTATGCTGAGCACTGTATATATAATGTACTGATAATACCGGGGTGTACTCACACTGAGCACTGTATATATAATGTACTGATAATACAGGGGTGTACTCACTTATGCTGAGCCCTGTATATATAATGTACTGATAATACAGGGGGTGTACTCACTTATGCTGAGCACTGTATATATAATGTACTGATAATATAGGGGTGTACTCACTTATGCTGAGCACTGTATATATAATGTACTGATAATACCGGGGTGTACTCACACTGAGCACTGTATATATAATGTACTGATAATATAGGGGTGTACTCACTTATGCTGAGCACTGTATATATAATGTACTGATAATACAGGGGTGTACTCACACTGAGCACTGTATATATAATGTACTGATAATACAGGGGTGTACTCACTTATACTGAGCCCTGTATATATAATGTACTGATAATACAATGGTGTACTCACTTATGCTGAGCCCTGTATATATAATGTACTGATAATACAGGGGTGTACTCACTTATGCTGAGCCCTGTATATATAATGTACTGATAATACAATGGTGTACTCACTTATGCTGAGCCCTGTATATATAATGTACTGATAATACAGGGGTGTACTCACTTATGCTGAGCACTGTATATATAATGTACTGATAATACAGTGGTGTTCTCACTTATGCTGAGCACTGTATATATAATGTACTGATAATACAGGGGTGTACTCACTTATGCTGAGCACTGTATATATAATGTACTGATAATACCGGGGTGTACTCACACTGAGCACTGTATATATAATGTACTGATAATACAGGGGTGTACTCACTTATACTGAGCCCTGTATATATAATGTACTGATAATACAGGGGGTGTACTCACTTATGCTGAGCACTGTATATATAATGTACTGATAATATAGGGGTGTACTCACTTATGCTGAGCACTGTATATATAATGTACTGATAATACCGGGGTGTACTCACACTGAGCACTGTATATATAATGTACTGATAATACAGGGGTGTACTCACTTATGCTGAGCCCTGTATATATAATGTACTGATAATACAATGGTGTACTCACTTATGCTGAGCCCTGTATATATAATGTACTGATAATACAGGGGTGTACTCACTTATGCTGAGCACTGTATATATAATGTACTGATAATACAGTGGTGTTCTCACTTATGCTGAGCACTGTATATATAATGTACTGATAATACAGGGGTGTACTCACTTATGCTGAGCACTGTATATATAATGTACTGATAATACCGGGGTGTACTCACACTGAGCACTGTATATATAATGTACTGATAATACAGGGGTGTACTCACTTATACTGAGCCCTGTATATATAATGTACTGATAATACAGGGGGTGTACTCACTTATGCTGAGCACTGTATATATAATGTACTGATACTACAGGGGTGTACTCACTTATGCTGAGCACTGTATATATAATGTACTGATAATACAGGGTGTGTACTCACTTATGCTGAGCCCTGTATATATAATGTACTGATAATACAGGGGGTGTACTCACTTATGCTGAGCACTGTATATATAATGTACTGATAATACAGGGGTGTACTCACTTATGCTGAGCACTGTATATATAATGTACTGATAATACAGGGGTGTACTCACTTATGCTGAGCATTGTATATATAATGTACTGATAATACTGGGGTGTACTCACTTATGCTGAGCACTGTATATATAATGTACTGATAATACAGGGTGTACTCACTTATTCTGAGCTCTGTATATATAATGTATTGATAATACAGGGTGTACTCACTTATGTTGAGCACTGTATATATAATGTACTGATAATACAGGGTGTACTCACTTATGTTGAGCACTGTATATATAATGTACTGATAATACAGGGTGTACTCACTTATTCTGAGCTCTGTATATATAATGTACTGATAATACAGTGGTGTACTCACTTATGCTGAGCACTGTATATATAATGTACTGATAATACAGGGGTGTACTCACTTATGCTGAGCACTGTATATATAATGTACTGATAATACAGGGGTGTACTCACTTATACTGAGCCCTGTATATATAATGTACTGATAATACAGGGGTGTACTCACTTATGCTGAGCACTGTATATATAATGTACTGATAATACAGGGGTGTACTCACTTATGCTGAGCACTGTATATATAATGTACTGATACTACAGGGGTGTACTCACTTATACTGAGCCCTGTATATATAATGTACTGATAATACAGGGGGTGTACTCACTTATGCTGAGCTCTATATATATAATGTACTGATAATACCGGGGTGTACTCACTTATGCTGAGCTCTATATATATAATGTACTGATAATACAGGGGTGTACTCACTTATACTGAGGCCTGTATATATAATGTACTGATAATACAGGGGTGTACTCACTTATGCTGAGCACTGTATATATAATGTACTGATAATACAGGGGTGTACTCACTTATACTGAGCCCTGTATATATAATGTACTGATAATACAGGGGGTGTACTCACTTATGCTGAGCTCTATATATATAATGTACTGATAATACCGGGGTGTACTCACTTATGCTGAGCACTGTATATATAATGTACTGATAATACAGGGGGTGTACTCACTTATGCTGAGCACTGTATATATAATGTACTGATAATACAGGGGGTGTACTCACTTATGCTGAGCCCTGTATATATAATGTACTGATAATACAGTGGTGTACTCACTTATGCTGAGCACTGTATATATAATGTACTGATAATACAGGGGTGTACTCACTTATGCTGAGCTCTATATATATAATGTACTGATAATACAGGGGTGTACTCACTTATACTGAGCCCTGTATATATAATGTACTGATAATACAGGGGTGTACTCACTTATGCTGAGCACTGTATATATAATGTACTGATAATACAGGGGTGTACTCACTTATACTGAGCCCTGTATATATAATGTACTGATAATACAGGGGGTGTACTCACTTATGCTGAGCTCTATATATATAATGTACTGATAATACCGGGGTGTACTCACTTATGCTGAGCACTGTATATATAATGTACTGATAATACAGGGGGTGTACTCACTTATGCTGAGCACTGTATATATAATGTACTGATAATACAGGGGGTGTACTCACTTATGCTGAGCCCTGTATATATAATGTACTGATAATACAGTGGTGTACTCACTTATGCTGAGCACTGTATATATAATGTACTGATAATACAGGGGTGTACTCACTTATACTGAGCCCTGTATATATAATGTACTGATAATACAGGGGTGTACTCACTTATGCTGAGCGCTGTATATATAACGTACTGATAATACAGGGGTGTACTCACTTATGCTGAGCCCTGTATATATATTGTACTGATAATACTGGGGGTGTACTCACTTATGCTGAGCGCTGTATATATAATGTACTGATAATACAGGGGTGTACTCACTTATGCTGAGCCCTGTATATATAATGTACTGATAATACCGGGGTGTACTCACACTGAGCACTGTATATATAATGTACTGATAATACAGGGGTGTACTCACACTGAGCACTGTATATATAATGTACTGATAATACAGGGGTGTACTCACTTATACTGAGCCCTATATATAAAGTACTGATAATACAGGGGTGTACTCACTTATGCTGAGCGCTGTATATATAATGTACTGATAATACAGGGGTGTACTCACTTATGCTGAGCCCTGTATATATAATGTACTGATAATACAATGGTGTACTCACTTATGCTGAGCCCTGTATATATAATGTACTGATAATACAGGGGTGTACTCACTTATGCTGAGCACTGTATATATAATGTACTGATAATACAGTGGTGTACTCACTTATGCTGAGCACTGTATATATAATGTACTGATAATACAGGGGTGTACTCACTTATGCTGAGCACTGTATATATAATGTACTGATAATACCGGGGTGTACTCACACTGAGCACTGTATATATAATGTACTGATAATACAGGGGTGTACTCACTTATACTGAGCCCTGTATATATAATGTACTGATAATACAATGGTGTACTCACTTATGCTGAGCCCTGTATATATAATGTACTGATAATACAGGGGTGTACTCACTTATGCTGAGCCCTGTATATATAATGTACTGATAATACAGGGGTGTACTCACTTATGCTGAGCACTGTATATATAATGTACTGATAATACAGTGGTGTTCTCACTTATGCTGAGCACTGTATATATAATGTACTGATAATACAGGGGTGTACTCACTTATGCTGAGCACTGTATATATAATGTACTGATAATACCGGGGTGTACTCACACTGAGCACTGTATATATAATGTACTGATAATACAGGGGTGTACTCACTTATGCTGAGCCCTGTATATATAATGTACTGATAATATAGGGGTGTACTCACTTATACTGAGCGCTGTATATATAATGTACTGATAATACCGGGGTGTACTCACACTGAGCACTGTATATATAATGTACTGATAATACAGGGGTGTACTCACTTATACTGAGCCCTGTATATATAATGTACTGATAATACAATGGTGTACTCACTTATGCTGAGCCCTGTATATATAATGTACTGATAATACAGGGGTGTACTCACTTATGCTGAGCCCTGTATATATAATGTACTGATAATACAATGGTGTACTCACTTATGCTGAGCCCTGTATATATAATGTACTGATAATACAGGGGTGTACTCACTTATGCTGAGCACTGTATATATAATGTACTGATAATACAGTGGTGTTCTCACTTATGCTGAGCACTGTATATATAATGTACTGATAATACAGGGGTGTACTCACTTATGCTGAGCACTGTATATATAATGTACTGATAATACCGGGGTGTACTCACACTGAGCACTGTATATATAATGTACTGATAATACAGGGGTGTACTCACTTATACTGAGCCCTGTATATATAATGTACTGATAATACAGGGGGTGTACTCACTTATGCTGAGCACTGTATATATAATGTACTGATAATATAGGGGTGTACTCACTTATGCTGAGCACTGTATATATAATGTACTGATAATACAGGGGTGTACTCACTTATGCTGAGCCCTGTATATATAATGTACTGATAATATAGGGGTGTACTCACTTATACTGAGCGCTGTATATATAATGTACTGATAATACCGGGGTGTACTCACTTATGCTGAGCACTGTATATATAATGTACTGATAATACAGGGGTGTACTCACTTATACTGAGCCCTGTATATATAAAGTACTGATAATACAGGGGTGTACTCACTTATGCTGAGCGCTGTATATATAACGTACTGATAATACAGGGGTGTACTCACTTATGCTGAGCCCTGTATATATATTGTACTGATAATACTGGGGGTGTACTCACTTATGCTGAGCGCTGTATATATAATGTACTGATAATACAGGGGTGTACTCACTTATGCTGAGCCCTGTATATATAATGTACTGATAATACCGGGGTGTACTCACACTGAGCACTGTATATATAATGTACTGATAATACAGGGGTGTACTCACACTGAGCACTGTATATATAATGTACTGATAATACAGGGGTGTACTCACTTATACTGAGCCCTATATATAAAGTACTGATAATACAGGGGTGTACTCACTTATGCTGAGCGCTGTATATATAATGTACTGATAATACAGGGGTGTACTCACTTATGCTGAGCCCTGTATATATAATGTACTGATAATACAATGGTGTACTCACTTATGCTGAGCCCTGTATATATAATGTACTGATAATACAGGGGTGTACTCACTTATGCTGAGCACTGTATATATAATGTACTGATAATACAGTGGTGTACTCACTTATGCTGAGCACTGTATATATAATGTACTGATAATACAGGGGTGTACTCACTTATGCTGAGCACTGTATATATAATGTACTGATAATACCGGGGTGTACTCACACTGAGCACTGTATATATAATGTACTGATAATACAGGGGTGTACTCACTTATACTGAGCCCTGTATATATAATGTACTGATAATACAATGGTGTACTCACTTATGCTGAGCCCTGTATATATAATGTACTGATAATACAGGGGTGTACTCACTTATGCTGAGCCCTGTATATATAATGTACTGATAATACAATGGTGTACTCACTTATGCTGAGCCCTGTATATATAATGTACTGATAATACAGGGGTGTACTCACTTATGCTGAGCACTGTATATATAATGTACTGATAATACAGTGGTGTTCTCACTTATGCTGAGCACTGTATATATAATGTACTGATAATACAGGGGTGTACTCACTTATGCTGAGCACTGTATATATAATGTACTGATAATACCGGGGTGTACTCACACTGAGCACTGTATATATAATGTACTGATAATACAGGGGTGTACTCACTTATACTGAGCCCTGTATATATAATGTACTGATAATACAGGGGGTGTACTCACTTATGCTGAGCACTGTATATATAATGTACTGATAATATAGGGGTGTACTCACTTATGCTGAGCACTGTATATATAATGTACTGATAATACAGGGGTGTACTCACTTATGCTGAGCCCTGTATATATAATGTACTGATAATATAGGGGTGTACTCACTTATACTGAGCGCTGTATATATAATGTACTGATAATACCGGGGTGTACTCACTTATGCTGAGCACTGTATATATAATGTACTGATAATACAGGGGTGTACTCACTTATACTGAGCCCTGTATATATAAAGTACTGATAATACAGGGGTGTACTCACTTATGCTGAGCGCTGTATATATAATGTACTGATACTACAGGGGTGTACTCACTTATGCTGAGCACTGTATATATAATGTACTGATAATACAGGGTGTGTACTCACTTATGCTGAGCCCTGTATATATAATGTACTGATAATACAGGGGGTGTACTCACTTATGCTGAGCACTGTATATATAATGTACTGATAATACAGGGGTGTACTCACTTATGCTGAGCACTGTATATATAATGTACTGATAATACAGGGGTGTACTCACTTATGCTGAGCATTGTATATATAATGTACTGATAATACTGGGGTGTACTCACTTATGCTGAGCACTGTATATATAATGTACTGATAATACAGGGTGTACTCACTTATTCTGAGCTCTCTATATATAATGTATTGATAATACAGGGTGTACTCACTTATGTTGAGCACTGTATATATAATGTACTGATAATACAGGGTGTACTCACTTATGTTGAGCACTGTATATATAATGTACTGATAATACAGGGTGTACTCACTTATTCTGAGCTCTGTATATATAATGTACTGATAATACAGTGGTGTACTCACTTATACTGAGCCCTGTATATATAATGTACTGATAATACAGGGGTGTACTCACTTATGCTGAGCACTGTATATATAATGTACTGATAATACAGGGGTGTACTCACTTATGCTGAGCACTGTATATATAATGTACTGATAATACCGGGGTGTACTCACACTGAGCCCTGTATATATAATGTACTGATAATACAGGGGTGTACTCACTTATGCTGAGCTCTATATATATAATGTACTGATAATACCGGGGTGTACTCACTTATGCTGAGCACTGTATATATAATGTACTGATAATACAGGGGGTGTACTCACTTATGCTGAGCACTGTATATATAATGTACTGATAATACAGGGGGTGTACTCACTTATGCTGAGCCCTGTATATATAATGTACTGATAATACAGTGGTGTACTCACTTATGCTGAGCACTGTATATATAATGTACTGATAATACAGGGGTGTACTCACTTATGCTGAGCACTGTATATATAATGTACTGATAATACAGGGTGTACTCACTTATACTGAGCCCTGTATATATAATGTACTGATAATACAGAGGTGTACTCACTTATGCTGAGCGCTGTATATATAACGTACTGATAATACAGGGGTGTACTCACTTATGCTGAGCCCTGTATATATATTGTACTGATAATACTGGGGGTGTACTCACTTATGCTGAGCGCTGTATATATAATGTACTGATAATACAGGGGTGTACTCACTTATGCTGAGCACTGTATATATAATGTACTGATAATACAGGGGTGTACTCACTTATGCTGAGCGCTGTATATATAATGTACTGATAATACAGGGGTGTACTCACTTATGCTGAGCATTGTATATATAATGTACTGATAATACTGGGGTGTACTCACTTATGCTGAGCACTGTATATATAATGTACTGATAATACAGGGTGTACTCACTTATTCTGAGCTCTCTATATATAATGTATTGATAATACAGGGTGTACTCACTTATGTTGAGCACTGTATATATAATGTACTGATAATACAGGGTGTACTCACTTATGTTGAGCACTGTATATATAATGTACTGATAATACAGGGTGTACTCACTTATTCTGAGCCCTGTATATATAATGTACTGATAATACAATGGTGTACTCACTCATGCTGAGCACTGTATATATAATGTACTGATAATACAATGGTGTACTCACTTATGCTGAGCACTGTATATATAATGTACTGATAATACAGGGGTGTACTCACTTATGCTGAGCACTGTATATATAATGTACTGATACTACAGGGGTGTACTCACTTATACTGAGCCCTGTATATATAATGTACTGATAATACAATGGTGTACTCACTCATGCTGAGCACTGTATATATAATGTACTGATAATACAGGGGTGTACTCACTTATGCTGAGCACTGTATATATAATGTACTGATACTACAGGGGTGTACTCACTTATGCTGAGCCCTGTATATATAATGTACTGATAATACAATGGTGTACTCACTCATGCTGAGCACTGTATATATAATGTACTGATAATACAATGGTGTACTCACTTATGCTGAGCACTGTATATATAATGTACTGATAATACAGGGGTGTACTCACTTATGCTGAGCACTGTATATATAATGTACTGATACTACAGGGGTGTACTCACTTATACTGAGCCCTGTATATATAATGTACTGATAATACCGGGGTGTACTCACTTATGCTGAGCCCTGTATATATAATGTACTGATAATACAGGGGTGTGCTCACTTATGCTGAGCACTGTATATATAATGTACTGATAATACAGGGGTGTGCTCACTTATGCTGAGCACTGTATATATAATGTACTGATAATACAGGGGTGTACTCACTTATACTGAGCACTGTATATATAATGTACTGATAATACAGGGGTGTACTCACTTATACTGAGCACTGTATATATAATGTACTGATAATACCGGGGTGTACTCACTTATGCTGAGCGCTGTATATATAATGTACTGATAATACAGGGGTGTACTCACTTATGCTGAGCGCTGTATATATAATGTACTGATAATACAGGGGTGTACTCACTTATGCTGAGCACTGTATATATAATGTACTGATAATACAGGGGTGTACTCACTTATGCTGAGCACTGTATATATAATGTACTGATAATACAGGGGTGTACTCACTTATACTGAGCCCTGTATATATAATGTACTGATAATACAGGGGTGTACTCACTTATGCTGAGCACTGTATATATAATGTACTGATAATACAGGGGTGTACTCACTTATACTGAGCCCTGTATATATAATGTACTGATAATACAGGGGGTGTACTCACTTATGCTGAGCTCTATATATATAATGTACTGATAATACCGGGGTGTACTCACTTATGCTGAGCACTGTATATATAATGTACTGATAATACAGGGGGTGTACTCACTTATGCTGAGCACTGTATATATAATGTACTGATAATACAGGGGGTGTACTCACTTATGCTGAGCCCTGTATATATAATGTACTGATAATACAGGGTGTACTCACTTATACTGAGCCCTGTATATATAATGTACTGATAATACAGGGGTGTACTCACTTATGCTGAGCGCTGTATATATAACGTACTGATAATACAGGGGTGTACTCACTTATGCTGAGCCCTGTATATATATTGTACTGATAATACTGGGGGTGTACTCACTTATGCTGAGCGCTGTATATATAATGTACTGATAATACAGGGGTGTACTCACTTATGCTGAGCCCTGTATATATAATGTACTGATAATACCGGGGTGTACTCACACTGAGCACTGTATATATAATGTACTGATAATACAGGGGTGTACTCACACTGAGCACTGTATATATAATGTACTGATAATACAGGGGTGTACTCACTTATACTGAGCCCTATATATAAAGTACTGATAATACAGGGGTGTACTCACTTATGCTGAGCGCTGTATATATAATGTACTGATAATACAGGGGTGTACTCACTTATGCTGAGCCCTGTATATATAATGTACTGATAATACAATGGTGTACTCACTTATGCTGAGCACTGTATATATAATGTACTGATAATACAGTGGTGTACTCACTTATGCTGAGCACTGTATATATAATGTACTGATAATACAGGGGTGTACTCACTTATGCTGAGCCCTGTATATATAATGTACTGATAATACAGGGGTGTACTCACTTATGCTGAGCACTGTATATATAATGTACTGATAATACAGTGGTGTACTCACTTATGCTGAGCACTGTATATATAATGTACTGATAATACCGGGGTGTACTCACACTGAGCACTGTATATATAATGTACTGATAATACAGGGGTGTACTCACTTATACTGAGCACTGTATATATAATGTACTGATAATACAGGGGTGTACTCACTTATACTGAGCCCTGTATATATAATGTACTGATAATACAGGGGGTGTACTCACTTATGCTGAGCACTGTATATATAATGTACTGATAATACAGGGGGTGTACTCACTTATGCTGAGCCCTGTATATATAATGTACTGATAATACAGTGGTGTACTCACTTATGCTGAGCACTGTATATATAATGTACTGATAATACAGGGGTGTACTCACTTATGCTGAGCACTGTATATATAATGTACTGATAATACAGGGTGTACTCACTTATACTGAGCCCTGTATATATAATATACTGATAATACAGGGGTGTACTCACTTATGCTGAGCGCTGTATATATAACGTACTGATAATACAGGGGTGTACTCACTTATGCTGAGCCCTGTATATATATTGTGCTGATAATACTGGGGGTGTACTCACTTATGCTGAGCCCTATATATAAAGTACTGATAATACAGGGGTGTACTCACTTATGCTGAGCGCTGTATATATAATGTACTGATAATACAGGGGTGTACTCACTTATGCTGAGCCCTGTATATATAATGTACTGATAATACAATGGTGTACTCACTTATGCTGAGCCCTGTATATATAATGTACTGATAATACAGGGGTGTACTCACTTATGCTGAGCACTGTATATATAATGTACTGATAATACAGTGGTGTACTCACTTATGCTGAGCACTGTATATATAATGTACTGATAATACAGGTGTGTACTCACTTATGCTGAGCACTGTATATATAATGTACTGATAATACCGGGGTGTACTCACACTGAGCACTGTATATATAATGTACTGATAATACAGGGGTGTACTCACTTATACTGAGCCCTGTATATATAATGTACTGATAATATAGGGGTGTACTCACTTATGCTGAGCCCTGTATATATAATGTACTGATAATACAGTGGTGTACTCACTTATGCTGAGCACTGTATATATAATGTACTGATAATACAGGGGTGTACTCACTTATGCTGAGCACTGTATATATAATGTACTGATAATACAGGGTGTACTCACTTATACTGAGCCCTGTATATATAATATACTGATAATACAGGGGTGTACTCACTTATGCTGAGCGCTGTATATATAACGTACTGATAATACAGGGGTGTACTCACTTATGCTGAGCCCTGTATATATATTGTGCTGATAATACTGGGGGTGTACTCACTTATGCTGAGCCCTATATATAAAGTACTGATAATACAGGGGTGTACTCACTTATGCTGAGCGCTGTATATATAATGTACTGATAATACAGGGGTGTACTCACTTATGCTGAGCCCTGTATATATAATGTACTGATAATACAATGGTGTACTCACTTATGCTGAGCACTGTATATATAATGTACTGATAATACAGGGGTGTACTCACTTATGCTGAGCACTGTATATATAATGTACTGATAATACAGGGGTGTACTCACTTATACTGAGCCCTGTATATATAATGTACTGATAATACAGGGGTGTACTCACTTATACTGAGCCCTGTATATATAATGTACTGATAATATAGGGGTGTACTCACTTATGCTGAGCACTGTATATATAATGTACTGATAATACAGGGGTGTACTCACTTATGCTGAGCCCTGTATATATAATGTACTGATAATATAGGGGTGTACTCACTTATACTGAGCGCTGTATATATAATGTACTGATAATACCGGGGTGTACTCACTTATGCTGAGCACTGTATATATAATGTACTGATAATACAGGGGTGTACTCACTTATACTGAGCCCTGTATATATAATGTACTGATAATACAGGGGTGTACTCACTTATGCTGAGCCCTGTATATATAATGTACTGATAATACAGGGGTGTACTCACTTATGCTGAGCCCTGTATATATAATGTACTGATAATACAGGGGTGTACTCACTTATGCTGAGCACTGTATATATAAAGTACTGATAATACAGGGGTGTACTCACTTATGCTGAGCACTGTATATATAATGTACTGATAATACAGGGGTGTACTCACTTATACTGAGCCCTGTATATATAATGTACTGATAATACAGGGGGTGTACTCACTTATGCTGAGCTCTATATATATATATAATGTACTGATAATACCGGGGTGTACTCACTTATGCTGAGCACTGTATATATAATGTACTGATAATACAGGGGGTGTACTCACTTATGCTGAGCCCTGTATATATAATGTACTGATAATACAGTGGTGTACTCACTTATGCTGAGCACTGTATATATAATGTACTGATAATACAGGGGTGTACTCACTTATGCTGAGCACTGTATATATAATGTACTGATAATACAGGGTGTACTCACTTATACTGAGCCCTGTATATATAATGTACTGATAATACAGGGGTGTACTCACTTATGCTGAGCACTGTATATATAATGTACTGATAATACAGGGGGTGTACTCACTTATGCTGAGCGCTGTATATATAATGTACTGATAATACCGGGGTGTACTCACTTATGCTGAGCACTGTATATATAATGTACTGATAATACAGGGGTGTACTCACTTATACTGAGCCCTGTATATATAAAGTACTGATAATACAGGGGTGTACTCACTTATGCTGAGCGCTGTATATATAATGTACTGATACTACAGGGGTGTACTCACTTATGCTGAGCACTGTATATATAATGTACTGATAATACACGGTGTACTCACTTATACTGAGCCCTGTATATATAATGTACTGATAATACAGGGGTGTACTCACTTATGCTGAGCGCTGTATATATAACGTACTGATAATACAGGGGTGTACTCACTTATGCTGAGCCCTGTATATATATTGTACTGATAATACTGGGGGTGTACTCACTTATGCTGAGCGCTGTATATATAATGTACTGATAATACAGGGGTGTACTCACTTATGCTGAGCACTGTATATATAATGTACTGATAATACAGGGGTGTACTCACTTATGCTGAGCCCTGTATATATAATGTACTGATAATACAGGGGTGTACTCACTTATGCTGAGCCCTATATATAAAGTACTGATAATACAGGGGTGTACTCACTTATGCTGAGCCCTGTATATATAATGTACTGATAATACAGGGGTGTACTCACTTATGCTGAGCCCTATATATAAAGTACTGATAATACAGGGGTGTACTCACTTATGCTGAGCGCTGTATATATAATGTACTGATAATACAGGGGTGTACTCACTTATGCTGAGCCCTGTATATATAATGTACTGATAATACAATGGTGTACTCACTTATGCTGAGCCCTGTATATATAATGTACTGATAATACAGGGGTGTACTCACTTATGCTGAGCACTGTATATATAATGTACTGATAATACAGGGGTGTACTCACTTATACTGAGCACTGTATATATAATGTACTGATAATACAGGGGTGTACTCACTTATGTTGAGCCCTGTATATATAATGTACTGATAATACAATGGTGTACTCACTTATGCTGAGCCCTGTATATATAATGTACTGATAATACAGGGGTGTACTCACTTATGCTGAGCACTGTATATATAATGTACTGATAATACAGGGGTGTACTCACTTATACTGAGCCCTGTATATATAAAGTACTGATAATACAGGGGTGTACTCACTTATGCTGAGCGCTGTATATATAATGTACTGATACTACAGGGGTGTACTCACTTATGCTGAGCACTGTATATATAATGTACTGATAATACACGGTGTACTCACTTATACTGAGCCCTGTATATATAATGTACTGATAATACAGGGGTGTACTCACTTATGCTGAGCGCTGTATATATAACGTACTGATAATACAGGGGTGTACTCACTTATGCTGAGCCCTGTATATATATTGTACTGATAATACTGGGGGTGTACTCACTTATGCTGAGCACTGTATATATAATGTACTGATAATACAGGGGTGTACTCACTTATGCTGAGCACTGTATATATAATGTACTGATAATACAGGGGTGTACTCACTTATGCTGAGCCCTGTATATATAATGTACTGATAATACAGGGGTGTACTCACTTATGCTGAGCCCTATATATAAAGTACTGATAATACAGGGGTGTACTCACTTATGCTGAGCCCTGTATATATAATGTACTGATAATACAGGGGTGTACTCACTTATGCTGAGCCCTATATATAAAGTACTGATAATACAGGGGTGTACTCACTTATGCTGAGCGCTGTATATATAATGTACTGATAATACAGGGGTGTACTCACTTATGCTGAGCCCTGTATATATAATGTACTGATAATACAATGGTGTACTCACTTATGCTGAGCCCTGTATATATAATGTACTGATAATACAGGGGTGTACTCACTTATGCTGAGCACTGTATATATAATGTACTGATAATACAGGGGTGTACTCACTTATACTGAGCACTGTATATATAATGTACTGATAATACAGGGGTGTACTCACTTATGTTGAGCCCTGTATATATAATGTACTGATAATACAATGGTGTACTCACTTATGCTGAGCCCTGTATATATAATGTACTGATAATACAGGGGTGTACTCACTTATGCTGAGCACTGTATATATAATGTACTGATAATACAGGGGTGTACTCACTTATGCTGAGCACTGTATATATAATGTACTGATAATACAGGGGGTGTACTCACTTATGTTGAGCCCTGTATATATAATGTACTGATAATATAGGGGTGTACTCACTTATGCTGAGCACTGTATATATAATGTACTGATAATACAGGGGTGTACTCACTTATGCTGAGCACTGTATATTTAATGTACTGATAATACCGGGGTGTACTCACACTGAGCACTGTATATATAATGTACTGATAATACAGGGGTGTACTCACTTATACTGAGCCCTGTATATATAATGTACTGATAATACAGGGGGTGTACTCACTTATGCTGAGCACTGTATATATAATGTACTGATAATATAGGGGTGTACTCACTTATGCTGAGCACTGTATATATAATGTACTGATAATACAGGGGTGTACTCACTTATGCTGAGCCCTGTATATATAATGTACTGATAATATAGGGGTGTACTCACTTATACTGAGCGCTGTATATATAATGTACTGATAATACCGGGGTGTACTCACTTATGCTGAGCACTGTATATATAATGTACTGATAATACAGGGGTGTACTCACTTATACTGAGCCCTGTATATATAAAGTACTGATAATACAGGGGTGTACTCACTTATGCTGAGCGCTGTATATATAATGTACTGATACTACAGGGGTGTACTCACTTATGCTGAGCACTGTATATATAATGTACTGATAATACAGGGTGTGTACTCACTTATGCTGAGCCCTGTATATATAATGTACTGATAATACAGGGGGTGTACTCACTTATGCTGAGCACTGTATATATAATGTACTGATAATACAGGGGTGTACTCACTTATGCTGAGCACTGTATATATAATGTACTGATAATACAGGGGTGTACTCACTTATGCTGAGCACTGTATATATAATGTACTGATAATACTGGGGTGTACTCACTTATGCTGAGCACTGTATATATAATGTACTGATAATACAGGGGTGTACTCACTTATTCTGAGCTCTGTATATATAATGTACTGATAATACAGGGTGTACTCACTTATGTTGAGCACTGTATATATAATGTACTGATAATACAGGGTGTACTCACTTATGTTGAGCACTGTATATATAATGTACTGATAATACAGGGGGTGTACTCACTTATGCTGAGCACTGTATATATAATGTACTGATAATACAGGGTGTACTCACTTATTCTGAGCTCTGTATATATAATGTACTGATAATACAGGGTGTACTCACTTATGTTGAGCACTGTATATATAATGTACTGATAATACAGGGTGTACTCACTTATGTTGAGCACTGTATATATAATGTACTGATAATACAGGGGGTGTACTCACTTATGCTGAGCACTGTATATATAATGTACTGATAATATAGGGGTGTACTCACTTATGCTGAGCGCTGTATATATAATGTACTGATAATACAGGGGTGTACTCACTTATACTGAGCCCTGTATATATAATGTACTGATAATATAGGGGTGTACTCACTTATGCTGAGCCCTGTATATATAATGTACTGATAATACAGTGGTGTACTCACTTATGCTGAGCACTGTATATATAATGTACTGATAATACAGGGGTGTACTCACTTATGCTGAGCACTGTATATATAATGTACTGATAATACAGGGTGTACTCACTTATACTGTGCCCTGTATATATAATATACTGATAATACAGGAGTGTACTCACTTATGCTGAGCGCTGTATATATAACGTACTGATAATACAGGGGTGTACTCACTTATGCTGAGCCCTGTATATATATTGTGCTGATAATACTGGGGGTGTAC
Source organism: Phyllobates terribilis (assembly GCF_046119375.1). Lineage (NCBI taxonomy): Eukaryota > Metazoa > Chordata > Amphibia > Anura > Dendrobatidae > Phyllobates > Phyllobates terribilis. Next base: position 27,338,272 of record NW_027362775.1, read on the forward strand.
TCACTTGTGCTGAGCCCTATATATAAAGTACTGATAATACAGGGGTGTACTCACTTATGCTGAGCGCTGTATATATAATGTACTGATAATACAGGGGTGTACTCACTTATGCTGAGCCCTGTATATATAATGTACTGATAATACAATGGTGTACTCACTTATGCTGAGCCCTGTATATATAATGTACTGATAATACAGGGGTGTACTCACTTATGCTGAGCACTGTATATATAATGTACTGATAATACAGGGGTGTACTCACTTATGCTGAGCACTGTATATATAATGTACTGATAATACAGGGTGTACTCACTTATACTGTGCCCTGTATATATAATATACTGATAATACAGGGGTGTACTCACTTATGCTGAGCACTGTATATATAATGTACTGATAATACAGGGGTGTACTCACTTATGCTGAGCACTGTATATATAATGTACTGATAATACCGGGGTGTACTCACTTATGCTGAGCCCTGTATATATAATGTACTGATAATACAATGGTGTACTCACTTATGCTGAGCCCTGTATATATAATGTACTGATAATACAGGGGTGTACTCACTTATGCTGAGCACTGTATATATAATGTACTGATAATACAGTGGTGTACTCACTTATGCTGAGCACTGTATATATAATGTACTGATAATACAGGGGTGTACTCACACTGAGCACTGTATATATAATGTACTGATAATACAGGGGTGTACTCACTTATACTGAGCCCTGTATATATAATGTACTGATAATATAGGGGTGTACTCACTTATGCTGAGCACTGTATATATAATGTACTGATAATACAGGGGTGTACTCACTTATGCTGAGCCCTGTATATATAATGTACTGATAATATAGGGGTGTACTCACTTATACTGAGCGCTGTATATATAATGTACTGATAATACCGGGGTGTACTCACTTATGCTGAGCACTGTATATATAATGTACTGATAATACAGGGGTGTACTCACTTATACTGAGCCCTGTATATATAAAGTACTGATAATACAGGGGTGTACTCACTTATGCTGAGCGCTGTATATATAATGTACTGATACTACAGGGGTGTACTCACTTATGTTGAGCACTGTATATATAATGTTCTGATAATACAGGGGTGTACTCACTTATGCTGAGCGCTGTATATATAATGTACTGATACTACAGGGGTGTACTCACTTATACTGAGCACTGTATATATAATGTACTGATAATGCAGTGGTGTACTCACTTATGCTGAGCCCTGTATATATAATGTACTGATAATACAGGGGGTGTACTCACTTATGCTGAGCTCTATATATATATATATATATAATGTACTGATAATACCGGGGTGTACTCACTTATGCTGAGCACTGTATATATAATGTACTGATAATACAGGGGGTGTACTCACTTATGCTGAGCCCTGTATATATAATGTACTGATAATACAGTGGTGTACTCACTTATGCTGAGCACTGTATATATAATGTACTGATAATACAGGGGTGTACTCACTTATGCTGAGCACTGTATATATAATGTACTGATAATACAGGGTGTACTCACTTATACTGAGCCCTGTATATATAATGTACTGATAATACAGGGGTGTACTCACTTATGCTGAGCGCTGTATATATAACGTACTGATAATACAGGGGTGTACTCACTTATGCTGAGCCCTGTATATATATTGTACTGATAATACTGGGGGTGTACTCACTTATGCTGAGCGCTGTATATATAATGTACTGATAATACAGGGGTGTACTCACTTATGCTGAGCACTGTATATATAATGTACTGATAATACAGGGTGTGTACTCACTTATGCTGAGCCCTGTATATATAATGTACTGATAATACCGGGGTGTACTCACACTGAGCACTGTATATATAATGTACTGATAATACAGGGGTGTACTCACTTATGCTGAGCACTGTATATATAATGTACTGATAATACAGGGGTGTACTCACTTATACTGAGCACTGTATATATAATGTACTGATAATACAGGGGTGTACTCACTTATGTTGAGCCCTGTATATATAATGTACTGATAATACAATGGTGTACTCACTTATGCTGAGCCCTGTATATATAATGTACTGATAATACAGGGGTGTACTCACTTATGCTGAGCACTGTATATATAATGTACTGATAATACAGGGGTGTACTCACTTATACTGAGCCCTGTATATATAAAGTACTGATAATACAGGGGTGTACTCACTTATGCTGAGCGCTGTATATATAATGTACTGATACTACAGGGGTGTACTCACTTATGCTGAGCACTGTATATATAATGTACTGATAATACACGGTGTACTCACTTATACTGAGCCCTGTATATATAATGTACTGATAATACAGGGGTGTACTCACTTATGCTGAGCGCTGTATATATAACGTACTGATAATACAGGGGTGTACTCACTTATGCTGAGCCCTGTATATATATTGTACTGATAATACTGGGGGTGTACTCACTTATGCTGAGCGCTGTATATATAATGTACTGATAATACAGGGGTGTACTCACTTATGCTGAGCACTGTATATATAATGTACTGATAATACAGGGGTGTACTCACTTATGCTGAGCCCTGTATATATAATGTACTGATAATACAGGGGTGTACTCACTTATGCTGAGCCCTATATATAAAGTACTGATAATACAGGGGTGTACTCACTTATGCTGAGCCCTGTATATATAATGTACTGATAATACAGGGGTGTACTCACTTATGCTGAGCCCTATATATAAAGTACTGATAATACAGGGGTGTACTCACTTATGCTGAGCGCTGTATATATAATGTACTGATAATACAGGGGTGTACTCACTTATGCTGAGCCCTGTATATATAATGTACTGATAATACAATGGTGTACTCACTTATGCTGAGCCCTGTATATATAATGTACTGATAATACAGGGGTGTACTCACTTATGCTGAGCACTGTATATATAATGTACTGATAATACAGGGGTGTACTCACTTATGTTGAGCCCTGTATATATAATGTACTGATAATACAATGGTGTACTCACTTATGCTGAGCCCTGTATATATAATGTACTGATAATACAGGGGTGTACTCACTTATGCTGAGCACTGTATATATAATGTACTGATAATACAGGGGTGTACTCACTTATGCTGAGCACTGTATATATAATGTACTGATAATACAGGGGGTGTACTCACTTATGTTGAGCCCTGTATATATAATGTACTGATAATATAGGGGTGTACTCACTTATGCTGAGCACTGTATATATAATGTACTGATAATACAGGGGTGTACTCACTTATGCTGAGCACTGTATATTTAATGTACTGATAATACCGGGGTGTACTCACACTGAGCACTGTATATATAATGTACTGATAATACAGGGGTGTACTCACTTATACTGAGCCCTGTATATATAATGTACTGATAATACAGGGGGTGTACTCACTTATGCTGAGCACTGTATATATAATGTACTGATAATATAGGGGTGTACTCACTTATGCTGAGCACTGTATATATAATGTACTGATAATACAGGGGTGTACTCACTTATGCTGAGCCCTGTATATATAATGTACTGATAATATAGGGGTGTACTCACTTATACTGAGCGCTGTATATATAATGTACTGATAATACCGGGGTGTACTCACTTATGCTGAGCACTGTATATATAATGTACTGATAATACAGGGGTGTACTCACTTATACTGAGCCTTGTATATATAAAGTACTGATAATACAGGGGTGTACTCACTTATGCTGAGCGCTGTATATATAATGTACTGATACTACAGGGGTGTACTCACTTATGCTGAGCACTGTATATATAATGTACTGATAATACAGGGTGTGTACTCACTTATGCTGAGCCCTGTATATATAATGTACTGATAATACAGGGGGTGTACTCACTTATGCTGAGCACTGTATATATAATGTACTGATAATACAGGGGTGTACTCACTTATGCTGAGCACTGTATATATAATGTACTGATAATACAGGGGTGTACTCACTTATGCTGAGCACTGTATATATAATGTACTGATAATACTGGGGTGTACTCACTTATGCTGAGCACTGTATATATAATGTACTGATAATACAGGGGTGTACTCACTTATTCTGAGCTCTGTATATATAATGTACTGATAATACAGGGTGTACTCACTTATGTTGAGCACTGTATATATAATGTACTGATAATACAGGGTGTACTCACTTATGTTGAGCACTGTATATATAATGTACTGATAATACAGGGGGTGTACTCACTTATGCTGAGCACTGTATATATAATGTACTGATAATACAGGGTGTACTCACTTATTCTGAGCTCTGTATATATAATGTACTGATAATACAGGGTGTACTCACTTATGTTGAGCACTGTATATATAATGTACTGATAATACAGGGTGTACTCACTTATGTTGAGCACTGTATATATAATGTACTGATAATACAGGGGGTGTACTCACTTATGCTGAGCACTGTATATATAATGTACTGATAATATAGGGGTGTACTCACTTATGCTGAGCGCTGTATATATAATGTACTGATAATACAGGGGTGTACTCACTTATACTGAGCCCTGTATATATAATGTACTGATAATATAGGGGTGTACTCACTTATGCTGAGCCCTGTATATATAATGTACTGATAATACAGTGGTGTACTCACTTATGCTGAGCACTGTATATATAATGTACTGATAATACAGGGGTGTACTCACTTATGCTGAGCACTGTATATATAATGTACTGATAATACAGGGTGTACTCACTTATACTGTGCCCTGTATATATAATATACTGATAATACAGGGGTGTACTCACTTATGCTGAGCGCTGTATATATAACGTACTGATAATACAGGGGTGTACTCACTTATGCTGAGCCCTGTATATATATTGTGCTGATAATACTGGGGGTGTACTCACTTGTGCTGAGCCCTATATATAAAGTACTGATAATACAGGGGTGTACTCACTTATGCTGAGCGCTGTATATATAATGTACTGATAATACAGGGGTGTACTCACTTATGCTGAGCCCTGTATATATAATGTACTGATAATACAATGGTGTACTCACTTATGCTGAGCCCTGTATATATAATGTACTGATAATACAGGGGTGTACTCACTTATGCTGAGCACTGTATATATAATGTACTGATAATACAGGGGTGTACTCACTTATGCTGAGCACTGTATATATAATGTACTGATAATACAGGGTGTACTCACTTATACTGTGCCCTGTATATATAATATACTGATAATACAGGGGTGTACTCACTTATGCTGAGCACTGTATATATAATGTACTGATAATACAGGGGTGTACTCACTTATGCTGAGCACTGTATATATAATGTACTGATAATACCGGGGTGTACTCACTTATGCTGAGCCCTGTATATATAATGTACTGATAATACAATGGTGTACTCACTTATGCTGAGCCCTGTATATATAATGTACTGATAATACAGGGGTGTACTCACTTATGCTGAGCACTGTATATATAATGTACTGATAATACAGTGGTGTACTCACTTATGCTGAGCACTGTATATATAATGTACTGATAATACAGGGGTGTACTCACTTATGCTGAGCACTGTATATATAATGTACTGATAATACAGGGGTGTACTCAGTTATGCTGAGCCCTGTATATATAATGTACTGATAATACAGGGGTGTACTCACTTATACTGAGCCCTGTATATATAATGTACTGATAATATAGGGGTGTACTCACTTATGCTGAGCACTGTATATATAATGTACTGATAATACAGGGGTGTACTCACTTATGCTGAGCCCTGTATATATAATGTACTGATAATATAGGGGTGTACTCACTTATACTGAGCGCTGTATATATAATGTACTGATAATACCGGGGTGTACTCACTTATGCTGAGCACTGTATATATAATGTACTGATAATACAGGGGTGTACTCACTTATACTGAGCCCTGTATATATAAAGTACTGATAATACAGGGGTGTACTCACTTATGCTGAGCGCTGTATATATAATGTACTGATACTACAGGGGTGTACTCACTTATGTTGAGCACTGTATATATAATGTTCTGATAATACAGGGGTGTACTCACTTATGCTGAGCGCTGTATATATAATGTACTGATACTACAGGGGTGTACTCACTTATACTGAGCACTGTATATATAATGTACTGATAATGCAGTGGTGTACTCACTTATGCTGAGCCCTGTATATATAATGTACTGATAATACAGGGGGTGTACTCACTTATGCTGAGCTCTATATATATATATATATATATAATGTACTGATAATACCGGGGTGTACTCACTTATGCTGAGCACTGTATATATAATGTACTGATAATACAGGGGGTGTACTCACTTATGCTGAGCCCTGTATATATAATGTACTGATAATACAGTGGTGTACTCACTTATGCTGAGCACTGTATATATAATGTACTGATAATACAGGGGTGTACTCACTTATGCTGAGCACTGTATATATAATGTACTGATAATACAGGGTGTACTCACTTATACTGAGCCCTGTATATATAATGTACTGATAATACAGGGGTGTACTCACTTATGCTGAGCGCTGTATATATAACGTACTGATAATACAGGGGTGTACTCACTTATGCTGAGCCCTGTATATATATTGTACTGATAATACTGGGGGTGTACTCACTTATGCTGAGCGCTGTATATATAATGTACTGATAATACAGGGGTGTACTCACTTATGCTGAGCACTGTATATATAATGTACTGATAATACAGGGTGTGTACTCACTTATGCTGAGCCCTGTATATATAATGTACTGATAATACCGGGGTGTACTCACACTGAGCACTGTATATATAATGTACTGATAATACAGGGGTGTACTCACTTATACTGAGCCCTATATATAAAGTACTGATAATACAGGGGTGTACTCACTTATGCTGAGCGCTGTATATATAATGTACTGATAATACAGGGGTGTACTCACTTATGCTGAGCCCTGTATATATAATGTACTGATAATACAGGGGTGTACTCACTTATGCTGAGCACTGTATATATAATGTACTGATACTACAGGGGTGTACTCACTTATGTTGAGCACTGTATATATAATGTACTGATAATACCGGGGTGTACTCACACTGAGCACTGTATATATAATGTACTGATAATACAGGGGTGTACTCACTTATACTGAGCCCTATATATAAAGTACTGATAATACAGGGGTGTACTCACTTATACTGAGCCCTGTATATATAATGTACTGATAATACAGGGGGTGTACTCACTTATGCTGAGCACTGTATATATAATGTACTGATAATATAGGGGTGTACTCACTTATGCTGAGCACTGTATATATAATGTACTGATAATACAGGGGTGTACTCACTTATGCTGAGCCCTGTATATATAATGTACTGATAATATAGGGGTGTACTCACTTATACTGAGCGCTGTATATATAATGTACTGATAATACCGGGGTGTACTCACTTATGCTGAGCACTGTATATATAATGTACTGATAATACAGGGGTGTACTCACTTATACTGAGCACTGTATATATAATGTACTGATAATACAGGGGGTGTACTCACTTATGCTGAGCACTGTATATATAATGTACTGATAATACAGGGGTGTACTCACTTATACTGAGCCCTGTATATATAAAGTACTGATAATACAGGGGTGTACTCACTTATGCTGAGCGCTGTATATATAATGTACTGATACTACAGGGGTGTACTCACTTATGCTGAGCACTGTATATATAATGTACTGATAATACAGGGTGTGTACTCACTTATGCTGAGCCCTGTATATATAATGTACTGATAATACAGGGGGTGTACTCACTTATGCTGAGCACTGTATATATAATGTACTGATAATACAGGGGTGTACTCACTTATGCTGAGCACTGTATATATAATGTACTGATAATACTGGGGTGTACTCACTTATGCTGAGCACTGTATATATAATGTACTGATAATACAGGGTGTACTCACTTATTCTGAGCTCTGTATATATAATGTACTGATAATACAGGGTGTACTCACTTATGTTGAGCACTGTATATATAATGTACTGATAATACAGGGTGTACTCACTTATGTTGAGCACTGTATATATAATGTACTGATAATACAGGGGGTGTACTCACTTATGCTGAGCGCTGTATATATAATGTACTGATACTACAGGGGTGTACTCACTTATGCTGAGCACTGTATATATAATGTACTGATAATACAGGGTGTGTACTCACTTATGCTGAGCTCTGTATATATAATGTACTGATAATACAGGGTGTACTCACTTATGTTGAGCACTGTATATATAATGTACTGATAATACAGGGTCTACTCACTTATGCTGAGCACTGTATATATAATGTACTGATAATACAGGGTCTACTCACTTATGCTGAGCACTGTATATATAATGTACTGATAATACAGGGTGTACTCACTTATTCTGAGCTCTGTATATATAATGTACTGATAATACAGGGTGTACTCACACTGAGCACTGTATATATAATGTACTGATAATACAGGGGTGTACTCACTTATACTGAGCCCTGTATATATAATGTACTGATAATATAGGGGTGTACTCACTTATGCTGAGCACTGTATATATAATGTACTGATAATACAGGGGGTGTACTCACTTATGCTGAGCGCTGTATATATAATGTACTGATAATACCGGGGTGTACTCACTTATGCTGAGCACTGTATATATAATGTACTGATAATACAGGGGTGTACTCACTTATACTGAGCCCTGTATATATAAAGTACTGATAATACAGGGGTGTACTCACTTATGCTGAGCGCTGTATATATAATGTACTGATACTACAGGGGTGTACTCACTTATGCTGAGCACTGTATATATAATGTACTGATAATACACGGTGTACTCACTTATACTGAGCCCTGTATATATAATGTACTGATAATACAGGGGTGTACTCACTTATGCTGAGCGCTGTATATATAACGTACTGATAATACAGGGGTGTACTCACTTATGCTGAGCCCTGTATATATATTGTACTGATAATACTGGGGGTGTACTCACTTATGCTGAGCGCTGTATATATAATGTACTGATAATACAGGGGTGTACTCACTTATGCTGAGCACTGTATATATAATGTACTGATAATACAGGGTGTGTACTCACTTATGCTGAGCCCTGTATATATAATGTACTGATAATACAGGGGTGTACTCACTTATGCTGAGCCCTATATATAAAGTACTGATAATACAGGGGTGTACTCACTTATGCTGAGCGCTGTATATATAATGTACTGATAATACAGGGGTGTACTCACTTATGCTGAGCCCTGTATATATAATGTACTGATAATACAATGGTGTACTCACTTATGCTGAGCCCTGTATATATAATGTACTGATAATACAGGGGTGTACTCACTTATGCTGAGCACTGTATATATAATGTACTGATAATACAGTGGTGTACTCACTTATGCTGAGCACTGTATATATAATGTACTGATAATACAGGGGTGTACTCACTTATGCTGAGCACTGTATATTTAATGTACTGATAATACCGGGGTGTACTCACACTGAGCACTGTATATATAATGTACTGATAATACAGGGGTGTACTCACTTATACTGAGCCCTGTATATATAATGTACTGATAATACAGGGGGTGTACTCACTTATGCTGAGCACTGTATATATAATGTACTGATAATATAGGGGTGTACTCACTTATGCTGAGCACTGTATATATAATGTACTGATAATATAGGGGTGTACTCACTTATGCTGAGCACTGTATATATAATGTACTGATAATACAGGGGTGTACTCACTTATGCTGAGCCCTGTATATATAATGTACTGATAATATAGGGGTGTACTCACTTATGCTGAGCCCTGTATATATAATGTACTGATAATATAGGGGTGTACTCACTTATACTGAGCGCTGTATATATAATGTACTGATAATACCGGGGTGTACTCACTTATGCTGAGCACTGTATATATAATGTACTGATAATACAGGGGTGTACTCACTTATACTGAGCCCTGTATATATAAAGTACTGATAATACAGGGGTGTACTCACTTATGCTGAGCGCTGTATATATAATGTACTGATACTACAGGGGTGTACTCACTTATGCTGAGCACTGTATATATAATGTACTGATAATACAGGGTGTGTACTCACTTATGCTGAGCCCTGTATATATAATGTACTGATAATACAGGGGGTGTACTCACTTATGCTGAGCACTGTATATATAATGTACTGATAATACAGGGGTGTACTCACTTATGCTGAGCACTGTATATATAATGTACTGATAATACAGGGGTGTACTCACTTATTCTGAGCTCTGTATATATAATGTACTGATAATACAGGGTGTACTCACTTATGTTGAGCACTGTATATATAATGTACTGATAATACAGGGTGTACTCACTTATGTTGAGCACTGTATATATAATGTACTGATAATACAGGGTCTACTCACTTATGCTGAGCACTGTATATATAATGTACTGATAATACAGGGTGTACTCACTTATGTTGAGCCCTGTATATATATTGTACTCATAATACTGGGGGTGTACTCACTTATGCTGAGCGCTGTATATATAACGTACTGATAATACAGGGGTGTACTCACTTATGCTGAGCCCTGTATATATATTGTACTGATAATACTGGGGGTGTACTCACTTATGCTGAGCGCTGTATATATAATGTACTGATAATACAGGGGTGTACTCACTTATGCTGAGAACTGTATATATAATGTACTGATAATACAGGGGTGTACTCACTTATGCTGAGCCCTATATATAAAGTACTGATAATACAGGGGTGTACTCACTTATACTGAGCCCTGTATATATAAAGTACTGATAATACAGGGGTGTACTCACTTATGCTGAGCGCTGTATATATAATGTACTGATAATACACGGTGTGTACTCACTTATGCCGAGCCCTGTATATATAATGTACTGATAATACAGGGGGTGTACTCACTTATGCTGAGCACTGTATATATAATGTACTGATAATACCAGGGTGTACTCACTTATGCTGAGCACTGTATATATAATGTACTGATAATACAGGGGTGTACTCACTTATACTGAGCCCTGTATATATAATGTACTGATAATACAGTGGTGTACTCACTTATGCTGAGCCCTGTATATATAATGTACTGATAATACAGTGGTGTACTCACTTATGCTGAGCACTGTATATATAATGTACTGATAATACAGGGGTGTACTCACTTATGCTGAGCACTGTATATATAATGTACTGATAATACAGGGGTGTACTCACTTATGCTGAGCGCTGTATATATAACGTACTGATAATACAGGGGTGTACTCACTTATGCTGAGCCCTGTATATATATTGTACTGATAATACTGGGGGTGTACTCACTTATGCTGAGCGCTGTATATATAATGTACTGATAATACAGGGGTGTACTCACTTATGCTGAGCCCTATATATAAAGTACTGATAATACAGGGGTGTACTCACTTATGCTGAGCGCTGTATATATAATGTACTGATAATACAGGGGTGTACTCACTTATGCTGAGCCCTGTATATATAATGTACTGATAATACAATGGTGTACTCACTTATGCTGAGCCCTGTATATATAATGTACTGATAATACAGGGGTGTACTCACTTATGCTGAGCCCTGTATATATAATGTACTGATAATACAGGGGTGTACTCACTTATGTTGAGCACTGTATATATAATGTACTGATAATACAGGGGTGTACTCACTTATGCTGAGCGCTGTATATATAATGTACTGATACTACAGGGGTGTACTCACTTATGCTGAGCACTGTATATATAATGTACTGATAATACAGGGTGTGTACTCACTTATGCTGAGCACTGTATATATAATGTACTGATAATACAGGGTGTACTCACTTATTCTGAGCTCTGTATATATAATGTACTGATAATACAGGGTGTACTCACTTATGTTGAGCACTGTATATATAATGTACTGATAATACAGGGTGTACTCACTTATGTTGAGCACTGTATATATAATGTACTGATAATACAGTGGTGTACTCACTTATGCTGAGCACTGTATATATAATGTACTGATAATACAGGGGTGTACTCACTTATGCTGAGCACTGTATATATAATGTACTGATAATACCGGGGTGTACTCACACTGAGCACTGTATATATAATGTACTGATAATACAGGGGTGTACTCACTTATACTGAGCCCTGTATATATAATGTACTGATAATATAGGGGTGTACTCACTTATGCTGAGCACTGTATATATAATGTACTGATAATACAGGGGTGTACTCACTTATGCTGAGCCCTGTATATATAATGTACTGATAATATAGGGGTGTACTCACTTATACTGAGCGCTGTATATATAATGTACTGATAATACTGGGGTGTACTCACTTATGCTGAGCACTGTATATATAATGTACTGATAATACAGGGGTGTACTCACTTATACTGAGCCCTGTATATATAAAGTACTGATAATACAGGGGTGTACTCACTTATGCTGAGCACTGTATATATAATGTACTGATAATACAGGGGTGTACTCACTTATGCTGAGCACTGTATATATAATGTACTGATAATACAGGGTGTACTCACTTATTCTGAGCTCTGTATATATAATGTACTGATAATACAGGGTGTACTCACTTATACTGAGCCCTGTATATATAATGTACTGATAATATAGGGGTGTACTCACTTATGCTGAGCACTGTATATATAATGTACTGATAATACAGGGGGTGTACTCACTTATGCTGAGCCCTGTATATATAATGTACTGATAATATAGGGGTGTACTCACTTATACTGAGCCCTGTATATATAAAGTACTGATAATACAGGGGTGTACTAACTTATGCTGAGCGCTGTATATATAATGTACTGATAATACAGGGGTGTACTCACTTATGCTGAGCACTGTATATATAATGTACTGATAATACAGGGTGTACTCACTTATACTGAGCCCTGTATATATAATGTACTGATAATACAGGGGTGTACTCACTTATGCTGAGCGCTGTATATATAACGTACTGATAATACAGGGGTGTACTCACTTATGCTGAGCCCTGTATATATATTGTACTGATAATACTGGGGGTGTACTCACTTATGCTGAGCGCTGTATATATAATGTACTGATAATACAGGGGTGTACTCACTTATGCTGAGCACTGTATATATAATGTACTGATAATACAGGGTGTGTACTCACTTATGCTGAGCCCTGTATATATAATGTACTGATAATACAGGGGTGTACTCACTTATGCTGAGCCCTATATATAAAGTACTGATAATACAGGGGTGTACTCACTTATGCTGAGCGCTGTATATATAATGTACTGATAATACAGGGGTGTACTCACTTATGCTGAGCCCTGTATATATAATGTACTGATAATACAATGGTGTACTCACTTATGCTGAGCCCTGTATATATAATGTACTGATAGTACAGGGGTGTACTCACTTATGCTGAGCACTGTATATATAATGTACTGATAATACAGTGGTGTACTCACTTATGCTGAGCACTGTATATATAATGTACTGATAATACAGGGGTGTACTCACTTATGCTGAGCACTGTATATTTAATGTACTGATAATACCGGGGTGTACTCACACTGAGCACTGTATATATAATGTACTGATAATACAGGGGTGTACTCACTTATACTGAGCCCTGTATATATAATGTACTGATAATACAGGGGGTGTACTCACTTATGCTGAGCACTGTATATATAATGTACTGATAATATAGGGGTGTACTCACTTATGCTGAGCACTGTATATATAATGTACTGATAATACAGGGGTGTACTCACTTATGCTGATCACTGTTTATATAATGTACTGATAATACAGGGGTGTACTCACTTATGCTGAGCACTGTATATATAATGTACTGATAATACTGGGGTGTACTCACTTATGCTGAGCACTGTATATATAATGTACTGATAATACAGGGTGTACTCACTTATTCTGAGCTCTGTATATATAATGTACTGATAATACAGGGTGTACTCACTTATGTTGAGCACTGTATATATAATGTACTGATAATACAGGGTGTACTCACTTATGTTGAGCACTGTATATATAATGTACTGATAATACAGGGGGTGTACTCACTTATGCTGAGCACTGTATATATAATGTACTGATAATATAGGGGTGTACTCACTTATGCTGAGCGCTGTATATATAATGTACTGATAATACAGGGGTGTACTCACTTATGCTGAGCGCTGTATATATAATGTACTGATAATACAGGGGTGTACTCACTTAAACTGAACCCTGTATATATAATGTACTGATAATACAGGGGTGTACTCACTTATACTGAGCCCTGTATATATAAAGTACTAATAATACAGGGGTGTACTCACTTATGCTGAGCGCTGTATATATAATGTACTGATAATACAGGGGTGTACTCACTTATGCTGAGCACTGTATATATAATGTACTGATAATACAGGGTGTACTCACTTATTCTGAGCTCTGTATATATAATGTACTGATAATACAGGGTGTACTCACTTATGCTGAGCACTGTATATATAATGTACTGATAATACAGTGGTGTACTCACTTATGCTGAGCACTGTATATATAATGTACTGATAATACAGGGGTGTACTCACTTATGCTGAGCACTGTATATATAATGTACTGATAATACCGGGGTGTACTCACACTGAGCACTGTATATATAATGTACTGATAATACAGGGGTGTACTCACTTATACTGAGCCCTGTATATATAATGTACTGATAATATAGGGGTGTACTCACTTATGCTGAGCACTGTATATATAATGTACTGATAATACAGGGGTGTACTCACTTATGCTGAGCCCTGTATATATAATGTACTGATAATATAGGGGTGTACTCACTTATACTGAGCGCTGTATATATAATGTACTGATAATACTGGGGTGTACTCACTTATGCTGAGCACTGTATATATAATGTACTGATAATACAGGGGTGTACTCACTTATACTGAGCCCTGTATATATAAAGTACTGATAATACAGGGGTGTACTCACTTATGCTGAGCCCTGTATATATAATGTACTGATAATACAGGGGTGTACTCACTTATGCTGAGCACTGTATATATAATGTACTGATAATACAGGGTGTACTCACTTATTCTGAGCTCTGTATATATAATGTACTGATAATACAGGGTGTACTCACTTATACTGAGCCCTGTATATATAATGTACTGATAATATAGGGGTGTACTCACTTATGCTGAGCACTGTATATATAATGTACTGATAATACAGGGGGTGTACTCACTTATGCTGAGCCCTGTATATATAATGTACTGATAATATAGGGGTGTACTCACTTATACTGAGCGCTGTATATATAATGTACTGATAATACCGGGGTGTACTCACTTATGCTGAGCACTGTATATATAATGTACTGATAATACAGGGGTGTACTCACTTATACTGAGCCCTGTATATATAAAGTACTGATAATACAGGGGTGTACTCACTTATGCTGAGCGCTGTATATATAATGTACTGATAATACAGGGGTGTACTCACTTATGCTGAGCACTGTATATATAATGTACTGATAATACAGGGTGTACTCACTTATACTGAGCCCTGTATATATAATGTACTGATAATACAGGGGTGTACTCACTTATGCTGAGCGCTGTATATATAACGTACTGATAATACAGGGGTGTACTCACTTATGCTGAGCCCTGTATATATATTGTACTGATAATACTGGGGGTGTACTCACTTATGCTGAGCACTGTATATATAATGTACTGATAATACAGGGTGTACTCACTTATACTGAGCGCTGTATATATAATGTACTGATAATACAGTGGTGTACTCACTTATGCTGAGCACTGTATATATAATGTACTGATAATACAGGGGTGTACTCACTTATGCTGAGCACTGTATATATAATGTACTGATAATACAGGGGTGTACTCACTTATGCTGAGCCCTGTATATATAATGTACTGATAATACAGGGGGTGTACTCACTTATGCTGAGCCCTGTATATATAATGTACTGATAATACAGGGGTGTACTCACTTATGCTGAGCCCTGTATATAAAGTACTGATAATACAGGGGTGTACTCACTTATGCTGAGCGCTGTATATATAATGTACTGATAATACAGGGGTGTACTCACTTATGCTGAGCCCTGTATATATAATGTACTGATAATACAATGGTGTACTCACTTATGCTGAGCCCTGTATATATAATGTACTGATAATACAGGGGTGTACTCACTTATGCTGAGCGCTGTATATATAATGTACTGATAATACAGGGTGTACTCACTTATGCTGAGCCCTGTATATATAATGTACTGATAATACAATGGTGTACTCACTTATGCTGAGCCCTGTATATATAATGTACTGATAATACAGGGGTGTACTCACTTATGCTGAGCACTGTATATATAATGTACTGATAATACAGGGGTGTACTCACTTATGCTGAGCACTGTATATTTAATGTACTGATAATACCGGGGTGTACTCACACTGAGCACTGTATATATAATGTACTGATAATACAGGGGTGTACTCACTTATACTGAGCCCTGTATATATAATGTACTGATAATACAGGGGGTGTACTCACTTATGCTGAGCACTGTATATATAATGTACTGATAATACAGGGGTGTACTCACTTATGCTGAGCCCTGTATATATAATGTACTGATAATATAGGGCTGTACTCACTTATACTGAGCGCTGTATATATAATGTACTGATAATACCGGGGTGTACTCACTTATGCTGAGCACTGTATATATAATGTACTGATAATACAGGGGTGTACTCACTTATACTGAGCCCTGTATATATAAAGTACTGATAATACAGGGGTGTACTCACTTATGCTGAGCGCTGTATATATAATGTACTGATACTACAGGGGTGTACTCACTTATGCTGAGCACTGTATATATAATGTACTGATAATACAGGGTGTGTACTCACTTATGCTGAGCCCTGTATATATAATGTACTGATAATACAGGGGGTGTACTCACTTATGCTGAGCACTGTATATATAATGTACTGATAATACAGGGGTGTACTCACTTATGCTGAGCACTGTATATATAATGTACTGATAATACTGGGGTGTACTCACTTATGCTGAGCACTGTATATATAATGTACTGATAATACAGGGTGTACTCACTTATGCTGAGCACTGTATATATAATGTACTGATAATACAGGGTCTACTCACTTATGCTGAGCACTGTATATATAATGTACTGATAATACAGGGGTGTACTCACTTATGCTGAGCGCTGTATATATAACGTACTGATAATACAGGGGTGTACTCACTTATGCTGAGCCCTGTATATATATTGTACTGATAATACTGGGGGTGTACTCACTTATGCTGAGCACTGTATATATAATGTACTGATAATACAGTGGTGTACTCACTTATGCTGAGCACTGTATATATAATGTACTGATAATACAGGGGTGTACTCACTTATGCTGAGCACTGTATATATAATGTACTGATAATACCGGGGTGTACTCACACTGAGCACTGTATATATAATGTACTGATAATACAGGGGTGTACTCACTTATACTGAGCCCTGTATATATAATGTACTGATAATATAGGGGTGTACTCACTTATGCTGAGCACTGTATATATAATGTACTGATAATATAGGGGTGTACTCACTTATGCTGAGCCCTGTATATATAATGTACTGATAATATAGGGGTGTACTCACTTATACTGAGCGCTGTATATATAATGTACTGATAATACCGGGGTGTACTCACTTATGCTGAGCACTGTATATATAATGTACTGATAATACAGGGGTGTACTCACTTATACTGAGCCCTGTATATATAAAGTACTGATAATACAGGGGTGTACTCACTTATGCTGAGCGCTGTATATATAATGTACTGATACTACAGGGGGTGTACTCACTTATGTTGAGCACTGTATATATAATGTACTGATAATACAGGGGGTGTACTCACTTATGCTGAGCACTGTATATATAATGTACTGATAATACAGGGGTGTACTCACTTATGCTGAGCACTGTATATATAATGTTCTGATAATACAGGGGTGTACTCACTTATACTGAGCCCTGTATATATAATGTACTGATAATACAGGTGGTGTACTCACTTATGCTGAGCTCTATATATATAATGTACTGATAATACCGGGGTGTACTCACTTATGCTGAGCACTGTATATATAATGTACTGATAATACAGGGGTGTACTCACTTATACTGAGCCCTGTATATATAATGTACTGATAATACAGTGGTGTACTCACTTATGCTGAGCCCTGTATATATAATGTACTGATAATACAGTGGTGTACTCACTTATGCTGAGCACTGTATATATAATGTACTGATAATACAGGGGTGTACTCACTTATGCTGAGCACTGTATATATAATGTACTGATAATACAGGGTGTACTCACTTATACTGAGCCCTGTATATATAATGTACTGATAATACAGGGGTGTACTCACTTATGCTGAGCGCTGTATATATAACGTACTGATAATACAGGGGTGTACTCACTTATGCTGAGCCCTGTATATATATTGTACTGATAATACTGGGGGTGTACTCACTTATGCTGAGCGCTGTATATATAATGTACTGATAATACAGGGGTGTACTCACTTATGCTGAGCACTGTATATATAATGTACTGATAATACAGGGTGTGTACTCACTTATGCTGAGCCCTGTATATATAATGTACTGATAATACAGGGGTGTACTCACTTATGCTGAGCCCTATATATAAAGTACTGATAATACAGGGGTGTACTCACTTATGCTGAGCGCTGTATATATAATGTACTGATAATACAGGGGTGTACTCACTTATGCTGAGCCCTGTATATATAATGTACTGATAATACAATGGTGTACTCACTTATGCTGAGCCCTGTATATATAATGTACTGATAATGCAGGGGTGTACTCACTTATGCTGAGCACTGTATATATAATGTACTGATAATACAGTGGTGTACTCACTTATGCTGAGCACTGTATATATAATGTACTGATAATACAGGGGTGTACTCACTTATGCTGAGCACTGTATATATAATGTACTGATAATACCGGGGTGTACTCACACTGAGCACTGTATATATAATGTACTGATAATACAGGGGTGTACTCACTTATACTGAGCCCTGTATATATAATGTACTGATAATACAGGGGGTGTACTCACTTATGCTGAGCACTGTATATATAATGTACTGATAATATAGGGGTGTACTCACTTATGCTGAGCACTGTATATATAATGTACTGATAATACAGGGGTGTACTCACTTATACTGAGCCCTGTATATATAAAGTACTGATAATACAGGGGTGTACTCACTTATGCTGAGCGCTGTATATATAATGTACTGATAATACAGGGTGTGTACTCACTTATGCTGAGCCCTGTATATATAATGTACTGATAATACAGGGGGTGTACTCACTTATGCTGAGCACTGTATATATAATGTACTGATAATACAGGGGTGTACTCACTTATGCTGATCACTGTTTATATAATGTACTGATAATACAGGGGTGTACTCACTTATGCTGAGCACTGTATATATAATGTACTGATAATACTGGGGTGTACTCACTTATGCTGAGCACTGTATATATAATGTACTGATAATACAGGGTGTACTCACTTATTCTGAGCTCTGTATATATAATGTACTGATAATACAGGGTGTACTCACTTATGTTGAGCACTGTATATATAATGTACTGATAATACAGGGTGTACTCACTTATGTTGAGCACTGTATATATAATGTACTGATAATACAGGGGGTGTACTCACTTATGCTGAGCACTGTATATATAATGTACTGATAATATAGGGGTGTACTCACTTATGCTGAGCGCTGTATATATAATGTACTGATAATACAGGGGTGTACTCACTTATGCTGAGCACTGTATATATAATGTACTGATAATACAGGGGTGTACTCACTTATACTGAGCCCTGTATATATAAAGTACTAATAATACAGGGGTGTACTCACTTATGCTGAGCGCTGTATATATAATGTACTGATACTACAGGGGTGTACTCACTTATGCTGAGCACTGTATATATAATGTACTGATAATACAGGGTGTGTACTCACTTATGCTGAGCACTGTATATATAATGTACTGATAATACAGGGTGTACTCACTTATTCTGAGCTCTGTATATATAATGTACTGATAATACAGGGTGTACTCACTTATGTTGAGCACTGTATATATAATGTACTGATAATACAGGGTGTACTCACTTATGTTGAGCACTGTATATATAATGTACTGATAATACAGGGTGTACTCACTTATTCTGAGCTCTGTATATATAATGTACTGATAATACAGGGTGTACTCACTTATGTTGAGCACTGTATATATAATGTACTGATAATACAGGGTCTACTCACTTATGCTGAGCACTGTATATATAATGTACTGATAATACAGGGTCTACTCACTTATGCTGAGCACTGTATATATAATGTACTGATAATACAGGGTGTACTCACTTATTCTGAGCTCTGTATATATAATGTACTGATAATACAGGGTGTACTCACTTATTCTGAGCTCTGTATATATAATGTACTGATAATTGTCACACTGTCACAGAATACTGGAGGTAGGGGGCCTAAGCTGACCCTAAGCTGGGGCCCTGACTAATCCCTCAACCTGGATGTACTGTTAAAGGTACAGAGGTCCAGGCCGCCAGCGTAACCCCTACCTCCTGAGGATCCCTGCACCTCAGTAATCTAGTCCTGAGAAGGACCCCGATCACAACAATTGGGAACCAGAAATAATATGCCCACACACAGTATTTAGACGAACGAGACAGTACAAGGGAAAAACCAAAACCACCTTGCATACAACTTCTACACAACTACAACAGAGGGAACACCAACGGGAAAGGAGATAAATGATAAAGCGAGGAAAGGGAAATAACACTTCCAAATACACTTATCTCAGCAACTCCAAACACCACGATCCGCTCTGTAAGTCTGAATGAAAAGCTTTCACCGACACCTCCCAAACAGACCTGCAGGAATATAAAGGAGTCTCACTAAAGAAGCATTGATTGCAGCTGGGCGAGGCTGGACCTCAGCTAGCCCAGAGAGAGAGAGAATTAACTCCTTCACAGCCGAGAAAACACAAAGCACCAACAAGTCAGCTGCGAGAAGTCAGGCTGTGTACTCGTGACGATCTTCGTGGCAACACACCCGTGACAGTACCCCCCCTTCTACGAGGGGCCTCCGGACCCTCAGGGCCAGGTTTATCCGGGTGAGTCGTGTGGAAGGCCCGAACTAATCGGTCTGCGTTAATATCCGACGCAGGAACCCACATCCTCTCCTCAGGACCATACCCCTTCCAATGAACCAAGTACTGAAAGGACCGGCGATTAAAGCGTGAATCAATGACCCTCGATACCTGGAACTCCAAGTTACCATTGACAACCACAGGAGGGGGAGGTAAAGGTGACGGTACCACCGGCGCCACATACCTCTTAAGCAATGATCTGTGAAACACGTTGTGAATTTTAAACGTAGGGGGGAGGTCAAGACGGAATGCCACCGGATTAATAACAGAACTGATTCTGTACGGCCCGATGAACCTGGGACCCAGTTTCCAGGAGGGAACCTTAAGTTTTATATTCCTGGTAGACAACCATACCCGATCGTTCACACTTAGGTCCGGACCAGACACTCTCCTCCTATCAGCCATACGTTTGTATCGGTTCCCCATAGTATTCAGATTCTTCAGCACCCCTCTCCATACTGAAGCGAGAGATGAGGAAAATCGTTCCTCCTCCGGAACCCCCGAAGAGCCCCCTCTACTGAAAGTACAAAACTGGGGGTGAAAACCATATGCCCCAAAAAACGGGGACTTACCAGTGGACTCGCTCCGCCTATTATTGAGAGCAAACTCTGCCAGAGGTAGGAAAGAAGCCCAGTCCTCCTGGTTCTCTGACACAAAACACCGAAGATATGTCTCCAAGCTCTGGTTCATACGTTCCGTCTGACCATTGGTCTGAGGATGAAAAGCCGACGAGAATGACAAATGCATCCCCCTCCGTGCACAAAACGCCTTCCAGAACTTGGACACAAACTGAGACCCCCGATCAGACACCACCTCGGAGGGTACCCCGTGAAGCCTCACAATCTCCCCAATGAACACCTGCGCAAGAGTTTTAGCATTAGGGAGAGCCGGAAGAGCGATAAAATGTGCCATCTTGCTGAACCTGTCCACTACAACGAGTATGACCGTTTTACCCGAAGACGGAGGGAGGTCCGTAATAAAGTCCATAGACAGATGAGTCCAAGGACGCTCCGGGATCTTCAAAGGTAGAAGGGCCCCAGACGGACGGGTATGTGAGGTCTTAGAGCGCGCACAAACCCCACAGGACGCGACAAAAGTTACCACCTCTTTATGTAAGTTAGGCCACCAAAACCGACGCGAGAGGAGATCCACAGTTGCTTTACTCCCCGGGTGTCCTGCAAAAACTGAGTTATGGTGTGCCTCGATCACCTTTTGTCGCAACTGATCTGGAACGAACAGTCTCCCCGGAGGTCCAACAGGGGCGTCCCCCTGAGCCTCCAATATCTCCTCCTCCAGCTCAGAGCATACTGCCGAAACCACCACCCCCTCCTGAAGAATAGGAATCGGGTCGTCCGTATTCCCGGCCCCAGGGAAACTACGAGATAAGGCATCCGCCTTTACATTTTTAGACCCAGGACGATATGTAACGACGAAATTAAACCTGGTAAAAAACAATGACCACCTAGCTTGTCTGGGATTCAGACGTTTAGCGGACTCCAGATATAGCAGGTTTTTGTGATCGGTGATGACGGTGACCGGATGAACTGCCCCCTCCAAAAAATGGCGCCACTCCTCAAAAGCTATCTTAATGGCCAAGAGTTCCCTATTGCCGACATCGTAATTCCTCTCAGCGGACGACAATTTTTTAGAGAAAAAGGCGCACGGATGCCACTTACCAGGGGACGAACCCTGTGACAATACTGCTCCCACCCCTACCTCGGAAGCGTCTACCTCTACAAAGAATGGCTGAGACGCATCAGGTTGAATGAGTATGGGTGCCGAGGCAAAACATTTTTTCAAGGAGGAGAATGCTTGACAAGCCTTGTCAGACCACCTAGAAAAATCCGTCCCCTTTTTAGTCATGTCTGTGAGAGGCTTAACCATGGACGAGAAATTACGAATGAACTTCCGGTAATAGTTAGCAAACCCCAGGAAACGTTGTAGTGCCTTAAGATTCTCCGGCCGATCCCACTCAAGAACTGCCCGCACTTTCCCAGGGTCCATACGAAAACCGGACGCTGAAACCAGGAAGCCTAAAAACTGGAGTTCCTGTACGGCGAACACACACTTTTCCCACTTGGCATACAGTTTATTATCCCGCAAGATCTGTAACACCTGTCTAACGTGCTCCTGATGAGACACCAGATCCGGCGAGTAAATTAAGATATCATCCAGATATATGACAACAAACTGTCCCACCAGGTGGCGAAAAATATCATTCACAAAGTGTTGAAACACCGCCGGGGCATTAGTCAGACCGAATGGCATGACAAGGTTCTCATAATGCCCCTCCGGAGTGTTAAAAGCCGTCTTCCACTCATCCCCCTCCTTCATCCTAATCAGATTGTACGCCCCCCTGAGATCCAACTTAGAGAACCATTTGGCGCCCACGATCTGATTAAAGAGATCGGGAATAAGTGGGAGCGGATACGGATCTCGGACCGTAATCCGATTAAGTTCACGGAAATCCAGGCAAGGGCGTAGGCCTCCATCTTTCTTCTTAACAAAGAAGAACCCCGCGGCCACCGGTGAAGATGAAGGTCTAATATGCCCCTTAGCCAGACTTTCAGAAATATAATCCTTCATGTCCTGCCTCTCAGGACCAGAAAGGTTATACAACCTAGCTTTAGGTAACTTGGCCTCAGGGAGCAGTTTTACAGAACAGTCATACTCGCGATGAGGAGGTAGTTCCTGACACCCATTCTCCGAGAATACATCCTCAAAGTCCGCCAGAAATGGAGGTAAGACCCAAGGAGTAACCGCACCGATGACCGTGTTCATGCAGTTTTTATTACAGAATTTACTCCATTGGCTTATCTCTCTGGTTTGCCAATTAATAACCGGGTTATGCTTAGCTAACCAAGGAAGGCCCAACACTATAGGAGTGGGAAGACCCTCCAACACGTAGCAAGACAACAGTTCTTTATGTATTGCCCCCACTTGAAGTTTTACGCAATGCACAGCTTGCAAAAAACTTCCCTGACCGAGAGGCCTGGCATCGATCGAGAATATGGGGATGGGTTTAGCCAACTCACTCAACCGCATACCTTGAACCCGGGCAAACCGAGCATCAACCAGATTAGCCCCGGCCCCACTATCCAGAAGAACAGATATCCTCTCAGTTCTCGTACCCACCACCACCTCCGCCGGTACGAGAAACTGAGACGAACCTAGGGACGAAATACCTACTCCCAGATTGCCGTCCACCACACAACCTGGGATCAACAGTTTTTTCGACGACTCTTTACTCTGCAAGGGACGGGATGGACACCCCCCAATAAAATGTCCCTTTTTCCCGCAGAGGAAACACCTTCCTGTCTTATGGCGCACCACCGGTCCCCTTCCCCGAAATGATGTCCCTCCTAATTGCATAGGCTCCTCCGGACTGACCAGGGGAACCACCATATGAGGGGACCTTGTAGGAGGTGGAGACATTACAGGGGGTAGAGTTATCCCGCACCTCTCCCGAAGCCGTCTGTCAACGCGAATAGCAAGGGCCATAGCGGCTTCCAGTGACGCGGGAGAGTCATACTGTGCCAACACATCCTGTAATTTGTCGGATAAACCATGACAAAACTGGCTCCTAAGAGCCGGGTCATTCCACTGGGTGTCCGTGGCCCACCTACGGAACTCCGAACAGAATTCCTCCGCCGGACGATCTCCCTGCTGAATCCTACGTAACTTAGACTCAGCAAGGGAGATCCGATCTGGGTCATCATATACGAGTCCCAGAGCAGCGAAAAACCTATCCACTGACTGGAGAACCGGGGAGCTTGGGGGAAGAGAGAACGCCCAAGATTGTGGGTCCCCTTGTAGGAGCGAGATGACAATTCCCACCCTTTGTTCTTCACTGCCCGATGACCGAGGCCGCAGCCGAAAGTACAATTTGCATGCCTCCCGGAAAACAAAAAACTTGTCCCGCCCCCCAGTGAACCTGTCAGGGAGAGCTACTTTAGGTTCTGGTCCGGCTTGCTCCAGAGGATGCAAAACCTTGGACCTAACGTCCGCCAGCCCCATGGACAAACTCTGCAACTGCCGAGCTAGATCGGCTACTGGATCCATGGTAGCTGGAGAAAAACTAAGGGGTCGGTGAAAATGTCACACTGTCACAGAATACTGGAGGTAGGGGGCCTAAGCTGACCCTAAGCTGGGGCCCTGACTAATCCCTCAACCTGGAGGTACTGTTAAAGGTACAGAGGTCCAGGCCGCCAGCGTAACCCCTACCTCCTGAGGATCCCTGCACCTCAGTAATCTAGTCCTGAGAAGGACCCCGATCACAACAATTGGGAACCAGAAATAATATGCCCACACACAGTATTTAGACGAACGAGACAGTACAAGGGAAAAACCAAAACCACCTTGCATACAACTTCTACACAACTACAACAGAGGGAACACCAACGGGAAAGGAGATAAATGATAAAGCGAGGAAAGGGAAATAACACTTCCAAATACACTTATCTCAGCAACTCCAAACACCACGATCCGCTCTGTAAGTCTGAATGAAAAGCTTTCACCGACACCTCCCAAACAGACCTGCAGGAATATAAAGGAGTCTCACTAAAGAAGCATTGATTGCAGCTGGGCGAGGCTGGACCTCAGCTAGCCCAGAGAGAGAGAGAATTAACTCCTTCACAGCCGAGAAAACACAAAGCACCAACAAGTCAGCTGCGAGAAGTCAGGCTGTGTACTCGTGACGATCTTCGTGGCAACACACCCGTGACAATAATACAGGGTGTACTCACTTATTCTGAGCTCTGTATATATAATGTACTGATAATACAGGGTGTACTCACTTATGTTGAGCCCTGTATATATATTGTACTGATAATACTGGGGGTGTACTCACTTATACTGAGCACTGTATATATAATGTACTGATAATACAGGGGGTGTACTCACTTATACTGAGCACTGTATATATAATGTACTGATAATACCGGGGTGTACTCACTTATGCTGAGCGCTGTATATATAATGTACTGATAATACAGGGTGTACTCACTTATGCTGAGCACTGTATATATAATGTACTGATAATACAGGGGGTGTACTCACTTATGCTGAGCACTGTATATATAATGTACTGATAATACAGGGGGTGTACTCACTTATGCTGAGCCCTGTATATATAATGTACTGATAATACAGTGGTGTACTCACTTATGCTGAGCACTGTATATATAATGTACTGATAATACAGGGGTGTACTCACTTATGCTGAGCACTGTATATATAATGTACTGATAATACAGGGTGTACTCACTTATACTGAGCCCTGTATATATAATATACTGATAATACAGGGGTGTACTCACTTATGCTGAGCGCTGTATATATAACGTACTGATAATACAGGGGTGTACTCACTTATGCTGAGCCCTGTATATATATTGTACTGATAATACTGGGGGTGTACTCACTTATGCTGAGCGCTGTATATATAATGTACTGATAATACAGGGGTGTACTCACTTATGCTGAGAACTGTATATATAATGTACTGATAATACAGGGGTGTACTCACTTATGCTGAGCCCTGTATATATAATGTACTGATAATACAGGGGTGTACTCACTTATGCTGAGCCCTATATATAAAGTACTGATAATACAGGGGTGTACTCACTTATGCTGAGCGCTGTATATATAATGTACTGATAATACAGGGGTGTACTCACTTATGCTGAGCCCTGTATATATAATGTACTGATAATACAATGGTGTACTCACTTATGCTGAGCCCTGTATATATAATGTACTGATAATACAGGGGTGTACTCACTTATGCTGAGCACTGTATATATAATGTACTGATAATACAGTGGTGTACTCACTTATGCTGAGCACTGTATATATAATGTACTGATAATACAGGGGTGTACTCACTTATGCTGAGCACTGTATATATAATGTACTGATAATACCGGGGTGTACTCACACTGAGCACTGTATATATAATGTACTGATAATACAGGGGTGTACTCACTTATACTGAGCCCTGTATATATAATGTACTGATAATATAGGGGTGTACTCACTTATGCTGAGCACTGTATATATAATGTACTGATAATACATGGGTGTACTCACTTATGCTGAGCCCTGTATATATAATGTACTGATAATATAGGGGTGTACTCACTTATACTGAGCGCTGTATATATAATGTACTGATAATACCGGGGTGTACTCACTTATGCTGAGCACTGTATATATAATGTACTGATAATACAGGGGTGTACTCACTTATACTGAGCCCTGTATATATAAAGTACTGATAATACAGGGGTGTACTCACTTATGCTGAGCGCTGTATATATAATGTACTGATACTACAGGGGTGTACTCACTTATGCTGAGCACTGTATATATAATGTACTGATAATACACGGTGTGTACTCACTTATGCTGAGCCCTGTATATATAATGTACTGATAATACAGGGGGTGTACTCACTTATGCTGAGCACTGTATATATAATGTACTGATAATACAGGGGTGTACTCACTTATACTGAGCACTGTATATATAATGTACTGATAATACAGGGGTGTACTCACTTATACTGAGCCCTGTATATATAATGTACTGATAATACAGGGGGTGTACTCACTTATGCTGAGCTCTATGTATATAATGTACTGATAATACCGGGGTGTACTCACTTATGCTGAGCACTGTATATATAATGTACTGATAATACAGGGGGTGTACTCACTTATGCTGAGCCCTGTATATATAATGTACTGATAATACAGTGGTGTACTCAATTATGCTGAGCACTGTATATATAATGTACTGATAATACAGGGGTGTACTCACTTATGCTGAGCACTGTATATATAATGTACTGATAATACAGGGTGTACTCACTTATACTGAGCCCTGTATATATAACGTACTGATAATACAGGGGTGTACTCACTTATGCTGAGCGCTGTATATATAACGTACTGATAATACAGGGGTGTACTCACTTATGCTGAGCCCTGTATATATATTGTACTGATAATACTGGGGGTGTACTCACTTATACTGAGCCCTGTATATATAATGTACTGATAATACAGGGGTGTGCTCACTTATGCTGAGCACTGTATATATAATGTACTGATAATACAGGGGTGTACTCACTTATGCTGAGCGCTGTATATATAATGTACTGATAATACAGGGGTGTACTCACTTATGCTGAGCACTGTATATATAATGTACTGATAATACAGGGTGTGTACTCACTTATGCTGAGCCCTGTATATATAATGTACTGATAATACAGGGGTGTACTCACTTATGCTGAGCCCTATATATAAAGTACTGATAATACAGGGGTGTACTCACTTATGCTGAGCGCTGTATATATAATGTACTGATAATACAGGGGTGTACTCACTTATGCTGAGCCCTGTATATATAATGTACTGATAATACAATGGTGTACTCACTTATGCTGAGCCCTGTATATATAATGTACTGATAATACAGGGGTGTACTCACTTATGCTGAGCACTGTATATATAATGTACTGATAATACAGTGGTGTACTCACTTATGCTGAGCACTGTATATATAATGTACTGATAATACAGGGGTGTACTCACTTATGCTGAGCACTGTATATATAATGTACTGATAATACCGGGGTGTACTCACACTGAGCACTGTATATATAATGTACTGATAATACAGGGGTGTACTCACTTATACTGAGCCCTGTATATATAATGTACTGATAATACAGGGGGTGTACTCACTTATGCTGAGCACTGTATATATAATGTACTGATAATATAGGGGTGTACTCACTTATGCTGAGCACTGTATATATAATGTACTGATAATACAGGGGTGTACTCACTTATGCTGAGCCCTGTATATATAATGTACTGATAATATAGGGGTGTACTCACTTATACTGAGCGCTGTATATATAATGTACTGATAATACCGGGGTGTACTCACTTATGCTGAGCACTGTATATATAATGTACTGATAATACAGGGGTGTACTCACTTATACTGAGCCCTGTATATATAAAGTACTGATAATACAGGGGTGTACTCACTTATACTGAGCCCTGTATATATAAAGTACTGATAATACAGGGGTGTACTCACTTATGCTGAGCGCTGTATATATAATGTACTGATACTACAGGGGTGTACTCACTTATGCTGAGCACTGTATATATAATGTACTGATAATACAGGGGGTGTACTCACTTATGCTGAGCCCTGTATATATAATGTACTGATAATACAGGGGTGTACTCACTTATGCTGAGCCCTATATATAAAGTACTGATAATACAGGGGTGTACTCACTTATGCTGAGCGCTGTATATATAATGTACTGATAATACAGGGGTGTACTCACTTATGCTGAGCCCTGTATATATAATGTACTGATAATACAATGGTGTACTCACTTATGCTGAGCCCTGTATATATAATGTACTGATAATACAGGGGTGTACTCACTTATGCTGAGCACTGTATATATAATGTACTGATAATACAGTGGTGTACTCACTTATGCTGAGCACTGTATATATAATGTACTGATAATACAGGGGTGTACTCACTTATGCTGAGCACTGTATATATAATGTACTGATAATACCGGGGTGTACTCACACTGAGCACTGTATATATAATGTACTGATAATACAGGGGTGTACTCACTTATACTGAGCCCTGTATATATAATGTACTGATAATACAGGGGGTGTACTCACTTATGCTGAGCACTGTATATATAATGTACTGATAATATAGGGGTGTACTCACTTATGCTGAGCACTGTATATATAATGTACTGATAATACAGGGGTGTACTCACTTATGCTGAGCCCTGTATATATAATGTACTGATAATATAGGGGTGTACTCACTTATACTGAGCGCTGTATATATAATGTACTGATAATACCGGGGTGTACTCACTTATGCTGAGCACTGTATATATAATGTACTGATAATACAGGGGTGTACTCACTTATACTGAGCCCTGTATATATAAAGTACTGATAATACAGGGGTGTACTCACTTATACTGAGCCCTGTATATATAAAGTACTGATAATACAGGGGTGTACTCACTTATGCTGAGCGCTGTATATATAATGTACTGATACTACAGGGGTGTACTCACTTATGCTGAGCACTGTATATATAATGTACTGATAATACAGGGGGTGTACTCACTTATGCTGAGCACTGTATATATAATGTACTGATAATACAGGGGTGTACTCACTTATGCTGAGCACTGTATATATAATGTACTGATAATACAGGGGTGTACTCACTTATGCTGAGCACTGTATATATAATGTACTGATAATACTGGGGTGTACTCACTTATGCTGAGCACTGTATATATAATGTACTGATAATACAGGGTGTACTCACTTATTCTGAGCTCTGTATCTATAATGTACTGATAATACAGGGTGTACTCACTTATGTTGAGCACTGTATATATAATGTACTGATAATACAGGGTGTACTCACTTATGTTGAGCACTGTATACATAATGTACTGATAATACAGGGGGTGTACTCACTTATGCTGAGCACTGTATATATAATGTACTGATAATATAGGGGTGTACTCACTTATGCTGAGCGCTGTATATATAATGTACTGATAATACAGGGGTGTACTCACTTATGCTGAGCACTGTATATATAATGTACTGATAATACCGGGGTGTACTCACTTATGCTGAGCACTGTATATATAATGTACTGATAATACAGGGGTGTACTCACTTATACTGAGCCCTGTATATATAAAGTACTGATAATACAGGGGTGTACTCACTTATGCTGAGCGCTGTATATATAATGTACTGATACTACAGGGGTGTACTCACTTATGCTGAGCACTGTATATATAATGTACTGATAATACAGGGTGTGTACTCACTTATGCTGAGCACTGTATATATAATGTACTGATAATACAGGGTGTACTCACTTATTCTGAGCTCTGTATATATAATGTACTGATAATACAGGGTGTACTCACTTATGTTGAGCACTGTATATATAATGTACTGATAATACAGGGTGTACTCACTTATGTTGAGCACTGTATATATAATGTACTGATAATACAGGGTGTACTCACTTATTCTGAGCTCTGTATATATAATGTACTGATAATACAGGGTGTACTCACTTATTCTGAGCTCTGTATATATAATGTACTGATAATACAGGGTGTACTCACTTATGTTGAGCACTGTATATATAATGTACTGATAATACAGGGTCTACTCACTTATGCTGAGCACTGTATATATAATGTACTGATAATACAGGGTCTACTCACTTATGCTGAGCACTGTATATATAATGTACTGATAATACAGGGTGTACTCACTTATTCTGAGCTCTGTATATATAATGTACTGATAATACAGGGTGTACTCACTTATTCTGAGCTCTGTATATATAATGTACTGATAATACAGGGTGTACTCACTTATTCTGAGCTCTGTATATATAATGTACTGATAATACAGGGTGTACTCACTTATGTTGAGCCCTGTATATATATTGTACTGATAATACTGGGGGTGTACTCACTTATACTGAGCACTGTATATATAATGTACTGATAATACAGGGGGTGTACTCACTTATACTGAGCACTGTATATATAATGTACTGATAATACCGGGGTGTACTCACTTATGCTGAGCGCTGTATATATAATGTACTGATAATACAGGGGTGTACTCACTTATGCTGAGCGCTGTATATATAATGTACTGATAATACAGGGGTGTACTCACTTGTGCTGAGCACTGTATATATAATGTACTGATAATACAGGGGTGTACTCACTTATGCTGAGCACTGTATATATAATGTACTGATACTACAGGGGTGTACTCACTTATACTGAGCCCTGTATATATAATGTACTGATAATACAGGGGTGTACTCACTTATACTGAGCACTGTATATATAATGTACTGACAATACCGGGGTGTACTCACTTATGCTGAGCGCTGTATATATAATGTACTGATAATACAGGGGTGTACTCACTTATGCTGAGCGCTGTATATATAATGTACTGATAATACAGGGGTGTACTCACTTATGCTGAGCACTGTATATATAATGTACTGATAATACAGGGGTGTACTCACTTATGCTGAGCACTGTATATATAATGTACTGATAATACAGGGGTGTACTCACTTATACTGAGCCCTGTATATATAATGTACTGATAATACCGGGGTGTACTCACTTATGCTGAGCCCTGTATATATAATGTACTGATAATACAGTGGTGTACTCACTTATGCTGAGCACTGTATATATAATGTACTGATAATACAGGGGTGTGCTCACTTATGCTGAGCACTGTATATATAATGTACTGATAATACAGGGGTGTACTCACTTATACTGAGCACTGTATATATAATGTACTGATAATACAGGGGTGTACTCACTTATACTGAGCGCTGTATATATAATGTACTGATAATACCGGAGTGTACTCACTTATGCTGAGCGCTGTATATATAATGTACTGATAATACAGGGGTGTACTCACTTATGCTGAGCGCTGTATATATAATGTACTGATAATACAGGGGTGTACTCACTTATGCTGAGCACTGTATATATAATGTACTGATAATACAGGGGTGTACTCACTTATACTGAGCCCTGTATATATAATGTACTGATAATACCGGGGTGTACTCACTTATGCTGAGCCCTGTATATATAATGTACTGATAATACAGTGGTGTACTCACTTATGCTGAGCACTGTATATATAATGTACTGATAATATAGGGGTGTGCTCACTTATGCTGAGCACTGTATATATAATGTACTGATAATACAGGGGTGTGCTCACTTATGCTGAGCACTGTATATATAATGTACTGATAATACAGGGGTGTACTCACTTATACTGAGCCCTGTATATATAATGTACTGATAATACAGGGGTGTACTCACTTATGCTGAGCACTGTATATATAATGTACTGATAATACAGGGGTGTACTCACTTATACTGAGCCCTGTATATATAATGTACTGATAATACAGGGGGTGTACTCACTTATGCTGAGCTCTATATATAATGTACTGATAATACAGGGGGTGTACTCACTTATGCTGAGCACTGTATATATAATGTACTGATAATACAGGGGGTGTACTCACTTATGCTGAGCCCTGTATATATAATGTACTGATAATACAGGGGGTGTACTCACTTATGCTGAGCCCTGTATATATAATGTACTGATAATACAGGGGTGTACTCACTTATGCTGAGCACTGTATATATAATGTACTGATAATACAGGGTGTACTCACTTATGCTGAGCCCTGTATATATAATGTACTGATAATACAATGGTGTACTCACTTATGCTGAGCCCTGTATATATAATGTACTGATAATACAGGGGTGTACTCACTTATGCTGAGCCCTGTATATATAATGTACTGATAATACAGTGGTGTACTCACTTATGCTGAGCACTGTATATATAATGTACTGATAATACAGGGGTGTACTCACTTATGCTGAGCACTGTATATATAATGTACTGATAATACCGGGGTGTACTCACACTGAGCACTGTATATATAATGTACTGATAATACAGGGGTGTACTCACTTATACTGAGCCCTGTATATATAATGTACTGATAATACAGGGGGTGTACTCACTTATGCTGAGCACTGTATATATAATGTACTGATAATATAGGGGTGTACTCACTTATGCTGAGCACTGTATATATAATGTACTGATAATACAGGGGTGTACTCACTTATGCTGAGCCCTGTATATATAATGTACTGATAATATAGGGGTGTACTC
Organism: Phyllobates terribilis; assembly: GCF_046119375.1. Classification (NCBI taxonomy): domain Eukaryota; kingdom Metazoa; phylum Chordata; class Amphibia; order Anura; family Dendrobatidae; genus Phyllobates; species Phyllobates terribilis. The sequence goes on from NW_027362775.1 coordinate 27,372,872, forward strand.
ACTTATACTGAGCGCTGTATATATAATGTACTGATAATACCGGGGTGTACTCACTTATGCTGAGCACTGTATATATAATGTACTGATAATACAGGGGTGTACTCACTTATACTGAGCCCTGTATATATAAAGTACTGATAATACAGGGGTGTACTCACTTATGCTGAGCGCTGTATATATAATGTACTGATACTACAGGGGTGTACTCACTTATGCTGAGCACTGTATATATAATGTACTGATAATACAGGGTGTGTACTCACTTATGCTGAGCCCTGTATATATAATGTACTGATAATACAGGGGGTGTACTCACTTATGCTGAGCACTGTATATATAATGTACTGATAATACAGGGGTGTACTCACTTATGCTGAGCACTGTATATATAATGTACTGATAATACAGGGGTGTACTCACTTATGCTGAGCACTGTATATATAATGTACTGATAATACTGGGGTGTACTCACTTATGCTGAGCACTGTATATATAATGTACTGATAATACAGGGTGTACTCACTTATTCTGAGCTCTGTATATATAATGTACTGATAATACAGTGGTGTACTCACTTATGCTGAGCACTGTATATATAATGTACTGATAATACAGGGGTGTACTCACTTATGCTGAGCACTGTATATATAATGTACTGATAATACAGGGGTGTACTCACTTATACTGAGCCCTGTATATATAATGTACTGATAATACAGGGGTGTACTCACTTATGCTGAGCACTGTATATATAATGTACTGATAATACAGGGGTGTACTCACTTATGCTGAGCACTGTATATATAATGTACTGATACTGCAGGGGTGTACTCACTTATACTGAGCCCTGTATATATAATGTACTGATAATACAGGGGGTGTACTCACTTATGCTGAGCTCTATATATATAATGTACTGATAATACCGGGGTGTACTCACTTATGCTGAGCACTGTATATATAATGTACTGATAATACAGGGGGTGTACTCACTTATGCTGAGCACTGTATATATAATGTACTGATAATACAGGGGGTGTACTCACTTATGCTGAGCCCTGTATATATAATGTACTGATAATACAGTGGTGTACTCACTTATGCTGAGCACTGTATATATAATGTACTGATAATACAGGGGTGTACTCACTTATGCTGAGCACTGTATATATAATGTACTGATAATACAGGGTGTACTCACTTATACTGAGCCCTGTATATATAATGTACTGATAATACAGAGGTGTACTCACTTATGCTGAGCGCTGTATATATAACGTACTGATAATACAGGGGTGTACTCACTTATGCTGAGCCCTGTATATATATTGTACTGATAATACTGGGGGTGTACTCACTTATGCTGAGCGCTGTATATATAATGTACTGATAATACAGGGGTGTACTCACTTATGCTGAGCACTGTATATATAATGTACTGATAATACAGGGTGTACTCACTTATGCTGAGCCCTGTATATATAATGTACTGATAATACAATGGTGTACTCACTTATGCTGAGCCCTGTATATATAATGTACTGATAATACAGGGGTGTACTCACTTATGCTGAGCCCTGTATATATAATGTACTGATAATACAGTGGTGTACTCACTTATGCTGAGCACTGTATATATAATGTACTGATAATACAGGGGTGTACTCACTTATGCTGAGCACTGTATATATAATGTACTGATAATACCGGGGTGTACTCACACTGAGCACTGTATATATAATGTACTGATAATACAGGGGTGTACTCACTTATACTGAGCCCTGTATATATAATGTACTGATAATACAGGGGGTGTACTCACTTATGCTGAGCACTGTATATATAATGTACTGATAATATAGGGGTGTACTCACTTATGCTGAGCACTGTATATATAATGTACTGATAATACAGGGGTGTACTCACTTATGCTGAGCCCTGTATATATAATGTACTGATAATATAGGGGTGTACTCACTTATACTGAGCGCTGTATATATAATGTACTGATAATACCGGGGTGTACTCACTTATGCTGAGCACTGTATATATAATGTACTGATAATACAGGGGTGTACTCACTTATACTGAGCCCTGTATATATAAAGTACTGATAATACAGGGGTGTACTCACTTATGCTGAGCGCTGTATATATAATGTACTGATACTACAGGGGTGTACTCACTTATGCTGAGCACTGTATATATAATGTACTGATAATACAGGGTGTGTACTCACTTATGCTGAGCCCTGTATATATAATGTACTGATAATACAGGGGGTGTACTCACTTATGCTGAGCACTGTATATATAATGTACTGATAATACAGGGGTGTACTCACTTATGCTGAGCACTGTATATATAATGTACTGATAATACAGGGGTGTACTCACTTATGCTGAGCACTGTATATATAATGTACTGATAATACTGGGGTGTACTCACTTATGCTGAGCACTGTATATATAATGTACTGATAATACAGGGTGTACTCACTTATTCTGAGCTCTGTATATATAATGTACTGATAATACAGTGGTGTACTCACTTATGCTGAGCACTGTATATATAATGTACTGATAATACAGGGGTGTACTCACTTATGCTGAGCACTGTATATATAATGTACTGATAATACAGGGGTGTACTCACTTATACTGAGCCCTGTATATATAATGTACTGATAATACAGGGGTGTACTCACTTATGCTGAGCACTGTATATATAATGTACTGATAATACAGGGGTGTACTCACTTATGCTGAGCACTGTATATATAATGTACTGATACTGCAGGGGTGTACTCACTTATACTGAGCCCTGTATATATAATGTACTGATAATACAGGGGGTGTACTCACTTATGCTGAGCTCTATATATATAATGTACTGATAATACCGGGGTGTACTCACTTATGCTGAGCACTGTATATATAATGTACTGATAATACAGGGGGTGTACTCACTTATGCTGAGCACTGTATATATAATGTACTGATAATACAGGGGGTGTACTCACTTATGCTGAGCCCTGTATATATAATGTACTGATAATACAGTGGTGTACTCACTTATGCTGAGCACTGTATATATAATGTACTGATAATACAGGGGTGTACTCACTTATGCTGAGCACTGTATATATAATGTACTGATAATACAGGGTGTACTCACTTATACTGAGCCCTGTATATATAATGTACTGATAATACAGAGGTGTACTCACTTATGCTGAGCGCTGTATATATAACGTACTGATAATACAGGGGTGTACTCACTTATGCTGAGCCCTGTATATATATTGTACTGATAATACTGGGGGTGTACTCACTTATGCTGAGCGCTGTATATATAATGTACTGATAATACAGGGGTGTACTCACTTATGCTGAGCACTGTATATATAATGTACTGATAATACCGGGGTGTACTCACACTGAGCACTGTATATATAATGTACTGATAATACAGGGGTGTACTCACTTATACTGAGCCCTGTATATATAATGTACTGATAATATAGGGGTGTACTCACTTATGCTGAGCACTGTATATATAATGTACTGATAATACAGGGGTGTACTCACTTATGCTGAGCCCTGTATATAAAATGTACTGATAATATAGGGGTGTACTCACTTATACTGAGCGCTGTATATATAATGTACTGATAATACCGGGGTGTACTCACTTATGCTGAGCACTGTATATATAATGTACTGATAATACAGGGGTGTACTCACTTATACTGAGCCCTGTATATATAAAGTACTGATAATACAGGGGTGTACTCACTTATGCTGAGCGCTGTATATATAATGTACTGATACTACAGGGGTGTACTCACTTACACTGAACACTGTATATATAATGTACTGATAATACAGGGGTGTACTCACTTATGCTGAGCCCTGTATATATAATGTGCTGATAATACAGGGGTGTACTCACTTATGCTGAGCGCTGTATATATAATGTACTGATAATACAGGGGTGTACTCACTTATGCTGAGCACTGTATATATAATGTACTGATAATACACGGTGTGTACTCACTTATGCTGAGCCCTGTATATATAATGTACTGATAATACAGGGGGTGTACTCACTTATGCTGAGCACTGTATATATAATGTTCTGATAATACAGGGGTGTACTCACTTATGCTGAGCACTGTATATATAATGTACTGATAATACAGGGGTGTACTCACTTATACTGAGCCCTGTATATATAATGTACTGATAATACAGGGGGTGTACTCACTTATGCTGAGCTCTATATATATAATGTACTGATAATACCGGGGTGTACTCACTTATGCTGAGCACTATATATATAATGTACTGATAATACAGGGGGTGTACTCACTTATGCTGAGCACTGTATATATAATGTACTGATAATACAGGGGGTGTACTCACTTATGCTGAGCCCTGTATATATAATGTACTGATAATACAGTGGTGTACTCACTTATGCTGAGCACTGTATATATAATGTACTGATAATACAGGGGTGTACTCACTTATGCTGAGCTCTGTATATATAATGTACTGATAATACAGGGGTGTACTCACTTATACTGAGCCCTGTATATATAATATACTGATAATACAGGGGTGTACTCACTTATGCTGAGCGCTGTATATATAACGTACTGATAATACAGGGGTGTACTCACTTATGCTGAGCCCTGTATATATATTGTACTGATAATACTGGGGGTGTACTCACTTATGCTGAGCGCTGTATATATAATGTACTGATAATACAGGGGTGTACTCACTTATGCTGAGCCCTGTATATATAATGTACTGATAATACAGGGGTGTACTCACTTATGCTGAGCCCTGTATATATAATGTACTGATAAAACAGGGGTGTACTCACTTATACTGAGCACTGTATATATAATGTACTGATAATACAGGGGTGTAGTCACTTATACTGAGCACTGTATATATAATGTACTGATAATACAGGGGTGTAGTCACTTATACTGAGCACTGTATATATAATGTACTGATAATACAGGGGTGTACTCACTTATGCTGAGCACTGTATATATAATGTACTGATAATACAGGGGTGTACTCACTTATGCTGAGCCCTGTATATATAATGTACTGATAATACAGGGGTGTACTCACTTATGCTGAGCACTGTATATATAATGTACTGATAATACAGGGGTGTACTCACTTATGCTGAGCCCTGTATATATAATGTACTGATAATACAGGGGTGTGCTCACTTATGCTGAGCCCTATATATAAAGTACTGATAATACAGGGGTGTACTCACTTATGCTGAGCGCTGTATATATAATGTACTGATAATACAGGGGTGTACTCACTTATGCTGAGCCCTGTATATATAATGTACTGATAATACAATGGTGTACTCACTTATGCTGAGCCCTGTATATATAATGTACTGATAATACAGGGGTGTACTCACTTATGCTGAGCACTGTATATATAATGTACTGATAATACAGTGGTGTACTCACTTATGCTGAGCACTGTATATATAATGTACTGATAATACAGGGGTGTACTCACTTATGCTGAGCACTGTATATATAATGTACTGATAATACCGGGGTGTACTCACACTGAGCACTGTATATATAATGTACTGATAATACAGGGGTGTACTCACTTATACTGAGCCCTGTATATATAATGTACTGATAATATAGGGGTGTACTCACTTATGCTGAGCACTGTATATATAATGTACTGATAATACAGGGGTGTACTCACTTATGCTGAGCCCTGTATATATAATGTACTGATAATATAGGAATGTACTCACTTATACTGAGCGCTGTATATATAATGTACTGATAATACCGAGGTGTACTCACTTATGCTGAGCACTGTATATATAATGTACTGATAATACAGGGGTGTACTCACTTATACTGAGCCCTGTATATATAAAGTACTGATAATACAGGGGTGTACTCACTTATGCTGAGCGCTGTTTATATAATGTACTGATACTACAGGGGTGTACTCACTTATGCTGAGCACTGTATATATAATGTACTGATAATACAGGGTGTGTACTCACTTATGCTGAGCCCTGTATATATAATGTACTGATAATACAGGGGGTGTACTCACTTATGCTGAGCACTGTATATATAATGTACTGATAATACAGGGGTGTACTCACTTATGCTGAGCACTGTATATATAATGTACTGATAATACAGGGGTGTACTCACTTATGCTGAGCACTGTATATATAATGTACTGATAATACAGGGTGTACTCACTTATTCTGAGCTCTGTATATATAATGTACTGATAATACAGGGTGTACTCACTTATGTTGAGCACTGTATATATAATGTACTGATAATACAGGGTGTACTCACTTATGTTGAGCACTGTATATATAATGTACTGATAATACAGGGTGTACTCACTTATGCTGAGCACTGTATATATAATGTACTGATAATACAGGGTGTACTCACTTATTCTGAGCTCTGTATATATAATGTACTGATAATACAGGGTGTACTCACTTATTCTGAGCTCTGTATATATAATGTACTGATAATACAGGGTGTACTCACTTATTCTGAGCTCTGTATATATAATGTACTGATAATACAGGGGTGTACTCACTTATACTGAGCCCTCTATATATAATGTACTGATACTACAGGGGTGTACTCACTTATTCTGAGCTCTGTATATATAATGTACTGATAATACTGGGGTGTACTCGCTTATGCTGAGCACTGTATATATAATGTACTGATAATACAGGGTGTACTCACTTATGCTGAGCACTGTATATATAATGTACTGATAATACAGTGGTGTACTCACTTATGCTGAGCACTGTATATATAATGTACTGATAATACAGTGGTGTACTCACTTATGCTGAGCACTGTATATATAATGTACTGATAATACCGGGGTGTACTCACTTATACTGAGCACTGTATATATAATGTACTGATACTACAGGGGTGTACTCACTTATACTGAGCACTGTATATATAATGTACTGATACTACAGGGGTGTACTCACTTATGCTGAGCACTGTATATATAATGTACTGATACTACAGGGGTGTACTCACTTATACTGAGCACTGTATATATAATGTACTGATACTACAGGGGTGTACTCACTTATGTTGAGCACTGTATATATAATGTACTGATAATACAGGGGGTGTACTCACTTATACTGAGCTCTGTATATATAATGTACTGATAATACAGGGATGTACTCACTTATGCTGAGCACTGTATATATAATGTACTGATACTACAGGGGTGTACTCACTTATACTGAGCACTGTATATATAATGTACTGATACTACAGGGGTGTACTCACTTATGCTGAGCACTGTATATATAATGTACTGATAATACAGGGGGTGTACTCACTTATACTGAGCTCTGTATATATAATGTACTGATAATACAGGGGTGTACTCAGTTATACTGAGCACTGTATATATAATGTACTGATAATACAGGGGTGTACTCGCTTATGCTGAGCACTGTATATATAATGTACTGATAATACAGGGTGTACTCACTTATGCTGAGCACTGTATATATAATGTACTGATAATACAGTGGTGTACTCACTTATGCTGAGCACTGTATATATAATGTACTGATAATACAGTGGTGTACTCACTTATGCTGAGCACTGTATATATAATGTACTGATAATACCGGGGTGTACTCACTTATACTGAGCACTGTATATATAATGTACTGATACTACAGGGGTGTACTCACTTATACTGAGCACTGTATATATAATGTACTGATACTACAGGGGTGTACTCACTTATGCTGAGCACTGTATATATAATGTACTGATACTACAGGGGTGTACTCACTTATACTGAGCACTGTATATATAATGTACTGATACTACAGGGGTGTACTCACTTATGTTGAGCACTGTATATATAATGTACTGATAATACAGGGGGTGTACTCACTTATACTGAGCTCTGTATATATAATGTACTGATAATACAGGGATGTACTCACTTATGCTGAGCACTGTATATATAATGTACTGATACTACAGGGGTGTACTCACTTATACTGAGCACTGTATATATAATGTACTGATACTACAGGGGTGTACTCACTTATGCTGAGCACTGTATATATAATGTACTGATAATACAGGGGGTGTACTCACTTATACTGAGCTCTGTATATATAATGTACTGATAATACAGGGGTGTACTCAGTTATACTGAGCACTGTATATATAATGTACTGATAATACAGGGGTGTACTCACTTATACTGAGCACTGTATATATAATGTACTGATAATACAGGGGTGTACTCAGTTATACTGAGCCCTGTATATATAATGTACTGATAATACAGGGGTGTACTCAGTTATACTGAGCACTGTATATATAATGTACTGATAATACAGGGGTGTACTCACTTATACTGAGCACTGTATATATAATGTACTGATAATACAGGGGTGTACTCACTTATACTGAGCACTGTATATATAATGTACTGATAATACAGGGGTGTACTCACTTATACTGAGCACTGTATATATAATGTACTGATAATACAGGGGTGTACTCAGTTATACTGAGCACTGTATATATAATGTACTGATAATACAGGGGTGTACTCACTTATGCTGAGCACTGTATATATAATGTACTGATAATACAGGGGTGTACTCAGTTATACTGAGCACTGTATATATAATGTACTGATAATACATGGGTGTACTCACTTATGCTGAGCACTGTATATATAATGTACTGATAATATAGGGGTGTACTCACTTATGCTGAGCACTGTATATATAATGTACTGATAATACAGGGTGTACTCACTTATACTGAGCCCTGTATATATAATGTACTGATAATACAGGGGTGTACTCACTTATGCTGAGCACTGTATATATAATGTACTGATAATACAGGGTGTACTCACTTATACTGAGCACTGTATATATAATGTACTGATACTACAGGGGTGTACTCACTTATACTGAGCCCTGTATATATAGTGTGCTGATAATAATGATGGACGCTTCAGACAGAGACACGCATCCCCGGTTATATTATAGATAGATAGATAGATATATTTATGTAACTCATTAATTAAGATAACTTACATCTGGAGGGGCGGCCACCTCCGCAAACAGACATGCGCCAAATACTCTGACTTTGTTTCCTCGTAAGTGCTGGCCCGAGTACTGTGGTCCCCAGTAATCTGCCTGGGGGGCCACAGAGAAGCTGATCACGTGCCCGGGGTTCCCCAGCCCTGCTCTAATGGAAATGTACTGCAGAGGAAACAAGCTATTGCAATGACAATGACTCAAAAAGATCTAATCAAATAAAAGTTTAAGATCCAGTAGCAGTTTTAGTATTCAGCACTTATGAGGAGTTTTTAGTATAGAGTAAATTAGCATGAGCTCACTATAAAAGAGTAATACAATACCAGCACCACCAATTAAAAGTGGGTCCATTTAGAGGGGTTGTGCGACCATAAAGAATACAGTAAACCAACCAGAAAAGGTGAAAATAAATAGATTTGTAATTTATTGTGATTAAAAATTATGCTTCATTCAAAAGATACCAAGTTTTTATTTTTTCAATTATGCTCTCTGGCGCCACCTGGCGTTATTCCATTAGGTTCTGGTAGTGGGTGATCAGCTGGTTGCAGTTCCTGTCATAAGAGCTCCCCACCTGCAGCCTGCACAATGTATTCTCTGTCACAAGGCCCCCTGCTGCAAGCACAGAGTGTCTGTGATTCACCCCCTCCCCTTGAGCTCACTGCTCACCTCCAGGTGATTCACTCCCTCCCCCTACACTCACTGCTGATCTCCGGGTGATTCACTCTCTCCCCGTGCACTCAAAGCTGTACTTTGTGTGAGACTCCCCCTCCCCCTGCACTCACAGCTGATCTCCGGGTGAGACACCCCTCCACCTGCACTCACAGCTGATCTCACTGAGTCACCCCCTCCCCCTGTGCTCACAGCTGATCTCTGGGTGAGACAGCCCCTCCCCCTGCGCTCACAGCTGATCTCCAGGTGAGATACCCCCTCCCCCTGCACTCTCAGCTGATCTCCAGGTGAGATACCCCCTCCCCCTGCACTCACAGCTGATCTCCAGGTGAGATACCCCCTCCCCCTGCACTCACAGCTCATCTCCAGGTGAGATACCCCTCCTCCTGCACTCACAGCTGATCTCCAGGTGGTATACCCCCTCCCCCTGCACTCACAGCTGATCTCCAGGTGAGATACCCCCTCCCCCTGCACTCATAGCTGATCTCCAGGTGAGATACCCCCTCCCCCTGCACTCATAGCTGATCTCCAGGTGAGATACCTCCTCCCCCTGCACTCACAGCTGATCTCCGGGTGAGATACCTCCTCCCCCTGCACTCACAGCTGATCTCCAGGTGAGATACCCCCTCCCCCTGCCTCACAGCTGATCTCCAGGTGAGATACCCCCTCCCCCTGCACTCACAGCTGATCTCCGGGTGAGATACCCCCTCCCCCTGCACTCACAGCTGATCTCCGGGTGAGATACCCCCTCCCCCTGCACTCACATCTGATCTCCGGGTGAGATACCCCGCCCCCTGCACTCACAGCTGATCTCCAGGTGAGATACCCCCTCCCCCTGCACTCACAGCTGATCTCCAGGTGAGATACCCCCTCCCCCTGCCCTCACAGCTGATCTCCAGGTGAGACACCTCCTCCCCCTGCACTCACAGCTGATCTCCGGGTGAGACACCCCCTCCTCCTGCACTCACAGCTGATCTCCGGGTGAGATACCCCCTCCCCCTGCACTCACAGCTGATCTCCGGGTGAGATACCCCCTCCCCCTGCACTCACAGCTGATCTCCAGGTGAGATACCCCCTCCTCCTGCACTCACAGCTGATCTCCAGGTGAGATACCTCCTCCCCCTGCACTCACAGCTGATCTCCGGGTGAGACCTCCCTCCACCTGCGCTCACAGCTGATCTACAGGTGAGAGACTCGCTGCGCTCACAGCTGATCTCCAGGTGAGATACCCCCTCCCCCTGCACTCACAGCTGATCTCCAGGTGAGATACCACCTCCTCCTGCACTCACAGCTGATCTCCAGGTGAGATACCCCCTCCCCCTGCACTCACAGCTGATCTCCAGGTGAGATACCCCCTCCCCCTGCACTCACAGCTGATCTCCGTGTGAGATACCCCCTCCCCCTGCACTCACAGCTGATCTCCAGGTGAGATACCCCCTCCTCCTGCACTCACAGCTGATCTCCAAGTGAGACACCTCCTCCCCCTGCACTCACAGCTGATCTCCAGGTGAGATACCCCCTCCCCCTGCACTCACAGCTGATCTCCAGGTGAGATACCTCCTCCTCCTGCACTCACAGCTGATCTCCAGGTGAGATACCCCCTCCCCCTGCCTCACAGCTGATCTCCAGGTGAGATACCCCTTCCCCCTGCCTCACAGCTGATCTCCAGGTGAGATACCCCCTCCTCCTGCACTCACAGCTGATCTCCATTTGAGATACCCCCTCCCCCTGCACTCACAGCTGATCTCCAGGTGAGACACCTCCTCCTCCTGCACTCACAGCTGATCTCCAGGTGAGACACCTCCTCCCCCTCCACTCACAGCTGATCTCCAGGTGAGATACCCCCTCCTCCTGCACTCACAGCTGATCTCCAGGTGAGATACCCCCTCCTCCTGCACTCACAGCTGATCTCCAGGTAAGATACCCCCTCCTCCTGCACTCACAGCTGATCTCCAGGTGAGATACCTCCTCCTCCTGCACTCATAGCTGATCTCCAGGTGAGGTCATCTGCTTCACAGAATTGTAAGTAGGATAGCAGAGAGACTCTTCCTGTGCTTAGTCTGTGAAGCAGATGATCTCACCCAGAGATCAGCTGTGAATACAGGTGGAGGTAGTGAATCACCTGGAGATCAGCTGTCAGTGCAGGGGGAGGGGGTGTCTCACCCACAGATCAGCTGTGAGTGCAGGGGGAGGAGGTGTCTTACCCGGAGATCAGCTGTGAGTGCAGGGGGAGGAGGTGTCTCACCCGGAGATCAGCTGTGAGTGCAGGAGGAGGAGGTGTCTCACCTGGAGATCAGCTATGAGTGCAGGGGGAGGGGGTTTCTCACCTGGAGATCAGCTGTGAGTGCAGGGGGAGGAGGTGTCTCACCCGGAGATCAGCTGTGAGGGCAGGGGGAGGAGGTGTCTCACCTGGAGATCAGCTGTGAGTGCAGGGGGAGGAGGTGTCTCACCTGGAGATCAGCTGTGAATACAGGTGGAGGTAGTGAATCACCTGGAGTTCAGCTGTGAGTGCAGGGGGAGGGGGTGTCTCACCTGGAGATCAGCTGTGAGGGCAGGGGGAGGGGGTGTCTCACCCGGAGATCAGCTGTGAGGGCAGGAGGAGGGGGTATCTCACCTGGAGATCAGCTGTGAATACAGGTGGAGGTAGTGAATCACCTGGAGTTCAGCTGTGAGTGCAGGGGGAGGAGGTGTCTCACCTGGAGATCAGCTGTGAATACAGGTGGAGGTAGTGAATCACCTGGAGTTCAGCTGTGAGTGCAGGGGGAGGGGGTGTCTCACCTGGAGATCAGCTGTGAGTGCAGGGGGAGGAGGTGTCTCACCTGGAGATCAGCTGTGAGTGCAGGGGGAGGAGGTGTCTCACCTGGAGATCAGCTGTGAATACAGGTGGAGGTAGTGAATCACCTGGAGATCAGCTGTGAGGCAGGGGGAGGGGGTGTCTCACCTGGAGATCAGCTGTGAATACAGGTGGAGGTAGTGAATCACCTGGAGATCAGCTGTGAGGGCAGGGGGAGGAGGTGTCTCACCTGGAGATCAGCTGTGAGGGCAGGGGGAGGAGGTGTCTCACCTGGAGATCAGCTGTGAATACAGGTGGAGGTAGTGAATCACCTGGAGATCAGCTGTGAGTGCAGGGGGAGAGAGTGAATCACAGACACTCTGTGCTTGCAGCAGGGAGTCTTGTGACAGACAATACATTGTGCAGGCTGGGTTGGAGAGCTCTTATGACAGGAACTGCAACCAGCTGATCACCCACTACCAGAACCTAATGGAATAACGCCAGGTGGCGCCAGAGAGCATAATTGAAAAAATAAAAGTTTGGTATCTTTTGAACGAAGCATAATTTTGAATCACTTTAAATTACAAAACTATTTATTTCCACCTTTTCTGGTTGCTTACTTGTATTCATTATAGTGGCACAACCCCTTTAAGAAGGATACTACTCTGAGGTACAGGATAAGACCAGAAAGGGTGTTCCCCCACTCGAATCGCCGCTACCAGTGCGGCTTCATCAGGAGTACCTGCATTAAAGAGCGTTCAAAGCTTGTGTGTACATGTATGTATATAACATATATTTATGTAACTCATAAATTAACTTACATCTGGAGGAGCGGCCGCCTCGGCAAACAGACATGCGCCAAAATACTCTGACATTGTTTCCTCGTAAGTGCTGGCCCAAGTACTGTGGTCCCCAGTAATCTGCCTGGGGGGCCACAGAGAAGCTGATCATGGGCCAGAGGTTCCCCACCCCTGCTCTAATGGAAATGTACTGCAGAGGAAACAAGCTATTGCAATGACAATGACTCAAAAAGATCTAATCAAATAAAAGTTTAAGATCCAGTAGCAGTTTTAGTATTCAGCACTTATGAGGAGTTTTTAGTATAGAGTAAATTAGCATGAGCTCACTATAAAAGAGTAATACAATACCAGCACCACCAATTAAAAGTGGGTCCATTTAGAGGGGTTGTGCGACCATAAAGAATACAGTAAACCAACCAGAAAAGGTGAAAATATATAGATTTGTAATTTCTAGTGATTAAAAATTATGCTTCATTCAAAAGATACCAAGCTTTTATTTTTTGAATGCTGCTCTCTGGCGCCCCCTGGCGTTATTCCACTACGTCCTGGTAGTAGGTGATCAACTGGTCGGGTTTGAGCAGTTTCTGTCATAAGAGCTCCCCACCCGCAGCCTGCACAATGTATTCTCTGTCACAAGGCCCCCTGCAGTAAGCACAGTGTGTGTGATTCACCCCCTCCCCTTGAGCTCACTGCTCACCTCCAAGTGATTCACTCCCTCCCCCTACACTCACTGCTGATCTCCGGGTGAGACACCCCTCCACCTGCGCTCACAGCTGATCTCTGGGTGAGATACTCCCTCCTCCTGCACTCACAGCTGATCTCTGGGTGAGACACCCCTCCACCTGCGCTCACAGCTGATCTACAGGTGAGAGACTCGCTGCACTCACAGCTGATCTCACTGAGTCACCCCCTCCCCCTGTGCTCACAGCTGATCTCTGGGTGAGATACCCCCTCCCCCTGCACTCACAGCTGTTCTCCCGGTTAGACACGTCCTCCTCCTGCGCTCACCGCTCATATCCGGGTGAGATACCTCCTCCTCCTGCCCTCACAACTGATCTCCGGGTGAGACACCTCCTCCCCCTGCACTCACAGCTGATCTCAGGGTGAGACACCTCCTCCCCCTGCACTCACAGCTGATCTCCAGGTGAGATACCCCCTCCTCCTGCCCTCACAGCTGATCTCCGGGTGAGATACCCCCTCCCCCTGCACTCACAGCTGATCTCCAGGTGAGATACCCTCTCCTCCTGCCCTCACAGCTGATCTCCAGGTGAGATACCCCCTCCCCCTGCACACACAGCCGATCTCGGGGTGAGACCCCCCCTCCCCCTGCACTCACAGCTGATCTCGGGGTGAGACACCTCCTCCCCCTGCACTCACAGCTGATCTCCAGGTGAGATACCCCCTCCTCCTGCCCTCACAGCTGATCTCCGGGTGAGATACCCCCTCCCCCTGCACTCACAGCTGATCTCCAGGTGAGATACCCCCTCCCCCTGCACTCACAGCTGATCTCCAGGTGAGATACCCCCTCCCCCTGCACTCACAGCTGATCTCCAGGTGAGATACCCCCTCCTCCTGCACTCACAGCTGATCTCCAGGTGAGATACCCCCTCCCCCTGCACACACAGCTGATCTCCAGGTGAGATACCCCCTCCTCCTACACTCACAGCTGATCTCCAGGTGAGATACCCCCTCCCCCTGCTCTCACAGCTGTTCTTGGGTTAAGACACCTCCTCCTCCTGCGCTCACCGCTCATATCCGGGTGAGATACCCCCTCCTCCTGCACTTACAGCTGATCTCTGGGTGAGACACCCCTCCCCCTGCACTCACAGCTGATCTCCAGGTGAGATACCCCCTCCCCCTGCACTCACAGCTGATCTCCAGGTGAGATACCCCCTCCCCCTGCACTCATAGCTGATCTCCAGGTGAGATACCCCCTCCCCCTGCACTCACAGCTGATCTCCAGGTGAGATACCCCCTCCCCCTGCACTCATAGCTGATCTCCAGGTGAGATACCCCCTCCTCTTGCCCTCACAGCTGATCTCCAGGTGAGATAGCCCCTCCCCCTGCACTCATAGCTGATCTCCAGGTGAGATACCCCCTCCTCCTGCACTCACAGCTGATCTCCAGGTGAGATACCCCCTCCCCCTGCCCTCACAGCTGATCTCCAGGTGAGATACCCCCTCCCCCTGCACTCACAGCTGATCTCCAGGTGAGATACCCCCCCCCCTGCACTCATAGCTGATCTCCAGGTGAGATACCCCCTCCCCCTGCACTCACAGCTGATCTCCAGGTGAGATACCCCCTCCCCCTGCACTCATAGCTGATCTCCAGGTGAGATACCCCCTCCCCCTGCACTCATAGCTGATCTCCAGGTGAGATACCCCCTCCCCCTGCACTCACAGCTGATCTCCAGGTGAGATACCCCCTCCCCCTGCACTCATAGCTGATCTCCAGGTGAGATACCCCCTCCTCTTGCCCTCACAGCTGATCTCCAGGTGAGATAGCCCCTCCCCCTGCACTCATAGCTGATCTCCAGGTGAGATACCCCCTTCTCCTGCACTCACAGCTGATCTCCAGGTGAGATACCCCCTCCCTCTGCCCTCACAGCTGATCTCCAGGTGAGATACCCCCTCCCCCTGCACTCACAGCTGATCTCCAGGTGAGATACCCCGTCCCCCTGCACTCATAGCTGATCTCCAGGTGAGATACCCCCTCCTCTTGCCCTCACAGCTGATCTCCAGGTGAGATACCCCCTCCCCCTGCACTCAGCTGATCTCCAGGTGAGATACCCCCTCCCCCTGCACTCACAGCTGATCTCCAGGTGAGATATCCCCTCCCCCTGCACTCACAGCTGATCTCCAGGTGAGATACCTCCTCCTCCTGCACTCATAGCTGATCTCCAGGTGAGATACCCCCTCCTCCTGCACTCACAGCTGATCTCCAGGTGAGATACCCCCTCCTCCTGCACTCACAGCTGATCTCCAGGTGAGATACCTCCTCCTCCTGCACTCACAGCTGATCTCCAGGTGAGATACCTCCTCCTCCTGCACTCATAGCTGATCTCCAGGTGAGGTCATCTGCTTCACAGAATTGTAAGTAGGATAGCAGAGAGACATTTCCTGTGCTTAGTCTGTGAAGCAGATGATCTCACCCGGAGATCAGCTGTGAATACAGGTGGAGGTAGTGAATCACCCGGAGACCAGCTGTCAGTGCAGGGGGAGGGGGTGTCTCACCCACAGATCAGCTGTGAGCGCAGGGTTAAGAGGTGTCTCAACCGGAGATCAGCTGTGAGCGCAGGGTTAAGAGGTGTCTCAACCGGAGATCAGCTGTGAGTGCAGGGGGAGGAGGTGTCTCACCTGGAGATCAGCTGTGAGTGCAGGGGGAGGGGGTATCTCACCTGGAGATCAGCTGTGAGTGCAGGGGGAGGGGGTATCTCACCTGGAGATCAGCTGTGAGTGCAGGGGGAGGAGGTGTCTCACCTGGAGATCAGCTGTGAGTGCAGGGGGAGGAGGTGTCTCACCCGGAGATCAGCTGTGAGTGCAGGGGGAGGGGGTATCTCACCTGGAGATCAGCTGTGAGCGCAGGGGGAGGAGGTGTCTCACCTGGAGATCAGCTGTGAGTGCAGGGGGAGGAGGTATCTCACCCTGAGATCAGCTGTGAGTGCAGGGGGAGGGCGTATCTCACCTGGAGATCAGCTGTGAGTGCAGGAGGAGGGGGTATCTCACCTGGATATCAGCTGTGAGTGCAGGAGGAGGAGGTGTCTCACCCGTAGATCAGCTGTGAGTGCAGGGGGAGGGGGTGTCTCACCCAGAGATCAGCTGTGAGTGCAGGGGGAGGAGTTGTCTCACCCGGAGATCAGCTGTGAGTGCAGGTGGAGGAGGTGTCTCTCCCGGAGATCAGCTGTAAGTGCAGGGGGAGGAGGTGTCTCACCCAGAGATCAGCTGTGAGTGCAGGGGGAGGAGGTGTCTCACCCAGAGATCAGCTGTTAGCAAAGGGGGAGGGGGTGTCTCACCTGGAGATCAGCTGTGAGTGCAGGGGGAGGGGGTGTCCCACCTGGAGATCAGCTGTGAGTGCAGGGGGAGGAGGTGTCTCACCCGTAGATCAGCTGTGAGTGCAGGGGGAGGAGGTATCTCACCTGGAGATCAGCTGTGAGTGCAGGGGGAGGAGGTATCTCACCCGGAGATCAGCTGTGAGTGCAGGTGGAGGAGGTGTCTCACCTGGAGATCAGCTGTGAGTGCAGGGGGAGGGGGTATCTCACCTGGAGATCAGCTGTGAGGCAGGGGGAGGAGGTGTCTCACCTGGAGATCAGCTGTGAGTGCAGGGGAAGGAGGTGTCTCATCTGGAGATCAGCTGTGAGGGCACGGGGAGGAGGTGTCTCACCCGGAGATCAGCTGTGAGTGCAGGGGGAGGGGGTATCTCACCTGGAGATCAGCTGTGAGTGCAGGGGGAGGAGGTGTCTCACCCGGAGATCAGCTGTGAGTGCAGGGGGAGGAGGTGTCTCACCCGGAGATCAGCTGTGAGTGCAGGAGGAGGAGGTGTCTCACCCGGAGATCAGCTGTGAGTGCAGGGGGAGGGGGTATCTCACCTGGAGATCAGCTGTGAGTGCAGGGGGAGGAGGTGTCTCACCCAGAGATCAGCTGTGAGTGCAGGGGGAGGAGGTGTCTCACCCAGAGATCAGCTGTGAGTGCAGGGGGAGGAGGTGTCTCACCTGGAGATCAGCTGTGAGTGCAGGAGGAGGGTGTGAATCACCTGGAGATCAGCTGTGAGTGCAGGAGGAGGTGTCTCACCCAGAGATCAGCTGTGAATACAGGTGGAGGTAGTGAATCACCTGGAGATCAGCTGTGAGTGCAGGGGGAGAGAGTGAATCACAGACACTCTGTGCTTGCAGCAGGGAGCCTTGTGACAGACAATACATTGTGCAGGCTGCGATTGGAGAGCTCTTATGACAGGAACTGCAACCAGCTGATCACCCACTACCAGAACCTAATGGAATAACGCCAGGTGGCGCCAGAGAGCATAATTGAAAAAATAAAAGCTTGGTATCTTTTGAACGAAGCATAATTTTGAATCACTTTAAATTACAAAACTATTTATTTCCACCTTTTCTGGTTGCTTACTTGTATTCATTATAGTGGCACAACCCCTTTAAGAAGGATACTACTCTGAGGTACAGGATAAGACCAGAAAGGGTGTTCCCCCACTCGAATCGCCGCTACCAGTGCGGCTTCATCAGGAGTACCTGCATTAAAGAGCGTTCAAAGCTTGTGTGTATATGTATGTATATAATATATATTTATGTAACTCATAAATTAACTTACATCTGGAGGGGCGGCCGCCTCGGCAAACAGACATGCGCCAAATACTCTGACTTTGTTTCCTCATAAGTGCTGGCCCGAGTACTGTGGTCCCCAGTAATCTGCCTGGGGGGCCACAGAGAAGCTGATCACGGGCCTGGGGTTCCCCAGCCCTGCTCTAATGGAAATGTACTGCAGAGGAAACAAGCTATTGCAATGACAATGACTCAAAAAGATCTAATCAAATAAAAGTTTAAGATCCAGTAGCAGTTTTAGTATTCAGCACTTATGAGGAGTTTTTAGTACAGAGTAAATTAGCATGAGCTCACTATAAAAGAGTAATACAATACCAGCACCACCAATTAAAAGTGGGTCCATTTAGAGGGGTTGTGTGACCATAAAGAATACAGTTAACCAACCAGAAAAGGTGAAAATATATAGATTTGTAATTTCTAGTGATTAAAAATTATGCTTTATTCAAAAGATACCAAACTTTTATTTTTTGAATGCTGCTCTCTGGCGCCACCTGGCGTTATTCCATTACGTCCTGGTAGTGGATGATCAGCTGGTCGGGTTTGAGCAGTTTTTGTCATAAGAGTTCCCCACCCGCAGCCTGCACAATGTATTCTCTGTCACAAGGTCCCGTGCTGTAAGCACAGTGTGTGTGATTCACCCCTTGAGCTCACTGCTCACCTCCAGGTGATTCACTCCCTCCCCCTACACTCACTGCTGATCTCTGGGTGAGACACCCCCTCCCCCTGCACTCATAACTTGTCTCCGGTTGAGACACTCCCTCCAATTGCGCTCACAGCTGATCTACTGGTGAGACACCGCCTACCCCTGCACTCACAGCTGATCTCCGTGTGAGACACCCCTTCTCCCTGCACTCACAGCTGATCTCCGGGTGAGATACCCCCTCCCCCTGCACTCACAGCTGATCTCCAGGTGAGATACCCCCTCCCCCTGCACTCACAGCTGATCTCCGGGTGAGATACCCCCTCCACCTGGACTCACAGCTGATCTACAGGTGAGAGACCCGCTGCTCTCACAGCTGATCTCCAAGTGAGACACCTCCTCCCCCTGCACTCACAGCTGATCTCCAGGTGAGATACCCCCTCCCCCTGCACTCACAGCTGATCTCCAGGTGAGATACCTCCTCCTCCTGCACTCACAGCTGATCTCCAGGTGAGATACCCCCTCCCCCTGCCTCACAGCTGATCTCCAGGTGAGACACCTCTTCCCCCTGCACTCACAGCTGATCTCCAGGTGAGATACCCCCTCCCCCTGCACTCACAGCTGATCTCCAGGTGAGATACCCCCTCCCCCTGCACTCACAGCTGATCTCCAGGTGAGATACCTCCTCCCCCTGCACTCACAGCTGATCTCCGGGTGAGACACCCCTCCACCTGCGCTCACAGCTGATCTACAGGTGAGAGACTCGCTGCGCTCACAGCTGATCTCCAGGTGAGATACCCCCTCCCCCTGCACTCACAGCTGATCTACAGGTGAGATACCACCTCCTCCTGCACTCACAGCTGATCTCCAGGTGAGATACCCCCTCCCCCTGCTCTCACAGCTGATCTCCAAGTGAGACACCTCCTCCCCCTGCACTCACAGCTGATCTCCAGGTGAGATACCCCCTCCCCCTGCACTCACAGCTGATCTCCAGGTGAGATACCTCCTCCTCCTGCACTCACAGCTGATCTCCAGGTGAGATACCCCCTCCCCCTGCCTCACAGCTGATCTCCAGGTGAGACACCTCTTCCCCCTGCACTCACAGCTGATCTCCAGGTGAGATACCCCCTCCCCCTGCACTCACAGCTGATCTCCAGGTGAGATACCCCCTCCCCCTGCACTCACAGCTGATCTCCAGGTGAGATACCTCCTCCCCCTGCACTCACAGCTGATCTCCGGGTGAGACACCCCTCCACCTGCGCTCACAGCTGATCTACAGGTGAGAGACTCGCTGCGCTCACAGCTGATCTCCAGGTGAGATACCCCCTCCCCCTGCACTCACAGCTGATCTCCAGGTGAGATACCACCTCTTCCTGCACTCACAGCTGATCTCCAGGTGAGATACCCCCTCCCCCTGCACTCACAGCTGATCTCCAGGTGAGATACCCCCTCCCCCTGCACTCACAGCTGATCTCCAGGTGAGATACCTCCTCCTCCTGCACTCACAGCTGATCTCCAGGTGAGATACCCCCTCCCCCTGCCTCACAGCTGATCTCCAGGTGAGACACCTCTTCCCCCTGCACTCACAGCTGATCTCCGGGTGAGATACCCCCTCCCCCTGCGCTCACTGCTGATCTCCAGGTGAGATACCCCCTCCCCCTGCACTCACAGCTGATCTCCAGGTGAGATACCCCCTCCTCCTGCCCTCACAGCTAATCTCCAGTTGAGATACCACCTCCTCCTGCACTCACAGCTGATCTCCAGGTGAGATACCTCCTCCCCCTGCACTCACAGCTGATCTCCAGGTGAGACACCTCCTCCCCCTGCACTCTCAGCTGATCTCCAGGTGAGATACCTCCTCCTCCTGCACTCATAGCTGATCTCCGGGTGAGACACCCCCTCCCCCTGCCTTACAGCTGATCTCCGGGTGAGACACCTCCTCCCCCTGCACTCACAGCTGATCTCCGGGTGAGATACCCCCTCCTCCTGCACTCACAGCTGATCTCCAGGTGAGATACCCCCTCCTCCTGCACTCACAGCTGATTTCCAGGTGAGATACTCCCTCTCCCTGCACTCACAGCTGATCTCCAGATGAGATACCTCCTCCCCCTGCACTCACAGCTGATCTCCAGGTGAGATACCTCCTCTCCCTGCACTCACAGCTGATTTCCAGGTGAGATACCCCCTCTCCCTGCACTGACAGCTGATCTCTGAGTGATCACCCCCTCCCCCTGCACTCACAGCTGATCTCCGGGTGAGACACCCCCTCCCCCTGCGCTCTCAGCTGATCTCTGAGTGATTCACCCCCTCCCCCTGCGCTCACAGCTGATTTCCGGGTGAGACTCCCCCTGCGCTCACAGCTGATCTCTGGGTGAGACACCCCCTCCCCCTGCGCTCACAGCTGATCTATGAGTGATTCATCCCCTCCCCCTGCGCTCACAGCTGATTTCCGGGTGAGACTCCCCCTGCGCTCACAGCTGATCTCTGCGTGTTTCACCCCCCCCACAACCCCCTGCACTCACAGCTGATCTCCGGATGAGACACCTCCTCCCCCAGCACTCACAGCTCATATCTGGGTGAGACACCTCCTTACCCCTGTGCTCACAGCTGATCTCCGGGTGAGACACCCCTTTCCCCTGCGCTCACAGCTGATCTCCGGGTTAGACACTCCCTCCCCCTGCGCTCACAGCTGATCTCCGGGTGATTCACCATTCGCTCACAGCTGATCTCTGGGTGAGACTCCCCCTCCCCCTGCGCTCACAGCTGATCTCTGAGTGATTCAACCCCTCCCCCTGCGCTCACAGCTGATTTCCAGGTGAGACTCCCCCTGCGCTCACAGCTGATCTCTGCGTGTCTCCCCCCCACACCCCCCTGCACTCACAGCTGATCTCCGGGTGAGACACCTCCTCCCCCTGCACTCACAGCTCATATCTGGGTGAGACACCTCCTTACCCCTGTGCTCACAGCTGATCTCCGGGTGAGACACCCCCTTCCTCTGCCCTCACAGCTGATCTCCGGGTGAGACACCCCCTCCCCCTGCGCTCACAGCTGATCTCCGGGTTAGACACTCCCTCCCCCTGCACTCTCAGCTGATCTCCGGGTTAGACACCTCCTCCCCCTGCACTCACAACTCATATCTGGGTGAGACACCTCCTTACCCCTGTGCTCACAGCTGATCTCCGGGTGAAACACCCCCTTCCCCTGCCCTCAGAGCTGATCTCCGGGTGAGACACCTCCTTACCCCTGTGCTCACAGCTGATCTCTGGGTGAGACACCTCCTTACCCCTGTGCTCACAGCTGATCTCTGGGTGAGACACCCCCTTCCCCTCCCCTCACAGCTGATCTCCAGGTGAGACACCCCCTTCCCCTGTCCTCACAGCTGATCTCCGGGTGAGACACCTCCTTACCCCTGCCCTCACAGCTGATCTCTGGGTGAGACACCCCCTTCCCCTGCCCTCACAGCTGATCTCCAGGTGAGACACCCCCTTCCCCTGTCCTCACAGCTGATCTCCGGGTGAGACACCTCCATACCCCTGCTCTCACAGCTGATCTCTGGGTGAGACACCCCCTTCCCCTACCCTCACAGCTGATCTCTGGGTGAGACACCCCCTTCCCCTGCCCTCACAGCTGATCTCCGGGTGAGACACCTCCTTACCCCTGTGCTCACAGCTGATCTCCGGGTGAGACACCTCCTTACCCCTGTGTTCACAGCTGATCTCCGGGTGAGACACCCCCTTCCCCTGCCCTCACAGCTGATCTCCGGGTGAGACACCCCCTCCCCCTGCACTCACAGCTGATCTCCAGGTGAGACACCCCCTCCCCCTGCACTCACAGCTGATCTCCGGGTTAGACACCCCCTTCCCCTGCCCTCACAGCTGATCTCCGGGTGAGACACCTCCTTACCCCTGTGCTCACAGCTGATCTCCGGGTGAGACACCTCCTTACCCCTGTGTTCACAGCTGATCTCCGGGTGAGACACCCCCTCCCCCTGCCCTCACAGCTGATCTCCGGGTTAGACACTCCCTCCCCCTGCGCTCACAGCTGATCTCAGGGTGATTCACCCTCTAACCCTGCACTCCCTGCAGATCTCCAGGGGGCGCCAGAGAGTATTATTCAAATACTAAAAGCTTGATATCTTTTGAATGAAGCATAATTTTGAATCATTATAAATTACAAAATTATTTATTTCCACCTTTTCTGGTTGGTTAACTGTATTCTTTATGGTGACACAACCCCTTTAAGAAGGATACCACTCTGAGGTACAGGATAAGACCAGAAAGGTTGTTCCCCCTCGCGAATCGCCGCTACCAGTGCGTCTTCATCAGCGGAAGTTGCCGTAAAGAGTGTTCAAAGCTTAGATGTATATATATATATATATATTTATATAATTCATTAATTAAGATAACTTACATCTGGAGGGGCGGCCGCCTCGGCAAACAGACATGAGCCAAGATACTCTGCCGTAATTTCCTCGTATAGTGGATGAACATGACATACAGTATGTACCTAAAAGAGCCACCACATTGAGGGACTTATTATCCCCCAGTATGTTTGTGGATAGGGTTAAAAATACTAAAAATCCTGGCTTAGTATCAGTGGGTTCCATAAGTGCAGAGCCAACGTATGCAAATGCTGCAGTTTTGCTAGAAAAGATAACAAATTTAAATGCATCGCCAATGGTAAAGAATTCCCCATAAGGAACTTTATTAATTGCAACACTGAATCTGTGATATTGAATCACATTTGATTCAGTGTGATATTTGCAATGCGTTGGATGCACGATGGGTGCTTTGAAAAAGCGCATTAGGAAACATCTCTCGGATGCTGTTCACCTCCCAGTAGCGGGTTACTCTGCGGTATCTATTTGCATTTAAGCATAATGGGGATTTAGGCTCCTTTTCATTTAAGGGTTTAGAACAGGTGTGTAAACCCACCAGAGGTGGTGGTATGCATAAATTAGTGCTAAAAAGAGAAAGTAAGTGGATTTTCTTGTTAGACACTGACACATGGTTTAAATAACAGGTTAGATCTAATTACACAATACTAGTTTGGGACCATAGTGTAATAAACAACTAAAAAGAAGGGAACAGATAAGGGTTTTGTTTGTTTTTTTTCCTTTTTTTGGGTTGTTTTTTTTTTTGTATTTTGTGTTTTTTGTTTTATTATTTCCCAACTACATAGCTTGTTATGTTCCTATCAGTTTCAATTTTACCCTTACTCTCATTTACCCTAACAAAAATTATTTCCTGTTATTTCCTGTATAGGTACAGGTATGGCACATACCCTATAATAGATTGTGATCTGTATCGCTCAACTTGGCTTTTTCCCTGTGCAATTTATAATCACCATTATATACAGAAAAAAATATATATTTTCTTTTTATATTCACATATTTATGTTTTTTTATTCATGTTCTATGTATACTCTGTCTATATGAAGCATCAAGGTAACTAGCAGTGATAATGTTGAGACTTCCTCTCTATGGGAAAGGCTGATACATGCATACGGATGGGGTCACACCCAGTTGGTTGTAACTTCTCCTCCAAACAATTCTATGCCTTATATATTCCTAGTTAGCTCTATCTAGACAGGTTTTGGACCTTGAAGAAGGCACTACCCGTGTCGAACACGTAGTCCGGAGGGGTCTCTGCATCTCTATTGTTCTGTTGTGTGGACTATGGATATGGTTTCATGGAATTTGAGTAAAAGTCGTTTCTTATAATCACCATTGGAGGAATAGCTGGAGAAATGTCTTGTAAATCTTCACATATATATATAAAGTTGAAAAAGGTGCAGCACAGGTTAGCTGTATAAATCATGGGTGCAAAGCCTTGCAAACAGAACCAAACCTCAACGCAGTCCACAAAAGTAAAGGCAGCACTCCAGTCTTCAAAATAAGCTGTGATTTCTTGTCACATAGTCATAGTGGCAGTGGCAACGTTTAATTCCCCTTGAGGAACTTTCTCAAGCAGTGCTCAATCCATCTAGTCAGCATTATATAGGTGATACAATTAGACTTATTACAATTCCAATCTTCATAAAAGCATTAAGAGAAATGTTTACATACAGTGATTAGAATGTTAAAGTGCATCTCAGTGCTTCTGCAGATATAAGACAACCCATCACATAGTTCATTTTTGATTTCATAACTTAATATTATTAGATTAGTGTTAATTGGGAAATTTCATATCTATGTAACATATATTTCACCCACCTATGTGATTGATGTCCGTGATGCCACGCTATTCTCAGCGTCCTTCCCATCCCATAGTGCGGGGATTCTTGGGAATGACTACAAAGTCTACTGTACACACGTGGCCATATTGGAGACCATTTCCCCATGGTTGCAGACAGATATTTACTGTGCATGCTCAATGTACTCGAGACTTGCAGCACTAATAACTACTGCGGTAATGTCTATCTCCAGTCTCATAATTAAACTATATCTCAGCGCACATCTCCGTATTGGGTTAGATGTTTGCACATATATATTACTTTCAATAATTACAACTATAGGTACAGATGATATTTATATTACCGAAGTATATGTTTTACAATCCATGCAGATATCTAATAGCAACAGACTTAAAGTGACAGTGCATGGTATGAAATAAACATTTTATCTATTATAAACAAATTGATCAATACATAGAAATGTCTTTTTTGTAAAGTGAATTGTGCAATTCTTCCCTCATCTGTAAGAGAGAAAAAAGTGAGAAAAATATAAATGAAAATGGTTAAAAATACACAGATAAATGCAAAGTTTTACCGGTTTTATGGCAATTAATCAGATTAAATTATGTAATTTCTAATCAGCATTGAGGCCATTAGGTCTCAATGTATTTAGTTCATAAATCCATTTCATTTCTTTATTTTTTAATATTTTAACCCTATCTCCTCTTCTTCATGGCATAGGTACATGATCTATAATACAGAATCTAAGGTCCCTTTCTCCATGTCCCATCTCACTGAAATGTTTGGGGACTGGCAGATCCATCTTTTTCTTCCTAATTGTATGGCGATGATTATTAATCCTGAGTTTAAATTCACTGGTTGTTTCGCCTACATAGATTAAATTCCATGGACATTGTAGTATATAGATAACTAATTCACTCTCACACGTTAAGTAATGCTTAATATCATACTCCTTTCCAGTGCCTGGGTGTATAAAATGTTCTCCCTTTATCATAAACTTACAATTAACACAGCTCAAGCATGGAAAGCAGCCTATCCGTTTGTGTCCTGTCAATGAGCCCTGTATATTCCTCTTAAAGGTGCCAATATCAGAATGTACCAATTTATCTTAAAGGCTAGCTTTTTTTTATATATGAAAACAATGGCGGGGCCTTAAATTCTTCTATATCTGGCATACACATTCCCAGCATTGGCCAATGTCATTTTATGATGTTTTCTATCTCTGTGGTCTCTTCTCCATATTTACTGGCAAAGGGGATTCTCTTATTTTGTGTTTTGATGTCTTTCTTCACTAGCAGGGATTCACACGATAGACCTTCAGTCCTGTTTTTAGTTTTCTCTAGAACTAATTTTGGGTAACCCCTACTTAGAAATTTCTTTGTTAATTTTTCAAATTCGGGTTGTACTAATTTTTCATCACTAATTATTCTTTTACGCCTCAAAAACTGGCTATATGGCAAAGATTCAACCAATCTCCTCAGATGGTGGCTCTCAAATTTCAGTAAGTTATTTTTATCAGTGGCTTTTGTATATAGGGTCGTTGATAACCCTTTCTCATCCTGTTGGACTAAAACATCCAAAAATTCGATATCCGTTTCGGAATATATCAGTGTAAATTTAATATCTCTGTCTATTTGATTTAAAAAGGTTTCAAAATCCAGTAATTCTTCAATGTTCCCCATCCATAGGAGGAAGACGTCATCAATAAATCTCCACCACCCCCGGGCAAGCCGGAAGTGGTGGGACACAGACAACATCCTCCTCCAATGCCATCATCATCAGGTTGTCATAAGCCAGCTCCATATTGGCGCCCATTGCTGTACCGCGTTCTTGCCTGTAAAAAGTGTCACCAAATAAAAAATAATTGTTTCTCAGAACCAGTTCTAACAAATTCATAGTGAATGTTTTACACTCCTCTGAGTAACTAGTATCTGCTGTTTTCTATAAACCGCTCTTAATCCTTTGTCATGATTTATTGACATGTATAATGATACTATGTCAAAAGAGGCAAGAATCACCCTTCTATCCAATTTAATTTCGCTTAATTTGCATAAAAAATCTGTAATATCTAATATGAATGAGGCTGTACATCGTGAGAGAGGACCCAAAATTTTGTCTAAAAAGACTCCACTATGACTAAAAATTGAGTCGCAACCCAATATTATGGGTCACCCCGGAGGATTCACCAATGTTTTGTGGATTTTAGGAACAACATATATGACTGGCGTGACTGAGTTTTCATGATATAGATACTTATATAAATCCTCATCAATTACACCCCCATTTTTACTCTCATTCAAAATCAATTAAATTTTCTTCAGTATATTAAACTTTGGATCACTGTCCAGCTTCTTATATATCTCTTGATCATCCAGTTGTCCCATAATTTCAGATATTTAATTATCCGTGTCCATGACGAGGACAGCACCTCCCTTATCCGCAGGTTTGATGGTGATGTCGTCATCATGGACCAGGGACATAAGGGCCTCATATTCCTCGGTTTTCAAATTAAATTGTTTGAACACTTTCTCATTACTCATCACTTTAACTTTAGAAACATCATTATTGATAGTCAATATGAATGCGTCAATTACCGGGTTATTAATGTTTGGCATAAAATTACTACCTGTTGGTAAGGATAGATCAGGCAAATCTAATTCCGTTACACGAGGTAATGCTCAGAAAACCAACATTTCAACTTTATAGATCTAAAAAATCTAAGCAATGCTATTTCCAATTCAAACCAGTCTGTGTGTGAGGTGGGACTAAACGATAAACCTTTGCTTAATCATTTCATTTCTACATCATTTCAAGTTCTATTTGTTAGGTTTACCATGAGGTTAGATTTCTCTTCCTCGTCGCTATCTGTTTTGTTGTCGTCTTGTTTTTCTGTCTCTTGTCTTTTTTGAGATCTATGATGTTTTCTCCCACCTCTGCGCGTCCCCTTGGGCTGCTTGTCTGAGGGTCCAAAAGTCCACCTAAAAAAGCATGGTCATTAGATGAATTAGAAAAATTGCTTTTTTTCACAGTCCTGTAGCTGTCCTCCCACTTCTGAGCTTTGGAATTAGTGCCGTCTCTCTGCCAATTATATATGAAACCACTTCTATAATCCTCCATATCACGGTTCCATTTCTTTGGTTTTACATCCTCCAAGTCACCACGTATTTTTAACAGCCAATTTTCTACTGTTTCTTTAAACCTTGTGCCATCATCCGTTTTCAATAACTCCATTAATTTATTCTCAGTCTCTGATTGTGTGAGGGACGCAATTTCATATTTATTGGATATGGATATAAACTTTTCACAGAAGTTAGGGTTATTCATGAACAGATTTGTCTAATACTGGACTGTAACCCTCTAGGGATTCTCTTGGCTTTATAGTATTCTTTTAAAGTTGTGAAATGTAGTTGCAGTGTTAATAAGCGTTTCAAATCAGTAGAAGATGGTATACATAAAATGCCAGCATCTGCATCAATTGCTCCCAAAATCCTCTCTTTATCATCAGTGAATCGTGCAATTCCTCCCTCATCACGAGGTTAGATCAGCTGTGAGTGCAGGAGGAGGGGGTATCTCACCCTGAGATCAGCTGTGAGTGCAGGAGGAGGGGGTATCTCACCCTGAGATCAGCTGTGAGTGCAGGAGGAGGGGGTATCTCACCCTGAGATCAGCTGTGAGTGCAGGAGGAGGGGGTATCTCACCCTGAGATCAGCTTTGAGTGCAGGAGAAGGGGGTGTCTCACCCTGAGATCAGCTGTGAGTGCAGGAGGAGGTGTCTCACCCGAAGATCAGCTGTGAGTGCAGGAGGAGGTGTCTCACCCGGAGATCAGCTGTGAGTGCAGGAGGAGGTGTCTCACCCCGAGATCAGCTGTGAGTGCAGGAGGAGTGTGTGTCTCACCCGGGGATCAGCTGTAAGGCAGGGGGAGGAGGTGTCTCACCCAGAGATCAGCTGTGAGTGCAGGGGGAGGAGGTGTCTCACCCAGAGATCAGCTGTGAGTGCAGGAGGAGGGGGTGTTTTACCCAGAGATCAGCTTTGAGTGCAGGGGGGGGGGGGTGTCTCACCCGGAGATCAGCTTTGAGTGCAGGAGGAGGGGGTATCTCACCTGGAGATCAGCTTTGAGTGCAGGAGGAGGGGGTATCTCACCCGGAGATCAGCTGTGAGTGCAGGAGGAGGTGTCTCACCCCGAGATCAGCTGTGAGTGCAGGAGGAGTGTGTGTCTCACCCGGGGATCAGCTGTAAGGCAGGGGGAGGAGGTGTCTCACCCAGAGATCAGCTGTGAGTGCAGGGAGAGTGTGTGTCTCACCCGGAGATCAGCTGTAAGGCAGGGGGAGGAGGTGTCTCACCCAGAGATCAGCTGTGAGTGCAGGGGGAGGAGGTGTCTCACCCCGAGATCAGCTGTGAGTGCAGGAGGAGTGTGTGTCTCACCCGGAGATCAGCTGTAAGGCAGGGGGAGGAGGTGTCTCACCCAGAGATCAGCTGTGAGTGCAGGGGGAGGAGGTGTCTCACCCAGAGATCAGCTTTGAGTGCAGGGGGAGGGGGTGTTTTACCCAGAGATCAGCTTTGAGTGCAGGGGGAGGGGGTATCTCACCCGGAGATCAGCTGTGAGTGCAGGGGGAGGGGGTGTTTTACCCAGAGATCAGCTTTGAGTGCAGGGGGAGGGAGTGTCTCACCCGGAGATCAGCTTTGAGTGCAGGAGGAGGAGGTATCTCACCCAGAGATCAGCTGTGAGTGCAGGGGGAGGGGGTGTTTTACCCAGAGATCAGCTTTGAGTGCAGGGGGAGGGAGTGTCTCACCTGGAGATCAGCTGTGAGTGCAGGGGGAGGGGGTGAATCACCTGGAGATCAGCTGTGAGTGCAGGGGGAGGAGGTGTCTCACCCAGAGATCAGCTGTGAGTGCAGGGGGAGGAGGTGTCTCACCCCGAGATCAGCTGTGAGTGCAGGAGGAGTGTGTGTCTCACCCGGAGATCAGCTGTAAGGCAGGGGGAGGAGGTGTCTCACCCAGAGATCAGCTGTGAGTGCAGGGGGAGGAGGTGTCTCACCCAGAGATCAGCTGTGAGTGCAGGGGGAGGAGGTGTCTCACCCAGAGATCAGCTGTGAGTGCAGGGGGAGGAGGTGTCTCACCCAGAGATCAGCTTTGAGTGCAGGGGGAGGGGGTGTTTTACCCAGAGATCAGCTTTGAGTGCAGGGGGAGGGAGTGTCTCACCCGGAGATCAGCTTTGAGTGCAGGAGGAGGAGGTATCTCACCCAGAGATCAGCTGTGAGTGCAGGGGGAGGGGGTGTTTTACCCAGAGATCAGCTTTGAGTGCAGGGGGAGGGAGTGTCTCACCTGGAGATCAGCTGTGAGTGCAGGGGGAGGGGGTATCTCACCCAGAGATCAGCTGTGAGTGCAGGAGGAGGGGGTATCTCACCTGGAGATCAGCTGTGAGTGCAGGGGGAGGGGGTGTTTTACCCAGAGATCAGCTTTGAGTGCAGGGGGAGGGAGTGTCTCACCCAGAGATCAGCTGTGAGTGCAGGGGGAGGGAGTGTCTCACCCGGAGATCAGCTGTGAGTGCAGGGGGAGGGGGTATCTCACCTGGAGATCAGCTGTGAGTGCAGGGGGAGGAGGTGTCTCACCTGGAGATCAGCTGTGAGTGCAGGGGGAGGGGGAGTCTCACCCAGAGATCAGCTGTGAGTGCAGGAGGAGGGGGTATCTCACCTGGAGATCAGCTGTGAGTGCAGGAGGAGGGGGAGTCTCACCCGGAGATCAGCTGTGAGTGCAGGGGGAGGGGGAGTCTCACCCGGAGATCAGCTGTGAGTGCAGGGGGAGGGGGAGTCTCACCCGGAGATCAGGGGTAGCTGCATTAAAGAGCGTTCAAAGCTTGTGTGTATATACATATTTATGTAATTCATTAATTATGATACCTTACATCTGGAGGGGCGGCCACCTCCGCAAACAGACATGTGCCAAATACTCTGACATTGTTTCCTCGTAAGTGCTGGCCCGAGTACTGTGGTCCCCAGTAATCTGCCTGGGGGGCCACAGAGAAGCTGATCATGGGCCAGAGGTTCCCCAGCCCTGCTCTAATGGAAATGTACTGCAGAGGAAACAAGCTATTGCAATGACAATGACTCAAAATAAAAGTGAAAGAACCAGTAGCTAATCAATAGAAGACTGTATGTAGACTGCATGGGAATTCTTCATTCAGGAAGGAACAGCATCATTCCTTTTTGGAATACTTAAAATTATTTATATAATATAACTAAAGTGTCGGTTGCAGGGTACAGTGCAAACCAAAGCCATTCAAGGTTTTCTTCATGAGTGAATCAGTGGACATCCGTTTAGGAATGAGTCATTGAGTTATGCATGGGGAAATTCAGTGTCAGTTTTTCAGTATATAAATATATATATAGTCATCTTCCACTTACAGTAGGGCAGCCTGAAAACATGTTTTGACAATTGTTGACACCTTCTTTGTCACATGTTTTGTCAGTTTCGCTGACATCCGGAGAACAGCTGTGAGCGCAGGGGGAGGGGGTGACTCAGTTTTCTTAGGACACTGGCTCCAGCATCAAACCCTTTCCGAGACATGACCTCAAGTGTCGGTCACCTTACCAAGCATCACAAGTACTTTGATTAGTTATCATCTGTCTTTCTGTCTTCCGTCACATGTCCTTTATGTAAATTAAGATCTTATTATGAACTCATATAAATGTATCTACAGCACCTGCAGGTTTACGCACTATGATGTCAGGCACATTGTGTAATCATAGGAGACAGAATCAGTGCATACTGTTGAATAAGTTTCTGTAATGCTCCGTACTCTTGTATTGATCCAGATAGTTCCTGTCTTTGTAACAACTCGATTATTGATGTTTATCTCCACTATTAGACGTACGGATATGGGTTGTCTGGTAACTTATGAATTAACTTTGTTAAGCTTTTTCTCTCCTGCTTGGAGCCGGGCAGGTTACATCATAGCGAGTTACTGCTGTTTTTCAATAACCGTTCTTAACAGACTGTTCACTGTTTTGATTTTTGTAATTATATGTTTAATAAAGTTAATTTTGTTGATATTTATATTATGCGTCCTTATCCTTCTTTGCGTCCTTATCTGTTCCTCGGGGGTTTATTGAGTTGTTCAAATACCTCCTTTATATGATAAATATTTAAAAGTAACTGATCTTCCCATGCTTGATTAACCATTACGTATAGGCCCTATTGGCTTGGTTTACTGTTATTGTTTCATCCTGTATTTGCCCTGTCTTTTAGGATAATCAACCATTACATATAGGCCGTATTGACTTTGTTTTACTGTTATTGTTTCATCCTATATTTGCCCTGTCTTTGTGGATAATCAACCATTAGGCTGTGTACCCACGATGCATTTTTTAAGCGTTTCCGCAGCGGCAAAAATGCTGCAGAAACGCTTAAAAAATGCATGGTAGAAGGCCTGCCATGTTCCCCAATGATAATCCGCATGTGCTGTGCACATGCAGCGGAAATTTCTGCTGCGGATTATCATTGCGGAAAAAAACGCAGCATGTCCATTAATTTTGCGAAAACGCTGCGTTTTCGCCGCCATTTACTTGAATTGGAACGCATGGATTACGCATCACTGCATCTCTAGATGCGGATTCCATGCTTTTCAATGTGCGGATGGTACCTGGGTGTGGAGAAGAGGAGGCTCTCCTCGGGACCCGGGTGCCATAGTACCTGTTAAAAAAAGAATAAAATAAAAAATAAATATTATATTTACCTTCCGATGTCTCCCGGACTCCTTCTCAGTGCTTGCTGGCAGATCATGGTGAATTGTAGGATCTGCTATGACGTCATAGTCATGTGACAGCAGGTCCTCCAGTGCAGTGCACCGCGAGTTGCCGGCAGCCAGGACGGAGCAAAGCAAGACTGCGGGGGCCATCGGAAGGTAAGTATAGATTTATTTTTTTACATTCTTTGGGGGTCACAGTATATAAATCCATGCAGTTTGCACGGATTTATATAGTGTGACCAAGTTGACAAGCACTTTGCAAGTGATGCTAAAATCGATTGGAAAGTGCTTGTCAACCCACATGTGGAAATGCATGTGAAGAACGCTTCACTTCTGCATGTCTTTGGCAGGAAAAACGCATGTACAATCCACATGTACAATCTGCTTGCGTTTTTTCTGCCAGGGAGATGCAGAAATGCTCAGGAAAAAATCCTGAGCATTTCTGCATCATGGGCACATAGCCTTACATATAGGCCTTATTGGCTGCATTTTACGGTTATTGTCTTATTCATCTGGACTGATTTCTTTACCCATATGTATAGACTTTCCAGTGCACTTTTTTCTGTCATTACTGTTTGAATGTATTTAATTTAAAATGTTATTTGTTATTTATTTATCTGTTATATTTTTTCTATCTTTGATCATGGGAATTTCTGATATATTGAGAATTCATAAGAAATAGTAGAAAAAATCTGGCACTCTGAACTGAGTATGGTGAAGAAACATGAGACTTTATTACAGTGGTCCTAAGGCCACAGCCCCACTATCAGTATTTGGTCAGTATACGGTCAGTATTTTTTCTCAGGAGTGGGAGCCAAAACCAGGAGTGGGTGATAAATGCAGAATTGGTGACGTGTTTCTATTATACCTTTTCTCTGATTGTTCCTCACCTGGTTTTGGCTCCCACTCATGAGAAAAAATACTGACCGAATACTGACCAAATACTAATAGTGGAGCCGTGGCCTAATACAACCCCTGGCAAAAAATATGGAATCACCGGGCTCGGAGGATGCTCATTCAGTTGTTTAATGTTGTTGAAAAAAAGCAGATCACAGACATGGCGCAAAACTAAAGTCATTTCAAATGGCAACTTTATGGCTTTAAGAAACACTAAAAGAAATCAGGATTAAAAATGTGCTACTCCGTAAGGGTAATTTTTTTCAGACCAAGCAGAGGGAAAAAATTATGGAATCATTCAATTCTGAGGAAAAAATTATGGAATCACCCTGCAAATTTTCATTTCCAAAACTAACACCTGCATCAAACTAGATCTGCTCGTTAGTCTCCATCTAAAAAGGAGTGATCACACCTTGGAGAGCTGTTGCACCAAGTGGAGTGACATGAATCATGGCTCCAACACGGCCAATCATGGCTCCAAAGAGATGTCAATTGAAACAAAGGAGAGGATTATCAAACTCTTAAAAGAAGGTAAATCATCACGCAATGTTGCAAAAGATGTTGGTTGTTCACAGTCAGCTGTGTCTAAAATCTGGACCAAATACAAACAACATGGGTAGGTTATTAAAGGCAAACATACTGGTAGACCAAGGAAGACATCAAAGCGTCAAGACCGGAAACTTAAAGCAATATGTCTCCAAAACAGGAAATGCACAACAAAACAAATGAGGAACGAATGGGAGGAAACTGGAGTCAATGTCTGTGACAGAACTGTAAGAAACTGCCTAAAGGAAATGGGATTTACATACAGAAAAGCTAAACATAAGCCATCATTAACGCCTAAACTGAAAAAAACAAGGTTACAATGGGCTAAGGAAAAGCAATCTTGGACTGTGGATGACTGGATAAAAGTCATATTCAGTGATGAATCGCGAATCTGCATTGGGCAAGGTGATGATTCTGGAACTTTTGTTTGGTGCCGTTCCAATGAGATTTATAAAGATGACTTATTGAAGAGAACATACAAATTTCCACAGTCATTGATGATATGGGGCTGCATGTCAGGTAAAGGCACTGGAGAGATGGCTGTCATTACATATTCAATAAATGCCCAAGTTTACATTGATAGTTTGGACAGTTTTCTTATCCCATCAATTGAAAGGATGTTTGGGGATGGTGACATCATTTTTCAAGATGATAATGCATCCTGCCATAGAGCAAAAACTGTGAAAACATTCTTTGAAAGAAGACACATAAGGTCAATGTCATGACCTGCAAATAGTCCGGATCTCAATCCAAATGAAAATCTTAGGTGGAAGTTGAAGAAAATGGTCCATGACAAGGATCCAACCTGCAAAGCTGATCTGGCAACAGCAATCAGAGAAAGTTGGAGCCAGATTGATGAAGAACACTGTTTGTCACGCATTAAGTCCATGCCTCAGATACTGCAAGCTGTTACTAGTAATGTATTGGAGTGTTCTTTTGTGTGTTTGTTTTTCATGATTCCATAATTTTTTTCTCAGAATTGAGTGGTTCCATAATTTTTTTCCCTCTGCTTGGTCTGCAAAAAATTACCCTTACTGAGTACCACATTTTTAATCTTGATTTCTTTTAGTGTTTCTTAAAGCCCTAAAGTTGCCATTTGAAATGACTTTAGTTTTGTGCCATGTCTGTGATCTGCTTTTTTTCAACAACATTAAACAACTGAATGAACATCCTCCGAGCCCGATGATTCCATAATTTTTTCCAGGGGTTGTAGATGCTGTCTATCATACATGACGTTTCGGTCTGAGACCTTTATCACACATACACTGTAGGGACAATAACAAAAACAGTCATAAGGAATAATGTACAAGATAACATGGAGTGAAAAAAAGCAAAACAACAAAAAATATTAAATCAGACATACTGTTCTGGTGATAGCCACCCATCACAGAGAATATTAGCGTTACAGGGTTTGTCTCATGGAGATTTGTCCTGGACAAATTACATTGGAATTCATTATTATATTTGTATCATCTCTCTGAGACAAACCCTGTTATTGATGGCTCACGCAGGCCTGTACCTTGGCGCCTGCACTCTGATTCCCAGCACGTACTTATGGGTCCTGTAGTGCAGCCCCTGCGCAGTGGGGACAGCCCGGCCATTTTTGGTATCTCTTGTGTTTTTTCCGGTCTACTGCCCCCATCAGGGCGTGTTAAAATAATGGTTCAGTAGCAACATTGCCTTTAAGACATATATTTACACTGAGTTTTTGCTTTTATACAGCTCATCTTGTTTTTCTCAAAATCACAAGATTGACCTATGTACAGACTTGGGAATTGGCTGACGGAGTCTGCAATTATCATACTTGTCCTGTATCTGTCCACAGCAACAATATCCCCATATATCAATTACAGGAAACTCCCTAAATCTCCCTTAACCTGGATTATACCCAAGTTTAGCGATAAGCAGAACACTATTTGTGTGAAAGGATGTTAACTGTATCATACATCATGAATATCCTCCAGACGCATTGACAAGTAATTGTTCTTTAATTTCTGTGTGCCAAAGATAGCATATTACTTACATAATCCTTCGTATTTTACAAAGTCCTACCCTCTTTTACTAAGGGTATATAATCTGATGACATCTAATAATAAACAGGACTATTCTCTTGAGAAAGTCTGTAGTGAGTGTCTTATTTGAAAGCGCCGATACAAGAGATCTCTTTATAGATCTATTTTCTGCCTGAGAGAAGCCAGATCCCCACTCGTCTTCAACAGCTGGAGGCCCCAGCGAGATCTATTTTCCCTTTAATTTCATCTGAGACTAAACAACAGGTTTACCTCTATCCCGAACAGAAACAAACCCCGGCCGGGTAAGTGAGTGGCTTTTACACTCTAAGGCTATGTGCCCACCATGCGGAAATGCTGCATATTTTTTACTCTTCTCCCTGGCGGGAAAAACGCATGTGGATTTTACATGCGTTTTTCCCGCCAGGTAGAAGCGTTTGTCAAGCGTTTTTGCATGCATTTCTGCATGCCGGTTATCAAGCGCTTTTCCAAGCGATTTTAGCATCACTTGGAAAAGTGCTTGACAACTTGGTCATACTATATAAATCCATGCAACCGGCATAGATTTATATAGTGTGACCAAGAAATAGTTAAAAAAAAAGAATAAGAAGGGTGAAAAATAAAAAATAAAGATTATACTTACCTTCCGATGGCCCGCGGTCTCCTTAGCCGCTCCGTCCGGTCTCCCCGTGTCTCACGGTGGTATGAGGACCTGACATGACGTCATTGAGTCATGTGATAGGTCACGCGACCGCCGATGTCAGCAGTCGCGTGACCTGTCACATGACTCAATGACGTCATGTCAGGTCCTCACACTACCGCGAGCCGCCCAACAGATCGCACGCATCGCTGAGGAGGCCGGGGGACATCGGAAGGTAAGTATAATCTTTATTTTTTATTTTAAATTCTTTTTTTTACAGGTACTTATGGTACCCAGGTCTGGATGAGAGTCTCCTGTTTTCCAGGCCTGGGTACCATCCGCACATTGAACCGTGTGATATCTGCTTGTGCACATGTAGTGATGCGGATGTCACGCGGTCCAATGCAAGTCAATGGCGGCGATTACGCTGCGTGTCCGCAAAATTAATGGACATGCTGCGGATTTTTGAGCGCAGCACAAACGCTGCGGAAAAATCCGCAGCATGGGCATTGACATTGCGGCTTGTCATGGGGGACAGATTACCAAGCGTTTTTTAAGCGTTTTCGTTGTGGAAACGCTTGAAAAATGCATAGTGGGCATGCAGCCTAAGTGAATTTTCTCTCCGGGAGAGGTGGGGTCGACCTAGGTCAGTCTCCGGGGATCTTGAATGGAAAATCCTCAGGTAAAATAAGTTATTTCTTCTTTTATCTCTTTATTATATCAATTTCTAATAATTTCTGATATAAATATAGTGTTACTAATATAAATATCATATTGCATTTTTGAATTCATTAACCACTCCGATATTTCATATATACCACCTCATTTATTTTTTTATTTCTAATTATTGCTGTCTCCACCTTAACTAACGGTCATATTATGTATAACTGTGTTAAGTACATGCTACATAGTGATGAGGTACGGGATATAAATCGATGACGTGTGTTGAATGCGTGTGTAGTACTCTGGTTAGCAAATACAACAATGGAGCTGTCACTCATCTTAGGTAGCTGCAAGATTAGTGTAGAATCTGAAGGGTGGGGGCTACGCGAGGAAGATAATATTCGCATATACTAACGTAAGGAACGTATTAACAGTCATTGTTTTGTAGAACCTTATACCATTTATGAATATTGTGATATTGATTTAGCTGGAGTAACAAATAGAATCCAGGATTCACAGGATATAAAATTATTTTGCCCAGTGGCGCTAGAAATTTCAATAGGAATTGGGGTGTGAGAAGTGCTATGGTGGAAAATGAGGATGTTCTAATGATTGAAGTGGTGATTGAGAGGGAGGAATAATTGGTAGGCTGGAATACGTCATATATGATTTGTGAAAAGTGTTTGTGCTCGGTTACTGAGAAAGCGAAAGCCTCATCGTAAGGATACTGCTTGGTTTCTGGAAAGAATACATTTGTACCCTGTAAATGCACAGAGGTATAGAAGAAATAACATTACATACCGAGTTTTTCCTTGCCATATTGTACCGCATCCACACACTATAGGTAAAGAGTGGCAGTACATTATAGAGAACAGATGGTATATGCCTGTGTGGCAGGATACTATTACTCATGATAATTATCTTGCCAATATTGGCACAGACTCCAGAATAGACGTGGGATACTTTTCAAGTGGGGACTCTGAACCAGATGTATGAAGAATATATAGCGATTGCTTTTTGAACAGTTTTGTTTGTAGTACTCTACATTCATTTGTTTAGACGAGTTTTTCTCAGCATCAGAGCAGAACAAAGAGTTTCAATTCAGCTAATTTCCCTTGAATCAGGGATAACTGGTTCACGTAACAGACCAGTAGATCTAGCTGATTGTGTAAAGGCCCCGTCACACTTAGCGACGCTACAGCGATCCCGACAACGATACGACCTGTCAGGGATCGTTGCTGCGTCGCTATGTGATCGCTGGTGAGCTGTCAAACAGGCAGGCTCACCAACGATCAGGGGAGCAGCGACATCGTGGAAAGAATCTTTCCACGATGTCCTGCTCCTGGCTCACCGTAGCAGAGTGGTAACCATGATAAACTGCGGGTTACTAAGTGTGCGTGTGCCCCTAGTAACCCGCTATTTATCATGGTTACCAGCCTGCTCGCTGGTCACACACAGCGATGTGTGCTGACCAGCGGGAGGGCAAAGACCAAAAAATGGTCCAGGACATTTTGCAGCGATCAGCGACCTCACAGCAGGGGCCTGATCGCTGCAAAGTGTCACACATAGCGACATTGCTGGTGAGGTCGCTGTTGCGTCACCAAAACCTTGACTCAGCAGCGATCTCACTAGCGATCTCGCTATGTGAGACGGGGGCTTAACAGAATACTGAAGATAGGGGTCGCGACCTTTGACAGGTTCTGTTATGAGTGCTCGAATCTCCAGATCAAGGAATAAGGATCCGAGGTATACTATGTGTGATCTGGTATGAAT
Source organism: Phyllobates terribilis (assembly GCF_046119375.1). Taxonomy (NCBI): domain Eukaryota; kingdom Metazoa; phylum Chordata; class Amphibia; order Anura; family Dendrobatidae; genus Phyllobates; species Phyllobates terribilis. Next base: position 27,412,730 of record NW_027362775.1, read on the forward strand.
GGAGCATGGTAGGGCAGCTATAAGGGATGCAGCAAAGATATTGAAAAGGGCTGGTATGCCAGCCAAAGGATGTCTGGATGCTGAGAGGTGGAAGCGGTTCAGTCAGGAACATTCAGGATGGATTGAAAAGCATGAGCATGGAGCGCAGGTTGCTGATTGGCTGAGGACGAGTGAGAAACATCATCCCCTTTTTGATTTCCAATGATGACGATGAAACTTATCAGGTAGTGATCAGAAGCAGATCTCATACGAGACAACCCGTAACACCTACACAGGAGCAAAGTCCAGTTCAGGCAGCTGCACCCTCTGCTCCATCGGAGGCTAGGTCAGAGTCAAGCGTAAGTGTTGAGAAGGAAAAGTCACCGTCCGAGGTTTCTATATCCAGCACTATACCATATATGATTGAGTCAGCTGATCAAATCCCTCTGACTCCCTCTCCACCACCCGGGGTGTATCCGACTATACCCTCACTGCTCCCACAATATGCACCTCATTTTCCTTACGCACAACAACCTACCATGATGCCACCGTACCAGGGTTATCAGCATCCCTGTCAGTATGCACCACTCCCAATATCAGTCCTGGTACACCTGAGAATCCTCCAGCCTATGCTATAGGAAATCATTATCCGGGGATCTCATCTGGATCCACCGACAGCTTCTCAACCCCAATAAAGACAAGACCTAATTCCCCTGAGAACAGAACCTATCAACTTTCTCCCATACATACCCTCGCGCCCAGTGCAAGTACTGACCCACCACTCCACCTGCACATAACACCATCCCCATCCATCCCTTCACGCAAGGTGGAAATTTTGAAATTAAGGAAAGGTGAAGAGGGGAGTTGGGAGGTCAGGAACGAAGAGGAAGACAGGGAGAATCAGGATACTAGCTCAGTGGCAAAAGAAGAGGGAAGTGAAGTGGAGGATGCAGGCACACACATGCAGCCCACAGCCCTCCCCCGTACACACCAGTGAAAGGGAAGTATATCATTGCGCTCTAAAACATTGATCTGTCCAGGATGTCAGGATAGTAACAGTAACGCAATATTTCGGTGTGAAAAATGCAATCATAAGAGAAAACCGAAGATGGCTGCATTCCCAGTCATTACACAAACAACCAGGGCTACACAGGGAGATGCAGGACTGCCGGTAAAAACGGATACCACCACTTGGTATAAACCATGGTCTAGATCAGAGCAATTGTCAATGGCAAATAGTTTTCCAGACATGTATAAAAACCCGATAGGATATTATAAGGCTGTGAAAGGGGTAGCTGAGAACTATGATGCTACGTGGAGTGATCTGGTACCCCTTTTTAATCTTAATGGAGGAGTACCACTTGTTGAAAAAGAAAAACAAGATGAGCTGTATAAAGGCAAAAACTCAGAGTAAATAGATGTCTTAAAGGCAATGTTCCTATTGAACCATTATTTTAACAATTCCCCTCTTTTTATCATCTTGTCTAACTATCTGTCCCTGATGTCGCTACCTATTCTCTAGGCCTGCAAGATAACCCTACTTCACGACATCACGGGGCTAACCCTACGTATGCAGTGGGATGCCAGTCCTGCTGCGCATCCATCCAGGTTAACTTGTTATCAGGCCTACTATCCCTTACTTTCCCTAAGTTTATTAAGTAATCATTGCTATGTGTATGAAGGGATTATTTTATATCTGTGCAGGAGTATATGAGATAGCCGGGAGTATATGTGACACAATAATTATAGGGTATATGATCCAGTATCTGTGACTAAATAGTTGCAGGAAGTTCATCATCTCTTGGGTTCCACGAATCAGGTTTACTTCAGACCAATGGTTTTCCGCAGAACATACAATCGGATAAGTCCGCCCCAGTCATCTTATTGCAGAAGAGGCATTTCTCGCTGTACTGCAGTGATTATTGTAGTCATGACTTGGGTTTGCTTTACTTCAGTATCTGTATCAATTTTATTTCGGTTTTACCTGGAAAACACTTACAATTAGAAGCGAGAATTTTCTTGATAATTATCACAAACAGTCTTATGATTATCGCAATTACCATTATTACAAGCACTGCCTGAATCAAGAAATGAATGACACCACTTATCCAACCACCTATTCCCTTAAACAAATTTAAATGATTCATCCAGGAAAGACATTCGGGTAGTGGTAAGTCATCCAATGCATTCGCTTTTCGTACACCTTCCTTAATCCGTTGAGCCTGCTTTATATCGTGTGTAACTTGCATTAGACCAGTAGGGTCTATGAAATGGCAACATGCTGGACCGACCATCTGACATAAACCTCTCTGTGAGGCAGTCAGATAGTCCAGTACCATTGAGTGCTGATTAGTGATCATTATTAGTTGTTTTCATGTATGCAGACTCAACGTTAAGGGCATCAAATAAATAATCGGTTACAAAAATGTCTCCCAACTCTTCTATCATCTGGGCATTTCTCATTGTGCCAAAGGTTACCCCTAGAGAACCAGTTAGTACCATTCCTGCCTTGCGGTACCAGGGAGTTCCCATGAGATGTTTTCTTGGGGGAGTAATTATATTCCTTTTGGCGAGCATATGGCTGGGCACATTCTTATAGGGGAAGTACCCATCCTTCCATACCCATGTAGCGGGTTCTAACCTGGTCAATGTGCAGGTACCCTCCGCCCCCTTTGGTATCCATCTATAGGCCTTATCTCCACATATTATATAGACACCCTTTGGCAATTGAAATTGAAATTCATTTAGGAATGCCATAACAATAGTCACTAGACGTACAGTTTGAGGGTACAGACACCAAGAATCCTCTAGGTCGGTCCTCTAGGTCATAAGTGGAAGCTGTTGCGTGGCTGACTTCGTAGACCTCTAGTGTCTGAGAGACACTAGACATGCGCACTATATCGGTATAGGACATGTTTTTTTGAATGAATGGCCACTTCTATTTATCCCTGAATTGGTGAGACTGGAAGTAACTGGAGTGTAACCCGGTGTTGGTGGATTTATAAGGGGAATAGGAGCAGAATGGTTCACACTGCTGAGCTATCAGCAGGATTATCCAGACATGGGTCCCACATTCTCCTGGTGAACCCAAATCTCATGGAGAAACACGTCGCGAAAACTACAAACACACTGGGGAGGCGAGATCTCTCTATAATGAGATAACTAACTGGTTTTATTTTTGATCTTCTGACTGTTATTACTTGAGAATACCTGATACCGTCTATTGTCTGTTATGATAATCTGTGTTACTTTCTCGCATATCCCAGCTGGGAGACTTTGAAAGTTATATGGGATGGATTGGTTTCTTTTTACCTATATAAATTGATGACTTTTGGCCTACGACCCCTTAATTATCAAATAATAGGGGGTTGTTCTTTCATTGGCCAAACCGGGATATATGATCATCATAGTTATCGAGATTTGTGATTACACCCCTGCTTGATTTTGTCTGTATGTTGTGTCCGCTAGTGCAGCTTCATATAGTTGTATACATATACACTCCAGATCCAATTTTCTATTTATATATCTTTTTCTAGTGGTGACGAGAACCATACTATAATCATATATTCTACAGAGACCTGATCCTTGGTCCTAGAGTAGTTATTTATACCTAGACTTTGGTAAATGACTGTAGGATTAATTTGATTAAGCACTATGTCACTTAAACTCATCATGTTCTATTTTGCTACACACAGCACCTATTGTGTGCCCGCTAGGGCATTTATTTAGCTATATCTATTAAAAGGTAAATTTTAATGGGGTATTTTTTCTGTTCTATCTCGAGTAACTCAAGAGGGGTATAAAGTCCACATGCGTGTTCTCAGATTTGGACTGACAGGAGATCTTACATCAGTACTTGGACATTCCCGCAGCCCATCTTTGCATAAGTGCATCCAGCTTCACATTCTCCAGGTTGGGAAGGGAATTTTTATCAGTCCACACATGTATCTCCGACCCCGACAAGTATTCTGCAAACTTTTCGGGTAATAGCCCACACCAGCACCAGCAACTCCACCTTGAATGAACTATAGTTTTCTGAGTTCTTTTCAGGTCATCTGAGCGACCGACTGGTGTACACTATCAACCTTTCTCTTCTCTCTTGCACCCGAGCCACCATTGCCCCCAGTCCATATAGACTTCTTTCAGTATACAGCACGAAGGGCTGATAGAAAACAGAGTAAGATAGAAGTATCCATCAGTGCCATCTTCAATGTTTGGAAAACTTCTTGCCTGGGGCCCCACTAGATTGGCTGTAGCTTAGCTCCCCCTGCAGTTTCTCTTAGCAAATCGTTGCGTGGTGCCACAATTTTAGAGAAGTTTGTTATAAATCTCAGTAGTACATGGCCAGCTCCAGAAATGCTCTCAGCTCTCTCAGGGTGGTAGGGGTGGGCCTTTTTTGCATTGCCACATTGCACATTTTCACATTTTCTCCGTGGTGGGATAGACTCTGGACACTGGAAATGGTGTGCCCAAGATATTCAATCTCCCTTTTAAACAAGTTACACTTCCGAAGTTTGGCATTTAGCACATGCCTCCGAAGCCACTCCAAAACTTGTTACAACCGGATTAGATGTTCTTCAAATGTGGGTGAGTAAACTATGATGTAAACAAAATATATAAAGGTCACTTCAAAATTCAGATCCATCAGTCGCTGGAATGTCCCTAGTGCATTTTTCAGCCCGAAAGGCATCCAGTTAAATTCAAATCGCCCCTTGGAGAGGATGAAGGCAGCCTTCAGCCGAACCTCAGCAGCCACCAGAATCTCCCTGTAGCCACTGGACAGATTGAAAGAGAAGTGCTTGGCCTTTCCCATGCCAGATAGGGATTTCTTAATCCTGGGTAAGGGGAAGGAGTTCCGCACGGTGCAACCATTCAGCCATCGGTAGTCCAAACAAAAACCTCAGTGTACCATCTTTCTTTCCCGGCTAACACAATAGGTGCAGCTCAAGAGATTTGGCATTCGCGTATTACTCCATTACGTAGCATGTGTGACAGCAGTTCCTTCACTTCCTGGTACATTTGAGGTGGGTTTTGCCAATACCACTCTCATATGGGAGTGGTGTTCCCTGTGGGAATTTTGTGTTGTATAGCCTAGGTGCATCCAAAGTCATCTTCATGTTGTGCAAACGCTCCTTAGTATCGCTGCAACAACTGTTCTACCTGTCCTACTTGTCTCAAGTAGAATTGTGTGAAATTTGTCTACATTTGTTCTAAGAGGTAGCGATCAGCTCTGGGCTCACCGACAGGGTCCATGGGTTTCCCTTCACAGTTGTTAATTCTGTGGCAGAGGCCCTGGTTAGATTTTCCACGTGTAGACTGGTGCCACTTCTTGCTGGGGAGTTAACTATAGGCTCGTTCCGCTCAAATTTATGCAACGCACGGGTACACATCCTTGTCGAACGGTGGCCAGGGTGCGAGCAACCAGTAGTCCTGAGATCGCATAGTCCCCCTCTATAGGTTCAATCTGGACATCCACTCCAATGACACATGGGTCAGTACTAGCATGGCGAGTACGGTCTGTCTCGCAGGTAAAGTCACTGTAGCTTCTGAGGGTATCATCACTTTGCCGAGACGCTGGGAGGCTGCTGGCAACTTCTGAATTTGACTGATCTGCACGAGCTTCTGGAACACACTCTTGCTGGCGTGGTCGTGAGTAGCATGGGTCCAACTGTTACTGGCCTATTAGCCAGGGACTCTCGTACTTCCTTCAACACATTCATCCCCAGGGTCACGATGGCTCCCCTCCTCCGGAGCCTTTCACCAATACGATCCTTTTTCAGCCGATCTCTTTTACGCACACCATTACAGACATCCACACTACTCCGGCCACCGGAATGGGGCATTGGTTGGCAGTCACTAGTCGAATGTTTGGTTTCTTCTTGAAGTGGGCAACTTCCGTGAAGTAAACCGGAATGTACTCTTTGAGCATAGTGGTCACTTGGGACCCTGTGTCCATGATACAGCAAATACATCCCTTAAACTCAGCCCAGGCAATGGGTCTCAGAAAAAAATAATTTCAGAGTCTTCATCCTCTCTCTGGAGTTGAGAATCCCATGGAGCGCTCCTCGACAGTGGGTCATGTTACTTTAAAGGACGCCCCTCCTCCTTTTTTCCCAGTTTGTACAGTCACGTGAGATGGACCCTTTGCCAGAAGTCCAGCATTCTACTACGCGTTCTGCTTATGGACGTCAAGTGATGAGCATGAGTGAATCTGTTTTCCCGCTCCTGCCTTTCTTCATATTGGACCACAGGGACAAGTGTAGTAAAGTTAGTGGGGATCTCCCTGATGATACGCAACTCACCTTGGATATACCGTATTTCTTGGCGTAGCTCCCGGGCCCAGTAGGGCTCTTTATTTGCCGGCCCAAAAGTGGTCACATCATGACTCCGTACCACACCCATCAGGACAGGGGCTTCTCATTCCAGGACTTGGGCCTCTGCTCCAACCTTCAGGAAGCTCATGATGGAGTTTTAAGTGTTCTTTTAGTGTCTGGCTTAGTCCAACAACCAGTTGATCTCACAGCACTTCATCTAGGAGCCCCAGCCCTCAGTATCCATCTTGGGCCTTCTTGATGACATGGGCCATCACTTCCTGCAAGGCGTTTACGTACTAGGCCACAGTCACTCCCCTTGAACTGAAAAGCGCATACGTATGTGGCCTATAATTATAGTGTCACCATGCATGTCCTCTAAATTCTAGTTGCTTTATCCACAGTGTCATGGTCTCTCTGCTGTCAGTACATGACCATCTGCTGGGCTTCTCCATCCAGGGTCAAAAGGGCTAACTCCTCCTGTATGTCAGGGGTCATGGAGTACATGCGCAGCATGCTTCTCAGTCGCTCCACCCAATCCCACAGTGATAGATTACTCACCTATGTTTTGCTGTTTGGAGGAGTACAAGTTCCAGATACTCTAAGCAAGGCTGCTGAGTGGTGTAGAGGCTGCATTTTAAGTGTGGGGCTGCAGATAAGTGCTTAGTTAAATACAATATCCTAGTTTAACAGAAGAGCATAGTTTGATGTTTTCCTTACTAGTTTTCCATTGGTTTTTCTGCTTTTATCTGTACTGTTTATCCCCATTTAGTATGTGCTCCATGGACATTGCAACCAGGTGTGCATCTTGTGAGATATCTGAATGCCTTGAACAGCTATTTGAGGATGAATATATCTGCATTCGATGTCAGCATGTTACATGTTTGGAAACCTTGGTAATGGATCTAAATATGCAGCTTGCAACACTCAGGAGCATTGCAAACCTGGAGAGGAGTTTAGAGCTCACTGAGCATGTGCTGACTGGGGCCAGGGATATGGAGGAGGGTGTAGCTGGGAAAGATCAGGACTCAGAAGTAGGTAGCTGGGTAACAATTGGAAGAAGGGGTAGGGGGAAATGTATCAGGGAGCTCAGTCCTGATCCGGCACAACCAAGTAAATATGCCTGTTTGGCTGATAATATGAATACAAGCCCAGGACTAGGATCACTACAGCAGGATGTTGGTCCCAGAAACCAGAGAAACGACTGCTGTAGGAACGAGGGAAATAGTGCAGCAAAGGCCACACAGATGTTGGTGGTAGGGGACTCTATAATTAGGAGGACTGACAGTGTCATCTGCCGCCGAGACTATGAATGCCGAACAGTGTGTTGTGTGCCAGGTGCTCTGGTTTGGCATACTGCGGATCGGATAGATAGATCGCTGGGTTTACCCCAGCCCCACACAGCAGTCATAGTACACATCAGTACCAATGACAAAATTAGAGGGAGGTGGAAGGACCTTAAAAATGATTACAGGGAACTAGGAGAGAAGCTGAAGTCCAGGACTTCCAAGATGATGTTTTCACAAATACTGCCAGTGCCACGAGCATCACTAGAAAGACAGCGGAAGCTTAGGGGAATAAATAAGTGGCTTAGAAATTTGGTGCAGGAAGGAAGGGTTTGGGTTTATGAAGAACTGGACCGACTTCTCTGTCGGCTACAGGCTCTACAGTAGGGACGGGCTGCACCTGAATGGGGAGGGGGAAGCTGTGCTTGGGAAAAAATGGTCAGAAGGATGGAAGAGCATTTAATCTAGGATCTGGGGGGAAGAGTAGACAGAGAGAGTGAGACAGTATGAGACAATGAAGATTTAGTGAGGGCTGGGACATGCAAGGAACATAGGAAGGTGAGGAGTAGTAATAAATTTGCTAGTATTAGGGTATGTGCCCATGATGCAGATTTGAAGCAGAAATTTCCTGAGCATTTTTGTCTCTCCTTGCCAGAAAAAACACATGTGGTTTTTACATGCGTTTTTGACACGTTTTTACATGCGTGTTTTTGAGCATCAATGATGATTTTTGGAGCTATAATGTTGGTGGGTTTAAGCCCTTGGATTACCATAGAAATGGGGTGAGTATATTGGTTCATTTAAATGATTAAAGAATGGTTGTGTTGTATTTCAAATAAAGTGTTTACACTGTGTCTGTCTGTTTGTTTACTTTGTTTGGTCATGAAAAGGTCTGATTGACACCTTGACATCACCAAACAAAAAAGCTGGGTGTCAGCTAGTCCCATTCACCCAATCTTCATTAGCATTTCTATTCACATAATTTATGTGACTGCTGTGTGCTGTTTTTTTTTAGCCTGGGAATGTGCCACTAGGCATACATTTTCCCTGGCCATAATTAACATCTCCAGCTGGTTCATTAGCCACTACATCCCCTGATCAGCACTTAGCAGTGCTTTGGGCACAACGTATTTATGTTGCATCCAAAACGCGGTGTTCTAATGCCGCACTTTTGTTGTCGGTAAATGTGAATCCACTGCATAAAATAGAGTATAGAATGTGGTAAATCTTTCAGTGAACACATGTGGATTTACCTGAATTCAATAGAATGCAATGTTTTGGACGCAGCAAAAATTTGCGTCCAAAGCGCTGCTACGTCTGAATTATGGTCACAAAGCCTAAAATGTAAAAAAAAATATTGGTGTGGGCTCCCACATCATTTTTATAACCAGCAGAGGGAAAGTCGACCTCTGGGGGATGATATTATTAGCTGCGGAAGGGGCCATTAGCCAACAATGTTCCATGGCTATTAATATCAGCCCACAGCTGTTTGTTTAGCCTTTACTGGCTAGATCACAGGAGGACCCCAGAAAAAAATTGATGTGGGGTCCCCCCCTATAAAATCGAGCCAGCAAAGGCTAAACTAGACAGCTGCGGGCTGATATTAATAGCCATAGAAGGGGCCATGAATACTAGCCCCTCCGCGATTGTTAATATCACCCCTCAGCATCCATAAGATGCCCCAAATCTGGCGCTTAGCCTCACTCTTCCACACTGCCCTGTAGCGGTGGCATGGGGTTGGGGTTCACGTCAGCTTTGTATTGGCGGCTGACATGAAGCCCAGGTTAGTAATGGAGGGCGTCTCCCCATTACTAACCACATAGTAAAATGGATGGCGCATTTTCAATAAAAGACACGTCCATGATTTTAAATATTTATTTATTTGAAATAAAACACATACGGTTCTACAATTTTTTTTATTACCCGCCTCTGCGAAGCCCTCGATCTCCTGAAAAAAACGAGAAAAAAAAAAACAACAATATCCCTCACCTGTCCGTCGTCAACGACGCAATCCACAATCACGACTGTCCCACGACGATCCAGATCATTTCTATAGCTGTGACATCAGCCATCACTGATGTCACAGGTGTAGAATACAGCACTGTATACTGACAGGGAGGGTTGTAAAATCACCCCTGTCAGTATACAGTGCTGCTGGGGTTCATCAGCTGAAGATTCTTGTGAAAGCTCTCATGGTAAGCATCAGCTGATTGGTTATGAGACCGATCAGCTGATTACCAGTTTCAGCAATCAGCTGATGGCCACGTGACCATCAGCTGATTGCTGCCGTTACTTATCACCTGATGGCCACGTGACCATCAGCTGATTGCTGCCGTTACTTATCACCTGATGGTCACGTGACCATCAGGTGATCGCTGACGTCACCGATCAGCTGATGGCCGTGTGACTATCAGGTGATCAATGACTTCACCGCAGGTCCTGTAAGTACACAGCGAGTCCGCGCCCCACAGTGTACATCGAGCCACCGACTGGACAGCATCGCCCAAGAGGACACCGGGGGCCGCCAGAGAGGTGAGTATGAAGGTTTATTATTAATTTTTACTTTTTTATTCTTTTTTACACTGCCGCTGGCATGCGGGCTGGGAGAAGCAGGCTGCTGCTTCTCCCATCCACGTTGCTCTTGCTGTTTTCAGCCAGAGCAGCGGTCAGATGAGAGAAGTAGCAGCCTCCTCTCCCGACCCGAGTGCCAGCCGCGGCACGATTCCGGCACGATTTTGCGCCTATTGATTACATTGAAATGCAGCAAATCCACATGTATAGATATCTCTTCACATGCTACCCAATTACCTACGCACTATTGATGGATACATGTTTTTCGCTTGTAATTGTCATACAATTTTCTTGTGTTTTCACCGCGCAACTTCTGTGTGTATCACTTTTCTACGGAATGAAGGTTTTAATATTGATGTAATAAAAATTATATTTTTAATGGAACAACTTTGATACTCCTCTTTTACATTTGGGTGTGTTTGGCGCCAGCTTTTTTTGTATTGGTGAGGTCAACAATGTACAGTCAGTGTCTGTAAATGTACATTGGGAAGGCAATAATGGAAAGCTGCTAATTGGAGTTTGCTACAAGCCTCCTAATATAAATGAACAGACCAGATCCAGACATAAAAGCTGCAAGTTCTTATCCGCAATTCAAGACAATTACCTCTCTCAGCTGGTAGATAACCATCCAGGGGAGATAATCTGCTAGATCTGGTTCTCTCAAATAGACAAGATACAATTTCACATCTACAGATCAGGGATCATTTGGGAAGCAGTGACCATAATATGGTAGGTTTCAATGTAATTTTCACTGAAACATTCAAAAGGGGAAATGCAAAAACCTGGAACTTTAGGAAAGCTGATTTCAACAAAGTAAGGGAAGAGCTTAGACTGGGACCATGTCATGGTAACTGGGGAAACTGAACATAAATTGGGCATGTTTAAGGATATACTACTAGAATCCTGTGGAAAAGTTATATACTGTGGCAAGAAAATGTCAAGGAATAAAAAGAAACCATTATGGATAAATAATACAGAACAAAATTTAATAAGACAAAAACAAAGGAAATTCCAAATTTTGAAGGCCGAGAATACAGAAATAGCATTTCAGGAGTATAAAGATTTCAATAAGAAATATAAAAAAAAAAAAAAAAATCAAGCTAGCAAAGTTATCTACAGATAAACAAATCGTAATAAAGCCAGAGAACAGTTAAAGAGGTACAGAAACAAGTAAATATGATTTAAAAATACCTTTATTTTGGGGAATTGGGCATGTGGTGGAACATAAAAGGCACTCACATAAAATTAATAATAAATGTCATATTTCAACAATTTTAATATAGCAGCATATGGTATTGATCAAACAATGACTTAATAATAGCTAAACCCTTCTACGAAGTGGATCAATGCAAATATATTTCCCAGAGGAGCATTGCAGCTCGAAAAGTCTCCTCACCTTGATGTGCTTAGCATGTCGCTCTCCGCAAGGAGAAACGTTACTTCTTAGATACCTGTCTGACGCCTCTCAATCAGCCAAACCAGAACTCACACTTTGCACTGATGAGGGGCAGTACCCACGAAACACAGCGTCTGCAAATTAAGTTTCTGGTCTTGACTTTTATCCTAAGTCATGTGATAAGGCTCTTTAAAGGGTCAATATTGACTTTTAGGATTGATACTTCCAATAGGATGCACTAGAGTCCTAGTTCTCTTTCTCTCTGAAGAGACAATTTGCAAATAATTGGTAATATACGAAAGAAGGGGGTAAACAAATAGAAATATTGCACAAATCTCCATATAAACTGCACTGATGCTTTTATTTCATTAGTGGCCATAAGTGAGGTCCAAAGGGTTAATGGCCCTAACTGTGTATAAGTGTATACCTGAATATAGGGTTACATGTGGAACAATCAACTTAACCAAACTGGTGCTCATGAGTAGTGGCCAGATGAAAATACAGTAAGTAATATCCTCAATGATAACTGCACAGAGGGACAGTCAAAGTAGAAGTATAGAGATAAGAAATTGTACATATCAATTCAATGCATAGGGTGCTGCTTCTAGTGTGGTGCCTGCGACATTAAAATATATCCCAGAACATTTTATAAATGCATCAATGCCAAAAAGAAAAAAACCGATATTAAACAGGCACTTTTCATCCATGTTCCCTGTTCCTGGGATCTTTCAACAAGGCAAAAATCAACGTTTACCACCTGATATAACTAAGTTAACACAAGAAGAACTACGCCTGCGTTTGAGAAAATAAGAAGGTGGATCCAGGCAACTACCGTCCAGTAACTCTGACATGCGTAGTGTGCATCATAAGAGATGACCTGCAGACATAAATAGCAAAGAATAATATAATAATTAACAATCAGCACGGATTCAAGAATAAGTCATGTCTAACTAGCATGTTGGGTTTCTATGAGGAGGTAAGTGCAAATCTGGATGTTGGTAATGCGGCGGATGTGATTTATCTGGACTTTGCAAAGGCATTTGATACTGTACCACACAACAGCCTTATACTGAATACAAGAGGTAGTAATGGCCGACACTATAACAGCTTTTAAAAAAAGAGCTGAATGATTTTCTCAATACACTTAACATTGTGGGTTATAGTTAATTTAGGAACAAAATGTACAATTGGGGAGAAAGGTTAAACTTGATGGAGCTAGGGCTTTTTTTCAACCTATGTAACTATGTAAACTTTGAGAGTTTGCTAGGAATAGCCCCCATATTTCCCCTGGCTCACTCGGTCACTGATTGATCTGCCATTTGTGTGCTAGTATGTTGCATTCTATGTTTCTGATCAGCAGTTGATTGTCATGTTAGACGCACCGCCACCATGTTACCTATTTTTTATTCATCTATATTAGACTGAAATATCTGAGTGTCACTGTGACATGGATTTTTGAATATGGTTAAAGAGGAGTTTATATCACTCTACTCATGTAGAGTTTTGGGTTTTGTCTTATTGAATCTATTGATTTGCCACTGTGTATGTAAACCCTAGTAAAAATCCTTTTACTATTTGAGATGGAGCAAGAGCTCCCCCCTGTGGGATCATTTATATATGATCTATGGATACGTTTACTCTACCAGTTCTTTCCCCTTATACATATATTTTAATGAGTGTTTTTTTAAATATTTATTTTATTAAGATGAATTTGTTTTTTGATATGATGGTGTCTACTTCCAATTCTTGATAGGTTATTTCCATTGCACGGTGACTGAGTTAAGATGGCTGCTGTCTCTAACAGCAGGCCATCCATGCACGTCCCGCCATTGGGCTGTACCGCCCTCCACCGCATCCGCGATCGCTGTGATTGGCTGCTCAATTCTTACCAGCCAATCAAAGCGGTGTGACAATAAAGTTATAAAAAAAATAAATCAATGTGACATGCTGTGATTGGGGACAGCTCAATCACAGCAGTCACAATGGATGAGGTGATCACGACGTCACCTTGGCTGCTTAACCCTTTTGGCGCTGATTGAGTGAACAATAGTTATTGACCAATCAGTGCGAAAAGGGTTGATCTAAAAATAGTGATCACCACTCTACACGCCATTGTGGCGCCCTGCTGCGCACAGGAACCACAGATCCCAAAAGGGTGCATGGACGGACTCCTCCACAAGAGGCCCTCAATTCATACAAACACCTCCACCCTTCCACCTCATACCACCAGAGGGAGCCCCGTTACGGATATATATATATGGAGGGTGGAGCCAGGCAGTTCAGTCAAAGTTAGTTGTTCAGAGAGCGTGCTGACACTGAGAGCAGCGAAGATGCAGCACGTCTGCTGCTGAGTTCTGAGGGCCCCAAGTGTGGCCGAATTCAAGAGGAGAAAGGAGAGAGGAGCATCATAGGTTCACCCCGATATACCAACCGGACACCGGGTCCGCGCCTACAGGGTCCCTTTATACCCAGTATGGATCATCGGCATTCCAGGAGGACTACAAGTCCCTGGCCGACCTGAAGCTAGACCCATTACAGGACCAGGAACCACGAAGGCCCCGGTGTCCAGGGATAGTGGTTGCCAGCAGAAGGTCCTACTACCGAGCGTCAGGTGAAGGAACAGCACGACACATAAGCTAGGCCCAGTTGCAGGGTGGCCAGAAGCATACAGAGAGGCAGACATGGACCAGGAGGCCTTATACCCGCTCACTGGGGAGAAGTCCTGAAGTGCACCCATCCTACTGAGTACCCTGGACCGTACCTGACATCCGCACCAGTAAAGGTATTGAAGCGAATCCCCTGTCTCTGTCAGTTACTCCTGCTGTGCCATCCCGCCTGCACTACAAGCCCCAGCATCACCACCCACCATCAAACTCCACACTGCCCCGGGGGCCTGCTCCACCTGTGGGGAGCAGAAACACCTCAGCTGCCACCCCAACACCCCTGGAGGTCTGAAGCAGCGCTGGTAATCATTACCAGGTACCACAGGTGGCGTCACAAACAGTTTTTTTATTTTATCCAAGTTCTAATCCCCTTTTTCAAGAGTGACCCCAGGGAACGGGCCCGGGAGCTGACCACCGCGACACCCCCAAACCAGGCAAAGGCCCGGGTACCGAGTCGTCCCCATCCCCTGGGCGCCATATCACTTCCTGAACAGAATATCGTGCCCGCTGCCACCAGGTACTGTGCTCCCTAAAGAACTGTGTCGCATACCGTGGTGAAGTTTTCCCGCCAATTGCCGCTGTTTCCTGCCATTGTCCGCCATTTTCGAGTCGCCGCGCGGGAAGAAGAGGGGCGTAACCGCGGGAATCGGAGACATAAACAAACATCGAAAGGGGTATGCTCTTGTACAGTGATCACCAAATATACACAATACTTCAATAAATTACAATAAATATTATTTTATATATAAATACATAAAAAACCACGTCACAATCCAATTCATTAAAACACAAGTAAAACTTATTATAGTGGGATTATCCACTGTTTGAAAACCCACCTACTCCAAAAACCATCCCAGAGAAACACATGATCACAATAAATCAGATAGTAACAGGATAAAATACACACTTAGGCTGTCCCTGGTGATCAGTTTTACACATTGGTACAATAACTGTGGCTAACCGCCACCAGTGTTAAAGGGAATGTACAATACCAAAGAATATCAAAAAATATATATACTATGACAGAAGATGTAAATTTCAAAATGTTCAAAATAATCCAAGGCACAAACAACACAAGACCAGGGCATTAAACTGGTGAATCATATATAATCCCACACCAGAAAAAACAATGTCCAGACCACAATAAACCCCTCATTCATGCTGTTAGTGCCCCTGCTGTTCCCATTAACACTGAGATCACTAATCCCCAAATACGGGAGAGCCTACACTGGGATGGTGTCAGTGGGCAATCAATGCCCAACGCGTGTCACCACACATGGTGGCTTCATCAGGGGCTTGTAAGGCACAGGTTTGCGACGCTTTTATATATGGTACAAGTTACAGAGCCTAATTACTGGTGTATCAGCTGGTGCACGACCGCCAGAGACCGCACATTGCTGGAGCAAAGCATGACCTCCGACCTGGAAGTGCTCCAGACCGCACATGTGCAAGTGGCTGTTCTTGGTGTGTTTGAGAGGAGCTTTTCCTCACCATAGCAACCATGTCACTGCAGGCTGTCTGTCTCTGAACGCTGCTTGGGATGGACACAGCCCTGTTAGAGAGAATACTTCCCCCACCTTCGACAACGCATCGCTGTAGGCTATATTTCTACAGCCCCTATACAGACTGATCACACCATATATTTTATAAACCAAATTGTGTATTACCACAACCTGGGTATCGTCAAGTTTACTTTATTATGTCAGTCCACAAAATCATTCACAGCCCCGTCACAGACAGCCCCAGACGTCAGGGTGTATTATGTAAGCCACACATCACATCTTCCCACCCATCATTAGATAACACTATTTTAAACATTATTACACTAATAGAGCATGTGACCCAAATAATATCCGCAAGAAGCCTCCCAGGTATACGCAAATCAGAAGAGCAGTATATTTCAGGTAAGTACATCCACAACGGGTCCCATTTTGATGCCATAAAAGGCACCTATGAAATACAGGTATTGTCATCCCGATATAGATTTATAAGGGCAATTATGTCATATTTTGAGAGCCTAATAGTCGCTATATAGTGATACGTCACATATACTACACATCCAGATGTGTGCGCACTGTTGCTGACATGCGATTAGGGGGGTTTTCGCATGTGCCACAGTATCCAGAAAACATGCTGGCAAGATGTAACCATACACTCACAAACAAAGGATTTTGTACATATGTCAGTATAGAGGTAAGCCCGGTCAGGGTCAGGTATATACAAAGTCCCACAATTGGCGAAGTTATTGCCAAATCAAGCCCCTCAATGCAGTCTATATCATAGAAATAACTGATAGAGAATTGTTATAAGTAAAGCCCACTAAAGGGCAGATGAAAAAAGGTTGAGAAATACTATTGATCGCTATAGAGGTAGGTATATCCACAATATCACCCCAGGGGCCACCTCAATATTGCCAAATCAGGTCTCTCAATACAGTCTATATCATAGAGATACTTAATAGAGAATTGTTATAAGCAAAACCCACTATAAGGCAGATGAAAATAGATGGAGAAATACTATTGGTCGCCAGAGAGGTAAGTATATCCACAATATCACCCCATGGGCCACCTCGATATCCATACGGCTGTTGAATGTCCATACAATACAGTTATTGTCACTTCCATACAGAGTTTATTCAAATACACATATCAGAGTATGGAGACTCCATGATGGTCAAACATAGATGGACATCCAAATATACAAATGCCCATAGCTGGAAATCTCATGTATATCTCACGTAAGAGCCAGATATATACATTATTCCTTTTGGAGAACTTCCCAACACCTGGCAAAGGTATTTGCACGCCAGGACAACCAATGCATATTGTATTATAGAGCAGCATCAGGTAAAGGCCGTTATGAATATATCCAGCTACAAAGCTGAAGAAAGCATCCCACTACCGGGCTAAGGGGAGGGAGGAAACCTCATAAATGCACTATTGATCACCAGGGAGATATGCCAGGCCGAACCCATAGCCCCTCCAGCAAAGGTAGACAGATATACAGGCACATACACCCAGTCCTGGGGCACGATAAATCATTATGCAATCCGCAATATAATAAACAGTTATGCTAAGGAGTACAAGAAAAACATCCCAGCGTAAGTCCTGGAGTTTTCGTGACTGATAAGGTCACCCCCAATGTTTGTTCCCTCCACCAGTATAGTCCGGGTATTGGCTTGTTCTTATAATGTTCCTTGTACGAAGCCACAGCATATAGTGGAGCCCGAATATTCAGAGGTCCTTGCAATATTCTGTATAAATCGCTATCATAGCAATATTTTATCTTGTCTTTCCTCATTGCGTTGAGCCAAAATCAGCCTCACAATCCTCCATATTCAGCTTCCATATCCTCCAGACCTACAAGTGAGATGATTAAGGGTAGCATTAACACGATCCATTCATAATTGTTTATAGAACCCTGTAAACAGTAGCTCTCCATTCAGTCCCTCAATAGCCAGGCTATGTAAGTTATAAATCCACTTTGATTCACATCTCAGAAGTGCCTTAGTCAGATCACCTCCCCTTATATTTGTTCGTACATGCTCTAATCCCATTACCTGTTGTCCTGCCAATCTACACCTATGGACCTCCAGGAAATGTGCAGCCACCGATGTAATAGGTTTATCCTTATCTCGATCTCTCTTAGCCGTTGAGATATTAGAAAGATGTTGTGGTATCCTCTTTCTCAATTCCTGTGTCGTCTGCCCCACATATACCTTCGGGCATCCGCAGATCAGAGCATACACCAAATTTCGGGATCTGCAATTAAAATGCGTCCTTGATCGAATCCTATATGGCACAGTTGGAAGTGTGATCCCATCTTGCGCCACAGTATATTGGCAGATATTACAGCCACCACAGGGGTATGTTCCAAAAATCCTCCCACCCCTTTTTAGGCTCGTTGTAGGACGTACATAATGACTATGGCAAAGGCTGTCCTTAAAGTTCTTCACCCTCCGAGCAACCAGGCTGGGGACTGCCGAAATATGTCTCATCAATTTGGGCTCACTAAGTAATATTCCCCAATTTTTTGTGAGGATCTCACGAATATCCCCCCACTGGTTGTTAAATGTCGTGATCAGACTTAATGGCCTATCACATTTATGTACCTGTGTTTGCAATAGATCATCCCGGTTCCTGGTTCTCGCTCCTTCAAATGCATTGGAAATGATCCTTTTCGGATAGCCCCTCATGATGAATCGTTGAGTCAAGTTTTCATATTGTTGTTGAAATTCCTCCAGTGTGGTACAGTTGCTCCTCAATCAGAGAAACTGTCCCTTTGAGATACCATTTCGTAGATGTTTCGGGTGAAAGCTTGTATAGTGTAGTAGATTATTTGTGGCTGTTTCCTTCCTGAAAAGAGTGGTACAAATATGATTATCCACCTTAGATAATTTCAAGACCAGGTAATCAATCTCCAAATTTGAGATTTTGGATGTTAGCCGAATATTTAAGACATTTCTATTAAGGTCAGCAATAAACATCTCACACTCCTCCAGGGTACCAGTCCACAGAAAAAACACATCATCTATAAATCTAAGCCATGTAGATACATGGTTACAAAAGGTCTCAGGTTTATACACTATAGTCTCCTCCCACTACCCTAGGTATAGATTTGCATACGAGGGCGCACACCGTGCACCCATCGCGGTCCCTGTTATCTGTCGATAGAATTTATGATAAAAAACAAAGTAGTTCTTATCCAGGACGAAATGCAATAGCTCTAAGATAAACTAATCCTGTCTGCGATCTCCCGTAGTGTGTTTATCCAAAAAGTAAGCAACAGCTTGTATACCCGGTAATCGGAGAGGCGTGACTGCTGGAAGCGCGCGAAGCTCAAGCCCCGCCTCAGTCTTGACTCCAAACCAGGAAGCGTCAGGTCCTATAAGGAGACCGTCGTCAAGCGCACGCTCTGACGTCAGCCGCGAGGGAGACGCAAGGTCCTGGAAGGAGACCGTTGCCTGCGGAGCTGCGGCCTACCCGATCCAAGTAAAGAAGGTAGACTATGGTTCACTAGGGGGGCGCAACCATGGCCGACAACCAGCAAGCCGCCGGAGCACCTGTTAATGCTCCTGATGCTCAACTTGCGCCCGGCACTGCACAGACCGGAGCGGCCGCCCCACCAGCAGGGGTCGTGACTCCATTGATACCCATGGCCCTGCCGTATATCCCTGGAGTGAAATGGCTTCCCCGGTATGATGGCAAGCCAGACACCCTGTCTGGATTCAAAAGGAAAATATGCGGTGTACTGGACATGTATTCTATGACTGATAAGCAGAGAGCCGCTGTTGTGCTGGGACTATTGACTGGTGCCGCAGAGTGGGAAGTTGAAACCAGGCCAGCCGCAGACCAGGAATCAGTATCCATTATCTTTAAGAGACTGCAAACTGTCTTTGAAAACTGCACTGAGACAGATCTCCGGATGAGGTTCTACCACTGTGCCCAGAAACCTGAGGATAGTATCCGGGACTATGCCTGGCGCTTACGGGAAGCCCTGTGGGCCCTGAAACAGGTTAGTCCGGCCAGCATACAAGATGAGAATAAAATGCTGACAGAACAATTCATCCGGGGGTTGAGGTGCCAGGAGGAGAGCAGAACCGTACGATGGTGGGCTTTAGATCATCCAGACGCCACCTTTGACACCCTGAGGGACCTGGATATTAAGGGTCTGCAGCCCCTGGAACCATCAGATACTGCTATCCAGCGTTACCAGAGTGGGGTCACCCCAGTGCCCGCAGTACCCACTGCTCCTTCACTAACAGCTGAAACAAAGATGCAAACTGTGCCCCCTAGCGAGCTGGACAGCCTACGCTCTGAAGTGCGTGAGCTAAGTAAAACCCTGGCCACTGTCCTGAGCACCCTGCAGCTACAGATGGAGCCCGAGCCGGAAGGAAGGATCCTACTCGCTGACAGCCCTGAAGATGTCCCCTGGATGAGGAGAAGAAGGAGGACAACGCCACCCCATAGGAGGACAATGCCACCCCGGAGGAGGACAACGCCACCCCGTGGGAGGACCAACGACCAACGTCACCCTCCAGGAGACTTCATCTGCTACCGTTGCCACAAGGCAGGCCACACAGCGCGGAACTGTCCTTTAAACGGGCAAACCCTGAGGCCGAGGGCCGACACCCAGGAGTAACTCAACCAGGCCCATCAAGCTGGTACCATCAGTTTGTAGGAGGAAGGCCTTTCCTGTCCATCGTGTTGGATGGTATAGCGACACCTGCATTACTGGACACTGGCTCACAGGTAACCATCATACCTGATGTCCTCTACGAAAGGTACTGGTCCGTAGATGAACTCCAGCCCCGAACCTCTCTGTGTATGCTTCTAACGGCCTTCCTCTTAACCTAGTAGGGTTTAAGGACATGACAGTGAAGGTGGGGAGAGCGGAACTAAAGGACCAAGGACTGATTGTAGTGGAATCTAACCCTGGTGATACAGACTTGTATATGATACTTGGTACAAATATTGTTGGTAACTGTTTGGGAGAAGTGTTGTTTTTGCTCCAACAGATTGCTGACACTGCCAAACCAGGGCAGAGGAAGGTGCTCCAGAGAGAAATTCGAGCCCTCCTGTACCAGCAACAGGTAAAATTAACAGGTGGTGAGATTGGTAATGTACGGGTGACAGACCTGATACCCATTGTGATTCCCCCAATGAGTGAGATGCTAATTTGGTGTAGGGCAGCAATAGGTCTCAAGGGAAAGAACTACCAGGCAGTAGTGGAGCCCATTAGCTCGGAGCACAGACCTACACTCTTAACTGCTAGAGGAGTAGTTGATGTACGCAATGGGAGGGTACCCATACGTCTCCTAAATTGTGGGGAGGAGGAAGTTAAATTACCAAGATACGCCACTGTTGCCAGATTGTATTCTGTGAATGATGATGCCATACACACAGTGGAATCCTTGACCCATCCAGACACAGTGGAGGACAATGACTCCGAAGCTCAGCTGGAGGATTGGTGTCAACAGCTCCATGTTGGAACTGATGCCACTCATGTCCATCAGAAACACGGTGTTTACAGAGTGGTTCAGGAATATGAACAAGTGTTTAGTAAACACCCACTTGACTTTGGAAGGGTCAAAGGGGTACAACATCACATACCCACCGGTAGCCATCCACCCATCAAGGAGCGTTACCGACCCATACCACCAGCACATTATCAGAAAGCCAAGGAAATGTTACACGACATGAAAAAGGCAGGGGTAGTAAGGGATAGTTGTAGCCCCAGGGCAGCTCCCCTGGTCCTGGTCAGGAAAAAGGACTGTAGCATGAGGATGTGTGTAGATTACCGACAAATTAATCGAATAACACATAAAGATGCATACCCTTTGCCCCGTATAGAGGAATCCCTGGCTGCACTAAAGTCTGCCAATTACTTCTCTACACTGGATCTCACTAGCGGGTACTGGCAAGTCTCTGTTGCTGAGGAAGAACGGGAGAAGACGGCCTTCACCACCCCAATGGGACTGTGCAAGTACAACAGTATGCCGTTTGGACTCTGCAATGCACCCGGAACGTTCCAGAGGTTGATGGAGTGTTGCTTGGGACACCGGAACTTCGAGACAGTGCTGCTGTACCTGGATGACATTATCGTGTACTCGAGGACATATGAGGACCATCTGAAGCACCTGGTGGAGGTATTTGAAGCATTGTCCTGGTATGGGATGAAACTAAAGCCTTCTAAATGCCACTTGCTCAAGCAGAAGGTTCAGTACCTGGGACACGTAGTCAGCTTGGAGGGAGTAGCACCAGACCCGGAGAAGGTCACTGCCATCCAGAAGTGGCCTGAACCGAGAAGCATCAAAGAAGTACAGCAATTCCTGGGACTGGTTGGGTACTACAGGAGGTTCATAAAGGACTATACCAAAAAGGTAGCACCTCTACAAGACCTCCTGGTAGGACAGTCCAAAAGAGGAAAGAGTCCCCCATTCCAGTGGGGCAAAGAACAGGCCGAATCCTTTGCAGTAATAAAGGAAATCCTGACTGGTGAAGAAATCCTGGCTTACCCTGACTACAGACAGCCTTTCCTGCTGTACACCGACGCCAGCAATGAGGGACTTGGAGCTGTGTTGTCCCAAAAGCAGAATGGACGAGAGAAGGTAATTGTGTATGCCAGCAGGAAGCCACGCCCTACCGAGAGGAACCCGGATAACTACAGTTCCTTCAAGCTGGAGTTCCTGGCCTTGGTCTGGGCTATCACTGAAAGGTTCAAACACTACCTGGCCTCAACTAAGTTTACAGGTTTTACTGACAACAATCCCTTGACACACCTGGAGACAGCCAGGTTGGGAGCCATGGAACAGCGTTGGGTGGCCTGACTGTCAAATAATCAGTTCACCATCAAGTACCGGGCAGGTCACAAGAACACCAATGCTGATGCCCTGTCAAGGATTCCCCACCAGTCAGACACCGAGGATAAAGTGGATGATTTAGAGGAAGTTGAATTACCTGCTTTCCACCAAAGCGGAGTGGTCCATGAGCAACACGTCACCAGAAGACGTCAGGGAAGGACGCTGAATCCTCTACCCCATCACAGTTGGAAGGAGACTAAAGACAGTGACCCGGTTGTCAGCCTCATCAAAAGACTGACCACCCAGGAAGGTTCTCACCTAGAGAAGGATGCTCCTCCACAAGCCAAGTAACTGTGGAATGAGAGAAGCCGGGTGTTCATCTTGTTATGATCTGCAACATAAACTAAGGAAAGAAAGGGGAAGACTGTCCCTACAGTAAGACTAAGCTGAATCCCTACGATGTAGCGGGCAGCCTGTTCCTTGTGAACAGATCCGCCTTCGTCATAGGCTAGTCTGAACGGAGACCTATAGAATAAAGGGAGGGGTCCCTAAAAGAACTAAGGACTGGGACAAAAATGAGCATCCTCCAAACAGAAGTTGTTGCAGAGCAAAAGACAAACAGACAAAAAGTACTAGAGGTCCCAGAGGACCAAGCGAACTAGACAGAGATAGGCACCGAAGGACCTGGCTAGAGAGACAGGCAAAAAACACTGAAGTCCAGCAAAGCCAGAAGGGTGGAGCTGGAATATATAGGCAGCTGGTCACGTGACCGCAAAACACAAGATAGCAAAAACTATCAGGAGGGTTATAACAGTACCCCCTCTTCTATGAGGATCCTCCGGATCCTCCAGGCCCAGGCCTATCAGGAAACCTCCTGTGGAAAGCTTTAACAAGCCTAGAAGCAGAGACATCATCTGTCCTTACCCAGGAGTTGTCTTCGGGACCGAAACCCTTCCAGGAGACAACATACTGTAATTTCCCTCTATGCCATCTTGAATTCAAAATACGAGAAATTTCATATTCACCGTCTTCCACCACAGGAGGAACTGTGACAGTGGCGTCCCTATTAGAAACATCAGCCTTTTTCAACAAGGAAACATGAAACACAGGATTAATCTTCCAGGAAGTAGGGACATCCAACCTGACAGCAGATGGGTTAACAACCTGAAGCACCTTAAATGGACTCACAAACTTAGGACCCAGTTTTTTAGAGGGAATCCTCAACCACAGGTTCTTCGAGGACAACCAAACCATGTCACCCACAGTAAACAAAACCTCTTTACGTTTCCTGTCAAATTACTTCTTGGACTTCTTGTTAGCCTCTTGCAGGTTACAACGTACATTAGTCCAAACTCTCTCCAAATCACCGGAAAAATTCTCCTCCTCCCGCATCGCCAACCCCAATTTGGAGAAAAAAACAAAAGACGAATGTCTCTCAGTACAACAAAAAAAAGGAGAACACCCAGCAGAGGAGGATGTATGATTGTTAAGAGCAAATTCTGCAAGAGGCAGAAACTCAGACCACCCCTCTTGATTGTCTGCCACAAAGCAACGCAAAAACTGTTCAACATCCTGGTTCTTTCTTTCAGTCTGTCCATTAGACTCAGGATGATAACGAGACGAAAATGACAAATGGACTCCCAACTTGTCACAAAAAGCATGCCAAAAGCGAGCCACAAACTGAGATCCTCTATCAGAAGCAATATCCGTGGGGACACCATGGAGCTTGACAACCTCCTTAACAAACGCCTCAGCGAGTGTCTTGACGCAGGGCAACTTAATGAATGGAACCAAATGACACATCTTACTAAAACGGTCCACGACCACCCAGATGACAGTAAAACCCTCAGACACAGGAAGATTAGTAATAAAATCCATAGTGAGATGCGTCCAAGGCACACTAGGAACCTCCAGAGGGCAAAGCAACCCCGCAGCAGGAGTATGTGAAGCTTTTGACCTAGCATACACAGTACACTGACGCACCCACTTGATGACTTCCTTCTGCAATCCAGGCCACCAAAAACTGCGACTGATAAGTCTCTTAGTCTCCGAAACTCCTGGATGACCTGCCAACCGAGACTCATGACACTCCACAAACAAATCTCTCCTAAAGGCTCTAGGCACGAACAACCTCCCATGGGGAGTGTTAGATGGAGCATCATCTTGAGCATTCAGAATCCCATTCTCCAAATCAGAGTCCAATGCCGCCACCACAACTCCTTTCCGCAAAATGCTCTCCTCCTCCTCAGCACCGACCGTAGGAGAGAAGCTATGAGATAAGCATTGGCTTTAATATTCTTAGTACCAGGGATATAGGTAACAGAAAAATTAAACCGAGAAAAAAAAAGTGCCCACCTAGCTTGACGGGCATTCAAGCGCTTGGCAGCATCCAGATAGATCAAATTCTTATGATCTGTGAAAACCTGAAGAGGAAATCTAGCGCCTTCCAAAAAATGACGCCAGTGTTCAAACGCAAGTTTAATAGCCAGCAACTCCTGATTTCCAACATCATAATTCAGTTCGGTTTCCAAAAATTTTTTCGAAAAGAAGGCACAAGGATGTACTCCACCCTCGTTCTCTTGAGACAAAACTGCTCCGACCCCCACTGATGAAGCATCGACCTCGACCAAAAAAGGCTTGGTCTCATCAGTCTGCATAAGGAGAGGGGCAGAACTGAACCTCTCTTTGAGATACTCAAACGTTTCAATGGCCTCAGCAGTCCACTGGGCCGTATTCGCACCTTTCCTGGTGAGATTGGTTAGAGGTTTAACAATTACAGAAAAATTCTTAATGAATTTCCTGTAATAATTGTCAAAACCCAAAAATCTCTGTATAGATTTCAAACCAACAGGCCTAGGCCATTCCTGCACAGCCTGAACCTTCACAGGGTCCATCTCAAAGCCCTCGCTGGAGACAATGTAGCCCAGAAAACTAATTTTCTGCACAGCGAACTCACATTTCTCAAGCTTAGCAAAGAGTGAATTATCACTCAATAACTGCAAAACTTCACGTACACTCTGCCAATGGGACTCTAGATCTGGTGAATAAATAAAAATGTCATCCAAATACACAACCACATTCTTACCAATCAAAGGTCTCAGGATGTCATTAATAAGGTTCTGAAAAAATGCAGGTGCATTGGTAAGACCGAAAGGCATCACCAGATTCTCAAAATGACCTACCGGAGTGTTAAAAGCAGTTTTCCATTCATCACCCTCCTTCACACGTAACAAATTGTATGCCCCTCGGAGATCAATTTTTGAGATCCACTTGGCTCCCACTAACTGGTTAAACAGGTCAGGAATAAACGGCAATGGGTAGGAATTGCGTACAGTAATCTTATTAATTTGACGAAAATCCAGACATGGACGTAAACCGCCGTCCTTTTTTTTTAACAAAGAAGAATCCGACTGCCCCAGGCGACTTAGAAAGTCTAATGTGACCAGCAGCTAGGCTAGTCTCTATGTACTCCTCCAAGGCCTTTCTTTCAGGGATAGTCAGATTAAACAATCGACTTTTGGGAAGAGTAGCACCCGGAACAAACTCAATGGCGCAATCATAATCCCTATGAGGAGGTAAAACTTGCGACTCCTTCTCCGAAACAACCCTCCAAAAATCTTGAATAGGTACTGGTAATTCCCATTTTTCCACAGCCGCAATGCGACCATTACAACATTTATCATAGCACTTCGGACTCCAATATTTAATCACATTAGTAGACCAGTCCAATAAAGGATTGTGCAGTTTTAACCAAGGCAATCCTAGAACAACTGGAGAGGGCAAATTATCCAAAACAACCAAGTCCAAAATTTCTTGGTGAACACCATTGATAGTGAGAGGAAATGCAGCAGTCTTGTGAGTTATACATTTCAAAGGAGTGTTATCAATTGCAACCACAGAAATAGGAGATGACAAAGGTTTGGATTTCAATTTAAGTTTTTCCAAAAACCCTTTATCAATCACATTAAGTGTTCAACCACAATCCACAAATACCTGAAATTCAATCAAATCTCCCTGCAGAGCAGTACTCCCAGAAAGGAACACTCCTGCAGAGCGTAAACAAGCTATACTTGCGTAACTGACCTTTTTTTTTCCTTTACTTAAATGACGCTCACAATACTTAATCAAATGATCAGCTTTACCACAATAAAGACACAAACCTTCGGCGAATCTCCGATCTCCTTCTTGAGAGCGGAGTGACATCGCCCCAACCTCCATTGGTTCTCCGCTGTCAGAGCAGATTTTCTGGAAACTAGGACCTGAAGTTACAGGAGTTTTTACATCATTGACCCTGGACCTTATTCTCCTGTCCACACGAACAGCTAACTGCATAGCTTCCTGCAGAGTCTCAGGTGCAGGGAATGCAATTAGCAAATCCTTAACCCTTTCACTCAGACCAGCAAGAAATAAACATTTCAATGCCGAATCATTCCATTTAACTTCTGAGGCCCATCTCCTGAAGTGTGTGCCATAAATTTCAACATCATCTGACCTCTGATTCAAACGTCTAAGTTCTGATTCAGCAGATGAGATTCGATCAGGATCGTCATATAATTGCCCCATAGCAGAAAAAAATTCTTCAACAGAACTTAAACACAGATCATTAGGTTGGAAAGAAAAGGCCCACCCCTGTGGTTCATTGCGCAAAAGTGACATAATAAAACCGATGCGCTGTGATTCATTCCCAGAGGACCTTGATCTCAAACGAATATATAACAAACAAGCATTTTTAAAGGAAAAAAAATCTTGCTGTTTACCATAAAAATCATCAGGCAGTCCTACCTTTGGTTCGACAAAATGCACTCCAGGACAGCTACTCACGTGTTGCTGAAGCTCGGACACTTCCAGAGACAATCCCTGCAGGCGTTGAGCCAAATCCTGGACGGAAACCATACTGATCCCCGAATTTCTTTCCTTTTAGTTTTTTTTGGGCTGGACTTACTGTTATGATCTGCAACATAAGCTAAGGAAAGAAAGGGGAAGGCTGTCCCTACAGTAAGACTAAGCTGAATCCCCACGATGTAGCGGGCAGCCTGTTCCTTGTGAACAGACCCGCTTTTGTCCTTGGCTAGTCTGAAAGGAGACCTAAAGAATAAAGGGAGGGGTCCCTAAAAGAACTAAGGACTGGGACAAAAATGGAACACCTCCTAATAGAAGTTGTTGCAGAGCAAAAGACAAACAGACAAAAAGTACTAGACATCCCAGAGGACTAAGAGAACTAGACAGAGATAGGCACCGAAGCACCTGGCTAGAGAGACAGGCAAAAAACACTGAAGTCCAGCAAAGTCAGAAGGGTGGAGCTGGAATATATAGGCAGCTGGTCACGTGACCGCAAAACACTAGATAGCAAAAACTATCAGGAGGGTTCTAACACATCTACAGAGAGAAGCTGTGCAGAAGGTATGTCAACCCCAAGACCCATGAAATGGTATGGCAGATTGTTGTACCCAGGACAGATATCCAGATGGTGTTGGAGGCCTACCACGACCAAGCAGGTCACTTTGGCTGGAAAAAGCTGGAAACCCTGCTGAAGGAGCAGTTCTATTGGGTTGGAATGTGGAGTTCCATAGAAAGGTGGTTCTGGAATTGTGGGCCCTGTAGCCTCAGAAGGAAAGACTACGGCAGCCAGAAAGCACCCTTGCAGCCCATCAAAACAACCCAGCCCCTGGAGATCGTCGCTCTGGATCACATCAAGTTGTCACCCAGCAGGTCAGGCTATTCCTATGCACTGACCATGGTGGATCATTATTCCCTGTTCCTGGTGGTAGCCCCTGTCAAGGATCTGACAGCAGAAACTGCAGCAAGAACGTTCCAAGCATACTTCTGCAGGCCTCATGGATAACCGGCCAAAGTGCTGACGGATCAAGGCCCTGCCTTTGAAGCCGAGCTGTTTAAAGAATTCTGTCATCTGTATGGGTGCAAGAAGATCCGGACTACGCCGTATCACCCTCAGACTAATGGTTTGTGTGAGAAAATGAACAACATCGTCATAGACCTGCTGAAAACCTTACCCTTGGAAGAAAGGAACCAGTGGCCAGACAAACTACCTGACCTGGTAGATCTGTATAATCACATACCTGTGAGTTCTACTAATTGTACCCTATTGTACCTCATGAGAGCAAGACCCGGAAAGTTGCCCATGGACCTGGAACTCGGAGTGGTAGAACCTGAAGCAGATATGTCCACTGAAAACTGGGATACAAATCGGCAAGAGCAGTACAGGAGAGTACAGGCCTGTGTCGAAGACAGTCTGAACAGAGTAAGGGAGAGGCAGGAAGAACAGTACAATAAACATGCACCAGCAGAACCCTTGGCACCTGGAGAGATAGTGCTAAAGCGGAAGAGAAGAAGTCACAAGCTCGATGACCAGTCGGAAAGAGAGCCCTACACAGTGCTGAACTCCAGATTTGACAACAGTAAATCTTGCCTGATTAGCAAAGAGGGAGGAAAAACGACCACAACAGTCTCAAGAGACCATTTGAAAGTGTGCCCAGGTCTACTGAAGACAACAGAGCAAGAATTACCTCCTATATCACCGGAAGAACCCAAGGAAGAAGTGCTTCACACAGTTCTAGGAGATTTCCCTGCAGACTGGCCTCAACTTGATGGAGTAGTTATAATACCGGTGATACACTTCTATCAACAACCAGAAGAACCTGTAAGCACCCTGGAAGAGCCTGCTCAGGAACAGGAAGAGTCCCCAGTAAGTGGAGAAGCACCAGTTGAAGCAGAGCCTGCAGGCCCAGTGGACACTGCACTTGCCAGTCCCATAGAGAGATTAAGACAGTTTTATAACCTACCAGCACGTACATCTGCTAGATTAACAGAAAGTGCATGCACAGACACTAGTAACACCCCAGTGCTACGAAGGTCCACACGCAGCACACAAGGACAGATCCCTACCAGGTTTAGGGAATAAACACAAAGTGCCTACTTTATAAATAGTTACCCAGTAGGGTATTGCATATTGTTTATTGTGTAAACTGAAATTAAATGTGTGCCTGTAGTTCCCCGTCAGGGTACAGAGACTTATAGGCTGAGGACTGTGAGCAGCCAAAAACTTTATTTGTAAATAGTTGCACTCATCAAAAGTGCCCCCTTATAAGGCCACAGAACAAAAACCCGTTTGGAGTGGCCGAAGACTTGGTCCAGCACCTGGATCACTTATGCCCTGCAGCCACGCCCAGGGCCTACGTTGAGGGTTTTCAGACGGGTCCCTCATGCTGCTCATCTTCACCAGTGAGATGGACACCAGTTAATGGATCTCACTGAGATTTTAAAGAAGAGTGTTTATTATGTTTTTAAGAAAATGTTATTATAATTGTTATTATTATTGTAACCTGTTACAAAGTGCTTCACTCCACAGGCGCACAGGCACCACAGATCCCAAAAGGGTGCATGGATGGACTTCTCCACAAGAGGCCCTCACTTCATACAAACACCTCCACCTATCCACCTCATACCACCAGGGGGAGCCCCATTAGGGATATATATATATGGAGGGTGGAGCCAGGCACTTCAGTCAGAATTAGTTGTTCAGAGAGTGCTGACCCTGAGAGCAGCGAAGATGCAGCACGTCTGCTCCTGAGTTCTGAGGGCCCTGAGTGTGGCCGAAGGCAAGAGTAGAAAGGAGAGAGGAGTAGAGGGGGCAGAGGAGCATCATAGGCTCACCCCGATATACCAACCGGACACTGGGTCCACGCCTACAGGGTCCCTTTACACTGTGTTCCAAAATATTATGCAAATAATATTTTCTCAGATTTTCCCAAATTACCTATATGAATTGCAATCATTGTATTTTTTCCAGTCAAATAACTATTAGAGTACAATTGAAAGGTTTTTGTACAAACTGCCTATGATAACAGTATATTTAAAAAAAAATAAAAAACTCAAACTGCACTCAAAATGCATGTTCCAAATTATTATGCACAGCAGAGTTTTCAACCTTTTCATTTTAATTAAGAACAAAAAAATGGTCATTTTTGAAATTATAAGCATTAGCAGGTTATTACAAACTGAAATCAAACAGTTTTCAACTCAAAACTTTATTCTAGGTGATGTTACATTTGCACATAGGACCCCTTGTTCGAAAGGAGCTTCTGAACTCTCTCGTCCGTTGAATTTGTCAGGTTTTGGATGGTTTCTGCTTTAATTGTTTTGCATGAGGACAGAATACCCTCCCAGAGCTGTTGCTTAGATGTGAACTGCCTCCCGTGACCTCAACCCCATTGAGAACCTCTGGAGCATCATCAAAAGGAGTGTCTATGATGGCGGGAGGCAGTTCACATCTAAGCAACAGCTCTGGGAGGGTATTCTGTCCTCATGCAAAACAATTAAAGCAGAAACCATCCAAAACCTGACAAATTCAATGGACGAGAGAGTTCAGAAGCTCCTTGCGAACAAGGGGTCTTATGTGCAAATGTAACATCACCTAGAATAAAGTTTTGAGTTGAAAACTGTTTGATTTCAGTTTGTA
Source organism: Phyllobates terribilis (assembly GCF_046119375.1). NCBI lineage: Eukaryota > Metazoa > Chordata > Amphibia > Anura > Dendrobatidae > Phyllobates > Phyllobates terribilis. Next base: position 27,443,714 of record NW_027362775.1, read on the forward strand.
ATAACCTGCTAATGCTTATAATTTCAAAAATGACCATTTTTTTGTTCTTTATTAAAATGAAAAGGTTGAAAACTCTGCTGTGCATAATAATTTGGAACATGCATTTTGAGTGCAGTTTGAGTTTTTTATTTTTTTAAAAATATACTGTTATCATAGGCAGTTTGTACAAAAACCTTTCAATTGTACTCTAATAGTTATTTGACTGGAAAATTACAATGACTGCAATTCATATAGGTAATTTGGGAAAATCTGAGAAAATATTATTTGCATAATAATTTGGAACACAGTGTATACCCAGTAGGGATCACGGGCATTCCAGGAGTACTACAAGTCCCTGGCCAACCTGAAGCTAGACCCATTAAAGGACCAGGAGCCACGAAGGCCTCGGTGCCCAGGGATAGTGGTTGCCAGCAGAAGGTCCTACTACTGAGCGTCAGGTGAAGGAACAGCACGACACATAAGCTAGGCCCAGTGCAGGCTGGCCAGGAGCATACAGAGAGGCAGACACGGACCAGAAGGCCTTATACCCGCTCACTGGGGAGAAGTCCTGAAGTGCACCCATCCTACTGAGTACCCTGGACCATACCTGACATCCGCACCAGTAAAGGTATTGAAGCGAATCTCCTGTCTCTGTCAGTTACTCCTGCTGCGCCATCCCGCCTGCACTACAAGCCCCAGCATCACCACCCACCATAAAACTCCACACTGCCCCGGGGGCCCGCTCCACCTGTGGGGAGCAGAAACACCTCAGCTGCATCCCAACACCCCCGGAGGTCTGAAGCAGCGCTGGTAATCATTACCAGGTACCACAGGTGGCGTCACGAACTGTTTATTTATTTTATCCAAGTTCCAATCCCCTTTTTCAAGAGTGACCCCAGGGTACGGGCCCAGGAGCCGACCACCGCGACACCCCCAAACCAGGCAAAGGCCCGGGTACCGAGTCGTCCCCATCCCCTGCGCGCTACACCATCTCTTCCTCAGAGCTGCCATGCAGAGCAGTTGTAGACCCCCTCTGTGTTACCTGAGAGAAATAAGTTCATTGATGGCCAATGCGATTTCCTGTCTCCTGCGATCCAGTGCTGTGCATTGTGCTGTCTGTGTGCAGACTGCTGTGTGACCGATCTGTGATCACAGCAGCAACTGTTTCCAAATCACTGTTCCAACTAACACCCCACCCCCCCACCCCATTCTCAATTGTGTCTTTGAAGCGCTGTTTTGCGCCTTTCCCATGTACACCGCCTCCTGTACTGAGCATTCATGCTCTTCCCGTGGCCGCAGCACTCTGATCAGTATAACTGCTGATCACAGTCTGCGCCAAGGGACTTTTTCATTTTTTTGCTATAGGTAGAGTAGCGGACGTCGCAGTGTAAATGACATCTAATTTTCTTTTAGAAAAAAAATAATGGTCGTTAGTACAAAATAGCTTTATTGATAGGGAATTAGGGAAGCGGATGTTGCAAAGTAAGTGACATCTGATTTTCTTTTTTTAAAAAAAGAATAATAGTAGTACAAAGTAGCTTTGTAGGTTGGGAGGTAGTGCATTAGGGGAGAGGACGTTGCAGTGTAATTGACGTCCAATTTTCTTTTAGAAAAAAAAAAGTAGTACAGAAGAGCTTTATAGGTAGGCAAAAAACAAAGAATTGTTAGCACCGGGTAACTTCTTAGTGCATTGGGGGAACGTACGTCGCAGTGTTAGTGACGTACCTTTTTCTTTTGCAAAAAAAAGAATTGTTGGCACCGGGTAACTTAGCTAGTGCATTAGGGGAGCGTATTTCGCAGTGTTAGTGACTTTCCTTTTTCTATTGCAAAAGAAAAGAATAGCGCCGAATAAATTTTTAACTGGCACATTAGGGGAGAGTACATGGCAGTGTTAGTGAAGTCAGTTTTTCTTTTGCAAAAAACTAACTTTATAGGTAGGGCATTAGTGTAGTGAATGTCACTAATTTTTTTTTATACAAACTTATTTTTACTTGTACACTTGTACTGATTTTTCTTTTCATTTTTTTCCTTTAAAGTGTTTCTTCCAAATTTTTCCTTTTTTTTTCCTCTACTTTTTTCTTTACATTTTTTTTCTACGTTTTTTCTCTACTTTTTTCTTTCTACTTTTTATAATAAATAATACCCTTTACACAAGTCCCACACAATACATGTGTAAAAGCACCACTCACACACACATCCCCAGTGTTTTGAAGAATAATATAAAAATGTCCCTTAGTCAAGAAGACACTGTTCAGCAGAGGAGGCATACTGCATCCTTGCCTCTGACACGGATTCAGGCAGTGAGAAACATCCCACATTCCTCTGTTTCTCTTCCTCTTTCTCATCCAGTGAAGTGGGATCCCCAGCAAGGTGTCCTAGGACCAAAGCAACCTGTACAGCAATCGATCCCATATGGACTTCAGCCCCCAAAAATCATCAGCCTGTTATTCCTGATTTCATGGGTAGCTCAGGAATCCAATTTGACAGTATAGGCCTCACTGAAATTGACTTTTCTAAATTATTTTTCCGCATGGAAATAATAAATCTTATGATTGCCCAGACAAATTTGTATGCCCATCAATTTTTCACCCAAAATCCCACGTCATCATATGCTAGATGGACCCCTGTAAATGCAACAGAAATTATGACATTTTGGGGTTTTTGTGCTGCATATGAGCTCAGTCAAAATACATCTTTGGCAATACTGGAGTACTGATATACTCTACAGCACACCTGTATTCCGTATAGCCATGACAAAGCCATGATTTGAAGCAATCCAAAAAATTTTGCATTATAGTGATAATGTGAAGTGCCCTCCCCGAGACGATCCTAAGTTTGATCGTCTATATAAAATTATAAAATTCGGCCAGTAGTTGACCACTTCAGCAGAAAATTTGCTGAGTTGTACAGCCCCCAAAGGGACATCTATATAGATGAATCTCTGGTTCATTTCAAAGGGAAGCTAACATTCCCAGTAACAGGGCCAGGTACGAAATTAAACTACAAGCTGTGTGAGAATACCTCAGGCAACACCCACAGATTTAGGATCTACGAAGGGAAGGACATCAAGATTGACCCCATGAATGCCCACATGTCCTGGCGATGAGTGGAAAAATTGTGTGGGAATTGCTGCAGCCACTGCTGGATAAGGGTTATCACCTCTACATAGATAACTTTTACACCAGCATACCACTCTTCAAGACCCTCTCTGTCAGAGGTACAGTTGCATTCGGCTACGTGTGAAAAAAAACAGAGAATCCGCCCTAAGCTGCTAATTGGGCAACAGCTGAGAAAGGGTGAGAGCGGAGCCCAATGCAGTGACAACATGCTGGTGGTCGAGTATAAGAGGGATGCCCTTATCATGACCTCCATACACCGTGTCAACATATCTCTTGTCAATGTCCCAGGTACCACAACAGAAGTCCCAAATGGTAAAGTATAGTACAAAAAATTGGCCATGCGCGGTACAAACCTTCCTTCAGTTTCAGGAGGTAGTCATCAAGGCCCTAATGTTTGGCACTTAGGAAGGTTACAGTCCCAGTACTTCTCAAACTGATGGTCCTCGCATTGTACCAGGTCAACATTTTCCTGGAGAGGTTCCCCATACAGCAAAGAAGGGAAGAAGACAAAAAAGTGCTGTGTATGCTCAGTACACTCCAAGAGGGGAATACGAAAGGACACAATTTACGATTGTGAAGCCTGCCCTGAGAAACTTGGCCTTTGTATTGAGGACTGCTTCAAAGCATACCACGTCCATAAATTAATACAATTTGGTTTTACCCTGTTGACTCAAAACACTTTTATAATCTGATGTACTCAGCCCGCTCAACTTACACATACCACCACATCATAAATTCATACACCAATAAAACTAGAAGCATTAAAATCATTACTAAAACTATGCCTCTAGATAAATTCCTTGAGGGATGTATTTTCCAAAATGGGGTCACTTGTGGGGGATTTCCACTGACGAGGCACATCAGAGGCTCTCCAAACTTGACATGGCTCGCACAGACCATTGCATCAAAGTCTGCACTCCAATTCCAAGCTCTGCCGTATGCCTAAATAGTAGTTTTCCACCACATACAGGGTATTGGTATAATCAGGAGAAATTGCAAACAATCCATTTTCTCCTGTTGGTCCTGTGAAAATGAGAAATTTGGGACTACAATAACATTTTTGTGGGAAAAAATGTGATTTTTTATTTTCACGACTCCACGGTATAAACTTCTATGAAGCACTAAGGTATTCAAGGTGCTCAACACACATCTAGATAAATTCCTTCAGGGGTCTAGTTTCCAAAATGGGGTAATTAGTGAGGAGTTTCCTCTGTTTAGGAACTTCAGGGGCTCTCCAAACACGACCTTGCATCCGCTCACGATTCCAGCCAGTTTTGCGTTCAAAAGGTCAAATGGTGCTCCTTCCCTTCCAAGCCCTGCCGTGCGCCCAATCTAACTCCCTAACAAAAAAAAACTATGTTTCAAAAATTGTGCTGATGTAAAGTAGACAAGTGTGAAATGTTATTTATTAACTACTTTGTGTGACATAACTCTGGTCTAAGGGGATAAAATGAAAAGTTTGAAAATTGTGAAATTTTAAAAATTTTCTCCAAATTTATGATATTTTCACAAGTAAATGCAAGTAATGGCGAGCAAATTTTACCACTATCATGAAGTACAATATGTCATGAGAAAACAGCCTTCGAATCACTGGGATCCGTTGAAGCGTTCCAGAATAATTACTTCATGAAGTGACAATGGTCAGAATTGAAAAAATTGGCCTGGTCAGGAAAGTGAAAACAGGTTTCTGGGTGACGGGGTGAAAGATTATAGGATTTTCACAGAATATTTCCCTAATTACACCTATATCCTCATAAGGTAAGTTGGTGTAGAGACTCTTGTCACCGTCAACAGTTTCCACCTTTCCAAGGAATTGATTAGTATCTGATAGGCAATCTGGCAATTTCTTACCAATCTTTTGGAGATAGTGCACCACTAAAGTCTCTACTATTTCTATAATAATTCTAGAATCTATAGGATGTTCCAGAAGTCTGTTAAGATTTTTTGTAAATTTTTGGAAGTAGATAAAAAAAATCGGTGTATATGGATAGCTATTAAAGTGTTAATGAGAGACCTTTTAAGCTTTTCTGAAAAAAGCTTTCTATTAAAGGCACTGTCCACTATCTAATCTATATCATTTTAAAAATATTAGCATTATCTTCTTTATTTTTGCCCACATTAAAATCCATTAATTGATATTTAGCTTCATTAGAGTCCAATTCCCAATCCATTATGACAGTTGCACCTCTTGTTGTCAGCCTCTTCTTAATGATAATTTCCGTATAATTTTTAATGCATTCCTTGCCTTTTATTGATTTTAATGCAAGAAACTATTCCAAAGATATAAGTAATATATACTGGCTGAAGATAGATAAGTCATATCTCCCCATTCAATTTTACATGAACAAGACTATGTAGTGAATCCTCAATCATAGAGCCTAAACTTGGAAAAAATTTCAAAAATCCACTAGCAAGTATAAGAATAACAATCTTTATTGCTAAATAATCCATAAAAAGATTTTTTCATTGTCAAATAATGAGAAAATCATTTAAAAGAGGGAAAGGATGAAACAAACAAAAGAATCAGCACAAAAGAACACATATAATAATTCTGTAGCACCCTGAGGACTCGGCTGCTACAGGGGTATTACACCTCAAGCCAGAGGTGTGGTATTCCACTCCCGGGTAAGGATGGAGTGTGGAACTGAGCTAGTAGGCTGCATGCACTACATACATCCCATTTCCGGGGGACAGAACTACGGTACTCCCACCAGTATATGTGCAGGTACGACAGCGTCTGTCCCTGGCTGGAGTGGGAGGGGGGTGGAACATCCCAGTAGTGTAGGGGCAGATAGGGGGAGTAGTGTGGGTAAAGATAGGAGCTCATTGGGTGCTGGTCACCTGAGCTCACACATAGAGGGAGTATATAAGGTGGGCACCATCTTAGGATAGGGTCAGTGAGTTCAGTCAGGCAAGAGGAGCAGAGCAGAGGAGCTCAGCCAGGAGGGCTGACAGGGAGCTGTGGCTCCGGCTGGGCCCAGCTCCAGAGCAGAGCCTGCTGAGAGAGAGAGAGGAGAAAGAAGGACCCAGAGAGGAAACAAGAAGGGAACCCCAAGATCCCAGAATACAGACAAAAGGGTGAAGGGTTGGCGGACAAGGGTACCGGAACCCGAACTGGTGGAGGCCACTAATCCTCAGCCAGAAACCGGAGGTCGTGGTCAAGATTTGCCACGACCCTCACCAAATCCACCAGAAAGGCACACCAAGTATAGGGTCAGGGAACCCAGAGGAGGTTTGACCACCAAGAGACCCGAGGGAGCCGGCCAAAAGTGGATCCCTGGTGGGAACGGCCAGAGAAAGGGAGAGTCAGAAAGGAGCTCAGGACCACGCTCCGGAATTGCCTGGGGGTTGGCCGAGTCCAGGACCTGGTGGACGCAGCACGGCTCGGGTGGTCACTCAAGGCCAGAGTGACTAAAAGGACACCAGTAAGTAAAAACCCTGAACTGCATCTCCCGACTCTGAGTCTTCTTACGGCACCATCACAACCCCCACCATCTACACCTGCTGCCCTGAGGCCATACCCCTCCCGTTGGGGGTTATACCATCACTGCTGCACATATACCACCGGCCTCAGCGGACTGCTCTGCAGCGGCGGCTTCAAAGCCGCACTCAACGGGTGGCGTAGTCGACAATCAAGTTAACATCTACTGCCATAGACTGCCACTTAGTTTGACACCCTGGGCACGGACCGGGTCACCGCCACAAGGACTACTACCCCCATCGAGATCCGGCTCCGGGTATCCCCTACAGCACTGGCCCAGGGGGCGCGTCAATTCCATATAAAGTTTGGTCTCAGTTCCTATAGGTGATATTGCCTACGATGAGAAGGTGACTAGTAATGTAGAGATAATTCAAATGATCTCTAATAACAATAATCATATAGATGAATCATGTCATCTTGAAAAGAGAGTGTTCAAACCCTCAACAAGGCAATACCCAAATGGTTCACATCAAAATACGCATGCTGTAACTGACCCAGACCATTGAACTTACCCATAGGAATAGTCACTGAATTTGGTCCCGTGCCGTATGTGACGCCCCGACGCGCGTTTCGCACACTCAATGCTTTCTCAAGGGGAGTGTGATCAGGAATATGCGTGCCTCACCATTTAAATACCCGTCCATATCCAGAGTCCACCAATCCATGTGCCGTGCCCCAGCGCTGCGACAGAGAAACCGGAAGTTCGGGGTCCGGCTCTCCTTTCTGGCACGCACTAGGGAAATCCCCTTTTGACGTCATATGTGCGTGCCGGAAATGACGGAGGCCTTAGCCCGGTATAGGATTGACTGTCGCAGTGCGCATGCACTTACTGGCGCCATTTTTTGGGAGTCCATGCTCGTATCATGTAACCAGGGAAACTTTTCCATCCTGGAGACCCGCGAACCACAGATACAAAAGTCCATAGCATAATCAATATTATGGGGGCGCTATTTCCCAACGTAAGACCAACCTTTATAGAGGAATAAATAAAGAAAGTGGATGGACTAATAAAGAGGTTGCAAATACCTCACAGTACTGATGCACCCAAAAAGCGCACAATGTGGACAAATACATGTGCATCAGTGAGTGAACTAATATATAGATATAGCACAGACATATCAATATGCACAAATACCTAATGCAGAGTTATGCAAACGCAAAACATGGTAGTACACCCATATCAGTACACAAAAGTTATAATTATAACCAAATGCACAAAAGACAGATACACATTAAAGTTTAAACAATTCAAAAATGCATTTTTTGGCACATCAGACTAAGAATGCGCGTAGTATAGTAGTGTGCACAGATACAGGTAAATACATGTGCATGACCATAAAAAAAAACAAATAAAAAAAAACACAACATACATTTGTCACATCCTTGTATATCACAGTATATAAATCAATATAATAAATATCATATATACATCGAGTGCACAAAATAAAGAAATGTCCAATGATGTAGGAGAAAAATAAGGTGACTTCAAAGTTGCTGGTTCACTCGTTGGAGTTCAATAGATACAAAATCCAAATAAAGGTAGGTCTAAGACACAATAAAGTTGGGTACTTCCCATATTATCACAGAACGGGAGTAATGGCAAGTCATTCACGCTAAAATACGGAGGAATAAAGAGGAAAAATTAGAATCACACAAAAGAAAAACAAGGTTAAAATCAAGTTAAAAGTGTAGAGATTACAAGAAGGGTGAGAAACTAAGTTTCTCATTTAGCCCAAGGGGTGACATAGACCCCAGATTGATGATCCACTTAAGCTCAAGTTGGGCTAGAGCTTTTTTCACATCGCCTCCCCGAATACCACAGTGGATTTGATCAATCCCCCTAATTTTAAAACCCCGATGATCGGAGTTATGACAGGTCTTAAAGTGTTTTGGGATAGTCTTCACGGTCGTTAGGTCCTCCACCTCCCCTGCCGCCACAATGTCCCTGACATATTCCCGAGTTCGGATACGTAGCTTCCTAGATGTTAGTCCTACATAAATTTTCCCACATGGGCACACCCCGTAGTACACCACGTATGATGTACTACAGGATATGTAACTGGTGACCGCAGAGGTCCGAGTCCCATCCGCAGTGTCAAAGGAGGTTGCTCTAATAATGTTACCCCTTGTACAGGCAAGGCAGTCACCGCAGGGAAAGCATCCCCACTTTTGTTTGCCAGTCCCAAAGTGACTCTTTCCTTTCGCCACATAGTGGCTTTGGACTAGATGATCCCGAAGATTTCTACTGCGTCTTGCTGTCATGAGTGGAAATTCAGAGATCTCCTTTTTCAAAACTGGATCAGTGAGTAAGATGGGCTAATGTCTCACAAGAATAACTTTCATAGAATTCCACTCACAATTAAAAGTAGAGATAAATCTTATCTTCGGGATATCAGTTAGTTTTTTCTTGGTAGTCCTGAGGAGTCTTTCCCGCGGGACTGCCTTTGCCTTATTGAAGCCCCTCTTAATTGTTCTGCGGCTATAGCCCCTATCCAAAAAACGATCTCGTAGATCTATAGCTTGCTGTTCAAAAGAGACAGCAGTAGAGCATGTTCTTTTAGCCCTCATAAATTGTCCAGTGGGAATGGCCCTGATGGTCGAGGGTAAATGTGCAGAAGAGGCGTGTAGTACAGAGTTTACAGAAGTTATTTTACGATGGATACTGGTCTGGATCAGGCCCCTCGGGTCCACCGACATTGCAATATCCAAGAAATCAATCTCTTGTCTACTATATTTGTATGTTAATTTGATATTATAGTTGTTAACATTTAATGCCTCAAAAAAAGTGTTCAATTGCAATGTGGTGCCCTGCCAAATGATTAGAAGGTCATCTATGTACCGGAACCAGTACAACACCTGGCCCGCGGCATGCACCCCGCCGTCGCAGAAAATCCCCCTCTCCCAAAGGCCGAGGAAGAGATTCGCATACGACGGGGCACATGCCGCGCCCATGGCGGTTCCCCGTCTCTGCAAATAAAACTGATCCCTGAAAACAAAAAAATTGTGTTCAAGAATGAATTCCAATAGTTCCAAAATCAGGTTGACCAGGGGCCTGTCCAGACTACTTGTCCCTAAGAAAAAACGGGCGGCACTGATTCCATCATCATGATTTATACAGGTGTATAGGGACTCGACGTCTGCTGTCACCAGCCACATATCCTCATCCAGGGAGATACCATCCAATTTCCCCAGGACGTCCGAAGAGTCCCTGACATAGGAGGGTAACGTCTCCACCAGTGGTTTCAAATAGTGGTCAATGAATTTACAGACTGGTTCGCATAGACCTCCCATGCCAGAGACTATCGGACGCCCCGAGGGATCTTTATGAATCTTGGGGAGCAAGTATAGCGTGGGTATTTTTGGAGATTTTACAGCTAAACCCTCCAATACTTTTTTTGGTATAATTCCTTCTTCATATGCAGTGATCAGGATTTTTTGAAGTTCAAGACTGAAGTGTGATGTTGGATTACTAGGCTCAATGGAGTAATTTTCTTTCACCTTCAGCTGTCTATATACCTCCTTCTCATACTGATTAACTGGCCAGATCATGACATTTCCCTCGTTTTAGTTCTTTAAGGGCTTTTCTCTGTAATGGATGTACATTATCTCTCCTAATCCCACCCGGGATTTTTTTTTAAATCTTCCATGACCATTTTGGAGAAAATTTCAATTGATGAGCAAATCGACAAGGGAGGAAATGTGGTTGATTTGGGCAGAATAGCTTTAGGAAAATCAGTGCTTGGGCCTTGCTCCAATAGGAGATCCTCCAATGTATCCAATGCCTCCAACTCCCTATCACTCATAGAGTTCAACTCATGCTCAGGTCTATGGTGTAATTTTTTCAAAATTAATTTGAGGCAGAAGAGGTGGAGATCCTTAACTGCCAAGAAGTAATCGAATCCACTGACCGGTGAAAAGGACAGACCTAATTTCAGAAGTTCATAGTGTGTGGGAGACAGTTCATGTTTAGAGAGATTAATTACCTCCATATTATTACTCCTGGTTTTCTTAGTATATTGATGTGGGGGAGTGATTTTTCTTTTCGGATAGGATTTGGTCTTGTTCCTTAGATCCCTTGTGATGCCCATATGTACAGTGTTCTCAGATTGAGAGTCACTGGTATTGGGGCGTGTTTCATCCATTGAGGTATGAGATGAGATTGAGCCAGAATGTGACCTGATCATGGAACCTTTTCTAGAGCCCCTATTTCTCCACCGATACATCATGTTGTTCTGAAGATCTGCCATATCTTTCTGAAACTTCTTTGTTTTTGCAGTACACACTTCATTTTTCCAATTAACGAAATTAAGTTCCAATTCTTTATTAATTTCTTCAAGGGCCTTGTCACTAAGATCCTTTTTGATATTACTTTGTATTTCCTCTATTTCTTTCTCAATATCTTTAAGGATCTTATCATCCATCTGTATTAAGATCTCCATAAAGCCACGGGAACAATCCCCGGCAACTTCTTCCCATCTCAGTTTAAGGGGTTCATCATCCACCACAAAGGATGGAAAGATTTGAACTCGTAAACCCCGTGGTATTAGGCCCTTAATCATATATCTTTCCAAGAATGCCCTATTCCACCAAACAAGTAAGTTCAATGGTCTGGGTCAGTTTGTCACGGGTGTGTTGCCACGAAGATCGTCACGAGTACACAGCCTGACTTCTCGCAGCTGACTTGTTGGTGCTTTGTGTTTTCTCGGCAGTGAAGGAGTTAATTCTCTCTCTCTCTGGGCTAGCTGAGGTCCAGCCTCGCCCAGCTGCAATCAATGCTGCTGTAATGAGACTCCTTCATATACCTGCTGGTCTGTATGGGAGGTGTCGGTGAAAGCTTTTCATTCAGACTTACAGAGCGGATCGTGGTGTTTGGAGTTGCTGAGATAAGTGTATTTGGAAGTGTTATTTCCCTTTCCTCGCTTTATCATTTATCTCCTTTCCCGTTGGTGTTCCCTCTGTTGTAGTTGTGTAGAAGTTGTATGCAAGGTGGTTTTGGTTTTTCCCTTGTACTGTCTCGTTCGTCTAAATACTGTGTGTGGGCATATTATTTCTGGTTCCCAATTGTTGTGATTGGGGTCCTTCTCAGGACTAGATTACTGAGGTGCAGGGATCCTCAGGAGGTAGGGGTTACGCTGGCGGCCTGGACCTCTGTACCTTTAACAGTACCTCCAGGTTTAGGGATTAGTCAGGGCCCCAGCTTAGGGTCAGCTTAGGCCCCCTACCTCCAGTATTCTGTGACAGTGTGACTTTTTCACCGACCAACTTAGTTTTTCTCCAGCTACCATGGATCCAGTAGCCGGTCTAGCTCGGCAGTTGCAGAGTTTGTCCATGGGGCTGGCGGACGTCAGGTCCAAGGTTTTGCATCCTCTGGAGCAAGCCGGACCAGAACCTAAAGTAGCTCTCCCTGACAGGTTCACTGGGGGGCGGGACAAGTTTTTTGTTTTCCGGGAGGCATGCAAATTGTACTTTCGGCTGCGGCCTCGGTCATCGGGCAGTGAAGAACAAAGGGTGGGAATTGTCATCTCGCTCCTACAAGGGGACCCACAATCTTGGGCGTTCTCTCTTCCCCCGGGCTCCCCGGCTCTCCAGTCAGTGGATAGGTTTTTCGCTGCTCTGGGACTCGTATATGATGACCCAGATCGGATCTCCCTTGCTGAGTCTAAGTTACGTAGGATTCAGCAGGGAGATCGTCCGGCGGAGGAATTCTGTTCGGAGTTCCGTAGGTGGGCCACGGACACCCAGTGGAATGACCCGGCTCTTAGGAGCCAGTTTTGTCATGGTTTATCCGACAAATTACAGGATGTGTTGGCACAGTATGACTCTCCCGCGTCACTGGAAGCCGCTATGGCCCTTGCTATTCGCGTTGACAGACGGCTTCGGGAGAGGTGTGGGATAACTCTACCCCCTGTAATGTCTCCACCTCCTACAAGGTCCCCTCATATGGTGGTTCCCCTGGTCAGTCCGGAGGAGCCTATGCAATTAGGAGGGACATCATTTCGGGGAAGGGGACCGGTGGTGCGCCATAAGACAGGAAGGTGTTTCCTCTGCGGGAAAAAGGGACATTTTATTGGGGGGTGTCCATCCCGTCCCTTGCAGAGTAAAGAGTCGTCGAAAAAACTGTTGATCCCAGGTTGTGTGGTGGACGGCAATCTGGGAGTAGGTATTTCGTCCCTAGGTTCGTCTCAGTTTCTCGTACCGGCGGAGGTGGTGGTGGGTACGAGAACTGAGAGGATATCTGTTCTTCTGGATAGTGGGGCCAGGGCTAATCTGGTTGATGCTCGGTTTGCCCGGGTTCAAGGTATGCGATTGAGTGAGTTGGCTAAACCCATCCCCATATTCTCGATCGATGCCAGGCCTCTCGGTCAGGGAAGTTTTTTGCAAGCTGTGCATGGCGTAAAACTTCAAGTGGGGGCAATACATAAAGAACTGTTGTCTTGCTACGTGTTGGAGGGTCTTCCCACTCCTATAGTGTTGGGCCTTCCTTGGTTAGCTAAGCATAACCCGGTTATTAATTGGCAAACCAGAGAGATAAGCCAATGGAGTAAATTCTGTAATAAAAACTGCATGAACACGGTCATCGGTGCGGTTACTCCTTGGGTCTTACCTCCATTTCTGGCGGACTTTGAGGATGTATTCTCGGAGAATGGGTGTCAGGAACTACCTCCTCATCGCGAGTATGACTGTTCTGTAAAACTGCTCCCTGAGGCCAAGTTACCTAAAGCTAGGTTGTATAACCTTTCTGGTCCTGAGAGGCAGGCCATGAAGGATTATATTTCTGAAAGTCTGGCTAAGGGGCATATTAGACCTTCATCTTCACCGGTGGCCGCGGGGTTCTTCTTTGTTAAGAAGAAAGATGGAGGCCTACGCCCTTGCCTGGATTTCCGTGAACTTAATCGGATTACGGTCCGAGATCCGTATCCGCTCCCACTTATTCCCGATCTCTTTAATCAGATCGTGGGCGCTAAATGGTTCTCTAAGTTGGATCTCAGGGGGGCGTACAATCTGATTAGGATGAAGGAGGGGGATGAGTGGAAGACGGCTTTTAACACTCCGGAGGGGCATTATGAGAACCTTGTCATGCCATTCGGTCTGACTAATGCCCCGGCGGTGTTTCAACACTTTGTTAATGATATTTTTCGCCACCTGGTGGGACAGTTTGTTGTCATATATCTGGATGATATCTTAATTTACTCGCCGGATCTGGTGTCTCATCAGGAGCACGTTAGACAGGTGTTACAGATCTTGCGGGATAATAAACTGTATGCCAAGTGGGAAAAGTGTGTGTTCGCCGTACAGGAACTCCAGTTTTTAGGCTTCCTGGTTTCAGCGTCCGGTTTTCGTATGGACCCTGGGAAAGTGCGGGCAGTTCTTGAGTGGGATCAGCCGGAGAATCTTAAGGCACTACAACGTTTCCTGGGGTTTGCTAATTATTACCGGAAGTTCATTCGTAATTTCTCGTCCATGGTTAAGCCTCTCACAGACATGACTAAAAAGGGGACGGATTTTTCTAGGTGGTCTGACAAGGCTTGTCAAGCATTCTCTTCCTTGAAAAAATGTTTTGCCTCGGCACTCATACTCATTCAACCTGATGCGTCTCAGCCATTCTTTGTAGAGGTAGACGCTTCCGAGGTAGGGGTGGGAGCAGTATTGTCACAGGGTTCGTCCCCTGGTAAGTGGCATCCGTGCGCCTTTTTCTCTAAAAAATTGTCGTCCGCTGAGAGGAATTACGATGTCGGCAATAGGGAACTCTTGGCCATTAAGTTAGCTTTTGAGGAGTGGCGCCATTTTTTGGAGGGGGCAGTTCATCCGGTCACCGTCATCACCGATCACAAGAACCTGCTATACCTGGAGTCCGCTAAACGTCTGAATCCCAGACAAGCTAGGTGGTCATTGTTTTTTACCAGGTTTAATTTCGTCGTTACATATCGTCCTGGGTCTAAAAATGTAAAGGCGGATGCCTTATCTCGTAGTTTCCCTGGTGCCGGGAATACGGACGACCCGATTCCTATTCTTCAGGAGGGGGTGGTGGTTTCGGCAGTATGCTCTGAGCTGGAGGAGGAGATATTGGAGGCTCAGGGGGACGCCCCTGTTGGACCTCCAGGGAGACTGTTCGTTCCAGATCAGTTGCGACAAAAGGTGATCGAGGCACACCATAACTCAGTTTTTGCAGGACACCCGGGGAGTAAAGCAACTGTGGATCTCCTCTCGCGTCGGTTTTGGTGGCCTAACTTACATAAAGAGGTGGTAACTTTTGTCGCGTCCTGTGGGGTTTGTGCGCGCTCTAAGACCTCACATACCCGTCCGTCTGGGGCCCTCTTACCTTTGAAGATCCCGGAGCGTCCTTGGACTCATCTGTCTATGGACTTTATTACGGACCTCCCTCCGTCTTCGGGTAAAACGGTCATACTCGTTGTAGTGGACAGGTTCAGCAAGATGGCACATTTTATCGCTCTTCCGGCTCTCCCTAATGCTAAAACTCTTGCGCAGGTGTTCATTGGGGAGATTGTGAGGCTTCACGGGGTACCCTCCGAGGTGGTGTCTGATCGGGGGTCTCAGTTTGTGTCCAAGTTCTGGAAGGCGTTTTGTGCACGGCGGGGGATGCATTTGTCATTCTCGTCGGCTTTTCATCCTCAGACCAATGGTCAGACGGAACGTATGAACCAGAGCTTGGAGACATATCTTCGGTGTTTTGTGTCTGAGAACCAGGAGGACTGGGCTTCTTTCCTACCTCTGGCAGAGTTTGCTCTCAATAATAGGTGGAGCGAGTCCACTGGTAAGTCCCCGTTTTTTGGGGCATATGGTTTTCACCCCCAGTTTTGTACTTTCAGTAGGGGGGGCTCTTCGGGGGTTCCGGAGGAGGAACGATTTTCCTCATCTCTCGCTTCAGTATGGAGAGGGGTGCTGAAGAATCTGAATACTATGGGGAACCGATACAAACGTATGGCTGATAGGAGGAGAGTGTCTGGTCCGGACCTAAGTGTGAACGATCAGGTATGGTTGTCTACCAGGAATATTAAACTTAAGGTTCCCTCCTGGAAACTGGGTCCCAGGTTCATCGGGCCGTACAGAATCAGTTCTGTTATTAATCCGGTGGCATTCCGTCTTGACCTCCCCCCTACGTTTAAAATTCACAACGTGTTTCACAGATCATTGCTTAAGAGGTATGTGGCGCCGGTGGTACCGTCACCTTTACCTCCCCCTCCTGTGGTTGTCAATGGTAACTTGGAGTTCCAGGTATCGAGGGTCATTGATTCACGCTTTAATCGCCGGTCCCTTCAGTACTTGGTTCATTGGAAGGGGTATGGTCCTGAGGAGAGGATGTGGGTTCCTGCGTCGGATATTAACGCAGACCGATTAGTTCGGGCCTTCCACACGACTCACCCGGATAAACCTGGCCCTGAGGGTCCGGAGGTCCCTCGTAGAAGGGGGGGTACTGTCACGGGTGTGTTGCCACGAAGATCGTCACGAGTACACAGCCTGACTTCTCGCAGCTGACTTGTTGGTGCTTTGTGTTTTCTCGGCAGTGAAGGAGTTAATTCTCTCTCTCTCTGGGCTAGCTGAGGTCCAGCCTCGCCCAGCTGCAATCAATGCTGCTGTAATGAGACTCCTTCATATACCTGCTGGTCTGTATGGGAGGTGTCGGTGAAAGCTTTTCATTCAGACTTACAGAGCGGATCGTGGTGTTTGGAGTTGCTGAGATAAGTGTATTTGGAAGTGTTATTTCCCTTTCCTCGCTTTATCATTTATCTCCTTTCCCGTTGGTGTTCCCTCTGTTGTAGTTGTGTAGAAGTTGTATGCAAGGTGGTTTTGGTTTTTCCCTTGTACTGTCTCGTTCGTCTAAATACTGTGTGTGGGCATATTATTTCTGGTTCCCAATTGTTGTGATTGGGGTCCTTCTCAGGACTAGATTACTGAGGTGCAGGGATCCTCAGGAGGTAGGGGTTACGCTGGCGGCCTGGACCTCTGTACCTTTAACAGTACCTCCAGGTTTAGGGATTAGTCAGGGCCCCAGCTTAGGGTCAGCTTAGGCCCCCTACCTCCAGTATTCTGTGACAGTGTGACACAGTTACAGCATGTGTATTTTGATGTGAACCATTTGGGTATTGCCTTGTTGAGGGTTTGAACGCTCTATTTTCAAGATGACGTGATTCATCTATATGATTATTGTTATTAGAGATCATTTGAATTATCATCTCTACATTACTAGTCACCTTCTCATCGTAGGCAATATCACCTATAGGAACTGAGACCAAACTTTATATGGAATTATTATATGTGTCCCTTTGTGCTGATTCTTTTGTTTGTTTCATCCTTTCCCTCTTTCAAATGATTTGGTGATTATTTGACAATGAAAAAATCTTTTTATGGATTATTTATCAATAAAGATTGTTATTTTTATACTTGCTAGTGGATTTTGGAAATTTTTTCAAGTTTAGGTTCTTTTATTGATTTTAGAATAATAAGGCTTGGCAAGTGGTTCAACTGTCTTATTTCTCAGACACTTTAGTGGTGACAAGTAGAGATGAGCAAATATTTCAATATTCGGCTCGGAATTGCAATATTCACCGATTTATTTGTCGAATTTTCACCAAACATTACCGAACGCCATTGGATTCAATGGGGGTCAAAACTAAACCCATACACAACACCTTCAAACTCGCCCAAAAGCTGCCAAAACACATCAAATTAGAGGCAGACAGCAGGAAAGTGGCCTCAATTGACCCAAAGCAGCAATCAGCCATGGGCCATAGATGAGGTATTAGGGTCTACGCCAGCATTTACAGCTTTGAATTGAACTTCAAATTAAGATGAGGTGGATGAGGGATCGGTGTAGGTCTGCTGTGCTGGGAGCTCTGATACCACATGCAACACTCAACCTGCTTAGCCACATTCAGATGGTAGAAAATCAACTTCATAGATTATTATTGGTACAAAAATGTAAGGATAGTAACATGGGTGTTATGCACACGCCCGGGCTAGAGCGGCGTGTGCATGTGATTGGTAGTGATTCCACTGGACCGTGCCGGAGAGTGAATACCTGGAGGGGCGTAACTAAGTATCTGCCCGATCCGACCAAGGTGGCACGACGGCATACGACGCCAGAGCACCAAGGAGGAACCGAGCAGAGGGACCAGGTGCTACTCCAGGACAGACCCCGGACACGGCTGTTGACCCACACAGGGGAATACAGGAACAGACTGGTAGACTGGCAGGCAGACTGGTATGCAGGCAGGCGGGTATGCAGGCAGGCGGGTATGCAGGCAGGCGGGTAAAGATAAGCACAGCTAGAGTGCAGACAGGGAGGCACTAGCAAGTAGGAACACAGGCGGGATAGGACCCAGTACACACCGGGATTCAGGAACAATACAGGCAGAGGGGTACAGGCAAGCACAACTAAAGTGCAGAAGACTGAGCCGGGAGGACAGGGCTCTGTTCACACTGAACAGACAGGAAGGGAAAGGCAGAGCCAGACACCCACAGGGTACTTGCAGTGAAGTAGCGAGTGGACCACAAACTCACAAACGGGAGTACAGAGACAACAGGCAGGAGTTAGGTACGAGTTCAGACTCTGCAGAAAAAGGAAGGGAACGGGCATAGAGGCAAAACAGGTAAAGGATAGGAGAGAGTTCAGACTGGAACTGAGTGTACGGAGGAGACCGACACTGCAGCGGGATACAGGAGCGGGTCTGGGAATACTGCCCCCAGAGAGGCGGAACGAACAGGCAAGGAGCGAGTTCAGACAGGACAGACTAGAGAACACAGAAAGGACTCAGTTCAGACTCGGGAACTAATACCGTTAAGCAGGAGACATACAGGACTTAGTTCAGACACGGGAACTAATACCGTAAAGCAGGAGACATACAGGACACAGTTCAGACACGGGAGCTGACACCGCAAGGCAGGAGACATACAGGACTTAGTTCAGACACGGGAACTAATACCGTAAAGCAGGAGACATACAGGACTTAGTTCAGACACGGGAACTAATACCGTAAAGCAGGAGACATACAGGACACAGTTCAGACACGGGAGCTGACACCGCAAGGCAGGAGAAATACAGGACTTAGTTCAGACACGGGAACTAATACCGTAAAGCAGGAGACATACAGGACTTAGTTCAGACACGGGAACTAATACCGTAAAGCAGGAGACATACAGGACACAGTTCAGACACGGGAGCTGACACCGCAAGGCAGGAGAAATACAGGACTTAGTTCAGACAGGCCTGGAAATAAGCCTCCAGGAAAGGCGGACAGGGAAACAGGAACGGACCTGGCACCTTCAGAGTGCAAGCACACACTGAAAGAAACACTTGTGCACAG
Organism: Phyllobates terribilis; assembly: GCF_046119375.1. Taxonomy (NCBI): domain Eukaryota; kingdom Metazoa; phylum Chordata; class Amphibia; order Anura; family Dendrobatidae; genus Phyllobates; species Phyllobates terribilis. The sequence continues at coordinate 27,462,616 of NW_027362775.1, forward strand.
GCAGGGATAGAAGGGAGCTGCTGAGCTATATACCAAGTGACAGACAGCGATAGGCTGAGGACGCACAAGGGGTGTGACCCACAGCAGGTACAAAAAGCAGGAAGTGATCGGGCGCCGCCCTTAAGCAGCAGAGACAGACACAAACACAAATAGACAGCATGGAGGGAAGCCAGAGAGACATTCTGGACAGGAGATCAAGTGCGCCCTCTTGCACAGTGGGAGATGGACCACCATGCAAGGACGCCGCCAGGTATGTTACAGTACCTCCCCCCTTACGCCCCCTCTTCTTCAGGCCTGCCAGAATCTTCCGCAGGGAATTCGAGGACCAGTCGTTCACTGGGTTGGAGGGGAACAGAGACTTGAGGGTAATCTCTGCTTCGAGGTACATCTTGTCAAGCTCACAGGAAGAAATAGACGGGTTATCAGGTACATAATGAGGAAAAGTCACTGTCTCTTTGTTATCTGGTGGTACCCCGGAGGATTCAGGAAACAACTGGAGGTCCTCCGCCGGGTCAGAAGAGTACTGAGGCTCAGAGAAAACATCTGCTTCAGAGTACACTAGGTCGGACTCACTGGAGGAAGCAGGCGAGGTATCAGGTACAGGAAATAGGAAAGTCTCTGTCCATTCACCACCAGGTGGCACCCCGAAGGGTTCTAAACACAACTGGAGGTCCTCCGCCTGGTCGGAGGGGTGTAGAGACTCGGGAGTAACTTCTGCTTCGGAGAACACTAGGTCGGACTCACTGGAGGAAGCAGGCGAGGTATCAGGTACAGGAAATAGGAAAGTCTCTGTCCATTCACCACCAGGTGGCACCCCGAAGGGTTCTAAACACAACTGGAGGTCCTCCGCCTGGTCGGAGGGGTGTAGAGACTCGGGAGTAACTTCTGCTTCGGAGAACACTAGGTCGGACTCACTGGAGGAAGCAGGCGAGGTATCAGGTACAGGAAATAGGAAAGTCTCTGTCCATTCACCACCAGGTGGCACCCCGAAGGGTTCTAAACACAACTGGAGGTCCTCCGCCTGGTCGGAGGGGTGTAGAGACTCGGGAGTAACTTCTGCTTCGGAGAACACTAGGTCGGACTCACTGGAGGAAGCAGGCGAGGTATCGGGTACCGAGTATAGGAAAGTCTCTGTCCATTCACCACCAGGTGGCACCCCGAAGGGTTCTGAACACAACTGGAGGTCCTCCGCCTGGTCGGAGGGGTGTAGAGACTCGGGAGTAACCTCTGCTTCGGAGTACACTAGGTTGGACTCACTGGACGAAGCGAGCGAGGTATCAGGTCCAGGATATAGGAAAGTCTCTGTCCATTCACCACCAGGTGGCACCCCGAAGGGTTCTAAACACAACTGGAGGTCCTCCGCCTGGTCGGAGGGGTGTAGAGACGCGGGAGTAACCTCTGCTTCGGAGTACACTAGGTTGGACTCACTGGACGAAGCGAGCGAGGTATCAGGTACAGAGTATAGGAGAGTCTCTGTCCTTTCGCTACCAGGTAGCACCCCGAAGGGTTCAGGAGGTCTCAGGGAGGACAGACCCAGGCGTGACTGCTTGCCTCTAAGTCTAGCACGTCTGGACTGCCTCTTGAGGTTGGGAGAAGTATTCCGGAAAGCGTAGTCACCCTGTGAGGATTCTGGGTGGGCAGTAGTCTCATTGGGCTGGAGAACTATTACGCTACCCACACACATTACCCATTGGGGCTGCTCCGGGATATTGGGAAGTGAAGCTTCAGCAGGAGCCTCCGGGTTAGGATCATCGAAGACCATTAGAAAGGCCACCAGGAAGGCCATTAGGTCCCGGAGGATCGGATCCTGTGTCTCATATAGGGGGTTGATCCATTCCAAGGCATCCCCCGCCAGGTAAGACATAATAAAGGCCACTTTAGCCCAATCGGAAGGAAAATAGAGAGGGTAGGCCTTAAAGTGTAGCATGCATTGCTCCACAAATGCACGACACTGTTTTGGATCCCCATAGTAACGTGGCGGATCCGCAGGAACGAGAGCTGATAGATCCATCTGGACGAGTGCGCAATTCGCCTGGAACTCAGCTAAAGGAAAAAAAATATATATTTATTTATTTTAATGCATGTATTCGCTGGAAAAAACTTCTCAGAGAGCGAAGGCCGTGGGGCTCAACGGGAACCATGGCCTGAGCATGCTGTTATGCACACGCCCGGGCTAGAGCGGCGTGTGCATGTGATTGGTAGTGATTCCACTGGACCGTGCCGGAGAGTGAATACCTGGAGGGGCGTAACTAAGTATCTGCCCGATCCGACCAAGGTGGCACGACGGCATACGACGCCAGAGCACCAAGGAGGAACCGAGCAGAGGGACCAGGTGCTACTCCAGGACAGACCCCGGACACGGCTGTTGACCCACACAGGGGAATACAGGAACAGACTGGTAGACTGGCAGGCAGACTGGTATGCAGGCAGGCGGGTATGCAGGCAGGCGGGTATGCAGGCAGGCGGGTAAAGATAAGCACAGCTAGAGTGCAGACAGGGAGGCACTAGCAAGTAGGAACACAGGCGGGATAGGACCCAGTACACACCGGGATTCAGGAACAATACAGGCAGAGGGGTACAGGCAAGCACAACTAAAGTGCAGAAGACTGAGCCGGGAGGACAGGGCTCTGTTCACACTGAACAGACAGGAAGGGAAAGGCAGAGCCAGACACCCACAGGGTACTTGCAGTGAAGTAGCGAGTGGACCACAAACTCACAAACGGGAGTACAGAGACAACAGGCAGGAGTTAGGTACGAGTTCAGACTCTGCAGAAAAAGGAAGGGAACGGGCATAGAGGCAAAACAGGTAAAGGATAGGAGAGAGTTCAGACTGGAACTGAGTGTACGGAGGAGACCGACACTGCAGCGGGATACAGGAGCGGGTCTGGGAATACTGCCCCCAGAGAGGCGGAACGAACAGGCAAGGAGCGAGTTCAGACAGGACAGACTAGAGAACACAGAAAGGACTCAGTTCAGACTCGGGAACTAATACCGTTAAGCAGGAGACATACAGGACTTAGTTCAGACACGGGAACTAATACCGTAAAGCAGGAGACATACAGGACACAGTTCAGACACGGGAGCTGACACCGCAAGGCAGGAGACATACAGGACTTAGTTCAGACACGGGAACTAATACCGTAAAGCAGGAGACATACAGGACTTAGTTCAGACACGGGAACTAATACCGTAAAGCAGGAGACATACAGGACACAGTTCAGACACGGGAGCTGACACCGCAAGGCAGGAGAAATACAGGACTTAGTTCAGACACGGGAACTAATACCGTAAAGCAGGAGACATACAGGACTTAGTTCAGACACGGGAACTAATACCGTAAAGCAGGAGACATACAGGACACAGTTCAGACACGGGAGCTGACACCGCAAGGCAGGAGAAATACAGGACTTAGTTCAGACAGGCCTGGAAATAAGCCTCCAGGAAAGGCGGACAGGGAAACAGGAACGGACCTGGCACCTTCAGAGTGCAAGCACACACTGAAAGAAACACTTGTGCACAGGCAGGGATAGAAGGGAGCTGCTGAGCTATATACCAAGTGACAGACAGCGATAGGCTGAGGACGCACAAGGGGTGTGACCCACAGCAGGTACAAAAAGCAGGAAGTGATCGGGCGCCGCCCTTAAGCAGCAGAGACAGACACAAACACAAACAGACAGCATGGAGGGAAGCCAGAGAGACATTCTGGACAGGAGATCAAGTGCGCCCTCTTGCACAGTGGGAGATGGACCACCATGCAAGGACGCCGCCAGGTATGTTACAATGGGTAGTTGACTGAAAGTAAGTGGAGGCCTTCTGGTCTGGGAGGCCTACTGCTACAGGCAACACACATGAAGGAGACCCAACCAGTAGTCTCCCCATTTCAAAAAATTAAATGTTGATACCACCAAAGTGGCATCAATTTCACCAGAGTAGAAATATTACAATTAGGACTATAATAATATAATAATAATAAAATAACAAATCCCAATTCTGTTCTCCCTCTGATATATAACAAACAGGTCATGCTGGAGAAACTTGCACATACTGCCACTCTGTCTTCAGCTCCTTTGTGAGAAACGAATGTTTGAGTAGTGTAAGGTGGCACAGACACATAGTTGATCGGAGGTATGTATCACAGAGATGGCTGTCGTCTGTGATGTAATCCTGGAATGTTGCTGTAATGCACGCAAGCACTAAGAGGATTGTTTGGTGCATCTAGGCCCAGGTTTTGCGGGTAGTCGGAGAGATGGGCGGGTCTGGCTACTCACATACTTCACCTCTGGGTGTGGTTAACAAGGTAAAATGGAGTCCATTGTTTGACACATAGTCTGTGTGATGAGGAAGAGGTCCTATTTTGTGGTATCTGCAAACTGAGCCGGTGTACTGAATGTTTTCCAGCCGGTGTGATTAGGACTGGTTCTCAAGAGACTTTGCCTAAAGAGCTGTTTACTTTGTTTGCCTGAACTGAAGGCTGTTTATTTTCCTTAGTTTATGGCTGGATTATGACTCCGCAATAAACTAGAATGGACCTTTTAATGGAAATGCTTCCTGTTTTGACTACCAACTCTCCCAAGTGAGTAGAAACCCCACAGCAGCCAGTCTGGCAAATAAAATTCCTGAGCGTATAACTTTGAAGATGACACACTTAAAATGCAGTGGGAACAATTATCCTCTACATGCTCGAGGGGTTATATGGAACTCTTGATGAAATCCAATGAATCCTCTTTACAGACTATTGACATAGAGATTGGTCGGTTACAGGATACTTTAATAGCTAAACTGACCCCTGAGATGTGGAGGAAATTCAATGCGGACTTGGATTCTGACTTCCTTAAATGGGAGAAGGATATATTGACCATTAAGGCGAAAAAGTATCAGAGAGATCTTTCCGACTTTAATCTGAAACGGGTATATAAATGGAAAGGGAGTAAGGGCTCTAACAGACAGATACCAGGTAATCGGTGGAATTCAGTTTCATCATTATCCTCTATGGATGAAGAACCCCCTAGAAGTAATCCAGCTAACTCTGGTGGTACAAAAACTTCGGGTGATCAACAGTATGGCCATCTAAGGGGCAAGATATATTCAAAACGTAAATTGACCCCTCCCCATGTTTTGAAGAAGAAACCCAAGTCAAACAACTTAGAGGTAATTAATTTGTCTACACATATTCTGTCTGATAGTCAAAAGGAAGTTCTCTCTTTGGGTCTGACCTTTGTTCCGACTAATGGCTATAATTTCTTTACAGCTATTTCTTAGGAAAGTGACATTACGTAAACTACATGCAAAAACAATGCCTGACTGTGATTTGGACACGACTTTAGAGAGAGAGGCTCTGATGGCTCTGGAGGAGTTAGAGAGTGAAGGCGCCTCACTTCAAGCAGGTACTTTTCCGGGCTCTGTTTTGGCCAGATCTACGACGTTTCCCCCCTTTTCCCTTTGTCCACAAGTGGAAATATTTAACAAATTGGTTAGTAGGGACCTTAGGGCATTGTCCGGAAGATCAAAGAACCATAATCTTACGATGGAACAGAGACAAGCCCTGAATGAGCTACAATTATTAAAAGATGTGGTCTTTAAACCAGCGGACAAGGGGGGAAATGTCGTGATTTGGCCTATTGTGAAGTACGAGAAGGAAGCTTTTAAGCTCCTCAGAGACCGTACATCTTACAGCACCTTACCCGATAACCCTATGACATCTTTCAGAGCAGACCTCTTTGATATTTTAGAACGTGCATACGAACAGGGAATTATCCCCAAAAAAGTTCTTGATGGCCTCTGTACTAGGTATCCGGTCATTCCGACCTTTTACCTTCTCCCAAAGATCCACAAAAGCCTTTCAGATCCACCAGGACGTCCCATTGTCTCTGGCATTGGTGGGCTATGCGACCCTATCTGTAAATTCATTGAGCACTACTTGCACCCCTTGGTGGAGACGCTGCCCTCCTATGTCAGGGACACTGGGGACGTCCTTAGTAAAATAGATGGCATATATCTTGACCCGGGTAGTCTGCTGGTGGCTGTTGATGTTGAATCATTATATACCAGTATTGGACATGCGGATGGTTTGCGTGCAGTTGAGTTCTTCCTTGAGAGCAGTACTCTGGATGCCTCCCTTCGTGCACTGGTCTTGGAACTACTGGAATTCATACTCACTCATAATTTTTTCACATTCAAAGATCGTTTTTTTCTTCAGAGACGCGGCACTGCGATGGGGGCGGCGTGCGCGCCGTCCTACGCTAATCTCTTTCTCGGTTTTTGGGAGAGGGAGATTTTCGGGGATGGCGCGTGCGCCGCTACCCATGCGCAGTGTTGGTTTAGATATATAGACGATATTTTTGTGATTTGGCAGGGTCCCGAGACTGAGCTTCATAATTTCATTGCCCTTTTGAATAGGAATGAACTGAACATAAGACTCACATATACATGGGATTTAACCCATATTGACTTTTTGGATATTGGCATTACTGTCCAGCAGGATGGCCTATTACAGACTGATGTTTTTCGTAAGAAAACATCGGTCAATGCATTGTTACATGCAACATCAGCCCATACACCGGCCACTATTCGGGCCATTCCTGTTGGACAGTACCTTAGAGCCAAACGCATCTGCTCTACCGATGCGGCGTTTGAGGCTCAGTCTCGTGACCTATGCGAAAGATTCCGGGAACGGGGCTATAGTGCGCGATCTATTAGGAGAGGCTACAGACGAGCTCAGAGAACTCCACGGGACCTCCTTTTGATCAATTCTGATAAATCGCATGGAGGAGATCCTCCAATCAGATTTATATCAGCATACAACAGCCACTGGCAGACTATCCGTGGGATTCTTAACAGACATTGGCCTATCCTTAAAACAGAGCCAGTACTCAACAAAATTTTACCCGATAGACCATTGATGACGGCCCGAAGGGGTAAAAGCCTGAAGGACTCTTTGGTTAGGAGCCACTATGTCGCCCCCACCTCTACCCCCTTTGGGGTGACTAAGTCACGATGGGGATGTTATCCATGTGGGTCATGCATGGCCTGTCGAAATATTATTCGGACTAAGTCATTCTCTGCTAGTCAGGGTAGGGAGTTTCGGATTACCCGCCATATCTCCTGCAGCTCCACGCACGTGGTCTATATGGCCACGTGCCCATGTGGACTAAACTACGTGGGTCTCACGTCCCGTGAATTTCGAGTTCGTGTCAGAGAACACGTCAGGGACGTGGTAGCTGCGAGGGATGTTGCGGATTTCTCGACACTTAAGACAGTCCCACGACACTTCAAGTTGCGCCATGGTTGTGACCCCTCACTCCTTAAGTTTATTGGGATTGATATGGTGCAATTAGGCACCAGGGGTGGCAATTATAAGCGTACTTTGGCGCAATTGGAGTGCCGTTGGATAGCTACACTGGACACGGTGACCCCTGGGGGCCTCAATGAAAATAATAGTTTCTCTTCTTTTTTGTAGTTCCTCATCTTCCCCGTTTTTAATTGTGGTTTTTATTATTTGTTGTCTTATTGCTTTTCCACTTACCCCCTTTTTCTTTTCCTTCTTATTTTGTGTATATTTAGGCATCATTATCTACACCTCTACATCATATACAGGATCCTTTCTGATATATATGGAATTGGCCATCCGGAATATCCACACTACTAATAATCATCTAGATGGCTATCCATTGTACCAACTTGCTACATATTCTATCCAATGATGAATGTATATTTTCATTATATGGTTTTTTGAATTCTGTGTTGATCTAGATTGGGATTGTGGATGTATTTCTTTGACATGTATTGATACATTTATTGTGCTCATGTGTGTATTTATGGCCCTCTTTATGGCATAAGAATTTGCACTTTTCAGACATTGCACTTATTGTGATGACGGATACCTTTGAGCACTGAGATCGGCTCTTGCCCATACGTCTGCCCTTTTTCATTATGGCCGCCGCTATGCCGCGCATGCGCAGTGCCGTCTCCTCCGGCCGCGCCCCGTCGGGCTTCCGTACGAGGGAGTTGTGGGTAATGACGCGGCTCTCTCGCGTCCTTGCCCGCGATCCCCCGGGAAATTGGCCTGCACGTGGCGCGTCGCTCGGGGTGGACGCAGTCACTCCGCATGCGCTGCGCTCATTAGCGATGACCTACAAGGGGGTATTTAATGGTGCCTACCCTATCCACAGCCACAGCCCCCCGAGGAAGCCACGCGAAACGCGCGTCGGGGCTTGTAGCACGGCTTTGTGGCTACCCTTGTCCCCATGGGTGAGTTTCAGTTTCAGCATTGCACCCTGTTGACTTTAGGGATTATGTGACCTTCCCTGTTGTGTATTACATTTAGCTGTTAGTCCTTCTTTTGTACCGGTACTACTTGGACTTATATATGGATGCTGTCACCATATCTATGGGTACTAACTTAGTTACTTTATGGATCATTCACTGACCAATATAATTCTGTACTTAACCCTTTGGGGGACCCATGAATTTATAGCCGTGGCTGCTATGTGTGTATTCTGACCCTGCCTTGATCTTCTCTATTAGTGTCACATGATTTTTTTATCTATTTTTCTACTTAATAAAATGCTATTTTAATACACTTACATTTCCTTGTATTTTTTATAGGGTGTCCTACTCCTATTCTCTCTAGGTTTAATGTTTATGCAGGAGTACCTTATTTTGACTTATTATGAAATTGTACCATGTTGTTCGGCTCTTGTTTCGTTATTGAAATTGGGGATGGCGTGCCATTCGCTGGAAATTCCTGGCTGCTTGGAGCCAAGTTCATTCTCACCGAAAAGTACCAGGCAGCAAGCTAAGGAGATGGTGGTCTCTACCATCGTGAAGGAGTTTTCTCGTTGTCTAGGGGAGCCACCACTTCTGCTGTCTACCTTGTGAACATTGTGTTGAAGCTTGCAAGGATTAAGAGATTGCATTGGCGAGTCTGGTTTTTATACTAAAGATCCTGCTGTGTTTTTATAGTTTTTATTTTTTTTATTTTTTATGGCCTTATATACAAGTCATGACCCTGCAAAGAATGTTTCTTAACATTTCTCCCAGGAAAATCCAATTTAGCTTTGTGTTTGTATGTTTTATTGTCAGTCTTCTGACAAAGTCACTGGCAGAATACTGGAGGAGAGATATGCTTCACTGAGGCTATTAGCTTCAGTGATGTGAAACATGGAAATTTTCTCCTGCATGGTAGATGCAGAGAGGGTTAATCAGCCTTGTTTGAAAGGGCGTGTTTTATGAGAACCACCATAGAGCGGGTGGGAAGTTGTTCTCCATATCTCCACCTCAGGGTGTGGTCCAGGCTATAAATAGCCAGTCTTTTGAATCTGGAGAGACTTACTCCAGATAGGAACTTGCATGTATTGTGCTGAACTGTGTGTGGTTAACCCTGAGTGTCCTGAACCCAGCCAATATATGGACTGTGCTGCATCTTTATATATATTTTTTTCCGTTATGCCGAATGGGCTGTATTTACCTTATGAACTCTAGGCTGGTTTATAACGTTTTATTAAACCAACTCGAAAACTTAAAGAGACAGTGTTCCATGTCTACCTCCATGTACAGCTGAGCAAGCCATTTTATCAGAGTCCGTAAAAGTGGCTTAATACTCTGACAACATTGTTCACAGATACGGTATGTCAGCAACCAACTGTGAATATATTTGAACACACAACTGCCAGACTTTAAATGGAGTGTAATACTTGACACGCTCCCAAAAATGTAAGGATTATTACCGCAGTAATATGGTATAACGTCTGATGACCACAGCTTTAGGAAGTGGTCTTATAGCTGTGGTATTGGTCAGCGATAAAGTGTGAATAGGATGAACAACACCAAAGTGGTAGACTTTAAATGGAGGGTAATATTTGGCACGCTCCACAAAATGTCTGTATTATTACCACAGTAATATGGGGTCACATCCGATGATGGAAAAGTTTCTACTTCTACAATACAGCAATGCAAATATAACAAAATAAAAATCTGTCTGAATTCTGCTAACAAGCAAATAGATCAGTAAAATGGTGTACTATATCACTTTTTAAGCAAAACAATCAGGATTAAGAGCAACAAAAATAGCCCTGTTATCTAAGGCTACGGATATCTGTAACAGCAGCAGAGCAGACAGAATGTGCAATGGACCCTATTCTGCTGTTTACAGTGTCCACAAACTCTGCCTGCATAGCTCCTGCTGTCATCTGGATTTATATATGCAGCTGGATTAGTCCTCAGGACTGTTAGTTCAGATGGATATATATCTTACTGTGGAATACCTATACCTAATTATTACACCGTCAATTCTATCCCTCACTCAGCAGCACCTCTCCCTACTCTGCCTGTTTCCAGGGTAAACTGTGCCAAGCATAGGGACACTGGGTCTTATATACATCCGATGACGCTATGCTGCCAGCCTTCACTGTTATGCCACAATCAACATGGCTACGGCATTGCAATGCGTGGCAGGCAATCCCTTCATGTTAATTGGCTGTCTAAAGAGCGCCCAACATGCGGGGCTGGGACCCGATTTCCCTCAGGAGTATCTCGGAAATACTCACCAAGCATGTTAAGCAGTGAGATGCTCGTGCAAGTACCGAGCAGTGGCGAGGACGCTCACTCATCACTAGTGGAGACCCAATCAGGAGTTTCCATATTTCCAAAAACTAGTGTCAGACACCACCGAAGTGGCATCAATTTCAGTAGAGTAGAACTAGTATAATGGGAACCGACACCTCTTCCACTACAGCCAACCCAGCAAATGGAGACCCAATCAGGAGTCTCCACATTTCCAAAAATTAGTGGCAGAAACAACTGAAGTAGCATCAATTTTACTACAGTATAAATAGTATAATTAGAATCAACACCTCTTCCACTACAGCCAACCCAGGAGATGGTGACCCAATCAGGAGTTTCAACATTTCCAAAAATTAGTGGCAGACATCACCAAAATGGCATCAATTTCACTACAGTACAAATAATATAATTAGGACTGACACCTCTTCCACTACAGCCAGCCCAGCAAATGTAGACCCAAACAAGAGTCTCCACATTTCCAAAAATTAGTGGCAGAAACAACCGAAGTAGCATCAATTTCACTACATTACAAACAGTATAATTAGGACTGACAACTCTTCCACTACAGCCAACCCAGCAGATGGGGACCCAATCAGGAGTCTCCACATTTATAAAAATTTGTGGCAGACACCACCGAAGTGGCATCAATTTCACTACAGTAGAAATAGTATAATGGGAACCCACACATCTTCCACAACAGTCAACCCAGGAGATAGAGACTCAATCAGGCCTCTCAACATTTCCAAAAACTAGTGGCAGACACCACCAAAGTGGCATAAATTTCACTACTGTAAAAATAGTATAATAAGAACATAACCTCTTCCAACCCAGCTTATGCACACCCAACCTGGAGTGTTTCGGCCTAACACCACCAAAGTGGCATCAATTTCAGTAGCGTACAACTAGTATAATTGGGACCGACACCTCTTCCACTACAGCCAACCCAGCAGATGGGGACCAAATCAGGAATCTCCACATTTCACTACTTTACAAATAGTATAATTATGATTGACACCTCTTCCACTACAGCCAACTCAGTAGAAGGAGACACAACCAGGAGTGTTCACATTCCCTAAATTAGGGTCTGACACCACCATAGTGGCATGAATTTCAGTAGAGTAGAACTAGTATAATCGGTACCCACACGTCTTCCACTACAGCCAACCCAGCAGATGGAGACCTAATCAGGCGTCTCGACATTTCTAAAAACTAGTGGCAGACACCACCAAAGTGGCATCAATTTCACTACAGTAGAAATAGCTTAATGAGGATTGACACCTCTTCCACTACAGCCAACCCAGCAGATGGAGACCCAAGTAAGAGTCTCTACATTTTTAGTGGCAAACACCACCAAAGTGGTATCAATTTGACTACTGTAGAAATGAGGTAATAAGGACCGACACCGCTTCCACTACAGCCAAGCCAGCAGATGGAGACCCAGTCAGGAGACTCCACATTTCCAAAAATTAGTGGCAAACACAACCAAAATGGCATCAATTTCACTGCAGTGCAAATAGTATAATTAGGACTGATACCTCTTCCACTATAGCCAACCCAGCAGATGGAGACCCAATCAGGAGTTTCCACATTTCCAAAAGTTAGTGGCAGACACCACCAAAATGGCATCAATTTCACCACAGTACAAATAGCATAATGATGAACAGCCAGTTTTCTTCGGCACTTTGTCAACACTCACCATAGCGATTGGGTAGAACTTCTGCCTTAGGCCGAGTATTCTTATAACAACCATGTGAGTGAGTCCTCTGCTAAGTCTCCGCTTTTTGTGGTTTACGGTCAACACCCCCGAATTCCGTTTCCCGTCTCTTCCTCAGTGGACAATCCTGCCGCAGAGTGTCTTGTCAGTGACTTTTCGGTGATTTGGGAAGACACTAGAGCTGCACTTCTACAGTCCTCTGAGCGGATGAAGAGAAACGCTGATAAGAGACGTCTGGATCCGCCTCATCTACGTCTGGGAGACAAGGTCTGGCTTTCCTCTAAGTATGTTTGCCTCAAGATGCCTTCTTACAAGGTGGGTCCTCGATTCATTTGCCCGTTCAAGATTCTGAGAAAAATTAATCCGGCGGCATACAAGTTGAAACTTCCTGCCTCATAACGGATCCACAACTCCTTCCATGTATCACTCCTCAAGCCTGTTGTCCTCAATCCTTTCTCTCATTATCTGGGTACAGCTCCAGTTCCAGTCAGCGCTGAGGACGTTTATGAGGTAGAGAACATTCCGGCTACCAAGAGGGTAAGAGGAAAAACCTTTTTTCTTGTGGATTGGAAGGGGTTTGGTCCTGAGGAGAGGTCTTGGCAGCCCAGGGAGAACATACATACTCCTCCTCTTCTTGAAAAAATTCTTGGGGGCTTGAAAAAGAGGGGGCGTAAAGGGGGGGTACTTTAGCATCGGCGTCTCTGACTCCTGCCGGTCAGAGACGCCGATCCACTCACCACCGCGGCTCCGGTACGGCGTTCCGCTCCCCCCTTGGCCTCATCACAGCGTCTGTCCGGGGTGCGCGCACCGCGCTTAGATCCCCAGTCTCTGTACTTAGGGCACGCGCGCGCTCCCTTCCTCTTAAAGTGGGCGCGCGCGCCATCCTAAAACCAGTGGCACTGTGGCACCAGACTTAGTAACCCGGGTATCTGCTCCTCCATATTTTGGTCATGATCCTGCCCTATTTCGGGGCTTCATTAATCAGTTTTCACTTCACTTTGAGCTCCTGGCGCACCAGTTCACCTTCGACAGGGCCAAGGTGGCATTCATCATGTCGCACCTCACCTGAGTGACGTTGGCGTGGCTTAACCCTCTGTGGGAGAGAGGGGATCCTCTGGTGTCCGACCTCCAGGCTTTTCTCGCGGCTTTCCGGAAGGTGTACGATGAGCCCAGACGAAAATCTTCGACTGCCTCCTCTCTTCTCTGTTATGATCTGCTACAGGGACTAAGGAAAGACAGGAGATCTGTCCCTACAATAGAACTAAACTAGATCCCTACGATGTAACGGGGAACCTGATCCTGCGATCAGACCCGCTAAAGTCCTCGGCTAGTCTGTACAAAGACCTATAGATGTGAGGGAGGGATCCCTACAAGAACTAGGGACTGTGATAAGTTGGACACCTCCTAGCAGAAATAGTAGCAGTCAAAGACAAACACACAACAAAAAGCATAGAGGTCAGAAGACCTAGCAAAACTAACAGAGAACGGCAACAGAGCACCAAGCTAGCTCAGGAGTAGTAAATACAATGAAGTCCAGCAAGGCCAGGAGGGCGGAGCCAGATTAAATAGGCAAAAATGGTCATGTGACCAGCAAACTAAAAAAAACCTAACAGGAGAGTTCTAACAGTACCCCCTCTTCTAAGAGGATCCTCCGGATCCCCTAGGCCCAGGCTTACCAGGAAACCTCCTGTGAAACGCTCTGACAAGTCTGGAAGCAGAAACATCATCCGCCCTCACCCATGAGTTATCCTCAGGTCCGAAACCCTTCCAAGCGACGAGATACTGCAAACTCCCTCTATACCGTCTGGAATTTAGGATGCGGGAAATTTCATATTCCCCGTCCTCCACCACCGGAGGAACAGTGGCAGAGGCGTCACCATCCAACACATCAGCTTTTTTCAACAGAGAAACATGAAACACCGGGTTAATCTTCCAGGACGTAGGAACCTCCAACCTAACAGCAGATTGGTTAACTATCTGAAGCACCTTAAAGGGCCCTACGAACTTGGGACCCAATTTTTTAGAAGGAATCCTCAATCGCAGATTCTTAGAGGACAACCAAACCATGTCACCAATAGCAAACAAAACCTCTTGCCGTTTCCTATCAAAGCACCTCTTAGATTTTTTGTTAGCCTCCTGAAGATTAGCATGCACTTCCGTCCAAACTCTCTCCAAATCACCGGAAAAACTCTCCTCCTCAGGCACAGCCGAAACCAATTTGGAGAATGACCCAAAAGATGGATGTCTCCCAGAGCAACAAAAAAAAGGTGAACACCCAGCAGAAGAGGATGTATGGTTGTTAAGAGCAAATTCAGCAAGTGGCAGAAACTCAGACCACCCCTCTTGATTGTCTGCCACAAAACAACGCAAGAACTGCTCAACATCCTGGTTCTTCCTTTCTGTCTGGCCATTAGACTCAGGATGATATCCGGATGAAAACGACAAATGAACTCCCAACCTGTCACAAAAGGCACGCCAAAAACGAGCCACGAACTGAGGTCCCCTATCAGAAACAATGTCAGTAGGAACACCATGTAGTCTGACAATTTCCTTGACAAAGGCCTTAGCGAGTGTCGTAGCGCAAGGAAGTTTGATGAAGGGAACCAAGTGACACATCTTGCTAAAACGGTCCACGACCACCCAGATGACCGTGAAACCTTCAGAGGGGGGAAGGTCGGTAATAAAGTCCATAGCCAGATGTGTCCAAGGTGCACTAGGAACCTCCAGAGGGCAAAGCAACCCCACAGCAGGAGCATGCGAAGACTTAGATCTAGTACACACAGTACATTGACGCACCCACTTAATGACTTCCTTTTGCCATCCAGGCCACCAAAAACTGCGACCCACAAGTCTCTTGGTCTCAGAAATTCCTGGATGACCTGCCAACCGAGACTCATGACACTCAACAAACAAATCTCTCCTAAAGGTCCTAGGCATAAACAACCTCCCATGGGGAGTTCTAGACGGGGCATTCTCCTGAGCTTTAAGAATCTCATCCTCCAAAATGGAGTCCAAAGCAGCAATCACAACACCTTCCTGTAAAATGCTCTCCTCCTCCTCCTCAGCACCGACCATTGGAGAAAAGCTGCGAGACAAAGCATCAGCTTTAACATTCTTGGTACCCGGCATGTAAGTAACGGAAAAATTAAACCGCGAGAAAAAAAGTGCCCACCTAGCCTGACGGGCATTCAAGCGCTTGGCAGCATCAAGATAGATCAGATTTTTATGATCAGTGAAAACCTGAATGGGAAATTCAGCACCTTCCAAGAGGTGACGCCAGTGTTCAAATGCGAGTTTAATTGCCAGCAATTCCCGATTACCAATATCGTAATTAAGTTCAGTCTCAGAAAATTTTTTTGAAAAAAAGGCACAGGGATGTACTCCATCCTTGTTTTCCTGAGACAACACCGCACCGACCCCCACCGAAGAAGCATCAACCTCAACCAAAAACGGCTTAGTCACATCAGGCTGCATAAGGATGGGAGCAGAGGTGAACCTCTCCTTTAGAAACACAAAAGCTTCAATGGCCTCAGAAGTCCACTGAACCGCATTAGCACCTTTCCTGGTGAGATCGGTCAGCGGTTTGACAATAATAGAAAAATTTTTTATGAATTTTCTGTAATAATTGGCGAAACCCAAAAAACCTCTGTATCGATTTCAAACCAATAGGCCTAGGCCATTCCTGCACAGCTTGAACTTTAACCGGGTCCATCTCAAAACCTTCACTGGAGATAATGTAGCCCAAAAAACTAATTCTCTGTACAGCGAACTCAAATTTCTCCAGCTTAGCAAAAAGCGAATTGTCCATTAATAACTGTAATACCTCACGTACGCTCCGCCAATGAGACTCCAGATCAGGCGAATAAATCAGAATGTCATCCAAATACACAACCACATTTTTGCCAATTAAAGGTCTAAGGATGTCATTAATAAGATTCTGAAAAAATGCTGGAGTATTGGTAAGACCAAAAGGCATCACCAGGTTCTCAAAATGACCCACAGGAGTGTTAAAAGCAGTCTTCCATTCATCACCCTCCTTCATGCGCAACAAATTGTATGCCCCCCGGAGATCAATTTTAGAGAACCACTTGGCCCCCACTAACTGGTTAAATAAATCAGGAATCAATGGCAGTGGGTAAGGATTGCGTACAGTAATTTTATTAATCTCACGAAAGTCCAGACAAGGACGTAAACCGCCATCTTTTTTTTTTACAAAAAAAAATCCAACAGTCACAGGAGACTTGGAAGGCCTAATGTGACCGGCGGCCAAGCTTGTCTGTATGTATTCCTCCAAAGCCTTTCTCTCAGGAATAGTAAGATTAAATAAACGACTTTTAGGAAGAGTCGCTCCAGAGACAAATTCAATGGTACAATCATAGTCTCTAAGGGGAGGCAAAATTTGTGACTCCTCCTCAGAAAAAACTCTCCAAAAATGCTGAATAGGTACAGGTAATTCCCCTTTATCCACAGCAGCAATGCGCCCGTTACAACACTTGTCATAACACTTAGGGCTCCAGGACTTAATTTCATTGGTAGACCAATCCAGTACAGGATTGTGCAATTTTAACCAGGGTAACCCCAATATTACTGGAGAAGGCAAATTATCCAATACCACCAAATCCAAATTCTCTTGATGAATACCATTAATAGTGAGGGGAAATTCACAGACCTTATGAGTAACACTCTTCAAGGGAGAGCCATCAACAGAAACCACAGCAATAGGGGATGACAAAGTTTTAGGTTCTAATCTAAGTTTTTCCAAGAATCCCCCATCAATCACATTCAGAGTAGAACCACAATCCACAAATACCCGAAATTCAATTAATTCATCCTGAGCAGCAGTAGTGGCAGATAGGAATACTCCCTTAGAATTTAAACAGGCTATACGTGCATGACTGACCATTTTTTTTTTCTTTCTTCATACGAAGCACACAGTTCTTAATAAAATGACCAGAATTTCCGCAATAGAAGCACAAGCCTTCAGAAAGCCTGCGGTCTTTTTCCTGAGAGCGGGGTGCCATCGCCCCAATCTCCATCGGCTCTCCATTGTCAGCACAGACCCTCTCAGGACTCGGAGCTGACATAGCAGAGGATTTGCTCTCATTAACCCTTGCACGCAGTCTCCTGTCCACCCGTATAGCTAATTGCATTGCCTCCTGCAAGTTTCCAGGTGTGGGATAAGCAATCAGTAAATCCTTAACCCTTTCACCTAGCCCTGCAAGAAACAAGCTTTTCAAAGCTGAATGGTTCCACCCCACCTGGGCAGACCACCGACGGAAGTGAGAACAATATTTTTCCACATTACCTGATCCCTGCCTCAAATGTCTCAATTCAGACTCAGCAGATGAGACACGATCAGGATCATCGTACAACAAACCCAAAGCAGAAAAAAAACTATCCACTGATCTAAAGCACGGATCACTAGGTTGGAGAGAGAAGACCCATCCCTGAGGATCTTTGCGCAAAAGTGACATTATGAACCCTATGCACTGTGATTCATCACCAGAGGATCCGGATCTCAAACGAAAATACAATAAACAAGCATTTTTAAAAGAAAAAAAATCTTGTTGTTCGCCAAAAAATAAATCAGGCAGACGTACCTTTGGTTCCACAAAATGTGCTCCAGAACAGCTACTCACATGTTGTTGGAGCTTGGCCACCTCCAGAGAGAGTCCCTGCAAGCGTTGAGCCAAATCTTGAACCGAGACCATGATGGAAAACTGGAGGTCTTTCCTTAGAGAAATTTTTTTTTTTTTCTTTTAAGGCTGGACTTACTGTTATGATCTGCTACAGGGACTAAGGAAAGACAGGAGATCTGTCCCTACAATTGAACTAAACTAGATCCCTACGATGTAACGGGGAACCTGATCCTGCGATCAGACCTGCTAAAGTCCTCGGCTAGTCTGTACGAAGACTTATAGATGTGAGGGAGGGATCCCTACAAGAACTAGGGACTGGGATAAGTTGGACACCTCCTAGCAGAAATAGTAGCAGTCAAAGACAAACACACAACAAAAAGCATAGAGGTCAGAAGACCTAGCAAAACTAACAGAGAACGGCAACAGAGCACCAAGCTAGCTCAGGAGTAGTAAATACAATGAAGTCCAGCAAGGCCAGGAGGGCGGAGCCGGATTAAATAGGCAAAAATGGTCATGTGACCAGCAAACTAAAAAAAACCTAACAGGAGAGTTCTAACATTCTCCAACTCCGCCAAGGGAGTCTCTCTGTGGGTCAGTAAGCCATGCGTTTCTGCACCATCGCATCTGAACTTGCCTGGAACAATGAGGCTCTGGTGTCTACCTTTTGGGAGGGCCTTTCCGGACAGATCAAGGATGAGCTAGCCGGTCGTGACATACCTACCTCTCTGGACGACCTGGTGTCATTAGCTACATAGATCGACATTCGTTTTCAGGAGCGTTCTAAGGAGGCGACCCATGAGAGAAGATCCCTGCGCCTCGCACCAACCTTCCAAAGGCCAGTCTCGCAACCAACATCCCCGCCAGTTTCTTCTCCAGGGTCTATGCAAATAGACCAAGTTAAGATGGTCAAGTGTCGCCAGGAGGCCCGCCGCGCCGAGGGGAGTTGCTTCTACTGTGGCAATATAGAGCATCTAATCCGCTCCTGTCCGGTGAGACCGGGAAACTCCAGTGTCTGGGACCGCTCGGAGAGGTCGTCCTAGGCAAAAGTTCTTGCTCTCCGCCCTTGAATCTGTCCGTTTCGGTTACCAGTGACAAGACCCGCTTCTTCGAGACTGCCTATCTGGATTCTGGAGCCGCTGGGAACCTCATTCAACAGGCCGTTGAGCGATATCAGATTCCTACTATATGTCTGGCTGATCCTTTAGCGGTTTCCTCCATGGACGGAAAGCTTCTCTCTGAGACCATCTTGTTTGTCACTGAGCCTGTAACTCTTCAGGTGGGAATTCTACATTCGGAGAAGATCTCCTTCTACGTGTTGTCCGGTCTCTCTCATCCCCTCTTGCTTGGCCTCCCTTGGTTACAGAGACATAAGCCCATCCTGAATTGGAGCTAGGGTGAGGTCAGGAATGTCATAAGTCCTGTCTGGTTCCTGTTCGTCCTGCTCGACCTCTGTCTACTCCAGCTAACCTACCTGGCCTGCCGGCACCCTACTGGTCATATGCGGATGTCTTTGATAAAAAGGAGGCAGAGACACTACCACCTCATAGGCCGTATGATTGCACCATCGACCTAATACCTGGTGCTTCACCTCCTCGCTGGCGAATCTACCCCTTGTCGTGGCCAAGACCCATGCTATGTCTCTGAGTACATAGAAGAGAATCTTGTTTGGGGATTTATCCAGAAATCCACCTTTCCAACTGGAGCAAGATTCTTCTTCGTCAAAAAGAAAGACGGCTCTCTTTGTCCATATATCGACTATAGGGGCCTAAACCAGATTACCATCAAAAATAAGTACCCCCTGCCTCTCATCTCGGAGTTGTTTGACCGCCTAAAAGGCGCAAAGATCTTCACTAAGCTTGATCTTTGAGGGGCATACAATCTGGTCCAGATTCGCCAGGGAGACGAGTGGAAGACGGCGTTCAACACTCGGGATGGTCACTACGAGTACCATGTGATGCCCTTCGGTCTCTGTAATGCTCCAGCCATCTTGGAGGAGTTAGTGAACAACATCTTCCGAGATCTCCTGTATTCCTGCGTGGTTGTGTACCTGGACGATATCTTGGTGTTCTCTACTGATCTGCCCTCTCATCGGAGGGATGTTCGTCAGGTACTGCTGAGGCTCCATAAGAATCGCCTGTATGCTAAGTACGAAAAATCCGTCTTTAAGCAGACCTCCCTACCATTTTTGGGGTATATCATCTAAGAGACCGGACTGCAGATGGATCCCGAGAAGGTGTCTGCCATCTTAAAGTGGCCCCGACCTGAGGGGTTGAAGACTATTCAGCGGTTTCTGGGATTCGCTAACTATTACCGCCTCTTCATTCCTCATTTCTCCTCCCGAACTGCTCCCATCTCTGCTCTCACCCGTAAAGGGGCAAATCACAGGGAATGGACTTCCGAGGCGGAAAGTGCCTTTGCCTCTCTTAAGCAAGCTTTCTCCTCTGCTCCAGTGCTACAACGTCCAGATTGCAATAAACAGTTCTTCTTGGAGGTTGATGCCTCTTCCTCCGGGACAGGAGCAGCGCTCACCCAGAAATCCTCGTCCGGACGAATGGTGACCTGCGGCTTATTCTCCAAACTCTTTTCTCCGACCGAGCGCAATTACTCCATAGGAGATCGAGAACTGCTGGCCATCAAATTAGCTTTGGAGGAGTGGCGCTACTTGCTTGAAGGGGCCCTGGATTCGGTGGCCATCTACACTGACCATAAAAACCTCGCTTACTTGCAGACCGCCCAAAGGCTAAATCCGTGTCAAGTCAGATGGTCTCTGTTCTTTGTTCATTTCAGCTTTACTCTCCATTACCGCCCGGCAGACAAGAATATTAAAGCTGACGTTCTATCCCGCTCTTCTCTGTCTGCTGACCCAGAGGAGGAGCCTCTACACACCATTGACAAGAATAAACTTCATAAGGGGAGGTTCCCCCCACCCATGAGACCTATTGTCTCTGGGATAGGGTCATATAGTGAACATTTGTCCCAATGGGTGGACTCTCTTTTGCAGCCGGTGGTATAAATTTGTCCAGGCTATATAAAGGATACAAATCACTTGTTAACCCTTTTGGAACGGGTTGTATGGGAGGAAAAACACACATGGGTTGCATGTGATATTGAATCCTTTTATTCTTGTATTCCACATGCCTTGGGAATAAAAGCGGTCTCTGAGATGCTGCAGAAATATTCGAATTATTCCCCAGACTTGATTTCCTTTGTTTGTTTGGCACTTGAATTCCTATTAAGCCATAACTATTTTCTGTATGATAATAAATATTTTTTACAATGCCGGGGTGCCTCAATGGGCGCAAAATTTTCCCCTTCTTTTGCTAATTTGTTCGTTTCTTGGTGGGAAGAGTCAAGTATTTTTTCAGCTGACAACCCTTTCCAATACAGTATACCACATTACTAGATGGTGGCCCGATTCTAGCGCATCAGGTATTCTAGAACATGTATGCGGCCGATCGGGCGCAATTAGCTAAGCGGTGTTTAAATTTGGCGCCAAAATCGCTGATTGATCGTGGCCGGCGGCCTCGACCAATCAGCAGAGCGTTGTTTAAATCTGGCGCTAATCTCGCTGATTGGTCGCAGCTGGCGGCCGCGACCAATCAGTAGAACGGGGTTTAAATTTGGCGCAAATCTCGCTGATTGATCGCGGCCGGCTGCCACGACCAATCAGCAGAGCGGTGTTTAAATTTGGCGCCAATCAGCAGAGCATTGTATAAATTTGGTGCCAATCTCGCTGATTGGTCGCGGCTGGCGGCGGCAACCAATCAGCAGAGCAGCGTTTAAATTTTGCGCCAAAATCGCTGATTGGTCGCGGCTGGCGGCCGCGACCAATCAGCAGAGTGGGGTTTAAATTTGGCGCCAATAATGCTGATTGTTCGCGGCTGGCCACCGTGACCAATCAGCAGAGTGGGGTTTAAATTTGGCGCCAAAATCGCTGGTTGGTCGCGGCTGGCGGCCACGACCAATCAGCAGAGCGGGGTTTAAATTTGGCGCCAATAATGCTGATTGGTCGTGGCCAGCGACCGCGACCAATCAGCAGAGCGGTGTTTACATTTTCCGCCCATATCGCTGATTGGTCGCGGCCGGCCACCGCGACCAATCAGCAGAGCGGCGTTTAAATTTGCCGCCCATATCGCTGATTGGTTGCGGCCGGCCACCGTGACCAATCAGCAGAGCAGGGTTTAAATTTGGCGCCAATAATGCTGATTGGTCGCGGCCAGCGACCGTGACCAATCAGCAGAGCGGCGTTTAAATTTGCCGCCCATATCGCTGATTGGTCGCGGCCGGCCACCGCGACCAATCAGCTGAGCGGCGTTTAAATTTTCCTTCCATATCGCTGATCGGTCGCGGCCGGCCACCGCGACCAATCAGCAGAGTGGCGTTTAAATTTGCCGCACATATCACTGATTGGTCGCGGCCTGCCACCGCGACCAATCAGCAGAGCGGCGTTTAAATTTTCCTTCTATATCGCTGATTGGTCGGGGGCGTCGACCGCGACTAATCAGCGTCGCATTATTGAGGACCGGGGAGCGGCGCTGCTTGTTCGGCTACTTCCGCTGCGAGAAGTCGGGAGATGAGCGGCTGCTCGCAGCAGAAGCATCCCGACCGGCGGCGCCGCTCCCCGGTCCTCCGTTCACACTTGCCGTCCGGAGATCAGCGGGCCAAGCCGCTGATCTCCCGACGTTAGCTGCATGGAGGTGAGCGGCGCCGCCTGTCGGGGTACTTGTGCTGCCAGCAGCGGGGAGATGAGCAACTAGCGCCGCTCATCTCCCGGCTGCATCGCCGCTGACCTCCATGCGGCAGATGAGCCGCTAACGGCCGCCATCTTTTTCTGAAATCCCACGTCGCTGATTGGCCGCGGCCGGACCAATGAGCGACGCGGGACTTCCTTGACAGACAGCGGCTGGACCAATGAGCGACGCGGGATTTCCTGGACAGACAGACAGACAGACAAACGGGATAAGACAATTATATATATAAATGCTAGATATATGGATGATATGATCATTCTGTGGTCCACAGACGTTGCCAATGTTCCCCAATTTATGGAATATGTTAATGCCAACAATTGCAATCTTTTTTTTACTTACAGGTGCAGTAAGGCAGAGATTAGTATTTTGGATTTAAAAATTTCTGCAAATGTATCTGATGGTAAAGTAAAAACATCGACTTTTCGTAAAGAAACCATGGGAAATACTATCCTCAGAGCTGATTCTTGTCATCCAAGACACGTAAGGGTTAATATTCCAAGAGGTGAGATGTATAGATCTAAAAGAAACTGCAGTGACCACGAATGTTATATCCAGGAGAGAAATGATATCTGCAGTAGACTCAAAGAAAGAGGTTATCAGGACTGGTCTCTTACCAGAGCAATTAAATCAGTGGAAAAAATTCCCCGGTCAGATATGGTGGGCAAGTGTAAAAATCAGCAGAGACGGAAAAATAATAAAAAAACGGTATTTGTAGCAACATGCAGCAAGGAATATAGTCAGATTGAATCAATTATTAAAAAATATTTGCCAATGTTAAAAAGTGACCAAATCTTAGATAACATTCTGAAGGAAGGCTGCTTATTTTCAACTAGGAAAGCTCCAACTTTGTCCAATATTTTATCACCAAGTCTGGTGATGACAGGTTTGGGAAATAGAACATGGCTATCTACAAGGTTTTTTTTTAAATGTGGTAATAATAAGTGTGGTACATGTAGATATGCAGTGAATACTAAACAATTTCAGAAAATAGCGAAACCAGAAATGTTTAAAATTCAGAATTTTATCCACTGCAGAAGCTCATATGTCATTTATATAATTACCTGCAATGTCTGTAATCTCTCATACATAGGCTGCACTACGAGGAAATTGCGACATCGTATTAACGAGCATCTTCGTGATTCAGTGAACGGCGAAGCCTGTAATCCATCCAATGTATCCAAGCATTTTTTTCAAGTACATGGAGGAGATCTGAGGGGTTTCCCATTCTTTGGGATACAAAGAGTCAACAAGCCTAGGAGAGGTGGGGCTTGGAGACAGAAACTCCTGAGTCAGGAAACCTATTGGATTCTGATGAAGGAGACCGCCCACCCCACCAGCCTGAATAAACGCTCGGATTTGATTCTATTCTATTAAAACTGTTCACGAATCACATTTATAGCACCTTGTTACAATATTGTAATTTGTTTTTAAACTTGTATATGTGTTTTGCATTGGCATTTTAAAATGTGTTTGATACAGAGGTTTTGTAAGTCATGTGACAAGGGGGGCGGGACATGTTTGCTCGGCTAGTTTAAAATTCCCATGCCACAGCCATACAGCTAGGTTATGATTAAGGGGCACACATAGCCCTGAAACGCGTAAACCAGTGTCCTGGGACCTTGCTGTATTAAGCCCTCCACCTTCAAAAATGTATGCCTGTGTTTTTATACCTAAGAATTTTTTGGAACAAAGCTTTGGAACATATTGCTTTGGTACCGGATTTCTTCATATTTCTATTGGACTCTTCGAGGATTGCAGCCAGGCACAAAGGGACAGATGAGCAGGAAAAAAAACTTTTCCTTTATTTATGATTGGCCCTCCAGAATAATGACTGTTGCTCCGTTTGACTCTGGGGTCATTCGTCCAAACTGGCTGGTCATGCCGGCCAGAGTAAGACGCTTCTGCTTATTGCCCGACATTATTGGTGGCCCACCCTGCGCATGGATGTTGCGGATTTTTTCGCGGCTTGTTCCTCCTGTGCCCGTAACAAGATACCTAGGCACCTTCCAGCTGGTCGTCTTCTTCCTCTCCCCGTGCCTTCTGCTCCTTGGCAACACATTGCTATGGACTTCATCACTGATCTTCCGGTATCTGCCGGTTTTACCGTTATATGGGTGGTCGCTGACCGCTTCTCCAAGATGGCCCACTTCATTCCTTTGCCTGGTCTTCTGTCCACACCTGTGCTGGCTAAGGACTTCATCCGTCACATCTTTCGTCTCCACAGCTTACCCCTCCACATTGTCTCGAACAGAGGAGTTCAGTTCACTTCTCGCTTCTGGAGAGCCATGTGCAAGCTGCTGGATGTCGCTTTGGACTTTTCTTCGGCCTATCATCCTCAGTACAATGGTCAAGTGGAACATATTAATCAGATCCTCACCATTTTTCTTCGGCACTTTGTCAACGCTCACCATAGCGATTGGGTAGAACTTCCGCCTTAGGCCGAGTATTCTTATAACAACCATGTGAGTGAGTCCTCTGCTAAGTCTCCGTTTTTTGTGGTTTACAATCAACACCCCCAAATTCCGTTTCCTGTCTCTTCTTCAGTGGACAATCCTGCCGCAGAGTGTCTCGTCAATGACTTTTCGGTGATTTGGAAAGACACTAGAGCTGCACTTCTACAGTCCTCTGAGCGGATGAAGAGACACGCCGATAAGAGACGTCTGGATTCGCCTCTTTTCCGTCCGGGAGACAAGGTCTGGCTTTCCTCTAAGTATGTTTGCCTCAAGATGCCTTCTTACAAGTTGGGTCCTCGATTCATTTGCCCGTTCGAGATTCTGAGCCAAATTAATCCGGTGGCGTACAAGCTGAAACTTCCTGCCTCATAACGGATCCCCACCTCCTTCCATGTGTCACTCCTCAAGCCTGTTGTCCTCAATCCTTTCTCTCATTATCCGTGTACAGCTCCAGATCCAGTCAGCGTTGAGGACGTTTTTGAGGTAGAGAACATTCTGGCTACCAAGAGGGTAAGAGGAAAAAGCTTTTTTCTTGTGGATTGGAAGGGGTTTGGTCCTGAGGAGAGGTCTTGGCAGCCCAGGAAGAACATACATGCTCCTCCTCTTCTTGAAAAGTTTCTTGCGGGCTTGAAGAAGAGTTGGGGATACTGTAGCGTCGGCATCTCTGCCTCCTGCCCGTCAGAGACGCCGATCTACTCACCACCGCGGCTCTGGTCTGGCGTTCCATGCTCCTCCGCCCGGCCTCATCACAGTGCCTGTCCACGGCGCGCACACCGTGCATAGATCCCCAGTCTCTGTACTTAGGGCACGCGCGCGCTCCCTTCCTCTTAAAGGGGACACGCACGCCGTCCTAAAAAGTCCCCGGCCAATAGCCGGAGTACTGCCCCTACTTACAACCCCTCCTCCATAATGGAGGTGCCTGTGCAAAGTTGTTCTTTGTGTGCTAACACTCTCCCCAGCCCTCAGGTTCCAATGCCCGCCAGCCTGTCTATCAGCCGTGCCCACCTGTCTGTCTATCAGCTGTGCCCGCTGTTAAATAATAATTATGGATATTCATTTTATTCTTAATTCTGAATTCTGTACCATACATTGCATAAGATTGCATCAGCCTCGTGCTAGGGTTTCTAGATGACATGCGCTATTTGTGTGTGTATTTTTTGTTCACTACCATATGCGGAATAACAGGTGCTATAAAAGCCCATGTTAGAGACAGGGGGGCTCTTGCAATTCCACAGGACACAGGACAAGGATCTGTGTGTAAACCAGCTGCTGATGTAGGCCCAAGGAAACACGTTCTTTACCCGGACACATGGTGTCATCTTGACACGTGTGCTGGACACAGACAGACGCAATCTACCATCCAGGATCCCAGGAAAATATGGGTGAATCTCAACAATTAAGCTAATTATGGACAAATGGACAATGTCTTTGTAACTAGCTATTGTATTTACCTTCTGCAATCATTCTTTTTAATGGACAACCCGAGAATAAATAGATACATTTTTTTTAAAGAATATCTTGATATTGATACTTTGAGTGTTAGAACTCCTCTTGTTAGGTTTTTTTCTAGTTTGCTGGTCACATGACCTTTTTTGCCTATTTAATCCGGCTCCGCCCTCCTGGCCTTGCTGGACTTCATTGTAATTTCTACTCTTGAGCTAGCTTGGTGCTCTGTTACCTTTCTCTGTCAGTTTTGCTAGGTCTTCGGACCTTTATGTTCTATGTTGTTTGTTTGTCTTATTTCTGCTACAATTTCTGCTAGGAGGTGTCCATCTTTCTCCCAGTCCCTAGTTCTTGTATAGGTCTTCGTTCAGACTAGCCGAGGACTTTAGCGGGTCTGATCGCAGGATCAGGTTCCCCGTTACATCGTAGGGATCCAGCTTAGTTCCATTGTAGGGACAGATCTCCTGTCTTTCCTTAGTGCTTGTAGCAGATCATAACAGTAAGTCCAGCCCAAAAATTTCTCTAAGGAAAGACCTCCAGTTTCCATCATGGTGTCGGTTCAGGATTTGGCTCAATGCCTGCACGGACTCTCTCTGGAGGTGGCCAAGCTCCAACAACACGTGAGTAGCTGTTCTGGAGCACATTTTGTAGAGCCAAAGGTACGTCTGCCTGATCTATTTTTTGGTGAACAACAAGATTTTTTTTCCTTTAAAAATGCTTGTTTATTGTATTTTCGTTTAAGACCCCGATCCTCTGGTGATGAATCACAGCGCATAGGGTTCATAATGTCACTTTTGCGCAAAGAACCTCAGGGATGGGCCTTTTCTCTCCAACCTAGTGATCCGTGCTTTAGATCAGTGGATAGTTTTTTTTCTGCTTTGGGGTTGTTGTATGATGATCCTGATTGTGTCTCATCTGCTGAGTCTGAATTAAGACGTTTGAGGCAGGGATCAGGTAATGTGGAAAATTATTGTACTCACTTCCGTCGGTGGTCTGCTCAGGTTGGGTGGAATGAATCAGCTTTGAAAAGTTTGTTTCTTGTGGGGCTAGGTGAAAGGGTTAAGGATCTGCTGATTGCTTATCCTTCACCTGGAAACTTGCAGGAAGCAATGCAATTAGCTATACGGGTGGACAGGAGACTGCGTGCAAGGGTTAATGAGAGTAAATCCTCTGCCATGTCAGCTCCAAGTCTTGAGAGGGTCTGTACTGATATCGGAGAGCCGATGGAGATTGGGGCGATGTCACCCCGCTCTCAGGAAAAAGACCGCAGATTTTCTGAAGGTTTGTGCTTTTATTGCGGATAATCTGACCATTTCATTAAGAACTGTGTGCTTCGTATGAACAAAGAAAAAAAAAAGGTCAGTTACGCTCGTATAGCCTGTTTAAATACTAAGGGTGTACTTCTTTCTGCTACTACCACTGCTCAGGAAGAATTAATTGAATTTCGGATATTTGTGGATTGTGGTTCTACTCTGAATGTGATTGATGGGGGATTCCTGGAAAAACTTAAATTAAAACCCAAACCTTTGTCATCCCCTATTGCTGTGGTTTCTGTCGATGGCTCTCCCTTAAAGAGTGTTACTCACAAGGTCTGTGAATTTCCCCTCACTATTAATGGTATTCACCAAGAGAATTTGGATTTGGTAGTATTAAATAATTTGCCTTCTCCAGTAGTGTTGGGGTTACCCTGGTTAAAATTGCATAATCCTGTACTGGATTGGTCTACCAATGAAATTAAGTCCTGGAGCCCTAAGTGTTATGACAAGTGTTGTAACGGGCGCATTGCTGCTGTGGATAAAGGGGAATTACCTGTACCTATTCAGGATTTTTGGAAAGTTTTTTCTGAGAAGGAATCGCAAATTTTGCCTCCTCATAGAGACTATGATTGTACCATTGAATTTGTCCCTGGAGCGACTCTTCCTAAAAGTCGTTTATTTAATCTTACTATTCCTGAGAGAAAGGCTTTGGAGGAATACATACAGACAAGCTTGGCCGCCGGTCACATTAGGCCTTCCAAGTCTCCTGTGGCTGTTGGATTTTTTTTTGTTAAAAAAAAGGACGGCGGTTTATGTCCTTGTCTGGACTTTCGTGAGATTAATAAAATTACTGTATGCAATCCTTACCCATTGCCATTGATTTCTGATTTGTTTAACCAGTTAGTGGGGGCCAAGTGGTTCTCTAAAATTGATCTCCGGGGGGCATACAATTTGTTGTGCATGAAGGAGGGTGATGAATGGAAGACTGCTTTTAACACTCCTGTGGGTCATTTTGAGAATCTGGTTATGCCTTTTGGTCTTACCAATGCTCCAGCATTTTTTCAGAATCTTATTGATGACATCCTTAGACCTTTGATCGGCAAAAATGTGGTTGTGTATTTGGATGACATTTTGATTTATTCGCCGGATCTGGAGTCTCATTGGCGGAGCCTACGTGAGGTTTTACAGTTATTAATGGACAATTCGCTTTTTGCTAAGCTAGAGACATGTGAGTTCGCTGTACAGAGAATTAGTTTTTTGGGTTACATTATCTCCAATGAAGGTTTTGAGATGGATCCGGTTAAAGTTCAAGCTGTGCAGGAATGGCCTAGGCCTATTGGTTTGAAATCGATACAGAGGTTTTTGGGTTTCGCCAATTATTACAGAAAATTCATAAAGAATTTTTCTATTATTGTCAAACCACTGACCGATCTCACCAGGAAAGGTGCTAATGCGGTTCAGTGGGCTTCTGAAGCTTTTGTGTTTCTAAAGGAGAGGTTCACCTCTGCTCCCATCCTTATGCAGCCTGATGTGACTAAGCCGTTTTTGGTTGAGGTTGATGCTTCTTCTGTGGGGGTCGGTGCGGTGATGTCTCAGGAAAACAAGGATGGAGTACATCCCTGTGCTTTTTCTTCAAAAAAAAATTCTGAGACTGAACTTAATTACGATATTGGTAATCAGGAATTGCTGGCGATTAAACTCGCATTTGAACACTGGCGTCATCTCTTGGAAGGTGCTGAATTTCCCATTCAGGTTTTCACTGATCATAAAAATCTGATCTATCTTGATGCTGCCAAGTGCTTTAATGCCCGTCAGGCTAGGTGGGCACTTTTTTTCTCGCGGTTTAATTTTTCCGTTACTTACATCCTGGGTACCAAGAATGTTAAAGCTGATGCTTTGTCTCGCAGCTTTTCTCCAATGGTCGGTGCTGAGGAGGAGGAGGAGAGCATTTTACAGGAAGGTGTTGTGATTGCTGCTTTGGACTCCATTTTGGAGGATGAGATTCTTAAAGCTCAGGAGAATGCCCCGTCTAGAACTCCCCATGGGAGGTTGTTTATGCCTAGGACCTTTAGGAGAGATTTGTTTGTTGAGTGTCATGAGTCTCGGTTGGCAGGTCATCCAGGAATTTCTGAGACCAAGAGACTTGTGGGTCGCAGTTTTTGGTGGCCTGGATGGCAAAAGGAAGTCATTAAGTGGGTGCGTCAATGTACTGTGTGTACTAGATCTAAGTCTTCGCATGCTCCTGCTGTGGGGTTGCTTTGCCCTCTGGAGGTTCCTAGTGCACCTTGGACACATCTGGCTATGGACTTTATTACTGACCTTCCCCCCTCTGAGGGTTTCACGGTCATCTGGGTGGTCGTGGACCGTTTTAGCAAGATGTGTCACTTGGTTCCCTTCATCAAACTGCCCTGCGCTACGACACTCGCTAAGGCCTTTGTCAAGGAAATTGTCAGACTACATGGCGTTCCTACTGACATTGTTTCTGATAGGGGACCTCAGTTCATGGGTCATTTTTGGCGTGCCTTTTGTGACAGGTTGGGAGTTCATTTGTCGTTTTCATCCGGATATCATCCTGAGTCTAATGGCCAGACAGAAAGAAAGAACCAGGATGTTGAGCAGATTTTGCATTGTTTTGTGGCAGACAATCAGGAGGGGTGGTCTGAGTTTCTGCCACTTGCTGAATTTGCTCTTAACAACCATACATCCTCTTCTGCTGGGTGTTCGCCTTTTTTTTGCTGTTCTGGGAGACATCCGTCTTTTGGGTCATTCTCCAAATTGATATCGGCTGTGCCTGAGGAGGAGAGTTTTTTCGGTGATTTGGAGAGAGTTTGGACGGATGTGCGTGGTAATCTTCAGGAGGCTAACAAAAAATCTAAGAGGTAATTTGATAGGAAACGGCAAGAGGTTTTGTTTGCTATTGGTGACATGGTTTGGTTGTCCTCTAAGAATCTGCGATTGAGGATTCCTTCTAAAAAATTGGGTCCCAAGTTTGTAGGGCCCTTTAAGGTGCTTCAGATAGTTAACCAATCTGCTGTTAGGTTGGAGGTTCCTACCTCCTGGAAGATTAACCCGGTGTTTCATGTTTCTCTGTTGAAAAGAGCTGATGTGTCGGATGGTGACGCCTCTGCCACTGTTCCTCCGGTGGTGGAGGATGGGGAATATGAAATTTCCCGCATCCTAAATTCTAGACGGTATAGAGGGAGTTTGCAGTATCTCGTCGCTTGGAAGGGTTTCGGACCCGAGGATAACTCATGGGTGAGGGCGGATGATGTTTCTGCTTCTAGACTTGTCAGAGCGTTTCACAGGAGGTTTCCTGATAAGCCCGGGCCTAGGGGATCCGGAGGATCCTCTTAGAAGAGGGGGTACTGTTAGAACTCTCCTGTTAGGTTTTATCTAGTTTGCTGGTCACATGACCTTTTTTGCCTATTTAATCCGGCTCCGCCCTCCTAGCCTTGCTGGACTTCATTGTAATTTCTACTCTCGAGCTAGCTTGGTGCTCTGTTACCTTTCTCTGTCAGTTTTGCTAGGTCTTCGGACCTTTATGTTCTATGTTGTTTGTTTGTCTTATTTCTGCTACAATTTCTGCTAGGAGGTGTCCATCTTTCTCCCAGTCCCTAGTTCTTGTAGGGATCCCTTCCCTCACATCTATCGGTCTTCGTTCAGACTAGCCGAGGACTTTAGCGAGTCTGATCGCAGGATCAGGTTCCCCGTTACATCGTAGGGATCCAGCTTAGTTCCATTGTAGGGACAGATCTCCTGTCTTTCCTTAGTGCTTGTAGCAGATCATAACATTGAGAAGTCCTCGATAGAAAAAATATACAGAAATAAGTATTTTTTTACATTGGCGGGCCTTATCCAGTCCTGATTTTTCATGTTTGCATGTGAATTTCCGTCTTGAACAAAGGGGGGAGAGAAGAGATGAGACGAGCTGAACAGCTGTTGTTCACGTGTCAGGAAATCCACTAACTTTGTCACAAGAATCAGAAAGAACCTACAGATTGAGGACTGATCTATTCTCCAGATGGATTGACAGGCACCAGAAGTACTACAAGGCACCAGAATCAGACGAACTGAGGATAAGACGTGCTGATCACCAAAGCTAAGAAATCTGAAGGTAAGCAAAATATGGATATAATTTCTTCTTTTGCTAAACAAAGTAAGATTAACTTCAAAGTTAATGATGAAACTGACTTAAATGTTTTGTGGCTTAGTTTATATAGCGAATGTGAATTTCAGAATTTACAGTTAAATGCTAAGTTGATATCTTTTCAAAGAGACAAAGAAAAATTGAGAAATATTCTACATTTGGTAGATGTATTTCATAGTCTTGTGTTAGAGAAGTCTAAGCTGGACAAATGTGTAGAAGTAGTGTCAAATGGTGATACTGATTCTGAGTGTAATGTGGAAATTGAACAAGAAGTAAGACACATGTCTGTAACTGAAGGTGACCTTGGGTCTGAGGAAGAGACGGACATACAAAAAACTGACATGGGAGGAGACATGAGTGACATACGAGAAACTGACATATCAAATAACTGACGTAGGAGGAGCTGACATACAAGGGCCACTAAAATAGCAGGAAACTTAGAAGCTACCGAGGCCCAACTCCAAATTAAAATGAGGAAAAATTTGCTAAAATTATACAAAATCATGCCAAAATATAATGTCAAAATCCATGTCTGTAGAAATTCAGAGATATTTGAGAGCTTTTCTGATAAGTTTGATTTATCCAATGAGGAGAGGAATCAATTATTTAAAATGTGGATTCCAGTCACATTTTCCAGACTTTTAAATTTAATGCCCTGTGAAAATGACTCTCCTAATGAATGGAAAAATGATTCGGACAGATTAAAATATTTGATTTATTGTGCCACAAAGGATTTCCCAGACATAGATGATCTTCAAAAATTAAGAATTGGTAGGAAAGAATGTACATATACATTCATGTCCATATTTGAATGGTTGTACAAAGCTCTCATCAAAAATGGAAAATTACAACAAATGATAACAACTTTTGTACAAAAATTCAAATTCTTAAATCCAGTATCTCGAGTTATTGCGTCACAAAAAGTTTCTCTATTTAAATGTGCGCAGTTGCTTGATTTTGTTAGAAAACATGAAAATCGTGAAAAGAAAATAAATCAAGCTAAATTTGTAACACCAGAAAAGGAAAAATATCAGAAGCCAATGAGTCATCCTCAAAATGAAATCTATGAAATACGTAGAAGATTTCATATATGTTATAAGCCATATCAGATGATTCAAAAGTCATTTTTTTCACAGAAAGAGTTAAAACTCAGTCAGAACTGTGACTTCTCTCTAGAAAGGAAAATGGCCAAAATTGACGGACAGAGACAGGTGAGACGACCAGCTCACAGTGACATCATGGAATGTAGACAGAGGAACAGGCAATTATCTGAGTTTTTGAAGGATAGAAAGATGTATTTTCTAAACAGAGCTTTTCTGGAGATTTTTGACAGAGACGGAAGATTTGGTTTAGGTAGTGGCTAAGAAAAAATGTAATTATATGTTGTATCAAAGTGTTATACAATGTATCATTAGTTATTTATTATTTTATACAGTAAAATTGTGTAGTTACAGTACAGACCAAAAGTTTGGACACACCTTCTCATTTAAAGATTTTTCTGTATTTTCATGACTATGGAAATTGTACATTCACACTGAAGGCATCAAAACTATGAATTAACACATGTCGAATTATATAGTTAACAAAAAAATGTGAAACAACTGAAAATATGTCTTATATTCTAGGTTCTTCAAAGTAGCCACCTTTTGCTTTGATGACTGCTTTGCACACTCTTGGCATTCTCTTGATGAGCTTCAAGTGGTAGTCACCGGAAATGGTCTTCCAACAATCTTGAAGGAGTTCCCAGAGATGTTTAACACTTGTTGGCCCTTTTGCCTTCACTCTGTGGTCCAACTCACCCCAAACCATCTCGATTGAGTTCAGGTCTGGTGACTGTGGAGGCCAGGTCATCTGGCGTAGCACCCCATCACTCTCCTTCTTGGTCAAATGGCCCTTACACAGCCTGGAGGTGTGTTTGGGGTCATTGTCCTGTTGAAAAATAAATGATGGTCCAACTAAATGCAAACCGGATGGAATAGCATGCCGCTGCAAGATGCTGTGGTAGCCATGCTGGTTGAGTATGCCTTCAATTTTGAATAAATCCCCAACAGTGTCACCAGCAAAGCACCCCCACACCATCACACCTTCTCCTCCATGCTTCACAGTGGGAACCAGGCATGTAGAGTCCATCTGTTCACCTCTTGTGCGTTTCACAAAGACACGGTGGTTGGAACCAAAGATCTCAAATTTGGACTCATCAGACCAAAGCACAGATTTCCACTGGTCTAATGTCCATTCCTTGTGTTCTTTAGCCCAAACAAGTCTCTTCTGCTTGTTGCCTATCCTTAGCAGTGGTTTTCTAGCAGCTATTTTACCATGAAGGCCTGCTGCACAAAGTCTCCTCTTAACATTTGTTGAAGAGATGTGTCTGCTGCTAGAACTCTGTGTGGCATTGACCTGGTCTCTAATCTGAGCTGCTGTTAACCTGCGATTTCTGAGGCTGGTGACTCGGATAAACTTATCCTCAGAAGCAGAGGTGACTCTTGGTCTTCCTTTCCTGGGGCGGTCCTCATGTCAGCCAGTTTCTTTGTAGTGCTTGATGGTTTTTGCCACTGCACTTGGAGACACATTCAAAGTTTTCCCAATTTTTCGGACTGACTGACCTTCATTTCTTAAAGTAATGATGGCCACTCGTTTTTCTTTACTTAGCTGCTTTTTTCTTGCCATAATACAAATTCTAACAGTCTATTCAGTAGGACTATCAGCTGTCTATCTACCTGACTTCTGCACAACACAACTGATGGTCCCAACCCCATTTATAAGGCAAGAAATCCCACTTATTAAACCTGACAAGGCACACCTGTGAAGTGAAAACCATTTCCGGTGACTACCTCTTGAAGCTCATCAAGAGAATGCCAAGAGTGTGCAAAGCAGTCATCAAAGCAAAAGGTGGCTACTTTGAAGAACCTAGAATATAAGACATATTTTCAGTTGTTTCACATTTTTTTGTTAAGTATATAATTCCACATGTGTTGATTTATAGTTTTGATGCCTTCAGTGTGAATGTACAATTTTCATAGTCATGAAAATATAGATAGAAAAATCTTTAAATGAGAAGGTGTGTCCAAACTTTTGGTCTGAACTGTAAATAGTATCTGCTAGTTCATATATATATATATATATATATATATATAAATATATATATATGCATACTTATATACAGTAGAGATTGTGTATAATTGTATTTATATATTTATGGTAATAAATAAAATATTAATTAATAAATTATAATCTCATATATAAATTAAAGTAGCAATATTTTGAATTACATTAGAACAAATATATGTATAAGATATTTAAAGAATTCTGTTTCTGTATGAATTTGATATTTAATTTTATTTTTTATATTTCCTTAGAGTTTTCATTCCAAAGCAGGATTTGATCAAACAACTCTAAAATGGATTTATTTCTTTATTCACACAGAAGTTGGAAAAAATTGCATAATTTTATGTGTATAACATTTTAAGATAATAATAATATAACTAGTTTATTACTATATTACAGTGGTGGCCAAAAGTATTGGCACCCCTGCAATTCTGTCAGATAATACTCAGTTTCTTCCTGAAAATGATTGCAATCACAAATTCTGTGGTATTATTATCTTTATTTAATTTGTCTTCAATGAGAAAACACAAAAAGAATTGTCCTAAAGCCAAATTGAATATAATTCCACACCGAACCTAAAAAAGTGGGTGGACTAAAGTATTGGCACTGTTTGAAAAATCATGTGATGCTTCTGTAATTGGTGTAATTACCAGCACCTGTAACTTACCTGTGGCACCTAACAGGTGTTGGCAATAACTAAATCACACTTGCAGCCAGTTAACATGGATTAAAGTTGACTCAACCTCTGTCCTGTGTCCTTGTGTGTACCACATTGAGCATGGAGAAAAGAAAGAAGACCAAAGAACTGTCTGAGGACTTGAGAAAACAAATTGTGAGGAAGCATGAGCAATCTCAAGTCTACAAGTCCATCTCCAAAGACCTGAATGTTCCTGTGTCTTCCGTGTGCAGTGTTATCAAGAAGTTTAAAGCCCATGGCACTGTGGCTAACCTCCCTAGATGTGGACGGAAAAGAAAAATTGACGAGAGATTTCAACGCAAGATTGTGCGGATGGTGGATAAAGAACCTCGACTAACATCCAAACAAGTTCAAGCTGCCCTGCAGTCCGAGGGTATAAAAGTGTCAACCCGTACTATCCGTCAGCATCTGAATGAAAAGGGACTGTATGGTAGGATACCCAGGAAGACCCCACTTCTTACCCCGAGACATAAAAAAGCCAGGCTGGAGTTTGCCAAAACTTACCTGAGAAAGCCTAAAATGTTTTGGAAGAATGTTCTCTGGTCAGATGAGACAAAAGTAGAGCTATTTGGGAAAAAGCATCAACATAGAGTGTACAGGAAAAAAAAATAGGCATTCAAAGAAAAGAACACGGTCCCTACAGTCAAACATGGCGGAGGTTCCCTGATGTTTTGAGGTTTCTTTGCTGCCTCTGGCACTGGACTGCTTGACCATGTGCATGGCATTATGAAGTCTGAAGACTACCAACAAATTTTGCAGCATAATGTAGGGCCCAGTGTGAGAAAGCTGGGTCTCCCTCAGAGGTCATGGGTCTTACAGCAGGACAATGACCCAAAACACACTTCCAAAAGCACTATAAAATGGTTTGAGAGAAAGCACTAGAGACTTCTAAGGTGGCCAGCAATGAGTCCAGACCTAAATCCCATAGAACACCTGTGGAGAGATCTCAAAATGGCAGTTTGGAGAAGGCACCCTTCAAATATCAGGGACCTGGAGCAGTTTGCCAAAGAAGAATGGTCTACAATTCCAGCAGAGCATTGTAAGAAACTCATTGATGGTTACCGGAAGTGGTTGTTCGCAGTTATTTTGGCTAAAGGTTGTGCAACCAAGTATTAGACTGAGGGTGCCAATACTTTTGTCTGGCCCATTTTTAGAGTTTTGTGTGAAATGATCAATGATTTGATTTTTGCTTCATTCTCTTTTGTATTTTTTCCTTGCAAGCAAATTAAATGACGATAATAATACCAAAGTATTTGTGATTGCAACCATTTTCAGGAAGAAACTGAGTATTATCTGACAGAATTGCAGGGGTGCCAATACTTTTGGCCAGCACTGTATGTGTAAATCAGCTGCTGATGTAGGCCCAAGGAAACACATTCTTTACCCGGACACATGGTGTCATCTTGACACACATGCTGGACACAGACAGATGCAATCTACCATCCAGGATCCCAGGAAAAGATTGGTGAATCTCAACAATTAAGCTAATTATGGACAAATGAACAATCACTTTGTTACTAATTATTGTATGTATCTTCTGCAATCATTCTTTCTAATGGACAACCGGAGAATAAATAGATACATTTTTTTTATAAGAATATCTTGATATTGATACTTTGAGAAGTCCTCGATAGAAAAAAATACAGAAAGAAGTATATTTTTACACCCGCCAGCCTGTTTGTCAGCCGTGCCTGCCAGCCTATATATCAACCGTGCCCGCCTGTCTATCAGCTGTCCCCGCCTGCCTGTCTATTGGTCGTCGTCCCCTGCCTGTCTATCAGCCGTGCCCACCTGCCTGTCTATCCGCATCACCTGCCTTTCTACCAGCCGTGCTCATCTGCTGTGCCTGTCGGCTTCGGCCATCAGTCCCATGGGAGTCGCCTACTCGCACACAAGGTCGGTCACAGAGTAGCACCTGGTTCACCTTTCCGGTACCTCCGTGGTTCACGGACTCGACTAAGCCGCCGTGTGGCCAGGGTCGGTCCGAGTAGGCACTTAGTTATGCCCCTCAGGTCTCTTCTTGTAGCACAGCACAGGGGTTCCACTACGCAGATCCGTAACAAAAGAGTTTCCACATTTCCAAAAATTTGTGGCAGACACCACCGAAGTGACATCAATTTCACTACATTACAAATAATACGACTGCACACCCAACCAGGAGTGTTCGGGCCTAACATTACCGAAGTGACATCAATTTCAGTAGATTCGAACTAGTATAATTGGGACCGACACCTCTTCCACTACAGCTAACCCAGCACATGCAGACCCGATCAGGAGTCTCCACAAAATTAGTGGCAGACACCACCGAAATGGCATCAGTTTCACTACAGTAGAAATAGTATAATTAGGACTGACACCTCTTCCACTACAGCCAACCCAGCAGATGGAGACCCAATCATGAGTGTTCACATTCCCTACATTAGGGCCTGACACCACTGAAGTGGCATCAATTTCAGTAGAGTAGAACTAGTATAATGGGGACCCACACCTCTTCCACTACAGCCAACCCAGCAGATGGAGACCTGATCAGGAGTCTCCACATTTCCAAAAATTAGTCGCAGAAACAACCGAAGTAGCATAACCTTTACTACAGTAAAAATAGTATAATTAGGACCGACATCTCTTCCACTACAGCCATTCCAGCAGATGGAGACCCAATGAGAAGTCTCCACATTTATAAAAATTAGTGGCAAAGACCACCGAAGTAGCAACAATTTCAGTAGAATAGAACTAGTATAATGGAGACTGACAACTCTTCCACTGCAGCCAACTCAGCAGATGTAGACCCAATCTGGAGTCTCTGCATTTTCAAAAATTTGTGGCAGACACCACCAAAGTGGCATCAATTTTACTACAGTAGAAATAGTATAATGAGGACCCACACCTCTTCCACTACAGCCAACCCAGCATATGGAGACCCAATTAGGAGTCTCCACATTTCTAAAAATTAGTGCCAGACACCACCAAAGTGGTATCAATTTCACTACAGTAGAAATGGAATAATTAGGACCGACACCTCTTCTACTACTGCCAACCCAGCAGATGGAGACCCAACCAGGAGTGTACACATTTGTCTAAATTAGGGCCTGACACCACCGAAGAGGCATCAATTTCACTAAAGTACAAATAGTATAATAAGAACTTAAACCTCTTCCACTACAGCCAACCCAGCTGATGCACACCCAACCAGGAGTGTTCGGGCCTAACACCACTGAATTGGCATCAATTTCACTAGAGTAGAACTAGTATAATTGGGACCGACACCTCTTTCACTACAGTCAACCCAGCAGATGGAGACCCAATCAGGAGTTTCCACATTTCCAAAAGTTAGTGGCAGACACCACAAAAATGGCATCAATTTTACTACATTACAAATAGTATAATTAGGACCGACATCTCTTCCACTACAGCCATCCCAGCAGATAGAGACCCAGTCAGGAGTCTCCACATTTACAAAAACTAGTGGCAGACACCACCGAAGTGGCATCAATTTCAGTAGAGTAGAACTAGTCTAATGGGAGCCGACACTTCTTCCACTAGAGCCTATCCAGCAGATGGAGACCCAATCAGGAGTTTCCACATTTCCAAAAATAAATGGCAGACAACTCTGAAGTGGCATCAATTTCACTGCAGTAGAAATAGTATAATTAGGACCGACACCTCTTCCACTACAGCCAACCCAGCAGATGGAGACCCAACCAGGAGTGTTCACATTTCTCTAAATTAGGGCCTGACACCACCGAAATGGCATCAATTTCATTACATTACAAATAGTATAATTAGGACTGACAACTCTTCCACTATAGTCAACCCAGCACATGGAGACACAATCAGGAGTCTCCGCATTTTCAAAAATTTGTGGAAGACACCACAAAAGTAGCATCAGTTTCACTACAGTTGAAATTGTATAATGGAAATCCACACGTCTTCCACTACAGACAGCTCAGCAGATAGAGACCAATCAGGCATCTTGACATTTCCAAAAACTAGTGCCAGACACCACCAAAGTGGTATCAATTTCACTACAGTAGAGACGGAATAATTAACACTAACACATCTTCCACTACAGCCAACCCAGCAGTTGGAGACCCAATTAGGAGTCTCCACATTTCTCTAAATTAGGGCCCGACACCACCGAAGTGACATCAATTTCATTACAGTACAAATGGTATAATAAGAACTGAAACCTCTTCCACTACAGCAAGCCCAGCTGATGTACACCCAACCAGGAGTGTTCACATTTCTCTAAATTAGGGCCTGACACCACCAAAATGGCATCAATTTCATTACAGTACAAATAGTATATTTAGGACTGATGCCTCTTCCACTACTGCTAACCCAACAGATGGAGACCCGATCAGGAGTCTCCACATTTCAAAAAATTTGTTGCAGACACCACCGAAGTGACACCAATTTCACTACGTTATAAATAGTATAATTAGGACTGACACCTCTTCCACTACAGCCAACCCAGGAGTGGGAGACCCAATCAAGAGTTTCCACATTTCCAAAAATTAGTGGCGAACCCCACCAAAATGTTATCAATTTCACTACAGTAGAAGTAGTATAATTAGGACTGACACCTCTTCCCCTACAGCCAACTCAGCAGATGGAGACCCAACCAGGAGTGTTCACATTCCCTAAATTAGGGCCTGACACCATCGAAATGGCATCAATTTCAGTACAGTATAAATAGTATAATGAGGATCGACACCCCTTCCACTACAGCCAACACAGCAGATGGAGACCCAACTAAGAGTCTCAACATTTTTAGAGGCAAACCTCCAAAGTCGTATTTGACTACAGTAGAAATGGAGTAATAAGGACCGACACCGCTTCCACTACAGCCAACCCAGCAGATGGAGATCCAATCAGGAGACTCCACATTTCCAAAAATTAGTGACAGATACCACCAAAGAGGCATTAATTTCACGACAGTAGAAATAGTATAATGTGAACCCACACGTCTTCAAGTGCAGCCAACCAAGGAGATAGAGACTCAATCAGGCATCTCTACATTTCCAAAAAGTAGTAGCAGACACCACCAAAGTGGCATCAATTCCACTTCAGTCCAAATAGTATAATAAGAACTTAAACCTCTTCAACTACAGCCAACCCAGCTGATGCAGACCCAACCAAGAGTGTTCGGGCCTAACACCACCGAAGTGACATCAATTTCAGTAGAGTAGAACTAGTATAATGGGAACCGACACCTCTTCCACTACAGCCAACCCAGCAGATGGAGACCCAATCATGAGTGTTCACATTTCCCTAAATTAGGGCCTGACATTACTGAAGTGGCATCAATTTCAGTAGAGTAGAACTAGTATAATGGGGACCCACATGTCTTCCACTACAGCCAACCCAGCAGAGGGAAACACAATCAGTAGTTTCCACATTTCCAAAAATTAGTGGCAGACACCACCGGAGTCGCATCAATTTCACTACATTACAAATAGCATAATTAGGGCTGTCACCTCTTCCACTACAGCCAAACCAGCAGATGGAGACCCAACCAGGTGTGTTCACATTTCCCTAAATTAGGGCCTGACACCACCGAAGTGGCATCAATTTCATTTCAGTAGAAATATTATAGTGAGTACTGACAACTCTTCCACTACAGCAAACCCAGCAGACGGAGACCCAATCAGGAGTGTTCACATTTCCAAAAATTAGTGGCAGAAACCACCGAAGTAGCATCAATTTTACTACAGTAGAAATAGTATAATTAGGACTGACACCTCTTCCACTGCAGCCAACTCAGCAGATGGAGATCCAACCAGGAGTCTCCACATTTTCAAAAATTAGTGTCAGACACCACCGAAGTGGCGTAACTTTTACTACAGTAAAAATAGTATAATTAGGACCGACACCTCTTCCACTACAGCCAACCCAGCAGATGGAGACCCAATGAGGAGTCTCCACATTTCCAAAAATTAGTGGCAGACACCACTGAAATGGCATCAATTTCACTACAGTAGAAATAGTATAATTAGGACTGACACCTCTTCCACTACAGCCAACCTAGCAGATGGAGACCCAACCAGGAGTGTTTACATTCCCTAAATTAGGGCCTGACACCACCGAAGTGGTATCAATTTCAGTAGAGTAGAACTAGCATAATGGGGACCCACACGTCTTCCACTACAGCCAACCCAGCAGATGGAGACCCAATCAGGAGACTCCACATTTCCAAAAATTAGTGTCAGACATCACCAAAGTGGCATCAATTTCACTAGAGTACAAATAGTATAATTAGGACTG
The DNA here is from genome assembly GCF_046119375.1 of Phyllobates terribilis. NCBI lineage: Eukaryota > Metazoa > Chordata > Amphibia > Anura > Dendrobatidae > Phyllobates > Phyllobates terribilis. The sequence continues at coordinate 27,504,645 of NW_027362775.1, forward strand.
ACACCTCTTCCACTACAGCCAACCCAACAGATGGAGACCCAACCAGGAATGTTCACATTTCTCTAAATTAGGGTCTGACTCCACCGAAGTGGCATCAATTTCAGTAGAGTAGAACTTGTATAATTGGGACAGACACGTCTTCCACTACAGCCAACCTAGCAGATGGAGACCCAATCAGGAGTCTCCGCATTTTCAAACAATAGTGGTAGACACCACCGAAATGGCATCAATTTCACTATAGTAAAAATAGTATAATTTGGACCGACATCTCTTTCACCACAGCCAACCCAGGAGATAGAGACCCAATCAGGAGTCTCCACATTTCCAAAAATTAGTGGCAGACACCACCAAAGTGGCATCAATTTCACTACAGTTCAAATAGTATAATTAGGACCGACACCTGTTCCACTACAGTCAACCCAGCAGATGGAGACCCAATAATTAGTTTCAGACACCACCGAAGTGGCATCAATTTCACTACAGTTCAAATAGTATAATTAGGACCGACACCTCTTCCACTACAGTCAACCCAGCAGATGGAGACCCAATAATTAGTTTCAGACACCACCGAAGTGGCATCAATTTCAGTACAGTATATATTAAAGAACAGCAACAGAACAAGGCTCATATATTAAGATGGTGGATATATATATACCAGGATGGGGCACAGGATAAGGGATATATACCAGAATGGGCAATATATATAATAGGATGAGGCCAGCATGATGGAAATACAGTGGGGAAAATAAGTATTTGATACTCTGACAATTTTGCAAGTTTTCCCACCTACAAAGAATGAACTGGTCTGTAATTTTTATCGTAGGTTCCCTTCACCTGTAAGAGACAGAATCTTAAAAAAATCCAGAAAATCACATTGTATGATTTTTTACATAATTAATTTGCGTTTTATTGCATGAAATAAGTATTTGGTACAATAACAAAACAGAAGTTAATATTTGGTACAGAAACCGTTGTTTTCAATTACAGAGGTCAGAGGTTTCCTGTAGTTCTTGACCAAGTTTGCACAGAGTGCAGCAAGGATTTTAGCCCACTCCTCCATACAGATCTTCTCCAGATCTTTCCGGTTTCGAGATGTTGCTGGGCAACATTGAGTTTCAGTTTCCTCTAAAGATTTTCTATTGGGTTTAGGTCTGGGGACGGGCAAAGCCACTCCAGGACCTAGAAATCAGACCAGAGCCACTCCTTAGTTGCCCTAGTTGTGTGTTTCGGCTCATTGTCATGCTGGAAGACCCAGCCATGACCCATCTTCAATGCTTTTACTGAGGCAAGCAGGTTGTTGGCCAAAATATTGCTATACATGACCCCATCCATCCTCCCTATCAATATGGTTAAGTTGTCCTCTCCCCTTTGCAGGAAATCACCCCGAAATTATAATATTTCCCACACCATGCTTTACAGTTGGGACGGTGATTCTGCGGTTGTACTCATCCTTCTTCTTTCTCCAAACACGCCGAGTGGAGTTGATGCCAAAAAGTTCTATTTTGGTCTCATCTGACCACATGACCTTCTTCCATGCTTCCTCTTTATCATCTAGATGGTCATTGGCGAACTTAAAGCTAGCCTGGACATGTGCTGGCGTGCCCTGCAGAATTTTAATCCATGATGGTGCAGTGTGCTACTAACAGTAATGTTTGAGATTGTGGTCCCAGCTCTCTTCAGGTCATTGAACAGGTCCTCCCATGTAGTTCTGTGCTAATTCCTGACCTTTCTCAGAATCATCCTTACCCCATGAGGCAAGAACTTGCATGGAGTCCCAGACCGAGGAAGATTGACAGTCATCTTGTGTTTCTTCCATTTTTTAATGTCCTGTAGCCCATCCCAGCAGGTCGACAATTTTGTTGTTTGTTTTTTTGTTTTTCTTGCTGGTTGGGAGGTGATCAAATACTTATTTCATGCAATAAAATGCAATTTAATTATTTAAAAATCATGCAATGTGATTTTCTGGTTTTTATTTTTAGACTCTGTCTCTCACAGTTGAAGTGTACTTAAAATTACTAACCTCTCTATTCCTTGTAGATGGCAAAAATTGCAAAAATTGGCAGTGTATTAAATACTTATTTTCCCCTCTGTATATACCAAGATGAGGGACATATGTACCATGATGGAGGGCAGGATGAGGGACATATGTACCAGCAGGGATGAACACTGACAGATTGGGCCTATGTGCAAGAAATATATATATATCCACACACATATATACTGTGTATATGTTACATAGTCTAATTTATTATATATATTATTATTCCTTATTACACAGTACCTTATCTTGTTATGTACAGCACCGTCTCTTACATATCAGATTATATAGAGCCCTGTTTTTTATTACATAGCATCCTCTCTTGTTAGATATATAATGCAATGACTGTTGATGGAGCATGGGAAAGCTTATTTTCTAATGGAGGAGGCTGATGGACCGGTTTTCTAGTCAGATTCTGCTCCATTAGCAGTCATTTTATAACTAACAATAGAGGACTATGTAATAAAAGAGGGCGCTGTGAATAACAAAAATAACAAGAATACACTATGTAAGGGACAGCACTGTACATAATAGCAGAGGAAGCTATGTAATAAGAGACAGCACCATATATAACTAGAGAGCATTGCACATAATAAGGGACAGAGTTATACATAATAAAAGAGGAAATTAAGTAAGTAAGGATGGCGCTATACATAATAAGTGAGTATATACAGTATATACTAAGGGACTGTGCTATACATAATAAGGGTACATTCCTGTATCAGTGTGCCCTGTCAGTGTGCTGCCTGCTTTTACAGACGCATTGAGCATGTCTTATTCTGATCCTCAAAATCAGAACAGGACATTCTCTGACCCTCACAGATCTCATTCTCAAATCTGTGATTTTCACAGATGTGTGAATGAACCTATAAAACTACGAGTCCGTGAGCCGTCCGGTAAAAAAATCTGGCAGCACACAGGCATATCACCCAAATGTGAGAATGTGGCGTAAGGGATTTTACAGATAACATTATCACTCCAAGTCACACAGCGCAGATACAGAATAATATTTACATCCAGGAACTTACAGCTCTCGTCTCGTCTGATTAGAGTCGTTTTCTACGGTTTCTTCTCCATCTGGTCAGACCTTCTTGTCAACATCTTCCAGTCACGACTCATCTTGTCACAATGACAAGAAAGAATTAACAGCATATTCAATATACAGTATGTAAATAGATATTAGGACCTACATAGGACTGATCGTCATGTGCAAGCAGTGGAATAGAACAAACAAAAAACGATCAAACAGTCCAATTGTGTTTCAAAACATACAAAAACCTTTATTTGGAAAATTATGATACAGGTAAAAGGGGAGAAAATGCATCCATACATTGTGCAACCTGTGCATAGAACGCCTGGTGGTGGAGCAAGTATCAAACCATTAGAGTAACAATATGTTGGCGCTCAGAAGTGCAGAAGTGCTGTTACGGGTCCGGGTGGTGGAACCTCTGTGCTTCAGTGCAAGGAGGGACCAGAGGGGCGTAACTAAGTGCCTACTCGGACCGACCCAGGTCACACGGCTGCTTAGTCGACTCCATGAACCAGGCAGGGACCGGGCAGGTAAACCAGGTGCAACTCTGGGACCTACCTTGTGTGAGAGCAGTTGACTCCCACGGGTCAGATGACTGGAGCTGACCGGTACAGTGGATGAGCACGGCAGGAAGGCTGGCGGGTGGTCGGGCAGATAAGCAGGCAAGTACAGCAGATAGCCAGACAGGTGCTCCGGGTAGGCAAGCTGGCGGGCACAGCATGTAACTGGCAGGTGCCCAGATAGACAGGCTGGCGGGCACGGCAGGTCACTGACAGGTGCTCCAGTTAGGCAGACTGGCGGGCACGGCATGTCACTGAGAAGTGCTCCAGGTAGGCAGGCTGGAGGGCACGGCAGGTAACTGGCAGGTGCTCCAGCTAGACAGGCTGGTGGGCACAGCAGGTAGACAGACTGACGGGCACGGCTGATAGACAGACTGGCGGGCTGGACTGTAAGACAGACTGGCAGGCTGGACTGTTAGACAGGCTGGCGGGCTGGACTGTTAGACAGACTGACGGGCTGGACTGTTAGACTGGCGGGCAGGACTGACAGGCAGCGGGACCTGAGAGCTGAGGAAAGTGTTAGCACACAAAACAACAACCTTGCACTGGCACCTCCATTTTGGAGGAGGTGCCTTATATAGGAGAAGTCCTCCGGCCATTGGCCGGGGATTCTTTAGGACGGCACGCACGGCCCCTTTAAGAGGGAGGGAGAGCATGCGCGCCCTAAGCACAGTACCCGGGAAGCTGCACGCAGTGCGCACCACAGCAGCAGCAGGGGAGCAGGAAGACGCTGGACCAGGACCGCGGCGGTGAGGGGAACGGCATCTCTGCCCGGCAGGAGGCAGAGACTCCGATGCTACAAATGCCATTTAGAGTGCCCATACAATTGGAACTCCTCATTAGTACCAAGAATTATCAGGTGAGTATATGTAGCTGGGGTATGCAGAGTGTGGCAGCGTTTTCATATACAGTTATATGAAAAAGTTTGGGCACACCTATTAATCTTAAGCTTAATGTTTTATAAAAATTGGTGTTTTTGCAACAGCAATTTCAGTTTGATATATGTAATAACTGTTGGACACAGTAATGTTTCTGCCTTGAAATGAGGTTTATTGTACTAACAGAAAATGTGCAATCTGCATTCAAACAAAATTTGACAGATGCATAAGTATGGGCACCTCACCGCTCCAAATCTACTCAGGCATTCATGCAGAGGAACAATTACAATGTTCTGGAATGGCCACCCCAGTCCCCAAACCTGAATATCATTGAACATCTGTGGGATCATTTGAAGAGGGCTGTCCATGCTCGGCGACCATCAAACTTAACTGAACTGGAATTGTTTTGTAAAGAGGAATGGTCAAAAACACCTTCACCCAGGATCCAGGAACTCAATAAAAGCTACAGGAAGTGACTAGAGGCTGTTATTTTTGCAAAAGGAGGATCTACTAAATATTATTGTCACTTTTCTGGTGAGGTGCCCATACTTATGCACCTGTCAAATTTTGTTTGAATACAGATTGCACATTTTCTGTTAGTACAATAAACCTCATTTCAAGGCAGAAACATTACTGTGTCCAACAGTTATTACATATATCAAACTGAAATAGCTGTTGCAAAAACACCAATTTTTATAAAACAATAAGCTTAAGATTAATAGGGGTGCCCAAACTTTTTCATATAACTGTATATAGTTCTGTAGGCTCATATAAGTCTTCCAGTATTAGCACCTAAATCCTGTTTTAATGATCATTTTAATTTACGTTAAATAAAATTCTTATTTTATTTCTCACTCTAGTGTTACTTCTAATTATTATCAGATTGTAACTATGCCACCTGATAAGTCGAAATATATTGTATTGTAGAAGTACTGTTTTGACTTTACAATAGGACATTTTTTGAGATAAATCTTATCAGTAGGGGGCAAGATCACTTAGAGGGAATCTGTCAGCAGGTTTTTGCTACCTCCTTTGAGAGCAGCATAATGTAGGAAAAGAGACCCTGATTACAACGATATATAAATTAGTTTACTTGGTACAGTAGTTGTGACACAATCAGAGGTTTTAGTTGTAGCATGTAGCAGATGTCATGGGTTTACCGCAACAGAGAGGAGCCAGAAGACAGAAGCGCCTGATTCCTCCTACTCCTGCACTGGTTAGAAGCATTTCACCTTCATATTAAACGGTGAAGGTTTATTTTGGCAGTGCAGGGGTTAACCTGAGAGCTGAGAGCTGTTGGAAGCTTCGCTGCCTTGGCTCTCAACTGTTCACTGTTAGCCACTCCCCTCTCCTATATATTCTGGGCTCTGGCAAGCGCTCATTGCCAGAGGTAGTTTCATTGCTGCATAATTCAGGAGTTTGTTGGTTTATTTTTGTTTGAGAAGGTGTTTGATGAATTTATCTAAGACTGTTGCGTGGTTTTGGTTGTATGTTAATCCTCTCCTTCTCCTACTTTGGTTTTCCCCCATCCTCCACTCCCCGGTGTTTACCTCTGTTGTTTGTGTGAGCATATTTGTATGTTTGGCATTTTCCTTTATCCCTGTTTATATTACCTTATTAGTCTAGTTGGTGTATTGCCATACACTACTACTTCCCTCTTCCCTCACTGAGGCTGGATTCAGGAGCTCAGACAAGGTACATGGCCCTGGTGTCTTCACTATCAGAAGTAATCTAGGGAACAGGGCTAGCGAGGGCGCCCCTAGCATTAGGGGCAGGGAAGGAGCCCCTGGTCCTGGGATACCCGACAACAAAGTCATGACCGCAGAGGTCAGAAAGCTAACCCCACCCAACCACCTGAGGATAGGGGTAATTTTCCAATGTGAAACAACCCCTTTTAAGGAGCATTAACACTGCAGCCAATTATCGTAAACTGATTATCGATCTATCTAAGCAAGCTGTGAATCACTTGATGCAAGAGCAAAGAATTCATTCGTTGGGTGAAATTATTTTTAAGCTTATTGAAAGGGAATCTGTTACCTCAAAATGACAATTAGACTGCTTTAATGTCACAGATTTACCATGACAGAGAGGGCCCAGAAGGCCGCAGCGACTGATTTCATGCACTCCTGCACTGACCAGAAGCACTTCTTCATATTAAGCGGTACAGATTTCTGTTAGCAGTGCAGGGGTTAAACTGTTCAGCTTCAGTATCTGAAGCTTCCCTGGTTGGATGATCTCAGCTGTTAAGTGTTAGCCATTCCACTCTCCTATATATACTCACCAGGGGCTGACACTGACAGCTTGGGGCCCCTGTGCAAGAAATGTGTCTGGGCCCCCCTCCTTTTATTACAAAAAAACTACAGATTAAATATATATATATATATATATCCATATATACAAATATATCTTACATAGTCTCCTTTGTTATATATATTACCATCCCTTATTACACAGTGCCCTCTCTTGTTATGTACTGCACCGCCCCTTACATATCAGATAATATAGTGCCCTGTTTTTTTTATTACACGACGTCCTCTCTTGTTAGATATATAATGCAGTATATATTGACGGCTGATGGAGCATGGGAAAGTTTCTATTCTGATGGAGGAGATGATGGACTGGTCTTCTGGTCAGATGCTACCTCATCAGCAGTCATTTTATATCTAACAAGAGACGACTATGTAATAAAAGAGGGCACTGTGACTGAAAAAAAAAACAAGAATATGCTATGTAAGCACTAGAGATCGCGGTATGCGTAGACACTGAACACATACCGCGATCTCCGGCACCATACTTACATACTTACCTGACCGGGAGGAGCGTATGGGCACGCTCGTACTCCGGCGCCACACTCCTCCCCCAGCCTCCGGCAGAACAGGACACAGCAGCGCTGGAGCACAGGGAAGAAAGGTGAGTTTAAGTGTTTATTTTTTTTGTATGTGTGCAGTGTGAAAGGGATGAGGGGTACCATGCATACCAGGATTGAGGGATGAGGGGGCCACACATAACAGGATTTGGGGATGAGGGGGCCACACATACCAGGATTGGGGGATGAGGGGGCCACACATACCAGGATTGGGGGATGAGGGGGTCCACACATACCAGGATTGGGGGATGAGGGGTACCATACATACAAGGATTGAGGGGTACCATGCATACCAGGATTAGGGGGTGAGGGGTGCCATGCATACCAGGATTTGGGGATGAGGGGACCATGCATACCAGGATTGGGGATGAGGGGACCATGCATACCAGGATTTGGGGATGAGGGGACCATGCATACCAGGATTGGGGGATGAGGGGACCACACATAACAGGATTGGGGGATGAGGGGTACCATACATACCAGGATTGGGGGTGAGGGGACCATGCATACCAGGATTGGGACGCGAGGGGGCCACACATACCAGGATTGGGGGATGAGGGGGTCACACATACCAGGATGAGGGTTTGGCTACCATACATACCAGGATTGGGGGATGGGGGGTGCCATGCATACCAGGATTGGGGATGAGGGGACCATGCATACCAGGATTGGGGATGAGGGGACCATGCATACCGGGATTGGGGGATGAGGGGACCATGCATACCAGATTGGGGGATGAGGGGACCATGCATACCAGATTGGGGGTGAGGGGACCACGCATACCAGGATTGGGGGTGGGGGGACCACACATACCAGGATTGGGGGGTGAGGGGTGCCATGCATACCAGGATTTGGGGATGAGGAGACCATGAATACCAGGATTGGGGATGAGGGGACCATGCATACCAGGATTTGGGGATGAGGGGACCATGCATACCAGGATTGGGGGATGAGGGGACCACACATAACAGGATTGGGGGATGAAGGGTACCATACATACCAGGATTGGGGGTGAGGGGACCATGCATACCAGGATTGGGACGCGAGGGGGCCACACATACCAGGATTGGGGGATGAGGGGGTCACACATACCAGGATGAGGGTTTGGCTACCATACATACCAGGATTGGGGGATGGGGGGTGCCATGCATACCAGGATTGGGGATGAGGGGACCATGCATACCAGGATTGGGGATGAGGGGACCATGCATACCGGGATTGGGGGATGAGGGGTCCATGCATACCAGATTGGGGGATGAGGGGACCATGCATACCAGATTGGGGGTGAGGGGACCACGCATACCAGGATTGGGGGTGGGGGGACCACACATACCAGGATTGGGGGGTGAGGGGTGCCATGCATACCAGGATTTGGGGATGAGGAGACCATGAATACCAGGATTGGGGATGAGGGGACCATGCATACCAGGATTTGGGGATGAGGGGACCATGCATACCAGGATTGGGGGATGAGGGGACCACACATAACAGGATTGGGGGATGAGGGGTACCATACATACCAGGATTGGGGGTGAGGGGACCATGCATACCAGGATTGGGAGGCGAGGGGGCCACACATACCAGGATTGGGGGATGAGGGGTTCACACATACCAGGATGAGGGTTTGGCTACCATACATACCAGGATTGGGGGATGGGGGTGCCATGCATACCAGGATTGGGGGATGAGGGGACCATGCATACCAGGATTGGGGATGAGGATACCATGCATACCAGGATTGGGGGATGAGGGGACCATGCATACCAGATTGGGGGATGAGGGAACCATGCATACCAGATTGGGGGTGAGGGGACCACGCATACCAGGATTGGGGGTGGGGGGACCACACATACCAGGATTGGGTGATGAGGAGTACCATGCATACCAGGATTGGGGGAGGAGGGGTACCATGCATACCAGGATTGGGGGATGAGGGGTACCAAGCATACCAGGATTGGGTGATGAGGGGTACCAAGCATACCAGGATTGGGGATGAGAAAGCCATGCATACCAGGATAAGGGTTTGGCTACCATACATACCAGGATTGGGGGATGGGGGGTGCCATGCATACCAGGATTGGGGGATGAGGGGTGCCATACATATCAGGATTGGGATGAGGGGTGCCATGTATACCAGGATGAGACATGGGGTGCCACGCATACCAGGATTGGGATGAGGGGTGCCATGCATACCAGAATTGGGGATGAGGGGTGCCATGTATACCAGATTTGAAATGAGGGGTGCCATGCATACTAGGATTGGGGATGGGGGTGCCATGCATACCAGGATTGGGGATGATGGGTGCCATGCATACAAGGATTGGGGATGAGGGGTGCCATGCATACCAGGATTGGGGGATGAGGGGTGCCATGCACACCAGGATTGAAGGGTACCATGCATACCAGGATTGGGGGATGAGGGGTACCATGCATACCAGGATTGGGGGATGAGGGGTACCATGCATACCAGGATTGGGGGATGAGGGGTACCATGCATACCAGGATAGGAATCTGGGGGGGCCATGCATACCAGGATTCGGATGAGGGGCCATGCATACCAGGATAGGGATGAGGGGTACCATGCATACCAGGATGAGGGGTACCAAACATACCAGGATAGGGATGAGGGATGGGGTATCATGCATACCAGGATGAGGGGCGCCATGTATGCCAGGATTGGGATGAGGGGTGCCATACATACCTGGATTGGGGATGAGGGGTGCCATGCATACAGGATTGGGGGTGAGGGGTGCCATGCATACCAGGATTGGGGGTGAGGGGTGCCATGCATGCCAGGATAGGGATGAGGCATGCCATGCACACCAGGATAGGGATGAGGGGTGCCATGCATACCAGGATAGGGATGAGGGGTACTATGCATACCAGGATAGGGATCTCGGGGGGCCATGCATACCAGGATTTGGATGAGGGGCCATGCATACCAGGATAGGGATGAGGGGTACCATGCATACCAGGATGAGGGATGGGGTGCCATGCATACCAGGATAGGGATGAGGGAGCCATGCATACCAGGATGAGAGGCGCCATGCATACCAGGATTGGGATGAGGGGTGCCATGCATGCCAGTATTGGGGATGAGGGGTGCCATGCATACCAGGATTGGGGATGAGGGATGCCATGCATACCAGGATTGGGGATGAGGGGTGCCATGCATACCAGGATTGGGGATGAGGGGTGCCATGCATACCAGGATTGGGGGTGAGGGGTGCCATGCATTCTAGGATAGGGATGAGGGGTGCCATGCATACCAGGATTGGAGGTGAGGGGTGCCATGCATACCAGGATTGGAGATGAGGGGTGCCATGCATACCAGGATTGGAGGTGAGTGGTGCCATGCATACAGGATTGGTGGTGAGGGGTGCCATGCATACCAGGATTGGAGGTGAGGGGTGCCATGCATACTAGGATTGAGGGTGAGAGGTGCCATGCGTACCAGGATTGGGGGTGAGGGGTGCCATGCATACCAGGATAGGGATGAGGCATGCCATGCATACCAGGATAGGGATGAGGGCAGCACATAACAGGATGGGGGAACAGGATGGGGGAGCACAAATACCAGGATGGGGGCAGCACAAATACCAGGATGGGGGCAGCACAAATACCAGGATGGGGCAGCACAAATACGAGGATGGGGGCAGCACAAATACCAAGATGGGGCAGCTCAAATACCAGGATGGGAGACCACATACCAATAAAAATGCTCGCCACCCGGCCATAGAACGGGCTCAATAGCTAGTCATATATAACTAGAGAGGATGGTACATAATAAGGGAAGTTGTTATACATAATAAGAAAGGAGACTATGTAACTAAGGATGGCACTTTACATAATAAGTGAGTACACTACATATTAAGGGACTGTGCTATACATAATAAGGCTACATTCCTGTATCCGTGTGTAGTGCCCGTGTGCTTCCCGCTTTTACAGACGCATTGAGCATGTCCTATTCTGGTCCTCAAAATCCGATCAGAACAGGACATTCTCTGACCCTCACGGATCTCATTCTCAGATCCGTGATTTTAAGGGATGTGTGAATGGACCCAGAAAACTCTATGAGTCTATGTGCCGTCCTATAAAAAAATCTGGCAACTCACGGACCTTTCACACAAATGTGAGAATGCAGCCTAAGGGATTTTACATAACATTATCACTCCAAGTCATACAGTGCATATACAGAATAATATTGTCACGGAGGTGTCAGATGTAACAGACAGTCGCTCTGTATCTGGCTGCAGAAGGTCACTTCGTTTGGCATTGCAGATGCCTTCTTAATGCGTCCGCTTTTAGGACCCAGCTGCTACCTCCCTTCTGCTCTAATTGACACACCCTGGTCTCGGTGTTTAAAACATCTCAGTCTTCTTCTGGGACTCGCTGGTGATATTTCTATGTTCTTTGGCTCTGGCTGGAGTACTAGCAGCTCCTTCTCTGGTGCCCTTGGAAGACTGTTGGCATTTCTCCTCTGATGTCTGCTTAAGCTAAGTTATCCCCTTTTGTTTGTCTCCCTTGTAGTCTTTAGTTTATAGTGAAAAATGACCAGTGCTCACACCCCCTTCCCTATCCAGGGCCTAGTACTAGGGATATACAGGGCTTAGGTATCGGCGATTTGTGTGGAACCAATATAGGGACAGTAGGGGAGGCAGGGTGTTATTAGAACTGCCTAGGGGTCTCCACATTTCCCTAGTTTCTGGGTTTCCTTCCCCTCATCCCTTTGTGTTGCACTTAGTCTTTCCCACACTGTGCATGAGACTATTACCGGCCATGCATATTTAGGAGAAAAAAAAACCCTGACACGTGGTTAGTTTTACGTATTTGTGTGTGTGTTTTTTTTTCCGGGCGTGTTTTTTTCCTCTTTCTTGGTTATGGGACGGGACCGGGGAGATCACGCAATATCTCACCGTGCCATCTGGAATCGCGAGCACACGATCCAGACTACTCACTCCTTAGGTATCAGCAAGCGACCAATGAGCATATGGGCGTTACACCTCTGGATTCCAACGCATGAAATGCATGTTTACGGTCACTGTCTGCTTCACGATAGCCCAATTATGAATATTCTCTGCCACCAGCGTCCAGATTTGAAATATAATACAGGCCTGGGCGGACGCCTGCGTTCTGGTAGCGTATAGCTTTGGGGGAGGGAACGATTACAGGACAAAAGAAACAACTATTACATTTTGTATTTAATCAAAAAGGGAGGCAGTGTTTAGGAAAAATATATACAAGGATGTTACAAAGGAGACATTAAAATACATAAGCAGTTACACAAAATAATAAGGATTAAAGAAGAAACTTACACTATAAAGATCGCTGTGACTATTCTATATGGGTAGAGGGTAGACGCTCCGCTTAAACTGTTATCGAACAGGGTCCTCCGCTATTATAGACATTTACTCCCGGACAAAGAACATGGCTCCAGCCTCAGCAAACTATGTTATGCTGAAGGGAGAGACCCCCTGTGATGACATCATGTGGGCTCGGCTCCACCCTTGATGTTTGTATTAAAAATCTGTTTTTTGGGATAACTTATCGCTGGTTGATCACAGAAACCCAAAGTGGTACCATATTTTCTATTACGATTTTACCTTCATTTAGAGACCACATATCGCATAGTTGCAATTTGCTGTTTTGTTACTTTTGAGCTACAGCCCCCCAGAAGGGGCCTACGGATAAGAAAAACTGAAGTTATGGAACTTCAGTTATTCCATATTTCATATCGGCTCTGATCAGACTGGGGCTGGTGGCTGGGAATGGTTTGTGAGTGCCTTTGAACTTAACAACTTTTGTCCATCTCTCTGTGTCTAACCACCCCCTGTGTCTGCCAGGGAGAAGGATGCTCGCATTTTAAGTAGTTTGGTGGCACCTGTTGGCTGCCAGTGTTTGTTTAAGGCCTTACTCATGACTGTGTTAAGTGGGTTTTTGTGCTAAGATTTACATGGGGACAACTTTTGTACTGACCAACAGGGGAATACGGGAGGGGGTGAAGAGAGGCTTGGGAGAAATGGTCAATATCTATGACAGGGGGAGTAATAATATTTTCAATATTCCTCAATATTTCCCTGACATCTCCCCCTCTTTGAGGTGGCGTAGGGGCTGATTTACAGGTCACCCCTTAAGCCCACCTCCTGGCCCACCCTTCCTGCTGATCCGACAAGCCGTGGACCCAACTTGCACACCACCCTGATCGACTGGGAATCCAGTTTTCCGGTCACCCTGACCGGTTCGGGATACATTTTCCCCACACCTCTGACAGGCTATAGGTACCTTCCTCCCATACTCCTGACAGACAGGGAGACACACGTTCCTGTTACCTTGCCGCGTTATGGGGCCTACCTTTTTACCTGTCATCGTTACCTTAGGAGCTGTGCTCCCAATAGGGGAGCTAAGACCGGCCCTGTCACAGTCCATCATGGCACTTGTCGGTGGCACGGGACCACCTTCCTTATGATCCCCGTGTTTCTCCCCATCCTTTCTCACCACCTCTGAAGCCGTACTAGTCATGGGGCAGCTACCACTGACCATGTCACCATCTGGCATGACCCTGTCACCTGCACGGGACGACCTGCTTTGCCTTTCAACTTAACGAGCTTCGTCCACCTCTCTGTGTCTAATCACCCCCTGTGTCTGCCAGAGAAAAGGATGCTCGCATTTTAAGTAGTTTGGTGGCACCTGTTGGCTGCCAGAATTTGTTTAAGGCCTTACTCATGACTGTGTTAAGTGGGTTTTTGTGCTGAGATTTACATGGAAACAGCTTTTGTACTGACCAAAAGGGGAATACAGGAGGGGGTGAAGAGAGGCTTGGGAGAAATGGTCAATATCTATGACAGGGGGAGGAAGAATATTTTCAGCATTCCTCAATATTTCCCTGACAGATCCGATTGCAGAGCTGGCAGAGCAGCTGCACTGTCTGTTTCTGGAGGTGACTGAACTCTGCCATGATGATCAGCAGCAGCAACAGCTTCTGCAGGTTGCTAATGTTGGGGTCTCTGCAGGTAGGCTGGTCCAGCTTGAACCCAAGGTTGCCCTCCCAGACAGGGTTTCAGGAGGTAAGGACAAGTTTTTTTGTGTTAAATGTAGCTTGCAAACTGTATGTTAAACTTTGTCCTTACTCCTCTGGAAATGAGGAGCAAGGAGTGGGAATTGTGATCTCACTGCTGCAAGGAGATCCTCAATCCTGGGCATTCTCTTTGCCACAGGGTTCGGTTTGTCTTCGGTCTGTGGAGGTTTTTTTGGGGGCCTTAGCCCTCATTTATGATGACCCTGATCGAATCTTCTTGCCTGAGTCCAGGTTGCGTCGCCTTCATTAGGGGTATCAGTCAGTGCAGATGTACAGCTCCGAATTCCACAGATGAGCAACTGATTCAAAATGGAATGACCCGACTCTTAGAAGCCAATTTTGTCAGGGCCTTACTGAAAAGTTGAAATATGCTTTGGCAGTATATGAAACTCCTGAGTCCTTGGAGGCTGCCATGTCATTGGCCATATGTGTTGATAGATGCCTTCAGGATAGGTGGGTAAGACCACCTTTTCTGGGGCCTTCTTGTCGGGGTTATGCACCTTTGCCAGGAGAGCAGTCTGGCAGTGAACCAGTACTTGGGGAGGTGGAGGAAGCCATGCAGTTAGCGGGTACATTTCCCTGGAGATTCTCAATAAAAAAGACGTGCTTTTTTTTCTGGAAAAAGGGAACATTTTATTTGGGCCCATCCTTTGATGCCTAAGCAAAAGTAAACTTGTTTAACCCTTGATAGTCTGTAGTTGGATAAGCAAGGGGTGCATTTATCGTCACCCTGCAGTTCCAGGGTTTGTCCTGACAGCAGAGATGGTGCTAGAGAGCAAAACCAAGAACATTTTCTGTGTTTGTTGACAGTGGAGCTGGAGTCAGCATGGTTGATGCTGAGTTTGTGAGAACTCATGGTCTTCCTTGTTGTAATTTAGCTAAGCCCATTCCAATCTTCGCCATCGACTCAGTGCCACTTGCACAGAAAGCTCCGATTCAGATTGTACATAATGTGAGACTGAGGGTGGGGTCGGTTCATTGTGAGATAGTTCCTTGCTATGTCCTGGACGGCCTTCCCACCCCAATTGTATTGGGCCTACCCTGGTTGGTGAAACATACTTAAATGAATCCCTTTCTACAGTCTCTATGGAAACCTTACCTGAATTTTTGTCTGGTTTTGAGTACGTTTTTTCTGAGAGGGGTGTCAGGAGTTGCCTCTTCATCGTGCATATGACTGTCCTTTTAACCTGACCCCCGGCACTAAACTACCAAAGTCCAGACTGTATAATCTTTCTGGCCCTGAGAGACAAGCCATGAAGTATTTCATTGCTGAAAGTCTGGAGAAGGGACATATCAGACCCTTAACTTCGCCTGTGGCTGCAGGGACCTTCTTCGTGAAGAAAAAATATGGCTGTCCTCCGTTTAGATTTCCGTGAATTACCATCCGGGATCCATGCCCTCTTCCTTTGATTCCAGATTTGTTCAGCCAGGTTGTGGGAGCTAAGGTGTTCTCCAAGTTGGATTCAAGGGGAGCCTACAATCTAGTTAGAATCAGAGAGGGGATGAATGGAAAACAGAGTTCAGTACCCCTAAAGGGCATTTCGAGAGTCTGGTTATGCCTTTCGGTCTGACCAATGCACCTGCAGTGTTCCAGCAATTCATTAATGATATTTTCCATCATTTCCTCCCTAAAGAGCTGTTTTTCCATGGCACCTATACTCAGTTAACTCGATGTTTCCCAATCCTTTATTGTAGAAGTTGATGAGTTGGAGGTGGGGGTTGGGGCTGTATTGTCTCATGGTCCGTCCTCTGGTAACTGGTGTCCATGCACTTTCTTTTCTAAGAAATTATCTTTGGCTGAGAGAAATTATGACGTGGGTAATAGGGAGTTTTTGGCGATTAAATTGGCGTTTGAAGAATGGCGACATTGATTGGAGGGGGTTGTCCATCCTATTACTTTTATGACAGGTTCTTATGGTCAGTGATATCTTCAATCGGCTAAACGTCTCAACTCTAGGCAAGCTAGATGGTCCCTGTTTTTTACTAGGTTCAATTTTGTTGTCACTTTTCGTCCAGGGGTCAAAAATGTCAAGACTGATGCTTTGTCCTGTAGCTTTCCTGGTAGTGGTAACCAGGAGAACCCTGCCCCGATATTGCAGAAGGGGGTAGTCATTTCGGCATTGTACCCAGAACCAGAGGGTGAGGTGCTCGAGGCGCAAGGGGACACCTCTACCTCCTGCTCTTCAGGAAGGTTATTCATACCATCTAATCTGCACCGCAAGGTAATTAAGGAACATGAAACTCTGTGCTTGCTGGTCATCCAGGTGGTGAGGTAACTGCGGACCTCCTTTCTCGTCATTTTTGGTGGCCGGGGTTGCATTGGGATGTGATTGAACATGTGTCTTCTTTTAGTGTTTGCGCGCATTCTAAGGTATCGCATACCCGTCTGTCTGGCACTCTTCTTACGCTACCTATTCCTAGCAGGCCATGGACACAGTTGTCCATGGATTTTATTATTTACCTACTAGTATCTGCAGGCAAAACTCTGGTTTTGGTGGTTGTAGATAGGTTCAGTAAAATGGTTCACTTTGTCGAATTACCGGCAAATGGAGCAAAGGGGATATCCAAGAAATGCCTTTGCTTCATTTATGACTCTCACATGGTTGGTATATTTTGTCCTTTTCTGTAATTGATTTATATGCTTTCTTCCTTACTATTCTTTATTTGGCACTTGTCCATGTTAGGGAGAATATCAGTATATTTGTGGCTTTCCTGCGACACATTTGGAAAGTATACTCCACATATGTACATTTATACTATTAGGAACAAAATCAAACTTCTATATACCATACCTGTGCAATATTTTGGATATATGAATTAATATTTATTCATTATTTATTTTATATTTATTGGCTATTTATACTAAAAACTCTATAAGGGGTCACATTCTCACTTGTCTTTGTCGTATATGTTTTTTACCATGTTTTTAATTAGTGGTGTTGTTTATCCCAGTCATAATAAAATTTCTAAATATTTTTCAACACTCTGTTTCTATACCTCATGATTTTGTATGCTTGGTGCCTGTTTTGCCCTCTTTTTTTTCCCGCTCTCAACACGTACGATATGAGAGATGAGAAGTAGCTTTGTTTTGCTGCAGTGAGCAATTGTGCAGCATTTTGAAAACTTCTGTTACTGGACTCCACTCCCTTTCTTTGGCAGTCGCACGGCGGTATTGGTTGATGGCTTATTGCAGGGGTGCCAATACTTTTGGCCAGCACGGTATATATATACCAGATACATAGGTGTGTACTCATCATGTATTGTCAGTTATATCTAGTTTAAACCTCATGTTGATAAATACAGATAACAGGTCAATCGTAATATAAACAGTATAGATATTTTTCTCTTATGCATACATAGTAGAATTAATGTTAAAAATATGGCAACATACTTTAATTAATAATCTTCAGTAAATAACAATCATCCTAGAATAACTAACATATGTCCCCAATACCTGCAGCCATACATGTCAGACCATTAATAAAAGATATTGCTAAGAGATATATTATGTCATGCAGCTTCAAATTTCAAAAAATCCACCCATACAGCAAAGCTATCCTCTGCATTAATTGCAATTGTTTATACCAAAAATGGCGCAAAGCTAATCATGTCATTTAAGCCTTTTGGTTTAATCGTGTCCAGGGTTATAATCCATTTTATTTCCTTTTGTTCAAGCATTATTTTTAAACTAGATGGTGGCCCGATTCAAACGCATCGGGAATTCTAGAATATGTATGCGGTACACCGGGCGCAATAAGCAGATCGGTGTTTAAATTTGGCGCCAATATCGCTGATTGGTCGCGGCCGGCGGGTGCGACCAATCAGCACAGCGGTGTTTAAATTTGGCGCCGATATCGCTGATTGGTCGCGGCCAGCGTTAGTGAGGGCAGGAGAGCGTGTTTAAATTTGGTGCCAATCAGCACAGCGGTTTTTAAGTTTGGCCCCAATATCGCTGATTGGTCGCGGCCGGCGGCGTCGTATTAGTGTGGGCCCGGGAGCGGCGCTGCTTGTGCGAGTACTTCCGCTGTGAGCAGCTGGGAGATGAGCAGCTGCTCGCAGCAGAAGCATCCCGACAGGCGACGCCGCTCCCCGGTCCTCCCTTCACACTTACCGTCGGGAGATCAGCGTTCCCGATGGTAGCCGCATGGAGGTCAGCGGCGCCGCCGGTCGGGGTAGTTCTGCTGCGAGCAGCTGGGAGATGACCGGCTGCATCGCCGCTGGCCTCCGTGCGGCAGATGAGCCGCTAAAGGCCGCCATCTTTTTTCTGAAATCCCGCGTCGCTGATTGGCCGTGGCCGGACCAATGAGCGATGCGGGATTTCCTGGACAGAAGGACAGACAGACAGATGGGATAAGACAATTATATATATTAGATTTCCACCTCTAGCTCCAAGGTTCACCTTATCAATTCCTCTAAAGTGCAACACTCTCCAATTACAGTTGTGACATTCTTTAAAGTGCTTAGGGATATTTTTAAGAGTGGCTATTTCTTCAGGTTTCACACATTTAGCTGCATTCCTTATATTTTTAATGTGTTCAAGTATCCTTACTAGTGTTGAGCGATATCTTCCGAAATCGGGAAATATCGGTTCGGATTGGATCGGACCGATACCCCAAAAGTATCGGATATCGCCGATTCCGATACCGGAAACCAATGCAAGTCAATGGGACAGAAATATCGGAATGAAAATAAACCCTTTCTTTCCTTGTAGGTTAATTCTACATGAAGGAAAACAACTAAGAATAATGTAGAATGTATTGGGGGAGGTGGGGGAGACAATAAAGGCATAGAGGTTTAGCCCAATCAAATGGAATAGCAGGAATTAATTTTTTTTTAAGACGTTCTGAGTTACGGAAATATTGACTATGTTAAGTATTTTTATATTTTGTCAGATATTTATGTTTCACTACTTCCATGCTCTTCACCTTCTTTTTTACTTCTCCCACACTTTCTCCTTCATCATCCTCAGCATCAGCATCTTTTTCATCAACTTCTTCTTCACCTTCTTCATCTTCTTTTTCTTCACCTTCCTCGTATTATTCTTTTCTTTTACATTCTTCATATTCTTCTTATTCAAATATTATTCTTCTTCATATTCTACTTTTTCATCTTCTTCATATTCTTCTTCTTCATCATATTCTTATTTGTGACAGGCATTCCTGTAGTTGTTATCTATAAAAGTTTGAACATTACACCTTTCATTCTGCCCGTCACAAAAGATTTACAACAGGATTTGTCCGCGTTCAGTTTGGCCTGCAGCAGCAGGTCTTTTCCAGGGGAACCACGAGGAATAACGGACTCACCCCCATACACTGCTTAGTCATCTTCTGCTTATAATTTAGATATTATCTTTTGCTCTGATTTTTAGTCTTATGCTTAATGTTCTTCCGCTTTTTGTTCTACAGCTTCTTGCACTTCTGCTTCTTGGTTTTCTGTCTCTTGTTCTTCTATATCTTGGTGGTTGTCTTCTCTTCTTTGTCCTCTTGGTCAACTTCTTCAGGGTCATCTTCTTGGTCTTCTTCGGGGCTGGTCTTCAGGGTCGTCATCTTCGGGGTCCTCGTCTTCAGGGTCGTCTTCGGGGTCCTCGTCTTCTTCGGGGTGGTCTTCAGGGTCCTCGTGTTCAGGGTCGTCGTCTTCAGGGTCCTCGTCTTCTTCGGGGTGGTCTTCAGGGTCCTCGTCTTCAGGGTCGTCGTCTTCGGGGTCCTCATCTTCTTCGGGTTGGTCTTCAGGGTCCTCGTCTTCAGGGTCCTCGTCTTCGGGGTCCTCGTCTTCTTCGGGTTGGTCTTCAGGGTCCTCGTCTTCAGGGTCCTCGTCTTCAGGGTCCTCGTCTTCGGGGTCCTCGTCTTCTTCGGGTTGGTCTTCAGGGTCCTCGTCTTCAGGGTCCTCGTCTTCGGGGTCCTCGTCTTCTTCGGGTTGGTTTAAGGGTCCTCGTCTTCAGGGTCCTCGTCTTCGGGGTCCTCATCTTCTTCGGGTTGGTCTTCAGGGTCCTTGTCTTCGGGGTCCTCGTCTTCTTCGGGGTGGTCTTCAGGGTCCTCGTCTTCAGGGTCCTCATCAGGGAGATCCAGAGTGATTACCAAAAACCATTTCAAAAAGCTTGAACTTGGAAATGTAGCAGAAGGTACAAGAAGGCTGAGGAACTACCGAGGACCAGCTGACGGTACTGGAACCCGGATGGGTAGCAGAAGGTACAAGAGCCAATGGAACTACCGAGGACCAGCTGACGGTACTGGAACTCGGTTACTAAGCAGGAGGTACCTGTGCCAAAAAGCACTACCAAGGACCAGCAGACGTTGGTGGAACTTGGATACCGAGAAGGAGGCACCTAAGCCAAAGGCACTGCCGAGAACCAGCTGACGGTACTGGAACCCGGATGGGTAGTAGAAGGTACAAGAGCAAATGGAACTAACGAGGACCAGCTGACGGTACTGGAACCCGGATGGGTAGCAGAAGGTACAAGAGCCAATGGAACTACCGAGGACCAGCTGACGGTACTGGAACTCGGTTACTAAGCAGGAGGTACCGGTGCCAGAAAGCACTACCAAGGACCAGCAGACGTTGGTGGAACTTGGATACCGAGAAGGAGGCACCTAAGCCAAAGGCACTGCCGAGAACCAGCTGACGGTACTGGAACCCGGATGGGTAGCAGAAGGTACCCATGTAAAAAAAAGTTTCAAGGCCGCGAGCCGGCCGCAGTTACCAAAACCCACAGTCCTACAGGGGGTGCTTGTCCTATTGGCACTATGGAACCAGCCTTCATTGCCAGATCCCGCAGCCCACATAGGAGTCACCTAAACTGCAGGCACCATAGAGTCGACTAACCCGACCGCAACACGACAGGACAACGAATTGGAGGCAAAGTGACGTTGACACTACCTGGAAACAGCTGGCGTGCTGGAACCAGGCTGGGCAGGAGGGAGTACCCGTGCCAAAGACACTGCCGAGAACCAGCTGATGGTACTGGAACCCGGATGGGTAGCAGAAGGTACAAGAGCCAATGGAACTACCGAAGACCAGCTGACGGTACTGGAACTCGGTTACTAAGCAGGAGGTACCTGTGCCAGAAAGCACTACCAAGGACCAGCAGACGTTGGTGGAACTTGGATACTGAGAAGGAGGCACCTAAGCCAAAGGCACTGCCGAGAACCAGCTGACGGTACTGGAACCCGGATGGGTAGTAGAAGGTACAAGAGCAAATGGAACTAACGAGGACCAGCTGATGGTACTGGAACCCGGATGGGTAGCAGAAGGTACAAGAGCCAATGGAACTGCCGAAGACCAGCTGACGGTACTGAAACTCGGTTACTAAGCAGGAGGTACCTGTGCCAGAAAGCACTACCAAGGACCAGCAGACGTTGGTGGAACTTGGATACCGAGAAGGAGGCACCTAAGCCAAAGGCACTGCCGAGAACCAGCTGACGGTACTGGAACCCGGATGGGTAGTAGAAGGTACAAGAGCAAATGGAACTAACGAGGACCAGCTGACGGTACTGGAACTCGGATGGGTAGCAGAAGGTACAAGAGCCAATGGAACTACCGAAGACCAGCTGACGGTACTGGAACTCGGTTACTAAGCAGGAGGTACCTGTGCCAGAAAGCACTACCAAGGACCAGCAGACGTTGGTGGAACTTGGATACCGAGAAGGAGGCACCTAAGCCAAAGGCACTGCCGAGAACCAGCTGACGGTACTGGAACCCGGATGGGTAGCAGAAGGTACCCATGTAAAAAAAAGTTTCAAGGCCGCAAGCCGGCCGCAGTTACCAAAACCCACAGTCCTACAGGGGGTGCTTGTCCTATTAGCACTATGGAACCAGCCTTCATTGCCAGATCCCGCAGCCCACATAGGAGTCACCTAAACTGCAGGCACCATAGAGTCGGCTAACCCGACCGCAACACGACAGGACAACGCATTGGAGGCAAAGTGACGTTGACACTACCCGGAAACAGCTGGCATGCTGGAACCAGGCTGGGCAGGAGGGAGTACCCGTGCCAAAGACACTGCTGGGAAACAGCTGGCGGTGCTGGAACCCAGGGTAAATACTAAAAACAGAGTGGAGCCAGAGGCGTAATTGGAGCAACTTTAAAATCTGTAGTAGTGTGAATGTGGACAGAGCAGGAGAAATTGCCGGACACACAGCTGGGGATCAGCTGACGTTACTGAACCCCAATAACACTGGAGCAAGCGTTGACTGTGCAGACGGCACTTCTGAGCAGCAACTAGCGGTATTGGAGCCCAGGGTAAATACTAAAAACAGAGGAGCCAGAGGTGTAATTGGAGCAAGTTTTAAATCAGTAGTACAGTGGATGTGGACAAAGCAGGAGAATTTGCCGGACACACAGCTGGGGATCAGCTGACGTTACTGAACCCCAATAACACTGGAGCAAGCGTTGACTGTGCAGACGGCACTTCTGAGCAGCAACTAGCGGTATTGGAGCCCAGGGTAAATACTAAAAACAGAGGAGCCAGAGGTGTAATTGGAGCAAGTTTTAAATCAGTAGTACAGTGGATGTGGACAAAGCAGGAGAATTTGCTGGACACACAGCTGGGGATCAGCTGACGTTACTGAACCCCAATAACACTGGAGCAAGCGTTGACTGTGCAGACGGCACTTCTGAGCAGCAACTAGCGGTATTGGAGCCCAGGGTAAATACTAAAAACAGAGGAGCCAGAGGTGTAATTGGAGCAAGTTTTAAATCAGTAGTACAGTGGATGTGGACAAAGCAGGAGAATTTGCCGGACACACAGCTGGGGATCAGCTGACGTTACTGAACCCCAACAACACCGGAGCAAGCGTTGACTGTGCAGACGGCACTTCTGAGCAGCAACTAGCGGTATTGGAGCCCAGGGTAAATACTAAAAACAGAGGAGCCAGAGGTGTAATTGGAGCAAGTTTTAAATCAGTAGTACAGTGGATGTGGACAAAGCAGGAGAATTTGCCGGACACACAGCTGGGGATCAGCTGACGTTACTGAACCCCAATAACACTGGAGGAAGTGTTGACTGTGCAGACAGCACTTCCGAGCGCCAACTGGCGGTGTTGGAGCTCAGGGATAATACTGAAAACAGAGGAGCCAGAGGTGTAATTGGAGCAACTTTAAAATCTGTAGTAGTGTGAATGAAGACAGAGCAGGAGAAATTGCCGTCCGCACAGCAGGGGAACAGCTGACGTTACTGAACCCCAATAACATGGCAGCAGGTGTTGACTGTGCAGACGGCACTTCCAAGCGCCAACTGGCGGTGTTGGAGCTCAGGGATAATTCTGAAAACAGAGGAGCCAGAGGTGTAATTGGAGCAACTTTAAAATCTGTAGTAGTGTGAATGAGGACAGAGCAGGAGAAATTGCCGTCCGCACAGCAGGGGAACAGCTGACGTTACTGAACCCCAATAACATGGCAGCAAGTGTTGACTGTGCAGACGGCACTTCCGAGCGCCAACTGGCGGTGTTGGAGCTCAGGGATAATACTGAAAACAGAGGAGCCAGAGGTGTAATTGGAGCAATTTTAAAATCTGTAGTAGTGAGAATGTGGACAGAGCAGGAGAAATTGCCGTCCGCACAGCAGGGGACCAGCTGATGTTACTGAACCCCAATAACACGGCAGCAAGTGTTGACTGTGCAGACGGCACTTCTGAGCGCCAACTGGCGGTGTTGGAGCTCAGGGATTACAGTTCAGGTGGTAGAAGCATGAACACAACAGGAGACCTGGATACTGTTGCCAACCAATTATTTATTCTGGAAGAGGACTGGCAAATTCATGAGAGATCCAGGCCTTGTTCACTTTGAGAAAAATAAGCCGGTCAACGTTATCGGAGGATAGTCGCATGCGACGGTCTGTTAGTACACCACCTGCGGCACTAAAGACGCGTTCCGATAATACACTAGCAGCAGGGCAAGCTAGCACCTCCAATGCATACTGACTAAGCTCTGGCCATGTATCCAGCTTACAGACCCAAAACTTGAAGGGAGAAGAGCCGTCTGGGAGTACACTAAGAGGGCAAGACATGTAGTCTGTCACCATCTGACGGAAACATTGCCTCCTGCTGACTGGAGCCGTCTGTGATGGTGTAGACATTTGTGGCGGCGGGGACACAAAACTTTTCCACATTTCGGCCATACTGGTCTTGCCTTGTGCTGAGGCGCTGCTTCTGCTCCCTCTTTGTGCAGAGCTTCCTCCACTGCCTCGACGCACTGAGCTGCTTTGTAAAGCACTAGCAGCACTGCTCTCGGTTGGAATGGAGAACATGATGGAATGCACCAGTGCGTCTTGGTACTCCCGCATTTTACGCTCCCGGTTCAATGATGTTATGAGGCTTTGTAAGTTGTCCCGGTAGCGAGGATCTAGGAGGGTGGACACCCAATAATCAGCCGTGTTGAGAATGTGGGCGATGCGGCGGTCATTTCTCAGGCACTGCAGCATGAAATCAACAATGTGTTGCAGACTGCCAACTGGCCAAGAAACGCTGTTCCCTGCTTGAGGCGTGATCTCTGCCTGCTCTGCATCACCCCACCCTCGCTCTAGATACTGACTACTAGAGAATTGTGTACCTCCCTCCTCTGGACAGATGTCTTCCTCATCCATTGACTCCTCCTCATCCTCCTCACAAAGTGTCCCCTTCCTAGGCCTTTGTGAGGAACCACGTTGCGCAGACTGTAGAGAAGCAGATGGCATTTGTGACTCCTCATCCTCCACCTCTTCCAAAACCTCGTCCCTTAGTGCTTGCAGTGTTTTTTCAAGCAGGCAGATAAGGGGGATAGTCATGCTGACTAGTGCATCATCTGCATTCACCATCCACGTGGAATAATCGAAGGCACGCAAAACGTGGCAAATGTCCTTCATAGAGGCCCACTCAGTGGTGGTGAAGTGTGAACGGCGCGCACTGCGACTTGTTTGCGCCTGCTGCAGCTTGTACTCCATTACTGCTGCCTGCTGCTCACACAACCTCTCCAACATATGTAACGTTGAATTCCACCTGGTGGGTAGGTCACATATGATGCGATGTTCCGGAAGACGTAATCGGCGCTGCAGAGCTGCAATCCGTGATCTTGCGTTGCTGGAACACCGCAAGTGAGCGCACTCTATGCGGACCTTGTGAAGCAGTGCATCAAGATCCAGATAGTCCCTCAAAAAACTCTGCACGACCAAGTTGAGCACATGTGCCAGACATGGAATGTGAGTGAGGTTGCCTAGGCCCAGAGCTGCCACCAGATTTCGGCCATTGTCACACACTACCATGCCTGGCTGGAGATTCGCTGGCACAAACCACACGTCGCTCTGCAGCTTGATGGCATTCCAGAGCTCCTGCGCTGTGTGGCTTCGATTCCCCAAAGAAATTAATTTTAATACGGCCTGTTGACGTTTGGCCACGGCTGTGCTCATATCGGTCATCATAACAGGTAACCGTTCACGGGTCGATGTGGAGGTAGACCGTAACGGCTCCTGCAGCGCTGATTCAGAGGAACTTGAGTATGAGGAGGAGTCAATGTGTACAGACTGGATTCCTGCAATCCTTGGAGTTGGCAGAACACGTACAGCGCCACTCTCAAGATCTGTACCCGGCTCCACAACATTTACCCAATGGGCAGTGAGGGAAAGGTATCGTCCCTGTCCATGCTTACTGGTCCATGCATCGGTTGTCAGGTGGACCTTGCTACTGACGGCGTTTTGTAGCGCATGTTTAATTTTTCCCTCCACATGATGTTGCAGGGCAGGGACGGCTTGCCTGCTGAAATAAAAGCGGCTGGGCACGTTGTATTGTGGGACTGCCAATGCCATAAAGTTACGGAAGGTGTCAGTCTCCACCAGCCTGAATGATAGCATTTCAAGGGCCAGTAGTTTAGCAATGCCAGCATTCAGAGCCTGTGCTCGAGGGTGATTTGCCGAGTATGGGCGCCTTTTCTCCCATGCCTGTGCTAACGATGGCTGTAGACTGGCCTGGGAGTGTGAGGATGACTGGGAAAGTGGTGCTGTGGGTGGAATTACACTGTGTTTCTGTACAACAGTGCCAGAGATTCTTCCATGGCAATCCTGTGAGGAAGCCGAACAAGCTGTGTGTGAGCTGGAGGAAGAGGCTACAACACGAGCTGAAGAGGTGGTAGGTGGCGCTGTAGGTTGGCCTAGGTCTTCAGTGTGTTTTTGTAACTCCACCACGTGCTTGGTTCACACATGTTTCCACATATTTGTGGTATTGAGGTTGCTGACACTTTTCCCTCTTTTCACCTTCTGATTACACAGCTTGCATTTTGACAAAGCAAATGTCATCTGCAACTGTGTCAAAAAAGGACCAGGCACTGCAAGTCTTGGGAGCGCCCGCTTTGGATTTTGGAAGAGCCATGCTCCTAATGGGTGCCGAAGTGGAGGCTACAGGCAACCAAGTCTGCCCCCTCCCTCTCCCTCCTTTTTGGGCTGTTCGGGGAATCTCTTCCTCAGAGCTGCTCCCACCACCTTTCTGTCCCTCACGACATGATGGGTCAAGGACCTCATCATCTACACCACCCTCTTCAAACAACTGCTTCTCCTGGGTAGTCTCGACAGCACAGTACGCACCAGAAAGTGGCACCTGAGTCTCATCATCAGATGCGTACTGAGGTGTGCTGCTGACCATAGGCACTGGCCCACCCGCCTCTTCAGATTCAGAGAGACAAAACAGTTGCGCATCACTGCATACTACCTCTTCTTCAAATTCTCGAATTCTGCTTGGCTGGCCACCTCTTTCCAAGCCAAGAGATTCAGAGAACAGAAGTAGAGATGGCTCCTGTACAGGGCTCTCTGACTGCCTGGGCAATTTGGCAGGTGGTGAAGAGACAGATGGGTGCTCTTCAGTGCTCAGGACCTGAGAGAATCTGGAACTAATTGAAGTCGATGCGTTAGCTGCCATCCATCCGACAACGGCTTCAATTTGGTCCTCCCACAGCAGTGGGGTACGGCTAGCTCCTACAAAGCTGAGCATAAAGGACTGTTCCCTGGTAAAACTGGGGGATGCTGAGTCACTGGTGCCCGCAGCAGGCACAGAATCCTCAAGTCCTCTCCCTGCAGGCACAGAATCCTCACGTCCTCTCCCTGCAGATACTCCACGCCCACGACCACGACCACATGCCTTACTCCCTGCCTTCTTCATCTTGGTAGACTGATAAAGATAGGCAGAAAAGTACTAAGGGCCTAGTGTGCTTATTCCTGAACAGCTGCTAACAGGTATAAGAAACACTAATTTTATAAAGTGTGGACTAGACTTTTATATGAGCTAATGTGGCCTACACAACTGTAAAGTGGAGTGTTTGGTGAACTTTATTTAGGGTTTTTTTGTCACAAAAAGACACTGGATGTGCCCAAAGATGTAATACCGATAGTATCACAAACTTTTTGTAGCTAATACAATGTAGGAAGGTAACCTACAATACAATAGATGAGGCTGCAAAAAATAGGCTAATACTAATCTGGCTGGGGCTGCAGGGCACAATGCTGCAGAAAGGCTCCTCTAACTACTCCTATATAGTGTGTTTGGAACCAATGTAGCTGAATACGGAAGGAACCACCACACTAATAGGAGAAATCAGGAAAAATTATGAATTGGCAAAAAAGGACAATGTATGAGGCAGTGACACACACTGAGTGCACTACAACCAGACGTGGCTGAAGCACACACTACAGGGTGAGCTGCACTCACACACACAGACCTTGCAGACAGCGGTGAACAGTGCAGATGCAGAGCACTGTGCACTAGCGCTGCAAGACAAAAAAAAATGTCTCTATCTACTCCTATATAGTATGTTTGGAACCAATTTAGCTGAATACGAATGGAACCACCACACTAATAGGAGATATCAGGAAAAATTATGAAGTAGCAAAAAAGGACAATGTATGAGGCAGTGACACACACTGAGGGCACTACAACCAGACGTGGTTGAAGCACACACTACAGGGTGAGCTGCACTCACACACAGAGACCTTGCAGACAGCAGTGAACAGCACAGAGAACTGTGCACTAGCGCTGCAAGGCACAGCGATTTATAAAGTAGCTTGGGTAAAGCAGAATAGACCAAATAGGTAGCTAAAATTGTCCCTCAGAACAACAGCGTCCTATCCCTAACTGAATTCACAGCAGAGTGAGCTGAAAATGGTGGCGGTGGCTTTTATAGTGCATCATGACATCATTTCAGCAGCCAATCACAGCCATGCCATTAGTTAAGATGCCTACATGCCCAACAGGATGTGCCCACACTTCTTAGGATCCTCATTGGCTGAATAAAATGAAACTGGCTCATTGCATTATGGGAACTTCCGATTCCGGTATACGATATTGCAAAAGTATCGGAATTAAGTATCGGAATTCCGATACCGCGAATATCGGCCGATACCCAATATTTCAGTATCGGAATGCTCAACACTAATCCTTACCCGAAATTCACGAGATGTAAGTCCCACGTAGATTAGATTGCATGGACATGTTCCCCAGTCCGACCCTGTGCACATTGAATCACTAACAACGCTATGGGGGCAGTCTAGAGGGCAGCTAGGATGTGACAGGTTCCCTTTAAAGGGAACCTGTCACAAAGAAAATGCATTCTAATTTGAGGGGCACCGTGTTATATGGCAGGGGGAGCTGAGCAGATTGATATATTGTTTTATAAGAAAAGATTCATTATAACCTGTGTTTTAATTACTTAATCCTCTGCGCTTTCTGGAAGTTGGGTCCAGCGGGCGGTCCTAATAGTGACTGACAGCTTACCCTGTATAAGTGTGCATTCAGAGATAGCTGTCAATCACTGATAGGACCGCCCACTGAACTGAAAATCCCAGAAATAGCGATAGAGGATTAAGGGACTAACACACAAGTTATAGTGATTCTTTTCTTACAAAACTATATATCAATTTGCCCAGCTCCCCCTGCCCTATAACACGGTGCCTTCAGATTGAATTGTATATTCATGGTGACAAGTTCCCTTTCAGTAACCCCAACACACCATTTCATCCAAAAATCTCAAGAGTACAGACCTGTAGCAATTTTTGACAATAGGTGCTAAGGAAATCCTGAAAAAAAAAAGATTTGGTACAGGTACTTGGGAAATTAAGTTAAAAACCTCTGACATAGGATGTCTGACCAGTGGGGGTACTACCTCTGGACCATGTATTCTCAAGGAAGGGTGCATTTACTGTCCTTTAAGGTCTATGGTAAACGACAAACGTAGGACTTGTAATAAAAGGGTATTCCCATTTCCAAGATCCTATCCTAATATGTAGTAGATGTAATAATAATAATAATAATAATAATAATATTAGAAAATACCTCTAATTAGAAATTTAGTATAGTTTTTAAGATTCGCTGTGTCGCTTTCCCCATGTAGGGCATTGCATTTGCTCAGTTACGTATCCACGGTTACAACCACTAAGAGCTGTCATTCTTTGCGTGGTCGTAACTATGGATACCTAAGCTTCTGTAATGCCCTGCACATGGGGTAAGCAGCATAGTGAATCAAAAGAACTATTCTACATTTCTAATTTGAGGTATTTGCAGATATTATTATTATTAACCCCTTAAGCCCCGCGGGTGGTTTGCACGTTAATGACCGGGCCAATTTTTACAATTCTGACCACTGTCACTTTATGAGGTAATTACTCTGGAACGCTTCAACGGATCCCCCTGATTCTGAGATTGTTTTTTCGTGACATATTGTACTTCATGATTGTGGAAAAATTTCTTCGATATCACTTGCGTTTATTTGTAAAAAAAAACGGAAATTTGGCGAAAATTTTGAAAATTTTGCAATTTTCAAAATTTGAATTTTTAAGCCCTGAAATCAGAGCGATATGTCACACAAAAGAGTTAATAAATAACATTTCCCACATGTCTACTTTACATCAGCACAATTTTGGAACCAAAATTTTTTTTTGTTAGGGAGCTATAAGGGTAAAAAGTTGACCAGCGATTTCTCATTTTTCCAACAAAATTTACAAAACCATTTTTTTAGGGACCACATCACATTTGAAGTCACTTGGAGAGGTCTTTATGACAGAAAATACCCAAAAGTGACACCATTCTAAAAACTGCACCCCTCAAGGTGCTCAAAGCCACATTCAAGAACTTTATTAACCCTTCAGGTGCTTCACAGGAATTTTTTGAATGTGGAAGAAAAAAATGAACATTTAACTTTTTTCACAAAAATGTTACTTTAGACCCAATTTTTTTTATTTTCACAGGGGTAGCAAGAAAAAATGGACGCCAAAATGTGTTGTGCAATTTCCCCTGGGCACGCAGATACCCAATATTTGGGGAAAAAACACTGTTTGGGCGCACGGCAGGGCTCGGAAGGGAAGGAGCGCCATTTGACTTTTTGATTGTAAAATTTGCTTGAATAATTAGCGGACGCCATGTTGTGTTTGGAGAGCCCCTGTGTGCCCAAACTTTGGAGCTCCCCCACAAGTGACCCCATTTTGGAAACTAGACCCCCCAAGGCACCTTTATAGATGCATAGTGAGCACTTGGAACCCCCAGGTGCTTCACAAATTGATTCGTATAAATGAAAAAGTGAAAAAAAAAACACTTTTTCATTTTTACGAATCAATTTGTGAAGCACCTAGGGGTTCCAAGTGCTCACTATGCATCTAGATAGGTGCCTTGGGGGGTCTAGTTTCCAAAATGGGATCACTTGTGGGGGAGCTCCAATGTTTGGGCACACAGGGACTCTCTAAATGCAACATGGTATCCGCTAACAAATTGAATGGAAAATCGGCTCAAATTGTTAGCGGACACCACATTGCGTTTGGAGAGCCCCTGTGTGCCCAAACATTGGAGCTCCCCCACAAGTGACCCCATTTTGGAAACTAGACCCCCCAAGGCACCTATCTAGGTGCATAGTGAGCACTTGGAACCTCCAGGTGCTTCACAAATTGATTCGTAAAAATGAAAAAGTGAAAAAAAAAACACTTTTTCATTTTTATGAATCAATTTGTGAAGCACCTGGGGTTCCAAGTGCTCACTATGAATCTAGGTAGGTGCCTTGGGGGGTCTAGTTTCCAAAATGGGGTCACTTGTGGGGGAGCTCCAATGTTTGGGCACACAAGGACTCTCCAAATGCAACATGATATCCGCTAACAGATTGTGGGCTCAAATTGTTAGCGGACACCATGTTGCGTTTGGAAAGCCCCTGTGTGCCCAAACTTTGGAGCTCCCCCACAATTGACCCCATTTTGGAAACTAGACCCCACAAGGCACCTATCTAGATGCATAGTGAGCACTTGGAACCCCCAGGTGCTTCACAAATTGATTCGTAAAAATGAAAAAGTGAAAAAAAAACACTTTTTCATTTTTATGAATCAATTTGTGAAGCACCTAGGGGTTCCAAGTGCTCACTATGCATCTAGATAGGTGCCTTGGGGGGTCTAGTTTCCAAAATGGGGTCACTTGTGGGGGAGCTCCAATGTTTGGGCACACAGGGACTCTCTAAATGCAACATGGTATCCGCTAACAAATTGAATGGAAAATCGGCTCAAATTGTTAGCGGACACGACATTTTTTTTTTTACCGTGTTCACTGAAGGGGTTAACTAGTGGGATAGTTTTATAGGTCAGGTTGTTCCGGACGCGGCGATACCAAATATGTGTACTTTTATTGTTTTTTTTTTTATTTTTTTTATAATAATATTTATTGATGGGTACATTATATTTTTATTTTTGGTGTATTATTTTTTTTTTTTTTTTATAATATTTTTGCACTTTTTTTTTTTTTTTCCCACTTTCAGACAGTTTATACTCTTTATTACTTTGTCCCACTCTGGGACTTACACTTTTTTTTTCTGATCGCCTGCATGGCACAGGAATGGAGCACCATCCCTATGCCATGAAGGCTGTCAGAAGTGCACAGTGTGAAGATTGCTTGGAGATGCACTGCGCATGTCCAAGCAATCTTCCTGCTCTCTGGTGACCCGGATGTTGTCATGACGACATCGGGTCGTCATGGCAACACCCGGGAAGCCTTTGCAGACTGCGCTGGAAGCCGGAAGAGGAGGTGAGTATCGCCGATCACCTCCCCTTGCCCCCGCAATGCCGCGATCGATTTCGATCGACTTCGATCGCAGCATAGCGGGGGTTAATGTGCTGGGAGCGGTGCAGGACCGCTCCCTGCACATAGCCTGTGTGCGCGCGCGATCGCGATGACGTACTAATACGGGTCTGGGTCTTAAGTCCCAGGGCACAGACGCGTATTAGTACATCAGATGTTATTAAGGGGTTAATATTATTATTATTACAACTACTACATATTGGGATAGGATCTTGGAGATAGGAATACACCTTTAGAGACACTGCATAGAGTGTTTTCATCACACGCCTTAGACTGGTTTTAGAGAAATAATGGGAGACTCCCAATAATGAAACATTCATGAAATATCCTATGAATACAATAACACTTAGTCATCAAAATACCCTTCTAAAAGGTCACTACATACGAGTCCAGTTCTTGGATTGCTTTCATCTGCCGGTTACCATTAAAAGGATCTGAACCCATATTACATGGGAATCAGTTTTCTCCAAAAAAAATGTGCAAAGCAATCAATTAGTCTATGACCAACATAAATTACAACTACAGGAGAACAGAGAGCAGGAATGATGCAACATGATCATTCCAAAGATGGTGGTCCACTTATGAAAAAAAATATATGAAAATATCTCGTAGAAGTCTAGAAATGGAGAATGACATTGGAGAGAGGACATCCAATTATTATCCATATTAATACACAGGATAGGATTAAATGTGAGATTCCTTAATAGTACTGATTGGAGTCTGTCATTATAGAGTCTTGGCTGCAACGAGTACTAATATCTCGAGGTGTGTACTCTGCTTTAGATACCCCCATACATGTTAGACTAATGTTAACCAAATTCACAGATATCGGTGGGCTCGGCCAACAGGGGCCTACAGACTTTGTATGTTGGGGGAGGAAAGGATCTTGAATGCCGGATTTGGGAATGAAGTTCTTTTGTTCTCTGCAAGATAAACAGCGGCTTTCTCATAGAGAACACAGGAGTAGAGATGAGCGGTGTTCGACTCGAACTGTTCACCAATCTCAAATTCGAGCTGTTTTGGGCGGTGTTCGAGCCGTTCGGCGAACACGAACAATTTGAAAAAAATCCGGCTGTTCGAGGTTATGTTCGATAACTGTTCGTGCACCAAAATCATAACTGGATTTTTTATCAGTAATGCTGAAAATTAATGTTAATACGCAGTTTGAGTGTACAGCGGGGCGGGGGGAGGGGCAAGGGATGGATCTCTGCATAAATAATGAAGATCTCCATTTTTTTTTCTCTTTCCTGCATTTACAGTGGGGAGGTGCAATCTGTCAGCCTATCAGCAGCGCACACACGGAGAGAACTGCTTTTTTCCCCACAAGCAAGGGCATGTGTCATTGGCAGTGTATGTCACATGTCCTTGCCCTATAAGACTCAGCCATTTTCCCCGTCGCCACCATTTTCTCACTGCTGCAGTTGCGTGTTAGACGGCACCGCTGTTGCTGTGTGCGCTATACTTTCAGTGTTAATTTCAAGCCAATTTTCGCACAAATCTACAGATAGCTTGGGAGTAGGGAATAGTTGTGATTGCAGTCCTTTTGAGGACTAGGTTACATCATTTCCTACGACTTTTATCAGGCAGGTCTGTGCTCTTAAATAGATAGGTTGGGAGTAAAGACTATTTGTAATTGCAGTCCTTTTGAAGGCTAGGTTACATCAGTTCCTATCACTTTTATCAGGCAGTCTGTGCTCTTATATAGATAGGTTGGGAGTAAAGACTAATTGTAATTGCAGTCCTTTTGAGGGCTAGGTTACATCAGTTCCTGTCACTTTTTGCCAGGCAGGTCTGTTTAAGTGCTGTGCAAGTTTTTTTCACAGCATTTGGCTAAATCTAGCTAAGCAAATCCTTTTTGGCCTCTTGCAGTGTGTGTTAGTCAGTGGAGTAGCCTATCTGTGTTGCAAGCTACACCACCTGTGTATAGAATACAATTTTTTTTACTGCACCTAGCCAAGTAAAACCTGTTGGGCATAGCATCATTCTATTAGTCCATCTATACTAACCTCCACCAGGTTGCAAATTCAAAATAATTTTTATCTGCATCTAGCTCTGAAAAAATATTTGGGCTTGGGCTTGTAGCAGTGTGTGGGACTTGTTCTATTAGTCTATCTATACTAACCTCCACCAGGTTGCAAATTCAAAATACATTTTATCTGCATCTAGCTCTGAAAAAATATTTGGGCTTGTAACAGTGTGTGGTACTCATTGTATTAGGCCATCTATACCAAGCTCCACCAGCTTTGAAATTAATAATAATTTTTAGCTGCATCTTGCCTGTAAAATAATTTTGGGCATATTAGCAGTGTGTGGTACTCATTCTATTAGGTCATCTATACTAAGCTCCACCAGCTTTCAAATTACTAATAATTTTTAGCTGCATCTTGCCTGGAAAATAATTTTGGGCCTAGTAGTAGTGTGTGGTACTCATTGTATTAGGCCATCTATACCAAGCTCCACCAGCTTTGAAATTAATAATAATTTTTAGCTGCATCTTGCCTGTAAACTAATTTTGGGCATATTAGCAGTGTGTGGTACTCATTCTATTAGGCCATCTATACTAAGCTCCACCAGCTTTCAAATTACTAATAATTTTTAGCTGCATCTTGCCTGGAAAATAATTTTGGGCATAGTAGCAGTGTGTGGTACTCATTGTATTAGGCCATCTATACCAAGCTCCACCAGCTTTGAAATTAATAATATTTTTTAGCTACATCTAGGCCGGAAAAATTTTTTTCTTCCCAATAGTGGTAGCAATAGAAATATGGGGCGCGCTCCTGGTAACAAAAATATACGCTTCATAACAAAAAACACCAGCCTAGCGCACTGCATTAATAAGATGGCATCATCGTCTCTCCCAGTGCAAGGCCTACTACGCCAGCTAGCATTCCTGTGCCTAAAACACAATGTATGTGTAAGGTGCCCCAGCGAGGTAGTCGTGGGCGAGCTGTAGCCCGCTCTCGCTATGGCACCCTACAGACAATACGTGTCCTCCCTCTGAAGTGTGGCTGTGTATGTAGTGCTCTTCACTTACTTCAAGCCATCCGATCGCGGCTGTCTCCAGGCATTTCTCTTCTGGGACCAGGGCAGCAATAAATTCAGAGGACACGAGGTTCTTAACCAGAACTTGGACTTTACTTGGGGAAGAGGAATATATACAATATTTACAGGCAGATATAATGGATAAGGCCCGACAGGTTATCATCTCTCTCACAGGTGCTGGTAACTCCTTCAGCCCTGGTTCCCTCTTTAAGTGAAGCATCTCTGTGACTCTAATCCCTGGCCCAAGAGACTCTTCTGTAATACTGACAGTGACCTGGATCCGATATCTCTCCCCCACGTCTTAGCCTGGAGTCCTATTTATCTTCCTCTGCTTCCTGCAGACTAGAAGTGCCCCGGGTTCTCACTACCTTTGATGAGTTTCCCCGGATGGCTGACAGGACTCGTGCTCTTGTGTGGGGAGACTTGCACACTGGTGATCCCACTGTCTGAGGGTATGGAGCTCCCGTCTACCCTAGCTGCCACTATAGTCAGGCTGCCTGATCGATTTGCTGTCCAATCTCTTACTGAGTGACTCCTCCTGCTTTCTGGAAACTTAAGCAGGAATTTTCCTAAAGTGCCCACCCTCGGTGAGCTGTCATCACACAGCCTTAACTCCTCACTGTCTGTAACCCTGCTAGCAGACTCAACCTGACATCTGCACCCAGAACAGTGGCATCTTGTGGCTGTTTACAGGTACTGCAGCCCACAAGGAATTATGCCAGGAACAAGCTCTATGTCACACAAGGATTGATCAGGCACTAAGTTCCCCCTCTACTCTACTAACTGGACCACTAAAGCTAACCCCCTTAGCTTGGTCTACCACAGTTGGGGAGGTCTGACTTCAGGAACACTTCCTTTAACTATCTCAGTACCAAGGGAAGGCTACGCCCTTCCCCACTATTACATTCCCCGACACTTTAATGTTGGTCGTCCCCGACCACACTAAACAATAAACACAAATCAGCAGCTATGACATTATATCACATTACTAATTTTTACTAAAACATTTTAGTAAACGACTGGTCCTAAAAAAACGTCTTCTCAAATGGGAGACCGGCCCTTCTCGGTTAAGGGCCCCGGAACAGCAGCTCAGGACAGTCCATTATCAACTTTTCAAAACTTTCTCAGGAGTATTGGTCCTTCTTGGTAAGGACCCTGGAAACACAGTGTTCATGTCCATATTTTTAAGACAGGCCAACACCTCAATAGCCCCCAATCTCCTTCAAGGGCTGTATTCTGAGGCACACAGTCACAGGTAACACCCTGTGAGTCTCTTTCTTCTTGGCCCTAGCGGGGGTCACCGGTTCTTCCCGCTAGGCCGCAAGTCTCTTAGATTTGGAGGATATCCATCCTCAAGGTGTGCCTCAGCATTTTAAATTCCAGCAGAAAAAGGCGCAACAAGCGCAACAAAAGAAAAATAAAAAGTAAAAACAAAAAGAGCAGCTCTCCTGGGCACACAACTTTGGTGCTGCTTAAGGCCTTCCTGGCCTGGAGGTAGGGGAACAGTCCTCCATTTTTTTTTTTCTTTTAACTTAATTCAACATGGGGCACTCCGCCCCCATTGGGAAACAGTCCCAGGAACAGGACCACATTCCGGTGGGTCCTAGTAGGAGAAGAGGTGAAAGGTCAACGGACCTTTTAGCCTACTCACTTCTTCCGGGCCTCCCGTCGCTCCTTCATGAAGGCGGCCCATGCTGCAGACGAAGGTGGCTTCCTCCATTTCCACCGCTGATCGGGGTATCTGCTAGGCCCGGGGTCCTCGTCCGAAGACGTAGCACTGCCACAGCCGACCTGGGTAGGACCGTAGCTGGTAACAGAAAAATGATGGACCTCCTGACTGGCACCAGCCTGAGTCTCTCTGGCAGTCCCTTGCTCAACTGCCTCAGCCCCTCCTGGGTGTTGTAGTGCCGACTCCTTCTATGGCACCTCACTAAGGAAATCAACTTCCTTGTCGCTTGCGACATCCTCCTCCTCATCGCTCAAAATATCTCCCCACTGCCGCCTCCTAGGCTCCTTTTCTGGTGGAGTACTGGCCTTAGGTGGGGACAGAAAGCCTTTAGGGGCTTCCCTAGCCCAGCGCTGCTTAGCCTCCCTTTTGACCCTCCTCTTGAAGACCTCTTCGTCCTTTTCCAGGACATCTTTCCACTTGTATGGACGGGTGAGCGCAGCTGCGTACCACCCCCTGGAACATTCACACTTGACGAAGTGGACAATGTCCCCCACACGTAGGTTGTGGAGACGGTCGGGCAGGTGGTCACGCTTGATGACCTCACGGGTGACAAATACCTCGTCCCCGGTCCACTCTTCCTCCAGGAACCCGTACCCCTCACGGATGTGGAACTCGAGGACTCGCCCCCGAGTCTGGGACGCCTCCACTGACTCTCTCCGCGCTGCGTTGGACCCTTCCAGCCAGCCTCTGAGGAAGGTGTCAGTCCAACGCCTCTGCTCTCGTGGCGTCATCAGGGGG
The DNA here is from genome assembly GCF_046119375.1 of Phyllobates terribilis. NCBI lineage: Eukaryota > Metazoa > Chordata > Amphibia > Anura > Dendrobatidae > Phyllobates > Phyllobates terribilis. Next base: position 27,542,651 of record NW_027362775.1, read on the forward strand.
TTGCGGGTAGTCCACTTCAGACTCCCGAGCTCGGCGTAACGCTTCGCCGAGGAGGTGTTGATGGTCACCACTGCCAGCTGCCAAAAACTCTCTTGCGGGGCCCTCTTACTGGGAGGCCTCGCCTCCGCCTCCGCACCACCCCCTGTCGCCGTGGAAGCTGTCGCGGCAGGCGCCGCAGGCGAAACCGGCCGCTGGGGTATAGGCTGCTCACCTCCGTCAAGCTCCGCTGCAGCTGTTGCTCCGGCCCCACCAGAATGTTCTCCACCCTCGGCCGAGGGGGACGGATCTCCCGGCATCCGGCTCCAGCACCACACGCGGAACTCATGGATAAGCAGGTCCAGCTCCGGTTCGGGCCTAGTGGACCACTGGACAGCCACTGGGGGTAAAAACTCACGGGTGGCATCCGCGAGTGGGTGACTCTCGCCTGCAGCCCCTGGGGTACTCAGCCCCAGCATCTCTTCCTCAGCGCGCACTCCGGACAGGTCGTCCGATCCTCCGGTTGCCATTCTCTCGGAGCGTCCACCGCAGCACCTCCTTCCTCTCACGTGCTGGACAGAAAATGGCGCTGGTCGCTTACCAGTGACACGCGTCCTGCGCGTCCAACTCCTCCTCTTCCTGGGCCGGCTTTCTGACGCGACCGTCGCGTCACTCGTCACTCTCGACAGCTCCGCCTTCAGCCGCGCCCCTTCTCTGTGCGCGCTGATACTCACGGGGCCGGACTTCACTTTACGCCGCGCCCTCTTCCTCACTGGACGTCCCATCCTGGGACGCATCTTCACTGCTGGGTCCATCCTTCTTTGGGCCGGAACTCGTAGGGGCTGGACATCTTTTCGCGCTCTCCGGCGCCATACACTCCCACAATAGGCGGTTCTTCTCCCAGACTTTACCGCCCTTGTCACCATCTTGGAATCCATGCTTCGGGCTGCCATCTTGGGCCGCATGCCTTCCAACACTTTCTCCTCAGTGTTCTGCGTCGGCTCTTCCCCGCTTTCTTCATGCGAGGAGCTCGCATCCTGCCGACTACGCCAAATGTAAGTTGCCCCAGCGAGGTAGTCATGGGCGAGCTGTAGCCCGCTCTCGCTATGGCACCCTACAGACAATACGTGTCCTCCCTCTGAAGTGTGGCTGTGTATGTAGTGCTCTTCACTTACTTCAAGCCATCCGATCGCGGCTGTCTCCAGGCATTTCTCTTCTGGGACCAGGGCAGCAATAAATTCAGAGGACATGAGGCTCTTAACCAGAACTTGGACTTTACTTGAGGAAGAGGAATATATACAATATTTACAGGCAGATATAATGGCTAAGGCCCGACAGGTTATCATCTCTCTCACAGGTGCTGGTAACTCCTTCAGCCCTGGTTCCCTCTTTAAGTGAAGCATCTCTGTGACTCTAATCCCTGGCCCAAGAGACTGTTCTGTAATACTGACAGTGACCTGGATCCGATATCTCTCCCCCACGTCTTAGCCTGGAGTCCTATTTATCTTCCTCTGCTTCCTGCAGACTAGAAGTGCCCCGGGTTCTCACTACCTTTGATGCGTTTCCCCGGATGGCTGACAGGACTCATGCTCTTGTGTGGGGAGACTTGCACACTGGTGATCCCACTGTCTGAGGGCATGGAGCTCCCGTCTACCCTAGCAGCCACTATAGTCAGGCTGCCTGATCGACTTGCTGTCCAATCTCTTACTGAGTGACTCCTCCTGCTTTCTGGAAACTTAAGCAGGAATTTTCCTAAAGTGCCCACCCTCGGTGAGCTGTCATCACACAGCCTTAACTCCTCACTGTCTGTAACCCTGCTAGCAGACTCAACCTGACATCTGCACCCAGAACAGTGGCATCTTGTGGCTGTTTCCAGGTACCGCAGCCCACAAGGAATTATGCCAGGAACAAGCTCTATGTCACACAAGGCTTGATCAGGCACTAAGTTCCCCCTCTACTCTACTAACTGGACCACTAAAGCTAACCCCCTTAGCTTGGTCTACCACAGTTGGGGAGGTCTGACTTCAGGAACACTTCCTTTAACTATCTCAGTACCAAGGGAAGGCTACGCCCTTCCCCACTATTACATATGGGTCCGCGCTAGCCACGATGCTGAGGGGTCTAAAGCTGCTGCTAACGCTTTATCACAATTCAATTGGCAGATTTTCAAGGAGCTCCTCCCCAATGCCCACCCATCGGGCAATAGTTGCCCACCCTCCCTATGGGATCCAGTGGCGAATAGTTGATGGCATTAATCAGAGCGTCAGTTGCCCCGTCGACGTGTCAAGCATAAGGTAAGGCATGGGAAGAGTGGACACGACTAGTAGCAGGCAGACGGGTTGACCAATGTGAACAAGCCAGATTACAAGTCACCATAGAATTTCTCCACCAGCTAATGATGAGGGGCATATCAGGGGCGTCAGCGCAGCGGTGTCTGACCGGAGTAGCATTTCACTTCCAACTACTGAATTGGGGAGATGTGACAAAGAGATTCATCATCAGACAATCCATAAAAGGGTGGAAAAGGGGTCAGCCAAGTCAGGAGTGTAGACGTCCCGTCCCGTGTCACTAAAACTGATTTCTCACATCATATCCCTAACACCATTAACATGACACTCACAATTTGAAGCAACACTACTGTCTACTGCATTTGCGATCGCCTTCTTCGGGGCGCTATGCATAAGCGAATTAGTCCCTCAATCCAAAATTACCACCAGTGGAGGCTTATTACACCAGGACGTAGTCATAGCCAGAAATGCAATACGTCTACGCATACGCCAATCGAAAACGGTTCCAGCGGGCAGGGGCACTTGGGTACTTCTACAACACACAAACGGTACACTGAGTCGGGTAACAATAGTAAAAACATATATTACCATCAGATCACAAAGTAATTTCTTGCTATCACACATTGATGGAACGCCATTATCAAGATACCAGTTCCAAGCTATATTTAATAAATGCATAACATCGGCAGGGAACCACCCCAAAGATTACGGGACACACTCATTCCGCATAGGTGCGGCCACGGAAGCAGCAAGAGCAGGACTGTCAGAAACGGAAGTTCAGAGGATAGGGAGATGGCGATCCACGTGTTTGGCGAGATACATAAGACCGGACTTGTTATCCTAATGTGATTTGTTTCTTTTACAGGTGACGCTAAGCCAACAGTGTGGGTGATAGGCCACTCGTATATATATTGGGCAGAAAAAAGGGTGAAAGTCCGCCCAGGTGGGAGGAAATTAGAGTTTCATAACACATATTTCAACTGGAGAGGTATTAGAGGCCTGCTATGGCCACAGGTACTAATTGAGGTAATCAAGGTAGGGAGAGAGGCAAGAGGTCCGGTCATCTTAGTTATACAGGCCGGGGGAAACGACCTAGGTCATCACAAGAGCGCATAACTAATGGCAATAATGAAACTAGACACTGAGCGCTTCAGAAAATTTTTCACAAAACTAACTATAGTATGGTCAGAGATTGTGCCAATAGTGGTATGGCAAGGTGCGAGAGACATCACGGCCATCGAACGGACAAGGAGGGTAATAAATATTCGGATGGCAAAATTTAGAAGAGACAGAGGCGGTGTAGTGATACAACACCGACAACTGGAAGGAGATAAAGCAGGCCTCATACGGCCCGACGGTGTTCACTTAATGGATATTGGACTGGACATATTCCTGTCAGGACTCCAGGACGGAGTGGAACAAGCGTTAAGAGTGATGGATGGGGGTCAGAGTCCTGCATACGAGTACGCAGGATCCTCCGTGGCCTGGAAATAGAAAGGACATGTTGGAGAGTTATACTTGTTGGCCAACTTGCCGGTGTGGAGACCCAGGGCATGCTGCAACAAGCTGAATTATTTTAGAAATAAAATGCCTTTCTAATGGAATGAGTAAAAAGAGTTAATAAAGCTGTGACCGATCCTCACCCATCCAGTTGTAATAGTTACATTATTGTATTGTCAAGGAAAGGGGGGCGGTAGGGGGGCTGAGCGTCTGGGTTTGGTTGGGGGTCCCCACAGTCTGCCTAGGCTAGATGCATTTAAAAATTCTTATTAGATACACAGGCGGTGCAGCTTGCTTCGGAGCTGGGCTACTACGCCCAAAGTATTGCCTAGGCTAGATGCAGTTAAAAATTCTACGCTGACTAGCAGACACTGAAGCTTTGGAGCAGACCTCTGAGTAAACAGTTCTTCAGACTCAACCATCTGTGTTACCCCAAGCCATAGTGTATGTAGTTTCTTACAGTTAAAAGTGGGGGGGAGCAACCCAACCCACCTGGCATTGACGATGCCAACGTCACGTAAAACACAGCAAAGGGACTCCAAAAAGAGTCTCCATTTTTTCAAAAAATTGTGGCACAGACACCACTTAAGTGGCATCAATTGCCCCAGAGTTGCTTCAAATGGTTGGTGAGGTGATTTTACCAAATCCTCAAGCTTTTAGTCTCCCCAGGATGACACAGGGGTAGAAAAGTCCTTGCGGATCCATGATTTGTTCATCTTTATGAACGTGAGTCTGTCTACATTCTTAGTGGACAGCCATGTGCACTTATCTGTCAGCACACCACCAGCAGCGCTGAACACACTTTCAGAGAGAACGCTGGCTGCAGGGCATGACAAGATCACCAAGGCGTGAGTGGCGAGCTCTGGCCATTTCTCCACATTGGAAGCCCAAAATGAGCAAGGGTCCAGTGACACAGTCATAGCTTCGATGTTCACTTGGAGATACTCCTGTACCATCCTCTCTAGGCGCTGACTATGTGTCAGACTTCTTGTCTCCGGTGGCCTTGCAAAGGATGGTCTAAAAAAGTGGTGAAACGATTCCACAAAATTGCTGTTACCAGCAGATACTGTGTTACTGTTACGGTTTGAGTGATGAAGACTCGACAGTCCCACGGTTTGCAAGTTAGAACTGTGAGATTCACTACGTGCACCACTGGTGTTTTGTGGAAAAGCACATGTAAGATTCTGCAACAGCCTCTGCTGATACTCCTGCATGCGTGAATCCCTTTCTATAGCAGGAATTATTTCGGCAAATTTACTTTTGTACCGGGGATCTAAAGGCCCCGTCACACTTAGCGACGCTGCAGCGATCCCGACAACGATACGACCTGTCAGGGATCTTTGCTGCGTCGCTATGTGGTCGCTGGTGAGCTGTCAAACAGGCAAGCTCATTAACAATCAGGGGAGCAGCGACATCGTGGAAAGAATCTTTCCACAATGTCCTGCTCCTGGTTACCAGCCTGCTGAAGCAGGAGCAGGCTGGTAACCATGGTAAACATCGGGTTACTAGGGGCACACGCGCACCTAGTAACCCACTGTTTATCATGGTTACGAGCCTGCTACGTTGAGCGGGAGGTTACCGCTCACTTTAGCAGGCTCGTAGCCATGATAAACAGCGGGTTACTAGGTGCGCGTGTGTCCCTAGTAACCCGTTGTTTATCATGGTTACCACTCTGCTACGGTGAGCGGGAGGTTACCGCTCACTTTAGCAGGCTCGCAACCATGATAAACAGCTGGTTACTAGGTGCGTGTGTGCCCCTAGTAACCCGTTGTTTATCATGGTTACCACTCTGCTACGGTGAGCGGGAGGTTACCGCTCACTTTAGCAGGCTCGTAACCATGATAAACAGCGGGTTACTAGGTGCGCGTGTGCCCCTAGTAACCCGATGTTTATCATGGTTACCAGCCTGATCGCTGCTCCCGCTGGTCACACACAGCGATGTGTGCTGACCAGCGGGAGGGCAATGACCAAAAAACGGTCCAGGACATTCTGCAGCGATCAGCGACCTCACAGCAGGGGCCTGATCGCTGCAAAGTTTCACACATAGCGACATCGCTGGTGAGGTCGCTGTTGCGTCACCAAAACCGTGACACAGCAGCGATCTCGCTAGCGATCTCGCTATGTGAGACGGGGGCTTAAGAGTGTGGCAACGCAGTAGTCGGGATTACTTCGAATTCTGACAATCCGAGGGTCATGTTGCAGGTAGTGCAGCAAGAAGGCACTCATGTGTCTTGCGCATCCAGGAGGACCAAGTCCTTGTTGTGTTGGTAGCGAGGTAAGAATCATGCTTCCTTCCTCTGCCCTCTCCCCCCAAACTCGCACAACAGAAATGTGATCAAGGTCTCCCTCATCTGATGAGTCTTACATGCCCATCGCCAGTTCGTCCTCCACTTCTTCCTCGGCTCCTGCACCTTCCTCAACAGTTTGGCTGCTACCATGGGCCCTGGTTAATCCCTCTCCCCCACCCTCCCATGCCTGCCGCCTTGGTGCTGCCGACTGTCTGGACCTTGGAGATGTTATCCCTTCTGCATACGACTCCTCCTCTACTTCCTCCACCTCCTCTTGTCCCACAACCTGACTCTGAATGCTGTTTAACGTGTGCTCCAGCATGTAAATCACCAGAATAGTCATGCTGATAATGGCATCGTCGTCAGCACTAAACATCTTCGTCGCCATTTCAAAACTGTGCAGAAGGGTGTGTGGCGCCCCTGAGGGTTCAGTCGCCACAGAGGTACTGCATCTCACCCAGAGGTGTGGTATCTCACCCTCAGGTAAGGAAGGAGTATGGCTCGGGACCCTAACACCTGCATCCAACACATACCCGCAGTGGGGCTAGGGCGAGATTGCTCCTAAGGGAGAGCACAGTCCAAGGTCCCTAGCTGGCGGGAGGGTCCTATGTAGTGGGTGTGGGTGGAGAAAGCAGCTTAGGGGAGCACATGACAGGGAGAGTATAAATAGGAAGCCATCTTAGAAAGAGCAAGCCAGTCAGAGGAGGAGAAGTGATAGGAGCAGAGGCTCTGCATGAGCTCTGCTCCGGAGGCGGGCCTAGCCTGGGAGGCCCAGGACTGAAGGAGAGAAGAGAGGAGTGGGAGAAGGAAGGCTCCAGGAACCAAAGGGACCCTAGGGGTACGGGCTGTGCAGAAGGCCATCCGTACGCTCGCTGCTACCAGGAGGTAGAGGGGTCAGGCCAGATAAGGGGAACCGATCCCTCAACTAGCGGAGAAACAGCAAGGCTCAACTAGAAACCGGAGGCTGCAGCATTTCATGTACTGCAGGCCAAAGTCCACACCAGTCGCACTAAGAAGGTAGCCACATAGGACCCAGGGGACGGAACACACATCGCCCGCCAAGGGCCGAGGATACCGGATAGAAGTGTCACTTGGTGTGAGGTGCAGGGAGAAGGCCAGAGAAAGGACACACAGAAGGGGGTCCTGCTAAGTACTCCGGAGCTATCTGGGGGTGGACTGAGCCCCTCCCTGAGTACGCACAGCACGACGGGGGAGATTGCTCTGGTACCTGTAATCTGGACTGCAACAACTGTGAGTAAAGATCTTGGGACTGCATCACACGGACTCTCTGTTCATTACTGACTCCCTGCACTACAACCACCATCATCCACCCACACTGCCCTGAAGCTACACTCTTCCTGTGGGGAGTAATAATACCATTGCTGCAAAACCACCAGCTTCAGAGGACTGTTCCGCAGCGGCGGCCCCTTTGGCCGCACTCAACAGGTGGCGTAGTCGGACATTATAAAAACCATATATGCAAATTACCCTTGGATTGACCGCCCTGGGTCACGGACCGGGTCGTCGCCACAGTGACTACAACCCCCAGCGTCTACCGGCCCGGCTCAGGGTACCCCACGGCCCAGGGGGCGCATCAACTTCATAGGTCCCTAATCTGAGACCACTCCTGCAGCATGATTTGCCCTACCTCTGGATCTCGCTGGCCCAGCTATACGTCAGAACGTATTGCATCAGGGCTTGTCGGTGCTGCCACAGTCGCTGCAACATGTGCAGAGTTGAATTCCACTGTGTCGGCACATCGCATTTCAGCCGATGAACTGGCAGGCTCAACGACTTCTGTAGAGATGTAAGTCGTTGAGCTGCGGGATGCGAACGGTGGAAGTGAGCACACAGCGACCGTGCCCTCTGCAGAAGGCCATCTAGTCCGGGATAGTGGGCTAAAAATTGCTGAACAACCAGGTTCAACACGTGAGCCATACAAGGCACGTGTGTGACATTGCCCCGGCGAAGGCCCGCACCCAGGTTTGCAGCATTGTCGCACACGGCCTTCCCTGGTTGCAGGTCCAGTGGAGACAACCATTCATGAAACTGGGTCTCCAGAGCTGACCAGAACTTCTTAGCTGTGTGACTCACATTTCCCAGACATTTCAAAGTAAACACCGCCTGATGTCGTTGAGCCCTGCTGCCAGCATAGTAAGGAGGTGTGCAGGATTCCTTCTGCGCAGTTAGAAAGCGGGTAGCATTACCAGACAGGCTTTGGGTGCAGGTGGAGGACCGAGAGGAGGTTGAGGAGGCAGAAGCAGTGGAGGAACTTCTAGATAAAGAGGATTGACGTACAACTCGTGGGGACGGCAAGACTTGGACAGCAGCCCCTTGTCCTGCTGTCACCATAGTTACCCAGTGCCCAGTCAACGACATGTAACGCCCCTGTCCATGCCTACTCGCCCAAGTGTCTGTGGTGAAATGCACCTTGTCACACACAGAGTTTCTCAAAGAAGCGGTGATGTTGTGTGCGACATGCTGGTGGAGCGCAGGCACACCTTTCTTTGAGAAGTAGTGTCGACTGGGCATCTGGTACTGGGGCACTGCGAAGGACATAAGGTTTCTAAAATCCTCTGTGTCCACCAGGCGGCAAGGCAGCATTTCTGTAGCCAACAGCTTGCAGATGGTGAAATTCAACCTCTTAGCTTTGTCATGGCTAGGAGGAAATGGTCTTTTACTTGTCCACATCTGAGGGACCGAGGGCTGGCTGTTGTGCTTAGACGGGGTTGAGTAGGGTGTCCCCGGCAAACTTGCCGGTCTGTGAGGAAGATACAGACGGAAAAGATAGGTTGCCTTGATCCAAAGGTGGTGCTCTCGATGTTGGAGAGCGCTCAACACCAGCTGGAGTTTCCACTTCCAAATGAAATGATGACCTGCCAATCACACTGGCTGTTGCGGGTAAAGATTTGGCAGGTCTGCATCCAAATACATGTGTGACTGCTGTCCCCCAGTCACAGAGGATGAAGAGGCCGCGGATGGACAAGATGGGGCAGACGGTGGTTGGCCCGGCCCGCTAGGCCGCATTGTAGCACAGTGAGCTTCCCACTGCAACTTATGCTTCATATCCATGTGACGGTTCATGCATGAAGTACTCAAACTATGGATTTTTTGGCCTCTACTTAGCTTTTGGTGACAAATATTACAGATAACACGAGTTGGGTCATCCTTATCGATCTGAAAAAATACCCAGGCTATGCAAGTGATACACCCCTGGGCCGGTGTCGCGCTGCGGAGGCGAGGGCTTACCCGGAGCCGGATCTGGTGAGGGTTGTAGTCTCGTGGCGGTGACCCGGTCCGTGCCCAGGGAGTCAAACTGGACGGCAGTCTATTGGTAGAAAATGGTTGATGACTACGCCACCCGTTGAGTGCAGCCAGGGGGGCTGCTGCTGCAGGGCAGACCGCTGAGGCCGGTGGAAGGATGGTGCAGCGTGTTAGTATAACCCCCAACGGGAGGGGTATGGCCTCAGGGCAGCCGACGTGGATGATGGGGGTAGCAGGAACCACTCAGAGACGGTGCGGTGTAATTCAGGGTCTTTACTGGTAACAACGATAGACCCTCCCGGAGTACTTGCTAGCGAACGGGGCCTGGTCAGTCCTTGAGCAGATGGGATCTCCCCTGGCCAGGCGTAGTTGTAGGCCTCCCAAGCTGACTGTACTCTTCTGGCTACCTTGCTAGAAGCTGATGTAAGTAGCCCACGTCCCTGAGTGTACCGTGTGGTGCTCACCCGTATGGCCGGTGACTCGGGGCCTTCTAATGGCTTCCGCTCCACGATGGCGGTGCTGGTCCCACGCCTGTGACCGGGCCTTCGGGCTTCTGGGCCAGGGGACCTGAAATCCCCTGCCTGACGGATTCTGCTGCTGGGTAGAAGTTAGTCCCCACAGCCTCGGACTCCGGGTCCGGTAAAGAAACTTCTTAGTCAGGGCGAGCTCTGTAGCTGCCAGCCCCTGACTCCTTGTGACTCTGCTGCTTCCTATGCTGCTCTTGTCTCTCCTCTTCCTGGACTGACTAACCCTGCCTCAGCCCCGGGTTTATACAGGGGAAGTTCTTCCCCTCCCAAGGCTGGGCAGGAGGTGTGGCATGCACAGGATCCCTGACCAAAGGACCTCCCACCTGCTCTCAGACATAACATTACGTTACTGTGGCAACCAGACCCCTGGGGTGTCACATTCCCCCCTAGTAAAATTTAGTACTCCGGGACTAAACACATTTAGAAAAATATAACAAGGTAAAAACATTAATAGTTCAATAAGGAAACATATCAAGATGGTTACGGCGTGTCCGCAACCGGGTGCAGTCTCTGAAGAAAGTAAGGTGTCCATTTCACCAACACAGGGAGACGTAACCAGGTAGGGGTCTGTTCTACCCCGAGTCCTTGACAGTCTTTAGTCCATCCTGGGTTACGCTCCAACTATATACACGGATCCCCAGTAAATCCACCAAGGATTCCTAAAAACAACTGAAACACAAAATTATACACAAGCAACAATACACAGATAAACATTATAAAACAACTTAAACATTTAGATCCTCCAACGTGCGGGTAACTGGCCTCTAGTGGCCCTAGTGGACCTACGGAGCTGACTGTCTGGCCCTGAACTACAGGGTGTAGGAGCTGTCAAGGGTAAACTGGGCAGCTGTCTACCGGCTCTTTGTCTCACTAGGGGTACGGCAGGCTCACTATAAGCAGAGGGTTGATTCTCCTGTTCCGCTTGGGTGGAGTCTTCTGCCTCCTGGACCGGCTGCTCTTCCAGCTCTACCCGTTGCTCCGTAGGTTCTTGGGATGATGGTTGGAGGAAGGTGAGTACGGGTACCACAACTGCACCATTGACTTGAGTCCAAGACCGAGGGAAGTCCCCGAGCACGGTACTAACCATATCTTCCCTTTCTTCCACGGGTCGATGGTCTTCCTGTTCCTCCTCAGGGTTCCTCAGTTGTTCGGGACACTTCTTCAGGTGGTCCCGGGATACAATGGCTGTGGTTTCCCCTCCGTCTTTACTGATGGTACAGACCTTCGGGTTCTCGTGGCTTGAGGGCAGTATGGTGTACGGGTCCTTCTCCCACTGGTCGTCCAACTTGTGGAGCCGTCTCTTCCTCTTCAAGACCTGCTCTCCGGGTACCAGGGGAACAGCGGGAGCATACTGGTTGTAAGTCTTCTCTTGTCTTTCCCTAGCCTGACAGAGACTTCGCTCCACGCTCTCCTGTACCTTCCGGTACTGCTGCTGCCTCTCTGTGTCCCAGTCTGTTTCTGGTGAAGTGTCCTCGGGCGTCAGGACTCCCATTTCCAGGTCAACAGGTAACTTACCAGGTCTTGCCCTCATTAGGTAAGCCGGGGTACAGTTGGTGGAACCTACCGGGATGTGGTTGTATAGGTCCACCAGATCGGGCAACTTCTCAGGCCACAGACTGCGTTCTTCCAGGGGCAACGTTTTTAGAAGATCCATTACCACCTGGTTCATTTTCTCACAAAGTCCATTAGTTTGCGGATGGTAGGGTGTCGTCCTTATCTTCCGGCAGCCATACAGATTGCAGAATTCCTGGAAGACCTCCGCTTCAAAGGCAGGTCCCTGGTCCGTCAACACTTGGTCCGGGTACCCGTGTGGACGGCAAAAGTGCTGCTGGAAGGCTCTAGCTGCTGTTTGAGCCGTTAAGTCCTTGACGGGGACGACAACCAGAAACCGGGAGTAATGATCCACGATGGTTAACGCGTAGACGTAGCCACTTCTGCTGGGGGTCAGTTTTACATGATCCAAGGCTACCAGTTCCAACGGTTGCCGGGTGACGATGGACTGCAGGGGAGTCTTCTGGCTGGCCCGGTCCTTCCTTCTCAGATTGCACGGGCCACAGTCTCTGCACCACTTCTCGATGGTTCCCCTCATGCCTACCCAGTGGAACCGCTCGCGCAGCAGGAACTCCAGCTTTTTCCACCCGAAGTGTCCAGCTCCGTCGTGGTATGCCTCCATCACCATGGCTGCGTCTCTTCGTGGCACCACTACTTGCCAGAGTAGTTCATGCGTCCTGGAGTTAACCATTCTGCGGCACAACTTCCCCTTGTAAAGGAACAGTCGACTCTTCTCTGCCCATAGTTGTTTGGCTTCCTCTGGAGCGTCTGATTCCAGGCTAGCCTCCGGGCGAGTCAGCATCTCCTTCACCAGTCGGACGGCAGGGTCGCTGTCTTGCGTTTCCGCCCAGTTGTAGTGAGGTAAGGGGTTCAACGTAGCAGCCTGCTTACTCCTTACCCGGTGGGAATACTGGATAGTCCCATGACGGTGGAACGCAGGGAGTTCAACTTCTTCCAGTCCCTCCGGATCTTCTCCTCCGTCCGGCAGGTTGGGCATCCTGGACAGGGCGTCCGCGTTGGTATTGGAGCGCCCTGCCCGGTATTTGATTGTGAACTCGTAGTTGGACAGACGGGCCATCCACCTCTGCTCCAGGGCACCGAGTCTTGCCGTGTCCAGGTGTGTCAGCGGGTTGTTATCCGTGTATACGGTGAACCGGGAAGAAGCGAGGTAATGCTTAAAGCGCTCGGTGACTGCCCATACCACGGCCAGGAACTCTAGCTTAAATGAGCTATAATTCTCGGGATTCCTTTCGGTGGGTCGCAGTTTTCGGCTGGCATAGGCGATTACTCGTTCTTTCCCCTGCTGAATCTGGGACAGTACGGCTCCTAGCCCGACGTTACTGGCGTCGGTGTAGAGGATGAAGGGCTGGCTATAGTCCGGATACGCCAAGATTTCATCCCCCGTGAGGGCCATCTTCAGCTGGCGGAAGGACTCTTCCTCTAGCTCTTCCCATTTGAAGGGCGGCTTCTGGTTCTTGGCCTTCCGGGACTGGCCTATCAGGAGGTCCTGCATAGGTGCCGCCTTTTTGGTGAAACCGGGAATAAACCTTCGGTAGTAGCCTACCAACCCTAGGAACTGCCGCACTTCTTTTACGCTGGAAGGGCTTGGCCATCCTTTGATTGCGGTGATCTTATCGGGGTCGGGAGCCACTCCGTCAGCGCTCACCACGTGTCCCAGGTATTGCACCTTTGGTTTCAGGAGGTGACACTTGGAGGGTTTCACCTTTAGGCCGTAACTCGCCAGAGCTTCGAACACCTCTGCCAGGTGTTTCAGGTGGTCCTCATAAGTTTTGGAGTATACGATGACATCGTCCAGGTACAACAGGACCGTCTCGAAGTTTCTGTGGCCCAGACAGCACTCCATTAATCGTTGGAAGGTCCCTGGGGCGTTGCAGAGTCCGAACGGCATGCAGGTGAACTCACTAAGTCCCATCGGGGTGGTGAATGCGGTCTTCTCCCGGTCCGCCTCTGCTACAGGAACCTGCCAGTACCCGCTAGTGAGATCCAGGGTAGAGAAGAAGTTAGCAGATCTTAAAGCAGCCAATGACTCCTCTATCCTTGGTAAGGGGTACGCATCCTTGTGTGTGATACGGTTGATTTTCCGGTAATCTACACACATTCTCATGGTGTTGTCTTTCTTTTTGACTAAAACTAGCGGGGCTGCCCAGGGGCTACAGCTATCCCGGATTACCCCAGCCTCCTTCATGTCTCTAAGCATCCCCTTGGCGTGTTGGTAATGTGCAGGGGGTACGGGTCGATACCTCTCTTTTATGGGAGGATGATTTCCCGTGGGGATGCGGTGTTCTACCCCCTTGACTCGCCCGAAGTCTAACGGGTGTTTACTAAACACTCTCTCATACTCCTGAACTACCCGATAGACTCCTTGTTTCTGGTGTGAAGGAGTGGAGTCAGTACCCAAATGTAGTTGCTGACACCAGTCCTCCATGTCTTTCTTAGAGCCGTTACCTTCCTCCGGGTGAGATGGAGGCAAGGGTTCCACAGATTGTATAGAATTTTGATTAGTGGTATATAATTTGGCTAGCGTGGCATACCGGGGCAGGTACACTTCCCTCTCCCCGATATTTATTATGCGAACGGGCACCCTCCCATGGCGTACATTGACCACCCCCCGTGCTGTCAAAATGGTGGGCCTACTGTCTGAGTAAACTGGTTCTACCATTGCCTGGTAATCTCTACCTCTCAGACCAATAGCTGCCCGGCACCAAATCATCATTTCACTTTTTGGGGGCATGGCAATAGGAAAAGGGTCACACATTCTTACGCTACCAATCTCACCGCCGGAGAGTTCCACTTGTTGCCGTTGCATCAGTGCCCGGATTTCTTTCTGGAGCACCCGCTGCTCGCCGGAGCTGGCATTCTTGGCAACCTGCTGTAAAAGGAAAATCACCTCTGCAAGACAATTTTCAATTACATTAGTTCCCAGAGTTATTTTTGGGTGACTCTCATGTTTGTCAATATCTACAATGATCAGTCCCTGTGCGGCCAGTTCGACTCTACCAATTTTGATGGTCACCTCCTTAAATCCGATCTGTGGCACGGGCTGACCATTGCTGGCGATGATACTCAAGTCGTCGTCAGGGTAGCGGGTAATATCCGAGTCATTCCAGTACTGCTTGAAGAGCACGTACGGGATGGTGGTGACCTGTGACCCGGTGTCCAGTAGGGCACTCATGGGAATGCCATCCAGTACCACAGGCAAGACTGGACGTCCTCCCACATATCTGTCGCGCCAGTTCGATGGGCCTGGTGATCTTTTTCCTGGGGGTTGGCCCTCTACCCCAGGTTGTGCCCGTTTAAAGAACAGTACCTTTCCATATGTCCGGGTTGATTGCAGCGGCGGCAGATGGGTCGTCCGTCCTCGCTGTATCGGTCACTGGGTCTTCCTCTGGCCGGTGGGGTCCTCCTTGGTCGACGCCACGGGATGTCCTCCGGTCCGGATGCCAGCTGGATCTTCCCTGGAGTGGAAACCTGTAAAGACTGCACAGTTCGGGTTAGCGCAGCAACGCTTTTAGCTAGCTCTTGGACCTGATGGTGTAGGTCTGGAGCCGGGTCATTGTCCAAAGCCTGCGCATCAGCTCCCACAGGCCCTGCTGACAAGGGCGCCGCCTCCTGGTAGTAAGTGGTAGTGGGGCGTCTGTGGGTCACAACGCCACCTGGTGCCGGTTCTCGGAGCACCCGGATGGCTCTGTCCTTGAACTGTGCAAATTCTAGATGAGGGTCCTGTAAGGCCATTGCCCGCAACTGGGTTCGGTGGGCATTGCAATATAAACCCTCTATAAATTGTTCGGTCAACAGCCTGTCCTCGTTTCCCACTCCATTAGGGTCGGTCTGCTTAATGGCCCTCAGGGCCTCTTGTAGGTTTAGTGCATAGTCCCTTATACTCTCATGCGCTCGCTGCTTGCACCCGTAGAATCTAAGTTTAATCTCGGCTGAGGTGCGGGTATCAAAGGTGTCCTTCAGCCGGGTTAGTATCCCTGCGACAGTCTTCCTCCCAGGTGGCCAGGATTTTACTTCCCTTTTGGCTGCCCCGGTTAGTTGGGCCACCAGGATGCTCACTTTTTGCTCTTCTGTGAGGGGGTACACCTGGAAGAGGCTATCCAGCTTTTCTCTAAAGTCATGCAGGGTATGTGACTCCCCTGAGTACTGGGGTAGCCAAGCTGCTCCCGGGATATAGGGCATGGTGAAGGGCATAACTGCAACAGCGGTAGCGCTGGCGGGGGTTGAGGCAGTGGAGCTCTCCTCCGTATCCGACATCTTCCTCCCCCCTAGTGGACCGTGGCCTACCTTGCGATGATCCTGTTCCGTAGGCCGCGGCTCCGCAGTGGATCGTCAGGGTTGAGGACCTTCCGTCGCGCTCCGGTGACGTCGGCGTCTGCTGGGCTCCTTCCAGGACCTTACGCAACGTCCGGACGTGAGGCGGGGCTTCAGTTCTGGCGCGCTTTCGGAGTCCACGCCCCTCTTCTTCCCGCGCGGCGTCCTCAAGATGGCGTCCAATGGCGGGAAAACTCCACGGATGGCGGGAAGAAGGCAGAAGATGGCGCCGGATGGCGGGAAACTTCACCGATGGCGGGAAGAAGGCTGAAGGTGGCGCCGGATGGCGGGAATCTTCACCGATGGCGGGAATCTTCACCACTGGTAAGTTTGAAAAGTCTCTTTTTCAGGCACGCAGTACCCGGTGGTTGCGGGCACGAGATCCTGCCGACTACGCCAAAGTTGATACACCCCTGGGCCGGTGTCGCGCTGCGGAGGCGAGGGCTTACCCGGAGCCGGATCTGGTGAGGGTTGTAGTCTCGTGGCGGTGACCCGGTCCGTGCCCAGGGAGTCAAACTGGACGGCAGTCTATTGGTAGAAAATGGTTGATGACTACGCCACCCGTTGAGTGCAGCCAGGGGGGCTGCTGCTGCAGGGCAGACCGCTGAGGCCGGTGGAAGGATGGTGCAGCGTGTTAGTATAACCCCCAACGGGAGGGGTATGGCCTCAGGGCAGCCGACGTGGATGATGGGGGTAGCAGGAACCACTCAGAGACGGTGCGGTGTAATTCAGGGTCTTTACTGGTAACAACGATAGACCCTCCCGGAGTACTTGCTAGCGAACGGGGCCTGGTCAGTCCTTGAGCAGATGGGATCTCCCCTGGCCAGGCGTAGTTGTAGGCCTCCCAAGCTGACTGTACTCTTCTGGCTACCTTGCTAGAAGCTGATGTAAGTAGCCCACGTCCCTGAGTGTACCGTGTGGTGCTCACCCGTATGGCCGGTGACTCGGGGCCTTCTAATGGCTTCCGCTCCACGATGGCGGTGCTGGTCCCACGCGTGTGACCGGGCCTTCGGGCTTCTGGGCCAGGGGACCTGAAATCCCCTGCCTGACGGATTCTGCTGCTGGGTAGAAGTTAGTCCCCACAGCCTCGGACTCCGGGTCCGGTAAAGAAACTTCTTAGTCAGGGCGAGCTCTGTAGCTGCCAGCCCCTGACTCCTTGTGACTCTGCTGCTTCCTATGCTGCTCTTGTCTCTCCTCTTCCTGGACTGACTAACCCTGCCTCAGCCCCGGGTTTATACAGGGGAAGTTCTTCCCCTCCCAAGGCTGGGCAGGAGGTGTGGCATGCACAGGATCCCTGACCAAAGGACCTCCCACCTGCTCTCAGACATAACATTACGTTACTGTGGCAACCAGACCCCTGGGGTGTCACACAAGCCCATGCGACCTGAAGAGCCACTACGACTTGTGGTCAGAGGCAGAGTTGTGGTTGAGGATACAGTTGTTGAAGTGCTTCCAGTACTCCGTCTCTGTCCAGGAAGGCGCAACCTAACCTCGTCGTCAATAGCATCTGTGACGCCCAGCTGCTCTTGGTATCACAGATCCTAGAAGAGTGCATTTATGGAATCCTCCACAAGAGGCCCCCATAAACATTCACACATCTCCACCTTCCACCTCAGACCAGCAGAGGGTGCCCATTAGGGATATAAATAGGGAAGGTGGAGCTAGGCAGTTCAGTTCCTCTGAAGAGTTCCTGCAGTAGAGAAGCCTAAGAGAGGTCAGTCTGCAGTGGAGCTCAGTCTAGTCTAGAGAACTCAGTTAATAGTTCAGAAGTGGAGCACGAGGCTCCTGTTAGCTAGATTCAGGGAGCCCAGTTAGAGCTTAAGGTGTGCCGGCGCCATAAGATCGGTGAAGCGCGGCAAGCTGCCGTTAGTGTGTAAAGCCTAGTGAGGGCCTGAGTAGGCCGAATGCGAGTGGAGAGTTAGTACATAGGGGACAGAGGAGCTTAACCAGCTCACCCTGAAGCATTTACCGGACACCAGATCTGAGCTTACCGGGATCTCTATGACCCAGTAAGGCATAACCGAAATCCCTGGAGAACTACAAGTCCCAGGATCGCTAAGGTGCTGATACGTAACAGAGCCAGGAGACGCTTAGGCCCCGCATACTGGGAGCATGAACTCCAAGACAAGGCCCTACCACAAGGTCAGCCAGCGCAGGACAGAGACAAAGTTAGGCCTTTAGAAACGTCCATTACAACCCATTCGAGGAAGCAACTAAACGTCTCAAATAGTGAGCAGGATCTGGAGCACCCCATGGGCAAACAGCGATCTATATAGTATGCTCCTTCCCAGAAGCAGCCCAATAGGTGGACACTATTCGGAGGCACAGGTAGTAATTAACCGGAACGCCGCATCAATGTCTGTTTTGGCCATTCGGGTGACCCTTCCCAACTTCTTGATCCGCCTGATTGCCTTGTCAAAGGATGTACAGTATATACTACTGTACTTGGTTCCGCGTCGATGTTGTCGTTTACGGACCTGCCCCTTGGATATGACAATTAGTGGATTAGTCCGAATGTATTGGGTTCCGTTTTTGGCACAACTCACAACGGGGATACCACTACGTCTTGTAAGGAAAGTGTTCTAAATGGAACCGCCATTCTACCTAAAGATATTTCTTTTTTTAATTTTCTTGTCACGACGTCTGGGTGTTGGTAGGCTGATTTTAGATTTTTACTCCAGCCTTTCTTGATTTTAGAAGGGCATGACATGCCTATATCTGTGTCTCCCCCTCCTTTTACTCCTCCACCTCTTTTCTTTTCGCATGACTATATGTACTTGTAACTTTTCCATGTGTTAGTTATGTCTTCTGAGCAGTTTGTCAGCTTTTGGACACCTTTGAAGTGTTTTCTATGTGTTTTCTATGTGTTTCTATGTGTTTTTGTTTGCCTGCCATTGGTTTTAACGGTGTTCGTAGGTGTTCGACGAACAGTTTGGCGAACATACGGGTGTTCGACGAACCGAACCGAACTCGAACACTACGAGGGTGGCTCAACACTACACAGGAGCACTTGGCAGAGCAAGTGCTTCTGTGCATGGAGGACTCGGGAGAGATAGCTGCCAACCAAACCATTGGTGTGATAGTTATCTATTGAGTACTGGGCCCTTTAGGCTCCAGGATCACATAACAATAGCCTAGTACTGTAAGCATAAGCTTGGAAGACAGTGCAAACACTGCAATGATTTCACTAGTTTCTACAGTGTGGAAATCATGGGAAAGTATACTTTATTGCAGAAAGTCATTCAACACATGCCCTGTCCTTTGGTAAAAATGAGAAATATACTTAAAAATTATTTTATTAGCTTCTTAGAAACAAGTAGCAAATTCCAGCAATGTTAGTGCCAGCGCATGCTGATGGAGAGGTGGCTTTCAGTCTTTTGGCAAGGTACAAATCTCAAGGATAATATCTGTAATAATTGAAAGCATCGATATCAGTAAAATAAATATATAGTAGTGTGCAAAAGTTTTAGGCAAGTGTGGAAAAAATGCTGCAAAAAAAAGTAAGAATGTTTAAAAAAAAAAAAAGAAATAGAAGTGTTAATGGTTTATATTAGTTAACAAAGTGCCTCACTGTTGCCTGTAGACAATCATTATCATACCACTCTTCATCCCTTCGGCAAATAAATTGCCTTCTGTTACAAATAAATATTTTACATTTTGATTCTTCACCCCAGAGCACCTTCTGCCGTTTTAGTTGAGTCACTTGACCTTCTTTCAATGTAGAAGGTAGGGTTTTTGCCCGCTATTCTTTTATAAAGACCACTTCTGACCAAAGTTCTCTGAACAGTAGATGGGTGTAGCTGTGTCCTACTGGTTGCTGTCTGAGCTACTGCCAAAGTTGTAAATTTTCCGATATCGAAGGGAAACATGATGTGCATTAAGTTGCCTTGGCTAACCACTGAATCTAGGGTCTTCTACATGGCCCATCTCTTGGTGGGTCTTCAAAAGAGCATATCTTGAAACAAATTATTTGATAGCAGCAGGAATAAAACAGAAGCAAAAACGGAACACTTGTCTTGGTAACAAGTCCTCTTTAAAGGGTTTGCCTCAACTTAGAATGCAGTCACCTGTCCACGGAATAAGTGATAACTTGCTGATCACTTGGGGTCCCCTAATGTTCCTGAGAAATGGGTCTCTGAAGTGCCCGATTGAAAGGAGCAATTGACACGCATATACACCACTTCTGAATTTATTCTTTGGGACTTCCGAAGATGGTAGCTGTCCAAACAATGAGCCAAACTTTTGTTCAACTGACAGTCATCTAATGTGTATGCTGGCAACCTTAACCCCTTCACGCCGTGGCCCTTTTCCATTTTTGCACTTTCGGTTTTTACTTCTCTTCTTACCAGAGCCATAACTTTTATATTTTTTGGTCAATATGGCCATGTAAGGGCTTGTTTTTTGCGGGACGAGCAGTAGTTTTGAACAACATCATTGGTTTTACCATATCGTGTACTGGAAAACGGGAAAAAAAATCCAAGTGTGGTGAAATTGCAAAAAAAAAAGTGCAATTTCACAAATGTTTTTTTTTTTTTTACCCATGTTCATTAAATGCTAAAACTGACCTACCATTATGATTCTATAGGTCATTACGAGTTCATAGATACCAAACATGTATAAGTTCTTTTTTATTTAAGTGGTAAAAAAAAATCCAATGCTTGTTAAAAAAAAAAAAGTCACCATGTTCCAAGACCATTTCTAGGGAAATGGACGGACGGTTTTAATGTTACCATTTTGGGGTAGATACAATTTTTTAATCGCCCGTTATTGCATTTTATTTCAATGCTGTGGCGACCAAAAAACCCCGTAATTTTGGCATTTTGATTTTTTTCTCTCGTTACGCCATTTACTGATCCGATTAATTATTTTTATATATTGATACATTGGGCGACTCTGAAAGCCGCAATGCCAAATATGTGTGTATTTAATTTTTTTGTAATTGTTTTGTATGGGCGAAAGGGGGTGATTTGAAGTTTTATATTTTTTGAAAACTTTTTTTCACTTTACACAAGCTTCAATAGTCTCCATGGGGGACTAGAAGCTGCGATCATCCTATAGCCTGTGCTACACACAAGAGGGCTTCAGCCCTGCTGTGTGTAGCAGAAATGCTCACCTGCTATGAGCACTGACCGCTGGGCGACGCTCATGACATCTTGGCAATGACAACTGCAGGGGTCTCCTGCAGACCCTGCAGGGGTCATCTGTCATGTCCCTGGAAAGGTTCCGGGCTCATCGTCGGAGCCCGCCTCAAAGGGCTCCCCCGCACCGCACCGCACCGCACATGTATGGCGCATGTCGTGAAAGGGTTAAAGACTGTCATTTTCATTTAATAACTCAATAGTACACATAAAAATAAGAAACTTTGTAATATATGTCGTAACAAAGAAATCAGCTTCTGTCTCCACAAAAACTAAGCTTTTATTTTAAAAATTCTCAATTAATAGGTAAAATCTGTATTCAGTGAAGACAGATGTTTACATTTAATATAGGAGATGTCAGCTACTCCTGATGAGATCCTATGTAGATCGGAGGAGGAGGAGGAGGAGGGAGGAGTTAGAGGCAGAGCTCCTCCCATCTCCCCCACACTCCCATTTACTTAGGAGATATTAGCTGCTCCTGATAAGATCCTATGTAGATCGGAGGAGGAGGAGGAGGGAGGAGTTAGAGGCAGAGCTCCTCCCACCTCCCCCACACTCCCATCTACTTAGGAGATATCAGCTGCTCTTGATAAGATCCTATGTAGATCGGAGGAGGAGGAGGAGGAGGGAGGAGTTAGAGGCAGAGCTCCTCCCACCTCCCCCACACTCCCATCTACTTAGGAGATATCAGCTACTCCTGATGAGATCCTATGTAGATCAGAGGAGGAGGAGGAGGGAGGAGTTAGAGGCAGAGCTCCTCCCACCTCCCCCACACTCCCATTTACTTAGGATATATCAGCTGCTCCTGATAAGATCCTATGTAGATCGGAGGAGGAGGAGGATGGAGGAGTTAGAGGCAGAGCTCCTCCCACCTCCCCCACACTCCAATCTACTTAGGAGATATCAGCTGCTCCTGATAAGATCCTATGTAGAGAGGAGGAGGGAGGAGTTAGAGGCAGAGCTCCTCCCACCTCCCCCACACTCCCATCTACTTAGGAGATATCAGCTGCTCCTGATAAGATCCTATGTAGATCGGAGGAGGAGGAGTTAGAGGCAGAGCTCCTCCCATCTCCCCCACACTCTCATCTACTTAGGAGATATCAGCTGCCCCTGATAAGATCCTATGTAGATCGGAGGAGGAGGAGGAGGGAGGAGTTAGAGGCAGAGCTCCTCCCACCTCCCCCACACTCCCATCTACTTAGGAGATATCAGCTGCTCCTGATAAGATCCTATGTAGATCGGAGGAGGAGGAGGAGGGAGGAGTTAGAGGCAGAGCTCCTCCCACCTCCCCCACAATCCCATCTACTTAGGAGATATCAGCTGCTCTTGATAAGATCCTATGTAGATCGGAGGAGGAGGAGGAGGAGGGAGGAGTTAGAGGCAGAGCTCCTCCCACCTCCCCCACACTCCCATCTACTTAGGAGATATCAGCTACTCCTGATGAGATCCTATGTAGATCAGAGGAGGAGGAGGAGGGAGGAGATAGAGGCAGAGCTCCTCCAGCCTCCCCCACACTCCCATTTACTTAGGATATATCAGCTGCTCCTGATAAGATCCTATGTAGATCGGAGGAGGAGGAGGAGGGAGGAGTTAGAGGCAGAGCTCCTCCCACCTCCCCCACACTCCCATCTACTTAGGAGATATCAGCTGCTCCTGATAAGATCCTATGTAGATCGGAGGAGGAGGAGGGAGGAGTTAGAGGCAGAGCTCCTCCCACCTCCCCCACACTCCCATCTACTTAGGAGATATCAGCTGCTCTTGATAAGATCCTATGTAGATCGGAGGAGGAGGAGGAGGAGGGAGGAGTTAGAGGCAGAGCTCCTCCCACCTCCCCCACACTCCCATCTACTTAGGAGATATCAGCTACTCCTGATGAGATCCTATGTAGATCAGAGGAGGAGGAGGAGGGAGGAGTTAGAGGCAGAGCTCCTCCCACCTCCCCCACACTCCCATTTACTTAGGATATATCAGCTGCTCCTGATAAGATCCTATGTAGATCGGAGGAGGAGGAGGATGGAGGAGTTAGAGGCAGAGCTCCTCCCACCTCCCCCACACTCCAATCTACTTAGGAGATATCAGCTGCTCCTGATAAGATCCTATGTAGATCGGAGGAGGAGGAGTTAGAGGCAGAGCTCCTCCCACCTCCCCCACAATCCGATCTACTTAGGAGATATCAGCTGCTCCTGATAAGATCCTATGTAGATCGGAGGAGGAGGAGGAGGGAGGAGTTAGAGGCAGAGCTCCTCCCACCTCCCCCACACTCCCATCTACTTAGGAGATATCAGCTGCTCCTGATAAGATCCTATGTAGATCGGAGGAGGAGGAGGAGTTAGAGGCAGAGCTCCTCCCACCTCCCTCACACTCCCATCTACTTAGGAGATATCAGCAGCTCCTGATAAGATCCTATGTAGATCAGAGGAGGAGGAGGAGGAGGAGTTAGAGGCAGAGCTCCTCCCACCTCCCCCACAATCCCATCTACTTAGGAGATATCAGCTGCTCCTGATAAGATCCTATGTAGATCGGAGAAGGAGGAGGAGGGAGGAGTTAGAGGCAGAGCTCCTCCCACCTCCCCCACACTCCCATCTACTTAGGAGATATCAGCTGCTCCTGATAAGATCCTATGTAGATCGGAGGAGGAGGAGGAGGGAGGAGTTAGAGGCAGAGCTCCTCCCACCTCCCCCACACTCCCATCTACTTAGGAGATATCAGCTGCTCCTGAAAAGATCCTATGTAGATGGGAGCGTGGGGGAGGTGGGAGGAGCTCTGCCTCTAACTCCTCCTCCTCCGATCTACATAGGATCTTATCAGGAGCAGCTGATATCTCCTAAGTAGATGGGAGTGTGGAGGAGGTGGGAGGAGCTCTGCCTCTAACTCCTCCCTCCTCCGATCTACATAGGATCTTATCAGGAGCAGCTGATATCTCCTAAGGAGATGGGAGTGTGGGGGAGGTGGGAGGAGCTCTGCCTCTAACTCCTCCTCCTCCGATCTACATAGGATCTTTTCAGGAGCAGCTGATATCGCCTAAGTAGATGGGAGTGTGGGGGAGGTGGGAGGAGCTCTGCCTCTAACTCCTCCCTCCTCCTCCGATCTACATAGGATCTTATCAGGAGCAGCTGATATCTCCTAAGTAGATGGGAGTGTGAGGGAGGTGGGAGGAGCTCTGCCTCTAACTCCTCCCTCCTCCTCCTCCGATCTACATAGGATCTTATCAGGAGCAGCTGATATCTCCTAAGTAGATGGGAGTGTGGGGGAGGTGGGAGGAGCTCTGCCTCTAACTCCTCCCTCCTCCGATCTACATAGGATCTTATCAGGAGCAGCTGATATCTCCTAAGTAGATAGGAGTGTGGGGGAGGTGGGAGGAGCTCTGCCTACAACTCCTCCCTCCTCCTCCGATCTACATAGGATCTTATCAGGAGCAGCTGATATCTCCTAAGTAGATGGGAGTGTGGGGGAGGTGGGAGTAGCTCTGCCTCTAACTCCTCCCTTTCCTCCTCCTCCGATCTACATAGGATCTTATCAGGAGCAGCTGATATCTCCTAAGTAGATGGGAGTGTGGGGGAGGTAGGAGGAGCTCTGCCTCTAACTCCTCCCTCCTCCTCCTCCTCCCCCGATCTACATAGGATCTTATCAGGAGCAGCTGATATCTCCTAAGTAGATGGGAGTGTGGGGGAGGTGGGAGTAGCTCTGCCTCTAACTCCTCCCTTTCCTCCTCCTCCGATCTACATAGGATCTTATCAGGAGCAGCTGATATCTCCTAAGTAGATGGGAGTGTGGGGGAGGTAGGAGGAGCTCTGCCTCTAACTCCTCCCTCCTCCTCCTCCTCCCCCGATCTACATAGGATCTTATCAGGAGCAGCTGATATCTCCTAAGTAGATGGGAGTGTGGGGGAGGTGGGAGTAGCTCTGCCTCTAACTCCTCCCTTTCCTCCTCCTACGATCTACATAGGATCTTATCAGGAGCAGCTGATATCTCCTAAGTAGATGGGAGTGTGGGGGAGGTGGGAGGAGCTCTGCCTCTAACTCCTCCTCCTTCTCCGATCTACATAGGATCTTATCAGGAGCAGCTGATATCTCCTAAGTAGATGGGAGTGTGGGGGAGGTGGGAGGAGCTCTGCCTCTAACTCCAACCTCCTCCTCCTCCTCCAATCTACATAGGTTCTTATCAGGAGCAGCTGATATCTCCTAAGTAGATGGGAGTGTGGGAGAGGTGGGAGGAGCTCTGCCTCTAACTCCTCCCTCCTCCTCCTCCGATGTACATAGGATCTTATCAGGAGCAGCTGATATCTCCTAAATAGATGGGAGTGTGAGGGAGGTTGGAGGAGCTCTGCTTCTAACTCCTCCCTCCTCCTCCTCCAATCTACATAGGATCTTATCAGGAGCAGCTGATATCTCCTAAGTAGATGGGAGTGTGGGGGAGGTGGGACGAGCTCTGCCTCTAACTCCTCCCTCCTCCTCCTCCTCCAATCTACATGGGATCTTATCAGGAGCAGCTGATATCTCCTAAGGAGATGGGAGTGTGGGGGAGGTGGGAGGAGCTCTGCCTCTAACTCCTCCATCCTCCTCCTCCTCCGGTCTACATAGGATCTTATCAGGAGCAGGTGATATCTAAGTAGATGGGAGTATGGGGGAGGTGGGAGGAGCTCTGCCTCTAACTCCTCCCTCCTCCTCCTCCTCCGATCTACATAGGATTTTATCAGGAGCAGCTGATATCTCCTAAGTAGATGGGAGTGTGGGGGAGGTGGGAGGAGCTCTGCCTCTAACTCCTCCCTTCTCCTCCCATCTACATAGGATCTTATCAGGAGCAGCTAATATCTCCTAAGTAGATGGGAGTGTGGGAAGGTGGGAGGAGCTCTGCCTCTAACTCCTCCCTCCTCCGATCTACATAGGATCTTATCAGGAGCAGCTGATATCTCCTAAGTAGATGGGAGTGTGGGCGAGGTGGGAGGAGCTCTGCCTCTAACTCCTCCCTCCTCCTCCTCCTCCTCCTCCGATCTACATAGGATCTTATCAGGAGCAGCAGTAATCTCCTAAGTAGATGGGAGTGTGGGGGAGGTGAGAGGAGCTCTGCCTCTAAATCCTCCCTCCTCCTCCTCTGATCTACATAGGATCTTATCAGGAGCAGCTGGTATCTCCTAAGTAGATGGGAGTGTGGGGGAGGTGGGAGGAGCTCTGCCTCTAACTCCTCCCTCCTCCTCCTCTGATCTACATAGGATCTTATCAGGAGCAGCTGATATCTCCTAAGTAGATGGGAGTGTGGGGGAGGTGGGAGGAGCTCTGCCTCTAACTCCTCCATCCTCCTCCTCCTCCTCCGATCTACATAGGATCTTATCAGGAGCAGCTAATGACGCGCCCCCTGGGCCTGTGCTGCTGCTGCTGTGCAGGGGAATACCCGGAGCCGGATCGCTGTGGGTTGTAGTTCTCCGTGGCGGTGACCCGGTCCGTGCCCAGGGCGGTCAAACCAGTGGCAGTCTAAATGCTGTAATAAGTGTCCGACTACGCCACCCGTGGATTGCGGTCAGTGGGGACCGCCGCTGCGCTGCCGACCGCTGAGGCTGATGTTGGTTGCGCAGCCGAGTATGGGATAACTCCCCACGGGAGGAGTATTGCCTCAGGGCAGCTAGTGTGAGAGATGATGGGGGTGATCTTGTGAGGGCCCCAGTGCTAATGGTGCTGGTGCGACAAGGAATCACAGAGACGTGTGGTGCAGTTCAGGGTCTTTACTGATGGTACAAGGCAGACCCTCCCGGGAGTACTGGCTAGTATAAGGGGCCTGGTCAGTCTGCGAGCAAGCAGGAGTTCCCCTGGCCAGGTGGAGTTGTAGGCCTCCCCGTTAATCTGCACTCTTCCTGGCTACCTTGCTGTCAGCGGTTACAAGTAGCCCACGTCCCTGAGTATACCGTGTGGTGCTCACCCGTATGGCTGGTGACTTGGGGCCTTCTGTTAGCCTCCGCTCCTGGATGGCGGCGCTGGTCCCTTCTTTGTGACTGAGCCTCCGGGCTTCTATGGCCAGAGGACCTGGAATCCCCTGCCGGCTGGTTTCTGCTGCTGAGTGTATATCAGTCCCCACAGCCTCGGACTCCTGTGTCCGGTTTTAGTGTCCTCGTCCAGGGCGAGCTCTGCTCAGCTCCAGCCCCTGGACTTCAGCTACTGCTCCTCCAGAGCTCCTGATCTCACTTTCCCTCTCCAGACTCTGACTGCTCTAATCCCGCCCCAGACTCAGTTTAAAAGTGCAGATTCCTCCCCTCCCAGGTCTGGGCGGACCGTGTTGCATGTTTAGGGATCCTGACCAGAGAAACCTCCCACTTGCTCTCAGACATAATATCTCTATTACTGCGGCAACCAGACCCCTGGGGTGCCGCACTAATATCTCCTAAGTAGATGGGAGTGTGGGGGAGGTGGGAGGAGCTCTGCCTCTAACTCCTCCCTCCTCCTCCTCCTCCTCCAATCTACATAGGATCTTATCAGGAGCAGCTGATCTCTCCTAAGTAGATAGGAGTGTGGGGGAGGTGAGAGGAGCTCTGCCTCTAACTCCTCCCTCCTCCTCCTCTGATCTACATAGGATCTTATCAGGAGCAGCTGATATCTCCTAAGTAGATGGGAGTGTGGGGGAGGTAGGAGGAGCTCTCCCTCTAACTCCTCCTCCTCCTCCGATCTACATAGGATCTTATCAGGAGCAGCTGATATCTCCTAAGTAGATGGGAGTGTGGGGGAGGTGGGAGGAGCTCGGCTTCTAACTCCTCCTCCTCCTCCGATCTACATAGGATCTTATCAGGAGCAGCTGATATCTCCTAAGTAGATGGGAGTGTGGAGGAGGTGGGAGGAGCTCTGCCTCTAACTCCTCCCTCCTCCTCCTCCTCCTCCGATCTACATAGGATCTTATCAGGAGCAGCTGATATCTCCTAAGCAGATGGGAGTGTGGGGGAGGTGGGAGGAGCTCTGCCTCTAACTCCTCCTCCTCCTCTGATCTACATAGGAACTTCACTGTAACCTCCACCACTCTTCCACTGGGCATTGATATTGTCTTTTTATTCCACAGCGACCTCCACCACTCTTCCAATGGGCATTAAAACCGCATTGTTAAGCTACTGTGTCCTCCACGTCTCTTCCATTGGGCATTTATATTTTCTTTTTATTCCACTGCGACCTCTACCACTCTTCCAAGGGGCATTAAAACCGTCTTTTTAAGCTACTGTCACCTCCACGTTCCTTCGAAGGGGCATTAAAACCGTCAATTTAAACCACTCTGAACTCCACATCTCTTGCAAGGGGCATTAATATTGTCTTTTTATTCCAATGTAACCTCTAGCACTCTTCCAAGGGGCATTGATATTGTCTTTTAATTCCACTGCAACTTACACCTCTCTTCCGAGGGGCATTAAAACCGTCTTGTTAAGCTACTGTGACCTCCATGTCTCTTTAACGGTGCATTGATATTGTCTTTTTATTCCACTGTAACCTCAACCACTCTTCCAAGGGGCATTGATATTGTTTTTTTATTCCACTGGGACCTTCACCACTCTTCCAAGTGGCATTGATATTGTCTTTTAAATCCACTGCGACCTCCACCACTTTTCCAAGGGGCATTAAAACCGTATTGTTAAGCTACTGTGACCTCTACGTCTCTTCCAAGGTGCATTAAAACCGTCAATTTAAACCACTCTGAACTCCACAGCTCTTGCAAGAGGCCTTGATATTGTCTTTTTACTCCACTGTAACCTACAGCACTCTTTCAAGGGACATTGATATTGTCTTTTTATTCCACTACGACTTCCACCACTCTCCCAAGGTGCATTGAAAACATCTTTTTTAGCTACTGTAACGTCCATGTCTATTCCACAGGGCATTGATATTGTCTTTTTATTCCACTGTATCCTCCACCACACTTCCAAAGGGCATTGATATTGTCTTTTTAATACACTGTGACCTCCACCACTCTTCCAAGAGGCATTAAAACAGTCTTTTTAAGCTACTGTGACCTCCACATCTCTTCCAAGGGGCATTTAAACCGTCTGGTTAAACCACTCTGAACTCCACAGCTCTTCCAAGGAGCATTGATATTGTCTTTTTATTCCACTGTAACCTCCACCATTCTTCCAAGGGCTATTGATATTGTCTTTTTAATGCACTGCGACCTCCACCACTCTTCCAAGGGACATTAAAACCATCTGGTTACACCACTCTGAACTCCATAGCTCTTTCAAGAGGCATTGATATTGTCTTTTTATTTCACTGTAACCTCCACTACTCTTTCAAGCGGCATTGATATTGTCTTTTTATTCCACTGTGACCTCCACCACTCTTCCAAGGGGCATTAAAACTGTCTTGTTAAGCTACTGTGCCCTCCACATGTCTTCCACGGGGCATTGATATTTTCTTTTTAATCCACTGTGACCTCCACCACTTTTCCAAGGGGCATTAAAACCGTCTTGTTAATCTACTCTGACCTCCACGTCTAGTCCAAGGGGCAATAAAACCATCTGGTTAAACCACTCTGAACTCCGCAGCTTTTCCAAGGGGCATTGGTATTGTCTTTTTATTCCACTCTAACCTCTACTACTCTTCCAAGGGGCATTGACATTGTCTTTTTATTCCACTGTGACCTCCATCATTCTTCCAAGGGGCATTGATATTGTTTTTTATTCCACTGCCACCTCCACCACTCTTCCAAGGGGGATTGATGTTGTTTTTTTAATCCACTGCGACCTCCACCAATTTTCCAAGGGGCATTAAAAACGTCTTTTTAAGCTACTGTGACCTCCACGTCACTTCCAATGGGCATTAAAACCATCTGGTTAAACCACTCTGAACTCCACAGCTCTTCCAAGGGGCATTGACATTGTCTTTTTATTCCACTGCGACCTCCACCATTCTTCCAAGGGGCATGAAAATTGTCTTGTTAAGCTACAGTGACCTCCACATCTCTTCCACGGGGCATTGATATTGTCTTTAAATTCCACTGTAACCTCCACCACTCTACCAAGGGGCATTGATATTGTAATTTTATTCCACTGCGACCTCCACCACTCTTCCAAAGGGCATTGATATTGTCTTTTTAATCCACTGCGACCTCCACCACTCTTCCAAAGGGCATTAAAACCGTCTTGTTAAGCTACTATGACCTCCACGTCTCTTCCACGGGGCATTGATATTGTTTTTTTATTCCACTGCGACCTCCACCACTTCTCCTCGGGGCATTGATATTGTCTTTTTAATCCACTGCGACCTCCACCACTCTTCCAAGGGGCATTAAAACCGGATGGTTAAACCAATCTGAACTCCACAGCTCTTCCAATGGGCATTGATATTGTCTTTTTATTCCACTGTATCCTCCACCACTCTTTCATGGGGCATTGACAGTGTCTTTTTATTCCACTGCGACCTCCAACACTCTTCCAAGGGGCATTAAAACCGTCTTGTTAACCTACTGTGACCTCCATGTCTCTTCCACAGGGCATTGATATTGTCTTTTTACTCCACTGGAACCTCCAACACTCTTCCAAGGTGCATTGATATTGTCTTTTTATTCCACTGAGACTTCAACCACTCCTTCAAGGAGCATTGACATTGTCTTTTTAATCAACTTCGACCTCCACCACTCTTCCAAGGGGCATTAAAACGGATTTGTTAATCTACTGTGACATCCACGTGTCTTCCAAGGGGCACTAAAACCGTCAATTTAAACCACTCTCAACTCCAAAGCTCTTGGAAGGGGCTTTGATATTGTTTTTTATTCCACTGTAACCTCCAGCACTCTTACAAGGGGCATTGATATTGTCTTTTTATTCCACTGTGACTTTCACCTCTCTTCCAAGGGATATTAAAACCATCTTGTTAAGCTACTGTGACATCCCCATCTCTTTCACAGGGCATTGATATTGTCTTTTTATTCCACTCTAAACTCCACCACTCTTCCAAGGGGCATTGATATTGTCTTTTTATTCCACTGCCACCTCCACCACTCTTCCAAGGGGCATTGATATTGTCTTTTTAATCTACTGCGACCTCCACCACTTTTCCAATGGGCATTAAAACATCTTTATAAGCTACTTTGACCTCCACGTCAATTCCACGGGGCATTAAAACCATCATTTTAAACCACTCTGAACTCCACAGCTCTTGCAAGGGGCATTGATATTGTCTTTTTATTCCAATGTAACCTCCAGCACTCTACCAAGGGGTATTGATATTGTCTTTTTATTCCACTGCAACTTCCACCTCTCTTCCAAGGGGCATTAAACCGTCTTGTTAAGCTACTGTGACCTCCACGTCTCTTTCACGGGGCATTGATATTGTCTTTTTATTCCACTGTAACATCCACCACTCTTTCAAGGGGCATTGATATTGTCTTTTTATTCCACTGGGACCTTTACCACTCTTCCAAGTGGCATTGATATTGTCTTTTTAATCCACTGCGACCTCCACCATTCTTCCAAGGGGCATTAAGACCATATTGTTAAGCTACTCTGACCTCCCCGTCTCTTCCAAGGTGCATTAAAACCGTCAATTTAAACCACTCTGAACTCCACAGCTCTTGCAAGAGGCATTGATATTGTCTTTTTATTCCACTGTAACCTACAGCACTCTTTCAAGGGGAATTGATATTTTCTTTTTATTCCACTACGACTTCCAACACTCTCCCAAGGTGCATTAAAAACATCTTGTTTAGCTACTGTAACGTCCATGTCTATTCCACGGGGCATTGATATTGTCTTTTTATTCCACTGTATCCTCCACCATTCTTCCAAGGGGTATTGATATTGTCTTTTTATTCCCCTGTGACGTCCACCTCTCTTCTAAGGGGCATTGGTATTGTCCTTTAAATCCACTGCGACCTCCACCACTCTTCCAAGAAGCATTAAAACAATCTTGTTAAGCTACTGTGACCTCCACATCTCTTCCAAGGGGCATTAAAACCGTCTGGTTAAACCACTCTGAACTCCACAGCTCTTCCAAGGGGCATTGATATTGTCTTTTTATTCCACTGTAACCTCCACCATTCTTCCAAGGGGTATTGATATTGTCTTTTTAACGCACTGTGACCTCCACCACTCTTCAAAGGGGCATTAAAACCATCTGGTTAAACCACTCTATACTCCATAGCTCTTTCAAGAGGCATTGATATTGTCTTTTTATTTCACTGTAACCTTCACCACTCTTTCAATGGGCATTGATAATGTCTTTTTATTCCATTGCGACCTCCACCACTCTTCCAAGGGGCATTAAAACTGTCTTGTTAAGCTACTGTGACCTCGACGTGTCTTCCACGGGGCATTGATATTGACTTTTTAATCCACTGTGACCTCCACCACTTTTACAAGGGGCATTAAAACCCTCTTGTTAATCTATTGTGACCTCCTCGTCTCTTCCAAGGGGCAATAAAACCATGTGGTTAAACTACACTGAACAGCTCTTCCAAGGGGCACTGGTATTGTCTTTTTATTCCACTCTAACCTCCACCACTCTTCCAAGGGGCATTGACATTGTCTTTTTATTCCACTGCGACCTCCATCATTCTTCCAAGGGGCATTGATATTGTCTTTTTATTCCACTCCCACCTCCACAACTCTTCCAAGGGGCATTGATATTGTCTTTTTAATCCACTGCGACCTCCACCACTTTTCCAAGGGGCATTAAAAACGTCTTTTTAAGCTACTGTGACCTCCACGTCACTTCCAATGGGCATTAAAACTGTCTGTTTAAACCACTTTGAACACCACAGCTCTTCCAAGGGGCATTGGAATTGTCTTTTTATTCCACTCTAACCTCCACCACTCTTCCAAGGGGCATTGACATTGCCTTTTTATTCCACTGCGACCCCCACCATTCTTCCAAATGGCATTGATATTGTCTCTTTAATCCACTGCGACCTCCACCACTCTTTCAAAGGGCATTAAAACCATCTTGTTAAGCTACTGTGACTTCCACATCTCCTCCACGGGGCATTGATATTGTCTTTAAATTCCACTGTAACCTCCACCACTCTACCAAGGGGCATTGATATTGTATTTTTATTCCACTGTGACCTCCACCACTCTTCCAAATGGCATTGATATTGTCTTTTTAATCCACTGCGACCTCCACCACTCTTCCAAGGGGCATTAAAACCATCTTGTTAAGCTACTGTGACCTACACGTCTCTTCCACGGGGCATTGATATTGTCTATTTATTCCACTGCGACCTCCACCACTCTTCCTCGGGGCATTGATATTGTCTATTTATTCCACTGCAACCTCCACCATTCTTCCAAGGGGCATTAAAACCGTCTGGTTAAACCACTCTGAATTCCACAGCTCATCAAAGGGGCATTGATATTGTCTTTTTATTCCACTGTAACCTCCACCACTCTTCCTATGGGAATTGATATTGTCTTTTTATTATTATTATTATTATTAATTATTATTATAGCCCCATTTATTCCATGGCGCTTTACATGTGTTAGGAATATACATAACAAAAGCATTTACATAATCTTAACAAAACGAGTCAGCGACTGGAACAGGACAAGCGAGGACCCTGCCCTGTCTCTGGGGGAGACAGGTTTTGGATGGCTTTGTATGCCATGGTTAGAGTTTTGAACTGGATTCTCTGGGCAATGGGGAGCCAGTGAAGAGAATGACAGAGAGGAGAGGCCGGGGAATAGCGGGGGGAGAGGTGAATTAGTCGAGCAGCAGAGTTTAGGATAGATTGGAGAGGCGCAAGAGTGTTGTACGGGAGGCCACGGAGCAGGAGGTTGCAGTAGTTGAGGCGGGATATGATGAGGGCATGCACTAGTGTTTTTGCAGAGTCTTTGCTGAGGAATGCACGGATCCGGGAGATATTTTTGAGTTGAAGTAGGAAGGAAGTGGAAAGGGCTTGGATATGTGGCTTGAAGGAGAGATCAGATTCCAGGGTTACTCCAAGGCAGTGAGCTTGTGGGACTGGGGAGAGTGAACAGCCATTGACGTTGATGTCTAGGTCAGATGGGGATGTGAATGAGATGGTGGAAAGATGATGAACACTGTTTTATCCATGTTGAGTTTTCGAAATCTGTCAGAGAAGAAGGATGACATGGCGGACAGAAATTGTGGGATTTTGGTTAGTAGAGAGGAGATATCGGGTCCAGAGAGGTAGATCTGTGTGTCGTCAGCATAGAGTAGATGCTGAAAACCGTGAGACTCTATGAGCTGTCCCAGGCCAAAGGTGTAGATGGAGAAGAGCAGAGGTCCTAGAACTGAACTTTGGGGGACACCGACAGATAGGGGGCGAGATGAGGAGGTGGTGCGTGAGTGGGAGACGCTGAATGTCCTGTCTGTTAAGTATGAGGAGATCCAAGATAGAGCCAAGTCCGTGATGCCAAGAGATGAGAGAATCTGGAGTAAGAGGGAATGGTTCACTGTGTCCAAGGCAGATGACATGTCCAGAAGGAGGAGGATGGAGTAGTGTCGCTTGGATTTGGCATTTAGTAGGTCGTTGGTGACTTTGGTCAGGGCAGTTTCAGTCGAGTGATGCGGTCGGAAGCCAGATTGCAGGCGGTCGAAGAGGGAGCAGGAGGAGAGGTGGGAGGACAGTTCAAGGTGGACATGTTGTTCTAGTAGTTTTGAGGCAAAGGGGAGGAGTGATATGGCGCGGTAGCTAGTCAGAGACGAAGGGTCAAGGGAGGGCTTTTTGAGGATGGGTGTGATTGCGGCATGTTTGAAACATGGGGGGAAGACACCGGTTGTTAGTGACAGATTGAAGAGGTGGGTTAGTGTTGGGTTGAAGACTGTGGTAAGGTTAGTGATGAGGTGGGATGGGATTGGGTCAAGTTCGCAGCTGGTGAGGTGTGATTTGGAGAGTAAAGAGGAGACTTGACCTTCTGTAATGGTGGAGAAGTGGGTGTTTGGAGGAGGAGGGTTGAATAGATATGAGGAGGGGTTGTGTGGACTTTAGGCAAAAGTTTTGTCTGATGGTGTCAATCTTCTGTTTGAAGAATGAGGCAAAGTCGGCGGCTGAGATGTGAGAAGAGGGAGGAGGTGCTGGGGGACGAAGGAGAGAGTTGAAAGTGTTAAATAGCTGTTTAGGGTTGTGAGATAGGGAGGATATGAGAGATGAGAAGTAGGTTTGTTTTGCTGTAGTGAGTGCGGACTTGAAATTAGTGAGGGATTGCTTGAATGCGATGAAGTGCTCGATGGAGTGAGACCTTTTCCATGACCGCTCCGCAACCCTGGAGGCCCGGCGCAGTTCTTTAGTAAGTTTAGTGTGCCAGGGTTGCCTGTTGAATGTGCGAGATGTGGTGTGTGTGAGAGGGGCGATCGAGTCAAGAGCTGCAGCTATTGTGGTGTTATATGAAGCAGCAGCAACGTCTGCATCGTGTAAGGAATTTATGTCTGTAAGAGGGAGGAGGGATTCAGAGAGTGAGTGTAAGTCAAGGTGTTTGAGATTTCTGCGAGGGTATGCAAGTTTGTGGAGTGGAGATTGTTGCCCCGGGTAGGAGAGAGAAGAGAATGTAAGTAGGTTGTGATCAGAGAGAAGGAGAGGTGAGTTAGAGAGTTTAAATAGGGAACAGAGGCGGGTGAAGATGAGGTCCAGTGTGTGGCCATCTTTGTGGGTGGGTGTGGAAGACCATTGAGTGAGTTCGAAGGAGGAAGTGAGAGATTGGAACTTAGAGACAGACGAGTGGGAAGTGTTAATGGGGATGTTGAAGTCACCCATTATGATAGTGGGGAAGTCAGTGGAGAGGAAGTGAAGCAGCCAGGTGAAGTGGTCTAAGAAGGTGGTGGCTTGCCCTGGGGGTCGGTAAACGACGGCCAGTTGGAGGTTGGAGGGGGAATAGATGCGCACACAGTGCACCTCAAAAGAGGGGAGTGTAACGGAGGGTGGCAGTGGGATTTGGGTGAAAGCGCAGTGTTCTGATAGGAGAAAACATACGCCTCCGCCATGTTTGCCGTTGGGGCGGGGGGTGTGGGAAAGATGGAATACGCCATATGAAAGTGCAGCTGGGGAGGCTGTGTCAGAAGGGGTGAGCCAGGTTTCAGTGATGGCGAGGAAGGAAAGTTTGTTTGTAATGAAAAGATGAAGGAAAGTTTGTTGCAGACAGAGCGAGCGTTCCATAGAACTCCTGTTAGAGCAACTAAGGGAGTGGGGATTGGTTGGATGGGTATGAGGTTAGAAGGGTTGCGACAGTTTGTGGAAGGTCGTGGATAGGAGGAAGAAGTAACTGTGTGGATATGGCGAGGAGGACCAGGATTTGGAGAGATATCTCCAGCAGTGAGGAGGAGCAGAGAAAGTGTTAGCAGGTGGGAGCAAGAGAGAGCATGAGGTGGCTGTCTGTGTTTGGAGATCCAGGATTGAATGTTTAGGAATAATTTGGAGGAGGAGGTGAGATGAATGGGGAGGATGGAGGGAGAGATGAAGAGTTTCTTACTAGGTGTAGGGATTTGAGGGGTTACTAGAAAGTGGAGGACTATAGAGCAAAAAGTGATAGCTAACAGAAACATAGTTAAAAGAGAGAAAGTGGTCAAAGTGTTGGTTACCTGACTCCTGCCCTTACTAAATGCCTCTGAAATAACTGCCACTTATCTCTGAAGCCACTTTGCACAAGAAGACACGTGCACACCCCAGCATAAGTGCACCCCTTACATAGCTTCTAAATATATAGGGCACATTAAACTATCAGGTGAAGGGCATTGTGGGAGCTGCATATGGCTAAATTAGCAGCTGGTCGTCTCACCAGGAGATGGCTGGGAGATTAAACACAGAGCTAGGACTCTAGTCTCTGCAGTTTAGCACCTCTAAAAATCAGATAAGCTCTATAGTGGGGAAGGGACAGACATAATGTGGGTATTGAATGGAGTGGGACAGATAAAGCAGAGAAGTTATGCAGAGCATGTACCAGTGAGGTGAATCAGCAAAGCAGAGCATTATATTACAGCAGACGCAGCAAGCAGAGAAGTTATGCAGAGCATGTACCAGTGAGGTGAATCAGCAAAGCAGAGCATTAGATTACAGCAGACACAGCAAGCAGAGAAGTTATGCAGAGCATGTACCAGTGAGGTGAATCAGCAAAGCAGAGCATTAGATTACAGCAGACACAGTAAGCAGAGAAGTTATGCAGAGCATGTACCAGTGAGGTTATTCCACTGCGACCTCCACCACTGTTCTAAGGGGCATTAAAAATGTCTTGCTAAGCTACTGTGACCTCCACGTCTCTTCCAAGGGGCATTAAAACCGTCTTGTTAAGCTACTGTGACCTCCAAGTTTCTTACACAGGGCATTGATATTGTCTTTTTATTCCTCTGTAACCTCCACCACTCTTCCAAGGGGCATTGATATTGTCTTTTTATTCCACTGTAACCTCCACCAATCTTCCAAGGGGCATTGATATTGTCTTTTTATTCCACTGCGACCTCCACCACTCTTCTAAGCCGCAGTAATATT
The DNA here is from genome assembly GCF_046119375.1 of Phyllobates terribilis. NCBI lineage: Eukaryota > Metazoa > Chordata > Amphibia > Anura > Dendrobatidae > Phyllobates > Phyllobates terribilis. Next base: position 27,579,910 of record NW_027362775.1, read on the forward strand.
GCTTTTAAATCCACAACGATCTCCAAAACTCTTCCAAGGGGCATTAAAACAGCTTTCTTAAGCTACTGTGACCTCCTCGTCTCTTCCAAGGGGCATTAAAACCATCTGGTTAAACACTCTGAACTCCACAGCTCTTACCAGAGGCATTGATATTGTCTTTTTATTCGACTGTGACATCCACCACTCTTCCAAGCAGCATTGATATTGTCTTTTTATTCCACTGCGACCTCCACCACTCTTCCAAGGGGCATTGATATTGTCTTTTTAATCAACTGCGACCTCCACCTCTCTTCCACGGGGCATTAAAACTGTCTTGTGTAGCTACTGTGACCTCCATGTCTCTTCCACGGGGCATTGATATTGTCTTTTTATTCCACTGCGACCTCCACCACTCTTCCAAGGGGCATTGATATTGTCTTTTTAATCCACTGCGACCTCCACCACTCTTCCAAGGGGCTTTTATATTGTCTTTTTAATCCACTGTGACATCCACGTCTCTTCCAAGGGAGCATTAAAACCGTGAATTAAAACAACTCTGAACTCCACAGCTCTACCAAGGAGCACTGGTATTGTCTTTTTATTCCACTCTAACCTCCACCGCCCTTCCAAGGGGCATTGACATTGTCTATTTATTCCATTGCGACCTCCACCACTCTTCCAAGGGGCATTAAGACCATCTTGTTAAGCTACAGTGACCTCCACAACTCTTCCATGGGGCATTGATATTGTCTTTTTGTTCCACTGTGACCTCCACTACTCTTCCAAGTGGCATTGATTTTGTCTTTTTAATCCACTGCAACCTCCACCACTCTTCCAAGGGGCATTAAAGCCGTCTTGTTAAGCAACTGTCACGTCCATGTCTATTCCATGGGGCATTGATATTGTCTTTTTATTCCACTGCGACCTCCACCACTCTTCCAAGGGGCATTGATATTGTCTTGTTAATCCACTGCGAACTCCACCACTCTTCCAAGGGGCATTAAAACCGTCTTGTTATGCTACTGTAACGTCGACTTCTCTTCCAAGGGGCATTAACACCATCTGGTTAAACCACTCTGAACTCCACAGCTCTTCCAAGGGGCATTTGTATTAACTTTTTATTCCACTCTAACCTCCACCACTCTTCCAAGGTGTATTGACATTGCCTTTTTATTCAACTGCGACCTCCACCACTGTTCCAAGGTGCATTAAAACCATATTGTTAAGCTACAGTGACCTCCACAACTCTTCCATGGGTCACTGATATTGTCTTTTTATTCCACTGTAACCTCCACCAATCTTCCAAGGGGCATTGATATTGTTTTTTTATTCCACTGCGACCTCCACCACTCTCCCAAGGGGCATTAAAACCGTCTTGTTAAGTTACTGTGACCTCTACTTCTCTTCCAAGAGAATCCGTCTGGTTATACCACTCTGAAATCCACAGCTCTTCCAAGGGGCATTATTATTGTCTTTTTATTCCACTGTAACCTCCACCACTCTTCCAAGGGGCATTGATATTGTCATTTTATTCCACTGCGACCTCCACCAGTCCTCCAAGAGGCATTAAAACCATCTTGTTAAGCTACTGTGACCTCCACGTCTCTTCCACGGGGCATTGAAATTGTCTTTTTATTCCACTGTAAACTCCACCACTCGTCCAAGGGGCTCTGATATTGTCTTTTTATTCCATTGCAACCTCCACCACTCTTCCAAGGGGCATTGATAATGTCTTTTTATTCCACAGCGACCTCCACCACTCTTCCAACGCTCATTGATATTGTCTTTTTAATCCACTGCGACCTCCACCACTCTTCCAAGGGGCATTAAAACCGTCTTGCTAAGCTACTGTCACCTCCACGTCCCTTCCAAGGGGCATTAAAACCGTCAATTTAAATCACTCTGAATTCCGTAGCGATTCGAAGGGGTATTGATATTGTCTTTTTATTCCAATGTTACCTCCAGCACTCTTCCAAGAGGCATTGATATTGTCTTTTTATTCCACTGCAACTTCCACCTCTCTTCCAAGGGGCATTAAAATCGTCTTGTTAAGCTACTGTGACCTCCACGTCTCTTTCACGGGGCATTGATATTGTCTTTTTATTCCACTGTTACCTCCACCACTCTTCCAAGGGGAATTGATATTGTCTTTTTATTCCACTGGGACCTTCACCACTCTTCCAAGTGACATTGATATTGTCTTTTTAATCCACTGTGACCTCCACCACTCTTCCAAGAGGCATTAAAACTGTCTGGTTAAACCACTCTGAACTCCGCATCTCTTCCAAGGGGAATTGATAATGTCTTTTTATTCTACTGTAACCTCCACCCTTCTTCCAAGGGGTATTGATATTGTCTTTTTAATGCACTGCAACCTCCCCCACTCTTTCAAGGGGCATTAAAACCATCTGGTTAAACCACTCTGAACTCCATAGCTCTTTCAATAGGCATTGATATTGTCTTTTTATTTCACTGTAACCTCCACCACTCTTTCAAGGGGCATTGATATTGTCTTTTTATTCCACTGTGACCTCCACCACTCTTCAAAGGGGCATTAAAACTGTCTTGTTAAGCTACTGTGACCTCCACGTGTCTTCCACGGGGCATTGATATTGTCTTTTTAATCCACTGTGACCTCCTCCATTTTTCCAACGGGCATTAAAACCGTTTTGTTAATCTACTGTGACCTCCACGTTTCTTCCAAGGGGCAATAAAGCCATCTGGTTAAACCACTCTGAACTCCACAGCTCTTCCAAGGGGCATTGGTTTTGTCTTTTTATTCCACTTTAACCTCCACCACTCTTCCAAGGGGCATTGACATTGTCTTTTTATTCCACTGCGACCTCCACCATTCTTCCAATGGGCATTAAAACTGTCTTGTTAAGCTACAGTGATCTCCACATCTCTTCCACTGGGCATTGATATTGTATTTAAATTCCACTGTAACCTCCACCACTCTACCAAGGGGCATTGATATTGTCTTTTTATTCCACTTCGACCTCCATCATTCTTCCAAGGGGCATTGATATTGTCTTTTTATTCCACTGCCACCTCCACCACTCTTCCAAGGGGCATTGATATTGTCTTTTTAGTCCACTGTGACCTCCACTACTTTTCCAAGGGGCATTAAAAACATCTTTTTAAGCTACTGTGACCTCCATGTCACTTCCAATGGGCGTTAAAACCGTCTGGTTAACCACTCTGAACTCCACAGCTCTTCCAAGGGGCATTGGTATTGTCTTTTTTTTTCCACTCTAACCTCCACCACTCTTCCAAGGGGCATTGACATTGTCTTTTTATTCCACTGCGACCTCCACCATTCTTCCAAGGGGCACTAAAACTGTCTTGTAAAGCTACAGTGACCTCCACATCTCTTCCACGGGGCATTGATATTGTATTTAAATTCCACTGTAACCTCCACCACTCTACCAAGGGGCATTGATATTGTATTTTTATTCTACTGCTACATCCACCACTCTTCCAAAGGGCATTGATATTGTCTTTTTAATCTACTGCGACCTCCACCACTCTTCCAAAGGATATTAAAACCATCTTGTTAAGCTACTGTGACCTCCACGTCTCTTCCACGGGGCATTGATATTGTCTTTTTATTCCACTGCGACATCCACCACTCTTCCTCGGGGCAATAATATTGTCTTTTTAATTCACTGCAACCTCCACCACTCTTCCATGTGGCATTAAAACCCTATTGTTAAGCTACTGTGACCTCCACGTCTCTTCCAAGGGGCATTAAAACCGTATGGTTAATCCAATCTGAACTCCAAAGATCTTCCAAGGGGCATTGATATTGTCTTTTTATTCCACTGTATCCTCCACCACTCTTCCAAGGGGCATTTGTATTGTCTTTTATTCCACTCTAACCTCCACTACTCTTCCAAGGGGCATTGACTTTGTCATTTTATTCCACTGCGACCTCCACCATTCTTCCAAGGGGCATTAAAACTGTCTTGTTAAGCTACAGTGACCTCCACATCTCTTCCACGGGGCATTGATATTGTCTTTAAATTCCACTGTAACCTCCACCACTCTACCAAGGGGCATTGATATTGTATTTTTATTCCACTGCGACCTTCACCACTCTTCCACGGGGCATTGATATTGTCTTTTTATTCCACTGCGACCTCCACCACTCTTCCTCGGTGCATTGATATTGTCTTTTTAATCCACTGCAACCTCCACCACTCTTCCATGTGGCATTAAAACTGTCTTGTTAAGCTACTGTGATCTCCACGTCTCTTCCAAGGGGCATTAAAACCGTATGGTTAAACCAATCTGAACTCCACAGTTCTTCCAAGGAGCATTGATATTGTCTTTTTATTCCACTGTATCCTCCACCACTTTTCCAAGGGGCATTGATATTGTCTTTTTATTCCACTGCGACCTCCACCACTCTTCCAATGGGCATTAAAACCATCTGGTTAAACCACTCTGAACTCCATAGCTCTTTCAAGAGGCATTGATATTGTCTTTTTATTTCACTGTAACCTCTACCACTCTTCCAAGGGGCATTGATTTTGTCTTTTTATTCCACTGCGACCTTAACCACTCTTCCAATGGACATTGATATTTTCTTTTTAATCCACTGAGACCTCCAACACTCTTCCAAGGGGCATTAAAACCATATTGTTAAGCTACTGTGACCTCCACGTCTCTTCCAAGGTGCATTAAAACCGTCAATTAAAACCAATCTGAACTCCACAGCTCTTGCAAGAGGCATTGATTTTGTCTTTTTACTCCACAGTAACCTACACCACTCTTCCAATGGGCATTAATAATGTCTTTTAATTCCACTGTGTCCTCCACGTCTCTTCCAAGGGGCATTGATATTGTCTTTTTATTTAATTGGAACCTCCACCACTCTTCCAAGGGGCATTTATATTGTCTTTTTATTCCACTGTAACCTCCAACATTCTTCCAAGGGACATTGATATTGTCTTTTTATTCCACTGTAACCTCCACCACTCTTCCAATGGGCATTGATATTGTCTTTTTTATCCACTGTGACCTCTACCACTCCTCCAAGGGCATTAAAACAATCTTGTTAAGCTATTGTGACCTCCACGTCTCTTCCAAGGGGCATTAAAACGGTCTGGTTAAACCACTCTGAACTCCACAGCTCTTCCAAGGGGCATTGATACTGTCTTTTTTTTCCACTGTAACCTCCAAAACTCTTCCAATGGGCATTGATTTTGTCTTTTTATTCCACTGCGACCTTAACCAGTCTTCCAATGGGCGTTGATATTGTCTTTTTAATCCACTGCGACCTCCACCACTCTTCCAAGGGGCATTGATATTGTCTTTTTAATCCACTGTGACCCCCACGTCTCTTCCAACGGGCATTAAAACCGTCAATTTAAACCACTCTGAACTCCAAAGCTCTTCCAAGGAGCACTGGTATTGTCTTTTTATTCCACTCTAGCCTCCACCACTCTTCCAGGGGCATTGACATTGTCTATTTATTCCACTGCGACCTCCACCACTCTTCCAAGGGGCATTAAGACCATCTTGTTAAGCTACAGTGACCTCCACCACTCTTCCATGAGGCAATGATATTGTCTTTTTATTCCACTGTAACCTCCACCACTCTTCCAAGCGGCATTTATATTGTCTTTTTATTCCACTGTAACCTCCACCACTCTTCAAGATGACATTAAAACCGTCTTGATAAGCTACTGTCACGTCCATGTCTATTCCACGGGGCATTGATATTGTCTTTTTATTCCACTGTAACCTCCACCACTCTTCCAAGTGGCATTGACATTGTCTTTTTATTCCACTGCGACCTCCACCACTCTTCCAAGGGGCATTATAACCATATTGTTAAGCTACAGTGACCTTCACATCTCTTCCACTGGGCATTGACATTGTCTTTTTATTCCACTGTAACCTCCACCAATCTTCCAAGGGGCATTGAAATTGTTTTTTTATTCCTCTGCGACCTCCACCACTCTTCCAAGGGGCATTAAAAAAGTCTTGTTAGGTTACTGTGACCTCCACGTCTCTTCCAAGGAGCGCTAAAACCGTTTGGTTATGCCACTCTAAACTCCACAGCTCTTCCAAGGGGCATTATGATTGTCTTTTTGATCCACTGCGACCTCCATCACTCTTCCAAGGGGCATTAAAACCATCTTGTTAAGCTATTGTGACCTCAACGTCTCTTCCACGGGGCATTGATATTGTCTTTTTATTCCACTGTAACCTCCATCACTCTTCCAAGGGGCATTGATATTGTCTTTTCATTCAACTGTAACCTCCACCACTCTTTCAAGGGGCATTGATACTGTCTTTTTATTCCACTGCGACCTCCACCACTCTTCCAAGGGGCATTACAACCGTCTTGTTAAGCTACTGTCACCTCCACGTCCCTTCCAAGGGGCATTAAAACAGTCAATTTAAACCACTCTGAACTCCACAGATCTTGCAAGGGGCATTGATATTGTCTCTTTATTCCAATGTAACCTCCAGCACTCTTCCAAGGGGCATTGATATTGTCTTTTTATTCCACTGCAACTTCCACCTCTCTTCCAAGGGGCATTAAAACCGTCTTGTTAAGCTACTGTGACCTCCACGTCTCTTTCACGGGTATTTGATATTGTCTTTTTATTCCACTGTAACCTCCACCACTCTTCCAATGGGCATTAATATTGTCTTCTTATTCCACTGGGAACTTCACCACTCTTCCAAATGGCATTGATATTGTCTTTTTAATCCACTGCGACCTCCGCCACTCTTCCAAGGGGCATTAAAACTGTATTGTAAAGCTACTGTGACCTCCACATCTCTTCCAAGGTGCATTAAAACAATCAATTGAATCCACTCTGAACTCCACAGCTCTTGCAAGAGGCATTGATATTGTCTTTTTACTCCACTGTAACCTACAGCACTCTTTCAAGGGGCATTGATATTGTCTTTTTATTCCACTACGACTTCCACCACTCTCCCAAGGTTCATTAAAAACATCTTGCTTAGCTACTGTAATGTCCATGTCTATTCCACGGGGCAGTGATATTGTCTTTTTATTCCACTGTATCCTCCACCACTCTACCAAGGGTTATTGATATTGTATTTTATTCCACTGCGACTTCCATCTCTCTTCTAAGGGGCATTGATATTGTCTTTTTAATCCACTGCGACCTCCACCACTCTTCCAAGAGACATTAAAACAGTCTTGTTAAGCTACTGTGACCTCCACATCTCTTCCAAGGGGCATTAAAACCGTCTGGTTAAACCACTCTGAACTCCACAGCTCTTCCAAGGGGCATTGATATTGTCTTTTTATTCCACTGTAACCTCCACCATTCTTCCAAGGGGTATTGATATTGTCTTTTTAATGCACTGCTACCTCCACCACTCTTCCAAGGGGCATTAAAACCTTCTTGTTAAACCACTCTGAACTCCACAGCTCTTTCAAGAGGAATTGATATTGTCTTTTTATTTCACTGTAACCTCTACCACTCTTTCAAGGGGCATTGATATTGTCTTTTTATTCCACTGCGACCTCCACCACTCTTCCAAGGTGCATTAAAACTATCTTGTTAAGATACTGTGACCTCCACGTCTCTTCCAAGGGTCATTAAACCGTCTGGTTAAACCACTCTGTACTCCACAGCTCTTCCAAGAGGCATTGATATTGTCTTTTTATTCGACTGTAACCTCCACCACTCTTCCAAGGGGCATTGATATTGTCTCTGTTTTCCACTGCGACCTCCACCACTCTTCCAAGGGGATTTGATATTGTCTTTTTAATCAACTGCGACCTCCACCTCTCTTCCAAGGGGCATTTAAACCGTCTTGTGAAGCTACTGCGACCTCTACGTCCCTTCCACGGGGCATTGATATTGCCTTTTTATTCTAGTGCGACCTCCACCACTTTTCCAAGTGGCATTGATATTGTATTTTTAATCCACTGCGACCTCCACCACTCTTCAAAGGGGCATTGATATTGTCTTTTTAATCAACTGTGACCTCCACCTCTCTTCCAAGGGGCATTAATATTGTCTTTTTAAAACACTGCGACCTCCACCACTCTTCCAAGGGTCATTGATATTGTCTTTTTATTCCACTGTAACTTCCACCACTCTTCCAAGGGGCATTAATATTGTCTTTTTATTCCACTGCGACCTCCACCACTCTTCCAAGGGTCTTTGATATTGTCTTTTTATTCCACTGTAACCTCCACCACTCTTCCAAGGGGCATTGATATTGTCTTTTTATTCCACTGCGACCTCCACCACTCTTCCAAGGGTCATTGATATTGTCTTTTTATTGCACTGTAACCTCCACCACTCTTCCAACGGGCATTGATATTGTCTTTTTATTCCACTGCGACCTCCACCACTCTTCCAATGGTCATTGATATTGTCTTTTTATTCCACTGTAACCTCCACCACTCTTCCAAGGGGCATTGATATTGTCTTTTTATTCCACTGCGACCACCACCTCTCTTCCAAGGGGCATTAAAACCATCTTGTTAAGCTACTGTGACCTCCAAGTCTCTTCCACAATGCATTGATATTGTCTTTTTATTCCACTGCGACCACCACATCTCTTCCAAGGGGGATTGATATTGTCTTTTCATTCGACTGTAACATCCACCACTCTTCCAAGTGGCATTGATATTGTCTTTTTATTCCACTGCGACCTCCACCACTCTTCCAAGGGGCATTGATATTGTCTTTTTAATCCACTGCGACCTCCACCACTCTTCAAAGGGACATTGATATTGTCTTTTTAATCTACTGTGACCTCCACGTCTCTTCCAAGGGGCATTAAAACCGTCAATTTAAACCACTCTGTACTACACAGCTCTTCCAATCTGCACTGGTATTGTCTTTTTATTCCACTCTAACCTCTACAACTCTTCCAAGAGGGATTGACTTTTTATATTAATTGCACTGCGACCTCCACCACTCTTCCAAGGGGCATTAAGACCTTCTTGTTAAGCTACAGAGACTTCCACAACTCTTCCATTGGGCATTGATATTGTCTTTTTACTCCACTGTAACCTCCACCACTCTTTCAATGGGCATTGATTTTGTCTTTTTATTCCACTGCGACCTCTACCACTCTTCCAATGGGCATTAATATTGTCTTTTTAATCCACTGCAACCTCCACCACTCTTCCAAGGAGCATTAAAGCCATCTTGTTAAGCTACTGTCATGTCCATGTCTATTCCACGGGGCATTGATATTGTCTTTTTATTCCACTGTAACCTCCACCACTCTTCCAAGTTGCATTGACATTGTCTTTTTATTCCACTGCGACTTCCACCTCTCTTCTAAGGGGCATTGATATTGTCTTTTTAATCCACTGCGACCTCCACCACTCTTCCAAGGGGAATTAAAACAGTCTTGTCAAGCTACTGTGACCTCCACGTCCCTTCCAAGGGGCATTAAAACCGTCTGGTCAAACCACTCTGAACTCCATAGCTCTTCCAAGGGGCATTGATATTGTCTTTTTATTCCACTGTAACCTCGACCACTCTTCCAAGGGGCATTGATTTTGTCTTTTTATTCCACTGCGACCTCCACCACTCTTCCAATGGGCATTGTTATTGTCTTTATAATCCCCTGCAACCTCCACCACTCTTCCAAGGGGCATTAAAACCGTCTTGTTAAGCTACTGTGACCTCCACGTCCCCTCCACGGGGCATTGATATTGTCTTTTTATTCCACTGCGACCTCCACCACTCTTCCAAGGGACATTGATATTGTCTTTTTAATCCACTGCGAACTCCACCACTCTACCAAGGGGCATTAAAACCGTCTTGTTATGCTACTGTGACGTCGACTTCTCTTCCAAGGGGCATTAAAACCATCTTGTTAAACCACTCTGAACTCCACAGCTCTTCCAAGGGGCATTTGTATTGTCTTTTTATTCCACTCTAACCTCCACCACTCTTCCAAAGGGCATTGACATTGTCTTTTTATTCCACTGCTTCCTCCACCACTCTTCCAAGGGGCTTTAAAACCATATTGTTAAGCTACAGTGACCTCCACATCTATTCCACGGGGCATTGATATTGTCTTTTTATTCCACTGTTACCTCCACCAATCTTCCAAGGGGCATTGATATTGTTTTTTTATTCCACTGCTACGTCCACCACTCTTCCAAGGGGCATTAAAACCGTGTTGTTAAGTTACTGTGACCTCCACGTCTCTTCCAAGGAGCATTAAAACCGTCTCGTTATACCACTCTGAACTCCACAGCTCTTCCAAGGGGCATTATTATTGTCTTTTTATTCCACTGTAACCTCCACCACTCTTCCAAGGGGCTTTGATATTGTCTATTTATTCCACTGCGACCTCCACCAGTCTTCCAAGAGGCATTAAAACCGTCTTGTTAAGCTACTGTGACCTCCACGTCTCTTCCACGGTGCATTGAAATTGTCTATTTATTCCACTGTAAGCTCCACCACTCGTCAAGGGGCATTGATATTGTCTTTTTATTCCACTGCGACCTCCACCACTCTTCCAAGGGGCATTGATAATGTCTTTTTATTCCACTGCGACCTCCACCACTGTTCCAAGGGGCATTAAAACCGTCTTGTTAAGCTATTGTGACATCCACATATCTTCCACGGGGCATTGATATTGTCTTTTTATTTAACTGTAACCTCCACCACTGTTCCAAGGGGCATTGATATTGTCTTTTTATTCCACTGTAACCTCCATCACTCTTCCAAGGGGAATTGATATTGTCTTTTTATTCAACTGTAACCTCCACCACTCTTCCAAGGGGCATTGATATTGTCTTTTGATTCCACTGCGACCTCCACCACTCTTCCAAGGGGCATTCATATTGTCTTTTCAATCCACTGCAACCTACACCACTCTACCAAGGAGCATTAAAACCGTCTTGTTAAGCTACTGTCACCTCCACGTCACTTCCGAGGAGAATTAAAACCGTCAATTTAAACCACTCTGAACTCCACAGCTCTTGCAAGGGACATTGATATTGTCTTTTTATTCCAATGTAACCTCCAGCACACTTCCAAGGGGCATTGATATTGTCTTTTTATTCCACTGCAACTTCCACCTCTCTTCCAAGGGGCATTAAAACCGTCTTGTTAAGCTACTGTGACCTCAACGTCTCTTTCACGGGGCATAGATATTGTCTTTTTATTCCACTGTATCCTCCACCACTCTTCCAAGGGGCATTGATATTGTCTTTTTATTCCTCTGGGACCTTCACCACTCTTTCAAGTGGCATTGATGTTGTCTTTTTAATCCACTGCGACCTCCACCACTCTTCCAAGGGGCATTAAAACCGTATTGTTAAGCTACTGTGACCTCCACGTCTCTTCCAAGGTGCATTAAAACCGTCAATTTAAACCACTTTGAACTCCACAGCTCTTGCAAGAGGCATTGATATTGTCTTTTTACTCCACTGTAACCTACAGCACTCTTTCAAGGGGCATTGATATTGTCTTTTTCTTCCACTACGACTTCCACCTCTCTTCCAAGGGGCATTAAAACAGCCTTGTTAAGATACTGTGATCTCCACGTCTCTTTCACGGGGCATTTATATTGTCTTTTTATTCCACTGTATCCTCCACCACTCTTCCAAGGGGCATTGATATTGTCTTTTTATTCCACTGGGACCTTCACCACTCTTCCAAGTGGCATTGATATTGTCTTTTTAATCCACTGCGACCTCCACCACTTTTTAAAGGGGCATTAAAAGCGTCTTGTTAATATACTGTGACCTCCACGTCTCTTCCAAGGGGCAATAAAACCATCTGGTTAAACCACTCTGATCTCCACAGCTCTTCCAACGGGCATTGGTATTGTCTTTTTATTCCACTCTAACCTCCACCACTCTTCAAAGGGGCATTGACATTGTCATTTTATTCCACTGCGACCTCCATCATTCTTCCAAGAAGCATTAAAACCGTCTTGTTAAGCTACTGTGACCTCCACATCTCTTCCACGGTGCATTGAAATTGTCTATTTACTCCACTGCGACCTCCACCACTCTTCCAAGGGGCATTGATAATGTCTTTTTATTCCACGCGACCTCGACCACTGTTCCAAGGGGCATTAAAACCGTCTTGTTAAGCTATTGTGACATCCACATCTCTTCCAACGGGCATTGGTATTGTCTTTTTATTTAACTGTAACCTCCACCACTGTTCCAAGGGGCATTGATATTGTCTTTTTATTCCACTGTAACCTCCATCTCTCTTCCAAGGGGAATTGATATTGTCTTTTTATTCAACTGTAACTTCCACCACTCTTCCAAGGGGCATTGATATTGTCTTTTGATTCCACTGCGACCTCCACCACTCTTCCAAGGGGCATTCATATTGTCTTTTCAATCCACTGCGACCTACACCACTCTACCAAGGGGCATTAAAACCGTCTTGTTAAGCTACTGTCACCTCCACGTCACTTCCGAGGAGAATTAAAACCGTCAATTTAAACCACTCTGAACTCCACAGCTCTTGCAAGGGACATTGATATTGTCTTTTTATTCCAATGTAACCTCCAGCACACTTCCAAGGGGCATTGATATTGTCTTTTTATTCCACTGCAACTTCCACCTCTCTTCCAAGGGGCATTAAAACCGTCTTGTTAAGCTACTGTGACCTCAACGTCTCTTTCACGGGGCATAGATATTGTCTTTTTATTCCACTGTATCCTCCACCACTCTTCCAAGGGGCATTGATATTGTCTTTTTATTCCTCTGGGACCTTCACCACTCTTCCAAGTGGCATTGATGTTGTCTTTTTAATCCACTGCGACCTCCACCACTCTTCCAAGGGGCATTAAAACCGTATTGTTAAGATACTGTGACCTCCACGTCTCTTCCAAGGTGCATTAAAACCGTCAATTTAAACCACTTTGAACTCCACAGCTCTTGCAAGAGGCATTGATATTGTCTTTTTACTCCACTGTAACCTACAGCACTCTTTCAAGGGGCATTGATATTGTCTTTTTATTCCACTACGACTTCCACCTCTCTTCCAAGGGGCATTAAAACAGCCTTGTTAAGATACTGTGATCTCCACGTCTCTTTCACGGGGCATAGATATTGTCTTTTTATTCCACTGTATCCTCCAGCACTCTTCCAAGGGACATTGATATTGTCTTTTTATTGCACTGTAACCTCCACCACTCTTCCAACGGGCATTGATATTGTCTTTTTATTCCACTGCGACCTCCACCACTCTTCCAATGGTCATTGATATTGTCTTTTTATTCCACTGTAACCTCCACCACTCTTCCAAGGGGCATTGATATTGTCTTTTTATTCCACTGCGACCACCACCTCTCTTCCAAGGGACATTAAAACCATCTTGTTAAGCTACTGTGACCTCCAAGTCTCTTCCACAATGCATTGATATTGTCTTTTTATTCCACTGCGACCACCACATCTCTTCCAAGGGGGATTGATATTGTCTTTTCATTTGACTGTAACATCCACCACTCTTCCAAGTGGCATTGATATTGTCTTTTTATTCCACTGCGACCTCCACCACTCTTCCAAGGGGCATTGATATTGTCTTTTTAATCAACTGCGACCTCCACCTCTATTCCAAGGGGCATTTAAACCGTCTTGTGAAGCTACTGCGACCTCTACGTCCCCTCCACGGGGCATTAATATTGCCTTTTTATTCTAGTGCGACCTCCACCACTTTTCCAAGTGGCATTGATATTGTATTTTTAATCCACTGCGACCTCCACCACTCTTCAAACGGGCATTGATATTGTCTTTTTAATCTACTGTGACCTCCACGTCTCTTCCAAGGGGCATTAAAACCGTCAATTTAAACCACTCTGTACTACACAGCTCTTCCAATCTGCACTGGTATTGTCATTTTATTCCACTCTAACCTCTACAACTCTTCCAAGAGGCATTGACTTTGTATATTAATTGCACTGCGACCTCCACCACTCTTCCAAGGGGCATTAAGACCTTCTTGTTAAGCTACAGAGACTTCCACAACTCTTCCATTGGGCATTGATATTGTCTTTTTACTCCACTGTAACCTCCACCACTCTTTCAATGGGCATTGATTTTGTCTTTTTATTCCACTGCGACCTCTACCACTCTTCCAATGGGCATTGATATTGTCTTTTTAATCCACTGCAACCTCCACCACTCTTCCAAGGAGCATTAAAGCCATCTTGTTAAGCTACTGTCATGTCCATGTCTATTCCACGGGGCATTGATATTGTCTTTTTATTCCACTGTAACCTCCACCACTCTTCCAAGTTGCATTGACATTGTCTTTTTATTCCACTGCGACTTCAACCTCTCTTCTAAGGGGCATTGATATTGTCTTTTTAATCCACTGCGACCTCCACCACTCTTCCAAGGGGCATTAAAACAGTCTTGTTAAGCTACTGTGACCTCCACGTCCCTTCCAAGGGGCATTAAAACCGTCTGGTCAAAAGACTCTGAACTCCATAGCTCTTCCAAGGGGCATTGATATTGTCTTTTTATTCCACTGTAACCTCGACCACTCTTCCAAGGGGCATTGATTTTGTCTTTTTATTCCACTGCGACCTCCACCACTCTTCCAATGGGCATTGTTATTGTCTTTATAATCCCCTGCAACCTCCACCACTCTTCCAAGGGGCATTAAAACCGTCTTGTTAAGCTACTGTGACCTCCACGTCCCTTCCACGGGGCATTGATATTGTCTTTTTATTCCACTGCGACCTCCACCACTCTTCCAAGGGACATTGATATTGTCTTTTTAATCCACTGCGAACTCCACCACTCTACCAAGGGGCATTAAAACCGTCTTGTTATGCTACTGTGACGTCGACTTCTCTTCCAAGGGGCATTAAAACCATCTTGTTAAACCACTCTGAACTCCACAGCTCTTCCAAGGGGCATTTGTATTGTCTTTTTATTCCACTCTAACCTCCACCACTCTTCCAAAGGGCATTGACATTGTCTTTTTATTCCACTGCTTCCTCCACCACTCTTCCAAGGGGCTTTAAAACCATATTGTTAAGCTACAGTGACCTCCACATCTATTCCACGGGGCATTGATATTGTCTTTTTATTCCACTGTTATCTCCACCGATCTTCCAAGGGGCATTGATATTGTTTTTTTATTCCACTGCTACGTCCACCACTCTTCCAAGGGGCATTAAAACCGTGTTGTTAAGTTACTGTGACCTCCACGTCTCTTCCAAGGAGCGTTAAAACCGTCTCGTTATACCACTCTAAACTCCACAGCTCTTCCAAGGGGCATTATTATTGTCTTTTTATTCCACTGTAACCTCCACCACTTTTCCAAGGAGCTTTGATATTGTCTATTTAATCCACTGCGACCTCCACCAGTCTTCCAAGAGGCATTGATAATGTCTTTTTATTCCACTGTGACCTCCACGTCTCTTCCACGGTGCATTGAAATTGTCTATTTATTCCACTGTAACCTCCACCACTCGTCAAGGGGCATTGATATTGTCTTTTTATTCCACTGCGACCTCCACCACTCTTCCAAGGGGCATTGATAATGTCTTTTTATTCCACTGCGACCTCCACCACTGTTCCAAGGGGCATTAAAACCGTCTTGTTAAGCTATTGTGACATCCACATATCTTCCACGGGGCATTGATATTGTCTTTTTATTTAACTGTAACCTCCACCACTGTTCCAAGGGGCATTGATATTGTCTTTTTATTCCACTGTAACCTCCATCACTCTTCCAAGGGGAATTGATATTGTCTTTTTGTTCAACTGTAACCTCCACCACTCTTCCAAGGGGCATTGATATTGTCTTTTGATTCCACTGCGACCTCCACCACTCTTCCAAGGGGCATTCATATTGTCTTTTCAATCCACTGCGACCTACACCACTCTACCAAGGGGCATTAAAACCATCTTGTTAAGCTACTGTCACCTCCACGTCACTTCCGAGGAGAATTAAAACCGTCAATTTAAACCACTCTGAACTCCACAGCTCTTGCAAGGGACATTGATATTGTCTTTTTATTCCAATGTAACCTCCAGCACACTTCCAAGGGGCATTGATATTGTCTTTTTATTCCACTGCAACTTCCACCTCTCTTCCAAGGGGCATTAAAACCGTCTTGTTAAGCTACTGTGACCTCAACGTCTCTTTCACGGGGCATAGATATTGTCTTTTTATTCCACTGTATCCTCCACCACTCTTCCAAGGGGCATTGATATTGTCTTTTTATTCCTCTGGGACCTTCACCACTCTTCCAAGTGGCATTGATGTTGTCTTTTTAATCCACTGCGACCTCCACCACTCTTCCAAAGGGCATTAAAACCGTATTGTTAAGCTACTGTGACCTCCACGTCTCTTCCAAGGTGCATTAAAACCGTCAATTTAAACCACTTTGAACTCCACAGCTCTTGCAAGAGGCATTGATATTGTCTTTTTACTCCACTGTAACCTACAGCACTCTTTCAAGGGACATTGATATTGTCTTTTTCTTCCACTACGACTTCCACCTCTCTTCCAAGGGGCATTAAAACAGCCTTGTTAAGATACTGTGATCTCCACATCTCTTTCTCGGGGCATTGATATTGTCTTTTTATTCCACTGTATCCTCCACCACTCTTCCAAGGGGCATTGATATTGTCTTTTTATTCCACTGGGACCTTCACCACTCTTCCAAGTGGCATTGATATTGTCTTTTTAATCCACTGCGACCTCCACCACTTTTCCAAGGGGCATTAAAAGCGTCTTGTTAATATACTGTGACCTCCACGTCTCTTCCAAGGGGCAATAAAACCATCTGGTTAAACCACTCTGATCTCCACAGCTCTTCCAACGGGCATTGGTATTGTCTTTTTATTCCACTCTAACCTCCACCACTCTTCAAAGGGGCATTGACATTGTAATTTTATTCCACTGCGACCTCCATCATTCTTCCAAGAAGCATTAAAACCGTCTTGTTAAGCTACTGTGACCTCCACATCTCTTTCACGGTGCATTGAAATTGTCTATTTACTCCACTGCGACCTCCACCACTCTTCCAAGGGGCATTGATAATGTCTTTTTATTCCACGCGACCTCGACCACTGTTCCAAGGGGCATTAAAACCGTCTTGTTAAGCTATTGCGACATCCACATCTCCTCCACGGGGCATTGATATTGTCTTTTTATTTAACTGTAACCTCCACCACTGTTCCAAGGGGCATTGATATTGTCTTTTTATTCCACTGTAACCTCCATCTCTCTTCCAAGGGGAATTGATATTGTCTTTTTATTCAACTGTAACCTCCACCACTCTTCCAAGGGGCATTGATATTGTCTTTTGATTCCACTGCGACCTCCACCACTCTTCCAAGGGGCATTCATATTGTCTTTTCAATCCACTGCGACCTACACCACTCTACCAAGGGGCATTAAAACCGTCTTGTTAAGCTACTGTCACCTCCACGTCACTTCCGAGGAGAATTAAAACCGTCAATTTAAACCACTCTGAACTCCACAGCTCTTGCAAGGGACATTGATATTGTCTTTTTATTCCAATGTAACCTCCAGCACACTTCCAAGGGGCATTGATATTGTCTTTTTATTCCACTGCAACTTCCACCTCTCTTCCAAGGGGCATTAAAACCGTCTTGTTAAGCTACTGTGACCTCAACGTCTCTTTCACGGGGCATAGATATTGTCTTTTTATTCCACTGTATCCTCCACCACTCTTCCAAGGGGCATTGATATTGTCTTTTTATTCCTCTGGGACCTTCACCACTCTTCCAAGTGGCATTGATGTTGTCTTTTTAATCCACTGCGACCTCCACCACTCTTCCAAGGGGCATTAAAACCGTATTGTTAAGATACTGTGACCTCCACGTCTCTTCCAAGGTGCATTAAAACCGTCAATTTAAACCACTTTGAACTCCACAGCTCTTGCAAGAGGCATTGATATTGTCTTTTTACTCCACTGTAACCTACAGCACTCTTTCAAGGGGCATTGATATTGTCTTTTTATTCCACTACGACTTCCACCTCTCTTCCAAGGGGCATTAAAACAGCCTTGTTAAGATACTGTGATCTCCACGTCTCTTTCACGGGGCATTGATATTGTCTTTTTATTCCACTGTATCCTCCACCACTCTTCCTAGGGGCATTGATATTGTCTTTTTATTCCACTGGGACCTTCACCACTCTTCCAAGTGGCATTGATATTGTCTTTTTAATCCACTGCGACCTCCACCACTTTTCCAAGGGGCATTAAAACCGTCTTGTTAATATACTGTGACCTCCACGTCTCTTCCAAGGGGCAATAAAACCATCTGGTTAAACCACTCTGATCTCCACAGCTCTTCCAACGGGCATTGGTATTGTCTTTTTATTCCACTCTAACCTCCACCACTCTTCAAAGGGGCATTGACATTGTCATTTTATTCCACTGCGACCTCCATCATTCTTCCAAGAAGCATTAAAATCGTCTTGTTAAGCTACTGTGACCTCCACATCTCTTCCACGGTGCATTGAAATTGTCTATTTACTCCACTGCGACCTCCACCACTCTTCCAAGGGGCATTGATAATGTCTTTTTATTCCACGCGACCTCCACCACTGTTCCAAGGGGCATTAAAACCGTCTTGTTAAGCTATTGTGACATCCACATCTCTTCCACGGGGCATTGATATTGTCTTTTTATTTAACTGTAACCTCCACCACTGTTCCAAGGGGCATTGATATTGTCTTTTTATTCTACTGTAAACTCCATCTCTCTTCCAAGGGGAATTGATATTGTCGTTTTATTCAACTGTAACCTCCACCACTCTTCCAAGGGGCATTTATATTGTCTTTTTATTCCACTGCGACCTCCACCACTCTTCCAAGGGGCATTCATATTGTCTTTTTAATCCACTGCGACCTACACCACTCTACCAAGGGGCATTAAAACCGTGTTGTTAAGCTACTGTCACCTCCACGTCACTTCCGAGGAGAATTAAAACCGTCAATTTAAACCACTCTGAACTCCACAGCTCTTGCAAGGGGCATTGATATTGTCTTTTTATTCCAATGTAACCTCCAGCACACTTCCAAGGGGCATTGATATTGTCTTTTTATTCCACTGCAACTTCCACCTTTCTTCCAAGGGGCATAAAAACCATCTTGTTAAGCTGCTGTGACCTCAACCTCTCTTTCACGAGGCATAGGTATTGTCTTTTTATTCCACTGTATCCTCCACCACTCTTCCAAGGGGCATTGATATTGTCTTTTTATTCCTCTGGGACCTTCACCACTCTTCCAAGTGGCGTTGATGTTGTCTTTTTAATCCACTGCGACCTCCACCACTCTTCCAATGGGCATTAAAACCGTATTGTTAAGCTACTGTGACCTCCACGTCTCTTCCAAGGTGCATTAAAACCGTCAATTTAAACCTCTCTGAACTCCACAGCTCTTGCAAGAGGCATTGATATTGTCTTTTTACTCCACTGTAACCTACAGCACTCTTTCAAGGGGCATTGATATTGTCTTTTTATTCCACTACGACTTCCACCTCTCTTCCAAGGGGCATTAAAACAGCCTTGTTAAGATACTGTGATCTCCACGTCTCTTTCACGGGGCATTGATATTGTCTTTTTATTCCACTGTATCCTCCACCACTCTTCCAAGGGGCATAGGTATTGTCTTTTTATTCCACTGGGACCTTCACCACTCTTCCATGTGGCATTGATATTGTCTTTTTAATCCACTGCGACCTCCACCACTTTTCCAAGGGGCATTAAAACCGTCTTGTTAATATACTGTGACCTCCACGTCTCTTCCAAGGGGCAATAAAACCATCTGGTTAAACCACTCTGATCTCCATAGCTCTTCCAAGGGGCATTGGTATTGTCTTTTTATTCCACTCTAACCTCCACCACTCTTCAAAGGGGCATTGACATTGTCTTTTTATTCCACTGCGACCTCCATTATTCCTCCAAGGGGCATTGATATTGTCTTTTTATTCCACTGCCACCTCCACCACTCTTCCAAGGGGAATTGATATTGTCTTTTTAATCCACTGCGACCTCCACCACTTTTCCAAAGGGCATTAAAAACGTCAATTTAAACGACTCTGAACTCCACAGCTATTCCAAGAAACATTGATATTGTCTTTTTATTGGACTGTAACCTCCAACACTCTTCCAAGGGGCATTAAAACCGTCTTGTTAAGCTACTGTGACCTCCACGTCTCTTCCAAGGGGCATTAAAACCGTCAATTTAAACCACTCTGAACTCCACAGCTCTTGCAAGAAGCATTGATATTGTCTTTTTATTCCACTGTAACCTCCACCAGTCTTCCAAGCGTCATTGATTTTGTCTTTTTAATCCTCTGCAACCTCCATCACTCTTCCAAGAAGCATTAAAACCGTCTTGTTTAGCTACTGTGACCTCCACGTCTATTCCACGGTGCATTAAAACCTTCTGGTTAAACCACTGTGAACTCCACAGCTCTTCCAAGGGGCATTGATATTGTCTTTTTATTCTACTGCGACCTAAAACAATCTTCCAAGGGGCATTAATATTGTCCTTTTATTCCACTGCGACCTCCACCATTCTTCCAAAGATCATTGATATTGTCTTTTTATTCCACTGTAACCTCCACCACTCTTCCAAGGGGCATTGATATTGTCTTTTTATGCCACTGCGACCTCCACCTCTCTTCCAAGGGGCATTAAAACCATCTTGTTAAGCTACTGTGACCTCCAGTCTCTTCCATGAGGCATTGATATTGTCTTTTTATTCCACTGCGACCTCCACATCTCTTCCAAGGGGAATTGATATTGTCTTTTTAATCCACTGCGATCTCCACCATTCTTCCAAGGGGCATTAAAACTGTCTTGTTAAGCTACAGTGACCTCCACATCTCTTCCACGGGGCATTGATATTGTCTTTAAATTCCACTGTAACCTCCACCACTCAACCAAGGGGCATTGATATTGTATTTTTATTCCACTGCGACCTCCACCACTCTTCCAAAGGACATTGATATTGTCTTTTTAATCCAGTGCGACCTCCACCACTCTTCCAAAGGGCATTAAAACCATCTTGTTAAGCTACTGTGACCTCCACGTCTCTTCCACGGAGCATTGATATTGTCTTTTTAATCCACTGTGACCTCCGCTACTCTTCCAAGGGGCATTGATATTGTCTTTTTTTCCACTGCGACTTCCACCACTCTTACAAGGGGCATTTATATTGTCTTCGAAATCAACTGCGACCTCCACCACTCTTCAAAGGGGCATGAAAACCGTCCTGTTAACCTACTTTGACATCCACGTCAATTCCAGGGGGCATTGATATTGTCTTTTTATTCCACTGCGACCTACACCACACTTTCAAGGGTCATTGATATTGTCTTTTTAATTAACTGTGACCTCCACCACTCTTCCAAGGGGCATTAAAACTGTCTGGTTAAACCACTCTGAACTCCACAGCTCTTACAAGGGGCATTGATATTGTCGCTCTTTTCCACTGTAACCTCCACAACTCTTCCAAGGGGCATTGATTTTGTCTTTTTATTCCACTGCCACCTTAACCACTCTTCCAATGGGCATTGATATTGTCTTTTTAATCCACTGCCACCTCCACCACTATTCCAGGGGGCATTAAAACCGTATTGTTAAGCTACTGTGACCTCCACGTCTCTTCCAAGGTGCATTAAAACCGTCAATTTAAACCACTCTGAACTCCACAGGTCTTGCAAGAGGCATTGATATTGTCTTTTTACTCCACTGTAACCTACAGCACTCTTTCAAGTGGCATTGATATTGTCTTTTTATTCCACTACGACTTCCACCACTCTCCAAAGGTGCATTAGAAAGATCTTGTTTAGCTACTGTAACGTCCATGTCTATTCCACCGGGCATTGATATTGTCTTTTTATTCCACTGTATCCTCCACATCTCTTCCAAGGGGAATTGATGTTGTCTTTTTATTCCACTGCGATCTCCACCATTCTTCCAAGGGGCATTAAAACTGTCTTGTTAAGCTACAGTGACCTCCACATCTCTTCCACGGGGCATTGATATTGTCTTTAAATTCCACTGTAACCTCCACCACTCAACCAAGGGGCATTGATATTGTATTTTTTTCCACTGCGACCTCCACCACTCTTCCAAAGGGCATTGATAATGTCTTTTTAATCCACTGCAACCTCCACCGCTCTTCCAAAGGGCATTAAAACCATCTTGTTAAGCTACTGTGACCTCCACGTCTCTTCCACGGAGCATTGATATTGTCTTTTTAATCCACTGCGACCTCCGCTACTCTTCCAAGGGGCATTGATATTGTCTTTTTTTCCACTGCGACTTCCACGACTCTTACAAGGGGCATTTATATTGTCTTCTTAATCAACTGCGACCTCCACCACTCTTCAAAGGGGCATGAAAATCGTCTTGTTAACCTACTTTGACATCCACGTAAATTCCACGGGGCATTGATATTGTCTTTTTATTCCACTGCGACCTACACCACTCTTCCAAGGGTCATTGATATTGTCTTTTTAATTAACTGTGACCTACACCACTCTTCCAAGGGGCATTAAAACTGTCTGGTTAAACCACTCTGAACTCCACAGCTCTTCCAAGGGGCATTGATATTGTCGCTCTTTTCCACTGTAACCTCCACCACTCTTCCAAGGGGCATTGATTTTGTCTTTTTATTCCACTGCGACCTTAACCATTCTTCCATTGGGCATTGATATTGTCTTTTTAAACCACTGCGACCTCAACCACTATTCCAAGGGGCATTAAAACCGTATTGTTAAGCTACTGTGACCTCCACGTCTCTTCCAAGGTGCATTAAAACCGTCAATTTAAACCACTCTGAACTCCACAGGTCTTGCAAGAGGCATTGATATTGTCTTTTTTCTCCACTGTAACCTACAGCACTCTTTCAAGTGGCATTGATATTGTCTTTTTATTCCACTACGACTTCCACCACTCTACCAAGGTGCATTAAAAACATCTTGTTTAGCTACTGTAACGTCCATGTCTATTCCACCGGGCATTGATATTGTCTTTTTATTCCACTGTATCCTCCACCACTCTTCCAAGTGGTATTGATATTGTCTTTTTATTCCACGGTGACTTCCACCTCTCTTCTATGGGGCATTGATATTGTCTTTTTAATCCACTGCGACCTCCACCACTCTTCCAAGGGGCATTAAAACAGTCTTGTTAATCTACTGTGACCTCCACGTCTCATCCAAGGGGCATTAAAACCGTCAATTTAAACCACTCTCAACTCCACAGCTCTTGCAAGGGGCTTTGATATTGTTCTTTATTCCTCTGTAACCTCCACCACTCTTCTAAGGGGCATTGATATTGTCTTTTTAATCCACTGCGACCTCCACCACTCTTCCAAGGACCATTAAAACAGTCTTGATAAGCTACTGTGACCTCCACGTCTCTTCCAAAGGGCATTAAACCATCTGGTTAAACCACTCTGTACTCCACAGCTCTTCCAAGAGGCATTGATATTGTCTTTTTATTCGACTGTAACCTCCACCACTCTTCCAAGCGGCATTGATATTTTCTCTGTTTTCCACTGCAACCTCCACCACTCTTCCAAGTGTCTTTGATATTGTCTTTTTTATCCACTGCGACCTCCACCACTCTTCCAATGGGCATTAAAATAGTCTTATTATGCTACTGTGACCTTCACGTTCCTTCCACGGGGCATTGATATTGTCTTTTTGTAACATACCTGGCGTCGTCCTTGCATAGTGGTTCATCTCCCACTGTGCAAGAGCGCGCACTTGATCTCCAATCCAGAATGTCTCTCTGGCTTCCCTCCATGCTGTCTGTTTGCTTCTGTTTCTGCTGCTTAAGGGCGGCGCCCGATCACTTCCTGCTTTTTGTACCTGCTGCAGGCACACCCCTTGTGCGTCCTCAGCCTATTGCTGTCTGTCTCCTGGTATTTAAACCAGCTGCTCCAATTAACCCATGCCTGAGCACTGTGTTCTGTCAGTTGGCTTCTGGTCACTGATATGCCCGGTCCCGTTTATGATTCCTGCCTTCGGTATCAGTTCCCGTGTCTGAACTGTGTCCTGTCTGTATTATCTTCTAGCCTGTTGTCTTCTGCCTATCCTGGAGGCTGTATTTCCAGACCTGTGTGAACACGCTCCTAGCCTGTTCTTTCTGCCTTTTAGTGGCCGCATATCTAGACCCGCTCCTGTATCTTGCTGCTGTGTCTGTTCTTGTCTGAATACTCTCCTAGCCTGTTTCCTGTTTTTCTCTATGTCCGTACCTTCGGTTTTTCTGCAGAGTCTGAACTCGTACCTAACTCCTGCTCGTTGTCACTGTACTTCCGTTTGTGAGTTTGTGGTCCACTCGCTACTTCACTGCAAGTACCCTGTGGGTATCTGGTTCTGCCTTTCCCTTCCTCTCTGTTCCGTGTGAACTGAGCCCTGTCCCCTCCGCTCTGCCTTGCTTGCCGCTTCGGCGGTTCTTGCTTGCTCAGCCCTGTCCACCGCGTCTGCGGTTTCGCTTTACTCAGCCCTGTCCACCGCGTCTGCGGTTTTGCTTTGCTCAGCCTTGTCCACCGCGTCTGCGGTTTCGCTTTGCTCAGCCCTGTCCACCGCGTCTGCGGTTTCGCTTTGCTTAGCCGTGTCCACCGCGTCTGCGGTTTCGCTTTGCTCAGCTTTGTCTACCGCGTCTGCTTTTTCGCTCTGCTCAGCCTTGTCTACCGCGTCTGCATTTTTGCTCTGCTCAGCCTTGTCTACCACGTCTGCGGTTCTGCTCAGCTCGGTCTTGACTACCGCAACTGCGGTTTCGCTTTACTTTGTTTGTTTACCGCATTTGCGGCTCCGAATCTGTCTCCCAGTCTGTACTGGACCCTACCCAGCCTGCGCTCTAGTCTGCCTGTTCCTGTATTCCCCGGTGTGGGTCAACAGCCGTGTCCGGAGCCTGACCTGGAGTAGACCCTGGTCCCTCTGCTCCGTTCCTCCCTGGTGCACGGGCATCGTATGCCGTCGTGCGACCTTGGTCGGATCGGGCAGATACTTAGTTATGCCCCTCCAGACACTCTCCGGTTCATGGCACAGTGGAACCACTAAACACGCACACGCCAGTCAGTCCGGGCGTGTGCATTACAGCATGCTCAGGCCATGGCCTTCCTGGTGGCCTTTCTAATGGTCTTCGATGATCCTAACCCGGAGGCTCCTGCGGAAGCTTCACTTCCCAATATCCCGGTGCAGCCCCGATGAGTAATGTGTGTAGGTAGCGCACTAGTCCTCCTGCCCGAAGAGGCTACTGCCCATCCAGAATCCACACAGGATGAATACGCTCTTTGGAATACTTCTCCCAACCTCAAGAGGCAGTCCAGGCGTGCTATTCGTAGAGGCAAGCCGTCACGCCTGGGTCTGTCCTCCCAAAGACCTCCTGATCCCAACCTTGAAGTCCTTGCTGAAGCTTCATTTCCCTGTATCCCGGAGCAGTCCCTACGGGAAATATGCGTGGGTAGCGCACCTGTTCTCCTGCCCGAAGAGACTTCTGCCCACCTAGAATCCTCCGGGATACCACCTGATGACAAAAGGAGAGAGACTTCCCTACACCCGGTACCCGATACTTCGTCCGCTCCGTCCTTTGAGCCTGACAATGGGTACCTCAAAGCGGTAGTTAACCCCGAGTCTCTACACCCCTCCGACCAGGCGGAGGACCTCCAGTTTAGTGTTGAGCCACCCCCGTAGTGTTCGAGTTCGGTTCGGTTCGTCGAACACCCGTGTGTTCGCCGAACTGTTCGTCGAACTGTTCGTCGAACACCTTCGAACACCGTTAAAACCAATGGCAGGCAAACAAAAACACATAGAAACACATAGAAAACACCTTCAAAGGTGTCCAAAAGCTGACAAACTGCTCAGAAGACATAACTAACACATGGAAAAGTGACAAGTACATATAGTCATGCGAAAATAAAAGAGGTGGAGGAGTAAAAGGAGGGGGAGACACAGATATAGGCATGTCATGCCCTTCTAAAATCCAAAAAGTGAGAAGCCGTCACGGCCAGTCCGCTCCTGCCCGTGCCACCTCCGTGTCGCCGGGTTTGTGCCAGAGCCGCGGTGAACCCTGATGGCCAGCCCCCCTCTCCCAATACTGGTGCCTGTCCGCTGGTGGGTCGAGCGAGCCCCCCTGTGGTGGAGGCAGCTCTAAGCTTTTTAATTTAAATTGTCTCTCTAATTTGAATGAATACACTTTAAATCCATTTACAAGGATCTATTGGAGGGCAAGTCTCATGCCAGCAGCCGCGTAATTCCAGCTCCAGTAGCGTCCACTAAAGCTGCTGCAGTTAAAAAGCTTTTATAAGGATCGAGCTCGGCTGTCCACCGCAAGGCATCCTACTGCCAGTCCCAGCCCCTATGCCTTGGGGTGCCTCCTGATGCTCTTCACTGAGTATCCCATGGTCCCGAAGCATTTCCTTTGAAAAAATTAAGTGTCTAAACTACAGGTGGTGTAGCTTGCTTAACAGCCGGGATAATCCGCTGACTAGCAGACACTGCTACTAGGCACAAAGTATTTCCTGGGCTAGATGCAGTTAAAAATTTGTAATTAGATACTCTCGTTGGATGCTGAGAAAGCATTCCATAGAGTCTCCTGGCACGCCATATATGATTCTCTTAAAAAGCTTGGGGTAGGGGTCTAGGGGACCCTTTTATAGCCAAAATCACGGCCCTGTATCACAATACGTCACCTAGGACTGAAGATAAATTTGAACTGTAGCACCCTGAGGGCTCGGTTTCTACAGAGGTATTGCACCTCACCCAGAGGTGTGATATCTCACTCTCAGGTAAGGATGGAGTGTGGATCAGGACCCGACACCTGCATGCATTACACCACATTGCCGTGGGGCAGGGCGACCAATATGCCTCTGAGATGGGCACGTCAGTCCCTGTCCCTGGCTGGAGTGGGGGGAGGGAACACTGAGGAAGGGGAACCCTGTAGTGCAGGAGCAGGGAGGGAGCAGTTCCTGGGTGCATTGAGAAGGGAGTATAAAAGGTGGGCACCATCTTAGTTCAGTGCAGAGAAGTCTGAGCAGAAGTGGCAGGGAGCAGGGGCTCTGCATGAGCTCTGCTCCGGAGGCGGGCCTAGTAACAGAGGCCCAGGCCTGGAAGAGGGAGAAGGAAGGAAGAGGAGCGGAGAAGGCTCCAGGAACGAGGAATGAAGGGATCCCAGGGGTGCGGACGGGCGAGTCGCCACCGCACGCCCGAATCCACCTGCGTGGAGGGGTCAGGCCAAAGGGGGAGACCGGTCCCCGAAACTAGTGGAGGCAGGAAACGACCCTCAGCTAGAAACCGGAGGCTGTGACATTTTATGTGGCGCAGCCCCTCGCTACACCCGCTAGGAAGGCACCACATAGGGTCAGGGAAACTGGCGCCAAGTTTACCAAGAGGAGGCCCGAGGCAGCCGGACAGAAGGGTTGGTAAGAAAGACCAGACAAAGGACACACAAAGGGGGTCCTGTGAAGCGCTCCAAAGTTATCTGGGAGTTGTCTGAGCCCCTCACCTGGTGAGCACAGTACGACGTGGGCAGCCGTTACCTGCAGACGTGGTCTGGATAATAAGAACTGTGAGTAAAGGCCCTGGACTGCATAACTGACTCCGTGTCGTTACTGCTGCTGCCCTGCACCATCACCCCCATCCTCCGCATACACTGCCCTGAGGCTATATTCCTCCCGTGGGGAGTTATGCTACGCTCTGCTGCACCCACAACACCAGCCTCAGCGGTCTGCCCTGCAGCGGCGGTTCACTCTGACCGCAATCCATGGGTGGCGTAGTCGGACATTTAAACATCAAAACCACATAAATAGTTCCGCCACTGGTTTGACCACCCTGAGCCACGGAACCGGGTCGCCGCCACGAAGACTACAACCACCAGCATCCACCAAAAAGGGTCCGGCTCCGGGTGTCCCAAGGCCCAGGGGGTGCATCAGAACATTTTCATCACCTTTCACAATCACCAATGGGACAAGGCAGGGATGTCCTCTGTCCCCTCTCTTATACATCCTAGTGACGGAGCACCTGCTCTCATCAATTCGCCATAACTCCAATATTAGGTGGATTGAGGTGGGAGGCACCGAGTACAAGTGCTCTCTATTTGCTGATGATGTCCTAGTATATATCACTCAATCACATATATCCATCCATGCTGTTATGGCTGAAATAGATCACTTTGTTACATGGTCAAATTTTAAAATCAATGCAGCGAAGTCTGAGGCCCTCAATGTCTCCCTCCCCAAATCCATATAGGATTCCATCCAGTCCAACTTTCCCTTTGCCTGGCCCTCACAGGGTATCAAATACTTAGGAATTCCTATTCATAGAGACCTCTCCCATCTATGTTATCTTAATTTTGGGCCCTTTATTGAACAACTCCATACAGACCACGGTTGGCAAGTTAGAACTGTAAGATTCACTACGTGAACCACTGGTGTTTTGTGGAAAAGCACATGTACACTGCGTTCCAAATTATTATGCAAAAAGTGTTTAGGAGTGATAAGGGAAGAATTTGTTTGTTTGTCAGTTAAACTCATTGATGGTGATGTGTGTCAGGGCTCTTTATATCACTGTAAGCAATTGCAGACACCTGTGCTAATTAGTTTGGCAGGTGTGTCCAATGAAAGGCAAGACTACTTAAGAAGGCTGTCTCACATTATTAAGCAGCCTACATTTTCTGCCAAAATGGGAAAGAAAAAGGATGTGTCGGCTGCTGAGAAGCAACAAATTGTGGAGTGTTTAGGTCAAGGCATGACTACAATCAACATTGTGCGATAATCAGGATGAAGTGTCTTGGCAATCAAGAAGTATGTAGCTGATTCACAGTACACACGTGTGCGTGCTGATAAGGGCAAATTGAGGACTCTTTCCTACAGGCAATTACGTCAGGTTGAAAGAGCAGCGGCAAAAAAGCCTTGTCATAGCAGCAGACAAGTTTTTGAAGCTGCTTGTGCCTCCAACGTCCACCGAACAACAAGATGCAGGGTCCTTCAGAGGTTTGCAGCTGTGCATACGCCATCCTGTCGACCTCCTCTATCCACTTCACACAAGCAGAAACGGCTCCAGTGGGCCAAACATTACATGAAGACTGATTTCAAAACTGTTTTGTTCACGGATGAGTGCCGTGCAGCGCTCGATGGTCCAGATGGATGGAGTGGAGGATGGCTGGTTGATGGACACCCCACGCAAACACGGCTACAGCGCCAACAAGGAGGAGGTGGAGTAATGTTTTGGGCTGGAATCATGGGGAGAGAGATTGTCGGCCCCTTTAGGATCCCTGAAGGCGCTAAAGATGAACTCCATAATGTATGTGGATTTTCTCAAACAGCACTTCCTGCCATGGTTCAAGAAGAAGAACCGTGTATTTCACAGCAAGATCATTTTTTTGCATGATAATGCACCATCTCATGCTGCACATAAAACATCTGCATCTCTGGCTGATATGGGCATAAAAGGGGACAAACTTATGGTGTGACCCCCATGCTCCCCTGACCTGTACCCCATTCAGAACCTTTGGAGCATCATTAAAAGGAGTCTCTATGATGGCGGGAGGCAGTTCACATCTAAGCAACAGCTCTGGGAGGGTATTCTGTCCTCATGCAAAACAATTGAAGCAGAAACCATCCAAAACCTGACAAATTCAATGGACGAGAGAGTTCAGAAGCTCCTTTCGAACAAGGGGTCCTATGTGAAAATGTAACATCACCTAGAATAAAGTTTTGAGTTGAAAACTGTTTGATTTCAGTTTCTAACAACCTGCTAATGCTTATAATTTCAAAAATGACCATTTTTTTGGTCTTTATTAAAATGAAAAGGTTGATCGAAAAGTTTGGGGGATCTAAGAGTGTGGCAACCCAGTAGTCATGATTACTTCGAATTCTGACAATATGAGGGTCATGCTGCAGGTAGTGCAGCAAGAAGGCACTTATGTGTCTTGCGCATCTCGGAGCCCCAAAATTATTTTCCGGGCTAGATGCAGCTAAAAATTATTATTAATTTTAAATCTGGTGAAGCTTTAGTATAGATGGCCTAATAGGATCAGTGCTGCACACTGTTACAAAGCCCAAATTATTTTCCAGTCAAGATACAGATAAACATGATTAGTAATTTTAAATCTGGTGGAGCTTATTATAGATGGCCTAATAGAATCAGTGCTGCACACTGCTACAAAGCCCAAATTATTTTCCAGCCAAGATACAGATAAACATGATTAGTAATTTGAAAGCTTAAAACGGTTGGTAGGGTGATTTTAACCAATCATCAAGCTTTTACTCTCCCCAGGATGACACAGGGGTAGAAAAGTCGTTTCGGATCCATGATTTGTTCATCTTTATGAACGTGAGTCTGTCTACATTATCAGTGGAGAGCCGCGTGTGCTTATCTGTCAGCACACCACCAGCAGCGCTGAACACACGTTCAGACAGAACGCTGGCTGCGGGGCATGACAAGATCTCCAAGGCGTAAGTGGCTAGCTCCGGCCATTTATCCAGATTGGAAGCCCAAAAAGAGCAAGGGTCCAGTGACACAGTCGTGGCTTCAATGTTTACTTGGAGATACTCCTGTACCATCGTCTCTAGGCGTTGACTATGTGTCAGACTTCTTGTCTCCTGTGGCCTTGCAAAGGATGGGCTAAAAAAGTGGTGAAATGATTCCGCAAAATTGATGTTACCAGCAGATGCTGTGGTTCTGTTACGGTTTGAGTGCTGAACACTTGACGGTCCCACGGTTGGCAAGTTGGAACTGTGAGATTCACTACGTGCACCACTGGTATTTTGTGGAAAAGCACATGTAAGATTCTGCAACAGTCTCTGCTGATACTCCTGCATGCGTGCATCCCTTTCTATGGCAGGAATAATTTCTGCAAATTTACTTTTGTACCGGGGATCTAACAGTGTGGCAACCCAGTAGTCAGGATTATTTCTAATTCTCACAATTCGAGGGTCATGTTGCAGGTAGTGCAGCAAGAAGGCACTCATGTGTGTTGCGCATCCAGGAGCACCAAGTCCCTGTTGTGTTGGTGGCGAGGTAACAATCATGCTTCCTTCCTCTGTCCTCTCCCCCCAACCTCGCACAACAGAAATGTGATCAAGGTCTCCCTCATCTGATGAGTCTTCCATCAGTTCGTCCTCCACTTCTTCCTGGGCTCCTGCACCTTCCTCACTAGTTTGGCTGCTACCATGCGCCCTGGTAAAACCATCTCCCCCACCCTCACATGCCTGCCGCCTTGGTGCTGCCGACCGTCTGGACCTTGCAGATGTTAGCCCTTCCGCATACAACTCCTCCTCCTCTACTTCCTCCACCTCCTCTTGTGCCACCACCTGACTCCGAATTCTGTTTAACATGTGCTCCAGCATGTAAATCACCGGAATAGTCATGCTGATAATGGCATCGTCAGCACTAAACATCTTCGTCGCCATTTCAAAACTATGCAGAAGGGTGCATAGGTCCCTGATCTGAGACCACTCCTCCAGCGTGATTTGCCCCTGGATCTCGTTGGCCCAGGCTATACGTCAGAACGTATTGCACCAGGGCTTGTCGGTGCTGCCACAGTCGCTGCAACATGTGCAGAGTTGAATTCCACCGGGTAGGCACATCGCATTTTAGCCGGTGAAGTGGCAGGCCCAACGACTTCTGTAGAGATGTAAGTCACTGAGCTGCGGGATGCGAACGGCGGAAGTGAGCACACAGCGACCGTGCCCTCTGCAGAAGGCCATCTAGTCTGGGATAGTGGGCTAAAAATTACTGGACAACCAGGTTCAACACGTGAGCCATACAAGGCACGTGTGTGACATTGCCCCGGCGAAGGGCCGCACCCAGGTTTGCAGCATTGTCGCACACGGCCTTCCCTGGTTTCAGGTCCAGTGGAGACAACCATTCATGAAATTGGTTCTCCAGAGCTGACCACAACTCCTCAGCTGTGTGACTCACATTTCCCAGACATTTCAAAGTAAAAACCGCCTGATGACGTTGAGCCCTACTGCCAGCATAGTAAGGAGGTGTGCAGAATCCCTTCTGCGCAGTTAGAAAGCTTGTGGCATGACCAGACAGGCTTTGGGTGCAGGTGGAAGACCGAGAGGAGGTTGAGGAGGCAGAAGCAGTGGAGGAACTTTGACATAAAGAGGATTGACGCACAACTCGTGGGGACGGCAAGGCTTGGACAGCAGCCCCTTGTCCTGCTGTCACCATAGTTACCCAATGCCCAGTCAGCGACATGTAACGCCCCTGTCCATGCCTACTCGTCCAAGTGTCTGTGGTGAAATGCACCCTGTCACACACAGAGTTTCTCAAAGAAGCGGTGATGTTGTGTGCGACTTGCTGGTGGAGCGCAGGCACACCTTTCTTTGAGAAATAGTGCCGACTGGGCATCTGGTACTGGGGCACTGCAACGGACATAAGGTCTCGAAAATCCTCTGTGTCCACCAGGCGGAAAGGCAGCATTTCTGTAGCCAAGAACTTGCAGATGGTGAAATTCAACCTCTTAGCTTTCTCATGGCTAGGAGGAAATGGTCTTTTACTTGTCCACATCTGAGGGACCGAGGGCTGGCTATTGTGCTTAGACGGGGTTGATAAGGGTGTCCCCGGCAAACTGCCGGTCTGTGAGGAAGATGCAGGCGGACATGTTAGGTTGCCTTGATCCAAAGGTGGTGCTATCGATGTCGGAAAGCGCTCAACACCAGCTGGTGTTACCACCTCCAAAGAAAATGATGACCTGCCAATCACGCTGGCTGTTGCGGGTAAAGAGGTGGCAGGTCTGCGCCCCAAAACAGGTGTTACTGCTGTCCCCCCAGTCACAGAGGATGAAGAGGCCGCGGATGCACAAGATATGGCAGACGGTGGTTGGCCCAGCTAGGCCGCATTGTAGCACACTGAGCTTCCCACTGCAACTTATGCTTCATGTCCATGTGCCGGTTCATGCATGAAGTACTCAAACTATGTATTTTTTGGCCTCTACTTAGCTTTTGCTGACAAATGTTACAGATAACACGAGTTGGGTCATCTTTATCGATCTGAAAAAATGCCCAGGCTATGCAAGGCTTAGCACCCATGCGACCTGAAGAGCCACCACGACTTGTGGTGAGAGGCAGAGTTGTGTTTGAGGATGCAGTTGTTGACGTGCTTCCAGTACTACGTCTCTGTCCAGGAAGGCGCAACCTGACCTCGTCGTCACTAGCATCTTCCTCCACCTCCTCTGCTGACCTCATCTCTTGGCTGACTGTGGGTTGACAGTAAGTGGGATCTCCAACCTCATCATCATCACCCTGTGCGTTATCACACCCGTCGTTCTCAGAGCCAACCTGTTCCTGCCCTGACAAAAAACTAAAGTTGTCGCTCCAATCAGGTATTTGAGTCTCATCATCGTCTTCCTCATTGTCTCCACCAACAGGAGTTACAGTTTGGGAATGAGGGTCTACATTATGGTCAGAACCTTCTGCGTCTGGTCCTGGATCCGACTCATAAAGATTCTGGGCATCAGTGCAAATCATTTCCTCGTCTGGATTCACAGAAGCGCTGGAGTCGACCTCTGATTCCCAGGCTATAGTATGAGTAAACAGCTCTGCAGACTCAACCATCTGTTCTACCTCATACTCAGACGGGCAGCTGGAGATTTGGGAGCTGTGAGGAAGCAAGTGCGATTGGGGTGACACCTTTGAGGACTGGAGTATTTGTGATGTTGAAGTTGATGTGGAGGAGAGCCCACTTAAAGGAGCACTTGATATCCGTTGAAGCACCTGCTGTTTTTGTGCCTCATCTGGAATTTGTAGCGATTGGCGTGGCCGTAAGAAAGGGATCTTATCACATTGTCCGCTAAAAGAAGTAGACATTTTAGTTTGGCTGGAAGATGGTCTTTCTTCTGCAGATGTTACTGTTGCTTTAACACCTACCCCACGGACACAACCTTTTTTCCCCTTCCCAACACGCCTATTCCCCTTTCCACCAGCAGCAGGCCTTTTTCCACTCATTTTGGTGGTTAACTAATTCACAACTCTGGAGTTGTTTGCACAAAAAAACAATGGATGGGAACCGAGCAGAGCTGAGTGGCCAAACTGTGGTATTAGGCCAAAACTATTGGCTGCGTTAGATGCAGAAAAAAATTATATTCAATTTGCAACCTGATGGAGGTCAGTATAGAAGAACTAATAGAACAAGTCCCACACACAGCTAGAAGCCCAAATATTTTTTCAGAGGTAGATGCAGAAAAAAAAATATTCAGTTTGCAACCTGATGGAGGTCAGTATAGATGGACTAATAGAGAAAATCCCACACACTGCTAGAAGGCCAAATATTTTTTTCAGAGCTAGATGCAGACAAAAAATTATTTTGAATTTGCAACCTGATGGAGGTCAGTATAGGTGGACTAATAGAACAAGTCCCACACACTGCTAGAAGGCCAAATATTTTTTCAGAGCTAGATGCAGAAAAAAATTATATTCAGTTTGCAACCTTATGGAGGTCAGTATAGATGGACTAATAGAGAAAGTCCCACACACTGCTAGAAGGCCAAATATTTTTTCAGAGCTAGATGCAGAAAAAAATTATATTCAGTTTGCAACCTGATGGAGGTCAGTATAGATGGCCTAATAGAGAAAGTCCCACACACTGCTAGAAGGCCAAATATTTTTTCAGAGCTAGATGCAGAAAAAAATTATATTCAGTTTGCAACCTGATGGAGGTCAGTATAGATGGACTAATAGAGAAAGTCCCACACACTGCTAGAAGGCCAAATATTTTTTCAGAGCTAGATGCAGAAAAAAATTATATTCAGTTTGCAACCTGATGGAGGACAGTATAGATGGACTAATAGAGAAAGTCCCACACACTGCTAGAAGGCCAAATATTTTTTCAGAGTTAGATGCAGAAAAAAATTATAATCAGTTTGAAACCTGATGGAGGTCTGTATAGATGGATTAATAGAACAAGTCCCACACACAGCTAGAAGCCCAATATTTTTTCAGAGCTAGATGCAGAAAAAAATATATTCAGTTTGCAACCTGATGGAGGTCAGTATAGATGGACTAATACAACAAGTCCCACACACAGCTAGAAGCCCAATATTTTTTCAGAGCTAGATGCAGAAAAAAATATATTCAGTTTGCAACCTGATGGAGGTCAGTATAGATGGACTAATACAACAAGTCCCACACACAGCTAGAAGCCCAATATTTTTTCAGAGCTAGATGCAGAAAAAAATTATATTCAATTTGCAACCTGATGGAGGTCAGTATAGATGGAGTAATAGAACAAGTCCCACACACAGCTAGAAGCCCAAATATTTTTTCAGAGGTAGATGCAGATAAAAATTATTTTTAATTTGCAACCTGATGGAGGTCAGTATAGATGGACTAATAGAGAAAGTCCCACACACTGCTAGAAGGCCAAATATTTTTTCAGAGCTAGATGCAGAAAAAAATTATATTCAGTTTGCAACCTGATGGAGGTCTGTATAGATGGATTAATAGAACAAGTCCCACACACAGCTAGAAGCCCAATATTTTTTCAGAGGTAGATGCAGAAAAAAATATATTCAGTTTGCAACCTGATGGAGGTCAGTATAGATGGGCTAATACAACAAGTCCCACACACAGCTAGAAGCCCAATATTTTTTCAGAGCTAGATGCAGAAAAAAATTATATTCAATTTGCAACCTGATGGAGGTCAGTATAGATGGAGTAATAGAACAAGTCCCACACACAGCTAGAAGCCCAAATATTTTTTCAGAGCTAGATGCAGATAAAAATTATTTTTAATTTGCAACCTGATGGAGGTCAGCATAGATGGACTAATAGAGAAAGTCCCACACACTGCTAGAAGGCCAAATATTTTTTCAGAGCTAGATGCAGAAAAAAATTATATTCAGTTTGCAACCTGATGGAGGTCAGTATAGATGGACTAATAGAGAAAGTCCCACACACTGCTAGAAGGCCAAATATTTTTTCAGAGCTAGATGCATAAAAAAATTATATTCAGTTTGCAACCTGATGGAGGTCAGTATAGATGGATTAATAGAACAAGTCCCACACACAGCTACAAGCCCAATATTTTTTCAGAGCTAGATGCAGAAAAAAATATATTCAGTTTGCAACCTGATGGAGGTCAGTATAGATGGACTAATACAACAAGTCCCACACACAGCTAGAAGCCCAATATTTTTTCAGAGCTAGATGCAGAAAAAAATTATATTCAATTTGCAACCTGATGGAGGTCAGTATAGATGGAGTAATAGAACAAGTCCCACACACAGCTAGAAGCCCAAATATTTTTTCAGAGGTAGATGCAGAAAAAAATTATATTCAGTTTGCAACCTGATGGAGGTCTGTATAGATGGATTAATAGAACAAGTCCCACACACAGCTACAAGCCCAATATTTTTTCAGAGGTAGATGCAGAAAAAAATATATTCAGTTTGCAACCTGATGGAGGTCAG
The DNA here is from genome assembly GCF_046119375.1 of Phyllobates terribilis. Taxonomy (NCBI): domain Eukaryota; kingdom Metazoa; phylum Chordata; class Amphibia; order Anura; family Dendrobatidae; genus Phyllobates; species Phyllobates terribilis. The sequence continues at coordinate 27,616,271 of NW_027362775.1, forward strand.
TATAGATGGACTAATAGAGAAAGTCCCACACACTGCTAGAAGGCCAAATATTTTTTCAGAGCTAGATGCAGATAAAAATTATATTCAATTTGCAACCTGATGGAGGTCAGTATAGATGGACTAATAGAATGATGCTATGCCCAAAAGATTTTACTTCACTAGGTGCAGTAAAAAAATTGCTATTCTATACACAGGTGGTATATCTTGCAACACAGATAGGCTACTCCACTGACTAACACACTCTGCAATAGGCCAAAAAGGATTAGCTTTGCTAGATTCAGCCAAATGCTGTGAAAAAAACTTGCACAGCACTGGCACAGACCTGCCTGGCAAAAACTGATAGGAACTGATGTAACCTAGTCCTGAAAAGGACTCCAATTACAATTAGTCTTTACTCCCACAACCTATCTATTTAAGAGCACAGACCTGCCTGATAAAAGTCGTAGGAAATGCTGTAACCTAGTCCTTAAAAGGACTGCAATCACAACTATTCCCTACTCCCAAGCTATCTGTAGATTTGTGCGAAAATTGGCTTGAAATTAACAAGGTATAGCGCACACAGCAACAGCGGTGCCGTCTAACACGCAGCTGCAGCAGTTAGAAAATGGTGGCGACGGGGAAAATGGCTTGGTCTTATAGGGCAAGGACATGTGACATACACTGCCAATGACACATGCCCTTGCTTGTGTGAAAAAAAGCACTTCGCTCCGTGTGTGCGCTGCTGATAGGCTGACAGATTGCACCTCCCCACTGTAAATGCGGGAAAGAGAAAAAAAATGGAGATCTTCATTATTCCTGCAGAGATCCATCCCCTGCCCCTCCCCCCACCCCGCTGTACACTCAAACTGCGTATTAACATTAATTTTCATCATTACTGAGAAAAAATCCAGTTATGATTTTGGTGCACGAACAGTTATCGAACATAACCTCGAACAGCCGAATTTTTCTCAAATCGTTCGTGTTCGCCGAACGGCTCGAACACCGGCCAAAACAGCTCGAATTTGAGATTGGCGAACAGTTTGAGTAGAACAACGCTCATCTCTACTTTTTAATCCACTGCAAACTCCACCACTCTTCCAAGGGGCATTAAACCGTCTGGTTAAACCACTCTGAGCTCCACAGCTCTTCCAAGGGGCATTTGTATTGTCTTTTTATTCCAGTCTTACCTCCACCACTCTTCCAAGGGGCATTGACATTGTCTTTTTATTCCACTGCAACTTCCACCTCTCTTCCAAGGGGCATTAAAACAGTCTTGTTAAGCTACTGTGACCTCCACGTCTCTTTCACAGGGCATTGATATTATCTTTTTATTCCACTTTAACCTCCACCACTCTTCCAAGGGGCATTGATATTGTCTTTTTAATCCCCTGCGACCTCCACCACTCTTCCAAGGGGCATTAAAACCGTATTGTTAAGCTACTGTGACCTCCACGTCTCTTCCAAGGTGAATTAAAACCGTCAATTTAAACCACTCTGAACTCCACAGCTCTTGCAAGAGGCATTGATATTGTCTTTTTACTCCACTCTAAACTACAGCACTCTTTCAAGGGGCATTTATATTGTTTTTTTATTCCACTACGACTTCCACCACTCTCCCAAGGTGCATTAAAATCATCTTGTTCAGCTACTGTAACGTCCATGTCTATTCCACTGGGTATTGATATTGCCTTTTTATTCCACTGCGAATTCCACCTCTCTTCTAAGGGGCATTGATATTGTCTTTTTAATCCACTGCGACCTCCACCACTCTTCCAAGAGGCATTAAAACAGTCTTGTTAAGCTACTGTGACCTCAACATCTCTTCCAAGGGGCATTAAAACCGTCTGATTAAACCACTCTGAGCTCCACAGCTCTTCAAAGAGGCATTGACAATATCTTTTTATTCCATTGCAACCTTCTGCACTCTTCCAAGTGCATTGATATTGTCTCTTTATTTCTCTGCGACGTCCATGACTCTTCCAAGGGGCATTAAAACTGTCTTGTTAAGCTACTTTGACCTCCAAGTTTCTTACACAGGGCATTGATATTGTCTTTTTATTCCACTGCGACCTCCATCACTCTTCCAAGAAGCATTGAAACCGCCATGTTAAGCTACGGTGACCTCCACATCTATTCCACGGTGCATTAAAACTTTCTGGTTAAACCACTGTGAACTCCACAGCTCTTTCAAGGAGCATTGATATTGTCATTTTATTGCACTCTAACCTCCACCACTCTTCCAAGGGGCATTGATATTGTCTTTTTATTCCACTGTGACCTCCACGTCTCTTCCAAGAGGCATTGATATTGTCTTTTTATTTAATTGGAACCTCCACCACTCTTCCAATGGGCATTGATATTGTCTTTTTATTCCACTGTAACCTCCACCATTCTTCCAAGGTACATCGATATTGTCTTTTTATTTTACTTTAACCTCACCATTCTTCCAAGGGACATTTATATTGACTTTTTATTCCACTGTAACGTCCACCATTCTTCCAAGGGACATTGATATTGTCTTTTTATTCCTCTGCGACGTCCACGACTCTTCCAAGAGGCATTAAAACCGTCTTGTTAAGCTACTGTGACCTCCAAGTTTCTTACACAGGGCATTGATATTGTGTTTTTATTCCACTGTAACCTCAACCACTCTACCAAGGGGCATTGATATTGTCTTTTTATTCCACTGCGACCTCCACCACTCTTCCAAAGGGTATTGATATTGTCTTTTTAATCCACTGCGACCTCCACCACTCTTCCAAGGGGCATTGATATTGTCTTTTTAATCCACTGTGACCTCCACGTCTCTTCCAAGGGGCATTAAAACTGTCAATTTAAACCACTCTGAACTCCACAGCTCTTCCAAGGAGCACTGGTATTGTCTTTTTATTCCACTCTAACCTCCACCACTCTTCCAAGGGGCATTGACTTTGTCGATTTATTCCACTGCGACCTCCAACAAGGGACATTGATATTGTCTTTTTACTCCTCTGCGACGTCCACGACTCTTCCAAGGGGCATTAAAGCCGTCTTGTTAAGCTACTGTCGCGTCCATGTCTATTCCACTGGGCTTTGATATTGTGTTTTTATTCCACTCTAACCTCCACCACTCTTCCAAGTGGCATTGACATTGTCTTTTTATTCCACTGCGACTTCCACCTCTCTTCTAAGGGGCATTGATATTGTCTTTTTAATCCACTGCGACCTCCACCACTCTTCCAAGGGGCAGTAAAACAGTCTTGTTAAGCTACTGTGACCTTCACGTCTCTTCCAAGGGGCATTAAAACCATCTGGTAAAACCACTCTGAACTCCACAGCTCTTCCAAGGGGCATTGATATTGTCTTTTTATTTCACTGTAACCTCCACCACTCTTCCAAAGGGCATTGATTTTGTTTTTTCAATCCACTGCGAACTCCACCACTCTTCCAAGGGGCATTAAAACCGTCTTGTTATGCTACTGTGACGTCGACTTCCAAGGGGAATTAAATCCATCTGGATATGCCACTCTGAACTCCACAGCTCTTCCAAGTGGAATTTGTCTTGTCTTTTTATTCAACTCTAACCTCCACCACTCTTCCAAGGGGCATTAAAACCATATTGTTAAGCTACAGTGACCTCCACGTCATTTCCACGGGGCATTGATATTGTCTTGTTATTCCACTGCGACCTCCACCACTCTTCCAAGGGGCATTGATTTTGTCTTTTCAATCCACTGCGAACTCCACCACTCTTCCAAGGGGCATTAAAACCGTCTTGTTATGCTACTGTGACGTCGACTTCCAAGGGGAATTAAATCCATCTGGATATGCCACTCTGAACTCCACAGCTCTTCCAAGTGGAATTTGTCTTGTCTTTTTATTCAACTCTAACCTCCACCACTCTTCCAAGGGGCATTAAAACCATATTGTTAAGCTACAGTGACCTCCACATCTCTTCTACGGTGCATTGATATTGTCTTTTTATTCCACTGGAGCCTCCACTAATCTTCCAAGGGGCATTGATATTGTTTTTTTATTCCATAGCGACCTCCACCACCCTTCCAAGGGGCATTAAAACCGTCTTGTTAAGTTACTGTGTACTCCACAGCTCTTCCAAGGGGCATTATTATTGTCTTTTTATTGCACTGTAACCTCCACCACTCTTCCAAGGGGCATTGATGTAGTCTTTTTAATCCACTGCGACCTCCACCACTCTTCCAAGGGGCATTAAAACCATCTTGTTAAGCTACTGTCACCTCCACGTCCCTTCCAAGTGGCATTAAAACCATCAATTTAAACCACTCTGAACTCCACAGCTCTTGCAAGGGGCATTGATATTGTCTTTTAATTCGACTGCGACCTCCACCACTCTTCCAAGGGGAATTAAAACCATATTGTTAAGCTACAGTGACCTCCACATCTCTTCCACGGTGCATTGATATTGTCTTTTTATTCCACTGGAACCTCCACTAATCTTCCAAGGGGCATTGATATTGTTTTTTTATTCCATAGCAACCTCCACCACCCTTCCAAGGGGCATTAAAATCGTCTTGTTAAGTTACTGTGAACTCCACAGCTCTTCCAAGGGGCATTATTATTGTCTTTTTATTGCACTGTAACCTCCACCACTCTTCCAAGGGGCATTGATGTAGTCTTTTTATTCCACTGCGACCTCCACCAGTCCTCCAATTGGCATTAAAACCGTCTTGTTAATCTACTGTGACCTCCACGTCTCTTCCACGGGGCATTGAAATTGTCTTTTTATTCCACTGTAACCTCCACCACTCGTCCAAGGGGCATTGATATTGTCTTTTTATTCCACTGCGACCTCCACCACTCTTCCAAGGGGCATTGATAATGTCTTTTTATTCCACTGCGACCTCCACCACTCTACCAAGGCTCATTGATATTGTCTTTTTAATCCAATGCGACCTCCACCACTCTTCCAAGGGGCATTTATATTGTCTTTTTAATCCACTGCGACCTCCACCACTCTTCCAAGGGGCATTAAAACCATCTTGTTAAGCTACTGTCACCTCCACGTCCCTTCCAAGTGGCATTAAAACCGTCAATTTAAACCACTCTGAACTCCACAGCTCTTGCAAGGGGCATTGATATTGTCTTTTTATTCCAATGTAACCTCTAGCACTCTTCCAAGGGGCATTGATATTGTCTTTTTATTCCACTGCGACCTCCACATCTCTTCCAAGGGGCATTAAAACCGTCTTCTTAAGCTCCTGTGACCTCCAAGTCTCTTCCACGAGGCATTGATATTGTGTTTTTAATCCACTGCGACCTCCACCTCTCTTCCAAGGATCATTAATATTGTCTTTTTATTCCACTGCGACCTCCACCACTCTTCCAAGGGTCATTGATATTGTCTTTTTTTCCACTGTAACCTCCACCACTCTTCCAAGGGGCATTGATATTGTCTTTTTATTCCACTGCGACCTCCACCTCTCTTCGAAGGGGCATTAAAACCATCTTGTTAAGCTCCTGTGACCTCCAAGTCTGTTCCACGAGGCATTGATATTGTCTTTTTATTCCACTGCGACCTCCACATCTCTTCCAAGGGGAATTTATATTGTCTTTTTATTCCACTGCGCTTCCACCACTCTTCCAAGGGTCATTGATATTGTCTTTTTATTCCACTGAAACCTCCACCACTCTTCCAAGGTGCATTGATATTGTCTTTTTTTTCCACTGCGACCTCCACCTCTCTTCCAAGGGGCATTAAAACCATCTTGGTAAGCTCCTGTGACCTCCAAGTCTCTTCCACGAGGCATTGATATTGTCTTTTTATTCCACTGCGACCTCCACATCTCTTCCAAGGGAAATTGATATTGTCTTTTTATTCCACTGCGACCTCCACCACTCTTCTAAGGGGCATTGATAATGTCTTTTTAATCCACTGCGACTTCCACCACTCTTCCAAGGGGCATTTAAACAGTCTTGATAAGCTACTGTGACCTCCACGTCTCTTCCAAGTTGCATTTAACCGTCTGGTTAAACCACTCTGTACTCCACAGATCTTCCAAGAGTCATTGATATTGTCTTTTTATTCCACTGAAACCTCCACCACTCTTCCAAGGTGCATTGATATTGTCTTTTTTTTCCACTGCGACCTCCACCTCTCTTCCAAGGGGCATTAAAACCATCTTGGTAAGCTCCTGTGACCTCCAAGTCTCTTCCACGAGGCATTGATATTGTCTTTTTATTCCACTGCGACCTCCACATCTCTTCCAAGGGAAATTGATATTGTCTTTTTATTCCACTGCGACCTCCACCACTCTTCTAAGGGGCATTGATAATGTCTTTTTAATCCACTGCGACTTCCACCACTCTTCCAAGGGGCATTTAAACAGTCTTGATAAGCTACTGTGACCTCCACGTCTCTTCCAAGTTGCATTTAACCGTCTGGTTAAACCACTCTGTACTCCACAGATCTTCCAAGAGTCATTGATATTGTCTTTTTATTCGACTGTAACCTCCACCACTCTTCCAAGGGGCAATGATATTGTCTCTGTTTTCCACTGCGACCTCCACCACTCTTCCAAGGGGCTTTGATATTGTCTTTTTATCCACAGCGACCTCCACCACTCTTCCAATGGGCATTAAAACCGTCTTGTTATGCTACTGTGACCCTCACTTCCCTTCCTCGGGGCATTGATATTGTCTTTTTATTCCATTGTGACCTCCACCACTCTTCCAAGGGGCATTAAATCCGTCTTGTTAAGCTACTGTGACCTCCACCTCTCTTCCAAGGGTCATTAAAACTGTCTGTTTAAACCACTCTGAACTCCAAAGCTCTTCCAAGGGGCATTGATATTGTCTTTTTATACCACTGTAACCTCCACCACTCTTCCAAGGGGCATTGATTTTGACTTTTTATTCCACTGCGACCTCCACCACTCTTCCAATGGGCATTGTTATTGTCTTTGTAATCCACTGCGAACTCAACCGCTCTTCCAAGGGGCATTAAAACTGTCTTATTAAGCTATTGTGACCTACACATCTCTTCCACGGGGCATTTATATTGTCTTCTTATTTAACTGTAACCTCCACCACTGATCCAAGGGGCATTGATATTGTCTCTAAATTCCACTGTAACCTCCATCACTCTTCCAAGGGGCATTGATATTGTTTTTTTATTCAACTGTAACCTCTACCACTCTTCCAAGGTGCATTGATATTGTCTTTTTATTCCACTGCGACCTCCACCACTCTTCCAAGGGACATTCATATTGTCTTTTTAATCCACTGCGACCTCCACCACTCTTCCAAGGGGCAAAAAAAAACTTCTTGTTAAGCTATTGTCACCTCCACGTCCCTTCCAAAGGGCATTAAAACCGTCAATTTAAACCACTCTGAACTCCACAGCTCTTGCAAGGGGCATTGATATTGTCTTTTTATTCCAATGTAACCTCCAGCACTCTTCCAAGGGGCATTGATATTGTCTTTTTATTCCACTGCAACTTCCACCTCTCTTCCAGGGGGCATTAAAACCGTCTTGTTAAGCTACTGTGACCTCCCCGTCTCTTTCACGGGGCATTGATATTGTCTTTTTATTCCACTGTAACCTCCACCACTCTTCCAAGTGGCATTGATATTGTCTTTTTATTCCACTGGGACCTTCACCACTCTTCCAAGTGTCATTGATATTGTCTTTTTAATCCACTGCGACCTCCACCACTATTCCAATGGGCATTATAACCGTATTGTTAAGCTGCTGTGACCTCTACGTCAATTCCAAGGTGCATTAAAACCATCAATTTAAACCACTTTGAACTCCTCAGCTCTTGCAAGAGGCATTGATATTGTCTTTTTATTCCACTGTAACCTCCACCACGCTTCTAAGGGGCTTTGATTTTGTCTTTTTAATCCACTGCGACATCCATCACTCTTCCAAGAAGCATTAAAACCGTCTTGTTTAGCTACTGTGACCTCCACGTCTTTTCCACTGTGCTTTAAAACCTTCTGGTTAAACCACTGTGAACTCCACAGCTCTTCCTAGGGGCATTGATATTGTCTTTTTATTCCACTGTAACCTCCACCACTCTTCCAAGGGGCATTGATATTGTCTTTTTATTTTACTGCGACCTCCACCACTCTTCCAAGGATCATTAATATTGTCATTTTATTCCACTGCGACCTCCACCACTCTTCCAAGGGTCATTGATATTGTCTTTTTATTCCACTGTAACCTCCACCACTCATCCAAGGTGCATTGATATTGTCTTTTTATTCCACTGCGACCTCCACCTCTCTTCCAAGGGGAATTGATATTGTCTTTTTATTCCACTGCGACCTCCACCACTCTTCCAAGGGGCATTAAAAGAGTCTTGTTAAGGTTCTGTGACCTCCACGTCTCTTCCAAGGGGCATTAAACCGTCTGGTTAAACCACTCTGTACTCCACAGCTCATCCAAGAGGAATTGATGTTGTCTTTTTATTCGACTGTAACCTCCACCACTCTTCCAAGGGGCATTGATATTGTCTCTGTTTTCCACTGCGACCTCCACCACTCTTCCAAGGGGCTTTGATATTGTCTTTTTATCCATTGCGACCTCCACCACTCTACCAATTGGCATTTAAACCATCTAGTTATGCTACTGTGAGCTCCATGTCCCTTCCACGGGGCATTGATATTGTCTTTTTCTTAGATTGCGACCTCCACCGCTCTTCCAAGGGGTCATTAAAACGGTCTTGTTAAGCTACTGTGACCTCCAAGTCTCTTCCAAGGGGCATTAAAACCGTCTGGTTAAACCGCTCTGAGCTCCACAGCTCTTCCAAGGGGCATTGACAATGTCTTTTTATTCCATTGTAACCTTCTGCACTCTTCCAAGTGCATTGATTTTGTCTTTTTATTCCACCGCGACCTCCACAACTCTACCAATGGGCATTGTTATTGTCTTTTTAATCCCCTGCAAACTCCACCACTCTTCCAAGGGGAATTAAAACCGTCTTGTTAAGCTTCTGTGACCTCCACGTCCCTTCCACGGGGCATTGATATTGTCTTTAAATTCCACTGCGACCTCCACCACTATTCCAAGGGGCATTGATATTGTCTTTTTAATCCACTGCGAACACCACCACTCTTCCAAGGGGCATTAAAACTGTCTTGTTATCCTACTGTGACGTCGACTTCTCTTCCACGGGGCATTAAAATCATCTGGTTAAACGTCTCTGAAGTCCACATCTCTTCTACGGGGTATTGATATTGTATTTTTATTCCACTGTAACCTCCACCAATCTTCCAAGGGGCATTGATATTGTTTTTTCATTCCACTGCGACCTCCATCACTCTTCCAAGGGGCATTAAAACCGTCTTGTTAAGTTCCTGTGACCTCCACGTCCCTTCCACGGGGCATTGATATTGTCTTTTTATTCCACTGCGACCTCCACCACTCTTCCAAGGGGCACTGTTATTGTCTTTTTAATCCCCTGCAACCTCCACCACTCTTCCAAGGGGCATTAAAACCGTCTTGTTAAGCTACTGTGACCTCCACGCCCCTTCCACGGGGCATTGATATTGTCTTTTTCTTCCATTGCGACCTCCACCGCTCTTCCAAGGGGCATTAAAACGGTCTTGTTAAGCTAATGTGACCTCCAAGTCTCTTCCAAGGGGCATTAAAACCGTATGGTTAAACCGCTCTGAGCTCCACAGCTCTTCCAAGGGTCATTGACAATGTCTTTTTATTCCATTGTAACCTTCTGCACTCTTCCAAGTGCATTGATTTTGTCTTTTTATTCCACCGCGATCTCCACAACTCTTCCAATGGGCATTGTTATTGTCTTTTTAATCCCCTGCAAACTCCACCACTCTTCCAAGGGGAATTAAAACCATCTTGTTAAGCTACTGTGACCTCTACGTCCCTTCCACGGGGCATTGATATTGTCTTTAAATTCCACAGCGACCTCCACCACTCTTCCGAGGGGCATTGATAATGTCTTTGTAATCCACTGCGAACTCCACCGCTCTTCCAAGGGGCATTACAACCGTCTTATTAAGCTATTGTGACCTACACATCTCTTCCACGGTGCATTGATATTGTCTTTTTATTTAACTGTAACCTCCACCACTGTTCCAAGGGTCATTGATATTGTCTTTAAATTCCACTGTAACCTCCATCACTTTTCCATGGGGCATTGATATTGTTTTTTATTCAACTGTATCCTCCACCACTCTTCCAAGGGGCATTGATATTGTCTTTTTATTCCACTGCGAACTCCACCACTCTTCCAAGGGGCATTCATATTGACTTTTTAATCCACTGCGACCTCCACCACTCTTCCAAGGGGCATTAAAACCATCTTGTTAAGCTACTGTCACCTCCACGTCCCTTCCAAGGGGCATTAAAACTGTCAATTTAAACCACTCTGAACTCCACAGCTCTTGCAAGTGGCATTGATATTGTCTTTTTATTCCAATGTAACCTCCAGCACTCTTCCAAGGGGCATTGATATTGTCTTTTTATTCCACTGCAACTTCCACGTCTCTTCCAAGGGGCATTAAAACCGTCTTGTTAAGCTACTGTGACCTCCACGTCTCTTTCACGGGGCATTGATATTGTCTTTTTATTCCACTGTAACCTCCACCACTCTTCCAAGTGGCATTGATATTGTCTTTTTATTCCACTGGGTCCTTCACCACTCTTCCAAGTGGCATTGATATTGTCTTTTTAATCCACTGCGACCTCCACCACTCTTCAAAGGGGCATTAAAACAGTCTTGATAAGCTATTGTGACCTCCACGTCTCTTCCAAGGGGCATTAAAGCATCTGGTTAAACCACTCTGTACTCCACAGCTCTTCCAAGAGGCATTGATATTGTCTTTTTATTCGACTGTAACCTCCACCACTCTTCCAAGGGGCATTGATATTGTCTCTGTTTTCCACTGCGACATCCACCACTCTTCCAAGGGGTTTTGATATTGTATTTTTATTCCACTGTAACCTCCACCACTCTTCCAAGGGGCTTTGATTTTGTCTTTCTAATCCACTGCGACCTCCATCACTCTTCCAAGAAGCATTAAAACCTTCTTGTTTAGCTACTGTGACCTCCACGTCTATTCCACGGTGCCTTAAAACCTTCTGGTTAAACCACTGTGAACTCCACAGCTCTTCCAAGGAGCATTGATATTGTCTTTTTATTCCACTGTAACCTCCACCACTCTTCCAAGGGGCATTGATATTGTCTTTTTATTTTACTGCGACCTCCACTACTCTTCCAAGGATCATTAATATTGTCTTTTTATTCCACTGCGACCTCCACCAATGTTCCAAGGGTCATTGATATTGTTTTTTTATTCCACTGTAACCTCCACCACTCTTCCAAGGGGCATTGATATTGTCTTTTTATTCCACTGCGACCTCCACCTCTCTTCCAATGGGCATTAAAACCATCTTGTTAAGCTCCTGTGACCTCCAAGTCTCTTCCACGAGGCATTGATATTGTCTTTTTATTCCACTGCGAACTCCACATCTCTTGCAAGTGGTATTGATATTGTCTTTTTATTCCACTGCGACCTCCACCACTCTTTTAAGGGGCATTAAAAGAGTCTTGTTAAGCTACTGTGACCTCCACGTCTCTTCCAAGGGGCATTAAACCGTCTGGTTAAACCACTCTGTACTCCACAGCTCTTCCAAGAGGCATTGATATTGTCTTTTTATTCGACTGTAACCTCCACCACTGTTCCAAGGGGCATTGATATTGACTCTGTTTTACACTGCGACCTCCACCACTCTTCCAAGGGGCTTTGATATTGTCTTTTTGTCCATTGCAACCTCCACCACTCTTCCAATGGGCATTAAAACCATCTTATTATGCTACTGTGAGATCCACATCCCTTCCACGGGGCATTGATATTGTCTTTTTATTCCATTGCGACCTCCACCACTCTTCCAAGGGGCATTAAAACCGTCTTGTTAAGCTACTGTGACCTCCAAGTCTCTTCCAAGGGGCATTAAAACCGTCTGGTTAAACCGCTCTGAGCTCCACAGCTCTTCCAAGGGGCATTGACAATGTCTTTTTATTCCATTGTAACCTTCTGCACTCTTCCAAGTGCATTGATATTGTCTTTTTATTCCTCTGCGACGTCCACGACTCTTCTAAGTGGCATTAAAACCGTCTTGTTAAGCTACTGTGACCTCCAAGTTTCTTACACAGGGCATTGATATTGTCTTTTTATTGCACTGTAACCTCCACCACTCTTCCAGATGGCATTGAAATTGTCTTTTTATTTCACTGTGACTTCCACCTATCTTCCAAGGGGCATTGATATTGTCTTTTTATTCCACTGCGACCTCCACCACTCTCCTAAGGGGCATTGATATTGTCTTTTAAATCCACAACGATCTCCACCACTCTTCCAAGGGGCATTAAAACAGTCTTGTTAAGCTACTGTGACCTCCTCATCTCTTCCATGGGGCATTAAAACCGTCTGGTTAAGCAATCTGAACTCCACAGCTCTTACAAGAGGCATTGATATTGTCGTTTTATTCGACTGTAACAACCACCACTGTTCCAAGCGGCATTGATATTGTCTTTTTATTCCACTGCGACCTCCACCACTCTTCCAAGCGGCATTGATATTGTCTTTTTATTCCACTGCGACCTCCACCACTCTTCCAAGGGGCATTGATATTGTCTTTTTAATCAACGGTGACCTCCACGTCTCTTCCAAGGGGCATTAAAACCGTCAGTTTAAACCACTCTGAACTCCACAGCTCTTCCAAGGAGCACTGGTATTGTCTTTTTATTCCACTCTAACCTCCACCACTTTTCCAAGGGGCATTGACATTGTCTATTTATTCCACTGCGACCTCCACCACTCTTCCAAGGGGCATAAAAACCATCTTGTTAAGCTACAGTGACCTCCACAACTCTTCCATGAGGTATTGATATTGTCTTTTTATTCCACTCTAACCTCCACCACTCTTCCAAGGGGTATTGATTTTGTCTTTTTATTCCACTGCGACCTCTATCACTCTTCCAATGGGCATTGATATTGTCTTTTTAATCCACTGCTACCTCCACCACTCTTCCAAGGGGCATTAAAGCCGTCTTGTTTAGCTACTGTCACGTCCATGTCTATTCCACGGGGCATTGATATTGTCTTTTTATTCCACTGTAACCTCCACCACTCTTCCAAGTGGCATTGACATTGTCTTTTTATTCCACTGTGACTTCCACCTCTCTTCTAAGGGGCATTGATATTGTCTTTTTAATCCACTGTGTCCTCGACCACTCTACCAAGGGGCGTTAAAACAGTCTTGTTAAGCTACTGCGACCTCCACGTCTCTTCAAAGGGGCATTAAAACCGTCTGTTTAAACCACTCTGAACTCCACAGCTCTTCCAAGGGGCATTGATATTGTCTTTTTATTCCTCTGTAACCTCCACCACTCTTCCAAGGGGCATTGATTTTGTCTTTTTATTGCACTGCGACCTCCACAACTCTTCCAATGGGCATTGTTATTGTCTTTTTAATCCCCTGCAACCTCCACCACTCTTCCAAGGGGAATTAAAACCGTCTTGTTAAGCTACTGTGACCTCCACCACCCTTCCACGGGGCATTGATATTGTCTTTTTATTCCACTGTGACTTCGACCACTCTTCCAAGGGGCATTAAAACCATATTGTTAAGCTCTAGTGAACTCCACATCTCTTCCACGGGGCATTGATATTGTCTTTTCATTCCACTGTAACCTCCACCAATCTTCCAAGGGGCGTTGATATTGTTTTTTAATTCCACTGCGACCTCCATTACTCTTCCAAGGGGCATTAAAATCGTCTTGTTAAGTTACTGTGACCTCCATGTCTCTTCAGAGGAGCGTTAAAACAGTCTGGTTATACCACTCTGAACTCCACAGCTCTTCCAAGGGGCATTATTATTGTCTTTTTATTCCACTGTAACCTCCACCATTCTTCCAAGGGGCATTGATATTGTCTTTTTATTCCACTGCTACCTCAACCAGTCCTCCAAGAGGCATTAAAACCGTCTTGTTAAGCTACTGTGACCTCCACGTCTCTTCCACGGGGCATTGAAATTGTCTTTTTATTCCACTGTAACCTCCACCACTCGTCCAAGGGGCATTGATATTGTCTTTTTATTCCACTGCGACCTCCACCACTCTTCCAAGGGGCATTAAGACCATCTTGTTAAGCTACAGTGACCTCCACAACTCTTCCATGGGGCATTGATATTGTTTTTTTATTCCAATGTAACCTCCACCACTATTCCAAGGGGCATTGATTTTGTCTTTTTATTCCACTGCGACCTCTACCACTCTTCCAATGGGCATTGATATTGTCTTATTAATCCACTGCAACCTCCACCACTCTTCAAAGGTGCATTAAAGCCGTCTTGTTAAGCTACTGTCACTTCCATGTCTATTCCACGGGGCATTGATATTGTCTTTTTATTCCACTGTAACCTCCACCACTGTTCCAAGTGGCATTGAAATTGTCTTTTTATTCCTCTGCGACGTCCACGACTCTTCCAAGGGGCATTAAAACCGTCTTGTTAAGCTACTGTGACCTCCAAGTTTCTTAAACAGGGCATTGATATTGTCTTTTTATTGCACTGTAACCTCCACCACTCTTCCAATGGGCATTGATATTGTCTTTTTATTCCACTGTGACCTCCATCTATCTTCCAAGGGGCATTGATATTGTCTTTTTATTCCACTGTGACCTCCACCACTCTCCTAAGGGGCATTGATATTGTCTTTTAAATCCACAACGATCTCCACCACTCTTCCAAGGGGCATTAAAACAGCCTTGTTAAGCTACTGTGACCTCCTCGTCTCTTCCAAGGGGCATTAAAACCGTCTGTTTAAACACTCTGAACTCCACAGCTCTTACAAGAGGCATTGATATTGTCAATTTATTCGACTGTAACATCCACCACTCTTCCAAGCGGCATTGATATTGTCTTTTTACTCCACTGCGACCTCCACCACTCTTGCAAGGGGCATTGATATTGTATTTTTAATCAACTGCGACCTCCACCTCTCTTCCAAGGGGCTTTAAAACCGTCTTGTGAAGCTACTGTGACCTCCAACTCCCTTCCACGGGGCATTGATATTGTCTTTTTATTCCACTGTGACCTCCACTTCTCTTCCAAGGGGCATTGATATTGTCTTTTTAATCCACTGCGACCTCCACCACTCTTCCAAGGGGCATTGATATTGTCTTTTTAATCCACGGTGACCTCCACGTCTCTTCCAAGGGGCATTAAAACCATCAATTTAAACCACTCTGAACTCCACAGCTCTTCCAAGGAGCACTGGTATTGTCTTTTTATTCCACTCTAACCTCCACCACTTTTCCAAGGGGCATTGACATTGTCTATTTATTCTACTGCGAGCTCCACCACTCTTCAAAGGGGCATAAGCAACCTATTGTTAAGCTACAGTGACCTCCACAACTCTTCCATGGGGCATTGATATTGTCTTTTTATTCCACTCTAACCTCCACCACTCTTCCAAGGGGCATTGATTTTGTCTTTTTATTCCACTGCGACCTCTACCACTCCTCCAATGGGCATTGATATTGTCTTTTTAATCTACTGCTACCTCCACCACTCTTCCAAGGGGCATTAAAGCCGTCTTGTTTAGCTACTGTCACGTCCATGTCTATGCCACGGGGCATTGATATTGTCTTTTTATTCCACTGTAACCTCCACCACTCTTCCAAGTGGCATTCACATTGTCTTTTTATTCCACTGTGACTTCCACCTCTCTTCTAAGGGGCATTGATATTATCTTTTTAATCCACTGCGACCTCCACCACTCTACCAAGGGGCGTTAAAACAGTCTTGTTAAGCTACTGCGACCTCCTCGTCTCTTACAAGGGTCATTAAAACCGTCTGTTTAAACCCCTCTGAACTCCACAGCTCTTCCAAGGGGCATTGATATTGTCTTTTTATTCCACTGTAACCTCCACCACTCTTCCAAGGGGCATTGATTTTGTCTTTTTATTCCACTGCGACCACCACCACTCTTCCAATGGGCATTGTTATTGTCTTTTTAATCCCCTGCAACCTCCACCACTCTTCCAAGGTGAATTTAAAGTGTCTTGTTAAGGTAATGTGACCTCCACGTCCCTTCCACAGGGCATTGATATCGTCTTTTTACTCCACTGAGACCTCCACCACTCTTCCAAGGGGCTTTAAAACCATATTGTTAAGCTATAGTGACCTCCACATCAATTCCACGGGGCATTGATATTGTCTTTTTATTCCACTGTAACCTTCACCAATCTTCCAAGGGGCATTGATATTGTTTTTTAATTCCACTGCGACCTCCACCACTCTTCAAAGGGGCATTAAAATCGTCTTGTTAAGTTACTGTGATCTCCACGTCTCTTCCAAGGAGCGTTAAAACCGTCTGGTTATAACACTCTGAACTCCACAGCTATTTCAAGGGGCATTATTATTGTCTTTTTGTTCCACTGTAACCTCCACCATTCTTCCAAGGGGCATTGATATTGTATTTTTATTCCACTGCTACTTCCACCAGTCCTCCAAAAGGCATTAAAACCGTCTTGTTATGCTACTGTGACCTCCACGTCTCTTCCTCGGGGCATTGAAATTGTCTTTTTATTCCACTGTAAACTCCACCACTCGTCCAAGGGGCATTGATATTGTCTTTTTATTCCACTGCGACCTCCACCACTCTTCCAAGGGGCATTAAGACCATCTTTTTAAGCTACAGTGACCTCCACAACTCTTCCATGGGGCATTGATATTGTTTTTTTATTCCACTGTAACCTCCACCACTCTTCCAAGGGGCATTGATTTTGTCTTTTTATTCCTCTGCGACCTCTACCACTCTTCCAATGGGCATTGATATTGTCTTATTAATCCACTGCAACCTCCACCACTCTTCAAGGGTGCATTAAAGCCGTCTTGTTAAGCTACTGTCACATCCATGTCTATTCCACGGGGCATTGATATTGTCTTTTTATTCCACTGTAACCTCCACCACTCTTCCAAGTGGCATTGTTATTGTCTTTTTATTCCACTGCGACTTCCACCTCTCTTTTAAGGGGCATTGATATTGTCTTTTTAATCCACTGCGACCTCTATCACTCTTCCAAGGGGCATTAAAACAGTTTTGTTAAGCTACTGTGACCTCCACGTCTCTTCCAAGGGGAATTAAAACCGTCTGGTTAAACCACTCTGAACTCCACAGCTCTTCCAAGGGGCATTGATATTGTCTTTTTTTTCCACTGTAACCTCTACCATTCTTCCAAGGGGCATTGATATTGTCTTTTTAATGCACTGCTACCTCCACCACTCTTCCAAGGGCCATTAAAACCATCTGGCTAAACCACCCTGAACTCCATAGCTCTTTCAACAGGCATTGATATTGTCTTTTTATTTCACTGCGACCTCCACCACTCTTTCAAGAGGCATTGATATTGTCTTTTTATTCCACTGCGACCTCCACCACTCTTCCAAGGGGCATTAAAAGTGTCTTGTTAAGCTACTGTGACCTCCACGTGTCTTCCACGGGGCATTGATATTGTCTTTTTAATCCACTGTGACCTCCACCACTTTTCCAAGGGGCAATAAAACCATCTGGCAAAACCACTCTGAACTCCACAGCTCTTCCAAGGGGCATTGGTATTGTCTTTTTATTCCACTCTAACCTCCACCACTCTTCCAAGGGGCACTGACATTGTCTTTTTATTCCACTGCGACCTCCACCACTCTTCCAAGGGGCATTAAAACCATATTGTTAAGCTACAGTGACCTCCACAACTCTTCCACGGGGCATTGCTATTGTCTTTTTATTCAACTGTAACCTCCACCAATATTCCAATGGGCATTGATATTGTTTTTTTATTCCACTGCGACCTCCACCACTCTTCCAAGGGGCATTAAAACCGTCTTGATAAGTTACTGTGACCTCCACGTCTCTTCCAAGGAGCGTTAAAACCGTCTGGTTATACCACTCTGAACTCCACAGCTCTTCCAAGGGGCATTATTATTGTCTTTTTATTCCACTGTAACCTCCACCACTCTTCCAAGGGGTATTGATATTGTCTTTTTATTCCACTGCGACCTCCACCAGACCTCCAGGAGGCATTAAAACCATCTTGTTAAGCTACTGTGACCTCCACGCCTCTTCCACGGGGCATTGAAATTGTCTTTTCATTCCACTGTAACCTCCACCACTCGTCCAAGGGGCATTGATATTGTCTTTTTATTCCACTGCGACCTCCACCACTCTTCCAAGGGGCATTGATATTGTCTTTTTAATCCACTGCGACCTCCACCTCTCTTCCAAGGGGCATTAAAACCGTCTTGCTAAGCTATTGTGACCTCCACATCTCTTCCACTGGGCATTGATATTGTCTTTTTATTTAACTGTAACCTCCACCACTGTTCCAAGGGACATTGATATTGTCTTTTTTTTCCACTGTAACCTACATCAGTCTTCCAAGGGGCATTGATATTGTCTTTTTATTCAACTGTAACCTCCACCACTCTTCCAAGGGGCATTAAAACCATCTTGTTAAGCTACTGTCACCTCCACGTCCCATCCAAGGGGCATTAACATCGTCAATATAAACCACTCTGAACTCCACAGCTCTTGCAAGGGGCATTGATATTGTCTTTTTATTCCAATGTAACCTCCAGCACTCTACCAAGGGGCATTGATATTGTCTTTGTATTCCACTGCAACTTCCACCTCTCTTCCAAGGGGCATTAAAACCGTCTTGTTAAGCTACTGTGACCTCCTCGTATCTTTCACGGGGCATTGATATTGTCTTTTTATTCCATTGTAACCTCCACCACTCTTCCAAGGGGCATTGATATTGTCTTTTTATTCCACTGGGACCTTCACCACTCTTCCAAGTGGCATTGATATTGTCTTTTTAAACCACTGCGACCTCCACAACTCTTCCAAGAGGCATTAAAACCGTATTGTTAAGCTACTGTGACCTCCACTTCTCTTCCAAGGTGCATTAAAACCGTCAATTTAAACCACTCTGAACTCCACAGCTCTTGCAAGAGGCATTGATATTGTCTTTTTACTCCACTGTATCCTACAGCACTCTTTCAAGTGGCATTGATATTGTCTTATTATTCCACTACGACTTCCACCACTCTCCCAAGGTGCATTAAAAACATCTTGTTTAGCTACTGTAACATCCATGTCTATTCCAAGGGGCATTGATATTGTCTTTTTATTCCACTGTATCCTCCACCACTCTTCCAAGGGGTATTGATATTGTCTTTTTATTCCACTGCGTCTACCACCTCTCTTCTAAGGGGCATTGATAATGTCTTTTTATTCCACTGCGACCTCCACCACTCTTCCAAGAGGCATTAAAGCAGTCTTGTTAAGCTACTGTGACCTCCACATCTGTTCCAAGGGGCATTAAAACCGTCTGATTAAACCACTCTGAACTCCACAGCTCTTCCAAGGGGCATAGATATTGTCTTTTTATTCCACTGTAACCTCAATCCTTCTTCCAAGGGGTATTGATATTGTCTTTTTAATGCACTGCAACCTCCACCACTCTTCCAAGGGGCATTAAAACCATCTGGTTAAAACACTATGAACTCCATAGCTCTTTCAAGAGGCATTGATATTGTCTTTTTATTTCACTGTAACCTCCACCACTCTTTCAAAGGGCATTGATATTGTCTTTTTATTCCACTGCGACTTCCACCAGTCTTCCAAGGGGCATTAAAACTGTCTTGATAAGCTACTGTGACCTCCACGTGTCTTCCACGAGGCAATGATATTGTATTTTTAATCCACTGTAACCTCCACCACTTTTCCAAGGGGCATTAAAACCGTCTTGTTAATCTACTGTGACCTCCACGCCTTTTCCAAAGGGCAATAAAACCATCTGGTTAAACCACTCTGAACTCCACAGCTCTTCTAAGGGGCATTGGTATTGTCTTTTCATTCCGCTCTAACCACCACCTCTCTTGCAAGGGGCATTGACATTGTCTTTTTATTCCACTGCGACCTCCATCATTCTTCCAAGGGGCATTGATATTGTCTTTTTATTCCACTGCCACCTCCACCACTCTTCCAAGGGGCATTGATATTGTCTTTTTAATCCATTGCGACCTCCACCACTTTTCCAAGGGTCATTAAAAACGTCTTTTTAAGCTACTGTGACCTCCACGTCACTTTCAATGGGCATTAAAACCGTCTGGTTAAACCACTCTGAACTCCACAGCTCTTCCAAGGGGCATTGGTATTGGCTTTTTATTCCACTCTGACCTCCACCACTCTTTCAAGGGCATTGACATTGTTTTTTTATTCCACAACGACCTCCACCATTCTTCCAAGGGGCATTAAAACCATATTGTTAAGCTATAGTGACCTCCACATCTCTTCCACGGGGCATTGATATTGTCTTTGTATTCCACTGTAACCTCCACCAATCTTCCAAGGGGCATTGATATTGTCTTTTTATTCCACTGCGACCTCCACCACTCTACCAAGGGGCGTTAAAACAGTCTTGTTAAGCTACTGCGACCTCCACGTCTCTTCCAAGGGGCATTAAAACCGTCTGTTTAAACCACTCTGAACTCCACAGCTCTTCCAAGGGGCATTGATATTGTCTTTTTATTCCACTGTAACCTCCACCACTGTTCCAAGGGGCATTGATTTTGTCTTTTTATTCCACTGCGACCACCACTACTCTTCCAATGGGCATTGTTATTGTCTTTTTAATCCACTGCAACCTCCACCACTCTTCCAAGGTGAATTAAAACCGTCTTGTTAAGCTACTGTGACCTCCACGTCCCTTCCACAGGCCATTGATATTGTCTTTTTACTACACTGCGATCTCCACCACTCTTCCAAGGGGCTTTAAAACCATATTGTTAAGCTATAGTGACCTCCACATCTATTCCACGGGGCATTGATATTGTCTTTTTATTCCACTGTAACCTCCACCAATCTTCCAAGGGGCATTGATATTGTTTTTTAATTCCACCGCGACCTCCACCACTCTTCCAAGGGGCATTAAAATCATCTTGTTAAGTTACTGTGATCTCCACGTCTCTTCCAAGGAGCGTTAAAACCGTCTGGTTATACCACTCTGAACTCCACAGCTCTTCCAAGGGGCATTATTATTGTCTTTTTATTCCACTGTAACCTCCACCATTCTTCCAAGGGGCATTGATATTGTATTTTTATTCCACTGCTACTTCTACCAGTCCTCCAAGAGGCATTAAAACCGTCTTCTTAAGCTACTGTGACCTCCACGTCTCTTCCACGGGGCATTGAAATTGTCTTTTAATTCCACTGTAAACTCCACCACTTGTCCAAGGGGCATTGATATTGTCTTTTTATTCCACTGCGACCTCCACCACTCTTCCAAGGGGCATTAAGACCATCTTGTTAAGCTACAGTGACCTCCACAACTCTTCCATGGTGCATTGATATTGTTTTTTTATTCCACTGTAACCTCCACCACTCTTCCAAGGGGCATTGATTTTGTCTTTTTATTCCTCTGCGACCTCTACCACTCTTCCAATGGGCATTGATATTGTCTTATTAATCCACTGCAACCTCCACCACTCTTCAAAGGTGCATTAAAGCCGTCTTGTTAAGCTACTGTCACATCCATGTCTATTCCACGGGGCATTGATATTGTCTTTTTATTCCACTGTAACCTCCACCACTCTTCCAAGTGGCATTGACATTGTCTTTTTATTCCACTGCGACTTACACCTTTCTTTTAAGGGGCATTGATATTGTCTTTTTAATCCACTGCGACCTCTATCACTCTTCCAAGGGGCATTAAAACACTTTTGTTAAGCTACTGTGACCTCCACGTCTCTTCCAAGGGGAATTAAAACCGTCTGGTTAAACCACTCTGAACTCCACAGCTCTTCCAAGGGGCATTGATATTGTCTTTTTATTCCACTGTAACCTCCACCATTCTTCCAAGGGGTATTGATATTGTCTTTTTAATGCACTGCTACCTCCACAACTCTTCCAAGGGCCATTAAAACCATCTGGTTAAACCACTCTGAACTCCATAGCTCTTTCAAAAGGCATTGATATTGTCTTTTTATTTCACTGCGACCTCCACCACTCTTTCAAGGGGCATTGATATTGTCTTTTTATTCCACTGCGACCTCCACCACTCTTCCAAGGGGCATTAAAACTGTCTTGTTAAGCTACTGTGACCTCCACTTGTCTTCCACGGGGCATTGATATTGTCTTTTTAATCCACTGTGACCTCCACCACTTTTCCAAGGGGCATTAAAACCGTCTTGTTAATCTACTGTGACCTCCACGTCTCTTCCAAGGGGCAATAAAACCATCTGGCAAAACCACTCTGAACTCCACAGCTCTTCCAAGGGGCATGGGTATTGTCTTTTTATTCCACTCTAACCTCCACCACTCTTCCAAGGGGCACTGACATTGTCTTTTATTCCACTGCGACCTCCACCACTCTTCCAAGGGGCATTAAAACCATATTGTTAAGCTACAGTGACCTCCACAACTCTTCCACGGGTCATTGATATTGTCTTTTTATTCAACTGTAACCTCCACCAATATTCCAATGGGCATTGATATTGTTTTTTTATTCCACTGCGACCTACACCACTCTTCCAAGAGGCATTAAAACCGTCTTGTTAAGTTACTATGACCTCCACGTCTCTTCCAAGGAGCGTTAAAACCGTCTGGTTATACAACTCTGAACTCCGCAGCTCTTCCAAGGGGCATTATTATTGTCTTTTTATTCCACTGTAACCTCCACCACTCTTCCAAGAGGTATTGATATTGTCTTTTTATTCCACTGCGTCCTCCACCAGTCCTCCAGGAGGCATTAAAACCGTCTTGTTAAAATACTGTGACCTCCACGTCTCTTCCACGGGGCATTGAAATTGTCTTTTCATTCCACTGTAACCTCCACCACTCGTCCAAGGGGCATTGATATTGTCTTTTTATTCCACTGCGACCTCCACCACTCTTCCAAGGGGCATTGATATTGTCTTTTTAATCCACTGCGACCTCCACCTCTCTTCCAAGGGGCATTAAAACCGTCTTGTTAAGCTATTGTGACCTCCACATCTCTTCCACTGGGCATTGATTTTGTCTTTTTATTTAACTGTAACCTCCACCACTGTTCCAAGGGGCATTGATATTGTCTTTTTTTTCCACTGTAACCTACATCACTCTTCCAAGGGGCATTGATATTGTCTTTTTATTCAACTGTAACCTCCACCACTCTTCCAAGGGGCTTTGATATTGTCTTTTTAATCCACTGCGACCTCCACCACTCTTCCAAGGGGCATTAAAACCATCTTGTTAAGCTACTGTCACGTCCACGTCCCATCCAAGGGGCATTAACACCGCCAATATAAACCACTCTGAACTCCACGGCTCTTGCAAGGGTCATTGATATTGTCTTTTTATTCCAATGTAACCTCCAGCACTCTACCAAGGGGCATTGATATTGTCTTTTTATTCCACTGCAACTTCCACCTCTCTTCCAAGGGGCATTAAAACCGTCTTGTTAAGCTACTGTGACCTCCTCGTATCTTTCACGTGGCATTGATATTGTCTTTTTATTCCACTGTAACCTCCACCACTCTTCCAAGGGGCATTGATATTGTCTTTTTATTCCACTGGGACCTTCACCACTCTTCCAAGTGGCATTGATATTGTCTTTTTAATCCACTGCGACCTCCACAACTCTTCCAAGGGGCATTAAAACCGTATTGTTAAACTACAGTGACCTCCACAACTCTTCCAAGGGGCATTAAAACTGTATTGTTAAGCTACTGTGACCTCCACGTCTCTTCCAAAGGGCAATAAAACCATCTGGTTAAACCACTCTGAACTCCACAGTTCTTCTAAGGGGCATTGGTATTGTCTTTTCATTTCACTCTAACCTCCACCTCTCTTCCAAGGGGCATTGACATTGTCTTTTTATTCCACTGCGACCTCCATCATTCTTCCAAGGGGCATTGATATTGTCTTTTTATTCCACTGCCACCTCCACCACTTTTCCAAGGGTCATTAAAAACGTCTTTTTAAGCTACTGAGACCTCCACGTCACTTTCAATGGGCATTAAAACTCTCTGGTTAAACCACTCTGAACTCCACAGCTCTTCCAAGGGGCATTGGTATTGTCTTTTTATTCCACTCTGACCTCCACCACTCTTACAAGGGGCATTGACATTGTTTTTTTATTCCACTGCGACCTCCACCATTCTTCCAAGGGGCATTAAAACTGTCTTGTTAAGCTACAGTGACCTCCACATCTCTTCCACGGGGCATTGACATTGTCTTCAAATTCCACTGTAACCTCCACCACTCTACCAAAGGGCATTGATATTGTATTTTTATTCCACTGCGACCTCCACCACTCTTCCAAAGGGCATTGATATTGTCTTTTTAATCCACTGCGACCTCCACCACTCTTCCAAAGGGCATTAAAACCATCTTGTCCAGCTACTGTGACCTCCACGTCTCTTCCAAGAGGCATTAAAACCATATGGTTAAACCAATCTGAACTCCACAGATCTTCCAAGGGGCATTGATAATGTCTTTTTATTCCACTGTATCCTCCACCCCTCTTCCAAGGGGCATTGATGTTGTCTTTTTATTCCACTGCGACCTCCACCACTCTTCCAAGGGGCACTAAAACCATCTTGTTAAGATACTGTGACCTCCATGTCTCTTCCACAGGGCATTGATATTGTCTTTTTATTCCACTGGAACCTCCAACACTCTTCCAAGGTGCATTGATATTGTCTTTTTATTCCACTGAGACTTCAACTACTCCTTCAAGGAGCATTGACATTGTCTTTTTAATCTACTTCGACCTCCACCACTCTTCAAAGGGGCATTAAAACAGTCTTGTTAATATACTGTGACCTCCACGTCTCTTCCAAGGGGCATTAAAACCGTCAATTTAAACCACTCTCAACTCCACAGCTCTTGCAAAGGGCTTTGATATTGTTTTTTATTCCACTGTAACCTCCAGCACTCTTCCAAGGGGCACTGATATTGTCTTGTTATTCCACTGCGACTTTCACCTCTCTTCCAAGGGACATTAAAACCGTCTTGTTAAGCTACTGTGACATCCACATATCTTTCACGGGGCATTGATATTTTTTTTTTTTCCACTGCCACCTCCACCACTCTTCCATGGGGCATTGATATTGTCTTTTTAATCCACTGCAACCTCCACCACTTTTCCAAAGGGCATTAAAAACGTCTTTTTAAGCTACTGTGACCTCCACGTCACTTCCAATGGGCATTAAAACCGTCTGGTTTAACTACTCTGAACTCCACTGCTCTTCTAAGGTTCATTGATATTGTCTTTTTAATCCACTGTTACCTCCACCACTCTTCCAAGGGCCATTGATATTGTTTTTTTATTCCACTGCGACCTCCACTACTCTTCCAAGGAGAATTGATATTGTCTTTTTATTCCACTGCGACCTCCACCACTCTTCCAAGTGGCATTGATATTTTCTTTTTATTCCACTGCGACCTCCACAACTCTTCCAATGGGGATCGATAATGTCATTTTAACCCACTGCGACCTCCACCACTCTTCCAAGGGGCATTAAAACCGTCTTCTTAAGCTACTGCGACCTCAACGTCGCTTCCAAGGGGCATTATAACCTTCAATTTAAACCACTCTGAACTCCAAAGCTCTTGCAAGAGGCATTGATATTGTCTTTTTATTCCACTGTAACCTCCATCTCTCTTCCAAGAAGCATTAAAACCGTCTTGTTTAGCTACTTTGATCTCCACGTCTATTCCACGGTGCCTTAAAACCTTCTGGTTAAACCACTGTGAACTCCAGAGCTCTTCCAAGGGGCATTGATATTGTCTTTTTATTCCACTGTAACCTCCACCACTCTTCCAAGGGTCATTGATATTGTCTTTTTATTCCACTGTAACCTCCACCACTCTTCCAAGGGGCATTGATATTGTCTTTTTATTCCACTGCGACCTCCACCTCTCTTCCCAGGGGCATTAAAACCATCTTGTTAAGCTACTGTGACCTCCAAGTCTCTTCCACGAGGCATTGATATTGTCTTTTTATTCCACTGCGACCTCCACATCTCTTTCAAGGGGAATTGATATTGTCTTTTTATTCCACTGCGACCTCCACCACTCTTCTAACGGGCATTGATATTGTCTTTTTAATCCACTGCGACCTCCACCACTCTTCCAAGGGGCATTAAAACAGTTTTGTTAAGCTACTGTGGCCTCCACGTCTCTTCCAAGGGGCATTAAAACCGTCTGGTTAAACCACTCTGAACTCCACAGCTCTTCCAAGAGGCATTGATATTGTCTTTTTATTCGTCTGTCACCTCCACCACTCTTCCAAGGGGCATTAAAACCGTCTTGTTAAGCTACTGTGACCTTCACGTCTATTCCAAGTGGCATTAAAACCGTAAATTTAAACCACTCTGAACTCCACAGCTCTTGCAAGAGGCATTGATATTTTCTTTTTATTCCACTGTAACCTCCACCACTCTTCCAAGGGGCATTGATTTTGTCTTTTTAATCCACTGCGACCTCCATCACTCTTCCAAGAAGCATTGAAAATGTCTTGTTTAGCTGCTGTGACCTCCACGTCTATTTCAGGGTGCCTTAAAACCTTCTGGTTAAACCACTGTGAACTCCACAGCTCTTCCAAGGGGTATTGATATTGTCTTTTTATTCCACTGTAACCTCCACCACTCTTCCCAGGGGCATTGATATTGTCTTTTTATTTTACTGCGACCTCCACCACTCTTCCAATGGGCATTAATATTGTCTTTTTATTCCACTGCGACCTCCACCACTCTTCCAAGGGGCATTGATATTGTCTTTTTATTCCACTGCAACTTCCAACTCTCTTCCAAGGGGCATTAAAACCGTATTGTTAAGCTACTGTGACCTCCACGTCTCTTCCCAGGTGCATTAAAACAGTCAATTTAAACCACTCTGAACTCCACAGCTCTTGCAAGAGGCATTGATATTGTATTTTTACTCCACTCTAACCTCGACCACACTTCCAAGGGGCATTGACATTGTCTTTTTATTCCACTGCAACCTCCATCATTTTTTCAAGGGGCATTGATATTGTCTTTTTATTCCACTGCCACCTCCACCACTCTTCCAAGTGGCATTGACATTGTCTTTTTATTCCACTGCGACTTCCACCTCTCTTCTAAAGGGCATTGATATTGTCTTTTTAATCCACTGTAACCTCCACCACTTTTTCTATGGGAATTGATATTTTCTTTTTTTTATTATTATTATTATTTATTATTATAGCGCCATTTATTCCATGGCGCTTTACATGTGATAGGGATATACATAACAAAAGCATTTACATAATCTTAACAAAACGAGTCAGCGACTGGTACAGGAGGAGCGAGGACCCTGCCCGCGAGGGCTCACATTCTAGAAGGGATGGGTGAGGATACATTAGGTGAGGGTAGAGCTGGTCGTGCAGCGGTGGTTACTGCAGGTTGTAGGCTTGTCGGAATAGGTGGGTCTTCAAATTTCTTTTGAAGGTTTCCACGGTCGGCGAGAGTCTGATATGTTGGGGTAGAGAGTTCCAGAGTAGGGGGGATGCACGGGAGAAATCTTGTATACGATTGTGGGAGGAGGAGATAAGAGGGGAGTAGAGAAGGAGATCTTTTGAGGATCGGAGGTTGCGTGCAGGTAAGTACCGGGAGACTAGGTCACAGATGTATGGGGGAGACAGGTTGTGGATGGCTTTGTATGCCATGGTTAGAGTTTTGAACTGGATTCTCTGGGCAATCGGGAGCCAGTGAAGAGATTGACAGAAAGGAGAGGCCGGGGAATAGCGGGGGGACAGGTGAATTAGTCGAGCAGCAGAGTTTAGGATAGATTGGAGAGTGTTGTAAGGGAGGCCACGGAGCAGGAGATTGCAGTAGTCGAGGCGGGATATGATGAGGGCATGCACTAGTGTTTTTGCAGAGTCTTTGCTGAGGAATGCACGGATCCGGAAGATGTTTTTGAGTTCGAGTCGGCAGGAAGTGGAAAGGGCTTGGATATGTGGCGAGCATTCCATAGAGCTCCTGTTAGAGCAACTAAGGGAGTGGGGATTGGTTGGATGGGTATGAGGTTAGAAGGGTTGCGACAGTTTGTGGAAGGTCGTGGATAGGAGGAAGAAGTAACTGTGGGGATATGGCGAGGAGGACCAGGATTTGGAGAGATATCTCCATCAGTGAGGAGGAGCTGAGAAAGTGTTAGCAGGTGGGAGCAAGAGAGAGCATGAGGTGGCTGTCTGTGTTTGGAGATCCAGGATTGAATGTTTAGGAATAATTTGGAGGAGGAGGTGAGATGAATGGGGAGGATGGAGGAAGAGATGAAGAGTTTCTTACTAGGTGTAGGGATTTGAGGGGTTACTAGAAAGTGGAGGACTATAGAGGAAAAAGTGAGAGCTAACAGAAACATAGTTAAAAGAGAGTAAGTGGTCAAAGTGTTGGTTACCTGACTCCTGCCCTGACTAACTGCCTCTGAACTAACTGCCACTTATCTCCGAAGCCACTTTGCACAAGAAGACGCGTGCACACCCCAGCACAAGAGCACCCCTTACAGAGCTTCTAAATATATAGGGCACATTAAACTATCAGGTGAAGGGCATTGTGGGAGCTGCATATGGCTAAATTAGCAGCTGGTCGTCTCATCAGGAGATGGCTGCGTGATCAAACACAGAGCTAGGACTCTAGTCTCTGCAGTTTAGCACCTCTAAAAATCAGATAAGATCTATAGTGGGGAAGGGACAGACATATGTGGGTATTGAATGGAGTGGGACAGATAAAGCAGAGAAGTTATGCAGAGCATGTACCAGTGAGGTGAATCAGCAAAGCAGAGCATTAGATTACATCAGACACAGCAAGCAGAGAAGTTATGCAGAGCATGTACCAGTGAGGTGAATCAGCAAAGCAGAGCATTAGATTACAGCAGACACAGCAAGCAGAGAAGTTATGCAGAGCATGTACCAGTGAGGTTATTCCACTGCAACCTCCACCACTCTTCCAAGGGGCATTGATATTGTCTTTTTATTCCACTGCGACCTCCGCCACTCTTCCAAAGGGCATTGATATTGTCTTTTATTCCACTATAACCTCCACTACTGTTCTAAGGGGCATTAAAACCATCTTGTTAAGCTACTGTGACCTCCACGTCTCTTGAACAGGGCATTGTTATTGTCTTTTTATTCCACTGCGACCTCCACCACTCTTCCAAGGGGCATTAAAACCGTCTTGTTAAGATACTGTGACCTCCACGTCCCTTCCACGGGGCATTGATATTGTCTTTTTTTCCACTGCGACCTCCAACACTCTTCCAAGGGGCATTGATATTGTCTTTTTAATCCACTGCGACCTCCACCACTCTTCCAACAGACATTGATATTGTCTTTTTATTCCACTGCGACATTCACCCTCTTCCAAGGAACATTGATATTGTCTTTTTTTCCACTGTAACCTCCACCACTCTTCTAAGGGGCATTGATATTTTCTTTTTATTCCACTGCGACCTCCACCACTCTTCTAAGGGGCATCGATAATGTCTTTTTAACCCACTGCGACCTCCACCACTCTTCCAAGGGGCATTAAAACCGTATTCTTAAGCTACTGTGACCTCCACGTCTCTTCCAAGAGGCAATAAAACCTTCAATTTAAACTACTCTGAACTCCACGGCTCTTGCAAGAGGCATTGATATTGTCTTTTTATTCCACTGTAACCTCCACCACTCTTCCAAGGGGCATTGATTTTGTCTTTTTAATCCACTGCGACCTCCATCTCTCTTCCAAGAAGCATTAAAACCATCTTGTTTAGCTACTGTGACCTCCACGTCTATTCCACGGTGCCTTAAAACCTTCTGGTTAAACCACTGTGAACTCCAGAGCTATTCCAAGGGGCATTGATATTGTCTTTTTATTCCACTGTAACCTCCACCACTCTTCCAAGGGGCATTGTAATTGTCTTTTTTTTTTCTGCGACCTCCACCACTCTTCCAAGGGGCATTAATATTGTCTTTTTATTCCACTGCGACCTCCACCACTCTTCCAAGGGTCATTGATATTGTCTTTTCATTCCACTTTAACCTCCACCACTCTACCAAGGGGCATTGATATTGTCTTTTTATTCCACTGCGACCTCCACATCTCTTCCAAGGGGAATTGATATTGTCTTTTCATTCCACTGCGACCTCCACCACTCTTCTAAGGGGCATTGATATTGTCTTTTTAATCCACTGCGACCTCCACCACTCTTCCAAGGGACATTAAAACAGTTTTGTTAAGCTACTGTGACCTCCACGTCTTTTCCAAGGGGCATTAAAACCGTCTGGTTAAACCACTCTGAACTCCACAGCTCTTCCAAGAGGCATTGATATTGTCTTTTTATTCGACTGTCACCTCCACCACTCTTCCAAGGGTCATTAAAACCGTCTTGTTAAGCTACTGTGACCTCCACGTCTCTTCCAAGGGGCATTAAAACCGTCAATTTAAACCTCTCTGAACTCCACAGCTCTTGCAAGAGGCATTAATATTGTCTTTTTATTCCACTGTAACCTCCACCACTCTTCCAAGGGGCATTGATTTTGTCTTTTTAATCCACTGCGACCTCCATCACTCTTCCAAGAAGCATTGAAAACGTCTTGTTTAGCTACTGTGACCACGACTTCTATTCCACGGTGCCTTAAAACCTTCTGGTTAAACCACTGTGAACTCCACAGCTCTTGCAAGGGGCATTGATATTGTCTTTTTAATCCACTGTAACCTCCACCACTCTTCCCAGGGGCATTGATATTGTCTTTTTATTTTACTGCGACCTCCACCACTCTTCCAATGGGCATTAGTATTGTCTTTTTATTCCACTGCGACCTCCACCACTCTTCCAAGGGTCATTGATATTGTCTTTTTATTCCACTTTAACCTCCACCACTATTCCAAGGGGCATTGATATTGTCTTTTTAATCCACTGCGACCTCCACCTCTCTTCCAATGGGCATTAAAACCATCTTGCTAAGCTACTGTGACGTCCAAGTCTCTTCCACGAGGCATTGGTATTGTCTTTTTATTCCACTGCGACCTCCACATCTATTCCAAGGGGAATTGATATTGTCTTTTTATAGCACTGCGATCTCCACCACTTGTCTAAGTTGCATTGATATTGTCTTTTTAATCCACTGCGACCTCCACCACTCTTCCAAGGGGCATTAAAACAGTCTTGATAAGCTACTGTGACCTCCACGTCTCTTCCAAGGGGCATTAAACAGTCTGGTTAAACGAGTCTGTACTCCACAGCTCTTCCAAGAGGCATTGATGTTGTCTTTTTATTCGACTGTAACCTCCATCACTCTTCCAAGGGGTATTGAGATTGTCTGTTTTCCACTGCGACCTCCACCACTCTTCCAAGGGGCTTTGATACTGTCTTTTTTATCCACTGCGACCTCCGCCACTTTACCAATGGGCATTAATACCATCTAGTTATGCTACTGTGACCTCCACGTCCCTTCCACGGGGCATTGATATTGTCTTTTTATTCCATTGCGACCTCCACCACTCGTCCAAGGTGCATTAAAACCGACTTGTTATGCTACTGTGACCTCCAATTCTTTTCCAAGGGGCATTAAAACCGTCTGGTTAAACCGCTCTGAGCTCCACAGCTCTTCCAAGGGGCATTGACAATGTATTTTTCTTCCATTGTAACCTTCTGCACTCTTCCAAGTGCATTGATATTGTCTTTTTATTCCTCTGCGACGTCCACTACTCTCCCAAGGGGCATTAAAATCGTATTGCTTATCTACTGTGACCTCCAAGTTTCTTACACAGGGCATTGATATTGTCTTTTTATTCCACTGTAACCTCCACCACTCTTCCAAGGGGCATTTATATTGTCTTTTTATTCCACTGTAACCTCCACCAATCTTCCAAGGGGCATTGACATTGTCTTTTTATTCCACTGCGACCTCAACCACTCTTCTAAGGGGCATTGATATTGTCTTTTAAATCCACAACGATCTCCACCACTCTTCCAAGGGGTTTTAAAACAGTCTTGCTAAGCTACTGTGACCTCCTTGTCTCTTCCAAGGGGCATTAAAACCATCTGGTTAAACACTCTGAACTCCACATCCCTTCCACTGGGCATTGATATTGTCTTTTTATTCCACTGCGAACTCCACCACTCTACCAAGGGGCATTGATATTGTCTTTTTAATCCAATGCGACCTCCACCATTCTTCCAAGGGGCATTGATATTGTCTTTTTAATCCACTGTGACCTCCACGTCTCTTTCAAAGGGCATTAAAACCTTCAACTTAAACCACTCTGAACTCCACAGCTCTTCGAAGGAGCACTGGTATTGTCTTTTTATTCCACTCTAACCTCCACCACTCTTCCAAGGGGCATTGACATTGTCTATTTATTCCACTGCGACCTCCACCACTCTTCCAAGGGGCATGAAGACTATCTTGTTAAGCTACTGTAACCTCCACAACTCTTCCATGGGGCATTGATATTGTCTTTTTATTCCACTGTAACCTCCACCACTCTTCCAAGGGGCATTGATTTTGTCTTTTTATTCCAATGCGACCTCTACCACTCTTCCAATGTGCATTGATATTGTCTTTTTAATCCACTACAACCTCCACCACTCTTCCAAGGGGCATTAAAGCCGTCTTGATAAGCTACTGTCACGTCCTTGTCTATTCCACGGGGCATTGATATTGTCTTTTTATTCCACTGTAACCTCCACCACTCTTCCATGTGGCATTGACATGGTCTTTTTATTCCACTGTGACTTCCACCTCTCTTCTAAGGGGCATTGATATAGTCTTTTTAATCCACTGCGACCTCCACCACTCTTCCAAGTGGCATTAAAACATTCTTGTTAAGCTACTGTGACCTCCACGTCTCTTCCAAGGGGCATTAAAACCGTCTGGTTAAACCACTCTGAACTGCACAGCTCTTCCAAGGGGCATTGATATTGTCTTTTTATTCCACTGTAACCTCCACCACTCTTCCAAGGGGAATTGATTTTGTCTTTTTATTCCACTGCGACCTCCACCACTATTCCAAGGGGCATTGTTATTGTCTTTTTATTCCCCTGCAACCTCCACAACTCTTCCAAGGGGCATTAAAACCATCTGGTTAAACCACTCTAAACTCCACAGCTCTTCTAAGGGGCATTGATATAGTCTTTTTAATCCACTGCGACCTCCACCACTCTTCCAAGTGGCATTAAAACATTCTTGTTAAGCTACTGTGACCTCCACGTCTCTTCCAAGGGGCATTAAAACCGTCTCGTTAAACCACTCTGAACTGCACAGCTCTTCCAAGGGGCATTGACATTGTCTTTTTATACCACTGCGACCTCCACCACTCTTCCAAGGGGTCATTAAAAAAATATTGTTAAGCGACAGAGACCTCCACATCTCTTCCACGGGGCATTGATATTGTCTTTTTATTCCACTGCGACCTCCACCACTCTGTCAAGGGGCATTAATACCATCTTGTTAAGCTACTGTGATGTCCACGTCTCTTCCACGGGGCATTGATATTGTCTTTTTATTCCACTGTAACCTCCACCACTCTTCCAAGAGGCATTGATATTGTCTTTTTATTCCACTGTAACCTCCACCACTCTTCCAAGGGACATTGATATTGACTTTTTATTCCAATGCGACCTCCACCACTCTTCCAAAGTTCATTGATATTGTCTTTTAATCCACTGCGACCTCCACCACTCTTCCAAGGGGTATTAAAACCATCTTGTTAAGCTACTTTGACCTCCACATCTCTTCCAAGGGGCACTAAAACCATTTGGTTAAACCACTCTTTACTCCACAGCTCTTCCAAGGGGCATTGAGATTGTCTTTTTATTTCACTGTTACTTCCACCACTCTTTCAAGGGGCATTGATATTGTATTTTTATTCCACTGTGACCTCCACCACTCTTCCAAGGGGCATTAAAACGGTCTTGTTAAGCTACTGTGACCTCCAAGTCTCTTCCAAGGGGCATTAAAACCGTCTGGTTAAACCGCTCTGAGCACCACAGCTCTTCCAAGGGGCATTGACAATGTCTTTTTATTCCATTGTAATCTTCTGCACTCTTCCAAGTGTATTGATAATGTATTTTTATTCCTCTGCAACGTCCACGACTCTTCAAAGGGGCATAAAAAAGTCTTATTAAGCTACTCTGACCTCCAAGATTCTTACACAGGGCATTGATATTGTCTTTTTATTCCACTGTAACCTCCACCACTCTTCCAAGGGGCATTGATATTGTCTTTTTATTCCACTGTAACCTCCACAGCTCTTCCAAGGGGCATTGATATTGTCGTTTTAATCCACTGCAACCTCCACCACTCTTCCAACGGACATTGATATTGTCTTTTTTTTTCTCTGCGACCTTCACCCCTCTTCCAAGGAACATTGATATTGTCTTTTTTTCCATTGTAACCTCCACACTCTTCTAAGGGGCATTGATATTTTCTTTTTATTCCACTGCGACCTCCACAACTCTTCCAAGGGGCATCGATAATGTCCTTTTAACCCACTGCGACCTCCACCACTCTTCCAAGGGGCATTAAAACCGTCTTCTTAAGCTACTGCGACCTCAACGTCGCTTCCAAGGGGCATTATAACCTTCAATTTAAACCACTCTGAACTCCACAGCTCTTCCAAGGGGCATTGATATTGTCTTTTTTTTTTACTGCGACCTCCACCACTCTTCCAATGGGCATTAAAACCGTCTTGTTTAGCTACTGTGACCTCCACGTCTATTCCACGGTGCCTTAAAACCTTCTGGTTAAACCACTGTGAACTCGAGAGCTCTTCCAAGGGGCATTGATATTGTCTTTTTATTCCACTGTAACCTCCACCACTCTTCCAAGGGGCAGTGATATTGTCTTTTTTTTTACTGCGACCTCCACCACTCTTCCAATAGGCATTAATATTGTCTTTTTATTCCACTGCGACCTCCACCACTCTTCCAAGGGTCATTGATATTGTCTTTTTATTCCACTGTAACCTCTACCACTCTTCCAAGGGGCATTGATATTGTCTTTTTATTCCACTGCGACCTCCACCTCTCTTCCAAGGGGCATTAAAACCATCTTGTTAAGCTACTGTGACCTCCAAGTCTCTTCCACGAGGCATTGATATTGTCTTTTTATTCCACTGCAACCTCCACATCTCTTCCAAGGGGAATTGATATTGTCTTTTCATTCCACTGCGACCTCCACAACTCTTCTAAGGTGCATTGATATTGTCTTTTTAATCCACTGCGACCTCCACCACTCTTCCAAGGGGCATTAAAACAAATTTGTTAAGCTACTGTGACCTCCACGTCTTTTCCAAGGGGCATTAAAACCGTCTGGTTAAACCACTCTGAACTCCACAGCTCTTAAAAGAGGCATTGATATTGTCTTTTTATTCGACTGTCACCTCCACCACTCTTCCAAGGGGCATTTAAACCGTCTTTTTAAGCTACTGTGACCTCGAAGTCTCTTCCACGAGGCATTGATATTGTCTTTTTATTCCACTGCAACCTCCATATCCCTTCCAAGGGGAATTAATATTGTCTTTTCATTCCACTGCGACCTCCACAACTCTTCTAAGGGGCATTGATATTGTCTTTTTACTCCACTGCGACCTCCACCACTCTTCCAAGGGGCATTAAAACAGTTTTGTTAAGCTACTATGACCTCCACGTCTTTTCCAAGGGGCATTAAAACCGTCTGGTTAAACCACTCTGAACTCCACAGCTCTTCCAAGAGGCATTGATATTGTCTTTTTATTCGACTGTCACCTCCACCACTCTTCCAAGGGTCATTAAAACCGTCTTGTTAAGCTACTGTGACCTCCACGTCTCTTCCAAGGGGCATTAAAACCGTCAATTTTAACCTCTCTGAACTCCACAGCTCTTGCAAGAGGCATTAATATTGTCTTTTTATTCCACTGTAACCTCCACCACTCTTCCAAAGGGCATTGATTTTGTCTTTTTAATCCACTGCGACCTCCATCACTCTTCCAAGAAGCATTGAAAACGTCTTGTTTAGCTACTGTGACCTCGACTTCCCTTCCACGGGGCATTGATATTGTCTTTTTATTCCACTGCGACCTCCACCACTCTTCCAAGGGGCATTAAAACCGTCTTGTTAAGCTACTGTGACCTCCACGTCCCTTCCACGGGGCATTGATATTGTCTTTTTTCCACTGCGAATTCCAACACTCTTCCAAGGGGCATTGATATTGTCTTTTTAATCCACTGCGACCTCCACCACTCTTAAAACAGACATTGATATTGTCTTTTTATTCCACTGCGACATTCACCCTCTTCCAAGGAACATTGATATTGTCTTTTTTTCCACTGTAACCTCCACCACTCTTCTAAGGGGCATTGATATTTTCTTTTTATTCCACTGCGACCTCCACCACTCTTCTAAGGGGCATCGATAATGTATTTTTAACCCACTGCGACCTCCACCACTCTTCCAAGGGGCATTAAAACCGTATTCTTAAGCTACTGTGACCTCCACGTCTCTTCCAAGAGGCAATAAAACCTTCAATTTAAACTACTCTGAACTCCACGGCTCTTGCAAGAGGCATTGATATTGTCTTTTTATTCCACTGTAACCTCCACCACTCTTCCAAGGGGCATTGATTTTGTCTTTTTAATCCACTGCGACCTCCATCTCTCTTCCAAGAAGCATTAAAACCATCTTGTTTAGCTACTGTGACCTCCACGTCTATTCCACGGTGCCTTAAAACCTTCTGGTTAAACCACTGTGAACTCCAGAGCTATTCCAAGGGGCATTGATATTGTCTTTTTATTCCACTGGAACCTCCACCACTCTTAAAAGGGGCATTGAAATTGTCTTTTTTTTTTCTGCGACCTCCACCACTCTTCCAAGGGGCATTAATATTGTCTTTTTATTCCACTGCGACCTCCACCACTCTTCCAAGGGTCATTGATATTGTCTTTTCATTCCACTTTAACCTCCACCACTCTACCAAGGGGCATTGATATTGTCTTTTTATTCCACTGCGACCTCCACATCTCTTCCAAGGGGAATTGATATTGTCTTTTCATTCCACTGCGACCTACACCACTCTTCTAAGGGGCATTGATATTGTCTTTTTAATCCACTGCGACCTCCACCACTCTTCCAAGGGGCATTAAAACAGTTTTGTTAAGCTACTGTGACCTCCACGTCTTTTCCAAGGGGCATTAAAACCGTCTGGTTAAACCACTCTGGACTCCACAGCTCTTCCAAGAGGCATTGATATTGTCTTTTTATTCGACTGTCACCTCCACCACTCTTCCAAGGGTCATTAAAACCGTCTTGTTAAGCTACTGTGACCTCCACGTCTCTTCCAAGGGGCAATAAAACCGTCAATTTAAACCTCTCTGAACTCCACAGCTCTTGCAAGAGGCATTAATATTGTCTTTTTATTCCACTGTAACCTCCACCACTCTTCCAAGGGGCATTGATTTTGTCTTTTTAATCCACTGCGACCTCCATCACTCTTCCAAGAAGCATTGAAAACGTCTTGTTTAGCTACTGTGACCTCGACTTCTATTCCACGGTGCCTTAAAACCTTCTGGTTAAACCACTGTGAACTCCACAGCTCTTGCAAGGGGCACTGATATTGTCTTTTTAATCCACTGTAACCTCCACCACTCTTCCCAGGGGCATTGATATTGTCTTTTTATTTTACTGCGACCTCCACCACTCTTCCAATGGGCATTAGTATTGTCTTTTTATTCCACTGCGACCTCCACCACTCTTCCAAGGGTCATTGATATTGTCTTTTTATTCCACTGTAACCTCCACCACTCTTCCCAGGGGCATTGATATTGTCTTTTTATTTTACTGCGACCTCCACCACTCTTCCAATGGGCATTAGTATTGTCTTTTTATTCCACTGCGACCTCCACCACTCTTCCAAGGGGCATTGATATTGTCTTTTTAATCCACTGCGACCTCCACCTCTCTTCCAATGGGCATTAAAACCATCTTGCTAAGCTACTGTGACCTCCAAGTCTCTTCCACGAGGCATTGGTATTGTCTTTTTATTCCACTGCGACCTCCACATCTTTTCCAAGGGGAATTGATATTGTCTTTTTATACCACTGCGATCTCCACCACTTGTCTAAGTTGCATTGATATTGTCTTTTTAATCCACTGCGACCTCCACCACTCTTCCAAGGGGCATTAAAACAGTCTTGATAAGCTACTGTGACCTCCACGTCTCTTCCAAGGGGCATTAAACAGTCTGGTTAAACGAGTCTGTACTCCACAGCTCTTCCAAGAGGCATTGATGTTGTCTTTTTATTCGACTGTAACCTCCATCACTCTTCCAAGGGGCATTGAGATTGTCTGTTTTCCACTGCGACCTCCACCACTCTTCCAAGGAGCTTTGATACTGTCTTTTTTATCCACTGCGACCTCCGCCACTTTACCAATGGGCATTAATACCATCTAGTTATGCTACTGTGACCTCCACGTCCCTTCCACGGGGCATTGATATTGTCTTTTTATTCCATTGCGACCTCCACCACTCGTCCAAGGTGCATTAAAACCGTCTTGTTATGCTACTGTGACCTCCAATTCTTTTCCAAGGGGCATTAAAACCGTCTGGTTAAACCGCTCTGAGCTCCACAGCTCTTACAAGGGGCATTGACAATGTATTTTTCTTCCATTGTAACCTTCTGCACTCTTCCAAGTGCATTGATATTGTCTTTTTATTCCTCTGCGACGTCCACTACTCTCCCAAGGGGCATTAAAATCGTATTGCTTATCTACTGTGACCTCCAAGTTTCTTACACAGGGCATTGATATTGTCTTTTTATTCCACTGTAACCTCCACCACTCTTCCAAGGGGCATTTATATTGTCTTTTTATTCCACTGTAACCTCCACCAATCTTCCAAAGGACATTGACATTGTCTTTTTATTCCACTGCGACCTCAACCACTCTTCTAAGGGGCATTGATATTGTCTTTTAAATCCACAACGATCTCCACCACTCTTCCAAGGAGTTTTAAAACAGTCTTGTTAAGCTACTGTGACCTCCTTGTCTCTTCCAAGGGGCATTAAAACCATCTGGTTAAACACTGTGAACTCCACATCCCTTCCACTGGGCATTGATATTGTCTTTTTATTCCACTGCGAACTCCACCACTCTACCAAGGGGCATTGATATTGTCTTTTTAATCCAATGCGACCTCCACCATTCTTCCAAGGGGCATTGATATTGTCTTTTCAATCCACTGTGACCTCCACGTCTCTTTCAAAGGGCATTAAAACCATCAATTTAAACCACTCTGAACTCCACAGCTCTTCGAAGGAGCACTGGTATTGTCTTTTTATTCCACTCTAACCTCCACCACTCTTCCAAGGGGCATTGACATTGTCTATTTATTCCACTGCGACCTCCACCACTCTTCCGAGGGGCATGAAGACTATCTTGTTAA
This sequence comes from Phyllobates terribilis, assembly GCF_046119375.1. NCBI lineage: Eukaryota > Metazoa > Chordata > Amphibia > Anura > Dendrobatidae > Phyllobates > Phyllobates terribilis. The sequence goes on from NW_027362775.1 coordinate 27,655,710, forward strand.
GCTACTGTAACCTCCACAACTCTTCCATGGGGCATTGATATTGTCTTTTTATTCCACTGTAACCTCCACCACTCTTCCAAGGGGCATTGATTTTGTCTTTTTATTCCAATGCGACCTCTACCACTCTTCCAATGGGCATTGATATTGTCTTTTTAATCCACTACAACCTCCACCACTCTTCCAAGGGGCATTAAAGCCATCTTGATAAGCTACTGTCAAGTCCTTGTCTATTCCACGGGGCATTGATATTGTCTTTTTATTCCACTGTAACCTCCACCACTCTTCCATGTGGCATTGACATGGTCTTTTTATTCCACTGTGACTTCCACCTCTCTTCTAAGGGGCATTGATATAGTCTTTTTAATCCACTGCGACCTCCACCACTCTTCCAAGTGGCATTAAAACATTCTTGTTAAGCTACTGTGACCTCCACGTCTCTTCCAAGGGGCATTAAAACCGTCTGGTTAAACCACTCTGAACTGCACAGCTCTTCCAAGGGGCATTGATATTGTCTTTTTATTCCACTGTAACCTCCACCACTCTTCCAAGGGTAATTGATTTTGTCTTTTTATTCCACTGCGACCTCCACCACTCTTCCAAGTGGCATTAAAACATTCTTGTTAAGCTACTGTGACCTCCACGTCTCTTCCAAGGGGCATTAAAACCGTCTGGTTAAACCACTCTGAACTGCACAGCTCTTCCAAGGGGCATTGATATTGTCTTTTTATTCCACTGTAACCTCCACCACTCTTCCAAGGGTAATTGATTTTGTCTTTTTATTCCCCTGCAACCTCCACAACTCTTCCAAGGGGCATTAAAACCATCTGGTTAAACCACTCTGAACTCCACAGTTCTTCTAAGGGGCATTATATAGTCTTTTTAATCCACTGCGACCTCCACCACTCTTCCAAGTGGCATTAAAACATTCTTGTTAAGCTACTGTGACCTCCACGTCTCTTCCAAGGGGCATTAAAACCGTCTGGTTAAACCACTCTGAACTGCACAGCTCTTCCAAGGGGCATTGACATTGTCTTTTTATACCACTGCGACCTCCACCACTCCTCCAAGGGGTCATTAAAAAAATATTGTTAAGCGACAGAGACCTCCACATCTCTTCCACGGGGCATTGATATTGTCTTTTTATTCCACTGTAACCTCCACCAATCTTCCAAGGGGCATTGATATTGTTTTTTTATTCCACTGCTACCTCCACCACTCTTCCAAGGGGCATTAAAACCGTCTTGTTAAGTTACTGTGACCTCCACGTCTCTTCCAAGGAGAGTTAAAACGATCTGGTTATACCACTCTGAACTCCACAGCTCTTTCAAGGGGCATTATTATTGTCTTTTTATTCCACTGTAACCTCCACCACTATTCCAAGGGGCATTGATATTGTCTTTTTATTCCACTGTTACCTCCATCACTCTTCCAAGTGCATTGATATTGTCTTTTTATTCCTCTGCGACGTCCACGACTCTTCAAAGGGGCATTAAAACTGTCTTGCTAAGCTACTGTGACCTCCAAGTTTCTTACACAGGGCATTGATATTGTCTTTTTATTCCACTGTAACCTACACCACTCTTCCAAGTGGCACTGATATTGTCTTTTTATTCCATTGCGACCTCCACCACTCTTCTAAGGGGCATTGATAATGTCTTTTAAATCCACAACGATCTCCACCACTCTTCCAAGGGGCATTAAAACAGTCTTGTTAAGCTACTGTGACCTCCTTGTCTCTTCCAAGGGGCAATAAAACCGTCTGATTAAACACTCTGAACTCCACGTCCCTACCACGGGCATTGATATTGTCTTTTTATTCCACTGTGAACTCCACCACTCTTCCAATGGACATTGATGTTGTCTTTTTTTGAAACTGTAACCTCCACCACTCTTCTAAGGGGCATTGAAGTTTTCTTTTTATTCCACTGCGACCTCCACATCTCTTCCAAGTGGAATTGATATTGTCATTTTATTCCACTGCAACCTCCACCATTCTTCTAAGGTACATTGATATTGTCTTTTTAATCCACTGCGACCTCCACCACTCATCCAAGGTTCATTGATATTGTCTTTTTATTCCACTGTAGCCTCCACCACTCTTCCAAGGGGAATTGATTTTGTCTTTTTCTTCCACTGTGACCTCTACCACTCTTCCAATGGGCATTGATATTGTCTTTTTAATCCACTACTACCTCCAACACTCTTCCAAGGGACATTAAAGCCGTCTTGTTAAGCTACTGTCACGTCCATGTCTATTCCACGGGGCATTGATATTGTCTTTTTATTCCACTGTAACCTCCACCACTCTTCCAAGTGGCATTGACATGGTATTTTTATTCCACTGTGACTTCCACTTCTCTTCTAAGGGGCATTGATATTGTCTTTTTAATCTACTGTGACCTCCACCACTCTTCCAAGGGGCATTAAAACAGTCATGTTACGCTACTGTGACCTCCAGGTCTCTTCCAAGTGGCATTAAAACAGTCTGGTTAAACCACTCTGAACTCCACAGCTCTTCCAAGGGGCATTGATATTGTCCTTTTGTTCCATTGTAACCTCCACCACTCTTCCAAGGGGCATTGATTTTGTCTTTTTATTCCACTGCGACCTCCACCACTCTTCTAATGGGCATTGTTATTGTCTTTGTAATCCCCTGCAGCCTCCACCACTTTTCCAAGGGGCATTAAAACCGTCTTGTTAAGCTACTGTGACCTCCACGTCCCTTCCACGGGGCATTGATATTGTCTTTTTATTCCACTGCGACCTCCACCACTCTTCAAAGGGGCATTGATATTGTCTTTTTAATCCACTGCGAACTCCACCACTCTTCCATGGGCCATTAAAACTGACTTGTTATGCTACTGTGACGTCGACTTCTCTTCCAAGGGGCATTAAAACCATCTGGTTTAACCACTCTGAACTCCACAGCTCTTCCAAGGGGCATTTGTATTGTCTTTTTATTCCACTCTAACCTCCACCACTCTTCCAAGGGGCATTGACATTGTCTTTTTATTCCACTTCGACCTCCACCACTCTTCTAAGGGGCATTAAAACCATCTTGTTAAGCTACTGTGACCTCCACAACTCTTCCATGGGGCATTGATATTGTCTTTTTATTCCACTGTAACCTCCACCACTCTTGCAATGGGCACTGATATTGTCTTTTTAATCCACTACAACCTCCACCACTCTTCCAAGGGGCATTAAAGCCGTCTTGCTAAGCTACTGTCACGTCCATGTCTATTCCACGGGGCATTGATATTGTCTTTTTATTCCACTGTAACCTCCACCACTCTTCCAAGTGACATTGACATTGTCTTTTTATTCAACTGCGACTTCCACCTCTCTTCTAAGGGGCATTGATATTGTCTTTTTAATCCACTGCGACCTCCACCACTCTTCCAAGGGGCATTAAAACAGTCTTGTTAAGCTACTGTGACCTCCACGTCTCTTCCAAGGGGCATTAAAACCGTCTGGTTAAACAACTCTGAACTCCACAGCTCTTTCAAGGGGCATTGATATTGTCTTTTTATTCCACTGTAACCTCCACCACTCTTCCAAGGGGAATTGATTTTGTCTTTTTATTCCACTGCGACCTCCACCACTCTTCCAAGGGGCATTGTTATTGTCTTTTTAATCCCCTGCTACCTCCACAACTCTTCCAAGGGGCATTGACATTGTCTTTTTATTCCACTTCGACCTCCACCACTCTTCTAAGGGGCATTAAAACCATTTTGTTAAGCTGCTGTGACCTCCACTTCCCTTCCGCGGGGCATTGATATAGTCTTTTTATTCCACTGCGACCTCCACCATTCTTCCAAAGGGCATTGATATTGTCTTTTTAATCCACTGCGAACTCCACCACTCTTCCAAGGGGCTTTAAAACCGTCTTGTTATGCTACTGTGACGTCGACTTCTCTTCCAAGGGGCATTGAAACCATCTGGTTAAACCACTCTGAACTCCACAGCTCTTCCAAGGGGCATTTGTATTGTCTTTTTATTCCACTCTAACCTCCACCACTCTTCCAAGGGGCATTGACATTGTCTTTTTATTCCACTGCGACCTCCACCACTCTTCCAAGGGGCATTAAAACCATATTGTTAAGCTACAGAGATCTCCACATCTCTTCCACGGGGCATTGATATTGTCTTTTTATTCCACTGTAACCTCCACCAATCTTGCAATGGGCACTGATATTGTCTTTTTAATCCACTACAACCTCCACCACTCTTCCAAGGGGCATTAAAGCCGTCTTGCTAAGCTACTGTCACGTCCATGTCTATTCCACGGGGCATTGATATTGTCTTTTTATTCCACTGTAACCTCCACCACTCTTCCAAGTGACATTGACATTGTCTTTTTATTCAACTGCGACTTCCACCTCTCTTCTAAGGGGCATTGATATTGTCTTTTTAATCCACTGCGACCTCCACCACTCTTCTAAGGGGCATTAAAACCATTTTGTTAAGCTGCTGTGACCTCCACTTCCCTTCCGCGAGGCATTGATATAGTCTTTTTATTCCACTGCGACCTCCACCACTCTTCCAAAGGGCATTGATATTGTCTTTTTAATCCACTGCGAACTCCACCACTCTTCCAAGGGGCTTTAAAACCGTCTTGTTATGCTACTGTGACGTCGACTTCTCTTCCAAGGGGCATTGAAACCATCTGGTTAAACGACTCTGAACTCCACAGCTCTTCCAATTGGCATTTGTATTGTCTTTTTATTCCACTCTAACCTCCACCACTCTTCCAAGGGGCATTGACATTGTCTTTTTATTCCACTGCGACCTCCACCACTCTTCCAAGGGGCATTAAAACCATATTGTTAAGCTACAGAGATCTCCACATCTCTTCCACGGGGCATTGATATTGTCTTTTTATTCCACTGTAACCTCCACCAATCTTCCAAGGGGCATTGATATTGTTTTTTTATTCCACTGCGACCTCCACCACTCTTCCAAGGGGCATTAAAACCGTCTTGTTAAGTTACTGTGACCTCCCCGTCTCTTCCAAAGAGAGGTAAAACCATCTGGTTATACCACTCTGAACTCCACAGCTCTTCCAAGGAGCATTATTATTATCTTTTTATTCCACTGTAACCTCCACCACTGTTCCAAGGGGCATTGATATTGTCTTTTTATTCCACTGTAACCTCCATCACTCTTCCAAGTGCATTGATATTGTCTTTTTATTCCTCTGCGACGTCCACGACTCTTCCAAGGGGCATTAAAACTGTCTTGCTAAGCTACTGTGACCTCCAAGTTTCTTACACAGGGCATTGATATTGTCTTTTTATTCCACTGTAACCTCCACCACTCTTCCAAGTGGCATTGATATTGTCTTTTTATTCCACTGTAACCTCCACCACTCTTCTAAGTGGCATTGACATTGTCTTTTTATTCAACTGCGACTTCCACCTCTCTTCTAAGGGGGGTTGATATTGTCTTTTTAATCCACTGCGACCTCCACCACTCTTCCAAGGGGCATTAAAACAGTCTTGTTAAGCTACTGTGACCTCCACGTCTCTTCCAAGGGGCATTAAAACCGTCTGGTTAAACCACTCTGAACTCCACAGCTCTTCCAAGGGGCATTGATATTGTCTTTTTATTCCACTGTAACCTCCACCACTCTTCCAAGGGGAATTGATTTTGTCTTTTTATTCCACTGCGACCTCCACCACTCTTCCAAGGGACATTGTTATTGTCTTTTTAATCCCCTGCTACCTCCACAACTCTTCCAAGGGGCATTGACATTGTCTTTTTATTCCACTTCGACCTCCACCACTCTTCTAATGGGCATTAAAACCATCTAGTTAAGCTGCTGTGACCTCCACTTCCCTTCCGCGGGGCATTGATATTGTCTTTTTATTCCACTGCGACCTCCACCACTCTTCCAAGTGCATTGATATTGTCTTTTTATTCCTCTGCGACGTCCACGACTCTTCCAAGGGGCATTAAAACTGTCTTGCTAAGCTACTGTGACCTCCAAGTTTCTTACACAGGGCATTGATATTGTCTTTTTATTCCACTGTAACCTCCACCACTCTTCCAAGTGGCACTGTTATTGCCTTTTTATTCCACTGTAATCTCCACCAATCTTCCAAGGGGCATTGATATTGTCTTTTTATTCCACTGCGACCTCCACCACTCTTCTAAGGGGCATTGATATTGTCTTTTAAATCCACAACGATCTCCACCACTCTTCCAAGGGGCATTAAAACAGTCTTGTTAAGCTACTGTGACCTCCTTGTCTCTTCCAAGTTGCATTAAAACCGTCTGGTTAAACACTCTGAACTCCACGTCCCTACAACGGTCATTGATATTGTCTTTTTATTGCACTGTGAACTCCACCACTCTTCCAATGGGCATTGATATTGTCTTTTTAATCCACTGCGACCTCCACCACTCTTCCAATGGGCATTGATATTGTCTTTTTAATCCACTGCGACCTCCACGTCACTTCCAAGGGGCATTAAAACCGTCAATTTAAAACTCTCTGAACTCCTCAGCTTTTCCAAGGAGCACTGGTATTGTCTTTCTATTCCACTCTAACCTCCACCACTCTTCCAAGGGGCATTGACATTGTCTATTTATTCCACTGCGACCTCCACCACTCTTCCAAGGGGCATTAAGACCATCTTGTTAATCTACAGTAACCTCCACAACTCTTCCATGGGGCATTGATATTGACTTTTTATTCCACTGTAACCTCCACCACTCTTCCAAGGGGCATTGATTTTGTCTTTTTATACCACTGCGACCTCTACCACTCTTCCAATGGGCATTGATATTGTCTTTTTAATCCACTGCTACCTCCACCACTCTTCCAAGGGACATTAAAGCCGTCTTGTTAAGCTACTGTCACGTCCATGTCCATTCCACGGGGCATTGATATTGTCTTTTTATTCCACTGTAACCTCCACCACTCTTCCAAGTGGCATTGACATGGTCTTTTTATTCCACTGCGATTTCCACCTCTCTTCTAAGGGGCATTGATATTGTCTTTTTAATCTACTGCGACCTCCACCACTCTTCCAAGGGGCATTAAAACAGTCATGTTAAGCTACTGTGACCTCCACGTCTCTTCCAAGGGGCATTAAAACAGTCTGGTTAATCCACTCTGAACTCCACAGCTCTTCCAAGGGGCATTGATATTGTCCTTTTGTTCCATTGTAACCTCCACCACTCTTCCAAGGGGCATTGATTTTGTCTTTTTATTCCAGTGCGACCTTCACCACTCTTCCAATGGGCATTGTTATTGTCTTTTTAATCCCCTGCAACCTCCACCACTTTTCCAAGGGGCATTAAAACTGTCTTGTTAAGCTACTGTGACCTCCACATCCCTTCCACGGGGCATTGATATTGTCTTTTTATTCCACTGCGACCTCCACCACTCTTCCAAGGGGCATTGATATTGTCTTTTTAATCCACTGCGAACTCCACCACTCTTCCAAGGGGCATTAAAACTGACTTGTGATGCTACTGTGACGTCGACTTCTCTTCCAAGAGGCATTAAAACCATCTGGTTAAACCACTCAGAACTCCACAGCTCTTCCAAGGGGCATTTGTATTGTCTTTTTATTCCACTCTAACCTCCACCACTCTTCCAAGGGGCATTGACATTGTCTTTATATTCCACTTCGACCTCCACCACTCTTCTAAGGGGCATTAAAACCATATTGTTAAGCTACAGAGTTCTCCACATCTCTTCCACGGGGCATTGATATTGTCTTTTTATTCAACTGTAACCTCCACCAATCTTCCAAGGGGCATTGATATTGTTTTTTATTCCACTGCGACCTCCACCACTCTTCCAAGGGGCATTAAAACCGTCTTGTTAAGTTACTGAGACCACCACGTCTCTGCCAAGGAGCGTTAAAACCGTCTGGTTATACCACTCTGAACTCCACAGCTCTTCCAAGGGGCATTATTATTGTCTTTTTATTCCACTGTAACCTCCACCACTGTTCCAAGGGTCATTGATATTGTCTTTTTATTCCACTGTAACCTCCATCACTCTTTCAAGGGGCATTGATATTGTCTTTCTATTCAACTGTAACCTCCACCACTCTTTCAAGGGGCATTGATATTGTCTTTTTATTCCACTGCGACCTCCACCACTCCTTCAAGGGGCATTAAAACCGTCAATTTAAACCACTCTGAACTCCACAGCTCTTGCAAGGAGCATTAATATTGTCTTTTTATTCCAATGTAACCTCCAGCACTCTTCCAAGGGGCATTGAGATTGTCTTTTTATTCCACTGCAACTTCCACCTCTCTTCCAAGGGGCAATAAAACCGTCTTGTTAAGCTACTGTGACCTCCACGTCTCTTTCACGGGACATTGATATTGTCTTTTTATTCCACTGTAACCTCCACGGCTCTTCCAAGGGGCATTGATGTTGTCTTTTTATTCCACTGGGACCTTCACCCCTCTTCCAAGTGGCATTGATATTGTCCTTTTAATCCACTGCGACCTCCACCACTTTTGCAAGGTGCATTAAAACCGCATTGTTAAGCTCCTGTGACCTCCACGTCTCTTCCAAGGTGCATTAAAACTGTCAATTTAAACCACTCTGAACTCCACAGCTCTTACAAGAGGCATAGATATTGTCTTTTTACTCCACTGTAACCTACAGCACTCTTTCAAGGGACATTGATATTGTCTTTTATTCCACTACGACTTCCACCACTCTCCCAAGGTGCATTAAAAACATCTTGTTTAGCTACTGTAACGTCCATGTCTATTCCATGGGGCATTGATATTGTCTTTTTATTCCCCTTTATCCTCCACCACTCTTCCAAGGGGTATTGATATTGTCTTTTTATTCCACTGCGACTTCCACCTCTCTTCTAAAGGGCATTGATATTGTCTTTTTTATACTCTGCGACCTCCACGACTCTTCCAAGAAGCATTAAAACAGTCTTCTTAACCTACTGTGACCTCCACATCTCTTCCAAGGGGCATTAAAACCGTCTGGTTAAACCACTCTGAACTCCACAGCTCTTCCAATGGGCATTGACATTGTCTTTTTATTCCACTGCCACCTCCACCACTCTTCCTAGGGGCATTGATATCGTCTTTTTAATCCACTGCGACCTCCACCACTTTTCCAAAGGTCAATAAAAACATCTTTTTAACCTACTGTGACCTCCACGTCACTTCCAGTGGGCATTAAAACCGTCTGGTTAAACCACTCTGAACTCCACAGCTCTTCCAAGGGGCATTGGTATTGTCTTTTTATTCCACTCTAACCTCCACCACTCTTCCAAGGGGCATTGACATTGTCTTTTTATTCCACTGCGACCTCCACCATTCTTCCAAGGGGCATTAAAACTGTCTTCTTAAGCTACAGTGACCACGACATCTCTTCCACGGGGAATTGATTTAGTCTCTAAATTACAATGTAACCTCCACCACTCTACCAATTGGCATTGATATTGTATTTTTATTCCACTGCCACCTCCACCACTCTTCCAAAGGGCATTGATATTGTCTTTTTAATCCACAAGCGACCTCCACCACTTTTCCAAAGGGCATTAAAACCATCTTGTTAAGCTACTGTGACCTCCACGTCTCTTCCACGGTGCATTGATATTGTCTTTTTATTCCACTGCATCCTCCACCACTCTTCCATGTGGCATTAAAACCGTCTTGTTAAGCTACTATGACCTCCACGTCTCTTCCAAGGGGCATTAAGACCGTATGGTTATCCAATCTGAACTCCACAGATCTTCCAAGGGGCATTGATATTGTCTTTTTAATCCACTGTATCCTCCACCACTCTTCCAAGGGGCATTGATATTGTCTTTTTTTTCCACTACGACCTCCACTACTCTTCCAAGCGGCATTAAAACCGTCTTGTTAAGCTACTGTGACCTCCATGTCTCTTCCACAGGGCATTGATATTGTCTTTTTATTCCACTGGAACCTCCAACACTGTTCCAAGGGGCATTGATATTGTCTTTTTATTCCACGGAGACTTCAACCACTCCTTCAAGGAGCATTGACATTGTCTTTTTAATCCACTTCGAACTCCACCACTCTTCCAAGGGGCATTAAAACAGTCTTGTTAATTTACTGTGACCTCCACGTCTCTTCCAAGGGGCATTAAAACCGTCAATTTAAACCACTCTCAACTCCACTGCTCTTGCAAGGGGCTTTGATATTGTTTTTAATTCCACTGTAACCTCCAGCACTCTTCCAAGGGGCATTGATATTGTCTTTTTATTCCACTGCAACTTACACCTCTCTTCCAAGGGGCATTAAAACCATCTTGTTAAGCTACTGTGACATCCACGTTTCTTTCACGTGGCATTGAAATTGTCTATTTATTCCACTGTAAACTCCACCACTCTTCCAAGGGGCATTGATATTGTCTTTTTATTACACTGCCACCTCCACCACTCTTCCAAGGGGCATTGATATTGTCTTTTTAATCCACTGCGACCTCCACCACTTTTCCAAGTGGCAATAAAACCGTCTTATTAAGCTACTGTGGCCTCCATTTCTCTTCCATGGGGCATTAAAGCCGTCAATTACACCACTCTGAACTCCACAGCTCTTGCAAGAGGCATTGATATTGTCTTTTTATTCCTTTGTAATCTCCAGCACTCTTCCAAGGGTCATTGATATTGTCTTTTCATTCCACTGCGACTTCCACCACTCTTCCAAGGGGCATTAAAACCGTCTTGTTAAGCTACTGTGACCGCCACGTCTCTTCCAAGGGGCATTAAAACCGTCAGTTTAAACCACTCTGAACTCCACAGCTCTTTCAAAAGGCATTGATATTGTCTTTTTATTCCACTGTAACCTCCACCACTCTTCCAAGGGGCATTGATTTTGTATTTTTAATCCACTGAGACCTCCATCACTCTTCCAAGAAGCATTAAAACCGTCATGTTTAGCTACTGTCAGCTCCACATCTTATTCACGGTGCCTTAAAACCTTCTGGTTAAACCACTGTGAACTCCACAGCTCTTCTAAGGGGCATTGATATTGTCTTTTTATTCCACAGTAACCTCCACCACTGTTCCAAGGAGCATTGATATTGTCTTTTTATTTTACTGTGACCTCCACCACTATTCCAAGGGGCATTAATATTGTATTTTTATTCCACTGTGACCTCCACCACTCTTCCAAGGGTCATTGATATTGTCTTTTTATTCCACTGTAACCTCCACCACTCTTCCAAGGGGCATTGATATTGCCTTTTTATTCCACTGCGACCTCCACCACTCTTCCAAGGGTCATTGATATTGTCTTTTTATTCCACTGCGACATCAACCTCTCTTCCAAGGGGCATTGATATTGTCTTTTTATTCCAATGTAACATCCAATACTCTTCCAAGGGTCATTGATATTGTCTTTTTATTCCACTATAACCTCCACCACTCTTTCAAGGTGCATCGATAATGTCTTTTTAATCCACTGCGACCTCCACCACTCTTCCAAGGGGCATTAAAACCGTCTTGTTAAGCTACTGTGACCTCCACGTCTCTTCCAAGGGGCATTAAAACCGTAAATTTAAACCACTCTGAATTCCACAGCTCCTCTTGCAAGAGGCATTGATATTGTCTTTTTATTCCACTGTAACCTCCACCACTCTTCCAAGGGGCATTGATATTGTCTTTTTATCTTTCTGGGACCTCCACCACTCTTCCAAGGGGCATTAATATTGTCTTTTTATTGCTCTGCGACCTCCACCACTCTACCAAGGGTCATTGATATTGTCTCTTTATTCCACTGTAACCTCCACCACTCTTCCAAGGGGCATTGATATTGTCTTTTTATTCCACTGCGACCTCCATCTCTCTTCCAAGAAGCATTAAAACCGTCTTGTTTAGCTACTGTGACCTCCACGTCTATTCCACGGTGCCTTAAGACCTTCTCGTTAAACCACTGTGTACTCCACAGCTCTTCCAAGGGGCATTGATATTGTCTCTTTATTCCACTGTAACCTGCACCACTCTTCCAAGGGGCATTGATATTGTCTTTTTATTTTACTGCGACCTCCACAACTCTTGCAAAGGGCATTAATATTGTCTTTTTATTCCACTGCGACCTCCAACACACTTCCAATAGTCATTGATATTGTCTTTTTATTCCACTGTAACCTCCATCACTCTTCCAAGGGGCATTGATATTGTCTTTTTATTCCACTGCAACCTCCACCTCTCTTCCAAGGGGCATTAAAACCATCTTGTTAATCTACTGTGACCTCCAAGTCTCTTCCACGAGGCATTGATATTGTCTTTTTATTCCACTGCGACCTCCACATCTCTTCCAAGTGGAATTGATATTGTCTTTTTATTCCACTGTGACCTCCACCACTCTTCTAAGGGGCATTGATATTGTCTTTTTAATCCACTGCGACCTTCCACACTCTTCCAGGGGGCATTAAAACAGTTTTGAGAAGCTACTGTGACCTCCATGTCTCTTCCAAGGGGCATTAAAACCGTATGGTTAAACCACTCTGTACTCCACAGCTCTTCCAAGAGGCATTGATATTGTCTTTTTATTCGAATGTAACCTCCACCACTCTTCCAAGTGGCATTAAAACCATCTTGTTAAGCTACTGTGACCACCACGTCTCTTCCAAGGGGCTTTAAAACTGTCAATTTAAACCACTCTGAACTCCACAGCTCTTGCAAGAGGCATTGATATTGTCTTTTTATTCCACTGTAACCTCCACCACTCTTCCAAGGGGCATTGATTTTGTCTTTTTCATCCACTGCGACCTCCATCACTCTTCCAAGAAGCATTAAAACCGTCTTGTTTAGCTACTGTGACCTCCACGTCTCTTTCACGGGACATTGATATTGTCTTTTTATTCCACTGTAACCTCCACGGCTCTTCCAAGGGGCATTGATGTTGTCTTTTTATTCCACTGGGACCTTCACCCCTCTTCCAAGTGGCATTGATATTGTCTTTTTAATCCACTGCGACCTCCATCACTCTTCAAGGCGCATTAAAACCGCATTAAGCTACTGTGACCTCCACGTCTCTTCCAAGGTGCATTAAAACTGTCAATTTAAACCACTCTGAACTCCACAGCTCTTACAAGAGGCATAGATATTGTCTTTTTACTCCACTGTAACCTACAGCACTCTTTCAAGGGGCATTGATATTGTCTTTTATTCCACTACGACTTCCACCACTCTCCCAAGGTGCATTAAAAACATCTTGTTTAGCTACTGCAACGTCCATGTCTATTCCATGGGGCATTGATATTGTCTTTTTATTCTCCTGTATCCTCCACCACTCTTCCAAGGGGTATTGATATTGTCTTTTTATTCAACTGCGACTTCCACCTCTCTTCTAAAGGGCATTGATATTGTCTTTTTTATACTCTGCGACCTCCACGACTCTTCCAAGAAGCATTAAAACAGTGTTCTTAACCTACTGTGACCTCCACATCTCTTCCAAGGGGCATTAACACCGTCTGGTTAAACCACTCTGAACTCCACAGCTCTTCCAAGGGGCATTGATATTGTCTTTTTATACCACTGTAACCTCCACCACTCTTCCAAGTGGCATTGACATGGTCTTTTTATTCCACTGCGATTTCCACCTCTCTTCTAAGGGGCATTGATATTGTCTTTTTAATCTACTGCGACCTCCACCACTCTTCCAAGGGGCATTAAAACAGTCATGTTAAGCTACTGTGACCTCCACGTCTCTTCCAAGGGGCATTAAAACAGTCTGGTTAATCCACTCTGAACTCCACAGCTCTTCCAAGGGGCATTGATATTGTCCTTTTGTTCCATTGTAACCTCCACCACTCTTCCAAGGGGCATTGATTTTGTCTTTTTATTCCAGTGCGACCTTCACCACTCTTCCAATGGGCATTGTTATTGTCTTTTTAATCCCCTGCAACCTCCACCACTTTTCCAAGGGGCATTAAAACTGTCTTGTTAAGCTACTGTGACCTCCACATCCCTTCCACGGGGCATTGATATTGTCTTTTTATTCCACTGCGACCTCCACCACTCTTCCAAGGGGCATTGATATTGTCTTTTTAATCCACTGCGAACTCCACCACTCTTCCAAGGGGCATTAAAACTGACTTGTGATGCTACTGTGACGTCGACTTCTCTTCCAAGAGGCATTAAAACCATCTGGTTAAACCACTCAGAACTCCACAGCTCTTCCAAGGGGCATTTGTATTGTCTTTTTATTCCACTCTAACCTCCACCACTCTTCCAAGGGGCATTGACATTGTCTTTATATTCCACTTCGACCTCCACCACTCTTCTAAGGGGCATTAAAACCATATTGTTAAGCTACAGAGTTCTCCACATCTCTTCCACGGGGCATTGATATTGTCTTTTTATTCAACTGTAACCTCCACCAATCTTCCAAGGGGCATTGATATTGTTTTTTATTCCACTGCGACCTCCACCACTCTTCCAAGGGGCATTAAAACCGTCTTGTTAAGTTACTGAGACCACCACGTCTCTGCCAAGGAGCGTTAAAACCGTCTGGTTATACCACTCTGAACTCCACAGCTCTTCCAAGGGGCATTATTATTGTCTTTTTATTCCACTGTAACCTCCACCACTGTTCCAAGGGTCATTGATATTGTCTTTTTATTCCACTGTAACCTCCATCACTCTTCCAAGGGGCATTGATATTGTCTTTCTATTCAACTGTAACCTCCACCACTCTTTCAAGGGGCATTGATATTGTCTTTTTATTCCACTGCGACCTCCACCACTCCTTCAAGGGGCATTAAAACCGTCAATTTAAACCACTCTGAACTCCACAGCTCTTGCAAGGAGCATTAATATTGTCTTTTTATTCCAATGTAACCTCCAGCACTCTTCCAAGGGGCATTGAGATTGTCTTTTTATTCCACTGCAACTTCCACCTCTCTTCCAAGGGGCAATAAAACCGTCTTGTTAAGCTACTGTGACCTCCACGTCTCTTTCACGGGACATTGATATTGTCTTTTTATTCCACTGTAACCTCCACGGCTCTTCCAAGGGGCATTGATGTTGTCTTTTTATTCCACTGGGACCTTCACCCCTCTTCCAAGTGGCATTGATATTGTCCTTTTAATCCACTGCGACCTCCACCACTTTTGCAAGGTGCATTAAAACCGCATTGTTAAGCTACTGTGACCTCCACGTCTCTTCCAAGGTGCATTAAAACTGTCAATTTAAACCACTCTGAACTCCACAGCTCTTACAAGAGGCATAGATATTGTCTTTTTACTCCACTGTAACCTACAGCACTCTTTCAAGGGACATTGATATTGTCTTTTATTCCACTACGACTTCCACCACTCTCCCAAGGTGCATTAAAAACATCTTGTTTAGCTACTGTAACGTCCATGTCTATTCCATGGGGCATTGATATTGTCTTTTTATTCCCCTTTATCCTCCACCACTCTTCCAAGGGGTATTGATATTGTCTTTTTATTCCACTGCGACTTCCACCTCTCTTCTAAAGGGCATTGATATTGTCTTTTTTATACTCTGCGACCTCCACGACTCTTCCAAGAAGCATTAAAACAGTGTTCTTAACCTACTGTGACCTCCACATCTCTTCCAAGGGGCATTAAAACCGTCTGGTTAAACCACTCTGAACTCCACAGCTCTTCCAATGGGCATTGACATTGTCTTTTTATTCCACTGCCACCTCCACCACTCTTCCTAGGGGCATTGATATCGTCTTTTTAATCCACTGCGACCTCCACCACTTTTCCAAAGGTCAATAAAAACATCTTTTTAACCTACTGTGACCTCCACGTCACTTCCAGTGGGCATTAAAACCGTCTGGTTAAACCACTCTGAACTCCACAGCTCTTCCAAGGGGCATTGGTATTGTCTTTTTATTCCACTCTAACCTCCACCACTCTTCCAAGGGGCATTGACATTGTCTTTTTATTCCACTGCGACCTCCACCATTCTTCCAAGGGGCATTAAAACTGTCTTCTTAAGCTACAGTGACCACGACATCTCTTCCACGGGGAATTGATTTAGTCTCTAAATTACAATGTAACCTCCACCACTCTACCAATTGGCATTGATATTGTATTTTTATTCCACTGCCACCTCCACCACTCTTCCAAAGGGCATTGATATTGTCTTTTTAATCCACAAGCGACCTCCACCACTTTTCCAAAGGGCATTAAAACCATCTTGTTAAGCTACTGTGACCTCCACGTCTCTTCCACGGTGCATTGATATTGTCTTTTTATTCCACTGCATCCTCCACCACTCTTCCATGTGGCATTAAAACCGTCTTGTTAAGCTACTATGACCTCCACGTCTCTTCCAAGGGGCATTAAGACCGTATGGTTATCCAATCTGAACTCCACAGATCTTCCAAGGGGCATTGATATTGTCTTTTTAATCCACTGTATCCTCCACCACTCTTCCAAGGGGCATTGATATTGTCTTTTTTTTCCACTACGACCTCCACTACTCTTCCAAGCGGCATTAAAACCGTCTTGTTAAGCTACTGTGACCTCCATGTCTCTTCCACAGGGCATTGATATTGTCTTTTTATTCCACTGGAACCTCCAACACTGTTCCAAGGGGCATTGATATTGTCTTTTTATTCCACGGAGACTTCAACCACTCCTTCAAGGAGCATTGACATTGTCTTTTTAATCCACTTCGAACTCCACCACTCTTCCAAGGGGCATTAAAACAGTCTTGTTAATTTACTGTGACCTCCACGTCTCTTCCAAGGGGCATTAAAACCGTCAATTTAAACCACTCTCAACTCCACTGCTCTTGCAAGGGGCTTTGATATTGTTTTTAATTCCACTGTAACCTCCAGCACTCTTCCAAGGGGCATTGATATTGTCTTTTTATTCCACTGCAACTTACACCTCTCTTCCAAGGGGCATTAAAACCATCTTGTTAAGCTACTGTGACATCCACGTTTCTTTCACGTGGCATTGAAATTGTCTATTTATTCCACTGTAAACTCCACCACTCTTCCAAGGGGCATTGATATTGTCTTTTTATTACACTGCCACCTCCACCACTCTTCCAAGGGGCATTGATATTGTCTTTTTAATCCACTGCGACCTCCACCACTTTTCCAAGTGGCAATAAAACCGTCTTATTAAGCTACTGTGGCCTCCATTTCTCTTCCATGGGGCATTAAAGCCGTCAATTACACCACTCTGAACTCCACAGCTCTTGCAAGAGGCATTGATATTGTCTTTTTATTCCTTTGTAATCTCCAGCACTCTTCCAAGGGTCATTGATATTGTCTTTTCATTCCACTGCGACTTCCACCACTCTTCCAAGGGGCATTAAAACCGTCTTGTTAAGCTACTGTGACCGCCACGTCTCTTCCAAGGGGCATTAAAACCGTCAGTTTAAACCACTCTGAACTCCACAGCTCTTTCAAAAGGCATTGATATTGTCTTTTTATTCCACTGTAACCTCCACCACTCTTCCAAGGGGCATTGATTTTGTATTTTTAATCCACTGAGACCTCCATCACTCTTCCAAGAAGCATTAAAACCGTCATGTTTAGCTACTGTCAGCTCCACATCTTATTCACGGTGCCTTAAAACCTTCTGGTTAAACCACTGTGAACTCCACAGCTCTTCCAAGGGGCATTGATATTGTCTTTTTATTCCACAGTAACCTCCACCACTGTTCCAAGGAGCATTGATATTGTCTTTTTATTTTACTGTGACCTCCACCACTATCCCAAGGGGCATTAATATTGTATTTTTATTCCACTGTGACCTCCACCACTCTTCCAAGGGTCATTGATATTGTCTTTTTATTCCACTGTAACCTCCACCACTCTTCCAAGGGGCATTGATATTGCCTTTTTATTCCACTGCGACCTCCACCACTCTTCCAAGGGTCATTGATATTGTCTTTTTATTCCACTGCGACATCAACCTCTCTTCCAAGGGGCATTGATATTGTCTTTTTATTCCACTGTAACATCCAATACTCTTCCAAGGGTCATTGATATTGTCTTTTTATTCCACTATAACCTCCACCACTCTTTCAAGGTGCATCGATAATGTCTTTTTAATCCACTGCGACCTCCACCACTCTTCCAAGGGGCATTAAAACCGTCTTGTTAAGCTACTGTGACCTCCACGTCTCTTCCAAGGGGCATTAAAACCGTAAATTTAAACCACTCTGAATTCCACAGCTCCTCTTGCAAGAGGCATTGATATTGTCTTTTTATTCCACTGTAACCTCCACCACTCTTCCAAGGGGCATTGATATTGTCTTTTTATCTTTCTGGGACCTCCACCACTCTTCCAAGGGGCATTAATATTGTCTTTTTATTGCTCTGCGACCTCCACCACTCTACCAAGGGTCATTGATATTGTCTCTTTATTCCACTGTAACCTCCACCACTCTTCCAAGGGGCATTGATATTGTCTTTTTATTCCACTGCGACCTCCATCTCTCTTCCAAGAAGCATTAAAACCGTCTTGTTTAGCTACTGTGACCTCCACGTCTATTCCACGGTGCCTTAAGACCTTCTCGTTAAACCACTGTGTACTCCACAGCTCTTCCAAGGGGCATTGATATTGTCTCTTTATTCCACTGTAACCTGCACCACTCTTCCAAGGGGCATTGATATTGTCTTTTTATTTTACTGCGACCTCCACAACTCTTGCAAAGGGCATTAATATTGTCTTTTTATTCCACTGCGACCTCCACCACACTTCCAATAGTCATTGATATTGTCTTTTTATTCCACTGTAACCTCCATCACTCTTCCAAGGGGCATTGATATTGTCTTTTTATTCCACTGCAACCTCCACCTCTCTTCCAAGGGGCATTAAAACCATCTTGTTAATCTACTGTGACCTCCAAGTCTCTTCCACGAGGCATTGATATTGTCTTTTTATTCCACTGCGACCTCCACATCTCTTCCAAGTGGAATTGATATTGTCTTTTTATTCCACTGTGACCTCCACCACTCTTCTAAGGGGCATTGATATTGTCTTTTTAATCCACTGCGACCTTCCACACTCTTCCAGGGGTCATTAAAACAGTTTTGAGAAGCTACTGTGACCTCCATGTCTCTTCCAAGGGGCATTAAAACCGTATGGTTAAACCACTCTGTACTCCACAGCTCTTCCAAGAGGCATTGATATTGTCTTTTTATTCGAATGTAACCTCCACCACTCTTCCAAGTGGCATTAAAACCATCTTGTTAAGCTACTGTGACCACCACGTCTCTTCCAAGGGGCTTTAAAACTGTCAATTTAAACCACTCTGAACTCCACAGCTCTTGCAAGAGGCATTGATATTGTCTTTTTATTCCACTGTAACCTCCACCACTCTTCCAAGGGGCATTGATTTTGTCTTTTTCATCCACTGCGACCTCCATCACTCTTCCAAGAAGCATTAAAACCGTCTTGTTTAGCTACTGTGACCTCCACGTCTCTTTCACGGGACATTGATATTGTCTTTTTATTCCACTGTAACCTCCACGGCTCTTCCAAGGGGCATTGATGTTGTCTTTTTATTCCACTGGGACCTTCACCCCTCTTCCAAGTGGCATTGATATTGTCTTTTTAATCCACTGCGACCTCCATCACTCTTCAAGGCGCATTAAAACCGCATTAAGCTACTGTGACCTCCACGTCTCTTCCAAGGTGCATTAAAACTGTCAATTTAAACCACTCTGAACTCCACAGCTCTTACAAGAGGCATAGATATTGTCTTTTTACTCCACTGTAACCTACAGCACTCTTTCAAGGGGCATTGATATTGTCTTTTATTCCACTACGACTTCCACCACTCTCCCAAGGTGCATTAAAAACATCTTGTTTAGCTACTGCAACGTCCATGTCTATTCCATGGGGCATTGATATTGTCTTTTTATTCTCCTGTATCCTCCACCACTCTTCCAAGGGGTATTGATATTGTCTTTTTATTCAACTGCGACTTCCACCTCTCTTCTAAAGGGCATTGATATTGTCTTTTTTATACTCTGCGACCTCCACGACTCTTCCAAGAAGCATTAAAACAGTGTTCTTAACCTACTGTGACCTCCACATCTCTTCCAAGGGGCATTAACACCGTCTGGTTAAACCACTCTGAACTCCACAGCTCTTCCAAGGGGCATTGATATTGTCTTTTTATACCACTGCAACCTCCACCATTCTTCTTAGGGGTATTGATATTGTCTTTTTAATGCACTGCGACCTCCACCACTCTTCCAAAGGGCTTTAAAACTGTCTGGTTAAACCACTCTGAACTCCATAGCTCTTTCAAGAGGCATTGATATTGTCTTTTTATTTCACTGTAACCTCCACCACTCTTTCAAGGGGCATTGACATTGTCTTTTTATTCAACTGCGACCTCCACCACTCTTCCAAAGGGCATTAAAACTGTCTTGTTAAGCTACTGTGACCTCCACGTGTCTTCCAAGGGGCATTGATATTGTCTTTTTAATCCACTGTGACTTCCACCACTTTTCCAAGGGGCATTAAAACGTCTTGTTAATCTACTTTGACCTCCACGTCTCTTCCAAGGGGCAATAAAACCATCTGGTTAAACTACTCTGAACTCCACAGCTCTTCCAAGGGGCATTGGTGTTGTCTTTTTATTCCACTCTAAGCTCCACCACTCTTCCAATGGGCATTGACATTGTCTTTTTATTCCACTGCCACCTCCACCACTCTTCCAAGGGGCATTGATATCGTCTTTTTAATCCACTGCGACCTCCACCACTTTTCCAAAGGTCAATAAAAACATCTTTTTAATCTACTGTGACCTCCACGTCACTTCCAGTGGGCATTAAAACCGTCTGGATAAACCACTCTGAACTCCACAGCTCTTCCAAGGGGCATTGGTATTGTCTTTTTATTCCACTCTAACCTCCACCACTCTTCCAAGGGGCATTGACATTGTCTTTTTATTCCACTGCGACCTCCACCATTCTTCCAAGGGGCATTAAAACTGTCTTCTTAAGCTACAGTGACCACCACATCTCTTCCACGGGGAATTGATTTAGTCTCTAAATTACAATGTAACCTCCACCACTCTACCAATTGGCATTGATATTGTATTTTTATTCCACTGCCACCTCCACCACTCTTCCAAAGGGCATTGATATTGTCTTTTTAATCCACAAGCGACCTCCACCACTTTTCCAAAGGGCATTGATATTGTCTTTTTATTCCACTGCATCCTCCACCACTCTTCCATGTGGCATTAAAACCGTCTTGTTAAGCTACTGTGACCTCCACGTCTCTTCCAAGGGGCAATAAGACCGTATGGTTATCCAATCTGAACTCCACAGGTCTTCCAAGGGGCATTGATATTGTCTTTTTAATCCACTGTATCCTCCATCACTCTTCCAAGGGGCATTGATATTGTCTTTTTTTTCCACTACGACCTCCACTACTCTTCCAAGCGGCATTAAAACCGTCTTGTTAAGCTACTGTGACCTCCATGTCTCTTCCACAGGGCATTGATATTGTCTTTTTATTCCACTGGAACCTCCAACACTGTTCCAAGGGGCATTGATATTGTCTTTTTATTCCACGGAGACTTCAAACACTCCTTCAAGGAGCATTGACATTGTCTTTTTAATCCACTTCGAACTCCACCACTCTTCCAAGGGGCATTAAAACAGTCTTGTTAATTTACTGTGACCTCCACGTCTCTTCCAAGGGGCATTAAAACCGTCAATTTAAACCACTCTCAACTCCACTGCTCTTGCAAGGGGCTTTGATATTGTTTTTAATTCCACTGTAACCTCCAGCACTCTTCCAAGGGGCATTGATATTGTCTTTTTATTCCACTGCAACTTACACCTCTCTTCCAAGGGGCATTAAAACCATCTTGTTAAGCTACTGTGACATCCACTTTTCTTTCACGTGGCATTGAAATTGTCTTTTTATTCCACTGTAAACTCCACTACTCTTCCAAGGGGCATTGATATTGTCTTTTTATTCCACTGCCACCTCCACCACTCTTCCAAGGGGCATTGATATTGCCTTTTTATTCCACTGCGACCTCCACCACTCTTCCAAGGGTCATTGATATTGTCTTTTTATTCCACTGCGACATCAACCTCTCTTCCAAGGGGCATTGATATTGTCTTTTTATTCCACTGTAACATCCAATCCTCTTCCAAGGATCATTGATATTGTCTTTTTATTCCACTGTAACCTCCACCACTCTTTCAAGGGGCATCGATAATGTCTTTTTAATCCACTGCGACCTCCACCACACTTCCAAGGGGCATTAAAACCGTCTTGTTAAGCTACTGTGACCTCCACGTCTCTTCCAAGGGGCATTAAAACCGTAAATTTAAACCACTCTGAACTCCACAGCTCCTCTTGCAAGAGGCATTGATATTGTCTTTTTATTCCACTGTAACCTCCACCACTCTTCCAAGGGGCATTGATATTGTCTTTTTATCTTTCTGGGACCTCCACCACTCTTCCAAGGGGCATTAATATTGTCTTTTTATTGCTCTGCGACCTCCACCACTCTACCAAGGGTCATTGATATTGTCTCTTTATTCCACTGTAACCTCCACCACTCTTCCAAGGGGCATTGATATTGTCTTTTTATTCCACTGCGACCTCCATCTCTCTTCCAAGAAGCATTAAAACCGTCTTGTTTAGCTACTGTGACCTCCACGTCTATTCCACGGTGCCTTAAGACCTTCTCGTTAAACCGCTGTGTACTCCACAGCTCTTCCAAGGGGCATTGATATTGTCTCTTTATTCCACTGTAACCTGCACCACTCTTCCAAGGGGCATTGATATTGTCTTTTTATTTTACTGCGACCTCCACAACTCTTGCAAAGGGCATTAATATTGTCTTTTTATTCCACTGCGACCTCCACCACGCTTCCATGTGGCATTAAAACCGTCTTGTTAAGCTACTGTGACCTCCACGTCTCTTCCAAGGGGCATTAAGACCGTATGGTTATCCAATCTGAACTCCACAGATCTTCCAAGGGGCATTGATATTGTCTTTTTAATCCACTTTATCCTCCATCACTCTTCCAAGGGGCATTGATATTGTCTTTTTTTTCCACTACGACCTCCACTACTCTTCCAAGCGGCATTAAAACCGTCTTGTTAAGCTACTGTGACCTCCATGTCTCTTCCACAGGGCATTGATATTGTCTTTTTATTCCACTGGAACCTCCAACACTGTTCCAAGGGGCATTGATATTGTCTTTTTATTCCACGGAGACTTCAAACACTCCTTCAAGGAGCATTGACATTGTCTTTTTAATCCACTTCGAACTCCACCACTCTTCCAAGGGGCATTAAAACAGTCTTGTTAATTTACTGTGACCTCCACGTCTCTTCCAAGGGGCATTAAAACCGTCAATTTAAACCACTCTCAACTCCACTGCTCTTGCAAGGGGCTTTGATATTGTTTTTAATTCCACTGTAACCTCCAGCACTCTTCCAAGGGGCATTGATATTGTCTTTTTATTCCACTGCAACTTACACCTCTCTTCCAAGGGGCATTAAAACCATCTTGTTAAGCTACTGTGACATCCACTTTTCTTTCACGTGGCATTGAAATTGTCTTTTTATTCCACTGTAAACTCCACCACTCTTCCAAGGGGCATTGATATTGTCTTTTTATTCCACTGCCACCTCCACCACTCTTCCAAGGGGCATTGATATTGTCTTTTTAATCCACTGCGACCTCCACCACTTTTCCAAGTGGCAATAAAACCGTCTTATTAAGCTACTGTGGCCTCCATTTCTCTTCCATGGGGCATTAAAGCCGTCAATTTAAACCACTCTGAACTCCACAGCTCTTGCAAGAGGCATTGATATTGTCTTTTTATTCCTTTGTAATCTCCAGCACTCTTCCAAGGGGCATTGATATTGTCTTTTCATTCCACTGCGACTTCCACCACTCTTCCAAGGGGCATTAAAACCGTCTTGTTAAGCTACTGTGACCGCCACGTCTCTTCCAAGGGGCATTAAAACCGTCAATTTAAACCACTCTGAACTCCACAGCTCTTTCAAAAGGAATTGATATTGTCTTTTTATTCCACTGTAACCTCCACCACTCTTCCAAGGGGCATTGATTTTGTCTTTTTAATCCACTGCGACCTCCATCACTCTTCCAAGAAGCATTAAAACCGTCATGTTTAGCTACTGTGAGCTCCACATCTTATTCACGGTGCCTTAAAACCATCTTGTTAAACCACTGTGAACTCCACAGCTCTTCCAAGGGGCATTGATATTGTCTTTTTATTCCACTGTAACCTCCACCACTCTTCCAAGGGGCATTGATATTGTCTTTTTATTTTACTGCGACCTCCACCACTATTCCAAGGGGCATTAATATTGTCTTTTTATTCCACTGCGACCTCCACCACTCTTCCAAGGGTCATTGATATTGTCTTTTTATTCCACTGTAACCTCCACCACTCTTCCAAGGGGCATTGATATTGCCTTTTTATTCCACTGCGACCTCTACCACTCTTCCAAGGGTCATTGATATTGTCTTTTTATTCCACTGCGACATCAACCTCTCTTCCAAGGGGCATTGATATTGTCTTTTTTTTCCACTGTAACATCCAATTCTCTTCCAAGGGTCATTGATATTGTCTTTTTATTCCACTGTAACCTCCACCACTCTTTCAAGGGGCATCGATAATGTCTTTTTAATCCACTGCGACCTCCACCACTCTTCCAAGGGGCATTAAAACCGTCTTGTTAAGCTACTGTGACCTCCACGTCTCTTCCAAGGGGCATTAAAGCCGTAAATTTAAACCACTCTGAACTCCACAGCTCTTGCAAGAGGCATTGATATTGTCTTTTTATTCCACTGTAACCTCCACCACTCTTCCAAGGGGCATTGATATTGTCTTTTTATCTTTCTGGGACCTCCACCACTCTTCCAAGGGGCATTAATATTGTCTTTTTATTGCTCTGCGACCTCCACCACTCTACCAAGGGTCATTGATATTGTCTCTTTATTCCACTGTAACCTCCACCACTCTTCCAAGGGGCATTGATATTGTCTTTTTATTCAACTGCGACCTCCATCTCTCTTCCAAGAAGCATTAAAACCGTCTTGTTTAGCTACTGTGACCTCCACGTCTATTCCACGGTGCCTTAAGACCTTCTCGTTAAACCACTGTGTACTCCACAGCTCTTCCAAGGGGCATTGATATTGTCTCTTTATTCCACTGTAACATGCACCACTCTTCCAAGGGGCATTGATATTGTCTTTTTATTTTACTGCGACCTCCACAACTCTTGCAAGGGGCATTAATATTGTCTTTTCATTCCACTGCGACCTCCACCACACTTCCAATAGTCATTGATATTGTCTTTTTATTCCACTGTAACCTCCATCACTCTTCCAAGGGGCATTGATATTGTCTTTTTATTCCACTGCGACCTCCACCTCTCTTCCAAGTGGCATTAAAACCATCTTGTTAATCTACTGTGACCTCCAAGTTTCTTCCACGAGGCATTGATATTGTCTTTTTATTCCACTGCGACCTCCACATCTCTTCCAAGTGGAATTGATATTGTCATTTTATTCCACTGTGACCTCCACCACTCTTCAAAGGGGCATTGAAATTGTCTTTTTAATCCACTGCGACCTTCCACACTCTTCCAGGGGGCATTAAAACAGTTTTGATAAGCTACTGTGACCTCCATGTCTCTTCCAAGGGGCATTAAAACCGTATGGTTAAACCACACTGTACTCCACAGCTCTTCCAAGAGGCATTGATATTGTCTTTTTATTCGAATGTAACCTCCACCACTCTTCCAAGGGGCATTAAAACCATCTTGTTAAGCTACTGTGACCTCCACGTCTCTTCCAAGGGGCATTAAAACTGTCAATTTAAATCACTCTGAACTCCACAGCTCTTGCAAGAGGCATTGATATTGTCTTTTTATTAAAATGAAACCTCCACCACTCTTCCAAGGGGCATTGATTTTGACTTTTTCATCCACTGCGACCTCCATCACTCTTCCAAGAAGCATTAAAACCGTCTTGTTTAGCTACTGTGACCTCCACGTCTATTCCACGGTGCCTTAAAACCTCCTGGTTAAACCACTGTGAACTCCACAGCTCTTCCAAGCGGCATTGATATTGTCTTTTTATTCCTCTGTAAGCTCCACCACTGGTCTAAGGGGCATTGATATTGTCCTTTTATTCCACTGCTACCTCCACCACTCTTCCAAGGGGCATTGATAATGTCTTTTTATTCCACTGCGACCTCCACCACTCTTCCAAGGCTCTTTGATATTGTCTTTTTAATCCACTGCGACCTCCACCACTCTTCCAAGGGGCAAAAAAACGTCTTGTTAAGCTATTGTGACCTTCACATCTCTTCGACGGGGCATTGATATTGTCTTTTTATTTAACTGTTACCTCCACCACTGTTCCAAGGGGCATTGATATTGTCTTTTTATTCCACTGCGACCTCCACCACTCTTCCAAGGGGCATTCATATTGTCTTTCTAATCCACTGCGACCTCCACCACTCTTCCAAGGGGCATTAAAACGGTCTTGTTAAGCTACTGTCACCTCCACGTCTCTTCCAAGGGGCATTAAAATCGTCAATTTAAACCACTCTGAACTCCACAGCTCTTGAAGGGGCATTGATATTGTCTTTTTATTCCAATGTAACCTCCAGCACTCTTCCAGGGGGCATTGATATTGTCTATTTATTTCACTGCAACTTCCACCTCTCTTTCAAGGGGCATTGATATTGTCTTTTTATTCCACTGGGACCTTCACCACTCTTCCAAGGGGCATTGATATTGTCTTTTTATTCCACTGCAACCTCCACCTCTCTTCCAAGGGGCATTGATATTGTCTTTTTATTCCACTGGGACCTTCACCACTCTTCCAAGTGGCATTGATATTGTCTTTTTATTCCACTGTAACCTCCACCACTCTTCCAAGCAGCATTGATATTGTCTTTTTACTCCGCTGCAAACTACAGCACTATTTCAAGGGTATTGATATTGTCTTTTTATTCCATTAAGACTTCCACCACTCTCCCAAGTTGCATTAAAAACATCTTGTTTAGCTACTGTAAGGTCCATGTCTATTCCACGGGGCATTGATATTGTCTTTTTATTCCAATGTATCCCCCACCACTCTTCTTGGGGGTATTGATATTGTCTTTTTATTCCACTGCGACTTCCACCTCTCTTCTAAGGTGCATTGATATTGTCTTTTTAATCCACTGCGACCTCCACCACTCTTCCAAGAGGCATTAAAACAGTCTTGTTAAGCTACTGTGACCTCCACATCTCTTCCAAGGGGCATTAAAACCATCTCGTTAAACCACTCTGAACTCCACAGCTCTTCCAAGGGGTATTGACTTTGTCTTTTTATTCCGCTGTAACCTGAACCATTCTTCCAAGGGGTATTGATATTGTCTTTTTAATGCACTGCGACCTCCACCACTCTTCCAAGGGGCATTAAAACCATCTGGTTAAATCACTCTGAACTCCATAGCTCTTTCAAGAGGCATTGATATTGTCTTTTTATTTCACTGTAACCTCCACCACTCTTTCAAGGGGCATTGATATTGTCTTTTTATTCCACTGCGACCTCCACCACTCTTCCAAGTGGCATTAAAACTGTCTTGTTAAGCTACTGTGACCTCCACGTGTCTTCCACGGGGCATTAATATTGTCTTTTTAATCCACTGTGACCTCCACCACTTTTCAAAGGGGCATTAAAACCGTCTTGTTAATCTACTGTGACCTCCACGTCTCTTCCAAGGGGCAATAAAACCATCTGGTTAAACCACTCTGAACTCCACAGCTCTTCGAACGGGCATTGGTATTGTCTTTTTATTCCACTCCAACCTCCACCACTCTTCCAAGGGGCATCGACATCGTCTTTTTATTCCACTGCGACCTCCATCATTCTTCCAAGGGGCATTGATATTGTCTTTTTATTCCACTGCCACCTCCACCACTCATCCAAGGGGCATTGATATTGTCTTTTTAATCCACTGCGACCTCCACCACTATTCCAAGGGGCATTAAAAACATCTTTTTAAGCTACTGTGACCTCCACGTCACTTTCAATGGGCATTAAAACAGTCTGGTTAAACCACTCTGAACTCCACAGCTCTTCCAAGGGGCATTGGTATTGTCTTTTTATTCTACTCTAACCTCCACCACTCTTCCAAGGGGCATTGACATTGTCGTTTTATTCCACTGCGACCTCCACCTTTCTTCCAAGGGGCATTAAAACTGTATTGTTAAGCTACAGTGACCTCCACATCTCTTCCACGGCGCATTGATATTGACTTTAAATTCCACTGTAACCTCCACAACTCTACCAAGGGGCATTGATATTGCATTTTTATTCCACTGCGACCTCCACCACTCTTCCAAAGGGCATTGATATTGTCCTTTTAATCCACTGCGACCTCCACCACTCTTCCAAAGGGCATTAAAACCATCCTGTTAAGCTACTGTGACCTCCACGTCTCTTTCACGAGGCATTGATATTGTCTTTTTATTCCACTGCGACCTCCACCACTCTTCCTCGGGGCATTAAAACCGTCTTGTTAAGCTACTGTGACCTCCACGTATCTTCCAAGGGGCATAAAAACCGTATGGTTAAACCAATCTGAACTCCACAGATCTTCCAAGGGGCATTGATATTGTCTTTTTATTCCACTGTATCCTCCACCACTCTTCCAAGGGGCATTGATATTGTCTTTTCATTCCACTGCGATCTCCACCTCTCTTGCAAGGGGCATTAAAACCATCTTGTTAAGCTACTGTGACCTCCATGTCTCTTCCACAGGGCATTGATATTGTCTTTTTATTCCACTGGAACCTCCAACACTCTTCCAAGGTGCATTGATATTGTCTTTCTATTCCACTGAGACTTCAACCACTCCTTCAAGGAGCATTGACATTGTCCTTTTAATCCACTTCGACCTCCACCACTCTTCCAAGGGGCATTAAAACAGTCTTGTTAATCTACTGTGACATCCACGTCTTTTCCAAGGAGCATTAAAACCGTCAATTTAAACCACTCTCAACTCCACATCTCTTGCAAGGGGCTTTGATATTGTTTTTTATTCCACTGTAACCTCCACCACTCTTCCAAGGGGCATTGATATTGTCTTTTTAATCCACTGCGACCTGCACCTATTTTCCAAGGGGCATTAAAAACGTCTTTTTAAGCTACTGTAACCTCCACGTCACTTCCAATGGGCATTAAAACCATCTGGTTTAACTACTCTGAACTCCACTGCTCTTCCAAGGGGTATTGATATTGTCTTTTTAATCCAATGTTACCTCCACCACTCTTCCAAGGGGCATTGATATTGTCTTTTTATTCCACTGCGATCTCCACCACTCTTCAAAGGGGCATTTATATTGTCTTTTTAATCATCTGCGACCTCCACAACTCTTCCAAGGGCCATTAAAACCTGTCTTGTTAAGCTACTTTGACCTCCACGTCAATTCCACGAGGCATTAAAACGGTCTTGTTAAGCTTCTGTGACCTCCACGTCTCTTTGACGGGGCATTGATAGTGTCTTTTTTTTCCACTGTAACCTCCACCACTCTTCCAAGGGGCATTGATATTGCCTTTTTATTCCACTGGGACCTTCACCACTCTTCCAAGTGGCATTGATATTGTCTTTTTAATGCACTGTGACCTCCACCACTCTTCCAAGGAACATTAAAACGATATTGTTAAGCTACTGTGATCTCCACGTATCTTCCAAGGTGCATTAAAACCGTCAATTTAAACCACTCTGTACTCCACAGCTCTTGCAAGAGGCATTGATATTGTCTTTTTATTCCACTGTAACCTACAGAACTCTTTCAAGGGGCATTGATATTGTCTTTTTATTCCACTACGACTTCCTCCACTCTCCCAAGGTGCATTAAAAACATCTTGTTTAGCTACTGTAACGTCTATGTCTATTCCACGGGGCATTGATATTGTCTTTTTAGTCCACTGTATCCTCCACCACTCTTCCAAGCAGTATTGATATTGTCTTTTTGTTCCACTGCGACTTCCACCTCTCTTCTAAGGGGCATTGATATTGTCTTTTTAATCCACTGCAACCTCCACCACTCTTCCAAGAGGCATTAAAACAGTCTTGTTAAGCTACTGTGACCTCCACATCTCTTCCAATGGGCATTAAAACCGTCTGGTTAAACCACTCTGAACTCCACAGCTCTTCCAAGGGGCATTGATATTGTCTTTTTATTCCACTGTAACCTCCACCTATCTTCCAAGGGGTATTGATATTGTCTTTTTAATGCACTGCGACCGCCACCACTCTTCCAAGGGGCATTAAAACCATCTGGTTAAACCACTCTGAACTCCATAGCTCTTTCAAGAGGCATTGATATTGTCTTTTTATTTCACTGTAACCTCCACCACTCTTTCAAGGGACATTGATGTTGTCTTTTTATTCCACTGCGACCTCCACCACTCTTCCAAGGGGCATTAAAACTGTCTTGTTAAGCTACTGTGACCTCCACGTGTCTTCCACTGGGCATTGATATTGTCTTTTTAATCCACTGTGACCTCCACCACTTTTCCAAGGGGCATTAAAACCGTCTTGTTTATCTACTGTGACCTCCACGTCTCTTCCAAGGGGGAATAAAACCATCTGATTAAACTACTCTGAACTCCACAGCTCTTCCAAGGGGCATTGGTATTGTCTATTTATTCCACTCTAACCTCCACCACTCTTCCAAGGGGCATTGACATTGTCTTTTTATTCCTCTGCGAACTCCATCATTCTTCCAAGGGGCATTGATATTGTCTTTTTGTTCCACTGCCACCTCCACCACTCTTCCAAGGGGCATTGATATTGTCTTTTCAATCCACTGCGACCTCCACCACTTTTCCAAGGGGCATTAAAAACGTCTTTTTAAGCTACTGTGACCTCCACGTCACTTCCAATGGGCATTAAAACCGTCTGGTTAAACCACTCTGAACTCCACAGCTCTTTCAAGGGGCATTGGTATTGTCTTTTTATTTGAATCTAACCTCCACCACTCTTCGAAGGGGCATTAAAACTGTCTTGTTAAGCTGCTGTAACCTCCATGTCTATTCCACGTGGCATTGATTTTGTCATTTTATTCCACTGCGACCTCCATCATTCTTCCAAGGGGCATTGATATTGTCTTTTTATTCTACTGCCACCTCTACCACTCTTCCAAGGGGCATTGACATTGTCTTTTTATTCCACTGTGACCTCCATCATTCTTCCAAGGGGCATTGATATTGTCTTTTTATTCCACTGCCACCTCCACCACTCTTCCAAGTGGCATTGACATTGTCTTTTTATTCCACTGTGACTTCCACCTCTCTTCTAAGGGGCATTGATATTGTCTTTTTAATCCACTGTAACCTCCACCACTTTTCCTATGGGAATTGATATTGTCTTTTTATAATTATTATTATTATTATTATTATTAATTATTATAGCGCCATTTATTCCATGGCGCTTTACATGTGATAATGATATACATAACAAAAGCATTTACATAATCTTAACAAAACGAGTCAGCGACTTGTACAGGAGGAGCGAGGACCCTGCTCGTGAGGGCTCACATTCTAGAAGGGATGGGTGAGGATACATTAGGCGAGGGTAGAACTGGTCGTGCAACGGTGGTTACTGCAGGTTGTAGGCTTGTCGGAATAGGTGGGTCTTCAGGTTTCTTTTGAAGGTTTCCACAGTCGGCGAGGGTCTGTTGTGTTGGGGTAGAGCTTTCCAGAGCAGGGGGGATGCAGGGAGAAATCTTGTATACAATTGTGGGAGGAGGATATAAGAGGGGAGTAGAGAAGGAGATCTTGTGAGGATCGGAGGTTGCGTGCAGGTAAGTACCGGGAGACTAGGTCACAGATGTATGGGGAAGACAGGTTGTGGATGGCTTTGTATACCATGGTTAGAGTTTTGAACTGGATTCTCTGGACAATGGGGAGCCAGTGAAGAGATTGACAGAGAGGATAGATTGGAGAGGCGCAAGAGTGTTGTAAGGGAGGCCACGGAGCAGGAGGTTGCAGTAGTCGAGGCGGGATATGATGAGGGCATGCACTAGTGTTTTTGCAGAGTCTTTGCTGAGGAATGCACGGGTCCGGGAGATGTTTTTGAGTTGGAGTCGGCAGGAAGTGGAAAGGGCTTGGATATGTGGCTTGAAGGAGAAATCAGAGTCCAGGGTTACTCCAAGGCAGCGAGCTTGTGGGACTGGGGAGAATGAACAGCCATTGACGTTGATGGCTAGGTCAGATGGGGGATGTGAATGAGAGGGTGAAAAGATGATGAACTCTGTTTTATCCATGTTGATTTTTAGAAATCTGTCAGAGAAGAAGGATGACATGGCAGACAGATGTAGCACCCTGAGGACTCGGCTGCTACAGGGGTACTGCACCTCAAGCCAGAGGTGTGGTATTCCACTCCCGGGTAAGGATGGAGTGTGGAACTGAGCTCAGTAGGCTGCATGCACTACATACATCCCATTTCCGGGGGACGGAACTACGGTACTCCCACCAAATATATGTGCAGGTACGACAGCGTCTGTCCCTGGCTGGAGTGGGAGGGGGGTGGAACATCCCAGTAGTGTAGGGGCAGATAGGGGGAGTAGTCTGGGTAAAGCTAGGAGCTCATTGGGTGCTGGTCACCTGAGCTCACACATAGAGGGAGTATATAAGGTGGGCACCATCTTAGGACAGGGTCAGACGTCGGTCAGTCAGTCGGACAGAGTCAGTCAGGCAGCGAGTCAGCAGTAAGTCCTGGAGAGGAGAAGGAAGAGGGACCCAGAGGCGCAGGACGAGAGGGGACCCCAAGAGCCCGCATGAGAACTAGAGGGTGAAGGGTCGGCAAAAGGGTACCGGATCCCAAGCTGGCAGAGGCAAAAGCACACCTTAGCCAGGAACCGGAGGTCGTGGGCAAGATTTGCCACGACCCTCACCAAATCCACCAGAATGGCACACCGAGCATAGGGTCAGGGAAGCCAAAGAAGGTTCAACCACCAAGAGACCCGAGGGAGCCGGACACAGGTGGATCCCTGGTGGGAACGGCCAGAGAGAGAGGGTCAGAAGGGAGCTCAGGACCACGCTCCAGAACTGCCCGGGAGTTGACCGAGTCCAGGACCTGGTGGATGCAGCACGGCTTGGGTGGTCACTGCTGTACAGAGTGACCCGAGCAACACCAGTGAGTAAAACCCTGAAACTGCATTTGATGCCTCTGAGTCTCCTTGCTGCACCTTCACAACCACCATCCTCCACGTCTGACCCCCTGAGGCTATACCCCTCCCATTGGGGGTTATACTACCACAGCTGCACATACACCACCAGCCTCAGCGGACCCTTCTGCAGCGGCGGCCTCTTGACCGCTAATCAACGGGTGGCGTAGTCGACACTAGTAACATCTACAAAGACTGCCGCACACTGAGTTTGACACCCTGGGCACGGACCGGGTCACAGCCACTCGGAGACTACAACCCCCATCTGATCCGGCTCCGGGTATCCCCTAAGAACATGGCCCAGGGGGCGCGTCACAGACATTATGGGATTTTGGTTAGTAGGGAGGAGATATCGGGTCCAGAGAGGTAGATCTGTGTGTCGTTAGCATAGAGGTGATACTGAAAACCGTGAGACTCTATGAGCTGTCCCAGGCCAAAGGTGTAGATGGAGAAGAGCAGAGGTCCTAGAACTGAACCTTGGGGGACACCGACAGATAGGGGGCGAGATGAGGAGGTGGTGCGTGAGTGGGAGACGCTGAATGTCCTGTCTGTTAAGTATGAGGAGATTCAAGATAGAGCCAAGTCCATGATGCCAAGAGATGAGAGAATCTGGAGTAAGAGGGAATGGTCCACTGTGTCAAAGGCAGATGACTGGTCCAGAAGGAGGAGGATGGAGTAGTGTCGCTTGGATTTGGCATTTAGTAGGTTGTTGGTGAGTTTGGTCAGGGCAGTTTCAGTCGAGTGATGCAGTTGGAAGCCAGATTGCAGGCAGTCGAAGAGGGAGCAGGAGGAGAGGTGGGAGGACAGTTCAAGGTGACATGTTCTAGTAGTTTTGAGGCAAAGGGGAGGAGTGATATGGGGCGGTAGCTAGTCAGAGAGGAAGGGTCAAGGGAGGGCTTTTTGAGGATGGGTGTGATTGCTGCATGTTTGAAACATGAGGGTAAGACACCGGTTGTTAGTGACAGATTGAAGAGGTGGGTTAGGGTTGGGATGAAGACTGTGGTAAGGCTAGTGATGAGGTGGGATGGGATTGGGTCAAGTTCGCAGGTGATGAGGTGTGATTTGGAGAGTAAAGAGGAGACTTGACCTTCTGTAATGGTGGAGAAGTGGGGTTTGGAGGAGGAGGGTTTAATAGATATGAGGAGGGGTTGTGTGAACTTAAGGCAAAAGTTTTGTCTGATGGTGTCAATCTTCTGTTTGAAGAATGAGGCAAAGTCGTCGGTTGAGATGAGAGAAGAGGGAGGAGGTGCTGGGGGACGAAGGAGAGAGTTGAAAGTGTTAAATAGCTGTTTAGGGTTGTGAGATAGGGAGGATATGAGAGATGAGAAGTAGGTTTGTTTTGCTGTAGTGAGTGCGGACTTGAAATTAGTGAGGGATTGCTTGAATGCGATGAAGTGCTCGATGGAGTGAGACCTTTTCCATCTCCGCTCCGCAACCCTGGAGGCCCGGCGCAGTTATTTAATAAGTTTAGTGTGCCAGGGTTGCCTGTTGCGTGTGCGAGATGTGGTGTGTGTGAGGGGGGCGATCGAGTCTACAGCTGCAGCTATTGTGGTGTTTTATGGAGCAGCAGCAACGTCTGCATCGTGTAAGGAATTTAAGAGGGAGGAGGGATTCAGAGAGTGAGTGTAAGTCAAGGTGTTTGAGATTTCTGCGAGGGTATGCAAGTTTGTGGAGTGGGGATTGTTGCCCCGGGGAGGAGAGAGAAGAGAATGTAAGTAGGCTGTGATCAGAGAGAGAGAGAGGTGAGTTAGAGAGGTTAGATAGGGAACAGAGGCGGGTGAAGATGAGGTCCAGTGTGTGGCCATCTTTGTGGGTGGGTGTGGAAGACCATTGAGTGAGTCCGAAGGAAGAAGTGAGAGATAGGAACTTAGAGACAGACGAGTGGGAAGTGTTAATGGGGATGTTGAAGTCACCCATTATGATAGTGGTGATGTCAGTGGAGAGGAAATGAAGCAGCCAGGTGGTGAAGTGGTCTAAGAAGGTGGTGGCTTGCCCTGGGGGTCGGTAAAAGACAGTCAGTTGGAGGTTGGAGGGGGAATAGATGCACACACAGTGCACCTCAATAGAGGGGAGTGTAACGGAGGGTGGCAGTGGGATTTGGGTGAAAGCGCAGTGTTCTGATAGGAGAAAACCTACGCCTCCGCCATGTTTGCTGTTGGGGCGGGGGGTGTGGGAAAGGTGGAATCCGCCATATGAAAGTGCAGCTGGGGAGGCTGTGTCAGAGGGGGTGAGCCAGGTTTCAGTGATGGTGAGGAAGGAAAGTTTGTTTGTAATGAAAAGATCGTTGATGAAGGAAAGTTTGTTGCAGACAGAGCGAGCGTTCCATAGAGCTTCTGTTAGATCAACTAAGGGAGTGGGGATTGGTTGGATGGATATGAGGTTAGAAGGGTTGCGACAGTTTGTGGAAGGTCGTGGATAGGAGGAAGAAGTAACTGTGGGGATATGGCGAGGAGGACCAGGATTTGGAGAGATATCTCCAGCAGTGAGGAGGAGCAGAGAAAGTGTTAGCAGGTGGGAGCAAGAGAGAGCATGAGGTGGCTGTCTGTGTTTGGAGATCCAGGATTGAATGTTTAGGAATAATTTGGAGGAGGAGGTGAGATGAATGGGGAGGATGGAGGGAGAGATGAAGAGTTTCTTACTAGGTGTAGGGATTTGAGGGGTTACTAGAAAGTGGAGGACTATAGAGGAAAAAGTGAGAGCTAACAGAAACATAGTTAAAAGAGAGTAAGTGGTCAAAGTGTTGGTTACCTGACTCCTGCCCTGACTAACTGCCTCTAAAATAACTGCCACTAATCTCCGAAGCCACTTTGCACAAGAAGACGCGTGCACACCCCAGCACAAGTGCACCACTTACAGAGCTTCTAAATAAATAGGGCACATTAAACTATCAGGTGAAGGGCATTGTGGGAGCTGCATATGGCTAAATTAGCAGCTGGTGGTCTCACCAGGAGATGGCTGGGTGATCAAACACAGAGCTAGGACTCTAGTCTCTGCAGTATAGCACCTCTAAAAATCAGATAAGATCTATAGTGGGGAAGGGACAGACATATGTGGGTATTGAATGGAGTGGGACAGATAAACCAGAGAAGTTATGCAGAGCATGTACCAGTGAGGTGAATCGGCAAAGCAGAGCATTAGATTACAGCAGACACAGCATGCAGAGAAGTTATGCAGAGCATGTACCAGTGAGGTGAATCAGCAAAGCAGAGCATTAGATTACAGCAGACACAGCAAGCAGAGAAGTCATGCAGAGCATGTACCAGTGAGGTTATTCCACTGCGACCTCCACCACTCTTCCAAGGGGCATTGATATTGTCTTTTTATTCCACTGCGACCTCCGCCACTCTTCCAAAGGGCATTAAAACCGTCTTGTTAAGCAACTGTGACCTCCACGTCTCTACCACAGAGCATTGTTATTGTCCTTTTACTCCACTACGACCTCCACCACTCTGTCAAGGGCATTAAATCCGTCTTGTTAAGCTACTGTGATGTCCACGTCTCTTCCACGGGGCATTGATATTGTCTTTTTATTCCACTGTAACCTCCACCACTCTTCCAAGAGGCATTGATATTGTCTTTTTATTCCAATGTAACCTCCACCACTCTTACAAGGGGCATTGATATTGTCTTTTTATTCCACTGCGACCTCCACAACTCTTCCAAGGTTCATTGATATTGTCTTTTTAATGCACTGCGACCTCCACAACTCTTCCAAGGGGCATTAAAACCGTCTTGTTAACCTACTGTGACCTCCACGTCTCTTCCAAGGGGCACTAAAACCATTTGGTTAAACCACTCTGTACTCCACAGCTCTTCCAAGGGGCATTGATATTGTCTTTTTATTTCACTGTAACTTCCACCACTCTTTCAAGGGGCATTGATATTGTATTTTTATTCCACTGTGACCTCCACCACTCTTCCAAGGGGCATTAAAACCATCTTGTTAAGCTACTGTGACATACAAGTCTCTTCCAAGGGGCATTAAAACCGTCTGTTTAAACTGCTCTGAGCTCCACAGCTCTTCCAAGGGGCATTTACATTGTATTTTTATTCCACTGTAACCTTCTGCACTCTTCCAAGTGCATTGATATTGTCTTTTTACTCCTCTGCGACGTCCACGACTCTTCCAAGGGGCATTAAAACCGCCTTGTTAAGCTACTGTGACTTCCAAGTTTCCTACACAGGGCACTGATATTGTCTTTTTAATCCACTGCGACCTCCATCACTCTTCCAAGAAGCATTGAAACCGTCTTGTTAAGCTACTGTGACCTCCACCTCTATTCCACGGTGCATTAAAACTTTCTGGTTAAATCACTGTGAACTCCACAGCTCTTCCAAGGGGCATTGATATTGTCTTTTTATTCCACTCTACCCTTCACCACTATTCCAAGGGGCATTGATATTGTCTTTTTATTTTACTGCGACCTCCACCACTCTTCCAAGGGGCATTAATATTGACTTTTTATTCCACTGTGACCTCCACGTCTCTTCCGAGGGGCTTTGATATTGTCTTTTTATTTAATTGGAACCTCCACCACTCTTCCAAGGGTCATTGTTATTGTCTTTTTATTCCACTGTAACCTCCACCATTCTTCCAAGGGACATTGATATTGTCTTTTTATTCCACTGTAACCTCCACCACTCTTCCAAGAGTCATTGATATTGTCTTTTTATTCCACTGTAACCTCCACCACTCTTCCAAGGGTCATTGATATTGTCTTTTTAATCCAGTGCGACCTCTACCACTCCTCCAAGGTGCTTTAAAACAGTCGTAATAAGCTTCTGTGACCTCCACGTCTCTTCCAAGGGGCATTAAAACAGCATGGTTAAACCACTCTGTACTCCACAGCTCTTCCAAGAGGCATTGATATTGTCTTTTTATTCAACTGTAACCTCCACCACTCTTCCAAGGGGCATTGATATTGTCTTTTTTTTCCACTGCGACCTCCACCACTCTTCCAAGGGGATTTGATAGTCTTTTTAATCCACTGCGACCTCCACCACTCTTCCAAGGGGCATTAAAACCGTCTTGTTAAGCTACTGTGACCTCCACGTCCCTTCCACGGGCATTGATATTGTCTTTTTATTCCACTGCGAACTCCATCACTTTTCCAAGGGGCATTGATATTGTCTTTTTAATCCACTGCGACCTTCACCCCTCTTCCAAGGAACATTGATATTGTCTTTTTTTTCCACTGTAACCTTCACCACTCTTCTAAAGGGCATTGATATTTTCTTTTTATTCCACTGCGACCTCTACCACTCTTCCAAGGGGCATAAAAACCATCTTGTTAAGCTACTGTGACCTCCACGTCTCTTCCAAGGGGCATTAAAACCGTCAACTTAAACCACCCTGAACTCCACAGCTCTTGCAAGAGGCATTGATATTGTCTTTTTATTCCACTGTAACCTCCACCACTCTTCCAAGGGGCATTGATTTTGTCTTTTTAATCCACTGCGACCTCCAACTCTCCTCCAAGAAGCATTAAAAACGTCTTGTTTAGCTACTGTGACCTCCACGTCTATTCCACGGTGCCTAAAAACCTTCTGGTTAAACCGTTGTGAACTCCACAGCTCTTCCAAGGGGCAATGATATTGTCTTTTTAATCCACTGCGACCTCTACCACTCCTCCAAGGGTCTTTAAACCAGTCTTGATAAGCTTCTGTGACCTTCACGTCTCTTCCAAGGGGCATTAAAACCGCCTTGTTAAGTTACTGTGACCTCCATGTCTCTTCCAAGGAACGTTAAAACCGTCTGGTTATACCACTCTGAACTCCACAGCTCTTCCAAGGGGCATTATTATTGTCTTTTTATTCCACTGAAACCTCCACCACTCTTCCAAGGGGCATTAAAACTGTCTTGTTAAGCTATTGTGACATCCACATCTCTTCCACGGGGCATTGATATTGTCTTTTTATTTTACTGTAACATCCACCACTGTTCCAATGGGCATTGACATTGTCTTTTTATTCCACTGTAACCTCCATCACTCTTCCAAGGGGCATTGATATTGTCTTTTTATTCAACTGTAACCTCCACCACTCTTCCAAGGGGAATTGATATTGTCTTTTTATTCCACTGCGACCTCCACCACTCTTCCAAGGGGCATTCATATTGTCTTTTTAATCCACTGCGACCTCCACCACTCTTCCAATCGGCATTAAAACCGTCTTCTTAAGCTACTGTCACCTCCACGTCCTTTCCAAGGGGCATTAAAACCGTCAATTTAAACCACTCTGAACTCCACAGCTCTTGCAAGGGGCATTGATATTGTCTTTTTATTCCAATGTAACCTCCAGCACTCTTCCAAGGGGCATTGATATTGTCTTTTTATTCCACTGCAACTTCCACCTCTCTTCCAAGGGGCATTAAAACCGTCTTGTTAAGCTACTGTGACCTCCACGTCTCTTTCACGGGGCATTGATATTGTCTTTTTATTCCATCGTAACCTCCACCACTCTTCCAAGTGGCATTGATATTGTCTTTTTATTCCACTGGGACCTTCACCACTCTTCCAAGTGGCATTGATATTGTCTTTTTAATCCACTGCGACCTCCACCACTCTTCCAAGGGGCATTAAAACCGTATTATTAAGCTACTGTGACCTCCACGTCTCTTCCAAGGTTAATTAAAACCGTCAATTTAATCCACTCTGAACTACACAGCTCTTGCAAGAGGCATTGATATTGTCTTTTTACTCCACTGTAACCTACAGCACTCTTTCAAGGGGCATTGATATTGTCTTTTTATTCCACTACGACTTCCACCACTCTCCCAAGGTGCATTAAAAACATCTTGTTTAGCTACTGTAACGTCCAAGTCTATTCCACGGGGTATTGATATTGTCTTTTTATTAAACTATATCCTCCACCACTCTTCCAAGGGGCATTGATATTGTCTTTTTATTCCATTGCGACTTCCACCTCTCTTCTAAGGGGCATTGATACTGTCTTTTTAATCCACTGCGACCTCCACCACTCTTCCAAGAAGCCTTAAAACCGTCATGCTAAGCTACTGTGACCTCCACGTCTCTTCCACGGGGCATTGAAATTGTCTTTTTATTCCACTATAACCTCCACCACTCATCCAAGGGGCATTTATATTGTCTTTTTATTCCACTGCGCCCACCACCACTCTTCCAAGAGGCATTGATAATGTCTTTTTATTCCTCTGCGACCTCCACCACTCTTACAAGGTTCATTGATATTGTCTTTTTAATCGACTGCGACCTCCACCACTCTTCCAAGGGCCATTAAAAGCGTCTTGTTAAGCTATTGTGACCTCCACATCTCTTCCACGGGGCATTGATATTGTCTTTTTATTTAACTGTAACCTCCACCACTGTTCCAAGGGGCAATGACATTGTCTTTTTATTCAACTGTAACCTCCACCACTCTTCCAGGGGCATTGGTATTGTCTTTTTATTCCACTGCGACCTCCACCACTCTTCCAAGGGGCATTCATATTGTCTTTTTAATCCACTGCGACCTCCACCACTCTTCCAAGTGGCATTAAAACCGTATTGTTAAGCTACTGTGACCTCCTCGTCTCTTCCAAGGTGCATTAAAATCGTCAATTTAAACCACTCTGAGCCCCACAGCTCTTGCAAGAGGCATTGATATTGTCTTTTTACTCCACTGTAACCTACAGCACTCTTTCAAGGGGCATTGATATTGTCTTTTTATTCCACTACGACTTCCACCACTCTCCCAAGGTGCATTAAAAACATTTTGTTTAGCTACTGTAACGTCCATGTCTATTCCACTGGGCATTGATATTGTCTTTTTATTCCACTGTATCCTCCACCACTCTTCCAAGGGGCATTGATATTGTATTTTTAATCCACTGCGAACTCCACCACTCTTCCAAGGGGCATTGATATTGTCTTTTTAATCCACTGTGACATCCACGTCTCTTCCAAGGGGCATTAAAACCGTCAATTTAAACCCCTCTGAACTCCACTGCTCTTCCAAGGAGCACTGGTATTGTCTTTTTATTCCACTCTAACCTCCACCACTCTTCCAAGGGGCATTGACACTGTCTATTTATTCCACTGCGACCTCCACCACTCTTCCAAGGGGCATTAAGACCATCTTGTTAACCTACAGTGACCTCCACAACTCTTCCATTGGGCATTGATATTGTCTTTTTATTCCACTGTAACCTCCACCACTCTTCCAAGGGGCATTGATATTGTCTCTGTTTTCCACTGCGACCTCCACCACTCTTCCAAGGGGCTTTGATATTGTCTTTTTTATCCACTGCGACCTCCACCACTCTTCCAATGGGCATTAAAACCGTCTTGTTATGCTACTGTGACCTCCACGTCCCTTCGACAGGGCATTGATAATGTCTTTTTATTCCATTGTAACCTTCTGCTCTATTCCAAGTGCATTGATATTGTCTTTTTATTCCTCTGCGACGTCCACGACTCTTCCAAGGGGCATTAAAACCGTCATGTTAAGCTACTGTGACCTCCAAGTTTCTTACACAGGGCATTGATATTGACTTCTTATTCCACTGTAACCTCCACCACTCTTCCAAGGGGCATTGATATTGTCTTTTTAATCCACTGCGACCTCCACCACTCTTCCAAGGGACATTGATATTGTCTTTTTATTCCACTGCGACCTTCACTCCTCTTCTAAGGAACATTGATATTGTCTTTTTTTCCACTGTAACCTCCACCACTCATCTAAGGGGCATTGATATTTTCTTTTTATTCCACTGCGACCTCCACCACTCTTCCAAGGGGCATCGATAATGTCTTTTTAATCCACTGCGACCTCCACCATTCTTCCAAGGGGCATTAAAACCGTCTTGTTAAGCTACTGTGACCTCCACGTCTCTTCCAAGGCGCATTAAAACCGTCAATCTAAACCACTCTGAACTCCACAGCTCTTGCAAGAGGTATTGATATTGTCTTTTTATTCCACTGTAACCTCGACCACTCTTCCAAGGGGCATTGATTTTGTCTTTTTAATCCACTGCGACCTCCATCTCTCTTCCAAGAAGCATTAAGACCGTCTTGTTAAGCTACTGTGACCTCCACGTCTATTCCACGGTGCCTTAAAACCTTCTGGTTAAACCACTGTGAACTCCACAGCTCTTCCAAGGGCCATTGATATTGTCTTTTTATTCCACTGTAACCTCCACCACTCTTCCAAGGGGCATTGGTATTGTCTTTTTATTTTAATGCGACCTCCACCACTCTTCCAAGGGGCATTAAAACAGTTTTGATAAGCTACTGTGACCTCCACATCTCTTCCAAAGGGCATTAAAACCGTCTGGTTAAACCACTCTGAACTCCACAGCTCTTCCAAGAGGCATTGATATTGTCTTTTTATTCGTCTTTAACCTCCACCACTCTTCCAAGGGGCATTAATATTGTCTTTTTATTCCACTGCGACCTCCACCACTCTTCCAAGAGTCATTGGTATTGTCTTTTTATTCCACTGTAACCTCCACCACTCTTCCAAGGGGCACTGATATTGTCTTTTTATTCCACTGCGACTTCCACCTCTCTTCCAAGGGGCATTGATATTGTCTTTTTAATCCACTGCGACCTCCACCACTTTTCCAAGGGGCATTGATATTGTCTTTTTAATCCACTGTGACCTCCACGTCTCTTCCAAGGGGCATTAAAACCGTCAATTTAAACCACTCTGAACTCCACAGCTATTCCAAGGAGCACTGGTGTTGTCTTTTTATTCCACTCTAACCTCCACCACTCTTCCATGGGGCATTGACACTGTCTATTTATTCCACTGCGACCTCCACCACTCTTCCAAGGGGCATTAAGACCATCTTGTTAAGCTACAGTGACCTCCACAACTCTTCCATGGGGCATTGATATTGTCTTCTTATTCCACTGTAACCTCCACCACTCTTCCAAGGGGCATTGATATTGTCTCTGTTTTCCACTGCGACCTCCACCACTCTTCCAAGGTGCTTTGATATTGTCTTTTTTATCCACTGCGACCTCCACCACTCTTCCAATGGGCATTAAAACCGTCTTGTTATGCTACTGTGACCTCCACGTCCCTTCCACAGGGCATTGATATTGTCTTTTTATTCATTGGAACCTTCTGCACTATTCCAAGTGCATTGATATTGTCTTTTTATTCCTCTGCGACGTCCACGACTCTTCCAAGGGGCATTAAAACCGTCATGTTAAGCTACGGTGACCTCCAAGTTTCTTACACAGGGCATTGATATTGACTTCTTATTCCTCTGTAACCTCCACCACTCTTCCAATGGGCCTTGATATTGTCTTTTTAATCCACTGTGACCTCCACCACTCTTCCAAGGGACATTGATATTGTCCTTTTACTCCACTGCGACCTTCAATCCTCTTCTAAGGAACATTGATATTGTCTTTTTTTTCCACTGTAGCCTCCACCACTCATCTAAGGGGCACTGATATTTTCTTTTTATTCCACTGCGACCTCCACCACTCTTCCAAGGGGCATCGATAATGTCTTTTTAATCCACTGCGACCTCCACCGTTCTTCCAAGGGGCATTAAAACCGTCTTGTTAAGCTACTGTGACCTCCACGTCTCTTCCAAGGGGCATTAAAACCGTCAATCTAAACCACTCTGAACTCCACAGCTCTTGCAAGAGGCATTGATATTGTCTTTTTGTTCCACTGTAACCTCGACCACTCTTCCA
This sequence comes from Phyllobates terribilis, assembly GCF_046119375.1. Classification (NCBI taxonomy): domain Eukaryota; kingdom Metazoa; phylum Chordata; class Amphibia; order Anura; family Dendrobatidae; genus Phyllobates; species Phyllobates terribilis. The sequence goes on from NW_027362775.1 coordinate 27,699,561, forward strand.
AGGGGCATTGATTTTGTCTTTTTAATCCACTGCGACCTCCATCTCTCTTCCAAGAAGCATTAAGACCGTCTTGTTGAGCTACTGTGACCTCCAGGTCTATTCCGCGGTGCCTTAAAACCTTCTGGTTAAACCACTGTGAACTCCACAGTTCTTCCAAGGGGCATTGATATTGTCTTTTTAATCCACTGCGACCTCCACCACTCTTCCAAGGGGCATTGATATTGTCTTTTTATTCCACTGTAACCTCCAGCACTCTTCCAAGGGGCACTGATATTTTCTTTTTATTCCACTGCGACCTCCACCTCTCTTCCAAGGGGCATTAAAACCAACTTGTTAAGCTACTCTGACCTCCATGTCCCTTCCAAGGGGCATTAAAACCGTCTGGTTAAACCACTCTGAACTCCACAGCTCTTCCAAGGGGCATTGATATTGTCTTTTTATTCCACTGTAACCTCCACCACTCTTTCAAGGGGCATTGATTTTGTCTTTTTATTCCACTGCAACCTCCACCACTCTTCCAAGGGGCAATAAAAGTGTCTTGTTAAGCTACTGTGACCGCCACGTCCCTTCCACGGGGCATTGATATTGTCTTTTTATTCGACTGCGACCTCCACCACTCTTCCAAGGGGCATTGATATTGTCTTTTTAATCCACTGTGAACTCCACCACTCTTCCAAGGGGCATTAAAACCGTCTTGTTAAGCTACTGTGACCTCCAAGTCTCTTCCAAGGGGCATTAAAACCGTCTGGTTAAACCGCTCTGAGTTCCACAGCTCTTCCAAGGGGCATTGACAATGTCTTTCTATTCCATTGTAACCTCCTGCACTCTTCCAAGTGCATTGATATTGTCTTTTTATTCCTCTGCGACGTCCACGACTCATCAAAGGGGCATTGATATTGTCTTTTTATTCCACTGCGACCTCCACCTCTCTTCCAAGGGGCATTAAAACAAACTTGTTAAGCTACTCTGACCTCCATGTCCCTTCCAAGGGGCATTAAAACCGTCTGGTTAAACCACTGTGAACTCCACAGCTCTTCCAAGGGGCATTGATATTGTCTTTTTATTCAACTGCGACCTCCACCTCTCTTCCAAGAAGCATTAAAACCGTCTTGTGAAGCTACTGTGACCTCCACGTCTCTTCCACTGGGCGTTGATATTGTCTTTTTATCCACTGCGATCTCCACCACTCTTCCAAGGGGCATTGATAGTGTCTTTTTAATCCACTGCGAACTCCACCACTCTTCCAAGGGACATTGATATTGTCTTTTCAATCAACTGCGACCTGCACCTCTCTTTCAAGGAGTATTAAAACCGTCTTGTGAAGCTACTGTGACCTCCATGTCTCTTCCACGGGGCGTTGATATTGTCTTTTTATTCCACTGCGACCTCCACCACTCTTCCAAGGGGCATTGATATTGTCTTTTTAATCCACTGCGACCTCCACCACTCTTCCAAGGGGCATTGATATTGTCTTTTTATTCCACTGTAAACTCCACCACTCTTCCAAGGGGCACTGATATTGTCTTTTTATTCCACTGCGACCTCCACCTCTCTTCCAAGGGGCATTAAAACCAACTTGTTAAGCTACTCTGACCTCCATGTCCCTTCCAAGGGGCATTAAAACCGTCTGGTTAAACCACTCTGAACTCCACAGCTCTTCCAAGGGGCATTGATATTGTCTTTTTATTCCACTGTAACCTCCACCACTCTTCCAAGGGGCATTGATTTTGTCTTTTTATTCCACTGCAACCTCCACCACTCTTCCAAGGGGCAATAAAAGTGTCTTGTTAAGCTACTGTGACCGCCACGTCCCTTCCACGGGGCATTGATATTGTCTTTTTATTCGACTGCGACCTCCACCACTCTTCCAAGGGGCATTGATATTGTCTTTTTAATCCACTGCGAACTCCACCACTCTTCCAAGGGGCATTAAAACCGTCTTGTTATGCTACTGTGACGTCGACTTCTCTTCCAAGGGGTATTAAAACCATCTGGATAAACCACTCTGAACTCCACAGCTCTTCCAATGGGCATTTATATTGTCTTTTTATTCCACTCTATACTCCACCGCTCTTCCAAGGGGCATTGACATTGTCTTTTTATTTCACTGCGACCTCCACCACTCTTCCAAGGGGCATTAAAACCATATTGTTAAGCTACAGTGACCTCCACATCTCTTCCACGGGGCATTGATATTGTTTTTGTATTCCACTGCGACCTCCACCACTCTTCCAAGGGGCATTAAAACCGTCTTGTTAAGTTACTGTGACCTCCACGTCTCTTCCACGGGGCATTGCAATTGTCTTTTTATTCCACTGTAACCTCCACCACACGTCCAAGGGGCATTGATATTGTCTTTTAATTCCACTGTGACCTCCATTAGTCCTCCAAGAGGCATTAAAACAGTCTTGTTAAGCTACTGTGACCTCCACTTCTCTTCCACGGGGCATTGAAATTGTCTTTTTATTCCACTGTAACCTCCACCACTCGTCCAAGGGGCATTGATATTGTCTTTTTATTCCACTGCGACCTCCACCACTCTTCCAAGGGGCATTGATAATGTATTTTTATTCCACTGCGACCTCCACAACTCTTCCAAGGCTCATTGATATTGTCTTTTTAATCCACTGCGACCTCCACCACTCTTCCAAGGGCACTAAAACCATCTTGTTAAGCTATTGTGACCTCCACATCTCTTCCACGTGGCATTGATATTGTCTTTTTATTTAACTGTAACCTCCACCACTGTTTCAAGGGGCATTGATATTGTCTTTTTATTCCACTGTAACCTCCATTACTCTTCCAAGGGGCATTGATATTATCTTTTTATTCAACTGTAACCTCCACCACTCTTCCAAGGGGCATTGATATTGTCTCTGTTTTCCACTGCGACCTCCACTACTCTTCCAAGGGTCTTTGATATTGTCTTTTTTTTCCAATGCGACCTCCACCACTCTTCCAATGGGCATTAAAACAGTTTTCTTATGCTACTGTGACCTCCACGTCCCCTCCACAGGGCATGGATATTGTCTTTTTATTCCATTGCGACCTCCACCACTCTTCCAAGGGGCTTTAAAACCGTCTTGTTAAGCTACTGTGACCTCCAAGTCTCTTCCAAGGGGCATTAAAACCGTCTGGTTAAACCGCTCTGAGCTCCAAAGCTCTTCCAAGGGGCATTGACAGTGTCTTTTAATTCCATTGTAACCTTCTGCACTCTTCCAAGTGCATTGATATTGTCTTCTTATTCCTCTGCGACGTCCACGACTCTTCCAAGGGGCATTAAAACCGTCTCGTTAAGCAACTGTGAGCTCCAAGTTTCTTTCACAGGGCATTGATATTGTCTTCTTTTTCCACTGTAACCTCCACCACTCTTCAAGGGGAATTGATATTGTCTTTTTATTCCACTGTTACCTCCACCAATCTTCCAAGGGGCAATGATATTGTCTTTTTATTCCACTGCGACCTCCACCACTCTTCTAAGGGGCATTGATATTGTCTTTTAAATCCACAACGATCTCCACCACTCTTCCAAGGGGCATTAAAACAGTCTTGTTAAGCTACTGTAACCTCCACGTCTCTTCCAAGGGCCATTAAAACTGTCTGTTTAAACACTCTGAACTGCACAGATCTAACAAGAGGCATTGATATTGTCTTTTTATTCGACTGTAACATCCACCACTCTTCCAAGCGGCATCGATATTGTCTTTTTATTCCATTGCGACCTCTATCACTCTTCCAAGGGGCATTGATATTGTCTTTTTAATCCACTGCGACCTCTACCACTCTTCCAAGGGGCATTGATATTGTCTTTTTAATCAACTGCGACCTCCACCTCTCTTCCAAAGAGCATTAAAACCGTCTTGTGAAGCTACAGTGACCTCCACGTCCCTTCCACGGGGCGTTGATATTGTCTTTTTATTCCACTGCGACCTCCACCACTCTTCCAAGGGGCATTGATATTGTCTTTTTAATCCACTGCGACCTCCACACTCTTCCAAGGGGCATTGATATTGACTTTTTAATCCACTGTGACCTCAACGTCTCTTCCAAGGGGCATTAAAACCGTCAATTTAAACCACTCTGGACTCCACAGCTCTTCCAAGGAGCACTGGTATTGTATTTTTATTCCATTCTAACCTCCACCACTCTTCCAAGGGGCATTGATATTGACTATTTATTCCACTGCGACCTCCACCACTCTTCCAAGGGGCATTAAAACCATGTTGTTAAGCTACAGTGACCTCCACAACTCTTCCATGGGGCATTGATATTGTTTTTTTATTCCACTGTAACTTGCACCACTCTTCCAAGGGGCATTGATTTTGTCTTTTTATTCCACTGCGACCTCTACCACTCTTCCAATGAGCATTGATATTGTCTTTTTAATCCACTGTAACCTCCACAACTCTTCCAAGGGGCATTAAAGCCGTCTTGTTAAGTTACGGTCACGTCCATGTCTATACCACGGGGCATTGATATTGTCTTTTTATTCCACTGTAACCTCCACCACTCTTCCAAGTGGAATTGACATTGTCTTTTGATTCCACTGCGACTTTCACCTCTCTTCTAAGGGGCATTGATATTGTCTTTTTAATCCACTGCGACCTCCACCACTCATCCAAGGGGCATTAAAACAGTCTTGTTAAGCTACTGTGACCTCCACGTCTCTTCCAAGGAGCATTAAAGCCGTCTAGTTAAACCACTCTGAACTCCACAGCTCTTCCAAGGGGCATTGATATTGTCTTTTTATTCCACTGTAACCTCCACCACTCTTCCAAGGGGCATTGATTTTGTCTTTTTATTCCACTTCGACCTCCACCTCTCTTCCAATGGGCATTGTTATTGTCTTTTTAATCCACTGTAACCTCCACCACTCTTACAAGGGGCATTAAAACCGTCTTGTTAAGCTACTGTGACCTCCACGTCCCTTCCACGGGGCATTGATATTGTTTTTTTATTCCACTGCGACCTCCACCACTCTTCCAGGGGGCATTGATATTGTCTTTTTAATCCACTGCGAACTCCACCACTCGTACAAGGGGCATTAAAACCGTCTTGTTATGCTACTGTGACGTCGACTTCTCTTCCAAGGGGCTTTAAAACCATCTGGTTAAACCACTCTGAACTCCACAGCTCTTCCAAGGGGCATTTATATTGTCTTTTTATTCCACTCTAACGTCCACCACTCTTCCAAGGGGCATTGACATTGTCTTTTTATTCCACTGTAACCTCCACCAATCTTCCAAGGGGAATTGATATTGTTTTTATATTCCACTGCGACCTCCACCACTCTTCCAAGGGGCATTAAAACCGTCTTGTTAAGTTACTGTGACCTCCACGTCTCTTCCAAGGGGCTTTAAAACCATCTGGTTATACAACTCTAAACGCCACAGCTCTTCCTAGGGGCATTATTATTGTCTTTTTATTCCACTCTAACCTCCACCACTCTTCCAAGGGGCATTGACATTGTCTTTTTATTCCACTGCGACCTCCACCAGTCCTCCAAGAGGCATTAAAACAGTCTTGTTAAGCTACTGTGACGTCCACGTCTCTTCCACGGGGCATTGAAATTGTCTTTTTATTCCACTGTAACCTCCACCACTCGTCCAAGGGGCATTGATATTGTCTTTTTATTCCACTGCGACCTCCACCACTCTTCCAAGGAGCATTGATTATGTCTTTTTATTCCTCTGCGACCTGCACCACTCTTCCAAGGCTCATTGATAATGTCTTTTTAATCCACTGCGACCTCCACCACTCTTCCAAGGTGCATTAAAACCGTCTTGTTAAGCTATTGTGACCTCCACATCTCTTCCACGGGGCATTGATATTGTCTTTTTATTTAACTGTAACCTCCACCACTGTTCCAAGGGACATTGATATTGTCTTTTTATTCCACTGTAACCTCCATTACTCTTCCAAGGGGCATTGATATTGTCTTTTTATTCAGCTGTAACCTCCACCACTCTTCAAAGGGGCATTGATATTGTCTTTTTATTCCACTGCGACCTCCACCGCTCTTCCAAGGGGCATTCATATTGTCTTCTTAATCCACTGCAACCTCCACCTCTCTTCCAAGGGGCATTAAAACCGTCTTGTTAAGCTACTGTCACCTCCACGTCACTTCCAAGGTGCATTAAAACCGTCAATTTAAACCGCTCTGAACTCCACAGCTCTTGCTAGGGGCATTGATATTGTCTTTTTATTCCAATGTAACCTCCAGCACTCTTCAAATCGGCATTAATATTGTCTATTTAATCCACTGCGACCTCCACCACTCTTCCAAGGGGCATTAAAACCGCCTTGTTAAGCTACTGTCACCTCCACGTCCCTTCTAGGGGGCATTAAAACTGTCAATTTAAACAACTCTGAACTCCACAGCTCTTGCAAGGGGCATTGATATTGTCTTTTTATTCCAATGTAACCTCCAGCACTCTTCCAAGGGGCATTGATATTGTCTTTTTATTCCACTGTAACCTCCACCACTCTTCCAAGGGTCATTGATATTGTCTTTTTATTCCACTGGGACCTTCACCACTCTTCCAAGTGGCACTGATATTGTCTTTTTAATCCACTGGGACCTCCACCACTCTCCTAGGGGCTTTAAAACCGTATTGTTAAGCTACTGTGACCTCCACATCTCTTCCAAGGTGCATTAAAACTGTCAATTTAAACCACTCTGAACTTCACAGCTCTTGCAAGAGGCATTGATATTGTCATTTTACTCCACTGTAACCTACAACACTCTTTCAAGGGGCATTGATATTGTCTTTTAATTCCACTACGACTTCCACCGCTATCCCAAGGTGCATTAAAAACATCTTGTTTAGCTACAGTACCGTCCATGTCTATTCCACGGGGTATTGTTACTGTCTTTTTATTCCACTGTATCCTCCACCACTCTTCCAACGGGTATTGATATTATCTTTTTATTCCACTGCGACTTCCACCTCTTTTCTAAGGGGCATTGATATTGCCTTTTTAATCCACTGCGACCTCCACCACTCTTCCAAGAGGCATTAAAACAGTCTTGTTAAGCAACTGTGATCTCCACATCTCTTCCAAGGGGCATTAAAACCGTCTGGTTAAACCACTCTGAACTCCACAGCTCTTCCAAGGGGCATTGATATTGTTTTTTTATTCCACTGTAACCTCCACCATTCTTCCAAGGGGTATTGATATTGTCTTTTTAATGCACTGCGACCTCCACCACTCTTCCAAGGGGCATTAAAACCGTCTTGTTAAGCTACTGTCACCTCCACGTCCCTTCCAAGGGGCATTAAAACCGTCAATTTAAAACACTCTGAACTCCACAGCTCTTGCAAGGGACATTGATATTGTCTTTTTATTCCAATGTAACCTCCAGCACTCTTCCAAGGGGCATTGAGATTGTCTTTTTTTTCCACTGTAACCTCCACCACTCTTCCAATGGGTAATGATATTGTCTTTTTATTCCACTGGGACCTTCACCACTCTTCCAAGTGGCATTGATATTGTCTTTTTAATCCACTGCGACCTCCACCACTCTTCCAAGGGGTATTAAAACTGTATTGTTAAGCTACTGTGACCTCCACGTCTCTTCCAAGGTGCATTAAAACCATCAATTTAAACCACTCTGAACTCCACAGCTCTTGCAAGAGGCATTGATTTTGTCATTTTACTCCACTGTATCCTACAACACTCTTTCAAGGGGCATTGATATTGTCTTTTTATTCAACTACGACTTCCACCACTCTCCCAAGGTGCATTAAAAACATATTGTTTAGCTACCATAATGTCCATGTCTATTCCACGGGGCATTGACACTGTCTTTTTATTCCACTGTATCCTCCGCCACTCTTCCAAGGGGTATTGATATTGTCTTTTTATTCCACTGCGACTTCCAACTCTCTTCTAAGGGGCATTGATATTGTCTTTTTAATCCACTGCTACCTCCACCACTCTTCCAAGAGGCATTAAAACAGTCTTGTCAAGCTAATGTGACCTCCACGTCTCTTCCAAGGGGCATTAAAACTGTCTGGTTAAACCACTCTGAACTCCACAGCTCTTCCAAGGGGCATTGATATTGTCTTTTTATTCCACTGCGACCTCCACCACTCTTCCAACGGGCATTAAAACTGTCTTGTTAATCTACTGTGTCCTCCACGTGTCTTCCACGGGGCATTGATATTGTCTTTTTAATCCACTGTGAACTCCACCACTTTTCCAAGGGGCATTAAAACCATCTTGTTAATCTACTGTGACCTCCACGTCTCTTCCAAGGGGCAATAAAACCATCTGGTTAAACCACTCTGATCTCCACAGCTCTTCCAAGGGGCATTGGTATTGTCTTTTTGTTCCACTCTACCCTCCACCACTCTTCCAAGGGGCATTGACATTGTCTTTTTATTCCACTGCGACCTCCATTATACTTCCAAGGGGCATTGATATTGTCTTTTTATTCCACTGCCACCTCCACCACTCTTCCAAGGGGCATTGATATTGTCTTTTTAATCCACTGCGACCTCCATCACTTTTCCAAGGGGCATTAAAAACGTCTTTTTATGCTACTGTGACCTCCACGTCACTTCCAATGGCCATTAAAACCGTTTTGTTAAACCACTCTGAACTCCACAGCTCTGCCAAGGGGCATTGGTATTGTCTTTTTATTCCACTCTAACCTCCACCACTCTTCCAAAGGGCATTGACACTGTCTTTTTATTCCACTGCGACCTCCACCATTCTTCCAAGGGGCATTAAAACTGTCCTGTTAAGCTACAGTGACCTCCACATCTCTTCCACGGGCATTGATATTGTCTTTAAATTCCACTGTCACCTCCACCTCTCTACAAAGGGGCATTGATATTGTCTTTTTATACCAGTGCGAACTCCACCACTCTTAAAAAGGGCATTGATATTGTCTTTTTAATCAACTACGACCTCCACCACTCTTCCAAAGGGCATTAAAACCATCTTGTTAAGCTACTGTTACCTCCACGTCTCTTCCGAGGGGCATTAAAACCGTCTGGTTAAACCACTCTGAACTCCACAGCTCTTCCAAGGAGCATTGATATTGTCTTTTTATTCCACTGTAACCTCCACCACTCTTCCAAGGGGCATTGATTTTGTCTTTTTATGCCACTGCGACCTCCACCACTCTTCCTCGGGGCATTGATATTGTCTTTTTAATCCACTGCAAGCTCCACCACTCTTCCATGTGGCATTAAAACCGTCTTGTTAAGCTACTGCGACCTCCACGTCTCTTCCAAGAGGCATTAAAACCGTATGGTTAAACCAATCTGAACTCCACAGATCTTCCAAGGGGCATTGATATTGTCTTTTTATTCCACTGTATTCTCCACCACTTTTCCAAGGGGCATTGATATTGACTTTTTAATTCACTGCATCCTCCACCACTCTTCCAAGGGGTATTAAAACCATCTTGTTAAGCTACTGTGACCTCCATGTCTCTTCCACAGGGCACTGATATTGTCTTTTTATTCCACTGGAACCTCCTACACTCTTCCAAGGTGCATTGATAATGTCTTTTTATTCCACTGAGACTTCAACCACTCCTTCAAGGAGTATTGACATTGTCTTTTTAATCCACTTCGACCTCCACCACTCTTCCAAGGGGCATTAAAAAATTCTTGTTAATCTACTGTGACCTCCACGTCTCTTCCAAGGGGCATTAAAACCGTCAATTTAAACCACTCTCAGCTCCACAGCTCTTGCAAGGGTTTTGATATTGTTTTTTATTCCACTGTAACCTCCAGCACTTTTCCAAGGGGCATTGATATTGTCTTTTTATTCCACTGCGACTTTCACCTCTCTTCAAAGGGACATTAAAACCGTCTTGTTAAGCTTCTGTTACATCCACGTCTCTTCCAAGGGGCATTGATATTGTCTTTTTATTCCACTGCCACCTCCACCACTCTTCCAAAGGGCATTGATATTGTCTTTTTAATCCACTGCGAACTCCACCACTTTTCCAAGGGGCATTAAAAATGTCTTTTTAAGCTACTGTAACCTCCACGTCACTTCCAATGGGCATTAAAACTGTCTGGTTTAACTACCCTGAACTCCACTGCTCTTCCAAGGGGCATTGAGATTGTCTTTTTAATCCACTGTTATCTCCACCACTCTTCCAAGGAGAATTGATATTGTTTTTTTCTTCCACTGCGACCTCCACTACTCTTCCAAGGGTCATTGATATTGTCTTTTAATTCCACTGCGACCTCTACCACTCTTCTAATGGGCATTTATATTGTCTTTTTAATCAACTGCGACCTCCACCACTCTTCCAAGGGCCATTAAAACCGTGTTGCTAAGCTACCTTGACCTTCTCGTCAATTCCACGGGGCATTAAAACCATCAATTTAAACCACTCTGAACTCCACAGCTCTTGCAAGGGGCATTGATATTGTATTTTTATTCCAATGTAACCTCCAGCACTCTTCCAAGGGGCATTGATATTGTCTTTTTATTCCACTGCAACTTCCACCTCTCTTCCAAGGGGCATTAAAACAGTCTTGTTAAGCTGCTGTGACCTCCACGTTTCTTTCTCGGGGCATTGATATTGTCTTTTTATTCCACTGTAACCTCCACCACTCTTCCAAGGGGCATTGATATTGTCTTTTTAATCCACTGTGACCGCCACCATTCTTCCTTGTGGCATTAAAACAGTCTTTTTAAGCTACTGCGACCTCCACTTCTCTTCCAAGGGGCATTAAAACCGTCTGGTTAAACAACTCTAAACTCCAAAGTTCTTCCAAGGGGCATTGATATTGTCTTTTTATTCCACTGTAACCTCCAACACTTTTCCATGGGGCATTGATATTGTCTTTTTATTCAACTGAGACTTCCACCACTCCTTCAAGGAGCATTGACATTGTCTTTTTAATCCACTTCGACCTCCACCACTTTTCCAAGGGGCATTAAAACAGTCTTGTTAATCTACTGTGAACTCCACGTCTCTTCAAAGAGGCATTTAAACCATCAATGTAAACGACTCTCAACTCCGCAGCTCTTGCAAGTGGCATTGATATTGTCTTTTTATTCCACTGTAACCTCCACCACTCTTACAAGGGGCATTGATATTGTCTTTTTTTTCCACTGCGACCTCCACCACTCTTCCAAGGGGCATTGATATCGTCTTTTTAATCCACTTCGACCTCCACCACTTTTCCAAGGGGCATTAAAAAAGTCTTGTTAATCTACTGTAACCTCCACTTCTCTTCCAAGGGGCATTAATACCGTCAATTTAAACTACTCTCAGCTCCACAGCTCTTGCAAGGGGCTTTGATATTGTTTTTTTTTCCACTGTAACCTCCAGCACTCTTCCAAGGGGCATTGATATTGTCTTTTTATTCCACTGCGACTTTCACCTCTCTTCCAAGGGACATTTAAACCATCTTGTTAAGCTACTGTGACATCCACGTCTCTTTCATGGGGCATTGATATTGTCTCTTATTCCACTGTAACCTCCAGCACTCTTCCAAGGGGCATTGATATTGTCTTTTTATTCCACTGCGACTTCCACCTCTCTTCCAAGGGGCATTAAAACCGTCTTCTTAAACTACTGTGACATCCACGTCTCTTTCACTGGGCATTGATATTGTCTTTTTATTCCACTGTAACCTTCACCACTCTTAGAAGGGGCATTGATATTGTCTTTTTATTCCACTGCGACCTCCACCACTCTTCCAAGGGGCATTGATATTGTCTTTTTATTCCACTGCTACCTCCACTACTCTTCCAAGGGGCATTGATATAGTCTTTTTATTCCACTGGGACCTCCACCACTCTTCCAAGGGGCATTTATATTGTCTTTTTAATCCACTTCGACCTCCACCACTTTTCCAAGGGGCATTAAAACCGTCTTGTTAAGCTACTGTGACCTCCACGTCTCTTCCAAGGGGCATTAAAACCATCAATTTAAACCACTCTGAACTCCACAGCTCTTACAAGAGACATTGATATTGTCTTTTTATTCCACTGTAACATCCACCACTCTTCCAAGGGGCATTGATATTGTCTTTTTATTTTACTGCGACCTCCACCACTCTTCCAAGGGGCATTAATATTGTCTTTTTATTCCACTGCGACCTCCACCACGCTTCCAAGGGTCATTGATATTGTCTTTTTATACCACTGTAACCTCCACCACTCTTCCAAGGGGCACTGATATTGTCTTTTTATTCCACTGCGACCTCCAGCACTCTTCCAATGGGCATTGATATTCTCTTTTTAATTCACTGTGACCTCCACCACTTTTCCAATGGGCATTAAAATCGTCTTGTTAAGCTACTGTCACCTCCACGTCTCTTCCAAGGGGCATTAAAACCATCAATTTAAACCACTCTGAACTCCACAGCTCTTACAAGAGGCATTGATATTGCCTTTTTAATCCACTGCGACCTCCATCTCTCTTCCAAGAAGCATTAAAACCGTCTTGTTTAGCTACTGTGACCTCCACGTCTATTCCACTGTGCCTTAAAACCTTCTGGTAAAACAACTGTCAACTCCACAGCTCTTCCAAGGGGCATTGATATTGTCTTGTTATTCCACTGTAACCTCCACCACTCTTCAAAGGGTCATTGATATTGTCTTTTTATTCCACTGCGACCTCCACCTCTCTTCCAAGGGGCATTAAAACCATCTTGTTAAGCTACTGTGACCTCCAAGTCTCTTCCACGAGGCATTGATATTGTCTTTTTATTCCACTGCCACCTCCACATCTCTTCCAAGGGGAATTGATATTGTCTTTTTAATCCACTGCGACCTCCACCACTCTTCCAAGGGGCATTAAAACAGTTTTGATAAGCTACTGTGACCTCCACGTCTCTTCCAAGGGGCATTAAAACCGTCTGGTTAAACCACTCTGAACTCCACAGCTCTTCCAAGAGTCATTGATATTGTCTTTTTATTTGACTGTAACCTCCACCACTCTTCCAAGGGGCATTAAAACCGTCTTGTTAAGCTACTGTGACCTCCACTTCTCTTCCAAGGTGCATTAAAACCGTCAATTTAAACCACTCTGAACTCCACAGCTCTTGCAAGAGGCATTGATATGGTCTCTTTATTCCACTGAAACCTCCACCACTATTCCAAGGGGCGTTGATTTTGTCTTTTTAATCCACTGCGACCTCCATCACTCTTCCAAGAAGCATTAGAACCATCTTGTTTAGCTACTGTGACCACCACGTCTATTCCACGGTGCCTTAAAACCTTCTGGTTAAACCACTGTGAACTCCACAGCTCTTCCAAGGTGCATTGATATTGTCATTTTATTCCACTGTAACCTCCACCACTCTTCCAGGGGGCATTGATATTGTCTTTTTATTTTACTGCGACCTCCACCACTCTTCCAAGGGGCATTAATATTGTCTTTTTATTCCAATGCGACCTCCACCACTCTTCCAAGGGTCATTGATATTGTCATTTTATTCCTCTGTAACCTCCACCACTCTTCCAAGGGGCATTGATATTGTCTTTTTATTCCACTGCGACCTCCACCTCTCTTCCACGGGGCATTAAAACCATATTGTTAAGCTACTGTGACCTCCAAGTCTCTTCCACGAGGCATTAATATTGTCTTTTTATTCCACTGCGACCTCCACATCTCTTCCAAGGGGAATTGATATTGTCTATTTATTCCACTGCGACCTCCACCTCTCTTCTAAGGGGCATTGATATTCTCTTTTTAATTCACTGTGACCTCCACCACTCTTCCAAGGGGCATTAAAACCGTCTTGTTAAGCTACTGCGACCTCCACGTCTCTTCCAAGGGGCATTAAAACCATCAATTTAAACCACTCTGAACTCCACAGCTCTTCCAAGAGGCATTGATATTGTCTTTTTATTTGACTGTAACCTCCACCACTCTTCCAAGGGGCATTAAAACCGTCTTGTTAAGCTACTGTGACCTCCACTTCTCTTCCAAGGTGCATTAAAACCGTCAATTTAAACCACTCTGAACTCCACAGCTCTTGCAAGAGGCATTGATATGGTCTTTTTATTCCACTGAAACCTCCACCACTATTCCAACGGGCGTTGATTTTGTCTTTTTAATCCACTGCGACCTCCATCACTCTTCCAAGAAGCATTAAAACAGTCTTGTTTAGATACTGTGACCACCACGTCTATTCTACGGTGCCTTAAAACCTTCTGGTTAAACCACTGTGAACTCCACAGCTCTTCCAAGGTGCATTGATATTGTCATTTTATTCCACTGTAACCTCCACCACTCTTCCAAGGGGGAATTAATATTGTCTTTTTATTCCACTGCGACCTCCACCACTCTTCCAAGGGTCATTGATATTGTCATTTTATTCCACTGTAACCTCCACCACTCTTCCAAGGGGCTTTGATATTGTCTTTTTATTCCACTGCGACCTCCACCTCTCTTCCAAGGGGAATTGATATTGTCTATTTATTCCACTGCGACCTCCACCTCTCTTCTAAGGGGCATTGATATTGTCTTTTTAATCCACTGCGACCTCCACCACTCTTCCAAGGGGCATTAAGACAGTCATGATAAGCTACTGTGACCTCCACGTCTCTTCCAAGGGGCATTAAAACCGTCTGGTTAAACAACTCTGAACTCCAAAGTTCTTCCAAGGGGCATTGATATTGTCTTTTTATTCCACTGTAACCTCCAACACTTTTCCATGGGGCATTGATATTGCCTTTTTATTCAACTGAGACTTCCACCACTCCTTCAAGGAGCATTGACATTGTCTTTTTAATCCACTTCGACCTCCACCACTTTTCCAAGGGGCATTAAAACAGTCTTGTTAATCTACTGTGAACTCCACGTCTCTTCAAAGAGGCATTTAAACCATCAATGTAAACGACTCTCAACTCCGCAGCTCTTGCAAGTGGCATTGATATTGTCTTTTTATTCCACTGTAACCTCCACCACTCTTACAAGGGGCATTGATATTGTCTTTTTTTTCCACTGCGACCTCCACCACTCTTCCAAGGGGCATTGATATCGTCTTTTTAATCCACTTCGACCTCCACCACTTTTCCAAGGGGCATTAAAAAAGTCTTGTTAATCTACTGTAACCTCCACTTCTCTTCCAAGGGGCATTAATACCGTCAATTTAAACTACTCTCAGCTCCACAGCTCTTGCAAGGGGCTTTGATATTGTTTTTTTTTCCACTGTAACCTCCAGCACTCTTCCAAGGGGCATTGATATTGTCTTTTTATTCCACTGCGACTTTCACCTCTCTTCCAAGGGACATTTAAACCATCTTGTTAAGCTACTGTGACATCCACGTCTCTTTCATGGGGCATTGATATTGTCTCTTATTCCACTGTAACCTCCAGCACTCTTCCAAGGGGCATTGATATTGTCTTTTTATTCCACTGCGACTTCCACCTCTCTTCCAAGGGGCATTAAAACCGTCTTCTTAAACTACTGTGACATCCACGTCTCTTTCACTGGGCATTGATATTGTCTTTTTATTCCACTGTAACCTTCACCACTCTTAGAAGGGGCATTGATATTGTCTTTTTATTCCACTGCGACCTCCACCACTCTTCCAAGGGGCATTGATATTGTCTTTTTATTCCACTGCTACCTCCACTACTCTTCCAAGGGGCATTGATATAGTCTTTTTATTCCACTGGGACCTCCACCACTCTTCCAACTGGCATTTATATTGTCTTTTTAATCCACTTCGACCTCCACCACTTTTCCAAGGGGCATTAAAACCGTCTTGTTAAGCTACTGTGACCTCCACGTCTCTTCCAAGGGGCATTAAAACCATCAATTTAAACCACTCTGAACTCCACAGCTCTTACAAGAGACATTGATATTGTCTTTTTATTCCACTGTAACATCCACCACTCTTCCAAGGGGCATTGATATTGTCTTTTTATTTTACTGCGACCTCCACCACTCTTCCAAGGGGCATTAATATTGTCTTTTTATTCCACTGCGACCTCCACCACGCTTCCAAGGGTCATTGATATTGTCTTTTTATACCACTGTAACCTCCACCACTCTTCCAAGGGGCACTGATATTGTCTTTTTATTCCACTGCGACCTCCAGCACTCTTCCAATGGGCATTGATATTCTCTTTTTAAATCACTGTGACCTCCACCACTTTTCCAATGGGCATTATAATCGTCTTGTTAAGCTACTGTCACCTCCACGTCTCTTCCAAGGGGCATTAAAACCATCAATTTAAACCACTCTGAACTCCACAGCTCTTACAAGAGGCATTGATATTGCCTTTTTAATCCACTGCGACCTCCATCTCTCTTCCAAGAAGCATTAAAACCGTCTTGTTTAGCTACTGTGACCTCCACGTCTATTCCACTGTGCCTTAAAACCTTCTGGTAAAACAACTGTCAACTCCACAGCTCTTCCAAGGGGCATTGATATTGTCTTGTTATTCCACTGTAACCTCCACCACTCTTCAAAGGGTCATTGATATTGTCTTTTTATTCCACTGCGACCTCCACCTCTCTTCCAAGGGGCATTAAAACCATCTTGTTAAGCTACTGTGACCTCCAAGTCTCTTCCACGAGGCATTGATATTGTCTTTTTATTCCACTGCCACCTCCACATCTCTTCCAAGGGGAATTGATATTGTCTTTTTAATCCACTGCGACCTCCACCACTCTTCCAAGGGGCATTAAAACAGTTTTGATAAGCTACTGTGACCTCCACGTCTCTTCCAAGGGGCATTAAAACCGTCTGGTTAAACCACTCTGAACTCCACAGCTCTTCCAAGAGTCATTGATATTGTCTTTTTATTTGACTGTAACCTCCACCACTCTTCCAAGGGGCATTAAAACCGTCTTGTTAAGCTACTGTGACCTCCACTTCTCTTCCAAGGTGCATTAAAACCGTCAATTTAAACCACTCTGAACTCCACAGCTCTTGCAAGAGGCATTGATATGGTCTCTTTATTCCACTGAAACCTCCACCACTATTCCAAGGGGCGTTGATTTTGTCTTTTTAATCCACTGCGACCTCCATCACTCTTCCAAGAAGCATTAGAACCATCTTGTTTAGCTACTGTGACCACCACGTCTATTCCACGGTGCCTTAAAACCTTGTGGTTAAACCACTGTGAACTCCACAGCTCTTCCAAGGTGCATTGATATTGTCATTTTATTCCACTGTAACCTCCACCACTCTTCCAGGGGGCATTGATATTGTCTTTTTATTTTACTGCGACCTCCACCACTCTTCCAAGGGGCATTAATATTGTCTTTTTATTCCAATGCGACCTCCACCACTCTTCCAAGGGTCATTGATATTGTCATTTTATTCCTCTGTAACCTCCACCACTCTTCCAAGGGGCATTGATATTGTCTTTTTATTCCACTGCGACCTCCACCTCTCTTCCACGGGGCATTAAAACCATATTGTTAAGCTACTGTGACCTCCAAGTCTCTTCCACGAGGCATTAATATTGTCTTTTTATTCCACTGCGACCTCCACATCTCTTCCAAGGGGAATTGATATTGTCTATTTATTCCACTGCGACCTCCACCTCTCTTCTAAGGGGCATTGATATTCTCTTTTTAATTCACTGTGACCTCCACCACTCTTCCAAGGGGCATTAAAACCGTCTTGTTAAGCTACTGTGACCTCCACGTCTCTTCCAAGGGGCATTAAAACCATCAATTTAAACCACTCTGAACTCCACAGCTCTTCCAAGAGGCATTGATATTGTCTTTTTATTTGACTGTAACCTCCACCACTCTTCCAAGGGGCATTAAAACCGTCTTGTTAAGCTACTGTGACCTCCACTTCTCTTCCAAGGTGCATTAAAACCGTCAATTTAAACCACTCTGAACTCCACAGCTCTTGCAAGAGGCATTGATATGGTCTTTTTATTCCACTTAAACCTCCACCACTATTCCAACGGGCGTTGATTTTGTCTTTTTAATCCACTGCGACCTCCATCACTCTTCCAAGAAGCATTAAAACAGTCTTGTTTAGATACTGTGACCACCACGTCTATTCTACGGTGCCTTAAAACCTTCTGGTTAAACCACTGTGAACTCCACAGCTCTTCCAAGGTGCATTGATATTGTCATTTTATTCCACTGTAACCTCCACCACTCTTCCAAGGGGGAATTAATATTGTCTTTTTATTCCACTGCGACCTCCACCACTCTTCCAAGGGTCATTGATATTGTCATTTTATTCCACTGTAACCTCCACCACTCTTCCAAGGGGCATTGATATTGTCTTTTTATTCCACTGCGACCTCCACCTCTCTTCCAAGGGAAATTGATATTGTCTATTTATTCCACTGCGACCTCCACCTCTCTTCTAAGGGGCATTGATATTGTCTTTTTAATCCACTGCGACCTCCACCACTCTTCCAAGGGGCATTAAGACAGTCATGATAAGCTACTGTGACCTCCACGTCTCTTCCAAGGGGCATTAAACCGTCTGGTTAAACCACTCTGTACTCCACAGCTCTTCCAAGAGGCAATGATATTGTCTTTTTAGTCGACTGTAACCTCCACCACTCTTCCAAGGGGCTTTGATATTGTCTTTTATATCCACTACGACCTCCACCACTCTTCCATTGGGTATTAAAACCGTCTTGTTAAGCTACTGTGAACTCCAAGTCTCTTCCAAGGGGCATTAATACCGTCTGGTTAAACTGCTCTGAGCTCCACAGTTTTTCCAAGGGGCATTGACAATGTATTTTTATTCCATTGTAACCTTCTGCACTCTTCCAAGTGCCTTGATATTGTCTTTTTATTCCTCTGCGACGTCCACGACTCTTCCAAGGGGCATTAAAACCGTCTTGTTAAGCTACTGTGACCTCCAAGTTTCTTACACAGGGCATTGATATTGTCTTTTTATTCCACTGTAACCTCCACCACTCTTTCAAGGGCCATTGATATTGTCTTTTTATTCCACTGTAACCTCCACCAATCTTCCAAGGGGCAATGATATAGTCTTTTTATTCCACTGCGAACTCCACCACTCTTCTAAGGGGTAGTAATATTTTCTTTTAAATCCACAACGAACTCCGCCACTCTTCCAAGGGCAATTAAAACAGTCTTCTTAAGCTACTGTGACCTCCTCATTTCTTCCAAGTGGCATTAAAAACGTCTGGTTAAACACTCTGAACTCCACAGCTCTTACAAGAGGCATTGATATTGTCTTTTTATTCGACTGTAACATCCACCACTCTTCCAAGCGGCATTTATATTGTCTTTTTAATCACTGCGAACTCCACCACTCTTCCAAGGGTCATTAAAACCGACTTGTTATGCTACTGTGACGTCGACTTCTCTTCCAAGGGGCATTAAAACCATCTGGTTAAACCACTCTGAACTCCACAGCTCTTCCAAGGGGCATTTGTATTGTCTTTTTATTCCAGTCTAACCTCCACCACTCTTCCAAGGGGCATTGACATTGTCTTTTTATTCCACTGCGACCTCCACCACTCTTCCAAGGGGCATTATAACCATATTGTTAAGCTACAGTGACCTCAACATCTCTTCCACAGGGCATTGATATTGTCTTTTTATTCCACTGTAACCTCCACCAATCTTCCAAGGGGCATTGATATTGTTTTTTTATTCCACTGCGACCTCCACCACTCTTGCAAAGGGCATTAAAACCGTCTTGTTAAGTTACTGTGACCTCCAGGTCTCTTCCAAGGAGCGTTAAAACCGTATGGTTATACCACTCTGAACTCCACAGATCTTCCAAGGGGCATTATTATTGTCTTTTTATTCCACTGTAACCTCCACCACTCTTCCAAGGGACATTGATATTGTCATTTTATTCCACTGTGACCTCCACCAGTCCTCCAAGAGGCATTAAAACCATCTTGTTAAGCTACTGTGACCTCCACGTCTCTTCAGCAGGGCATTGAAACTGTCTTTTTATTCCACTGTAAGCTCCACCACTCATCTAAGGGGCATTGATATTGTCTTTTTATTCCACTGCGACCTCCACCACTCTTCCAAGGCGCATTTATAATGTCTTTTTATTCCACTGCGACCTCCACCACTCTTCCAAGGCTCATTGATATTGTCTTTTTAATCCACTGCGACTTCCACCACTCTACTAAGGGGCATTAAAACCGTCTTGTTAAGCTCTTGTGACCTCCACATCTCTTATACGGGGCATTGACATTGTCTTTCTTTTAACTGTAACCTCCACCACTGTTCCAAGGGGCATTGATATTGTCTTTTTATTCCACTGTAACCTCCATCACTCTTCCAAGCGGCATTGATATTGTCTTTTTATTCAACTGTAACCTTCCCCACTCTTCCAAGGGGCATTGATATTGTCTTTTTATTCCACTGTATCCTCCACCACTCTTCCAAGGGGCATTCATATTGTCTTTTTAATCCACTGCGACCTCCACTACTTTTCCAAGGGGCATGAAAAACGTCTTGTTAAGCTACTGTCACCCCCACGTACCTTCCAAGGGGCATGAAAACCGTCAATTTAAACCACTCTGAACTCCACAGCTCTTGCAAGGGACATTGATAATGTCTTTTTTTCCAATGTAACCTCCAGCACTCTTCCAAGGGGCATTGATATTGTCTTTTTATTCCACTGCGACCTCCACCACTCTTCCAATGGGTATTGTCATTGTCTTTTTAATCGCATGCAACCTCCACCACTCTTCCAAGGGGCATTAAAACCGTCTTGTTAAGCTACTGTGACCTCCACGTCCCTTCCACGGGGCATTGATATTGTCTTTTTATTCCACTGCCACCTCCACCACTCTACCAAGGGGCATTGATATTGTCTTTTTAATCCACTGCGAACTCCACCACTCTTCCAAGGGTCATTAAAACCGTCTTGTTATGCTACTGTAACGTCGACTTCTCTTCCAACTGGCATTAAAACCATCTGGTTAAACCAATCTGAACTCCACAGCTCTTCCAAGGGGCATTGACATAGTCTTTTTATTCCACTGCGACCTCCACCGCTCTTCGAAGCTGTATTAAAACCATATTGTTAAGCTACAGTGACCTCCACATTTCTTCCACGGGGCATTGATATTGTCTTTTTATTCCACTGTAACCTCCACCAATCTTCCAAGGGGCATTGATATTGTTTTTTATTCCACTGCGACCTCCACCACTCTTCCAAGGGGCATTAAACCGTTTGGTTAAACCACTCTGTACTCCACAGCTCTTCCAAGAGGCATTGACATTGTCTTTTTATTCCACTGTAACCTCCACCACTCTTCCAAGGGGCATTGATATTGTCTTTTTAATCAACTGCGACCTCCACCTCTCTTCCAAGGGGCATTAAAACCGTCTTGTTAAGCTATTTTGACCTCCACATCTCTTCCACGGGGTATTGATATTGTCTTTTTATTCCACTGTAACCTCCACCAATCTTCCAAGGGGCATTGATATTGTCTTTTTAATCAACTGCGACCTCCACTTCTCTTCCAAGGGGCATTAAAACCGTCTTGTTAAGCTATTTTGACCTCCACATCTCTTCCACGGGGCATTGATATTGTCTTTCTTTTAACTGTAACCTCCACCACTGTTCCAAGGGGCATTGATATTGTCTTTTTATTCCACTGTAACCTCCATCACACTTCCAAGCAGCATTGATATTGTCTTTTTATTCAACTGTAACCTTCACGACTCTTCCAATGGGCATTGATATTGTGTTTTTATTCCACTGTAACCTCCTCCACTCTTCCAAGGGGCATTCATATAGTCTTTTTAATCCACTGCGACCTCCACTACTTTTCCAAGGGGCTTTAAAACCGTCTTGTTAAGCTACTGTCACCTCCACGTATCTTCCAAGGGGCATTAAAACCATCGATTTAAACCTCTCTGAACTCCACAGCTCTTGCAAGGGGCATTGATAATGTCTTTTTTTTCCAATGTAACCTCCAGCACTCTTCCAAGGGGCATTGATATTGCCTTTTTAATCCACTGCAACTTCCACCTCTCTTCCAAGGGGCATTAAAACCGTCTTGTTAAGCTACTGTGACCTCCACATCTCTTTCACGGGGCATTGATATTGTCTTTTTATTCCACTGTAACCTCCACCACTCTTCCAAGGGGCATTGATATTGTCTTTTTATTCCACTGGGACCTTCACCACTCTTCCAAGTGGCATTGTTATTGTCTTTTTAATCCACTGCGACCTCCACCACTCTTCCAAGGAGCATTAAAACCGTATTGTTAAACTACTGTGACCTCCACGTCTCTTCCAAGGTGCATTAAATCCGTCAATTTAAACCACTCTGAACTCCACAGTTCTTGCAAGAGGCATTGATATTGTCTTTTTACTCCACTGTAACCTACAGAACTCTTTCAAGGGGCAATAATATTGTCTTTTTATTCCACTATGACTTCCACCACTCTCCCAAGGTGCATTAAAAACATCTTGTTTAGCTACTGTAACGTCCATGTCTATTCCACGGGGCATTGATATTGTCTTTTTATTCCACTGCGACTTCCACCTCTCTTCTAAGGGGCATTGATATTGTCTTTTTAATCCACTGCGACCTCCACCACTCTTCCAAGAGGCAATAAAACAGTCTTGTTAAGCTACTGTGACCTCCACGTCTCTTCCAAGTTTCATTAAAACCATCTGGTTAAACCATTCTGAACTCCATAGCTCTTTCAAGGGGCATTGATATTGTCTTTTTATTCCACTGCGACCTCCACCACTCTTCCAAGGGGAATTAAAACTGTCTTGTTAAGCTACTGTGACTTCCACGTGTCTTCCACGGGGCATTGATATTGTCTTTTTAATCCTCTGTGACCTCCACCACTTTTCCAAGGGGCATTAAAACCGTCTTGTTAATCTACTGTGACCTCCACGTCTCTTCCAAGGGGCAATAAAACCATCTGGTCAAACAACTCTGAACTCCACAGCTCTTTCAAGGGGCATTGGTATTGTCTTTTTATTCCACTCTAACCTCCACCACTCTTCCAAGGGGCATTGACATTGTCTTTTTATTCCACTGCGACCTCCATCATTCTTCCAAGGGGCATTGATATTGCCTTTTTATTCCACTGCCACCTCCACCACTCTTCCAAGGGGCATTGATATTGTCTTTTTAATCCACTGCGACCTCCACCACTTTTCCAAGGGGCATTGAAAATGTCTTTTTAAGCTACTGTGACCTCCACGTAACTTCCAATGGGCATTACAACCGTCTGGTTAAACCACTCTGAACTCCACAGCTCTTCCAAGGGGCATTGGTATTGTCTTTTTATTCCACTCTAACTTCCACCACTCTTCCAAGGGGCATTGGCATTGTCTTTTTATTCCACTGCGACCTCCACCATTCTTCCAAGGGGTATTAAAACAGTCTTGTTAAGCTACAGTGACCTCCACATCTCTTCCACGGGGCATTGATTTTGTATTTAAATTCCACTGTAACCTCCACCACTCTACCAAGGGGCATTGATGTTGTCTTTTTATTCCTCTGCGACCTCCATCATTCTTCCAAGGGGCATTGATATTGTCTTTTTATTCCACTGCCACCTCCACCCCTCTTCCAAGGGTCATTGATATTGTCTTTTTAATCCACTGCGACCTCCACCACTTTTCCAAGGGGCATTACAAACGTCTTCTTAAGCTACTGTGACCTCCACGTCACTACCAATGGGCATTAAAAGCGTCTGTTTAAAACACTCTGAACTCCACAGCTCTTCCAAGGGGCAATGGTATTGTCTTTTTATTCCACTCTAACCTCCACCACTCTTCCAAGGGGCATTGACATTGTCTTTTTATTCCACTACGACCTCCACCATTCTTCCAAGGGGCATTAAAACTGTCTTGTTAAGCTACAGTGACCTCCACATCTCTTCCACGGGGCATTGATATTGTATTTAAATTCCATTGTAACCTCCACCACTCTACCAAGGGGCATTGATAATGTATTTTTATTACACTGCGACCTCCACCACTTTCCAATGGGCATTGATATTGTCTTTTTAATCCACTGCGACCTCCACCACTCTTCCAAAGGGCATTAAAAACATCTTTTTAAGCTACTGTGACCTCCACGTCTCTTCCACGGGGCATTGATATTGTCTTTTTATTCCACTGCGACCTCCACCACTCTTCCTCGGGCTATTGATAT
This sequence comes from Phyllobates terribilis, assembly GCF_046119375.1. Lineage (NCBI taxonomy): Eukaryota > Metazoa > Chordata > Amphibia > Anura > Dendrobatidae > Phyllobates > Phyllobates terribilis. Next base: position 27,723,628 of record NW_027362775.1, read on the forward strand.
TGTATTTTTAATCCACTGCAACCTCCACCACTCTTCCATGTGGCATTAAAACCATCTTGTTAAGCTACTGTGACCTCCATGTCTCTTCCAATGGGCATTAAAACCGTATGGTTAAACCATTCTGAACTCCACAGAACTTCCAAGGGGCATTGATATTGTCTTTTTATTCCACTCTAACCTCCACCACTCTTCCAAGGGGCATTGATATTGTCTTTTTATTCCTCTGCGACCTCCACCACTCTTCAAAGGTGCTTTAAAACAGTCTTGTTAAGCTACTGTGACCTCCATGTCTCTTCCACAAGGCATTGATATTGTCTTTTTATTCCACTGGAACCTCCAACACTCTTCCAAGGTGCATTGATATTGTCTTTTTAATACACTTCGACCTCCACCACTCTTCCAAGGGGCATTAAAACCGTCTTGTTAAGTTACTGTGACCTCCACGTCTCTTCCAAGGATCGTTAAAACCGTCTGGTTATACCACTCTGAACTCCACAGCTCTTCCAACGGGCATTATTGTTGTCTTTTTATTCCACTGTAACCTCCACCACTCTTCCAAGGGGCATTGATATTGTAATTTTATTCCACTGAGACCTCCACCAGTCCTCCAAGAGGCATTAAAACCGTCTTGATAAGCTACTGTGACCTCCACGTCTCTTCCACGGGGCATTGAAATCGTCTTTTTATTCCACTGTAACCTCCACCACTCGTCCAAGGGGCATTGATTTTGTCTTTTTATTCCACTGCGACCTCCACCACTCTTCCAAGGGGCATTTATAATGTCATTTTATTCCACTGCGACCTCCACCACACTTCCAAGGCTCTTTGATATTGTCTTTTTAATCCACTGCGACCTCCACCACTCTTCCAAGGGGCATTAAAACCATCTTGTTAATCTATTGTGACCTCCACATCTCTTCCACGGGGCATTGATATTGTCTTTATTTTAACTGTAACCTCCACAACTGTTCCAAGGGGCATTGATATTGTCTTTTTATTCCACTGTAACCTCCATCACTCTTCCAAGGGGCATTGATATTGTCTTTTTATTCAACTGTAACCTTCACCACTCTCCCAAGGGGCATTGATATTGTCTTTTTATTCAACTGTAACCTTCACCACTCTTCCAAGGGGCATTGATATTGTCTTTTTATTCCACTGTAACCTCCACCACTCTTCCAAGGGGCATTCATATTGTCTTTTTAATCAACTGCGACCTCCACCACTTTTCCAAGGGGCATTAAAACCGTCTTGTTAAGCTATTGTCACCTCCACGTCCCTTCCAAGGGGCATTAAAACCGTCAATTTAAACCACTCTGAGCTCCACAGCTCTTGCAAGGGGCATTGATATTGTCATTTTTTTTCAATGTAACCTCCAGCACTATTCCAAGGTGCATTGATATTGTCTTTTTATTCCACTGCAACTTCCACCTCTCTTCCAAGGGGCATTAAAACCGTCTTGTTAAGCTACTGTGACCTCCACGTCTCTTTCACGGGGCATTGATATTGTCTTTTTATTCCACTGTAACCTCCACCACTCTTCCAAGGGGCATTGATATTGTCTTTTTATTCCAGTGGGACCTTCACCACTCTTCCAAGTGGCATTGTTATTGTCTTTTTAATCCACTGCGACCTCCACCACTCTTCCAAGGGGCATTAAAACCGTATTGTTAAACTACTGTGACCGCCACGTCTCTTCCAAGGTGCATTAAAACCGTCAATTTAAACCACTCTGAAATCCACAGCTCTTCCAAGTGGCATTTATATTGTCTTTTTATTCCACTGTAACCTCCACCATTCTTCCAAGGGGTATTGATATTGTCTTTTTAATGCACTGCGACATTCACCACTCTTCCAAGGGGCATTAAAACCATCTGGTTAAACAACTCTGAACTCCATAGCTCTTTCAAGAGGCATTGATATTGTCTTTTTATTTCACTGTAACCTCCACCACTCTTTCAAGGGGCATTGATATTGTCTTTTTATTCCACTGCGACCTCCACCACTCTTCCAAGGGGCATTAAAACTGTCTTTTTAAGCTACTGTGACCTCCACGTCACTTCCAATGGGCATTAAAACCATCTGGTTAAACCACTCTGAACTTCACAGCTCTTCCAAGGGGCATTGGTATTGTATTTTTATTCCACTCTAACCTCCACCACTCTTCCAAGGGGCATTAAAACTGTCTTGTTAAGCTACAGTGACCTCCACATCTCTTCCACGGGGCATTGATATAGTATTTTTATTCCACTGCGACCTCCACCACTCTTCCAAAGGGCATTGATATTGTCTTTTTAATCCACTGCGACCTCCACCATTCTTCCAAAGGGCATTAAAACCATCTTGTTAAGCTACTGTGACCTCCTCGTCTCTTCCACGGGGCATTGATATTGTCTTTTTATTCCACTGCGACCTCCACCACTCTTCCAAGGGGCATTGATATTGTCTTTTTAATCCACTGCAACCTCCACCACTCTTCCATGTGGCATTAATACCATCTTGTTAAGCAACTGTGACCTCCACGTCTCTTCCAAGGGGCATTAGAACCGTATGGTTAAACCACTCTGAACTCCACAGCTCTTCCAAGGGGCATTTGTATTGTCTTTTTATTCCAGTCTAACCTCCACCACTCTTCCAAGGGGCATTGACATTGTCTTTTTATTCCACTGCGACCTCCACCACTCTTCCAAGGGGCATTAAAACCATATTGTTAAGCTACAGTGACCTCCACATCTCTTCCACGGGGCATTGATATTGTCTTTTTATTCCACTGTAACCTCCACCAATCTTCCAAGGGACATTGATATTGCCTTTTTAATCCACAACGATCTCCACCACTCTTCCAAGGGGCATTAAAACCGTCTTGTTAAGTTACTGTGAACTCCAGGTCTCTTCCAAGGAGCGTTAAAACCGTATGTTTATACCACTCTGATCTCCACAGCTCTTCCAAGGGGCATGATTATTGTCTTTTTATTCCACTGTAACCTCCACCACTCTTCCAAGGGGCATTGATATTGTCATTTTATTCCACTGCGACCTCCACCAGTCCTCCAAGAGGCATTAAAACCGTCTTGTTAAGCTACTGTGACCTCCACGTCTCTTCAACAGGGCATTGAAACTGTCTTTTTATTCCACTGTAAGCTCCACCACTCGTCTAAGGGGCATTGATATTGTCTTTTTATTCCACTGCGACCTCCATCACTCTTCCAAGGCGCATTTATAATGTCTTTTTATTCCACTGCGACCTCCACCACTCTTCCAAGGCTCATTGATATTGTCTTTTTAATCCACTGCGACCTCCACCACTCTTCCAAGGGGCATTAAAACCGTCTTGTTTAGATATTGTGACCTCCACATCTCTTCCACGGGGCATTGATATTGTCTTTCTTTTAACTGTAACCTCCACCACTGTTCCAATGGGCATTGATATTGTCTTTTTATTCAACTGTAACCTTCACCACTCTTCCAAGGGGCATTGATATTGTCTTTTTATTCCACTGTAACCTCCACCACTCTTCCAAGGGGCATTCATATTGTCTTTTTAATCCACTGCGACCTCCACCACTTTTCCAAGGGGCATTGTTATTGTCTTTTTAATCGCCTGCAACCTCCACCACTCTTCCAAGGGGCATTAAAACCATATTGTTAAGCTACAGTGACGTCCACATCTCTTCCACGGGGCATTGATATTGTCTTTTTATTCCACTGTAACCTCAACCAATCTTCCAAGGGGCATTGATATTGTTTTTTTATTCCACTGCGACCTCCACCACTCTTCCAAGGGGCATTAAAACCGTCTTGTTAAGTTACTGTGACCTCCACGTCTCTTCCAAGGAGCGTTAAAACCGTATGGTTATACCACTCTAAACTCCACAGCTCTTCCAAGGGGCATTATTATTGTCTTTTTATTCCACTGTAACCTCCACCACTCTTCCAAGGGGCATTGATTTTGTCATTTTATTCCACTGCGACCTCCACCAGTCCTCCAAGAGGCATTAAAACCGTCTTGTTAAGCTACTGTGACCTCCACGTCTCTTCAACGGGGCATTAAAACAGTCTTTTTATTCCACTGTAACCTCCACCACTCTTCCAAGGGGCATTTATAATGTCTTTTTATTCCACTGCGACCTCCACCACTCTTCCAAGGCTCATTGATATTGTCCTTTTAATTCACTGCGACCTCCACCACTCTTCCAAGGGGCATTAAAACCGTCTTGTTAAGCTTATTTGACCTCCACATCTCTTCCACGGGGCATTGATATTGTCTTTCTTTTAACTGTAACCTCCACCACTGTTCCAAGGGGCATTGATATTGTCTTTTTATTCCACTCTAACCTCCATCACACTTCCAAGCAGCATTGATATTGTCTTTTTATTCAACTGTAACCTTCACCACTCTTCCAAGGGGCATTGATATTGTCTTTTTATTCCACTGTAACCTCCACCACTCTTCCAAGGGGCATTCATATTGTCTTTTTAATCCACTGCGACCTCCACTACATTTCCAAGGGGTATTAAAACCGTCTTGTTAAGCTACTGTCACCTCCGCGTACCTTCCAAGGGGCATTAAAACCGTCAATTTAAACCACTCTGAACTCCACAGCTCTTGCAAGAGGCATTGATATTGTCTTTTTACTCCACTGTAACCTACAGCACTCTTTCAAGGGGCAATAATATTGTCTTTTTCTTCCACTACGACTTCCACCACTCTCCCAAGGTGCATTAAAAACATCTTGTTTAGCTACTGTAACGTCCATGTCTATTCTACGGGGCATTGATATTGTCTTTTTATTCCATTGCGACTTCCACCTCTCTTCTAAGGGGCATTGATATTGTCTTTTTAATCCACTGCGACCTCCACCACTGTTCCAAGAGGCAATAAAACAGTCTTGTTAAGCTACTGTGACCTCCACGTCTCTTCCAAGGGGCATTAAAACCATCTGGTTAAACCACTCTGAACTCCATAGCTCTTTCAAGAGGCATTGATATTGTCTTTTTATTTCACTGTAACCTCCACCACTCTTTCAACGGGCATTGATAATGTCTTTTTATTCCACTGCGACCTCCACCACGCTTCCAAGGGGCATGAAAACTGACTTGTTAAGCTACTGTGACCTCCATGTGTCTTCCACGGGGCATTGATATTGTCTTTTTAATCCTCTGTGACCTCCACCACTTTTCCAAGGGGCATTAAAACCGTCTTGTTAATTTACTGTGACCTCCACGTCTCTTCCAAGGGGCAATAAAACCATCTGGTTAAACCACTCTGAACTCCACAGTTCTTTCAAGGGTCATTGGTGTTGTCTTTTTATTCCACTCTAACCTCCACCACTCTTCCAAGGGGCATTGACATTGTTTTATTATTCCACTGCGACCTCCATCATTCTTCCAAGGGGCATTGATATTGTCTTTTTATTCCACTGCCACCTCCACCACTCTTCCATGGGGCATTGATATTGTCTTTTTAATCCACTGCAACCTCCACCACTCTTTCAAGGGGCGTTGACATTGTCTTTTTATTCCACTGCGACCTCCACCATTCTTCCAAGGGGCATTAAAATAGTCTTGTTAAGCTACAGTGACCTCCACATCTCTTCCACGGGGCATTGATATTGTATTTAAATTCCACTGTAACCTCCACCACTCTACCAAGGGGCATTGATATTGTCTTTTTGTTCCACTGCGACCTCCATAATTCTTCCAAGGAGCATTGATATTGTCTCTTCATTCCACTGCCACCTCCACACCTCTTCCAAGGGTCATTGATATTGTCTTTTTATTCCACTGCAACTTCCACCTCTCTTCCAAGGGGCATTAAAACCGTCTTGTTAAGCTACTGTGACCTCCACGTCTCTTTCACGGGGCATTGATATTGTCTTTTTATTCCACTGTAACCTCCACCACTCTTCCAAGGGGCATTAATATTGTCTTTTTATTCCACTGGGACCTTCACCACTCTTCCAAGTGGCATTGTTATTGTCTTCTTAATCCACTGCGACCTCCACCACTCTCCCAAGGGGCATTAAAACCGTATTGTTAAACTACTGTGACCTCCACGTCTCTTCCAAGGTGCATTAAAACCGTCAATTTAAACCACTCTGAACTCCACAGCTTTTCCAAGTGGCATTGATATTGTCTTTTTATTCCACTGTAACCTCCACCATTCTTCCAAGGGGTATTGATATTGTCTTTTTAATGCAATGCGACATTCACCATTCTTCCAAGGGGCATTAAAACCATCTGGTTAAACAACTCTGAACTCCATAGCTCTTTCAAGAGGCATTGATATTGTCTTTTTATTTCACTGTAACCTCCACCACTCTTTCAAGGGGTATTGATATTGTCTTTTTATTCCACTGCGACCTCCACCACTCTTCCAAGGGGCATTTATAATGTCTTTTTATTCCACTGCGACCTCCACCACTCTTCCAAGGCTCATTGATATTGTCTTTTTAATCCACTGCGACCTCCACCACTCTTCCAAGGGGCATTAAAACCTTCTTGTTAATCTATTGTGACCTCCACATCTCTTCCACGGGGCATTGATATTGTCTTTTTGTTCCACTGCGACCTCCATAATTCTTCCAAGGGGCATTGATATTGTCTCTTTATTCCACTGCCACCTCCACACCTCTTCCAAGGGTCATTGATATTGTCTTTTTAATCCACTGCGACCTCCACCACTTTTCCAAGGGGCATTAAAAACGTCTTTTTAAGCTACTGTGACCTCCACGTCACTTCCAATGGGCATGAAAACTGTCTGTTTAAACCACTCTGAACTCCACAGCTCTTCCAAGGGGCATTGGTATTGTCTTTTTATTCCACTCTAACCTCCACCACTCTTCCAAGGGGCATTGACATTGTCTTTTTCATTCCACTACGACCTCCACCATTCTTCCAAGGGGCATTAAAACTGTCTAGTTAAGCTACAGTGACCTCCACATCTCTTCCACGGGGCATTGATATTGTATATAAATTCCACTGTAACCTCCACCACTCTACCAAGGGACATTGATATTGTATTTTTATTCCACTGCGACTTCCACCACTTTCCAATTTGCATTGATATTGTCTTTTTAATCCACTGCGACATCCACCACTCTTCCAAATGGCATTAAAACCATCTTCTTAAGCTACTCTGACCTCGACGTCTCTTCCACGGGGCATTGATATTGTCTTTTTATTCCACTGCGACCTCCACCACTCTTCCTCGGGCTATTGATATTGTCTTTTTAATCCACTGCAACCTCCACCACTCTTCCATCTTGTTAATCTACTGTGACCTCCATGTCTCTTCCAACGGGCATTAAAACCGTATGGTTAAACCAATCTGAACTCCACAGAACTTCCAAGGGGCATTGATATTGTCTTTTTATTCCACTCTAACCTGCACCACTCTTCCAAGGGGCATTGATATTGTCTTTTTATTCCACTGCGACCTCCACCACTCTTCAAAGGTGCATTAGAACAGTCTTGTTAAGCTTCTGTGACCTCCATGTCTCTTCCACAGGGCATTGATATTGTCTTTTTATTCCACTGGAACCTCCAACACTCTTCCAAGGTGCATTGATATTGTCTTTTTATTCCACTGAGACTACAACCACTCCTTCATGGATCATTGACATTGTCTGTTTAATCCACTTCGACCTCCACCACTCTTCCAAGGGGCATTAAAACCGTCTTGTTAAGTTACTGTGACCTCCACATCTCTTCCATGGATCGTTAAAACCGTCTGGTCGCACCACTCTGAACTCCACAGCTCTTCAAAGGGGCATTATTATTGTCTTTTTAATCCACTGTAACCTCCACCACTCTTCCAAGGGGCATTGATATTGTCATTTTATTCCACTGAGACCTCCACCAGTCCTCCAAGAGGTATTAAAACCGTCTTGAAAAGCTACTGTGACCTCCACGTCTCTTCCACGGGGCATTGAAATAGTCTTTTTATTCCACTGTAACCTCCACCACTCGTCCAAGGGGCATTGATATTGTCTTTTTATTCCACTGCGACCTCCACCACTCTTCCAAGGGGCATTTATAATGTCTTTTTATTCCACTGCGACCTCCACCACTCTTCCAAGGCTCATTGATATTGTCTTTTTAATCCACTGCGACCTCCACCACTCTTCCCAGGGGCATTAAAACCTTCTTGTTAAGCTGTTGTGACCTCCACATCTCTTCCACGGGGCATTGATATTGTCTTTATTTTATCTGGAACCTCCACAACTGTTTCAAGGGGCATTGATATTGTCTTTTTATTCCACTGTAACCTCCATCACTCTTCCAAGGGGCATTGATATTGTCTTTTTATTCAACTGTAACCTTGAAAACTCTTCCAAGGGGCATTGATATTGTCTTTTTATTCCACTGCAACCTCCACCACTCTTCCAAGGAGCATTCATATTGTCTTTTTAATCAACTGCGACCTCCACCACTTTTCCAAGGGGCATTAAAACCGTCTTGTTAAGCTACTGTCACCACCACATCCCTTCCAAGGGGTATTAAAACCATAAATTTAAACCACTCTGAGCTCCACAGCTCTTGCAAGGGGCATTGATATTGTCTTTTTTTTCCAATGTATCCTCCAGCACTATTCCAAGGGGCATTGATATTGTCTTTTTATTCCACTGCAACTTCCACCTCTCTTCCAAGGGGCATTAAAACCATCTTGTTAAGCTACTGTGACCTCCACGTCTCTTTCACGGGGCATTGATATTGTCTTTTTATTCCACTGTAACCTCCACCACTCTTCCAAGGGGCATTAATATTGTCTTTTTATTCCACTGGGACCTTCACCACTCTTCCAAGTGGCATTGTTATTGTCTTCTTAATCCACTGCGACCTCCACCACTCTTCCAAGGGGCATTAAAACCGAATTGTTAAACTACTGTGACCTCCACGTCTCTTCCAAGGTGCATTAAAACCGTCAATTTAAACCACTCTGAACTCCACAGCTCTTCCAAGTGGCATTGATATTGTCTTTTTATTCCACTGTAACCTCCACCATTCTTCCAAGGGGTATTGATATTGTCTTGTTAATGCACTGCGACATTCACCACTCTTCCAAGGGGCATTAAAACCATCTGGTTAAACAACTCCGAACTCCATAGCTCTTTCAAGAGGCATTGATATTGTCTTTTTGTTTCACTGTAACCTCCACCACTCTTTCAAGGGGCATTGATATTGTCTTTTTATTCCACTACGACCTCCACCACTCTTCCAAGGGGCATTAAAACTGTCTTGTTAAGCTACTGTGACCTCCACGTGTCTTCCACGGGGCATTGATATTGTCTTTTTAATCCTCTGTGACCTCCACCACTTTTCCAAGGGGCATTAAAACCGTCTTGTTAATCTACTGTGATCTCCACGTCTCTTCCAAGGGGCAATAAAACCATCTGGTTAAACCACTCTGAACTCCACAGCTCTTCCAAGGGGCATTGGTATTGTCTTTTTATTCCACTCTAACCTCCACCACTCTTCCAAGGGGCATTGACATTGTCATTTTATTCCTCTGCGACCTCCATCATTCTACCAAGAGGCATTGATATTGTCTTTTTATTCCACTGCCACCTCCACCACTCTTCCAAGGGACATTGATATTGTCTTTTTAATCCACTGCGACCTCCACCACTTTTCCAAGGGGCATTAAAAATGTCTTTTTAAGCTACTGTGACCTCCACGTCACTTCCAATGGGCATTAAAACCGTCTGTTTAAACCACTCTGAACTCCACAGCTCTTCCAAGGGGCATTGGTTTTGTCTTTTTATTCCACTCTAACCTCCACCACTCTTCCAAGGGGCATTGACATTGTCTTTTTATTCCACTGCGACCTCCACCATTCTTCCAAGGGGCATTAAAACTGTCTTGTTAAGCTACAGTGACCTCTACATCTCTTCCACGGGGCAATGATATTGTATTTCAATTCTACTGTAATCTTCACCACTCTACCAAGGGGCATTGATATTGTCTTTTTATTCCACTGCGACCTCCATCATTCTTCCAAGGGGCATTGATATTGTCTTTTCATTCCAATGCCACCTCCACCACTCTTCCAAGGGGCATTGATATTGTCTTTTTAATCCACTGCGACCTCCACCACTTTTCCAAGGGGCATTAAAAACGTCTTTTTAAGCTACTGTGAGCTCCACGTCACTTCCAATGGGCATTAAAACCGTCTGGTTAAACCACTCTGAACTCCACAGCTCTTCCAAGGGGCATTGGCATTGTCTTTTTATTCCACTCTAACCTCCACCACTCTTACAAGGGGCATTGACATTGTTTTTTTATTCCACTGCGACCTCCATCATTCTTCCAAGGGGCATTAAAACTGTCTTGTTAAGCTACAGTGACCTCCACATCTCTTCCATGGGGCATTGATATTGTATTTAAATTCCACTGTAACCTCCACCACTCTACCAAGGGGCATTGATATTGTATTTTTATTCCACTGCGACCTCCACCACTCTTCCAAAGGGCATTGATATTGTCTTTTTAATCCACTGCGACCTCCACCATTCTTCCAAAGTGCATTAAAACCATCTTGTTAAGCTACTGTGACCTCCACGTCTCTTCCACGGGGCATTGATATTGTCTTTTTATTCCACTGCAACCTCCACCACTCTTCCAAGGGGCATTGATATTGTCTTTTTAATCCACTGCAACCTCCACCACTCTTCCATGTGGCATTAAAACCATCTTGTTAAGCTACTGTGACCTCCACGTCTCTTCCAAGGGGCATTAAAACCGTATGGTTAAACCAATCTGAACTCCACAGATCTTTCAAGGGTCACTGATATTGTCTTTTTATTCCAAGGTATCCTCCACCACTCTTCCAAGGGGCATTGATATTGTCTTTTTATTCCACTGCGACCTCCACCACTCTTCAAAGGTGCATTAAAACCGTCTTGTTAAGCTACTGTGACCTCCATGTATCTTCCACAGGACATTGATATTGTCTTTTTATTCCACTGGAACCTCCAACACTCTTCCAAGGTGTATTGATATTGTCTTTTTATTCCACTGAGACTTCAACCACTCCTTCAATTAGCATTGACATTGTCTTTTTAATCCACTTTGACCTCCACCACTCTTCCAAGGGGCATTAAAATAGTCTTGTTAATCTACTGTGACCTCAACGTCTCTTCCAAGGGAGTTAAAACCGTCAATTTAAACCACTCTCAACTCCACAGCTCTTGCAAGGGGCTTTGATATTGTTTTTTATTCCACTGTAACCTCCAGAACTCTTCCAAGGGGCATTGATATTGTCTTTTTATTCCACTGCGACTTTCACCTCTCTACCAAGGGACATTAAAACCGTCTTGTTAAGCTATTGTGACATCCACGTCTCTTTCACGGGGCATTGATATTGTCTTTTTATTCCACTGCCACCTCCATTAAAAACGTCTTTTTAAGCTACTGTGACCTCCACGTCACTTCCAATGGGCATTAAAACCATCTGGTTTAACTACTCTGAACTCCACTGCTCTTCCAAGGGGCATTGATATTGTCTTTTTAATCCACTGTTACCTCCACCACTCTTAAAAGGGGCATTGATATTGTTTTTTTATTCCACTGCGACCTAAACTACTTTTCCAAGGGGCATTGATATTGTCTTTTTATTCCACTGCGACCTCCACCACTTTTCTAACGGGCATTTATATTGTCTTTTTAATCCACTGCAACCTCCAACACTCTTCCAAGGGGCATTAAAACCGTATTGTTAAACTACTGAGACCTCCACGTCTCTTCCAAGGTGCATTAAAACCGTCAATTTAAACCACTCTGAACTCCACAGCTCTTGCAAGAGGCATTGATATTGTCTTTTTACTCCACTGTAACCTACAGCACTCTTTCAAGGGGCAATAATATTGTCTTTTTATTCCACTACGACTTCCACCACTCTCCCAAGGTGCATTAAAAACATCTTGTTTAGCTACTGTAACGTCCATGTCTATTCCAAGGGGCATTGATATTGTCTTTTTATTCCATTGCAACTTCCACCTCTCTTCTAAGGGGCATTGATATTGTCTTTTTAATCCACTGCGACCTCCACCACTCTTCCAAGAGGCAATAAAACAGTATTGTTAAGCTACTGTGACCTCCACGTCTCTTCCAAGGGGCATTAAAACCATCTGGTTAAAACACTCTGAACTCCATAGCTCTTTCAAGAGGCATTGATATTGTCTTTTTATTTCACTGTAACCTCCACCACTCTTCCAAGGGGCATTGACATTGTCTTATTATTCCACTGCGACCTCCATCATTCTTCCAAGGGGCATTGATATTGTCTTTTTATTCCACTGCCACCTCCACCACTCTTCCAAGTTGCATTGATATTGTCTTTTTAATCCACTGCAACCTCCACCACTTTTCCAAGGGGCATTAAAAACGTCTTTTTAAGCTACTGTGACCTCCACGTCACTTCCAATGGGCATTAAAACCGTCTGGTTAAACCACTCTGAACTCCACAGCTCTTGCAAGGGGCATTGGTATTGTCTATTTATTCCACTCTAACCTCCACCACTCTTCCAAGGGGCATTGACATTGTCTTTTTATTCCACTGCGACCTCCACCATTCTTCCAAGGGGCATTAAAATAGTCTTGTTAAGCTACAGTGACCTCCACATCTCATCCACGGGGCATTGATATTGTATTTAAATTCCACTGTAACCTCCACCACTCTGCCAAGGGGCATTGATATTGTCTTTTTGTTCCACTGCGACCTCCATAATTCTTCCAAGGGGCATTGATATTGTCTTTTTATTCCACTGCCACCTCCACACCTCTTCCAAGGGTCATTGATATTGTCTTTTTAATCCACTGCGACCTCCACCACTCTTCCAAGGGGCTTTAAAACCGTCTTGTTAAGCTACTGTGACCTCCACGTCTCTTCCAAGGGGCATTAAAACCGTCAATTTAAACCACTCTGAATTGCACAGCTCTTGCAAGAGGCATTGATATTGTCTTTTTATTCCACTGTTACTTCCACCACTCTTCCAAGGGGCATTGATTTTGTCTTTTTTATCCACTGCGACCTCCATCACTCTTCCAAGAAGCATTAAAACCGTCTTGTTTAGCTACTGTGACCTCCACGTCTATTCCACGGTGCCTTAAAACCTTCTTGTTAAACCACTGTGAACTCCACAGCTCTTCCAAGGGGCATTGATATTGTCTTTTTATTCCACTGTAACCTCCACTACTCTTCCAAGGGGCATTGATATTGTCTTTTTATTTTACTGCGACCTCCACCACTCTTCCAAGGGGCATTAATATTGTCTTTTTATTCCACTGCGACCTCCACCACTCTTCTAAGGGTCATTGATATTGTCTTTTTATTCCACTGTAACCTCCACCACTCTTCCAAGGGGCATTGATATTGTCTTTTTATTCCACTGCGACCTCCACCTCTCTTCCAAGGGGCATTAAAACCATCTTGTTAAGCTACAGTCACCTCCACATCTCTTCCACGGGGCATTGATATTGTCTTTAAATTCCACTGTAACCTCCACCACTCAACCAAGGGGCATTGATATTGTATTTTTATTCCACTGCGACCTCCAACACTCTTCCAAAGGTCATTGATATTGTCTTTTTAATCCACTGCGACCTCCACCACTCTTCCAAAGGGCATTAAAACCATCTTGTTAAGCTACTGTGACCTCCACTTCTCTTCCACGGAGCATTGATATTGTCTTTTTATTCCACTGCGACCTCCGCTACTCATCCAAGGGGCATTGATATTGTCTTTTATTCCACTGCGACCTCCACCACTCTACCAAGGTGCATTGATATTGTCTTTTTATTCCACTGTAACCTACACCACTCTTCCAAGGGGCATTGATTTTGTCTTTTTATTCCACTGCGACATCCGCTACTCTTCCAAGGGGCATTGATATTGTCTTTTTTTTCACTGCGACCTCCACCAATCTTACAAGGGGCATTTATATTGTCTTCTTAATCAACTGCGACCTCCACCACTCTTCATAGGGGCAAGAAAACCATCTTGTTAACCTACTTTGACATCCACGTCAATTCCACGGTGCATTGATATTGTCTTTTTATTCCACTGCGACCTCCACCACTCTACCAAGGGGCATTGATATTTTCTTTTTATTCCACTGTGACCTACACCACTCTTCCAAGGGTCATTGATATTGTCTTTTTTATTAACTGTGACCTCCACCACTCTTCCAAGGGGCTTTAAAACTGTCTGGTTAAACCACTCTGAACTCCACAGCTCTTCCAAGGGGCATTGATATTGTCGTTCTTTTCCACTGTAACCTCCACCACTCTTCCAAGGGGCATTGATTTTGTCTTTTTCTTCCACTGCGACCTTAACCACTCTTCCAAAGGGCATTGATATTGTCTTTTTAATCCACTGCGACCTCCACCACTGTTCCAAGGGGCATTAAAACCGTATTGTTAAATTACTGTGACCTCCACGTCTCTTCCAAGGTGCATTAAAAACATCAATTTAAACCACTCTGAACTCCACAGGTCTTGCAAGAGGCATTGATATTGTCTTTTTACTCCACTGTAACCTACAGCACTCTTTCAAGGGGCATTGCTTTTGTCTTTTTATTCCACTACGACTTCCACCACTCTCCCAAGGTGCATTAAAAACATCTTGTTTAGCTACTGTAACGTCCATGTCTATTCCACCGGGCATTGATATTGTCTTTTTATTCCACTGTATCCTCCACCACTCTTCCAAGGGGTATTGATATTGTCTTTTTTTTCCACGGTGACTTACACCTCTCTTCTAAGGGGCATTGATATTGTCTTTTTAATCCACTGCGACCTCCACCACTCTTCCAAGGGGCATTGAAACAGTCTTGTTAATCTACTGTGACCTCCACGTGTCATCCAATGGGCATTGAAACCGTCAATTTAAACCACTCTCAACTCCACAGCTCTTGCAAGGGGCTTTGATATTGTTTTTTATTCCACTGTAACCTCCACCACTCTTCTAAGGGGCATTGATATTGTCTTTTTAATCCACTGCGACCTCCACCACTCTTCCAATGGGCATTAAAATAGTCTTGTTATGCTACTGTGACCTCAACGTTCCTTCCACGGGCCATTGATATTGTCTTTTTATTCCATTGCGACCTCCACCACTCTTCCAATGGGCATTAAAACCGTCTTGTTAAGCTACTTTGACCTCCAAGTCTCTTCCAAGTGGCATTAAAACCGTCTTGTTAAGCTACTTTGACCTCCAAGTCTCTTCCAAGGGGCATTAAAACCGTCTGGTTAAACCGCTCTGAGCTCCACAGCTCTTCCAAGGGGCATTGACAATGTCTTTTTATTCCATTGTAACCTTCTGCACTCTTCCAAGTGCATTGATATTGTCTTTTTATTCCTCTGATACGTCCACGACTCTTCCAAGGGGCATTGAAACCGTCTTGTTAAGCTACTGTGACATTCAAGTTTCTTACACAGTGCATTGATATTGTCTTTTTATTCCACTGTAACCTCCACCATTCTTCCAAGGGGCATTGATATTGTCTTTTTATTCCACTGTAACCTCCACCAATCTTCCAAGGGGCATTGATATTGTCTTTTTATTCCACTGCGACCTCCACCATTCTTCTAAGGGGTATTGATATTGTGTTTTAAATCCACAATGATCTCCACCACTCTTCCAAGGAGCATTAAAACAGTCTTGTTAAGCTACTGCTACCTCCTCGTCTCTTCCAAGGGGCATTAAAACCGTCTGGTTAAACACTCTGAACTCCACGCCTCTTACAAGAGGCATTGATATTGTCTTTTTATTCGACTGTAACATCCACCACTCTTCCAAAGGGCATTGATATTGTCTTTTTAATCAACTGCGACCTCCAACACTCTTCCAAGGGGCATTAAAACCGTCATGTGAAGCTACTGTGACATCCACGTCCCTTCCACGGGGCATTGATATTGTCTTTTTATTCCACTGCAACCTCCACCACTCTTCCAAGGGTCGTTGGTATTGTCTTTTTAATCCACTGCGACCTCCACCACTCTTCCAAGGGGCATTGATATTGTCTTTTTAATCCACTGTGACCTCCACGTCTCTTCCAAGGGACATTAAAACCGTCAATTTAAACCACTCTGTACTCCACAGCTCTTCCAAGGAGCACTGGTATTGTCTTTTTTTTCCACTCTAACCTCCACCACTCTTCCAAGGGGCATTAAAACTGTCTTGTTATGCTACTGTCACGTCGACTTCTCTTCCAAGGGGTATTAAAACCATCTGGTTAAACCACTCTGAACTCCACAGCTCTTCCAAGGGGCATTTGTATTGTCTTTTATTCCACTCTAACCTCCACCACACTTACAAGGTGCATTGACATTGTCTTTTTATTCCACTGCGACCTCCACCATTCTTCCAAAGGGCATTAAAACCATATTGTTAAGCTACAGTGACCTCAACATCTCTTCGATGGGGCATTGATATTGTCTTTTAATTCCACTGCGACCTCCAAAACTCTTCCAAGGGGCATTGATATTGTCTTTTTAATCCACTGCGAACTCCACCACTCTTCCAAGAGGCATTAAAACCGTCTTGTTATGCTACTGTGACGTCGACTTCTCTTCCAAGGGGCATTAAAACCATCTGGTTAAACCACTCTGAACTCCACAGCTCTTCCAAGGGGCATTATTATTGTCTTTTTTTCCACTGTAACCTCCACCACTCTTCCAAGGGGCAGTGATATTGTCTTTTTATTCCACTGCGACCTCCACCTGTCCTCCAAGAGGCATTAAAACCATCTTGTTAAGCTACTGTGACCTCCACCTTTCTTCCACGGGGCATTTATATTGTATTTTTATTCCACTGCGACCTCCACCACTCTTCCAAGGGGCATTCATATTGTCTTTTTAATCCACTGCGAACTCCACCACTCTTCCAAGGGGCATTAAAACCATCTTGTTATGCTACTGTGACGTCGACTTCTCTTCCAAGGGGCATTAAAACCATCTGGTTAAACCACTCTGAACTCCACAGCTCTTCCAAGGGGCGTTATTATTGTCTTTTTATTCCACTGTAACCTCCCCCACTCTTCCAAGGGGCATTGATATTGTCTTTTTATTCCACTGCGACCTCCACCAGTCCTCCAAGAGGCATTAAAACCATCTTGTTAAGCTACTGTTACCTCCACGTCTCTTCGACGGGGCATTTAAATTGTCTTTTTATTCCACTGTAACCTCCACCACTTGTCCAAGGGGCATTGATATTGTCTTTTTATTCCACTGCGACCTCCACCACTCTTCCAAGGGGCATTGATAATGTCTTTTTATTCCACTGCGACCTCCACCACTCTTCCAAGGTTCATTGATATTGTCTTTTTAATCCACTGCGACCTCCACCACTCTTCAAAGGGGCATTAAAACCGTCTAGTTAAGCTATTGTGACTTCCACATCTCTACCACGGGGCATTGATATTGTCTTTTTATTTAACTGTAACCTCCACCACTTTTCCAAGGGGCATTGATATCGTCTTTTTATTCCACTGTAACCTCCATCACTCTTCCAAGGGGCATTGATATTGTCTCTTTATTCAACTGTAACCTCCACAACTCTTCCAAGGGGCATTGATATTGTCTTTTTAATCCACTGCGACCTCCACCACTCTTCCAATGGGCATTGATATTGTCTTTTTAATCCACTGTGACCTCCACGTCTCTTTCAACGGGCATTAAAACCGTCAATTTAAACCACTCTGTACTCCACAGCTCTTCCAAGGAGCACTGGTATTGTCTTTTTTTTCCACTCTAACCTCCACCTCTCTTCCAAGGGGCATTGACATTGTCTATTTTTTTCCACTGCGACCTCCTCCACTCTTCCAAGGGGCATTAAGACCATCTTGATAAGCTACAGTGACCTCCACAACTCTTCTATGGGGCATTGATATTGCCTTTTTATTCCACTGTACTCTCTACCACTCTTCCAATGTGCATTGATATTGTCTTTTTAATCCACTGCGACCTCCACCACTCTTCCAAGGCTCATTGATATTTTCTTTTTAATCCACTGCGACCTCCACCACTCTTCAAAGGGGCATTAAAACCGTCTAGTTAAGCTATTGTGACTTCCACATCTCTACCACAGGGCATTGATATTGTCTTTTTAATCCACTGCAACCTCCACCACTCTTCCAAGGGGCATTAAAGCCGTCTTGTTAAGCTACTGTCACGTCCATGTCTATTCCACGGGGCATTGATATTGTCTTTTTATTCAACTGTAACCTCCACCTCTCTTCCAAGTGGCATTGACATTGTCTTTTTATTCCACTGCGACTTCCACCACTCTTCCAAGGGGCATTAAAACTGTCTTGTTAAGCTACTGTGACCTCCACGTCTCTTCCAAGGGGGATTAAAAGTGTCTGGTTAAACTACTCTGAACTCCACAGCTCTTCCAAGGGGCATTGATATTGTCTTTTGATTCCACTGTAACCTCCACCACTCTTCCAAGGGTCATTGATTTTGATTTTTTATTCCACTGCGACCTCCACCTCTCTTCCAATGGGCATTGTTATTGTCTTTTTAATTCACTGCGACCTCCAACACTCTTCCAAGGGGCATTAAAACCATCTGGTTAAACCACTCTGAACTCCACAGCTCTTCCAAGGGGCATTATTATTGTCTTTTTATTCCACTGTAACCTCCCCCACTCTTCCAAGGGGCATTGATATTGTCTTTTTATTCCACTGCGACCTCCACCAGTCCTCCAAGAGGCATTAAAACCGTCTTGTTAAGCTACTGTCACCTCCACGTCCCTTCCAAGGGGCATTAAAACCATCAATTTAAACCACTCTGAACTTCGCAGCTCTTGCAAGGGGCATTGATATTGTCTTTTTATTCCAATGTAACCTCCAGCACTCTACCAAGGGGCATTGATATTGTCTTTTTATTCCACTGCAACTTCCACCTCTCTTCCAAGGGCATTAAAACCGTCTTGTTAAGCTACTGTGACCTCCACGTCTCTTTCACGGGGCATTGATATTGTCTTTTTATTCCACTGTAACCTCCACCACTCTTCCAAGGGGCATTAATATTGTCTTTTTATTCCACTGGGACCTGGACCACTCTTCCAAGTGGCATTGATACTGTCTTTCTAATCCACTGCGACCTCCACCACTCTTCCAAGGGGCATTAAAACCGTATTTTTAAGCTACTGTGACCTCCACGTCTCTTCCAAGGTTCTTAAAAACCGTCAATTTAAACCACTCTGAACTCCACAGCTCTTGCAAGAGGTACTGATATTGTCTTTTTACTCCACTGTAACCTACAGCACTCTTTCAAGGGACATTGATATTGTCTTTTTATTCCACTACGACGTCCTCCACTCTACCAAGGTGCATTAAAAACATCTTGGTTAGCTACTGTAACGTCCATATCTATTCCACGGGATATTGATAATTGTCTTTTTATTCCACTGCGACTTCCACCTCTCTTCTGAGGGGCATTGGTATTGTCTTTTTAATCCACTGCGACCTCCACCACTCTTCCAAGAGGCATTAAAACAGTTTTGTTAAGCTACTGTGACCTCCACATCTCTTCCAAGGGGCATTAAAACCGTCTGGTTAAACCACTCTGAACTCTACAGCTCTTCCAAGGGGCATTGATATTGTCTTTTTATTCCACTGTAACCTCCACAATTCTTCCAAGGGGTATTGATATTGTCTTTTTAATGCAATGTGACCTCCACCACTCTTCCAAGGGTCATTAAAACCATCTGGTTAAACCACTCTGAACTCCATAGCTCTTTCAAGAGGCATTGATATTGTCTTTTTATTTCACTGTAACCTCCACCACTCTTTCAAGGGGCATTGATATTGTTTTTTTATTCCACTGCGACCTCCACCACTCTTCCAAGGGGCATTAAAGCTGTCTTTTTACGCTACTGTGACCTCCACGTGTCTTCCACGGGGCATTGATATTGTCTTTTTAATCCAATGTGACCTCCACCACTATTCCAAGGGGCATTAAAACCGTCTTGTTAATCTACTGTGACCTCCACGTCTCTTCCAAGGGGCAATAAAACCATCTTGTTAAACCACTCTGAACTCCACAGCTCTTCCAAGGGGCATTGGTATTGTCTTTTTATTCAACTCTAACTTCCACCACTATTCCAAGGGGCATTGACATTGTCTTTTAATTCCACTGCGACCTCCATCATTCTTTACCAAGGGGCATTGATATTGTCTTTTTATTCCACTGCCTCCTCCACCACTCTTCCAAGGGGCATTGATATTGTCTTTTTAATCCTCTGCGACCTCCACCACTTTTCCAAGGGGCATTAAAAAGGTCTTTTTAAGCTACTGTGACCTCCACGTCAATTCGAATGGGCATTAAAACTGTCTGGTTAAACCACTCTGAACTCCACAGCTCTTCCAAGGGGCATTGGTATTGTCTTTTTATTCCACTTTAACCTCCACCACTCTTCCAAGGGGCATTAAAACTGTCTTGTTAAGCTGCTGTAACCTCAATGTCGTTTCCACGGGGCATTGATATTGTCTTTTTATTCCAATGTAACCTCCACCACTCTTCTAAGGGGCAGTGGTATTGTATTTTTAAACCACTGCGATCTCCACCTCTCTTCCAAGAGGCATTAAAAACATCTTATTAAGCTACTATGACCTCCACGTCTCTTCCAAGGGGCATTAAAACCGTCTGGTTAAACCACTCTGAATTCCACAGCTCATCAAAGTGGCATTGATATTGTCTTTTTATTCCACTGTAACCTCCACCACTTTTCCTATGGGAATTGATATTGTCTTTTTATTATTATTTATTATTATTATAGCTGCATTTATTCCATGGCGCTTTACATGTGATAGGGATATACATAACAAAAGCATTTACATAATCTTAACAAAACGAGTCAGCGACTGGTACAGGGGGAGCGAGGACCCTGCCCGCGAGTGCTCACATTCTAGAAGGGATGTGTGAGGATACATTAGGTGAGGGTAGAGCTGGTCGTGCAGCGGTGGTTACTGCAGGTTGTAGGCTTGTCGGAAGAGGTGGGTCTTCAGGTTTCTTTTGAAGGTTTCCACGGTCGGTGAGAGTCTGATGTGTTGGGATGAGAGTTCCAGAGTAGGGGGGATGCACGGGAGAAATTTTGTATACGATTGTGGGAGGAGGAGATAAGAGGGGAGTAGAGAAAGAGATTTTGTGAGGATCGGAGGTTGCATGCAGGTCAGTACCGGGAGACAAGGTCACAGATGTATGGGGGAGACAGGTTGTGGATGGCTTTGTATGCCATGGTTAGAGTTTTGAACTGGATTCTCTGGGCAATGGGGAGCCAGTGAAGAGATTGACAGAGAGGAGAGGCCGGGGAACAGCGGGGGGACAGGTGAATTAGTCGAGCAGCAGAGTTTAGGATAGATTGGAGAGGCGCAAGAGTGTTGTAGGGGAGGCCACGGAGCAGGAGGTTGCAGTAGTCGAGGCGGGATATGATGAGGGCATGCACTAGTGTTTTTGCAGAGTCTTTGCTGAGGAATGCACGGATCCGGGAGATGTTTTGAGTTGGAGTCGGCAGGAAGTGGAAAGGGCTTGGATATGTGGCTTGAAGGAGAGATCAGCGTCCAGGGTTACTCCAAGGCAGCGAGCTTGTGGGACTGGGGAGAGTGAACAGCCATTGACGTTGATGGCTAGGTCAGATGGGGGATGTGAATGAGAGGGTGGAAAGATGATGAACTCTGTTTTATCCATGTTGAGTTTTAGAAATCTGTCAGAGAAGAAGGATGACATGGCAGACAGATATTTTGGGATTTTGGTTAGTAGGGAGGAGATATCAGGTCCAGAGAGGTAGATCTGTGTGTCGTCAGCATAGAGGTGATACTGAAAACCGTGAGACTCTATGAGCTGTCCCAAGCCAAAGGTGTAGATGGAGAAGAGCAGAGGTCCTAGAACTGAACCTTGGGGGACACCGACAGATAGGAGGCAAGATGAGGAGGTGGTGCGTGAGTGGGAGACGCTGAATGTCCTGTCTGTTAAATATGAGTAAATTCAAGATAGAGCCAAGTCCGTGATGCCAAGAGATGAGAGAATCTGGAGTAAGAGGGAATCATCCACTGTGTCAAAGGCAGATGACAGGTCCAGAAGGAGGAGGATGGATTAGTGTCGCTTGGATTTGGCATTTAGTAGGTCGTTGGTGACTTTGGTCAGGGCAGTTTCAGTCAAGTGATGCGGTCGGAAGCCAGATTGCAGGCGGTCGAAGAGGGAGCAGGAGGAGAGGTGGGAGGACAGTTCAAGGTGGACATGTTGTTCTAGTAGTTTTGAGGCAAAGGGGAGGAGTGATATGGGGCGGTAGCTAGTCAGAGAGGAAGGGTCAAGGGAGGGCTTTTTGAGGATGGGTGTGATTGCGGCATGTTTGAAACATGAGGGGAAGACACCGGTTGTTAGGGATAGATTGAAGAGGTGGGTTAGGGTTGGGATGAAGACTGTGGTAAGGTTAGTGATGAGGTGGGATGGGATTGGGTCAAGTTCGCAGGTGGTGAGGTGTGATTTGGAGAGTAAAGAGGAGACTTGACCTTCTGTAATGGTGGAGAAGTGGGGTTTGGAGGAGGAGGGTTGAATAGATATGAGGAGGGGTTGTGTGGACTTTAGGCAAAAGTTTTGTCTGATGGTGTCAATCTTCTGTTTGAAGAATGAGGTAAAGTCGTCGGCTGAGATGAGAGAAGAGATAAGAGGTGCTGGGGGACGAAGGAGAGAGTTGAAAGTGTTAAATAGCTGTTTAAGGTTGTGAGATAGGGAGGATATGAGAGATGAGAAGTAGGTTTGTTTTGCTATAGTGAGTGCAGACTTGAAATTAGTGAGGGATTGCTTGAATGCGATGAAGTGCTCGATGGAGTGAGACCTTTTTACATCTCCGCTCTGCAACCCTGGAGGCCCGGCGCAGTTCTTTAGTAAGTTTAGTGTGCCAGGGTTGCCTGTTGAATGTGCGAGATGTGGTGTGTGCGAGAGGGGCGATCGAGTCTAGAGCTGCAGCTATTGTGGTGTTAAATGAAGCAGCAGCAACGTCTGCATCGTGTAAGGAATTTATGTCTGTAAGAGGGAGGAGGGATTCAGAGAGTGAGTGTAAGTCAAGGTGTTTGAGATTTCTGCGAGGGTATGCAAGTTTGTGGAGTGGGGATTGTTGCCCCAGGGAGGAGAGAGAAGAGAATGTAAGTAGGCAGTGATCAGAGAGAGGGAGAGGTGAGTTAGAGAGGTTAGATAGGGAACAGAGGTGGGTGAAAATGAGGTCCAGTGTGTGGCCATCTTTGTAGGTGGGTGTGGAAGACCATTGAGTGAGTCCGAAGGAGGAAGTGAAAGATAGAAACTTAGAGACAGACGAGTGGGAAGTGTTAATGGGGATGTTGAAGTCACCCATTATGATAGTGGGGATGTCAGTTGAGAGGAAGTGAAGCAGCCAGGTGGTGAAGTGGTCTAAGAAGGTGGTGACTTGCCCTGGGGGTCGGTAAACGACGGCCAGATGGAGGTTGGAGGGGGAATAGATGCGCACACAGTGCACCTCAAAAGAGGGGAGTGTAACGGAGGGTGGCAGTGGCATTTGGGTGAAAGCGTGTTCTGATAGGAGAAAACCTACGCCTCCGCCATGTTTGCCATTGGGGCGGGGTGTGTGGGAAAGGTGGAATCCGCCATATGAAAGTGCAGCTGGGGAGGCTGTGTCAGAGGGGGTGAGCCAGGTTTCAATGATGGCGAGGAAGGAAAGTTTGATTGTAATGAAAAGATCGTGGATGAAGGAAAGTTTGTTGCAGACAGAGCGAGCGTTCCATAGAGCTCCTGTTAGAGCAACTAAGGGAGTGGGGATTGGTTGGATGGGTATGAGGTTAGAAGGGTTGCGACAGTTTGTGGAAGGTCGTGGATAGGAGGAAGAAGTAACTGTGGGGATATGGCGAGGAGGACCAGGATTTGGAGACACATCTCCAGCAGTGAGGAGGAGCAGAGAAAGTGTTAGCAGGTGGGAGCAAGAGAGAGCATGAGGTGGCTGTCTGTGTTTGGAGATCCAGGATTGAATGTTTAGGAATAATTTGGAGGAGGAGGTGAGATGAATGGGGAGGATGGAGGGAGAGATGAAGAGTTTCTTACTAGGTGTAGGGATTTGAGTGGTTACTAGAAAGTGGAGGACTACAGAGGAAAAAGTGAGAGCTAACAGAAACATAGTTAAAAGAGAGTAAGTGGTCAAAGTGTTGGTTACCTGACTCCTGCCCTGACTAATTGCCTCTGAAATAACTGCCACTTATCTCCGATGCCACTTTGCACTAGAAGACGTGTGCACACCCCAGCACAAGTGCACCCCTTACAGAGCTTCTAAATATATAGGGCACATTAAACTATCAGGTGAAGGGCATTGTGGGAGCTGCAAATGGCTAAATTAGCAGCTGGTCGTCTCACCAGGAGATGGCTGGGTGATCAAACACAGAGCTAGGACTCTAGTATCTGCAGTTTAGCACCTCTAAAAATCAGATAAGATCTATAGTGAGGAAGGGACAGACATATGTGGGTATTGAATGGAGTGGGACACATAAAGCAGAGAAGTTATGCAGAGCATGTACCAGTGAGGTGAATCAGCAAAGCAGAGCATTAGATTACAGCAGACACAGCAAGCAGAGAAGTTATGCAGAGCATGTACCAGTGAGGTTATTCCACTGCGACCTCCACCACTCTTCCAAGGGGCATTGATATTGTCTTTTTATTCCACTACGACCTCCGCCACTCTTCCAAAGGGCATTGATATTGTCTTTTATTCCACTGTCACCTCCACCACTGTTCTAAGGGTCATTAAAACCATCTTGTTAAGCTACTGTGACCTCCACGTCTCTTCCACAGGGCATTGTTATTGTCTTTTTATTCCACTGCGACCTCCACCACTCTGCCAAGGGGCATTAAAACTGTCTTGTTAAGCTACTGTGATGTCCATGTCTCTTCCACGCGGCATTGATGTTGTCTTTTTATTCCTCTGCGACCTCCACCACTCTTTCAAGTGGCATCGATAATGTCTATTTAATCCACTGCGACCTCCACCAATCTTCCAAGGGGCATTAAAACCGTCTTGTTAAGCTACTGTGACCTCCACGTCTCTTCCACAGGGCATTGTTTTTGTCTTTTTATTCCTCTGCGACCTCCACCACTCTGCCAAGGGGCATTAAAACCATCTTGTTAAGCTACTGTGACCTCCACGTCTCTTCCACAGGGTATTCTTATTGTCTTTCTGTTCCACTGTAACCTCCAACACTCTTCCAAGAGGCATTGATATTGTATTTTTATTTCACTCTAACCTCCACCACTCTTCCAAGGGGCATTGATATTGTCTTTCTATTCCACTGCGACCTCCACCACTCTTCCAAGGTTCATTGATATTGTCTTTTTAATCCACTGCGACCTCCACCACTCTTCCAAGGGGCATTAAAACAATCTTGTTAAGCTACTGTGATCTCCAAGTCTCTTCCAAGGGGCTCTAAAACCGTTTGGTTAAACCACTCTGTACTCCACAGCTCTTCCAAGGGGCATTGATATTGTCTTTTTATTTCACTGTAACTTCCACCACTCTTTCAAGGGGCATTGATATTGTATTTTTATTCCACTGTGACCTCCATCACTCTTCCAAGGGGAATTAAAACAGTCTTGTTAAGCTACTGTGAACTCCACGTCCCTTCCACGGGGCATTGATATTGTCTTTTTATTCCACTGCGACCTCCACCACTCTTCCAAGGGTCATTGATATTGTCTTTTTAATCCACTGCGAACTCCACCACTCTTCCAAGGGGCATTAAAACCGTCTTGTTATGCTACTGTGACGTCGACTTTTCTTCCAAGGGTCATTAAAACCATCTGGTTAAACCCCTCTGAACTCTACAGCTCTTCCAAGGAGCATTGGTATTGTCTTTTTATTCCACTCTAACCTTCACCACTCTTCCATGGGGCATTGATATTGTCTTTTTATTCCACTGCGACCTCCACCACTCTTCCAAGCGGCATTAAGACCATCTTGTTAAGCTACAGTGACCTCCACTACTCTTCCAAGGGGCATTGATATTGTCTTTTCATTCCACTGTGACCTCCACCACTTTTCTAAGGGCCATTTATATTGTCTTTTTAATCAACTGCGACCTCCACCACTCTTCCAAGGGCCATTAAAACCGTGTTGTTAAGCTACTTTGACCTCCATGTCAATTCCACAGGTCATTAAAACAGTCAATTTAAACCACTCTGAACTCCACAGCTCTTGCAAGGGGCATTGATATTGTCTTTTTATTCCAATGTAACCTCCAGCACTATTCCAAGGGCATTGATATTGTCTTTTTATTCCACTGCAACTTCAACCACTCTTCCAAGGGGCATTAAAACCGTCTTGTTAAGCTACTGTGACCTCCACGTCTCTTTCACGGGGCATTGATATTGTCTTTTTATTCCACTGTAACCTCCACCACTCTTCCAAGAGGCTTTGATATTGTCTTTTTATTCCGCTGGGACCTTCACCACTCTTCCAAGTGGCATTGATATTGTCTTTTTAATCCACTGCGACCTCCACCACTCTTCCAAGGGGCATTAAAACCGTATTGTTATGCTACCGTGACGTACACGTCATTTCCACGGGGCATTAAAACCGTCAATTTCAACCAGTCTGAACTCCACAGCTCTTACAAGAGGCATTGATATTGTCTTTTTATTCCACTCTAACCTACAGCACTCTTTCAAGGGGCATTGATATTGTCTCTTTATTCCACTACGACTTCCACCACTCTCCCAAGGTGGATTAAAAACATCTTGTTTAGATAATGTAACGTCCATGTCTATTCCACGGGGCATTGGTATTGTCTTTTTATTCCACTGTATCCTCCACCACTCTTCCAAGGGGTATTGATATTGTCTTTTTATTCCACCGTGACTTCCACCTCTCTTCTAAGGGGCATGGATATTGTCTTTTTAATCCACTGTAACGTCCACCATTCTTCCAAGGGGTATTGATAATGTCTTTTTAATGCACTGCGACCTCCACCACTCTTCCAAGGGGCATTAAAACCATCTGGATAAACCACTCTGAACTCCATAGCTCTTTCAAGAGGCATTGATATTGTCTTTTTATTTCACTGTAACCTCCACCACTCTTTCAAGGGGCATTGATATTGTCTTTTTATTCCACTGCGACCAACATCACTCTTCCAAGAGGCATTAAAACTGTCTTGTTAAGCTACTGTGACCTCCACGTGTCTTCCACGGGGCATTGATATTGTCTATTTAATCCACTGAGACCTCCACTACTTTTCCAAGGGGCATTAAAAACGTCTGGTTAAAACACTCTGAACTCCATAGCTCTTCCAAAGGGCATTGATATTGTCTTTTTATTCCACTGTAACGTCCACCATTCTTCCAAGGGGTATTGATAATGTCTTTTTAATGCACTGCGACCTCCACCACTCTTCCAATGGGCATTAAAACCATCTGGTTAAACCACTCTGATCTCCATAGCTCTTTCAAGAGTCATTGATATTGTCTTTTTATTTCACTGCAACCTCCAACCCTCTTTCAAGGGGCATTGATATTGTCTTTTATTCCACTGCGACCTCCACCACTCTTCCAAGAGGCATTAAAACTGTCTTGTTAAGCTTCTGTGACCTCCACGTGTCTTCCACGGGGCATTGATATTGTCTTTTCAATCCACTGTGACCGCCACCACTTTTCCAAGGGGCATTAAAACCGTCTTGTTAAACTACTGTGACCTCCACGTCTCTTCCAAGGGGCAATAAAACCATCTGGTTAAACCACGCTGAACTCCACAGCTCTTCCAAGGGGCATTAGTATTGTCTTTTTATTCCACTCTAACCTCCACCACTCTTCCAAGGGGCATTGACATTGTCTTTTTATTCCACTGCGACCTCCATCATTCTTCCAAGGGGCATTGATATTGTCTTTTTATTTCAATGCCACCTCCACCACTCTTGAAAGGGCCATTGATATTGTCTTTTTAATCCACTGCGACCTCCACCACTATTCCAAGGGGCATTAAAAACATCTTTTTAAGCTACTGTGACCTCCACGGCTCTTCCAATGGGCATTAAAACCATCTCGTTATACCACTCTGAACTCCACAGCTCTTCAAAGGTGCATTGGTATTGTCTTTTTATTCCACTCTAACCTCCACCACTCTTCTAAGGGGCATTGATATTGTATTTTTAATCCACTGTAACCTCCACCACTTTTCCTATGGGAATTGATATTGTCAAGTTTGCAGGTGGTGAGGTGTGATTTGGAGAGTAAAGAGGAGACTTGACCTTCTGTAATGGTGGAGAAGTGGGGTTTGGAGGAGGAGGGTTGAATAGATATGAGGAGGGGTTGTGTGGACTTTAGGCAAAAGTGTTGTCTGATGGTGTCAATCTTCTGTTTGAAGAATGAGGCAAAGTCGTCGGCTGAGATGAGAGAAGAGGGAGGAGGTGCTGGGGGATGAAGGAGAGAGATGAAAGTGTTAAATAGCTGTTTCGGGTTGTGAGATAGGGAGGATATGAGAGATGAGAAGTAGGTTTGTTTTGCTGTAGTGAGTGCGGACTTGAAATTAGTGAGGGATTGCTTGAATGCGATGAAGTGCTCGATGGAGTGAGACCTTTTCCATCTCCTCTCCGCAACCCTGCAGGCCCGGCGCAGTTCTTTAGTAAGTTTAGTGTGCCAGGGTTGCCTGTTGAATGTGCGAGATGTGGTGTGTATGAGAGGGGCGATCGAGTCTAGAGCTGCAGCTATTGTGGTGTTATTTGAAGCAGCAGCAACGTCTGCATCGTGTAAGGAATTTATGTCTGTAAGAGGGAGGAGGGATTCAGAGAGTGAGTGTAAGTCAAGGTGTTTGAGATTTCTGCGAGGGTATGCAAGTTTGTGGAGTGGGGATTGTTGCCCCGGGGAGGAGAGAGAAGAGAATGTAAGTAGGCTGTGATCAGAGAGAGGGAGAGGTGAGTTAGAGAGGTTAGATAGGGAACAGAGGCGGGTGAAGATGAGGTCCAGTGTGTGGCCATCTTTGTGGGTGGGTGTGGAAGACCATTGAGTGAGTCCGAAGGAGGAAGTGAGAGATATGAACTTAGAGACAGATGAATGGGAAGTGTTAATGGGGATGTTGAAGTCACCCATTAGGATAGTGGGGATGTCAGTTGAGAGGAAGTGAAGCAGCCAGGTGGTGAAGTGGTCTAAGAAGGTGGTGGCTTGCCCTGGGGGTCGGTAAACGTCGGCCAGTTGGAGGTTGGAGGGGGAATAGATGCGCACATAGTGCACCTCAAAAGAGGGGAGTGTAACGGAGGGTGGCAGTGTTTTTTGGGTGAAAGCGCAGTGCTCTGATAGGAGAAAACCTACGCCTCCGCCATGTTTGCCATTGGGGCGGGGGGTGTGGCAAAGGTGGAATCCGCTTTATGAAAGTGCAGCTGGGGAGGCTGTGTCAGAGGGGGTGAGCCAGGTTTCAGTGATGGCGAGGAAGGAAAGTTTGTTTGTAATGAAAAGATCGTGGATGAAGACAGAGCGAGCGTTCCATAGAGCTCCTGTTAGAGCAACTAAGGGAGTGGGGATTGGTTGGATGGGTATGAGGTTAGAATGATTGCGACAGTTTGTGGAAGGTCGTGGATAGGAGGAAGAAGTAACTGAGAGGATATGGCGAGGAGGACCAGGATTTGGAGAGATATCTCCAGCAGTGAGGAGGAGCAGAGAAAGTGTTAGCAGGTGGGAGCAAGAGAGAGCATGAGGTGGCTGTCTGTGTTTGGAGATCCAGGATTGAATGTTTAGGAATAATTTGGAGGAGGAGGTGAGATGAATGGGGAGGATGGAGGGAGAGATGAAGAGTTTCTTACTAGGTGTAGGGATTTGAAGGGTTACTAGAAAGTGGAGGACTATAGAGGAAAAAGTGAGAGCTAACAGAAACATAGTTAAAAGAGAGTAAGTGGTCAAAGTGTTGGTTACCTGACTCCTGCCCTGACTAACTGCCTCTGAAATAATTGCCACTTATCTCCGAAGCCACTTTGCACAAGAAGATGCGTGCACACCCCTTCACGCGTGCACCCCTTACAGAGCTTCTAAATATATAGGGCACATTAAACTATCAGGTGTAGGGCATTGTGGGAGCTGCAAATGGCTAAATTAACAGCGGGTCGTCTCACCAGGAGATGGCTGGGTGATCAAACACAGAGCTAGGACTCTAGTCTCTGCAGTTTAGCACCTCTAAAAATCAGATAAGATCTATAGTGGGGAAGGGACAGACATATGTGCCTATTGAATGGAGTGGGACAGATAAAGCAGAGAAGTTATGCAGAGCATGTACCAGTGAGGTGAATCAGCAAAGCAGTGCATTAGATTACAGCAGACACAGCAAGCAGAGAAGTTATGCAGAGCATGTACCAGTGAGGTGAATCAGCAAAGCAGAGCATTAGATTACAGCAGACACAGCAAGCAGAGAAATTATGCAGAGCATGTACCAGTGAAGTTATTCCACTGCGACCTCCACCACTCTTCCAAGGGGCATTGATATTGTCTTTTTATTCCACTGAGACCTCCGTCACTCTTCCAAAGGGCATTGATATTGTCTTTTATTCCACTGTAACCTCCACCACTGTTCTAAGGGGCATTAAAACCGTCTTGTTAAGCTACTGTGACCTCCACGTCTCTTCCACAGGGCATTTCAATTGTCTTTTTATTCCACTGCGACCTCCACCACTCTGCCAAGGGGCATTAAAACCGTCTTGTTAAGCTACTGTGATGTCCACGTCTCTTCCACGGGGCATTAATATTGTCTTTTTATTCCACTGTAACCTCCACCACTCTTCCAAGAGGCCTTGATATTGTCTTTTTATTCCACTGCAACCTCCACCACTCTTCCAAGGGGCATTGATATTGTCTTTTTATTCCACTGCGACCTCCACCACTCTTCCAAGGTTCATTGATATTGTCTTTTTAATCCACTGCGACCTCCACCACTCTTCCAAGGGGCATTAAAACCATCTTGTTAAGCTACTGTGACCTCCACGCCTCTTCCAAGGGGCACTAAAACCGTTTGGTTAAACCACTCTGTACTCCACAGCTCTTCCAAGGGGCATTGATATTGTCTTTTTATTTCACTGTAACTTCCACCACTCTTTCAAGAGGCATTGATATTGTATCTGTTTTCCACTGCGACCTCCACCACTCTTCCAAGGGGCTTTGATATTGTCTTTTTTATCCACTTCGACCTCCACCACTCTTCCAATGGGCATTTAAGCCATCTTGTTATGCTACGGTGACCTCCACGTCCCTTCCACGGTGCATTGATATTGTCTTTTTATTCCATTGCGACCTCCACCTCTCTTCCAAGGGGCATTAAAACCGTCTTGTTAAGCTACTGTGACCTACAAGTCTCTTCCAAGGGGCATTAAAACCGTCTGGTTAAACCGCTCTGAGCTCCACACCTCTTCCAAGGGGCATTGACAATGTCTTTTTATTCCATTGTAACCTTCTGCACTCTACCAAGTGCATTGATATTGTCTTTTTATTTCTCTGCGACGTCCACGACTCTTCCAAGGGGCATTAAAACCATCTTGTTAAGCTACTGTGACCTCCAAGTTTCTTCCACAGGGCATTGATATTGTCTTTTTATTCCACTGTAACCTCCTCCACTCTTCCAAGGGGCATTGATATTGTCTTTTTATTCCACTGCGACCTCCACCACTCTTCTAAGGGGCATTGATATTGTCTTTTAAATCCACAACGATCTCCACCACTCTTCCAAGGGGCATTAAAACAGTCTTGTTAAGCTACTGTGACCTCCTCGTCTCTTCCATGGGGCATTAAAACCATCTGGTTAAACACTCTGAACTCCACAGCTCTTACAAGAGGCATTGATATTGTCTTTTTATTCGACTATAACATCCACCACTCTTCCAAGCGGCATTGATATTGTCTTTTGATTCCACTGCGACCTCCACCACTCTTCTAAGGGGCATTTGTATTGTCTTTTTAATCCACTGCGACCTCCACCACACTTCCAAGGGGCATTAAAACTGTTTTGATAAGCCACTGTGACCTCCACGTCTCTTCCAAGGGGCATTAAAACCATCTGGTTAAACCACTCTGAACGCCACAGCTCTTCCAAGAGGCATTGATATTGTCTTTTTATTCGACTGTAACCTCCACCACTCTTCCAAGTGGCATTAAAACCGTCTTGTTAAACTACGGTTACCTCCACGTCTCTTCCAAGGGGCATTAAAACCGTCAATTTAAACAACTCTGAACTCCACAGCTCTTGTAAGATGCATTGATATTGTCTTTTTATTCCACTGTAACCTCCACCACTCTTCCAAGGGGCATTGATTTTGTCTTTTTAATCCACTGCGACCTCCATCACTCTTTGAAGAAGCATTAAAACCGTCTTGTTTAGATACTGTGACCTCCAGGTCTATTCAATGGTGCCTTAAAACCTTCTGGTTAAACCACTGTGAACTCCACAGCTCTTCCAAGAAGCATTGATATTGTCTTTTATTCCACTGTAACCTCCACCACTCTTCCAAGGGGCATTGATATTGTCTTTTTATTTTACTGCTACCTCCACCACTCTTCCAAGGGGCATTAATATTGTCTTTTATTCCACTGCGTCCTCCTCCACTCTTCCAAGGGTCATTGATATTGTCTTTTTATTCCACGGTAACCTCCACCACTCTTCCAAGGGGCATTGATATTGTCTTTTTATTCCACTGCGAGCTCCACCTCTCCTCCAAGGGGCATTAAAACCATCTTGTTAAGCTACTGTGACCTCCAAGTCTCTAACACGAGGCATTGATATTGTCTTTTTATTCCACTGCAACCTCCACATCTCTTCCAAGGGGAATTGATATTGTCTTTTTATTCCACTGCGACCTCCACCACTCTTCTAAGGGGCATTGAAATTGTCTTTTTAATCCACTGCGACCTCCACACTCTTCCAAGGGGCATTTAAACAGTCTTGATAAGCTACTGTGACCTCCACATCTCTTCCAAGGGGCATTAAACCGTCTGGTTAAACCACTCTGTACACCACAGCTCATCAAAGGGGCATTGATATTGTCTTTTTATTCCAATGTAACCTCCACCACTTTTCCTATGGGAATTGATATTGTCTTTTTATTATTATTATTATTATTATTATTATTATTATTATTATTTATTATTATTGCGCCATTTATTCCTTGGCGCTTTACATGTGATAGGGATATACATAACAAAAGCATTTACATAATCTTAACAAAACAAGTCAGCGACTGGTACAGGAGGAGCGAGGACCCTGCCCGTGAGGGCTCACATTCTTGAAGGGATGGGTGAGGATACATTAGGTGAGGGTAGAGCTGGTCGTGCAGCGGTGGTTACTGCAGGTTGTAGGCTTGTCGGAAGAGGTGGGTCTTCAGGTTTCTTTTGAAGGTTTCCACGGTCGGCGAGAGTCTGATGTGTTGGGGTAGAGAGTTCCAGAGTAGGGGGCATGCACGGGAGAAATCTTGTATACGATTGTGGGAGGAGGAGATAAGAGGGGAGTAGAGAAGGATATCTTGTGAGGATCGGAGGTTGCGTGCATGTAAGTACCGGGAGACTAGGTCACAGATGTATGGGGGAGACAGGTTGTGGATGGCTTTGTATGCCATGGTTAGAGTTTTGAACTGGATTCTCTGGGCAATGGGTGGCCAGTGAAGAGATTGACAGAGAGGAGAGGCTGGGGAATAGCTGGGGGAGAGGTGTATTAGTCGAGCAGCAGAGTTTAGGATATATTGGAGAGGTGCAAGAGTGTTGTAAGGGAAGCCACGGAGCAGGAGGTTGCAGGAGTTGAGGCGGGATATGATGAGGGCATGCACTAGTGTTTTTGCAGAGTCTTTGCTGAGGAATGCACGGATCCGGGAGATGTTTTTGAGTTGGAGTTGGCAGGAAGTGAAAAGGGCTTGGATATGTGGCTTGAAGGAGAGATCAGAGTCCAGGGTTACTCCAAGGCAGCGAGCTTGTGGGACTGGGGAGAGTGAACAGCCATTGACGTTGATGGCTAGGTCAGATGGGGGATGTGAATGAGAGGGTGGAAAGATGATGAACTCTATTTTATCCATGTTGAGTCTTAGAAATCTGTCAGAGTAAAAGGATGACATGGCGGACAGACAGTGTGGGATTTTGGTTAGTAGGGAGGAGATATCGGGTCCAGGCAGGTAGATCTGTGTGTCGTCAGCATAGAGGTGATACTGAAAACCGTGAGACTCTATTAGCTGTCCCAGGCCAAAGGTGTAGATGGAGAAGAGCAGAGGTCCTAGAACTGAACCTTGGGGGACACCGACAGATAGGGGGCGAGATGAGGAGGCGGTGCGTGAGTGGGAGACGCTGAATGTCCTGTCTGTTAAGTATGAGGAGAACCAAGATAGAGCCAAGTCCGTGATGCCAAGAGATGAGAGAATCTGGAGTAAGAAGGAATGGTCCACTGTGTCAAAGGCAGATGACAGGTCCAGAAGGAGGAGGATGGAGTAGTGTCGCTTGGATTTGGCATTTAGTAGGTCATTGGTGACTTTGGTCAGGTCAGTTTCAGTCGAGTGATGCGGTCGGAAACCAGATTGCAGCGGGTCGAAGAGGGAGCAGGAGGAGAGGTGGGAGAACAGTTCAAGGTGGACATGTTGTTCTAGTAGTTTTGAGGCAAAGGGGAGGAGTGATATGGGGTGGTAGCTAGTCAGAGAGGAAGGGTCAAGGGAGGGGCTTTTTGAGGATGGGTGTGATTGCGGCATGTTTGAAACATGAGGGGAAGACACCGGTTGTTAGTGACATATTGAAGAGGTGGGTTAGGGTTGGGATGAAGACTGTGGCAAGGTTAGTGATGAGGTGGGATGGGATTGGGTCAAGTTCGCAGGTGGTGAGGTGTGATTTGGAGAGTAAAGAGGAGACTTGACCTTCTGTAATGGTGGAGAAGTGGGGTTTGGAGGAGGAGGGTTGAATAGATATGGGGAGTGGTTGTGTGGACTTTAGGCAAAAGTTTTGTCTGATGGTGTCAATCTTCTGTTTGAAGAATTAGGCAAAGTCGTCGGCTGAGATGAGAGAAGAGGGAGGAGGTGCTGGGGGACGAAGGAGAGAGTTGAAAGTGTTAAATAGCTGTTTAGGGTTGTGAGATAGGGAGGATATGAGAGATAATAAGTAGGTTTGTTTTGCTGTAGTGAGTGCGAACTTGAAATTAGTGAGGGATTGCTTGAATGCGATGAAGTGCTCGATGGAGTGAGACCTTTTCCATGTCCGCTCTGCAACCCTGGAGGCCCGGCGCAGTTCTTTAGTAAGTTTAGTGTGCCTGGGTTGCCTGTTGAATGTGCGAGATGTGGTGTGTGTGAGAGGGGCGATCAAGTCTAGAGCTGCAGCTATTGTGGTGTTATATGAAGCAGCAGCAATGTCTGCATCGTGTAAGGAGTTTATGTCTGTAAGAGGGAGGAGGGATTCAGAGAGTGAGTGTAAGTCAAGGTGTTTGAGATTTCTGCGAGGGTATGCAAGTTTGTGGAGTGGGGATTGTTGCCCCGGGGAGGAGAGAGAAGAGAATGTAAGTAGGCTGTGATCAGAGAGAGGGAGAGGTGAGTTAGAGAGGTTAGATAGGGAACAGAGGTGGGTGAAGATGAGGTCCAGTGTGTGGCCATCTTTGTGGGTGGGTGTGGAAGACCATTGAGTGAGTCCGAAGGAGGACGTGAGAGATAGGAACTTAGAGACAGACGAGTGGGAAGTGTTAATGGGGATGTTGAAGTCACCCATTATGATAGTGGGGATGTCAGTGGAGAGGAAGTGAAGCAGCCAGGTGGTGAAGTGGTCTAAGAAGGTGGTGGCTTGCCCTGGGGGTCGGTAAACGACGGCCAGTTGGAGGTTGGAGGGGAAATAGATGTGCACACAGTGCACCTCAAAAGAGGGGAGTGTAACGGAGGGTGGCAGTGGGATTTGGGTGAAAGCGCAGTGTTCTGATAGGAGAAAACCTACGACTCCGCCATGTTTGCAGTTGGGGCAGGGGGTGTGGGGAAGGTGGAATCCGCCATATGAAAGTGCAGCTGGGGAGGCTGTGTCAGAGGGGGTGAGCCAGGTTTCAGTGATGGCGAGGAAGGAAAGTTTGTTTGTAATGAAAAGATCGTGGATGAAGGAAAGTTTGTTGTAGACAGAGCGAGCGCTCCATAGTGCTCCTGTTAGAGCAACTAAGGGAGTGGTTGGATGGGTATGAGGTTAGAAGGGTTGCAACACTTTTGTGGAAGGCCGTGGATAGGAGGAAGAAGTAACTGTGCGGATATTGCGAGGAGTATCAGGATTTGGAGAGATATCTCCAGCAGTGAGGAGAAGCAGAGAAAGTTTTAGCAGGTGGGAGCAAGAGAGAGCATGAGGTGGCTGTCTGTGTTTGGAGATCCAGGATTGAATGTTTAGGAATAATTTGGAGGAGGAGGTGAGATGAATGGGGAGGATGGAGGGAGAGATGAAGAGTTTCTTACTAGGTGTAGGGATTTGAGGGGTTACTAGAAAGTGGAGGACTATAGAGGAAAAAGTGAGAGCTAACAGAAACATAGTTAAAAGAGAGTAAGTGGTCAAAGTGTTGGTTACCTGACTCCTGCCTTGACTAACTGCCTCTGAAATAATTGCCACTTATCTCCGAAGCCACTTTGCACAAGAAGATGCGTGCACACCCCTTCACGCGTGCACCCCTTACAGAGCTTCTAAATATATAGGGCACATTAAACTATCAGGTGAAGGGCATAGTGGGAGCTGCATATGGCTAAATTAGCAGCGGGTTGTCTCACCAGGAGATGGCTGGGTGATCAATCACAGAGCTAGGACTCTAGTCTCTGCAGTTTAGCACCTCTAAAAATCAGATAAGATCTATAGTGGGGAAGGGACGGACATATGTGGGTATTGAATGGAGTGGCACAGATAAAGCAGAGAAGTTATGCAGAGCATGTACCAGTGAGGTGAATCAGCAAAGCAGAGCATTAGATTACAGCAGACACAGCAAGCAGAGAAGTTATGCAGAGCATGTACCAGTAAGGTGAATCAGTAAAGCAGAGCATTAGATTACAGCAGACACAGCAAGCAGAGAAGTTATGCAGAGCATCTACCAGTGAGGTTATTCCACTGCGACCTCCACCACTCTTCCAAGGGGCATTGATATTGTCTTTTTATTCCACTGAGACCTCCGTCACTCTTCCAAAGGGCATTGATATTGTCTTTTATTCCACTGTAACCTCCACCACTGTTCTAAGGGGCATTAAAACCGTCTTGTTAAGCTACTGTGACCTCCACGTCTCTTCCACAGGGCATTGTTATTGTCTTTTTATTCCACTGCGACCTCCACCACTCTGCCACGGGGCATTAAAACCGTCTTGTTATGCTACTGTGATGTCCACGTGTCTTCCACGTGGCATTGATATTGTCTTTTTATTCCACTGTAACCTCCACCACTCTTCCAAGAGGCCTTGATATTGTCTTTTTATTCCACTGTAACCTCCACCACTCTTCCAAGGGGCATTGATATTGTCTTTTTATTCCACTGCGACCTCCACCACTCTTCCAAGGTTCATTGATATTGTCTTTTTAATCCACTGCTACCTCCACCACACTTCCAAGGGGCATTAAAACCGTCTTGTTAAGCTACTGTGACCTCCACGTCTCTTCCAAGGGGCACTAAAACCGTTTGGTTAAACCACTCTGTACTCCACAGCTCTTCCAAGGGGCATTGATATTGTCTTTTTATTTCACTGTAACTTCCACCACTCTTTCAAGGGGCATTGATATTGTCTCTGTTTTCCACTGCGACCTCCACCACTCTTCCAAGGGGCTTTGATATTGTCTTTTTTATCCACTGCGACCTCCACCACTCTTCCAATGGGCATTTACACCATCTTGTTATGCTACTGTGACCTCCACGTCCCTTCCACCGGGCATTGATATTGTCTTTTTATTCCATTGCGACCTCCACCACTCTTCCAAGTGCCATTGACATTGTCTTTTTATTCCACTGCGACTTCCACCTCTCTTCTAAGGGGCATTGATATTGTCTTTTTAATCCACTGCGACATCCACCACTCTTCCAAGGGGCATTAAAACAGTCTTGTTAAGCTACTGTGACCTCCACGTCTCTTCCAAGGAGCATTAAAACTGTCTGGTTAAACCACTCTGAACTCCACAGCTCTTCCAAGGGGCATTGATATTGTCTTTTTATTCCACTGTAACCTCCACGACTCTTCCAAGGGGCATTGATTTTGTCTTTTTATTCCACTGCGACCTCCACCACTCTTCCAATGGGCATTGTTATTGTCTTTTTAATCCCCTGCATCCTCCACCACTCTTCCAAGGGGCATTAAAACCGTGTTGTTAAGCTACTGTGACCTCCACGTCACATCCACGGGGCATTGATATTGTCTTTTTATTCCACTGCGTCCTCCACCACTATTCCAAGGGGCACTGATATTGTCTTTTTAATCCACTGCGAACTCCACCACTCTTCCAAGGGGCATTAAAACTGTCTTGTTATGCTACTGTGACGTCTACTTCTCTTACAATGGGCATTGAAACCATCTGGTTAAACCACTCTGATCTCCACAGCTCTTCCAAGGGGCATTTGCATTGTCTTTTTATTCCACTCTAACCTCCACCACTTTTCCAAGGGGCATTGACATTATCTTTATATTCCACTGCGACCTCCACCACTCTTCCAAGGTGCATTAAAACCATATTGTTAAGCTACTGTGACCTCCACGTCTCTTCCACGGGGCATTTAAATTGTCTTTTTATTCCACTGTAACCTCCACATCTCTTGCACGGGGCATTAATATTGTCTTTTTATTCCACTGTAACCTCCACCTATCTTCCAAGGGGCATTGATATTGTTTTTTTATTCCACTGCTACCTCCACCACTCTTCCAAGGGGCTTTAAAACCGTCTTGTTAAGTTACTGTGACCTCCACGTCTCTTCCAAGGAGCGTTAAAACCATCTGGTTATACCACTCTGTACTCCACAGCTCTTCCAAGGGGCATTATTATTGTCTTTTTATTCCACTATAACCTCCACCACTCTTCCAAGGGGCATTAATATTGTCTTTTTATTCCACTGCGACCTCCACCAGTCCTCCAAGAGGCATTAAGATGGTCTTGTTAAGCTACTGTGACCTCCACGTCTTTTCCACGGGGCATTGAAATTGTCTTTTTATTCCACTGTAACCTACACCACTCGTCCAAGGGGCATTGATATTGTCTTTTTATTCCACTGCGACCTCCACCACTCTTCCAAGTGGCATTGATAATGTCTTTTTTAGAGTTGAGCCACCCCCGTAGTGTTCGAGTTCGGTTCGGTTCGTCGAACACCCGTGTGTTCGCCGAACTGTTCGTCGAACTGTTCGTCGAACACCTTCGAACACCGTTAATACCACATAGAAACACATAGAAAACACCTTCAAAGTTGTCCAAAAGCTGACAAACTGCTCAGAAGACATAACTAACACATGGAAAAGTGACAAGTACATATAGTCATGCGAAAAGAAAAGAGGTGGAGGAGTAAAGGAGGGGGAGATATCGATATAGGCATGTTATGCCCTTCTAAAATGCAAAAAGTGAGAAGCCGACACCGCCAGTCCGTTCCTGCCCGTGCCACCTCCGTGTCGCCGGGTTTGTGCCAGAGCCGCGGTGGACCCTGACGGCCAGCCCCCCTCTCCCAATACTGGTGCCTGTCCGCTGGTGGGTCGAGCCCCCCCTCGGTGGGGGGGTAGTAACATCTGAAGAAGAAAGACCATCTTCCAGCCAAACTAACATGTCGACTTCTTTTCGTGGACAATGTGATACGATCCCTTTGTTACGGACACGCCCATCGCTACAAATTCCAGATGAGACACAAAAACAGCAGGTGCTTCAGCGGATATCAAGTGCTCCTTCAAGTGGGCTCTCCTCCACCTCAATTTCAACATCACAAATACTTCAGTCCTCAGAGGTGTCACCCCAATCGCATTTGCTTCCTCACAGCTCCCAAGTCTCCAGCTGCCCGTCTGAGTATGGGGTAACACAGATGGTTGAGTCTGCAGAGCTGTTTACTCATACTATAGCCTGGGAAACGGAGGTCTGCTCCAGAGCTTCTGTTAATCCAGATGAGGAAATGATCTGCACTGATGCCCAGAATCTTTATAAGTCGGATCCAGGACCAGATGAAGAAGGTTCTGAGCATAATGTAGACCCTCGTTCCCAAACTGTAGCTCCTGTTGGTGGAGACAATGATGAAGACGATGATGAGACTCAAATACCTGATTGGAGCGACAACTTGACTTTTCGGTCAGGGCAGGAAGAGGTTGGCTTTGAGGACGACGGGTGTGATAACACACAGGGTGATGATGGCAAGGTTGGAGATCCCACTTACTGTCAACCCACAGTCAGCCAGTCGATGAGGTCACCCGGGCCTTTGCCTGGCCTTGGGGATGTCACGGTGGTCGGCTCCCTGGCCCGTACCCTGGGGTCACTCTTTAAAAAGATGGATAATTGTTAATTTTATAAGAGTTCGTGACGCCACCTGTGGTATCTGGTGAGAAGCACCAGCGCTGCAGCAGTCCACTGAGGCTCGTGATAAGGCAGCTCGATGGTTTAGCTCCCCACAGGTGGAGCTAGGTCTCAGGGCAGCGTATGCAGGGGGAATGCAGGACAGGCGAGACCCAGCTGGGTCAGAGCAAGAACGGGAACGGACACGGTAGTCACTTCAGTACCTTTTACTGGAGGAAACTCAGGCACATCCCGGAGCACTGTAGGGTGAAGGGTGCATATCAGGATCCTCCCCAATGAGCGGGTGTAGGGCCTCCTGTTTCCTTCCTCTGCGTAGTAAGTTTCTGACCTGCCTGGAGCTAGGCCTAACTTTGTCTCTGTCCTGCGCTGGCTGACCTTGTGGTAGAGCCTTCTCTTGGAGTTCACGCTCCCAGTATGTGGGGCCTAAGCGTCTCCTGGCTCTGTTACGTATCAGCACCTTAGCGATCCTGGGACTTGTAGTTCTCCAGGGATTCCGGTTATTCCTTACTGGGTCATAGAGATCCCAGTAAGCTCGGATCCGGTGTCCGG
Organism: Phyllobates terribilis; assembly: GCF_046119375.1. Taxonomy (NCBI): domain Eukaryota; kingdom Metazoa; phylum Chordata; class Amphibia; order Anura; family Dendrobatidae; genus Phyllobates; species Phyllobates terribilis. The sequence continues at coordinate 27,764,635 of NW_027362775.1, forward strand.
TAAATGCTTCGGGGTGAGCTGGTTAAGCTCCTCTGCCCCTTATGTACTAACTCGCCACTCGCCTTTGGCCTACTCGGGCCCTCACTAGGCTATACACACTAACGGCAACTTGCCGAGCTTCACCGATCTTATGGCGCCGGCACACCTTAAGCTCTATCTGGGCTCCCTGAATCTAGCTAGCAGGAGCCTCGTGCTCCACTGCTGAACTATTAACTGAGTTCTCTAGACTAGACTGAGCTCCACTGCAGACTGACCTCTCTTAGGCTTCTCTACTGCAGGAACTCTTCAGAGGAACTGAACTGCCTAGCTCCACCTTCCCTATTTATATCCCTAACGGGCTCCCTCTGCTGGTCTGAGGTGGAAGGTGGAGATGTGTGAATGTTTATGGGGGCCTCTTGTGGAGGATTCCATCAATACACTCTTCTAGGATCTGTGATACCAAGCGCAGCGGGGCGTCACAGATGCTTTTGACGACGAGGTTAGGTTGCGCCTTCCTGGACAGAGACGGAGTACTGGAAGCACATCAACAACTGCATCCTCAACCACAACTCTGCCTCTGACCACAAGTCGTAGCGGCTCTTCAGGTCGCATGTGCTCTAAGCCTTGCATAGCCTGGGCATTTATTCAGATCGATAAGGATGACCCAACTCGTGTTATCTGTAATATTTGTCACCAAAAGCTAAGTAGAGGCCAAAAAATCCATAGTTTGAGTACTTCATGCATGTACCGTCACATGGATATGAAGCATAAGTTGCAGTGGGAAGCTCACTGTGCTACAATGCGGCCTAGCAGGCTGGGCCAACCACCGTCTGCCCCATCTTGTGCATCCGCGGCCTCTTCATCCTCTGTGACTGGGGGGACAGCAGTCACACATGTTTTTGGATGCAGACCTGCCACCTCTTTACCTGCAACAGTCAGTGTGATTGGCAGGTCGTCAGTTCATTGGGAAGTGGAAACACCTGCTGGTGTTGAGCACTCTCTGACATCGAGAGCACCACCTTTGGATCAAGGCAACCTAACATGTCCACCTGCATCTTCCTCACAGACCGGCAGTTTGCCGGGGACACCCTACTCAACCCCGTCAAAGCACAACAGCCAGCCCTCGGTCCCTCAGATGAGGAAAAGTAAAAGACCATTTCCTCCTAGCCATGAGAAAGCTAAGAGGTTGAATTTCACCATCTGCAAGCTGTTGGCTACAGAAATGCTGCCTTTCCGCCTGGAGGACACAGTGGATTTTCGAGACCTTACGTCCGTCGCAGTGCCCCAGTACCAGATGCCCAGTCGGCACTACTTCTCAAAGAAAGGTGTGCCTGCGCTCCATCAGCATGTCGCACACAACATCACCGCTTCTTTGAGAAACTCTGTGTGTGACAGGGTGCATTTCACCACAGACACTTGGACGAGTAGGCATGGACAGGGGCGTTACATGTCGCTGACTGGGCACTGGGTAACTATGGTGACAGCAGGACAAGGGGCTGCTGTCCAAGTCTTACCGTCCCCACGAGTTTTGCGTCAATCCTCTTTATCTCGAAGTTCCTCCACTGCTTCTGCCTCCTCAACCTCCTCTCGGTCCTCCACCTGCACCCAAAGCCTGTCTGGTAATGCCACCTGCTTTCTAACTGCGCAGAAGGAATCCTGCACACCTCCTTACTATGCTGGCAGCAGGGCTCAACGGCCTCAGTGTTTACTTTGAAATGTCTGGGAAATGTGAGTCACACAGCTGAGGACTTGTGGTCAGCTCTGGAGACCCAGTTTCATGAATGGTTGTCTCCACTGGACCTGCAACCAGGGAAGGCCGTGTGCGACAATGCTGCAAACCTGGGTGCGGCCCTTCGCCGGGGCAATGTCACACACGTGCCTTGTATAGCTCACGTGTTGAACCAGGTTGTCCATAAATTTTTAGCCCACTATCCCGGACTAGATGGCCTTCTGCAGAGGGCACGGTCGCTGTGTGCTCACTTCCGCCGTTTGCATCCCGCAGCTCAACGACTTACATCTCTACAGAAGTCGTTGGGCCTGCCAGTTCACCGGCTGAAATGCGATGTGCCGACACGGTGGAAATCAACTCTGCACATGTTGCAGCGACTGTGGCAGCACCGACAAGCCCTGGTGCAATACGTTCTGACGTATAGCCTGGGCCAACGAGATCCAGAGGTGGGGCAAATCACGCTGCAGGAGTGGTCTCAGATCAGGGACCTATGAAGGTGATGCGCCCCCTGGGCTGTGGGGTACCCTGAGCCGGGCCGGTAGACGCTGGGGGTTGTAGTCACTGTGGCGGTGACCCGATCCGTGACCCAGGGCGGTCAATCCAACGGTAATTTGTATATATGGATTTTATTATGTCCGACTACGCCACCTGTGGAGTGCGGCCAAAGGGGCCGCCGCTGCGGAACAGTCCTCTGAAGCTGGTGGTTTTGCAGCAATGGTATTATTACTCACCACAGGAAGAGTGTAGCTTCAGGGCAGTGTGGGTGGATGATGGTGGTTGTAGTGCAGGGAGTCAGTAATGAACACAGAGTCCGTGTGATGCAGTCCCAATATCTTTACTCACAGTTGTTGCAGTCCAGATTACAGGTACCAGAGCAATCTCACCCGTCGTGCTGTGCGTACTCAGTGAGGGGCTCAGTCCACCCCCAGATAGCTCCGGAGTACTTAGCAGGACCCCCTTCTGTGTGTCCTTTCTCTGGCCTTCTCCCTGCACCTCACACCCAGTGACACTTCTATCCGGTATCCTCGGGCCTTGGCGGGCGACTTGTGTTCTGTCCCCTGGGTCCTATGTGGCTACCTTCTTAGTGAGACTGGTGTGGACTTTTGCCTGCAGTACATGAAATGCTGCAGCCTCCGGTTTCTAGTTGAGCCTTGCTGTTTCTCCTCTAGTTGAGGGACCGCTTCCCCTTATCTGGCCTGACCCCTCTACCTCCTGGTAGCAGCGGGAGTACGGGTGGCCTTCTGCACAGCCCGTAGCCCTAGGGTCCCGTCGGTTCCTGGAGCCTTCCTGCTCCCACTCCTCTCTTCCCTCCTTCAGTCCTGGGCCTCCCAGGCTAGGCCCGCCTCCGGAGCAGAGCTCATGCTAAGCCTCTGCTCCTGTCACTTTTCCTCCTCTGACTGGCTTGCTCTTTCTAAGATGGCTTCCTATTTATACTCTCCCTGTCATGTGCTCCCCTAAGCTGCTCCCCTAAGCACCCACTACATAGGACCCTCCCACCAGCTAGGGACCTGGGACTGTGCTCTCCCTTAGGATCAATCTCGCCCTACCCCCAGTGTGGGTATGTGTTGGATGCAGGTGTTAGGGTCCCGAGCCATACGCTTTCCTTACCTGAGGGTGAGATACCACACCTCTGGGTGAGATGCAGTAACTCTGTGGCGACTGAACCCTCAGGGGCGCCACACACCCTTCTGCACAGTTTTGAAATGGCGACGAAGATGTTTAGTGCCGACGATGATGCCATTATCAGCATGACTATTCCGGTGATTTACATGCTGGAGCACACATTAAACAGAATTCAGAGTCAGGTGGTGGGAGAAGAGGAGGTGGAGGAAGTAGAGGAGGAGTCGTATGCGGAAGGGATAACATCTCCAAGGTCCAGACGGTTGGCAGCACCAAGGCGGCAGGCATGGGAGGGTGGGGGAGAGGGATTAACCAGGGCGCATGGTAGCAGCCAAACTGTTGAGGAAGGTGCAGGAGCCGATGAAGAAGTGGAGGATGAACTTGCGATGGGCATGGAAGACTCATCAGATGAGGGAGACCTTGATCACATTTCTGTTGTGCGAGGTTGGGGGGAGAGGGCAGAGGAAGGAAGCATGATTCTTACCTCGCTACCAACACAACAAGGACTTGGTCCTCCTGGATGCGCAAGACACATGAGTGCCTTCTTGCTGCACTACCTGCAACATGACCCTCAGATTGCAGAATTCAAAGTAATCCCGACTACTGGGTTGCCACACTCTTAGATCCCCGGTACAAAAGTAAATTTGCCGAAATAATTCCTGCCGTAAAAAGGGATTGACGCATGCAGGAGTATCTGCAGACGCTGTTGCAGAATCTTACATGTGCTTTTCCACAAAACACCAGTGGTGCACGAAGTGAATCTCACAGTTCTAACTTGCCAACCGTGGGACTGTCGAGTCTTCATCACTCAAACCGTAACAGTAACACAGTATCTGCTGGTAACAGCAATTTTGTGGAATCGTTTCACCACTTTTTTAGACCAGCCTTTGCAAGGCCACAGGAGACAAGAAGTCTGACACATAGTCAACGCCTAGAGAGGATGGTGCAGGAGTATCTCCAAGTGAACATCGAAGCCATGACTGTGTCACTGGACCCTTGCTCATTTTGGTATTCCAATCTGGAAAAATGGCCGGAGCTCGCCACTCACGCCTTGGAGATCTTGTCATGCCCTGCAGCCAGTGTTCTCTCTGAACGTGTGTTCAGCGCTGCAGATGGTGTGCTGACAGATAAGCGCACGCGGCTGTCCACTGAGAATGTAGACAGACTCACGTTCATAAAGATGAACAAATCATGGATTTGCAAGGACATTTCTACCCCTGTGTCATCCTTGGGAGACTAAAAGCTTGGGGATTTGGTAATATCACCTCACCAACCGTTTTAAGCAACTGTGGGGCAATTGATGCCACTTAACCCTAGAACGCATGACCATAAAAATCTACACTTTCATATACCTGGGGACTTTTAGGCCCGTGTGCAAATAACATGGAATAACTCAAACTCAAATGACAAACAACTATATACATGAAGAATACCTAGAGTTTCAAAATTCTAACTAAAGTAATCTTGCAGAAAATAGAAAACAATTACTGCGAGGCCCCAGGTATGCGTTCTAGGGTTAAGTGGTGTCTGTGCCACAATTTTGGGAAAAAATGGAGACCCTTTTTGGAGTCCCCTTGTTGTGTCTTACGTGACGTTGGCATCGTTAATTCCAGGTGGGTTGGGTCGCTCCCCCCCCCTTTTAACTGTAAGAAACTACATACACTATGGCTTGGGGTAACACAGATGGTTGAGTCTGAAGAGCTGTTTACTCAGAGGTCTGCTCCAAATCTTCAGTGTCTGCTAGTCAGCGTAGAATTTTTAACTGCATCTAGCCTAGGCAATACTTTGGGCGTAGTAGCCCAGCTGCGAAGCAAGCTGCACTGCCTGTGTATCCAATAAGAATTTTTAAATGCATCTAGCCTAGGCAGACTGTGGGGACCCCCAACCAAACCCAAATGCTCAGCCCCCCTACCGCCCCCCTTTCCTTGACAATACAATAATGTAACTCTTACAACTGGATGGGTGAGGATCGGTCACAGCTTTATTAACTCTTTATACTCATTCCATTAGAAAGGCATTTTATTTCTAATTAATTCAGCTTGTTGCAGCATGCCCTGGGTCTCCACTCCGGCAACTTGGCCAACAAGTGTAACTCTCCAACATGTCCTTTCTATTTCCAGGCCACGGAGGATCCTGCGTACTCGTATGCAGGACTCTGACCCCCACCCATCACTCTTAACGCTTGTTCCACTCCGTCCTGGAGTCCTGACAGGAATATGTCCAGTCCAATATCCATTAAGTGAACACCGTCGGGCCGTATGAGGCCTGCTTTATCTCCTTCCAGTTGTCAGTGTCGTACCACTACACCGCCTGTGTCTCTTCTAAATTTTGCCATCTGAATATTTATTACCCGCCTTGTCCGTTCGATGGCCGTGATGTCTCGCGCACCTTGCCATACCGCTATCGGCACAATCTCTGACCATACTATAGCTAGTTTTGTGAAAAATTCTCTGAAGCGCTCAGTTTCTAGTTTCATTATTGCCATTAGTTATGCGCTCTTGTGATGACCTAGGTTGTTTCCCCCGGCCTGTATAACTAAGACGACCGGACATCTTGCCTCTCTCCCTACCTTGATTACCTCCATTAGTACCTGTGGCCATAGCAGGCCTCTAATACCTCTCCAGTTGAAATATGTGTTATGAAACTCTAATTTCCTCCCGCCTGGGGGGACTTTCACCCTTTTTTCTGCCCAATATATATACGAGTGGCCTATCACCCACACTGTTGGCTTAGTGTCACCTGTAAAAGAAACAAACCACGTTAGGATAACAAGTCCGGTCTTATGTATCTTGCCAAACACGTGGATCGCTATCTCCCTATCCTCTGAACTTCCGTTTCTGACAGTCCTGCTCTTGCTGCTTCCGTGGCCGCGCCTATGCGGAATGAGTGTGTCCCGTAATCTTTGGGGTGGTTCCCTGCCGATGTTATGCATTTATTAAATATAGCTTGGAACTGGTATCTTGATAATGGCGTTCCATCAATGTGTGATAGGAAGAAATTACTGTGTGATCTGATGGTTAGATATGTTTTTACTATTGTTACCCGACTCAGTGTACCGTTTGTGGGTTGTAGAAGTACCCAAGTGCCCCTGCCCGCTGGAACCGTTTTCGATTTGTGTATGCGTAGACGTATTGCATTATTGGCTATGACTACGTCCTGGTGTAATAAGCGGCCACTGGTGGTAATTTTGGATTGAGGGACTAATTCGCTTATGCATAGCGCCCCGAAGAAGGCGATCACAAATGCAGTAGACGTAGTGTTGCTTCAAATTGTGAGTGTCATGTTAATGGTGTTAGGGATATGATGTGAGAAATCAGTTTTAGTGACACGGGACGGGACGTCTACATTCCTGACTTGGCTGACCCCTTTTCCACCCTTTTATGGATTGTCTGATGATGAATCTTTGTCACATCTCCCCAATTCAGTAGTTGGAAGTGAAATGCTACTCCGGTCAGACACCGCTGCGCTGACGCCCCTGATATGCCCCTCATCATTAGCTGGTGGAGAAATTCTATGGTGACTTGTGATCTGGCTTGTTCACATTGGTCAACCCGTCTGCCTGCTACTAGTCGTGTCCATTCTTCCCATGCCTTACCGTATGCTTGCCACATCGACGGGGCAACTGACGCTCTGATTAATGGCATCAACTATTCGCCACTAGATCCCATAGGGAAGGTGGGCAACTGTTGCCCGATGGGTGGGCGTTGTGTAAGAGCTCTGTGAAAATCTGCTAATTGAATTGTTATAAAGCGTTAGCAGCAGCTTTAGACAACTCAACATAGTGGCTAGCGCAGACCCATACATTGTGTTTTAGGCACAGGAATGCTAGCCTGGGTAGTAGGCCTAACACTGGGAGAGACGATGAGGCCATCTTATTAATGCAGTGCGTTAGGCTGGTGTTTTTTGTTATGAAGCGTATATTTTTGTAAGCCAGGCGCGCGCCCCATATTTCTATTGCTACCACTATTGGGAAGAAAGATTATTTTCAGGGCTAGATGCAGCTAAAAATTATTATTAATTTAAAAGCTGGTGGAGCTTGGTATAGATGGCCTAATACAATGAGTACCGCACACTGATACAAGCCCAAATATTTTTTCAGAGGTAGATGCAGATAAAAATTATAATGAATTTGCAACCTGATGGAGGTCAGTATAGATGGACTAATAGAACAAGTCCCACACACTGCTAGAAGCCCAAATATTTTTTCAGAGCTAGATGCAGAAAAAAAATGTAATGAATTTGCAACCTGATGGAGGTCAGTATAGATGGCCTAATACAATGAGTCCCACACACTGCTAGAAGGCCAAATATTTTTTCAGAGGTAGATACAGATAAAAATTATAATGAATTTGCAACCTGATGGAGGTCAGTATAGATGGACTAATAGAACAAGTCCCACACACAGTTAGAAGCCCAAATATTTTTTCAGAGGTAGATGCAGATAAAAATTATAATGAATTTGCAACCTGATGGAGGTCAGTATAGATGGACTAATAGAACAGGTCCCACACACTGCTAGAAGCCCAAATATTTTTTTAGAGCTAGATGCCGAAAAAAAATATAATGAATTTGCAACCTGATGGAGGTCAGTATAGATGGACTAATAGACCAAGTCCCACACACTGCTAGAAGCCGAAATATTTTTTCAGAGCTAGATGCATAAAAAAATTATATTCAATTTGCAACCTGATGGAGGTCAGTATAGATGGACCAATAGAACAAGCCCCACACAGCTACAAGCCCAAATATTTTTTCAGAGGTAGATGCAGAAAAAAATTATATTCAGTTTGCAACCTGATGGAGGTCAGTATAGATGGACTAATAGACCAAGTCCCACACACTGCTAGAAGCCCAAACATTTTTTCAGAGCTAGATGCAGATAAAAATTATTTTGAATTTGCAACCTGATGGAGGTCAGTATAGATGGACTAATAGAACAAGTCCCACACACTGCTAGAAGGCCAAATATTTTTTCAGAGCTAGATGCAGAAAAAAATTATATTCAATTTGCAACCTGATGGAGGTCAGTATAGATGGACTAATAGAACAAGTCCCACACACTGCTAGAAGGCCAAATATTTTTTCAGAGCTAGATGCAGAAAAAAATTATATTCAATTTGCAACCTGATGGAGGTCAGTATAGATGGACCAATAGAACAAGCCCCACACAGCTACAAGCCCAAATATTTTTTCAGAGGTAGATGCAGAAAAAAATTATATTCAGTTTGCAACCTGATGGAGGTCAGTATAGATGGACTAATAAACCAAGTCCCACACACTGCTAGAAGCCCAAATATTTTTTCAGAGCTAGATGCAGATAAAAATTATTTTGAATTTGCAACCTGATGGAGGTCAGTATAGATGGACTAATAGAACAAGTCCCACACACTGCTAGAAGGCCAAATATTTTTTCAGAGATAGATGCAGAAAAAAATTATATTCAATTTGCAACCTGATGGAGGTCAGTATAGATGGACTAATAGAACAAGTCCCACACACTGCTAGAAGCCCAAATATTTTTTCAGAGGTAGATGCAGAAAAAAATGATATTCAGTTTGCAACCTGATGGAGGTCAGTATAGATGGACTAATAGAACAAGTCCCACACACTGCTAGAAGGCCAAATATTTTTTCAGAGCTAGATGCAGATAAAAATTATATTCAATTTTCAACCTGATGGAGGTCAGTATAGATGGACTAATAGAACAAGTCCCACACACTGCTAGAAGGCCAAACATTTTTTCAGAGCTAGATGCAGATAAAAATTATATTCAATTTGCAACCTGATGGAGGTCAGTATAGATGGACTAATAGAACAAGTCCGACACACTGCTAGAAGCCCAAATATTTTTTCAGAGGTAGATGTAGAAAAAAATTATATTCAGTTTGCAACCTGATGGAGGTCAGTATAGATGGACTAATAGAACAAGTCCCACACACTGCTAGAAGGCCAAATATTTTTTCAGAACTAGATGCAGAAAAAAATTATATTCAATTTGCAACCTTATTGAGGTCAGTATAGATGGACTAATAGAATGATGCTATGCCCAAAAGGTTTTACTTCACTAGGTGCAGTAAAAAAATTGGTATTCTATACACAGGTGGTGTATCTTGCAACACAGATAGGCTACTCCACTGACTAACACACTCTGCAATAGGCCAAAAAGGATTAGCTTTGCTAGATTCAGCCAAATGCTGTGAAAAAAACTTGCACAGCACTGGCACAGACCTGCCTGGCAAAAACTGATAGGAAGTGATGTAACCTAGCCCTGAAAAGGACTGCAATTACAATTAGTCTTTACTCCCACAACCTATCTATTTAAAAGCACAGACCTGCCTGATAAAAGTCGTAGGAAAAGCTGTAACCTAGTTCTTAAAAGGACTGCAATCACAACTATTCCCTACTCCCAAGCTATCTGTAGATTTGTGCGAAAATTGGCTTGAAATTAACAAGGTATAGCGCACTCAGCAACAGCGGTGCCGTCTAACACGCAGCTGCAGCAGTGAGAAAATGGTGGCGACGGGGAAAATGGCTGGGTCTTATAGGGCAAGGACATGTGACATACACTGCCAATGACACATGCCCTTGCTGGTGTGAAAAAAAGCAGTTCGCTCCGTGTGTGCGCTGCTGATAGGCTGACAGATTGCACCTCCCCACTGTAAATGCGGGAAAGAGAAAAAAAAAATGGAGATCTTCATTATTCCTGCAGAGATCCATCCACTGCCCCTCCCCCCGCCCCGCTGTACACTCAAACTGCGTATTAACATTAATTTTCATCATTACTGAGAAAAAATCCAGTTATGATTTTGGTGCACGAACAGTTATCGAACATAACCTCGAACAGCCGAATTTTTTTCAAATCGTTCGTGTTCGCCGAACGGCTCGAACACCGCCCAAAACAGCTCGAATTTGAGATTGGCAAACAGTTCGAGTCGAGCAACGCTCATCTCTAGTCTTTTTATTACACTGCGACCTCCACCACTCTTTCAAGGCTCATTGATATTGTCTTTTTAATCCACTGAGACCTCCACCACTCTTCAAAGGGGCATTTAAACCGTCTTGTTAAGCTATTGTGACCTCCACATCTCTTCCACGGGGCATTGATATTGTCTTTTTATTTAACTGTAACCTCCACCACTGTTCCAAGGGGCATTGATATTGTCTTTTTATTCCACTGTAACCTCCATCACTCTTCCAAGGGGCATTGATATTGTCTTTTTATTCCACTGTAACCTCCATCACTCTTCCAAGTGGCAATGATATTGTCTTTTTAATCCACTGCGACCTCCACCACTCTTCCAAGGGGCATTAAAACCGTATTGTTAAGTTACTGTGACCTCCACGTCTCTTCCAAGTTGCATTAAAACCGTCAATTGAAACCACTCTGAACTCCACAGCTCTTGCAAGAGGCATTGATAATGACTTTTTACTCCACTGTAAGCAACAGCTCTCTTTCAAGGAGCATTGATATTGTCTTTTTAATCCACTGCGACCTCCACCACTCTTCCATGAGGCATTAAAACAGTCTTGTTAAGCTACTGTGATGTCCACATCTCTTCCAAGGGGCATTAAAACCGTCTGGTTAAATGACTCTGAACTCCACAGCTCTTCCAATGGGCATTGATATTGTTGTTTTATTCCACTGTAAACTCCACCATTCTTCCAAGGGGTATTGATATTGTCTTTTTAATGCACTGCGACCTCCACCACTCTTCCAAGGGGCATTAAAACCATCTGGTTAAACCACTCTGAACTCCATAGCTCTTTCAAGAGGCATTGATATTGTCTTTTTATTTCACTGTAACCTCCACCACTCTTTCAAGGGGCATTGATATTGTCTTTTTATTCCACTGCGACCTCCACCACTCTTCCAAGGGGCATTAAAACTGTGTTGCTAAGCTACTGTGACCTCCTCGTGTCTTCCACGGGGCATTGATATTGTCTTTTTAATCCACTGTGACCCCCACCACTTTTCCAAGGGGCATTAAAACCATCTTGTTAATCTACTGTGACCTCCACGTCTCTTCCAAGGGGCAATAAAACCATCTGGTTAAACCACTCTGAACTCCACAGCTCTTCCAAGGGGCATTGGTATTGTCTTTTTATTCCACTCTAACCTCCACCACTCTTTTAAGGGGCATTGACATTGTCTTTTTATTCCACTGCAACCTCCATCATTATTCCAAGAGGCATTGATATTGTCTTTTTATTCCACTGTCACCTCCACCACTCTTCCAAGGGGCAATGATATTGTCTTTTTAATCCACCGCGGCCTCCACCTCTTTTCCAAGGGGCATTAAAAACGTCTTTTTAAGCTACTGTGACCTCCACGTCACTTCCAATGGTCATTAAAACCATCTGGTTAAACCACTCTGAACTCCACAGCTCTTCCAAGGGGCATTGGTATTGTCTTTTTATTCAACTCTAACCTCCACCACTCTTCCAAGGGGCATTGACATTGTCTTTTTATTCCACTTCGACCTCCACCATTCTTCCAAGGGGCATTAAAACTGTCTTGTTATACTATAGTGACCTCCACATCTCTTCTACGGGGCATTGATATTGTCTTTAAATTCCACTGTAACCTTTACCACTCTACCTAGGGGCATTGATATTGTATTTTTAATCCACTGCGACCTCCACCACTCTTCCAAAGGGCATTGATATTGTCTTTTTAATCCACTGCGACCTCAACCACTCCTCCAAAGGGCATTAAAACCATCTTGTTAAGCTACTGTGACCTCCACGTCTCTTCCATGGGGCATTGATATTGTCTTTTTATCCCACTGCGACCTCCACCACTCTTCCTCGGGGCATTGATATTGTCTTTTTAATCCACTGCAACCTCCACCACTCCTCCATGTGGCATTAAAACCATCTTGTTAAGCTACTGTGACCTCCACGTCTCTTCCAAGGGGCATTAAAACCATATGGTTAAACCAATCTGAACTCCACAGATCTTCCAAGGGGCATTGATATTGTCTTTTTATTCCACTGTATCCTCCACCACTTTTCCAAGGGGCTTTGATATTGTCTTTTTATTCCACTGCGACCTCCACCACTTTTCCAAGGGGCATTAAAACCGTCTTGGTAAGCTACTGTGACCTCCATGTCTCTTCCACAGGGCATTGATATTGTCTTTTTATTCCACTGGAACCTCCAACACTCTTCCAAGGTGCATTGATATTGTCTTTTTATCCCACTGAGACTTCAGCGACTCCTTCAAGAAGCATTGACATTGTCTTTTTAATGCACTTCGACCTCCACCACTCTTCCAAGGGGCATTAAAACAGTCTTGTTAAGCTACTGTGACCTCCACGTCTCTTCCAAGGGGCATTAAAAGCGTCAACTTAAACGACTCTCAACTCCACAGCTCTTGTAAGGGGCTTTGATATTGTTTTTTATTCCACTGTAACCTCCAGCACTTTTCCAAGGGGCATTGATATTGTCTTTTTATTCCACTGCGACTTTCACCTCTCTTCCAAGGGACATTAAAACCGTCTTGTTAAGCTACTGTGACATCCGCGTCTCTTTCACAGGGCATTGATATTGGCTTTTTATTACACTGTAAACTCCACCACTCTTCCAAGGGGCATTGATATTGTCTTTTTATTCCACTGCCACCTCCACCACTCTTCCAAGGGGCATTAATATTGTATTTTTAATCCACTGCGACCTCCACCACTTTTCCAAGGGGCATTAAAAACGTCTTTTTAAGCTACTGTGACCTCCACGTCACTTCCAATGGGCATTAAAACCGTGTAGTATAACTACTCTGAACTCCACTGCTCTTCCAAGGGGCATTGATATTGACTTTTTAATCCACTGTTACCTCCACCACTCTTCCAAGGGGCATTGATATTGTTTTTTTATTGCACTGCGACCTCCACTACTCTTCCAAGGGGCATTGATATTGTCTTTTTATTCCACTGCGACCTCCACCACTCTTCTAAGGGGCATTTATATTGTCTTTCTAATCAACTGCGACCTCAACCACTCTTCCAAGGGCCATTAAAACCGTGTTGTTAAGTTACTTTGACCTCCACGTCAATTCCACGCGGCATTAAAAAAGTCAATTTATACCACTCTGAAATCCACAGCTCTTCCAAGGGGCATTGGTATTGTCTTTTATTCCACTTTAACCTCCACCACTCTTCCAAGGGGCATTAAAACTGTCTTGTTAAGCTGCTGTAACCTCCATGTCTATTCCACTGGGCATTGATTTTGTCTTTTTATTCCAATGTAACCTCCCCCACTCTTCTAAGGGGCAGTGATATTGTCTTTTTAAACCACTGTGACCTCCAACACTCTTCCAAGAGGCATTAAAACCATCTTATTAAGCTACTATGACCTCCTCGTCTCTTCCAAGGCTCTTTAAAGCCGTCTTCTTAAGCTACTGTGACCTCCATGTCTCTTCCAAGGGGCATTAAAACCGTCAATTTAAACCACTCTGTACTCCACAGCTCTAGCAAGAGGCATTGATATTGTCGTTTTATTCCACTGTAACCTCCACCACTCTTCCAAGAGGCATTAAAACAGTCTTGTTAAGCTACTGTGACCTCCACATCTCTTCCAAGGGGCATTAAAACCATCTGGTTAAACCACTCTGAACTCCACAGCTTTTCCAAGGGGCATTGATATTGTCTTTTTAATCCCCTGCGACCTCCATCACTCTTCCAAGAAGCATTAAAACCGTTTTGTTTAGCTACTCTGACCTCCACGTCTATTCCACGGTGCCTTAAAACCTTCTGGTTAAAACCCTGTGAACTCCACATCTCTTCCAAGGGGCATTGATATTGTCTTTTTATTGTTCTGTAAACTCCACCAATCTTCCAAGGGGCATTGATATTGTCTTTTTATTTTACTGCGACCTCCATCACTCTTCCAAGGGTCATTGATATTGTCTTTTGATTCCACTGTAAACTCCACCACTCTTCCAAGGGGCATTGATATTGTCTATTTATTCCAATGCGACCTCCACATCTCTTCCAAGGGGAATTTATATTGTCTTTTTATTCCACTGCGACCTCCACCACTCTTCTAAGGGGCATTGATATTGTCTTTTTAATCCACTGCGACCTCCAGCACTCTTCCAAGGGGCATTAAAACAGTCTTGATAAGCTACTGTGACCTCCTCGTCTCTTCCAAGGGGCATTAAACCATCTGGTTAAACCACTCTGTACTCCACAGCTCTTCCAAGAGGCATTGATATTGTCTTTTTATTCTACTGTAACCTCCACCACTCTTCCAAGGGGCATTGATATTGTCTCTGTTTTCCACTGCGACCTCCACCACTATTCCAAGGGGCATTGATATTGTCTTTTTATTCCACTGCGACCTCCACCACTCTGCCAAGGGGCATTAAAACCGTCTTGTTTAGCTACTGTGACCTCCACGTCTTTTCCACAGGGCATTGTTATTGTCTTTTTATTCCACTGCGACCTCCATCACTCTGCCAAGGGGCATTAAAACAGTCTTGTTAATCTATTGTGACCTCCACGTCTCTTTCACAGCGCATTGTTATTGTCTTTTTATTCCACTGCAACCTTCACCACACTTCCAAGGGGCATTGATATTGTCTTTTTATTCCACTACGACCTCCACCACCCTTCCAAGGTTCATTGATATTGTCTTTTTAATCCACTGCGACCTCCACCACTCTTCCAAGGGGCATTAAAACCGTCTTGTTAAGCTACTGTGACCTCCACGTCTCTTCCAAGGGGCACTAAAACCATTTGGTTAAACCACTCTGTACTCCACGGCTCTTCCAAAGGGCATTAAAACCGTCTAGTTAAACCGCTCTGAGCTCCACAGCTCTTCCAAGGGGCATTGACAATGTCTTTTTATTCCATTGTAACCTTCTGCACTCTTCCAAGTGCATTGATATTGTCTTTTTATTCCTCTGCGACGTCCACGACTCTTCCAAGGGGCATTAAAAACGTCTTGTTAAGGTACTGTGACCTCCAAGTTTCTTACACAGGGCATTGATATTGTCTTTTTATTCCACTGTAACCTCCACCACTCTTCCAAGGGGCATTGATATTGTCATTTATTCCACTGTAACCTCCACCACTGTTCTAAGGAGCATTAAAACCGTCTTGTTAAGCTGCTGTGACCTCCACGTCTATTCCACAGGGCATTGTTATTGTCTTTTTATTCCACTGCGACCTCCACCACTCTGCCGAGGGGCATTAAAACCGTCTTGTTAAGCTAATGTGATGTCCACATCTATTCCACGGGGCATTGATATTGTCTTTTTATTCCACTGTAACCTCCACCACTCTTCCAAGAGGCATTGATATTGTCTTTTTATTCCACTGCGACCTCCACCACTCTTCCAAGGTTCATTGATATTGTCTTTTTAATCCACTACGACCTCCACCACTCTTTCAAGGGGCATTAAAACCGTCTTGTTAAGCTACTGTGACCACCATGTCTCTTCCAAGGGGCACTAAAACCGTTTGGTTAAACCACTCTGTACTCCACAGCTCTTCAAAGGGGCATTGATATTGTCTTTTTAATTCACTGTAACTTCCACCACTCCTTCAAGGGGCATTGATATTGTACTTTTATTCCACTGTGACCTCCTCCACTCTTCCAAGGGACATTAAAACCGTCTTGTTAAGCTACTGTGACCTCCAAGTCTCTTCCAAGGGGCATTAAAACCGTCTGGTTAAACTGCTCTGAGCTCCACAGCTCTTCCAAGGGGCATTGGCAATGTCTTTTTATTCCATTGTAATCTTCTGCACTCTTCCAAGTCCATTGATATTGTCTTTTACTCCTCTGCGACGTCCACGACTCTTCCAAGGGGCATTAAAACCGTCTTGTTAAGCTACTGTGACCTCCAAGTTTCTTACACAGGGCATCTATATTGTCTTTTTATTTCACTGTAACCTCCACCACTCTTCCAAGGGGCATTGATATTGTCTTTTAAATCCACTGCGACCTCCATCACTCTTCCAAGAAGCATTGAAACCGTCTTGTTAAGCTACTGTGATCTCCACGTTTATTCCACGGTGCATTAAAACTTTCTGGTTAAACCACTGTGAACTCCACAGCTCTTCCAAGGGGCATTGATATTGTCTTTTTGTTCCACTGTGACCTCAACGTCTCTTCCAAGGGGCATTGATATTGTCTTTTTATTTAATTGGAACCTCCACCACTCTTCCAAGGGGGCATTGATATTGTCTTTTTATTCCACTGTAACCTCCACCATTCTTCCAAGGGACATTGATATTGTATTTTTATTCCACTGTAAACTCCACCACTCTTCCAAGGGGCATTGATATTGTCTTTTTATTCCACTGTAACCTCCACCACTCTTCCAAGGGACATTGATATTGTCTTTTTACTCCACTGCGACCTCTATCACTCCTCCAAGTGGCTTTAAAACAGTCTTGATAAGCTTCTGTGACCTTCACGTCCCTTCCATGGGGCATTGATATTGTCTTTTTATTCCAATGCGACCTCCACATCTCTTCCAAGGGGAATTGATATTGTCTTTCTATTCCACTGCGACCTCCACCACTCTTCTAAGGGGCATTGATATTGTCTTTTTAATCCACTGCGACCTCCACCACTCTTCCAAGGGGCATTAAAACAGCCTTGATAAGCTACTGTGACCTCCTCGTCTCTTCCAAGGGGCATTAAACCGCATGGTTAAACCACTCTGAACTCCACAGCTCTTCCAAGAGGCATTGATACTGTCTTTTTTTTCAACTGTAACCTCCACCACTCTTCCAAGGGGCATTGATATTGTCTTTTTTTTCCACTGTGACCTCCACCACTCTTACAAGGGGATTTGATAGTCTTTTTAATCCACTGCGACCTCCACCACTCTTCCAAGGGGCATTAAAACCGTCTTGTTAAGCTACTGTGACCTCCACGTCCCTTCCATGGGGCATTGATATTGTCTTTTTATTCCACTGCGACCTCCACCACTCTTCCAAGGGGCATTGATATTGTCTATTTATTCCACTACGACCTTCACCCCTCTTCCAAGGAACATTGATATTGTCTTTTTTTTCCACTGTAACCTCCACCACTCTTCTAAGGGGCATTGATATTTTCTTTTTATTCCACTGCGACCTCCACCACTCTTCCAAGGGGCATCGATAATGTCTTTTTAATCCACTGCGACCTCCACCACTCTTCCAAGGGGCATTAAAACCATCTTGTTAAGCTACTGTGACCTCCACGTCTCTTCCAAGGGGCATTAAAACCGTCAATTTAAACGACTCTGAACTCCACAGCTCTTGCAAAAGGCATTGATATTGTCTTTTTATTCCACTGTTACCTCCACCACTCTTCCAAGGGGCATTGATTTTGTCTTTTTAATCTACTGCGACCTCCATCTCTCTTCCAAGAAGCATTAAAACCATCTTGTTTAGCTACTGTGTCCTCCACGTCTATTCCACTGTGCCTTAAAACCTTCTGGTTAAACCACTGTGAACTCCTCAGCTCTTCCAAGGGGCATGGATATTGTCTTTTTATTCCAATGTAACCTCCACCACTCATCCTAGGGGCAATGATATTGTCTTTTTATTTTACTACGACCTCCACCACTCTTCCAAGGGGCATTAATATTGTCTTTTTATTCCACTGCGACCTCCACGTCTCTTCCAAGGGTCATTGATATTGTCTTTTTATTCCACTGTAACCTCCACTACTCTTCCAAGGGGCATTGATATTGTTTTTTAATTCCACTGTAACCTCCACCACTCTTCCAAGGGGCATTGATTTTGTCTTTTTAATCCACTGCGACCTCCATCACTCTTCCAAGAATCATTAAAACCGTCTTGTTTAGCTACTGTGACCTCCACGTCTATTCCACGGTGTATTAAAACCTTCTGGTTAAACCACTGTGAACTCCTCAGCTCTTCCAAGGGGCATGGATATTGTCTTTTTATTCCACTGTAACCTCCACCACTCATCCTAGGGGCATTGATATTGTCTTTTTATTTTACTGCGACCTCCACCACTCTTCCAAGGGGAATTAATATTGTCTTTTTATTCCACTGCGACCTCCACCACTTTTCCAAGGGTCATTGATATTGTCTTTTTATTCCACTGTAACCTCCAATACTCTTCCAAGGGGCATTGATATTGTCTTTTTATTCCACTGCGACCTCCACCTCTCTGCCAAGGGGCATTAGAACCATCTTGTTAAGGTACTGTGTCCTCCAAGTCTCTTCCACGAGGCATTGATATTGTCTTTTTATTCCAGTGCGACCTCCACATCTCTTCCAAGGGGAATTAATATTGTCTTTTTATTCCACTGCGACCTCCACCACTCTACTAAGGTTCATTGATATTGTCTTTTTAATCCACTGTGACCTCCACGTCTCTTCCAAGGGGCATTAAACCGTATTGTTAAACCACTCTGTACTCCACTCTTTTTATTCCACTGTAACCTCCACCACTCATCCTAGGGGCATTGATATTGTCTTTTTATTTTACTGCGACCTCCACCACTCTTCCAAGGGGAATTAATATTGTCTTTTTATTCCACTGTGACCTCCACCACTTTTCCAAGAGGCATTGATATTGTCTTTTTTTTCGACTGTAACCTCCAACACTCTTCCAAGGGGCATTGATATTGTCTCTGTTTTCCACTGCGAACTCCACCACTCTTCCAATGGGCATTAAAACCGTCTTGTTATGCTACTGTGACCTCCACGTCCCTTCCACGGGGCATTGATATTGTCTTTTTATTCCATTGCGACATCCACCACTCTTCCAAGGGGCATTAAAACCGTCTTGTTAAACTGCTCTGAGCTCCACAGCTCTTCCAAGGGGCATTGACTATGTCTTTTTATTCCATTGTAACCTTCTGCACTCTTCCAAGTGCATTGATATTGTCTTTTTATTCCTCTGTGATGTCCACGACTCTTCCAAGGGGCATTAAAACCATCTTGTTAAGCTACTGTGACCTCCAAGTTTCTTACACAGGGCATTGATATTGTCTTTTTATTCCACTGTAACCTCCACCACTCTTCCAAGGGGCATTGATATTGTCTTTTTATTCCACTGTAACCTCCACCAATATTCCAAGGGGCATTGATATTGTCTTTTTATTCCACTGCGACCTCCACCACTCTTCTATGGGGCATTGATATTGTCTTTTAAATCCACAACGATCTCCACCACTCTTCCAAGGGGCATTAAAACAGTCTTGATAAGCTACTGTGACCTCCACGTCTCTTCCAAGGGGCATTTAACCATCTGGTTAAACCACTCTGTACTCCACAGCTCTTCGAAGAGGCATTCATATTGTCTTTTTATTCGACTGTAACCTCCACCACTCTTCCAAGGGGTATTGATATTATCTCTGTTTTCCACTGCGACCTCCACCACTCTTCCAAGGGGCATTGATATTGTCTTTTTATTCCAATGCGACCTCCACCACTCTGCCAAGGCGCATTAAAACCGTCTTGTTTAGCTACTGTGACCTACACGTCTTTTCCACAGGGCATTGTAATTGTCTTTTTATTCCACTGCGACCTCCACCACACTGCCAAGGGGCATTAAAACAGTCTTGTTAACCTACTGTGACCTCCACGTCTCTTTCACAGGGCATTGTTATTGTCTTTTTATTCCACTGCGACCTCCACCACTCTTCCAATTGGCATTGATATTGTCTTTTTATTCCACTGCGACCTCCACCACCCTTCCAAGGTTCATTGATATTTTCTTTTTAATCCACTGCAACCTCCACCACTCTTCCAAGGGGCAATAAAACTGTCTTGTTAAGCTACTGTGACTTCCACGTCTCTTCCAAGGGGCACTAAAACCACTTGGTTAAACCACCCTGTTCTCCACAGTTCTTCCAAGCGGCATTAATTTTGTCTTTTTATTTCACTGTAACTTCCACCACTCTTTCAAGGGGCATTGATATTGTATTTTAATTCCACTGTGATCTCCACCACTCTTCCATGGGGCATTAAAACTTCTTGTTAAGCTACTGTGACCTCCAAGTCTCTTCCAAGGGGCATTGACAAAGTCTTTTTATTCCATTGTAACCTTCTGCACTCTTCCAAGTGCATTGATATTGTCTTTTTATTCCTCTGCGATGTCCACGACTCTTCCAAGGGGCATTAAAACCGTCTTGTTAAGCTACTGTGACCTCCAAGTTTCTTACACAGGGCATTGATATTGTCTTTTTATTCCACTGTAACCTCCACCACTCTTCCAAGGGGCATTGATATTGTCTTCTATTCCACTGTAACCTCCACCACTGTTCTAAGGGGCATTAAAACCGTCTTGTTAAGCTACTGTGACCTCCACGTCTTTTCCACAGGGCATTGTTATTGTCTGTTTATTCCACTGCGACCTCCTCCACTCTGCCGAGGGCATTAACACCGTCTTGTTAAGCTACTGTGATGTCCACATCTCTTCCACGTGGCATTGATATTGTGTTTTTATTCCACTGTAACCTCCACCACTTTTCCAAGGGGCATTGATATTGTATTTTTATTCCACTGCGACCTCCACCACTCTACCAAGGTTCATAGATGTTGTCTTTTTAATCCACTTCGACCTCCACCACTCTTTCAAGGGGCATTAAAACAGTCTTGTTAAGCTACTGTGACCTCCACGTCTCTTCCAAGGGGCACTAAAACCGTTTGGTTAAACCACTCTGTACTCCACAGCTCTTCCAAGGGGCATTGATATTGTCTTTTTATTTCACTGTAACTTCCACCACTCTTTCAAGGGGCATTGATATTGTGTTTTTATTCCACTGTAACCTCCACCACTCTTCCAAGGTTCATTGATATTGTCTTTTTAATCCACTGCGACCTCCACCACTCTTCCAAGGGGCATTAAAACCATCTTGTTAAGCTACTGTGACCTCCACGTCTCTTCCAAGGGGCACTCAAACCGTTTGGTTAAGCCACTCTGTACTCCACAGCTCTTCCAAGGGGCATTGATATTGTCTTTTTATTTCACTGTCACTTCCACCACTCTTTCAAGCGGCATTGATATTGTATTTTTATTCCACTGTGACCTCCACCTCTCTTCCAAGGGGCATTAAAACCGTCTTGTTAAGCTACTGTGACCTCCAAGTCTCTCCCAAGGGGCATTAAAACCGTCTGGTTAAACCGCTCTGAGCACCACAGCGCTTCCAAGGGGCATTTACAATGTCTTTTTATTCCATTGTAACGTTCTGCACTCTTCCAAGTGCATTGATATTGTCTTTTTATTCCTCTGCGACGTCCACGACTCTTCCATGGGGCATTAAAACCGCATTGTTAAGCTACTGTGACCTCCAAGTTTCTTACACAGGGTATTGATATTGTCTTTTTATTCCACTGTAACCTCCACCACTCTTCCGAGGGGCATTGATATTGTCTTTTTAATCCACTGCGACCTCCCTCACTCTTCCAAGAAGCATTGAAACTGTCTTGTTAAGCTACTGTGACCTCCACGTCTCTTCCACAGGGCATTGTTATTGTCTTTTTATTCCACTGCGACCTCCACCACTCTGCCAAGCGGCATTAAAACCGTCTTGTTAAGCTACTGTGATGTCCACGTTTCTTCCAAGAGGCATTGATATTGTCTTTTTATTCCACTGCAACCTCCACCACTCTTCCAAGGTTCATTGATATTGTCTTTTTAATCCACCGCGACCTCCACCACTCTTCCAAGGGGCATTAAAACCGTCTCGTTAAGCTACTGTGACCTCCACGTCTCTTCCAAGGGGCACGAAAACCGTTTGGTTAAACCACTCTTTACTCCACAGCTCTTCCAAGGGGCATTGATATTGTCTTTTTATTTCACTATAACTTCCACCACTCCTTCAAGGGGCATTGATATTGTATTTTTATTCCTCTGTGACCTCCACCACTCTTCCAAGGGGCATTAAAACAGTCTTGTTAAGCTACTGTGACCTCCACGTCTCTTCCAAGGGGCACTAAAACCGTTTGGTTAAACCACAATGTACTCCACAGCTCTTCCAAGGGGCATTGATATTGTCTTTTTATTTCACTGTAACTTCCACCAATCTTTCAAGGGGCAGTGATATTGTATTTTTATTCCACTGTGACCTCCACCACTCTTCCAAGGGGCATTAAAACAGTCTTGTAAAGCTACTGTGACCTCCACGTCTCTTCCAAGGGGCATTAAAACCGTCTGGTTAAACCGCTCTGAGCTCCACAGCACTTCCAAGGGGCATTTACAATGTCTTTTTATTCCATTGTAACCTTCTGCTCTCTTCCAAGTGCATTGATATTGTCTTTTTATTCCTCTGGGACGTCCACGACTCTTCCAAGGGGCATTAAAACCGTCTTGTTAAGCTACTGTGACCTCCAAGTTTCTTACACAGGGCATTGATATTGTCTTTTTATTCCACTGTAACCTCCATCACTCTTCCAAGGGGCATTGATATTATCTTTTTAATCCACTGCAACCTCCACCACTCTTACAAGGTTCATTGAAATTGTCTTTTTAATCCACTGCGACCTCCACCACTCTTCTAAGGGGCATTAAAACCGTCTTGTTAAGCTACTGTGACCTTCACGTCTCTTCCAAGGGGCACGAAAACGGTTTGGTTAAACCACTCTGTACTCCACAGCTCTTCCAAGGGGCATTGATATTGTCTTTTTATTTCACTGTAACTTCCACCACTCCTTCAAAGGGCATTGATATTGTATTTGTATTCCACTGTGACCTCCACCAGTCTTCCAAGGGGCATTAAAACAGTCTTGTTAATCTACTGTGACCTCCAAGTCTCTTCCAAGAAGCATTGAAACCATCTTGTTAAGCTACTGTGACCTCCACGTCTCTTCCACAGGGCATTGTTATTGTCTTTTTATTCCACTGCGACCTCCACCACTCTGACAAGCGGCATTAAAACCGTCTTGTTAAGCTACTGTGATGTCCACGTCTCTTCCAAGAGGCATTGATATTGTCTTTTTATTCCACTGCAACCTCCACCACTCTTCCAAGGTTCATTGGTATTGTATTTTTAATCCACTGCGACCTCCACCACTCTTACAAGGGGCATTAAAACCGTCTTGTTAAGCTACTGTAACATCCACGTCTCTTCCAAGGGGCACGAAAACCGTTTGGTTAAACCACTCTTTACTCCACAGCTCTTCCAAGGGGCATTGATATTGTCTTTTTATTTCACTATAACTTCCACCACTCCTTCAAGGGGCATTGATATTGTATTTTTATTCCTCTGTGACCTCCACCACTCTTCCAAGGGGCATTAAAACAGTCTTGTTAAGCTACTGTGACCTCCACGTCTCTTCCAAGGGGCACTAAAACCGTTTGGTTAAACCACAATGTACTCCACAGCTCTTCCAAGGGGCATTGATATTGTCTTTTTATTTCACTGTAACTTTCACCACTCTTTCAAGGGGCATTGATATTGTATTTTTATTCCACTGTGACCTCCACCACTCTTCCAAGGGGCATTAAAACCATCTTGTAAAGCTACTGTGACCTCCAAGTCTCTTCCAAGGGGCATTAAAACCGTCTGGTTAAACCGCTCTGAGCTCCACAGCACTTCCAAGGGGCATTTACAATGTCTTTTTATTCCATTGTAACCTTCTGCTCTCTTCCAAGTGCATTGATACTGTCTTTTTATTCCTCTGCGACGTCCACGACTCTTCCAAGGGGCATTAAAACCGTCTTGTTAAGCTACTGTGACCTCCAAGTTTCTTACACAGGACATTGATATTGTCTTTTTATTCCACTGTAACCTCCATCACTCTTCCAAGGGGCATGGATATTGTCTTTTTAATCCACTGTGACCTCCACCACTGTTCCAAGGTTCATTGAAATTGTCTTTTTAATCCACTGCGACCTCCACCACTCTTCTAAGGGGCATTAAAACCGTCTTGTTAAGCTACTGTGACCTCCACGTCTCTTCCAAGGGGCACGAAAACCGTTTGGTTAAACCACTCTGTACTCCACAGCTCTTCCAAGGGGCATTGATATTGTCTTTTTATTTCACTGTAACTTCCACCACTCCTTCAAAGGGCATTGATATTGTATTTTTATTCCACTGTGACCTCCACCACTCTTCCAAGGGGCATTAAAACAGTCTTGTTAATCTACTGTGACCTCCAAGTCTCTTCCAAGAAGCATTGAAACCGTCTTCTTAAGCTACTGTGACCTCCACGTCTCTTCCACAGGGCATTGTTATTGTCTTTTTATTCCACTGCGACCTCCACCACTCTTCTAAGGGGCATTAAAACCGTCTTGTTAAGCTACTGTGACCTCCACGTTTCTTCCAAGGGGCACGAAAACCGTTTGGTTAAACCACTCTGTACTCCACAGCTCTTCCAAGGGGCATTGATATTGTCTTTTTATTTCACTGTAACTTCCACCACTCCTTCAAAGGGCATTGATATTGTATTTTTATTCCACTTTGACCTCCACTAGTCTTCCAAGGGGCATTAAAACAGTCTTGTTAATCTACTGTGACCTCCAAGTCTCTTCCAAGGGGCATTAAAACCGTCTTGTTAAACCGCTTTGAGCTCCAAAGCACTTCCAAGGGGCATTGACAATTTCTTTTTATTCCATTGTAACCTTCTGCACTCTTCCAAGTGCATTGATATTGTCTTTTTATTCCTCTGCGACGTCCACGACTCTTCCAAGGGGCATTAAAACCGTCTTGTTAAGCTACAGTGACCTCCAAGTTTCTTACCCAGGGCATTGATATTGTCTTTTTATTCCACTGTAACCTCCACCACTGTTCCAATGGGCATTGATATTGTCTTTTTAATCCACTGCGACCTCCATCACTCTTCCAAGAAGCATTGAAACCGTCTTGATAAGCTACTGTGACCTCCACGACTATTCCACGGTGCATTAAAACTTTCTGGTTAAACCACTGTGAACTCCACAGCTCTTCCAAGGGGCATTGATATTGTCTTTTTATTCCACTCTAACCTCCACCACTCTTCCAAGGGGCATTGATATTGTCTCTTTATTTTACTGCGACCTCCACCACTCTTCCAAGGGGCATTAATATTGTCTTTTTGTTCCACTCTGACCTCCACGTCTCTTCCAAGGGGCATTGATATTGTCTTTTTATTTAATTGGAACCTCCACCACTCTTCCAAGGTGCATTGATATTGTCTTTTTATTCCACTGTAACCTCCACCATTCTTCCAAGGGACATTGATATTGTCTTTTTATTCCACTGTAACCTCCACCACTCTTCCAAGGGGCATTGATATTGTCTTTTTATTCCACTGTAACCTCCACCACTCATCCAAGGGGCATTGATATTGTCTTTTTAATCCACTGCGACCTCCACCACTCCTCCAAGAGGCTTTTAAACAGTCTTGATAAGCTTCTGTGACCTTCACGTCTCTTTCAAGGGGCATTAAAACCGCATGGTTAAACCACTCTGAACTCCACAGCTCTTCCAAGAGGCATTGATATTGTCTTTTTTTTCTACTGTAACCTCCACCACTCTTCCAAGGGGCATTGATATTGTCTTTGTTTTCCACTGCGACCTCCACCACTCTTCAAAGGGGATTTGACAGTCTTTTCAATCCACTGCGACCTCCACCACTCTTCCAAGGGGCATTAAAACCGTCTTGTTAAGCTACTGTGACCTCCACGTCCCTTCCACAGGGCATTGATATTGTCTTTTTATTCCACTGCGACCTCCACCACTCTTCCAAGGGGCATTGATATTGTCGTTTTAATCCACTGCGACCTCCACCACTGTTCCAAGGGACATTGATATTGTCTTTTTATTCCTCTGCGACCTTCACGTCTCTTCCAAGTAACATTGATATTGTCTTATTTTTCCACTGTAACCTCCACCACTCTTCTAAGGGGCATTGATATTTTCTTTTTATTCCACTGCGACCTCCACCACTCTTCCAAGGGGCATCGATAATGTCTTTTTAATCCACTGAGACCTCCACCACTCTTCCAAGGGGCATTAAAATCGTCTTGTTAAGCAACTGTGACCTCCATGTCTCTTCCACAGGGCATTGATATTGTCTTTTTATTCCACTGTAACCTCCACCACTTTTCCTATGGGAATTGATATTGTCTTTTTATTATTACTATTATTATTATTATTATTATCTATTATTATAGCGCCATTTATTCCATGGCGCTTTACATGTGATAGGGATATACAGAACAAATTCATTTACATAATCTTAACAAAATGAGTCAGCGACTGGTACAGGACGAGCGAGGACCCTGCCCGCGAGGGCTCACATTCTAGAAGGGATGGGTGAGGATACATTAGGTGAGGGTAGAGCTGGTCGTGCTGCGGTGGTTACTGCAGGTTGTAGGCTTGTCGGAAGAGGTGGGTCTTCAGGTTTCTTTTGAAGGTTTCCACTGTCGGTGAGAATCTGATGTGTTGGGGTAGAGAGTTCCAGAGTAGGGGGGATGCACGGGAGAAATCTTGTATACGATTGTGGGAGGAGGAGATAAAAGGGGAGTAGAGAAGGAGGTCTTGTGAGGATCGGAAGTTGCGTGCAGGTAAGTACCGGGAGACTAGGTCACAGATGTATGGGGGATACAGGCTGTGGATGGCTTTGTATGCCATGGTTAGAGTTTTGAACTGGATTCTCTGGGCAATGGGGAGCCATTGAAGAGATTGACAGAGAGGAGAGGCCGGGAAATTATGGGGGGACAGGTGAATTAGTCGAGCAGCAGAGTTTAGGATAAAACCGTCTTGATAAGCTACTGTGACCTCCAAGTCCCTTCCAAGGGGCATTAAAACCGTCTGGTTAAACCTCTCTAAGCTCCACAGCTATTCCAAGGGGCATTGACAATGTCTTTTTATTCCATTATAACCTTCTGCACTCTTCCAAGTGCATTGATATTGTCTTTTTATTCCTCTGCGACGTCCACGACTCTTCCAAGGGGCATTAAAATCGTTTTGTTAAGCTACTGTGACCTCCAAGTTTCTTACACAGGGCATTGATATTGTCTTTTTATTCCACTGTAACCTCCACCACTCTTCCAAGGGAAATTGATATTGTCTTTTTATTCCACTTTAACCTCCACCAATCTTCCAAGGGGCATTGATATTGTCTTTTTATTCCACTGCGACCTCCACCACTCTTCTAAGGGGCATTGATATTGTCTTTTAAATCCACAACGATCTCCACCCCTCTTCCAAGGGGCATTAAAACAGTCTTGTTAAGCTACTTTGACCTTCTCGTCTCTTCCAAGGGGCATTAAAGCCGTCTGGTTAAACACTCTGAACTCCACAACTCTTACAAGAGGCATTGATATTGTCTTTTTATTCGACTGTAGCATCCTCCACTCTTCCAAGTGGCATTGATATTGACTTTTTATTCCACTGCGACCTCCACCACTCTTCCAAGGGGCATTGATATTGTCTTTTTAATCACCTGCGACCTCCACCTCTCTTCCAAGGGCCTTTAAAACCATATTGTGAAGCTACTGTGACCTCAACGTCCCTACCAAGGGGCATTGATATTGTCTTTTTAATCCACTGCAACCTCCACCACTCTTTCAAGGGGCATTGATATTGTCTTTTTATTCCACTGTGACCTCCACGTCTCTAACAAGGGGCATTAAAACCGTCAATTTAAACCACTCTGAACTCCACAGCTCTTCCAAGGAGCACTGGTATTGTCTTTTTATTCCACTCTAACCTCCACCACTCTTCCAAGGGGCATTGACATTGTCTATGTATTCCACTGCGACCTCCACCACTCTTCCAAGGGGCATTAAGACCATATTGTTAAGCTACAGTGACCTCCATAACTCTTCCATGGGGCATTGATATTGTCTTTTTATTCCACTGTAACCTCCACCACTCTTCCAAGGGGCATTGATTTTGTCTTTTTATTCCACTGCGAACTCTACCACTCTTACAATGGGCTTTGATATTGTCTTTTTAATCCACTGCCACCTCCACCACTCTTCCAAGGGGCATTGATTTTGATTTTTATTCCACTGCGACCTCTACCACTCTTCCAATGGGCATTGATATTGTCTTTTTAATCCACTGCAACCTCCACCAGTCTTCCAAGGGGCATTAAAGCAGTCTTGTTAAGCTACTGTCACGTCCATGTCTATTCCATGGGGCATTGATATTGTCTTTTTATTCCACTGTAACCTCCACCACTCTTCCCAGTGGCATTGACACTGTCTTTTTATGCCACTGCGACTTCCACCTCTCTTCTAAGGTTCATTGATATTGTCTTTTTAATCCACTGCGGCGTCCACTACTCTTCCAACGGGCATTAAAGCAGTCTTGTTAAGCTACTGTGACCTCCACGTCTCTTCCAAGGGGCATTAAAACCGTCTGGTTAAACCACTCTGAACTCCACAGCTCTACCAAGGGGCATTGATATTGTCTTTTTATTCCACTGTAACCTCCACCACTCTTCCAATGGGCATTGTTATTGTCTTTTTAATCCCCTGCAACCTCCACCACTCTTCCAAGGGGCATTAAAACGGTCTTGTTAAGCTACTGTGACCTCCACGTCCCTTCCACGGGGCATTGATATTGTCTTTTTATTCCACTGCGACCTCCACCACTCTTCCAAGGGGCATTGATATTGTCTTTTTAATCCACTGCGAACTCCACCACTCTTCCAAGGGGCATTAAAACCGTCTTGTTATGCTACTGTGACGTCGACTTCTCTTCCAAGGGGCATTAAAACCAACTGGTTAAACCACTCTGAACTCAACAGCTCTTCCAAGGGGCATTTGTATTGTCTTTTTATTCCACTCTAACCTCCACCACCCTTCCAAGGGGCATTAAAACCATATTGTTAAGCTACAGTGACCTCCACATCTCTTCCACGGGGCATTGATATTGTCTTTTTATTCCACTGCGACCTCCACCACTCTTCCAAGGGGAATTCATATTGTCTTTTTAATCCACTGCGACCTCCACCATACTTCCAAGGGGCATTAAAATCGTCTTGTTAAGCTACTGTCACCTCCACGTCCCTTCCAAGGGGCATTAAAACCGTCAATTTAAACCACTCTGAACTCCACAGCTCTTGCAAGGGGCATTGATATTGTCTTTTTATTCCAATGTAACCTCCACCACTCTTCCAAGGGGCACTGATATTGTCTTTTTATTCCACTGCAACTGCCACCTCTCTTCCAAGGGGCATTAAAACAGTCTTTTTAAGCTACTGTGACCTCCACTTCTCTTTCACGCGGCATTGATATTGTCTTTTTATTCCACTGTGACCTCCATCACTCTTCCAAGGGGCATTGATATTGTCTTTTTATTCCACTGGGACCTTCACCACACTTCCAAGGGGCATGAAAACCATATTGTTAAGCTACTGTGACCTCCACGTCTCTTCCAAGGTGCATTAAAACCGTCAATTTAAACCACTCTGAACTCCACAGCTCTTGCAAGAGGCATTGATATTATCTTTTTACTCCACTGTAACCTACAGCACTCTTTCAAGGTGCATTAATATTGTCTTTTTATTTCACTACGACTTCCATCACTCTCCCAAGGTGCATTAAAAACATCTTGTTTAGCTACTGTAACGTCCATGGCTATTCCAAGGGGCATTGATATTGTCTTTTTATTCCACTGTATCCTCCACCACTCTTCCAAGGGGTATTGATATTGTCTTCTTATTCCACTGCGACTTCCACCTCTCTTCTAAGGGGCTTTGATATTGTCTTTTTAATCCACTGCGACCTCCACCACTCTTCCAAGAGGCATTAAAACAGTCTTGTTAAGCTACTGTGACCTCCACATCTCTTCCAAGGGGCATTAAAACAGTCTGGTTAAACCACTCTGAACTCCACAGCTCTTCCTAGGGGCATTGATATTGTCTTTTTTTTCCAATGTAATCTCCACCATTCTTCCAAGCGGTATTGATATTGTCTTTTTAATGCACTGCGACCTCCACCACTCTTCCACGAGGCATTAAAGCCATCTGGTTAAACCACTGTGAACTCCATAGCTCTTTCAAGAGGCATTGATATTGTCTTTTTATTTCACTGTAACCTCCACCACTCTTTCAAGGGGCATTGATATTGTCTTTTTATTCCACTGCGACCTCCACCACTCTTCCAAGGGGCATTAAAACTGTCTTGTTAAGCTACTGTGACCTCCACGTGTCTTCCACGGGGCATTGATATTGTCTTTTTAATCCACTGTGACCTCCACCACTTTTTCAAGGGGCATTAGAACTGTCTTGTTAATCTACTGTGACCTCCACATCTCTTCCAAGGAGCTATAAAACCATCTGGTTAAACCACTCTGAACTCCACAGCTCTTCCAAGGGGCATTGATATTGTCTTTTTATTCCAATGTAACCTCCACCACTCTTCCAAGGGGCACTGATATTGTCTTTTTATTCCACTGCAACTACCACCTCTCTTCCAAGGGGCATTAAAACAATATTTTTAAGCTACTGTGACCTCCACTTCTCTTTCACGCGGCATTGATATTGTCTTTTTATTCCACTGTGACCTCCACCACTCTTCCAAGGGGCATTGATATTGTCTTTTTATTCCACTGGGACCTTCACCACACTTCCAAGGGGCATTAAAACAGTATTGTTATGCTACTGTGACCTCCACGTCTCTTCCAAGGTGCATTAAAACCGTCAATTTAAACCACTCTGAACTCCACAGCTCTTGCAAGAGGCATTGATATTGTCTTTTTACTCCACTGTAACCTACAGCACTCTTTCAAGGTGCATTAATATTGTCTTTTTATTCCACTACGACTTCCATCACTCTCCCAAGGTGCATTAAAAACATCTTGTTTAGCTACTGTAACGTCCATGGCTATTCCAAGGGGCATTGATATTGTCTTTTTATTCCACTGTATCCTCCACCACTCTTCCAAGGGGTATTGATATTGTCTTCTTATTCCACTGCGACTTCCACCTCTCTTCTAAGGGGCTTTGATATCGTCTTTTTAATCCACTGCGACCTCCACCACTCTTCCAAGAGGCATTGAAACAGTCTTGTTAAGCTACTGTAACCTCCACATCTCTTCCAAGGGGCATTAAAACAGTCTGGTTAAACCACTCTGAACTCCACAGCTCTTCCAAGGGGCATTGATATTGTCTTTTTATTCCAATGTAACCTCCACCATTCTTCCAAGGGGTATTGATATTGTCTTTTTAATGCACTGCGACCTCCACCACTCTTCCACGGGGCATTAAAGCCATCTGGTTAAACCACTGTGAACTCCATAGCTCTTTCAAGAGGCATTGATATTGTCTTTTTATTTCACTGTAACCTCCACCACTCTTTCAAGGGGCATTGATATTGTCTTTTTATTCCAGTGCGACCTCCACCACTCTTCCAAGGGGCATTAAAACTGTCTTGTTAAGCTACTGTGACCTCCACATGTCTTCCACGGGGCATTGATATTGTCTTTTTAATCCACTGTGACCTCCACCACTTTTTCAAGGGGCATTAGAACTGTCTTGTTAATCTACTGTGACCTCCACGTCTCTTCCAAGGGGCAATAAAACCATCTGGTTAATCCACTCTGAACTCCACAGCTCTTCCAAGGGGCATTGGTATTGTCTTCTTATTCCACTCTAACCTTCACCACTCTTCCAAGGGGCATTGACATTGTCTTTTTATTCCACTGCGACCTCCATCATTCTTCCAAGGGGCATTGATATTTTCTTTTTATTCCACTGCCACCTTCACCACTCTTCCAAGGGGCATTGGTATTGTCTTTTTAATCCACTGCAACCTCCACCACTTTTCCTAGGTGCATTAAAAACGTCTTTTAAGCTACTGCGACCTCCAGGTCACTTCCAATGGGCATTGAAACCGTCTGGTTAAACCACTCTGAACCCCACAGCTCTTCCAAGGGGCATTGGTATTGTCTTTTTATTCCACTCTTACCTCCACCACTCTTCCAACGGGCATTAAACTGTCTTGTTAAGCTGCTGTAACCTCCATGTACATTCCACGGGGCATTGATGTTGTCTTTTTATTCCAATGTAACCTCCACCACTCTTCTACGGGGCAGTGATATTGTCTTTTTAAATCATGCGACCTCCACCACTCTTCCAAGAGGCATTAAACACATCTTATTAAGCTACTATGACCTCCACGTCTCTTCCAAGGGGCATTAAAACAGTCTGGTTAAATCACTCTGAATTCCACAGCTCATCAAAGGGGCATATGATATTGTCTTTTTATTCCACTGCGACCTCCATCATTCTTGCAAGGGGCATTGATTTTGTCTTTTTATTCTACTGCCACCTCCACCACTCTTCCAAGTGGCATTGACATTGTCTTTTTATTCCACTGCGACTTCCACCTCTCTTCTAACGGGCATTGATATTGTCTTTTTATTCCACTGTAACCTCCACCACTTTTCCTATGGGAATTGATATTGTCTTTTTATTATTTTTATTATTATTTATTATTATTATAGCGCCATTTATTCCATGGCGCTTTACATGTGATAGGGATATACATAACAAATGCATTTACATAATCTTAACAAAACGAGTCAGCGACTGGTACAGGAGGAGCGAGGACCCTGCCTACGAGGTCTCACATTCTAGAAGGGATGGGTGAGGATACATTAGGTGAGGGTAGAGCTGGTCGTGCAGCGGTGGTTACTGCAGGTTGTAGGCTTGTCGGAAGAGGTGGGTCTTCAGGTTTCTTTTGAAGGTTTCCACGGTCAGCGAGAGTCTGATGTGTTGGGGTAGAGAGTTCCAGAGTACGGGGGATGCACGGGAGAAATCTTGTATACGATTGTGGGAGGAGGAGATAAGAGGGGAGTAGAGAAGGAGATCTTGTGAGGATCGGCGGTTGCGTGCAGGTAAGTACCGGGAGACTAGGTCACAGATGTATGGGAGAGACAGGTTGTGGATGGCTTTGTATGCCATGGTTAGAGTTTTGAACTGGATTCTCTGGGCAATGGGGAGCCAGTGAAGAGATTGACAGAGAGGAGAGGCCGGGGAATAGCGGGGGAACAGGTGAATTAGTCGAGCAGCAGAGTTTAAGATTGATTGGAGAGGCGCAAGAGTGTTGTAAGGGAGGCCACGGAGCAGGAGGTTGCAGTAGTCGAGGCGGGATATGATGAGGGCATGCACTAGTGTTTTTGCAGAGTCTTTGCTGAGGAATGCACGGATCTAGGAGATGTTTTTGAGTTGGAGTCGGCAGGAAGTGGAAAGAGCTTGGATATATGGCTTGAAGGAGAGATCAGAGTCCAGGGTTACTCCAAGGCAGCGAGCTTGTGGGACTGGGGAGAGTGAACAGCCATTGACGTTGATGGCTAGGTCATATGGGGGATGTGAATGAGAGGGTGGAAAGATGATGAACTCTGTTTTATCCATGTTGAGTTTTAGAAATCTGTCAGAGAAGAAGGGATGACATGGTGGACAGACATTGTGGGATTTTGTTTGTAGGGAGGAGATATCGGGTCCAGAGAGGTAGATCTGTGTGTCGTCAGCATAGAGGTGATATTGAAAACCGTGAGACTCTATGAGCTGTCCCAGGCCAAAGGTGTAGATGGAGAAGAGCAGAGGTCCTAGAACTGAACCTTGGGGGACACCGACAGAAAGAGGGCGAGAGGAGGAGGTGGTGCGTGAGTGGGAGACGCTGAATGTCCTGTCTGTTAAGTATGAGGAGATCCAAGATAGAGCCAAGTCCGTGATGCCAAGAGATGAGAAAATCTGGAGTAAGAGGGAATGGTCCACTGTTTCAAAGGCAGATGACAGGTCCAGTAGGAGGAGGATGGAGTAGTGTCACTTGGATTTGGCATTTAGTAGGTCGTTGGTGGCTATGGTCAGGGCAGTTTCAGTCGAGTGATGCGGTCGGAAGCCAGATTGCAGGCGGTCGAAGAGGTTGCTGGAGGAGAGGTGGGAGGACAGTTCAAGGTGGACATTTTGTTCTAGTAGTTTTGAGGCAAAGGGGAGGAGTGATATGGGGCAGTAGCTAGTCAGAGAGGAAGGGTCAAGGGAGGGATTTTTGAGGATGGGTGTGATTGCGGCATGTTTGAAACATGAGGGGAAGACACTGGTTGTTAGTGACAGATTGAAGAGGTGGGTTAGGGTTGGGATGAAGACTGTGGTAAGGTTAGTGATGAGGTGGGATGGGATTGGGTCAAGTTCGCAGGTGGTGAGGTGTGATTTGGAGAGTAAAGAGGAGACTTGACCTTCTGTAATGGTGGAGAAGTGGGGTTTGGAGCAGGAGGGTTGAATAGATATGAGGAGGGGTTGTGTGGACTTTAGGCAAAAGTTTTGTCTGATGGTGTCAATCTTCTGTTTGAAGAATGAGGCAAAGTCGTCGGCTGAGATGAGAGAAGAGGGAGGAGGTGCTGGGGGACGAAGGAGAGAGTTGAAAGTGTTAAATAGCTGTTTAGGGTTGTGAGATAGGGAGGATATGAGAGATGGGAAGTAGGTTTGTTTTGCTGTATTGAGTGCGGACTTGAAATTAGTGAGGGATTGCTTGAATGCGATGTAGTGCTCGATGGAGTGAGACCTTTTCCATCTCCGCTCCGCAACCCTGGAGGCCCGGCGCAGTTCTTTAGTAAGTTTAGTGTGCCAGGATTGCCTGTTGAATGTGCGAGATGTGGTGTGTGTGAGAGGGGCGATCGAGTCTAGAGCTGCAGCTATTGTGGTGCTATATGAAGCAGCAGCAACGTCTGCATCGTGTAAGGAATTTATGTCTGTAAGAGGGAGGAGGGATTCAGAGAGTGAGTGTAAGTCAAGGTGTTTGAGATTGATGCCCCGGGGAGGAGAGAGAAGAGAATGTAAGTAGGCTGTGATCAGAGAGAGGGAGAGATGAGTTAGAGAGCTTAGATAGGGAACAGAGGCGGGTGAAGATGAGGTCCAGTGAGTAGCCATCTTTGTGGGTGGGTGTGGAAGACCATTGAGTGAGTCCGAAGGAGGAAGTGAGAGATAGGAACTTAGAGACAGACGAGTGGGAAGTGTTAATGGGGATGTTGAAGTCACCCATTATGATAGTGGGGATGTCAGTGGAGAGGAAGTGAAGCAGCCAGGTGGTGAAGTGGTCTAAGAAGGTGGTGGCTTGCCCTGGGGGTCGCAAAACGATGGCCAGTTGGAGGATGGAGGGGAAATAGATGCGCACACTGTGCACCTCAAAAGAGGGGAGTGTAACGGAGGGTGGCAGTGGGATTTGGGTGAAAGCGCAGTGTTCTGATAGGAGAAAACCTATGCCTCCGCCATGTTTGCCGTTGGGGCGGGGGGTGTGGGAAAGGTGGAATCCGCCATATGAAAGTACAGCTGGGGAGGCTGTGTCAGAGGGGGTGAGCGAGGTTTCATTGATGGCGAGGAAGGAAAGTTTGTTTGTAATGAAAAGATCGTGGATGAAGGAAAGTTTGTTGCAGACAGAGCGAGTGTTCCATAGAGCTCCTGTTAGAGCAACTAAGGGAGTGGGGATTGGTTGGATGGGTATGAGGTTAGAAGGGTTGCGACAGTTTGTGGAAGGTTGTGGATAGGAGGAAGAAGTAACTGTGGGGATATGGCAAGGAGGACCAGGATTTGGAGAGATATCTCCAGCAGTGAGGGGGAGCAGAGAAAGTGTTAGCAAGTGGGAGCAAGAGAGAGCATGAGGTGGCTGTCTGTGTTTGGAGATCCAGGATTGAATGTTTAGGAATAATTTGGAGGAGGAGGTGAGATGAATGGGGAGGATGGAGGGAGAGATGAAGAGTTTCTTACTAGGTGTAGGGATTTGAGGGGTTACTAGAAAGTGGAGGACTATAGAGGAAAAAGTGAGAGCTAACAGAAACATAGTTAAAAGAGAGTAAGTGGTCAAAGTGTTGGTTACCTGACTCCTGCCCTGACTAACTGCCTCTGAAATAACTGCCACTTATCTCCGAAGCCACTTTGCACAAGAAGCTTCTAAATATATAGGGCACATTAAACTATCAGATGAAGGGCATTGTGGGAGCTGCATATGGCTAAATTAGCAGCTGGTTGTCTCACCAGGAGATGGCTGGGTGATCAAACACAGAGCTAGGACTCTAGTCTCTGCAGTTTAGCACCTCTAAAAATCAGATAAGATCTATAGTGGGGAAGGGACAGACATATGTGGGTAATGAATGGAGTGGGACAGATAAAGCAGAGAAGTTATGCAGATCATGTACAGGTGAGGTGAATCAGCAAAGCAGAGCATTAGATTACAGCAGACACAGCAAGCAGAGAAGTTATGAAGAGCATGTACCAGTGAGGTGAATCAGCAAAGCAGAGCATTAGATTACAGCAGACACAGCAAGCAGAGAAGTTATGCAGAGCATGCACTAGTGAGGTGAATCAGCAAAGCAGAGCATTAGATTACAGCAGACACAGCAAGCAGAGAAGTATTGCAGAGCATGTACCAGTGAGGTTATTCCACTGCGACCTCCACCCCTCTTCCAAGGGGCACTGATATTGTCTCTTTATTCCACTGCGACCTCCGCCACTCTTCCAAAGCGCATTGATATTGTCTTTTATTCCACTGTAACCTCCACCACTGTTCTAAGGGGTATTAAAACCATCTTGTTAAGCTACTGTGATCTCCACGTCTCTTCCACAGGCCATTGTTATTGTCTTTTTATTCCACTGTGACCTCCACCACTCTGCCAAGGGGCATTAAATCCGTCTTGTTAAGCTACTGTGATGTCCATGTCTCTTCCACTTGGCATTGATATTGTCTTTTTATTCCACTGTAACCTCCACTACTCTTCCAAGGGGCATTGATATTGTCTTTTTATTCCACTGCGACCTCCACCACTCTTCCAAGGTTCATTGATATTGTCTTTTTAATCCACTGCGACCTCCACCACTCTTCCAAGGGGCATTAAAACCGTCTTGTTAAGCTAATGTGACCTCCACGTCTCTTCCAAGGGGCATTAAAACCGTCAATTTAAACCACTCTGAACTCCACAGCTCTTGCAAGAGGCATTGATATTGTCTTTTTATTTCACTGTAACCTCCACCAATCTTCCAAGGGGCATTGATTTTGTCTTTTTAATCCACTGCGACCTCCATCCCTCTTCCAAGAAGCATTAAAACCGTCTTGTTAAGCTACTGTGACCTCCAAGTCTCTTCCAAGGGGCATTAAATCCGTCTGGTTAAACCGCTCTGAGCTCCACAGCTCTTCCAAGGATTGTTGATATTGTCTTTTTATTCCACTGTGACACTCACCACTCTTCCAAGGGGCATTGATATTGTCTTTTTATTTTACTGCGTCCTCCACCACTCTTCCAAGGGGCACTAATATTGTCTTTTTATTCCACTGCGACCTCCACCACTCTTCCAAGGGTCATTGATATTGTCTTTTTATTCCACTGTAACCTCCACCACTCTTCCAAGGGGCATTGATATTGTCTTTTTAATCCACTGCGACCTCCACCAGTCTTCCAAGGGGCATTGATATTGTCGTTTTAATCCACTGCGATCTCCACCACTCTTCCAAGGGGCATTAAAACCGTCTTGTTATGCTACTGTGACATCGACTTCTCTTCCAAGGGGCATTAAAACCATGTGGTTAAACCACTCTGAACTCCACAGCTCTTCCAAGGGGCATTTGTATTGTCTTTTTATTCCACTCTAACATCCACCACTCTTCCAAGGGGCATTGACATTGTCTTTTTATTCCACTGCGACCTCCACCACTCTTCCAAGGGGCCTTAAAACCATCTTGTTAAGTTACTGTGACCTCCACGTGTCTTCCAAGGAGCGTTAAAACCGTCTGGTTATAACACTCTGAACTCCACTGCTCTTCCAAGGGGCATTATTATTGTCTTTTTATTCCACTGTAACCTCCACCACTCTTCCAAGGGGCATTGATATTGTCTTTTTATTCCACTGCGACCTCCACCACTCTTCCAAGGGGCATTAAAACTGTCTTGTTAAGCTACTGTGACCTCCACGAGTCTTCCATGGGGCATTGATATTGTCTTTTTAATCCACTGTGACCTCCACCACATTTCCAAGGGGCATTAAAACAGTCTTGTTAATCTACTGTAACCTCCACGTCGCTTCCAAGGGGCAATAATACCATCTGGTTAAACCACTCTGAACTCTACAGCTCTTCCAAGGGGCATTGGTATTGTCTTTTTATTCCACTATAACCTCCAACACTCTTCCAAGGGGCATTGACATTGCCTTTTTATTCCACTGCGACCTCCATGATTCTTCCAAGGGGCATTGATATTGTCTTTTTATTTCACTGCCACCTCCACCACTCTTCCAAGGGGCATTGATATTGTCTTTTTAATCCACTGTGACCTCCACCACTTTTCCAAGGGGGATTAAAAACGTCTTTTTAAGCTACTGTGACCTCCACGTCACTTCCAATGGGCATGAAAATCGTCTGGTTAAACCACTCTGAACTCCACAGCTCTTCCAAGGTTCATTGGTATTGTCTTTTTATTCCACTCTAACCTCCACCACTCTTCCAAGGGGCATTGATATTGTCTTTTTATTTCACTGCGACCTCCACTATTCTTCCAAGGGGCATTAAAACTGTCTTGTTAAGCTACAGTTATCTCCACGTCTCTTCCACCGGGCATTGATATTGTCTTTAAATTCCACTGTAACCTCCACTACTCTACCGAGGGGCATTGATATTGTATTTTTATTCCACTGCGACCTCCACCACTCTTCCAAAGGGCATTGATATTGCCTTTTTAATCCACTGCGACCTCCACCACTTTTCCAAAGGGCATTAAAACCATCTTGTTAAGCTACTGTGACCTCCACGTCTCTTATACGGGGCATTGATATTGTCTTTTTATTCCACTGCGACCTCCACCACTCTTCCTCGGGGCATTGATATTGTCTTTTTAATCCACTGCAACCTCCAACACTCTACCATGTGGCATTAAAACCGTTTTGTTAAGCTACTGTGACCTCCACGTCTTTTCCAAGGAGCATTAAAACCGTATGGTTAAACCAATCTGAACTCCACAGATCTTCCAAGGGGCATTGATATTGTCTTTTTATTCCACTGCGATCTCTAACATTCTTCCAAGGGCCATTAAAACCGTGTTGTTAAGCTACTTTGACCTCCACGTCAATTCTACAGGGCATTAAAACCATCAATTTAAACCACTCTATACTCCACAGCTCTTGCAAGGGGCATTGATATTGTCTTTTTATTCCAATGTAACCTCCAGCACTCTTCCAATGGGCATTGATATTGTCTTTTTATTCCACTGCAACTTCCACCTCTCTTCCAAAGGGCTTTAAAACCGTCTTGTAAAGCTACTGTGAACTCCACGTCTCTTTCACGGGGCATTGATATTGTCTTTTTATTCCACTGTAGCCTTCACCACTCTTCCAAGGGGCATTGATATTGTCTTTTTATTCCACTGGGACCTTCACCAGTCTTCCAAGTGGCATTGATATTGTCTTTTTAATCCACTGTGACCTCCACCACT
Organism: Phyllobates terribilis; assembly: GCF_046119375.1. Lineage (NCBI taxonomy): Eukaryota > Metazoa > Chordata > Amphibia > Anura > Dendrobatidae > Phyllobates > Phyllobates terribilis. The sequence goes on from NW_027362775.1 coordinate 27,804,288, forward strand.
CTTCCAAGGGGCATAAAAACCGTATTGTTAAGCTACTGTGACCTCCACGTCTCTTCCAAAGTGCATTAAAACCATCAATTTAAACCACTCTGAACTCCACAGCTCTTGCAAGAGGCATTGATATTGTCTTTTTATTCCACTGTATCCTACAGCACTCTTTCAAGGGGCATTGATATTGTCTTTTTATTACACTACGGCTTCCACCACTCTCCCAAGGTGCATTAAAAACATCTTGTTTAACTACTGTAACGTCCATGTCTATTCCACGGTGCATTGATATTGTCTTTTTATTGCACTGTGACCTCCACCACTCTTCCAAGGGGCATTAAAACCATCTTGTTAAGCTTCTGTGACCTCCAAGTCTCTTCCAAGGGGCATTAAACCACATGTTTAAACCACTCTGAACTCCACAGCTCTTCCAAGAGGCATTGATATTATCTATTTATTCAACTGTAACCTCCACCACTCTACCAAGGGGCATTGACATTGTCTTTTTTTTCCACTGCGACCTCCACCACTCTTCCAAGGGGATTTGATAGTCTTTTTAATCCACTGAGACCTCCACCACTCTTCCAAGGGGTATTAAAACCGTCTTGATAAGCTACTGTGACCTCTACGTCCCTTCCACGGGGCATTGATATTGTCTTTTTATTCCACTGCGACCTCCACCACTCTTCCAAGGGGCATTGATACTGTCTTTTTAATCCACTGCGACCTCCACCACTCTTCCAAGGGACATTGATATTGTCTTTTTATTCCACTGCGACCTTCACCCCTCTTCCAAGGAACATTGATATTGTCTTTTTTTTCCACTCTAACCTCCACCACTCTTCTAAGGGGCATTAATATTTTCTTTTTATTACACTGCGACCTCCACCACTTTTCCAAGGGGCATCGATAATGTCTTTTTAATCCACTGCGACCTCCACCACTCTTCCAAGGGGCATTAAAACCGTCATGTTAAGCTACTGTGACCTCCACTTCTTTTCCAAGGGGCATTAAAACCGTCAATTTAAACCACTCTGAACTCCACAGCTCTTGCAAGAGGCATTGATATTGTCTTTTTATTCCACTGTAACCTCCACCACTCTTCCAAGGGGCATTGATTTTATCTTTTTAATCCACTGCGACCTCCATCTCTCTTCCAAGAAGCATTAAAACCGTAATATTTAGCCACTGTGACCTCCACATCTATTCCACCGTGCCTTAAAATCTTCTGGTTAAACCACTGTGAACTCCACAGCTCTTCCAGGGTGCATTGAAATTGTCTTTTTATTCCACTGTAACTACCACCACTCTTCCAAGGGATATTGATATTGTCTTTTTATTCCACTGTAACCTCCACCACTATTCCAAGGGGCATTGATATTGTCTTTGTATTCCACTGCGACCTCCACCTCTCTTCCAAGGGGCATTAAAACCATCTTGTTAAGCTACTGTGACCTCCAAGTCTCTTCTACGGGGCATTGATATTGTCTTTTAATTCCACAACGATCTCCACCACTCTTCCAAGGGGAATTAAAACAGTCTTGTTAAGCTACTGTGACCTCCTCGTCACTTCCAAGGGTCATTAAAACTGTCTGGTTAAACACTTTGAACTCCACAGCTCTTACAAGAGGCATTGATATTGTCTTTTTATTCGAATGTAACATCCACCACTCTTCCAAGCGGCATTGATATTGTCTTTTTATTCCACTGCGACCTCCACCTCTCTTCCAAGGGGCATTGATATTGTCTTTTTAATCAACTGCGACCTCCAACTCTCTTTCAAGGGGCATTAAAACCATCTTGTGAAGCTACTGTGACCTCCACGTCTCTTCCACTGGGCATTGATATTGTCTTTTCATTCCACTGCGAACTTCACCACTCTTCCAAAGGGCATTGATATTGTATTTTTAATCCACTGCGAATTCCACCACTCTTCCAAGGGGCATTGATATTGTCTTTTTATTCCACTGCGACCTCCACCTCTCTTCCAAGGGGCATTAAAACCATCTTGTTAAGCTACTGTGACCTCCAAGTCTCTTCCACGAGGCATTGATATTGTCTTTTTATTCCACTGCGACCTCCACATCTCTTCCTAGTGGAATGGATATTGTCTTTTCATTTCACTGCGACCTCCACCACTCTTCTAAGGGGCATTGATATTAACTTTTTAATCCACTGCGACCTCCACCACTCTTCCAAGGGGCATTAAAACTGTTTTGATAAGCTACTGTGACCTCCACGTCTCTTCCAAGGGGCATTAAAACCGTCTGGTTAAACCACTCTGAACTCCACAGCTCTTGCAAGATACATTGGTATTGTCTTTTTATTCGACTGTAACCTGCACTACTCTTCCAAGGGGCATTAAAACCGTCATTTTAAACCACTCTGAACTCCACAGCTCTTGCAAGAGGCATTAATACTGTCTTTTTATTCCACTGTAAACTCCACCACTCTTCCAAGGGGCATTGATTTTGTCTTTTTAATCCACTGTGACCTCCATCACTCTTCCAAGAAGCATTAAAACCGTCTTGTTTAGCTACTGTGACCTCCACGTCTATTCCACGGTGCCTAGAAATCTTCTGGTTAAACCACTGTGAACTCCACAGCTCTTCCAAGGGGCATTGATGTTGTCTTTTTATTCCACTGTCTCCTCCACCACTCTGCCAAGGGGCATTGATATTGTCTTTTTATTTTACTGCGACCTCCACCACTCTTCCGAGGGGCATTAATATTGTGTTTTTATTCCACTGCGACCTCCACCACTCTTCCAAGGGTCATTGATATTGTCTTTTTATTCCACTGTAACCTCCACCACTCTTCCAGGGAGCATTGATATTGTCTTTTTATTCCACTGCGACCTCCACCTCTCTTCCAAGGGGCATTAAAACCATCTTGTTAAGCTACTGTGGCCTTCAAGTCTCTTCCACGAGGCATTGATATTGTCTTTTTATTCCACTGCGACCTCCACATCTCTTCCAAGGGGAATTGATATTGTCTTTTTATTCCACTGTGACCTCCACCACACTTCTAAGGGGCATTGATATTGTATTTTTAATCCACTGCGAACTCCACCACTCTTCCAAGGGACATTAGAACACTCTTGATAAGCTACTCTGACCTCCTAGTCACTTCCGTCTGGTTTAACTACTCTGAACTCCACTGCTCTTCCAAGAGGCATTGATATTTTCTTCTTAATGCACTACGACCTCCACCACTCTTCCAAGGGACATTAAAACCATCTGGTTAAACAACTCTGAGCTCCATAGCACTTTCAAGAGGCATTGATATTGTCTTTTTATTTCACTGTAACCTCCACCACTCTTTCAAGGGGCATTGATATTGTCTTTTTATTCCACTGCGACCTCCACCACTCTTCCAAGGGGCATTAAAACTGTCTTGTTAAGCTACTGTGACCTCCACGTGTCTTCCACGGGGCATTGATATTGTCTTTTTAATCCACTGTGACCTCCACCACATTTCCAATGGGCATTAAAACCGTCTTGATAATCTACTGTGACCTCCACGTCTCTTCCAAGGGGCAATAAAACCATCTGGTTAAACCACTCCGAACTCCACAGCTCTTCCAAGGGGCATTGGTATTGTCTTTTTATTCCACTCTAACCTCCACCACTCTTCCTAGCGGCATTGACATTGTCTTTTTATTCTACTGCGACCTCCATCATTCTTCCAAGGGGAATTGATATTGTCTTTTCATACCACTGCGACCTCCACCACTCTTCTAAGGGGCATTGATATTGCCTTTTTAATCCACTGCGACATCCACCACTCTTCCAAGGGGCATTAAAACAGTCTTGATAAGCTATTGTGACCTCCACGTCTCTTCCAAGGGGCATTAAGCCGTCTGGTTAAACCACTCTGAGCTCCACAGCTCTTCCAAGAGGCATTGATATTGTTTTTTTATTCGACTGTATCCTCCACCACTCTTCCAAGGGGCATTAAACCGTCTTGTTAAGCTACTGTGACCTCCACGTCTCTTCCAAGGGGCATTAAAACCGTCAATTTAAACCACTCTGAACTCCACAGCTCTTGCAAGAGGCATTGATATTGTCTTTTTATTCCACTGTAGCCTCCACCACTCTTCCAAGGGGCATTGATTTTGTATTTTTAATCCACTGTGACCTCCATCACTCTTCCAAGAAGCATTAAAACCGTCTTGTTTAGCTACTGTGACCTCCACGTCTATTCCACGGTGCCTTACAACCTTCTGGTTAAACCACTGTGAACTCCACAGCTCTTCCAAGGGGCATTGATGTTGTCTTTTTATTCGACTGTAACCTCCACCAATCTTCCAAGGGGCATTAATATTGACTTTTTATTTTACCGCGACCTCCACCACTCTTCCAAGGGGCATTAATATTGTCTTTTTATTCCAGTGCGACCTCCACCACTCTTCCAAGGGTCATTGATATTGTCTTTTTATTCCACTGTAACCTCCACCACTCTTCCAAGGGACATTGATATTGTCTTTTTATTCCACTGCGACCTCCACCACTCTCCAAGGGGCATTGATATTGTCTTTTTAATCCACTGCGACCTCCACCTCTCTTCCAAGGGGCATTAAAACCATCTTGTTAAGCTACTGTGACCTCCAAGTCTCTTCCACGAGGCATTGATATTGTCTTTTTATTCCACTGTGACCTCCACCACTCTTCTAAGGGGCATTGATATTGTCTTTTTATTCCACTGCGACCTCCACCTCTCTTCCAAGGGGCATTAAAACCATCTTGTTAAGCTACTGCGACCTCCACATCTCTTCCAAGGGGAATTGATATTGTCTTTTTATTCCACTGTGACCTCCACCACTCTTCTAAGGGGCATTGATATTGTCTTTTTAATCCACTGCGACCTACACCACTGTTCCAAGGGGCATTAAAACACTCTTGATAAGCTACTGTGAGCTCCACGTCACTTCCAATGGGCATTAAAATAGTCTGGTTTAACTACTCTGAAATTCACTGCTCTTCCAAGGGGCATTGATTTTGTCTTTTTAATGCACTGCGACCTCCACCACTCTTCCAAGGGACATTAAAACCATGTGGTTAAACAACTCTGAACTCCATAGCTCTTTCAAGAGGCATTGATATTGTCTTTTTATTTCACTGTAATCTCCACCACTCTTTCAAGGGGCATTGATATTGTCTTTTTATTCCACTGCGACCTCCACCACTCTTCCAAGGGGCACTAAAACTGTCTTGTTAAGCTACTGTGACCTCCACGTGTCTTCCACGGGGCATTGATATTGTCTTTTTAATCCACTGTGACCTCCACCACTTTTCCAATGGGCATTAAAACCGTCTTGTTAATCTACTCTGACCTCCACGTCTCTTCCAAGGGGCAATAAAACCATCTGGTTAAACCATTCTGAACTCCACAGCTCTTCCAAGGGGCATTAGTATTGTCTTTTTATTCCACTCTAACCTCCACCACTCTTCCAAGGAGCATTGACATTGTCTTTTTATTCTACTGCGACCTCCATCATTCTTCCAAGGGGAATTAATATTGTCTTTTTATTCCACTGTCACCTCCACCACTCTTCCAAGGGGCATTGATATTTTCTTTTTAATCCACTGTGACCTCCACCACTTTTCCAATGGGCATTAAAACCGTCTTTTTAAGCTACTGTGACCTCCACGTCACTTCCAATGGGCATTAAAACCGTCTGGTTAAACCATTCTGAACTCCACAGCTGTTCCAAGGGGCATTGGTATTGTCTTTTTATTCCACTCTAACCTCCACCACTCTTCCAAGGGGCATTGACATTGTCTTTTTATTCCACTGCGACCTCCACCATTCTTCCAAGGGGCATTAAAACTGTCTTGTTAAGCTACAGTGACCTCCACATCTCTTCCACGGGGCATTGATATTGTCTTTTTATTCCACTGCGACCTCCACCATTCTTACAAGGGGCATTAAAACAGTCTTGTTAAGCTACTGTGACCTCCACGTCTCTTCCAAGATGCATTAAAACCGTCTGGTTAAACCACTCTGAACCCACAACTCTTCCGAGGGGTCATTGATATTGTCTTTTTATTCCACTGTAACCTCCACCACTCTTCCAAGGGGCATTGATTTTGTCTTTTTATTCCTCTGCGACCTCCACGACTCTCCAAGGGGCATTGATATTGTCTTTTTAATCCACTGCAACCTCCACCACTTTTCCAAGGGGCATTAAAACAGTCTTGTTAAGCTACTGTGACGTCGAAGTCTCTTCCAAGGGGCATTAAAACCATCTGGTTAAACCGCTCTGAACTCCACAGCTCTTCCAAGGGGCATTTGTATTGTCTTTTTATTCCACTCTAACCTACACCACTCTTCCAAGGGGCATTGACATTGACTTTTTAATCCACTACAACCTCCACCACTCTTCCAAGGGGCATTGATATTGTCTTTTTAGTCCACTGCGATCTCCACCCCTCTCCAAGGGGCATTAAAACCGTCTTGTTAAGCTACTGTGACCTCCACGTGTCTCAGAAGGGGCATTGATATTGTCTTTTTATTCAACTGTAACCTCCACCACTCTTCCAAGGGGCATTAATATTGTCTTTTTAATTCACTGCAACCTCCACCACTCTACCAGGGGGCAATAAAATCGTCGTGATAAGTTACTGTGACCTCCACGTCTCTTCCAAGGGGCGTTAAAACGTCTGGTTATTCCACGCTGAACTCCACAGCTCTTCTAAGGGGCATTATTATTGTATTTTTATTCCACTGTAAAGTCCACAACTCTTCCAAAGGGCATTGATATTGTCTTTTTACTCCACTGCGACCTTCACCAGTCCTCCAAGGGGCATTTATACCATATTGTTAAGCTACTGTGACCTCCACGTCTCTTCCACGGGGCATTGGTATTGTCTTTTAATTCCACTGTAACATCCACCACTCGTCCAAGGGGCATTAAAACCGTGTTGTTAAGCTACTTTGATCTCCACGTCAGTTCAACGGGGCATTAAAACCGTCAATTTAAACCACTCTGAACTCCACAGCTCTTGCTAGGGGCATGGATATTGTCTTTTTATTCCAATGTAACCTCCAGCACTCTTACAAGGGGCATTGATTTTGTCTTTTTATTCCACTGCAACTTCCACCTCTCTTCCAAGGGGCATTAAAACCGCCTTGATAAGCTACTGTGACCTCCACGTCTCTTTCACGGGGCATTGATATTGTCTTTTTATTCCACTGTAACCTCCACCACTCTTCCAAGTGTCATTGATATTGTCTTTTTATTCCACTGGGACCTCCACCACTCTTCCAAGTGGCATTGATATTGTCTTTTTAATCCACTGCGACCTCCACCACTCTTCCAAGGGGCATTAAAACCGTATTGTTAAGCTACTGTGACCTCCATGTCTCTTCCAAGGTGCATTAAAACCATCAATTTAAACCACTCTGAACTCCACAGCTCTTGCAAGAGGTATTGATATTGTATTTTTATTCCACTGTAACCTACAGCACTCTTGCAAGGGGCATTGATATTGTCTTTTTATTCCACTACGACTTCCACCACTCTCCCAATGTGCATTAAAAACATCTTGTTTAGCTACTGTAACGTCCATGTCTGTTCCACTGGGAATTGATATTGTCTTTTTATTCCACTGTATCCTCCACCACTCTTCCAAGGGGTATTGATATTGTCTTTTTATTCCACTGCGACTTCCACCTCTCTTCTAAGGAGCATTAATATTGTCTTTTTAATCCACTGCGACCTCCACAACTCTTCCAAGAGGCATTAAAACAGTCTTGTTAAGCTACTGTGACCTCCACATCTCTTTCAAGGGGCATTAAAACCGTCTGGTTAAACCACTCTGAACTCCACAGCTCTTTCAAGAGGCATTGATATTGTCTTTTTATTTCACTGTAACCTCCACCACTCTTTCAAGGGGCATTGATATTGTCTTTTTATTCCACTGCGACCTCCACCACTCTCCAAGGCGCATTGATATTGTCTTTTTAATCCACTGCGACCTCCACCACTCTTCCAAGCGGCATTAAACCGGTCTTGTTAAGCTACTGTGACGTCGAAGTCTCTTCCAAGGGGCATTAAAACCATCTGGTTAAACCACTCTGAACTCCGCAGCTCTTCCAAGGGGCATTTGTATTCTCTTTTTATTCCATTCTAACCTCCACCACTCTTCCAAGGGGCATTGACATTGTCTTTTTAATCCACTGCGACCTCCACCACTCTTCCAAGGTGCATTGATATTGTCTTTAAAGTCCATTGCGAACTCCACTCCTCTCCAAGGGGCATTAAAACCTCCTTGTTATGCTACTGTGACCTCCACGTTTCTACGAAGGGGCATTGATATTGTCTTTTTATTCAACTGTAACCTCCACCAATCTTCCAAGGGGCATTGATATTGTTTTTTTGCTCCACTGCGACCTCCACCACTCTTCCAAGGGGCATTAATATTGTCTGTTTAATCCACTGCAACCTCCACCACTCTACCAGGGGGCAATAAAACCGTTGTGATAAGTTACTGTAACCGCAACGTCTCTTCCAAGCGGCGTTAAAACTGTCTGGTTATTCCACTCTGAAATCCACAGCTCTTCTAAGGGGCATTATTATTGTCTTTTTATTCCACTGTAACCTCCACCACTCTTCCAAAGGGCATTGATATTGTCTTTTTATTCCACTGCGACCTTCACCAGTCCTCCAATGGGCATTAAAACCATCTTGTTTAGCTACTGTGACCTCCACGTCTCTTCCACGGGGCATTGGTATTGTCTTTTAATTCCACTGTAACATCCACCACTCGTTCAAGGGGCATTAAAACCGTGTTGTTAAGCTACTTTGACCTCCACGTCAATTCCACGGGGCATTAAAACCGTCAATTTAAACCACTCTGAACTCCACAGCTCTTACAAGGGGCATTGATATTGTCTTTTTATTCCAATGTAACCTTCAGCACTCTTCCAAGGGGCATTGATATTGTCATTTTATTCCACTGCAACTTACACCTCTCTTCCAAGGGGCATTAAAACCGTCTTGTTAAGCTACTGTGACCTCCACGTCTCTTTCACGGGGCATTAATATTGTCTTTTTATTCCACTGTAACCTCCACCACTCTTCCAAGGGGCATTGATACTGTCTTTTTATTCCACTGGGACCTTCACCACTCTTCCAAGTGGCATTGATATTGTCTTTTTAATCCACTGCGACCTCCACCACTCTACCAGGGGGCATTAAAACCCTATTGTTAAGCTACTGTGACCTCCACGTCTCTTCCAATGTGCATTAAAACCGTCAATTTAAATCACTCTGAACTCCACAGCTCTTGCAAGAGGCATTGATATTGTCTTTTTATTCCACTGTAACCTACAGCACTCTTTCAAGGGGTATTGGTATTGACTTTTTATTCCACTATGACTTCCACCTCTCTCCCAAGGTGCATTAAAAACATCTTGTTTAGCTACTGTAATGTCCATGTCTGTTCCACTTTGCATTGATATTGTCCTTTTATTCCACTGTATCCTCTACCACTCTTCCAAGGGGTATTGATATTGTCTTTTTATTCCACTGCAACTTCCACCTCTCTTCTAAGGGGCATTGATATTGTCTTTTTAATCCACTGCGACCTCCACCACTCTTCCAAGGGGCATTAAAACCGTCTGGTTAAACCACTCTGAACTCCATAGCTCTTTCAAGAGGCATTGATATTGTCTTTTTTTTTCACTGTAACCTCAACCACTTTTTCAAGGGGCATTGATATTGTCTTTTTATTCCACTGCGATCTCCACCACTTTTCCAAGGGGCATTAAAACTGTCTTGTTATTCTACTGTGACCTCCACGTGTCTTCCTCGGGGCATTGATATTGTCTTTTTAATCCACTGTGACCTCCACCACTTTTCCAAGGGGCATTAAAACCATCTTTTTAATCTACTGTGACCTCCACGTCTCTTCCAAAGGGCAATAAAACCATCTGGTTAAACCACTCTGAACTGCACAGCTCTTCCAAGGGGCATTAGTATTGTCTTTTTATTCCACTCTAACCTCCACCACTCTTCCAAGGGGCATTGACATTGTCTTTTTATTCCACTGCGACCTCCATCATTCTTCCAAGGGGCATTGATATTGTCTTTTTATTCTACTGCCACCTCCACCACTCTTCCAAGGGGCATTGATATTGTCTTTTTATTCCAGTGCGACCTCCACCACTTTTCCAAGGAGCATTAAAATTGTCTTTTTAAGCTACTGTGCCCTCCACGTGACTTCCAATGGCTATTAAAACCATCTGGTTAAACCACTCTGAACTTCACAGCTCTTCCAAGGGGCATTGGTATTGTCTTTTTTTTCCGCTCTAACCTCCACCACTCTTCCAAGGGGCATTGACATTGTCTTTTTATTCCACTGCGACCTCTACCATTCTTCCAAGGGGCATTAAAACTGTCTTGTTAAGCTACAGTGACCTTCACATCTCTTCCATGGGGCTTTGATATTGTCCTTAAATTCCAAAGTAACCTCCACCACTCTACCAAGGGGCATCGATATTGTATTGTTATTCCACTGCGACCTCCACCACTCTTCCAAAGGGCATTGATATTGTCTTTTTAATCCACTGCAACCTCCATCACTCTTCTAAGGGGCATTAAAACGGTCTTGTTAAGCTACTGTGACATCCAAGCTTCTTACACAGGGCATTGATATTGTCTTTTTATTCCACTGTAACCTCCACCACTCTTCCAAGGGGCATTGATATTGTCTTTTTAATCCACTGCAACCTCCATCACTCTTCCAAGAAGCTTTGAAACCGTCTTGTTAAGCTACTGTGACCTCCTCGTCTATTCCACGGTGCATTAAAACTTTCTGGTTAAACCACTGTGAACTCCACAGCTCTTCCAAGGGGCATTGATATTGTCTTTTTATTCCCCTCTAACCTCCACCACTCTTCCAAGGGGCATTGATATTGTCTTTTTATTTTACTGCATCCTCCACCACTCTTCCAAGGGGCATTAATATTGTCTTTTTATTCCATTGTGACATCCACGTCTCTTCCAAGTGGCATTGATATTGTCTTTTATTTAATTGGAACCTTCTCCACTCTTCCAAGGGGCATTGATATTGTCTTTTTATTCCACTGTAACCTCCACCATTCTTCCAAGGGACATTGATATTGTCTTTTTATTCCACTGTAACCACCACCACTCTTCCAAGGGGCATTGATATTGACTTTTTATTCCACTGTAAACTCCACCACTCTTCCAAGGGGCATTGATATTGTCTTTTTAATCCACACCGACCTCTACCACTCCACAAAGGGGCTTTAAAACAGTCTTGATAAGCTTCTGTGACCTCCACGTCTCTTCCAAGCGGCATTAAAATCGCATGGTTAAACCACTCTGAACTCCACAGCTCTTCCAAGAGGCATTAATATTGTCTTTTTATTCAACTGTAACCTCCAACACTCTTCCAAGGGGCATTGATATTGTCTTTTTTTCCCACTGCGACCTCCACCACTCTTCCAAGGGGATTTGATAGTCTTTTTAATCCACTGCAACCTCCACAACTCTTCCAAGGGGCATTAAAACCGTCTTGTTAAGCTACTGTGACCTCCACGCCGCTTCCACGGGGCATTGATATTGTCTTTTTATTCCACTGCGACCTCCACCACTCTTCCAAGGGGCATTGATATTGTTTTTTTAATCCACTGCGACCTCCACCACTCTACCAAGGAACATTGATATTGTCTTTTTTTTCCACTGTAACCTCCACCACTCTTCTAAGGGGCATTGATATTTTCTTTTTATTCCACTGCGACATCCACCACTCTTCCAAGGGGCATTAAAACAGTCTTGTTAAGCTACTGTGATCTCCACGTCTCTTCCAAGGGCCATTAAACCCGTCAATTTAAACTACTCTGAACTCCACAGCTCTTGCAAGAGGCATTGATATTGTCTTTTTATTCTACTGTAACCTCCACCACTCTTCCAAGGGGCATTGATTTTGTCTTTTTAATCCACTGCGACCTCCATCTCTCTTCCAAGAAGCATTAAAACCATCTTGTTTAGCTACTGTGACCTCCACGTCTATTCCACGGTGCCTTAAAACCTTCTGGTTAAACCACTGTGAACTCCACAGCTCTTCCAAGGGGCATTGATATTGTGGTTTTATTCCACTGTAACGTCCACCACTCTTCCAAGGGGCATTGATATTGTCTTTTTATTTTACTGCGACCTGCACCACTCTTCCAAAGGGTATTAATATTGTCTTTTTATTCCACTGTGACCTCCACCACTCTTCCAAGGGGCATTGATATTGTCTTTTTATTCCACTGCGACCTCCACTTCTCTTCCAAGGGGCATTAAAACCATCTTGTTAAGCTACTGTGACCTCCAAGTCTCTTCCACGAGGCATTGATATTGTCTAATTATTCCACTGCGACCTCCACATCTCTTCCAAGTGGAATTGATATTGTCTTTTTATTCTACTGCGACCTCCACCACTCTTCTAAAGGGCATTGATATTGTCTTTTTAATCCACTGCGACCTCCACCACTCTTCCAAGGGGCATTAAAACAGTTTTGATAAGCTACTGTGACCTCCACGTCTCTTCCAAGGGGCATTAAAACCGTGTGGTTAAAACACTCTGAAATCCACAACTCTTCTAAGGGGCATTATTATGGTCTTTTTATTAAACTGTAACCTCCACCATTCTTCCAAAGGGCATTGATATTGTCTTTTTATTCCACTTCGACCTTCACCAGTCCTCCAAGGGGCATTAAAACTATCTTGTTAAGCTACTGTGACCTCCACGTATCTTCCACGGGGCATTGGTATTGTTTTTTAATTCCACTGTAACATCCACCACTCGTCCACGGGGCATTTAAACCGTGTTGTTAAGCTACTTTGACCTCCACGTCAATTCCACGGGGCATTAAAACCGTTAATTTAAACCACTCTGAACTCCACAGCTCTTGCAAGGGGCATTGATATTGTCTTTTTATTCCAATGTAACCTCCAGCACTCTTCCAAGGGGCATTGATATTGTCTTTTTATTCCACTGCAACTTCCACCTCTCTTCCAAGGGGCATTAAAACCGTCTTGTTAAGCTTCTGTGACCTCCACGTCTCTTCCAAGGGGCACTGATATTGTCTTTTTATTCCACTGTAACCTCCACCACTCTTCCAAGGGGCATTGATATTGTCTTTTTATTCCACTGGGACCTTCACCACTCTTCCAAGTGGCATTGATATTGTCTTTTTAACCACTGCGACCTTCACCACTCTACCAAGGGGCATTAAAACCGTATTGTTAAGCTACTGTGACCTCCACTTCTCTTCCAAGGTGCATTAAAACCGTCAATTTAAACCACTCTGAACTCCACAGCTCTTGCAAGAGGCATTGATATTGTCTTTTTATTCCACTGTAATCTACAGCACTCTTTCAAGGGGCATTGATATTGTCTTTTTATTCCACTATGACTTCCACCACTCTCCCAAGGTGCATTAAAACACCTTGTTTAGCTACTGTTATGTCCATGTCTGTTCCACTGGGCATTGATATTGTCTTTTTATTCCACTGTATCCTCCACCACTCTTCTAAGGGGCATTGATATTGTCTTTTTAATCCACTGCGACCTCCATCACTCTTCCAAGAGGCATTAAAACCGTCTTGTTAAACCACTCTGAACTCCATAGCTCTTTATAGAGGCATTGATATTGTCTTTTTATTTCACTGTAACCTCCACCACTCTTTCAAGGGGCATTGATATTGTCTTTTTATTCCACTGCGACCTCCATCACTCTTCCAAGGGGCATTAAAACTGTCTTGTTAAGCTACTGTGACCTCCACGTGTCTTCCACGGGGCACTGATATTGTCTTTTTAATCCACTGTGACCTCCACCACTTTTCCAAGGGGCATTAAAACAATCTTTTTAATCTACTGTGACCTCCACGTCTCTTCCAAGGGGCAATAAAACCATCTGGTTAAACCACTCTGATCTCCACAGCTCTTCCAAGGGGCATTAGTATTGTCTTTTTATTCCACTCTAACCTCCACCACTCTTCCAAGGGGCATTGACATTGTCTTTTTATTCCACTGCGACCTCCATCATTCTTCCAAGGGGCATTGATATTGTCTTTTTATTCCACTGCGACCTCCACCACTTTTCCAAGGGGCATTAAAAACGTCTTTTTAAGCTACTGTGTCCTCCACGTCACTTCCAATGGGCGTTAAATCCGTCTGGTTAAACCACTCTGAACTCCACAGCTCTTCCAAGGGGCATTGGTATTGTCTTTTTATTCCACTCTAACCTCCATCACTCTTCCAAGGGGCATTGACATTGTCTTTTTATTCCACTGCGACCTCCACCACTCTTCCAAGGGGCATTAAAACTGTCTTGTTAAGCTACAGTGATCTCCACATCTCTTCCATGGGGCATTGATATTGTCTTTAAATTCCACTGTAACCTCCACCACTCTTCCAAGGGGCATTGAAATTGTATTTTTACTCAACTCTAACCTCCACCATTCTTCCAAGGGGCATTGATATTGTCTTTTTAATCCACTGCAACCTCCATCACTCTTCCAAGAAGCATTGAAACCATCTTGTTAAGCTACTGTGACCTCCACGTCTATTCCATGGTGCATTAAAACTTTCTGGCTAAACCACTGTGAACTCCACAGCTCTTGCAAGGGGCATTGATATTGTCTTTTTATTCCACTCTAACCTCCACCACTCTTCCAAGGGGCATTGATATTATCTTTTTATTTTACTGCGTCCTCCACCACTCTTCCAAGGGGCATTAATATTGTCTTTTTATTCCACTGTGACCTCCACGTCTCTTCCAAGGGGCATTGATATTGTCTTTTTATTTAATTGGAACCTCCACCACTCTTCCAAGGGGCAATGATATTGCCTTTTTATTCCACTGTAACCTCGACCATTCTTCCAAGGGACATTGATATTGTCTTTTTATTCCACTGTAACCACCACCACTCTTCCAAGGGGCATTGATATTGTCTTTTTATTCCACTGTAACCTCCACCACTCTTCCAAGGGGCATTGATATTGTCTTTTTAATCCACTGCGACCTCTACCACTCCTCCAAGGGGCTTTAAAATAGTCTTGATAAGCTTCTGTGACCTCCATTTTTCTTCCAAGGGGCATTAAAACCGCATGGTTAAACAACTCTGAACTCCACAGATTTTCGAAGAGGCATTGATATTGTCTTTTTATTCAACTGTAACCTCCACCACTCTTCCAAGGGGCATTGATATTGTCGTTTTTTTCCACTGCGACCTCCACCGCTCTTACTAAGGGATTTGATAGTCTTTTTAATCCACTGCGACCTCCACAACTTTTCCAAGGGGCATTAAAACCGTCTTGTTAAGCTACTGTGACCTCCACGTCTCTTCCAAGGGGCATTAAACCCGTCAATTTAAACCACTCTGAACCCCACAGCTCTTGCAAGAGGCATTGATATTGTCTTTTTATTCCACTGTAACCTCCACCACTCTTCCAAGGGGCATTGATTTTGTCTTTTTAATCCAATGCGACCTCCATCTCTCTTTCAAGAAGCATTAAAACCGTCTTGTTTAGCTACTGTGACCTCCACGTCTATTCCACGGTGCCTTAAAACCTTCTGGTTAAACCACTGTGAACTCCACAGCTCTTCCAAGGTGCATTGATATTGTCGTTTTATTCCACTGTAACCTCCACCACTCTTCCAAGGGGCATTGATATTGTCTTTTTATTTTACTGCGACCTGCACCACTCTTCCAAAGGGCATTAATATTGTCTTTTTATTCCACTGCGACCTCCACCACTCTTCCAAGGGTCATTGATATGGTCTTTTTATTCCACTGTAACCTCCACCACTCTTCCAAGGGACATTGATATTGTCTTTTTATTCCACTGCGACCTCCACCGCCCTTCAAAGGGGCATTAAAACCATCTTGTTAAGCTATTATGACCTCCAAGTCTCTTCCACGAGGCATTGATATTGTCTTATTATTCCACTGCGACCTCCAGATCTCTTCCAAGTGGAATTGATATTGTCTTTTCATTCCACTGCGACCTCCTTCACTCTTCTAAGGGGCATTGATATTGTCTTTTTAATCTACTGCGACCTCCACCACTCTTCCAAGGGGCATTAAAACAGTTTTGATAAGCTACTGTGACGTCCACGTCTCTTCCAAGGGGCATTAAAACCGTCTGGTTAAAACACTCTGAAATCCACAGCTCTTCTAAGGGGCATTATTATTGTCTTTTTATTCCACTGTAACCTCCACCACTCTTCCAAAGGGCATTGATATTGTCTTTTTATTCCACTGCGACCTTCACCCGTCCTCCAAGGGGCATTAAAACCATCTTGTTAAGCTACTGTGAACTCCACGTCTCTTCCACGGGGCATTAGTATTGTCTTTTAATTCCACTGTAACATCCACCACTCGTCCAAGGGGCATTAAAACCGTGTTGTTAAGCTACTTTGACCTCCACGTCAATTCCACGGGGCATTAAAACCATCAATTTAAATCACTCTGAACATCACAGCTCTTGCAAGGAGCATTGATATTGTCTTTTTATTCCAATGTAACCTCCAGCACTCTTCCAAGGGGCATTGATTTTGTCTTTTTATTCCATTGCAACTTCCACCTCTCTTCCAAGGGGCATTAAAACCGTCTTGTTAAGCTTCTGTGACCTCCACGTCTCTTTCACGTGGCATTGATATTGTCTTTTTATTCCACTCTAACCTCCACCACTCTTCCAAGGGGCATTGATATTGTCTTTTTATTCCACTGGGACCTTCACCACTCTTCCAAGTGGCATTGATATTGTCTTTTTAAACACTGCGACCTTCACCACTCTACCAAGGGGCATTAAAACCGTATTGTTAAGCTACTGTGACCTCCATGTCTCTTCCAAGGTGCATTAAAACCGTCAATTTAAACCACTCTGAACTCCACAGCTCTTGCAAGAGGCATTGATATTGTCTTTTTATTCCACTGTAAACTACAGCACTCTTTCAAGGGGCATTGATATTGTCTTTTTATTCCACTATGACTTCCAACACTCTCCCAAGGTGCATTAAAACACCTTGTTTAGCTACTGTTATGTCCATGTCTGTTCCACTGGGCATTGATATTGTCTTTTTATTCCACTGTATCCTCCACCACTCTTCCAAGGGGTATTGATATTGTCTTTTTATTCCACTGCGACTTCCACCTCTCTTCTAAGGGGCATTGATATTGTCTTTTTAATCCACTGCGACCTCCATCACTCTTCCAAGAGGCATTAAAACCGTCTGGTTAAACCACTCTGAACTCCATAGCTCTTTATAGAGGCATTGATATTGTCTTTTTATTTCACTGTAACCTCCACCACTCTTTCAAGGGGCATTGATATTGTCTTTTTATTCCACTGCGACCTCCATCACTCTTCCAAGGGGCATTAAAACTGTCTTGTTAAGCTACTGTGGCCTCCACGTGTCTTCCACGGGGCACTGATATTGTCTTTTTAATCCACTGTGACCTCCACCACTTTTCCAAGGGGCATTAAAACAATCTTTTTAATCTACTGTGACCTCCACGTCTCTTCCAAGGGGCAATAAAACCATCTGGTTAAACCACTCTGATCTCCACAGCTCTTCCAAGGGGCATTAGTATTGTCTTTTTATTCCACTCTAACCTCCACCACTCTTCCAAGGGGCATTGACATTGTCTTTTTATTCCACTGCGACCTCCATCATTCTTCCAAGGGGCATTGATATTGTCTTTTTATTCCACTGCGACCTCCACCACTTTTCCAAGGGGCATTAAAAACGTCTTTTTAAGCTACTGTGTCCTCCACGTCACTTCCAATGGGCGTTAAATCCGTCTGGTTAAACCACTCTGAACTCCACAGCTCTTCCAAGGGGCATTGGTATTGTCTTTTTATTCCACTCTAACCTCCATCACTCTTCCAAGGGGCATTGACATTGTCTTTTTATTCTACTGCGACCTCCACCACTCTTCCAAGGGGCATTAAAACTGTCTTGTTAAGCTACAGTGATCTCCACATCTCTTCCATGGGGCTTTGATATTGTATTTTTACTCAACTCTAACCTCCACCATTCTTCCAAGGGGCATTGATATTGTCTTTTTAATCCACTGCAACCTCCATCACTCTTCCAAGAAGCATTGAAACCGTCTTGTTAAGCTACTGTGACCTCCACGTCTATTCCATGGTGCATTAAAACTTTCTGGCTAAACCACTGTGAACTCCACAGCTCTTCCAAGGGGCATTGATATTGTCTTTTTATTCCACTGTAACCTCCACCACTCTTCCAAGGGGCATTGATATTGTCTTTTTAATCCACTGCGACCTCTACCACTCCTCCAAGGGGCTTTAAAAGAGTCTTGATAAGCCTCTGTGACCTCCATTTTTCTTCCAAGGGGCATTAAAACCGCATGGTTAAACAACTCTGAACTCCACAGATTTTCGAAGAGGCATTGATATTGTCTTTTTATTCAACTGTAACCTCCACCACTCTTCCAAGGGGCATTGATATTGTCGTTTTTTTCCACTGCGACCTCCACCGCTCTTACTAAGGGATTTGATAGTCTTTTTAATCCACTGCGACCTCCACAACTTTTCCAAGGGGCATTAAAACCGTCTTGTTAAGCTACTGTGACCTCCACGTCTCTTCCAAGGGTCATTAAAACTGTCTTGTTAAGGTACTGTGACCTCCACGTGTCTTCCACGGGGCACTGATATTGTCTTTTTAATCCACTGTGACCTCTACCACTCCTCCAAGGGGCTTTAAAATAGTCTTGATAAGCTTCTGTGACCTCCACGTCTCTTCCAAGGGGCATTAAAACCGCATGGTTAAACAACTCTGAACTCCACAGATTTTCCAAGAGTCATTGATATTGTCTTTTTATTCAACTGTAACCTCCACCACTCTTCCAAGGGGCATTGATATTGTCGTTTTTTCCACTGCGACCTCCACCGCTCTTACTAGGGGATTTGATAGTCTTTTTAATCCACTGCGACCTCCTAAACTTTTCCAAGGGGCATTAAAACCGTCTTGTTAAGCTACTGTGACCTCCACGTCTCTTCCAAGGGGCATTAAACCCGTCAATTTAAACCGCTCTGAACTCCACAGCTCTTGCAAGAGGCATTGATATTGTCTTTTTATTCCACTGTAACCTCCACCACTCTTCCAAGGGGCATTGATTTTGTCTTTTTAATCCACTGCGACCGCCATCTCTCTTCCAAGAAGCATTAAAACAGTCTTGTTTAGCTACTGTGACCTCCACGTCTATTCCACGGTGCCTTAAAACCTTCTGGTTAAACCACTGTGAACTCCACAGCTCTTCCAAGGTGCATTGATATTGTCGTTTTATTCCACTGTAACCTCCATCACTCTTCTAAGGGGCATTGATATTGTCTTTTTATTTTACTGCGACCTGCACCACTCTTCCAAAGGGCATTAATATTGTCTTTTTATTCCACTGCGACCTCCACCACTCTTCCAAGGGTCATTGATATGGTCTTTTTATTCCACTGTAACCTCCACCACTCTTCCAAGGGACATTGATATTGTCTTTTTATTCCACTTCGACCTCCACCGCTCTTCCAAGGGGCATTAAAACCATCTTGTTAAGCTACTATGACCTCCAAGTCTCTTCCACGAGGCATTGATATTGTCTTATTATTCCACTGCGACCTCCACATCTCTTCCAAGTGGAATTGATATTGTCTTTTCATTCCACTGCGATCTCCTTCACTCTTCTAAGGGGCATTGATATTGTCTTTTTAATCTACTGCGACCTCCACCACTCTTCCAAGGGGCATTAAAACAGTTTTAATAAGCTACTGTGACCTCCACGTCTTTTCCAAGGGGCATTAAAACCGTCTGGTTAAAACACTCTGAAATCCACAGCTCTTCTAAGGGGCATTATTATTGTCTTTTTATTCCACTGTAACCTCCACCACTCTTCCAAAGGGCATTGATATTGTCTTTTTATTCCACTGCGACCTTCACCCGTCCTCCAAGGGGCATTAAAACCATCTTGTTAAGCTACTGTGAACTCCACGTCTCTTCCACGGGGCATTAGTATTGTCTTTTAATTCCACTGTAACATCCACCACTCGTCCAAGGGGCATTAAAACCGTGTTGTTAAGCTACTTTGACCTCCACGTCAATTCCACAGGGCATTAAAACCATCAATTTAAACCACTCTGAACTTCACAGCTCTTGCAAGGGGCATTGATATTGTCTTTTTATTCCAATGTAACCTCCAGCACTCTTCCAAGGGGCATTGATATTGTCATTTTATTCCACTGCAACTTCCACCTCTCTTCCAAGGGGCATTAAAACCGTCTTGTTAAGCTACTGTGACCTCAACGTCTCTTTCACGGGGCATTGATATTGTCTTTTTATTCCACTGTAACCTCCACCACTCTTCCAAGGGGCATTGATATTGTCTTTTTATTCCACTGGGACCTTCACCATTCTTCCAAGTGGCATTGATATTGTCTTTTTAATCCACTGCGACCTCCACCACTCTTCCAAGGGGCATTAAAACCGTATTGATAAGCTACTGTGACCTCCACGTCTCTGCCAAGGTGCATTAAAACCGTCAATTTAAACCACTCTGAACTCCACAGCTCTTGCAAGAGGCATTGATATTGTCTTTTTATTCCACTGTAACCTACAGCACTCTTTCAAGGGGCATTGATATTGTCTTTTTATTCCACTATGACTTCCACCACTCTCCCAAGGTGCATTAAAAACATCTTGTTTAGCTACTGTAACGTCCATGTCTGTTCCACTGGGCATTGATATTGTCTTTTTATTCCACTGTATCCTCCACCACTCTTCCAAGGGGTATTGATATTGTCTTTTTATTCCACTGCAACTTCCACCTCTCTTCTAAGGGGCATTGATATTGTCTATTTAATCCACTGCGACCTCCACCACTCTTCCAAGAGGCATTAAAACCGTCTGGTTAAACCACTCTGAACTCCATAGCTCTTTATAGAGGCATTGATATTGTCTTTTTATTTCACTGTAACCTCCACTACTCTTTCAAGGGTTATTGATATTGTCTTTTTATTCCACTGCGACCTCCACCACTCTTCCAAGGAGCATTAAAACTGCCTTGTTAAGCTACTGTGACCTCCACGTGTCTTCCACGGGGCACTGATATTTTCTTTTTAATCCACTGTGACCTCCACCACTTTTCCAAGGGGCATTAAAACCATCTTTTTAATCTACTGTGACCTCCATGTCTCTTCCAAGGGGCAATAAAACCATCTGGTTAAACTACTCTGAACTCCACAGCTCTTCCAAGGGCCATTGGTATTGTCTTTTTATTCCTCTCTAACCTCCACCACTCTTCCAAGAGGCATTGACATTGTCTTTTTATTCCACTGCGATCTCCATCATTCTTCCAAGTGGCATTGATATTGTCTTTTTATTCCACTACCACCTCCACCACTCTTCCAAGGGGCATTGATATTGTATTTTTATTCCACTGCGACCTCCAACACTTTTCCAAGGGGCATTAAAAACGTCTTTTTAAGCTATTATGTCCTCCACGTCACTTCCAATGGGCATTAAAACCGTCTGGTTAAACCACTCTGAACTCCACAGCTCTTCCAAGAGGCATTGATATTGTCTTTTTATTCCACTCTAACCTCCACCACTCTTCCAAGGGGCATTGACATTGTCTTTTTATTCCACTGCGACCTCCACCATTCTTCCAAGTGGCATTAAAACTGTCTTGTTCAGCTACAGTGACCTCCACATCTCTTCTACGTGGCTTTGATATTGTCTTTAAATTCCACTGTAACCTCCACCACTCTTCCAAGGGGCATTGATATTGTATTTTTATTCCACTGCGACCTCCACCACTCTTCCAAAGGGCATTGATATTGTCTTTTTAATCCACTGCGACCTCCATCACTCTTCTAAGGGGCATTAAAACCATCTTGTTAAGCTACTGTGACCTCCAAGTTTCTTACACAGGGCATTGATATTGTCTTTTTATTCCACTGTAACCTCCACCACTCTTCCAAGGGGCATTGATTTTGTCTTTTTAATCCACTGCGACGTCCGTCTCTCTTCCAAGATGCATTGAAACCGTCTTCTTAAGCTACTGTGACCTCCACGTCTATTCCACGGTGCATTAAAACTTTCTGGTTAAACCACTGTGAACTCCACAGCTCTTCCAAGGGGCATTGATATTGTCTTTTTATTCCACTCTAACCTCCACCACTCTTCCAAGGGGCATTGATATTATCTTTTTATTTTACTGTGTCAGCCACCACTCTTCCAAGGGGCATTAATATTGTCTTTGTATTCCACTGTGACCTTCACGTCTCTTCCAAGGGGCATTGATATTGTCTTTCTATTTAATTGGAACCTCCACCACTCTTCCAAGGGGCATTGATATTGTCTTTTTATTCCACTGTAACCTCCACCATTCTTCCAAGGGACATTGATATTGTCTTTTTATTCCGCTGTAACCACCACCACTCTTACAAGGGGCATTGATACTGTCTTTTTATTCCACTGTAACCTCCACCACTTTTCCAAGGGGCATTGATATTGTCTTTTTAATCCACTGCGACCTCTACCACTCCTCCAAGGGGCTTTAAAAGAGTCTTGATAAGCTTCTGTGACCTCCACCTCTCTTCCAAGGGACATTAAAACCGCATGGTTAAACAACTCTGAACACCACAGCTCTTCCAAGAGGCATTGATATTGTCTTTTTATTCAACTGTAACCTCCACTACTCTTCCAAGGGGCATTGATATTGTCTTTTTACTCCACTACGACCTCCACAACTCTACCAAGGGGCATTAAAACCGTCTTGTTAAGCTACTGTGACCTCGACGTCCCTTCCACGGGGCATTGATATTGTCTTTTTATTCCACTGTGACCTCCACGTCTATTCCACGGTGCCTTAAAACCTTCTGGTTAAACCACTGTGAACTCCACAGCTCTTCCAAGGGGTATTTATATTGTCTTTTTATTTTACTGCGACCTCCACCACTCTTCCAAGGGGCATTAATTTTGTCCTTTTATTCCACTGCGACCTCCACCACTCTTTCAAGGGTCATTGATATTGTCTTTTTATTCCACTGTAACCTCCACCACTCTTCCAAGGGGCATTGATATTGTCTTTTTATTCCACTGCGACCTCCACCTATCTTCCAAGGGGCATTAAAACCATCTTGTTAAGCTACTGTGAACTCCAAGTCTCTTCCACGAGGCATTGATATTGTCTTTTTATTCCACTGCGACCTCCACATCTCTTCCAAGGGAAATTGATATTGTCTTTTTATTCCACTGCGACCTCCACCACTCTTCTAAGGGGCATTGATATTGTCTTTTTAATCCACTGCGACCTCCACTACTCTTCCAAGGGGCATTAAAACAGTTTTGATAAGCTACTGTGACCTCTACGTCTCTTCCAAGGGGCATTAAAAGTGCCTGGTTAAAACACTCTGAACTCGACAGCTCTTCCAAGAGGCATTGATATTGTCTTTTTATTCAACTGTAACCTCCACCACTCTTCCAAGGGGCATTAAAACCGTCTTGTTAAGCTACTGTGACAACCACCTGTCTTTCAAGGGGCATTAAAACCGTCAATTTAAACCACTCTGAACTCCACAGCTCTTGCAAGAGGCATTGATATTGTCTTTTTATTCCACTGTAACCTCCACCATTCTTCCAAGGGGCATTGATTTTGTCTTTTTAATCCACTGTGACCTCCATCACTCTTCTAAGAAGCATTAAAACTGTCTTGTTTAGCTATTGTGACCTCCACGTCTATTCCACGGTGATTTAAAACCTTCTGGTTAAACCACTGTGAACTCCACAGCTCTTCCAAGGGGCATTGATATTGTCTTTTTATTCCACTGTAACCTCCACCACTCTTCCAAGGGGCATTGATATTGTCTTTTTATTCCACTGCGACCTCCACCTCTCTTCCAAGGGGCATTAAAATCATCTTGTTAAGCTAGTGTGAACTCCAAGTCTCTTCCACGAGTCATTGATATTGTCTTTTTATTCCACTGCGACGTCCACATCTCTTCCAAGGGGAATTGATATTGTCTTTTTATTCCTCTGCGACCTCCACCACTCTTCTAAGGGGCATTGATATTGTCTTTTTAAACCACTGCGACCTCCACCACTCTTCCAAGGGGCATTAAAACAGACTTGATAAGCTACTGTGACCTCCACGTCTCTTCCAAGGGGCATTGATTTTGTCTTTTTAATCCACTGTGACCTCCATCACTCTTCTAAGAAGCATTAAAACTGTCTTGTTTAGCTACTGTGACCTCCACGTCTATTCCACGGTGCCTTAAAACCTTCTGGTTAAACCACTGTGAACTCCACAGCTCTTCCAAGGGGCATTGACATTGTCTTTTTATTCCACTGCGACCTCCACCATTCTTCCAAGTGGCATTAAAACTGTCTTGTTCAGCTACAGTGACCTCCACATCTCTTCCACAGGGCTTTGATATTGTCTTTAAATTCCACTGTAACCTCCACCACTCTTCCAAGGGGCATTGATATTGTATTTTTATTCCACTGCGACCTCCACCACTCTTCCAAAGGGCATTGATATTGTCTTTTTAATCCACTGGGACCTCCATCACTCTTCTAAGGGGCATTAAAACCATCTTGTTAAGCTACTGTGACCTCCAAGTTTCTTACACAGGGCATTGATATTGTCTTTTTATTCCACTGTAACCTCCACCACTCTTCCAAGGGCATTGATTTTGTCTTTTTAATCCACTGCGACGTCCATCTCTCTTCCAAGATGCATTGAAACCGTCTTGTTAAGCTACTGTGACCTCCACGGCTCTTCCAAGGGGCAATGATATTGTCTTTTTATTCCACTCTAACCTCCACCACTCTTCCAAGGGGCATTGATATTATCTTTTTATTTTACTGTGTCAGTCACCACTCTTCCAAGGGGCATTAATATTGTCTTTGTATTCCACTGTGACCTTCACGTCTCTTCCAAGGGGCATTGATATTGTCTTTTTATTCCAATGTAGCCTCCACCACTCTTCCAAGGGGCATTGATATTGTCTTTTTATTCCACTGTAATGTCCACCACTCTTCCAAGGGGCTCTGATATTGTCCTTTTATTCCACTGCGACCTCCACCACTCTTCGAAGGGGCATTGATAATGTCTTTTTATTCCACTGCGACCTCCACCACTCTTCCATGGGACATTAAAACCATCTTGTTAAGCTTCTGTGACCTCCATGTCTCTTCCACATGGCATTGATATTGTCTTTTTATTCCACTGTAACCTCCATCACTCTTCGCAGGGGCATTGATATTGTCTTTTTATTCAACTGAGACTTCCACCACTCCTTCAAGGAGCATTGACATTGTCTTTTTAATCCACTTCGACCTCCAACACTCTTCCAAGGGGCATTAAAACAGTCTTGTTAATCTACTGTGAACTCTTCGTCTCTTCCAAGGGGCATTTCAACCGTCTATTTAAACCACTCTCATCTCCGCAGCTCTTGCAAAGTGCATTGATATTGTCTTTTTACTCCACTGTAACCTCCAGCACTCTTCCAAGGGGCATTGATATTGTCTTTTTATTCCACTGCGACTTCCACCTCTCTTCCAAGGGGCATTAAAACCGTCTTGTAAAGCTACTGTGACCTCCACAGCTCATCCAAGGGGCATTGATATTGTCTTTTTATTCCACTGTCACCTCCACCACTCTTCCAAGGGGCATTGATACTATCTTTTTATTCCACTGCGACCTTCACTACTCTTCCAAGGGGCATTGATATTGTCTTTTTATTCCACTGTGACCTCCACCACTCTACCAAGGGGCATTTATATTGTTTTTTTAATCAACTGCGACCTCCACCACTCTTCCAAGGGGCATTAAAACCGTGGTGTTAAGCTACTTTGACCACCACGTCAATACCATGGGGCTTTGATATTGTCTTTTTATTCCACTGCGACCTCCACCGCTCTACCAAGGGGCATTGATATTGTCTTTTTAATCCACTGCGACATCCACCACTCTTCCAAGGGACATTAAAACCGGCTAGTTAAGCTATTGTGACCTCCACGTCTCTTCCAAGGGGCATTAAAACCGTCTATTTAAACCACTCTGAACTCCACAGCTCTTCCAAGGGGCATTGATATTGTCTTTTTTTTCCACTGTAACCTTCACCACTCTTCCAAAGGGCATTGATATTGTCTTTTTATTCCATTGCGACCTCCACCCCTCTTCCAAGGGGCATTGATATTGTCTTTTAAATACACTGCGACCACCACCACTCTTCCAAGGGGCATTGATATTGTCTTTTTAATCCACTGTGACCTCCACGTCTCTTCTAAGGGGCATTAAAACCATCAATTTTAACAACTCTGAACTCTACAGCTCTTCCAAGGAGCATTGGTATTGTCTTTTTATTCCACTCTAACTTCCACCACTCTTCCAAGGGGCATTGACATTGTCTTTTTTTTCCACTGCGACCTCCACCACTCTTCCAAGCGGCATTAAGACCATCTTGTTAAGCTACAGTGACCTCAACAACTCTTCCACTGGGCATTGATGTTGTCTTTTATTCCACTGTAACCTCCACCACTCTTCCAAGGGGCATTGATATTGTCTTTTTATTCCACTGCGACGTCCACCACTCTTCCAAAGGGCATTAATATTGTCTTTTTAATCCACTGCGACCTCCACCACTCTTCCAAGGGCATTAAAACAGTCTTGTTAAGCTACTGTGACCTCCACGTCTCTTCCAAGGGGCATTAAAACCATCTGGTTAAACCGCTCTGAACTCCAAAGCTCTTCCAAGGGGCATTGATATTGTCTTATTTTTTCACTGTAACTTCCACCACTCTTCCAAGGGGCATTGATTTTGTCTTTTTATTCCACTGCGACCTTAACCACTCTTCCATTGGGCATTGATATTGTCTTTTTAATTTACTGTGACCTTAACCACTCTTCCAATGGGCATCGATATTGTCTTTTTATTCCACTGTCACCTCCACCACTCTTCCAAGGGGCATTGATATTGTCTTATTTTTTCACTGTAACTTCCACCACTCTTCCAAGGGGCATTGATTTTGTCTTTTTATTCCACTGCGACCTTAACCACTCTTCCATTGGGTATTGATATTGTCTTTTTAATTTACTGTGACCTTAACCACTCTTCCAATGGGCATCGATATTGTCTTTTTATTCCACTGTCACCTCCACCACTCTTCCAAGGGGCATTGATATTGTCTTTTTATTCCACTGCGATTTCAACCTCTCTTCTAACAGGCATTAATATTGTCTTTGTAATCCACTGCGACCTCCACCACTCTTCCAAGGGGCATTAAAACAGTCTTGTTAAGCTACTGTGACCTCCACGTCTCTTCCAAGGGGCATTAAAACCGTCTGGATAAACCACTCTGAACTCCACAGCTCTTCCGATGGTTATTGATATTGTCTTTTTTTTCCACTGTAACCTCCACTGCTCTTCCAAGGGGCATTGGTTTTGTCTTTTTATTCCACTGTAACCTCCACCACTCTTCCAAGGGGCATTGATACTGTCTTTTTAATCCACTGCGACCTCCACAACTCTTCCAAGAGGCATTGATATTGTCTTTTTATTCCACTGTAACCTCCACCATTCTTCCAAGGGGTATTGATATTGTCTTTTTAATGCACTGTAACCTCCACCACTCTTCCAAGGGACATTAAAACTATCTTGTTAAACCACTCTGAACACCATAGCTCTTTCATGAGGCATTGATATTATATTTTTATTTCACTGTAATCTCCAACACTCTTTCAAGGGGCATTGATATTGTCTTTTTATTCCACTGCGACCTCCACCACTCTTCCAATTGGCGTTAAAACCGTCTTGTTAAGCTACTGTGACCTCCACTTGTCTTCCCCGGGGCATTGATATTGTCTTTTTAATCCACTGTGACGTCCACCACTTTTCCAAGAGGCATTAAAACCGTCTTGTTAATCTACTTTGACCTCCACGTCTCTTCCAAGGGGCAATAAAACCATCTGGTTGAACCATTCTGAACTCCACAGCTCTTCCAAGGGGCATAGGTATTGTCTTTTTATTCCATTGAGACCTCCATCATTCTTTCAAGGGGCATTGATATTGTCTTTTTAATCCACTGCGACCTCCACCACTTTTCCAAGGGGCATTAAAAACGTCTTTTTAAGCTACTGTGACCTCCACGTCACTTCCAATGGGCATTAAAACCGTCTGATTAAACCACTCTGAACTCCACAGCTCTTTCAAGGGGCATTGGTATTGTCTTTTTATTCCACTCTAACCTCCACCACTGTTCCAAGGGGCATTGACATTGTCTTTATATTCCACTGCGACCTCCACCACTCTTCCAAGGGGCATTAAAACTGTCTTGTTAAGCTACAGTGACCTCTACATCTCTTCCACTGGGCATTGATATTGTCTTTAAATTCCACTCTAACCTCTACCACTCTTCCAAGGGGCATTGACATTGTCTTTTTATTCCACTGCGACCTCCACCATTCTTCCAATGGGCATTAAAACTGTCTTGTTAAGCTACTGTGACCTCCACTTCTCTTCCAAGGGGCATTGAAACCGTCAATTTCAAACACACTGAACTCCACAGTTCTTGCAAGAGGCATTGATATTGTCTTTTTATTCCATTGTAATCTCCAGCACTCTTCCACAGGGCATTGATATTGTCTTTTTATTCCACTGCGTCTTCCACCACTCTCCCAAGGGGCATTAAAACTGTCTTGTTAAGCTGCTGTAACCTCCATGTCTATTTCACGGGGCATTGATATTGTCTTTTTATTCAAATGTAACCTCCACCACTCTTCTAAGGGGCAGTGATATTGTCTTTTTAAACCACTGCGACCTCCACCACTCTTCCAAGGGGCATTAACACAGTCTTGATAAGCTACTGTGACCTCTATGTCTCTTTTAAGGGGCAATAAAACCGTCTGGTTAAACCATTCTGTATTCCACAGTTCTTCCAAGGAGCATTGATATTGTCTTTTTATTTGACAGTAACCTCCACCACTCTTCCAACTGGCATTGATATTGACTTTTTATTCCACTGTGACCTCCACCACTCTTCCAAGGGGCATTGATATTGTCTTTTTAATCCACTGCGACCTCCACCACTCTTCCAAGTGGCATTAAAACCGTCTTGTTTAGCTACTGTGACCTCCACGTCCCTTCCACGGGGCATTGATATTGTTTTTTAATTCCACTGCGACCTCCACAACTCTTCCATAAGGCATTGATATTGTCTTTTTAATCCAATGCGACCTCCACCACTTTTCCAAGGGGCATTAAAACCATCTTGTTAAGCTACTGTGACCTCCAGGTCTCTTCCAAGGGGCAATAAAACCGTCTGGTTAAACCACTCTTAACTCCACAGCTCTTCCAAGGGGCATTGGTATTGTATTTTTCTTCCACTCTAACCTCCACCACTCTTCCAAAGGGCATTGACACTGTTTTTTTATTCCTCTGCGACCTCCACCACTCTTCCAAGGGGCATTAAAACTGTCTTGTTAAGCTACAGTGACCTCCACATCTCTTCCACTGGGCATTGATATTGTCTTTTTATTCTACTGTAACCTCCACCTCTCTTCCAAGGGGCATTGATATTGTCTTTTTATTCCACTGTGACCTCCACCACTCTTCCAAGGGGCAATAATATTGTATTTTTAATCCAGTGCGACCGCCACCACTCTTCCTTGTGGCATTAAAACTGTATTGTTAAACCACTCTGAACTCCACAGATCTTCCAAGGGGCATTGGTATTGTCTTTTTATTTAATTGAAACCTCCACTACTCTTCCAATGGGCATTGATATTGTCTTTTTATTCCACTGTAACCTCCACCATTCTTCCAAGGGACATTGATATTGTCTTTTTATTCCACTGTAACCTCAACCACTCTTCCTAGGGGCATTGATATTGTCTTTAAATTCCACTGTAACCACCACCACTCTTCCAAGGGGCATTGATATTGTCTTTTTAATCCACTGTGACCTCTACCACTCCTCCAAGGGGCTTTAAAACAGTCTTGATGAGCTACTGTGACCTCCACGTCTCTTCCAAGGGGCATTAAAACCGCATGGTTATGCCACTCTGAACTCCACAGCTCTTCCAAGAGGCATGGATGTTGTATTTTTATTTAACTGTAACCTTCACTACTCTTCCAAGTGGCATTGATATTGTTTTTTTTTTCCACTGCGACCTCCACCACTCTTCCAAGGGGCATTGATATTGCCTTTTTATTCCACTGCGACCTCCACCACTCTTCCAAGGGACATTGATATTGACTTTTTATTCCACTGCAACCTTCACCCCTCTTCCAAGGAACATTGATATTGTCTTTTTTTTCCACTGTAACCTCCACCACACTTCTAAGGGGCATTGATATTGTCTTTTTAATCCACTGCGACCTCTTCCACTCCTCCAAGGGCTTTAAAACAGTCTTGATAAGCTACTGTGACCTCCACGTCTCTTCCAAGTGGCATTAAAACCATCAATTTAAACCTCTCTGACCTCCACAGCTCTTGCAAGAGGCATTGATATTGTCTTTTTATTCCACTGTAACCTCCACCATTCTTCCAAGGGACATTGATATTGTCTTTTTATTCCACTGTAACCTCCACCACTCTTCAAAGGGGCATTGATATTGTCTTTTTATTCCACTGTAACCACCACCACTCTTCCAAGGGGCATTGATATTGTCTTTTTAATCCACTGCAACCTCTTCCACTCCTCCAAGGGCTTTAAAACAGTCTTGATAAGCTACTGTGACCTCCAGGTCTCTTCCAAGTGGCATTAAAACCGTCAATTTAAACCTCTCTGAGCTCCACAGCTCTTGCAAGAGGCATTGATATTTTCTTTTTATTCAACTGTAACCTCCACCACACTTCTAAGGGGCATTGCTATTTTCTTTTTATTCCACTGCGACCTCCACGACTCTTCCAAGGGGCACCGATAATGTCTTTTTAATCCACTGCAACCTCCACCACTCTTCCAAGGGGCATTAACACAGTCTTGATAAGCTACTGTGACCTCTATGTCTCTTTTAAGGGGCAATAAAACCGTCTGGTTAAACCATTCTGTATTCCACAGTTCTTCCAAGGAGCATTGATATTGTCTTTTTATTTGACAGTAACCTCCACCACTCTTCCAAGGGGCATTGATATTGACTTTTTATTCCACTGTGACCTCCACCACTCTTCCAAGGGGCATTGATATTGTCTTTTTAATCCACTGCGACCTCCACCACTCTTCCATGTGGCATTAAAACCGTCTTGTTTAGCTACTGTGACCTCCACGTCCCTTCCACGGGGCATTGATATTGTTTTTTAATTCCACTGCGACCTCCACAACTCTTCCATAAGGCATTGATATTGTCTTTTTAATCCAATGCGACCTCCACCACTTTTCCAAGGGGCATTAAAACCATCTTGTTAAGCTACTGTGACCTCCAGGTCTCTTCCAAGGGGCAATAAAACCGTCTGGTTAAACCACTCTTAACTCCACAGCTCTTCCAAGGGGCATTGGTATTGTCTTTTTCTTCCACTCTAACCTCCACCACTCTTCCAAAGGGCATTGACATTGTTTTTTTATTCCTCTGCGAACTCCACCACTCTTCCAAGGGGCATTAAAACTGTCTTGTTAAGCTACAGTGACCTCCACATCTCTTCCACTGGGCATTGATATTGTCTTTTTATTCTACTGTAACCTCCACCTCTCTTCCAAGGGGCATTGATATTGTCTTTTTATTCCACTGTGACCTCCACCACTCTTCCAAGGGGCAATAATATTGTATTTTTAATCCAGTGCGACCGCCACCACTCTTCCTTGTGGCATTAAAACTGTATTGTTAAACCACTCTGAACTCCATAGATCTTCCAAGGGGCATTGGTATTGTCTTTTTATTTAATTGAAACCTCCACTACTCTTCCAATGGGCATTGATATTGTCTTTTTATTCCACTGTAACCTCCACCATTCTTCCAAGGGACATTGATATTGTCTTTTTATTCCACTGTAACCTCAACCACTCTTCCTAGGGGCATTGATATTGTCTTTAAATTCCACTGTAACCACCACCACTCTTCCAAGGGGCATTGATATTGTCTTTTTAATCCACTGTGACCTCTACCACTCCTCCAAGGGGCTTTAAAACAGTCTTGATGAGCTACTGTGACCTCCACGTCTCTTCCAAGGGGCATTAAAACCGCATGGTTATGCCACTCTGAACTCCACAGCTCTTCCAAGAGGCATGGATGTTGTATTTTTATTTAACTGTAACCTTCACCACTCTTCCAAGTGGCATTGATATTGGGTTTTTTTTCCACTGCGACCTCCACCACTCTTCCAAGGGGCATTGATATTGCCTTTTTATTCCACTGCGACCTCCACCACTCTTCCAAGGGACATTGATATTGACTTTTTATTCCACTGCAACCTTCACCCCTCTTCCAAGGAGCATTGATATTGTCTTTTTTTTCCACTGTAACCTCCACCACACTTCTAAGGGGCATTGATATTGTCTTTTTAATCCACTGCGACCTCTTCCACTCCTCCAAGGGCTTTAAAACAGTCTTGATAAGCTACTGTGACCTCCACGTCTCTTCCAAGTGGCATTAAAACCGTCAATTTAAACCACTCTGAACTCCACAGCTCTTCCAAGGGGCATTGATATTGTCTTTTTTTTCCACTGTAACCTTCACCACTCTTCCAAAGGGCATTGATATTGTCTTTTTATTCCATTGCGACCTCCACCCCTCTTCCAAGGGGCATTGATATTGTCTTTTAAATACACTGCGACCACCACCACTCTTCCAAGGGGCATTGATATTGTCTTTTTAATCCACTGTGACCTCCACGTCTCTTCTAAGGGGCATTAAAACCATCAATTTAAACAACTCTGAACTCTACAGCTCTTCCAAGGAGCATTGGTATTGTCTTTTTATTCCACTCTAACTTCCACCACTCTTCCAAGGGGCATTGACATTGTCTTTTTTTTCCACTGCGACCTCCACCACTCTTCCAAGCGGCATTAAGACCATCTTGTTAAGCTACAGTGACCTCAACAACTCTTCCACTGGGCATTGATGTTGTCTTTTATTCCACTGTAACCTCCACCACTCTTCCAAGGGGCATTGATATTGTCTTTTTATTCCACTGCGACGTCCACCACTCTTCCAAAGGGCATTAATATTGTCTTTTTAATCCACTGCGACCTCCACCACTCTTCCAAGGGCATTAAAACAGTCTTGTTAAGCTACTGTGACCTCCACGTCTCTTCCAAGGGGCATTAAAACCATCTGGTTAAACCGCTCTGAACTCCAAAGCTCTTCCAAGGGGCATTGATATTGTCTTATTTTTTCACTGTAACTTCCACCACTCTTCCAAGGGGCATTGATTTTGTCTTTTTATTCCACTGCGACCTTAACCACTCTTCCATTGGGCATTGATATTGTCTTTTTAATTTACTGTGACCTTAACCACTCTTCCAATGGGCATCGATATTGTCTTTTTATTCCACTGTCACCTCCACCACTCTTCCAAGGGGCATTGATATTGTCTTTTTATTCCACTGCGATTTCAACCTCTCTTCTAACAGGCATTAATATTGTCTTTTTAATCCACTGCGACCTCCACCACTCTTCCAAGGGGCATTAAAACAGTCTTGTTAAGCTACTGTGACCTCCACGTCTCTTCCAAGGGGCATTAAAACCGTCTGGATAAACCACTCTGAACTCCACAGCTCTTCCGATGGTTATTGATATTGTCTTTTTATTCCACTGTAACCTCCACTGCTCTTCCAAGGGGCATTGGTTTTGTCTTTTTATTCCACTGTAACCTCCACCACTCTTCCAAGGGGCATTGATACTGTCTTTTTAATCCACTGCGACCTCCACAACTCTTCCAAGAGGCATTGATATTGTCTTTTTATTCCACTGTAACCTCCACCATTCTTCCAAGGGGTATTGATATTGTCTTTTTAATGCACTGTAACCTCCACCACTCTTCCAAGGGACATTAAAACTATCTTGTTAAACCACTCTGAACACCATAGCTCTTTCATGAGGCATTGATATTATATTTTTATTTCACTGTAATCTCCAACACTCTTTCAAGGGGCATTGATATTGTCTTTTTATTCCACTGCGACCTCCACCACTCTTCCAATTGGCATTAAAACCGTCTTGTTAAGCTACTGTGACCTCCACTTGTCTTCCCCGGGGCATTGATATTGTCTTTTTAATCCACTGTGACGTCCACCACTTTTCCAAGAGGCATTAAAACCGTCTTGTTAATCTACTTTGACCTCCACGTCTCTTCCAAGGGGCAATAAAACCATCTGGTTGAACCATTCTGAACTCCACAGCTCTTCCAAGGGGCATAGGTATTGTCTTTTTATTCCATTGAGACCTCCATCATTCTTTCAAGGGGCATTGATATTGTCTTTTTAATCCACTGCGACCTCCACCACTTTTCCAAGGGGCATTAAAAACGTCTTTTTAAGCTACTGTGACCTCCACGTCACTTCCAATGGGCATTAAAACCGTCTGATTAAACCACTCTGAACTCCACAGCTCTTTCAAGGGGCATTGGTATTGTCTTTTTATTCCACTCTAACCTCCACCACTGTTCCAAGGGGCATTGACATTGTCTTTATATTCCACTGCGACCTCCACCACTCTTCCAAGGGGCATTAAAACTGTCTTGTTAAGCTACAGTGACCTCTACATCTCTTCCACTGGGCAATGATATTGTCTTTAAATTCCACTCTAACCTCCACCACTCTTCCAAGGGGCATTGACATTGTCTTTTTATTCCACTGTGACCTCCACCATTCTTCCAATGGGCATTAAAACTGTCTTGTTAAGCTACTGTGACCTCCACTTCTCTTCCAAGGGGCATTGAAACCGTCAATTTCAAACACACTGAACTCCACAGTTCTTGCAAGAGGCATTGATATTGTCTTTTTATTCCATTGTAATCTCCAGCACTCTTCCACAGGGCATTGATATTGTCTTTTTATTCCACTGCGTCTTCCACCACTCTCCCAAGGGGCATTAAAACTGTCTTGTTAAGCTGCTGTAACCTCCATGTCTATTTCACGGGGCATTGATATTGTCTTTTTATTCAAATGTAACCTCCACCACTCTTCTAAGGGGCAGTGATATTGTCTTTTTAAACCACTGCGACCTCCACCACTCTTCCAAGGGGCATTAACACAGTCTTGATAAGCTACTGTGACCTCTATGTCTCTTTTAAGGGGCAATAAAACCGTCTGGTTAAACCATTCTGTATTCCACAGTTCTTCCAAGGAGCATTGATATTGTCTTTTTATTTGACAGTAACCTCCACCACTCTTCCAAGGGGCATTGATATTGACTTTTTATTCCACTGTGACCTCCACCACTCTTCCAAGGGGCATTGATATTGTCTTTTTAATCCACTGCGACCTCCACCACTCTTCCAAGTGGCATTAAAACCGTCTTGTTTAGCTACTGTGACCTCCACGTCCCTTCCACGGGGCATTGATATTGTTTCTTAATTCCACTGCGACCTCCACAACTCTTCCATAAGGCATTGATATTGTCTTTTTAATCCAATGCGACCTCCACCACTTTTCCAAGGGGCATTAAAACCATCTTGTTAAGCTACTGTGACCTCCAGGTCTCTTCCAAGGGGCAATAAAACCGTCTGGTTAAACCACTCTTAACTCCACAGCTCTTCCAAGGGGCATTGGTATTGTCTTTTTCTTCCACTCTAACCTCCACCACTCTTCCAAAGGGCATTGACATTGTTTTTTTATTCCTCTGCGACCTCCACCACTCTTCCAAGGGGCATTAAAACTGTCTTGTTAAGCTACAGTGACCTCCACATCTCTTCCACTGGGCATTGATATTGTCTTTTTATTCTACTGTAACCTCCACCTCTCTTCCAAGGGGCATTGATATTGTCTTTTTATTCCACTGTGACCTCCACCACTCTTCCAAGGGGCAATAATATTGTATTTTTAATCCAGTGCGACCGCCACCACTCTTCCTTGTGGCATTAAAACTGTATTGTTAAACCACTCTGAACTCCACAGATCTTCCAAGGGGCATTGGTATTGTCTTTTTATTTAATTGAAACCTCCACTACTCTTCCAATGGGCATTGATATTGTCTTTTTATTCCACTGTAACCTCCACCATTCTTCCAAGGGACATTGATATTGTCTTTTTATTCCACTGTAACCTCAACCACTCTTCCTAGGGGCATTGATATTGTCTTTAAATTCCACTGTAACCACCACCACTCTTCCAAGGGGCATTGATATTGTCTTTTTAATCCACTGTGACCTCTTCCACTCCTCCAAGGGCTTTAAAACAGTCTTGATAAGC
The DNA here is from genome assembly GCF_046119375.1 of Phyllobates terribilis. NCBI lineage: Eukaryota > Metazoa > Chordata > Amphibia > Anura > Dendrobatidae > Phyllobates > Phyllobates terribilis. The sequence goes on from NW_027362775.1 coordinate 27,840,670, forward strand.
TACTGTGACCTCCAGGTCTCTTCCAAGTGGCATTAAAACCGTCAATTTAAACCTCTCTGAGCTCCACAGCTCTAGCAAGAGGCATTGATATTTTCTTTTTATTCAACTGTAACCTCCACCACACTTCTAAGGGGCATTGCTATTTTCTTTTTATTCCACTGCGACCTCCACGACTCTTCCAAGGGGCACCGATAATGTCTTTTTAATCCACTGCAACCTCCACCACTCTTCCAAGGGGCATTAACACAGTCTTGATAAGCTACTGTGACCTCTATGTCTCTTTTAAGGGGCAATAAAACCGTCTGGTTAAACCATTCTGTATTCCACAGTTCTTCCAAGGAGCATTGATATTGTCTTTTTATTTGACAGTAACCTCCACCACTCTTCCAAGGGGCATTGATATTGACTTTTTATTCCACTGTGACCTCCACCACTCTTCCAAGGGGCATTGATATTGTCTTTTTAATCCACTGCGACCTCCACCACTCTTCCAAGTGGCATTAAAACCGTCTTGTTTAGCTACTGTGACCTCCACGTCCCTTCCACGGGGCATTGATATTGTTTTTTAATTCCACTGCGACCTCCACAACTCTTCCATAAGGCATTGATATTGTCTTTTTAATCCAATGCGACCTCCACCACTTTTCCAAGGGGCATTAAAACCATCTTGTTAAGCTACTGTGACCTCCAGGTCTCTTCCAAGGGGCAATAAAACCGTCTGGTTAAACCACTCTTAACTCCACAGCTCTTCCAAGGGGCATTGGTATTGTCTTTTTCTTCCACTCTAACCTCCACCACTCTTCCAAAGGGCATTGACATTGTTTTTTTATTCCTCTGCGACCTCCACCACTCTTCCAAGGGGCATTAAAACTGTCTTGTTAAGCTACAGTGACCTCCACATCTCTTCCACTGGGCATTGATATTGTCTTTTTATTCTACTGTAACCTCCACCTCTCTTCCAAGGGGCATTGATATTGTCTTTTTATTCCACTGTGACCTCCACCACTCTTCCAAGGGGCAATAATATTGTATTTTTAATCCAGTGCGACCGCCACCACTCTTCCTTGTGGCATTAAAACTGTATTGTTAAACCACTCTGAACTCCACAGATCTTCCAAGGGGCATTGGTATTGTCTTTTTATTTAATTGAAACCTCCACTACTCTTCCAAGGGACATTGATATTGTCTTTTTATTCCACTGTAACCTCAACCACTCTTCCTAGGGGCATTGATATTGTCTTTAAATTCCACTGTAACCACCACCACTCTTCCAAGGGGCATTGATATTGTCTTTTTAATCCACTGTGACCTCTACCACTCCTCCAAGGGGCTTTAAAACAGTCTTGATGAGCTACTGTGACCTCCACGTCTCTTCCAAGGGGCATTAAAACCGCATGGTTATGCCACTCTGAACTCCACAGCTCTTCCAAGAGGCATGGATGTTGTATTTTTATTTAACTGTAACCTTCACCACTCTTCCAAGTGGCATTGATATTGGGTTTTTTTTCCACTGCGACCTCCACCACTCTTCCAAGGGGCATTGATATTGCCTTTTTATTCCACTGCGACCTCCACCACTCTTCCAAGGGACATTGATATTGACTTTTTATTCCACTGCAACCTTCACCCCTCTTCCAAGGAACAGTGATATTGTCTTTTTTTTCCACTGTAACCTCCACCACACTTCTAAGGGGCATTGATATTGTCTTTTTAATCCACTGCGACCTCTTCCACTCCTCCAAGGGCTTTAAAACAGTCTTGATAAGCTACTGTGACCTCCACGTCTCTTCCAAGTGGCATTAAAACCGTCAATTTAAACCTCTCTGACCTCCACAGCTCTTGCAAGAGGCATTGATATTGTCTTTTTATTCCACTGTAACCTCCACCATTCTTCCAAGGGACATTGATATTGTCTTTTTATTCCACTGTAACCTCCCACCACTCTTCAAAGGGGCATTGATATTGTCTTTTTATTCGACTGTAACCACCACCACTCTTCCAAGGGGCATTGATATTGTCTTTTTAATCCAGTGCAACCTCTTCCACTCCTCCAAGGGCTTTAAAACAGTCTTGATAAGCTACTGTGACCTCCACGTCTCTTCAAAGTGGCATTAAAACCGTCAATTTAAACCTCTCTGAGCTCCACAGCTCTTGCAAGAGGCATTGATATTTTCTTTTTATTCAACTGTAACCTCCACCACACTTCTAAGGGGCATTGCTATTTTCTTTTTATTCCACTGCGACCTTCACGACTCTTCCAAGGGGCACCGATAATGTCTTTTTAATCCACTGCAACCTCCACCACTCTTCCATGGGGCATTAAAACCATCTTGTTAAGCTACTGTGACCACCACTCTTCCAAGGGGCACTGATTTTGTCTTTTTAATCCACTGCGACCTCCATCTCTCTTCCAAGAAGCATTAAAACCATCTTGTTTAGCTACTGTGACCTCCACGTCTATTCCACGGTGCCTTAAAACCTTCTGGTTAAACCACTGTGAACTCCACAGCTCTTCCAAGGGGCATTGATATTGTCTTTTTACTTCACTGTAAACTCCACCACTCTTCCAAGGGGCATTGATATTGTCTTTTTATTCCACTGTAACCTCCACCATTCTTCCAAGGGACATTGATATTGTCTTTTTATTCCACTGTAACCTCCCACCACTCTTCAAAGGGGCATTGATATTGTCTTTTTATTCCACTGTAACCACCACCACTCTTCCAAGGGGCATTGATATTGTCTTTTTAATCCAGTGCAACCTCTTCCACTCCTCCAAGGGCTTTAAAACAGTCTTGATAAGCTACTGTGACCTCCACGTCTCTTCAAAGTGGCATTAAAACCGTCAATTTAAACCTCTCTGAGCTCCACAGCTCTTGCAAGAGGCATTGATATTTTCTTTTTATTCAACTGTAACCTCCACCACACTTCTAAGGGGCATTGCTATTTTCTTTTTATTCCACTGCGACCTCCACGACTCTTCCAAGGGGCACCGATAATGTCTTTTTAATCCACTGCAACCTCCACCACTCTTCCATGGGGCATTAAAACCGTCTTGTTAAGCTACTGTGACCACCACTCTTCCAAGGGGCACTGATTTTGTCTTTTTAATCCACTGCGACCTCCATCTCTCTTCCAAGAAGCATTAAAACCATCTTGTTTAGCTACTGTGACCTCCACGTCTATTCCACGGTGCCTTAAAACCTTCTGGTTAAACCACTGTGAACTCCACAGCTCTTCCAAGGGGCATTGATATTGTCTTTTTACTTCACTGTAAACTCCACCACTCTTCCAAGGGGCATTGATATTGTCTTTTTATTTTACTGAGACCTCCACCACTCTTCCAAGGGGCATTAATATTGTCTTTTTCTTCCACTGCGACCTCCACCACTCTTCCAAGGGGCATTAAAACAGTCTTGTTAAGCTACTGTGACCTCCATGTCTCTTCCACAGGGCATTGATATTGTCTTTTCATTCCACTGGAACCTCCAAAACTCTTCCAAGGTGCATTGATATTGTCTTTTTACTCCACTGAGACCTCAAACACTACTTCAAGTAGCATTGACATTGTCTTTTTAGTCCACTTCGACCTCCACCACTCTTCCAAGGGGCATTAAAACAGTCTTTTTAATCTACTGTGACCTCCACGTCTCTTCCAAGGGGCATTAAAAAAGTCAATTTAAACCACTCTCAACTCCTCAGCTCTTCCAAGGGGCATTGATATTGTCTTTTTATTCCACTGCGAACTCCACCTCTCTTCCAAGGGGCATTAAAACCGTCTTGTTAAGATACTGTGACCTCCAAGTCTCTTCCACGAGGCATTGATATTGTTTTTTTATTCCACTGCGACCTCCACATCTCTTCCAAGTGGAATTGATATTGTCTTTTTATTCCACTGCGACCTCCACCACTCTTCTAAGGGGCATTGATATTGTCTTTTTAATTCACTGCGACCTCCACCACTCTTCCAAGGGGCATTAAAACAGTTTTGATAAGCTACTGTGACCTCCACGTCTCTTCCAAGGGGCAATAAAACCGTCTTGTTAAACCATTCTGAACTCCACAGCTCTTCCAAGAGGCATTGATATTGTATTTTTATTCGACTGTAACCTCCACCACTCTTCCAAGGGGCATTAAAACTGTCTTGTTAAGCTACTGTTACCTCCACGTCTCTTCCAAGGGGCATTAAAACCGTCAATTTAAACCACTCTGAACTCCACAGCTCTTGCAATAGGCATTGATATTGTCTTTTTATTCCACTGTAACCTCCACCACTCTTCCAAGGGGCATTGATTTTGTCTTTTTAATCCACTGCGACCTCCATCACTCTTCCAAGGAGCATTAAAACCGTCTTGTTTAGCACCTGTGACCTCCACGTCTATTGCACGGTGACTTAAAACCTTCTGGTTAAACCATTGTGAGCTCCACAGCTCTTCCAAGGGGCATTGATATTGTCTTTTTAATCCACTGCGACCTCCACCACTTTTCCAAGGGGCATTAAAAACGTCTTTTTAAGCTACTGTGACCTCCACGTCACTTCCAATGGGCATTAAAACCGTCTGATTAAACCACTCTGAACTCCACAGCTCTTTCAAGGGGCATTGGTATTGTCTTTTTATTCCACTCTAACCTCCACCACTCTTCCAAGGGGCATTGACATTGTCTTTTTATTCCACTGCGACCTCCACCATTCTTCCAATGGGCATTAAAACTGTCTTGTTAAGCTACTGTGACCTCCACTTCTCTTCCAAGGGGCATTGAAACCGTCAAATTCAAACACACTGAACTCCACAGTTCTTGCAAGAGGCATTGATATTGTCTTTTTATTCCATTGTAATCTCCAGCACTCTTCCACAGGGCATTGATATTATCTTTTTATTCCACTGCGTCTTCCACCTCTCTTCCAAGGAGCATTAAAACTGTCTTGTTAAGCTGCTGTAACCTCCATGTCTATTTCACGGGGCATTGATATTGTCTTTTTATTCAAATGTAACCTCCACCACTCTTCTAAGGGGCAGTGATATTGTCTTTTTAAACCACTGCGACCTCCACCACTCTTCCAAGGGGCATTAACACAGTCTTGATAAGCTACTGTGACCTCTATGTCTCTTTTAAGGGGCAATAAAACCGTCTGGTTAAACCATTCTGTATTCCACAGTTCTTCCAAGGAGCATTGATATTGTCTTTTTATTTGACAGTAACCTCCACCACTCTTCCAAGGGGCATTGATATTGACTTTTTATTCCACTGTGACCTCCACCACTCTTCCAAGGGGCATTGATATTGTCTTTTTAATCCACTGCGACCTCCACCACTCTTCCAAGTGGCATTAAAACCATCTTGTTTAGCTACTGTGACCTCCACGTCCCTTCCACGGGGCACTGATATTGTTTTTTAATTCCACTGCGACCTCCACAACTCTTCCAAGAGGCATTGATATTGTCTTTTTAATCCAATGCGACCTCCACCACTTTTCCAAGGGGCATTAAAACCATCTTGTTAAGCTACTGTGACCTCCAGGTCTCTTCCAAGGGGCAATAAAACCGTCTGGTGAAACCACTCTTAACTCCACAGCTCTTCCAAGGGGCATTGGTATTGTCTTTTTCTTCCACTCTAACCTCCACCACTCTTCCAAAGGGCATTGACATTGTTTTTTTATTCCTCTGCAACCTCCACCACTCTTCCAAGGGGCATTAAAACTGTCTTGTTAAGCTACAGTGACCTCCACATCTCTTCCACTGGGCATTGATATTGACTTTTTATTCTACTGTAACCTCCACCTCTCTTCCAAGGGGCATTGATATTGTCTTTTTATTCCACTGTGACCTCCACCACTCTTCCAAGGGGCAATAATATTGTATTTTTAATCCAGTGCGACCGCCACCACTCTTCCTTGTGGCATTAAAACTGTATTGTTAAACCACTCTGAACTCCACAGATCTTCCAAGGGGCATTGGTATTGTCTTTTTATTTAATTGAAACCTCCACTACTCTTCCAATGGGCATTGATATTGTCTTTTTATTCCACTGTAACCTCCACCATTCTTCCAAGGGACATTGATATTGTCTTTTTATTCCACTGTAACCTCAACCACTCTTCCTAGGGGCATTGATATTGTCTTTAAATTCCACTGTAACCACCACCACTCTTCCAAGGGGCATTGATATTGTCTTTTTAATCCACTGTGACCTCTACCACTCCTCCAAGGGGCTTTAAAACAGTCTTGATGAGCTACTGTGACCTCCACGTCTCTTCCAAGGGGCATTAAAACTGCATGGTTATGCCACTCTGAACTCCACAGCTCTTCCAAGAGGCATGGATGTTGTATTTTTATTTAACTGTAACCTTCACCACTCTTCCAAGTGGCATTGATATTGTTTTTTTTTTCCACTGCGACCTCCACCACTCTTCCAAGGGGCATTGATATTGCCTTTTTATTCCACTGCGACCTCCACCACTCTTCCAAGGAACATTGATATTGTCTTTTTATTCCACTGCAACCTTCACCACTCTTCCAAGGGGCATTAAAACTGTCTTGTTAAGCTACTGTTACCTCCAGGTCTCTTCCAAGGGGCATTAAAACCGTCAATTTAAAAAACTCTGAACTCCACAGCTCTTGCAATAGGCATTGATATTGTCTTTTTATTCCTCTGTAACCTCCACCACTCTTCCAAGGGGCATTAAAACCATCTTGTTAAGCTACTGTGACCTCCAGGTCTCTTCCAAGGGGCAATAAAACCGTCTGGTTAAACCACTCTTAACTCCACAGCTCTTCCAAGGGGCATTGGTATTGTCTTTTTCTTCCACTCTAACCTCCACCACTCTTCCAAAGGGCATTGACATTGTTTTTTTATTCCTCTGCGACCTCCACCACTCTTCCAAGGGGCATTAAAACTGTCTTGTTAAGCTACAGTGACCTCCACATCTCTTCCACTGGGCATTGATATTGTCTTTTTATTCTACTGTAACCTCCACCTCTCTTCCAAGGGGCATTGATATTGTCTTTTTATTCCACTGTGACCTCCACCACTCTTCCAAGGGGCAATAATATTGTATTTTTAATCCAGTGCGACCGCCACCACTCTTCCTTGTGGCATTAAAACTGTATTGTTAAACCACTCTGAACTCCACAGATCTTCCAAGGGGCATTGGTATTGTCTTTTTATTTAATTGAAACCTCCACTACTCTTCCAATGGGCATTGATATTGTCTTTTTATTCCACTGTAACCTCCACCATTCTTCCAAGGGACATTGATATTGTCTTTTTATTCCACTGTAACCTCAACCACTCTTCCTAGGGGCATTGATATTGTCTTTAAATTCCACTGTAACCACCACCACTCTTCCAAGGGGCATTGATATTGTCTTTTTAATCCACTGTGACCTCTACCACTCCTCCAAGGGGCTTTAAAACAGTCTTGATGAGCTACTGTGACCTCCACGTCTCTTCCAAGGGGCATTAAAACCGCATGGTTATGCCACTCTGAACTCCACAGCTCTTCCAAGAGGCATGGATGTTGTATTTTTATTTAACTGTAACCTTCACCACTCTTCCAAGTGGCATTGATATTGTTTTTTTTTTCCACTGCGACCTCCACCACTCTTCCAAGGGGCATTGATATTGCCTTTTTATTCCACTGCGACCTCCACCACTCTTCCAAGGGACATTGATATTGACTTTTTATTCCACTGCAACCTTCACCCCTCTTCCAAGGAACATTGATATTGTCTTTTTTTTCCACTGTAACCTCCACCACACTTCTAAGGGGCATTGATATTGTCTTTTTAATCCATTGCGACCTCTTCCACTCCTCCAAGGGCTTTAAAACAGTCTTGATAAGCTACTGTGACCTCCACGTCTCTTCCAAGTGGCATTAAAACCGTCAATTTAAACCTCTCTGACCTCCACAGCTCTTGCAAGAGGCATTGATATTGTCTTTTTATTCCACTGTAACCTCCACCATTCTTCCAAGGGACATTGATATTGTCTTTTTATTCCACTGTAACCTCCACCACTCTTCAAAGGGGCATTGATATTGTCTTTTTATTCCACTGTAACCACCACCACTCTTCCAAGGGGCATTGATATTGTCTTTTTAATCCACTGCAACCTCTTCCACTCCTCCAAGGGCTTTAAAACAGTCTTGATAAGCTACTGTGACCTCCAGGTCTCTTCCAAGTGGCATTAAAACCGTCAATTTAAACCTCTCTGAGCTCCACAGCTCTAGCAAGAGGCATTGATATTTTCTTTTTATTCAACTGTAACCTCCACCACACTTCTAAGGGGCATTGCTATTTTCTTTTTATTCCACTGCGACCTCCACGACTCTTCCAAGGGGCACCGATAATGTCTTTTTAATCCACTGCAACCTCCACCACTCTTCCAAGGGGCATTAACACAGTCTTGATAAGCTACTGTGACCTCTATGTCTCTTTTAAGGGGCAATAAAACCGTCTGGTTAAACCATTCTGTATTCCACAGTTCTTCCAAGGAGCATTGATATTGTCTTTTTATTTGACAGTAACCTCCACCACTCTTCCAAGGGGCATTGATATTGACTTTTTATTCCACTGTGACCTCCACCACTCTTCCAAGGGGCATTGATATTGTCTTTTTAATCCACTGCGACCTCCACCACTCTTCCAAGTGGCATTAAAACCGTCTTGTTTAGCTACTGTGACCTCCACGTCCCTTCCACGGGGCATTGATATTGTTTTTTAATTCCACTGCGACCTCCACAACTCTTCCATAAGGCATTGATATTGTCTTTTTAATCCAATGCGACCTCCACCACTTTTCCAAGGGGCATTAAAACCATCTTGTTAAGCTACTGTGACCTCCAGGTCTCTTCCAAGGGGCAATAAAACCGTCTGGTTAAACCACTCTTAACTCCACAGCTCTTCCAAGGGGCATTGGTATTGTCTTTTTCTTCCACTCTAACCTCCACCACTCTTCCAAAGGGCATTGACATTGTTTTTTTATTCCTCTGCGACCTCCACCACTCTTCCAAGGGGCATTAAAACTGTCTTGTTAAGCTACAGTGACCTCCACATCTCTTCCACTGGGCATTGATATTGTCTTTTTATTCTACTGTAACCTCCACCTCTCTTCCAAGGGGCATTGATATTGTCTTTTTATTCCACTGTGACCTCCACCACTCTTCCAAGGGGCAATAATATTGTATTTTTAATCCAGTGCGACCGCCACCACTCTTCCTTGTGGCATTAAAACTGTATTGTTAAACCACTCTGAACTCCACAGATCTTCCAAGGGGCATTGGTATTGTCTTTTTATTTAATTGAAACCTCCACTACTCTTCCAAGGGACATTGATATTGTCTTTTTATTCCACTGTAACCTCAACCACTCTTCCTAGGGGCATTGATATTGTCTTTAAATTCCACTGTAACCACCACCACTCTTCCAAGGGGCATTGATATTGTCTTTTTAATCCACTGTGACCTCTACCACTCCTCCAAGGGGCTTTAAAACAGTCTTGATGAGCTACTGTGACCTCCACGTCTCTTCCAAGGGGCATTAAAACCGCATGGTTATGCCACTCTGAACTCCACAGCTCTTCCAAGAGGCATGGATGTTGTATTTTTATTTAACTGTAACCTTCACCACTCTTCCAAGTGGCATTGATATTGGGTTTTTTTTCCACTGCGACCTCCACCACTCTTCCAAGGGGCATTGATATTGCCTTTTTATTCCACTGCGACCTCCACCACTCTTCCAAGGGACATTGATATTGACTTTTTATTCCACTGCAACCTTCACCCCTCTTCCAAGGAACAGTGATATTGTCTTTTTTTTCCACTGTAACCTCCACCACACTTCTAAGGGGCATTGATATTGTCTTTTTAATCCACTGCGACCTCTTCCACTCCTCCAAGGGCTTTAAAACAGTCTTGATAAGCTACTGTGACCTCCACGTCTCTTCCAAGTGGCATTAAAACCGTCAATTTAAACCTCTCTGACCTCCACAGCTCTTGCAAGAGGCATTGATATTGTCTTTTTATTCCACTGTAACCTCCACCATTCTTCCAAGGGACATTGATATTGTCTTTTTATTCCACTGTAACCTCCCACCACTCTTCAAAGGGGCATTGATATTGTCTTTTTATTCGACTGTAACCACCACCACTCTTCCAAGGGGCATTGATATTGTCTTTTTAATCCAGTGCAACCTCTTCCACTCCTCCAAGGGCTTTAAAACAGTCTTGATAAGCTACTGTGACCTCCACGTCTCTTCAAAGTGGCATTAAAACCGTCAATTTAAACCTCTCTGAGCTCCACAGCTCTTGCAAGAGGCATTGATATTTTCTTTTTATTCAACTGTAACCTCCACCACACTTCTAAGGGGCATTGCTATTTTCTTTTTATTCCACTGCGACCTTCACGACTCTTCCAAGGGGCACCGATAATGTCTTTTTAATCCACTGCAACCTCCACCACTCTTCCATGGGGCATTAAAACCATCTTGTTAAGCTACTGTGACCACCACTCTTCCAAGGGGCACTGATTTTGTCTTTTTAATCCACTGCGACCTCCATCTCTCTTCCAAGAAGCATTAAAACCATCTTGTTTAGCTACTGTGACCTCCACGTCTATTCCACGGTGCCTTAAAACCTTCTGGTTAAACCACTGTGAACTCCACAGCTCTTCCAAGGGGCATTGATATTGTCTTTTTACTTCACTGTAAACTCCACCACTCTTCCAAGGGGCATTGATATTGTCTTTTTATTCCACTGTAACCTCCACCATTCTTCCAAGGGACATTGATATTGTCTTTTTATTCCACTGTAACCTCCCACCACTCTTCAAAGGGGCATTGATATTGTCTTTTTATTCCACTGTAACCACCACCACTCTTCCAAGGGGCATTGATATTGTCTTTTTAATCCAGTGCAACCTCTTCCACTCCTCCAAGGGCTTTAAAACAGTCTTGATAAGCTACTGTGACCTCCACGTCTCTTCAAAGTGGCATTAAAACCGTCAATTTAAACCTCTCTGAGCTCCACAGCTCTTGCAAGAGGCATTGATATTTTCTTTTTATTCAACTGTAACCTCCACCACACTTCTAAGGGGCATTGCTATTTTCTTTTTATTCCACTGCGACCTCCACGACTCTTCCAAGGGGCACCGATAATGTCTTTTTAATCCACTGCAACCTCCACCACTCTTCCATGGGGCATTAAAACCGTCTTGTTAAGCTACTGTGACCACCACTCTTCCAAGGGGCACTGATTTTGTCTTTTTAATCCACTGCGACCTCCATCTCTCTTCCAAGAAGCATTAAAACCATCTTGTTTAGCTACTGTGACCTCCACGTCTATTCCACGGTGCCTTAAAACCTTCTGGTTAAACCACTGTGAACTCCACAGCTCTTCCAAGGGGCATTGATATTGTCTTTTTACTTCACTGTAAACTCCACCACTCTTCCAAGGGGCATTGATATTGTCTTTTTATTTTACTGAGACCTCCACCACTCTTCCAAGGGGCATTAATATTGTCTTTTTCTTCCACTGCGACCTCCACCACTCTTCCAAGGGGCATTAAAACAGTCTTGTTAAGCTACTGTGACCTCCATGTCTCTTCCACAGGGCATTGATATTGTCTTTTCATTCCACTGGAACCTCCAAAACTCTTCCAAGGTGCATTGATATTGTCTTTTTACTCCACTGAGACCTCAAACACTACTTCAAGTAGCATTGACATTGTCTTTTTAGTCCACTTCGACCTCCACCACTCTTCCAAGGGGCATTAAAACAGTCTTTTTAATCTACTGTGACCTCCACGTCTCTTCCAAGGGGCATTAAAAAAGTCAATTTAAACCACTCTCAACTCCTCAGCTCTTCCAAGGGGCATTGATATTGTCTTTTTATTCCACTGCGAACTCCACCTCTCTTCCAAGGGGCATTAAAACCGTCTTGTTAAGATACTGTGACCTCCAAGTCTCTTCCACGAGGCATTGATATTGTTTTTTTATTCCACTGCGACCTCCACATCTCTTCCAAGTGGAATTGATATTGTCTTTTTATTCCACTGCGACCTCCACCACTCTTCTAAGGGGCATTGATATTGTCTTTTTAATTCACTGCGACCTCCACCACTCTTCCAAGGGGCATTAAAACAGTTTTGATAAGCTACTGTGACCTCCACGTCTCTTCCAAGGGGCAATAAAACCGTCTTGTTAAACCATTCTGAACTCCACAGCTCTTCCAAGAGGCATTGATATTGTATTTTTATTCGACTGTAACCTCCACCACTCTTCCAAGGGGCATTAAAACTGTCTTGTTAAGCTACTGTTACCTCCACGTCTCTTCCAAGGGGCATTAAAACCGTCAATTTAAACCACTCTGAACTCCACAGCTCTTGCAATAGGCATTGATATTGTCTTTTTATTCCACTGTAACCTCCACCACTCTTCCAAGGGGCATTGATTTTGTCTTTTTAATCCACTGCGACCTCCATCACTCTTCCAAGGAGCATTAAAACCGTCTTGTTTAGCACCTGTGACCTCCACGTCTATTGCACGGTGACTTAAAACCTTCTGGTTAAACCATTGTGAGCTCCACAGCTCTTCCAAGGGGCATTGATATTGTCTTTTTAATCCACTGCGACCTCCACCACTTTTCCAAGGGGCATTAAAAACGTCTTTTTAAGCTACTGTGACCTCCACGTCACTTCCAATGGGCATTAAAACCGTCTGATTAAACCACTCTGAACTCCACAGCTCTTTCAAGGGGCATTGGTATTGTCTTTTTATTCCACTCTAACCTCCACCACTCTTCCAAGGGGCATTGACATTGTCTTTTTATTCCACTGCGACCTCCACCATTCTTCCAATGGGCATTAAAACTGTCTTGTTAAGCTACTGTGACCTCCACTTCTCTTCCAAGGGGCATTGAAACCGTCAAATTCAAACACACTGAACTCCACAGTTCTTGCAAGAGGCATTGATATTGTCTTTTTATTCCATTGTAATCTCCAGCACTCTTCCACAGGGCATTGATATTATCTTTTTATTCCACTGCGTCTTCCACCTCTCTTCCAAGGAGCATTAAAACTGTCTTGTTAAGCTGCTGTAACCTCCATGTCTATTTCACGGGGCATTGATATTGTCTTTTTATTCAAATGTAACCTCCACCACTCTTCTAAGGGGCAGTGATATTGTCTTTTTAAACCACTGCGACCTCCACCACTCTTCCAAGGGGCATTAACACAGTCTTGATAAGCTACTGTGACCTCTATGTCTCTTTTAAGGGGCAATAAAACCGTCTGGTTAAACCATTCTGTATTCCACAGTTCTTCCAAGGAGCATTGATATTGTCTTTTTATTTGACAGTAACCTCCACCACTCTTCCAAGGGGCATTGATATTGACTTTTTATTCCACTGTGACCTCCACCACTCTTCCAAGGGGCATTGATATTGTCTTTTTAATCCACTGCGACCTCCACCACTCTTCCAAGTGGCATTAAAACCATCTTGTTTAGCTACTGTGACCTCCACGTCCCTTCCACGGGGCACTGATATTGTTTTTTAATTCCACTGCGACCTCCACAACTCTTCCAAGAGGCATTGATATTGTCTTTTTAATCCAATGCGACCTCCACCACTTTTCCAAGGGGCATTAAAACCATCTTGTTAAGCTACTGTGACCTCCAGGTCTCTTCCAAGGGGCAATAAAACCGTCTGGTGAAACCACTCTTAACTCCACAGCTCTTCCAAGGGGCATTGGTATTGTCTTTTTCTTCCACTCTAACCTCCACCACTCTTCCAAAGGGCATTGACATTGTTTTTTTATTCCTCTGCAACCTCCACCACTCTTCCAAGGGGCATTAAAACTGTCTTGTTAAGCTACAGTGACCTCCACATCTCTTCCACTGGGCATTGATATTGACTTTTTATTCTACTGTAACCTCCACCTCTCTTCCAAGGGGCATTGATATTGTCTTTTTATTCCACTGTGACCTCCACCACTCTTCCAAGGGGCAATAATATTGTATTTTTAATCCAGTGCGACCGCCACCACTCTTCCTTGTGGCATTAAAACTGTATTGTTAAACCACTCTGAACTCCACAGATCTTCCAAGGGGCATTGGTATTGTCTTTTTATTTAATTGAAACCTCCACTACTCTTCCAATGGGCATTGATATTGTCTTTTTATTCCACTGTAACCTCCACCATTCTTCCAAGGGACATTGATATTGTCTTTTTATTCCACTGTAACCTCAACCACTCTTCCTAGGGGCATTGATATTGTCTTTAAATTCCACTGTAACCACCACCACTCTTCCAAGGGGCATTGATATTGTCTTTTTAATCCACTGTGACCTCTACCACTCCTCCAAGGGGCTTTAAAACAGTCTTGATGAGCTACTGTGACCTCCACGTCTCTTCCAAGGGGCATTAAAACTGCATGGTTATGCCACTCTGAACTCCACAGCTCTTCCAAGAGGCATGGATGTTGTATTTTTATTTAACTGTAACCTTCACCACTCTTCCAAGTGGCATTGATATTGTTTTTTTTTTCCACTGCGACCTCCACCACTCTTCCAAGGGGCATTGATATTGCCTTTTTATTCCACTGCGACCTCCACCACTCTTCCAAGGAACATTGATATTGTCTTTTTATTCCACTGCAACCTTCACCACTCTTCCAAGGGGCATTAAAACTGTCTTGTTAAGCTACTGTTACCTCCAGGTCTCTTCCAAGGGGCATTAAAACCGTCAATTTAAAAAACTCTGAACTCCACAGCTCTTGCAATAGGCATTGATATTGTCTTTTTATTCCTCTGTAACCTCCACCACTCTTCCAAGGGGCATTGATTTTGTCTTTTTAATCCACTGCGACCTCCATCACTCTTCCAAGGAGCATTAAAACCGTCTTGTTTAGCACCTGTGACCTCCACGTCTATTCCACGGTGACTTAAAACCTTCTGGTTAAACCATTGTGAGCTCCACAGCTCTTCCAAGGGGCATTGATATTGTCTTTTTATTCCACTGTAACCTCCACCACTCTTTCAAGGGGCATTGATATTGTCTTTTTATTTTACTGCGACCTCCACCACTCTTCCAGGGGGCATTAATATTGTCTTTTTATTCCACTGCGACCTCCACCACTCTTCCAAGGGTCATTGATATTGTCTTTTTATTCCACTGAGACTTCAACCACTCTTCCACAAGGCATTGATATTGTACTTTTTATTCCACTGTGACCTCCACGTCTCTTCCAAGGGGAATTAAAACCGTCAATTTAATCCACTCTGAACTCTACAGCTCTTCCAAGCAGCATTGGTAATGTCTTTTTATTCCACTCTAACCTCCACCACTCTTCCAAGGGGGCATTGAAATTGTCTTTTTATTCCACTGCGACCTCCACCACTCTTCCAAGGGGACATTGACATTGTCTTTTTATTCCACTGCGACCTCCACAACTCTTCCACGGGGCATTGATATTGTCTTTTTATTCCAATGAAACCTCCACCACTCTTCCAAGGGGCATTGATATTGTCTTTTTATTCCACTGCGAACTCCACCACTCTTCCGAAGGGCATTGATATTGTCTTTTTAATCCACTGCGACCTCCACCACTCTTCCAAGGTCATTAAAACAGTCTTGTTAAGCTTCTGTGACCTCCACGTCTCTTCCAAGGGGCATTAAAACAGTCTGGCTAAAAAACTCTGTACTCCACAGCTCTTCCAAGGGGCATTGATTTTGTATTTTTATTCCACTGCGACCTTAACCACTCTTCCAATGGGCATTGATATTGTCTTTTTAATTCACTGCGACCTTAACCACTTTCCACTGGGCATTGATATTGTCTTTTTATTCCACTGTAACCTCCACCACTCTTCCAAGGGGCATTGATATTGTCTTTTAATTCCACAGTAACATCCACCACTCGTCCAAGGGGCATTGATATTGTCTTTTTATTCCACTGCGACCTACACCACTCTTCCAAGGGGCATTGATATTTTCTTTTTAATCCACTGTGACCTCCACCACTCTTCCAAGGGGCATTAAAACCGCCTTGCTAAACTACTGTGACCTCAAAGTCTCTTCCACGGGCCATTGATATTGTCTTTTTATTCCACTGAAACCTCCACTACTCATCCAAGGGGCATTGATATTGTCTTTTTATTCCAATGCAACCTCCACCACTCTTCCATGGGGCATTGATGTTGTCTTTGTATTCCACTGTAACCTCCAACAATCTTCCAAGGGGCATTGATATTGTCTTTTTATTCCACTGCGACCTCCACTACTCGTACAAGGGTCATTGATATTGTCTTTTTATTCCACTGTAGCCTCCACCATTCTTCCAAGGGGCATTGGTATTGTCTTTTTAATCCACTGCGAACTCCACCACTCTTCCAAAGGGCATTAAAATCATCTGGTTAAACCACTCTGAACTCCACAGCTCTTCCAAAGGGCATTGATATTGTCTTTTTATTCCACTGCGACCTCCACCACTCTTGCAAGGGGCATTAAAACCAACTTGTTAAGCTACTGTGACCTCCACATCTCTTCCACGGATCATTAATATTGTTTTTTTAATCCACTGTAACCTCCACCACTCTTTCAATGGGCATCGATATTGTCTTTTTATTCCATTTCGACCTCCACATCTCTTCCACGGATCATTGATATTGTTTTTTTAATCCAATGCGACCTCCACCACTCTTCCAAGGGGCATTAAAACCATCTTTTTAAGCTATTGTGACCACCATATCTCTTCCACGGGGCATTGATATTCTCTTTTTATTCCACTGTAACCTCCAACACTCTTCCAAGGGGCATGGATATTGTCTTTTTATTCAACTGCGACCTCCACAACTCTTCCAAGGGGCATTGATATTGTCTTTTTAATCCACTGAAACCTCCACCACTCTTCCAAAGAGCATTAAAACCAACTTATTAAGCCACTGTGACCTCCACGTCTCTTCCAAGGAGCATTAAAACTTTATGGTTAAACCACAGTGAACTCCACATGTCTTCCAATTGGCATTGATATTGTCTTTTTATTCCACTGTACCCTCCACCACTCTTCCAAAGGGCATTGAAATGGTCTTTTTATTCCACTGCGACCTCCACCACTCTTTCAAGGGGCATTGATATTGTCTTTTTATTCCACTGCGACCTCCACTACTCGTCCAAGGGTCATTGATATTGTCTTTTTTTTCCACTGTAGCCTCCACCACTCTTCCAAGGGGCATTGATATAATCCTTTTTATCCACTGCGACCTCCACCACTCGTCCAAGGGGCATTAATACCATCTGGTTAAACCACTCTGAACTCCACAGCTCTTCCAAAGGTCATTGATATTGTCTTTCTATTCCACTGCGACCTCCACCACTCTTCCAAGGGGCATTAAAACCAACTTGTTAAGCTACTGTAAACTCCACATCTCTTACACGGGGCATTGATATTGTCTTTTTCTTCCACTGTAACCTCCACCACTCTTTCAATGAGCATTGATATTGTCTTTTTATTCCACTGTGACCTCCACCATTATTCCAAGGGACATTGATATTGTCTTTTTAATCCACTGCGACCTCCACCACTCTTCCAAGGGGCATTAAAACCATCTTTTTAAGCTATTGTGGCCTCCACATCTCTTCCATGGGGCATTGATATTGTCTTTTTATTCCACTGTAACCTCCACCACTCTTCCATGGTGCATTGATATTGTCTTTTTATTCCACTGCGACCTCCACCACTCTTCCAAGGGGCATTGATATTGTCTTTTTAATCCTCTGCGACCTCCACCACTCTTCCAAGGGGCATTAAAACCATTTTGTTAAGGTAGTGTGACCTCCTGGTCTCTTCCTAAGGGAATTAAAACCGTCAATTTAAACCACTCTGAATTCCACAGCTCTTGTAAGGGGCATTGATATTGTCTTTTTATTCCACTGTAAGCTCCAGCACTTTTCCAAGGGGCATTGATATTGTATTTTTATTCCACTGCGACTTCCACCTCTCTTCTAAGGCGCATTAAAATCGTCTTGTTAAGCTACTGTGACCTCCACGTCTTTTTCACGGGGTATTGATATTGTCTTTTTATTTCACTGTAACCTTCAACACTCTTCCAAGGGGCATGGATATTGTCTTTTTATTCAACTGCGACCTCCACAACTCTTCCAAGGGGCATTGATATTGTCTTTTTAATCCACTGAAACCTCCACCACTCTTCCAAAGAGCATTAAAACCAACTTATTAAGCCACTGTGACCTCGACGTCTCTTCCAAGGAGCATTAAAACTTTATGGTTAAACCACAGTGAACTCCACATCTCTTCCAATTGGCATTGATATTGCCTTTTTATTCCACTGTACCCTCCACCACTCTTCCAAAGGGCATTGAAATGGTCTTTTTATTCCACTGCGACCTCCACCACTCTTCCAAGGGGCATTGATATTGTCTTTTTATTCCACTGCAACCTCCACTACTCGTCCAAGGGTCATTGATATTGTCTTTTTATTCCACTGTAGCCTCCACCACTCTTCCAAGGGGCATTGATATTGTCTTTTTAATCCACTGAGACATCCAACACCCTTCCAAGGGGCATTAAAACCGTCTTGTTAAGATATTGTGATCTCCACATCTCTTCCACGGGGCATTGATAATGTCTTTTTATTTAACTGTATCCTCCACCACTATTCCAAGGGGCATTGATATTGTCTTTTTATTCCACTGTAAACTCCACCACTCTTCCAAGGGGCATTGATATTGTCATTTTATTCCACTGTAACCTCCACCACTCTTTCAAGGGGCATTGATATTGTCTTTTTATTCCACTGCAACCTCTACCACTCTTTTAAGGGGCATTGATATTGTCTTTTTAATCCACTGCAACCTCCACCACTCTTCCAAGGGTGATTAAAACCGTCTTGTTAAGCTACTGTGACTTCCAAGTCTTTTCCATGGGGCATTGATATTGTCTTTTTAATCCACTGCGACCTCCATCACTCTTCCAAGGAGCATTAAAACCGTCTTGTTTAGCACCTGTGACCTCCACGTCTATTCCACGGTGACTTAAAACCTTCTGGTTAAACCATTGTGAGCTCCACAGCTCTTCCAAGGGGCATTGATATTGTCTTTTTATTCCACTGTAACCTCCACCACTCTTCCAAGGGGCATTGATATTGTCTTTTTATTTTACTGCGACCTCCACCACTCTTCCAGGGGGCATTAATATTGTCTTTTTATTCCACTGCGACCTCCACCACTCTTCCAAGGGTCATTGATATTGTCTTTTTATTCCACTGAGACTTCAACCACTCTTCCACAAGGCATTGATATTGTACTTTTTATTCCACTGTGACCTCCACGTCTCTTCCAAGGGGAATTAAAACCGTCAATTTAATCCACTCTGAACTCTACAGCTCTTCCAAGCAGCATTGGTAATGTCTTTTTATTCCACTCTAACCTCCACCACTCTTCCAAGGGGGCATTGACATTGTCTTTTTATTCCACTGCGACCTCCACCACTCTTCCAAGGGGGCATTGACATTGTCTTTTTATTCCACTGCGACCTCCACAACTCTTCCACGGGGAATTGATATTGTCTTTTTATTCCAATGAAACCTCCACCACTCTTCCAAGGGGCATTGATATTGTCTTTTTATTCCACTGCGACCTCCACCACTCTTCCGAAGGGCATTGATATTGTCTTTTTAATCCACTGCGACCTCCACCACTCTTCCAAGGTCATTAAAACAGTCTTGTTAAGCTTCTGTGACCTCCACGTCTCTTCCAAGGGGCATTAAAACAGTCTGGCTAAAAAACTCTGTACTCCACAGCTCTTCCAAGGGGCATTGATTTTGTATTTTTATTCCACTGCGACCTTAACCACTCTTCCAATGGGCATTGATATTGTCTTTTTAATTCACTGCGACCTTAACCACTTTCCACTGGGCATTGATATTGTCTTTTTATTCCACTGTAACCTCCACCACTCTTCCAAGGGGCATTGATATTGTCTTTTAATTCCACAGTAACATCCACCACTCGTCCAAGGGGCATTGATATTGTCTTTTTATTCCACTGCGACCTACACCACTCTTCCAAGGGGCATTGATATTTTCTTTTTAATCCACTGTGACCTCCACCACTCTTCCAAGGGGCATTAAAACCGCCTTGCTAAACTACTGTGACCTCAAAGTCTCTTCCACGGGCCATTGATATTGTCTTTTTATTCCACTGAAACCTCCACTACTCATCCAAGGGGCATTGATATTGTCTTTTTATTCCAATGCAACCTCCACCACTCTTCCAAGGGGCATTGATGTTGTCTTTGTATTCCACTGTAACCTCCAACAATCTTCCAAGGGGCATTGATATTGTCTTTTTATTCCACTGCGACCTCCACTACTCGTACAAGGGTCATTGATATTGTCTTTTTATTCCACTGTAGCCTCCACCATTCTTCCAAGGGGCATTGGTATTGTCTTTTTAATCCACTGCGAACTCCACCACTCTTCCAAAGGGCATTAAAATCATCTGGTTAAACCACTCTGAACTCCACAGCTCTTCCAAAGGGCATTGATATTGTCTTTTTATTCCACTGCGACCTCCACCACTCTTGCAAGGGGCATTAAAACCAACTTGTTAAGCTACTGTGACCTCCACATCTCTTCCACGGATCATTAATATTGTTTTTTTAATCCACTGTAACCTCCACCACTCTTTCAATGGGCATCGATATTGTCTTTTTATTCCATTTCGACCTCCACATCTCTTCCACGGATCATTGATATTGTTTTTTTAATCCAATGCGACCTCCACCACTCTTCCAAGGGGCATTAAAACCATCTTTTTAAGCTATTGTGACCACCATATCTCTTCCACGGGGCATTGATATTCTCTTTTTATTCCACTGTAGCCTTCAACACTCTTCCAAGGGGCATGGATATTGTCTTTTTATTCAACTGCGACCTCCACAACTCTTCCAAGGGGCATTGATATTGTCTTTTTAATCCACTGAAACCTCCACCACTCTTCCAAAGAGCATTAAAACCAACTTATTAAGCCACTGTGACCTCCACGTCTCTTCCAAGGAGCATTAAAACTTTATGGTTAAACCACAGTGAACTCCACATGTCTTCCAATTGGCATTGATATTGTCTTTTTATTCCACTGTACCCTCCACCACTCTTCCAAAGGGCATTGAAATGGTCTTTTTATTCCACTGCGACCTCCACCACTCTTTCAAGGGGCATTGATATTGTCTTTTTATTCCACTGCGACCTCCACTACTCGTCCAAGGGTCATTGATATTGTCTTTTTTTTCCACTGTAGCCTCCACCACTCTTCCAAGGGGCATTGATATAATCCTTTTTATCCACTGCGACCTCCACCACTCGTCCAAGGGGCATTAATACCATCTGGTTAAACCACTCTGAACTCCACAGCTCTTCCAAAGGTCATTGATATTGTCTTTCTATTCCACTGCGACCTCCACCACTCTTCCAAGGGGCATTAAAACCAACTTGTTAAGCTACTGTAAACTCCACATCTCTTACACGGGGCATTGATATTGTCTTTTTCTTCCACTGTAACCTCCACCACTCTTTCAATGGGCATTGATATTGTCTTTTTATTCCACTGTGACCTCCACCATTATTCCAAGGGACATTGATATTGTCTTTTTAATCCACTGCGACCTCCACCACTCTTCCAAGGGGCATTAAAACCATCTTTTTAAGCTATTGTGGCCTCCACATCTCTTCCATGGGGCATTGATATTGTCTTTTTATTCCACTGTAACCTCCACCACTCTTCCATGGTGCATTGATATTGTCTTTTTATTCCACTGCGACCTCCACCACTCTTCCAAGGGGCATTGATATTGTCTTTTTAATCCTCTGCGACCTCCACCACTCTTCCAAGGGGCATTAAAACCATTTTGTTAAGGTAGTGTGACCTCCTGGTCTCTTCCTAAGGGCATTAAAACCGTCAATTTAAACCACTCTGAATTCCACAGCTCTTGTAAGGGGCATTGATATTGTCTTTTTATTCCACTGTAAGCTCCAGCACTTTTCCAAGGGGCATTGATATTGTATTTTTATTCCACTGCGACTTCCACCTCTCTTCTAAGGCGCATTAAAATCGTCTTGTTAAGCTACTGTGACCTCCACGTCTTTTTCACGGGGTATTGATATTGTCTTTTTATTTCACTGTAACCTTCAACACTCTTCCAAGGGGCATGGATATTGTCTTTTTATTCAACTGCGACCTCTACAACTCTTCCAAGGGGCATTGATATTGTCTTTTTAATCCACTGAAACCTCCACCACTCTTCCAAAGAGCATTAAAACCAACTTATTAAGCCACTGTGACCTCGACGTCTCTTCCAAGGAGCATTAAAACTTTATGGTTAAACCACAGTGAACTCCACATCTCTTCCAATTGGCATTGATATTGCCTTTTTATTCCACTGTACCCTCCACCACTCTTCCAAAGGGCATTGAAATGGTCTTTTTATTCCACTGCGACCTCCACCACTCTTCCAAGGGGCATTGATATTGTCTTTTTATTCCACTGCGACCTCCACTACTCGTCCAAGGGTCATTGATATTGTCTTTTTATTCCACTGTAGCCTCCACCACTCTTCCAAGGGGCATTGATATTGTCTTTTTAATCCACTGAGACATCCAACACCCTTCCAAGGGGCATTAACACCGTCTTGTTAAGATATTGTGATCTCCACATCTCTTCCACGGGGCATTGATAATGTCTTTTTATTTAACTGTATCCTCCACCACTATTCCAAGGGGCATTGATATTGTCTTTTTATTCCACTGTAAACTCCACCACTCTTCCAAGGGGCATTGATATTGTCATTTTATTCCACTGTAACCTCCACCACTCTTTCAAGGGGCATTGATATTGTCTTTTTATTCCACTGCAACCTCTACCACTCTTTTAAGGGGCATTGATATTGTCTTTTTAATCCACTGCAACCTCCACCACTCTTCCAAGCGTGATTAAAACCGTCTTGTTAAGCTACTGTGACCTCCAAGTCTTTTCCATGGGGCATTGATATTGTCTTTTTATTCCACTGCGACCTCCACCACTCTTCCAAGGTGCATTAATATTGTCTTTTTAACACATTGTCACCTCCACCACTCTTCCAAGGGGCATTAAAACCATCTTGTTAAGCTATTGTGACCTCCACATCTCTTCCACGGGGCATTGAAATTGTCTTTTTATTCCACTGTAACCTCCACCACTAGTCCAAGGGTCACTGATATTGTCTTTATTATTCCACTACGACTTCCATCTCTCTTCCACGGGGCATTTAAACCGTCTTGTTAAGCTACTGTGACCTCCACCTCTCTTTCACTTGGCATTGATATTGTCATTTTTTTCCACTGTTACCTCCACCACTCTTTTAAGGGGCATTGATATTGTCTTTCTAATCCACTGCAACCTCCACCACTCCTCCAAGGGGCATTAAAACCGTCTTGTTAAGCTATTGTAACCTCCACATCTCTTCCACGGGGCATTGATATTGTCTTTTTAATCCACTGTGACCTCAACCACTCCTCCAAGGGGCATTAAAACCGTCTTGTTAAGCTATTGTAAGCTCCACATCTCTTCCATGGGGCATTGATATTGTCTTTTTATTCCACTGCGACCTCCACCACTGTTCCAAGGGACATTAAAACTGTCTTGTTAAGCTACAGTGACCTCCAATTCTCTTCCACGGGGCATTGATATTGTCTTTTTATTCAACACCGACCTCCACCACTCTTCCAAGGGGCATTGATATTGTCCTTTTAATCCACTGTGACCTCCACCACTCTTCCAAGGGGCATTAAAACCATCTTGTTAAGCTATTGTGACCTCCACATCTCTTCCACGGGGCAGTGATATTGTCTTTTTATTCCACTGTAACCTCCACCACTCTTCTACGGGGCATTGATATTGTCTTTTTATTCCACTGCGACCTCCACCACTCTTCCAAGGGGCATTGATATTGTCTTTTTAATCCACTGCGACCTCCAGCACTCTTCCAAGGGGCAATAAAACCGTCTTGTTACGCTATTGTGACCTCCACATCTCTTCCATGGGGCATTGATATTGTCTTTTTACTCCACTGTAACCTCCACCACTCTTCCACGGGGCATTGATATTGTCTTTTTATTCCACTGCGACCTCCACCACTCTTCCAAGGGGCATTGATATTGTCTTTTTAATCCACTGCGACCTCCAGCACTCTTCCAAGGGGCATTAAAACCATCTTGTTAAGCTATTGTGACCTCCACATCTCTTCCACGGGGCATTGCTATTGTCTTTTTAATACACTGTGACCTCCACCACTCTTCCAAGGGGCATTAAAACCGTCTTGTTAAGCTATTGTGACCTCCACGTCTCTTCCACGGGGCATTGATATTGTCTTTTTATTCCACTGTAACCTCCACCACTCTTCCACGGGGCATTGATATTGTCTTTTTATTCCACTGCGACCTCCACCACTCTTCCAAGTGGCATTAATATTGTCTTTTTAATCCACTGAGACCTCCATCACACTACCAATGGGCATTAAAACCATCTTGTTAAGCTACTGTGACCTCCACGTCTCTTCCAAGGGGCAATAAAACCGTCTGGTTAAACCTATTTGAAATCCACAGTTCTTCCAAGTGGCATTAATATTGTCTTTTTATTCCAATGTAACCTACACCACTCTTCCAAGGAGCACTGATATTGTCTTTTTATTCCACTGAGACCTCCACCACTTTTCCAAGGGGCATTGATATTGTCTTTTTAATCCTCTGCGACCTCCACCACTCTACCAAAGGGCATAGAAACCGTTTTGTTAAGCTACTTTGACCTCCACGTCTCTTCCTAGGGTCATTAAAACCGTCAATTTAAACCACTTCGAACTCCACAGCTCTTGCAAGGGGCATTGATATTGTCGTTTTATTCCACTGTAACCTCCAGCACTAGTCCAAGGGGCATTGATATTTTCTTTTTATTCCACTACGACTTCCACCTCTCTTCCAAGGGGCATTAAAACCGTCTTGCTAAACTACTGTGACCTCAAAGTCTCTTCCACGGGCCATTGATATTGTCTTTTTATTCCACTGAAACCTCCACTACTCATCCAAGGGGCATTGATATTGTCTTTTTATTCCAAAGTAACCTCCACGACTCTTCCAAGGGGCATTGATATTGTCTTTGTATTCCACTGTAACCTCCAACAATCTTCCAAGGGGCAGTGATATTGTCTTTTTATTCCACTGCGACCTCCACTACTCGTATAAGGGTCATTGATATTGTCTTTTTATTCCACTGTAGCCTCCACCATTCTTCCAAGGGGCATTGATATTGTCTTTTTAATCCACTGCGACCTCCACCACTCTTCCAAAGGGCATAAAAACCATCTGGTTAAACCACTCTGAACTCCACAGCTCTTCCACGGGGCATTGATATTGCCTTTTTATTCCACTGCGACCTCCACCACTCTTCCAAGGGGCATTGATATTGTCTTTTTAATCCACTGCGACCTTCAGCACTCTTCCAAGGGGCATTAAAACCATCTTGTTAAGCTATTGTGACCTCCACATCTCTTCCACGGGGCATTGCTATTGTCTTTTTAATACACTGTGACCTCCACCACTCTTCCAAGGGGCATTAAAACCGTCTTGTTAAGCAATTGTGACCTCCAAGTCTCTTCCACGGGGCATTGATATTGTCTTTTTATTCCACTGTAACCTCCACCACTCTTCCACGGGGCATTGATATTGTCTTTTTATTCCACTGCGACCTCCACCACTCTTCCAAGAGGCATTAATATTGTCTTTTTAATCCACTGAGACCTCCATCACACTACCAATGGGCATTAAAACCATCTTGTTAAGCTACTGTGACCTCCACGACTCTTCCAAGGGGCAATAAAACCGTCTGATTAAACCTCTTTGAAATCCACAGTTCTTCCAAGTGGCATTGATATTGTCTTTTTATTCCAATGTAACCTACACCACTCTTCCAAGGAGCACTGATATTGTCTTTTTATTCCACTGAGACCTCCACCACTTTTCCAAGGGGCATTGATATTGTCTTTTTAATCCTCTGCGACCTCCACCACTCTACCAAAGGGCACAGAAACGGTTTTGTTAAGCTACTTTGACCTCCACGTCTCTTCCTAGGGGCATTAAAACCGTCAATTTAAACCACTTCGAACTCCACAGCTCTTGCAAGGGGCATTGATATTGTCGTTTTATTCCACTGTAACCTCCAGCACTAGTCCAAGGGGCATTGATATTTTCTTTTTATTCCACTACGACTTCCACCTCTCTTCCAAGGGGCATTAAAACCGTCTTGCTAAACTACTGTGACCTCAAAGTCTCTTCCACAGGCCATTGATATTGTCTTTTTATTCCACTGAAACCTCCACTACTCATCCAAGGGGCATTGATATTGTCTTTTTATTCTAATGTAACCTCCACCACTCTTCCAAGGGGCATTGATATTGTCTTTGTATTCCACTGTAACCTCCAACAATCTTCCAAGGGGCAGTGATATTTTCTTTTTATTCCACTGCGACCTCCACTACTCGTTTAAGGGTCATTGATATTGTCTTTTTATTCCACTGTAGCCTCCACCATTCTTCCAAGGGGCATTGATATTGTCTTTTTAATCCACTGCGACCTCCACCACTCTTCCAAAGGGCATAAAAACCATCTGGTTAAACCACTCTGAACTCCACAGCTCTTCCAAAGGGCATTGATATTGCCTTTTTATTCCACTGCGACCTCCACCACTCTTGCAAGGGGCATTAAAACCAACTTGTTAAGCTATTGTGACCACCATATCTCTTCCACGGGGCATTGATATTCTCTTTTTATTCCACTGTAACCTCCAACACTCTTCCAAGGGGCATGGATATTGTCTTTTTATTCAACTGCGACCTCCACAACTCTTCCAAGGGGCATTGATATTGTCTTTTTAATGCACTGAATCCTCCACCACTCTTCCAAAGAGCATTAAAACCAACTTATTAAGCCACTGTGACCTCCACGTCTTTTCCAAGGAGCATTAAAACTTTATGGTTAAACCACAGTGAACTCCACATCTCTTCCAATTGGCATTGATATTGTCTTTCTATTCCACTGTACCCTCCACCACTCTTCAAAAAGGGCATTGAAATGGTCTTTTTATTCCACTGCGACCTCCACCACTCTTCCAAGGGGCATTGATATTGTCTTTTTATTCCACTGCGACCTCCACTACTCGTCCAAGGGTCGTTGATATTGTCCTTTTATTCCACTGTAGCCTCCACCACTCTTCCAAGGGGCATTGATATAATCGTTTTAATCCACTACGACCTCCACCACTCTTCCAAGGAGCATTAAAACCATCTGGTTAAACCACTCTGAACTCCACAGCTCTTCCAAAGGGCATTGATATTGTCTTTCTATTCCACTGCGACCTCCACCACTCTTCCAAGGGGAATTAAAACCAACTTGTTAAGCTACTGTAACCTCCACATCTCTTACACGGCGCATTGATATTGTCTTTTTATTCCACTGTAACCTCCACCACTCTTTCAATGAGCATTGATATTTTCTTTTTATTCCACTGTGACCTCCACCATTATTCCAAGGGACATTGATATTGTCTTTTTAGTCCACTGCGACCTTCACCAGTCTTCCAAGGGGCATTAAAACCGTCTTTTTAAGATATTGTGACCTCCACATCTCTTCCACGGGGCATTGATATTGTCTTTTTATTCCACTGTAACCTCCACCACTCCTCCAAGGGGCATTGATATTGTCTTTTTAATCCTATGCGACCTCCACCACTCTTCCAAGGGGCATTAAAACCATGTTGTTAAGGTAGTGTGACCTCCAAGTCTCTTCCTAAGGGCATTAAAACCGTCAATTTAAACCAATCTGAACTTCACAGCTCTTGCAAGGGGCATTGATATTGTCTTTTTATTCCACTGTAAGCTCCAGCACTTTTCCAAGGGGCATTGATATTGTCTTTTTATTCCACTGCGACTTCCACCTCTCTTCCAAGGCGCATTAAATCCGTCTTGTTAAGCTACTTTGACCTCCACGTCTTTTTCACGGGGTATTGATATTGTCTTTTTATTCCACTGTAACCTCCAACACTCTTCCAAGGGGCATTGATATTGTCTTTTTATTCCACTGCGACCTCCACCACTCTTCTAAGGGGCATTGATATTGTCTTTTTAATCCTCTGCGACCTCCACCACTCTTCCAAGGGGCATTAAAACCATTTTGTTAAGGTAGTGTGACCTCCAGGTCTCTTCCTAGGGGCATTAGAACCGTCAATTTAAACCACTCTGTACTCCACAGCTCTTGCAAGGGGCATTGATATTGTCTTTTTATTCCACTATAGCCTCCACCACTCTTCCAAGGGGCATTGATATTGTCTTTTTAATCCACTGAGACCTCCACCACCCTTCCAAGGGGCATTAAAACCGTCTTGTTAAGATATTGTGATCTCCACATCTCTTCCACGGGGCATTGATATTGTCTTTTTATTTAACTGTATCCTCCACCACTATTCCAAGGGGCATTAATATTGTTTTTTTATTCCACTGTAAACTCCACCACTCTTCCAAGGGGCATTGATATTGTCATTTTATTCCACTGTAACCTCCACCACTCTTTCAAGGGGCATTGATATTGTCTTCTTATTCCACTGCAACCTCCACCACTCTTTTAAGGGGCATTGATATTGTCTTTTTAATCCACTGCAACCTCCACCACTCTTCCAAGGGTTATTAAAACCGTCTTGTTAAGCTACTGTGACCTCGAAGTCTTTTCCATGGGGCATTGATATTGTCTTTTTATTCCACTGCGACCTACACCACTCTTACAAGGGTAATTAAAACAGTCTTGTTAAGCCACTGTGACCTCCACGTCTCTTCCAAGGGGCATTAAAACCGTCTGGTTAAACCACTCTGAACTCCACAGCTCTTCCAAAGGGCATTGATATTGTCTTTTTATTCCACTGCGAACTCCACCACTCTTCCAAGGGGCATTAATATTGTCTTTTTAACACATTGTGAACTCCACCACTCTTCCAAGGGGCATTAAAACCGTCTTGTTAAGCTATTGTGAACTCCACATCTCTTCCACGGGGCATTGAAATTGTCTTTTTATTCCACT
Source organism: Phyllobates terribilis (assembly GCF_046119375.1). Classification (NCBI taxonomy): domain Eukaryota; kingdom Metazoa; phylum Chordata; class Amphibia; order Anura; family Dendrobatidae; genus Phyllobates; species Phyllobates terribilis. The sequence continues at coordinate 27,869,834 of NW_027362775.1, forward strand.
GTAACCTCCACCACTAGTCCAAGGGTCACTGATATTGTCTTTTTTATTCCACTACGACTTCCAACTCTCTTCCACGGGGCATTTAAACCGTCTTGTTAAGCTACTGTGACCTCCACGTCTCTTTCACTTGGCATTGATATTGTCATTTTTTTCCACTGTTACCTCCACCACTCTTCCAAGGGGCATTGATATTGTCTTTTTATTCCACTGGTACCTCCACCACTTTTCCAAGGGGCATAGATATTGTCTTTTTATTCCACTGCGACCTCCACCACTGTTCCAAGGGACATTAAAACTGTCTTGTTAAGCTACAGTGACCTCCAATTCTTTTCCACGGGGCATTTATATTGTCTTTTTATTCCACACCGACCTCCACCACTCTTCCAAGGGGCATTGATATTGTCTTTTTAATCCACTGTGACCTCCACCACTCCTCCAAGGAGCATTAAAACCGTCTTGTTAAGCTATTGTAACCTCCACATCTCTTCCACGGGGTATTGATATTGTCTTTTTATTCCACACCGACCTCCACCACTCTTCCAAGGGGCATTGATATTGTCTTTTTAATCCACTTTGACCTCCACCACTCTTCCAAGGGGCATTAAAACCATCTTGTTAAGCTATTGTGACCTCCATATCTCTTCCACGGGGCAGTGATATTGTCTTTTTATTCCACTGTAACCTCCACCACTCTTCTACGGGGCATTGATATTGTCTTTTTATTCCACTGCGACCTCCACCACTCTTCCAAGGGGCATTGATATTGTCTTTTTAATCCACTGCGACCTCCTGCACTCTTCCAAGGGGCAATAAAACCGTCTTGTTACGCTATTGTGACCTCCACATCTCTTCCACGGGGCATTGATATTGTCTTTTTATTCTACTGTGACCTCCACCACTCTTCCAAGGGGCATTGCTATTGTCTTTTTAATACACTGTGACCTCCACCACTCTTCCAAGGGGCATTAAAACCGTGTTGTATTGTGACCTCCACGTCTCTTCCATGGGGCATTGATATTGTCTTTTTATTCCACTGCGACCTCCACCACTCTTCCAAGGGGCATTGATTTTGTCTTTTTAATCCATTGCAACCTCCATTACTCTTCCAAGGGGCATTAAAACCGTCTTGTTAAGTTACTTTGACCTCCACATCTCTTCCAATGGGCATTGAAACCGTCTGGTTAAACCGCTCTGAACTCCATAGATCTTCCAAGGGGCATTGATATTATCTTTTTATTTCACTGAGAATTCCACCACTCTTCTAAGGGGCACTGATTTTGTCCTTTTAATCCACTGCGACCTCCACCACTCTTCCAAGGGGCATTAAAATTATCTTCTTAATCTACTGTGACCTCCACGTCACTTCCAAGGGGCATTAAAATCATCAATTTAAACCACTCTGAACTCCACAGCTCTTGCAAGGGGCATTGATATTGTCTTTTTATTCCACTGAGACTTCCACCACTCTTCCAAGGGGCATTGATATTGTCTTTCTATTCTACTTTGACATCCACCTCTCTTCCAAGGGGAATAAAAACCGTCTTGTTAAGCTAAAGTGACCTCCACGTCTCTTTCACGGGGCATTGATATTGTCTTTTCATTCCACTGTAACCTCCACCACTCTTCCAAGGGGCATTGATATTGTGTTTTTATTCCATTGCGACCTCCACCTCTTTTCCAAGGGGCATTAAAACCTTCTTGTTAAGCAACTGTGACCTCCACGTCACTTCCAGTGGGCATTAAAACCGTCTGGTTAAACCACTCTGAACTCCACAGCTCTTCCAAGGTGCATTGATATTGTCCTTTCATTCCACTGCGACCTCCACCACTCTTCCAAGGGGCACTGACATTGTATTTTTAATCCACTGCGACCTCCACCACACTTCTAATGGGCATTAATACCGTGTTGTTAAGCTACTGTGACCTCCACGTCAATACCACGGGGCATTGATATTGTCTTTTTATTCCACTGCGACCTCTACCACTTTTCCAAGTTGCATTGATATTGTCTTTTTATTCCACTGTGACCTTCACCACTCTTCCAAGTGGCATTGATATTGTCTTTTTAATTAACTGCGACCTCCACCACTTTTCCAAGGAGCATTAAAACCATTTTGTTAAGCTGCTGTGACCTCCACTGATATTGAAGTTTTATTCCACTGCAACCTCCACCACTCTTCCAGGGGGCATTGATATTGTCTTTTTAATCCACTTCTACCTCCACCACTCTTCCAAGGGGCATTAAAACCGTCTTGTTAAGCTACTGTGACATCCACTTCTCTTCCAATGGGCATTAAAAATGTCTGGTTAAGCCACTCTGAACTCCACAGCTCTTCCAAGGGGCATTGATATTGTCTTTTCATTCGACTGTAACCTTCACCACTCTTCCAAGTGGTATTGATATTGTCATTTTATTCCACTGCGACCTCTACCACTCTTCCAAGGGGCATTAAAACCATCTTGTTAAGCTACAGTGAGCTCCACATCTCTTCCACGGGGCACTGATATTGTCTTTTTAATCCACTGCGACCTCCACCACTCTTCCAAGTTACATTGAGATTGTCTTTTTAATCCACTGTGACCTCCACCACCTTGCCAAGGGGCATTAAAACCATCTTGTTAAGCTACTGTGACGTCAACGTTTCTTCCAAGGGGCATTAAAACAGTCTGGTTTAACCACTCTGTACTCCACTGCTCTTCCAAGGGGCATGGATGCCGTCTTTTTATTCCACTCCGACCTCCACCACTTTTCCAAGGGGCATTAAAACCGTCTTGCCTACCGACTCCTGTCAGTCTGTCTAAGGACCAGCTTGCCCGCTCACCTGGGAGCGCTCCTCTGCTACCTGCCTGCTAGCCTGAGGTCCGACGGTCTGCCCTCCAACTCCTGTCAGTCTGTCTATTGACCAGCTTGCCCGCTCACCTGGGAGCGCACATCTGCTACCTGCCTGCTAGCCTACCTGGAGGCTCCGCCGTCACGTGCTGTGACCACCTGCCATTCCAGAGACTCTTGCTTGCTCACCTGGGAGCACACATCTACCATCTGCCTGCTAGCCTACCGGGAGGCTCTGCCATCACAGGTCGTACCTACCCTTTACCCAGAGACTGCCCCGGTCACTTGCCGTGACCTCCTGCCCGTTCATCCAGAGACTGCCCCGGTCACTTGCCGTGACCTCCTGCCCGTTCATCCAGAGACTGCCCCGGTCACTTGCCGTGACCTCCTGCCCGTTCATCCAGAGACTGCCCCGGTCACTTGCCGTGACCTCCTGCCCGTTCATCCAGAGACTGCCCCGGTCACTTGCCGTGACCTCCTGCCCGTTCATCCAGAGACTGCCTCGGTCACTTGCCGTGACCTCCTGCCCGTTCATCCAGAGACTGCCCCGGTCACTTGCCGTGACCTCCAGCCCGTTCACTCAGAGACTGTCCCGGTCACCTGCTGTGACTGCCTGCCCGTCTTCCCTGGTCGCCACCCGCTTCCCTTACAAGGACCGCCCCCTTGTATAGTAGCTCAGAGGTTCCGCCTCCCAGACCCGTTACACACAGCTCTTCAAAGGGGCAGTGATATTGTCTTTTTTTTCCACTGTAACCTTCACCACTCTTCCAAGAGGCATTGATATTGTCATTTTATCCACTGTAACCTCCACCACTCTTCCAAGGGGCATTGATATTGTCTTTTTATTCCACTGCGACCTCCACCACTCTTCCAAGGGGCATTGATATTGTCTTTTTAATTCACTGCGACCTCCACCACTCTTCCAAGTGCATTACAACCATCTTGTTAAGCTACTGTGACCTCCACATCTATTCCAAGGGGCATTAAATCCGTCTGATTAATAGAGATGAGCGTTGTTCTACTCGAACTGTTCGCCAATCTCAAATTCGAGCTGTTTTGGGCGGTGTTCGAGCCGTTCGGCGAACACGAACAATTTGAGAAAAATTCGGCTGTTCGAGGTTATGTTCGATAACTGTTCGTGCACCAAAATCATAACTGGATTTTTTCTCAGTAATGATGAAAATTAATGTTAATACGCAGTTTGAGTGTACAGCGGGGTGGGGGGAGGGGCAGGGGATGGATCTCTGCAGGAACAATGAAGATCTCCATTTTTTTTTTCTTTTTCCCGCATTTACAGTGGGGAGGTGCAATCTGTCAGCCTATCAGCAGTGCACACACGGAGCGAAGTGCTTTTTTTCACACAAGCAAGGGCATGTGTCATTGGCAGTGTATGTCACATGTCCTTGCCCTATAAGACCAAGCCATTTTCCCCGTCGCCACCATTTTCTCACTGCTGCAGCTGCGTGTTAGACGGCACCGCTGTTGCTGTGTGCGCTATACCTTGTTAATTTCAAGCCAATTTTCGCACAAATCTACAGATAGCTTGGGAGTAGGCAATAGTTGTGATTGCAGTCCTTTTAAGGACTAGGTTACAGCATTTCCTATGACTTTTATCAGGCAGGTCTGTGCTCTTAAATAGATAGATTGTGGGAGTAAAGACTAATTGTAATTGGAGTCCTTTTCAGGACTAGGTTACATCAGTTCCTATCAGTTTTTGCCAGGCAGGTCTGTGCCAGTGCTGTGCAAGTTTTTTTCACAGCATTTGGCTGAATCTAGCAAAGCTAATCCTTTTTGGCCTATTGCAGAGTGTGTTAGTCAGTGGAGTAGCCTATCTGTGTTGCAAGATATACCACCTGTGTATAGAATACCAATTTTTTTACTGCACCTAGTGAAGTAAAATCTTTTGGGCATAGCATCATTCTATTAGTCCATCTATACTGACCTCCATCAGGTTGCAAATTGAATATAATTTTTTTCTGCATCTAGCTCTGAAAAAATATTGGGCTTCTAGCTGTGTGTGGGACTTGTTGTATTAGTCCATCTATACTGACCTCCATCAGGTTGCAAACTGCATATATTTTTTTCTTCATCTACCTCTGAAAAAATATTGGGCTTCTAGCTGTGTGTGGGACTTGTTCTATTAATCCATCTATACAGACCTCCATCAGTTTGCAAACTGAATATATTTTTTTCTGCATCTACCTCTGAAAAAATATTGGGCTTCTAGCTGTGTGTGGGACTTGTTGTATTAGTCCATCTATACTGACCTCCATCAGGTTGCAAACTGAATATATTTTTTTCTGCATCTACCTCTGAAAAAATATTGGGCTTCTAGCTGTGTGTGGGACTTGTTCTATTAATCCATCTATACAGACCTCCATCAGGTTGCAAACTGAATATATTTTTTTCTGCATCTACCTCTGAAAAAATATTGGGCTTCTAGCTGTGTGTGGGACTTGTTGTATTAGTCCATCTATACTGACCTCCATCAGGTTGCAAACTGAATATATTTTTTTCTGCATCTACCTCTGAAAAAATATTGGGCTTCTAGCTGTGTGTGGGACTTGTTCTATTAATCCATCTATACAGACCTCCATCAGGTTGCAAACTGAATATATTTTTTTCTGCATCTACCTCTGAAAAAATATTGGGCTTCTAGCTGTGTGTGGGACTTGTTGTATTAGTCCATCTATACTGACCTCCATCAGGTTGCAAACTGAATATATTTTTTTCTGCATCTACCTCTGAAAAAATATTGGGCTTCTAGCTGTGTGTGGGACTTGTTCTATTAATCCATCTATACAGACCTCCATCAGGTTGCAAACTGAATATATTTTTTTCTGCATCTACCTCTGAAAAAATATCGGGCTTCTAGCTGTGTGTGGGACTTGTTGTATTAGTCCATCTATACTGACCTCCATCAGGTTGCAAACTGAATATATTTTTTTCTGCATCTACCTCTGAAAAAATATTGGGCTTCTAGCTGTGTGTGGGACTTGTTCTATTAATCCATCTATACAGACCTCCATCAGGTTGCAAACTGAATATATTTTTTTCTGCATCTACCTCTGAAAAAATATTTGGCCTTCTAGCAGTGTGTGGGACTTTCTCTATTAGTCCATCTATACTGACCTCCATCAGGTTGCAAATTAAAAATAATTTTTATCTGCATCTAGCTCTGAAAAAATATTTGGCCTTCTAGCAGTGTGTGGGACTTTCTCTATAAGTCCATCTATACTGACCTCCATCAGGTTGCAAATTAAAAATAATTTTTATCTGCATCTAGCTCTGAAAAAATATTTGGCCTTCTAGCAGTGTGTGGGACTTTCTCTATTAGTCCATCTATACTGACCTCCATCAGGTTGCAAATTGAATATAATTTTTTTCTGCATCTAACCCAGCTAATAGTTTTGGCCTAATACCACAGTTTGGCCACTCAGCTCTGCTCGGTTCCCATCCATTGTTTTTTTGTGCAAACAACTCCAGAGTTGTGAATTAGTTAACCACCAAAATGAGTGGAAAAAGGCCTGCTGCTGGTGGAAAGGGTAATAGGCGTGTTGGGAAGGGGAAAAAAGGTTGTGTCCGTGGGGTAGGTGTTAAAGCAACAGTAACATCTGCAGAAGAAAGACCATTTTCCAGCCAAACTAAAATGTCTACTTCTTTTAGCGGACAATGTGATAAGATCCCTTTCTTACGGCCACGCCAATCGCTACAAATTCCAGATGAGGCACAAAAACAGCAGGTGCTTCAACGGATATCAAGTGCTCCTTTAAGTGGGCTCTCCTCCACATCAACTTCAACATCACAAATACTCCAGTCCTCAAAGGTGTCACCCCAATCGCACTTGCTTCCTCACAGCTCCCAAATCTCCAGCTGCCCGTCTGAGTATGAGGTAGAACAGATGGTTGAGTCTGCAGAGCTGTTTACTCATACTATAGCCTGGGAATCAGAGGTCGACTCCAGCGCTTCTGTGAATCCAGACGAGGAAATGATCTGCACTGATGGCCAGAATCTTTATGAGTCGGATCCAGGACCAGACGCAGAAGGTTCTGACCATAATGTAGACCCTCATTCCCAAACTGTAACTCCTGTTGGTGGAGACAATGAGGAAGACGATGATAAGACTCAAATACCTGATTGGAGCGACAACTTTAGTTTTTTGTCAGGGCAGGAACAGGTTGGCTCTGAGGACGACGGGTGTGATAACGCACAGGGTGATGATGATGAGGTTGGAGATCCCACTTACTGTCAACCCACAGTCAGCCAAGAGATGAGGTCAGCAGAGGAGGTGGAGGAAGATGCTAGTGATGACGAGGTCAGGTTGCGCCTTCCTGGACAGAGACGTAGTACTGGAAGCACGTCAACAACTGCATCCTCAAACACAACTCTGCCTCTCACCACAAGTCGTGGTGGCTCTTCAGGTCGCATGGGTGCTAAGCCTTGCATAGCCTGGGCATTTTTTCAGATCGATAAAGATGACCCAACTCGTGTTATCTGTAACATTTGTCAGCAAAAGCTAAGTAGAGGCCAAAAAATACATAGTTTGAGTACTTCATGCATGAACCGGCACATGGACATGAAGCATAAGTTGCAGTGGGAAGCTCAGTGTGCTACAATGCGGCCTAGCCGGCCGGGCCAACCACCGTCTGCCATATCTTGTGCATCCGCGGCCTCTTCATCCTCTGTGACTGGGGGGACAGCAGTCACACCTGTTTTGGGGTGCAGACCTGCCACCTCTTTACCCGCAACAGCCAGCGTGATTGGCAGGTCATCATTTTCTTTGGAGGTGGTAACACCAGCTGGTGTTGAGCGCTGTCCGACATCGATAGCACCACCTTTGGATCAAGGCAACCTAACATGTCCGCCTGCATCTTCCTCACAGACCGGCAGTTTGCCGGGGACACCCTTATCAACCCCGTCTAAGCACAATAGCCAGCCCTCGGTCCCTCAGATGTGGACAAGTAAAAGACCATTTCCTCCTAGCCATGAGAAAGCTAAGAGGTTGAATTTCACCATCTGCAAGTTCTTGGCTACAGAAATGCTGCCTTTCCGCCTGGTGGACACAGAGGATTTTCGAGACCTTATGTCCGTCGCAGTGCCCCAGTACCAGATGCCCAGTCGGCACTACTTCTCAAAGAAAGGTGTGCCTGCGCTCCACCAGCATGTCGCACACAACATCACCGCTTCTTTGAGAAACTCTGTGTGTGACAGGGTGCATTTCACCACAGACACTTGGACGAGTAGGCATGGACAGGGGCGTTACATGTCGCTGACTGGGCACTGGGTAACTATGGTGTCAGCAGGACAAGGGGCTGCTGTCCAAGTCTTGCCGTCCCCACGAGTTGTGCGTCAATCCTCTTTATGTCAAAGTTCCTCCACTGCTTCTGCCTCCTCAACCTCCTCTCGGTCTTCCACCTGCACCCAAAGCCTGTCTGGTCATGCCACAAGCTTTCTAACTGCGCAGAAGGGATCCTGCACACCTCCTTACTATGCTGGCAGTAGGGCTCAACGTCATCAGGCGGTTTTTACATTGAAATGTCTGGGAAATGTGAGTCACACAGCTGAGGAGTTGTGGTCAGCTCTGGAGAACCAATTTCATGAATGGTTGTCTCCACTGGACCTGAAACCAGGGAAGGCCGTGTGCGACAATGCTGCAAACCTGGGTGCGACCCTTCGCCGGGGCAATGTCACACACGTGCCTTGTATGGCTCACGTGTTGAACCTGGTTGTCCAGCAATTTTTAGCCCACTATCCCAGACTAGATGGCCTTCTGCAGAGGGCACGGTCGCTGTGTGCTCACTTTCGCCGTTCGCATCCCGCAGCTCAGCGACTTACATCTCTACAGAAGTCGTTGGGCCTGCCACTTTACCGGCTAAAATGCGATGTGCCTACCCGGTGGAATTCAACTCTGCACATGTTGCAGTGACTGTGGCAGCACCGACAAGCCCTGGTGCAATACGTTCTGACGTATAGCCTGGGCCAACGAGATCCAGAGGTGGGGCAAATCACGCTGGAGGAGTGGTCTCAGATCAGGGACCTATGCACCCTTCTGCACAGTTTTGAAATGGCGACGAAGATGTTTAGTGCTGACGATGCCATTATCAGCATGACTATTCCGGTGATTTACATGCTGGAGCACATGTTAAACAGAATTCGGAGTCAGGTGGTGGCACAAGAGGAGGTGGAGGAAGTAGAGGAGGAGGAGTTGTATGCGGAAGGGCTAACATCTGCAAGGTCCAGACGGTCGGCAGCACCAAGGCGGCAGGCATGTGAGGGTGGGGGAGATGGTTTTACCAGGGCGCATGGTAGCAGCCAAACTAGTGAGGAAGGTGCAGGAGCCCAGGAAGAAGTGGAGGACGAACTGATGGAAGACTCATCAGATGAGGGAGACCTTGATCACATTTCTGTTGTGCGAGGTTGGGGGGAGAGGACAGAGGAAGGAAGCATGATTGTTACCTCGCCACCAACACAACAGGGACTTGGTGCTCCTGGATGCGCAACACACATGAGTGCCTTCTTGCTGCACTACCTGCAACATGACCCTCGAATTGTGAGAATTAGAAATAATCCTGACTACTGGGTTGCCACACTGTTAGATCCCCGGTACAAAAGTAAATTTGCAGAAATTATTTCTGTCATAGAAAGGGATGCACGCATGCAGGAGTATCAGCAGAGACTGTTGCAGAATCTTACATGTGCTTTTCCACAAAATACCAGTGGTGCACGTAGTGAATCTCACAGTTCCAACTTGCCAACCGTGGGACCGTCAAGTGTTCAGCACTCAAACCGTAACAGAACCACAGTATCTGCTGGTAACATCAATTTTGCGGAATCATTTCACCACTTTTTTAGCCCATCCTTTGCAAGGCCACAGGAGACAAGAAGTCTGACACATAGTCAACGCCTAGAGACGATGGTACAGGAGTATCTCTAAGTAAACATTGAAGCCACGACTGTGTCACTGGACCCTTGCTCTTTTTGGGCTTCCAATCTGGATAAATGGCCGGAGCTAGCCACTTACGCCTTGGAGATCTTGTCATGCCCCGCAGCCAGCATTCTGTCTGAACGTGTGTTCAGCGCTGCTGGTGGTGTGCTGACAGATAAGCGCACGCGGCTCTCCACTGATAATGTAGACAGACTCACGTTCATAAAGATGAACAAATCATGGATCCGAAACGACTTTTCTACCCCTGTGTCATCCTGGGGAGAGTAAAAGCTTGATGATTGGTTAAAATCACCCTCCCAACCGTTTTAAGCTTTCAAATTACTAATCATGTTTATCTGTATCTTGGCTGGAAAATAATTTGGGCTTTGTAGCAGTGTGCAGCACTGATTCTATTAGGCCATCTATAATAAGCTCCACCAGATTTAAAATTACTAATCATGTTTATCTGTATCTTGACTGGAAAATAATTTGGGCTTTGTAGCAGTGTGCAGCACTGATCCTATTAGGCCATCTATACTAAAGCTTCACCAGATTTAAAATTAATAATAATTTTTAGCTGCATCTAGCCCGGAAAATAATTTTGGGGCTCCGAGATGCGCAAGACACATAAGTGCCTTCTTGCTGCACTACCTGCAGCATGACCCTCATATTGTCAGAATTCGAAGTAATCATGACTACTGGGTTGCCACACTCTTAGATCCCCCAAACTTTTCGATCAACCTTTTCATTTTAATAAAGACCAAAAAAATGGTCATTTTTGAAATTATAAGCATTAGCAGGTTGTTAGAAACTGAAATCAAACAGTTTTCAACTCAGAACTTTATTCTAGCTGATGTTACATTTTCACATAGGACCCCTTGTTCGAAAGGAGCTTCTGAACTCTCTTGTCCATTGAATTTGTCAGGTTTTGGATGGTTTCTGCTTCAATTGTTTTGCATGAGGACAGAATACCCTCCCAGAGCTGTTGCTTAGATGTGATATATACTAGGACATCATCAGCAAATAGAGAGCACTTGTACTCGGTGCCTCCCACCTCAATCCACCTAATATTGGGGTTATGGCGAATTGATGAGAGCAGGTGCTCCGTCACTAGGATGTATAAGAGAGGGGACAGAGAACATCCCTGCCTTGTCCCATTGGTGATTGTGAAAGGTGATGAAAATGTTCTGACGCGCCCCCTGGGCCTTGGGACACCCGGAGCCGGACCCTTTTTGGTGGATGCTGGTGGTTGTAGTCTCCGTGGCGGCAACCCGGTTCCGTGGCTCAGGGCAGTCAAACCAGTGGCGGAACTATTTATGTGGTTTTGATGTTTAAATGTCCGACTACGCCACCCGTGGATTGCGGTCAGAGTGAACCGCCGCTCCAGGGCAGACCGCTGAGGCTGGTGTTGTGGGTGCAGCAGAGCGTAGCATAACTCCCCACGGGAGGAGTATAGCCTCAGGGCAGTGTATGCGGAGGATGGGGGTGATGGTGCAGGGCAGCAGCAGTAATGACACGGAGTCAGTGATGCAGTCCAGGGCCTTTACTCACAGTTCTTATTATCCAGACCACGTCTGCAGGTAACGGCTGCCCACGTCGTACTGTGCTCACCAGGTGAGGGGCTCAGACAACTCCCAGATAACTTTGGAGTGCTTCACAGGACCCCCTTTGTGTGTCCTTTGTCTGGCCTTTCTTACCAACCCTTCTGTCCGGCTGCCTCGGGCCTCCTCTTGGTAAACTTGGCGCCAGTTTCCCTGACCCTATGTGGTGCCTTCCTAGCGGGTGTAGCGAGGGGCTGCGCCACATAAAATGTCACAGCCTCCTGTTTCTAGCTGAGGGTCGTTTCCTGCCTCCACTAGTTTCGGGGACCGGTCTCCCCCTTTGGCCTGACCCCTCCACGTAGGTGGATTCGGGCGTGCGGTGGCGACTCGCCCGTCCGCACCCCTGAGATCCCTTCATTCCTCGTTCCTGGAGCCTTCTCCGCTCCTCTTCCTTCCTTCTCCCTCTTCCAGGCCTGGGCCTCTGTTACTAGGCCCGCCTCCGGAGCAGAGCTCATGCAGAGCCCCTGCTCCCTGCCACTTCTGCTCAGACTTCTCTGCACTGAACTAAGATGGTGCCCACCTTTTATACTCCCTTCTCAATGCACCCAGGAACTGCTTCCTCCCTGCTCCTGCACTACAGGGTTCCCCTTCCTCAGTGTTCCCTCCCCCCACTCCAGCCAGGGACAGGGACTGTCGTGCCCATCTCAGGGGCATATTGGTCGCCCTGCCCCACGGCAATGTGGTGTAATGCATGCAGGTGTCGGGTCCTGATCCACACTACATCCTTACCTGAGAGTGAGATATCACACCTCTGGGTGAGGTGCAATACCTCTGTAGCAACCGAGCCCTCAGGGTGCTACAGTTCCATTTATCTTCAGCCTAGGTGACGTATTGCGATGCAGGGCCGTGATTTTGGCTATAAAAGGGTCCCCTAGACCCCTACCCCAAGCTTTTTAAGAGAATCATATATGGCGTGCCAGGAGACTCTATGGAATGCTTTCTCAGCATCCAACGAGAGTATCTAATTACAAATTTTTAACTGCATCTAGCCCAGGAAATACTTTGTGCCTAGTAGCAGTGTCTGCTAGTCAGCAGATTATCCCGGCTGTTAACCAAGCTACACCACCTGTAGTTTGGACACTTAATTTTTTCAAAGGAAATGCTTCGGGACCACGGGATACTCAGTGAAGAGCATCAGGAGGCACCCCAAGGCATAGGGGCTGGGACTGGCAGTAGGATGCCTTGCGGTGGACAGCCGAGCTCGATCCTTATAAAAGCTTTTTAACTGCAGCAGCTTTAGTGGACGCTACTGGAGCTGGAATTACGCGGCTGCTGGCATGAGACTTGCCTTCCAATAGATCCTTGTAAATGGATTTAAAGTGTATTCATTCAAATTAGAGAGACAATTTAAATTAAAAAGCTTAGAGCTGCCTCCACCACAGGGGGGCTCGCTCGACCCACCAGCGGACAGGCACCAGTATTGGGAGAGGGGGGCTGGCCGTCAGGGTTCACCGCGGCTCTGGCACAAACCCGGCGACGCGGAGGTGGCACGGGCAGGAGCGGACTGAACGTGTCGGCTTCTCACTTTTTGGATTTTAGAAGGGCATGACATGCCTATATCTGTGTCTCCCCCTCCTTTTACTCCTCCACCTCTTTTCTTTTCGCATGACTATATGTACTTGTCACTTTTCCATGTGTTAGTTGTGTCTTCTGAGCAGATTGTCAGCTTTTGGACACCTTTGAAGGTGTTTTCTATGTGTTTCTATGTGTTTTTGTTTGCCTGCCATTGGTTTTAACGGTGTTCGAAGGTGTTCGACGAACAGTTCGACGAACAGTTCGGCGAACACACGGGTGTTCGACGAACCGAAGCGAACTCGAACACTACGGGGGTGGCTCAACACTACTGATTAAACCACTCTGAACTCCACAGCTCTTGCAAGGAACATTGATATTGTCTTTTCATTCCAATTAAACCTCCACCACTCTTCCAAGGGGCATTGATATTGTCTTTTTATTCCACTGCGACTTCCACCACTCTTCCAAGGGGCATTAAACCGTCTTGTTAATCTACTTTGACCTTCACGTCTCTTCCACGGGGCATTGATATTGTCTTTTTATTCCCCTGCGATCTCCACCACTTTTCCAAAGGGCATTGATATTGTCTTTTTAATCCACTGCGACCTCCACCACTCTTCCAACGGGCGTTAAAACCATCTTGTTAAGCTACTGTGACCCCCATGTCTCTTCCACGGGGCAATGATATTCTCTTTTTATTCCACTGCGACCTCCACAAATCTTCCAAGGGGCATTGATATTGTCTTTTTATTCCACTGCGACCTCCACCACTCTTCCCATGGGCATTGATATTGTCTTTTTAATCCACTGCGACCTCCACTACTCTTCCAAGGGGCATTAAAACTTTGTTGTTAAGCTACTGTGACCTCATCGTCAATTCCATGGGGCATTGATATTGTCTTTTTATTCCACTGCGACCTCCACCACTCTTCCAAAGGGCATTGCTATTGTCTTTTTAATGCACTTCGACCTCCATCACTCTTCTAAGGGGCATTAAAACCGTCTTGTTAAGCTAATGTGACCTCAATGTCTCTTCCAAGGGGCATTAAAACCGTCTGGTTAAACTACTCTGAGCTAGACAGCTCTTCCAAGGAGCATTGATATAGTCTTTTTATTCCTCTGTAACCTCCACCACTCTTCCAAGGGGCATTGATATTTTCTTTTTATTCCACTGTAACCTTCACCGCTCTTCCAAAGGGCATTGACATTGTCTTTTTATACACTGTTACCTCCACCACTCTTCCAAGGGGCATTGATATTGTCTTTTTATTCCACTGCGACCTCCACCACTCTTCCTAGCGGCATTGATATTGTCTTTTTAATAAACTGCGACCTCCACCACTCTTCCAAGGGCATTACAACCATCATTTTAAGCTACTATGACCTCCACGTCTCTTCCAAGGGGCATTAAAACCGTCTGGTTAAACCACTCTGAGCTCCACAGCTCTTCCAAGGAGCATAGATATAGTCTTTTTATTCCTCTGTAACCTCCACCACTCTTCCAAGGGGCATTGATATTGTCTTTTTATTCCACTCCGACCTCCACCACTTTTCCAAGGGGCATTAAAACAGTCTTGTTAAGCTACTGTGACCTCCACATCTCTTCCACGGGGCATTGATATTGTCTTTTTATTCCACTGTAACCTCCACCACTCTTCCAAGGGGCATTGATATTGTCTTTTTATTCCACTGCGACCTCCACCACTCTTCCAAGGGGCATTAAAACCGTCTTGTTAAGCTAGTGTAACCTCCACGTCTCTTTCACGGGGCATTGATATTGTCTTTTTATTCCACTGTAACCTCCACCACTCTTCAAAGGGGCATTAAAACCGTCAATTTAAACCACTCTGAACTCCACAGCTCTTGCAAGGGGCATTGATATTGTCTTTTTAATTCCACTGCGACCTCCACCACTCTTCCAAAGGGCATTAAAACCGTCTTGTTAAGCTAATGTGACCTAGACGTCTTTCCCAAGGGGCATTAAAACCGTCTGGTTAAACCACTCTGACGTCCACGTCTCTTCCTCTGGGCATTGATATTGTCTTTTTATTCCATTGAAACCTACACCACTCTTCCAAGGGGCATTTATATTGTCTTTTTATTCCACTGCGAACTCCACCACTCTTCCAAGGGGCACTGATATTGTCTTTTTAATCCACTGCGACATCCACCACTCTTCCAAGGGGCATTAAAACCATCTTCTTAAGCTAATGTGACCTCCACGTCACTACCAAGGGGCATAAAACCGTCTGGTTAAACCACTCTGAACTCCACAGCTCTTCCAAGGGGCATTGATATTGTATTTTTATTCCACTGGGACCTCCACAACTCTTCCAAGGGGCATTCATATTGTCATTTTATTCCACTGCAACCTCCGCCACTCTTTCAAGGGGCATTGATATTGTCTTTTTAATCCACTTCGACCTACACCACTCTTCCAAGGGGCATTAAACTGTGTTGTTAAACTACTGTGACCTCAACGTCAATTCCATGGGGCATTGATATTGTCTTTTCATACTACTGCGACCTCCACCACTCTTCCAAGGGGCATTGATATTGTCTTTTTAATCCACTTCGACCTCCATCACTCTTCCAAGGGGAATTAAAACCGTCTGGTTAAACCACTCTGAACTCCACAGCTCTTCAAAGGGGCAGTGATATTGTCTTTTTTTTCCACTGTAACCTTCACCACTCTTCCAAGGGGCATTGATATTGTCTTTTTAATCCACTTCGACCTCCATCACTCTTTCAAGGGGCATGAAAACCGTCTAGTTAAACCACTCTGAACTCCACAGCTCTTCAAAGGGGCAGTGATATTGTCTTTTTTTTTCACTGTAACCTTCACCACTCTTCCAAGGGGCATTGATATTGTCATTTTATCCACTGTAACCTCCACCACTCTTCCAAGGGGCATTGATATTGTCTTTTTATTCCACTGCGACCTCCACCACTCTTCCAAGGGGCATTGATATTGTCTTTTTAATTCACTGCGACCTCCACCACTCTTCCAAGTGCATTACAACCATCTTGTTAAGCTACTGTGACCTCCACATCTCTTCCAAGGGGCATTAAAACCGTCTGATTAAACGACTCTGAACTCCACAGCTCTTGCAAGGAGCATTGATATTGTCATTTCATTCCAATTAAACCTCCACCACTCTTCCAAGGGGCATTGATATTGTCTTTTTATTCCACTGCGACTTCCACCACTCTTCCAAGGGGCATAAAACCGTCTTGTTAATCTACTTTGACCTCCACGTCTCTTCCACGGGGCATTGATATTGTCTTTTTATTCCCCTGCAATCTCCACCACTTTTCCAAAGGACATTGATATTGTCTTTTTAATCCACTGCGACCTCCACCACTCTTCCAACGGGCGTTAAAACCATCTTGTTAAACTACTGTGACCTCCATGTCTCTTCCACGGGGAAATGATATTGTCTTTTTATTCCACTGCGACCTCCACAAATCTTCCAAGGGGCATTGATATTGTCTTTTTATTCCACTGCGACCTCCACCACTCTTCCCATGGGCATTGATATTGTCTTTTTAATCCACTGCGACCTCCACTACTCTTCCAAGGGGCATTAAAACTGTGTTGTTAAGCTACTGTGACCTCATCGTCAATTCCATGGGGCATTGATATTGTCTTTTTATTCCACTGCGAACTCCACCACTCTTCCAAAGGGCATTGATATTGTCTTTTTAATGCACTTCGACCTCCATCACTCTTCCAAGGGGCATTAAAACCGTCTTGTTAAGCTAATGTGACCTCAATGTCTCTTCCAAGGGGCATTAAAACCGTCTGGTTAAACTACTCTGAGCTAGACAGCTCTTCCAAGGAGCATTGATATAGTCTTTTTATTCCTCTGTAATCTCCACCACTCTTCCAAGGGGCATTGATATTTTCTTTTTATTCCACTGTAACCTTCACCACTCTTCCGAAGGGCATTGATATTGTCTTTTTATACACTGTTACCTCCACCACTCTTCCAAGGTGCATTGATATTGTCTTTTTATTCCACTGCGACCTCCACCACTCTTCGTAGAGGCATTGATATTGTCTTTTTAATCCACTGCGACCTCCACAGCTCTTCCAAGGGCATTACAACCATCATTTTAAGCTACTATGACCTCCATGTCTCTTCCAAGGGGCATTAAAACAGTCTGGGTAAACCACTCTGAGCTCCACAGCTCTTCCAAGGAGCATAGATATAGTCTTTTTATTCCTCTGTAACCTCCACCACTCTTCCAAGGGGCATTGATATTGTCTTTTTATTCCAGTGCGGCCTACACCACTTTTCCAAAGGGCATTGATATTGTCTTTTTAATCCACTGCGACCTCGACGTCTCTACCACGGGGCAATGATATTGTCTTTTTATTCCACTGCGACCTCCACCACTCTTCCAAAGGGCAATTATATTGTCTTTTTTTTCCACTGTAACCTCCCCCACTCTTCCAAGGGGCATTGATATTGTCTTTTCAATCCACTGCGACCTTCGCCATTCTTCCAAGGGGCATTAAAACCATTTTGTTAAGCTACTGTGACCTCCACGTCTCTTCCAAGGGCATTAAAACCGTCTGGTTAAACCATGCTGAACTCCCCAGCTCTTTCAAAGGTCATTGATATTGTCTTTTTATTTCAATGTAACGTCCACCACTCTTCAAACGGGCATTCATATTGTATTTTTATTCCACTGCGACCTCCACCACTCTTCCAAGGAGCATTAAAACTGTCTTGTTAAGCTACTGTGACCTCCACGTCTCTTCCTCGGGGCATTGATATTGTCTTTTTATTCCACTGCGACCTCCACCACTTTTCCAAAGGGAATTGATATTGTCTTTTTAATCAACTGCGACCTCCACCACTCTTCCAAGGGGCATAAAAACCGTCTTGTTAAGCTACTGTGGCCTCCATGTATCTTCTACCGGGCAATGATATAGACTTTTTATTCCACTGCGACCTCCACCATTCTTCCAAGGAGCATTGCTATTGTCTTTTAAATCCACTGTGACCTCCACCACTTTTCCAAGTTGCATTAAACCCGTGTTGTTGAGCTACTGTGACCTCCACGTCTCTTCCACGGGGCATTGATATTGTCTTGTTATTCCACTGCGACCTCCCCAACTCTTCCAAGGGGCATTGATATTGTCTTTTTAAACCACTGCGATCTCCACCACTCTTCCAAGGGGCATTAAAACCGTCTTGTTAACCTACTGTGACCTCCACGTCTTTTCCAAGGGGCATTAAAACCATCTGGTCAAACCACACTGAACTCCACATCTCTTCCATGGGGCATTCAAATTGTTTTTTTGTTCCACTGCGACCTCCACCACTCTTCCAAAGGGCATTGATATTGTCTTTTTAATGCACTTCGACCTCCATCACTCTTCTAAGGGGCATTAAAACCGTCTTGTTAAGCTAATGTGACCTCAATGTCTCTTCCAAGGGGCATTAAAACCGTCTGGTTAAACTACTCTGAGCTAGACAGCTCTTCCAAGGAGCATTGATATAGTCTTTTTATTCCTCTGTAACCTCCACCACTCTTCCAAGGGGCATTGATATTTTCTTTTTATTCCACTGTAACCTTCACCACTCTTCCAAAGGGCATTGACATTGTCTTTTTATACACTGTTACCTCCACCACTCTTCCAAGGGGCATTGATATTGTCTTTTTATTCCACTGCGACCTCCACCACTCTTCCTAGCGGCATTGATATTGTCTTTTTAATCCACTGCGACCTCCACCACTCTTCCAAGGGCATTACAACCATCATTTTAAGCTACTATGACCTCCACGTCTCTTCCAAGGGGCATTAAAACCGTCTGGTTAAACCACTCTGAGCTCCACAGCTCTTCCAAGGAGCATAGATATAGTCTTTTTATTCCTCTGTAACCTCCACCACTCTTCCAAGGGGCATTGATATTGTCTTTTTATTCCACTCCGACCTCCACCACTTTTCCAAGGGGCATTAAAACAGTCTTGTTAAGCTACTGTGACCTCCACATCTCTTCCACGGGGCATTGATATTGTCTTTTTATTCCACTGTAACCTCCACCACTCTTCCAAGGGGCATTGATATTGTCTTTTTATTCCACTGCGACCTCCACCACTCTTCCAAGGGGCATTAAAACCGTCTTGTTAAGCTAGTGTAACCTCCACGTCTCTTTCACGGGGCATTGATATTGTCTTTTTATTCCACTGTAACCTCCACCACTCTTCAAATGGGCATTAAAACCGTCAATTTAAACCACTCTGAACTCCACAGCTCTTGCAAGGGGCATTGATATTGTCTTTTTATTCCACTGCGACCTCCACCACTCTTCCAAAGGGCATTAAAACCGTCTTGTTAAGCTAATGTGACCTAGACGTCTTTCCCAAGGGGCATTAAAACCGTCTGGTTAAACCACTCTGACTTCCACGTCTCTTCCTCTGGGCATTGATATTGTCTTTTTATTCCATTGAAACCTACACCACTCTTCCAAGGGGCATTTATATTGTCTTTTTATTACACTGCGACCTCCACCACTCTTCCAAGGGGCACTGATATTGTCTTTTTAATCCACTGCGACATCCACCACTCTTCCAAGGGGCATTAAAACCATCTTGTTAAGCTAATGTGACCTCCACGTCACTACCAAGGGGCATAAAACCGTCTGGTTAAACCACTCTGAACTCCACAGCTCTTCCAAGGGGCATTGATATTGTATTTTTATTCCACTGGGACCTCCACAACTCTTCCAAGGGGCATTCATATTGTCATTTTATTCCACTGCAACCTCCGCCACTCTTTCAAGGGGCATTGATATTGTCTTTTTAATCCACTTCGACCTACACCACTCTTCCAAGGGGCATTAAACTGTGTTGTTAAACTACTGTGACCTCAACGTCAATTCCATGGGGCATTGATATTGTCTTTTCATACTACTGCGACCTCCACCACTCTTCCAAGGGGCATTGATATTGTCTTTTTAATCCACTTCGACCTCCATCACTCTTCCAAGGGCAATTAAAACCGTCTGGTTAAACCACTCTGAACTCCACAGCTCTTAAAAGGGGCAGTGATATTGTCTTTTTTTTCCACTGTAACCTTCACCACTCTTCCAAGGGGCATTGATATTGTCTTTTTAATCCACTTCGACCTCCATCACTCTTTCAAGGGGCATTAAAACCGTCTAGTTAAACCACTCTGAACTCCACAGCTCTTCAAAGGGGCAGTGATATTGTCTTTTTTTTTCACTGTAACCTTCACCACTCTTCCAAGGGGCATTGATATTGTCATTTTATCCACTGTAACCTCCACCACTCTTCCAAGTGGCATTGATATTGTCTTTTTATTCCACTGCGACCTCCACCACTCTTCCAAGGGGCATTGATATTGTCTTTTTAATTCACTGCGACCTCCACCACTCTTCCAAGTGCATTACAACCATCTTGTTAAGCTACTGTGACCTCCACATCTCTTCCAAGGGGCATTAAAACCGTCTGATTAAACGACTCTGAACTCCACAGCTCTTGCAAGGAGCATTGATATTGTCTTTTCATTCCAATTAAACCTCCACCACTCTTCCAAGGGGCATTGATATTGTCTTTTTATTCCACTGCGACTTCCACCACTCTTCCAAGGGGCATAAAACCATCTTGTTAATCTACTTTGACCTCCACGTCTCTTCCACGGGGCATTGATGTTGTCTTTTTATTCCCCTGCGATCTCCACCACTTTTCCAAAGGACATTGATATTGTCTTTTTAATCCACTGCGACCTCCACCACTCTTCCAACGGGCGTTAAAACCATCTTGTTAAACTACTGTGACCTCCATGTCTCTTCCACGGGGCAATGATATTGTCTTTTTATTCCACTGCGACCTCCACAAATCTTCCAAGGGTCATTGATATTGTCTTTTTATTCCACTGCGACCTCCACCACTCTTCCCATGGGCATTGATATTGTCTTTTTAATCCACTGCGACCTCCACTACTCTTCCAAGGGGCATTAAAACTGTGTTGTTAAGCTACTGTGACCTCATCGTCAATTCCATGGGGCATTGATATTGTCTTTTTATTCCACTGTGACCTCCACCACTCTTCCAAAGGGCATTGATATTGTCTTTTTAATGCACTTTGACCTCCATCACTCTTCCAAGGGGCATTAAAACCGTCTTGTTAAGCTAATGTGACCTCAATGTCTCTTCCAAGGGGCATTAAAACCGTCTGGTTAAACTACTCTGAGCTAGACAGCTCTTCCAAGGAGCATTGATATAGTCTTTTTATTCCTCTGTAACCTCCACCACTCTTCCAAGGGGCATTGATATTTTCTTTTTATTCCACTGTAACCTTCACCACTCTTCCAAAGGGCATTGACATTGTCTTTTTATACACTGTTACCTCCACCACTCTTCCAAGGGGCATTGATATTGTCTTTTTATTCCACTGCGACCTCCACCACTCTTCCTAGCGGCATTGATATTGTCTTTTTAATCCACTGCGACCTCCACCACTCTTCCAAGGGCATTACAACCATCATTTTAAGCTACTATGACCTCCACGTCTCTTCCAAGGGGCATTAAAACCGTCTGGTTAAACCACTCTGAGCTCCACAGCTCTTCCAAGGAGCATAGATATAGTCTTTTTATTCCTCTGTAACCTCCACCACTCTTCCAAGGGGCATTGATATTGTCTTTTTATTCCACTCCGACCTCCACCACTTTTCCAAGGGGCATTAAAACAGTCTTGTTAAGCTACTGTGACCTCCACATCTCTTCCACGGGGCATTGATATTGTCTTTTTATTCCACTGTAACCTCCACCACTCTTCCAAGGGGCATTGATATTGTCTTTTTATTCCACTGCGACCTCCACCACTCTTCCAAGGGGCATTAAAACCGTCTTGTTAAGCTAGTGTAACCTCCACGTCTCTTTCACGGGGCATTGATATTGTCTTTTTATTCCACTGTAACCTCCACCACTCTTCAAAGGGGCATTAAACCGTCAATTTAAACCACTCTGAACTCCACAGCTCTTGCAAGGGGCATTGATATTGTCTTTTTATTCCACTGCGACCTCCACCACTCTTCCAAAGGGCATTAAAACCGTCTTGTTAAGCTAATGTGACCTAGACGTCTTTCCCAAGGGGCATTAAAACCGTCTGGTTAAACCACTCTGACGTCCACGTCTCTTCCTCTGGGCATTGATATTGTCTTTTTATTCCATTGAAACCTACACCACTCTTCCAAGGGGCATTTATATTGTCTTTTTATTACACTGCGACCTCCACCACTCTTCCAAGGGGCACTGATATTGTCTTTTTAATCCACTGCGACATCCACCACTCTTCCAAGGGGCATTAAAACCATCTTGTTAAGCTAATGTGACCTCCACGTCACTACCAAGGGGCATAAAACCGTCTGGTTAAACCACTCTGAACTCCACAGCTCTTCCAAGGGGCATTGATATTGTATTTTTATTCCACTGGGACCTCCACAACTCTTCCAAGGTGCATTCATATTGTCATTTTATTCCACTGCAACCTCCGCCACTCTTTCAAGGGGCATTGATATTGTCTTTTTAATCCACTTCGACCTACACCACTCTTCCAAGGGGCATTAAACTGTGTTGTTAAACTACTGTGACCTCAACGTCAATTCCATGGGGCATTGATATTGTCTTTTCATACTACTGCGACCTCCACCACTCTTCCAAGGGGCATTGATATTGTCTTTTTAATCCACTTCGACCTCCATCACTCTTCCAAGGGGAATTAAAGCCGTCTGGTTAAACCACTCTGAACTCCACAGCTCTTCAAAGGGGCAGTGATATTGTCTTTTTTTTCGACTGTAACCTTCACCACTCTTCCAAGGGGCATTGATATTGTCTTTTTAATCCACTTCGACCTCCATCACTCTTTCAAGGGGCATTAAAACCGTCCAGTTAAACCACTCTGAACTCCACAGCTCTTCAAAGGGGCAGTGATATTGTCTTTTTTTTTCACTGTAACCTTCACCACTCTTCCAAGGGGCATTGATATTGTCATTTTATCCACTGTAACCTCCACCACTCTTCCAAGGGGCATTGATATTGTCTTTTTATTCCACTGCGACCTCCACCACTCTTCCAAGGGGCATTGATATTGTCTTTTTAATTCACTGCGACCTCCACCACTCTTCCAAGTGCAACCATCTTGTTAAGCTACTGTGACCTCCACATCTCTTCCAAGGGGCATTAAAACCGTCTGATTAAACGACTCTGAACTCCACAGCTCTTGCAAGGAGCATTGATATTGTCTTTTCATTCCAATTAAACCTCCACCACTCTTCCAAGGGGCATTGATATTGTCTTTTTATTCCACTGCGACTTCCACCACTCTTCCAAGGGGCATAAAACCATCTTGTTAATCTACTTTGACCTCCACGTCTCTTCCACGGGGCATTGATGTTGTCTTTTTATTCCCCTGCGATCTCCACCACTTTTCCAAAGGACATTGATATTGTCTTTTTATTCCACTGCGACCTCCACCACTCTTCCCATGGGCATTGATATTGTCTTTTTAATCCACTGCGACCTCCAATACTCTTCCAAGGGGCATTAAAACTGTGTTGTTAAACTACTGTGACCTCATCGTCAATTCCATGGGGCATTGATATTGTCTTTTTATTCCACTGCGACCTCCACCACTCTTCCAAAGGGCATTGATATTGTCTTTTTAATGCACTTCGACCTCCATCACTCTTCCAAGGGGCATTAAAACCATCTTGTTAAGCTAATGTGACCTCAATGTCTCTTCCAAGGGGCATTAAAACCGTCTGGTTAAACTACTCTGAGCTAGACAGCTCTTCCAAGGAGCATTGATATAGTCTTTTTATTCCTCTGTAATCTCCACCACTCTTCCAAGGGGCATTGATATTTTCTTTTTATTCCACTGTAACCTTCACCACTCTTCCAAAGGGCATTGATATTGTCTTTTTATACACTGTTACCTCCACCACTCTTCCAAGGTGCATTGATATTGTCTTTTTATTCCACTGCGACCTCCACCACTCTTCGTAGCGGCATTGATATTGTCTTTTTAATCCACTGCGACCTCCACAGCTCTTCCAAGGGCATTACAACCATCATTTTAAGCTACTATGACCTCCACGTCTCTTCCAAGGGGCATTAAAACAGTCTGGGTAAACCACTCTGAGCTCCACAGCTCTTCCAAGGAGCATAGATATAGTCTTTTTATTCCTCTGTAACCTCCACCACTCTTCCAAGGGGCATTGATATTGTCTTTTTATTCCAGTGCGGCCTACACCACTTTTCCAAAGGGCATTGATATTGTCTTTTTAATCCACTGCGACCTCGACGTCTCTACCACGGGGCAATGATATTGTCTTTTTATTCCACTGCGACCTCCACCACTCTTCCAAGGGGCAATTATATTGTCTTTTTTTTCCACTGTAACCTCCCCCACTCTTCCAAGGGGCATTGATATTGTCTTTTCAATCCACTGCGACCTTCGCCATTCTTCCAAGGGGCATTAAAACCATTTTGTTAAGCTACTGTGACCTCCACGTCTCTTCCAAGGGCATTAAAACCGTCTGGTTAAACCATGCTGAACTCCCCAGCTCTTTCAAAGGTCATTGATATTGTCTTTTTATTTCACTGTAACGTCCACCACTCTTCAAACGGGCATTCATATTGTATTTTTATTCCACTGCGCCCTCCACCACTCTTCCAAGGAGCATTAAAACTGTCTTGTTAAGCTACTGTGACCTCCACGTCTCTTCCTCGGGGCATTGATATTGTCTTTTTATTCCACTGCGACCTCCACCACTTTTCCAAAGGGCATAAAAACCGTCTTGTTAATCTACTGTGGCCTCCATGTATCTTCCTCTGGGCAATGATATAGACTTTTTATTCCACTGCGACCTCCACCATTCTTCCAAGGAGCATTGCTATTGTCTTTTAAATCCACTGTGACCTCCACCACTTTTCCAAGTTGCATTAAACCCGTGTTGTTGAGCTACTGTGACCTCCACGTCTCTTCCACGGGGCATTGATATTGTCTTGTTATTCCACTGCGACCTCCCCAACTCTTCCAAGGGGCATTGATATTGTCTTTTTAAACCACTGTGACCTCCACGTCTTTTCCAAGGGGCATTAAAACCATCTGGTTAAACCACACTGAACTCCACATCTCTTCCATGGGGCATTGAAATTGTTTTTTTGTTCCACTGTAACCTCCACCACTCTTCCAAGGGGCATTGATATTGTCTTTTTATTCCACTGCGAACTCCACCACTTTTCCAAGGGGCATTAAAACCGTCTTGTTAAGCCACTGTGACCTTCACATCTCTTCCACGGTGCATTGATATTGTCTTTTTATTCCACTGTAGCTTCCACCACTCTTCCAAGGGGGATTGATTTGTCTTTTTATTCCACTGCGACCTCCACCACTCTTCCAAGGAGCATTGATATTGTATTCTTAATCTACTGCGACCACCAGCACTCTTCCATGGGGCATTAAAACCATCTTGTTAAGGAACGGTGACCTCCATGTCTATTCGAAGAGACATTAAAACCGTCTGGTTAAACCACGCTGAACTCCACAGCTCTACCAAGGAGCATTGATATTGTCTTTTTATTCCACTCTAACCTCCACCACTCTTCCAAGGGGCATTGATATTGTCTTTTTATTCCACTGCGACCTCCACCACTCCTCCAAGGGGCATTGATATTGTCTTTTTATTCCACTGCGACCTACACCACTCTTTCAAAGGGCATTGATATTGTCTTTTTATTCCACTGTAACCTCCACCACACTTCAAAGGGGCATTGATATTGTCTTTTTAATCCACTGCGACGTTGGCCATTCTTCCAAGGGGCATTAAAACCATCTGGTTAAACCACTGTGAACTCCACAGCTCTTCCAAAGGGCAATGATGTTGTATTTTCATTCCATTGTAACCTGCACCTCTCTTCCAAGTAGCATTGATATTGTCATTTTATTCCACTGCGATCTCCACCACTCTTCCAAGGGGCATTAAAATCATCATGTTAAGCTACTGTGAACTTCAAGTCTCTTCCAAGGGGTATTAAAACAGTCTGGTTAAACCACTCTGAGCTCCGCAGCTCTTCCAAGGAGCATTGATATTGTCTTTTTATTCCACTGTAACCTCCACCACTTTTCCAATGGGCATTCATACTGTATTTTTATTCCACTGTGACCTCCACCACTTTTCCAAGGGGCATTTAAACCGTCTTGTTAAGCTACTGTGACCTCCAAGGCTCTTCCACGGGGTATTGATATTGTCTTTTTATTCCACTGCGACCGCCACCTCTTTTCCAAAGGGCATTGATATTGTTTTTTTAATCCACTGCGACCTCCACTTCTCTTCCAAGGGGCATTAAAACCGTCTGGTTGAACCACTCTAAACAACACAGCTCTTCCAAGTTGCATTGATATTGTCTTTTTATACCACTGTAATCTTCACCACTCTTCCAAGGGGCATTGATATTGTCTTTTTATTCCACTGTGACCTCCACCATGCTTCCAAGGGGCATTAAAACCGTCTTGTTAAGCTACTGTGACCACCATGTCTTTTCCACAGGACACTGATATTGTCTTTTTATTCCACTGCGACCTCCACCACTCTTCCAAGGGGCATTGATATTGTCTTTTTAATCCACTGCGACCTCCACCACTCTTCCAAAGGGCATTAAAACCGTCTTGTTAAGCTATTGTGACCTAGACGTCTTTTCCAAGGGGCATTAAAACCGTCTTGTTAAACCACTCTGACCTCCACGTCTCTTCCACCGGGCATTGATATTATCTTTTTATTCCATTGAAACCTCCACCACTCTTCCAAGGGGCAATGAGATTGTCTTTTTATTGCACTGTGACCTCCACCACTCTTCCAAGGGGCACTGATATTGTCTTTTTAATCCACTGCGACATCCACCACTCTTCCAAGGGGCATTAAAACCATCTTGTTAAGCTAATGTGACCTCCACATCACTACCAAGGGGCATAAAACCGTCTGGTTAAACCACTCTGAACTCCACAGCTCTTCCTAGGGGCATTGATATTGTATTTTTATTCCAATGGGACCTCCACAACTCTTAGAAGGGGCATTCATATTGTCATTTTATTCTGCTGCAACCTCCACCACTATTTCAAGGGGCATTGATATTGACTTTTTAATCCACTGCGACCTCCACCAATCTTCCAAGGGGCATTAAACTGTGTTGTTAAGCTACTGTGACCTCAACGTCAATTCCATGGGGTATTGATATTGTCTTTTTATACCACTGCGACCTCCACCACTCTCCCAAGGGACATTAATATTGGCTTTTTAATCCACTTCGACCTCCATCACTCTTCCAAGGGGCATTAAAACCATCTTGTTAAGCTAATGTGACCTCAACTTCTCTTCCAAGGGCCATTAAAACCATCTGGTTAAACCACTATGAACTCCACAGATCTTCAAAGGGGCAGTGATATTGTCTTTTTATTCCACTGTAACCTTCACCACTCTTCCAAGGTTCATTGATATTGTCATTTTATCCACTGTAACCTCCACCACTCTTCCAAGGTGCATTGATATTGTCTTTTTATTCCACTGCGACCTCCACCACTCTTCCAAGGGGCATTGATATTGTCTTTTTAATTCACTGCGAACTCCAACACTCTTCCAAGTGCATTACATCCATCCTGTTAAGCTACTGTGAACTCCACATCTCTTCCAAGGGGCATTAAAACCGTCTGATTAAACCACTTTGAACTCCACAGCTCTTCGAAGGTGCATTGATATTGTCTTTTCATTCCAATTAAACCTCCACCACTCTTCCAAGGGGCATTGATATTGTCTTTTTATTCCACTGCGACCTCCACCACTCTTCCAAGGGGCATTAAAGCCGTCTTGTTAATCTTCTTCGACCTCCACGTCTCTTCCACGGGGCATTGATATTGTCTTTTTATTCCCCTGCGATCTCCACCACTTTTCCAAAGGGCATTGATATTGTCTTTTTAATCCACTGCGACCTCCACCACTCTTCCAACGGGCGTTAAAACCATCTTGTTAAGCTACTGTGACCTCCACGTCTCTTCCACGGGGCAATGATATTGTCTTTTTATTCCACTGCGACCTCCACAAATCTTCCAAGGGGCATTGATATTGTCTTTTTATTCCACTGCGACCTCCACCACTCTTCCAAGGAGCATTGATATTGTCTTTTTAATCCACTGCAACCTCCACCACTCTTCCAAGGGGCATTAAAACTGTGTTGATAAGCTACTGTGACCTCAACGTCAATTCCAAGGGGCATTGATATTGTCTTTTAATTCCAATGCGACCTCCACCACTCTTCCAAGGTGTATTGATATTGTCTTTTTAATGCACTTCGACCTCCATCACTCTTCCAAGGGGCATTAAAACCATCTTGTTAAGTTAATGTGACCTCAATGTCTCTTCCAAGGGGCATTAAAACGGTCTGGTTAAACCACTCTGAGCTCCACAGCTCTTCCTAGGAGCATTGATATAGTCTTTTTATTCCTCTGTAACCTCCACCACTCTTCCAAGGGGTATTGTTATTATCTTTTTATTCCACTGTAACCTTCACCACTCTTCCAAAGGGCATTGATATTGTCTTTTTATACACTGTTACCTCCACCACTCCTCCAAGGGGCATTGATATTGTCTTTTTATTCCACTGCGACCTCCACCACTCTTCCTAGGGGCATTGATATTGTCTTTTTAATCCACTGCGACCTCCACCACTCTTCCAAGGGCATTACAACCATCATTTTAAGCTACTGTGACCTCCACGTCTCTTCCAAGGGGCATTAAAACCGTCTGGTTAAACCACTCTGAGCTCCACAGTTCTTCCAAGGAGCATTGATATAGTCTTTTTATTCCTCTGTAACCTCCACAACTCTTCCAAGGGGCATTGATATTGTCTTTTTATTCCAGTGCGACCTACACCATTTTTCCAAAGGGCATTGATATTGTCTTTTTAATCCACTGCGACCTCAACGTCTCTATCACAGGGCAATGATATTGTTTTTTTTTTTCCATTGCGACCTCCACCACTCTTCCAAGGGGCATTGATATTGTCTTTTTTTTCCACTGTAACCTCCCCCACTCTTCCAAGGGGCATTGATATTGTACTTTTAATCCACTGCGACCTTCGCCATTCTTCCAAGGGGCATTAAAACCGTTTTGTTAAGCTACTGTGACCTCCACGTCTCTTCCAAGGGCATTAAAACCGTCTGGTTAAACCATGCTGAACTCCCCAGCTCTTTCAAATGGCATTGATATTGTCTTTTTATTTCACTGTAACGTCCACCACTCTTCAAACGGGCATTGATATTGTCTTTTTATTCCACTGCGACCTACACCACTCTTTCAAAGGGCATTGATATTGTCTTTTTATTCCACTGTAACCTCCACCACTCTTCCAAGGGGCATTGATATTGTCTTTTTAATCCTCTGCGACCTTGGCCATTCTTACAAGGGGCATTAAAACCATCTGGTTAAACCAAACTGAACTCCACAGCTCTTCCAAAGAGCATTGATATTGTATTTTCATTCCATTGTAACCTCCACCTCTCTTCCAAATAGCATTGATATTGTCATTTTATTCCACTGCGTCTTCCATCACTCTCCCAAGGGGCATTAAAACTGTCTTGTTAAGCTGCTGTAACCTTCATGTCTCTTCCAAGAGACATTAAAACCATCTGGTTAAACCACGCTGAACTCCACAGCTCTAACAAGGAGCATTGATATTGTCTTTTTGTTCCACTCTAACCTCCACCACTCTTCCAAGGGGCATTGATATTGTCTTTTTATTCCACTGGGACCTCCACCAGTCCTCCAAGAGGCATTGATATTGTCTTTTTATTCCACTGCGACCTACACCACTCTTTCAAAGGGCATTGATATTGTCTTTTTATTCCACTGTAACCTCCACCACTTTTCCAAGGGGCATTGATATTGTCTTTTTAATCCACTGCGACATTGGCCATTCTTACAAGGGGCATTAAAACCATCTGGTTAAACCACTCTGAACTCCACAGCTCTTCCAAAGGGCATTGATATTGTATTTTCATTCCATTGTAACCTCCACCTCTCTTCCAAGTAGCATTGATATTGTCATTTTATTCCACTGCGTCTTCCACCACTCTCCCAAGGGGCATTAAAACTGTCTTGTTAAGCTGCTGTAACCTCCATGTCTATTCCACGGGGCATTGATATTGTCTTTTTATTCCAATGTGTAACATACCTGGCGGCGTCCTTGCATCTCCAGTCCAGTCTGCTAGCCTGGCTTCCCTCCATGCTGTCTGCTTGCCTCTGTGTCTGCTGCTTATGGTCGGCGCCCGATCACTTCCTGTTTCTTGGACCAGCTGCGGGCACACCCCTTGTGCGTCCTCAGCCTATTGCTGTCTGTCACCTTGTATTTAACCCAGCTGCTCCAATGAATCCCTGCCTGAGCATTGTGTTTCATTCAGTGTGCTCTTTCACTCTGAATGTGCCAGGTCCCTTTCTGTGTTTGCTTGCTTGCCTTTCTTGTAGGCTGTATTTCCAGTCCTGTCTGAACACGCTCCTTGCCTGTTCGTTCCGCCTTCTAGGGGCCGCATACCTAGACCCGCTCCTGTATCTTGCTACTGTGTCATTTCTTGTCTGAATACTCTTCTAGCCTGTTTCCTGTTTTTCTCTATGTCCGTACCTTTCCTTTTTCTGCAGAGTCTGAACTCGTACCTAACTCCTGCTCGTTGTCACTGTACTTCCATTTGTGAGTTTGTGGTCCACTCGCTACTTCACTGCAAGTACCCTGTGGGTATTTGGTTCTGCCTTTCCATTCCTGCCTGTTCCATGTGTACAGAGCCCTGTCCCCCCTGCTCCGCCTTGCTCACCGCTCCAGCTGTTCTAGCCTGCTCTGCCTTGCTCACCGCTCCGGCGGTTCTAGCCTGCTCTGCCTTGCTCACCGCACCGGCGGTTCTAGCCTGCTCTGCCTTGCTCACCGCTCCGGCAGTTCTAGCCTGCTTTGCCTTTGCTCACCGCTCCGGCGGTTCTGGCCTGCTCTGACCCTTTGCTCACCGCTCCGGCAGTCTTGCTCCGCTCTGACCCTTTGCTCACTGCTCCGGCAGTCTTGCTCCGCTCTGACCCTTTGCTCACTGCTCCGGCAGTCTTGCTCCACTCTGACCCTTTGCTCACTGCTCCGGCAGTCTTGCTCCGCTCTGACCCTTTGCTCACTGCTCCGGCAGTCTCGCTCCGCTCTGACCTTTTGCTCACTGCTCCAGCAGTCTCGCTCCGCTCTGACCCTTTGCTCACTGCTCCGGCCGTCTTGCTCAGCTCTGACCCTTTGCTCACTGCTCCGGCAGTCTTGCTCCGCTCTGACCCTTTGCTCACTGCTCTGGCAGTCTTGCTCCACTCTGACCCTTTGCTCACTGCTCTGGCAGTCTCGCGCCGCTCTGACCCTTTGCTCACTGCTCTGGCAGTCTTGCTCCGCTCTGACCCTTTGCTCACTGCTCCGGCAGTCTTGCTCCGCTCTGACCCTTTGCTCACTGCTCCGGCAGTCTTGCTCCGCTCTGACCCTTTGCTCACTGCTCTGACAGTCTTGCTCCGCTCTGACCCTTTGCTCACTGCTCCGGCAGTCTCGCTCCACTCTGACCCTTTGCTCACGGCTCCGGCAGTCTCGCTCCGCTCTGACCCTTTGCTCACTGCTCCGGCAGTCTCGCTCTGCTCTGACTCCTTTGCTCACTGCCCCGGCAGTCTCGCTCTGCTCTGACTACTTGCTCACTGCTCCGGCAGTCTCGCTCAGCTCTGACCCTTTCCTCACCGCTCCAGGTGGCCTTGTCCTGCTCTACTCTTGCTCACCGCTCCAGGCGGCCTCGTCCTGCTCTACTGTCGCTCACCGCTCTAGGCGGTCTGGTC
Source organism: Phyllobates terribilis (assembly GCF_046119375.1). NCBI lineage: Eukaryota > Metazoa > Chordata > Amphibia > Anura > Dendrobatidae > Phyllobates > Phyllobates terribilis. The sequence goes on from NW_027362775.1 coordinate 27,901,622, forward strand.
TTGCCCTGCTCTCGCTCACCTCTCTGAGCGGCCTCACTCTGCTGTGTTTGTCCGCCACATCTGTGGTTCTGTTCCTGAGTCCCAGTGTGTACTGGGTCCTATCCCGCCTGTGTTCCAACCTGCTAGTGCCTCCCTGTCTGCACTCTAGCCGTGCTTGCCTGTGCCCCCTGCCTGCATACCCGCCTGCCTGCATACCAGTTGTGCCTGCCTATACCCACCAGTCTGTGTGCCAGCCTAACCTGTCTGTTCCTGTATTCCCCTGTGTGGGTCAACAGCCGTGTCCGGAGTCTGTCCTGGAGTAGCACCTGGTCCCTGTGCTCGGTTCCTCCTTGGTGCACTGGCGTCGTATGCGGTCGTGCGACCCTGGTCGGATTGGGTGAATACCTAGTTACGCCCCTCCAGGCATTCATTCTCCGGCACGGTCCAGTGGAATCACACGCACACGCCGCTCAGCCCGGGCGTGTGCCTTACACAATGTAACCTCCACCGCTCTTCTAAGGGGCAGTGATATTGTCTTTTTAAACACTTGCGACCTCCACCACTCTTCCAAGAGGCATTAAAAACATCTTATTAAGCTACTACTGTATCGGGTCTGGGAGGTGGAACCTCTGAGCAACTATACAAAGGGGCAGTCCTTGTAAGGAAGCGGGTGGCTCCCAGGGAAGGCGGGCAGGTAGTCACGGCAAGTGACAGGGACAGTCTCTGGGTAGAAGGGCAGGAAGTCACGGCAAGTGACGGGGACAGTCTCTTGACAGGCGGATGGTCACAGCAAGTGACAGCAGGGTATGAGTCTCTAGACGGACAGGTGGTCACGGCAAGTGACAGCAGGGAAGAGTCTCTAGATAGGCTAGCAGGCAGGTAGCAGGTGAGCGCTCCCAGGTGAGTGGGCAAGAGTCTCTGGACAGGCAGGTGGTCACGGCAAGTGACGGCAGAGCCTCCAGGTAGGCTAGCAGGCAGGTAGCAGGTGAGCGCTCCCTGGTGAGCGGGCAAGAGTCTCTGGACAGGCAGGTGGTCACAGCAAGTGATGGCTAAGCCTCCAGGTAGGCTAGCAGTTAGGTAGCAGGTGAGCGCTCCCAGGTGAGCGAGTAAGAGTCTCTGGACAGGCAGGCAGGTATCAGGCAGGTATCTAGCAGGTACTTCCTGGTCCGCAGGTGGACTGATCCATAGACAGACTGGCAGGTGCTGGTAGGCAGACTGTCGGACCACAGGATAGCAAGCAGGTAAGCAGATATCAGGCAGGTATCAGGCAGGTATCAAGCAGGAATCTGGCAGGTGACTGGCAGGTAACTGGTAACGGGACCTGAGGGCTGAAGCAGAGTTGAAAGGCTTTGCAACAACATTGCTCGGGCACCTCCATTTCGGAGGAGGTGCCTTATATATGGTGAGGTCCTCCGGCCATTGGCCGGGGACTCCTTAGGACGGCGCGCGCGGCCCCTTTAAGAGAGGGGGAGCGTGCGCGCGCCCTAAGCACATTGGCCGGGAAGCAGCGCGCGCTGCCAGCAGAGCGGGAGGAAGACGCCGGGCACGGATCGGAGAGGTGAGGGGAACGGCGTCCCTGCCTAGCAGGAGGCAGGGGCGCCGATGCTACAGTACCCCCCCCTTTAGGCCCCCCCTTTTTTAGGCCAGACAGAAATTTATCAAGGATGAGCGGGGCATGGATGTTCTCCCGGGGCTCCCATGTTCTCTCCTCAGGACCAAACCCCTTCAAATCCACTAGAAAAAAGGTCCTTCCTCTTACCCTTTTGGTGGCCAGAATGTTCTCTACCTCAAACTCGTTTTCAGCGGAAACCGGAGCAGGAGGCGTACCTGTAGACTTGGAAAAAGAGTTAAGTATCACGGCTTTGAGTAGAGATACATGGAAGGAGTTATGAATCCGCAAATTGGCCGGGAGTTTCAATTTAAAGGCCACCGGGTTGATTTGTTTGATATCTTCCAGTGGGCCGATGAACCGAGGCCCTAACTTGTAGGAAGGAATCTTGAGCCGGACATATTTGGACTAGAGCCAGACCTTATCTCCAGGACAGAATTGTGGTGGATCCAGACGTCTCTTGTCAGCCTGTTTTTTCATCCGCTCGGATGACTGAAGAAGTGGGGATCTGGTACTTTCCCAAATGGAGGAAAATTCGTTAACGAGAGATTCCGCAGCCGGATTATCCACCTAGGCGGAGACGGGAAACGGGATCCGAGGATGCTGACCGAAGACTACAAAAAACGGGGATTTGGAGGAAGATTCGCTCTCGTGATTATTGTAAGAAAATTCGGCCCACGGTAAAAGATCCGCCCAGTCGGAATGGTGAGCATTAACAAAGTGCCGGAGGTAACTGGTTAAAATTTGGTTGATCCGTTCTACTTGGCCATTGGAATGTGGGTGATAAGCGGAAGAAAAGTCCAAGGTGACCCCCAGCAGTTTACACATGGCTCGCCAAAACGAGAGGTGAACTGAACCCCTCGGTCTGATACGATGTGGAGAGGAAGACCATGAAGACGGAAGACATGATGGATAAAGTCTTTAGCTAACTCTGATGCAGGCGGGAGACCCGGCAGGGGAATAAAGTGAGCCATTTTGGAAAAGCAGTCAGCGACCACCCATATGACCGTACAACCAGCAGAGACAGGGAGGTCCGTTATAAAGTCCATAGCTATATGCTGCCACAGGGCAGCAGGTACAGGAAGTGGAAGGAGACGGCCGGCTGGCAGATGTCTCGGAACCTTGTTGCGGGCGCGGGACACACAGGCTGAAACAAAGTCTATTACGTCCTTGTGCAGGGTAGGCCACCAGTAATGCTGGGTAATAAGCTGGAGGGTCTTTTTCTGACCAGCGTGGCCAGCTAGCTTGGACGAGTGTCCCCAGTGTAGAACCTTCTCACGATCAGGAACAGTCTTACCGGGTGGAAGACGATTTAGATTCACGGGGGCCACTTGCATTACTTTGGCGGGGTCGATGATGTGTTTAGGCTCCTCCTCAAGATCAGAGACCAAAAAGGATCGGGATAAGGCATCAGCTTTGATGTTTTTGTCAGCCGGGAGAAAATGAAGAATGAAATTAAAGCGGACGAAGAACAAGGACCACCGGGCTTGGCGCGGGTTAAGTCTCTGGGCACTCTGGAGGTAAGCCAAGTTCTTGTGGTCCGTGTAAATTTTTATCGGGTGAAGAGCCCCCTCGAGCAGGTAACGCCACTCCTCCAGTGCCAGCTTAATGGCCAACAATTCTCGGTCTCCTATAGAATAATTGCGCTCAGAAGAGGAGAAGAGTTTGGAGAAGAAGCCGCAAGTTACCATTCTTCCGGAAGACGACTTTTGGGTAAGTACTGCTCCGGCTCGGGAGGAGGAAGCGTCGACTTCTAGAAAGAATTGTTTGTTGCCGTCCGGACGATGCAGCACAGGGGCAGAGGAAAAAGCTCGTTTTAAGGAAAGGAAGGCCTCCTCTGCTTCAGGCGGCCATTCTCTGGGATTAGCGCCCTTACGGGTGAGCGCCGAGATAGGGGCAGTCCGGGAAGAGAAGTGCGGAATGAAGAGGCGGTAGTAGTTGGCGAGGCCCAGGAACCGCTGAATAGCCTTCAACCCCTCTGGTCGGGGCCACTTCTGGATGGCAGACAGTTTCTCAGGGTCCATTTGTAGGCCGGTCTGAGAGATTATGTAGCCCAGAAACGGAAGCGAGGTCTGCTCAAAGAGGCACTTCTCATATTTAGCGTAGAGGTGGTTCTGCCTGAGCCTGAGCAGGACCTGACGAACGTCCCTCCGGTGAGTGATAAGATCCGGAGAGAAGACCAAGATGTCGTCCAGGTACACCACCACGCAGGAGTAGAGAAGGTCACGGAAGATGTCATTGACCAACTCTTGAAAGACGGCGGGAGCGTTACAGAGACCGAAGGGCATTACAAGATATTCATAGTGGCCGTCCCGGGTGTTGAATGCCGTCTTCCATTCATCCCCCTGATGGATACGGACCAGATTTTATGCCCCACGGAGGTCCAGCTTGGTGAAGATTCTAGCCCCCATCAGACGGTCAAATAATTCAGGAATGAGCGGAAGGGGGTATTTATTCTTCACTGTGATCTGGTTAAGGCCTCTATAGTCTATACAGGGACGGAGTGAGCCGTCCTTCTTTTTGACGAAGAAGAAGCCTGCTCCCGCCGGGGAGGTCGATTTCAGGATAAATCCCCGGGCCAGATTCTCCTCAATATATTCAGACATGGACCGGGTCTCAACAGCGGACAAAAGGTAAATACGCCCACGGGGAGGAGTAGCTCCGGGCACCAGGTCAATTGGGCAGTCGTATGGTCTATGAGGGGGTAATGTCTCTGCTTCTCTTTTATTAAAGACGTCCGCAAAAGACCAATAGGGAGCTGGTAGGCCGGGTAGATTGGCTGGGGTAGGAGAAGGACTAGCAGGATGAACGGGAACTAAACAAGTCTTATGGCAGTCCTGTCCCCAGCGAAGAACTTCTCCGGTGTGCCAATCAAGCACGGGAGCGTGTCTCTGGAGCCAAGGTAGGCCTAGCAAGAGGGCGTGAGAGAGTCCAGGCAGAACATGGAAGCAGATGCTCTCAGAGTGCAGCATTCCCACCTGCAGAGTTATGGATTCGGTGATGAGTTGGATGGGATGTGGTAAGAGGCCCCCATCCACGGCGGCGACAGATAAGGGTACAGCCAGAGGTTTGGTGGGAATGCGGTATTTCTCTACCAGGGCCTGAGAAATGAGATTTCCGGCCGCTCCAGAGTCAAGTTGAGCCAGTTCAAAATAATGGTTCTCCCCGAAGATGATAGAGACCGACAGCATTAGAGATGGAGAGGGTTTATTTCTGTCTAGGGTGACCTCTCTGAGCGATCCTAGACACAGGCGTTTCTCCGGGCAGGAACGAATCCGGTGCTCCTTACTGCCACAGTAGAAGCAGCTCCCCTCGGCACGGCGTAATTCTTGACGGGTCTTGACCATCTTGGTCTGGTCGACCTGCATGGGCTCGGAGGAGTAACGGAGGAAGTGACAGATCTCTGGAAGGTAGGGGCAAGGCGTGGAAACCTCCTCTCACGGGTGACCTCTTTGGTGCGCTCCTGGAACCGGATGTCAATCCGGGTGGCAAGTGTAATTAAGTCGTCGAGAGTGGTAGGAATGTCCCGACCGGCGAGTTCATCTTTAATACGGCCGGACAGACCCTCCCAGAAGATGGACACCAGGGCGTCGTTATCCCAGGCAAGCTCCGAAGCAAGGGTACGGAACCGTATGGCATATTGATCCACGGTGAGACTTCCTTGGCGGAGGCGTAGCAGAGATGAGGCGGATGAGGTCCTCCGTCCTGGTTCGTCGAAGACCTTCCGGAAAGCTGAGAGAAAGGCTGGCAGATTGGACACCAGGGGATCTCCTCTCTCCCATAGAGGATTTAGCCAAGCCAGCGCCTCCCCCGTGAGATGGGACATGATGAAGGCTACTTTGGCTCGGTCGGTGGAAAACTGGTGTGCCAACAGTTCGAAGTGCAGAGTGCACAGGTTAATGAAGCCCCGTGCCAGACCAGGATCTCCGCCAAAACGAGGCGGGGCAGTGAGGCGGGGACCGGGAAGAGATGCCATGGAATTGATGGGCAGCGGCGCTGCCGGGGTAGGAGTCGTGCGACTGGAAGCCGGTCCCGAAGATGTAGCCAGTGTGTCCAGGCGGGAGTTAACACTACGCAGGAGGCTCAGGATGGACTCCTGTTGGGACCTCTGACGGGACAGTTCATGGCATAGATCCAAGAGCGAGGGAGCTTGGGTGCCACCGGGTTCCATGGCCCAAGCAAACTGTAACAGGTCTGGGAGGTGGAACCTCTGAGCAACTATACAAAGGGGCAGTCCTTGTAAGGAAGCGGGTGGCTCCCAGGGAAGGTGGGCAGGTAGTCACGGCAAGTGACAGGGACAGTCTCTGGGTAGAAGGGCAGGAAGTCACGGCAAGTGACGAGGACAGTCTCTTGACAGGTGGATGGTCACGGCAAGTGACAGCAGGGTATGAGTCTCTAGACGGGCAGGTGGTCACGGCAAGTGACAGCAGGGAAGAGTCTCTAGATAGGCTAGCAGGCAGGTAGCAGGTGAGCGCTCCCAGGTGAGCGGGCAAGAGTCTCTGGACAGGCAGGTTGTCACGGCAAGTGACGGCAGAGCCTCCAGGTAGGCTAGCAGGCAGGTAGCAGGTGAGCGCTCCCAGGTGAGTGGGCAAGAGTCTCTGGACAGGCAGGTGGTCACAGCAAGTGACGGCTAAGCCTCCAGGTAGGCTAGCAGGTAGGTAGCAGGTGAGCGCTCCCAGGTGAGCAAGTAAGAGTCTCTGGACAGGTAGGCAGGTATCAGGCAGGTATCTAGCAGGTACTTCCTGGTCCGCAGGCGGACTGATCCATAGACAGACTGGCAGGTGCTGGTAGGCAGACTGTCGGACCACAGGATAGCAAGCAGGTAAGCAGATATCAGGCAGGTATCAGGCAGGAATCAAGCAGGAATCTGCCAGGTGACTGGCAGGTAACTGGTAACGGGACCTGAGGGCTGAAGCAGAGTTGAAAGGCTTTGCAACAACATTGCTCAGGCACCTCCATTTTGGAGGAGGTGCCTTATATATGGTGAGGTCCTCCGGCCATTGGCCGGGGACTCTTTAGGACGGCGCACGCGGCCCCTTTAAGAGAGGGGGAGCGTGCGCGCGCCCTAAGCACATTGGCTGGGAAGCAGCGCGCGCTGCCAGCAGAGCGGGAGGAAGACGCCGGGCACGGAGCGGAGAGGTGAGGGGAACGGCGTCCCTGCCTAGCAGGAGGCAGGGACGCCGACCAACAACTATGACCTCCACGTCTCTTCCAAGGGGCATTAAAACCGTCTGGTTAAACCACTCTGAACTGCACAGCTCATCAAAGAGGCATTGATATTGTTTTTTATTCCACTGTAACCTCCACCAATTTTCCTATGGGAATTGATGTTGTCTTTTTATTATTATTATTATTATTATTTATTATTATAGCGCCATTTATTCCATGGCGCTTTACATGTGATAGGGATATACATAACAAAAGCATTTACATAATCTTAACAAAACGAGTCAGCGACTGGTACAGGAGGAGCGAGGACCCTGCCCGCGAGGGCTCACATTCTAAAAGGGATGGGTGAGGATACATTAGGTGAGGGTAGAGCTGGTCGTGCAGTGGTGGTTCCTGCAGGTTGTAGGCTTGTCGGAAGAGGTGGGTCTTCAGGTTTCTTTTGAAGGTTTCCACGGTCGGCGAGAGTCTGATGTGTTGGGGTAGAGAGTTCCAGAGTAGGGAGGATGCACGGGAGAAATCTTGTATACGATTGTGGGAGGAGGAGAAAAGAGGGGAGCAGAGAAGGAGATCTTGTGAGGATCGGAGGTTGCGTGCAGGTAAGTACCGGGAGACTAGGTCACAGATGTATGGGGGAGACAGGTTGTGGATGGCTTTGTATGCCATGGTTAGAGTTTTGAACTGGATTCTCTGGGCAATGGAGAGCAAGTGAAGAGATTGACAGAGAGGAGAGGCCGGGGAATAGCGGGGGGACAGGTGAATCAGCCTGTCATCCCGCAGACACTGAGAAGCGCAGGCATGCTTGCGCTCCTCAGTGTCAGGCTGTGACGGCATCCAGATGAGCCGAGTCTCTCACGCTCACCGCATGCACTGGAGAATTCTCCTACTCTGTCAGTGACGTGCATGAGGTGAGCTGAGTTCATTGTCAGCTCATCTGGATGCCGTCACAGCCAGACACTGAGGAGTATAAGCATGCCTGCGCTTCTCAGTGTCTGTGGGATGACAGGCTTGATGGCAGCTTTCTGCTGCGATCAAGCCTGTCATCTCGATGTAGCAGAGCTGAAGCTGTCCTGGGAACCATGGAAAGGTAAGGATGATGTTGCTTTATTATTTTACTTTTATTGCAGGAGATCGTTGGCTTCAGCTGGAATGGGCGTGACGGTAAGTACAGTTTAATTTAGAACAATAAAGAATTGTGTGTTTATTTCAATTAATGGACTTTATTGTGAGTGTTGTGTTTTTTTTAAATACTTTACTATAAATTCATGGCGGTCATGTCTAATATTGGCGTGACCCCATGAATTTCGGGCTTAGGGCCAGCGGATAATACAAAGCTGGCCCTAACCCCTTTATTACCCAGTGAGCCACCGCACCAGGGCCCTAGATGAGCTGGATACAGCGCCAGAAGATGGCGCTTCTATGAACGCAACATTTTCTGGGGTGGCTGTGGACTGCAGTTCACAGCAGGGGGGGGCCCACAAAGCTTGGGCCACCCTGCACTGTGGATTCCAGCCCCCAGCTGCTTAGTTGTACCTGGCTGGACACAAAAATAGGGTGAAGCCCCACGTATTTTTTTTTTTTACTAATTTCATGAAATTCATGAAATAATAAAAAAAAAGGGCTTCCCTATATTGTTGTGTTCGGCCAGGTACAAATAGGCAGCTGGGAGTTGGGGGCAGCCCGTTCCTGGATGCTGTACCTGTCTGGCATACAAAAATATGGCAAAGCCCACGTCAAAATTTTTGGGAAAAATTAATTAAAAAATAAATAATAATTTAGGGACTGCATCTTTATTAACCCCTCAAGTGTCATTTAGTGTTAAAATAAAGGATTTATTAAAAAAAAATTGGCGTGGGATCCCCCATAATTTTAGTCTCTAGCGGAGGTTAAGCAGACGGCTGGGGCAGATGTTTGAAGCCTGGGAAGGGGGTAATACCCACGGAGCTTCCCAGGCTACTAATATCAGCCCCCAGCTGAATACCTAGCCTTTACTAGCTATTAAAATGGGGAGACGGCCCAAAAAAATTGATGTGGGGTCCCCCCTATTTTAATAGCTAGCAAAGGCTAGGCAGACAGCTGGGGGCTGATATTAATAGCCCAGGAAGGGTGCCATGAATATTGGCCCCCTCCCAGGCTAGAAACACCATCCCTCAGCCGCCCCAGAAAAGGCGCATCCATAGGATGCGCCAATTCTGGCACTTAGCCTCGCTCTTCCACGCTGCCCTGGTGCGGTGGCAGGGGGTAATAGTGGTGGGGTTCATGTCAGCGCCAGCTGCCATGAAGTCCAGGTTAGTAATGATGGGCGTCTATAAGACACCCCCATTACTAACCTACAAAGTGTTAAAAAGAAAAAACACACACTACACCCAGAAAAAAATAATATATTTGAAATAAAACACACCATTTTATTTAATTCTTAGTTTACTAAAAAAAAATAGTTACCTGTCCACGTTCCTGCGCTGATCTCCCATGCACAGCTGTCACATCTGGAGATGGTGACAGCTGTGCATGGCTGCTGTAAGCTCACATTGGCGGGAACACGTCCACTCCCGGCAGCGGGAGCCACTGACTGAGGTCACCGGAGTGCATTCAGTCAGCGCAGCTCCGGAGACCTCCTTTACGGCACTGCTGTACCGTGGGAATTTCTCATGGTACAGCAGGGCAGTAAAGGAGCTGACCGGAGCAGCGCTGCCTGAACTCCGGCGAACCCGCTTATGCAATGACGGGGCTGCTTTACGGCCCCGTTATTGTAGCGGCGGCAGCGGTTTAGAGCGGTCACATGTGGCTGCTCTAAACTGGAGATCTTCGTGGGACACTTGTGGACTACTATGGAGGGGTAAGGATAAGGTTGTGGTTTATCATTTTATATTTTATTACAGGAGATCGATGGCTTCGGGGAATTAGGTGTCTAGGTGAGTATAGATGTAGTTTTTTATTTTTTACTTTATTTTAGGTGGCGATCGGCGGGGACAGGTAATGTATAAACTAATTTATTTTAGATAACCACTGGCCACCAATGAAATGTATTTAAAATTTATTGGGGACCAACAACCCCCCCAAAAAAATATGGGGGCCTAAATAAAACATGTATAGGGGCAAAAATAGAAAACTATGGGGGACAAAATAACATAGGGGCCAGTTTAAAGGGCAATTTAAATAGCAGGATCAGGCTGATGGGAACTACTGCTCCCATCAAGCTGATCCTGCTGGCACGAGTGGACGGGGGACAGACATAGGCCGATGGGAGTAGTAGTGTCACATCGACCTATATCTGCCTGCGCGCACACATCGCGCACACATCGCGCACACATCGCGCACACATCGCGCACACATCGTGCAGACACTGCGCAGACACCAATCATGACCGGTCTGATGGTCTGGGAGGTGAGGCTGACCTGTGCGGCCGTGGTAAAGTTCATGTGAGTTCATGCAATGCAGTCAAGCATGAACTCACACGAACACTCTGAGGGCACCGCGGCTACTTCAAATGAACAGCCGATCAGCATCACCTGATACCTCAGCTGTTCACTTGAAATAACCGGCGGGAGAGCGCTGCACAGAACGGGAAGCCGGCGGTGAAGTCTTTTCACTGCCAACTTCCCGGCCCGGATCCTTCGCTCCCCGCTCCCTGGTGCTGCGCTCCCCGCCCGGTCCTAACTTACGATCGGGATGGGAGGTGGCGAGGGGAGCAGAGGATCGGGGTGGTAGGCTGCGGGGAAGCAGTATGCGGCTGTGTGATTGTTTAAAAGCCGACGGCTATTTACCGCCCGCCGGCTTTTAAACAATCAGGAGAATTCTGGGATGGCATTCTGATGACAGGCTGGATCGCAGCTGAGCGCTGATATCCAGCTTGTCATCCTTCAGAGACACTGCAGAGCGCAGGCATTATGGATACTTCCGATTCTGGTATTCGATATTGTAAAAATATCGGAACTCAGTATCGGAACTCCGATACCGCGAATATCGGCCGATAACCGATATTACAGTATCGGAAAGCTCAACACTATCCACAACTCTTCCAAGGGACATTGATATTGTCTTTTTATTCCACTTAACCTTCACCACTTTTCCGACAGGCATTAAAACCGTCTTGTTAAGCTACTGTGACCTCCACGTCTCTTCCACGGGGCATTGATATTGACTTTTCATTCCACTGCGAACTCCACCACTCTTCCAAGGGGCATTGATATGGTCTTTTTAATTCTCTGCGACCTCCACCACTCTTCCAAGGGGAGTTAAAACGTCTTGATAACCTACTGTGACCTCCACGGCTCTTCCACGGGGCATTGATATTATGTTTTTATTCCACTGCGACCTCCACCACTCTTCCAAAGGGCATTGATATTGTCTTTTTTAATCCACTCCGACCTCCACCACTCTACCAAGGGGCATCAAAACCATCTTGTTAAGCTGCTGTGACCTCCACGTCTCTTCCAAGGGGCATTAAAACCGTCTGGTTAAACCACTCTGAACTCCACTGCTCTTCCAAGGGGCATTGATATTGTCTTTTTATTCCACTATAACCTCCACCACTCTTCCAAGGGGCATTGATATTGTCTTTTTATTCCACTGCAACCTCCACCACTCTTCCAAGGGGCATTAAAACAGTCTTGTTAAGCAACTGTGACCACCACGTCTCTTCAACGGGGCATTGACATTGTCTTTTTAATTCACTGTAACCTCCACCACTCTTCCACGGGGCATTGATATTGTCTTTGTAATCCACTGCGACCTCCACCACTCTTCCAAGGGGCATTAAAACCATCTTGTTAAGCTATTGTGACCTCCACGTCTCTTCTACAGAGCATTGATATTGTCTTTTTATTTCACTGTAACCTCCACCACTCTTCCAAGGGGCATTGATATTGCCTTTTTATTAAAATGTAACCTCCACCACTCTTCCAAGGGGCAATAAAACCATCTTGTTAAGCTACTATGACCTCCACGTCTCTTCCAAGCGGCATTAAAACCGTCTGGTAAAACCACTCTGAACTTCACAGCTCTTCCAAGGGGCATTGATATTGTCTTTTTATTCCACAGCGAACTCCACCACTCTTCCAAGGGGCATTGATATTGTCTTTTTATTTCACTGTAACTTCCACCACTCTTTCAAGGGGAATTGATAGTATCTTTTTTAATCCACTGCGACCTCCACCTCTCTTCCAAGGGGTATTAAAACCATCTTGTTAAGCTACTGTGACCTCCAAGTCTCTTCCACGAGGCATTGATATTGTCTTTTTATTCCACTGCGACCTCCACATCTCTTTCAAGTGGAATTGATATTGTCTTTTTATTCCACTGCGACCTCCACCACTCTTCTAAGGGGCATTGATATTGTCTTTTTAATCCACTGCGACCTCCACCACTCTTCCAAGGGGCATTAAAACAGTTTTGATAAGCTACTGTGACCTCCACGTCTCTTCCAAGGGGCATTAAAACCGTCTGGTTAAACCACTCTGAACTCCACAGCTCTTCCAAGAGGCATTGATATTGTCTTTTTATTCAACTGTAACCTCCACCACTCTTCCAAGGTGCATTGATATTGTCTTTTTTTTCCACTGCGACCTCCACCACTCTTCCTAGGGGATTTGATAGTCTTTTTAATCCACTGCGACCTCCACCACTCTTCCAACCGGCATTAAAACCATCTTGTTAAGCTACTGTGACCTCCACGTCCCTTCCACGGGGCATTGATATTGTCTTTTTATTCCACTGTGACCTCCACAACTCTTCCAAGGGGCATTTATATTGTCTTTTTAATCCACTGCGACCTCCACCACTCTTCAAAGGGACATTGATATTGTCTTTTTATTCCACTGCGACCTCCACCACTCTTCCAAGGGGCATTAAAACCATCTTGTTAAGCTACTGTGACCTCCACGTCTCTTCCAAGGGGCATTAAAACAGTCAATTTAAACCACTCTGAACTCCACAGCTCTTGTAAGAGGCATTGATATTGTCTTTTTATTCCACTGTAACCTCCACCCCTCTTCCAAGGGGCATTGATTTTGTCTTTTTAATCCACTGCGACCTCCATCTCTCTTCCAAGAAGCATTAAAACCGTCTTGTTTAGCTACTGTGACCTGTACGTCTATTCCACGGTGCCTTAAAACCTTCTAGTTAAACCACTGTGGACTCCACAGCTCTTCCAAGGGGCACTGATATTGTCTTTTTATTCCACTGTAACCTCCACCACTCTTCCAAGTGGCATTGATATTGTCTTTTTATTTTACTGCGACCTCCACCACTCTTCCTAGGGGCATTAATATTGTCTTTTTATTCCACTGCTTTTTAATCCACTGTGACCTCCACGTCTCTTCCAAGGGGCATTAAAACCGTCAATTTAAACCACTCTGAACTCCACAGCTCTTCCAAGAGGCATTGATATTGTCTTTTCATTCAACTGTATCCTCCAACACTCTTCCAAGGTGCATTGATATTGTCTTTTTTTTCCACTGCGACCTCCACCACTTTTCTAAGGGGCATTGATATTGTCTTTTAAATCCACAACGATCTCCACCACTCTTCCAAGGGGCATTAAAACAGTCTTGTTAAGCTACTGTGACCTCCTCGTCTCTTACAAGGGGCATTAAAACAGTCTGGTTAAACACTCTGAACTCCACAGCTCTTACAAGAGGCATTGATATTGTCTTTTTATTCGACTGTAACATCCACCACTCTTCCAAGCGGCATTGATATTGTCTTTTTATTCCACAGCGACCTCCACCACTCTTCCAAGGGGCATTGATATTGTCTTTTTAATCAACTGCGACCTCCACCTCTCCTCCAAGGGTCATTAAAACCGTCTTGTGAAGCTACCGTGACCTCCACGTCCCTTCCACGGGGCATTGATATTGTCTTTTTATTCCACTGCGACCTCCACCACTCTTATAAAGGGCATTGATATTGTCTTTTGAATCCACTGTGACCTCCACGTCTCTTCCAAGGGGCATTAAAACCGTCAATTTAAACCACTCTGAAATCCACAGATCTTCCAAGAAGCACTGGCATTGTCTTTTTATTCCACTCTAACCTCCACCACTCTTCCAAGGGTCATTGACATTGACTATTTATTCCACTGTGACCTCCACCACTCTTCCAAGGGGCGTTAAGACCATCTTGTTAAACTACAGTGACCTCCACAACTCTTCATTGGGGAATTGATATTGTCTTTTTATTCCACTGTAACCTCCACCACTCTTCGAAGGGGCATTGATTTTGTGTTTTAATTCCACTGCGACCTCTACCACTCTTCCAATGGGCATTGATATTGTCTTTTTAATCCACTGCAACCTCCACCACTCTTCCAAGGGGCATTAAAGCGGTCTTGTTAAGCTACTGTCACGTTCATGTCTTTTCCACGGGGCATTGATATTGTATTTTTATTCCACTGTAACCTCCACCACTCTTCCAAGTGGCATTGACAATGTCTTTTTATTCCACTGCGACTTCCACCTCTCTTCTAAGGGGCATTGATATTGTCTATTTAATAGAGATGAGCGGTGTTCGACTCGAACTGTTCGCCAATCTCAAATTCGAGCTGTTTTGGGCGGTGTTCGAGCCGTTCGGCGAACACGAACGATATGAGAAAAATTCGGCTGTTCGAGGTTATGTTCGATAACTGTTCGTGCACCAAAATCATAACTGGATTATTTCTCAGTAATGATGAAAATTAATGTTAATACGCACTTTGAGTGTACTGCGGGGTGGGGGAGGGGCAGGGGATGGATCTCTGCAGGAATAATGAAGATCTCCATTTTTTTTTCTCTTTCCCGCATTTACAGTGGGGAGGTGCAATCTGTCAGCCTATCAGCAGCGCACACACGGAGCGAAGTGCTTTTTTTCATACAAGCAAGGGCATGTGTCATTGGCAGTGTATGTCACATGTCCTTGCCCTATAAGACCAAGCCATTTTCCCCGTCGCCACCATTTTCTCACTGCTGCAGCTGCGTGTTAGACGGCACCGCTGTTGCTGTGTGCGCTATACCTTGTTAATTTCAAGCCAATTTTCGCACAAATCTACAGATAGCTTGGGAGTAGGGAATAGTTGTGATTGCAGTCCTTTTAAGGACTAGGATACAGCATTTCCTACGACTTTTATCAGGCAGGTCTGTGCTCTTAAATAGATAGGTTGTGGGAGTAAAGACTAATTGTAATTTCAGTCCTTTTCAGGACTAGGTTACATCAGTTCCTATCAGTTTTTGCCAGGCAGGTCTGTGCCAGTGCTGTGCAAGTTTTTTTCACAGCATTTGGCTGAATCTAGCAAAGCTAATCCTTTTTGGCCGATTGCAGAGTGTGTTAGTCAGTGGAGTAGCCTATCTGTGTTGCAAGATATACCACCTGTGTATAGAATACCAATTTTTTTACTGCACCTAGTGAAGTAAAATCTTTTGGGCATAGCATCATTCTATTAGTCCATCTATACTGACCTCCATCAGGTTGCAAATTGAATATATTTTTTTTCTGCTTCTAGCTATGAAAAAATATTTGGCCTTCTAGCAGTATGTGGGACTTTCTCTATTAGTCCATCTATACTGACCTCCATCAGGTTGCAAATTAAAAATAATTTTTTGTCTGCATCTAGCTCTGAAAAAATATTTGGCCTTCTAGCAGTGTGTGGGACTTTCTCTATTAGTCCATCTATACTGACCTCCATCAGGCTGGAAATTAAAAATAATTTTTATCTGCATCTACCTCTGAAAAAATATTTGGCCTTTTAGCTGTGTGTGGGACTTGTTCTATTAGTCCATCTATACTGACCTCCATCAGGTTGCAAATTAAAAATAATTTATATCTGCATCTAGCTCTGAAAAAATATTTGGCCTTCTAGCAGTGTGTGGGACTTTCTCTATTAGTCCATCTATACTGACCTCCATCAGGTTGCAAATTAAAAATAATTTTTTGTCTGCATCTAGCTCTGAAAAAATATTTGGCCTTCTAGCAGTGTGTGGGACTTTCTCTATTAGTCCATCTATACTGACCTCCATCAGTTTGCAAATTAAAAATAATTTATATCTGCATCTAGCTCTGAAAAAATATTTGGCCTTCTAGCAGTGTGTGGGACTTTCTCTATTAGTCCATCTATACTGACCTCCATCAGGTTGCAAACTGAATATATTTTTTTTCTGCATCTACCTCTGAAAAAATATTGGGCTTCTAGCTGTGTGTGGGACTTGTTCTATTAATCCATCTATACAGACCTCCATCAGGTTGCAAACTGAATATATATTTTTTCTTCATCTACCTCTGAAAAATATTGGGCTTCTAGCTGTGTGTGGGACTTGTTCTATTAATCCATCTATACAGACCTCCATCAGGTTGCAAACTGAATATAATTTTTTTCTGCATCTACCTCTGAAAAAATATTTGGGCTTCTAGCTGTGTGTGGGACTTGTTCTATTAATCCATCTATACTGACCTCCATCAGGTTGCAAACTGAATATAATTTTTTTCTGCATCTACCTCTGAAAAAATATTTGGCCTTCTAGCAGTGTGTGGGACTTGTTCTATTAGTCCATCTATACTGATCTCCATCAGGTTGCAAACTGAATATAATTTTTTTCTGCATCTAGCTCTGAAAAAATATTTGGCCTTCTAGCAGTGTGTGGGACTTTCTCTATTAGTCCATCTATACTGACCTCCATCAGGTTGCAAATTAAAAATAATTTATATCTGCATCTAGCTCTTAAAAAATATTT
Source organism: Phyllobates terribilis (assembly GCF_046119375.1). NCBI lineage: Eukaryota > Metazoa > Chordata > Amphibia > Anura > Dendrobatidae > Phyllobates > Phyllobates terribilis. The sequence continues at coordinate 27,918,074 of NW_027362775.1, forward strand.
GGCCTTCTAGCAGTGTGTGGGACTTTCTCTATTAGTCCATCTATACTGACCTCCATCAGGTTGCAAATTAAAAATAATTTTTTGTCTGCATCTAGCTCTGAAAAAATATTTGGCCTTCTAGCAGTGTGTGGGACTTTCTCTATTAGTCCATCTATACTGACCTCCATCAGGTTGCAAACTGAATATATATTTTTTCTGCATCTACCTCTGAAAAAATATTGGGCTTCTAGCTGTGTGTGGGACTTGTTCTATTAATCCATCTATACAGACCTCCATCAGGTTGCAAACTGAATATAATTTTTTTCTGCATCTACCTCTGAAAAAATATTTGGGCTTCTAGCTGTGTGTGGGACTTGTTCTATTAGTCCATCTATACTGACCTCCATCAGGTTGCAAACTGAATATAATTTTTTTCTGCATCTAGCTCTGAAAAAATATTTGGCCTTCTAGCAGTGTATGGGACTTTCTCTATTAGTCCATCTATACTGACCTCCATCAGGTTGCAAATTAAAAATAATTTTTATTTGCATCTAGCTCTGAAAAAATATTTGGCCTTCTAGCTGTGTGTGGGACTTTCTCTATTAGTCCATCTATACTGACCTCCATCAGGTTGCAAATTCAAAATAATTTTTTGTCTGCATCTAGCTCTGAAAAAATATTTGGCCTTCTAGCAGTGTGTGGGACTTTCTCTATTAGTCCATCTATACTGACCTCCATCAGGCTGCAAATTAAAAATAATTTTTATCTGCATCTACCTCTGAAAAAATATTTGGCCTTCTAGCTGTGTGTGGGACTTGTTCTATTAGTCCATCTATCGTGACCTCCATCAGGTTGCAAACTGAATATAATTTTTTTCTGCATCTAGCTCTGAAAAAATATTTGGCCTTCTAGCAGTATGTGTGGGACTTTCTCTATTAGTCCATCTATACTGACCTCCATCAGGTTGCAAATTAAAAATAATTTATATCTGCATCTAGCTCTGAAAAAATATTTGGCCTTCTAGCAGTGTGTGGGACTTTCTCTATTAGTCCATGTATACTGACCTCCATCAGGTTGCAAACTGAATATATTTTTTTTCTGCATCTACCTCTGAAAAAATATTTGGGCTTCTAGCTGTGTGTAGGACTTGTTCTATTAGTCCATCTATACTGACCTCCATCAGGTTGCAAACTGAATACAATTTTTTTCTGCATCTACCTCTGAAAAAATATTTGGGCTTCTAGCTTTGTGTGGGACTTGTTCTATTAGTCCATCTATACTGACCTCCATCAGGTTGCAAATCGAATATAATTTTTTTCTCCATCTAACCCAGCCAATAGTTTTGGCCTAATACCACAGTTTGGCCACTCAGCTCTGCTCGGTTCCCATCCATTGTTTTTTTGTGCAAACAACTCCAGAGTTGTGAATTAGTTAACCACCAAAATGAGTGGAAAAAGGCCTGCTGCTGGTGGAAAGGGGAATAGGCGTGTTGGGAAGGGGAAAAAAGGTTGTGTCCGTGGGGTAGGTGTTAAAGCAACAGTAACATCTGCAGAAGAAAGACCATCTTCCAGCCAAACTAAAATGTCTACTTCTTTTAGCGGACAATGTGATAAGATCCCTTTCTTACGGCAACGCCAATCGCTACAAATTCCAGATGAGGCACTAAAACAGCAGGTGCTTCAACGGATATCAAGTGCTCCTTTAAGTGGGCTCTCCTCCACATCAACTTCAACATCACAAATACTCCAGTCCTCAAAGGTGTCACCCCAATCGCACTTGCTTCCTCACAGCTCCCAAATCTCCAGCTGCCCGTCTGAGTATGAGGTAGAACAGATGGTTGAGTCTGCAGAGCTGTTTACTCATACTATAGCCTGGGAATCAGAGGTCGACTCCAGCGCTTCTGTGAATCCAGACGAGGAAATAATCTGCACTGATGCCCAGAATCTTTATGAGTCGGATCCAGGACCAGACGCAGAAGGTTCTGACCATAATGTAGACCCTCATTCCCAAACTGTAACTCCTGTTGGTGGAGACAATGAGGAAGACGATGATGAGACTCAAATACCTGATTGGAGCGACAACGTTAGTTTTTTGTCAGGGCAGGAACAGGTTGGCTCTGAGGACGACAGGTGTGATAACGCACAGGGTGATGATGATGAGGTTGGAGATCCCACTTACTGTCAACCCACAGTCAGCCAAGAGATGAGGTCAGCAGAGGAGGTGGAGGAAGATGCTAGTGACGATGAGGTCAGGTTGCGCCTTCCTGGACAGAGACGTAGTACTGGAAGCACGTCAACAACTGCATCCTCAAACACAACTCTGTCTCTCACCACAAGTCGTGGTGGCTCTTCAGGTCGCATGGGTGCTAAGCCTTGCATAGCCTGGGCATTTTTTCAGATCGATAAAGATGACCCAACTCGTGTTATCTGTAACATTTGTCAGCAAAAGCTAAGTAGAGGCCAAAAAATACATAGTTTGAGTACTTCATGCATGAACCGGCACATGGACATGAAGCATAAGTTGCAGTGGGAAGCTCAGTGTGCTACAATGCGGCCTAGCCGGCCGGGCTAACCACTGTCTGCCATATCTTGTGCATCCGCGGCCTCTTCATCATCTGTGACTGGGGGGACAGCAGTCACACCTGTTTTGGGGCGCAGACCTGCCACCTCTTTACCTGCAACAGCCAGCGTGATTGGCAGGTCATCATTTTCTTTGGAGGTGGTAACACCAGCTGGTGTTGAGCGCTGTCCGACATCGATAGCACCACCTTTGGATCAAGGCAACCTAACATGTCCGCCTGCATCTTCCTCACAGACCGGCAGTTTGCCGGGGACACCCTTATCAACCCCGTCTAAGCACAATAGCCAGCCCTCGGTCCCTCAGATGTGGACAAGTAAAAGACCATTTCCTCCTAGCCTTGAGAAAGCTAAGAGGTTGAATTTCACCATCTGCAAGCTCTTGGCTACAGAAATGCTGCCTTTCCGCCTGGTGGACACAGAGGATTTTCGAGACCTTATGTCCGTCGCAGTGCCCCAGTACCAGATGCCCAGTCGTCACTACTTCTCAAAGAAAGGTGTGCCTGCGCTTCACCAGCATGTCGCACACAACATCACCGCTTCTTTGAGAAACTCTGTGTGTGAAAGGGTGCATTTCACCACAGACACTTGGACGAGTAGGCATGGACAGGGGCGTTACATGTCGCTGACTGGGCACTGGGTAACTATGGTGACAGCAGGACAAGGGGCTGCTGTCCAAGTCTTGCGGTCCCCACGAGTTGTGCGTCAATCCTCTTTATGTCAAAGTTCCTCCACTGCTTCTGCCTCCTCAACCTCCTCTCGGTCTTCCACCTGCACCCAAAGCCTGTCTGGTCATGCCACAAGCTTTCTAACTGTGCAGAAGGGATCCTGCACACCTCTTTACTATGCTGGCAGTAGGGCTCAACGTCATCAGGCGGTTTTTACTTTGAAATGTCTGGGAAATGTGAGTCACACAGCTGAGGAGTTGTGGTCAGCTCTGGAGAACCAATTTCATGAATGGTTGTCTCCACTGGACCTGAAACCAGGGAAGGCCATGTGCGACAATGCTGCAAACCTGGGTGGGGCCCTTCGCCGGGGCAATGTCACACACGTGCCTTGTATGGCTCACGTGTTGAACCTGGTTGTCCAGCAATTTTTAGCCCACTATCCCAGACTAGATGGCCTTCTGCAGAGGACACGGTCGCTGTGTGCTCACTTCCGCCGTTCGCATCCCGCAGCTCAGCGACTTACATCTCTACAGAAGTCGTTGGGCCTGCCACTTCACCGGCTAAAATCCGATGTGCCTACCCGGTGGAATTCAACTCTGCACATGTTGCAGCGACTGTGGCAGCACCGACAAGCCCTGGTGCAATACGTTCTGACGTATAGCCTGGGCCAACGAGATCCAGAGGTGGGGCAAATCACGCTGGAGGAGTGGTCTCAGATCAGGGACCTATGCACCCTTCTGCACAGTTTTGAAATGGCAACGAAGATGTTTAGTGCTGACGATGCCATTATCAGCATGACTATTCCGGTGATTTACATGCTGGAGCACATGTTAAACAGAATTCGGAGTCAGGTGGTGGCACAAGAGGAGGTGGAGGAAGTAGAGGAGGAGGAGTTGTATGCGGAAGGGCTAACATCTGCAAGGTCCAGACGGTCGGCAGCACCAAGGCGGCAGGCATGTGAGGGTGGGGGAGATGGTTTTACCAGGGCGCATGGTAGCAGCCAAACTAGTGAGGAAGGTGCAGGAGCCCAGGAAGAAGTGGAGGACGAACTGATGGAAGACTCATCAGATGAGGGACACCTTGATCACGTTTCTGTTGTGCGAGGTTGGGGGGAGAGGACAGAGGAAGGAAGCATGATTGTTACCTCGCCACCAACACAACAGGGACTTGGTGCTCCTGGATGCGCAACACACATGAGTGCCTTCTTGCTGCACTACCTGCAACATGACCCTCGAATTGGGAGAATTAGAAATAATCCTGACTACTGGGTTGCCACACTGTTAGATCCCCGGTACAAAAGTAAATTTGCAGAAATTATTCCTGCCATAGAAAGGGATGCACGCATGCAGGAGTATCAGCAGAGACTGTTGCAGAATCTTACATGTGCTTTTCCACAAAATACCAGTGGTGCACGTAGTGAATCTCACAGTTCCAACTTGCCAACCGTGGGACCGTCAAGTGTTCAGCACTCAATCCGTAACAGAACCACAGTATCTGCTGGTAACATCAATTTTGCGGAATCATTTCACCACTTTTTTAGCCCATCCTTTGCAAGGCCACAGGAGACAAGAAGTCTGACACATAATCAACGCCTAGAGAGGATGGTACAGGAGTATCTCCAAGTAAACATTGAAGCCATGACTGTGTCACTGGACCCTTGCTCTTTTTGGGCTTCCAATCTGGATAAATGGCCGGAGCTAGCCACTTACGCCTTGGAGATCTTGTCATGCCCCGCAGCCAGCATTCTGTCTGAACGTGTGTTCAGCGCTGCTGGTGGTGTGCTGACAGATAAGCGCACGCGGCTCTCCACTGATAATGTAGACAGACTCACGTTCATAAAGATGAACAAATCATGGATCCGAAACGACTTTTCTACCCCTGTGTCATCCTGGGGAGAGTAAAAGCTTGATGATTGGTTAAATTCACCCTACCAACCGTTTTAAGCTTTCAAATTACTAATCATGTTTATCTGTATCTTGGCTGGAAAATAATTTGGGCTTTGTAGCAGTGTGCAGCACTGATTCTATTAGGCCATCTATAATAAGTTCCACCAGATTTAAAATTACTAATCATGTTTATCTGTATCTTGACTGGAAAATAATTTGGGCTTTGTAGCAGTGTGCAGCACTGATCCTATTAGGCCATCTATACTAAAGCTTCACCAGATTTAAAATTAATAATTTTTAGCTGCATCTAGCCCGGAAAATAATTTTGGGGCTCCGAGATGCGCAAGACACATAAGTGCCTTCTTGCTGCACTACCTGCAGCATGACCCTCATATTGTCAGAATTCGAAGTAATCATGACTACTGGGTTGCCACACTCTTAGATCCCCCAAACTTTTCGATCAACCTTTTCATTTTAATAAAGACCAAAAAAATGGTCATTTTTGAAATTATAAGCATTAGCAGGTTGTTAGAAACTGAAATCAAACAGTTTTCAACTCAAAACTTTATTCTAGGTGATGTTACATTTTCACATAGGACCCCTTGTTCGAAAGGAGCTTCTGAACTCTCTCGTCCATTGAATTTGGCAGGTTTTGGATGGTTTCTGCTTCAATTGTTTTGCATGAGGACAGAATACCCTCCCAGAGCTGTTGCTTAGATGTGAACTGCCTCCCGCCATCATAGACACTCCTTTTAATGATGCTCCAAAGGTTCTGAATGGGGTAGAGGTCAGGGGAGCATGGGGGTCACACCATAAGTTTGTCCCCTTTTATGCCCATATCAGCCAGAGATGCAGATGTTTTATGTGCAGCATGAGATGGTGCATTATCATGCAAAAAAATGATCTTGCTGTGAAATACACGGTTCTTCTTCTTGAACCATGGCAGGAAGTGCTGTTTGAGAAAATCCACATACATTATGGAGTTCATCTTTAGCGCCTTCAGGGATTCTAAAGGGGCCGACAATCTCTCTCCCCATGATTCCAGCCCAAAACATTACTCCACCTCCTCCTTGTTGGCGCTGTAGCCGTGTTTGCGTGGGGTGTCCATCAACCAGCCATCCTCCACTCCATCCATCTGGACCATCGAGCGCTGCACGGCACTCATCCGTGAACAAAACAGTTTTGAAATCAGTCTTCATGTAATGTTTGGCCCACTGGAGCCGTTTCTGCTTGTGTGAAGTGGATAGAGGAGGTCGACAGGATGGCGTATGCACAGCTGCAAACCTCTGAAGGACCCTGCATCTTGTTGTTCGGGGGACGTTGGAGGCACCAGCAGCTTCAAAAACTTGTCTGCTGCTATGACAAGGCTTTTTTGCCGCTGCTCTTTCAACCTGACGTAATTGCCTGTAGGAAAGAGTCCTCAATTTGCCCTTATCAGCACGCACACGTGTGTACTGTGAATCAGCTACATACTTCTTGATTGCCAAGACACTTCATCCTGATCATCGCACAATGTTGATTGTAGTCATGCCTTGACCTAAACACTCCACAATTTGTTGCTTCTCAGCAGCCGACACATCCTTTTTCTTTCCCATTTTGGCAGAAAATGTAGGCTGCTTAATAATGTGAGACAGCCTTCTTAAGTAGTCTTGCCTTTCATTGGACACACCTGCCAAACTAATTAGCACAGGTGTCTGCAATTGCTTACAGTGATATAAAGAGCCCTGACACACATCACCATCAATGAGTTAAACTGACAAACAAACAAATTCTTCCCTTATCACTCCTAAACACTTTTTGCATAATAATTTGGAACACAGTGTACATGTGCTTTTCCACAAAACACCAGTGGTTCACGTAGTGAATCTTACAGTTCTAACTTGCCAACCGTGGTCTGTATGGAGTTGTTCAATAAAGGGCCCAAAATTAAGATAACATAGATGGGAGAGGTCTCTATGAATAGGAATTCCTAAGTATTTGATACCCTGTGAGGGCCAGGCAAAGGGAAAGTTGGACTGGATGGAATCCTATATGGATTTGGGGAGGGAGACATCGAGGGCCTCAGACTTCGCTGCATTGATTTTAAAATTTGACCATGTAACAAAGTGATCTATTTCAGCCATAACAGCATGGATGGATATATGTGATTGAGTGATATATACTAGGACATCATCAGCAAATAGAGAGCACTTGTACTCGGTGCCTCCCACCTCAATCCACCTAATATTGGGGTTATGGCGAATTGATGAGAGCAGGTGCTCCGTCACTAGGATGTATAAGAGAGGGGACAGAGAACATCCCTGCCTTGTCCCATTGGTGATTGTGAAAGGTGATGAAAATGTTCTGACGCGCCCCCTGGGCCTTGGGACACCCGGAGCCGGACCCTTTTTGGTGGATGCTGGTGGTTGTAGTCTCCGTGGCGGCGACCCAGTTCCGTGGCTCAGGGCGGTCAAACCAGTGGCGGAACTATTTATGTGGTTTTGATGTTTAAATGTCCGACTACGCCACCCGTGGATTGCGGTCAGAGTGAACCGCCGCTCCAGGGCAGACCGCTGAGGCTGGTGTTGTGGGTGCAGCAGAGCGTAGCATAACTCCCCACGGGAGGAGTATAGCCTCAGGGCAGTGCATGCGGAGGATGGGGGTGATGGTGCAGGGCAGCAGCAGTAACGACACGGAGTCAGTGATGCAGTCCAGGGCCTTTACTCACAGTTCTTATTATCCAGACCACGTCTGCAGGTAACGGCTGCCCACGTCGTACTGTGCTCACCAGGTGAGGGGCTCAGACAACTCCCAGATAACTTTGGAGCGCTTCACAGGACCCCCTTTGTGTGTCCTTTGTCTGGCCTTTCTTACCAACCCTTCTGTCCGGCTGCCTCGGGCCTCCTCTTGGTAAACTTGGCGCCAGTTTCCCTGACCCTATGTGGTGCCTTCCTAGCGGGTGTAGCGAGGGGCTGCGCCACATAAAATGTCACAGCCTCCTGTTTCTAGCTGAGGGTCGTTTCCTGCCTCCACTAGTTTCGGGGACCGGTCTCCCCCTTTGGCCTGACCCCTCCACGCAGGTGGATTCGGGCGTGCGGTGGCGACTCGCCCGTCCGCACCCCTGGGATCCCTTCGTTCCTCGTTCCTGGAGCCTTCTCCGCTCCTCTTCCTTCCTTCTCCCTCTTCCAGGCCTGGGCCTCTGTTACTAGGCCCACCTCCGGAGCAGAGCTCATGCAGAGCCCCTGCTCCCTGCCATTTCTGCTCAGACTTCTCTGCACTGAACTAAGATGGTGCCCACCTTTTATACTCCCTTCTCAATGCACCCAGGAACTGCTTCCTCCCTGCTCCTGCACTACAGGGTTCCCCTTCCTCAGTGTTCCCTCCCCCCACTCCAGCCAGGGACAGGGACTGTCGTGCCCATCTCAGGGGCATATTGGTCGCCCTGCCCCACGGCAATGTGGTGTAATGCATGCAGGTGTCGGGTCCTGATCCACACTCCATCCTTACCTGAGAGTGAGATATCACACCTCTGGGTGAGGTGCAATACCTCTGTAGCAACCGAGCCCTCAGGGTGCTACAGTTCCATTTATCTTCAGCCTAGGTGACGTATTGTGATACAGGGCCGTGATTTTGGCTATAAAAGGGTCCCCTAGACCCCTACCCCAAGCTTTTTAAGAGAATCATATATGGCGTGCCAGGAGACTCTATGGAATTCTTTCTCAGCATCCAACGAGAGTATCTAATTATAAATTTTTAACTGCATCTAGCCCAGGAAATACTTTGTGCCTAGTAGCAGTGTCTGCTAGTCAGCGGATTATCCCGGCTGTTAAGCAAGCTACACCACCTGTAGTTTGGACACTTAATTTTTTCAAAGGAAATGCTTCGGGACCACGGGATACTCAGTGAAGAGCATCAGGAGGCACCCCAAGACATAGGGGCTGGGACTGGCAGTAGGATGCCTTGCGGTGGACAGCCGAGCTCGATCCTTATAAAAGCTTTTTAACTGCAGCAGCTTTAGTGGACACTACTGGAGCTGGAATTACGCGGCTGCTGGCATGAGACTTGCCCTCCAATAGATAGTTGTAAATGGATTTAAAGTGTATTCATTCAAATTAGAGAGACAATTTAAATTAAAAAGCGTAGAGCTGCCTCCACCACAGGGGGGCTCGCTCGACCCACCAGCGGACAGGCACCAGTGTTGGGAGAGGGGGGCTGGCCGTCAGGGTTCACCGCGGCTCTGGCACAAACCCGGCGACACGGAGGTGGCACGGGCAGGAGCGGACTGAACGTGTCGGCTTCTCACTTTTTGGATTTTAGAAGGGCATGACATGCCTATATCTGTGTCTCTCCCTCCTTTTACTCCTCCACCTCTTTTCTTTTCGCATGACTATATGTACTTGTCACTTTTCCATGTGTTAGTTGTGTCTTCTGAGCAGTTTGTCAGCTTTTGGACACCTTTGAAGGTGTTTTCTATGTGTTTCTATGTGTTTTTGTTTGCCTGCCATTGGTTTTAACGGTGTTCGAAGGTGTTCGACGAACAGTTCGACGAACAGTTCGGCGAACACACGGGTGTTCGACGAACTGAACCGAACTCGAACACTACGGGGGTGGCTCAACACTACTATTTAATCCACTGCGACCTACACCACTCTTCCAAGGGGCTTTAAAATAGTCTTGTTAAGCTACTGTGACCTCCACTTCTCTTCCAAGGGGTATTAAAACCGTCTGGTTAAACCACTCTGAACTCCACAGCTCTTCCAAGGGGCATTGACATTGTCTTTTTATTCCACTACGACCTTCACCACTCTGCCAAGGGGCATTAAAACCGTCTTGTTAAGCTACTGTGATGTCCACGTCTCTTACATGGGGCATTGATATTGTCTTTTTATTCCAATGTAACCTCCACCACTCTTCCAAGAGGCATTGATATTGTCTTTTAATTCCACTGTAACCTCCACCACTCTTCCAAGGGGCATTGATATTGTCTTTTTTTTCCACTGCGACCTCCACCACTCTTCCAAGGTTCATTGATATTGTCTTTTTATTCAACTGTAACCTCCACCACTCTTCCAAGAAGCATTTATACCGTCTTGTTAAGCTACTGTGACCTCCACGTCGATTCCACGATGCATTAAAACTTTCTGGTTAAACCACTGTGAACTCCACAGCTCTTCCAAGGGGCATTGATATTGTCTTTTTATTCCACTCCAATCTCCACCACTCTTCCAAGGGGCATTGATATTGTCCTTTTATTTTACTGCGACCTCCACCACTCTTCCAAGGGGCATTAAAACCATCTTGTTAAGCTACTGTGACCTCCAAGTCTCTTCCAAGGGGCATTAAAACCGTCTGGTTAAACCGCTCTGAGCACCATAGCTCTTCCAAGGGGCATTGACAATGTCTATTTATTCCATTGTAACCTTCTGCACTCTTCCAAGTGCATTGATATTGTCTTTTTATTCCTCTGCGACGTCCACGACTTTTCCAAGGGGCATTAAAACCGTCCTGTTAAACTACTGTGACCTCTAAGTTTCTTACACAGGGCATTGATCTTGTCTTTTTATCCCACTGTAACCTCCACCACTCTTCCAAGGGGCATTGATATTGTCTTTTTAATCCACTGCAACCTCCACCACTCTTCCAAGGGGCATTAAAGCCGTCTTGTTAAGCTACTGTCACGTCCAAGTCTATTCCACGGGGCATTGATATTGTCTTTTTATTCCACTGCGACTTCCACCTCTCTTTTAAGGGGCATTGATATTGTCTTTTTAATCCACTGCGACCTCCACCACTCTTCCAAGGGGCATTAAAACAGTCTTGTTAAGCTACTGTGACCTCCACGTCTCTTCCAAGGGGCATTAAAACCGTCTCTTTAAACCACTCTGAACTCCACAGCTCTTCCAAGGGGCATTGATATTTTCTTTTTATTCCACTGTAACCTCCACCACTCTTCCAAGGGGCATTGATGTTGTCTTTTTATTCCACTGCGACCTCCACCACTCTTCCAATGGGCATTGTTATTGTCTTTTTAATCCCCTGCAAGCTCCACCACTCTTCCAAGGGGCATTAAAACCGTCTTGTTTAGTTACTGTGACCTCCACGTCCCTTCCTCGGGGCATTGATATTGTCTTTTTATTCCACTGCGACCTCCACCACTCTTCCAAGGGGCATTGATATTGTCTTTTTAGTTCCCTACGAACTCCACCACTCTCCAAGGGGCATTAAAACCGTCTTGTTATGCTACTGTGACGTCGACTTCTCTTCCAATGGGCATTAAAACCATCTGGTTAAACCACTCTGAACTCCACAGCTCTTCCAAGAGGCATTTGCATTGTCTTTTTATTCCACTCTAACCTCCACAACTCTTCCAAGTGGCATGGACATTGTCTTTTTATTCCACTGCGACCTCCACCACTCTTCCAAGGGGCATTAAAACCATATTGTTAAGCAAGAGTGACGTCCACGTCCCTTCCACGGGGCATTGATAGTGTCTTTTTATTCCACTGCGACCTCCACCACTCTTCCAAGGGGCATTAAAACCGTCTTGTTAAGTTACTGTGACCTCCACGTCTCTTCCAAGGAGTGTTAAAACCGTCTGGTTATACCACAATGAACTCCACAGCTCTTCCAAGGGGCATTATTATTGTCTTTTTATTCCACTGCGACCTCCACCAGTTCTCCAAGAGGCATTAAAAGCGTCTTGTTAAGCTACTGTGACCTCCATGTCTCTTCCACGGGGCATTGAAATTGTCTTTTTATTCCAATGTAAACTCCACCACTCGTCCAAGGGGCATTGATAATGTCTTTTTATTCCACTGCTACCTCCACCACTCTTCCAAGGAGCATTGAAAATGTCTTTTTATTCCACTGCGACCTCCACCACTCTTCCAAGGCTCATTGATATTGTCTTTTTAATCCACTGCGACCTCCACCACTCTTCCAATGGGCATTAAAACAGTCTTGTTAAGCTACTGTGACCTCCACGCCTCTTCCAAGGGGCATTAAAACCGTCTCTTTAAACCACTCTGAACTCCACAGCTCTTCCAAGGGGCATTGATATTTTCTTTTTATTCCACTGTAACCTCCACCACTCTTCCAAGGGGCATTGATGTTGTCTTTTTATTCCACTGCGACCTCCACCACTCTTCCAATGGGCATTGTTATTGTCTTTTTAATCCCCTGCAAGCTCCACCACTCTTCCAAGGGGCATTAAAACCGTCTTGTTTAGTTACTGTGTCCTCCACGTCCCTTCCTCGGGGCATTGATATTGTCTTTTTATTCCACTGCGACCTCCACCACTCTTCCAAGTGGCATTGATATTGTCTTTTTAGTCCCCTACGAACTCCACCACTCTCCAAGGGGCATTAAAACCGTCTTGTTATGCTACTGTGACGTCGACTTCTCTTCCAATGGGCATTAAAACCATCTGGTTAAACCACTCTGAACTCCACAGCTCTTCCAAGGGGCATTTGCATTGTCTTTTTATTCCACTCTAACCTCCACAACTCTTCCAAGTGGCATGGACATTGTCTTTTTATTCCACTGCAACCTCCACCACTCTTCCAAGGGGCATTAAAACCATATTGTTAAGCAAGAGTGACGTCCACATCCCTTCCACGGGGCATTGATAGTGTCTTTTTATTCCACTGCGACCTCCACCACTCTTCCAAGGGGCATTAAAACCGTCTTGTTAAGTTACTGTGACCTTCACATCTCTTCCAAGGAGTGTTAAAACCATCTGGTTATACCACAATGAACTCCACAGCTCTTCCAAGGGGCATTATTATTGTCTTTTTATTCCACTGCGACCTCCACCAGTTCTCCAAGAGACATTAAAAGCGTCTTGTTAAGCTACTGTGACCTCCATGTCTCTTCCACGGGGCATTGAAATTGTCTTTTTATTCCAATGTAAACTCCACCATTCGTCCAAGGGGCATTAATAATGTCTTTTTTTTCCACTGCTACCTCCACCACTCTATCAAGGAGCATTGAAAATGTCTTTTTATTCCACTGCGACCTCCACCACTCTTCCAAGGCTCATTGATATTGTCTTTTTAATCCACTGCGACCTCCACCACTCTTCCAAGGGGCATTAAAACCGTCTTGTTAAGCTATTGTGACCTCCACAACTCTTCCACGGGGCATTGATATTGTCTTTTTATTCAACTGTAACCTCCACCACTCTTCCAAGAAGCATTTATACCGTCTTGTTAAGCTACTGTGACCTCCACGTCGATTCCACGATGCATTAAAACTTTCTGGTTAAACCACTGTGAACTCCACAGCTCTTCCAAGGGGCATTGATATTGTCTTTTTATTCCACCCCAATCTCCACCACTCTTCCAAGGGGCATTGATATTGTCCTTTTATTTTACTGCGACCTCCACCACTCTTCCAAGGGGCATTAAAACCATCTTGTTAAGCTACTGTGACCTCCAAGTCTCTTCCAAGGGGCATTAAAACCGTCTGGTTAAACCGCTCTGAGCACCATAGCTCTTCCAAGGGGCATTGACAATGTCTATTTATTCCATTGTAACCTTCTGCACTCTTCCAAGTGCATTGATATTGACTTTTTATTCCTCTGCGACGTCCATGACTTTTTCAAGGGGCATTAAAACCGTCCTGTTAAACTACTGTGACCTCTAAGTTTCTTACACAGGGCATTGATCTTGTCTTTTTATTCCACTGTAACCTCCACCACTCTTCCAAGGGGCATTGATATTGTCTTTTTAATCCACTGCAACCTCCACCACTCTTCCAAGGGGCATTAAAGCCGTCTTGTTAAGCTACTGTCACGTCCAAGTCTATTCCACGGGGCATTGATATTGTCTTTTTATTCCACTGCGACTTCCACCTCTCTTTTAAGGGGCATTTATATTGTCTTTTTAATCCACTGCGACCTCCACCACTCTTCCAAGGGGCATTAAAACAGTATTGTTAAGCTACTGTGACCTCCACGTCTCTTCCAAGGGGCATTAAAACCGTCTCTTTAAACCACTCTGAACTCCACAGCTCTTCCAAGGGGCATTGATATTTTCTTTTTATTCCACTGTAACCTCCACCACTCTTCCAAGGGGCATTGATGTTGTCTTTTTATTCCACTGCGACCTCCACCACTCTTCCAATGGGCATTGTTATTGTCTTTTTAATCCCCTGCAAGCTCCACCACTCTTCCAAGGGGCATTAAAACCGTCTTGTTTAGTTACTGTGACCTCCACGTCCCTTCCTCGGGGCATTGATATTGTCTTTTTATTCCACTGCGACCTCCACCACTCTTCCAAGGGGCATTGATATTGTCTTTTTAGTCCCCTACGAACTCCACCACTCTCCAAGGGGCATTAAAACCGATTTGTTATGCTACTGTGACGTCGACTTCTCTTCCAATGGGCATTAAAACCATCTGGTTAAACCACTCTGAACTCCACAGCTCTTCCAAGGGGCATTTGCATTGTCTTTTTATTTCACTCTAACCTCCACAACTCTTCCAAGTGGCATGGACATTTTCTTTTTAATCCACTGCGACCTCCACCACTCTTCCAATGGGCATTAAAACAGTCTTGTTAAGCTACTGTGACCTCCACGCCTCTTCCAAGGGGCATTAAAACCGTCTCTTTAAACCACTCTGAACTCCACAGCTCTTCCAAGGGGCATTGATATTTTCTTTTTATTCCACTGTAACCTCCACCACTCTTCCAAGGGGCATTGATGTTGTCTTTTTATTCCACTGCGACCTCCACCACTCTTCCAATGGGCATTGTTATTGTCTTTTTAATCCCCTGCAAGCTCCACCACTCTTCCAAGGGGCATTAAAGCCGTCTTGTTTAGTTACTGTGACCTCCACGTCCCTTCCTCGGGGCATTGATATTGTCTTTTTATTCCACTGCGACCTCCACCACTCTTCCAAGTGGCATTGATATTGTCTTTTTAGTCCCCTACGAAATCCACCACTCTCCAAGGGGCATTAAAACCGTCTTGTTATGCTACTGTGACGTCGACTTCTCTTCCAATGGGCATTAAAACCATCTGGTTAAACCACTCTGAACTCCACAGCTCTTCCAAGGGGCATTTGCATTGTCTTTTTATTCCACTCTAACCTCCACAACTCTTCCAAGTGGCATGGACATTGTCTTTTTATTCCACTGCGACCTCCACCACTCTTCCAAGGGGCATTAAAACCATATTGTTAAGCAAGAGTGACGTCCACATCCCTTCCACGGGGCATTGATAGTGTCTTTTTATTCCACTGCGACCTCCACCACTCTTCCAAGGGGCATTAAAACCATCTTGCTAAGTTACTGTGACCTCCACGTCTCTTCCAAGGAGTGTTAAAACCGTCTGGTTATACCACAATGAACTCCACAGCTCTTCCAAGGGGCATTATTATTGTCTTTTTATTCCACTGCGACCTCCACCAGTTCTCCAAGAGGCATTAAAAGCGTCTTTTTAAGCTACTGTGACCTCCATGTCTCTTCCACGGGGCATTGAAATTGTCTTTTTATTCCAATGTAAACTCCACCACTCGTCCAAGGGGCATTGATAATGTCTTTTTATTCCACTGCTACCTCCACCACTCTTCCAAGGAGCATTGAAAATGTCTTTTTATTCCACTGCGACCTCCACCACTCTTCCAAGGCTCATTGATATTGTCTTTTTAATCCACTGCGACCTCCACCACTCTTCCAATGGGCATTAAAACAGTCTTGTTAAGCTACTGTGACCTCCACGTCTCTTCCAAGGGGCATTAAAACCGTCTCTTTAAACCACTCTGAACTCCACAGCTCTTCCAAGGGGCATTGATATTTTCTTTTTATTCCACTGTAACCTCCACCACTCTTCCAAGGGGCATTGATGTTGTGTTTTTATTCCACTGCGACCTCCACCACTCTTCCAATGGGCATTGTTATTGTCTTTTTAATCCCCTGCAAGCTCCACCACTCTTCCAAGGGGCATTAAAACCGCCTTGTTTAGTTACTGTGACCTCCACGTCCCTTCCTCGGGGCATTGATATTGTCTTTTTATTCCACTGCGACCTCCACCACTCTTCCAAGGGGCATTGATATTGTCTTTTTAGTCCCCTACGAACTCCACCACTCTCCAAGGGGCATTAAAACCGTCTTGTTATGCTACTGTGACGTCGACTTCTCTTCCAATGGGCATTAAAACCATCTGGTTAAACCACTCTGAACTCCACAGCTCTTCCAAGGGGCATTTGCATTGTCTTTTTATTCCACTCTAACCTCCACAACTCTTCCAAGTGGCATGAACATTGTCTTTTTATTCCACTGCGACCTCCACCACTCTTCCAAGGGGCATTAAAACCATATTGTTAAGCAAGAGTGACGTCCACATCCCTTCCACGGGGCATTGATACTGTCTTTTTATTCCACTGCGACCTCCACCACTCTTCCAAGGGGCATTAAAACCGTCTTGTTAAGTTACTGTGACCTCCACGTCTCTTCCAAGGAGTGTTAAAACCGTCTGGTTATACCACAATGAACTCCACAGCTCTTCCAAGGGGCATTATTATTGTCTTTTTATTCCACTGCGACCTCCACCAGTTCTCCAAGAGGCATTAAAAGCGTCTTGTTAAGCTACTGTGACCTCCATGTCTCTTCCACGGGGCATTGAAATTGTCTTTTTATTCCAATGTAATCTCCACCATTCGTCCAAGGGGCATTAATAATGTCTTTTTATTCCACTGGACCTCCACCACTCTTCCAAGGCTTATTGATATTGTCTTTTTAATCCACTGCGACCTCCACCACTCTTCCAAGGGGCATTAAAACCGTCTTGTTAAGCTATTGTGACCTCCACAACTCTTCCACGGGGCATTGATATTGTCTTTTTATTTAACTGTAACCTCCACCACTGTTCCAAGGGGCATTGATATTGTCTTTTTATTCCACTGTAACCTCCATCACTCTTCCAAGGGGTATTGATATTGTCTTTTTATTCAACTTTAACCTCCACCACTCTTCCAAGGGGCATTGATATTGTCTTTTTATTCCACTGCGACCTCAACCACTCTTCCAAGGGGAATTCATATTGTCTTTTTAATCCACTGCGACCTCCACCACTCTTCCAAGGGGCATTAAAACCGTCTTGTTAAGCTACTGTCACCTCCACATCCCTTCCAATGGGCATTAAAACAGTCAATTTAAACTACTCTGAACTCCACAGCTCTTGCAAGGGGCATTGATATTGTCTTTTTATTCCAATGTAACCTCCAACACTCTTCCAAGGGGCATTGAAATCATCTTGTTAAGCTACTGTGACCTCCACGTCTCTTTCACGCGGCATTGATATTGTCTTTTTTTTCCACTCTAACCTCCACCACTCTTCCAAGGGGCATTGATATTGTCTTTTTATTCCACTGGGACCTTCACCACTCTTCCAAGTGGCATTGATATTGTCTTTTTAAACCATTTCGACCTCCACCACTCTTCCAAGGGGCATTAAAACCGTATTGTTAAGCTACTGTGACCTCCACGTCTCTTCCAAGGTGCATTAAAAAAGTCAATTTAAACCACTCTGAACTCCACAGCTCTTGCAAGAGGCATTGATATTGTCTTTTTACTCCACTGTAACCTACAGCACTCTTTCAAGGCTCATTGATATTGTCTTTTTATTGCACTACGACTTCCACCACTCTCCCAAGGTGCATTAAAAACATCTTGTTTAGCTACTGTAACGTCCATATCTATACCACCGGGCATTGATATTGTCTTTTTATTCCACTGTGTCCTCCACCACTCTTCCAAGGGGTATTGATATTGTCTTTTTATTCCACTGCGACTTCCACCTCTCTTCTAAGGGTCATTGATATTGTCTTTTTAATCCACTGCGACCTCCACCACTCTTCCAAGATGCATTAAAACAGTCTTGTTAAGCTACTGTGACCTCCACATCTCTTCCAAGGGGCATTAAAACCGTCTGGTTAAACCACTCTGAACTCCACAGCTCTTCCAAGGGGCATTGATATGATCTTTTTATTCCAGTGTAACCTCCACCATTCTTCCAAGGGGTATTGATATTGTCTTTTTAATGCACTGCGACCTCCACCACTCTTCCAAGGGGCATTGATATTGTCTTTTTAATCAACTGCGACCTCCACCTCTCTTCCAAGGGGCATTAAAACAGTCTTGTTAAGCTACTGTGACCTCCTCGTCTCTTCTAAGAGGCATGAAAACCGTCTGGTTAAACACTCTGAATTCCACAGCTCTTCCAAGGGGCATTGATATTGTCTTTTTATTCGACTGTAACTTCCACCACTCTTCCAAGGGGCATTTATATTGTCATTTTATTCCACTGCGACCTCCACCACTCTTCCAAGGGGCATTGATATTGTATTTTTAATCAACTGCGACCTCCACCTCTCTTCCAAGGCGCATTAAAACCATCTTGTGAAGCTACTGTGACCTCCACGTCCCTTCCACGGGGCATTGATGTTGTCTTTTTATTCCACTACGACCTCCACCACTCTTCCAAGGAGCATTGATATTGTCTTTTTAATCCAATGCGACCTCCACCACTCTTCCAAGGAGCACTGGTATTGTCTTTTTATTCCACTGTAACCTCCACCACTCTTCCAAGGGGCATCGATTTTGTCTTTTTATTCCACTGCGACCTCTACCACCCTTCCAATGGGCATTGATATTGTCTTTTAAATCCACTGCAACCTCCACCACTCTTCCAAGGGGCATTAAAGCAGTCTTGTTAAGCTACTGTCACGTCCATGACTATTCCACGGGGCATTGATATTGTCTTTTTATTCCACTGTAACCTCCACCACTCTTCCAAGTGGCACTGACATTGTCTTTTTATTCCACTGCGACTTCCACCTCTCTTCTAAGTGGCATTGATATTGTATTTTTTATCCACTTCGACCTCCACCACTCTTCCAAGCGCATTAAAACAGTCTTGTTAAGCTACTGTGACCTCCACGTCTCTTCCAAGGGGCATTAAAACTGTCTTGTAGTACCACTCTGAACTCCACAGCTCTTCCAAGGGATATTGATATTGTCTTTTTATTCCACTGTAACCTCCACCACTCTTCCAAGTGGCATTGATTTTGTCTTTTTATTCCACTGCGACCTCCACCACTCTTCCAATGGGCACTGTTATTGTCTTTTTAATCCCCTGCAACCTCCACCACTCTTCCAAGGGGCATTAAAACCACCTTGTTAATCTACTGTGACCTCCTCGTCCCTTCCACTGGTCATTGATATTGTCTTTTTATTCCAGTGCGACCTCCTCCACTCTTCCAAGGGGCATTGATATTGTCTTTTTAATCCACTGCAAACTGAACCACTCTTCTAAGGGGCATTAAAACCGTCTTGTTATGCTACTGTGACGTCGACTTCTCTTCCAAGGGGCATTAAAACCATCTGGTTAAACCACTCTGAACTCCACAGCTCTTCCAAGGGGCATTTGTTTTGTCTTTTTATTCCACTCTAACCTCCACCACTCTTCCAAGGGTCATTGACATTGTCTTTTTATTCCACTGCGACCTCCAGCACTCTTCCAAGGGGCATTAAAACCATATTTTGTAAGCTACAGTGACCTCCACATCTCTTCCACGGGGCATTGATATTGTCTTTTTATTCCACTGTAATCTCCACCACTCTTCCAAGGGGCATTGATATTGTCTTTTTATTCTACTACGAACTCCGCCACTCTTCCAAGGGGCATTGATATTGTCTTTTTATTCCACTGCGAACTCCACCACTCTTCCAAGGGGCATTAAAACCGTCTTGTTGAGTTACTGTGAACTCCACGTCTCTTCCAAGGAGCGTTAAAACTGTCTGGTTACACCACTCTGAAGTCCACAGCTATTCCAAGGGGCATTATTATTGTCTTTTTATTCCAATGTAACCTCCACCACTCTACCAAGGGGCATTAATAATGTCTTTTTATTCCACTGCGACCTCCACCAGTCCTCCAAGAGGCATTAAAACCGCCTTGATAAGCTACTGTGACCTCCAAGTCTCTTCCACGGGGCATTGAAATTGTCTTTTTATTCCACTGTAACCTCCACCACTCGTCCAAGGGGCATTGATATTGTCTTTTTATTCCACTGCGACATCCACCACTCTTTCAAGGGGCATTGATAATGTCTTTTTATTCCACTCCGACGTCCACCACTCTTCCAAGGGGCATTGATAATATCTTTTTAATCCACTGCGACCTCCACCACTCTTCCAAGGGGCATTAAAACCGTCTTGTTAAGCTATTGTGACCTCCACATCTCTTCCACGGGGCATTGATATTTTCTTTTTATTTAACTGTAACCTCCCACACTGTTCCAAGATGCATTGATATTGTCTTTTTATTCCACTGTGACCTCCACCACTCTTCCAAGGGGCATTGATATTGTCTTTTTATTCCACAGCGACCTCTACCACTTTTACAAGGGGCATTCATATTGTCTTTTTAATCCACTGCTACCTCCACCACTCTTCCAAGGGGCATTGATGTTGTCTTTTTATTCCACTGCGACCTCCAACACTCTTCCAATGGGCATTGTTATTGTCTTTTTAATCCCCTGCAAGCTCCACCACTCTTCCAAGGGGCATTAAAACCGTCTTGTTAAGCTATTGTGACCTCCACATCTCTTACACGGGGCATTGATATTGTCTTTTTATTTAACTGTAACCTCCCACACTGTTCCAAGAGGCATTGATATTGTATTTTTATTCCACTGTGACCTCCACCACTCTTCCAAGGGGCATTGATATTGTCTTTTTATTCCACAGCGACCTCTACCACTTTTACAAGGGGCATTCATATTGTCTTTTTAATCCACTGCTACCTCCACCACTCTTCCAAGGGGCATTGATGTTGTCTTTTTATTCCACTGCGACCTCCACCACTCTTCCAATGGGCATTGTTATTGTCTTTTTAATCCCCTGCAAGCTCCACCACTCTTCCAAGGGGCATTAAAACCATCTTGTTTAGTTACTGTGACCTCCACGTCCCTTCCTCGGGGCATTGATATTGTCTTTTTATTCCACTGCGACCTCCACCACTCTTCCAAGGGGCATTGATATTGTCTTTTTAGTCCCCTACGAACTCCACCACTCTCCAAGGGGCATTAAAACCGTCTTGTTATGCTACTGTGACGTCGACTTCTCTTCCAATGGGCATTAAAACCATCTGGTTAAACCACTCTGAACTCCACAGCTCTTCCAAGGGGCATTTGCATTGTCTTTTTATTCCACTCTAACCTCCACAACTCTTCCAAGTGGCATGGACATTGTCTTTTTATTCCACTGCGACGTCCACCACTCTTCCAAGGGGCATTGATAATATCTTTTTAATCCACTGCGACCTCCACCACTCTTCCAAGGGGCATTAAAACCGTCTTGTTAAGCTATTGTGACCTCCACATCTCTTCCACGGGGCATTGATATTGTCTTTTTATTTAACTGTAACCTCCCACACTGTTCCAAGAGGCATTGATATTGTCTTTTTATTCCACTGTGACCTCCACCACTCTTCCAAGGGGCATTGATATTGTCTTTTTATTCCACAGCGACCTCTACCACTTTTACAAGGGGCATTCATATTGTCTTTTTAATCTACTGCTACCTCCACCACTCTTCCAAGGGGCATTGATATTGTCTATTTATTCCACTGGGACCTTCACCACTCTTCCAAGGGGCATTGATATTGTCTTTTTAATCCTCTGCGACCTCCACCACTCTTTCAAGGGGCATTAAAAATGTCTTTTTAAGCTACTGTGACCTCCACGTCACTTCCAATTGGCATTAAAACCATCTGGTTAAACCACTCTGAACTCCACAGCTCTTCCAAGGGGCATTGGTATTGTCTTTTTATTCCACTCTCACCTCCACCACTCTTCCAAGGGGCATTGACATTGTCTTTTTATTCCACTGCGAACTCCACCATTCTTCCAGGGGGCATTAAAACTGTCTAGTTAAGCTACAGTGACCTCCACATCTCTTCCACGGGGCATTGATATTGTCTTTAAATTCCACTGTAACCTCCACCACTCTACCAAGGGGCATTGACATTGTATTTTTATTCCACTGCGACCTCCACCACTCTTCCAAAGGGCATTGATATTGTCTTTTTAATCCACTGCGACCTCCACCACTCTTCCAAAGGGCATTAAAAACATCTTGTTAAGCTACTGTGACCTCCACGTCTCTTCCACGGGGCATTGATATTGTCTTTTTATTCCAATGCGACCTCCACCACTCTTCCTCGGGGCATTGATATTGTCTTTTTAATCCACTGTAACATGCATCACTCTTGCATGTGGCATTAACAACATCTTGTTAAGCTATTGTGACCTCCACGCCTCTTCCAAGGGGCATTAAAACCGTATGGTTAAACCAATCTGAACTCCACAGATCTTCCAAGGGGCATTGATATTGTCTTTTTATTACACTGTATCCTCCAGCACTCTTCCAAGGGGCATTAAAACCGTCTTGTTAATCTACTGTGACCTCCATGTCTCTTCCACAGGGCATTGATATTGTCTTTTTATTCCACTGGAACCTCCGACACTCTTCCAAGGTGCATTGATATTGTCTTTTTAATCCACTGCGAACTCCACCACTCTTCCAAGGGGCATTGATATTGTCCTTTTAATCCACTGCGAACTCCACCACTTTTCTAAGGGGCATTAAAAACGTCTTTTTAAGCTACTGTGACCTCCACGTCACTTCCAATGGGCATTAAAACCGTCTGGTTTAACTACTCTGAACTCCATTGCTCTTCCAAGGGGCATTGATATTGTCTTTTTAATCCACTGTTACCTACACCACTCTTCCAAGGGGCATTGATATTGTTTTTTTTATTCCACTGCGACCTCCACTACTCTTTCAAGGGGCATTGATATTGTCTTTTTATTCCACTGCGACCTCCACCACTCTTCTAAGGGGCATTTATATTGTCTTTTTAATCAACTGCGACCTCCACCACTCTTCCAAGGGCCATTGAAACCGTGTTGTTAAGCTACTTTGACCTCCACGTCAATTCCACGGGGCATTAAAACCGTCATTTTAAACCACTCTGAACTCCACAGCTCTTGTAAGGGGCATTGATATTGTCTTTTTATTCCAATGTAACCACCAGCACTCTTCCAAGGGGCATTGATATTGTCTTTTTATTCCACTGCAACTTCCTCCTCTCTTCCAAGGGGCATTAAAAACGTCTTGTTAAGCTACTGTGACCTCCAAGTCTCTTTCACGGGGCATTGATATTATCTTTTTATTCCACTGTAACCTCCACCACTCTTCCAAGGGGCATTGATATTGTCTTTTTATTCCACTGGGACCTTCACCACTCTTCCAAGTGGCATTGATATTGTCTTTTTAATCCACTGCGACCTCCACCACTCTTCCAAGGGGCATTAAAACTGTATTGTTAAGCTACTGTGACCTCCACGTCTTTTACAAAGTGCATTAAAACGGTCAATTTAAGCCACTCTGAACTCCACAGCTCTTGCAAGAGGCATTGATATTGTCTTTTTATTCCACTGTAACCTACAGCACTCTTTCAAGGGGCATTGATATTGTCTCTTTATTTCACTATGACTTCCACCACTCTCCCAAGGTGCATTAAAAACATCTTCCTTAGCTACTGTAATGTCCATGTCTATTCCACTGGGCATTGATATTGTCATTTTATTCCACTGTATCCTCCACCACTCTTCCAAGGGGTATTGATATTGTCTTTTTATTCCACTGCTACTTCAACCTCTCTTCTAAGGGGCATTGATATTGTCTTTTTATTCCACTGCCACCTCCACCTCTCTTCCAAGTGGCATTGACATTGTCTTTTTATTCCACTGCGACTACCACCTCTCTTCTAAGGGGCATTGATATTGTCTTTTTAATCCACTGTAACCTCCACCACTTTTCCTATGGGAATTGATATTGTCTTTTTACTATTATTATTATTATTATTATTTATTATTATAGCGCCATTTATTCTATGGCGCTTTACATGTGATAGGGATATACCTAATAAAAGCATTTACATAATCTTAACAAAACGAGTCAGCGACTGGTACAGGAGGAGCAAGGACCCTGCCCGCGAGGGCTCACATTCTAGAAGGGATGGGTGAGGATACATTAGGTGAGGGTAGAGTTGGTCATGCAGCGGTGGTTACTGCAGGTTGTAGGCTTGTCGGAAGAGGTGGGTCTTCAGGTTTGTTTTGAAGGTTTCCACGGTCGGCGAGAGTCTGATGTGTTGGGGTAGAGAGTTCCAGAGTAGGGGGGATGCACGGGAGAAATCTTGTATACGATTGTGGGAGGAGGAGATAAGAGGGGAGTAGAGAAGGAGATCTTGTGAGGATCGGAGGTTGCATGCAGGTAAGTACCGGGAGACTAGGTCACAGATGTATGGGGGAGACAAGTTGTGGATGGCTTTGTATGCCATGGTTAGAGTTTTGAACTGGATTCTCTGGGCAATGGGGAGCCAGTGAAGAGATTGACAGAGAGGAGAGGAATAGCGGGGGAACAGGTGAATTAGTCGAGTAGCAGAGTTTAGGATAGATTGGAGAGGCGCTAGAGTGTTCTAAGGGAGGCCACGGTGCAGGAGGTTGCAGTAGTCGAGGCGGGATATGATGAGGGCATGCACTAGTGTTTTGGCAGAGTCTTTGCTGAGGAATGCACGGATCCGGGAGATGTTTTTGAGTTGGAGTTGGCAGGAAGTGGAAAGGGCTTGGATATGTGGCTTGAAGGAGAGATCAGAGTCCAGGGTTACTCCAAGGCAGCGAGCTTGTGGGACTGGGGAGAGTGAACAGCCATTGACGTTGAAGGCTAGGTCAGATGGGGGATGTGAATGAGAGAGTGGAAAGATGATGAACTCTGTTTTATCCATGTTGAGTTTTAGAAATCTGTCAGAGAAGAAGAATGACATGGCGGACAGACATTGTGGGATTTTGGTTAGTAGGGAGGAGATATCGGGTCCTGAGAGGTAGATCTGTGTGTCGTCAGCATAGAGGTGATACTGAAAACCGTGAGACTCTATGAGCTGTCCCAGGCCAAAGGTGTAGATGGAGAAGAGCAGAGGTCCTAGATTTGAAACTTTGGGGACACCGACAGTTAGGGGGCGAGATGAGGAGGTGGTGCGTGATTGGGAGACGCTGAATGTCCTGTCTGTTAAGTATGAGGAGATCCAAGATAGAGCCAAGTCCGTGATGCCATGAGATGAGAAAATGTGGAGTAAGAGGGAATGGTCCACTGTGTCAAAGGCAGATGACAGGTCCAGAAGGAGGAGGATGGAGTAGTGTCGCTTGGATTTGGCATTTAGTAGGTCGTTGGTGACTTTGGTCAGGGCAGTTTCAGTCGAGTGATGCTGTCTGAAGCCAGATTGCAGGCGGTCGAAGAGGGAGCAGGAGGAGAGGTGGGAGGACAGTTCAAGGTGGACATGTTGTTCTAGTAGTTTTGAGGCAAAGGGGAGGAGTGATATGGGGCGGTAGCAAGTCAGAGAGGAAGGGTCAAGGGAGGGCTTTTTTAGGATGGGTGTGATTGCGGCATGTTTGAAATATGAGGGGAAGACACCGGTTGTTAGTGACAGATTGAAGAGGTGGGTTAGGGTTGGGATGAAGACTGTGGTAAGGTTAGTGATGAGGTGGGATGGGATTGGGTCAAGTTCGCAGGTGTTGAGGTGTGATTTGGAGAGTAAAGAGGAGACTTGACCTTCTGTAATGGTGGAGAAGTTGGGTTTGGAGGAGGAGGGTTGAATAGATATGAGGAGGGGTTGTGTGGACTTTAGGCAAAAGTTTTGTCTGATGGTGTCAATCTTCTGTTTGAAGAATGAGGCACAGTCGTCGGCTGAGATGAGAGAAGAGGGAGGAGGTGCTGGGGGACGAAGGAGAGAGTTGAAAGTGTTAAATAGCTGTTTAGGGTTGTGAGATAGGGAGGATATGAGACATGAGAAGTAGGTTTGTTTTGCTGTACTGAGTGCGAACTTGAAATTAGTGAGGGATTGCTTGAATGCGATGGAGTGCTCGATGGAGTGAGACCTTTTCCATTTCTGCTCCGCAACCCTGGAGGCCTGGCGCAGTTCTTTAGTAAGTTTAGTGTGCCAGGGTTGCCTGTTGAATGTGCGAGATGTGGTGTGTGTGAGAGGGGCGATCGAGTCTAGAGCTGCAGCAATTGTGGTGTTATATGAAGCAGCAGCAACGTCTGCATCGTGTAAGGAATTTATGTCTGTAAGAGGGAGGAGGGATTCAGAGAGTGAGTGTAAGTCAAGGTGTTTGAGATTTCTGCGAGGGTATGCAAATTTGTGGAGTGGGGATTGTTGCCCCAGGGAGGAGAGAGAAGAGAATGTAAGTAGGCTGTGATCAGAGAGAGGGAGAGGTGAGTTAGAGAGGTTAGATAGGGAACAGAGGCGGGTGAAGATGAGGTCCAGTGTGTGGCCATCTTTGTGGGTGGGTGTGGAAGACCATTGAGTGAGTCCGAAGGAGGAAGAGAGAGATATGAACTTAGAGACAGACGAGTGGGAAGTGTTAATGGGGATGTTGAAGTCACCCATTATGATAGTGGGGATGTCAGTGGAGAGGAAGTGAAGCAGCCAGGTGGTGAAGTGGTTTAAGAAGGTGGTGGCTTGCCCTGGGGGTCGGTAAACGACGGCGAGTTGGAGGTTGGAGGGGGAATAGATGCGCACACAGTGCACCTCAAAAGAGGGGAGTGTAACGGAGGGTGGCAGTGGGATTTGGGTGAAAGCACAGTGTTCTGATAGGAGAAAACCTACGCCTCCACCATGTTTGCCGTTGCGGCGGGGGGTGTGGGAAAGGTGGAATCCGCCATATGAAAGTGCAGCTGGGGAGGCTGTGTCAGAGGGGGTGACCCAGGTTTCAGTGATGGCGAGGAAGGAAAGTTTGTTTGTAATGAAAAGATCGTGGATGAAGGAAAGTTTGTTGCAGACAGAGCGAGCGTTCCATAGAGCTCCTGTTAGAGCAACTAAGGGAGTGGGGATTGGTTGGATGGGTATGAGGTTAGAAGGGTTGCGACAGTGTGTGGATGGACGTGGATAGGAGGAAGAAGTAACTGTGGGGATATGGCGAGGAGGACCAGGATTTGGAGAGATATCTCCAGCAGTGAGGAGGAGCAGAGAAAGTGTTAGCAGGTGGGAGCAAGAGAGAGCATGAGGTGGCTGTCTGTGTTTGGAGATCCAGGATTGAATGTTTAGGAATAATTTGGAGGAGGAGGTGAGATGAATGGGGAGGATGGAGGGAGAGATGAAGAGTTTCTTACTAGGTGTAAGGATTTGAGGGGTTACAAGAAAGTGGAGGACTATAGAGGATAAAGTGAGAGCTAACAGAAACATAGTTGAAAGAAAGTAAGTGGTCAAAGTGTTGGTTACCTGACTTCTGCCCTGACTAACTGCCTCTGAAATAACTGCCACTTATCTCCGAAGCCACTTTGCACAAGAAGACGCGTCCACCACTTACAGAGCTTCTAAATATATAGGGCACATTAAACTATCAGGTGAAGGGCATTGTGGGAGCTGCATATGGCTAAATTAGCAGCTGGTCGTCTCACCAGGAGATGGCAGGGTGATCAAACACAGAGCTAGGACTCTAGTCTCTGCAGTTTAGCACCTCTAAAAATCAGATAAGATCTATAGTGGGGAAGGGACAGACATATGTGGGTATTGAATGGAGTGGGACAGATAAAGCAGAGAAGTTATGCAGAGCATGTACCAGTGAGGTGAATCAGCAAAGCAGAGCATTAGATTACAGCAGACACAGCAAGCAGAGAAGTTATGCAGAGCATGTACCAGTGAGGTGAACCAGAAAAGCAGAGCATTAGATTACAGCAGACACAGCAAGCAGAGAAGTTATGCAGAGCATGTACCAGTGAGGTTATTCCACTGCGACCTCCACCACTCTTCCAAGGGGCATTGATATTGTCTTTGTATTCCTCTGCGACCTCCGCCACTCTTCCTAAGGGCATTGATATAGTCTTTTATTCCACTAAGGGGCATTAAAACCGTCTTGTTAAGCTACTGTGACCTCCACGTCTCTTCCACAGGGCATTGTTATTGTCTTTTTATTCCACTGCGACCTCCACCACTCTGCCAAGGGGCATTAAAACCGTCTTGTTAAGCTACTGTGATGTCCACGTCTCTTCCACAGGGCATTGATATTGTCTTTTTATTCCACTGTAACCTCCACCACTCTTCCAAGTGGCATTGATATTGTCTTTTTATTCCTCCGTAACCTCCACCACTCTTCCAAGGGGCATTGATATTGTCTTTTTATTTTACTGCGACCTCCACAACTCTTCCAAGCGGCATTAATATTGTCTTTTTATTCCACTGCGACCTCCATCACTCTTCCAAGGGTCATTGATATTGTCTTTTTATTCCACTGTAACCTCCAGCACTCTTCCAAAGGGCATTAATATTGTCTATTTATTCAACTGCGACCTCCACCACTCTTCCAAGGGGCATTAAGACCATCTTGTTAAGCTACAGTGACCTCCACAACTCTTCCATGGGGCATTGATATAGTCTTTTTATTCCACTGTAACCTCCACCACTCTTCCAAGGGGCATTGATTTTGTCTTTTTATTTCACTGCGACCTCTACCACTCTTCCAATGGGCATTGATATTGTCTTTTTAATCCACCTCAACCTCCACCACTCTTCCAAGGGGCATTAAAGATGTCTTGTTAAGCTACTGTCACGTACATGTCTATTCCATGGGGCATTGATATTGTCTTTTTGTTCCACTGTAACCTCCACCACTCTTCCAAGTGGCATTGACATTGTCTTTTTATTCCACTGCGACCTCCACCACTCTTCCAAGGGGCATTAAAACAGTCTTGTTAAGCTACTGTGACCTCCACGTCTCTTTCAAGGGGCATTAAAACCGTCAAGTTAAACCACTCTGAACTCCACAGCTCTTCCAAGGGCCATTGATATTGTCTTTTTATTCCACTGTAATCTGCGCCACTCTTCCATGGGGCATTGATTTTGTCTTTTTATTCCACTGCGACCTCCACCACTCTTCCAATGGGCATTGTTATTGTCTTTTTAGTCCCCTGCAACCTCCACCACTCTTCCAAGGGGCACTAAAACCGTCTTGTTAAGCTAATGTGACCTCCACGTCCCTTCCACGGGGCATTGATAGTGTCTTTTTATTCCACTGCGACCTCCACCACTCTTCCAAGGGGCTTTGATATTGTCTTTTTAATCCACTGCGAACTTCACCACTCTTCCAAGGGGAATTAAAACCGTCTTGTTATCCTACTGTGACGTCGACTTCTCTTCCAAGGGGCATTAAAACCATCTGGTTAAACCACTCTGAACTCCACAGCTCTTCCAGGGGGCATTTGTATTGTCTTTTTATTCCACTCTAACCTCCACCACTCTTCCATGGGACATTGACATTGTCTTTTTATTCCACTGCGACCTCCAACACTCTTCCAAGTGGCATTAAAACCATATTGTTAAGCTACAGTGAAGTCCACATCTCTTCCACGGGGCATTGATATTGTCTTTTTATTCCACTGTAACCTCCACCAATCTTCCAAGGGGCATTGATATTGTTTTTTTATTCCAGTGCGACCTCCACCACTCTTCCAAGGGGCATTAAAACCGTCTTGTTAAGTTACTTTGACCTCCACGTCAATTCCAAGGAGCGTTAAAACGGACTGGTTATACCACTCTGAACTCCACAGCTCTTCCAAGGGGCATTATTATTGTCTTTTTATTCCACTGTAACCTCCACCACTCGTCCAAGGGGCATTGATATTGTCTTTTTATTCCACTGCGACCTCCACCACTCTTCCAAGGGGCATTAAAACCATCTTGTTAAGCTATTGTGACCTCGAAATCTCTTCCACGGGGCATTAATATTGTCTTTTTATTTAATTGTAACCTCCACCACTGTTCCAAGGGGCATTGATATTGTCTTTTTGTTCACTGTAAACTCCATCACTCGTCCAAGGGGCATTGATATTGTCTTTTTATTCAACTGTAACCTCCACCACTCTTCCAAGGGGCATTGATATTGTCTTTTTATTCCACTTCGACCTCCACCACTCTTACAAGGGGCATTCGTATTGTCTTTTTAATCCACTGCGACCTCCACAACTCTTCCAAGGGACATTAAAACCGTCTTGTTAAGCTACTGTCACCTTCACGTCCCTTCCTAGGGGCATTAAAACCCTCAATTTAAACCACTCTGTACTCCAAAGCTCTTGCAAGGGGCATTGATATTGTCTTTTTTTTCCAATGTAACCTCCAGCACTCTTCCAAGGGGCATTGATATTGCTTTTTATTCCACTGCAACTTCCACCACTCTTCCAATGGGATTTTATAGTCTTTTTAATCCACTGCGACCTCCACCACTCTTCCAAGGGGCATTAAAACCGCCTTGTTAAGCTACTGTGACCTCTACGTCCCTTCCACGGTCCATTGGTATTGTCTTTTTATTCCACTGCGACCTCCACCACTCTTCCAAGGGGCATTGATATTGTCTTTTTATTCCACTGCGACCTCCACGACTCTTCCAAGGGACATTGATATAGTCTGTTTATTCCACTGCGACCTTCACCCCTTTTCCAAGGAACATTGATATTGTCTTTTTTTTTCCACTGTAACCTCCACCACTCTTCTAAGGGGCATTGATATTTTCTTTTTATTCCACTACGACCTCCACCACTCTTCCAAGGTGCATCGATAATGTCTTTTTAATCCACTGCGACCTCCACCACTCTTCCAAGGTGCATTAAAACCATCTTGTTAAGCTACTGTGACCTCCACATCTCTTCCAAGGGGCATTAAAACCGTCAATTTAAACCACTCTGAACTTCACAGCTCTTGCGAGTGGCATTGATATTGTCTTTTTATTCTACTGTAACCTCCACCACTCTTCCAAGGGGCATTGATTTTGTCTTTTTAATCCACTGCGACCTCCATCTCTCTTCCAAGAAGCATTAAAGCTGTGTTGTTTAGCTACTGTGACCTCCACGTCTATTCCACGGTGCCTTAAAACCTTCTGGTTAAACCACTGTGAACTCCACAGCTCTTCCAAGGGGCTTTGATATTGTCTTTTTAATCCACTGCGACCTCCATCACTCTTCCAGGAAGCATTGAAACCGTCTTGTTAAGCTACTGTGACCTCCACGTCTATTTCACAGTGCATTAAAACTTTCTGGTTAAACCACTGTGAACTCCACAGCTCTTCCAAGGGGCATTGATATTGTCTTTTTATTCCACTCTAACCTCCACCACTCTTCCAAGGGGCATTGATATTGTCTTTTTATTTTACTGCGACCTCCACCACTCTTCCAAGGGGTATTAATATTGTCTTTTTATTCCACTGTGACCTCCACGTCTCTTCCAAGGGGCATTGATATTGTCTTTTTATTTAATTGGAACCTCCACCACTCTTCCAAGGGGCTTTGATATTGTCTTTTTGTTCCACTGTAACCTCCACCATTCTTCCAAGGGACATTGATATTGTCTTTTTATTCCACTGTAACCTCCACCACTCTTCCAAGTGGCATTGATATTGTCTTTTTATTCCTCCGTAACCTCCACCACTCTTCCAAGGGGCATTGATATTGTCTTTTAATCCACTGCGAC
The DNA here is from genome assembly GCF_046119375.1 of Phyllobates terribilis. Lineage (NCBI taxonomy): Eukaryota > Metazoa > Chordata > Amphibia > Anura > Dendrobatidae > Phyllobates > Phyllobates terribilis. The sequence goes on from NW_027362775.1 coordinate 27,949,745, forward strand.
CTCTACCACTCCTCCAAGGGGCTTTAAAAGAGTCTTGATAAGCTTCTGTGACCTCCACGTCTCTTCCAAGGGGCATTAAAACAGCATGGTTAAACCACTGTAAACTCCACAGCTTTTCCAAGAGGCATTGATATTGTCTTTTTATTCAACTGTAACCTCCACCACTCTTCCAAGGGGCATTGATATTGTCTTTTTTTTCCACTGCGACCTCCACCACTCTTCCAAGGGGATTTGACAGTCTTTTTAATCCACTGCGACCTCCACCACTCTTCCAAGGGGCATTAAAACCGTCTTGTTAAACTACTGTGACCTCCACGTCCCTACCACGGGGCATTGATATTGTCTTTTTATTACACTGAGACCTCCACCACTCTTCAAAGGGGCATTGATATTGTCTTTTAATCCACTGCGACCTCCACCACTCTTCCATGGGACATTGATAGTCTTTTTTTTCCACTGCGACATTCACCCCTCTTCCAAGGAACATTGATATTGTCTTTTTTTTCCACTGTAACCACCACCACTCTTCTAAGGGGCATTGATATTTTCTTCTTATTCCACTGCGACCTCCACCATTCTTCCAAGGGGCATCGATAATGTCTTTTTAATCCACTGCGACCTCCACCACTCCTCCAAGGGGCATTAAAACCGTCTTGTTAAGCAACTGTGACCTCCACGTCTCTTCCCAGGGGCATTAAAACCGTCAATTTAAACCACTCTGAACTCCACAGCTCTTCCATGGGGCATTGATTTTGTCTTTTTAATCCACTGCGACCTCCATCTCTCTTCCAAGAAGCATTAAAACTGTGTTGTTTAGCTACTGTGACCTCCACATCTATTCCACGGTGCCTTAAAACCTTCTGGTTAAACCACTGTGAACTCCACAGCTCTTCCATGGGGCATTGATATTGTCTTTTTATTCCACTGTAACCTCCACCACTCTTCCAAGGGGCATTGATATTGTCTTTTTTTTCCACTGCGACCTCCACCACTCTTCCAAGGGGATTTGACAGTCTTTTTAATCCACTGTGACCTCCACCACTCTTCCAAGGGGCATTAAAACCGTCTTGTTAAACTACTGTGACCTCCACGTCCCTACCACGGGGCATTGATATTGTCTTTTTATTACACTGAGACCTCCACCACTCTTCAAAGGGGCATTGATATTGTCTTTTAATCCACTGCGACCTCCACCACTCTTCCATGGGACATTGATAGTCTTTTTTTTCCACTGCGACATTCACCCCTCTTCCAAGGAACATTGATATTGTCTTTTTTTTCCACTGTAACCACCACCACTCTTCTAAGGGGCATTGATATTTTCTTCTTATTCCACTGCGACCTCCACCATTCTTCCAAGGGGCATCGATAATGTCTTTTAATCCACTGCGACCTCCACCACTCTTCCAAGGGGCATTAAAACCGTCTTGTTAAGCAACTGTGACCTCCACGTCTCTTCCCAGGGGCATTAAAACCGTCAATTTAAACCACTCTGAACTCCACAGCTCTTCCATGGGGCATTGATTTTGTCTTTTTAATCCACTGCGACCTCTACCACTCCTCCAAGGGGCTTTAAAAGAGTCTTGATAAGCTTCTGTGACCTCCACGTCTCTTCCAAGGGGCATTAAAACAGCATGGTTAAACCACTGTAAACTCCACAGCTTTTCCAAGAGGCATTGATATTGTCTTTTTATTCAACTGTAACCTCCACCACTCTTCCAAGGGGCATTGATATTGTCTTTTTTTTCCACTGCGACCTCCACCACTCTTCCAAGGGGATTTGACAGTCTTTTTAATCCACTGCGACCTCCACCACTCTTCCAAGGGGCATTAAAACCGTCTTGTTAAACTACTGTGACCTCCACGTCCCTACCACGGGGCATTGATATTGTCTTTTTATTACACTGAGACCTCCACCACTCTTCAAAGGGGCATTGATATTGTCTTTTAATCCACTGCGACCTCCACCACTCTTCCATGGGACATTGATAGTCTTTTTTTTCCACTGCGACATTCACCCCTCTTCCAAGGAACATTGATATTGTCTTTTTTTTCCACTGTAACCACCACCACTCTTCTACGGGGCATTGATATTTTCTTCTTATTCCACTGCGACCTCCACCATTCTTCCAAGGGGCATCGATAATGTCTTTTTAATCCACTGCGACCTCCACCACTCCTCCAAGGGGCATTAAAACCGTCTTGTTAAGCAACTGTGACCTCCACGTCTCTTCCCAGGGGCATTAAAACCGTCAATTTAAACCACTCTGAACTCCACAGCTCTTCCATGGGGCATTGATTTTGTCTTTTTAATCCACTGCGACCTCCATCTCTCTTCCAAGAAGCATTAAAACTGTGTTGTTTAGCTACTGTGACCTCCACATCTATTCCACGGTGCCTTAAAACCTTCTGGTTAAACCACTGTGAACTCCACAGCTCTTCCATGGGGCATTGATATTGTCTTTTTATTCCACTGTAACCTCCACCACTCTTCCAAGGGGCATTGATATTGTCTTTTTTTTCCACTGCGACCTCCACCACTCTTCCAAGGGGATTTGACAGTCTTTTTAATCCACTGTGACCTCCACCACTCTTCCAAGGGGCATTAAAACCGTCTTGTTAAACTACTGTGACCTCCACGTCCCTACCACGGGGCATTGATATTGTCTTTTTATTACACTGAGACCTCCACCACTCTTCAAAGGGGCATTGATATTGTCTTTTAATCCACTGCGACCTCCACCACTCTTCCATGGGACATTGATAGTCTTTTTTTTCCACTGCGACATTCACCCCTCTTCCAAGGAACATTGATATTGTCTTTTTTTTCCACTGTAACCACCACCACTCTTCTAAGGGGCATTGATATTTTCTTCTTATTCCACTGCGACCTCCACCATTCTTCCAAGGGGCATCGATAATGTCTTTTAATCCACTGCGACCTCCACCACTCTTCCAAGGGGCATTAAAACCGTCTTGTTAAGCAACTGTGACCTCCACGTCTCTTCCCAGGGGCATTAAAACCGTCAATTTAAACCACTCTGAACTCCACAGCTCTTCCATGGGGCATTGATTTTGTCTTTTTAATCCACTGCGACCTCCATCTCTCTTCCAAGAAGCATTAAAACTGTGTTGTTTAGCTACTGTGACCTCCACGTCTATTCCACGGTGCCTTAAAACCTTCTGGTTAAACCACTGTGAACTCCACAGCTCTTCCATGGGGCATTGATATTGTCTTTTTATTCCACTGTAACCTCCACCACTCTTCCAAGGGGCATTGATATTTTTTTTTATTTTACTTCGACCTCTACCACTCTTTCAAGGGGCATTAATATTGTCTTTTTATTCCACTCCGACCTCCACCACTCTTCCAATGGTCATTGATATTGTCTTTTTATTCCTCTGTAACCTCCACCACTCTTCCAAGGGGCATTGATATTGTCTTTTTATTCCTCTGCGACCTCCAACTCTCTTCCAAGGGGCATTAAAACCATCTTGTTAAGCTACTGTGACCTCCAAGTCTCTTCCACGAGGCATTGATATTGTCTTTTTATTCCACTGCGACCTCCACATCTCTTCCAAGTGGAATTGATACTGTCTTTTTATTCCACTATGACCTCCACCACTCTTCTAAGGGGCATTGATATTGTCTTTTTAATCCACTGCTACCTCCACCACTCTACCAAGGGGCATTAAAACAGTTTTGATAAGCTACTGTGACCTCCACATCTCTTCCAAGGTTCATTAAAACCGTCTGGTTAAACCACTCTGAACTCCACAGCTCTTCCAAGAGGCATTGATATTGTATTTTTACTCGACTGTAACCTCCACCTCTCTTCCAAGGGGCATTAAATCTGTCTTTTTAAGCTACTGTGACCTTCACGTCTCTTCCATGGGGCATTAAATCCATCAATTTAAAACACTCTGAACTCCACAGCTCTTGCAAGAGGCATTGATATTGTCTTTTTATTCCACTGTAACCTCCACCACTCTTCCAAGGGGCATTGATTTTGTCTTTTTAATCCACTGCGACCTGCATCACTCTTCCAATAATCATTGATATTGTCTTTTTATTTTTCTGCGACCTCCACCACTCTTCCAAGGGGCAATAATATTGTCTTTTTATTCCACGGTGCCTTAAAACCTTCTGGTTAAACCACTGTGAACTCCACAGCTCTTCCAAGGGGCATTGATAATGTCTTTTTATTCCACTCTAACCTCCACCACTCTTCCAAGGGGCATTGATATTGTCTTTTTATTTTACTGCGACCTCCACCACTCTTCCAAGGGGCATTGATATTGTCTCTCTTTTCCACTGCGATCTCCACCAGTCTTCCAAGGAACATTAAAACCGTATTGTTAAGCTACTGAGACCTCCTAGTCTCTTCCAAGGGGCATTAAAACCGTCTGGTTAAACCGCTCTGCGCTCCACAGCTCTACCAAGGGGCATTGACAATGTCTTTTTATTCCATTGTAACCTTCTGCACTCTTCCAAGTGCATTGATATTGTCTTTTTATTCCTCTGCGACGTTCACGACTCTTCCAAGGGGCATTAAAGCCGTCTTGTTAAGCTACTGTGACCTCCAAGTTTCTTACACAGAGCATTGATATTGTCTTTTTATTCCACTGTAACCTCCATCACTCTTCCAAGGGGCATTGATATTGTCTTTTTATTCCACTGTAACCTCCACCAATCTTCCAAGGGGCATTGATATTGTCTTTTTATTCCACTGTGACCTCCACCACTCTTCTAAGGGGCATTGATATTGTCTTTTAAATCCACAAAGATCTCCACCACTCTTCCAAGGGGCATTAAAACAGTCTTGTTAAGCTACTGTGACCTCCACGTCCCTTCCACGGTGCATTAATATTGTCTTTTTATTCCATTGCGACCTCCACCACTCTTCCAAGGGGCATTAAAACCGTCTGGTTAAACACTCTGAACTCCACAGCTCTTACAAGAGGCATTGACATTGTCTTTTTATTCGACTGTAACATCCACCACTCTTCCAAGCGGCATTGATATTGTCTATTTATTCCACTGCGACCTCCACCACTCTTCCAAGGGGAATTGATATTGTCTTTTTAATCAACTGCGACCTCCACCTATCTTCCAAGAGGCATTAAAACCGTCTTGTGAAGCTACTGTGACCTCCAAATCCCTTCAACGGGGCATTGATATTGTCTTTTTATTCCACTGCGACCTCCAACACTCTTCCAAGGGGCTTTGATATTGTCTTTTTTATCCACTGCGACCTCCACCACTCTTCCAATGGGCATTAAAACAGTCTTGTTATGCTACTGTGACCTCCACGTCCCTTCCACGGTGCATTAATATTGTCTTTTTATTCCATTGCGACCTCCACCACTCTTCCAAGGGGCATTAAAACCGTCTTGTTAAGTTACTTTGACCTCCACTTCAATTCCAAGGAGCGTTAAAACCGTCTGGTTATACCACTCTGAACTCCACAGCTCTTCCAAGGGGCATTATTATTGTCTTTTTATTCCACTGTAACCTCCACCACTCATCCAAGGGGCATTGATATTGTCTTTTTATTCCACTGCGACCTCCACCACTCTTTCAAGGGGCATTAAAACCATCTTGTTAAGCTATTGTGAGCTCCACATCTCTTCCACGGAGCATTAATATTGTCTTTTTATTTAATTGTAACCTCCACCGCTGTTCCAAGGGGCATTGATATTGTCTTTTTGTTCCACTGTAAACTCCATCACTCTTCCAAGGGGCATTGATATTGTCTTTTTATTCAACTGTAACCTCCACCACTCTTCCAAGGGGCATTGATATTGTCTTTTTATTCCAATTTGACCTCCACCACTATTACAAGGAGCATTCATATTGTCTTTTTAATCCACTGCGACCTCCACAACTCTTCCAAGGGGCATTAAAACCGTCTTGTTAAGCTACTGTCACCTTCACGTCCCTTCCAAGGGGCATTAAAACCGTCTTGTTAAGCTACTGTCACCTTCACGTCTCTTTCAAGGGGCATTGATATTGGCTTTTTATTTCAATTTGACCTCCACCACACTTCCAAGGGGCATTGATATTGTCTTTTAATCCACTGTGACCTCCACCACTCTTCCAAGGGACATTGATATTGTCTTTTTTTTCCACTGCGACATTCACCCCTCTTCCAAGGAACATTGATATTGTCCTTTTTTTCCACTGTAACCACCACCACTCTTCTAAGGGTCATTGATATTTTCTTCTTATTCCACTGCGACCTCCACCATTCTTCCAAGGGGCATCGATAATGTCTTTTTAATCCACTGCGACCTCCACCACTATTCCAAGGGGCATTAAAACCGTCTTGTTAAGCAAGTGTGACCTCCACGTCTCTTCCAAGGGGCATTAAAACCGTCAATTTAAACCACTCTGAACTCCACAGCTCTTCCATGGGGCATTGATTTTGTCTTTTTAATCCACTGCGACCTCCATCTCTCTTCCAAGAAGCATTAAAACTGTGTTGTTTAGCTACTGTGACCTCCACGTCTATTCCACGGTGCTTTAAAACCTTCTGGTTAAACCACTGTGAACTCCACAGCTCTTCCATAGGGCATTGATTTTGTCTTTTTAATCCACTGCGACCTCCATCTCTCTTCCAAGAAGCATTAAAACTGTGTTGTTTAGCTACTGTGACCTCCACGTCTATTCCACGGTGCTTTAAAACCTTCTGGTTAAACCACTGTGAACTCCACAGCTCTTCCATGGGGCATTGATATTGTCTTTTTATTCCACTGTAACCTCCACCACTCTTCCAAGGGGCATTGATATTTTTTTTTATTTTACTTCGACCTCCACCACTCTTTCAAGGGGCATTAATATTGTCTTTTTATTCCACTCCGACCTCCACCACTCTTCCAAGGGGCTTTGATATTGTCTTTTTAATCAACTGCGACCTCCACCTATATTCCAAGGGGCATTAAAACCGTCTTCTCAAGCTACTGTGACCTCCAAATCCCTTCAACGGGGCATTGATATTGTCTTTTTATTCCACTGCGACCTCCAACACTCTTCCAAGGGGCTTTGATATTGCCTTTTTTATCCACTGCGACCTCCACCACTCTTCCAATGGGCATTAAAACAGTCTTGTTATGCTACTGTGACCTCCACGTCCCTTCCACGGTGCATTAATAATATCTTTTTATTCCATTGCGACCTCCACCACTCTTACAAGGGGCATTAAAACCGTATTGTTAAGCCATTGCGACCTCCACCACTCTTCCAAGGGGCATTGATATTGTCTTTTTAATCCACTGCGACCTCCACCACTGTTCCAAGGGGCATTGATATTGTCTTTTTAATCCACTGTGACCTCCTCGTCTCTTCCAAGGGGCATTAGAAACGTCAATTTAAACCACTCTGAACTCCATAGCTCTTCCAAGGAGCACTGGTATTGTCTTTTTATTCCACTCTAACCTCCACCACTCTTCCAAGAGGCATTGACATTGTCTATTTATGCCACTGCGACCTCCATCACTCTTCCAAGGGGCATTAAGACCATCTTGTTAAGCTACAGTGACCTCCATAACTCTTCCATGGAGCATTGATATTGTCTTTTTATTCCACTGTAACCTCCACCACTCTTCCAAGGGGCATTGATTTTGTCTTTTTATTCCACTGCGACCTCTACCACTCTTCCAATGGGCATTGATATTGTCTTTTTAATCCACTGCAACCTCCATCACTCTTCCAAGGGGCATTAAAGCCGTCTTGTTAAGCTACTGTCACGTCCATGTTTATTCCACGGGGCATTGATATTGTCTTTTTATTCCACTGTATCCTCCACCACTCTTCCAAGTGGCATTGACATTGACTTTTTATTCCACTGCGACTTCCATCTCTCTTCCAAGGGGCATTAAAACAGTCATGTTAAGCTACTGTGACCTCCACGTCTCTTCCAAGGGGCATTAAAACCATCTGGTTAAACCACTCTGAACTCAACAGCTTTTCAAGGGGCATTGATATTGTCTTTTTATTCCACTCTAACCTCCACCACTCTTCCAAGGGGCCTTGATTTTGTCTTTTTATTCCACTGCGACCTCTACCACTCTTCCAATGGGCATTGTTATTGTCTTTTTAATCCACTGCAACCTCCACCACTCTACCAAGGCGCATTAAAGCCGTCTTGTTAAGCTACTGTGACCTCCACGTCCCATCCACGGGGCATTGATATTGTCTTTTTATTCCACTGCGACCTCCACCACTCTTCCAAGGGGCATTCATATTGTCTTTTTAATCCACTGCAAACTCCACCACTCTTCCAAGGGACATTAAAACCGTCTTGTTTAGCTACTGTGACCTCCATGTCTATTCCACGGTGCCTTAAAACCTTCTGGTTAAACCACTGTGAACTCCACAGCTCTTCCAAGGGGCATTGATATTGTCTTTTTATTCCACTGTAACTTCTACCACTCTTCCAAGGGGCATTGATATTGTCTTTTTATTTTGCTGCCACCTCCACCACACTTCCAAGGGGCATTAATATTGTCTTTTTATTCCAATGTTACCTCCACAACTCTTCCAAGGGGCATTGATATTGTCTTTTTATTCCACTGCGTCCTCCACCACTCTTCGAAGGGTCATTGATATTGTCTTTTTATTCCACTGTTACCTCCACAACTCTTCCAAGGGGCATTGATATTGTCTTTTTATTCCACTGCGACCTCCACCTCTCTTCCAAGGGGCATTAAAACCATCTTGTTAAGCTACTGTGACCTCCAAGTCTCTTCCACGAGGCATTGATATTGTCTTTTTATTCTACTGCGACCTCCACATCTCTTCCAAGTGGAATTTATATTGTTTTTTTATTCCACTGCGACCTCCACCACTCTTCTAAGGGGCATTGATATTGTCTTTTTAATCCACTGCGACCTCCACCACACTTCCAAGGGGCATTAAAACAGTTTTGATAAGCTACTGTGACCTCCACGTCTCTTCCAAGGGGCATTAAAACCGTCTGGTTAAACCACTCTGAACGCCACAGCTCTTCCAAGAGGCATTGATATTGTCTTTTTATTCAACTGTAACCTCCACCACTCTTCCAAGGGGCATTGATTTTGTCTTTTTAATCCACTGCGACCTCCATCACTCTTCCAAGAAGCATTAAAACCGTCTTGTTTAGCTACTGTGACCTCCACGTCTATTCCACGGTGCCTTAAAACCTTCTGGTTAAACCACTGTGAACTCCACAGCTCTTCCAAGAGGCATTGATATTGTCTTTTATTCCACTGTAACCTCCACCACTCTTCCAAGTGGCATTGACATTGACTTTTTATTCCACTGCGACTTCCACCTCTCTTCCAAGGGGCATTAAAACAGTCTTGTTAAGCTACTGTGACCTCTTCCAAGGGGCATTAAAACCATCTGGTTAAACCACTCTGAACTCCACAGCTCTTCGAAGGGGCATTGATATTGTCTTTTTATTCCACTGTAACCTCCACCACTCTTCCAAGAGGCATTGATTTTGTCTTTTTATTCCACTGCGACCTCCACCACTCTTCCAATGGGCATTGTTAATGCCTTTTTAATCCCCTGCAACCTCCACCACTCTACCAAGGCTCATTAAAACCATCTTGTTAAGCTACTGTGACCTCCACGTCCCATCCACGGGGCATTGATATTGTCTTTTTATTCCACTGCGACTTCCACCACTTTTCCAAGGGACATTCATATTGTCTTTTTAATCCACTGCAAACTCCACCACTCTTCCAAGGGACATTAAAACCATCCTGTTTAGCTACTGTGACCTCCATGTCTATTCCACGGTGCTTTAAAACCTTCTGGTTAAACCACTGTGAACTCCACAGCTCTTCCAAGGGGCATTGATATTGTCTTTTTATTCCACTGTAACCTCCACCACTCTTCCAAGGGGCATTGATATTGTCTTTTTATTTTACTGCCACCTCCACCACTCTTCCAAGGGGCATTAAAACCGTCTGGTTAAACCACTCTGAACGCCACAGCTCTTCCAAGATGCATTGATATTGTCTTTTTATTCGACTGTAACCTCCACCACTCTTCCAAGGGGCATTAAAACCGTCAATTTAAACCACTCTGAACTCCACAGCTCTAGTAAGATGCATTGATATTGTCTTCTTATTCCACTTTAACCTCCACCACTCTTCCAAGGGGCATTGATTTTGTCTTTTTAATCCACTGCGACCTCCATCACTCTTCCAAGAAGCATTGAAACCGTCTTGTTTAGCTACTGTGACCTCCACGTCTCTTCCAAGGGGCATTAAAACCGTCAATTTAAACCACTCTGAACTCCACAGCTCTTGTAAGATGCATTGATATTGTCTTTTTATTCCACTGTAACCTCCACCACTCTTCCAAGGGGCATTGATTTTGTCTTTTTAATCCACTGTGACCTCCATCACTCTTCCAAGAAGCAATAAAACCGTCTTGTTTAGCTACTGTGACCTCCACGTCTATTCCACGGTGCCTTAAAACCTTCTGGTTAAACCACTGTGAACTCTACAGCTCTACCAAGAGGCATTGATATTGTCTTTTATTCCACTGTAACCTCCACCACTCTTCCAAGTGGCATTGACATTGACTTTTTATTCCACTGCGACTTCCACCTCTCTTCCAAGGGGCATTAAAACAGTCTTGTTAAGCTACTGTGACCTCTTCCAAGGGGCATTAAAACCATCTGGTTAAACCACTCTGAACTCCACAGCTCTTCGAAGGGGCATTGATATTGTCTTTTTATTCCACTGTAACCTCCACCACTCTTCCAAGGGGCATTGATTTTGTCTTTTTATTCCACTGCGACCTCCACCACTCTTCCAATGGGCATTTTTATTGCCTTTTTAATCCCCTGCAACCTCCACCACTCTACCAAGGCTCATTAAAACCATCTTGTTAAGCTACTGTGACCTCCACGTCCCATCCACGGGGCATTGATATTGTCTTTTTATTCCACTGCGACCTCCACCACTCTTCCAAGGGACATTCATATTGTCTTTTTAATCCACTGCAAACTCCACCACGCTTCCAAGGGACATTAAAACTGTCTTGTTTAGCTACTGTGACCTCCATGTCTATTCCACGGTGCCTTAAAACCTTCTGGTTAAACCACTGTGAACTCCACAGCTCTTCCAAGGGGCATTGATATTGTCTTTTTATTCCACTGTAACCTCCACCACTCTTCCAAGGGGCATTGATATTGTCTTTTTATTTTACTGCCACCTCCACCACTCTTCCAAGGGGCATTAAAACCGTCTGGTTAAACCACTCTGAACGCCACAGCTCTTCCAAGATGCATTGATATTGTCTTTTTATTCGACTGTAACCTCCACCACTCTTCCAAGGGGCATTAAAACCGTCAATTTAATCCACTCTGAACTCCACAGCTCTAGTAAGATGCATTGATATTGTCTTCTTATTCCACTTTAACCTCCACCACTCTTCCAAGGGGCATTGATTTTGTCTTTTTAATCCACTGCGACCTCCATCACTCTTCCAAGAAGCATTGAAACCGTCTTGTTTAGCTACTGTGACCTCCACGTCTATTCCACGGTGCCTTAAAACCTTCTGGTTAAACCACTGTGAACTCCACAGCTCTTCCAAGAGGCATTGATATTGTCTTTTATTCCACTGTAACCTCCACCACTCTTCCAAGGGGCATTGATATTGTCTTTTTATTTTACTGCTACCTCCACCACTCTTACAAGGGGTATTAATATTGTCTTTTATTCCACTGCGACCTCCACCACTCTTCCAAGGGTCATTGATATTGTCTTTTTATTCCACTGTAACCTCCACCACTCTTCCAAGGGGCATTGATATTGTCTTTTTATTCCACTGCGTCCTCCACCTCTCTTCCAAGGGGCATTAAAACCATCTTGTTGAGCTACTGTGACCTCCAAGTCTCTAACATGAGGCATTAATATTGTCTTAGTATTCCACTGCGACCTCCACATCTCTTCCAAGGGGAATTGATATTGTCTTTTTATTCCACTGCGACCTCCACCATTCTTCTAAGGGGCATTGAAATTGTCTTTTTAATCCACTGTGACCTCCACGTCTCTTCCAAGGGGCATTAAACCGTCTGGTTAAACCACTCTGTACACCACAGCTCATCAAAGGGGCATTGATATTGTCTTTTTATTCCACTATAACCTCCACTACTTTTCCTATGGGAATTGATATTGTCTTTTTATTATTATTATTATTATTATTTATTATTATAGCGCCATTTATTCCATGGCGCTTTACATGTGATAGGGATATACATAACAAAAGCATTTACATAATCTTAACAAAACGAGTCAGCGACTGCTACAGGAGGAGCGAGGACCCTGCCCGCGAGGGCTCACATTCTAGAAGGGATGGGTGAGGATGCATTAGGTGAGGGTAGAGCTGGTTGCGCAGCGGTGGTTACTGCAGGTTGTAGGCTTGTCGGAAGAGGTGGGTCTTCAGGTTTCTTTTGAAGGTTTCCGCGGTCGGTGATAGTCTGATGTGTTGGGGTAGAGAGTTCCAGTGTATGGGGGATGCATGGGAGAAATCTTGTATGCGATTGTGGGAGGAGGAGATAAGAGGGAAGTAGAGAAGGAGGTCTTGTGAGGATCGGAGGTTGCGTGCAGGTAAGTACCGGGAGACTAGGTCACAGATGTATGGGGGAGACAGGTTGTGGATGGCTTTGTATGCCATTGTTAGAGTTTTGAACTGGATTCTCTGGGCAATGGGGGGCCAGTGAAGAGATTGACAGAGAGGAGAGGCCGGGAATAGCGGGGGGACAGGTGAAATAGTCGAGCAGCAGAGTTAAGGATAGATTGGAGAGGCGCAAGAGTGTTGTAAGGGAAGCCACGGAGAAGGAGGTTGCAGTAGTCGAGGTGGGATATGATGAGGGCATGCACTAGTGTTTTTGCAGAGTCTTTGCTGAGGAATGCACGGATCTGGGAGATGTTTTTGAGTTGGAGTTGGCAGGAAGTGGAAAGGGCTTGGATATATGGCTTGAAGGAGAGATCAGAGTCCAAGGTTACTCCAAGGCAGCGAGCTTTTGGGACTGGGGAGAGTGAACAGCCATTGATGTTGATGGCTAGGTCAGATGAGGGGTGTGAATGAGAAGGTGGAAAGATGATGAACTCTGTTTTATCCATGTTGAGTCTTAGAAATCTGTCAGAGAAGAAGGATGACATGGCGGACAGACATTGTGGGATTTTGGTTAGTATGGAGGAGATTTTGGGTCCAGAGAGGTAGATCTGTGTGTCGTCAGCATAGAGGTGATACTGAAAACCGTGAGACTCTATGAGCTGTCCCAGGCCAAAGGTGTAGATGGAGAAGAGCAGAGGTCCTAGAACTGAACCTTGGGGGACACCGACAGATAGGGGGCGAGATGAGGAGGTGGTGCGTGAGTGGGAGATGCTAAATGTCCTGTCTGTTAAGTATGAGGAGAACCAAGATAGAGCCAAGTCCGTGATGCCAAGAGATGAAAGAATCTGGAGTAAGAGGGAATGCTCCACTGTGTCAAAGGCAGATGACAGGTCCAGAAGGACGAGGATGGAGTAGTGTCGCTTGGATTTGGCATTTAGTAGGTCGTTGGTGACTTTGGTCAGGGCAGTTTCAGTCGAGTGATGCGGTTGGAAGCCAGATTGTAGGCGGTCGAAGAGGGAGGAGGAGAGGTGGGAGGACAGTTCAAGGTGGACATGTTGTTCTAGTAGTTTTGTGGCAAAGGGGAGAAGTGATATGGGGTGGTAGCTAGTCAGAGAGGAAGGGTCAAGGGAGGGCTTTTTGAGGATGGGTGTGTTTGCGGCATGTTTGAAACATGAGGGGAAGACACCGGTTGTTAGTGACAGATTGAAGAGGTGGGTTAGGGTTGGGATGAAGACTGTGGTAAGGTTAGTGATGAAGTGGGATGGGATTGGGTCAAGTTCGCAGGTGGTGAGGTGTGATTTGGAGAGTAAAGAGGAGACTTGACCTTCTGTAATGGTGGAGAAGTGGGGTTTGGAGGAGGAGGGTTGAATAGATATGAGGACTTTATGTGTGGACTTTAGGCAAAAGTTTTGCCTGATGGTGTCAATCTTCTGTTTGAAGAATGAGGCAAAGTCGTCGGCTGAGATGAGAGAAGAGGGAGGAGGTGCTGGGGGACGAAGGATAGAGTTGAAAGTGTTAAATAGCTGTTTAGGGTTGTGAGATAGGGAGGATATGAGAGATGAGAAGTAGGTTTGTTTTGCTGTAGTGAGTGCGGACTTGAAATTAGTGAGGGATTGCTTGAATGCGATGAAGTGCTCGATGGAGTGAGACCTTTTCCATCTCCTCTCCGCAACCATGGAGGCCCGGCGCAGTTCTTTAGTAAGTTTAGTGTGCCAGGGTTGCCTGTTGAATGTGCGAGATGTGGTGTGTGTGAGAGGGGCGATCGAGTCTAGAGCTGCAGCTATTGTGGTGTTATATGAAGCAGCAGCAACGTCTGCATCGTGTAAGGAATTTATGTCTGTAAGAGGGAGGAGGGATTCAGAGAGTGAGTGTAAGTCAAGGTGTTTGAGATTTCTGCGAGGGTATGCAAATTTGTGGAGTGGGGATTGTTGCCCCAGGGAGGAGAGAGAAGAGAATGTAAGTAGGCTGTGATCAGAGAGAGGGAGAGGTGAGTTAGAGAGGTTAGATAGGGAACAGAGGCGGGTGAAGATGAGGTCCAGTGTGTGGCCATCTTTGTGGGTGGGTGTGGAAGACCATTGAGTGAGTCCGAAGGGGGAAGAGAGAGATATGAACTTAGAGACAGACGAGTGGGAAGTGTTAATGGGGATGTTGAAGTCACCCATTATGATAGTGGGGATGTCAGTGGAGAGGAAGTGAAGCAGCCAGGTGGTGAAGTGGTCTAAGAAGGTGATGGCTTGCCCTGGGGGTCGGTAAATGACGCCAGTTGGAGGTTGGAGGGGGAATAGATGCGCACACAGTGCACCTCAAAAGAGGGGAGTGTAACGGAGGGTGGCAGTGGGATTTGGGTGAAAGCACAGTGTTCTGATAGGAGAAAACCTACGCCTCCGCCATGTTTGCCGTTGGGGCGGGGGGTGTGGGAAAGGTGGAATCCGCCATATGAAAGTGCAGCTGGGGAGGCGGTGTCAGAGGGGGTGAGCCAGGTTTCAGTGATGGCGAGGAAGGAAAGTTTGTTTGTAATGAAAAGATCGTGGATGAAGGAAAGTTTGTTGCAGACAGAGCGAGCGTTACATAGAGTTCCTGTTAGAGCAACTAAGGGAGTGGGGATTGGTGAATGGGTATGACGTTAGAAGGGTTGCGATAGTTTGTGGAAGGTCTTGGATAAGAGGAAGAAGCAACTGTGCGGATATGGCGAGGAGGACCAGGATTTGGAGAGATATCTCCAGCAGTGAGGAGGAGCAGAGAAAGTGTTAGCAGGTGGGAGCAAGAGAGAGCATGAGGTGGCTGTCTGTGTTTGAAGATCCAGGATTGAATGTTTAGGAATAATTTGGAGGAGGAGGTGAGATGAATGGGGAGGATGGAGGGAGAGATGAAGAGTTTCTTACTAGGTGGAGGGATTTGAGGGGTTACTAGAAAGTGGAGAACTTTAGAGGAAAAAGTGAGAGCTAACAGAAGCATAGTTAAAAGAGAGTAAGTGGTCAAAGTGTTGGTTACCTGACTCCAGCCCTGACTAACTGCCTCTGAAATAATTGCCACTTATCTCCGAAGCCACTTTGCACAAGAAGATGCGTGCACACCCCTTCACGCGTGCACCCCTTGCAGAGCTTCTAAATATATAGGGCACATTAAACTATCAGGTGAAGGGCATTGTGGGAGCTGCATATGGCTAAATTAGCAGCGGGTCGTCTCACCAGGAGATGACTGGGTGATCAAACACAGAGCTAGGACTCTAGTCTCTGCAGTTTAGCACCTCTAAAAATCAGATAAGATCTATAGTGGGGAAGGGACAGACATATGTGGGTATTGAATGGAGTGGGACAGATAAAGCAGAGAAGTTATGCAGAGCATGTACCAGTGAGGTGAATCAGCAAAGCAGAGCATTAGATTACAGCAGACACAGCAAGCAGAGAAGTTATGTAGAGCATGTACCAGTGAGGTGAATCAGCAAAGCATAGCATTAGATTACAGCAGACACAGCAAGCAAAGAAGTTATGCAGAGCATGTACCAGTGAGGTTATTCCACTGCGACCTCCACCACTCTTCCAAGGGGCATTGATATTGTCTTTTTATTCCACTGCGACCTCCGTCTCTCTTCCAAAGGGCATTGATATTGTCTTTTATTCCACTGTAACCTCCACCACTGTTCTAAGGGGCATTAAAAGCGCCTTGTTAAGCTACTGTGACGTTCACGTCTCTTCCACAGGGCATTGTTATTGTCTTTTTATTCCACTGCGACCTCCACCACTCTGCCAAGGGGCATTAAAACCGTCTTGTTAAGCTACTGTGATGTCCACGTCTCTTCCACGGGGCATTGATATTGTCTTTTTATTCCACTGTAACCTCCACCACTCTTCCAAGAGGCATTGATATTGTCTTTTTATTCCACTGCAACCTCCACCACTCTTCCAAGGAACATTGATATTGTCTTTTTTTTCCACTGCGACCTCCACCACTCTTCCAAGGGGCATTAAAACCGTCTTGTTAAGCTACTGTGACGTCCACGTCTCTTCCAAGGGGCACTAAAACCGTTTGGTTAAACCACTCTGTACTCCACAACTCTTCCAAGGGGCATTGATATTGTCTTTTTATTTCACTGTAACTTCCACCACTCTTTCAATGGGCATTGATATTGTCTCTGTTTTCCACTGCGACCTCCACCACTCTTCCAAGGGGCTTTGATATTGTCTTTTTTATCCACTGCGACCTCCACCAATCTTCCAATGGGCATTTAAACCATCTTGTTATGCTACTGTGACCCCCACGTCCCTTCCACGGGGCATTGATATTGTCTTTTTATTCCATTGCGACCTCCACCACTCTTCCAAGGGGCATTAAAACCGTCTTGTTAAGCTACTGTGACCTACAAGTCTCTTCCAAGGGGCATTAAAAACGTCTGGTTAAACCGCTCTGAGCTCCACAACTCTTCCAAGGGGCATTGACGATGTCTTTTTATTCCATTGTAACCTTCTGCACTCTACCAAGTGCATTGATATTGTCTTTTTATTTCTCTGCGACGTCCACAACTCTTCCAAGGGGCATTAAAACAGTCTTGTTAAACTACTGTGACCTCCAAGTTTCTTACACAAGGCATTGATATTGTCTTTTTATTCCACTGTAACCTCCACCACTCTTACAAGGGGCATTGATATTGTCTTTTTATTCCACTGTAACCTCCACCAATCTTCCAAGGGGCATTGATATTGTCTTTTTATTCCACTGCGACCTCCACCACTCTTCTAAGGGGCATTGAAATTGTCTTTTAAATCCACAACGATCTCCACCACTCTTCCAAGGGGCATTAAAACAGTCTTGTTAAGCTACTGTGACCTCCTCGTCTCTTCCAAGGGACATTAAAACTGTCTGGTTAAACACTCTGAACTCCACAGCTCTTGCAAGAGGCATTGATATTGTCTTTTTATTCGACTGTAACATCCACCACTCTTCCAAGCGGCATTGATATTGTCTTTTGATTCCACTGCGACCTCCACCACTCTTCCAAGGGGCATTGATATTGTCTTTTTAATCAACTGCGACCTCCACCTCTCTTCCAAGGTGCATTAAAACCGTCTTGTGAAGCTACTGTGTCCTCCACGTCCCTTCCACGGGGCATTGATATTGTCTTTTTATTCCACTGCGACCTCCACCACTCTTCCAAGGTGTATTGATATTGTCTTTTTAATCCACTGTGACCTCCACCACTCTTCCAAGGGGCATTGATATTGTCTTTTTAATCCACTGTGACCTCAACGTCTCTTCCAAGGGGCATTAAAACCGTCAATTTAAACCACTCTGAACTCCACAGCTCTTCCAAGGAGCACTGGTATTTTCTTTTTATTCCACTCTAACCTCCACCACTCTTCCAAGGGGCATTGACATTGTTTATCTATTCCACTGCGACCTCCACCACTCTTCCAAGGGGCATTAAGACCACCTTGTTAAGCTCCAGTGACCTCCACAACTCTGCCATGGGGCATTGATTTTGTCTTTTTATTCCACTGTAACCTCCACCACTCTTCCAAGGGGCATTGATTTTGTATTTTTATTCCACTGCGACCTCTACCACTCTTCCAATGGGCATTGATATTGTATTTTTAATCCACTGCAACCTCCACCACTCTTCCAAGGGGCATTAAAGCCGTCTTGTTAAGCTACTGTCACGTCCATGTCTATTCCACGGAGCATTGATATTGTCTTTTTATTCCACTGTAACCTCCACAACTCTTCCAAGTGCCATTGACATTGTCTTTTTATTCCACTGCGACCTCCACCACTCTTCCAAGGGGCATTAAAACAGTCTTGTTAAGCTATTGTGACCACCACGTCTCTTCCAAGGGGCATTAAAACCGTCTGGTTAAACCACTCTGAACTCCACAGCTCTTCCAAGGGGCATTGATATTGTCTTTTTATTCCACTGTAACCTCCACCACTCTTCCAAGGGGCATTGATTTTTTCTTTTTATTCCACTGCGACCTCCACCACTCTTTCAATGGGCATTGTCATTGTCTTTTGAATCCCCTGCAACCTCCACCACTCATCCAAGGGGCATTAAAACCGTGTTGTTAAGCTACTGTGACCTCCACGTCCCTTCCACGGAGCATTGATATTGTCTTTTTATTCCACTGCGTCCTCCACCACTATTCCAAGGTGCACTGATATTGTCTTTTTAATCCACTGCGAACTCCACCACTCTTCCAAGGGGCATTAAAACTGTCTTGTTATGCTACTGTGACGTCGACTTCTCTTCCAAGGTGCATTAAAACAATCTGGTTAAACCACTCTGAACTCCACAGCTTTTCCGAGTGGCATTTGCATTGTCTTTTTATTCCACTCTAACCTCCACCACTTTTCCAAGGGGCATTGACATTGTCTTTTTATTCCACTGCGACCTCCACCACTCTTCCAAGGGGTATTAAAACCATATTGTTAAGCTACAGTGACCTCCACATCTCTTCCAAGGGTCATTATTATTGTCTTTTTATTCCACTGTAACCTCCACCACTCTTCCAAGGGGCATTCATATTGTCTTTTTATTCCACTGCGACCTCCAACAGTCCTCCAAGAGGCATTAAGACCGTCTTGTTAAGCTACTGTGACCTCCACGTCTCTTCCACGGGGCATTGAAATTGTCTTTTTATTCCACTGTATCCACCTCCACTCGTCCAAGGGGCATTGATATTGTCTTTTTATTCCACTGCGACCTCCACCACTCTTCCAAAGGGCATTGATAATGTCCTTTTTAGTGTTGAGCCACCCCCGTAGTGTTCGAGTTCGGTTCGGTTCGTTGAACACCCGTGTGTTCGCCAAACTGTTCGTCGAACTGTTCGTCGAACACCTTCGAACACCGTTAAAACCAATGGCAGGCAAACAAAAACACATAGAAACACATAGAAGACACCTTCAAAGGTGTCCAAAAGCTGACAAACTGCTCAGAAGACACAACTAACACATGGAAAAGTGACAAGTACATATAGTCATGTGAAAAGAAAAGAGGTGGAGGAGTAAAAGGAGGGGGAGACACAGATATAGGCATGTCATGCCCTTCTAAAATCCAAAAAGTGAGTAGCCGACACGGCCTGTCCGTTCCTGCCCATGCCACCTCCGTGTCGCCGGGATTTTGCCAGAGCCGCGGTGGACCCTGACGGCCAGCCCCCCTCTCCCAATACTGGTGCCTGTCCTCTGGTGGGTCGAGCCCCCCCGCGGTGGGGGGAGTAACATCTGAAGAAGAAAGACCATCTTCCAGCCAAACTAACATGTCGACTTCTTTTCGTGGACAATGTGATACGATCCCTTTGTTATGGACACGCCCATCGCTACAAATTCCAGTTGAGGCACAAAAAACAGCAGGTGCATCAGCGGATATCAAGTGCTCCTTCAAGTGGGCTCTCCTCCACCTCAATTTCAACATCACAAATACTCCAGTCCTCAGAGGTGTCACCCCAATCGCACTTGCTTCCTCACAGCTCCCAAGTCTCCAGCTGCCCGTCTGAGTATGGGGTAACACAGATGGTTGAGTCTGCAGAGCTGTTTACTCATACTATAGCCTGGGAAACGGAGGTCTGCTCCAGAGCTTCTGTTAATCCAGATGAGGAAATGATCTGCACTGATGCCCAGAATCTTTATAAGTCGGATCCAGGACCAGATGAAGAAGGTTCTGAGCATAATGTAGACCCTCATTCCCAAACTGTAGCTCCTGTTGGTGGAGACAATGATGAAGACGATGATGAGACTCAAATACCTGATTGGAGCGACAACTTGACTTTTCGGTCAGGGCAGGAAGAGGCTGGCTTTGAGGACGACGGGTATGATAACACACAGGGTGATGATGACAAGGTTGGAGATCCCACTTACTGTCAACCCACAGTCATCCAGTCGATGAGGTCACCCGGGCCTTTGCCTGGCCTTGGGGATGTCGCGGTGGTCGGCTCCCTGGCCCGTACCCTGGGGTCACTCTTTAAAAGGGTGGATAATTGTTAATTTTATAAGAGTTCGTGACGCCACCTGTGGTATCTGGTGAGAAGCACCAGCGCTGCAGCAGTCCACTGAGGCCCATGATAAGGCAGCTCGATGGTATAGCTCCCCACAGGTGGAGCTAGGTCTCAGGGCAGCGTATGCAGGGGTAATGCAGGACAGGCGAGACCCAGCAGGGTCAGAGCAAGAACGGGAACGGACACAGTAGTCACTTCAGTACCTTTTACTGGAGGAAATTCAGACACATTCCGGAGCACTGTAGGGTGAAGGGTGCATATCAGGATCCTCCCCAATGAGCGGGTGTAGGGCCTCCTGTTCCTTGCCTCTGCGTAGTACGTTTCTGACTTGCCTGGAGCTAGGCCTAACTTTGTCTCTGTCCTGCGCTGGCTGTCCTTGTGGTAGGGCCTTCTCTTAGAGTTCACGCTCCCAGTATGCGGGGCCTAAGCGTCTCCTGGCTCTGTTACGTATCAGCATCTTAGCGATCCTGGGACTTGTAGTTCTCCAGGGATTCCGGTTATGCCTTACTGGG
Source organism: Phyllobates terribilis (assembly GCF_046119375.1). Classification (NCBI taxonomy): domain Eukaryota; kingdom Metazoa; phylum Chordata; class Amphibia; order Anura; family Dendrobatidae; genus Phyllobates; species Phyllobates terribilis. Next base: position 27,970,861 of record NW_027362775.1, read on the forward strand.
TCATAGAGATCCCGGTAAGCTCGGATCCGGTGTCCGGTAAATGCTTCGGGGTGAGCTGGTTAAGCTCCTCTGCCCCTTATGTACTAACTCGCCACTCGCCTTCGGCCTACTCGGGCCCTCACTAGGCTATACACGCTAACGGCAGCTTGCCGCGCTTCACCGATCTTATGGCGCCGGCACACCTTCAGCTCTATCTGGGCTCCCTGAATCTAGCTAGCTGGAGCCTCGTGCTCCACTGCTGAACTATTAACTGAGTTCTCTAGACTAGACTGAGCTCCACTGCAGACTGAGCTCTCTTAGGCTTCTCTACTGCAGGAACTCTTCAGAGGAACTGAACTGCCTAGCTCCACCTTCCCTATTTATATCCCTAACGGGCTCCCTCTGCTGGTCTGAGGTGGAAGGTGGAGATGTGTGAATGTTTATGGGGGCCTCTTGTGGAGGATTCCATCAATACACTCTTCTAGGATCTGTGATACCAAGCGCAGCGGGGCGTCACAGATGCTATTGACGACGAGGTTAGGTTGCGCCTTCCTGGACAGAGACGGAGTATTGGAAGCACATCAACAACTGCATCCTCAACCACAACTCTGCCTCTGACCACAAGTCGTAGTGGCTCTTCAGCCTTGCATAGCCTGGGCATTTATTCAGATCGATAAGGATGACCCAACTCGTGTTATCTGTAATATTTGTCACCAAAAGCTAAGTAGAGGCCAAAAGATCCATAGTTTGAGTACTTCATGCATGTACCGTCACATGGATATGAAGCATAAGTTGCAGTGGGAAGCTCACTGTGCTACAATGCGGCCTAGCAGGCTGGGCCAACCACCGTCTGCCCCATCTTGTGCATCCACGGCCTCTTCATCCTCTGTGACTGGGGGGACAGCAGTCACACATCTTTTTGGACGCAGACCTGCCACCTCTTTACCTGCAACAGCCAGTGTGATTGGCAGGTCGTCAGTTCATTGGGAAGTGGAAACACCTGCTGGTGTTGAGCGCTCTCTGACATCGAGAGCACCACCTTTGGATCAAGGCAACCTAACATGTCCGCCTGCATCTTCCTCACAGACCGGTAGTTTGCCGGGGACACCCTACTCAACCCCGTCAAAGCACAACAGCCAGCCCTCGGTCCCTCAAATGTGGAAAAGTAAAAGACCATTTCATCTTAGCCATGAGAAAGCTAAGAGGTTGAATTTCACCATCTGCAAGCTGTTGGCTACAGAAATGCTGTCTTTCCGCCTGGAGGACACAGTGGATTTTCGAGACCTTATGTCCGTCGCAGTGCCCCAGTACCAGATGCCCAGTCGGCACTACTTCTCCAAGAAAGGTGTGCCTGCGCTCCACCAGCATGTCGCACACAACATCACCGCTTCTTTGAGAAACTCTTTGTGTGACAGGGTGCATTTCACCACAGACACTTGGACGAGTAGGCATGGACAGGGGCATTACATGTTGCTGACTGGGCACTGGGTAACTATGTTGACAGCAGGACAAGAGGCTTCTGTCCAAGTCTTACCGTCCCCACGAGTTTTGCGTCAATCCTCTTTATCTCGAAGTTACTCCACTGCTTCTGCCTCCTCAACCTCCTCTCGGTCCTCCACCTGCACCCAAAGCCTGTCTGGTAATGCCACCTTCTTTCTAACTGCGCAGAAGGAATCCTGCACACCTCCTTACTATGCTGGCAGCAGGGCTCAACGGCATCAGTGTTTACTTTGAAATGTCTGGGAAATGTGAGTCACACAGCTGAGGACTTGTGGTCAGCTCTGGAGACCCAGTTTCATGAATGGTTGTCTCCACTGGACCTGCAACCAGGGAAGGCCGTGTGCGACAATGCTGCAAACCTTGGTGCGGCCCTTCACCGGGGCAATGTCACACACGTGCCTTGTATGGCTCACGTGTTGAACCTGGTTGTCCATAAATTTTTAGCCCACTATCCCGGACTAGATGGCCTTCTGCAGAGGGCACGGTCGCTGTGTGCTCACTTCCGCCGTTCGCATCCCGCAGCTCAACGACTTACATCTCTACAGAAGTCCTTGGGCCTGCCAGTTCACTGGCTGAAATGCGATGTGCCGACACGGTGGAATTCAACTCTGCACATGTTGCAGCGACTGTGGCAGCACCGACAAGCCCTGGTGCAATACGTTCTGACGTATAGCCTGGGCCAACGAGATCCAGAGGTGGGGCAAATCACGCTGCAGGAGTGGTCTCAGATCAGGGATCTATGAAGTTGACGCGCCCCCTGGGCCGTGGGGTACTCTGAGCCGGGCTGGTAGACGCTGGGGGTTGTAGTCACTGTGGCGGTGACCCGGTCCGTGACCCAGGGTGGTCAATCCAACGGTAATTTGTATATATAGATTTTATAATGTCCGACTACGCCACCTGTGGAGTGCGGCCAAAGGGGCCGCCGCTGCGGAACAGTCCTCTGAAGCTGGTGGTTTTGCAGCAATGGTATTATTACTCACCACAGGAAGAGTGTAGCTTCAGGGCAGTGTGGGTGGATGATGGTGGTTGTAGTGCAGGGAGTCAGTAATGAACACAGAGTCCGTGTGATGCAGTCCCAAGATCTTTACTCACAGTTGTTGCAGTCCAGATTACAGGTACCAGAGCAATCTCACCCGTCGTGCTGTGCGTACTCAGTGAGGGGCTCAGTCCACCCCCAGATAGCTCCGGAGTACTTAGCAGGACCCCCTTCTGTGTGTCCTTTCTCTGGCCTTCTCCCTGCACCTCACACCCAGTGACACTTCTATCCGGTATCCTCGGGCCTTGGCGGGCGACTTGTGTTCCGTCTCCTGGGTCCTATGTGGCTACCTTCTTAGTGAGACTGGTGTGGACTTTTGCCTGCAGTACATGAAATGCTGCAGCCTCCGGTTTCTAGTTGAGCCTTGCTGTTTCTCCTCTAGTTGAGGGACCGGTTCCCCTTATCTGGCCTGACCCCTCTACCTCCTGGTAGCAGCGGGAGTACGGGTGGCCTTCTGCACGGCCCGTAGCCCTAGGGTCCCTTCGGTTCCTGGAGCCTTCCTGCTCCCACTCCTCTCTTCTATCCTTCAGTCCTGGGCCTCCCAGGCTAGGCCCGCCTCCGGAGCAGAGCTCATGCCGAGCCTCTGCTCCTGTCACTTTTCCTCCTCTGACTGGCTTGCTCTTTCTAAGATGGCTTCCTATTTATTCTCTCCCTGTCATGTGCTCCCCTAAGCTGCTCCCCTAAGCACCCACTACATAGGACCCTCCCACCAGCTAAGGACCTGGGACTGTGCTCTCCCTTAGGAGCAATCTCGCCCTACCCCCACTGCGGGTATGTGTTGGATGCAGGTGAGATACCACACCTCTGGGTGAGATGCAGTAACTCTGTGGCGACTGAACCCTCAGGGGCGCCACACACCCTTCTGCACAGTTTTGAAATGGCGACGAAGATGTTTAGTGCTGACGACGACGCCATTATCAGCATGACTATTCCGGTGATTTACATGCTGGAGCACACATTAAAAAGAATTCAGAGTCAGGTGGTGGGACAAGTGGAGGTGGAGGAAGTAGAGGAGGAGTCGTATGCGGAAGGGATAACATCTCCAAGGTCCAGACGGTTGGCAGCACCAAGGCGGCAGGCATGGGAGGGTGGGGGAGAGGGATTAACCAGAGCGCATGGTAGCAGTCAAACTGTTGAGGAAGGTGCAGGAGCCGAGGAAGAAGTGGAGGATGAACTGGCGATGGGCATGGAAGACTCATCAGATGAGGGAGACCTTGATCACATTTCTGTTGTGCGAGGTTGGGGGGAGAGGGCAGAGGAAGGAAGCATGATTCTTACCTCGCTACCAACACAACAAGGACTTGGTCCTCCTGGATGCGCAAGACACATGAGTGCCTTCTTGCTGCACTACCTGCAACATGACCCTCAGATTGCAGAATTCGAAGTAATCCAGACTACTGGGTTGCCACACTCTTAGATCCCCGGTACAAAATTAAATTTGCCGAAATAATTCCTGCCGTAAAAAGGGATTGACGCATGCAGGAGTATCTGCAGACGCTGTTGCAGAATCTTACATGTGCTTTTCCACAAAACACCAGTGGTGCACGAAGTGAATCTCACAGTTCTAACTTGCCAACCGTGGGACTGTCGAGTCTTCATCACTCAAACCGTAACAGTAACACAGTATCTGCTGGTAACAGCAATTTTGTGGAATCGTTTCACCATCCTTTGCAAGGCCACAGGAGACAAGAAGTCTGACACATAGTCAATGCCTTGAGAGGATGGTGCAGGAGTATCTCCAAGTGAACATCAAAGCCATGACTGTGTCACTGGACCCTTGCTCATTTTGGTATTCCAATCTGGAAAAATGTCCGGAGCTCGCCACTCACGCCTTGGAGATCTTGTCATGCCCTGCAGCCAGTGTTCTCTCTGAACGTGTGTTCAGCGCTGCAGATGGTGTGCTGACAGATAAGCGCATGCGGCTGTCCACTGAGAATGTAGACAGACTCACGTTCATAAAGATGAACAAATCATGGATTCGCAAGGACTTTTCTAACCCTGTGTTATCCTTGGGAGACTAAAAGCTTGAGGATTTGGTAATATTACCTCACCAACCGTTTTAAGCAACTGTGGGGCAATTGATGCCACTTAACCCTGGAGCGCATGACCATAAAAATCTACACTTTCATATACCTGGGGCCTTTTAGGCCCGTGTGCAAATAACATGGAATAACTCAAACTCAAATGACAAACAACTATATACATGAAGAATACCTAGAGTTTCAAAATTCTAACTAAAGTAATCTTGCAGAAAATAGAAAACAATTAACAGGGCGGGACTGCGAGGCCCCAGATATGCGTTCTAGGGTTAAGTGGTGTCTGTGCCACAATTTTGGGAAAAATGGAGACTCTTTTTGGAGTCCCCTTGCTGTGTCTTACGTGACGTTGGCATCGTCAATTCCAGGTGGGTTGGGTCGCTCCCCCCCCCTTTTAACTGTAAGAAACTACATACACTATGGCTTGGGGTAACACAGATGGTTGAGTCTGAAGAGCTGTTTACTCAGAGGTCTGCTCCAAATCTTCAGTGTCTGCTAGTCAGCGTAGAATTTTTAACTGCATCTAGCCTAGGCAATACTTTGGGCGTAGTAGCCCAGCTGCGAAGCAAGCTGCACCGCTTGTGTATCTAATAAGAATTTTTAAATGAATCTAGCCTAGGCAGACTGTGGGGACCCCCAACCAAACCAAGACGCTCAGCCCCCCTACTGCCCCCCTTTCCTTGACAATACAATAATGTAACTCTTACAACTGGATGGGTGAGGATCGGTCACTGCTTTATTAACTCTTTATACTCATTCGATTAGAAAGGCATTTTATTTCTAAAATAATTCAGCTTGTTGCAGCATGCCCTGGGTCTCCACTCCGGCAACTTGGCCAACAAGTGTAACTCTCCAACATGTCCTTTCTATTTCCAAGCCACGGAGGATCCTGCGTACTCGTATGCAGGACTCTGACCCCCACCCATCACTCTTAACGCTTGTTCCACTCCGTCCTGGAGTCCTGACAGGAATATGTCCAGTCCAATATCCATTAAGTGAAAACCGTCGGGCCGTATGAGGCCTGCTTTATCTCCTTCCAGTTGTCGGTGTCGTACCACTACACCGCCTCTGTCTCTTCTAAATTTTGCCATCCGAATATTTATTACCCGCCTTGTCCGTTCGATGGCCGTGATGTCTCGCGCACCTTGCCATACCGCTATCGGCACAATCTCTGATCATACTATAGCTAGTTTTGTGAAAAATTCTCTGAAGCGCACAGTGTCTAGTTTTATTATTGCCATTAGTTATGCGCTCTTGTGATGACCTAGGTTGTTTCCCCTGGCCTGTATAACTAAGGTGACAGGACATCTTGCCTCTCTGCCTACCTTGATTACCTCCATTAGTACCTGTGGCCATAGCAGGCCTCTAATACCTCTCCAGTTGAAATATGTGTTATGAAACTCTAATTTCCTCCCGCCTGGGGGGACTTTCGCCCTTTTTCCCTTTTTTCTGCCCAATATATATACGAGTGGCCTATCACTCACACTGTTGGCTTAGCGTCGCCTGTAAAAGAAACAAACTACGTTAGGATAACAAGTCCGGTCTTATGTATCTTGCCAAACACGTGGATCGCCATCTCCCTATCCTCTGAACATCCGTTTCTGACAGTCCTGCTCTTGCTGCTTCCGTGGCCGCGCCTATGCGGAATGAGTGTGTCCCGTAATCTTTGGGGTGGTTCCCTGCCGATGTTATGCATTTATTAAATATAGCTTGGAACTGGTATCTTGATAATGGCGTTCCATCAATGTGTGATAGGAAGAAATTACTGTGTGATCTGATGGTTAGATACGGTTTTACTATTGTTACCCGACTCAGTGTACCGTTTGTGGGTTGTAGAAGTACCCAAGTGCCCCTGCCCGCTGGAACCGTTTTCGATTTGTGTATGCGTAGAAGTATTGCATTATTGGCTATGACTACGTCCTGGTGTAATAAGCCTCCACTGGTGGTAATTTTGGATTGAGGGACTAATTCGCTTATGCATAGCGCCCCGAAGAAGGCGATCACAAATGCAGTAGACAGTAGTGTTGCTTCAAATTGTGAGTGTCATGTTAATGGTGTTAGGGATATGATGTGAGAAATCAGTTTTAGTGACACGGGTCGGGACGTCTACACTCCTGACTTGGCTGACCCCTTTTCCACCCTTTTATGGATTGTCTGATGATGAATCTTTGTCACATCTCCCCAATTCAGTAGTTGGAAGTGAAATGCTACTCCGGTCAGACACCGCTGCGCTGATACCCCTGATAGGCCACTCATCATTAGCTGGTGGAGAAATTCTATGGTGACTTGTGATCTGGCTTGTTCACATTGGTCAACCCGTCTGCCTGCTACTAGTCGTGTCCACTCTTCCCATGCCTTACCGTATGCTTGCCACGTCGACGGGGCAACTGACGTTCTGATTAATGGCATCAACTATTCGCCACTAGATCCCATAGGGAAGGTGGGCAACTGTTACCTGATGGGTGGGCGTTGTGGAAGAGCTCTGTGAAAATCTGCCAATTGAATTGTTATAAAGCGTTAGCAGCAGCTTTAGACCCCTCAGCATAGTGGCTAGCGCGGACGCATACATTGTGTTTTAGGCACAGGAATGCTAGCCGGCGTAGTAGGCCTAGCACTGGGAGAGACGATGATGCCATCTTATTAATGCAGTGCGCTAGGCTGGTGTTTTTTGGTATGAAGCGTATATTTTTGTAAGCCAGGAGCGCGCCCCATATTTCTATTGCTACCACTATTGGGAAGAAAAATTATTTTCAGGGCTAGATGCAGCTAAAAATTATTATTAATTTACAAGCTGGTGGAGCTTGGTATAGATGGCCTAATACAATGAGTCCCACACACTGCTAGAAGGCCAAATATTTTTTCAGAGCTAGATGCAGAAAAAAATTATATTCAGTTTGTAACCTGATGGAGGTCAGTATAGATGGACTAATAGAACAAGTCCCACACACTGCTAGAAGGCCAAAGATTTTTTTCAGAGCTAGATGCAGATAAAAATAATTTTTAATTTGCAACCTGATGGAGGTCAGTATAGATGGACTAATAGAACAAGTCCCACACACTGCTAGAAGGCCAAATATTTTTTCAGAGCTAGATGCCGAAAAAAATTATATTCAATTTGCAACCTGATGGAAGTCAGTATAGATGGACTAATAGAACAAGTCCCACACACAGCTAGAAGCCCAAATATTTTTTCAGAGGTAGATGCAGAAAAAAATTATATTCAGTTTGCAACCTGATGGAGGTCAGTATAGATGGACTAATAGAACAAGTCCCACACACAGCTAGAAGGCCAAATATTTTTTCAAAGGTAGATGCAGAAAAAAATTATATTCAGTTTGCAACCTGATGGAGGTCAGTATAGATGGACTAATAGAACAAGTCCCACACACTGCTAGAAGGCCAAATATTTTTTCAGAGCTAGATGCAGATAAAAATTATTTTTAATTTGCAACCTGATGGAGGTCAGTATAGATGGACTAATAGAACAAGTCCCACACACAGCTAGAAGCCCAAATATTTTTTCAGAGGTAGATGCAGAAAAAAATTATATTCAGTTTGCAACCTGATGGAGGTCAGTATAGATGGACTAATAGAACATGTCCCACACACTGCTAGAAGGCCAAATATTTTTTCAGAGCTAGATGCAGATAAAAATTATTTTTAATTTGCAACCTGATGGAGGTCAGTACAGATGGACTAATAGAACAAGTCCCACACACTGCTAGAAGGCCAAATATTTTTTCAGAGCTAGATGCAGAAAAAATTATATTCAGTTTGCAACCTGATGGAGGTCAGTATAGATGGACTAATAGAACAAGTCCCACACACAGCTAGAAGGCCAAATATTTTTTCAGAGCTAGATGCAGAAAAAAATTATATTCAATTTGCAACCTTATGGAGGTCAGTATAGATGGACTAATAGAGAAAGTGCCACACACTGCTAGAAGGCCAAATATTTTTTCAGAGCTAGATGCAGATAAAAATTATATTGAATTTGCAACCTGATGGAGGTCAGTATAGATGGACTAATAGAACAAGTCCCACACACTGCTAGAAGGCCAAATATTTTTCAGAGCTAGATGCAGAAAAAATTATATTCAGTTTGCAACCTGATGGAGGTCAGTATAGATGGACTAATAGAACAAGTCCCACACACAGCTAGAAGGCCAAATATTTTTTCAGAGGTAGATGCAGAAAAAAATTATATTCAATTTGCAACCTTATGGAGGTCAGTATAGATGGACTAATAGAGAAAGTGCCACACACTGCTAGAAGGCCAAATATTTTTTCAGAGCTAGATGCAGATAAAAACTATATTGAATTTGCAACCTGATGGAGGTCAGTATAGATGGACTAATAGAACAAGTCCCACACACTGCTAGAAGGCCAAATATTTTTTCAGAGCTAGATGCAGAAAAAAATTATATTCAGTTTGCAACCTGGTGGAGGTCAGTATAGATGGACTAATAGAACAAGCCCCACACACTGCTAGAAGGCCAAATATTTTTTCAGAGCTAGATGCAGAAAAAAATTATATTCAATTTGCAACCTTATTGAGGTCAGTATAGATGGACTAATAGAATGATGCTATGCCCAAAAGGTTTTACTTCACTAGGTGCAGTAGAAAATTTTTTATTCTATACACAGGTGGTGTATCTTGCAACACAGATAGGCTACTCCACTGACTAACACACTCTGCAATAGGCCAAAAAGGATTAGCTTTGCTAGATTCAGCCAAATGCTGTGAAAAAAACTTGCACAGCACTGGCACAGACCTGCCTGGCAAAAACTGATAGGAACTGATGTAACTTAGTCCTGAAAATGACTGCAATTACAATTAGTCTTTACTCCCACAACCTATCTATTTAAGAGCACAGACCTGCCTGATAAAAGTCGTAGGAAATGCTGTAACCTAGTCCTTAAAAGGACTGCAATCACAACTATTCCCTACTCCCAAGCTATCTGTAGATTTGTGCGAAAATTGGCTTGAAATTAACAAGGTATAGCGCACACAGCAACAGCGGTGCCGTCTAACACGCAGCTGCAGCAGTGAGAAAATGGTGGCGACGGGGAAAATGGCTGGGTCTTATAGGGCAAGGACATGTGACATACACTGTCAATGACACATGCCCTTGCTTGTGTGAAAAAAAGCAGTTCGCTCCATGAGTGCGCTGCTGATAGGCTGACAGATTGCACCTCCCCACTGTAAATGCGGGAAAGAGAAAAAAAAAATGGAAATCTTCATTATTCCTGCAGAGATCCATCCCCTGCCCCTCCCCCCGCCCCACTGTACACTCAAACTGCGTATTAACATTAATTTTCATCATTACTGAGAAAAAATCCAGTTATGATTTTGGTGCACGAACAGTTATCGAACATAACCTCGAACAGCCGAATTTTTTTCAAATCGTTCGTGTTCGCCGAACGGCTCGAACACCGCCCAAAACAGCTCGAATTTGAGATTGGCGAACAGTTCGAGTCGAACAACGCTCATCTCTAGTCTTTTTATTACACTGCAACCTCCACCACTCTTTCAAGGCTCATTGATATTGTCTTTTTAATCCACTGAGACTTCCACCACTCTTCGAAGGGGCATTTAAACCGTCTTGTTAAGCTATTGTGACCTCCACATCTCTTCCACGGGGCATTAATATTGTCTTTTTATTTAACTGTAACCTCCACCACTGTTCAAAGGGGCATTGATATTGTCTTTTTATTCCACTGTAACCTCCATCACTCTTCCAAGGGGCATTGATATTGTCTTTTTATTCCACTGTAACCTCCATCACTCTTCCAAGGGGCATTGATATTGTCTTTTTATTCCACTGCGACCTCCACCACTCTTCCAAGGGGCATTGATATTGTCTTTTTATTCCACTGCGACCTCCACCACTCTTCCAAAGGGCATTCATATTGTCTTTTTAATCCACTGCGACCTCCACCACTCTTCCAAGGGGCATTAAAACTGTCTTGCTAAGCTACTGTCAACTCCACGTCCCATCCAAAGGGCATTAAAACAGTCAATTTAAACCACTGTGAACTCCACAGCTCTTGCAAGGGGCATTGATATTGTCTTTTTATTCCAATGTAACCTCCAGCACTCTTCCAAGGGGCATTGATATTTTCTTTTTATTCCACTGCAACTTGCACCTATCTTCCAATGGGCATTAAAACCGTCTTGTTAAGCTACTGTGACCTCAACGTCTCTTTCACGGGGCATTGATATTGTCTTTTTATTCCAATGTAAACTCCACCACTCTTCCAAGGGGCATTGATATCGTCTTTTTATTCCACAGCCACCTCCACCACTCTTCCAAGGGGCATTGATATTGTATTTTTAATCCACTGCGACCTCCACCACTTGTCCAAGGGGCATTAAAAACGTCTTTTAAGCTACTGTGTCCTCCACGTCACTTCCAATGGGCATTAAAACTGTCTGGTTTAACTTCTCTTAACTCGACTGCTCTTCCAAGGGGCATTGATATTGACTTTTTAATCCACTGTTACCTCCACCACTCTTCCAAGGGGCATTGATATTGCTTTTCTATTGCACTGCGACCTCCACTACTCTTCCAAGGGGCATTGATATTGTCTTTTTATTCCACTGCGACCTCCACCACTCTTCTAAGGGGCATTTATATTTTCTTTTTTATCAACTGCGACCTCCACCACTCTTCCAAGGGCCATTAAAACCATGTTGTTAAGCTACGTTGACCTCCACGTCAATTCCACGGGGCATTAAAACAGTCAATTTAAACCACTCTGAACTCCACAGCTCTTCCAAGGGGCATTGGTATTGTCTTTTTATTCCACTTTAACCTCCACCACTCTTCCAAGGGGCATTAAAACAGTCTTGTTATGCTGCTGTAACCTCCATGTCTATACCACGGGGCATTGATATTGTATTTTTATTCCACTGTAACCTCCACCACTCTTCCAAGGGGCATTGATTTTGTCTTTTTAATCCACTGCGACCTCCATCACTCTTCCAAGAAGCATTAAAACCGTTTTGTTTACTACTGTGACCTCCACGTCTATTCCACGGTGCGTTAAAACCTTCTGGTTAAACCACTGTGAACTCCACAGCTCTTCCAATGCGCATTGATATTGTCTTTTTATTCCTCTGTAAACTCCACCACTCTTCCAAGGGGCATTGATATTGTCTTTTTATTTTACTGCGACCTCCACCACTCTTCCAAGGGGTATTAATATTGTCTTTTTATACCACTGCGACCTCCATCACTCTTCCAAGCGTCATTGATATTGTCTTTTTATTCCACTGTAAACTCCACCACTCTTCCAAGGGGCATTGATATTGTCTTTTTTTTCCACTGCAACCTCCGCATCTCTTCCAAGGGGAATTGATATTGTCTTTTTATTCCACTGCGACCTCCACCACTCTTCTAAGGGGCATTGATATTGTCTTTTTAATCCACTGCGACCTCCACCACTCTTCCAAGGGGCATTAAAACAGTCTTGATAAGCTACTGTGACCTCCACGTCTCTTCCAAGGGGCATTAAACCGTCTGGTTAAATCATTCTGTACCCCACAGCTCTTCCAAGAGGCATTAATATTGTCTTTTTATTCGACTGTAACCTCCACCACTCTTCCAAGGGGCATTGATATTGTCTCTGTTTTTCACTGTGACCTCCAACACTCTTCCAAGGGGCATTGATATTGTCTTTTCATTCCACTGCGACCTCCACGTCTCTTCCACAGGGCATTGTTATTGTCTTCTTATTCCACTGCGACCTCCACCACTCTGCCAAGGGGCATTAAAATCGTCTTGTTTAGCTGCTGTGACCTCCACGTCTTTTCCACAGGGCATTGTTATTGTCTTTTTATTCCACTGCGACCTCCACCACTCTGCCAAGGGGCATTAAAACAGTCTTGTTAACCTACTGTGACCTCCACGTCTCTTTCACAGGGCATTGTTATTGTCTTTTTATTCCACTGTGACCTCCACCACTCTTCCAAGGGGCATTGATATTGTCTTTTTATTCCACTGCGACCTCCACCACTCTTTCAAGGTCATTAAAACCGTCTTGTTAAGCTACTGTGACCTCCAAGTCTCTTCCAAGGGGCATTAAAACCATCTGGTTAAACCGCTCTGAGCTCCACAGCACTTCCAATGTCTTTTTATTCCATTGTAACCTTCTGCACTCTTCCAAGTGCATTGATATTGTCTTTTTATTCCTCTGCGACGTCCACGACTCTTCCAAGTGGCACTAGAACCGTCTTGTTAAGCTACTGTGACCTCCAAGTTTCTTGCACAGGGCATTGATATTGTCTTTTTATTCCACTGTAACCTCCACCACTCTTCCAAGGGGCATTGATATTGTCTTTTATTCCACTGTAACCTCCACCACTGTTCTAAGGGGCATTAAAACCGACTTGTTAAGCTACTGTGACCACCACGTCTCTTCCACAGGGCATTGTTATTGTCTTTTTATTCCACTGCGACCTCCACCACTATGCCGAGGGGCATTAAAACCGTCTTGTTAAGCTACTGTGATGTCCACATCTCTTCCACGGGGCATTGATATTGTCTTTTTATTCCACTGTAACCTCCACCACTCTTCCAAGGGGCATTGATATTGTCTTTTTATTCCACTGTAACCTCCACCACTCTTCCAAGGGGCATTGATATTGTCTTTTTATTCCACTGCGACCTCCACCACTCTTCCAAGGTTCATTGATATTGTCTTTTTAATCCACTGCGACCTCCACCACTCTTCCAAGGGGCATTAAAACCGTCTTGTTAAGCTACTGTGACCTCCACGTCTTTTCCAAGGTGCACTAAAACCGTTTGGTTAAACCACTCTGTACTCCACAGCTCTTCCAAGGGGCATTGATATTGTCTTTTTACTTCACTGTAACTTTCACCACTCTTTCAAGGCGCATTGATATTGTATTTTTATTCCACTGTGACCTCCACCACTCTTCCAAGAGGCATTAAAACCGTCTTGTTAAGCTACTGTGACCTCCAAGTCTCTTCCAAGGGACATTAAAACCGTCTGGTTAAACCGCTCTGAGATACACAGCACTTCCAAGGGGCATTGACAATGTCTTTTTATTCCATTGTAACCTTCTGCACTCTTCCAAGTGCATTGATATTGTCCTTTTATTCCTCTGCAACGTCCACGACTCTTCCAAGGGGCATTAAAACCATCTTGTTAAGCTACTGTGACCTCCAAGTTTCTTACACAGGGCATTGATATTGTCTTTTTATTCCACTGTAACCTCCACCACTCTTCCAAGGGGCATTGATATTGTCTTTTTAATCCACTGCGACCTCCCTCACTCTTCCAAGAAGCATTGAAACCATCTTGTTAAGCTACTGTGACCTCCACGTCTCTTCCACAGGGCATTGTTATTCTCTTTTTATTCCACTGCGACCTCCACCACTCTGCCAAGCGGCATTAAAACCGTCTTGTTAAGCTACTGTGATGTCCACGTCTCTTCCACGGGGCATTGATATTGTCTTTTTATTCCACTGTAACCTGCACCACTCTTTCAAGAGGCATTGATATTGTCTTTTTATTCCACTGCGACCTCCACCACTCTTCCAAGGTTCATTGATATTGTCTTTTTAATCCTCTGCGACCTCCACCACTCTTCCAAGGGGCATTAAAACCGACTTGTTAAGCTACTGTGACCTCCAGGTCTCTTCCAAGGGGCACTAAAACCGTTTGGTTAAACCACTCTGTACTCCACAGCTCTTCCAAGGGGCATTGATATTGTCTTTTTATTTCACTGTAACTTCCACCAGTCCTTCAAGGGGCATTGATATTGTATTTTTATTCCACTGTGACCTCCACCACTCTTCCAAGGGGCATTAAAACCGTCTTGTTAAGCTACTGTGACCTCCAAGTCTCTTCCAAGGGGCATTAAAACCGTCTGGTTAAACCGCTCTGAGCTCCACAGCTCTTCCAAGGGGCATTGACAATGTCTTTTTATTCCATTGTAACCTTCTGCACTCTTCCAAGTGCATTGATATTGTCTTTTTACTCCTCTGCGACGTCCACGACTCTTCCAAGGGGCATTAAAACCGTCTTGTTAAGCTACTGTGACCTCCAAGTTTCTTACACAGGGCATTGATATTGTGTTTTTATTCCACTGTAACCTCCACCACTCTTCCAAGGGGCATTGATATTGTCTTTTTAATCCACTGCGACCTCCATCACTCTTCCAAGAAGCATTGAAACCGTCTTGTTAAGCTACTGTGACCTCCACGTCTATTCCACGGTGCATTAAAACTTTCTGGTTAAACCACTGTGAACTCTTCAGCTCTTCCAAGGGGCATTGATGTTGTACTTTTATTCCACTCTAACCTCCACCACTCTTCCAAGGGGCATTGATATTGTCTCTTTAGTTTACTGCGTCCTCCACCACTCTTCCAAGGGGCATTAATATTGTCTTTTTGTTCCACTGTGACCTCCACGTCTCTTCCAAGGGGCATTGATATTGTCTTTTTATTTAATTGGAACCTCCACCACTCTTCCAAGGGGCATTGATATTGTTTTTTTATTCCACTGTAACCTTCACCACTCTTCCAAGGGACATTGATATTATATTTTTATTCCACTGTAACCTCCACCACTCTTCCAAGGGGCATTGATATTGTCTTTTTATTCCACTGTAACCTCCACCACTCTTCCAAGGGGCATTGATATTGTCTTTTTAATCCACTGTGACCTCTACCACTCCTCCAAGCGGCTTTAAAAGAGTCTTGATAAGCTTCTGTGACCTTCACGTCTCTTCCAAGGGGCATTAAAAGCGCATGGTTAAACCACTCTGTACTCCACAGCTCTTCCAAGAGGCATTGATATTGTCTTTTTATTCAACTGTAACCTCCACCACTCTTCCAAGGGGCATTGATATAGTCCTTTTTTTTCCACTGCGACCTAGACCACTCTTCCAAGGGGATTTGATAGTCTTTTTAATCCACTGCGACCTCCACCACTCTTCCAAGGTTCATTAAAACCGTCTTGTTAAGCTACTGTGACCTCTACGTCCCTTCCACGGGGCATTGATATTGTCTTTTTATTCCACTGCGACCTCCACCACTCTTCCAAGGTGCATTGATATTGTCTTTTTAATCCACTGCGAACTCCACCACTGTTCCAAGGGACATTGATATTGTCTTTTTATTCCGCTGCGACCTTCTCCCCTCTTCCAAGGAACATTGATATTGTCTTTTTTTTCCACTTTAACCTCCACCACTCTTCTAAGGGGCATTGATATTTTCTTTTTATTCCACTTCGACCTCCACCACTCTTCCAAGGGGCATTGATAATGTCTTTTTAATCCACTGCGACCTCCACCACTCTTCCAAGGGGCATTAAAACCGTCTTGTTAAGCTACTGTGAACTCCACGTCTCTTACAAGGGGCATTAAAACCGTCAATTTAAACCACTCTGAACTCCACAGCTATTGCAAAAGGCATTGATATTGTCTTTTTATTCTATTGTAACCTCCACCACTCTTCCAAGGGGCATTGATTTTGTCTTTTTAATCCACTGCGACCTCCATATCTCTTCCAAGAAACATTAAAACCGTCTTGTTTAGCTACTGTGACCTCCACGTCTATTCCACGGTGCCTTAAAACCTTTAGGTTAAAGCACTGTGAACTCCACAGCTCTTCCAAGGGGCATTGATATTGTCTTTTTATTCCACTGTGACATCCACCACTCTTCCAAGGGGCATTTATATTGTCTTTTTATTTTACTGCGACCTCCACCACTCATCCAAGGGGCATTAATATTGTCTTTTTATTCCACTGCGACCTCCACCACTCTTCCAAGGGTCATTGATATTGTCTTTTTATTCCACTGAAACCTCCACCACTCTTCAAAGGGGCATTGATATTGTCTTTTTATTCCGCTGCGACCTCCACCTCTCTTCCAAGGGGCATTAAAACCATCTTGTTAAGCTACTGTGACCTCCAAGTCTCTTTCACGAGGCATTGATATTGTCTTTTTATTCCACTGCGACCTCCACAACTCTTCCAAGTGGAATTGATATTGTCTTATTATTCCACTGCGACCTCCACCACTCTTCTAAGGGGCATTGATATTGTCTTTTTAATCCACTGCGACCTCCATCACTCTTCCAAGGGGCATTAAAACAGTTTTGATAAGCTACTGTGACCTCCACATCTCTTCCAAGGGGCATTAAAACAGTCTGGTTAAAACACTCTGAACACCACAGCTCTTCCAAGAGGCATTGATATTGTCTTTTTATTCCACTGTAACCTCCACCACTCTTCCAAGGGGCATTGATTTTGTCTTTTTAATCCACTGCGATCTCCATCACTCTTCCAAGAATCATTAAAACCGTCTTGTTTAGCTACTGTGACCTCCACGTCTATTCCATGGTGCTTTAAAACCTTCTGGTTAAACCACTGTGAACTCCTCAGCTCTTCCAAGGGGCATGGATATTGTCTTTTTATTCCACTGTAACCTCCACCACTCATCCTAGGGGCATTGATATTGTATTTTATTTTGCTGCGACCTCCACCACTCTTCCAAGGGTCATTGATATTGTCTTTTTATTCCACTGTAACCTCCACTACTCTTCCAAGGGGCATTGATAATGTCTTTTTAATCCACTGCGACCTCCATTACTCTTCCAAGAATCATTAAAACCGTCTTGTTTAGCTGCTGTGACCTTCCCGTCTATTCCACGGTGCCTTAAAACCTTCTGGTTAAACCACTGTGAACTCCTCAGCTCTTCCAATGGGCATGGATATTGTCTTTTTATTCCACTGTAACCTCCACTACTCTTCCAAGGGGCATTGATATTGTCTTTTTATTCCACTGCGACCTCCACCTCTCTGCCAAGGGGCATTAAAATCATCTTGTTAAGGTACTGTGACCTCCAAGTCTCTTCCACGCGGCATTGATATTGTCTTTTTATTCTATTGCGACCTTCACATCTCTTCCAAGGGGAATTGATATTGTCTTTTTATTCCACTGCGACCTCCACCACTCTACTAAGGGGCATTGATATTGTCTTTTTAATCCACTGTGACCTCCACGTCTCTTCCAAGGGGCATTAAACCGTCTTGTTAAACCACTCTGTACTCCACAGCTCTTAAAAGAGGCATTGATATTGTCTTTTTATTCGACTGTAACCTCCACCACTCTTCCAAGGGGCATTGATATTGTCTCTGTTTTCCACTGCGAACTCCACCACTCTCCCAATGGGCATTAAAACCGTCTTGTTATGCTACTGTGACCTCCACTTCCCTTCCACGGGGCATTGATATTGTCTTTTTATTCCATTGCGACCTCCACCACTCTTCCAAGGGGCATTACAACCGTCTTCTTAAGCTGCTGTGACCTCCAAATCTCTTCCAAGGGGTATTAAAACCATCTGGTTAAACCGCTCTGAGCTCCACAGCTCTTCCAAGGAGCATTGACTATGTCTTTTTATTCCATTGTAACCTTCTGCACTCTTCCAAGTGCATTGATATTGTCTTTTTATTCCTCTGCGATGTCCACAACTTTCCAAGGGGCATTAAAACCGTCTTGTTAAGCTCCTGTGACCTCCAAGTTTCTTACACAGGGCATTGATATTGTCTTTTTATTCCACTGTAACCTCCACCACTCTTCCAAGGGGCATTGATATTGTCTTTTTATTCCACTGTAACCTCCACCAATATTCCAAGGGGCATTGATATTGTCTTTTTATTCCACTGCAACCTCCACCACTCTTCTAAGGGGCAATGATATTGTCTTTTAAATCCACAACGCTCTCCACCACTCTTCCAAGGGGCATTAAAACAGTCTTGATAAGCTACTGTGACCTCCACGTCTCTTCCAAGGGGCATTAAACCGTCTGGTTAAACCACTCTGTACTCCACAGCTCTTCCAAGAGGCACTGATATTGTCTTTTTATTCCACTGCGACCTCCACCACTCTGCCAAGGGGCATTAAAACCGTCTTGTTTAGCTACTGTGACCTCCACGTCTTTTCCACAGGGCATTGTTTTTGTCTTTTTATTCCACTGCTACCTCCACCACTCTGCCAAGGGGCATTAAAACAGTCTTGTTAACCTACTGTGACCTACTCGTCTCTTTCACAGGGCATTGTTATTGTCTTTTTATTCCACTGCGACCTCCACCCCTCTTCCAAGGAACATTGATATTGTCTTTTTTCTCCACTGTAACCTCCACCACTCTTCTAAGGGGCATTGATATTGTCTTTTTATTCCACTGCGACCTCCACCACCCTTCCAAGGTTCATTGATATTTTCTTTTTAATCCACTGTGACCTCCACGTCTCTTCCATGGGGCACTAAAACCATTTGGTTAAACCACTCTGTACTCCACAGTTCTTCCAAGGGGCATTGATTTTTTCTTTTTATTTCACTGTAACTTCCACCAATCTTTCAAGGGGCATTGATATTGTATTTTTATTCCACTGTGACCTCCACCACTCTTCCATGGGGCATTAAAACAGTCTTGTTAAGCTACTGTGACCTCCAAGTCTCTTCCAAGGGCATTAAAACCGTCTGCTTAAACCGCTCTGAGCTCCACAGCTCTTCCAAGGGGCATTGACAATGTCTTTTTATTCCATTGTAACCTTCTGCACTCTTCCAAGTGCATTGATATTGTCTTTATATTCCTCTGCGACGTCCACGACTCTTCCAAGGGGCATTAAAAACGTCTTGTTAAGCTACTGTGACCTCCAAGTTTCTTACACAGGGCATTGATATTGTCTTTTTATTCCACTGTAACCTCCACCACTCTTCCAAGGGGCATTGATATTGTCCTTTATTCCACTGTAACCTCCACCACTGTTCTAAGGGGCATTGTTATTGTCTTTTTATTCCACTGCGACCTCCACCACTCTGCCGAGGGCACTAAAACGGTCTTCTTAAGCTACTGTGATGTCCACATCTCTTCCACGGGGCATTGATATTGTCTTTTTATTCCACTGCGACCTTCACCCCTCTTCCAAGGAACATTGATATTGTCTTTTTTTTCCACTGTAATCTCCACCACTCTTCTAAGGGGCATTGATATTTTCTTTTTATTCCACTGCGACCTCCACCACTCTTCCAAGGGGCATTGATAATGTCTTTTTAATCCACTGCGACCTCCACCACTCTTCCAAGGGGCATTAAACCCGTCTTGTTAAGCTACTGTGACCTTCACGTCTCTTCCAAGGGGCATTAAAACCGTCAATTTAAACCACTCTGAACTCCACAGCTTCTGCAAAAGGCATTGATATTGTCTTTTTATTCTATTTTAACCTCCACCACTCTTCCAAGGGGCATTGATTTTGTCTTTTTAATCCACTGCGACCTCCATCTCTCTTCCAAGAAACATTAAAACCGTCTTGTTTAGCTACTGTGACCTCCACGTCTTTTCCACGGTGCCTTAAAACCTTGTGGTTAAACCACTGTGAACTCCACAGCTCTTCCAAGGGGCATTTATATTGTCTTTTTATTTTACTGCGACCTCCACCACTCTTCCAAGGGGCATTAATATTGTCTTTTTATTCCACTGCGACCTCCACCACTCTTCCAAGGGTCATTGATATTGTCTTTTATTCCACTGTAACCTCCACCACTCTTTCAAGGGGCATTGATATTGTCTTTTTATTCCGCTGCGACCTCCACCTCTCTTCCAAGGGGCATTAAAACCATCTTGTTAAGCTACTGTGACCTCCAAGTCTCTTTCACGAGGCATTGATATTGTCTTTTTATTCCACTGCGACCTCCACAACTCTTCCAAGTGGAATTGATATTGTCTTATTATTCCACTGCGACCTCCACCACTCTTCTAAGGGGCATTGATGTTGTCTTTTTAATGCACTGCGACCTCCATCACTCATCCAAGGGGCATTAAAACAGTTTTGATAAGCTACTGTGACCTCCACATCTCTTCCAAGGGGCATTAAAACAGTCTGGTTAAAACACTCTGAACTCCACAGCTCTTCCAAAAGGCATTGATATTGTCTTTTTATTCCACTGTAACCTCCACCACTCTTCCAAGGGGCATTGATTTTGTCTTTTTAATCCAATGCGACCTCCATCACTCTTCCAAGAATCATTAAAACCGTCTTGTTTAGCTATTGTGACCTCCACGTCTATTCCATGGTGCCTTAAAACCTTCTGGTTAAACCACTGTGAACTCCTCAGCTCTTCTAAGGTGCATGGATATTGTCTTTTTATTCCACTGTAACCTCCACCACTCATCCTAGGGGCATTGATATTGTATTTTATTTTACTGCGACCTCCACCACTCTTCCAAGGGGTATTAATATTGTCTTTTTATTCCACTGCGACCTCCACCACTCTTCCAAGGGTCACTGATATTGTCTTTTTATTCCACTGTAACCTCCACTACTCTTCCAAGGGGCATTGATATTGTCTTTTTATTCCACTGTAACCTCCACCACTCTTCCAAGGGGCATTGATTTTGTCTTTTTAATCCACTGCGACCTCCATCACTCTTCCAAGAATCATTAAAACCGTCTTGTTTAGCTGCTGTGACCTTCAAGTCTATTCCACGGTGCCTTAAAACCTTCTGGTTAAACCACTGTGAACTCCTCAGCTCTTCCAATGGGCATGGATATTGTCTTTTTATTCCACTGTAACCTCCACCACTCATCCTAGGGGCATTGATATTGTCTTTTTATTTTACTGCGACCTCCACCACTCTTCCAAGGGGCATTAAGATTGTCTTTTTATTCCACTGCGACCTCCACCACTCTTCCAAGGGTCATTGATATTGTCTTTTTATTCCACTGTAACCTCCACTACTCTGCCAAGAGGCATTAAAACCATATTGTTAAGGTACTGTGACCTCCAAGTCTCTTCCACGAGGCATTGATATTGTCTTTTTATTCCATTGCGACCTCCACATCTCTTCCAAGGGGAATTGATATTGTCTTTTTATTCCACTGCGACCTCCACCACTCTACAAAGGGGCATTGATATTGCCTTTTTAATCCACTGTGACCTCCACGTCTCTTCCAAGGGGCATTAAACCAACTTGTTAAACCACTCTGTACTCCACAGCTCTTCCAAGAGGCATTGATATTGTCTTTTTATTCGACTGTAACCTCCACCACTCTTCCAAGGGGCATTGATATTGTCTCTGTTTTCCACTGCGAACTCCACTACTCTTCCAATGGGCATTAAAACCGTCTTGTTATGCTACTGTGACCTCCACTTCCCTGCCACGGGGCATTGATATTGTCTTTTTATTCCACTGCGACCTCCACCACTCTTCCAAGGGGCATTAAAACCGTCTTCTTAAGCTGCTGTGACCTCCAAGTCTCTTCCAAGGGGCATTAAAACCATCTGGTTAAACCGCTTTGAGCTCCACAGCTCTTCCAAGGAGCATTGACTATGTGTTTTTATTCCATTGTAACCTTCTGCACTCTTCCAAGTGCATTGATATTGTCTTTTTATTCCTCTGCGATGTCCACAACTCTTCCAAGGGGCATTAAAACCGTCTTGTTAAGCTACTGTCACCTCCAAGTTTCTTACACAGGGCATTGATATTGTCTTTTTATTCCACTGTAACCTTCACCACTCTTCCAAGGGGCATTGATATTGTCTTTTTATTCCACTGTAACCTCCACCAATATTCCAAGGGGCATTGATATTGTCTTTTTATTCCACTGCGACCTCCACCACTCTTCTAAGGGGCATTGATATTGTCTTTTAAATCCACAACGATCTCCACTACTCTTCCAAGGGGCATTAAAACAGTCTTAATAAGTTACTGTGACCTCCACGTCTCATCCAAGGGGCATGAAACCGTCTGTTTAAACCACTCTGTACTCCACAGCTCTTCCAAGAGGCACTGATATTGTCTTTTTATTCCACTTCGACCTCCACCACTCTGCCAAGGGGCATTAAAACCGTCTTGTTTAGCTACTGTGACCTCCACGTCTTTTCCACAGGGCATTGTTTTTGTCTTTTTATTCCACTGCTACCTCCACCACTCTGCCAAGGGGCATTAAAACAGTCTTGTTAACCTACTGTGACCTCCTCGTCTCTTTCACAGGGCATTATTATTGTCTTTTTATTCCACTGCGACCTCCACCACTCTTCCAAGGGGCATTGATATTGTCTTTTTATTCCACTGCAACCTCCACCACCCTTCCAAGGTTCATTGATATTTTCTTTTTAATCCACTGCGACCTCCACCACTCTTCCAAGTGGCATTAAAATTGTCTTGTTAAGCTACTGTGACCTCCACGTCTCTTCCAAGGGGCACTAAAACCATTTGGTTAAACCACTCTGTACTCCACAGTTCTTCCAAGGGGCATTGATTTTTTCTTTTTATTTCACTGTAACTTCCAGCACTCTTTCAAGGGGAATTGATATTGTATTTTTATTCCACTGTGACCTCCACCACTCTTCCATGGGGCATTAAAACCGTCTTGTTAAGCTACTGTGACTTCCAAGTCTCTTCCAAGGGGCATTAAAACCGTCTTGTTAAGATACTGTGACCTACAAGTTTCTTACACAGGGCATTGATATTGTCTTTTTATTCCACTGTAACCTCCACCACTCTTCCAAGGGGCATTAATATTGTCCTTTATTCCACTGTAACCTCCACCACTTTTCTAAGGGGCATTAAAACCATCTTGTTAAGCTACTGTGACCTCCAAGTCTCTTCCACAGGGCATTGTTATTGTCTTTTTATTCCACTGCGACCTCCACCACTCTGCCGAGGGCATTAAAACGGTCTTCTTAAGCTACTGTGATTTCCACATCTCTTCCACGGGGCATTGATATTGTCTTTTTATTCCGCTGTAACCTCCACCACTCTTCCAAGGGGCATTGATATTGTCTTTTTATTCCACTGTAACCTCCACCACTAATCCAAGGGGCATTGATATTGTCTTTTTATTCCACTGCGACCTCCACCACTCTTCCAAGGTTCATTGATATTGTCTTTTTAATCCACTGCGACCTCCACCACTCTTCCAAGGGGCATTAAAACCGTCTTGTTAAGCTACTGTGACCTCCACGTCTCTTCCAAGGGGCACTAAAACCGTTTGGTTAAACCACTCTGTACTCCACAGCTCTTCCAAGGGGCATTGATATTGTCTTTTTATTTCACTGTAACTACCACCACTCTTTCAAGGGGCATTGATATTGTATTTTTATTCCACTGTGACCTCCACCACTCTTCCAAGGGGCATTAAAACCGTCTTGTTAAGCTACTGTGACCTCCAAGTCTCTTCCAAGGGGCATTAAAACCGTCTGGTTAAACCGCTCTGAGCTCCACAGCACTTCCAAGGGGCATTGACAATGTCTTTTTATTCCATTGTAACCTTCTGCACTCTTCCAAGTGCATTGATATTGTCTCTTTATTCCACTGAGATGTCCACGACTCTTCCAAGGGGCATTAAAACCGTCTTGTTAAGCTACTGTGACCTCCAAGTTTCTTACACAGGGCCCTGATATTGTATTTTTATTCCACTGTAACCTCCACCACTCTTGCAAGGGGCATTGATATTGTCTTTTTAATCCACTGCGACCTCCTTCACTCTTCCAAGAAGCATTGAAACCGTCTTGTTAAGCTACTGTGACCTCCACATCTCTTCCACAGGGCATTGTTATTGTCTTTTTATTCCACTGTAACCTCCACCACTCTTCCAAGAGGCATTGATATTGTCTTTTTATTCCACTGCGACCTCCACCACTCTTCCAAGGTTCATTGATATTGTCTTTTTAATCCACTGCGACCTCCACCACTCTTCCAAATGGCATTAAAACCGTCTTGTTAAGCTACTGTGACCTCCACGTCTATTCCACGGTGCATTAAAACTTTCTGGTTAAACCACTGTGAACTCCACAGCTCTTCCAAGGGGCATTGATATTGTCTTTTTATTCCACTCTAACCTCCACCACACTTCCAAGGGTCATTGATATTGTCTCTTTATTTTGCTGTGACCTCCACCACTTTTCCAAGGGGCATTAATGTTGTCTTTTTGTTCGACTGTGACCTCCACGACTCTTCCAAGGGGCATTAAAACCGTCTTGTTAAGCTACTGTGACCTCTAAGTTTCTTACACAGGGCATTGATATTGTCTTTTTATTCCACTGTAACCTCCACCACTCTTCCAAGGGGCATTAATATTGTCCTTTATTTCACTGTAACCTCTAACACTGTTCTAAGGGGCATTAAAACCGTCTTGTTAAGCTACTGTGACCTCCAAGTCTTTTCCACAGGTCATTGTTATTGTCTTTATATTCCACTGCGACCTCCACCACTCTGCCGAGGGCATTAAAACGGTCTTCTTAAGCTACTGTGATGTCCACATCTCTTCCACGGGGCATTGATATTGTCTTTTTATTCCACTGTAACCTCCACCACTCTTCCAAGGGGCATTGATATTGTCTTTTTATTCCACTGTAACCTCCACCACTAATCCAAGGGGCATTGATATTGTCTTTTTATTCCACTGCGACCTCCACCACTCTTCCAAGGTTCATTGATATTGTCTTTTTAATCCACTGCGACCTCCACCACTCTTCCGAGGGGCATTAAAACCGTCTTGTTAAGCTACTGTGACCTCCACGTCTCTTCCAAGGGGCACTAAAACCGTTTGGTTAAACCACTCTGTACTCCACAGCTCTTCCAAGGGGCATTGATATTGTCTTTTTATTTCACTGTAACTACCACCACTCTTTCAAGGGCATTGATATTGTATTTTTATTCCACTGTGACCTCCACCACTCTTCCAAGGGGCATTAAAACCGTCTTGTTAAGCTACTGTGACCTCCAAGTCTCTTCCAAGGGGCATTAAAACCATCTGGTTAAACCGCTCTGAGCTCCACAGCACTTCCAAGGGGCATTGACAATGTCTTTTTATTCCATTGTAACCTTCTGCACTCTTCCAAGTGCATTGATATTGTCTTTTTATTCCTCTGCGACGTCCACGACTCTTCCAAGGGGCATTAAAACCGTCTTGTTAAGCTACTGTGACCTCCAAGTTTCTTACACAGGGCATTGATATTGTATTTTTATTCCACTGTAACCTCCACCACTCTTGCAAGGGGCATTGATATTGTCTTTTTAATCCACTGCGACCTCCCTCACTCTTCCAAGAAGCATTGAAACCGTCTTGTTAAGCTACTGTGACCTCCACATCTCTTCCACAGGGCATTGTTATTGTCTTTTTATTCCACTGTAACCTCCACCACTCTTCCAAGAGACATTGATATTGTCTTTTTATTCCACTGCGACCTCCACCACTCTTCCACGGTGCATTAAAACTTTCTGGTTAAACCACTGTGAACTCCACAGCTCTTCCAAGGGGCATTGATATTGTCTTTTTATTCCACTCTAACCTTCACCACACTTCCAAGGGGCATTGATATTGTCTCTTTATTTTGCTGCGACCTCCACCACTTTTCCAAGGGGCATTAATGTTGTCTTTTTGTTCGACTGTGACCTCCACGTCTCTTCCAAGGGGCATTGATATTGTCTTTTTATTTAATTGGAACCTCCACCACTCTTCCAAGGGGCATTGATATTGTCTTTTTATTCCACTGTAACCTCCACCATTCTTCCAAGGGACATTGATATTGTCTCTTTATTCCACTGTAACCTCCACCACTCTTCTAAGGGGCAATGATATTGTCTTTTTATTCCACTGTAACCTCCACCACTCTTGCAAGGGGCATTGATATTGTCTTTTTAATCCACTGCAACCTCTACCACTCCCCCAAGGGGCTTTTAAACAGTCTTGATAAGCTTCTGTGACCTTCACGTCTCTTCCAAGGGGCATTAAAAACGCATGGTTAAACCACTCTGAACTCCACAGCTGTTCCATGAGGCATTGATATTTTCTTTTTATTCCACTGCGACCTCCACCACTCTTCCAATGGGCATCGATAATGTCTTTTTAATCCACTGCGACCTCCACCACTCTTCCAAGGGGCATTAAAACCGTCTTGTTAAGCTACTGTGACCTCCACGTCTCTTCCAAGGGGCATTAAAACCGTCAATTTAAACCACTCTGAACTCCACAGCTCTTGCAAAAGGCATTGATATTGTCTTTTTATTCCACTGTAACCTCCACCACTCTTCCAAGGGGCATTTATATTGTCTTTTTATTT
Source organism: Phyllobates terribilis (assembly GCF_046119375.1). Classification (NCBI taxonomy): domain Eukaryota; kingdom Metazoa; phylum Chordata; class Amphibia; order Anura; family Dendrobatidae; genus Phyllobates; species Phyllobates terribilis. The sequence continues at coordinate 27,997,520 of NW_027362775.1, forward strand.
TACTGCGACCTCCACCACTCTTCGAAGGGTCATTGATATTGTCTTTTTATTCCACTGTAACCTCCACCACTCTTCCAAGGGGCATTGATTTTGTCTTTTTATTCCACTGCGACCTCCACCTCTCTTCCAAGGGGCATTAAAACCATCTTGTTAAGCTACTGTGACCTCCACGTCCCTTCCACGGGGCATTGATATAGTCTTTTTAATCCACTGCCACCTCCACCACTCCTCCAAGGGGAATTAAAACAGTATTGATAAGCTACTGTGACCTCCACTTCTCTTCCAAGGGGCATTAAAACCGTCTGGTTAAACCACTCTGATCTCCACAGCTCTTCCAAGAGCCATTGATATTGTCTTTTTATTCGACTGTAACCTCCACCACTCTTCCAAGGGGCATTAAAACCGTCTTGTTAAGCTACTGTGACTTCCACATCTCTTCCAAGGGGCATAAAAACCGTCAATTTAAACCACTCTGAACTCCACAGCTCTTGCAAGAGGCATTGATATTGTCTTTTTATTCCACTGTAACCTCCACCACTCTTCCAAGGGGCATTGATTTTGTCTTTTTAATCCACTGCAACCTCCATCACTCTTCCAAGAAGCATTAAAACCGTCTTGTTTAGCTAATGTGACATCCACGTCTATTCCACGGTGCCTTAAAACCTTTTGGTTAAACCACTGTGAACTCCAGAGCTCTTCCAAGGGGCATTAAAACCGCATCGATAAACCACTCTGAACTCCACACCTCTTCCAAGAGGCATTGATATTGTCTTTTTTTTCAACCTTAACCTCCACCACTCTTCCAAGGGGCATTGATATTGTCTTTTTTTTCCACTGCGTCCTCCACCACTCTTCCAAGGGGATTTGATAGTCTTTTTATTCCACTGCGACCTCCACCACTCTTCCAAGGGGCATTAAAACCGTCTTGTTAAGCTACTGTTACCTCCACGTCTCTCCCACAGTGCATTGATATTGTCTTTTTAATCCACTGCGACCTCCACCACTGTTCCAAGGGACATTGATAATGTCTTTTTATTGCTCTGCGACCTTCACCCCTCTTCCAAGGAACATTGATATTGTCTTATTTTTCCATTGTAACCTCCACCACTCTTCTAAGGGGCATTGATATTTTCTTTTTATTCCACTGCGACCTCCACCACTCTTCCAAGGGGCATCGATAATGTCTTTTTAATCCACTGCGACCGCCACCACTCTTCCAAGGGGCATTAAAAGCGTCTTGTTAAGCTACTGTGAGCTCCACGTCTCTTCCAAGGGGCATTAAAACCGTCAATTTAAACCACTCTGAACTCCACAGCTCTTGCAAAAGGCATTGATATTGTCTTTTTATTCCACTGTAACCTCCACCACACTTCCAAGGGGCAATTATATTGTCTTTTTATTTTACTGCGACCTCCACCACTCTTCCAAGGGGCATTAATATTGTCTTTTTATTCCACTGCGACCTCCACCACTCTTCCAAGTGTCATTGATATTGTCTTTTTATTCCACTGTAACCTCCACCACTCTTCCAAGGGGCATTGATATTGTCTTTTTATTCCACTGTAACCTCCACCTCTCTTCCAAGGGGCATTAAAACCATCTTGTTAAGCTACTGTGACCTCCACCTCCCTTCCACGGGGCATTGATATAGTCTTTTTAATCCACTGCCACCTCCACCACTCTTCCAAGGGGCATTGATTTTGTCTTTCTAATCCACTGCGACCTCCATAACTCTTCCAATAAGCATTAAAACCGTCTTGTTTAGCTTCTGTGACCTCCACGTCTATTTCACGGTGCCTTAAAACCTTCTGGTTAAACCACTGTGAACTCCACAGCTCTTCCAAGGGGCATTGATATTGTTTTTTTATTCCACTGTAACCTCCACCACTCTTCCAAGGGGCATTGATGTTGTCTTTTTATTTTACTGCAACCTCCACCACTCTTCCAAGGGGCATTAATATTGTCTTTCTATTCCACTGCGACCTCCACCACTCTTCCAAGGGTCATTGATATTGTCTTTTTATTCCACTGTAACCTCCACCACTCTTCCAATGGGCATTAATATTGTCTTTTTATTAAACTGCGACCTCCACCTCTCTTCCAAGGGGCATTAAAACCATCTTGTTAAGCTACTGTGACCTCCAAGTCTCTTCCACGAGGCATTGATATTGTCTTTTTATTCCACTGCGACCTCCACATGTCTTCCAATGGGAATTGATATTGTCTTTTTATTCCACTGCGACCTCTACCACTCTTCCAAGGGGCATTAAAACAGTCTTGATAAGCTACTGTGACATCCACGTCTCTTCCAAGGGGCATTAAACCATCTGGTTAAACCACTCTGTACTCCACAGCTCTTCCAAGAGGCATTGATATTGTCTTTTTATTCGACTGTAACCTCCACCACTCTTCCAATGGGCATTGATATTGTCTCTGTTTTCCACTGCGACCTCCACCACTCTTCCAAGGGGCTTTGATCTTGTCTTTTTTATCCACTGCGACCTCCACCACACTTCCAATGGGCATTAAAACCGTCTTGTTATGCTACTGTGACCTCCACGTCCCTTACATGGGGCATTGATATTTTCTTTTTATTCCATTGCGACCTCCACCACTCTTCCAAGGGGCATTAAAACCGACTTGTTAAGCTACTGTGACCTCCAAGTCTCTTCAAAGGGGCATTAAAACCGTATGGTTAAACCGCTCTGAGCTCCACATCTCTTCCAAGGGGCATTGACAATGTTTTTTTATTCCATTGTTACCTTCTGCATTCTTCCAAGTGCATTGATATTGTCTTTTTATTCCTCTGCGACGTCCACGACTCTTCCAAGGGGCATTGAAACCGTCTTGTTAAGCTACTGTGACCTCCAAGTTTCTTACACAGGGCATTGATATTGTCTTTTTATTCCACTGTAACCTCCACCACTCTTCCAAGGGGCATTGATATTGTTTTTTTATTCCACTGTAACCTCCACCAATCTTCCAAGTGGCATTGATATTGTCTTTTTATTCCACTGCGACATCCACCACTCTTCTAAGTGGCATTGATATTGTCTTTTAAATCCACAACGATCTCTACCACTCTTCCAAGGGGCATTGAAACAGTCTTGTTAAGCTACTGTGACCTCCTCGTCTCTTCCAAGGGGCATTAAAACCATCTGGTTAAAGACTCTGAACTCAACAGCTCTTACAAGAGGCATTGATATTGTCTTTTTATTCGACTGTAACATCCACCACTCTTCCAAGCGGCTTTGATATTGTCTTTTTATTCCATTGCGACCTCCACCACTCTTCCAAGGGACATTGATATTGTCTTTTTAATCAACTGCCACCTCCACCTCTCTTCCAAGGGGCATGAAAACCGTCCTGTGAAGCTACTGTGACCTCCACGTCCCTTCCACGGGGCATTGATATTGTCGTTTTATTCCACTGCGACCTCCACCACTCTTCCAAGGGGCATTGATATTGTCTTTTTAATCCACTGCGACCTCCACCACTTTTCCAAGGGGCATTGATATTGTCTTCTTAATCCACTGCGACCTCCACCACTCTTCCAAGGGGCATTGATATTGTCTTTGTAATCCACTGTGACCTCCTCGTCTCTTACAAGGGGCGTTAAAACCGTCAATTTAAACGCCTCTGAACTCCACAGCTCTTCCAAGGAGCACTGGTATTGTCTTTTTATTCCACTCTAACCTCCACCACTCTTCCAATGGGCATTGTCATTGTCTATTTATTCCACTGCGACCTCCACCACTCTTCCAAGGGGCATTAAGACAATCTTGTTAAGCTACAGTGACCTCCACAACTCTTCCATGGGGCATTGATATTGTCTTTTTATTCCACTGTAACCTCCACCACTCTTCCAAGGGGCCTTGATTTTGTCTTTTTATTCCACTGCGACCTCTACCACTCTTCCAATGGGCATTGATATTGTCTTTTGTAATCCACTGCAACCTGCACCACTCTTCCAAGGGGCATTAAAGCCGTCTTGTTAAGCTACTGTCACGTCCATGTCTATTCCACGGGGCATTGATATTGTCTTTTTATTCCTCTGTAACCTCCACCACTCTTTCAAGTGGCAATGACATTGTCTTTTTATTCCACTGCGACTTCCACCTCTCTTCTAAGGGGCATTGATATTGTCTTTTTAATCCACTGCGACCTCCACCACTCTTCCAATGGGCATTAAAACCATCTTGTTAAGCTACTGTTGCCTCCACGTCCCTTCCACGGGGCATTGATATTGTCTTTTTAATCCACTGCCACCTCCTCCACTCTTCAAAGGGGCACTAAAACAGTATTGATAAGCTACTGTGACCTCCACGTCTCTTCCAACGGGCCTTAAAACAGTCTGGTTGAACCACTCTGATCTCCACAGCTCTTCCAAGAGGCATTGATATTGTCTTTTTATTCGATTGTAGCCTCCAACACTCTTCCAAGGGGCATTAAAACCGTCTTGTTAAGCTACTGTGACCTCCACGTCTCTTCCAAGGGGCATTAATACCGTCAATTTAAACCACTCTGAACTCCACAGCTCTTGCAAGAGTCATTGATATTGTCTTTTTATTCAACTGTAACCTCCACCACTCTTCCAAGGGGCATTGATTTTGTCTTTTTAATCCACTGCGACCTCCATCACTCTTCCAATCAGCATTAAAACCGTCTTGTTTAGCTTCTGTGACCTCCACGTCTATTTCACGGTGCCTTAAAACCTTCTGGTTAAACCACTGTGAACTCCACAGCTCTACCAAAGGGCATTGATATTGTCTTTTTATTCCACTGTAACCTCCACCACTCTTCCAAGGGGCATTGATATGGTCTTTTTATTTTACTGCAACCTCCACCACTCTTCCAAGGGGCATTAATATTGTCTTTTTATTCCACTGCGACCTCCACCACTCTTCCAAGGGTCATTGATATTGTCTTTTTATTCCACTGTGACCTCCACCACTCTTCCAAGGGGCATTAATATTGTCTTTTTATTAAACTGCGACCTCCACCTCTCTTCCAAGTGGCATTAAAACCATCTTGTTAAGCTACTGTGACCTGCAAGTCTCTTCCACGAGGCATTGATATTGTCTTTTTATTCCACTGCGACCTCCACATCTCTTCCAAGGGGAATTGATGTTGTCTTTTTATTCCACTGCGACCTCTACCACTCTTCCAAGGGGCATTAAAACAGTCTTGATAAGCTACTGTGACCTCCACGTCTCTTCCAAGGGGCATTAAACCATCTGGTTAAACCACTCTGTACTCCACAGCTCTTCCAAGAGACATTGATATTGTCTTTTTATTCGACTGTAACCTCCACCACTCTTCCAAGGGGCATTGATATTGTCTCTGTTTTCCGCTGTGATCTCCACCACTCTGAACTCCACAGCTCTTCCTAGGGGATTTTTGTATTGTCTTTTTATTCCACTCTAACCTCCACCACTCTTCCAAGGGGCATTAAAACAGTCTTGTTAATCTACTGTAACCTCCACCACTCTTCCAAGGGGCATTGATTTTGTCTTTTTATTCCAATGCGACCTCTACCACTCTTCCAATGGGCATTCATATTGTCTTTTGTAATCCACTGCAACCTGCACCACTCTTCCAAGGGGCATTAAAGCAGTCTTGTTAAGCTACTGTCACGTCCTTGTCTATTCCACGGGCATTGATATTGTCTTTTTATTCCACTGTAACCTCCAACACTCTTCCAAGTGGCAATGACATTGTCTTTTTATTCTACTGCAACTTCCACCTCTCTTCTAAGGGGCATTGATATTGTCTTTTTAATCCACTGCGACCTCCACCACTCTTCCAAGTGGCATTAAAACCGTCTGGTTAAACCACTCTGAACTCCACAGCTCTTCCAAGGGGGATTGATATTGTCTTTTTATTCCACTGTAACCTCCACCACTCTTCCAAGGGGCATTGATTTTGTCTTTTTATTCCACTGCGACCTCCACCACTCTTCCAATGGGCATTGTTATTGTCTTTTTAATCCCCTGCAACCTCCACCACTCTTCCAAGGCGCATTAAAACCGTCTTGTTAAGCTGCTGTGACTTCCACGTCCCTTCCACGGGGCATTGATATTGTCTTTTTATTCCACTGCGACCTTCACCACTCTTCCAAGGGGCATTGATATTGTCTTTTTAATCCACTGCGACCTCCACCACTGTTCCAAGGGACATTGATATTGTCTTTTTATTCCTCTGCGACCTTCACCCCTCTTCCAAGGAACATTGATATTGTCTTATTTTTCCACTGTAACCTCCACCACTCTTCTAAGGGGCATTGATATTTTCTTTTTATTCCACTGCGACCTCCACCACTCTTCCAAGGGGCATCGATAATGTCTTTTTAATCCACTGCGACCTCCACCACTCTTCCATGGGGCATTAACACCGTCTTGTTAAGCTACTGTGACCTCCGCGTCTCTTCCAAGGGGCATTAAAACCGTCAATTTAAACCTCTCTGAGCTCCACAGCTCTTGCAAAAGGCATTGATATTGTGTTTTTATTCCACTGTAACCTCCACCAGTCTTCCAAGGGGCATTTATATTGTCTTTTTATTTTACTGCGACCTCCACCACTCTTCTAAGGGGCATTAATATTGTCTTTTTATTCCACTGCGACCTCCACCACTCTTCGAAGGGTCATTGATATTGTCTTTTTATTCCACTGTAACCTCCACCACTCTTCCAAGGGGCATTGATATTGTCTTTTTATTCCACTGCGACCACCACCTCTCTTCCAAGGGGTATTAAAACCATCTTGTTAAGCTACTGTGACCTCCACGTCCCTTCCACGGGGCATTGATATTGTCTTTTTAATCCACTGCCACCTCCACCACTCTTCAAAGGGGCACTAAAACAGTATTGATAAGCTACTGTGACCTCCACGTCTCTTCCAAAGGGCCTTAAAACCGTCTGGTTGAACCACTCTGATCTCCACAGCTCTTCCAAGAGGCATTGATATTGTCTTTTTATTCGATTGTAGCCTCCAACACTCTTCCAAGGGGCATTAAAACCGTCTTGATAAGCTACTGTGACCTCCACGTCTCTTCCTAGGGGCATTAAAACCGTCAATTTAAACCACTCTGAACTCCAACGCTCTTGCAAGAGGCATTGATATTGTCTTTTTATTCAACTGTAACCTCCACCACTCTTCCAAGGGGCATTGATTTTGTCTTTTTAATCCACTGCGACCTCCATCACTCTTCCAAGAAGCATTAAAACCGTCTTGTTTAGCTACTGTGACCTCCACGTCTATTCCACTGTGCCTTAAAACCTTCTGGTTAAACCACTGTGAACTCCACAGCTCTTCCAAGGGGCATTGATATTGTCTTTTTATTCCACTGTAACCTCCACCACTCTTCCAAGGGGCATTGATATGGTCTTTTTATTTTACTGCGACCTCCACCACTCTTCCAAGGGGCATTAATATTGTCTTTCTATTCCACTGCGACCTCCACCACTCTTCCAAGGGTCATTGATATTGTCTTTTTATTCCACTGTTAGCTCCACCACTCTTCCAAGGGGCATTAATATTGTCTTTTTATTAAACTGCGACCTCCACCTCTCTTCCAAGTGGCATTAAAACCATCTTGTTAAGCTACTGTGACCTGGAAGTCTCTTCCACGAGGCATTGATATTGTCTTTTTATTCCACTGCGACCTCCACATCTCTTCCAAGGGGAATTGATATTGTCTTTTTATTCCACTGCGACCTCTACCACTCTTCCAAGGGGCATTAAAACAGTCTTGATAAGCTACTGTGACCTCAACGTCTCTTCCAAGGGGCATTAAACCATCTGGTTAAACCACTCTGTACTCCACAGCTCTTCCAAGAGACATTGATATTGTCTTTTTATTCGACTGTAACCTCCAACACTCTTCCAAGGGGCATTGATATTGTCTCTGTTTTCCACTGCGATCTCCACCACTCTGAACTCCACAGCTCTTCCTAGGGGATTTTTGTATTGTCTTTTTATTCCACTCTAACCTCCACCACTCTTCCAAGGGGCATTAAAACAGTCTTGTTAATCTACTGTGACTTCCACGTCTCTTCCAAGGGGCATTAAACCTTCTGGTTAAACCACTGTGAACTCCACAGCTCTTGCAAGGGGCTTTGATATTGTTGTTTATTCCACTGTAACCTCCAGCACTCTTCCAAGGGGCATTGATATTGTCTTTTTATTCTACTGCGTCTTCCACGACTCTCCCAAGGGGCATTAAAACTGTCTTGTTAAGCTGCTGTAACCTCCATGTCTATTCCACGGGGCATTGATATTGTCTTTTTATTCCAATGTAACCTCCACCACTCTTCTAAGGGGCAGTGATATTGTCTTTTTAAACCACCTCCACCAGTCTTCCAAGAGGCATTAAAAGCATCTTTTAAGCTACTATGACCTCCCCGTCTCTTGCAAGGGGCATTAAAACCATCTGGTTAAACCACTCTGAATTCCAAAGCTCATCAAAGGGGCATTGATATTGTCTTTTTATTCCACAAATGTGGGACAAATTAGTGGAAGTCACTGACTACTTAGATGACCAGATTTGGAGTATATTGGAAGTAATTAATACTACTGTTGCGGTGCAGAATCAACTTATTATAGTAGCTAATCAACATACTTTAGTGCTGGACTATTTGACAGCAGCTCAAGGAGGGATGTGTCAGGTTATAGGCCCAGCCTGTTGTCACTATATTGACCCCGACTCTACCATACGGTTAAAGACTAAAATGGAAGACATTAGGAAACTCAGGGAAGAATATAACAAACATAATGAATTGACCAAAGACAGTTGGTGGTCTGATACGTTTTCCTTTTTAAATCCTGCTAATTGGTTTAAAGGGATTGGTGGATGGATTGCTGGAATATTACAAGGAGTGTTGCATATTGCTGCTTGCATCTTGTTAATATGTTTTACTAAAACTAGTCTTTTATTGTATCCCAATTTGAATGATGAAAACCTGCCAGTCATCAGAGAGCAAGGAGAACGCTGTCAACCAACATCCAGTGCTACTATACACAGACCTCCCAGATGTAACCAGCATTGAGGACCTGGACGGCAAGGGAATGATGACCTTCACCCGCACGCCCCGACCAACCTCACGTCTGAAGATCAGAGCTTTATGATTATATCAACGGACAAGGGGGGTGGACATGCCGCAACAGCCTCAATTGGTAACAACGGCACTAATTGAGTGAAGACCAATATTCCTCAGGCTCAAACCATTACCCTGGGAAAGCACCTCTATTGTTGATAATAGCGAAATTTTTAGGGGGGAAATGTAAAGGACATATTGATACTATTCATGCTATGGCAACTCCATTTTGTCTGCTTGCTTCAAAATCATGTTATTATACTCTTTGCATAACATACATTCTTTCCTTCTTTCCTCTTGATTCACATGCAACTTTCCCACACTAACCTTTTCTCTCAGGAACATTCTATGAGACACCCCGCTCCTGTTATCTAGCTAGTCTGAGCCGGGATGTACGACCTTGTAACTTTTCACCATGCACCGAACTAACGATAATATGACCATTTGTGTATTTCCGTAATAATTGTACTAACATTGGTTCAAGCTTGTAGTATGGGTGTAGGTGATTGGATATTAATAAACTCAAAACAATATAAAATGGTAAGTAGAAATAAACGGGGTTAGAGATTCTTGAATCCCCCCATACAGAGCTTTGCCTCCATCTGGATTTCTATTGGATTGCAATCAACCTTGTAACATAATAATTTGACACTCACTTGGTCAACCGTGAAGGGTCATCACTGCCCTCCCTCAACACGTACAGTCCTCTATGTCTCCTCCGTACAGTCCTCTATGTCTCTGCCGTACAGCCCTCTATGTCTCCACCGTACAGCCCTCTATGTCTCCACCGTACAGCCCTCTATGTCTCCACTGTACAGCCCTCTATGTCTCCACCATACAGCCCTATATGTCTCCTCCATACAGCCCTCTATGTCTTCGCCGTACAACCCTCTATGTCTCCGTCGTACAGACGTCTATGTCTATGCTGTACAGTCCTCTATGTCTCTGCCATACAGCCCTCTATATCTATGCTGTACAGCCCACTATGTCTCCACCGTACAGCCCTCTATGTCTCTGTCGTACAGACGTCTATGTCTCCGCCATACAGCCCTCTGTCTCCACCGTACAGCCCTCTGTCTCCACCGTACAGCCCTCTGTCTCCACCGTACAGCCCTCTATGTCTCCACCATAGAGCCCTCTATGTCTCAGCTGTTTAATAGTGATTCTTGATTTCTTGTTGCTTTATGTTTTGCCAACTTTCATGACTATTTTTAGATTTCTGATATTGAAAATGTTGTTTTTTTACTACTGGGGTAATATTCAGTATCCTGTTGTAAATGTCCACATTTTCATAGAATCATAGAATCATAGAATGGTAGAGTTGGAAGGGACCTCCTGGGTCATCTGGTCCAACCCCCTGCTCAAAGCAGGATTCACTAAATCATCTCAGACAGATGTCTGTCCAGCCTCTGTTTGAAGACGTCCATTGAAGGGGAACTCACCACCTCTCGTGGCAGCCTGTTCCACTCATTAATCACCGTAACTGTCAAAAAGTTTTTTCTAATATCTAATCTGTGTCTCTTCCCATTCAGTTTCATCCCATTGCTTCTAGTCTTTCTTTGTGCAAATGAGAATAAAGATGATCCTTCTACAATGTGACAGCCCTTGACATATTTGTAGACAGCTATTAAGTCTCCTCTCAGTCTTCTTTTTTGCAAGCTAAACATTCCCAAATCCTGCAACCGTTCCTCATAGGACATGGTTTGCAGACCAGTCACCATTCTGGTCGCTCTTCTCTGAACTTGCTCCAGTTTGTCTATGTCTTTTTTAAAATGTGGTGCCCAAAACTGTACACAGTATTCCAGATGAGGTCTGACCAAAGAGGAGTAAAGACCCATAATGACTTCACGTGATCTAGACTGTATGCTTCTGTTAATACATCCCAGAATTGTATTTGCCTTTCTTGCTGCTGCATCACACTGTTGACTCATGTTCAGTCTATGATCTATTAGTATACCTAAGTCTTTTTCACATGTACTGTTGCTTAGCTCTATTCCTCCCATTCTGTATATGCTTTTTTCATTTTTATTGCCCAGATGTAGTACTTTGCATTTTTCCCTGTTAAAAACCATTCTGTTGGTTGCTGCCCACTGCTCCAGTTTATTTAGGTCTTTTTGAATCCTCTCTCTCTCTTCTCTAGTATTAGCTATCCCTCCTAGCTTTGTGTCATCAGCAAATTTAATCAGTTTACCCTCAATTCCTTCATCTAAATCATTGATAAAGATGTTGAACAATACAGGTCCCAGGACGGAGCCCTGTGGTACCCCACTTGAGACATTCATCCAGCTGGATGTGAAGCCATTTACAACCACCCTTTGAGTCCGATCACTAAGCCAGTTATGAACCCACCTAACAGTTGCCTTGTCCATTCCATACTTGGTCATTTTTTCAATAAGGATGGTGTGAGATACTTTGTCAAATGCTTTGGTGAAGTCAAGATATACTATATCTACAGCATTTCCCTGATCCACCCAGTCAGTGATTCTGTCATAGAAGGAAATTAAGTTAGTCTGACATGACTTGTTAGTTACAAACCCATGCTGACTCTGGTTAATCACTTCATTCTTATCCATGTACTTACATACATGTTGTTTAATAATTTGTTCAAATATCTTTCCTGGTATAGAAGTCAGACTCACCGGCCTATAGTTCCCTGGGTCCACCTTCTTCCCCTTTTTGAAGATAGGAACAACATTTGCTCTTCTCCAGTCTTCTGGGACTTCTCCTGTTCTCCAAGAATTTTCAAAGATTATGGAGAGTGGTTCTAAAATTTCTTCTACGATCTCCTTCAGTACTCTGGGGTGTAATTCATCTGGACCTGGAGACTTGAACTCATTTATGTTAGCTAAATATTCCCTCACAATCTTTCTGTTTACAGATAACTTGGATTCCTCTATTCCTTTAAAAGGACAGTGAAGATCAGTTGATGTTACATTTTCTTTCTGAGAGAAAACAGATGCAAAATAGGAATTAAAAAGTTCGGCCTTCTCAACATCCTCTCTTACCATTTCTCCATTTTCATCCTGTAAAAATCCTATAGCATCTTTGACTTTTCTTTTACTTTTGACATACCCCCAAAATCCTTTTTTATTGCTTTTGACATCTCTTGCAAGCCTTAATTCATTGTCAGCTTTAGCTAACCTGATACGTGCCCTGCAGGATCTGCAGACTGCATTATAATCTTCTTTAGATATGCCTCCCTCTTTCCATTTAATAAACATTTCTTTCTTTCTTTTTAGCATGTGTTTAAGTTCTGTGTTCATCCATCCTGGTTTCCTTAAATGCTTCCCATTCTTCCTACTTTTCGGGATTGTTAACGATTGTGCTTTGAGAATCTCATTTTTAAAAATTTCCCATCCTTCCTGGACATTTTTGTCCTTAAGGACATCCAGCCATTGGATCCCTCCTATTCTCTTTCTGAGTCTCTTAAAATCTGCCTTTCTAAAATCTAACCTTGAAGTTTGAGTCTTCACATGTCTTCCTCCTCTAGTTATCCAAAATTCTATAATAGCATGATCGCTGCCTCCTAGGGTCCCAGCCACCTTTACCTCCTCAACCATTTCCTCCCTGTTTATAAGGATTAGATCCAAAGTAGCAGATCCCCTTGTTTTCTCCCCTACCTTTTGGAAGATAAAGTTGTCAGCAAGAGAGGATAAGAATTTGCTTGACCTGTTAGTTTTACTTGAGAGAGATTCCCAACAAATGTCTGGATAGTTGAAATCTCCCATGACCACTACGTCACATTTTTTGGAGAACTTGGTCATTTGATACATAAAGAGTTTATCCATATCTTCAGCTTGCCCAGGTGGCCTGTAGTAAATGCCTACAATGGTGTCCTTTCCGTTGTTCTCTCCTTGTATTCTTACCCAAACAGTTTCCACAGAACTCCCAGTCTCTGAAGCTTCAATCTCTGTGCAGATATATACGCTTTTCTAACATACAATGCGACACCTCCTCCTCGTTTATCAAGTCTGTTTCTTGCAAATAAGTTGTATCCTTTTAGCCTTTTATTCCAATCATGTGTATCGTCCCACCAAGTTTCAGTGATTCCAATGACATCATATTTCTTTTCCTGCATAATTTTAGCATAATTTTGTCATTTGTTTCAACATTTTGAGCTGAATTATTTTAGCACAATCAATATATTTCATTCTTTATAGCCTATCAGTCTCACGCTCATGTCTCATGCATCTTTACAGCATCTCCAAAGTTTGCCCTTTATTTCTTGAATCTCAAACTTTTAGATCCCAATTTATGAAAGTGTCATTACCAGAAAACTGGCATAGAACATTTTCAAAAGTTTAAAATTATTGCTCAAGGCAAAGATGCGCCAAACAATTGGGATTTTTTTTCGTTTCCACAACACTTTCAGGTAGCTCCGCCAAAATAGGAGGAGTTGGGGAAGAGCCAGTGTAGAATGGGGCGGTGCTGTAGGACGGAGCGGTGCTGTAGGACGGAGCGGTGCTGTAGGACAGGGCGGTGCTGTAGGACTGGGCGGTGCTGTAGTACGGGGCGATGCTGTAGGATGGGGCGGTGCTGTAGGACGGGGCGGTGCTGTAGAATGGAGCGGTGCTGTAGGACGGAGCGGTGCTGTAGGACGGGGCGGTGCTGTAGGACGGGGCGATGCTGTAGGACGGGGCGATGCTGTGCCCGCCATCAAATTCTTCAGAATAGGAACCATTTCTTCTCCAGAAATATGACTCCAGTTCCTGTAGTCCCTGACTGGAGTAACATTTCTGAAGAGGCAGATGGAGACGCACACCACTGATCAGATAAATCATTAGGTGCTGTGCGCCTCTTAAAGAAATCAGCGAATCTTATTCATGCATGCTTTTCATTAAGACTGGTGACTGAGAAAGCGCTCACAAAATGATTAAAATAATTGTCTTAGTCATTTCTATGTATAGATTATCTATGCGCCTAAAGTGGCATAATCCTTTATGAATTCCCCCCCCCTGGGTTTCCACAAGCTTCCACAAGCCCAGTGGTGCCTTAGCTTTGCAGCTTTTGGTGGATCTACTCAGGAGTGGAGTAAAAATGCTAAAAGTCACAACATTTTTGTGCTACTTCGAATTGCGCCAAAATTTTGTAACTTTTCAAAGTGTTTAATACTAGAAAACTGTCAAAAAATTTGATGAATCGGGCCCTATATCTCCAGCAGTACCAATAAATGAATGGGTCAATGAATGGAGTCAATGAATGGAGTAATGAGGCTTGTACAGGGCTATCCCTCCATTCAAATGGGACACTAGAACCCCATATTTCGGCAATTTTTGGAGTGTGGAGGTCCCAGTGTGGGATACCCAGTGGTCAGCAAGTATTTACTCTTCTGGTGGAAAGGTGATCACTTGTAATCTTTGTAGCACACCTTTAAGGGGTTATTCTCAACTCTTCTTCAGGAGCGCGCTGCTCCCCTGTCTTCCAGCTTCCTGCTCGGCAGGGAGAAGCGTGCTCCTGACTGACAGTTTGGAGAAGTATTATGGTTCCGCTATATGTTCAAATTTTGCTCCCATGCCGCTATATGAGGCACCTTTGCCTCTGCAGCATCGGAGAATCACAGAAGCACTGAAGATGGTTGGATCCACTGATCTGGCCAACTTCAGAGCAGCGCTTGTAAGCTCTATAGCAAAGAGGACAAAAAATTCAATAATGTTCAATAATTATCTTCGATCTATATACATCATTTTCTGGGATTGATTAGATCGTGTATGTCTTCTGCCATCTTCACAGTCTGCAGGAGCACTTTTGTTTTCTTGGATTTTGGGCAATCATGTAACACTTGTAATTAATTATTATTTATCTGGGTCATCTTAGCACAGTAATTTCTCTGTATTCATTTCCATTTATTATATCTGAATGTCTTTTTAATATTGATATTAATTATTGAACATTATTGAATTTTATCATTTGGGCTTAGTACTTCTTTTTTTTGTAGGCTTTTATAATTTTTTGAAGTGCCCCTTACCCTTTGTCCAAAATCATAGGAATCTATAGCAAAGAGCTTGTAACTGCTGTGCGTCTTACCTTGGAAAATGATCATCGAAATGAAATGTAAAAGACATAGAAAACCGTATCTCCAAGTAATGCAGTAATGTATGTTTTTCTTTATATACAAACATGTTTAAAATTCCATATATTCAATATAATTAAATCTCATTCTGCCTCTATGAATGTACATGAGCAGAAAAAAGAATAAAACGCTCTTCTTTATTAATCTCTGCATCTATTTGATGGTCTATGTATGAAAATAGAATAATTACAACTCTGAGAGTAATTTATCATTAGTATAACAGTACAAGATAACAACATAAGACTTATGCAGAAGACGACCAGTCCAGTGGGGACAGATATTACAATTGTATCCAAATTTATACAATATATTCTTATTCATAAAAACACAGATGTCTCTGCCGGGTTCTCAAAATACTATTAATTGATTTACAAAGTTCTGTTTCTAACAATCCAAACGATACAATAGCTGCAAATATACAGCAGGTGAAATAAGTATTGAACACGTCACCAATTTTCTAAGTAAATCTATTTCTAAAGGTGCTACTGACATGAAATTCTCACCAGCTGTTAGTAACAGCCCATCCAATCCACACAGGCAAAGATATCACACCATATATGTACATATATTAAAATAGATGTAATTAAGAAAAAATACAGAGGGAAAAAGTATTAAACACGCTTACTGAAATCTATTTAATACTTCGTACAAAAGTCTTTGTTGGTGATGAAGTTTCAAGACGCCTCCTATATGGAGAAACTAGTCGCAGGCATTGCTCAGGTGTGAGTTTGACCAATTCTTACACAAACACTCTTCACATCCTGAAGGTCCCGTGGGCTCCTTCTATGAACTCTGAGCTTTAGTTCCTTCCATAACTTATGCAATTTTTATTGAACATGGCAGTATATATAATATAACATTTTGTTAGTAAAAATTAGCGCCAAAAGTTTCAGTTACACGAGGGTAAATAGGTGGAACTGGACCCCAAAATTTATTGTGCATTTCTCCCAAATGCGGTGATGGCCCATATGTCGTCAGAAATTACTGTTAGCCAACATGTCAGGGCTGGGAAGGAAGGGGCACTATTTGGGGTTTACATCACAGATTTTGCTAGAATAGTGTTTGGGCGCCATTTGCGGAGCCCCAAAGGTGCCAGAACAGCAGAAAAACCCCAAAAGTGACCCCATTGTAGAAATTGCACCTCTCAATGAATTCATCTACGGCTCAATGACTATTTTATAACATCCACGCTGTGCTTTAATCTGGAGAATTGCAAATCAGCCAGTTTAGTGCCCATACATTGTGCACCTATAATTGTCATGCCCCATATATTGTAGTGCCCCCATACATTGTGCCCAGCTTGTTCTATTGGGGACACCCCGGAAATTGTTAAGTGCGCTATCCCCGCTACAATAATGCCAAACATGTGGCCGCTTACTACGGTTTAGGCACAAGGATGGGGCTTTTGGATTTAGGACCACAGATTTCACTGGATTTTATTTGAGGGGGCAGTCATTGCATTTCCATAGTCTTTGTTCTACCAGTAACGTGGGACCCCCTATAGTTCCACTGACAGATGACGGACCTAAGTGGGGGATGGTATTGTGTAGGATAAGTTAGGGTTTATTGGTAACATTTTGGGGTACATGAT
This sequence comes from Phyllobates terribilis, assembly GCF_046119375.1. Classification (NCBI taxonomy): domain Eukaryota; kingdom Metazoa; phylum Chordata; class Amphibia; order Anura; family Dendrobatidae; genus Phyllobates; species Phyllobates terribilis. Next base: position 28,014,276 of record NW_027362775.1, read on the forward strand.
ATTTTTGATTGCTTTCAGTATAAGGCTGGATCATATTCTTATGTTCTACGCTGAGCGCTTAAATTGGGATTTCCGTGTAAATCCCACAAAAATGTGATTCAGATGAAACCCCTGCTGGTACTACTCACTATAATAACACCTTGGCTCCTTTTGCTGTCTTTTCCGGTGGTATCCATCTTTTTAGGTCTTTACAGAACTGTGGTCACCCACACTTGTGCGCTAAAAAAACACCTAAAATAATGTGACACTGCCGGAACACAGACCAAATGGGGTCCACAGTGCCCCCATCTGCCTCTTTATACTGAGTGGTTCCATTGGGTTTTTGCCTGAATCGCGGTTTTTCTGTTTTACATGGAAACCCCGATGTAAGCGCTCAGCGGAGAGCACAGGATAAGTGTGACCTGAGCCTTATTCCGATTTTTGGGAGGTAGCATGAGCAAATAGACAGAAGTACAAAAACAGTTTGTATTATTATTTTTGCGCGGTTAACAGTGCGGTACAAGTGATACCTGATTTTATATAGGTTTTTTTTATTTTGCTACTATCGCACATTAAAATGCTTTTTTTTTTATAAAAAAATAGCTTTTTTGTCACCAAATTGTGAGAGCTATAACTTTTTTTTTTTTTTTGCCAACAAAGCTGAATAAGGGCTTCATTTTTTCGTGACTATTTGAATATTTTTTTGGACCATTTTGGGGTATATAACATTTTCTGATTGCTTTTTATTCAGATTTTTCAGACACAAAAAAACAGCAATTCAGTTATTGTTATATATTTTTTTGCAGGTAAAAGTGATGACAGATTTATTCTTCGGGTCGGTACAATTACAGCGATACCAGATTTATATAGTTTTTTGAATGATTTGCTACTTTTATATACTAAAAACAATATTTTACAATTATGAATTTGTTTTTCATCGCCATATTCTGAGAGCTGTAACTTTTTTTATTTTTTTGCTTGTTTTTTGCAGGACTATTTGGAGTTTTCATTTATACCCTTATTTTACATATGACTTTATCGTGACATTATTGGCCTGTTTTTTATTATTCTTTTTTTACAGTATTCTCCATATAGAATAAATAATGTGACAGTTTTATAATTCGGGTCGTTCCGGACGCGGTGATACCAATTATGTGTACGCCAATTGTTTAATTTCGTTTTAACACAAAGGCTGCGTTTCTAGTAGTGAAAATGAATTTTGTAATTTGTGTGATCTCTTTTGTGTGTTTTTTTTATTTTTTCTGCATTTTATTTAACTTTTTCTTTACTTTTTCACTTAGTCCCACTGTGGGACATGTATATTTTGTACTTTGATCACTGGTCTCATACATTGTGATATTCGTGTACTGCAGGGCCTGAGACCTGTCAGTGTCTCACTTCAATCTCACTTCAATCGCTTCAATCGGCCCCGGTTAGTTCCAAAACCGGTCGTGGCCGATGCCGCAGGGTGTCAGCTGTCATATACAGCTGTCAGCCGGATTGTCCTCATTGCTGTTTTAAAACGGTGGTTTGGAATAGGGCCCCTTTACGGCTGCCATTACCATGCGTATTGATGGTCATTAAGCAAATTCATGACTGCATTTCGAGTTTAGTTTTTGCGGCGTTTATTGTGTGTAATAATGACCCGACAATATGTTTCTCCAGCTCAGTACGATTACACCAATACTGTAAGGATTTTACTGGAAAAATAAGAAAAAATTAGAACTTTGTAAAAATTAATTGGTTTGTGTTGCAATTTTTTTTTTTTTTTTTTCCGTTAGAGCCATGTGACCGCTTATTTTCTTGTGCACTCCTGTAGTTTCACACCCTCTTGATCACTTTTTTTTGGGGTGGAGGCAAAAAAACGTCAATTCTAAAATTTAATGTATGGGTCGAGTAGCCTTAGATTTTGATTTTGCTTCTTTTTGGGACATGATAATAAAAAAACTAAATAAAAAAATTGGTCTTTAGGATTTTTCTTACACTTTTTATTAAATTTACGTTATTTTCGTTGCCACCTCAGTACCTGAACCTGTGATCATTTAGGCTGGGGTGCAAAAGTGATTGCGCCATGGAAGTTATATTTTAGCTGTGTGAGAGTGCCAGCGGCATTTAGATGGTTAAATCAGCAGCAATCTAAGCTAGCTCTGATTGCTGCTCTTCGCACAGGCGCTGACTGTATAACACAGACGACACCTGCAGCTCCTGAGCCCGCTCCCAATATATGGCACCACTACATCCAATGGTGGGAAAGGATCAATGGTGTTTGGTCATTCACTCGCTGTTATATCTGTTTCCTAGGAGGGATGAAGGTGACCATACAAAGATTGATAGATGTGAACCATTAATTCACAAATTACATACCAAGCTCTTGTAGCAACATCTCATGATGCCATTTGCAAGGAATGATCAGGAAGCCTCTCTCCGATAGGAACATTTGCAAGTATTGGAATATTTAGAAGAAACATTCAAAAAATGGTAATAAATATAGGTTTACCCTGCACCAAAATAAGAAGAACCATTGCTCAGGTGATGTGTATTTGTGCAATGAGGGTGGTGCGGACTAAGGATGTGAGGCTCTTTACCAAGGTGTGAAGAATTATTAGGCGCTTGTTTTCCTCAGACAAAATGGCCAAAAAAGAGACTTACAGAGGATGCAGCACTCCTGAAATTACTAAGATATTGAGGCACGATCACAGAACCAGCAAAAGTTTTGGTGCAAATAGTCGACGGGATCACAAAAAAGATGTTGAGAAAAAAAGACTCACATTAACTGTTAAAGATTGGAGAAGAATCAAACGTGAATCGTCCAGCGCCCCATTATCCTCCAGTGCTGTCATATTCCAGATCTGCAGTCTCCTGAAGGCCCAGAAGTACAAAGTGCTCAGTGTTTAGAGACACGGCCGAGGTAAGGAAGCTGAAACCCGACCACCACTGAACAAGACACAGAATGGGAAACATCAAGACTGGGCCGAGAAATAACTGAAGACGGATTGTTCAAAGGTTCTATGGACTAATGAGATGAGAGGGACTCTTGATGGACCAGATGGATGAACCCATGGCTGGATTAATAACGGACACAGACCTCCACTTTAACTCAGGTGCCAGCGAGGAGGAGGTGGGCACTGATCTGGGCTGGTATTATTAAAGAGGAGCTAGTTAAACCTTTCCAGGTAGAAGACAGACTCAAAATAGTCTCTCAGTTTTTAGAAGACACTTTCTTCAAGCAGTGGTACAGGAAAATGTCTGCATCTTTCAAGAAAATCATAATTCTTGTACAGGACAATGCTCCATCACAGCACTGAAGTCTCCTTTGCTTAGTGCCACTAAATGCCTTAAAGAATAATGACACGGCCCCTTCTTCACCTGACCTAAACCCTATTGAGAACTTGTGGGCCCTTCTGAAATGGGAGATGTACAGGAAGGAAAAACTCTCCCCTGTCTTATAAGTGTCTGGGAGGTTGGTGCCGCCCATGAAGTTGATCGGCAACAGATTAAGAAACTGACTGACTCCAAGGACGGATCTTATGGCTCTTATTGCAAAGAAGGGCAGCTATATTACTATATAGGTTACTGATATCTTTTTTGAAATGTCAAATATATGTTGTACATTTTGAGTTGTTTGGTTATTATTCTTACTTTAACAGATGAAAAAAAATGAGATGGAAAATATAGATTTTTATTTAGTTGCCCAATAATTCTGCACACATTGTTATTCTCCTAAGACAAAACCCTCACTTTTACATTCTTAAATATTCAGGTTTTAGGTTTAGTAACCCTTTGCTCTGACCAACAGCCCTGCAGTTGTTTAATTAAATTAATCATCAAAAATACAAATTGTCTAATAGTTAAGTAAGCTGAAGATGAAATGGTCTAAAAATAATAATAATAATAATAATAATAGTTTATTTTTATAGCGCCAACATATTCCGCAGCACTTTACAAATTTTAGGGGGGACATATACAGACAATACAGAATAAGCATATCTCATATCGAACGGAGTGAGGGCCCTGCTCGCGAGCTTACAGTCTATGAGGAAATGGGGGAGACACAAAAGGTAAAAAGTACATATATTGTGACGCGCCCCCTGGGCCATATTCTTTTAAGGGAATACCCGGAGCCGGATCAGATGGGGGTTGTAGTCTTCCGAGCGGCTGTGACCCGGTCCGTGCCCAGGGTGTCAAACTCAGTTGTATGTGGCAGTCCTACAGATGTTGTAAAAGTTCTTTGTGTCGACTACGCCACCCGTTGTGTTGCGGTCACTGTGGCCGCCGCTGCAGCAGGGTCCGCTGAGGCTGATGGTGTTAGTGCAGCTGGATAGAATAACCCCCAACGGGAGGGGTATAGCCTCAGGGGGACAGGTGCAGAGGATGGGGGTTGTGGTGATGCAGTGCAGACGGCAATTAGAGACGGAGTCGGGTTGTGCAGTTTAGGGTGTTTACTTACTGCAGATGTTCCGGTCACTCTAGCTCCAAGTGACCACCCGAGCCGTGCTGCGTCCACCAGGTCCTGGATCCAGCCAACCCCCAAACAAGTCCGGAGCGTGGCCCTGAGCTCTCCTTCTGTCCTTTCCTCTGGCCGTCCCCACCAGGGATCCACCTAGGTCCAGCTCCCTCGGGCCTTCTGTTGGGAAACCCTTGGCCTTGGGCTCCCTGACCCTCCACGTGGTTTGCCTTCGGGGTGGATGTGGTAGGTGGCCGTGGCAGATGCTGCCCACGGCCTCCGGTCTCTGGCTAGGGTGTGTTTTAGCCCCCACCAGTTTGGGATCCGGTACCCTGTGCCGACTCCTCACCCGGTGCTTTAATTTGGGTTCTTGGGGTCCTCTCTGTTTCCCCCTCTGGGTCTTTCCTTCTCTGCTCCTCTCTCACTCTGGGCCGCTCTTTTCCTCTGACTTGCTGACTCTCTTCTCCTCTGCAGCAGACTGACTTGTCCTCTGCAACTGACCCTGATCTTAGTTGGTGCCCTCCTTATATAGCCCTCTATGTGTGAGCTCAGGTGACCAGCACCCAATGAGCTCCTATCACTACCCAGACTGCTCCCCCTATCTGCCCCTACACTACAGGGATGTTCCAACCCCCTCCCACTCCAGCCAGGGACAGACACGGTCGTACCTGCACATTTCTAAGTGGGAGTACCGTCGGCCTGCCCCTCGGAAATGGGATGTATGTAGTGCATGCAGCCTACCGAGCTCAGTCCCACACTCCATCCTTACCCGGGAGTGGAATATCACACCTCTGGGTTGAGGTGCAATACTCCTGTAGCAGCCGAATCCTCAGGGTGCTACAATTGTATAATGCAGCCTTGATATACTGAATAGGATAAATAATAATACATGGACTGGTCGCCAGCCAGTATGTGTGCAGCCCTGACAGAGGCTTTTATGTGCATGGTTGGTTTGAACCCGAAGTTGAAGAAGATTTTAATATGGGGGAAAGCTGGGATGGACAGAGTGTGTTTAGGTGATACGCCAGTCTAAAGAAATGTGTTTTTAGGGTTCGCTTGAAACTGTGGGTATTGGGAATTAATCGAACTGTCCTGGGTAGTGCATTCCAGAGAATTGGCGCAGCACGCGAGAAATCTTGGAGACGGGAGTGGGAAGTTCGGATTATGGAGGATTTTAATTTCAAGTCATTTGCAGAACGGAGGGCACGTGTAGGGTGGTAGACTGAGACAAGGGAGGAGATGTAGGGGGGTACTGAAGCATGGAGCGCTTTGTGGGTAAGCGTGATAAGTTTAAAACGAACTCTATATTGGATGGGCAACCAATGCAATGACTGGCACAGGGAAGAGGCATCTGAGTAGCGGTTGGTGAGGAATATGATCCTGGCTGCTGCGTTCAGGACGGATTGGAGAGGGGAGAGTTTAGTAAGAGGGAGACCAATTAGTAGAGCGTTGCAATAGTCAAGACGAGAATGAATAAGAGCGACAGTAAGAGTTTTTGCCGAGTCAAAGGTGAGAAAAGTCCTGATTCTTGAGATGTTTTTGAGGTGTAGATGACATGAACGAGCGAGTGATTTTATGTGAGGAGTGAAAGAAAGATCTGAATCAAAAAAAAACCTAAAGTTAAAGATGACACATTTCCTTTGCACTTTTGCCTATATATATATATATATATATATATATATATATATATATATATACGAGTATATTGTAATTTTTTTAATTTTAAAAATTACAAAAAGAGAAATGTGTTGATGCAAAAGTTTGGGCACCCTTGGAGATCTGTGTGCTCAGATAACTTTGACAAAGGTTTCAGACCTTAATTGGCCTGTTAGGGTTATGGCTTGTTCACTATCATCGTTAGGAAAGGTCAGGTGATGCAAATTTCCCAGCTTTATAAAACCCAGCCTCCTCTAACCTTGTGCCAAAATACAGCAGCCGTGGGTTCTTCTAAGCTGCTGCCTAGCACTCTAAAAATGAAAATAGTGGAGGCTCACAAAGCAGTAGAAGGCTATAAGAAGATAGCAAAACATTTTCAAGTTGCCCTTTCCTCAGTTCGAAATGTAATTAAGAAATGGCAGTTACCAGGAACAGTGGAGGTCAAGATAAGATCTGGAAGACCAAGCAAAATTTCAGTGAGAGTTGCTCGTAGGATTGCTAGAGAGGCAAATCAGAACCCCCGCTTGACTTCTGTGTCCTCATAATAAAAGTCAGTATGCAAAAGCATGCAAAAGAACATCTAAACAAATGTGATGCATTTTGGAAACAAGTCCTGTGGACCGAAGAGGTTAAAATAGAACTCTTTGGCCACAATGATCAAAGGTATGTGTGGCGAAAAAAGGGCACAGAATTTCAGGAAAAGAACATCTTGCCAACCATTAAGCATGGGGGTGGATCAATCATGCTTTGGGGTTGTGTTGCAACCAATGGCACGGGGAACATTTCACAGGTAGAGGGAAAAAAAATTCAATGAAATTTCAACAAATTCTTGAGGCAAACATAACACCATCTGTAAAAAAAGGAAGTTGAAAAGAAGATGACTTCTACAAATGGATAATAATCCTAAACACACAGGAAAATCCACAATAGACGACCTCAAAAGACGCAAACTGAAGGTTTTTCCAATGACCTCACAGTCCCCTGATCTGAACATCATTGAAAATCTGTGGCTAGACCTCAAAATAGCAATGCATTCAAGACGACCCAGGAATCTCACAGAACTGGACGAATTTTCCAGGCAAGAATGGATGAAAATCCCTCAAACAAAAATTGAAAGACTCTTGACTAGCTACAAAAAGCATTTACAAGCTGATACTTTCACAAGGGGAAGCTACTAGGTAATAACTATGCAGGGTGCCCAAACTTTTCCATTGGCCCATTTTCCTACTTGTAATTTTTAAAATGTAAAAGATTAAAATATATATTTTTTTTGCCTAAAATACAAAGGAAATTTGTCATCTTTAACTTTAGGCCTTTTAGAGATCATTTCATGATTTATTTGCTTAACTTTTCACAATAACAGTAAATTTGACCAGGGGTGCCCAAATTTTTACATGACACTGTATGAAAAGTAGCATCTTACAATGACAGGAAAAGAAGAAAAAAATTCTGAAATATAGAAGGATTACATTGGTAAGAGGAAGAGCTAATAAATTAATAGTATTAATTTTTGCATGTTTTTTTTTTTTTATTCCTGATGTATATGGGAATAGATTTAAAAAAATCACAAACTGTCGCCATGAACTTCTGTGCCATTGCTCTGGACTCTAAACTGTCACCTCTGACATCACCTGCACACGACCAACTGCCGTTTACTTTCTACTGTCGGCTGAAGCGATCGGACGGAAGTTTGCGGTTTGGAAGAAATTTATGCTAATGGAGTCTACTAGACATGGAGAGCAGAGCATGGAGAATAGAGAAGGCAAGAGGAAGCGAGAAGATGACAGTGATATCACTGGATTCAAGAAGATAATCAAGAAGCGTAGAGGAGTCCACAACGGATTGGAGGAGGCAATACCTGGATGTAGTGGAGACGATGGATCATCCAGCCCCTATGCCAGGCTTAACATCAGCCGCTTCAACATCTACCAGGTCTTGGGTAGGGGCGCCTTTGGCAAAGTAAGTCCCACATCTGGGGGGTCACAACAATAGGGGGCGGGGGGACATTGTTTTTTTTACATGCCATCGTTTATATCGGCTCCTATCAGGCGGCCATATTGTACATACATTGGTCACTGTGTTTTTATTAAATCTAGATAGACAAGGAGATTTGGACCACACTAATGCCAACTCAAAGCATGACAGTTGGTGCTGATAGTACTCTATGTAGAAGGGAGAGAGGGAAGAGCTAAATGCAGTACTTCTCCCTCCTCCCGCTTACATAGCATATTATCAGCACCAACTGTCATCTCCTCTCAGTAATCTCAATCTGCCTTCATTGAATATTGATTTTACAAGGAAACAGAGAATTTTGAAAACTGAGAATCTGTCCTGGCAGAGAAAAAAACAGATTTCTCTGAAAAGATTTATTACAAAATTGCTTATTTTCATGTGTATTGTTGATTTATGAAATGAAAAATAAAATGATGATTATTTTTCAACACCTCTCCATATCCCATCCATGGATCAGGCAGTGCATTATGCTGATAGATAGATTTGTCCATCCGGTCCTGATCACCAGCAGATTGAGCGACCACTCAGTTTTCTCATGTGCCTTGTGTACTATAAAATCCACATCCCTTCCACCCCCTGCAGACACCTTCTAAGTATTCTCCATTTGTCTTTCTCAGGTGGTCCTGGCATCAGTCCCCGGCCGTAACATCAATGTGGCCGTCAAAATGATCACCAAAAAAGAGGACAATGAGGATACCATCAAGAGAGAGCGGCGGATACTCCTGACGGCCAGAGACTGCCCATTCCTATGCCACCTCTATGCCGCACACCAGTCTCAGCACAGGGCCTTCTTCATCACGGAGTATCTGTCCGGTGGCAGCCTGGAGGACTTGATCAGGATGTGCGGCTGCCTGAACATCGGCAATGTGAGGTGAGAAAGCGGAGAATGTGCCTACAAGAGAGCTAAGGAGGTGGAAAAAAAAACTGAGGTCAGGGTGCAACTAAGGGAGCACTGGCAGGGCATATATTTAGGGTTCTAGATGCAGGAGATGGGGTACCAGGGTATTTGGGGATTGCTAGAGAAGGTTTTGATGACATTGATACTACACTCTGTTCTCTTCACCAGATTCTACACAGCAGAGATTGTATGTGGCCTCCAGTTCCTCCACGGACACAACATCGTCCACCGGTAAGCAGTACTTTCCTCCTTCTCTCTGTCCCCTTTACATTCTGGAGATATGGCCCCCAGCTTTGCTGGTGTTCTCTCCCTTATTCTACCTGATCTTGTAGTGACCCATTTTCCATTTCTTGTTATCAATGGACAGATTTCTTAATTGGTATTCTTCTTTCTTTGCAGAGACATAAAGCCGGATAACATCATGCTGGATGCAAATGGCTACATCCGTATCATCGACCTTGGGTTTGCCCAAGATGGCGTAACATCCTCCAAAAACATCTCTGGAGTGACGAGCACTTTCCACTACATGGCCCCTGAGGTGTTTCGTAGGAAACGATACGGCGCAGCAGTGGACTGGTGGAGCCTGGGGATCGTGGTGTCTAGGATGGCAGCAGGACGATCCCCATTTTACAACGGCCCCGTCAAGCAAATGGCTTTCAAAGCTATCATCAACGACAAGCCAAAATTTCCATCTTGGCTTGATGCTGACGTGAAACATCTCATCAAGAAGCTGCTGCGCAAAGACCCTCAGACACGCCTGGGTGTGAGCGGGAACATCCGACAGCATCCATTCTTTACCACCATCGGCTGGGAGGAACTGGAGGAAAGGAGAGCAGTGCCACCATTTACACCATTCAGGCCTGTTCTGGAGAACCATCATCTGCAGTGGCCGGAGCATACAGTCCTTCACCCCGTGGCCGGATTTACGTACGTGTCACCAAGTTGGGCCCGGTAAGTATCTCCTCCTCTGGGGATAACTCCCATCAGGTGTTCTCACATTGTGGTAATTGTCATCATCCATCTTGTAATTTTTCACTTTCCGGTAATGACTTTATGTCTCTCTTTTTCTTAGGTGGATGAAAAGATCTGGACTGTGAAAGAATCCATGACCATCTGGTGAGTGACCGCTGTCCACACAAGACACCTATTATATCAGTACATTGTATCTGATGTTACATAGCGGAATGGTTCATTATAAAGACCATTCCCATAATAACAGAAGATGCAGTAGACAGAAGATTTCATGTCTTCCCCTTATGTCTTGCAGGATGAGCCCGTGCCAACTGCCCAGAACTCCATGCCTCCTGACCCGTACCTCGTCTCTGCTGCTGTAGGTCACCTCGGCTGCCCGTCAACATCAACTCTCTCTATACCATCTTCATGCCGGACCACTGCCATTGTTTTGCTGCTCCAGACTCTTGATTTGGCCTCCTCCAATCCTGGGCTGGCATCTGACATCCCTCCAGCCCGAAGATCTTCTACCCCAGGAGCGGCCTGTGCTAAGTTTCCATCTGGTGAGTTCAGGAACAATAGTCCTGGGGAAGGAGAATGTACGGAGCGACCATTATCCCTGAACTCACCTTAGCACAGGCCTGGTAAGTACCGCACCCATCACACATCACATCACCCACACTACATGGTCAGTATAGAACCTACACTACATGATAGGCACATACACAAAGTAATTTATTTTCAGGACATAGTTCGGCTTTTGATCCTGGGATTTAATCTGATCGCCATATTTGGGGTCAGGAAGGAATTTTCCCCCCTAATATGAGGACAATTGGCCCATTCCTCATAGGGGTTTTTCGCCTTCCTCTGGATCTACACGGCCTTAAATAGGTTTAGTATCATAAATTAATAAGTAGATTCACACACTGGTAGCGTAACAAAAAAAGTTATAAAAAAGAAAATTTTCTTTGTTCAAAAGAAAAATTAATTCCTACAAATATAAATGATAGTTAGTCCAAGTAACTAAAAATTATTTGTATTTTTTTTGTATATTAAACTTACATTACGCAGGTTAGGTACATTACACAGGTCACGTACATTACATAGGTTAGGTACATTACACAGGTCAGGTACATTACACAGGTGGGTTTCATCCTTTGATCCTGGGATTCGTTCTGATCGCCATATTTGGGGTCAGGAAGGAATTTTCCCCCCTGATATGAGGACAATTGGCTTATTCCTCACAGGTGGTTTTCGCCTTCCTCTGGATCAACACGGCCCATACATACATTTAGGGTGATAGGTTAATAAGTAGGTACACACCTTGAGAGCATAAGAAATAAGGTATAAAAATACAATAATTTTAATTGAAATTTTTTTTGTATTTGAGACATAATCAAATCCAAACCTACAAAAATAATTGATATAGCTTGTTTTTTATTTGCACTTACATTACATTACGTGTCAGCCCCTGATCCTGGATTTTATTCTGACCGCTATACTTTATTTGGGGTCAGGAAGGAATTTTTTGCCTTTTCTCTGGGTCAACGTGGCCTTAGTCTGATTGTTATAGTCACAAATTAATAGTGTAATATAGAGATAAAAATAAATAGTAAGTTGTATTTTATATAATTTATAACTGACACACAGATATAGAAATAAAAACTCATTAGAAAAAATTAAATTAAATTCTATAAAACTTTTAACAAATTAACTTTAGTTGGTGAAGAATCAGCCCTTGATCCTGGGATTTATTCTGACCGCCATTCTTTATTTGGGGTCAGGAAGGAATTTTCCCCCCTGATATGAGGACAATTGGCTGATTCCTCACAGGGGGTTTTCGCCTTCCTCCGGATCAACAAGGCCCATAAATAGGATTATTCTGAGAGATGAATAATTTACACATATATATAATACTATAATATATAATAACCCATCTATAAATAAAATCTTCTCTTTACCCCCTATATCGTTGTGCTTGTCTTTATTCCATTGCTCGTCCATGTAGTCATTATTATACAGCCCCCTATGTCTGAAGGTCCCATACACATTAGAATGAATATGGTCGAACCCCCGATATCATGACTGTCCTGTGGTGATAAATCAGCTGATTGCTCTGATTCCTGGGAGTGTCGGGTCTGGAGCAGGAGATGCTGTTGCCTTTCTCCATTCGGCTAATAAATGAGAACACTGAGCCGGTTTCTTCTCTAATTCCCATAGGAAAGACTGGGTTTCGTAAACCAGACATTAATTGTACTGGTCATTTAATAGAGGAGAGGGTTTGTTGCAGTGTGTCAGAGCAGCTGGGAACTATTCAGCTTACAGAGCATAGCCTGTTCTGGATACATTGGATGCGGCACAGTGGGGTATAGAGGATCTGCTACAACGCTGCCCCCTGAAGTCAGGACCCCCCCCCACTCCAAGTAATCAGATCCTCCAGAGAACATTCACATAGCTCCCAACCATCCCATATTCAGCGGGACTGTCCCACTTCTATACTCCCCTCTCCGAGGTTTTCATCACTCTGTTGCTGCTCCTCCTCCTCGGGGCAGGGCCGCTTATCTCTGCTCAGTGCATAAATTTAATTATATATTCACTTCCGCTCCCTGCTGTGATCTGGTCTCGCCAGGACTTGAACTCGCATCTCAGTGCTTGCAGGCTGCTGCTCTACCAATGCGCCACAGCCCACAATGATGAGGATAGGAGAATTTGGTAATCTTGACCACTATTGCAGGCAGTGAACCAGAAGCAGAGTATACATGGCCATAGAGATACATTGTGTATAACTGTATTTTTATGGTTCCTGTATACTGAGGTGAAGAAAGCACTTGTGGTCCCGGGGCTCTGGTGCGGTTGTTGTGTCATGTGACACCAGCGCCCAAGTCTCCACCGACGTATGGATTGAACATGAAGAGGAATTGAGAGATCACCTGCCGCCTGGACTCTCTCTTCATGTTCAGTTCTTACATAGGTGGAGACAGTGACCCCAGCGATGATTGGGCGCCGGCGTCACAACAACTGCACCAGAGTCCCAGGACCAGGAGTGCTGACACGGAGCAGGCACAGGAGGGGAGTATAGGCTTTTTCATTTTATCAGCGCCAAACATTTAGTTCAAGAAGGGGTTTTTCTAGTAGTGCCCAACCCCTTTAAGCTGCTGAGCCACCAGCTCTAGTGATGTAAAAGGGAGACTTTTGTTATTGTGTAGTATGGTGAGGACATCTGCAGAAAACAAAAAACACAGTATGTATGCAGTGTGTGAACACGGCCTTACAGATACAAGAAAGCCGGATGTCGTATAGTGAAGCTACATAAAGATGAGAAAGTTCTGGCGGCTCCGACTGTGAATGAGGAACAAAAAATAATCCACAGGTCCCAACTAGAGATGAGCAGGACGCACAGATGACGGCGTGCTGCCCGGACTAATCAAAAGCCGCCGGGGACGCTGGAAGGTAAGAGCTTCACGGCCTCCTGTTCAGCCGCCAGGTAGCCCTGAACTGGACACTGGACCAGAGACCCAGGAATCCATCCAGTCATCTCTAGTCCCAACTGTCCCGGATATAGAGGACAGCCCCAGATTTGGGTCTACACCCTGCAGTTTTGAGCGTCTGCTGAATGTCATCCACTACCACCGCCCCTCTGACAACTCCTCTTGTCAGGGGAGAAAGAAATGGTAAATGAGCGTGGATTGGGGTGTGGCCAAAATTTGCTGCAACGCGCGCTGCATGATCTGTCCCTTTTTCTGTCCCTCAAAAGTTGGGAGGTATGTATTCATGAGGAAGGGGAATCACCTGCCTATTAGTTCTTCGACCCTTAGTAAAAAATTTAAATAATTCTGGACACCCCATTTAAGCCTACCCAGTCTTTTTTGTGTGCCCCCCAAAAAATAATGCCCCTAATGAAGCCCCTTAGTGTTCACACCAAATGTAATAGCTCTTTTATGGCTTCAATGAAGTATAACACCCCAAAGATACTAATGGCCCCCTACAGACTGTATGATGCCTCCACAGTGATCTCCACGCAATGATGCCCCCACATGAGGATTCCCCTAGCGCCCCGACAAAATTATACCTGCTCCACAGTGTAATGCCCCCATAGTCCACCACCGCACTTTATAATTCCCTCAGTGACCACACACATATAATGCCTCATGTGCCCCCACACAATGATACCCCCCACACAGTATAAGACCCCCACACAATGAGACCTACCACACAGTATAAGGCCGCCACAGTCCCCACACACATTATGATGTCACCTACACTTTATGTCCTCAAGGCCCCTCAAATAATGATGCCCCTACAGTCCTACCCCACACAATATAATGCCCCTCATTCCCCCACCAATCTATTACCAGCGCAGGAGTCTTGATGAAATGAGGCCATTAGGCCTCCTGCTCCAAACCTCAGGCGACAGAGGTAAAGATGCAGGTACAATTGAAATCCGGACATGCACCCTTCTTCAGGACTGCCCTACAATCATAGGACTGTCCAGAGAGAAACCGGATGATTGGAGGCATGCATTTTGGAGTCATGTAGCAGGAAAGACACTCAAAAAATACATCTGCAATGATCAGCTCTATAGACTGAACGGTTAAATATGGTTGTGACGCGCCCCCTGGGCCAGTGCTGTTTGGGGAATACCCGGAGCCGGATCAGATGGGGGTTGTAGTCTCCGAGTGGCGGCGACCCGGTCCGTGCCCAGGGTGTCAAACTCAGTGTGTGGCAGTCTTTACAGATGTTATTAGTTGTTCTTAGTGTCGACTACGCCACCCGTTGAATTGCGGTCAAAAGGCCGCCGCTGCAGCAGGGTCCGCTGAGGCTGGTGGTATGTGTGCAGCTGTGGTAGTATAACCCCCAACGGGAGGGGTATAGCCTAAGGGGGTCAGATGTGGAGGATGGTGGTTGTAGAGGTGCAGTGTGGATGGTAAGAAGACTCAGAGTCGGGCTGTGCAGTTCAGGGTTTTTACTTACTGCTGTTCTTTTGGTCACTCTGGCCTTGAGTGACCGCCCGAGCCGCGCTGCGTCCACCAGGTCCTGGACTCGGCCAACCCCCAAGCAATTCTGGAGCGTGGTCCTGAGCTCTCTTTCTGACTCTCCTTTCTACTGGCCGTTCCCACCAGGGGTCCACTTATGTCCGGCTCCCTCGGGTCTCCTGTTGGTTGAACCTTCTTTGGCTTCCCTGACCCTATGCTCGGTGTGCCTTCCTAGTGGACTTGGTGAGGGTCGTGGCAGATCCTGCCCACGACCTCCGGTTCCTGGCTAAGGTGTGTTTTGCCTCTGCCAGCTTGGGATCCGGTACCCCTGCGTGCCAACCCTTCACCCTGCTGTTCTGATTCTGGGTTCTTGGGGTTCCTTCTTCTTCCCCTCTGGGTCCTTCTCTTCTCCTCTCTCTCTTCTTTCTGCAGGCTCTCCTGGACTTCTCTACAAAAGACCAACTCTCTACAAAAGACTGACCCTGATCTAAGATGGTGCCCACCTTATATACTCCCTCTATGTGTGAGCTCAGGTGACCAGCACCCAATGAGCTCCTAGCCTTACCCAGACTGCTCCCCCTATCTGCCCCTACACTACTGGGATGTTCCACCCCCCTCCCACTCCAGCCAGGGACACACACTGTCGTACCTGCACATATACACTGGTGGGAGTACCGTCGATCTGTCCCCCGGAAATGGGATGTATGTAGTGTATGCAGCCTACTGAGCTCAGTTCCACACTCCATCCTTACCCGGGAGTGGAATACCACACCTCTGGCTTGAGGTGTAATACCCCTGTAGCAGCCGAATCCTCAGGGTGCTACATTCCCCCCTGGTAAATCACAGCACGTCCTCGGGCTGTAAGAGAATAAAACATCCAAAAACATACAATTTTTTTTTTTTTTTTTTTTCATGAAACATCAACATATAAAACATATCAAACATTATATATACATTAGCAGCAATTCACACTTTGTCCCAACGGGGAACATATTTTAAATCAGCAACAGTTCTGATACCCCGACGGGTAACTATATACAGTCTCTCTCTACCGTACTTTAATGACGGCGTCCTCCTGCTCCTTCTTTGTATTCTTCAGACCCGTCCGGGTCCTCTTGCTCCTCCTCACACCGCAGCTCCTCCTCCGTCAGCCGGTGTACATGGAGGGCGTAGGGTCCTTTGGCACACTTGTGCCGGGTGAACGTGACCTCGTCCCCTACATATAGGTCACGACCTCTGTGTCCCTCCGGCAGATGGCTTTCTACGTCTCTGCGGGTGACAAAGACGTCGCCGGGGGTGTGATGGTCTCTTATGAAGCCCCACCCATGCTGCAGGTTGAACTTAATCACAGTCCCGGTGGTACGGGGACCATGAGCTGCACGGGGGTTCCTCCTGGTCCTGCTCTTCTGCCCTGCGCTCTGTTCCTGCAGCCGCTGCTCACGGACCCGCCTCTCTCTCCGTTCTTGCTCGAAGACTGCCAATTGTTGGCGGCAGCACTCCACTCGCTCCGCTGCGGCTGCCCGTGTTTCTTGAGTGAACCCCATGAGGTCTCCTCCGGTGGGGTCCCACTCGAACTGCGCCTCTTCCAGCGGGAGCGGGGTTCTCCTGACGGGCTTCGGAGCCGGAATCAGGGGCTCGCACAGGGGCCTTGCTCTTTGGAGTTCCAGTTGGTAGTACTCCTGGGGCCATATAAAAGGCTCCCCATCCGGGCACGTATGCTGGGCAAATAGATCTTCACCCAGGTGCGGCACTCGAGATGTTGAGGGCGCGGTGATGGTAGCGGCGCCCGGGTTGACCAGGCCTTGCGACCAGGCTTGGGGTACCTTAAAGGAAAAGGGCACCGTAAGGACTGCGGCGCCCGGGGTTACTCGGCCCTGCAACCAGGCCGGTGGCTCCGCGGAGGTAGGGGGCGCTGTTGGAATTGCGGCGCCCGGGGGCACTGGGCCTTGCGACCAGGCCGGTGGTATTTCCTGCTTTGCCGCGCTCAGGGTTGAGGCGCGTGACGTCACAGGGGTCGCGGCCGCGGCTTCTACTTGAGGCCTAGTCTGGAGCGGTGACGATGCAGCGACGGGCACGGCAGGGGGAATTTCGGGCTCTGCGACGGGGAGCTGGGGCAGGCTCACGGTTTCTCGGGTCGGGGTAGTGACGTCCCCATTACCTGCCTCCGTCCGTTCCGCTCCCTTCTCGGCGCCGTCTCCGGCCTTCACTCCTCCTGCACCATCCTCAGAGGCGGTCTGTCTCCTCGTCTCGGGTGGCGTGCTCCGCTGATGGGTTCCGGTCTGCTGGGCCATCTCTCGACTCCACTCCGCCAGCGTGTCTCGCTGCACCTGGGCCATCCTCCGTGCGAGGCCCTCCAGCACGGTCCGTGCACACTCCCGGTCTCGGGGGAGCTGTGCCAGGATCTCCACCAGACCTAGTGGGGTGGTTGCTTGCAGCAGGCTCCTGACCACAGGGTCGGTGCTGCCTGACTCTCCTTCCATCTCCGGGTCTGCTTTCTCCATACTCCTCTCCAGACTTCTTGTCTCTGGGTGCGCTCTCTCCAATCTGCTCCAGGCTGCACCCATCTTCGCTCTTTTGTTCTGTCTCCTCCCTCTTTGGGGATGGTCCCGGGGCAACTTGGTGATTGTCAGCTCCAGGAGCAGTTCCTTCACGCTGATGGACACTTCCAGCATCACAGTCCCTGTTGGTGGGGGCGGTTTCCGCTTTTGGCGCCATTCCTCGACCTGGCCCACGATGGGAGGTGGCCTCTTGCCACCCTCTGGCACGCCCATAATGGCGTCCGCTCTTCCAAGGCGGGAAATCTTCTGGAAATGGCGGGAAAAAGCTGCAAATGGCGGACAACCGGCGGGAAACGACCTGTGATGGGGTCCGATGGCGGGGACCCTCCGGAACCGGCGGGAGACTTCTTTTTGAGGTAAAGGTGAACTTTTCTTCAGGCACGCAGTACCCGGTTGTTGCGGGCACGAAATCCTGCCGACTACGCCAAAGTTGACGCGCCCCCTGGGCCAGTGCTGTTTGGGGAATACCCGGAGCCGGATCAGATGGGGGTTGTAGTCTCCGAGTGGCGGCGACCCGGTCCGTGCCCAGGGTGTCAAACTCAGTGTGTGGCAGTCTTTACAGATGTTATTAGTTGTTCTTAGTGTCGACTACGCCACCCGTTGAATTGCGGTCAAAAGGCCGCCGCTGCAGCAGGGTCCGCTGAGGCTGGTGGTATGTGTGCAGCTGTGGTAGTATAACCCCCAACGGGAGGGGTATAGCCTCAGGGGGTCAGATGTGGAGGATGGTGGTTGTAGAGGTGCAGTGTGGATGGTAAGAAGACTCAGAGTCGGGCTGTGCAGTTCAGGGTTTTTACTTACTGCTGTTCTTTTGGTCACTCTGGCCTTGAGTGACCGCCCGAGCCGCGCTGCGTCCACTAGGTCCTGGACTCGGCCAACCCCCAAGCAATTCTGGAGCGTGGTCCTGAGCTCTCTTTCTGACTCTCCTTTCTACTGGCCGTTCCCACCAGGGGTCCACTTATGTCCGGCTCCCTCGGGTCTCCTGTTGGTTGAACCTTCTTTGGCTTCCCTGACCCTATGCTCGGTGTGCCTTCCTAGTGGACTTGGTGAGGGTCGTGGCAGATCCTGCCCACGACCTCCGGTTCCTGGCTAAGGTGTGTTTTGCCTCTGCCAGCTTGGGATCCGGTACCCCTGCGTGCCAACCCTTCACCCTGCTGTTCTGATTCTGGGTTCTTGGGGTTCCTTCTTCTTCCCCTCTGGGTCCTTCTCTTCTCCTCTCTCTCTTCTTTCTGCAGGCTCTCCTGGACTTCTCTACAAAAGACCAACTCTCTACAAAAGACTGACCCTGATCTAAGATGGTGCCCACCTTATATACTCCCTCTATGTGTGAGCTCAGGTGACCAGCACCCAATGAGCTCCTAGCCTTACCCAGACTGCTCCCCCTATCTGCCCCTACACTACTGGGATGTTCCACCCCCCTCCCACTCCAGCCAGGGACACACACTGTCGTACCTGCACATATACACTGGTGGGAGTACCGTCGATCTGTCCCCCGGAAATGGGATGTATGTAGTGTATGCAGCCTACTGAGCTCAGTTCCACACTCCATCCTTACCCGGGAGTGGAATACCACACCTCTGGCTTGAGGTGTAATACCCCTGTAGCAGCCGAATCCTCAGGGTGCTACAGTTGCACATTTTAGGTATTGGTGATTACACTGAAAGAGCAGGTTACTATGAGGCCTCCATCCTCCCGTCTTGTGAGGAACACATGGGTCAAGTGGCAGAAGTAGTTCTTCATAGCAGGCAAGTGAGGACCTACAGCAAGCGTGACCTATACTAGATAAGTCCGAGTGTGGCCAGACCTGAGGGTCAAAATGAAGACCGGCCGGGCTGGGACACATTATCGAAAAAAAACTATTATTCACATAGAGCAGGATCTCAGATACTTGAAAACCAAAAAACAAACTAAATCTCTAAAATGTAACTTTTATTAATATTTTAAAAGCATGCGGACTCACAACAAGACATGTAAAATATCCCCGTGTGGATTGGTCACATTGCATAAGGGTATCTACATATATATTTAGGTAGTTTAGATTAAAGATGTCCTTAATAATCCTTGTCAGTCACACTACCCTATTGCAAAATATGTATTATCTAATAATATAACGCCCTCGATAAATATATATACTCCCGAATACCCTAAAGAACAAACTACCAGTAGTACAAATATAAAGAGAATAAAGCCATAAAACAATAATATACAGTATATACCACCATAATAAGCGATTTAAATATAAAAAGAAACACGGTGTCTCAAAAAATCACACATGATTGGTTCCAAAGGACAAACGTGGGGTCAGATGAAGCTACAGAAGGTCAACTGTGCATTGAGTCCTTTAGAGACTCCAACCAATATATCCAACATGTTCCTCATTGCAGTATTTTCTTGTCCCAATCTCCCTTTCTATCTGGTGGTTTGATAACTTCTATGACACAAAATGAAATACATCCCACATCACCACCATGTTCAAGATTTACATGCCATGGCACTGCCGAAAAACCATACAGTCCAGCTAGTACTAGTACAGACGGGACTTGATATTATGGGCACTTATTTTAACCTTTTCTAGATGTCATGGTAGCCTCTTCTAAAAAGAACTAATTTGGGTTGAGATGCAAACGATCTCCAGATCTGCCATTATTGGTTCAAAATAAATAATACGATGCATCGGAGATAAGAAAATAACACACAGCCAGTGTCTGTCAGTGTACAATTCATGTCTGCCCTCAAATCTCAAGCAACAAGTATTTTATTACACCCCCAGGAGAAAGGGGAATGACTAATACATTACCTAAGAAAGTATTTTAATTGGGAATAACAAAGTCGTAAATTATGGATCCTGCAGAAGTCCTTGAACTGGCTCCTTCCAATTAACTATACTTTTTAAAACTAAGTGTCATACTAGGTATCGAAAGAACCCAGCACATGCCGATGGGAAAAGGGGGAAAGCCCAGTAACTAGGGAAAGGGAGAGTGGAGACCCCTAAGAAGATCTAACAACACTCTGACTCCCCTATCGTCTCTAAATAGGTTCCGCACCCATCGCCGAGCAGGATACCTTAGCCCTGGCTGACCCTAGAGCTACGTCCTAGCTAGGGAGGGGGAAGGGTGAGCACTAGTCAGCGCCAATGCAACTAAAGACAAACAAGGGAAACAGACAAGGGGATACACTTAGCTTTGAGAAGACACCAGAGAGATCACGACCACAATCCACAAAGAAACTCCAAGGAGAATCTAGCTGACCAGACCTGAACAGAGAAACTGAGTGCATTTAAAGATCCAGCATGGGTGCATCAATTAGCAGCAGAAGATGGAGATCACAACTGGGTCCTAGAGAGGGAAAAATGGTGAAAGGATCAAGAAGGTGTCTGCAAGGCCAAGTGTAGCGACCTTCTACGGCCGGATCCAGAATGACTGTCTGTGAGACCTGACACACTAGTGACACAAACAAGGAAAACTTTAACACAAAGACACCTCTATATCAGAGACAATGCCCTATGTTATTGCTTTTATCAACACTTATAAAGCTAATACTAAAATACAAAATGATCAAAGATATATAGGTAGATTTAATTGTCTAACTAATAATCAAAGCAAAGTATAAATATTTACCATAAGATAGTGATGGTCCAATTAGAGATGTAATATTATTCCGGTGGTTTCTGACTCTCAGAAAAATATTTGCCGGGCCCCAGTCCAGTGTCTATTTTGGTAGTCCATGGCCACCAAAGTACAGCCGTCCAAAACTCCACACACCTACCAAAATCCCTGGCTGTGATATTTGATTAGCCAGTCCTGTGAGCTTCAACGATGACGTATAATCGAATGAAGAGCCTGGGATTCTGCACCGCAGGTTTAGTAGTGTCTGGTCTTGGTATTGCAGCTCCATTCACCTGTATATGTCAAAGCCACAAGAACAGTCACTAATGATACAATGACGCTCAACAGGTGCACTGAGTTAGGCCTGCCCAAAATAGCATTGATAGCATAGATAGGTCATCAATTTTAAAGAATGGGATTATGAACAATCCAATATGGTTGCCTGTCCTGTACCTTGCAATATTCTTTCTACTTCCCAGGCAGGGGCTTATATAGAAACTATAGCAGAAGTCCTATTCGGGCTCTCCATAAACAAAAAAAATTATAATAACAATAATAATATTCGGTAGGGTCACAGAAGAGCAGATCTCACAACTTTGTAGGACTTACAAAGTCATTTTCCCCCTATTGAAACCCATAGATTCCCCATTCATTGCCCCCATAAAGTATGATGCCAACAAAAGTGTCCCCAGACACAGTATGATACCCCCATGGTGAATTCCTCCACATGTGCAGTATAATGACCCTACTACACCCCACCTCAACTCCACCGGCAAAGTATGGTGATCCCAACACAGTATAATGCCCCAACTGTGACCCCCACACAGCTCTCCGTGCACTATGATGGGCCTACAAACAGTATAATGGCCCGCAGTAGCGATCCAAACAGTATAATGGCCCCCTCACCTCTCTACACAGTATTATGATGGCCCCAACACAGCCCTTCACACTGTATAGTGGCTCCCACTAGCCCTGAAAACAGTATAATGGCCACAAAAACACAGCCAGGCAGAATAATGACGCCCATAAAGCCCTCCACAAAGTATGATGGACCCCACACAAACCTTCAAGCTGTACAATTGACTGCATATGATATAATGGCCCCACATAACCCTCCATATAGTATAATATCCTCCACATAGCCCTCCAAATAGTATAATAGCCCCCACATAGTAGAATGGCTCTCACATAGTCCTTCACTTATTATAATGTCCCCCACATAGTCCTTCATACAGAATAATGGTCCCCACATAGTCCTCCATACAGTATATTGGGCCCACATAGTCCTCCATACAGTATAATGGCCCCACATAGTCCTCCATACAGAATAATGGTCCCCACATAGTCCTCCATACAGTATAATGGTCCCACATAGTCCATCATACAGAATAATGGTCCCCACATAGTCCTCCATACAGTATAATGGGCCCTACATAGTCCTCCATACAGTATAATGGGCCCCACATAGTCCTTCATACAGTATAATGGCCCCACATAGTCCTCCATACATTATAATGGGCCCACATGGTCCTCCATACAGAATAATGGCCCCACATAGTCCTCCATACAGAATAATGGTCCCCACATAGTCCTCCATACAGCATGATGGGCCCCACATAGTCCTCCATACAGTATAATGGCCCCACATAGTCCTCCATACAGTATAATGGGCCCATATAGTCCTCCATACAGTATAATGGGCCCCACATAGTCCTCCATATAGTATAATGGCCCCACATAGTCCTCCATACAGTATAATAGGCCCACATAGTCCTCCATACAGTATAATGGCCCCACATAGTCCTCCATACAGAATAATAGTCCCCACATAGTCCTCCATACAGTATAATGGCCCCACATAGTCCTGCATACAGTATAGTGGGCCTACATAGTCCTCCATACAGTATAATGGCCCTACATAGTCCTCCATACAGAATAATAGTCCCCACATAGTCCTCCATACAGTATGATGGGCCCCACATAGTCCTCCATACAGTATAATGGGCCCACATAGTCCTCCATACAGTATAATGGCCCCACATAGTCCTCCATACAGAATAATAGTCCCCACATAGTCCTCCACACAGTATGATGGGCCCCACATAGTCCTCCATACAGTATAATGGGCCCACATAGTCCTCCATACAGTATAATGAGCCCCACATAGTCATCCATGCAGTATAATGGGCCCACATAGTACTCCATACAGTATGATGGGCCCCACATAGTCCTCCATACAGTATAATGGGCCCCACATAGTCCTCCATACAGTATGATGAGCCCCACATAGTCCTCCATACAGTATAATGGGCCCCACATAGTCCTCCACACAGTATAATGGGCCCACATAGTCCTCCATACAGTATAATGAGCCCCACATAGTCATCCATACAGTATAATGGGCCCATATAGTCCTCCATAGAGTATGATGGGCCCCACATAGTCCTCCATACAGTATAATGGGCCCCACATAGTTCTCCATACAGTATGATGAGCCCCACATAGTCCTCCATACAGTATAATGGGCCACACATAGTCCTCCATACAGTATAATGGGCCCACATAGTCCTCCATACAGTATAATGAGCCCCACATAGTCCTCCATACAGTATAATGAGCCCCACATAGTCCTCCATGCAGTATAATGGGTCCCACATAGTCCTCCATACAGTATAATGGGCCCCACATAGTCCTCCATAGAGTATAATGAGCCCACATAGTCCTCCATACAGTATAATGGGCCCACAGAGTCCTCCATACAGTATAATGGGCCCACATAGTCCTCCATACAGCATAATGGGCCTCACATAATCCTCTACAGTATAATGGCCCCACACAGTCCTCCATACAGTATAATGGACCCAAATAGTCCTCCATACAGAATAATGGGCCCCACAAAGTCCTCCATACAGTATAATGGGCCCACATAGTCCTCCATACAGTATAATGGGCCCCACATAGTCCTCCATACAGTATAATGGGCCCCACATAGTCCTCCATACAGTATGATGGGCCCCACATAGTCCTCCATACAGTATAATGGTCCCCACATAGTCCTCCATACAGTATGATGAGCCCCACATAGTCCTCCATATAGTATAATGGGCCCCACATAGTCCTCCATACAGTATGATGGGCCCCACATAGTCCTCCATACAGTATGATGGGCCCCACATAGTCCTCTATAGAGTATAATGGTCCCCACATAGTCCTCCATACAGTATAATGAGCCCCACATAGTCCTCCATACAGTTTAATGGGCCCCACATCGTCCTCCATACAGTATAATGGGCCCCACATAGCCCTCCATACAGTATAATTGGCCCACATAGTCCTCCATACAGTATAATGGGCCGACATAGTCCTCCATACAGTATAATGGGTCCACATTGTCCTCCATACAGTATAATGGGCCCCACATAGTCCTCCATATAGTATAATGGCCCCACATAGTCCTCCATACAGTATAATGGGCCCACATAGTCCTCCATACAGTATAATGGGCCCCACATAGTCCTCAATACAGTATAATGGGCCCCACATAGTCCTCCAAACAGTAAAACGGGCCTCATAGTCCTCTATACAGTATAATGGGCCCCACATAGTTCTCCATACAGTATAATGGGCCCACATAGTCCTACATACAGTATAATGAGCCCCACATAGTCTTCCATACAGTATAATGAGCCCCACATAGTCCTCCATACAGTATAATGGGCCCACATAGTCCTTCATACAGTATAATGAGCCCACATAGTCCTCCATACAGTATAATGGGCCCCACATAGTCCTCCATACAGTGTAATGGGCCCCACATAATCCTCCATACAGTATAATGGCCCCACAAAGTCCACCATACAGTATAATGGGCCCACATAGTTCTCCATACAGTACAATGGGCCCACATAGTCCTCCATACAGTTTAATGGGCCCACATAGTCCTCCATACAGTATAATGGGCCCCACATAGTCCTCCATACAGTATAATTAGCCCCACATAGTCCTCCATATAGTATGATGGGCCACACATAGTCCTCCATACAGTATAATGGTCCCCACATAGTCCTCCATACAGTATGATGGGCCCCACATAGTCCTCCATACAGTATAATGGTCCCCACATAGTCCTCCATACAGTATGATGAGCCCCACAATAGTCCTCCATATAGTATAATGGGCCCCACATAGTCCTCCATACAGTATAATGGGCCCCACATAGTCCTCCAAACAGTATGATGGGCCCCCACATAGTCCTCCATACAGTATAATGGTCCCCACATAGTCCTCAATACAGTATAATGAGCCCAACATAGTCCTCCATACAGTATAATGGGACCACTTAGTCCTCCATACAGTATAATGAGCCCCACATAGTCCTCCATAAAGAATAATGGGCCCACATAGTCCTTCATACAGTATAATGAGCCCCACATAATCCTCCATACAGTGTAATGGGCCCCACATAGTCCTCCATACAGTATAATGAGCCCCACATAGTCCTCCATACAGAATAATGGGCCCACATAGTCATCCATACAGTATAATGAGCCCACATAGTGCTCCATACAGTATAATGAGCCCCACATAGTCCTCCATACAGTATATTGGGCCCCACATAGTCCTCCATACAGTATAATGGGCCCACATAGTCCTCCATACAGTATAATGGGACCACTTAGTCCTCCATACAGTACAATGAGCCCCACATAGTCCTCCATAAAGAATAATGGGCCCACATAGTCCTTCATACAGTATAATGAGCCCCACATAATCCTCCATACAGTGTAATGGGCCCCACATAGTCCTCCATACAGTATAATGAGCCCCACATAGTCCTCCATACAGAATAATGGGCCCACATAGTCCTCCATACAGTATAATGAGCCCACATAGTGCTCCATACAGTATAATGAGCCCCACATAGTCCTCCATACAGTATATTGGGCCCCACATAGTCCTCCATACAGTATAATGGGCCCACATAGTCCTCCATACAGTATAATGGGCCCCACATAGTCCTCCATACAGTATAATGGGCCTACATAGTCCTCCATACAGTATAATGGGCCCCACATAGTCCTCCATACAGTATAATGGGCCCCACATAGTCCTCCATACAGTATAATGGGCCCCACATAGTCCTCCATACAGTATGATGGGCCCCACATAGTCCTCCATACAGTATAATGGTCCCCACATAGTCCTCCATACAGTATAGTGAGCCCCACATAGTCCTCCATACCTTATAATGGGCCCCACATAGTCCTCCATACAGTATCATGGGTCCCACATAGTCCTCCATACAGTATAATGAGCCCACATAGTCCTCCATACAGTGTAATGGGCACACATAGTCCTCCATACAGTATAATGGGCCTACATAGTTCTACATACAGTATAATGACCCCACATAGTCCTCCATACAGTATAATGGACCCACATAGTCCTCCATACAGTATAATGGGCCCACATAGTCCTCCATACAGTATAATGGGCCCCACATAGTCCTCCATATAGTATAATGGGCCCCACATAGTCCTCCATACAGTATAATGGGCCCCACATAGTCCTCCATACAGTATAATGGCCAACAGAGTCCTCCATACAGTATAATGAGCCCACATAGTCCTCCATACAATATAATGAGCCCCACATAGTCCTCCATACAGTATAATGGGCCCCACATAGTCCTCCATACAGTAAAATGGCCTCACATAGTCCTCCATACAGTATAATGGGCCCCACATAGTCCTCCATACAGTATAATGGGCCCCACATACTCCTCCATACAGTATAATGGGCCCACATAGTCCTCCATACAGCATAATGGGCCCACATAGTCCTCCATACAGTATAATGAGCCCACATAGTCCTCAATACAGTATACTGGGCCCCACATAGTCCTTCATACAGTATAATGGCCTCACATAGTCCTCCATACAGTATAATGGGCCCCACATAGTCCTCCATACAGTATAATGAGCCCCACATAGTCCTCCATACAGTATATTGGGCCTCACATAGTCCTCCATACAGTATAATGGGCCCACATAGTCCTCCATGCAGTATAATGGGCCTCATAGTCCTCTATACAGTATAATGTGCCCCACATAGTCCTCCATACAGTATAATGAGCCCCACATAGTCCTCCGTACAGTATAATGGGCCCCTCATAGTCCTCCATACAGTATAATGGGCCCCACATAGTCCTCCATACAGTATAATGGGCCTCATAGTCCTCTATACAATATAATGGGCCCCACATAGTTCTCCACACAGTATAATGGGCCCACATAGTCCTCCATACAGTATAATGAGCCCCACATAGTCCTCCATACAGTATAATGGGCCCACATAGTCCTCCATACAGTATAATGAGCCCACAATTTTCCTCCATACAGTATAATGAGCCCCACATAGTCCTCCATACAGTATAATGGGCCCACATAGTCCTCCATACAGTATAATGAGCCCACATAGTCCTCCATACAGTATAATGGGCCCAACATAGTCCTCCATACAGTATAATGGGCCCCAAATAATCCTCCATACAGTATAATGGCCCCACATAGTCCTCCATACAGTATAATGGGCCCACATAGTCCTCCATACAGTATAATGGGCTCACATAGTCCTCCATACAGTATAATGGGCCCACATAGTCCTCCATACAGTATAATGGGCCCCACATAGTCCTCCATACAGAATAATGGGCCCACATAGTCCTCCATACAGTATAATGGGCCCCACATAGTCCTCCATACAGTATAATGGTCCCCACATAGTCCTCCATACAGTATAATGAGCCCACATAGTCCTCCATACAGAATAATGGGCCCACATAGTCCTCCATACAGTATAATGGGCCCCACATAGTCCTCCATACAGTATAATGGTCCCCACATAGTCCTCCATACAGTATAATGAGCCCCACATAGTCCTCCATAGAGTATAATGGGCCCACATAGTCCTCCATACAGTATAATGGGCCCACATAGTCCTCCATACAGTATAATGAGCCCCACATAGTCCTCCATAAAGAATAATGGGCCCACATAGTCCTCCATACAGTATAATGGGCCCCACATAGTCCTCCATACAGTATAATGGGCCCACATAGTCCTCCATACAGTATAATGGGCCCCACATAGTCCTCTACACAGTTTAATGAGCCCCACATAGTTCTCCATACAGTATAATGAGCCCACATAGTCCTCCATACAGAATAATGGGCCCACATAGTCCTCCATACAGTATAATGAGCCCACATAGTGCTCCGTACAGTATAATGGGCCCCACATAGTCGTCCATACAGTATAATGAGCCCCAAGTAGTCCTCCATACAGTATATTGGGCCCCACATAGTCCTCCTTACAGTATAGTGGGCCCACATAGTCCTCCATACAGTAAAATGGGCCCCACATAGTCCTCCATACAGTATAATGGGCCCACAAAGTCCTCCATACAGTATAATGGGCCCCACATAGTCCTCCATACAGTATAATGGCCCCACATACTCCTCCATACAGTATAATGAGCCCACATAGTCCTCCGTACAGTATAATGGCCCTATATAGTCATCCATACAGTATAATGGGCCCCACATAGTCCTCCATACAGTATAATCAGCCCACATAGTCCTCGATACAGTATAATGGGCCCCACATAGTCCTCCATACAGTATAATGGCCCCACATAGTCCTCCATATAGTATAATGGGCCCACATAGTCCTCCAAATATATTTATTGCATTTGTTTCTTGCACTCAATGCACACAAGGGCCGGGCCTTCCTTCCTGTGAGCTGGGTATTAGGTTTATGTAGCTTCCTATCCCTGTGTCCATAGTCGGCCCCGCTCCTGCTCGGCCCTCATTCACATTGAGGTCTTTTTTTTAATACCAGAGATTAGAACTGTTCTGATTGGGTACTTTTATGTGTGCCCACCTTGTCGTGGTGGGATGGCTTTTATGCTTCTTTTTTTATCAAAAATGGTGTGAACTATTGCTTTTACTTACAGCATGGTATAGGCTCATTTCGTTTATGTTAGGTTTTGCCTTATGACCAGTGTGAACGTGCGCCTACACGCTGCATGTATACCAACTCCAGCTCATTGCTTTAGGTTGGCTGCAGCGCCACAGACTAGACGGTCCCTCTCTCTTGGCGGCAGAGGAGCGAGTTACCACTGCGCCGCTATTAGGCCTTAGGTCTGGGTTCACACTACGCTTATTGCGCATGTCAGGGGCTCCATTAGAATCCACTTCAGTAAGAGGGATGTTACCAGACTCATCGTCAGAAAGCATCTGCTCTAGCAGGTCTGCGGGCTGAGCCCGGAAAATAAGCCCCGCCCTCTGACATGTAGAAGACTACAATTCCCGGCAGTCATAGCGTGCCGCACTTCCGCTTCCGCTCGCAGGTCAGAGGGAAAGGTGGCGGTGTTCTCCAGTCAGTGTCAGTCAAGGAGACTCCTGGGATTCGCAGGTGCTGGGCATTATGGTGCTGACAGGTGTGGGCTCGTGCAGGGCCGGGCAATGACGGTCGGGTGAGAGGGCTCCGTGACGTCATGTCATTGCCCCGTCCACACTGGCAGCAGCCGGGACTCGCTCATCCCAATAGCATTTTTTTTTGTACTATGTTTATTGGCTGTGAATTATAACACTACTATGATATATATACATATATATATATATATATATATATATATATATATATATATATATATATATATATAGTTAAAAAGAATATATCTGTATATGCAAAATTTCTACTATATAATCGGCTTATCCCGTCTGTCCGTCCAGGAAATCCCGCATCGCAGATTGGTCCGGCCGCGGCCAATCAGCGACACGGGATTTCAGAACAAGATGGCGGCCGTTAGCGGCTCATCTGCCGCATGGAGGTCAGCGGCGATCTCCTGGCTTAGCGCCGGTCATCTCCCGGCTACTCGCAGCAGAAGTACCCCGACCGGCAGCCTCGCTCCCCGGTCCTCCCTTCACACTTGCCGTCGGGAGATTAGCGGGCCCTAGCCGCTGATCTCCCGACGGTAGCCGCATGGAGGTCAGCGGCAATCTCCTGGCTTAGCGCCGGTCATCTCCCGGCGGCTCGCAGCGGAAGTACCCGCACAGGCAGCGCCGCTCCCCGGTCCTCACTAACACGGTTCGCTATTTGCGGCTGCAGCCAAGGGGTCTCCTGTTTCGCGTTCCACGGTGAGTGATGGGCTGTGGGCGGGGTTATCCCCCATCCTGTCACACCCGACATCCACCGCACGCGCATTCATTGACAGAGCGAGCGGTGGATGCTGGGTGTGACACGATGGGGGATAACCCCGCCCACAGACCATCATTCACCGTGGTACGCGGAACAGTAGACCCCTGGCTGCAACCGCAAATAGTCGTGATGTAAGCGGAAGCAGGAGCCAGCTGCAGGCGGGGGAATTACGTGCTGGCTGTGCGTGGTCAGCGATGTTGTCACAAGCAGTATTGACAACATGACATAATTGCAAAATTCATTAGGGGCCCCGGGGGGATACTTTGGGGGGTTAATTTAAAGTAGTGCACAACCCATTTAAACACTGCTTCGCTGATTAGTCGCGCTCGGTCGGCCGCATACATATTCTAGAATACCCGATGCTTTAGAATCGGGCCACCATCTAGTATATATATATTATACAAAAAGAACAAGGAAAAGTGATTTTATGTGTGTACAAAGTTATTTTTTAATCCTATATATTTACATTTATTTTTCTTATGTGTGTAATATATATACACATATATACATAATAATACACGCATATATATAATATATATATTATACATATATCTAGAAAAATAATACACACACTTGTATATATAGATAATATACCCACATATAAATAATACACACATATATATATATAGATATATGTGTATTATTTATATGTATGTGTGTGTATGTATTTATATATATATATATATATATATATATATATATATATTACACACGCACACATTATATAAGATTATTATTTCTCAACCATATATTTTCTGATATCTATCTATCTGTATATATATATATATATATATATATATATATACATACAGTTATGTGAAAAAGTTTGGGCACCCCTATTAATCTTAAGCTTAATGTTTTCTAAAAATTGGTGTTTTTGCAACAGCTATTTCAGTTTGATATATCTAATAACTGTTGGACACAGTAATGTTTCTGCCTTGAAATGAGGTTTATTGTACTAACAGAAAATGTGCAATCTGCATTCAAACAAAATTTGACAGGTGCATAAGTATGGGCACCCTTATCATTTTCTTGTTTTAAATACTCCTACCTACTTTTTACTGACTTACTAAAGCACTTTTTTTGGTTTTGTAACCTCATTGAGCTTTGAACTTCATAGCCAGGTGTATGCAATCATGAGAAAAGCTACTTAAAGTGGCCACTTGCAAGTTGTTCTCCTGTTTGAATCTCCTCTGAAGAGTGGCATCATGGGCTCCTCAAAACAACTGTCAAATGATCTGAAAACAAACATTATTCAACATAGTTGTTCAGGGGAAGGATACAAAAAGCTGTCTCAGAGATTTAACCTGTCAGTTTCCACTGTGAGGAGCATAGTAAGGAAATGGAAGAACACAGGGACAGTTCTTGTTAAGGCCAGAAGTGGCAGGCCAAGAAAAACATCAGAGAGGCAGAGAAGAATGGTGAGATCAGTCAAGGACAATCCTCAGACCACCTCCAGAGAGCTGCAGCATCAACTTGCTGCAGATGGTGTCACTGTGCATCGGTCAACTATATAACGCACTTTGCAGAAGGAGAAGCTGTATGGGAGAGTGATGCGAAAGAAGCTGCTTCTGCAAGCACGCCACAAACAGAGTCGGCTGAGGTATGCAAAAGCACATTTGGAGAAGCCAATTTATTTTTGGAAGAAGGTCCTGTGGACTGATGAAACCAAGATTGAGTTGTTTGGTCATACAAAAAGGCGTTATGCATGGCGGCAAAAAAACACAGCATTCCAAGAAAAACACTTGCTACCCACAGTAAAATTTGGTGGAGGTTCCATCATGCTTTGGGGCTGTGTGGCCAATGCCGGCACCGGGAATCTTGTTAAAGTTGAGGGAGGCATGGATTCCACTCAGTATCAGCAGATTCTTGACAATAATGTTAAAGAATCAGTGATAAAGTTGAAGTTACGCAGGGGATAGATCTTTCAGCAAGACAATGATCCAAAACACAGCTCCAAATCTACTCAGGCATTCATGCAGAGGAACAATTACAATGTTCTGGAATGGCCATCCCAGTCCCCAGACCTGAATATCATTGAACATCTGTGGGATCATTTGAAGAGGGCTGTCCATGCTCGGCGACCATCAAACTTAACTGAACTGGAATTGTTTTGTAAAGAGGAATGGTCAAAAATACCTTCATCCAGGATCTCATTAAAAGCTACAGGAAGTGACTAGAGGCTGTTATTTTTGCAAAAGGAGGATCTACTAAATATTAATGTCACTTTCTGGTGAGGTGCCCATACTTATGCACCTGTCAAATTTTGTTTGAATGCAGATTGCACATTTTCTGTTAGTACAATAAACCTCATTTCAAGGCATAAACATTACTGTGTCCAACAGTTATTACATATATCAAACTGAAATAGCTGTTGCAAAAACACCAATTTTTAGAAAACATTAAGCTTAAGATTAATAGGGGTGCTCAAACTTTTTCATATAACTGTATATATATATATATATATATATATATATATATATATATATATATATATATAAATAAATAATCAGAAAATATATGGTTGAGAAATAATAATCATATGTGTAAATAATAATCATATGTGTAAATATATATATATATACAGTACAGACCAAAAGTTTGGACACACCTTCTCATTTAAAGATTTTTCTGTATTTTCATGACTATGAAAATTGTACATTCACACTGAAGGCATCAAAACTATGAATAAACACATGTGGAATTATATACTTAACAAAAAAGTGTGAAACAACTGAAAATATTTTTTGCTTTGATGACTGCTTTGCACGCTCTTGGCATTCTCTTGATGAGCTTCAAGAGGTAGTCACCGGAAATGGTCTTCCAACAATCTTGAAGGAGTTCCCAGAGATGCTTAGCACTTGTTGGCACTTTTGCCTTCACTCTGCGGTCCAGCTCACCCCAAACCATCTCGATTGGGTTCAGGTCTGGTGACTGTGGAGGCCAGGTCATCTGGCGTAGCACCCCATCACTCTCCTTCTTAGTCAAATAGCCCTTACACAGCCTGGAGGTGTGTTTGGGGTCATTGTCCTGTTGAAAAAGAAATGATGGTCCAACTAAACGCAAACCGGATGGAATAGCATGCTGCTGCAAGATGCTGTGGTAGCCATGCTGGATCAGTATGCCTTCAATTTTGAATAAATCCCCAACAGTGTCACTAGCAAAGCACCCCCACACCATCACACCTCCTCCTCCATGCTTCATGGTGGGAACCAGGCATGTAGAGTCTATCCGTTCACCTTTTCTGCATCACACAAAGACACGGTGGTTGGAACGAAAGATCTCAAATTTGGACTTATCAGACCAAAGCACAGATTTCCACTGGTCTAATGTCCATTCCTTGTGTTCTTTAGCCCAAACAAGTCTCTTCTGCTTGTTGCCTGTCCTTAGCAGTGGTTTCCTAGCAGCTATTTTACCATGAAGGCCTGCTGCACAAAGTCTCCTCTTAACAGTTGTTGTAGAGATGTGTCTGCTGCTAGAACTCTGTGTGGCATTGACCTGGTCTCTAATCTGAGCTGCTGCTAACCTGAGATTTCTGAGGCTGTTGACTCGGATAAACTTATCCTCAGAAGCAGAGGTGACTCTTGGTCTTCCTTTCCTGGGGTGGTCCTCATGTGAGCCAGTTTCTTTGTAGTGCTTGATGGTTTTTGCAACTTCACTTGGGGACACTTTCAAAGTTTGCCCAATTTTTCGCACTGACTGACCTTCATTTCTTAAAGTAATGATAGCCACTCGTTTTTCTTTACTTAGCTGCTTTTTTCTTGCCATAATACAAATTCTAACAGTCTATTCAGTAGGACTATCAGCTGTGTATCCCCCAGACTTCTGCACAACACAACTGATGGTCCCAACCCCATTTATAAGGCAAGAAATCCCACTTATTAAACCTGACAGAGCACACCTGTGAAGTGAAAACCATTTCCGGTGACTACCTCTTGAAGCTCATCAAGAGAATGCCAAGAGTGTGCAAAGCAGTCATCAAAGCAAAAGGTGGCTACTTTGAAGAACCTAGAATATAAGACATATTTTCAGTTGTTTCACACTTTTTTGTTAAGTATATAATTCCACATGTGTTAATTCATAGTTTTGATGCCTTCAGTGTGAATGTACAATTTTTTCTGTCACCCATGACGGCACAACGAGAGAGGGGATCCGCCCTTCAAGGACAGGAAACCTTCAAGATAAAAAGGGCGGCGCCTCTCCCCGCTTCAGTGGTTTCCTGTCCTTGATGGGGGACCTTTCTTCTCGTCGGCAAGACTCTCAGGGGGGCAATGTCTCTGTTGGGATCCCTCACCTCCTGCATCCCCGCAGTACCCTGGGCCCAATATCATTCAAGAGAGTTCCAATGGGACGTACTAAGAAACTAAGTGATCCTGAGGGGACATCTAGAAAGCAGGCTAATTCTCCGCCAGAATGTGATTCAGTCTCGGTATTGGTGGTTGGAGACAAGCATGTTCCAGACAGGCGTTTCTTGGGTTCCCCAATTCACCAGGGTGATTACTACAGACGCCAGCCCCAGGGGGTGGGGGGCGCACTTGGACAACCACCCGATACAGGGGACTTAGTCACAGGAGGAGAGTCTGGAGTACTCCAATTTGTGGGAGTTACGGGCGGTAGAGAAAGCACTGATCAGCTTCTTGCCCCTATTAGGAGGTCATCGCGTGAAGATTCTGTCCGACAACCAGGTTGCGGTGGCTTATGTGAACCACCAGAGGGGAACCCGTTCAAGGTCACTAATGCAGGTTGCGGGGAGAATATTTTCGCTGGTGGAGGGAAAAGTTCTCTCGTTAAGGGCCCTTCATATCACAGGAGAGGACAACATGAAGGCAGACTTTCTAAGTCGCAGGCCATTTTTGCAGGGAGAATGGGCTTTAAATCTCTCGATCTTCCGCCAGCTAGTGGCCATGTGGGGGTCTCCAGAGGTCGACCTGTTTGCAACCCGTCAGAACAGCAAGGCAAAGAAGTTCTGCTCACTGAATCCCTTAGAGAACCCGCTAGTAGTAGACGCCTTCCAGTGCAGGTGGGATTTCAGTCTGGCCTATGCCTTTCCCCCAACGTACCTAATTCCAGCGGTGTTGAGAAAAATTCGGGAGGATCAGGCTCGAGTGGTCCTCATAGCCCCCTTCTGGCCCAAGAGGCCGTGGTTTTTCTGGCTAAGAAGCATGTCCATCACGAACCCCTGGATTCTTCCAGAGATTCCCGACCTTCTTGCTCAAGGGCCTATATTCCATCCTCAGGTGAAAGAATTGCACTTATCGGCCTGGAACTTGAGAGGTCGTTGCTAGAGGGTCGGGGTTTTTCATCAAATCTAGTCACTACTCTTCTAAAGAGTAGGAAGCCAGTCACTACTAAGACCTACAGTAGAGTCTGGAAGAAGTTTTTGTCATCATCTCAGGGAGTTTCCCTGGGGGGGGGGGTCCCATTACAGCCATTTTAGAATTTCTTCAAAAGGGGCTAGAAAAGGGTCTAGCAGTGAGCACCTTAAAGATCCAAATCTCTGCCTTGGGAGCCTTATACAGTTATAATCAGGCCGGTAACAAGTGGATTTCCAGGTTCGTGAGGGCATGTAGTAGAGCCAAATCCAGTCCCTACAGTAAGAGTCCCTTCTTGGGATTTAAACTTGGTGCTAAACGCATTAACAGGTTCTCCCTTTGAGCCCCTTAGCTCAGGGTCCATACAACTACGTACCCTAAAAACAATACTTCTGGTGGCCTTAACATCAGCACGGAGGGTTAGTGAGTTACAGGCTTTGTCGGCAGATCCACCTTTTACCCTAGTACTAGACGATAGGGTAGTTTTGAGACCAGACCCTGCTTTCCTCCCTAAAGTGGTTTCTAGGTTTCATATGTCTCAGGAGATAGCCCTACCATCCTTCTGTCCAGAACCCAAAAATAGCAAGGAGGAAAGGTTTCATACCTTGGATGTCAGGAGATGCCTTATACATTATTTAGCATTCACAAGCTCATGGAGGAAGGATAGGTCTCTCTTTATCTCCTTCCAGGGCTCCCGAAAGGGATTGAGGGTCTCAAAAGGCACTCTGTCAAGGTGGATCCGGGAAGCCATTGTGAGGGCCTACATGGGGTCAGGCAGAGATCCCCCTGACAATTTGAAAGCCCACTCTACTCGGGGCATGGCTGCTTCCTGGGCAGAAAGGACGGACGTGCCCATTGAGCAAATATGTAAGGCGGCCACATGGTCATCTCCGTCCACTTTCTATAACCACTATAGACTTGACCTTTCTGCCTCCTCTGATCTCACGTTTGGGAGAAGGGTTCTGCAGGCTGTGGTCCCTCCCTCACATACTTAGTTCTCTGTAATTCCCTCGTTGTGCCGTCATGGGTGACAGAAAAACACGTATATTACTTACCGGTAATGTGTTTTTTCGGAACCCATGACGGCACCTTTATATTACCTCCATGTCACTGTGG
This sequence comes from Phyllobates terribilis, assembly GCF_046119375.1. Taxonomy (NCBI): domain Eukaryota; kingdom Metazoa; phylum Chordata; class Amphibia; order Anura; family Dendrobatidae; genus Phyllobates; species Phyllobates terribilis. Next base: position 28,051,041 of record NW_027362775.1, read on the forward strand.
TGTACACCTTCCGGTGGGTGGGTGTTGAGTGTTCACATGGGTGAAATTCGTTATAGTTATTAAAATTATGTGCTCTAACCGGAGAGTCCTCTCATGCTCTGTAATCCACTGAAGCGGGGAGAGGCGCCGCCCTTTTTATCTTGAAGGTTTCCTGTCCTTGAAGGGCGGATCCCCTCTCTCGCTGTGCCGTCATGGGTTCCGAAAAAACACATTACCGGTAAGTAATATACGTGTTTCATAGTCATGAAAATACAGAAAAATCTTTAAATGAGAAGGTGTGTCCAAACTATACAGGAAAAATATACCGGTATGTGGTTAAAAAAATAATTTAGTTTTGTGTTGCGTCCGCCACTTGTTCGCTTTAAGTTGGTTTGTTTTTTTGTTTTTGGGGGATAAGAGAGGTGATTTAAACTTTTTTTTTTTAATTTTGAAGGGAACCTGTCACCATGAAGATGCAGTCTAATCTGCGGGCAGCATGTTATAGAGCAGGAGGGGCTGAGCAGATGGATATATAGTTTTGTGAGGAAATATTCACTTTAAGCCGTGTTTTCATCATTTAATCTTCGGCTCTTTCTGGGGTTTTGGTCCAGTGGACGACTGTCCTGTCGGTGAGCGACAGCCTTCCATATATGAATGCATACAGAGGTAGCTGTCAGTCACTGATAGGACCGTCCACTGGACCAAATCCTGTCAGAGGGAATCGATCACTCATCTCAAGTGTGAGGGCCGTCATAGAGATGGATTGGGCATGTTGAATTTTGGTGCCTCATCCTTTTACAAGCTATAGGCTGTAAATTGCTTCATCATCATATTTTTTTCTTTGTTTTGTTTCTTAAAGAAGTGGGAGCGTTCCTCAAAAATGCCTGGAATAAAGAACCAGTTGTAACTGTGCCCGTCGGGATTTTGGGTAAGATCTCCTAGCATAGAATTAAAAAGGCTGAGTGTATAGGGACTTGCTCTAGATAGCCCAGGTACGGCCCAAACAGTGCTGACAGTGTCTAAGGTCTCATCCCACCCACAAAGGACTGGTACTCGCACATATGGACTATGGACGTGCAGGGCTCTGAAATATAAATCCATCAACACCTTTATGTCTTCTATCTGTTGCTGCATTCCTGAGAAATCAGAATTCAAATGCAAATGAAGCTTTAAGTGTTCTGGGCGTGACATAGCACTCCGAGGTTGTTTTCCCATCCAGCACCAGAACCTTTAGATTGATTGATGGCTTACTGTTTGATATCACACAGACAGCTGTCAGTCAAGATAAGGGGGCTTATGCTGGGGGGGGGGGACAACCTCTAGAGGCTGTGCTCTGTCACACTCTGAGCACTTAAAGACTCATTTTCATATGAATGAAAAAACTAGTTATTTGGGAATGCAGCAACAGATAGAAGATATAAAGGTGTCAATGGATTTACATTTCAAAGACCTGCATGCTCATGTATACAGTTTGGAGGGGGTGGGAGGTTCATCTTACTGACAGATTCCCTTTAAGGGTTTTTTAAATGTCGTATTGCTAAGATATCACTGGTGGGGCTGACCTCTGTGAGCGTCCCTGGCTTTTCTACCATAGATTACCAACAATAGCAATGATAACCTATTCTCTTGATTTAAAGGTTTTTTTTCCACTTATGGGGCCAATTTCTTTTATTTTTTTTTACCTAAATTCATGTATTTAAGGTTAAGTCATTTTGGATTTGATTAAAAATTTTCCACTGTCCTCCTTACAGGCTCTTTGTTTTCACCACACTTTGATCTCTGCTACACTTTGTGTTGATAAATCAGCTCAGAAACACACTGCCTGCAGACCATCATAGTGAGTTCACCGACAGATTCTCAGTTAACTCTTTCTGCAGCCTGTCAGACAGTGCAGTCCAGAGGCAAATGGTGCAAAATGTTGAAGGCAACCCAATTGCATAAATGATTATTCGCTCCAATAATATGCATTTAATATAAAAAAAATTGGTCCCCAAAGGTAGATGGTTCCTTTTAATTTCAGATATGGGGGTTTGTCAGAGCTCCAGCATTTCCCATACTGCCCTTGTACATGAGTGTGCCGTGTTCTGATCAGACAATAATTTGTCACCTTTCTCGTTGCAGCCGCTATTGCTCCTTTCATCAGTCCTTATACAAAATACGCCGCCATTTACAACAAAGCTGTACCCTACAGTTACCCAGGTGAGAGAGGTTTCATGTCTCTGACTGATGGACCATATTAAAGGCACAAGCACCCAAGAATGGGAGTGTACGTCTATGGGCAAGAACCTTTGCTAGCTCCTGAAAAAAATGTAAAAAAAATTCTGGAAAATACGGTATTTTCTCACTTTTCTTTATATTTAAAGCAGGTCAGCTCAGAAAATACCGGAAGAAGTGTAGGTCGTAGACAGCTGAATAAAATGACACCTTGATATCTGCGATCCGATGTGTTATTCAAGAGAAACCCACTTTTTTTCTTAATATGTAAATGAGCTGTTAAGATCTATGGGAGGGACATAGCTCTCCCTGAGAATCTGCCTCCAGAGCTTAGTTTACCAGCATGAGACATGTAATGACTGACAGTCTGATCTCCTGATCTACATGTCTCACACTGGTAACCCCCCTTTCATTTACAATAATCTCAGGAGGCAGATTCTCATGGAGATCTATGTCCGGCCCCTAGATCTTAACAGCTCATTTACATATAAAGAATAATGTGTATTTTCCCTTCACCCTATGACAGCACACATGAGAGAGAGGATCCGCCCTTCAAGGACAGGAAACCATCTGAAATAAAAGGGCGGCACCTCTCCCCCGCTTCAGTTGGTTTCCTGTCTTTGATGGGAATCCTCATGAAGTAATCAGGCGGCTGTTAGGCTGAAGAAAAACTTACCCAGACCTGTCCCGGGGCTGGAAGAGCGGGCAGTTTTGTCCGTGGCGCCGGCCTTCAGGTGCTGGTAGAGCCGTCCGCAGGTTCCCCGGGAACCTGTCGCATGTACTGGCGCAGGCGGTGCAGAGGTCCTGGGCTTCCGTACACCGCTGCGCCTCCCTCCCCCGGCTGTCCACGTGACCGCGGTCATGTGCCTCTGATGTCATAGTGCGGGGCACGCTGGATAGGGGGTGCCCGATGACGTCGGGGGCGGCGCCGAAGGAAAACATGGCGGTGTCCTGTGTAATGCCGGCCGGCGTCGCAAAAAACGCTGGCGGCGTTTGCGAGGAGAACGGCACCTGGGGAAGGGGCCTAATTACCGGAAGGGAGACCGCAGGGACCAGGAGGTGGCTGACTTCGCCCGACTCCCTATAAAGAGGAGCACCTGGGGTCAGAACACCGCTCGTCATAATGTCTGACATGGAGCAACAGCAGCTGTCGCCTTGGCCACAGTTGCTACCACCTTCATCGCCACCTCTGTCTGCTGGCCGGTCTAGAGGGTCCAGCGGAAGGAGCAGCGGTCGTCTGAGTCAGAGGGGTAAAGCTTCTCAGGACTCCACGGTCTCCAGGAGGGATACGTCGCGTATCCTGAAAAAGCCTTCAAGTCCGGTATCCGCAGTGGCGGGGTGAGTGATCTTCGTGAATGTCATTAGATATTTTGCTAATGGGCTCCTACTGTGTGTTTCAATCACCAGGAGGAACCCAGGAAAGTAACCGCAAAGAGGCGGAACAGAGAATGTGCCATATGCAAATGCCCGCTAGCAATAGACTGGCAGGAGGAGCTCTGCTCGGACTGCATTAAAAAAACTATTTGTGAGGGCACCCCGGATTTTGCAGCCAGCCTCAGATCGGTTATCAGATCGGAGGTCGAGAGCTCACTTAAAACTATTTTGAAAAAAAGAAGGAAAATCATATCTGATCCTTCTTCTGACTCTGACTCCTCTGGATTATCGGATAGACAGTATCATAGTGGGGCCTCATCCTCATCCTCTTCCTCTTTGGACAGCGATAGAGGGGGGAGACCATGCTTCCCTATAGAAGACACAGACAAATTGGTAAAGGCCGTCAGAACCACTATGGGGTTAACGGAAGATATATCCGTTAAGTCCCTAGAAGATATCATGTTTGCAGGGTTAGAAGAAAAGAAAAAACGCACCTTCCCGGTGAACGCTAAGGTCCAGGCACTTATCAATAGAGAATGGAGGAAACCTGAAAAAGTAGGAGCCTTGCCTTCATCCTCAAAGAGAAAGTATCCCTTTGACCTAAAGGACTCTGAGAACTGGGACAAGGTGCCAAAAATTGACGCTGCAGTGTCTAGATCATCAAAAAGATCGGCACTCCCTCTTGAAGACTCTCGGGTACCTAGAGACCCCTTAGACAAGAAGGCAGATACCTTTTTAAAACATGCCTGGGAATCCGCAGCAGGAGGTCTAAAGCCGGCCATTGCAGGAACATGTACCGCTCGTTCCCTTATGGTATGGTTACAACAGGTGGAAGATCAGCTGAAGAATAAAAAGACCTCAAGGGAAAAAATTCTAGCCAGCCTCCCCATGTTCCATGGTGCAGCTGCCTTCCTAGCAGATACCTCTGCTGACTCAGTAAAACTGGCAGCCAGGTCGGCTGGATTATTAAACGCGGCTAGACGAGCTCTGTGGCTCAAGGGATGTCCTGGGGACTTACAATCAAAGTCTAGACTGTGTTCTATCCCCTGTGACGGCCTATTTCTCTTTGGCAAAAAATTGGACGATGTCCTTGAGAAAGCAAGTGACAGGAAAGGAAGGTTCCCTGGGTTTTTGGCGGATGCCAGAAAGACCTATTTTCGGAGGGGGAAATTTAGTAGAGGTCGCCCCCTGGGAGAAAAAAGAAAGTGGGATTTTAAGAACAAAAAAGAGTCCGGATATATGTTTGGGGGTCCCTCCGCTGCCTCCAAAAAGCCTCCACAATGACGCCAGGCCACAAGTTGGAGGGAGACTTTCTCTTTTTTTCTCATGCCTGGGAAAACATTTCCTCCAGTCCCTGGTCCTCAACATAGTAAGAGATGGACTAAGGATTCAACTCCTTCAGCAGCCATACCGCTCGTTTGTGATCACTCCGGTAAGAAAATCCCTAGACGAACAACTGGCCCTAGAATCAGAGATCTTGAACCTGTTGAACAAGCAAGTGCTATGCGAGGTTCCGGTCAGTCTAAAAGGAAGGGGATTTTATCCCCCTCTCTTTTTAATAAAAAAAACGGATGGTTCATTCAGAACTATTATAAATCTAAAGGGCCTCAACCGGTTTGTAAGCAACCATACTTTCAAAATGGAGACAATAAACTCAACAATAAAGCTTCTTTTTCACAATTGCTTTACGGCAGTGATAGATCTCAAAGACGCGTACCATCACGTCCCAATTCACCCAGGTCATCAAAAGTATCTAAGGGTTGCTCTTTACATTCAAGGAAGTCTCAGACACTTCCAGTTCCAAGCTCTTCCCTTCGGGTTGTCGATTGCTCCAAGGGTATTCACCAAGCTGATAGCCGAGGTAACAGCCTTTCTCTGCATTCAGAATACAGTTATAATACCATATCTGGACGACTTCCTTATAGTGGGGAATTCAGAGAGCCACTGTATTTCACTACTGAATCAAGTCATGGCTGTCTTGCAGAATTTAGGCTGGATGATCAATGCCCAAAAATCAAGGCTAGAGCCCGCAAGGATCCAGGCCTTTCTGGGGTTTACCCTAAACTCAGAGAGTCAGACTTGTCTTCTACCCAACAGCAAAATAGACAAAGTCACAAATTTGGTGTCAGCAGCCATACACACCCCAGACATGTCCTTAAGGAAGGCTATGTCCCTGCTAGGTACCCTAACATCTTGCATTCCGGCAGTCAAGTGGGCCCAATTTCACACAAGAAACCTTCAGTGGGAAATCTTGTCAGCACAAAGATTGTTAAAAGGGTATTTAGAAGGAAAGGTACATCTCTCCTTGCGAACCAGGGATGCCCTCTTGTGGTGGACAGACAGGTCAAATTTATCTCGGTGGGGGGGGGTCCAGTGGGACACACCAGTACAGGACATCGTCATGACCGATGCAAGCAACTCAGGGTGGGGCGCACACCTAGAAAATCACATGATTCAAGGCCCTTGGTCATTCCTAGAGGAAAAGGGGTCATCAAATCTAAAGGAGTTATGGGCGGTGAGAAACGCTTTAGAAGGCTTCCTCCCTTTACTCCAGGGTCACCATGTTCGGGTTATGTCGGATAACAGAACCACTGTGGCCTACATAAACCACCAGGGGGGAACAAGATCTTATTCTCTTCTGGAAGCAGTAGGCAGGCTCTTTCAAATAGCGGAGAAAAATCTTTTACCTCTCACAGCGCTACACATACGAGGAATAGACAACGCAAAAGCAGACTTCCTAAGCCGCAACAAGTTGAGACAAGGGGAATGGGCCCTGAATCCCAGAGTATTCCATCAGATAGTACAGCTGTGAGGTCTACTAGAGAGAGATTTGTTCACCGACAAAAACAACAGGAAAGTGGAGAAATTCTGCTCACTAGACCCAAGGGGAAACCCTTTGGCAATAGATGCTCTCCAGATTCCTTGGAGCTTCAAGTTGGCCAATGCATTCCCGCCAATAGCTATGATACCTCTGGTGGTGAGGAAGATCAGGAAGGATCAAGCGAGAGTGATTCTCATAGCCCCCTTCTGGCCAAAGAGACCATGGTTCCCCTTTTGAGGATGATGTCACAATCAGACCCATGGATCCTACCAGAGACCCCGGACCTTCAAGCTCAGGGACCAATATTCCATTCTCAAGTGAAGGGTTTCCACCTAGCAGCATGGAATTTGAGAGGGCAATATTGACGGGCAAAGGGTTTTCATCAGGTTTAGTGTCTACTCTTTTAAAAAGTAGAAAGCCCATAACCACCAAAATCTATGGTAGAACATGGAGAAAATTTTTGCACTTTCTAGGAAAGCCATTAAGCCAAAAACCTCCAATTAAATCCATCCTGGAGTTCTTACAGAAGGGGTTTGAGTTAGGTCTAGCTACCAGTACACTTAAGGTCCAGGTTTCTGCCTTGGGTGCGCTATATAACCATAACTTTGCAGCCAATAAATGGATTACAAGGTTCATTAAATCCTGCGGTAGATCTAGGCCAATCTCAATACCCAAAGTTCCTCCATGGAACCTAAATTTAGTACTTGACGCACTAACTATGGAACCCTTTGAACCAGTTCAGGAGTTGTCCGCAAAATACATAACTCTCAAAACAATTATTTTGGTAGCCTTAACATCGGCCCGTAGGGTAAGTGATTTACAGGCTCTATCCATACATCCTCCATATACGCAAATATTTGAGGATAGAATAGTATTGAGGCCTGATCCAGCCTACCTTCCTAAGGTTGCGCTCAGGTTTCATAGATCTCAGGAAATTGTTCTGCCCTCCTTTTATAACAGCTCAAAGAACCCAGGGGAGCAAAAGTTTCATAACCTTGATGTTAGAAGTGCTCTATTACAATACATAAAGGCAACTAGCCAGTGAAGGCGTAGCCAATCCCTGTTTGTAGCCTTCCAGGGGAGTAGGAAGGGGTATGGGGTGACAAAAGCAACTATAGCCAAATGGATTAGGGAGGCCATTTGCTTAGCCTACTCTACAAGTAGCACCCCGATCCCGGACAGCATCAAAGCTCAATCCACCAGGGCCGTGGCTACCTCCTGGGCAGAGAAGGCAGAGGTATCGATATATCAAATCTGTAAGGCCACTACATGGTCATCACCATCTACCTTTTTCAAACACTACCGTTTGGATCTATCCTGCCTATCTGACTTAACCTTTGATAGAAGGGTGCTACAATCGGTGGTCCCTCCCTAAGGTGTTTTTCTCCAAAATTCTCTCAGGTGTGCTGTCATAGGGTGAAGGGAAAGCACCAAGGTTACTTACCGGTAGCCGGTTTTTCCAGAACCCATGACAGCACCCGTATATTCCCCCCCCTTCTCTCTCACCATATGGGTGTGCACGTGTGTTGGGTGTCATTTGATGTGGTGTTGGATTTGTGTTTAACTCTTTTTTATGGAGGTCCTCTCAATGCTCTGTAACCAACTGAAGCGGGGGAGAGGTGCCGCCCTTTTATTTCAGATGGTTTCCTGTCCTTGAAGGGCGGATCCTCTCTCTCAGGTGTGCTGTCATGGGTTCTGGAAAAACCGGCTACCGGTAAGTAACCTTGGTGTTTCTCTGGAATAATACATCGGATCACAGATATCAAGGTATCATTTTATTCAGCTTCCTATGACTTACATGGCCATATAGATGCCCAGATCCTACTGACAGATGCCCTTTAATGTGCTGCACGTATCATACACCATACAAGATGAGATTCCCTCCTTGCAGGCTGGGATACAGTAAGATTCCAACGTACTTAATTGTTTCATTAATGTGTTTTTCTATCAGTTCCTGTTCGGGATGACGGGAACATGCCAGATATCCCCAGCCATCCCTGCGACAAAGTTGGGCCTAACTTGGATTGGCTGAAGAACCTGTAATTGTGAAGACCCCGTCTGTGTCTCCTTAGCAACCTTCTATGGACTTGTTAGGTCTGATGGTCACACATTGCACCGCGTCAGACAGGAATGCCGAAATAGGAGTAAATTATTCTTCTGGAAGAGCGATGTGTAAAGGAAAAAAATCCACTCCGATCTAGACGGCTCACTAGTGAATCAGCTAGAATGGAGTTACTAAAATGAGGTCTTCAAAAAATCCACTCCAATACAATGTTGCAAATTATGAGGACTCTCTCGGCTGCGCTCTGTTATGTTTCTCCCTGCGAAGCTCCGCTCACTCTTTGAAAAACTTGATTCCAGTCACCTCAGCACCAAACTGTACAGATTGGAGGCTACAAGGAACATCCTCAAAATACCCACTCCGATCTAGATGGCTGTCTAGTGAATCAGCTAGATATTGAACTCCACAACACAAGTTTTGGGAAAACCCGCTAATAAAAAAAAAATGCATCTGGATTTATATGCGTTTGCAATCTTCTGACTTTGTCAATTAAGTTTTATTAAAGGCGTATTCACATGTTGCAATTTTTCCATAGGGAAAAAAAAAAAATCGCTGCATTTTATAGGACCAGCAAAGTGAATGAGTTTCCTGAAATCGTATTTTTCTTTCTATTTGCGCCTTTTTTAAAGTCTATTTTATATGTCCATTTTTTTTTATTTATTTACTTTATTTATTTATTAATTGATTTATTTATTTCCCATTGTCGGCACAGGTTGGAGGTCTCAGATGTTTTTGCTTAAATGTATCCATCTCCCACCACAGAGGGATTTTTTTTTAATGTCCATCTGTAATTTTTCGCTGAAATGTTGCAACCTGTGGCTTTTTACACTAAAAAATAGCAAGAAAAAAAAATAGAGTATTTTTTATTCTGGGCAAAAGTCCTGAACACGTGCGCAAAAGAAAATAGGTGACCATAAAACCCAAAAAATAAATAAGTGACTTAAAAATATACAAATGATGAAACTGGGACTTTAGTTTTTTTTTCTTTTTTTGTGATTTTTTTATTTTATTTATTTTTATAAATCATAATGTGACAAAAAAAGTATTTTTAATTTATTTGTTGTTCCGTTCATTTCCCATATTTGGTCCATGCAGACCCTCGGTCCACGAAAAAAGAGAATAGCCCCATAAAATGTGCGTCAGTCGGGATAATGCACAACAAGGTGACAAACACCAATGTGTGAATGCGGCTTAATGGTGTGAGAGAGTCTCCGGCAAATCGTCACCTTCTGTCTATATACAAAGCCCGTTTCCATTACCTAGATATTACCACCAGGTAATATTACATTGCACTCTGTATCAGACCGTACAACCATCTTGCTGGGTTGCAATACCATACACCGCCAACAGACAAGAGTGGCGCTGTTTCTAGAAAAAAAGAAAAAAACACTTTTTTTTTTAATTTTGATCAAACATTTAAGCATCAGAAGTTAATTAACTTTTAGAAACTGTTTTTTATGTTTGTGAAAGTTTTCATTAGTCAATAACAAATAACTTCAGGATCCAAGGGATTTTTTTTTAACAGTAAATGAATCCTTCTCTATATATGTAACTCAAGGCTGTTGGGGAACTATTACACCCATCATGCCATGATGCGGCCATTTCTTGGAGTTGTAGACCTCCGATCCAGATGTTGATTGAGGTCAGATTGGAGGTTGTTGAGGACAGATTGCTGACTGTTTCCCTCATCAGATTCACGTGATGGCTTGGTAAGGTTTTGCTCTGTGTAATCCTCCAGTTCCTCTTCGTTGTTGCACATGACTTGTACACGACTTCCAGGAGGCGTCTTCTCTCCTTGAGAAAGATCAGAAAGGAGCCGTCGTGTTCTCCTGGAATCACCAAACCCAGACTTCTCCATCAGACGTTGATAGAGAAGTGTGATCCGTCACTGGACAGATCACGTCTCCTCCAGAGTCCAGTGGTGATGGCTTTACACCACTCCAGCCGACACTCTGCATTGTGCTTGGTGATATACGGCTGCATGAAGCTTCCGGCAGGGGCGCAGTGTTTGTGCTCATATTAATACCAGAGGAGGTCTGGACTCTTATTACAGGACCGCGCTGGTATCAGTGAGCTCTTTTCCTTCCTTAATTCCAAAAACCAAAAATGGCCAATCAAGATCATTGCATTTTGGAAGTCAAAAAAAGAAGGGGGGGACACTGAGCCCCTTTATTTTTCCAGGACAGGGGGTTTTTGTGGTGAAGGTGTGGACAACAGCAGCTGATGCACTGAGTCTTAAAGCGAGGCAATGCTCCCTGGGGATAAAAAAGGTATACACCAAAAAGCAAAAATACTGCCACTGGTTGGAGACGGGTGCACTGTAAGTGAATGTAGTATAAAGTACAGCTAGAGCCTTCTCAAAAAAGATTGAAGCACCATTTATAGGCGGCTGCTTCAGTATTGCTGGCATGTTTCTCTTCACAATCTAGTGGTGTCTGCAGTACCCCCTAAGATCCAAATTAAAGCCTTGCCCTGTACTGACGAGAATGCCAAAACAGCTGATGGGTTTCTCTTCATTTTGGAAGAGTTCTAGTTTTGGCTTATAGGTACTTTGTATCACCACTCTTTTCTTAAAGGGTAATTCGTCAGTAGGTTTTGCTATGTAATCTGAGAGCATTATGAGGGTGGAGAGACCCTGATTCCAGCGATGTGTCACTTACTAGGCTGTGTTTTGCCTTTTCATTAAAATCAGTGATTTATCAGCAGGAGATTATCACTACAGGACGAGGTGTCTCGTGCCTTCTGGTCCAACCATGCCTCCATCACTGATTGTCTGCGATGCTGTTCTCTTTGATTGGCAGCAGCAGTTACATGGCACCACACTGTCAATCAGTGGCCACTGACTGGCTGCAGCCTTTACTATTTTGTTCGATTTTACGGAATATTGATGCGCTGCAGCTGATCAGCAACGGCTCATTGGCTGCAGTGGTCACTTGACACTACTGGTAGCAGCAGCGCTGACAATGCTGGAGTGGTGCGGCTGCGGGAGGCGAGTGTATAATGATTTTACCTTCTATGGGGCCCTGAATTGATGAAGTTTTTCAAACTTTTGAAATCCGTCCACAAATAGTTAACGCTGTTGCTCCTGTATTGTATGGCAGTGCGTGACGGAGGCGACTTGAGAGCGTTCACCCCCCAGGTCTGCAGGGATTGGCTGGGAGCCGCGGCCTCCCCTGTGTACATGGCTTCCTATACATCACAATGGCCGGGAGCGGACAAAGGTTCCTTTCTTGTTAGTCAGTGCAGGCTACATTTTAACAGGATCCTCGTGCCTCCAGGAGCCCGGCGTCATCTTGTAACCCTTTGTCTGAAGTTGATCTGCAGCTTCAAAGCTAAAAAAAAATAAATCTTCAGTTCTTTAAGGCAAATATATCATGAATATGCTTGTCCCAGTGCAGCCACAATGAAGATTTTTTTTGTTAGATTACCCTTAAAGGGAATCTGTCAGCAGGTTTTACTATGTAATCTGAGGACAGCATCATATAGGAGCAGAGACCCTGATTCCGGTGATGTCACTTACTGAGCTGCTTGGTGCAGTTTTGATAGAATCCCTGTTTTCTCTGCTGTAGATCTCGGAATGCTGAGCCGTATATAACCCCGCCCACACCCCTGATTGGCTGCTTCCTGTGTACACTGTCAGCAAACTGCCAATCAGTGGTGGAGTTACAAATTAACTGGACTGCTGTGCAAGTGATAAAACAGATTGAATTGAAACTACAGCAAACAGCCTAATAAGTGACACATCGCTGGAACCAGACTCTCTGCCCCTACATCATGCTGCTCTGATTCCCTTTAAAGAGTAACTTAAATACAATTTTTTTTTTTTTCATTTATTTTGTCCAGCATGGCTTTTTTTTACAGGAATGAGGATAAATTCCCTAATAAAGTGATTTAAAAAGTTTTATAACTTTTCCTACTGAAAAAATAAACTTTTTCTAACTCTGCATATATGCTGACTTTTACCGTGGTCACAATCTTGCTCCCTGGTCCATGTTTTTTCTCCCCGGTATCATTGATAAGTCCCCATGATCTGTACACGCTGTGTCTTCCTCCTCGGCCTTGTCCTCTCATTATTTGGGGTCACTCCCCCGCAGTCCGGTGGGTCATCACCCCCAAGAACATCAGAATGAAGGAGTTGAAAATCTGTTTGTACTTCATGGTATTTCATCACTGACCTTCACAGTCTGGTGGATTTTCGGTGATTGCAGAGTGTAAGAGACCTAAAGATAAGACCGAGCCGCGCGTGTCCCCCATATCACTGGAGGCTGTAATCCACAATCTATCTGTCCCACATGATGGCTCCACGTATCTAGGAGCTGTAATACTGTCAAGTACATGGTGCGTCACTTGCTCAGCCTGTTCATTTTAAGAGCATTAAGCCTACTTACAGGCACAATTAGTATATACTAATATATGACTAATTTTCAAAAAAATGGTCATTTCAAACTATACCACTGGAGGGAGCCGATGTTCACTAGTAGTTAAAGTTTATAGTGAAAATCAAGAGTAAGCTCCATATGTTAGCAGCGTATGCATAGGCCAGTATCCTAAGTAATTCCAAATGGTATTAGCGTCTATACATATAAAGCTCGTGTAGCGTCGGCGTCCCTGCCTCCTACTAGGCAGGGACGCTGTTCCCCTCACCTCTCCGCTCCATGCCCGGCGTCCTCCTCCCGCTCTGCTGGCAGCGCGCCTTAGTGCTTAGGGCGCGCGCGAGCGCGCTCCCCCTCTCTTAAAGGGGCCGCGCGCGCCGTCCTAAGGAGTCCCCGGCCAATGGCCGGAGGACCTCACCATATATAAGGCACCTCCTCCAAAATGGAGGTGCCCGAGCAATGTTGTTGCAAAGCCTTCACTCTGCTTCAGCCCTCAGGTCCCGTTACCAGTTACCTGCCAGTCACCTGCCAGATTCTTGCTTGATACCTGCCTGATATCCGCTTACCTGCTTGCAAGCCTGCGGTCCGACGGTCTGCCTTCCGGCACCTGTCAGTCTGTCTATGGACCAGCCTGCCTGCTCACCTGGGAGCGCTCACCTGCTACCTGCCTGCTAGCCTACCTGGAGGCTCTGCCGTCACTTGCCGTGACCACCTGCCAGTCCAGAGACTCTTGCCCGCTCACCTGGGAGCGCTCACCTGCTACCTGCCTGCTAGCCTACCTGGAGACTCTGCCGTCACTTGCCGTGACCACCTGCCAGTCCAGAGACTTTTGCCCACTCACCTGGGAGCGCTCACCTGCTACCTGCCTGCTAGCCTACCTGGAGGCTCTGCCGTCACTTGCCGTGACCACCTGCCAGTCCAGAGACTCTTGCCCGCTCACCTGGGAGCGCTCACCTGCTACCTGCCTGCTAGCCTACCTGGAGGCTCTGCCGTCACTTGCCGTGACCACCTGCCAGTCCAGAGACTCTTTCCTGCTCACCTGGGAGCGCTCACCTGCCACCTGCCTGCTAGCCTACCTGGAGGCTCTGCTGTCACTTGCCGTGACCACCTGCCAGTCCAGAGACTCTTGCCGGCTCACCTGGGAGCGCTCACCTGCTACCTGCCTGCTAGCCTACCTGGAGGCTCTGCCGTCACTTGCTGTGACTACCTGCCCTTCTACCCAGAGACTGTCCCTGTCACTTGCCGTGACTACCTGCCCGTCTTCCCTGGGAGCCACCTGCTTCCTTACAAGGACCGCCCCCTTGTATAGTTGCTCAGAGGTTCCGCCTACCAGACCCGTTACAGCTTGCTCGGGCCATGGAACCCAGTGGCACCCAAGCTCCCTCGCTCTCGGACCTATGTCATGAACTGTCCCGTCAGAGGTCCCAACAAGAGTCCATCCTGAGTCATCTGCGGAATGTCAACTCTCGCCTGGACACTCTGACTGCTCCACCAGCAACCACCGCTAGTGTCATGACTCGCAGCCTGGCAGCGCCGCTGCCCACCAATACCATGGCATCCTGCCCCGGACCCCGGCTTTCTGCACCTCCTCGCTTCGGAGGCGACCCCGCTCAAGCTCGGGGCTTCATAAACCAGTGCACCCTGCACTTTGAACTCCTGTCCCACCAGTTTATCTCCGACCGGGCCAAAGTAGCCTTCATCATGTCCCATCTCACGGGAGAGGCACTGGCTTGGCTAAATCCTCTATGGGAGAGAGGAGACCCCCTGGTGTCCAACCTGCCAGCCTTTCTCACGGCTTTCTGGAAAGTCTTCGACGAACCCGGACGGAAGACCTCATCCGCATCATCTCTGCTACGCCTCCATCAAGGAAATCTCACCGTGGGCCAATACGCCATATGGTTCCGTACCCTTGCTTCGGAGCTGGCCTGGGATAACGACGCCCTGGTGTCTGTCTTTTGGGAGGGTCTGTCCGGCCGTATTAAAGATGAACTCGCCGGTCGGGACATACCTACCACTCTCGACAACTTAATAACTCTTCCCACCCGGATTGACATCCGGTTCCAGGAACGCGCCAAAGAGGTCACACGTGAGAGGAGGTTTCCACGTCTAGCCCCTACCTTTCAGAAACCTGTCACTTCTCCCGCTACTCCCCAGGAGCACTCACCCGAACCTATGCAGGTCGACCAGACCAAGATGGTCAAAACCCGTCAAGAGTTACGCCGTGCCGAGGGGAGCTGCTTCTACTGTGGCAGTAAGGAGCACCGTATCCGTTCCTGCCCGGAGAGGTCGGGAAACGCCTGTGTCTAGGATCGTTCAGAGAGGTCATCCTAGACAAGAGTAAACCCTCTCCATCTCTGTTGCTGTCGGTCTCTGCGGGGAGAACCGTTATTTTGAACTAGCCCAACTTGACTCTGGAGCTGCCGGAAATCTCATTTCTCAGTCTCTGGTAGAGAAATACCGCATTCCCACCAAACCTCTAGCTGTACCCTTATCTGTCGCTGCCGTGGATGGGGGCCTCTTACCACATCCCATCCAACTCATCACCGAATCCATAACCCTGCAGGTGGGAATGCTGCACTCTGAGAGCATCTTCTTTCACGTTCTGCCTGGACTCTCTCACGCCCTCTTACTAGGCCTACCTTGGCTTCAGAGACATGCACCCGTGCTTGATTGGCAGACCGGAGAAGTCCTTCGCTGGGGACAGGACTGCCATAAGACTTGTTTAGTTCCCGTCCATCCTGTCCGTCCTTCTCCTACTCCAGCCAATCTACCTGGTCTTCCGGCTCCTTATTGGTCGTATGCGGACGTCTTTAATAAAAAGGAGGCAGAGACATTACCCCCTCATAGACCATACGACTGCCCAATCGACCTGATGCCCGGCGCTACTCCTCCCCGTGGGCGCATTTACCCTTTGTCCGCTGCTGAGACCCGATCCATGTCAGAATATATTGAGGAGAATCTGGCCCGGGGATTCATCCGGAAATCTACTTCCCCGGCGGGAGCAGGCTTCTTCTTCGTCAAAAAGAAGGACGGCTCACTCCGTCCCTGTATAGACTATAGAGGCCTTAACCAGATCACGGTGAAGAATAAATACCCCCTTCCGCTCATTCCGGAATTATTTGACCGTCTGAAGGGGGCTAGAATCTTCACCAAGCTGGACCTCCGTGGGGCGTATAACCTGGTCCGTATCCGTCAGGGGGATGAATGGAAGACGGCATTCAACACCCGGGATGGCCACTATGAATACCTGGTAATGCCCTTCGGTCTCTGTAACGCTCCCGCCGTCTTTCAAGAGTTGGTCAATGACATCTTCCGGGACCTTCTCTACTCCTGCGTAGTGGTGTACCTGGACGACATCTTGGTCTTCTCTCCGGATCTCCCCACACACCGGAGGGATGTTTGTCAGGTTCTGCTCAGGCTCAGGCAGAACCACCTCTACGCTAAATATGAGAAGTGCCTCTTTGAGCAGACCTCGCTTCCGTTTTTGGGCTACATAATTTCTCAGACCGGCCTACGAATGGATCCTGAGAAACTGTCTGCCATCGAGAAGTGGCCTCGACCAGAGGGGTTGAAGGCTATTCAGCGGTTCCTGGGCTTCGCCAACTACTACCGCCTCTTCATACCGCACTTCTCTTCCCGGACTGCCCCTATCTCTGCGCTCACCCGCAAGGGCACTAATCCCAGAGAATGGCCGCCCGAAGCAGAGGAAGCCTTTCTTTCCTTAAAACAGGCTTTCTCTTCCGCCCCGGTGCTGCATCGCCCGGACGGCAACAAGCAATTCTTCCTGGAAGTTGACGCCTCCTCCTCTGGAGCCGGAGCGGTACTTACCCAAAAATCATCTTCCGGGAGAATGGTAACTTGCGGCTTCTTCTCCAAACTCTTCTCCTCTTCAGAGCGCAACTATTCTATAGGAGACCGAGAGTTATGGGCCATTAAGCTGGCATTGGAGGAGTGGCGTTACCTGCTCGAGGGGGCTCTTCACCCGGTAATAATTTACACGGACCACAAGAACTTGGCTTACCTCCAGAGTGCCCAGAGACTTAACCCGCGCCAAGCCCGGTGGTCCTTGTTTTTTGCTCGCTTTGATTTTGTTCTTAATTTTCGCCCGGCTGACAAAAACATCAAAGCTGACGCCTTGTCCCGATCCTTCCTGGTGTCTGATCTTGAGGAGGAACCTAAACACATCATCAATCCCGCCAGAGTAATGCAGGTGGCCCCCGTGAGTCTAAATCGTCTCCCTCCCGGTAAGACGTTCGTAACGGTACCTGATCGGGAGAAGATCCTACACTGGGGTCACTCGTCTAAGCTTGCTGGCCACGCCGGTCAGAAAAAGACCCTACCGGTGGCCTACCCTGCACAAGGACGTAATAGACTTTGTTTCTGCTTGTGTGTCCTGCGCCCGCAACAAGGTTCCGAGACACCTGCCAGCCGGTCGCCTCCTTCCTCTTCCAGTACCTGCTGCCCCCTGGCAGCATATAGCTATGGACTTCATAACAGATCTTCCTGTCTCTGCCGGTTGTACGGTCATTTGGGTGGTCGCTGACCGCTTTTCCAAAATGGCTCATTTCATTCCCCTGCCAAGCCTCCCATCTGCACCCGAGCTGGCTAAAGACTTTATCCACCACATCTTCTGTCTCCATGGCCTGCCCCTCCACATCGTGTCGGATCGTGGGGTTCAGTTCACCTCACGCTTCTGGAGAGCCACATGCAAGCTGCTAGACGTCACCCTGGACTTCTCCTCCCCATACCACCCACAGTCCAATGGTCAAGTGGAGCGGATCAATCAGATCCTGACCAGTTACCTCCGGCACTTCGTTAATGCCCACCATTCAGACTGGGTGGATCTCCTGCCATGGGCCGAATTCTCTTACAATAATCACGAGAGCGAATCTTCCTCCAAATCCCCGTTTTTTGTAGTCTTCGGTCAGCATCCTCGGATCCCATTTCCCGTCTCCACCTCGGTGGACAATCCGGCTGCGGAATCTCTCGTTAGCAAATTTTCCTCCATTTGGGAGAGTACCCGATCCGCACTCCTTCAGTCGTCCGAGCGGATGAAAAAACACGCTGACAAAAAACGCCTGGATCCTCCACAATTCCGTCCTGGAGACAAAGTCTGGCTCTCGTCCAAGTATGTCCAGCTCAAGATTCCTTCCTACAAGTTAGGGCCTCGGTTCATCGGCCCACTGGAAGTTATCAAACAAATCAACCCAGTGGCCTATAAATTGAAACTCCCGGCCAACTTGCGGATCCCTAACTCCTTCCATGTATCTCTCCTCAAACCCGTGGTACTTAACTCTTTTTCCAAGTCTACAGGTACGCCTCCTGCTCCGGTTTCCGCTGAAAACGAGTTTGAGGTAGAGAACATTCTGGCCACCAAAAGGGTAAGAGGAAAAAACTTTTTTCTGGTAGATTGGAAGGGGTTTGGTCCTGAGGAGAGAACTTGGGAGCCCCGGGAGAACATCCATGCCCCTCTCATCCTTGATAAATTTCTGTCTGGCCTAAAAAAGGGGGGGCCTAAAGGGGGGGGTACTGTAGCGTCGGCGTCCCTGCCTCCTGCTAGGCAGGGACGCTGTTCCCCTCACCTCTCCGCTCCGTGCCCGGCGTCCTCCTCCCGCTCTGCTGGCAGCGCGCGCTGCTTCCTGGCCACTGTGCTTAGGGCGCGCGCGCGCTCCCCCTCTCTTAAAGGGGCCCCGCGCGCCGTCCTAAGGAGTCCCCGGCCAATGGCCGGAGGACCTCACCATATATAAGGCACCTCCTCCAAAATGGAGGTGCCCGAGCAATGTTGTTGCAAAGCCTTCACTCTGCTTCAGCCCTCAGGTCCCGTTACCAGTTACCTGCCAGTCACCTGCCAGATTCTTGCTTGATACCTGCCTGATATCCGCTTACCTGCTTGCAAGCCTGCGGTCCGACGGTCTGCCTTCAGACACCTGTCAGTCTGTCTATGGACCAGCCTGCCCGCTCACCTGGGAGCGCTCACCTGCTACCTGCCTGCTAGACTACCTGGAGACTCTGCCGTCACTTGCCGTGACCACCTGCCAGTCCAGAGACTCTTGCCCGCTCACCTGGGAGCACTCACCTGCTACCTGCCTGCTAGCCTACCTGGAGGCTCTGCCGTCACTTGCCGTGACCACCTGCCAGTCCAGAGACTCTTGCCCGCTCACCTGGGAGCTCTCACCTGCTACCTGCCTGCTAGCCTACCTGGAGGCTCTGCCGTCACTTGCCGTGACCACCTGCCAGTCCAGAGACTCTTGCCCGCTCACCTGGGAGCGCTCACCTGCTACCTGCCTGCTAGCCTACCTGGAGGCTCTGCCGTCACTTGCCGTGACCACCTGCCAGTCCAGAGACTCTTGCCCGCTCACCTGGGAGCGCTCACCTGCTACCTGCCTGCTAGCCTACCTGGAGGCTCTGCCGTCACTTGCTGTGACAACCTGCCCTTCTACCCAGAGACTGTCCCTGTCACTTGCCGTGACTACCTGCCCTTCTACCCAGAGACTGTCCTTGTCACTTGCCGTGACTACCTGCCCGTCTTCCCTGGGAGCCACCCGCTTCCTTACAAGGACCACCCCCTTGTATAGTTGCTCAGAGGTTCCGCCTACCAGACCCGTTACAGCTCGCAAGTCCATAATAGCATCATTCAAAATAAATGGGAGGATACCCATCCCCCTGGAAGAGGCATCGTGTGAAACGCGCGTTGGGGCCATTATTTTCAAACTCAGGTCGTACCTGCTGCTCCCTATTTCACTATAAGCACTTTATATTCTTTGCGACTATATTGGATGTGTAATCCTGTGCACTATACCTTGTCTAATGTCATTGATTTAAATGCATTTGCACATAGCACTTTATATATTTATTTAGTATCTTGCACTTTGATGTACCTATCCCCCATTTATTTTGAATGATGCTATTGTGGACCTGCGAGCTTTATATGTATAGACGCTAATACCATTTGGAGTTACTTAGGATACTGGTCTATGCATATGCTGCTAACATATGGAGCTTACTCTTGATTTTCACTATGAATTATAATACTTGTGAACATGGGCTCCCTCCAGTGGTACAGTTTGATATGACCAGTTTTTTTGGGAAAAAAATTCTGCTAGTTATTTTCCTTTTTTAAAAATGTTTTTTTATTTTTGTTAATAAAGATTATTTTTATGCTACTGGTTGTTTGCTTCCATTAAATTTGTAGGTTGTTGTTGATTTTTAGAGCAACTGCAATTCTTCACTTTGCTTGTGGTGGCGCTGCAGGAAAAGTGAACACTTGCCGTGGGGTTCACTTGTGGATTACTGATTTTTGAGACGACTTTTACAATACAAGGAGATTTTAAACCAAACAATCCCTCTCTGGTCATTTCTAAGCGTGGTTTCCATCAAAAGGCGGGCAATAAACGCTTTTTGTCATCATGATAAATGGCTAAAAAATGTCAAAGTCCTCTTGATAACGGGCAACTTTGCTATATACCCTTGGATTTTTAATTCTATAGTTAATGGCTCATTGTCTGAATTTATGATTTTATTTTTATCTTTTTATACTTATGGTTTTATTTGTTTTTTTCCCTCTCTAGGCCTGGCTTGACAGTCACGAACGAAGCTTTGGTCATTTTATCGGTGGCAAATGGATAAAACCGAATGGAAGGCAGACGTACGCTACTAAGAATCCAGCAACGGGTGAGTGGTCACTTTCAGAATAATATAATGAAATCTACACGTAACCTGATCGTCCTGAACTGCAAAGTGTAAATGAGGCTTAAGTTTATGATAATGGCAATACCGCCTTTGACCACTAGATGCTGCCATTATACATCTATAATCTTCAGCACATGTAATCTTTCAGTGGACATTGGATTTATCAGGTCCTGGGAAAGCTGGGTGACAGCTGATATGGTCACCTCAATGGCTTCTCTTCCAAATAGATTTAACCTAGAAACGGCCCATATTGTCATGGCACTTCCAAATAATTGCAAAAACCTATAAAGGAATGGAAACAAATGCCACCCAAAATCAACATACACAGTATTTTATTAATCAAAACCAAGATGTATAAAACATACTTAAAACAAGGGGAAACCAAGCAGGATTAATCACATCCACTGGCAGTACCAAACTGATCCACATGGAGGAGCCAAAGCACTATTTGTGTATAGTTATAGCAGCACAGATTAATTCATTTTCTATTAACAACTCCTATTAAAGTTTGCATGTATAAGCTGCCCTAAGACGTATTTCACGGAGAACAAGTCCAGTAAGAGTGGGGAAAAATTCCTGCAAAGAAATGGTATGCAACCAATGATTCAATAATGAGCATAAATTACAATAATTACATTTTTAGAACTACAAGTAGAAGGATAGAAAAGTGCTTAACATCGTGTGATAATTACACAGTGGAGTACCCAGACTGCACATATATTGAGGACATAGCAATGTACTTAAGCGGAAAACAATCCTGCTAGACACAAATAAGGTCTGAGCAATATATACTGTAAATTCATAAGAATAGGTCGCGAGACCAATAGCTTTAAGAAAAACGTGCTGAATATAGTGCAGAAAGGTACTGGGCAGGGTAGAAATTAAAACAGATTAATACATAGCTGTATAGTGCAGAGAGTAAGAGATACTACCTGAAGATGTGGTATAGGCCCTGACGCGCGTTTTGCAATTTAGCTTATTCCAGGGGGTTAAATATAGTGGCAGGGGGAGATGTGGTCTTTGTATAGTTGTGCAAGTTCAGTCGTGGCAGCGGTTTGAATGCGGGCGGCATTCCCGCCGGCAAACCAGAAGTAGCGTCACGGCCGGTCAGCGTCACACTCACACATAGGTAACACAGGATCCACCATTCACAGTAGAGGATGTCACAGCTCACCTCCTCATGTACAATGACTGATAACACCTCTATATACAGTAGATAACACAGGATCCACCATTCACAATAGGTGATGTCACAGCTCACCTCCTCCTCCTGTACAATGACTGATAACACCTCTATATACAGTAGATAACACAGGATCCACCATTCACAATAGGTGATGTCACAGCTCACCTCCTCCTCCTGTACAATGGTTGCCAGAGTGAAAATTTGCAAGACTTTAATATAGATAATAATATGTAAAAAAAAAAAAACATAAAAACCTGGCACTTAATTAACAGGTCCCATTCCCATGAAGTCGTCTTTTCTCCATTGATTCTTGACCCTGGTAAGTCACGACGTCCATCCCGGGGCCGTGTGTCCAGTAATCAGCGACATTGTGAGTGGGGAGGGATTAGGGACGCTGCGGGTTTATTCCAAGGTTAATCTGTGAGCAGCTGTACTGGAGAAGATGTAGGACACTGTAGGACACTGCATCGAGGAGGGGAAATCCTGGCCTGGCACAGCGCCCCCTATACAACATACTGGGAATTGTGCTCAGTGGGACATGTATTTCCGGTCCACGTACAGAACGTGATCATGTGATATTATTGGTGTATTGCATGGCCAATCTACAACACATGCAGAGTACATTGATGTTCTCCTTCAGCCCCATGTTAAAAGGTTGAGGAGTTACCTTCGTGACTCCAGCCACCTCATCAACCTTACTAAGGACATCCAATGGGAAGAATCATTTGTATTTTTAAGCCTTGATGTTACATCCATTTACACCAATATTGATTGGGAAATTGGTTTATTATGTGTTGAACATATGATCTCCAAAGACACCGGCCTGTCGTCCTTCCACAAATCATTTATTCTATCTGTGTTATCTTTCATCCTTAATAACAATTATTTCACTTTCCTCCAACACACTTACCATCAGATCAAAGGGACCGCGATGGGGTCAAAGGTCGCACCTACGTTCCCTAATATTTTCATGGGCATATTTGAACTGGTGTTCATCTATGGGGGTCCATTTTGGGAAGGCATTATATTTTACAAAAGATACATTGACGACTTAATTTTCATTCTTAATAAGGACATCGCAGAACCCTCAGCCCTTGCCAGTTTTCTAAATAACAACTGCTGGGGTATTTCCTTCAATTCCGATACAAATAACACCAGTATTCATTTTCTGGATCTGACCTTATTTATAGAGAACGATAGGATTTGCTCCAAGACTTATTTTAAACAAGTGGATGCGAATAGTTCCATCCACTACAGCAGTGGCCACTACCAGAAATGGCTGCATAATATTCCTTTTAATCAATTTCAGAGGATCAGAAGGAATTGCACTTCTGAAAATGATTTTTCAGAGCAATCAGGTATGCTGAAACAGAAAGTTCTACAACAGGGCTATCCCAAAAATGTTGTTGGCGAATCATGTGAAAGGGTAAGGGATACCTGTAGCCAGAATTCACTTCTATTAAAATCTAATTCAGATAAAATGTCCTATGAGCGCTGTGTAAAATTCATCACTACATAGAATTTTCAGCATAAATCATTTAGAGATATTCTGCAGAAGAATTGGCATATTCTGTTAAATGATCCGATACTCAAGAAGATTATCCCAGAAAAACCCTCCATTGTGTATAGGAGAGCCCCCACTCTAAGGAACATTTGAGCCCCCCGTAGGATACACACCCTTTCTACTCTAGATTGTAGCAAGATCAATAATAAGAATAAAACCATCACCAGATGTGGCAAAAAGAACGGCATGTGCTGCATGAATATCACTCATGGAGCCGACACTTCTGCATCCACATCAAGCAATGAACGCTCCACAATAAATAGTAATATGTCCTGTGACACTGATTCTGTCATATATCTGATTGAATGCACATGTCCCAAGCAATATGGCGGCAGAACTATGCAACCCTTTCATAAAAGACGAAATTCTCATAGGCATAATGTCGCTACAGGTTTTTTTAAAACATGGTTTATCACGACATATGGCAATCCATCACAATAAAGACTTTGGGTGTCTTAAAATCCTGCCCATAGAGCATATTCCATGCACCACTCCCAATAGAATTCAGGGTCTCAATAGAAAGAGATATACTGGATAGATCAACTAAATACTTGGAAACCTTGGGGTCTCAATGAAACATCAGAGGCTTTTATTTGAAAGCACTGACAAATATAATTGTCCTCTACATGGTCAGGAACATGTGTCTTGGCTTGTTCTTGATCCACTGTCCCGATCCAGGGTTTCACGGAGTTCAGTTTCCTTTCTTCTTATGATCATTGCGTTCTGTTCCCAGTAGTCTGCACCATTCCCTAGGACACTTTCAGTGCTCATCATACCACCTAGTGGACATTAATGCGCACGACTATTCTCTAGTACTACACCGATAATACGGACACACTCCTAAAGAAATTATTCATGTTGCCGATACGATCACATATTCTATTATAAGAAGAATTAAAATTATTTTGTTTAGTAAGTAGGTATAAGTTAGATATATCGTCTAATATCCGTTTATTACCTCCTATCAGAACAAGATCAATCACAATATCCATGAGCACCCGTGGCTTAGAGGGTTGTACCATGATTAAGATCTAAACATGATCCATTTGATTGCAGTACACCAGGTTCAATTCCTGCTTCAGGAATTATACATATATATTTATTTATTATATTTTTTTTACATTGAACTATATCGGTTTTTAATTAATTTTTAATCATGCTAGCAATATTTTATTCCCGATGCATATATACATTGATGGATACGCAAATTTCTGCCTTTTTATTGATTGTATTTTTCTGCCTTAACGGCCACATTGTTTTGGCGGCAGTTTTTTTTCCCATTTTTTGTATATATATGTCCACTCCTTGCTATACCGGACACAAGCTATTCACTGATGAAGTGGACAGGACGTCCAGGAAACGCCTCTTATTTTAGCTTCTAAATAAATGGCTTCTTAACCAACCACTGGGTATTGCATCACTTCGAGTGACCCGGAGGAGCGCGGAATCATGGGCACTTTCTTGCATCCACAACTTCTGGTACATTCCCTTTTCGGCATATGATTTTCTATATGTTCTCAGCCTGATATCCCTCCTAACTGATGTCTACTGCTTCCACAGCACGAAGACTTGCTGAGCCTTAGAAAGAAATGATTGCGCTCTTGGACCCAACCCCTGCAGTACTTGTCCATGGGGGCGCCAAATAACATGGTGAAAAAAGTGACAGAAGCTGAGGAACACACCAGGATTCTTCAAGGAGGAATAGACAGGATCTCTGGAGAGTAAGCAGCATTATTATCACACACATCCTCTCTTCCTTCACGTAGGTCATGAATTTAGGCTATATGGTACGAGTATAAACCAAAGCGGAACTGACTGAGTAAACCGTAGAGTTGCTGAGAAGTGGCAATAAGTGCAACAATAAATTCTCTTTAAATGGAATCTGTCAACAGGTTTTTATGTAATCCGAGAGCAGCATGACGTAGGGGCAGACATTCTGATTCCAGCGATATGTCACTTGTTGGTCTGCATGCTGTCATTTTGATACTATCACTGTTGCTTGTATTAGAGCAGGTTGACAAGAAAGCACAAGGCCCCTAGTCCTGTAGTGATAATCTCCTGCTGATAAAACACTTATTGTATCGAAACAGCTAAACACAGACTATTAAGTGACACATCGCTGGAATCAGGGTCTCAGCACCTACATCATATTGCTGACAGATTCCCTTTTTAGAAAGAATGTCCATCCACAATATTTTTCCTTTTAGGAAGATATTGAGTTTGCTTGTGACTGGTGGTAATGCTGTAATAGGCACAACGTTTGGATAATTGTAGTATTAGATTGTACGTTTACTCCAACCAAATTCTACACCCGCATTCACCCATTGTTTATTGCTGATGCTGACTGATCTAGAACACGTTTACCCCCAGTGGTTTGGACCAATCGATGTAACGGCGCCACAGGGCGATTCCTACATGTTCCCCGTCTACCACTTGCTTCACTGTTTCCGCAGAGATTCCCACAAGATTGACAGCTACTTGAAGATCCTGCGATGTCGCCTGATACACGCCAACTGCTAGGGACGGGAGCATTGTACATTATATGCCAGCATTTATCTCTGGTGCCTCAAAGTGGACATTTTAGATTGGTAGACAAATAAAAAAACAACTAATTGAGAGTTTGTGTTCCAACCTGTTTTTTTAGAAAATGAGAGCAACATTATTAATATTTCTCACATATTGTCATTTCATATACAGTATATAGGTAGCAGGTAAGGAATAGAGGATCACGGCAACTGCCAGGAGGACAACTCCGTATATAATATTATGGCATATTGCCAGGATATAATATTGTGATTGGCGATGGTCTGACCACCGATCCTTAGAATGAAGGAATGGGGAACCTATCAGCTTTTTTTTTTCCTGCACAGCTGTGCTTCCAACCACCCACCCACAGTGCAAAAAAAACAAACCCTAAAAAAACACAATGGGTTCAACCGTACTCAAATTGTTAACTGGGAGCAACGATGAGTGTGAAGGATATAATATTTTGATTGGAGATGATCCACCCTCTGGTTCCACCACCGATCCTTAGAATGAAGGAATGGGGAACCTATTGGCTTTTTTTCCTGCACAGTTGTGCTCCCACCCATTGCGCAAAAATACCCTACAAAAAAAATACCCTAAAAAAATGCACGTACTCAAATTGTTAATTGGGAGCAATGATGAGTGTGAGGGGATATAATATCTTGATTAGCGATGGTCCGACATCTGGTTCCGTTACCGATCCCAAGAATGAAGGAATTGAGAACCTATAAGCTTTCTTTTTCCTGCACAGCTGTGCTCTCAACCACCCACCCATAGTGCAAAAAAACCCAATAGATCCAACTGTATTCAAATTGTTAAATTGGGAGCGTGAAAAAAATAATGCATCCACTTCTTTCTAAATTAGGCTGTCAGACCCCCAAGAATGACATCCTAGTAATATGCCATGACTTATACCTCTTTAAATGTATGCAAAGAATAAACCTAGATATCCAGGTATACGTTCTATTGATTGATTTCTATAAGGGCCTATTTACACATGGAAATGTGTATCTGCTACGTACATGAATGATCGGCTGCAGCCCTTCCACTTGGCCAGTCAATGGATCCGCAAACCACAACAAGTAATTCAAGGAAATGGAAAAGTAAAAAAAATTCTAGTAACATTGCATAGCGTACCGGCGATTGCGCTATTTAACTTGCCATCAGTGATTGACGGCATATAAATGGTTAAACAGCAGTGATTCACGCTCCGCTCTGGCCGCTGCTGTTACAGCAAGATGTTGGCTGTGTAGGATGGGGGCGCTGCTCCTGAGCCCACCCGAAACAGCAATCCAATGGACGGTTTCACACACCACATTATCCAGTGGTGTTTAATTTGCTTTTCTATTTAGGAAACAAAACCGTTTTAATAAAGTTTTCCTTCTCTGGTATCTAGGAGCCATTTCAGCTATTTGTAAAGGGAATCTGTCAGCAGGTTTTTCTTGGCTATTCTGAGAGCAGCATGATGGGGTGAGCGCCACACTAGGAGTAGGACAATATATACCAGGTATGAATGAATCCAATACAACATTATTGTTACTTGGGAATTAACCTACTTGGATATAATACATCCCTTGATATATGTATATACCAAAAGGTCATTATCTTGGGAATGCCTATATTGGCTTTTATTATTTAGGATTATATCCTTTTACTATGTGACCTAGGATATACTATCAGTATGCATTAGCACAATTGGAGCTACTACTATCCAGCCCTGATGTCTCTGCAATTCAAATATTTACATTATACCTCCTCACTATTATATGGTATTACTATATATATATATATATATATATATATATGTGTGTGTGCTCTTTTCTTTTGCCGCCATGTACCCAAATTGTTATAATAAAGGTCTTTAACACATTGACCCCTTGTCGGATGTACTATATATTGGTTGTTGTTGAGAGCAGCATGATGTACAGACAAAGACCCTGATTCTAGGGACGTCTCACTTACAGGGCTGCTTGTTGTAGTTTTGATAAAAATCACACTTTTATCAGCAGAAGATTATCACTAGAGGACTAGTAAACCTGCTGCCAGGTAGTCCAACCACGCCCCCCACCACTGATTGGCAGTTTATATACAGTGTACACAGAAAGCTGCCAATCAGTGGTGTGGGTGGGGTTATTATACAGAGCTCAGCATTCAGAGATCTGCATGAGAAAAAAAAATGTAATTTTATTAAAATAACACCAAGCAGTCCAGTAAGTGATACATCGTTGGAATCAGGGCCTCGGATTATGCTGCTCTCAAATGGGGTAGCAAAAACCTGCTGACATATTCCATTTAAAGGGGCAGCTGCTACTAAATCCAGACATGGTGCAAAATTTAAATTCTGCTGCAGATTTACTGCTGTAGATTTTTAATTCCTAAAAATCCCTGTAGATTCAGAGGATCTCAACCTTTTCAATGCAAATTATTTTCAAGACTTATTCACAGATATTATGAAATATTACAGTAGAAATAAAAAAAAAAAAAAGAGCACAATACCTAAACTCCCTCCTTGGGAAAAATATACAGCAAGTATAAGAAAGACAAAAATTTATTCTGGAGTCATATTGAAGTCTAAATAGAATTGTAACCATACAATGTAAACAGCAGCAAATGTAAGTAGGATCCACTGGATCTATATAAGAGGAACGTTTTCCAAAGCTGATCTTCTGAGCCCACCGCTATGCTGGCTGGACCGGCATTGTGATAGTCAGCACGTTTTACTGCAGCTCATAGAACCAATGATAAGACGCAGAGCAGTGCGAGGCTTGTGACTCGCTATACACAAAATATACGACATGTTTGATGAATGGCATAAAGGAAAGCCGATGCATTCAGATGTCTCTGGGCAACTATATGTTGTGATAGGATGCTGCCCCTCACCCTGACAGGAACTTATCTATCTGCTCACTCATCATGACAGGTTTACAGCATGTTGACTCATGGGCGTGATCAGTCAGTCAATCGATGACATAGATGCAAATTCTTGATTCCGACAGGTAGGTCAGAGATGTCCGTCTCAAACAGTTTACCTTCACCCATCTAGGATGGATGGCTGCTAACATAGTTGGCCATTATGTCCATACGCAATTATTATCCCCTAATTGCGATGTACAGTACCAATTTATAGTGTGGTACCGTGTTAGCCAGAAAATTTGATGTAAATACTTTTATGCCCAAAAATGGCAAAAGTATTCTCGGAGTGATACCTTTATTGGCTAACCAGAAAAAAATATATGTATACAAGCTTTCAGAGCACAGAGGCGCCTTCTTCAGGCAATATTACAAATGAATTCATAACATTTGTAATCCTGCCTGAAGAAGGAGCATGTGTGCTCTGTAAGTTTACATATATATATATGTAAACTTACAGAGCACACATGCTCCTTCTTCAGGCAGGATTACAAATGTTATGAATTCATTTGTAATATTGCCTGAAGAAGGCGCCTCTGTGCTCTGAAAGCTTGTATACATATATTTTTTTCTGGTTAGCCAATAAAGGTATCACTCCGAGAATACTTTTGCTATTTTTAGGCATAAAAGTATTCACATAGAATTATCCCCTAATTAAAACAATTTATTTTTGCTAAATAAATGTATACATTTTTTTAAATTTTATTTTATACATTTTCTCAGAGAACCTCTTTAAGAAGGAGATTTCAGAATGGGCTATAAGACATGTCCAACTTTGCTTTATTGACTCACCTTACTGTCCTTGTTGAACTGAGCTCCACTTTGTTCTTGGATGATATTGTAAGGAATGAAGACGTCTAGATGATACAAATCGGGACGTCCGACTAAGACTATTCTGTCTTCACCCAAGTCCAACACGAGATCTAGCAGAAGACTGTAAAGAGAAGACCAGCGTGGTAACAACGCTTATGTCGCTGAATGCTTCTGTACGGGAAAGAAAGTTGTAACCAACAAGTGCACAAAAATCTAAACTTTTATCTTGATACGTGGCCAACTAGAAGTTACTGTGTAGCTCCAGACGTCTCATACATTAAATCTGACACGTGGAGGAACTGCTCACAGAAAAGGCTTCAAATATTTTTTAGGATTCACACTGGATTAAAAGGGGTTGTCCACCACTTTAATACTAATGGAATATCCTTAGGTAAGGTCATCAATATTAAAGTGCCAGACAACCCCTTTAAGTGAGGCATAATGAATGGTACCAGAATTTCAGATAATGTAGCCTTCATTAGGCAGAAGGCCCAGTCGGTTATATGAAGAAATCTGGGGTCCCCAAAAGCAAACCCAGTAATCACCAGATTCCCGTGTGGTGACTACTTAATCTGCTTTTTGGGAAGACCAGAACTGACCCCTATATTTAACCAAGTGGGTCCCCTTAAGCTACATTATCCTGTCTGATGAAGGATACAGCTGAAACATTCTTAATCTTCATTATGCCTCATTTAAAGCAATGTGAATCATGGACATGAGAAAAATCAAATTAAAAAATAAATACATTTAAAGCATTTTCTGTGCGATTCCTCCAAATGTCGCATTAATATAGAAAAAATAAAGAGCAGCGTGTTCTACACTATCGCAACAAGCCTCTTTCATCATTTATATCATCATTATAACATCATTTATATGCACCAGCACCATGGAATCAATGGTACTATATAATTAAATAATATATATGTAGCACCCCGAGGACTCGGCTGCTACAGGGGTATTGCACCTCAACCCAGAGGTGTGGTATTCCACTCCCGGGTAAGGATGGAGTGTGGGACTGAGCTTAGTAGGCTGCATGCACTACATACATCCCATTTCCGGGGGACAGAACTACGGTACTCCCACCAGATATATGTGCAGGTACGACAGCGTCTGTCCCTGGCTGGAGTGGGAGGGGGGGGGGTGGAACATCCCAGTAGTGTAGGGGCAGATAGGGGGAGTAGTCTGGGTAAGGCTAGGAGCTCATTGGGTGCTGGTCACCTGAGCTCACACATAGAGGGAGTATATATGGTGGGCACCATCTTAGATCAGGGTCTTTTGTAGAGCCAGAGGAGCAGAGCAGAGGAGCTCAGCCAAGAGGGCTGACAGGGAGCTGTGGATCCGGCTGGGCCCAGCTCCAGAGCAAAGCCTGCAGAGAGAGAGAGGAGTGAGAAGGACCCAGAGAAGGAAACAAGAAGGAACCCCAAGATCCCAGAATAAAGACAGAAGGGTGAAGAGTTGGCGAACAAGGGTACCGGAACCCAAGCTGGCAGAGGCCAAAGCACACCTTAGCCAGGAACCGGAGGTCGTGGTCAAGATTTTCCACGACCCTCACCAAATCCACCAGAATGGCACACCGAGCATAGGGTCAGGGAAGCCAGAGAAGGTTCAACCACCAAGAGACCCGAGGGAGCCGGACACAGGTGGATCCCTGGTGGGAACGGCCAGAGAGAGAGGGTCAGAAGGGAGCTCAGGACCACGCTCCGGAGATGCCTAGGGGTTGGCCGAGTCCAGGACCTGGTGGACGCAGCACGGCTCGGGTGGTCACTCATGGCCAGAGTGACCAAAAGAACATCAGTAAGTAAAAACCCTGAACTGCACCTCCCGACTCTGAGTCTCCTTTCTACACCACAACAACCCCCATCATCCACACCTGCTGTCCTGAGGCCATACCCCTCCCGTTGGGGGTTATACCATCACTGCTGCACATATACCACCGGCCTCAGCGGACTGCTCTGCAGCGGCGGCTTCAAAGCCGCACTCAACGGGTGGCGTAGTCGACAATCAAAGTAACATCTACTGCTTTAGACTGCCACTTAGTTTGACACCCTGGGCACGGACCGGGTCACCGCCACGGACTACTACCCCCATCCAGATCCGGCTCCGGGTATCCCAAGAAAACATGGCCCAGGGGGCGCGTCATATACATCTTCCCACCAGCTTGTTTTCCCTCTATCTCCTCTCTGGATCTATGAAGCCAGAACTGTCAAAGAAGAGGTGATGGTGGAGATGGAGGGGAAACAAGCAGGGGGGGGGGGGAAGGCTTATATAAATGACTGGTCCTGCCGTGAACCACCGGGCGTCTGTGCTTGGTTTGAACAGTCGTTCTCTGCTGACAGAGTCATTTACAGAGATCTTCTTTCCCATTCCAACAGCTTGCAAACAACCCACCATGGTATGAAAAAAAAATTATATCATCATCATCCAACAAATGTGTCACAGCTGTCAGCAATTGGCTACTGTGGACACATCAAAGCTGTGATGATAAAAGTTGGCAGAGGAGGACTGGTAGCACGAGGTTGGCACAGACTTTTAATAAGGGAAGACTATTGGAAATCACATGAAATGCAAAAAGATCACAATCCTAAACCACATCTGAGGGTCTCACCACTTTAGGTAAAGAGATTTCAGCCACCAGAAAACTTGGGTGTCCTACAGGAGGTTCCGCCACAATCATGTAATCTGGTTTCACGGGTGAACTGATAAAAAAAGGAAGGAAGCAGTATATTAAAGGGTACACCATCAATTTATGATCTGTTGGGGTCAATCTCTAATATAATAAAGTGGCACTGATGCTTGTAATGAGGAACAGCCCCTTTCACAGTCATTCCCTGCACATTGGCATCATGGCCTCCACTGTGCAGCGGAACGACAGCATAGATCCAGAAAAGTGAATGGGCTTAGCTGCAGTTCTCCTGCACAGCGAATATCCGGGTAGCTGCCCCACACCAGCATATCCTTTAAAAAGGGCAGCGGGGTTACTTCCAGGCTGCAGCCCCCTTATTCTTGGAGTCCAAGAAGTTGGATATCCTATATCTTTTGTAAGATGGGATTCTAAAAAAAGTAAATACATGCATTAAACCTCAAAGTAACCCAAACCTTTCAACTTCTGAGATGAGGGACTTGCTGGGAGGGTCTGTAGGAAAAAAATAAAGAACATAAATGCATAATAGTTAAAACAAACAAAAAAAAAAACAATGTCCACATTATTCTTGCACCATAACAAGCAATTCTGCAACTTCCCCCATCTGTTGGGTATAACCTATCACCAGGAGGAGTGGCGCTTGTCATACATTGTGTCCCTAGGGGAAATGTGGTATTATAAGACATCCAATCAATTGAATGGCCGACCATGTACTGCATGGATGAGCGAGGAACATCAGAGAAGAAGCCGCCGATGCTCAACAGCAGCCTACTCTGTCGTCTTTTACAGACTGTATGCCTTAGACTTGTACCTTAGAGTTGGGACTTACCCCATTGTGTCCATTTCCTGAATCATCGGTTTTGATTTGGTTCTGATACTATGTTCAAAAATGGATCCCAGGAACTTCCGATTTTTCAGCATTTTCCACTCTGAAGGGAGACCATAGATGATTAACAGGGTCGGACTGGAACTGAAACTCAGCCCTGGCATGTGAGAGCACGCAGGCCCGCCCGACGCGCGTTGAGTGTGAAATATTTTCGTGAATGATTTGGGTATATGTCACAATAAAAATTGCTGCAAACTGCACTTTATCATCGATAGACAAAAACTGACATAATGTAAAATATAAACTTCCCTCCAGGAAAATGTTAATTTCTTTCAACTGGAGGGACGGATATATTTGTAATATAGAGCTCCAAGTTCCCAAAAATGCTATGTTTGATAGTACCAGGAAAAGCAGGAAAAGTGAATCCTTCCAGATTTGAAGCAGTTTCATGTCTATTCTTTCAGTATTTTTGCAGGGTTTCTAAAGAACGGGAAAAAAAATCTCAAAAAACGCAATATCAAAGGAATTTTCCTGCCCAGCGACATGTTTTTTGTGCAGAAATGTTCTTCACTTTCTTTTTTGTTTATATTTTGTGTTCTACACGAGTGGCCAAAATTGAGGCAACACCTTCAGTTTTTCACCAATATTTAATGGACGTTTTCACTGACCTACTTGTACACACGCCCTCTTCTGTGATATGTATTCTATGTTCGTTTATAGTGACCTGGGTGTGATTTAAGACAGATATTGTGCGATTAAAATACGGTTTTTATATTTTAAAGCCAGTTTGTCATCAAAAGGTAAGCAATTACATGTTTCTGTTCTCAAAGTGTGTAAGCGGTTTCAAGAGACTGGTTCGATAAAGAATAAACCAGGTAGAGAAAAGAAGAAGGCTACAACTCCTCAGACTGATAGAAGAATTGTTAGAATCGCCCTAAATAACAGGAAATAAACTGCTGTTAACATCAATAAGGAGCTTGTCAGCACCGGAGTGACAGTGTCCGATCGGACGGTTCGACGACGACTGGTAAACGCGGAGTTAAGAGCCAGAATACCAGGTAAAAAGCAATTTTTGATTGCCTCACGGTGTGAGAAACGTCTGCAGTGGGCCAAAGAACATTGTAAATGGACCATTGAACAATGGAGAAATGTTATATGGAGCGATGAGACACGACTATCCATCTTTGGCAGCGACGGTGTCTGCTACGTTCGACAACAACCTGGAGAGGACTGTTTGCCAGAGGGTACAGTACCCACCATGAAGCATCCTCTGAGTGTTATGGTAGGGGGCTGCATGTCCAGAGATGCAGGTGGTAGGCTGCAGGTAATTGAAGGAACAGTTAATGCTGAAAAGGACATCAAGGAAGTCCTTCAGCCTAAACTCATTCCTTCGGCACATGATGTATTTAGTGAAGGGACACCGTTTATTTTTCAGCAAGATGGAGCCACATGCCATACAGCTAAAAAAGGTCTCTCTTGGTTCAAGGACAAAAACGTCCAGCTATTGAATTGGCCAGGAAACAGCCCAGATCTCAATCCTATTGAGAATCTCTGGGCTCGCCTCAAAAGAGAGGTGTCAAAACAGCGGGCTTCACACAAGCAGGAACTCATTGCAGCCATCATCAAATCATGGCTTCATATCATCACACCATCTGATTTACACAAACTGGTAGATAGCATGCCAAGTAGATGCCAGGCAGTCATCAAGGCCAAGGGCTGTCCAACTGAGTAATAACATTTAGTGTTAGATATGAAAATAGGACAAATAAATGGCTTTTCTCCCACAGTCATCTGAGTGACAATAGTGTCCAATTTGTTGACAAATGAACAAATTATTTGTATTGGCAAAATGCTAAAAATTTATAAACCTTGGGGGTGTTGCCTCAATTTTGGCCACTAGTGTATAGCGTTCCTCAGTATATTTATATGTTGCGCCCCATCACCTTTTTCATCTCTCCTTACAAGTATGCCTTGTATCTTAGCTAAAACATGGTAGTAAGTAGCATATTAGACCCTTTTATAATGGGTAGTGTAGAATCGCTGCATATTTCAGGGTTATGCGCTCCTGAGGACTCATTAGTGCTGCCCTCCTCAGGCGAAACCTGGTTGTGGCCTCGTATAATATGGGGCTAGCCGGTCTCACCTACCAGTTTGGGTCACAAACCCTTTTTCGTTTGCTTTGATGTTTTACTCATTGTTTATTAAGTTTACACCCCAAATCTCTCCTAATCCTGGAGATCAAACCTATGAAATCAATTTATGAATGATCATAACACCTCTATGAAGGGTAATCATCTCCTTCATAAATATACATTTATATGTATAAATACATATGTGGTCAATGCATAGTACTGGCATATGACTTCTCACTTTCCAGGACCTTACAAAGCACCAGGAACATTGATAACAAGTGGAGGTGAGGAGATTCTGGCAACTTAATAGGAAAGGATTCTTTACAGATAGAGCAGTCAGACTGTGGAATGCCAATCACAAGATATAGTAATGGCAGATAGTATAACAGCATTTATAGAAGGGCCGAACACATTTTTAAAAAAACATGACATTGTGGGTTATAAATAATCTAAAAAAAAATTTATAACTTTGGAGATAGACCTAAGACATTAAAGTTCAAACTTTTTCAACCTATGTAACTATGCAAGTATGCAGAATGCACATTAGGAAAATGCTTGAAATGCAATTCCCTATAATATTATTTTACAAGTAATTTCCTCGCAATTTTCTGCTTTGTAAAATGCTAGTTATAAGCCCAATCTATGGATCTAAAAAGTGCAAAACACTCCTGAAACACTTGTAGGTATGTTCTATAATCTGTATTTCTTATGGTGCCTAAGGGAAGCCATAATGATAAGACTCTTGCTTGGTAACAAGTGCAGTTATTTGCCTCCATAATGAAAGTGAATTACCAGTGATGAAAGGGTTAATACTTGGACCCTGCATCAGTAATGGCCCTTGTAGTAACCATGACAACTATTGTGAGGGCATAAACAAGTGTCATAAAGAAGATTCCATAAAAGAATGCCGCGCTGCCACGATCAGCGCCATTACTGATGATGCGCCTGAGGACCTTGAGCTTGACCACCCCACGTAATGTGCCAATGTTGGTGTAATTTGGAGGTTCTAGCAGGGAAAGGGGTTGTCTTCTTAGACACCCCGGGGGTTAAGGGAAGGTAACAGAGGGGGGGGGTCCCCAAAACAGGATCGCCTTCTGTTACCATGTACAAAGAGCTGCTCTTCTTTGGGAGTTCATGGATGGATCCTTGACTTTAATGGGTGATAAATTGGGAGGGGGAGGGGATACTCATCCTATTAGGGTTTATCCATAATGAGCAACCCCTTTAACCAAGTACCCAACTTCTTGAGAGACGGAGCTGGATCTGTAAGGGAGAAGTGGTAGATCCACCTGGGAAATCAGATCAACTAAATTCATTCCAGCAATAAATGTGGTGACAGATATCGCAGCCAGATCTCTCCCACATCCAGTTTATCACAATTATAGTCTATATTTGTTATGTCGTTCTCTGTAAATATGTACAAATTCTAAAACTCCGTCATATATCAGCACTAACTCTCTAAGCGCAAGGGAAGCGCAGCCCTCCAGCCATGGTTCTCTAGAGGTTTCCTCCACAGGGGGTTTTCCTCTCCTGAGCGCTGGAGGGTGACACTTCGTGAGTCGAGGGTTGTGCCATTTTCGGTGTCTTGTAAATTTAAATAAAGTTGAGAACGTTTGACACCTAATTGCAATGCTTTGTGTATTTATTTTGTATGTGTCTGATTCATTTTGTTTGGGATTTGGGGTCCATCAAACATCACTGAGTCATACGTCTGGACATCTGCCGCCAGCAGTTTTGCCCCAGGGGTTGCCCCTGCTCTGGGGAGTTTGATGGAGCAGAGAAGACAAGAATTACAGCACTCATCCTCAGAATAAGGACTTCTATTACAGTACTACAAGCAGCTTCCTCGCCTCATTCACACAGTGAGTATTTTTGGCACTAATTTACATCAGTATTTGTAAGCTGAAAACCAGAGGGGAACAAACACAGTGAAAAATAGTAACTGAAACACTTTCACCTCTTCTGTTTTGGATCCATTCCTGGCATCTGCTAACAAATACTGAGGCAAAATATCGCCATGGAAGTGCCCTAAATTCTTACTGACTGATTTGACTGTTTGAGTTGCAGTCAAGCAACAGAGGTTGCAAACGTTAAAGGAGTTTTCTGGTATCAAAAACCCCTGTCCCCCTTGCCATTTTTCTCTATCCTGAACCTGTGCTGCCTGCCTCGATCTCAGACTGTCTGAACTAGTCCTTGTCTTCGCTCTCCTGTGTCTGGTACCCTGGTACCTCCGGAATGCTGCTGTAGTCCCGGTGACTGCCCTGAAGTGGTACCTGGCGTCTACCGGCGGCCCAGTCTATCCTCACCACCAGAGGTTCTAGTGGAGACCCAGTAGACACCTAGTCACAATCCTCCCGTGGGGCAGTGGGTCCATATCCACAAGAATTACACCCACATAGCAAATGTAGTACCAATATTCAAGAAAGGGATAACATCTGAGCCTGGAATTTATAGGCCGGTAAGTTTAACTTGTACTGTGGGCAACATCTTTGTGGGTTTTCTAAGAGATACTAACCTGGAGCACCTCAATAAGAATAACCTATACATATGATTATGAGGGATCTGTCCTGCAAACTAATCTGAAAAGATTCTATGGGAGGTAAGTTCTAGGTTGGACCAGGGAAACTTAGTGGATGTTGTCTATCTGGACTTTTCAAAGGCATTTGATACGGTGCCATACAACAGGTTGGTACATAAAAATTTTCAATATATTATATGGTAATCTTGCTCCACGAAAGAACAAGTCCTTGTGTGGTCGATGGAAAAAATCAAGGAAAATATCAGTGATGCGGTCGTTACCTCTTAACAGCTCCATTTCGTACTTGTTCTCTAGTCCCTCCATGGCCACGGTGATAAAAAATTCCCTGAAAAGCTCATTATTCTAATAAAAAAAAATGCAAAGTAAGGAGCTGACACAAAGGAGAGCAGACAGCTCGTATGTCAGAATAAGCAATTGCAGTTACCTTAATTTTCTCAAAGGTGCCATTAATCACTAGGTCGTACGCCGTGCAGCCGCCTCCACCTGTAGGACAAAGTGCACAAGGACTTAGATACTTTGCGGTGCCGACTCAATCCATTGACCTTAGTAGGGCTGCTATGAATAAGTGGTATAAGTTCTTAAAGGGGAATCCAAGTAGTGGACAATCCCTTTAAGTCCCAAATCTAAACCAAAAAAGTTCAAAAGTCAACAACAAGATGTCAAACTGAAGTGGACCTACCAGAACCTGTGGAGATGGCACCTTCGACCATTGAGGATTAGTAAGTTGTAATACTTGCTATTTTAACCCCTTTAAAGGGTATCTCAGGACTACCCCTTTAAAAAGAGACGCGCTGTATTAAAAAAAAAAAAAAAAAAAAAGTAGTATTATCAACTTCAACATGGGGCTCTCCAAGGCTCATGGGGACTCGATAGCCGGAGGGATCATCGGATTCCAGTATGCTGACTAACTCCTGCTCCGTCAGGTCCGGGGGCGCTGGGATCTGGTTCGACTTGCAGATGTTAAAGATTTTGGTATTTTTGGATGTGCGAGTTTTAATGCAGAAACCTAACACCGAAATAAAAACAAAAAGTGAACAAAAACAATAAAATCGGCAAAAGCCAAGCAGCATTTACATGTAATCAACTGCTTAAGAAAAAACAATGTGACCCCCACATTGGTTGCATCATGTGACCGCTGTAGTCATTAAGACCCCACCTTCATCAGCATCTGTTCATACAGCGCTTCCATGTTTGTGTTCATTTCTGCAGACAGCAGCGACTTGTCAGACGCCATTTTTTCAGTCAAAGATGTTTTCTTTGTCATTTGTAACTTTCTCCCTCCATAGTCTATATGCACCATCTATATGGATCACCTACATATGGTTAATCAATATGAGGATACTACGAGCAACAATTAAATTGGACCAAGAAAATAGATTTTCGTACTGACAGAATCGTGTTGCAATTATAGGAAAATGTTACTGCTTACTCTAACACATTTTTGCATTATTAAGTAGTTGCGTTACTATACTTGTCTTAATGCATTGCTGTGTTGTTCTCTTTGGCGAGCACGTGGGTGCTGTGCCTCCCCTTGCCTCTGCGTCATGCACGGCATCTGTCTGGTGTCTGCGCATGTTGGGGGGCCATGGCAACGAGTCCTGGTTCCCTGTCATGCGTGGTTCACCTTGATGGCCGTGCGTGACGTATCTGGCTCGGGCGGTTCAGCGTGCATACGCTGATGGTCCAGGAGATGATTAGGGCCTGCGGTCACGTGACTGGAACGGACCAAAGTTTATTTAAACAGACATGGAAGGTCCTATTAAGCAATCCCCCCCGAGGAATCCTTAGGATATACCACGCGAAACACGCATTGGGGTCCTTGTTTATTCTGGTGCTGATCTAATATGGGTAAGAGTGCAATATAATTCTTTAGCTTTTTTTCATAGGGCACTATAGGCCATATGACACGTGGTACATATCCATAGTGATGAAATATGCCATAATTTTGTACCAGTGCATAAATGACTTGAATACTAGCACTTTTTGCACTTTATCCCAATAGATATTTAACATCTATTATTATGTTGTATATGTGTCACCCAGTTTGGTTGTCTGTGTGTCGTCCTTTTTAATCATGTATGTCTTTTCTGTATATTGTTTACAATAAAGTTTTTTGATTCTTTGCCATATACTCTGTATTTGGTTAGTTTTTGCTATATAACAGCAGAAACAAGTCCGGGGGCGCCTCCCGCCAGGGAAAATATAGAAATAGTCCTTGGATGAGTTCAATGGATCCAGCAGATGAGGGACACAACACAGTCCCACGTGGCAGCTTCTATCAATCCACACATGCCACGAGGATCTGGCCGCAGCCTGAGACCCTCCAGCATCGGGAGGCCCCACGCAACTGACTGGGCCAAACATGAGTCTATTGTTCTGTCTACTGGGATCAGCCCCTGGATGGGGGAAGGGGTCACACCCTCTAGATGCAACAAGAGATGTTGACCTAGGCCTGATAACATTACAGTCCATGAACACAGTGGAGGGACACGCTGTTAGGCTGTGTGCCCACGATGCGTTTAAGCACCGGCAAAAACGCTGCAGAAATGCTTAAACGCATGGTAGAAGGCCTGCCATGTTCCCTAATGATAATCCGTGCTGTGCAGATGCTGCGGATTATCATTCCGGAAAAATACGCAGCATGTCCATTAGTTTTGCGGACATGCAGCGTAATTGCCATAATTGACTTGCATTGAAACGCATATTATCCGTGTCAGCACATTTGCACACACGGATAATATGCATTTCTATGTGCGGATGGCACCCGGGTGTGGAGGACAGGAGACTCTCCTCCGGACCTGGGTACCATAGAACCTGTGAAAAAAAGAATAAAATAAAAAATAAATATTATACTTACCTTCTGATGGCCCCCGCTCTCCTTGTCTTCACTTGCCGGCAGCGTGCTGTGGACTGAAGGACCTGCGCTGACGTCCTTTAGTCATGTGACAGCAGGTCCTTCAGTGTACCGCGAGCTGCGGACAAAAACGCAGCACTACCAATTATTTTGCGCAAGCGCTGCGTTTTCGCCGCCAGTGACTTGCATTAGAAAGCATGCATTCCGCTTCACTAGATAATCACATGCGGAATACAAGCGTTCAATGTGCGGATGGTACCCAGGTCTAGAGGAGAGAAGACTCTCCTCCGGACCCGGGTACCATAGACACTGAAAAAAAAAATAACATTTATTTTTTATTTTATATTTACCTTCTGGCGGCCCCCGCTGCGCTCGTCCTCCCATGCCGGCAGATCGCGATGGACTGAAGGACCTGCGCTGACGTCATAGTCATGTGACAGGTCACACGACACTGACGTCGGCAGGTCCTTCAGTGTACCACGATCTGCCGGCAGCCAGAACGGAGCAAAGCAAGACACCGGGGGCCATCAGAGGGTAAGTATAGATTTTTTTTTTTATTTTTAAATTTTTAACCATTCTTTTACGGTCACACTATATAAATCCATGTCGGTTGCATGGATTTATATAGTGTGACCAAGTTGTCAAGCACTTTCCAAGTGATGCTAAAATCGCTTGGAAAGCGCTTGTCAACCCGCATGCGGAAATGCAAATGAACGCTTCACATCCGCATGTCCCTGGCAGGAAAACGCATGTACACTCCGCATGTGCAATACGCATGTACAATCCGCATGCGGAAACTGAGCATTTCTGCATCGTGGGCACATAGCCTTACACTAAAGCAGGTTACATTACATAGAGTACATGAACACAGGCTGGGGAGGGACACACTGTTACTGTCATATTGGATAAAATATAAGTTGCTGAGGTTAGGACCACCAGGGACCCCAATGTTACTTAGGAAAGACTATGTCCATGTTTGATAAAATAATTTTCACGTATGCTTAGCACAGGTCTGTCCGTCCATTTATGGATTCTGTATGGGACTAATAAAAATAGGCCATCACAGCACTCGGCTATGTCATTTATGTACATAAATGCATACAAAATATTAACTACTCGAGCTAAATTGCTGCATTGTCACCTTAAAGAACTATGCACCTGATTAATGTCTTGATGAGAGGGCGGAGGTGAAGGACGCAGCTCCTGATTCATTAAGAGACATATTCATCAGAAGCGTCTGATGACTGGACAGCGCCTCCATGCTATGCCACTTACTGGAGGAGAATTTGTAGCGACCACCGCTGCTCATGATGAAGTTGCCAAACAGCAGTCATCACAACCCTGCCCACTTACCGATAAAAATGCCATTAGAAAGGAAAAAGTTGCAACATTTTTACATAGTCTTCAGTTGCATCCAAATTATACGATTGAGCATTTTATGACAGAATTCTGGAGTAAAAACTATGATGAATAGGGTCCTATGGGTTTTGTTCTGTTTAAGCTGAGTTGATGCAGGTCTGTGCTATGACGTCAATTCAAGTTAAACCCTTTTACCTACAGGTGCATCTCACTAAATTAGAATATCATCAAAAAGTTACTTTGTCAGTTCTTCAATACAAAAAGTGAAACTCATATATAGAGTCATTACACACAGTGATCTATTTCAAGTGTTTATTTTTGTTAATGTTGATTATGGCTTACAGCCAATGAAAACACGACAGTCATTATCTCAGTAAATTAGAATACTTTTATAACAGCTTGAAAAATTATTTTAAAACCGAAATGTTATCCTACTGAAATGTACGGTCAGTAAATGCCCTCAATACTTGGTCGGGCTCCTTGTGCATCAATTACTGCATCAATGTGGCATGGAGGCGATCAGCCTGTGGCCCTGCTGAGGTGTTATGGAAGCCCAGGTGGCTTTGATAGCAGCCTTCAGCTCGTCTGCATTGTTGGCTCTGGTCTCTCATCTTCCTCTTGACAATACCCCATACATTCTCTTCTCTATAATAGATTCTCTATAATAGATTCTCTATGGGGTTAAGGTCAGGCGAGTTTGCTGCCAATCAAGCACAGTGATACTGTTGTGTGTAAACCAGGTACGGGTACTTTTGACCGTGTGGACAGGGGCCAAGTCCTGCTGGAGAATGACATTTCCAACTCCAAAAAGCTTGTCGGCAGAGGGAAGCATGAAGTGCTGTAAAATGTCCTGGTAGACGGCTGCGCTGACTTTGGTCTTGATAAAACACAGTGGACCTACACCAGCAGATGACATGGCTCCCCACTCTTTCCACTCTTCCTCCAGACTCTGAGACCTTGTGGAGTGTGTCAATGACTGCCTTCTGGACATTTGTCAAGTCACCAGTCTTCTCCATGATTGTGGAGCCTACTGAAACAGACTAAGGGACCTTGTTAAAGGCTTAGGAAGCCTTTGCAGGTGTATTTTGTTAATTATTCTAATTTACTGAGATAATGACTTTTGTGTTTTCATTGGCTATAAGCCATAATCATCAACATTAACAGAAATAAACACTTGAAATAGATGACTCTGTCTGTAATGACTCTATACGAGTTTCACTTTTTGTATTGAAGAACTGAAATCAATTAACTTTTTGATGATATTCTAATTTAGTGAGATGCACCTGTATTTTTAGAATTATCACACCAGTACACCTGTTTTCTCATTTGCAAGATTTAAGTTAACCTTGTATGATATCATTTGTGAATGTCCTTATACTTTCAAGCAGAACCTAGAAACCCCACAATGCAATAACCCATCTATCACTATAAGCCCTCCGTTTTCCATGGATATCCATATTATGGACTGTGTATGACGCGCCCCTGGGCCTGTGTCGCGCTGCGCAGGCGAGAGCTTACCCGGAGCCGGATCTGTTGAGGGTTGTAGTCTCGTGGCGGTGACCCGGTCCGTGCCCAGGGAGTCAAACTGGACGGCAGTCTATTGGTAGAAAATGGTTGATGACTACGCCACCCGTTGAGTGCAGCCAGGGGGCTGCTGCTGCAGGGCAGACCGCTGAGGCCGGTGGAAGGATGGTGCAGCGTGATAGTATAACCCCCAACGGGAGGGGTATGGCCTCAGGGCAGCCGACGTGGATGATGGGGGTAGCAGGAACCACTCAGAGACGGTACGGTGGAGTTCAGGGTCTTTACTGGTAACCACGATAGACCCTCCCGGAGTACTTGCTAGCGAACGGGGCCTGGTCAGTCCTTGAGCAGATGGGATCTCCCCTGGCCAGGCGTAGTTGTAGGCCTCCCAAACTGACTGTTCTCTTCTGGCTACCTTGCTAGAAGCTGATGTAAGTAGCCCACGTCCCTGAGTGTACCGTGTGGTGCTCACCCGTATGGCCGGTGACTCGGGGCCTTCTAATGGCTTCCGCTCCACGATGGTGGTGCTGGTCCCACGCGTGTGACCGTGCCTTCGGGCTTCTGGGCCAGAGGACCTGAAATCCCCTGCCTGACGGATTCTGCTGCTGGGTAGGAGTTAGTCCCCACAGCCTCGGACTCCGGGTCCGGTAAAGAATCTTCTTAGTCAGGGCGAGCTCTGCAGCTGCCAGCCCCTGACTCCTTGTAACTCTGCTGTTTCCTATGCTGCTTCTTGTCTCTACTCTCCTTGTCTCTTAACCCTGCTTCAGCCCTGGGTTTATATAGGGGGAAGTCCTTCCCCTCCCAAGACTGGGCAGGAGGTGTGGCATGCACAGGATCCCTGACCAAAGGACCTCCCACCTGCTCTCAGACGTAATATCACTATCACTGTGACAACCAGACCCCTGGGGTGTCACATGTATACGTTTCTTATGCCTGAACTGCGCACCCCTTGGTGAAGACAGTGAGTTTTTTGGGGGTAGCTTATGGTCGGCTCAGGATATGAACACCCCCTGATCTGCTTGAAAATATAACTGAAATAAAATGTTGAGAAAAAATTTAAAATATCACGTTGACCCTTCAAGTCACTGTCTTGTAAATCTTTATCACTTCTCCACAGAATAGGTGATTGGTCTGAAATCACTCGGGGTGTAAAGAGAATCTGTCATCACAGAATAACTAATCAAACCAATCGCAGCCCCTCAGTATATCATGGCACCCTGTATTTTGATTGGCAGCTGTAGCTTTATAGACTCGAGTGGGGGTCTCAAACA
The DNA here is from genome assembly GCF_046119375.1 of Phyllobates terribilis. NCBI lineage: Eukaryota > Metazoa > Chordata > Amphibia > Anura > Dendrobatidae > Phyllobates > Phyllobates terribilis. Next base: position 28,095,698 of record NW_027362775.1, read on the forward strand.
TTTGGCCACAGAGGCTGCTTGAGGTCCTCAAAAAATCCACTTCAATCCAATGTGGTAAGTTATGAGGACTGTGCTGCTGCGCTCTGTTATGTTTCTCCCTGCGAAGCTCCACTCACTCTTTGAAAAACTGAATTCCAGTCACCTCAGCACCAAACAGTACAGTTTGGAGGCTACATGGAGATCCTCAAAATACCCACTCCGATCTAGACGGCTCACTAGTGAATCAGCTAGAATGGAGTTACTAAAATGAGGTCCTCAAAAAATCCACTCCAATGCAATGTTGTAAATTATGAGGACTCTGTTGCTGCGCTCTGTTACGTTATTCCCCGCATAAAACTGAACGATCAGCGCTGTGTGTGATTATTTATATTACAAAAAGCGATAATAAAATGCAATTTTGATTAATTATGAAAAAAATAAAATTTTGCCCTTTGGAAATACATAATAAATATAACAGTTTCAGCAAGTAGCTAAAAAATAAAAACATGAAATCATTACAATTATAAAGCGGATATATATCTACAATGTGTGTACATTCCAATTCCACTACATTGCAGGCTATGAGGATCCAGGAATCTGCTCCATTTTGGACATTGGGGTTGTTTTTTTGAGGAACATCACTGTAGAACAGTGGTTCTTAACCGGGGTTCGGTGAGTCGGTCTCAGGGTTTGGCGGAGCCTCCGCCACGGAGGTCAAGACACACCCGACTCATTAAGTAAATTCGTGATGACCCGCCCCGCTTGGCCATCACTTGCTGCAGATGATCACGTTACATTAAATGGCCAATCAGTGCTGCGGGGAATTTAGTGTGCTCAGTAATCCATACTAACTATGTCGAGCAAAAAAAGAAAGTGGTCGGACGAATATGTACAACATGGATTCACATGCATCACGGAACGTGATGGCAATCAGCGTCCTATCTGCATGATTTGCAATGCCAAGTTGAGCAACTCTAGTCTCGCACCGGCAAAACTGAAGGAACACTTCTTGAAGCTGAATGGAGATGGGGAATACAAGAACACAACGCTTGCTGAATTCAAGGTGAAAAGAGCCAGATTTGATGAAAGGACCACTCTGCCTGCTCTTGGATTTGTACCCGTGAACAAACCGATCCTCACCGCATCGTACGAAGTTGCTTACCTGATCGCAAAGCAGGGCAAGCCGCACACCATCGGTGAAACACTCATAAAACAAGCAGCGTTAAAGATGGCGAATCTGATACTCGGAACAGCGGCCAAAGGTAAATTATCTCAAAGTCCTCTTTCAAATGACACCATCAGTGACAGAATAGAGTTCATGAGTAAAGACATCTTGGCTCAAGTAGTTGCAGATCTAATTTCAAGTCCGGCAAAATTCAGTCTTCAACTCGACGAGACCACAGACGTTTCTAATCTAAGCCAGCTTGCTGTTTTCGTGCGCTATGTGAAAGACAACATGATAAAAGAAGAGTTTTATTTTGTAAGCCTCTTACAACAACAACTAAGGCAGCCGATGGAAAGAAGCTTGTTGATGACTTCCTCAGAGACAACAATCTTTCATGGGATATGGTTTCTGCAGTTTGTACGGAGGGAGCTCCAGTCATGCTGGGAAGAAAGTCTGGTTTTGGTGCCCTAGTAAAAGCCGATGCACCACACATCATTGCTACCCGTTGCGTTGGCACAGGCATGCGTTGGCAACAAAAACCTTGCCTCCAAAAATGGCAGAAGTATTAAAAACTGTAGTGGAATGTGTGAACTATGTGCGAAATAGTGCTCTGAGGCACCGCATCTTCAGTGAGCTGTGTAAAGAAATAGACTCTGAATTCGAGGTACTCCTGTACCATTCTATACCGCATGCAGAATAATTAGTTGGCTCTCAAGCTGCATAGGCTTGAAAGCTGACTACCAATTAAGTAAATCTGGTGATGTGCATCTCTGTAATGAGGAGGGGTGTTGACTAATGACATCAACACCTTATATAAGGTGTGCTTAATTATTAGGCAACTTCCTTTCCTTTGGCAAAATGGGTCAGAAGACAGATTTGACAGGCTCTGAAAAGTCCAAAATTGTGAGATGTCTTGCAGAGGGATGCAGCAGTCTTGAAGTTTCCAAACTTTTGAAGCGTGATCACCGAACAATCAAGCGTTTCATGGCAAATAGCCAACAGGGTCGCAAGAAGCGTGTTGGCCAAAAAAAGGCGCAAAATAACTGTCCATGAATTGAGGAAAATCAAGCGTGAAGCTGCCAAGATGCCATTCGTCACCAGTTTTGCCATATTTCAGAGCTGCAACGTTACTGGAGTATCAAAAAGCACAAGGTGTGCGATACTCAGGGACATGGCCAAGGTAAGGAAAGCTGAAAAACGACCACCTTTGAACAAGAAACATAAGATAAAACGTCAAGAATGGGCCAAGAAATATCTTAAGACTGATTTTTCAAAGGTTTTATGGACTGATGAAATGAGAGTGACTCTTGATGGGCCAGATGGATGATGGGCCAGAGGCTGGATCAGTAAAAGGCAGAGAGCTCCACTCCGACTCAGACGCCAGCAAGGTGGAAGTGGGGTACTGGTATGGGCTGGTATCAAAGATGAACTTGTGCGACCTTTTCGGGTTGAGGATGAAGTGAAGCTCAACTCCCAGACCTACTGCCAGTTTCTGGAAGACAACTTCTTCAAGCAGTGGTACAGGAAGAAGTCGGTATCGTTCAAGAAAAACATGATTTTCATGCAGGACATTGCTCCATCACATGCATCCAACTACTCCACAGCATGGCTGGCCAGTAAAGGTCTAAAAGATGAAAAAATAATGACATGGCCCCCTTGTTCACCTGATCTGAACCCCATAGAGAACCTGTGGTCCATCATAAAATGTGAGATCTCCAGGGAGGGAAAACAGTACACCTCTCAGAACAGTGTCTGGGAGGCTGTGTGTTGATCGAAAACAGATCAAGCAACTGACAGAATATATGGATGGAAGGCTGTTGAGTGTCATCATAAAGAAAGGTGGTTATATTGATCACTAATTTTTTTGGTTTTTGTTTTTGCATGTCAGAAATGTTTATTTCTAAATTTTGTGCAATGATATTGGTTTACCTGGTGAAAATAAAGAAGTGAGATGGGATTATATTTGGTTTTTATTAAGTTGCCTAATAATTCTGCACAGTAATAGTTACCTGCACAAACAGATATCCTCCTAAGATAGCGAAATCTAAAAAAAAAAAAAAAACACTCCAACTTCCAAAAATATTAAGCTTGGATATTTATGAGTCTTTTGGGTTGGTTGAGAACATAGTTGTTGATTAATAATAAAAACAATCCTCTAAAATACAGCTTGCTTAATAATTCTGCACACGGTGTAATGTTCGGTGGTTATCCCGGGGACAGGTGCTGAATCGTGTTTTTGCCATGCGTGTGGAATTAGCCCTGTTTTTGCAAGAGCACCAACATTGTCATGCAGATTGCTTCAAAAAAAAGTTCATTCTCATTTTAGCGTACATGGGTGATATATTTGCAGCTCTAAATCATCTCAATCAGCAAATGCAGGGTGGTGGAGTCAACATCATGGAAGCAGAAGAAAACCTGAAGGCTTTTCAAAAAAAAACTACCGTTATGGAAACGACGAACAGAGAACAATAAATTCGCAAACTTTCCCCTTCTGGACGACTGTGTAAGTAAGATCGAAGATGTGTCTTAAATCGGAGACATTTCTGTATCCATGGAACTGAAGCAAACAATTGCCACGCACTTAGATGAGCTTGCAAAGTCTCTCGACGGATATTTCCCTACAAGAGAGTCATATCCAGCATGGGTGAGACAGCCGTTCACGTTTACTGTTGAGACAGCAGATGTCAATTATGAATACCTCGACTAAATCATTGAAATTCAGCAGAGCCAGGTTCAACAGCAACTTTACAGAACAACAACTCTCTCATCGTTTTGGTGTCGACAGTTGGAAAAGTACCCAATTATTGCTAAGAAAGCCCTGGAATTTTTTATACCATTTGTTACAACATATCTCTGCGAACAATCCTTTTCGAGGATGCTGGACATAAAAACAAAGAAAAGGAACAGACTTTGCTGTGAAAATTACATGAGAGTAGCACTTGCCAAGGTGAAGCCACGCATATCTGAACTGGTCTCTCAAAAACAACAGCCGAATTCACACTGATTTGCAGGTATGTAATTTGTTGTGAGTTCATGCACTGTGTTGGTTTTGTTCTTTGATCAAGGTGATGTTCATGCACGGTTCATTTTGTGTACCAGTAAAAAAACATATACCTATGTCTTGAATTTGGAAAAAAATCATATTTGATTTATCACTAAAGAAGGGTTCGGTTAATGTGCATTTGAAACTGCTGGGTTCGGTACCTCAAACAAGGTTAAGAACCACTGCTGTAGAAACTGAACTGTCTAGAATGGAGAAGCTGCAGAGAGATCATCAAAAGATCAACTCCGATCCAGTCACCTCACCAGTGAATCAGCTAGAGTGGAGCTGCTAAAATGAGGTCCTCAAAAACATGTGACTACAGTGAGGCCTCAAAAATTCAACTCCGATCTAGTCACCTCAGCAGTGAACCATCTAGAGTGGAGATACTGGAATGAGGACCACAAAATATCCACTCCGATCCAGTCACTTCAGTGCTGAGCCGTCTAGAGTGGAGTTGATAAAATGAGGCCTCAAAAAATCAACTCCGATCTAGACGGCTCACTGGTGAATCAGCTAGAATGGAGTTGATTGTTTGTGGACCACAAATAATCAACTCCAAACTAGACGCAACCCTGCAATCACCCAGTTACAGCGTCACCACGCCTCAGCAACAGGGTAGCGTCTAGATTGGAGTTGATTTCTTGAGGGAGAGGAGTGATTTCATTCTATCATGACGTCACCAGAAGGGGCGGGGCCTTCTCAGTCTAGTGGACACTATTCCACCAGCAGCTGCAGCAGTGCGCACATTGTGCCGGGACAGGAGGACTGGTGATGAGGAGCTAGTGTTCAGCGTTGTGCTGTGAGGACTGAGGTGGTGAGAACTGACCATGTGAATAAATGCTGTGCTGGCATAAAGGCGGGTGGTGTGAGGGGCATGGGGTATGTAGAGGGGCATCCAGGGGGGCTGTGTGGCTGGTGTGAGGGGGCATGGGGTATGTAGAGGGGCATCCAGAGGGCAGTGTAAGGAGGCATGGGGTATGTAGAGGGGCATCCAGGGGGCTGCGTGGCTGGTGTGAGTAGGCATGGGGTATGTAGAGGGGCATCCAGGGGTCGGTGTGAGGAGGAATGGGTTATGTAGAGGGGCATCCAGGGGTCGGTGTGAGGAGGAATGGGTTATGTAGAGGGTCATCCAGGGGGCGGTGTGAGGAGGCATGAGGTATGTAGAGGGGCATCCAGAGGGCAGTGTAAGGAGGCATGGGGTATGTAGAGGGGCATCCAGGGGGCTGCGTGGCTGGTGTGAGTAGGCATGGGGTATGTAGAGGGGCATCCAGGGGTCGGTGTGAGGAGGAATGGGTTATGTAGAGGGGCATCCAGGGGTCGGTGTGAGGAGGAATGGGTTATGTAGAGGGTCATCCAGGGGGCGGTGTGAGGAGGAATGGGTTATGTAGAGGGGCATCCAGGGGCTGGTGTGAAGAGGCATGGGGTATGTAGAGGGGCATCCAGGGGGGCTGTGTGGCTGGTGTGAGGGGGCATGGGGTATGTAGAGGGGCATCCAGGGGGCAGTGTGAGGAGGCATGAGGTATGTAGAGGGGCATCCAGAGGGCAGTGTAAGGAGGCAAGGGGTATGTAGAGGGGCATCCAGGGGGCTGCGTGGCTGGTGTGAGTAGGCATGGGGTATGTAGAGGGGCATCCAGGGGGCTGTGTGGCTGGTGTGAGGTGCATGGGCTATGTAGAGGGGCATCCAGAGGGCTGTGTGGGTGGTGTGAGGAGGCATGGGGTATGTAGAGGGACATCCAGAGGGCTGTGTGGCTGGTGTCAGGAGGCATGGGGTATGTAGAGGGACATCCAGAGGGCTGTGTGGCTGGTGTGAGGGGCAACCAGGGGGCTGCGTGGCTGGTGTGAGGGGGCATGGGGTATGTAGAAGGGTATTCAGTAGACTGCGTGGCTGGTGTTAAGAGGCATGGGGTATGTAGAGAGGCATCCAGGGGGCTGTGTGGCTGGTGTGAGTGGCAGGGGCTATGTAGAGGGCCATCCAGGAGGCTGTGTGGCTGGTGTGAGGAGGCATGGGGTATGTAGAGGGGCATCCAGGGGGCTGCGTGGCTGGTGTGAGGAGGCATGGGGTATCTAGACGGGCATCCAGGGGGCGGTGTGAGGAGGAATGGGTTATGTAGAGGGGCATCCAGGGGGCGGTGTGAGGAGGAATGGGTAATGTAGAGGGGCATCCAGTGGGCAGTGTGAGGAGGAATGGGTAATGTAGAGGGGCATCCAGGGGGCAGTGTGAGGAGGAATGGGTAATGTAGAGGGGCATCCAGGGGGCTGTGTGGCTTGTGTGAGGGGCATCCCAGGGGGCGGTGTGGCTTGTGTGAGGGGCATCCCAGGGGGCGGTGTGAGGAGGCATGGGGTATGTAGAGGGATATCCAGGGGGATGTGTGGCTGGTGTGAGGAGGCATGGGGTATGTAGGGGGGCATCCAGGGGTCAGTGTGAGGAGGCATGGGGTATGTGGAGGGACATCCAGGGGGCTGTCTGGCTGGTGTGAGGAGGCATGGGGTATGTAGAGGGGCATCCAGGGGACTGTGTGGCTGGTGTCAGGAGGCATGGGGTATGTAGAGGGGCATCCAGGGGGGCTGCGCGATTGTGAGGACCTCACAATTGATGATGACATACAGCTGGCCTCTACCGACATGGAGACGCTTTATAGTAGCATTCCTCATGAACATGGTATAAAAGTGACAAATTATGTTCTAAATTCTAGAGGTATCCATTTGTGTGGTCACAATCGATTCATCTCTGGGCTTCTTGATTTCGCACTGGACCATACCTACTTCCAATTCAATGGCAAATTTTACCACCAGCTCAGGGGCACTGCGATGGGGAGCCCATGCGCCCCCACGTACGCTACTCTGTTCCTGGGATGATGGAAGATACCATCGTTTTTAGGGAGGTTGATGTCCTCTGGTGGAGCCCCCATATCATCTTTTGAGGACGTTATATTGACAATGTCCTATTGCTCTGGTCAGGAGATTTTGTATCTTTTACCAAATTCATAGAGGACCTGAATAATACAATAGGATTGAGATTTACATCTAAGATTAATCATACCAGTATTAGCTTTCTGGACATTACGATTCAAAGCTAGTAACAAGGACATTTCGTAAACCAACATCTACTAATAATCTACTACACTGGGGGAGCCATCATCCATATAATTTAAAGACCGGGATACCCAAGGGCCAATACCATAGGATAAGGAGGAACTGTTCTACAGAAAGTACCTACTATACGCTGGCTAGAGAATTAAGACAGATTTCGTGAAAGAGGATACCCACAGGACACACGTAATTGTGCATTCCAGGATGTGCTATCTCAGGATAGGTATTCTCTGCTGAGACCCAGAGAAAAGGAAGAAAGTGAACAGATTAGGATTACTGGTAGATTTGACAACCGTGCACAAAAAGTGAGAAATATCTTGAAAAATTATTGGAGGATTTTAACAGCTGACCCGGATTTGAATGGGCTTTTACCTTCTTTTCCAGCTATAACATACAAAAGAAGAAGGTCGATCAAGTCATCCCACCTGGCTAGAAAATAGAAGTGTGGGCATTTTTAGATGTGGAAATGTAGCTTTTGCAAATACATCAAGGTGGATAAGAAATCCCATAGTGCAGTGACCGGGAGAACGTATGACGGTCAGAGTTTTGCCAACTGTAGGACTATGGGAGTTGTATTCCTTTTTAAGGGCACATGCAAAATGAAGCATTATGGGAAGACGAAAACGAAGCAATAGCTCAGAAAAGTATCAGTGACCACATAAGGGATATAAAAAATTCTTGTGATACCCCTATTTCTAGGCACATTAGGGAACACATGGAGGAAATCTGAACTGTTTCTGTTTTAATGTTATTGAGGTGATTGCACTCTCACCTAGAGGAGGAGACTAGAAGAAAAATAATGCAAAAGGAAGCTAAATTGATCCATTGAATGAAAACAATTAGCCCTTTGGGACTAAATGAGCAATTACAGTATGGATGCTTCTATAATACACCTGGTTTTCAGCCCTATGTTTGATATAATGGATCCTTAAAACCTGCTTTTTACCCACTGACCCTTATGGGTTTTAGGCTTTACTAATGATCCCATTAAAAAGAGATGGGGATATCATATATATATATATATATATATATATATATATATATATATATATATATATATATATATATATATATATATATATATATATATATATATATATATATATATATATATATATATATATATATATATATATATATACACATACACACATTTCATTATGGTACCCAAAACTACAGGAATAATTATTTTCTGCAGAAATGTTTTATATTTATAAATATATTGAATAGGATTGCTCATGTTGGGCTGTGCATATATTAAATAAAACACTAAGGAGAAAGTAGCGCAAATAGGGTCTTATCCAACAAACATTTAAAAGTATTTATATCAGATTGTGCTAACCTGATCCGTATTTTTTTGCTTTTTAAGTCAAAACCGATGAATATCAGGATCTGCAGAAATCTGTGGATATTTCCGGACCTGCTGGTTTATTGAAGACGTCAATTCAGAAGAGTTTTTTTATTTATTTATTTTTTATTTTAAACCGCAATTTAAAAAACCCTTCTGAATTGACGTCTTCAATAAACCAGTAGCACCGGAAGTATTCACAAATTTCCCCAGATCATGATAGTTAATATATTAAGTATTCCAAGTGGCACTTTTTGCCTGCGTTCTATTATTGAGTGCATCTGCGCTCAGGAGATATAGAGCCTGACACTTTCTGAGGGGGTGTGCTGTTTTCTGGTACACATATCTGATACTAGCATGGGATCACTTCCGGCCATAGCCTCTCCTCTTCTGATGCGGCTTCGGGTATTTGGAACTCATAATGTCACTTCCGGTCGGCTACTTCCGGCATCTAGAACTAATAACTATATTTACCCGTGAGAGGTGATTCACAAGGTGGCAAACTCATCTAGCACAGACTGGCTGTTTGATATCATCCCCCATCATGGAACCATCTTTACATTCTATCATACTAAGCTAATCATTTTTTCATGCTAGTGAACCTGCATATAATTGTCTTTTCTGTGGCATCAATCGTGGTGGCTTATACAGATTATTTCTATCTCATAAGAGCATAGTATATAAAAAAAAAAAAAAAAAAAAAAAAAAAAGAGTATAAAGAAAAAGCAGCAATAGGTGATATCACAGCTCAACCCCTCTTCCTCCTAATGCTCTACAATGACTGATAACACCTCTATATACAGTAGATGACACAGGGAACCCACCATTCACAATATGTGATGTCACAGCTCACCTCCTCCTCCTCCTGTACAATGACTGATAACATCTCTATTAGTGTTGAGCCACCCCCGTAGTGTTCGAGTTCGGTTCGGTTCGTCGAACACCCGTGTGTTCGCCGAACACCTTCGAACATCGTTAAAACCAATGGCAGGCAAACAAAAACACATAGAAACACATAGAAAACACCTTCAAAAGGTGTCCAAAAGCTGACAAACTGCTCAGAAGACACAACTAACACATGGAAAAGTGACAAGTACATATAGTCATGCGAAAAGAAAAGAGGTGGAGGAGTAAAAGGAGGGGGAGACACAGATATAGGCATGTCATGCCCTTCTAAAATCCAAAAAGTGAGAAGCCGACACGGCCAGTCCGTTCCTGCCTGTGCCAGAGCCGCGGTGGACCCTGACGGCCAGCCCCCCTATCCCAATACTGGTGCCTGTCCGCCGGTGGGTCGAGGCCCCCCACGGTGGGGGGGGGGGGGGGGGGGAGTAACATCTGCAGAAGAAAGACCATCTTCCAGCTAAACTAAGATGTCGACTTCTTTTCGTGGACAATGTGATACGATCCCATTCTTACGGACACGCCCATCGCTACAAATTCTAGATGAGGCACAAAAACAGTAGGTGCTTCAACGGATATCAAGTGCTCCTTCAAGTGGGCTCTCCATCACCTCAATTTCAACATCACAAATACTCCAGTCCTCAGAGGTGTCACCCCAATCGCACTTGCTTCCTCACAGCTCCCAAGTCTCCAGCTGCCCGTCTGAGTATGGGGTAACACAGATGGCTGAGTCTGCAGAGCTGTTTACTCATACTATAGCCTGGGAAACGGAGGTCTGCTCCAGAGCTTCTGTTAATCCAGATGAGGAAATGATCTGATCCGATGCCCAGAATCTTTATAAGTTGGATCCAGGAGCAGATGAAGGTTCTGAGCATAATGTAGACCCTTGTTCCCAAACTGTAGCTCCTGTTGGTGGAGACAATGATGAAGACGATGATGAGACTCAAATACCTGATTGGAGCGACAACTTGACTTTTCGGTCAGGGCAGGAAGAGGCTGGCTCTGAGGGCGACGGGTGTGATAACACACAGGGTGATGATGACGAGGTTGGAGATCCCACTTACTGTCAACCCACAGTCAGACAGTCGATGAGGTCAGCAGAGGAGGTGGAGGAGGATGTGACTAGCCCTGGGGATGGGGATGACTCGGTACTCGGGCATTTGCCTGGCCTTGGGGATGTCACGGTTGTCGGCTCCCTGGCCCATACCCTGGGGTCTCTCTTTAAAAGGGTGGATAATTGTTAATTTTATAAGAGTTCATGACGCCACCTGTGGCATCTGGTGACAAGCACCAGCGCTGCAGCAGTCCACTGAGGCCGGTGATAAGGCAGCTCGATGGTATAGCTCCCCACAGGTGGAGCTAGGTCTCAGGGCAGCGTATGCAGGGGGAATGCAGGACAGGCGAGACCCAGCTGGGTCAGAGCAAGAACGGGAACGGACACGGTAGTCACTTCAGTACCTTTTACTGGTGGAAATTCAGGCACATCCCGGAGCACTGTAGGGTGAAGGGTGCATATCAGGATCCTCCCCAATGAGCGGGTGTAGGGCCTCCTGTTTCTTGCCTCTGCGTAGTAAGTTTCTGACCTGCCTGGAGCTAGGCCTAACTTTGTCTCTGTCCTACGCTGGCTGACCTTGTGGTAGGGCCTTCTCTTGGAGTTCACGCTCCCAGTATGCGGGCCTAAGCGTCTCCTGGCTCTGTTACATATCAGCACCTTAGCGATCCTGGGACTTGTAGTTCTCCAGGGATTCCGGTTATGCCTTACTGGGTCATAGAGATACCGGTAAGCTCGGATCCTGTGTCCGGTAAATGCTTCGGGGTGAGCTGGTTAAGCTCCTCTGCCCCTTATGTACTAACTCGCCTTCGGCCTACTCGGGCCCTCACTAGGCTATACACACTAACGGCAGCTTGCCGCGCTTCACTGATCTTACGGCACCGGCACACCTTAAGCTCTATCTGGGCTCCCTGAATCTAGCAAGCAGGAGCCTCGTGCTCCACTGCTGAACTATTAACTGCGTTCTCTAGACTAGACTGAGCTCCACTGCAGACTGACCTCTCTTAGGCTTCTCTACTGCAGGAACTCTTCAGAGGAACTGAACTGCCTAGCTCCACCTTCCCTATTTATATCCCTAACGGGCTCCCTCTGCTGGTCTGAGGTGGAAGGTGGAGATGTGTGAATGTTTATGGGGGCCTCTTGTGGAGGATTCCATCAATGCACTCTTCTAGGATCTGTGATACCAAGCGCAGCAGGGCATCACAGATGCTATTGACGACGAGGTTAGGTTGCGCCTTCCTGAACAGAGACGGAGTACTGGAAGCACGTCAACAACTGCATCCTCAACCACAACTCTGCCTCTGACCACAAGTCGTAGTAGCTATTCAGGTCACATCGGCTTTAAGCCTTGCATAGCCTGGGCATTTATTCAGATCGATAAGGATGACCGAACTCGTGTTATCTGTAATATTTGTCAGCAAAAGCTAAGTAGAGGCCAAAAGATCCATAGTTTGAGTACTTCATGCATGTACCGTCACATGGATATGAAGCATAAGTTGCAGTGGGAAGCTCACTGTGCTACAATGCGGCCTAGCCGGCTGGGCCAACCACCGTCTGCCCCATCTTGTGCATCCGCAGCCTCTTCATCCTCTGTGACTGGGGGGACAGCAGTCACACATGTTTTTGGACGCAGACCTGCCACCTCTTTACCCGCAACAGCCAGTGTGATTGGCAGGTCGTCAGTTCATTGGGAAGTGGAAACACCTGCTAGTGTTGAGCGCTCTCCGACATCGAGAGCACCACCTTTGGATCAAGGCAACCTAACATGTCCGCCTGCATCTTCCTCACAGACCGGCAGTTGCCGGGGACACCCTACTCAACACTGTCTAAGCACAACAGCCAGCCCTCGGTCCCTCAGATGTGGAAAAGTAAAAGACCATTTCCTCCTAGCCATGAGAAAGCTAAGAGGTTGAATTTCACCATCTGCAAGCTGTTGGCTACAGAAATGCTGCCTTTCCACCTGGAGGACACAGAGGATTTTCAAGACCTTATGTCCGTCACAGTGCCCCAGTACCAGATGCCCAGTCGGCACTACTTCTCAAAGAAAGGTGTGCCTGCGCTCCACTAGCATGTCGCACACAACATCACCGCTTCTTTGAGAAACTGTGTGTGACAGGGTGCACTTCACCACAGACACTTGGACGAGAAGGCATGGACAGGGGCATTACATGTCGCTGACTGAGCACTGGGTAACTATGGTGACAGCAGGACAAGGGGCTGCTGTCCAAGTCTTACCGTCCCCACGAGTTGTGCGTCAATCCTCTTTATCTCGAAGTTCCTCCACTGCTTCTGCCTCCTCAACCTCCTCTCGGTCCACCACCTGCACCCAAAGCCTGTCTGGTAATGCCACCTGCTTTCTAACTGCGCAGAAGGAATCCTGCACACCTCCTTACTATGCTGGCAGCAGGGCTCAACGCATCAGTGTTTACTTTGAAATGTCTGGGAAATGTGAGTCACACAGCTGAGGAGTTGTGGTCAGCTCTGGAGACCCAGTTTCATGAAAGGTTGTCTCCACTGGACCTGCAACCAGGGAAGGCCATGTGCGACAATGCTGCAAACCTGGGTGCGGCACTTCGCCGGGGCAATGTCACACACGTGCCTTGTATGGCTCACGTGTTGAACCTGGTTGTCCAGCAATTTTTAGCCCACTATCCCGGACTAGATGGCCTTCTGCAGAGTGCACGGTCGCTGTGTGCTCACTTCCGCTGTTCGCATCCCGCAGTTCAACGACTTACATCTCTACAGAAGTCGTTGGGCCTGCCAGTTCACCGGCTGAAATGCGATGTGCCGACATGGTGGAATTCAACTCTGCACATGTTGCAGCGACTGTGGCAGCACCGACAAGCCCTGGTGCAATACGTTCTGACGTATAGCCTGGGCCAACGAGATCCAGAGGTGGGGCAAATCACGCTGCAGGAGTGGTCTCAGATCAGGGACCTATGAAGTTGACGTGCCCCCTGGGCCATGGGGTACCCTGAGCCGGGCCGGTAGACACTGGGGGGTTGTAGTCACTGTGGCGGTGACCCAGTCCGTGACCCAGGGCGGTCAATCCAAGGGTAATTTGTATATATGGATTTTATAATGTCTGACTACGCCACCTGTGGAGTGCGGCCAAAGGGGCCGCCGCTGCGGAACAGTCCTCTGAAGCTGGTGGTTTTGCAGCAACGGTATTATTACTCACCACAGGAAGAGTGTAGCTTCAGGGCAGTGTGGGTGGATGATGGTGGTTGTAGTGCAGGGAGTCAGTAATGAACACAGAGTCCGTGTGATGCCGTCTCAAGATATTACTCACAGTTGTTGTAGTCCAGATTACAGGTACCAGAGCAATATCCCCCGTCGTGCTGTGCATACTCCGTGAGGGGCTCAGTCCACCCCCAGATAGCTCTGGAGTACTTAGCAGGACCCCCTTCTGTGTGTCCTTTCTCTGGCCTTCTCCCTGCACCTCACACCCAGTGACACTTCTATCCGGTATCCTCGGGCCTTGGCGGGTGACGTGTGTTCCGTCCCCTGGGTCCTATGTGGCTACCTTCTTAGTGAGACTGGTGTGGACTTTGGCCTGCAGTACATGAAATGCAGCAGCCTCCGGTTTCTAGTTGAGCATTGCTGTTTCTCCGCTAGTTGAGGGACCGGTTCCCCTTATCTGGCCTGACCCCTCTACCTCCTGGTAGCAGCGGGAGTACGGGTGGCCTTCTGCATGGCCCGTAGCCGTAGGGTCCCTTCGGTTCCTGGAGCCTTCCAGCTCCCACTCCTCTCTTCTCTCCTTCAGTCCTGGGCCTCCCAGGCTAGGCCCACCTCCGGAGCAGAGCTCATGCCTAGTCTCTGCTCCTGTCACTTTTCCTCCTCTGTCTGGCTTGCTCTTTCTAAGATGGCTTCCTATTTATACTCTCCTTGTCATGTGCTCCCCTAAGCTGCTCCCCTGAGCACCCACTACATAGGACCCTCAAACCAGCTAGGGACCTGGGACTGTGCTCTCCCTTAGGAGCAATCTCGCCCTACCCCCAGTGTGGGTATGTGTTGGATGCAGGTGTTAGGGTCCCGAGCCATACGCCTTCCTTACCTGAGGGTGAGATACCACACCTCTGGGTGAGATGCAGTAACTCTGAGGCGACTGAACCCTCAGGGGCGCCACACACCCTTCTGCACAGTTTTGAAATGGCGACGAAGATGTTTAGTGCTGATGACGATGCCATTATCAGCATGACTATTCCAGTGATTTACATGCTGGAGCACACATTAAACAGAATTCAGAGTCAGGTGGTGGGACAAGAGGAGGTGGAGGAAGTAGAGGAGGAGTCGTATGCGGAAGGGATAACATCTCCAAGGTCCAGACGGTTGGCAGCACCAAGGCGGCAGGCATGGGATTAACCAGGGCGCATGGTAGCAGCCAAACTGTTGAGGAAGGTGCAGGAGCCGAGGAAGAAGTGGAGGACGAACTGGCAATGGGCATGGAAGACTCATCAGATGAGGGAGACCTTGATCACATTTCTGTTGTGCGAGGTTGGAGGGAGAGGGCAGAGGAAGGAAGCATGATTCTTTCCTCGCTACCAACACAACAAGGACTTGGTCCTTCTGGATGCGCAAGACACATGAGTGCCTTCTTGCTGCACTACCTGCAACATGACCCCCGGATTGTCAGAATTCGAAGTAATCCCGACTACTGGGTTGCCACACTCTTAGATCCCCGGTACAAAAGTATATTTGCCGAAATAATTCCTGCCATAAAAAGGTATTGACGAATGCAGGAGTATCTGTTGCAGAATCTTACATGTGCTTTTCCACAAAACACCAGTGGTGCACGTAGTGAATCTCAGAGTTCTAACTTGCCAACGGTGGGACTGTCGAGTCTTCATCACTCAAACAGTAACAGTAACACAGTATCTGCTGGTAACAGCAATTTTGTGGAATCGTTTCACCACTTTTTTAGCCCATCCTTTGCAAGGCCACAGGAGACAAGAAGTCTGACACATAGTCAATGCCTAGAGAGGATGGTATAGGAGAATCTCCAAGTGAACATCGAAGCCATGACTGTGTCACTGGACCCTTGCTCATTTTGGTATTCCAATCTGGAAAAATCGCCGGAGCTCACCACTCACGCCTTGGAGATCTTGTCATGCCCCGCAGCCAGTGTTCTCTCTGAACGTGTGTTCAGCGCTGCTGGTGGTGTGCTGACAGATAAGCGCACGCGGCTCTCCACTGATAATGTAGACAGACTCACGTTCATAAAGATGAACAAATCATGGATTCGCAAGGACATTTCTACCCCTGTGAATATGAATAGCGGTACCAGAGCGCCAATAACAGGGCAAAAATATTAAAAGGACTGATTTATTAATACACACACACACACACACACACAACGCGTTTCGGTGGACACAGCCACCTTCATCAGGTGTGACAAGCAGCAAACAATTGATCCTTATATACATTTGACTAGGTATACAATTACTTAAAAGGGGCGGGGCCAGATACAGAGTAATACCTCTATATTAACCCCTTGAGTTCATATATGCTCAATAGAGTATAAAGGATTGTTATAAAATAATGCCTAATGAAGCATATAGGGTTCTTATAAAAAGGATTCGCTGTAAAAAAAAAACCAAAACTTGTGAATCCTATAATCTTAATACTTCATAGGATATATTGTCATCTACCACCCTATATTTTAGATTATATAAAAAAATAATAATTTTTACATACAACCTAAAACAATGCATAAATATAAAGTATAAAATTACAATCAGTTTCTATCATTGTAATTAGGAAAAGTAGATGAAGAAAGGAAAGAGAAAAAAAATAAAAATAAATACATTTTTTTTTTTTTTTTTTTCTTTCAATTTTTTTCTCCTTTCTCTCTCTCCTCCCTCCTCCCCTCCCTCTCTCCTTTCCCCTCTTCCCTCCTTCTCTCTCTCCTCCCCCCTCCATATAAAAGATATATATAATAAATTTGCTAAAATATGAAAACAATTATTTAAAAAGTTGTCTTCTCTATATTAAGGTTCAAACCTTCAGGAGACAAGGTTCCCATTTTGAAAATCCAATAATTTTCACGTGTAATGAGACGATTTAGTCTATCAGGGTGTGTATCAACTATATGATCAATGATAGTTAGTTTTAGGTAATTAGGATTTTTTTGATGTTCTTTTAAGAAATGATTAGAAACACTATGTAGGGGAAAGCCGTTTCTAATATTTTGGCGATGTTTATTTAATCTGGAGTGCATTTCCTGGATAGTGCGGCCAATGTATTGCAGGCCGCAGGTGCACCGGAGCAGATAGATCACATATGAGGACTGACATGTAAGTCTAAAGCGAATGGGATATATCTCTCCAGTGACCGCAGAGACGAATGTTTTGGCTCCGTTATCAATGGATTGACAGCATAAGCATTTAGGGACATTACATTTATAACATCCATTATTGCTAATAGGAGCTGAATGGTTCGGTCTTCTACCAATTGTTGTATTGCTAGGGGCTATATAGTTTCCTAGATTTTTACTCCTCCGATATATGACATGAGGAAATTCCGGTAAATGACCAGTTAATATTGGATCATTACTTATTCATCTGATGATGAATCTTTGTCACATCTCCCCAATTCAGTAGTTGGAAGTGAAATGCTACTCCAGTCAGACACCGCTGCGCTGACGCCCCTGATATGCCCCTCATCATTAGCTGGTGGAGAAATTCTATGGTGACTTGTGATCTGGCTTGTTCACATTGGTCAACCCGTCTGCCTGCTACTAGTCGTGTCCACTCTTCCCATGCCTTACCGTATGCTTGCCACGTTGACGGGGCAACTGACGCTCTGATTAATGGCATCAACTATTCGCCACTAGATCCCATAGGGAGGGTGGGCAACTGTTGCCCGATGGGTGGGCGTTGTGGAAGAGCTCTGTGAAAATCTGCCAATTGAATTGTTATAAAGCGTTAGCAGCAGCTTTATACCCCTCAGCATAGTGGCTAGCGCGGACCCATACATTGTGTTTTAGGCACAGGAATGCTAGCCTGCGTAGTAGGCCTGGCACTGGGAGAGACGATGATGCCATCTTATTAATGCAGTGCGCTAGGCTGGTGTTGTGTTATGAAGCGTATATTTTTGTTAGCCAGGCGCGCGCCCCATATTTCTATTGCTACCACTATTGGGAAAAATTATTTTCAGGGCTAGATGCAGCTAAAAATTATTATTAATTTCAAAGCTGGTGGAGCTTGGTATAGATGGCCTAATACAATGAGTCCCACACACTGCTAGAAGCCCAAATATTTTTTCAGAGCTAGATGCAGATAAAAATTATTTTTAATTTGCAACCTGATGGAGGTCAGTATAGATGGACTAATAGAATGATGCTATGCCCAAAAGATTTACTTCACTAGGTGCAGTAAAAAAATTGGTATTCTATACACAGGTGGTATATCTTGCAACACAGATAGGCTACTCCACTGACTAACACACTCTGCAATAGGCCAAAAAGGATTAGCTTTGCAAGATTCAGCCAAATGCTGTGAAAAAAACTTGCACAACACTGGCACAGACCTGCCTGGCAAAAACTGATAGGAACTGATGTAACCTAGTCCTGAAAAGGACTCCAATTACAATTAGTCTTTACTCCCACAATCTATCTATTTAAGAGCACAGACCTCCCTGATAAAAGTCGTAGGAAATGCTGTAACCTAGTCCTTAAAAGGACTGCAATCACAACTATTCCCTACTCCCAAGCTATCTGTAGATTTGTGCGAAAATTGGCTTGAAATTAACAAGGTATAGCGCACACAGCAACAGCGGTGCCGTCTAACACGCAGCTGCAGCAGTGAGAAAATGGTGGCGACGGGGAAAATGGCTTGGTCTTATAGGGCAAGGACATGTGACATACACTGCCAATGACACATGCCCTTGCTTGTGTGAAAAAAAGCACTTCGCTCCGTGTGTGCGCTGCTGATAGGCTGACAGATTGCACCTCCCCACTGTAAATGCGGGAAAGAGAAAAAAAATGGAGATCTTCATTATTCCTGCAGAGATCCATCCCCTGCCCCTCCCCCCACCCCGCTGTACACTCAAACTGCGTATTAACATTAATTTTCATCATTACTGAGAAAAAATCCAGTTATGATTTTGGTGCACGAACAGTTATCGAACATAACCTCGAACAGCCGAATTTTTCTCAAATCGTTCGTGTTCGCCGACCGGCTCGAACACCGCCCAAAACAGCTCGAATTTGAGATTGGCGAACAGTTCGAGTAGAACAACGCTCATCTCTAATCTCTATATACAGTAGATTACACAGGATTCACCATTCACAATAGGTGATATCACAGCTCACCTCCTCATCCTGTTCAATGACTGATAACACCTCCATATACAGTAGATGACACAGGAGACCCACCATTCACAATAGGTGATGTCACAGCTCACCTCCTCCTGTACAATTACTGATAACACCTCTATATACAGTAGATAACATAGGATCCACCATTCACAATAGGTGAGATCACAACTCACCTCCTGCTCCTGTACAATGACTGATAATACCTCTATATACAGTAGATGACACAGGGGACCCACCATTCACAATAGGTGGTATTACAGCTCACCTCCTCCCCTGTATAATGACTGATAACACATCTATATACAGTAGGTAACACAGGATCCACAATAGGTGATATCACAACTCACCTCCTGCTCCTGTACAATGACTGATAATACCTCTATATACAGTAGATTACACAGTATCCACCATTCACAATATGTGAGGTCACAGCTCACCTCCTCCTCCTCCTGTCCAGTGACTGATAACACCTCTATATACAGTAGATAAAAAAGGGGACACACCATTCACAATAGGTGGTATTACAGCTCACCTCCTCCCCTGTACAATGACTGATAACATCTCTATATACAGTAGGTAACACAGGATCCACCATTCACAATAGGTTATATCACAATTCAACCCCTCCTCTACAATGACTGGTAACACCTCTATACACAGTAGATATCACCTATTGTGAATGGTGGATCCTGTGTTATCACAGCTCACCTCCTCCTCCTCCCGTACAATGACTGATAACATCTCTATATACAGTAGATAATACAGGATCCACCATTCACAATAGGTGAGATCACAGCTCACCTACGCCTCCTGTACAATGAATGATAATACATCTATATACAGTAGATTAAACAGGATCCACCATTCACAATATTTGAGATCACAGCTCCACTCATCCTCCTCCTGTACAATGACTGATAATACCTCTATATACAGTAGATAACACAGGGGATCCACCATTCACAATAGGTGATATCACAGCTCACCTCCTCATCCTGTACAATGACTGATAACACCTCTATATACAGTAGGTAACACAGGATCCACCATTCACAATAGGTGATATCACAGCTCACCTCCTCCACCTGTACAATGACTGAAAACATCTCTATATACAGTAGATGACACAGGGGACCCACCATTCAGAATATGTGATGTCACAGCTCACCTCCTCCTCCTCCTGTACAATGACTGACAACACCTCTATATATAGTAGATAACTGTCACTCTACTGGCGATACTGGACTGGAGGTCAGTGGCCGGAGCAGATGTGTACAGGTGACCTGACCGTGGGAAGACTTCTGGGGATGCAGTATGTGGCGGTAGTAGTTCACCTTGTCAGAAGATGCAGTATATGGCGGTAGTAGTTCACCTTGTCAGCAGATGCAGGGGCCCGCCCGAGCAAGGGCCGGCCGGGATCACACACGAGCACCAGGTTCGTTTAGGCAATAGGAGTTCGAGGTAGGAACAGCAGAGTCTTCACAAGAAACAGGAAAGCGCCAGCAGAACACCTTCCAAGTCAGGAGCTCAGATAATGCTTCACTCAGTTAGACTGAGCACCACAATACTCAGCAACAGGAAGCTGCACAGGGCCAGGTATATATAGCAGGTCCAATCAATCTCAATCAGGGCGGGAACAATCAGCAGGGCAGGTGATGATCTCTATCCCAGACGAAGTTCATATGGTTTCAGGCAGGAGTTAAACAAGTTCCGAATAGCTCCACAGCAAAGGAACAGACTAGCAAGCAATGGGTCACAGGTTCAAATCCTAACACTGGTGCATTGCAGAGCCCGAAAGGCATGCAGTTGAATTCGCTCAGTCCCATCGGGGTGGTGAAGGCGGTCTTCTCCTTGTCAGCCTCTGCTACAGGAACCTGCCAGTACCCGCTAGTAAGGTCCAAAGTAGAAAAGAAGTTAGTTGATTTTAGTGCGGCTAAAGACTCCTCTATTCTAGGCAGCGGATATGCGTCTTTGTGGGTGATACGGTTGATTTGTCTATAGTCCACGCACATTCTCATGGTGCCGTCTTTCTTTTTCACCAGAACCAAGGGGGCTGCCCAGGGGCTACAGCTGTCTCTAATGACCCCAGCTTCTTTCATCTCTCTTAGCATGCCCTTTGCGTTCTGATAATGTGCAGGGGGTACAGGTCTGTGTCTTTCTTTTATCGGTGGGTGGCTCCCTGTGGGGATGTGGTGTTCTATCCCTTTTACTCTGCCGAAGTCTAGCGGGTGCTTACTAAAGACTCTCTCGTACTCCTGTACCACCCGGTAGACTCCTTGTTTTTGGTGCAGGGGAGTGGAGTCAGCACCCACGTGGAGTTTCTGGCACCAGTCCTCCTTTTGTTTCTGGGAGCCATTACCCTCCGCCTGAGGAGATGGAGGCAAGGGTTCCACGGCCCTGATAGCTTTGTGTTCGACCACAAACAGCTTGGCGAGTGTAGCGTACCTGGGTAAGTGTACCTCCCTCTCCCCAATGTTGAGAATGCGGATGGGCACCTTCCCATGACGGACATCAACCACCCCCCGGGCTGTCAAAATGGTGGGCCTGCTGTCTGAGTACACGGGTTCTACCATGGCTTGGTAGTCTCTACCTCTCAACCCGATTGCAGTCCGACACCAGATCATCATTTCACTTTTGGGAGGCATGGAAATGGGGAATGGATCACTGAGTCTTACGCTACCGATCTCACCACCAGACAGTTCTACCTGCTGCCGTCTCATCAGGGCTTTTATCTCCTTGTTGAGGACTCTCTGTTGGCTGGAACTAGCATTCACCGCCACCTGTTGTAAGATTACAATTACCTCTGAAAGACAATTTTCAATTACGTTAGTACCCACTGTTATTTTAGGGTGACTTTCACGACGGTCAATGTCCACAATAATCACTCCCTGTGTCGGTAGTTCAACTTTACCAATTTTAATGGTCATCTCCTTGAACCCCATCTGCGGCACGGGTAAGCCATTACTGGCGATGATGCTCAAGTTACTGTCTGGATACCGTGTGATATCAGCATCAGTCCAATACTGCTTAAAAAGTACATAAGGGATAGTGGTTACTTGTGACCCAGTATCCAGCAAGGCACTCATGGGGATACCGTCCAGCACCACGGGTAAAACCGGGCGCCCCCCAACGTACTTATTACGCCAATTGTAAGGGCCTGGTGATCTTATGCCTGGGGGTTGGCCCTCTGCCCCAGGTTGGACCCGTTTAAATTACAGTACCTGGAAATGTGTCTGGGCTGGTTGCATCGACGGCAAATGGGCTGTCCACCCTCTGCGTAGCGGTCTGTGGGCCTCCCTCGGAACGACGGGATCCTCCTCTGTCGACGCCACGGGACATCCTCCGGACTTGAAGCCAGCTCGATGGGTCTTGACGTGTCCACTTGCAACGCCTGGACGGTCCTGGTCAATGCCGCGACGCTCCTGGTCAGCTCCTGGACTTGGTGGTGCAGGTCTTTCGACGGGGCTTGGTTCAGGGCCTGTGCATCAGCCCCCACGAGATCCATAGAGGAGGGCGCCGCCTCCTGGTGGTTGGTGAGTGCAGGGCGCCGGGGGTTTATAGCGCCACTGGTTGCAGATTCACGGAGCACCCTTATGGCCCTGTCCTTAAATTGGGCAAAGGTCAGGTCGGGGTTCTGAAAGAACATGAGGCGCAGTTGGGCCCTGTGGGCGCTAGACAGCAGACCTTCTATGAATTGTTCTGTTAGCAGCTTATCCGTTTCCTGCACACTGCCAGGGTCAGTTTGTTGAATAGCCCTCAGGGCTTCCTGCAGATTTAGGGCATAGTCTCTGATGCTGTCCTGTGCCCGCTGCTTACACCCATAGAACCTCATTTTAATTTCAGCGGAGGTACGTGTGTCAAAGGTACCCCGCAGCCGGGCCAGAATACCCTTCACAGTTCTTTTCTCCTCAGTGGGCCATGATTTTACCTCCCTCTGGGCTGCGCCAGTTAACTGCCCTGTTAATATGCTGACCTTCTGTTCCTCTGTCAGGGGGTAAACTTGGAACAAACTGTATAGCCTTTCCTTGAAGTCAGTTAGGGCATGGGGCTCCCCTGAGTATTTGGGCAGCCAGGCCTCTCCAGGGATGTAGGGCAGGGAAAAGGGCATCACCGCTGCTGCAGCTGCGTTGGTGGTAGTGGGCGCCTCTGTATCCGACATCTTTCTCCCCCCTAGTTAAGCGTGGCCAACCTTCCGACGATCCTCTTCTGTAGGCCGCGGCTCCGCTGCTGCTGCTATGGACGAGGACCTGGCATCGCGTCCTGATGACGTCAGCGTCACTCTCTTTCCCTTCCAGGACCTTGCGCAGCGTCGGTGCGTGGGGCGGAGCTTCGGATCTCACGCGGTTTTGACGTCCACGCCCCTCTTCTTCCCGCGCGGCGTCCTGAAGATGGCGTCCGATGGCGGGAAGCAGCTGCGGATGGCGGGAAGACGGCAGAAAACGGCGGGAAACGGTCCAAGATGGCGTCTGATGGCGGGAATCGGCTCCGGATGGCGGGAAACTTCGCCACAGGTAAGTTACAAAAGTCTTTTTCAGGCACACAGTACCCGGTGGTTGCGGGCACGAAATCCTGCCGACTATGCCAAAGCTGACTCGCCCCCTGGGCCGTGGGTCACTCGGATCCGGGCAATAGGGAGCGATGGGGGTAGTAGTGGCAACCCGGTTCCGTGGCTCAGGGTGGTCAGGCCAGTGGTAGTCCGTTATGTGCTATTGATTATGTCCGACTACGCCACCCGTGGATTTGCGGTCATTAGGAACCGCCGCTGCAGGGCAGACCGCTGGGGCTGATGATATATGCAGCTGGGATGGTGTGACTCCCCACGGGAAGAGTGCGGCCCCAGGGCAGTGTGGAGGATGGTGGGAGTGATGGTAGTGAGAGTCCCGGTGCCGATAGTGCTGGAGGAGCAAGGAGCACACAGACAACAAGTTGCAGTCCAGGGTCTTTACTAAAACAGATAAACTGACCCATAAACAGTCCCGGCTAGGAGGGGACCTGGATGTCTGAGAGCAATGGGGAAATTGGCCCTGGTCAGGGTGAGGGTGTAGGCCTACCGTGCTTTCTGCGCTCCTTCTGGCTATCTCCTCGTTATAGGGTAACAGCCCACGTTTCCGAGCTTTCCGTGTATTCTCGCCTGTATGGCCTGCGACGTGGGTTCCTTTCTGCTCCCAGCCTTGTACGGCTTTACTGGTCCCTTCGGTTGTGGCAGGGCCTCCAGGCTTCTTAGGCCAAGGAATATAAAGTCCCTTGCGAACTGGTTATCTGATGGAGAATGTGGAATCCTCCCAGCCTCAGACACCAAAGTCTGGTAAAGTAAGTCTTTTATCTGCCAAGACAGGCTCTCTTCGCCTCTTGTCTCTGGCTTGTGGCTCTCCTCCTGCCACACTTCCTCTTAGGTGCAGTGCAACTGTCTGTCCCTGCTCTGCTCTGGGACAAGTCTCAGTGCTGAGACAGGCCATCAAGTTCTCTCTAACCCTGCCCCCAGTACCAGCTTTTATAGGGGCAGCCTGCTCCCCCTACTGGCCTGAGACAGGAGGCATTGCATGCTAATGTTCCCCTGACCAGAGAACCTCCCCCTTGCTCTCAGACACAGCTTTAATTACACTTGTGGCCTCCAGGCCAGGGTGACACACCTGGAATTGAGTTTTTCAAAGAGAAGGTGTAGCCTCGCGGGGAAAAACATAGCAGAGTGCAGCCGACGGTCCTCATAATTTACAACATAGGATTGGAGTGTATTTTTTGAGGTCTTCATTTGAGCAACGCCATTTTAGCTGATTCACTAGTGAGCCGTCTAGATCGGAGTGGATTTTTTGAGGACCTAATTTTAGCAACTCTATTCTAGCTGATTCACTAGAGAGCCGTCTAGATCAGAGAGGGTATTTTGAGGATCTCCCTGTAGCCTCCAAACTGTACAGTTTGGTGCTGAGGTGACTGGAGTTGAGTTTTTCAAAGAGTGAGCGGAGCTTCGCAGGGAGAAACATAGCAGAGCATAGCAACACAGTCCTCATAATTTACAACATTGTATTGGAGTGGATTTTTTGAGGACCTAATTTGAGCAACTCCATTCTAGCTGATTCACTAGTGAGCCGTGTAGATCGGAGTGGATTTTTTGTGGACCTCATTTTAGTAACTCCATTCTAGCTGATTCACTAGTGAGCCATCTAGATCGGAGTGGGTATTTTGAGAATCTCGCTGTAGCCTCCAAACTGTACTGTTTGGTGCTGAGGTGACTGGAATCGAGTTTTTCAAAGAGTGAGCGGAGCTTCGCAGGGAGAAACATAACAGAGCGCAGCAACAGAGTCCTCATAATTTACAACATTGTATTGGAGTGGATTTTTTGAGGACCTCATTTTAGCAACTCCATTCTAGCTGATTCACTAGTGAGCCGTATAGATCGGAGTGGATTTTTTGGGGATCTTCCTGTAGCCTTCACTCTGTACAGTTTGGTGCTGAGGTGACTGGAATCGAGTTTTTCAAAGAGTGAGCGGAGCCTCGCGGGGAGTAACGTAACAGAGCGCAGCAGCACAGTCCTCATAATTTACAACATTGTATTGGCGTGGATTTTTTGAGGACCTCATTTGAGCAACTCCATTCTAGCTGATTCACTAGTGAGCCGTATAGATCGGAGTGGATTTTTTGAGGACCTCATTTTAGTAACTCCATTCTAGCTGATTCACTAGTGAGCCGTCTAGATCGGAGTGGGTATTTTGAGGATCTCCATGTAGCCTCCAAACTGTACTGTTTGGTGCTGAGGTGACTGGAATCGAGTTTTTCAAAAAGTGAGCGGAGCTTCGCAGGGAGAAACATAACAGAGCGCAGCAACAGAGTCCTCATAATTTAGAACATCGTATTGGAGTGGATTTTTTGAGGACCTCATTTTAGCAACTCCATTCTAGCTGATTCACTAGTGAGCCATATAGATCGGAGTGGATTTTTTGAGGACCTCATTTGAGCAACTCCATTCTAGCTGATTCACTAGTGAGCCGTATAGATTGGAGTGGATTTTTTGAGGTCTTCATTTGAGCAACTCCATTCTATCTGATTCACTAGTGAGCCGTCTAGATCGGAGTGGATTTTTTGTGGACCTCATTTTAGTAACTCCATTCTAGCTGATTCACTAGTGAGCCGTCTAGATCGGAGTGGATTTTTTGAGGACCTCATTTTAGTAACTCCATTCTAGCTGATTCACTAGTGAACCATCTAGATCAGAGTGGGTATTTTGAGGATCTCCCTGTAGCCTCCAAACTGTACTGTTTGGTGCTGAGGTGACTGAAATCGAGTTTTTCAAAGAGTGAGCGGAGCTTCGCAGGGAGAAACATAACAGAGCGCAGCAACAGAGTCCTCATAATTTACAACATTGTATTGGAGTGGATTTTTTGAGGACCTCATTTTAGCAACTCCATTCTAGCTGATTCACTAGTGAGCCGTATAGATCGGAGTGGATTTTTTGGGGATCTTCCTGTAGCCTTCACTCTGTACAGTTTGGTGCTGAGGTGACTGGAATCGAGTTTTTCAAAGAGTGAGCGGAGCTTCGCAGGGAGAAACATAACAGAGCGCAGCAACACAGTCCTCATAATTTACAACATTGTATTGGAGTGGATTTTTTGAGGACCTCATTTGAGCAACTCCATTCTAGCTGTTTCACTAGTGAGCCGTGTAGATCGGAGTGGATTTTTTGTGGACCTCATTTTAGTAACTCCATTCTAGCTGATTCACTAGTGAGCCGTCTAGATCGGAGTGGATTTTTTGAGGACCTCATTTTAGTAACTCCATTCTAGCTGATTCACTAGTGAACCATCTAGATCGGAGTGGGTATTTTGAGGATCTCCCTGTAGCCTCCAAACTGTACTGTTTGGTGCTGAGGTGACTGGAATCGAGTTTTTCAAAGAGTGAGCGGAGCTTCGCAGGGAGAAACATAACAGAGCGCAGCAACAGAGTCCTCATAATTTACAACATTGTATTGGAGTGGATTTTTTGAGGACCTCATTTTAGCAACTCCATTCTAGCTGATTCACTAGTGAGCCGTATAGATCGGAGTGGATTTTTTGGGGATCTTCCTGTAGCCTTCACTCTGTACAGTTTGGTGCTGAGGTGACTGGAATCGAGTTTTTCAATGAGTGAGCGGAACCTCGCGGGGAGTAACGTAACAGAGCGCAGCAGCACAGTCCTCATAATTTACAACATTGTATTGGCGTGGATTTTTTGAGGACCTCATTTGAGCAACTCTATTCTAGCTGATTCACTAGTGAGCCGTATAGATCGGAGTGGATTTTTTGAGGACCTCATTTTAGCAACTCCATTCTAGCTGATTCACTAGTGAGCCGTATAGATCAGAGTGGATTTCTTGAGGATCTCCCTGTAGCCTCCAAACTGTACTGTTTGGTGCTGAGGTGACTGGAATCGAGTTTTTCAAAGAGTGAGCGGAGCTTCGCAGGGAGTAACGTAACAGAGCGCAGCAACAGAGTCCTCATAATTTACAACATTGTATTGGTGTGGATTTGTTGAGGTCCTCATTTGAGCAACTCCATTCTAGCTGATTCACTAGTGAGCCGTATAGATCGGAGTGGATTTTTTGAGGACCTCATTTGAGCAACTCCATTCTAGCTGATTCACTAGTGAGCCGTATAGATTGGAGTGGATTTTTTGAGGACCTCATTTGAGGAACTCCATTCTAGCTGATTCACTAGTGAGCCGTCTAGATCGGTGTGGATTTTTAGATGATCTCCCTGTAGCCTCTATTCTGTACAGTTCATTGGTGACCTGACTAGAATGGAGTTGCTGGAGCGATGTCCTCATAGGATCAAATCCAATCTAGACGGCTCATGACTGAAACCTCCAGAATGGAGTTAATTCCAGGAGCTCCTCATAGATTCCAATCTCGTGGCATAGGAATTATAAATGTATGTATATATTGTCACTTTTTGTGACATACATAATTACACACAGCACTGCTTGTTCAGTTTTGCCCAAATTTGACTTTTACTGTATTTCCACCAGTCCCAGCCACAGCAGCGACATTTCTGAAGAGTGGGCGGAGCTAGACAACATTTATGTGATCATTTCTGCCACATTTGTGATGTAAATTATGATAATGTCCACCCGCTCTTCAAAATGCTGGTGCTGACCAGGACTGGTGGACAGACAAGAAAAGTAAAATTTTGTCAAACATGAACAATCAGAGCTTTGTGTAAGTTTTTAAACTATGAAAAGTGATAATATAAAAAACAAACAAATTTTTTAATTTAACAAAAAAAAAGCTTTCTACCTCTCACCTTTTATTAAATACTGGCATGCAAAATTTGTTTCTTCATGAATTGTGGTTGTAATCTTGTATAATGTCTGCCAAGAAATAATAAAACACCCTGCAGCAACTCCAATCTATATTTTTTTTGTTTTCTTTTACATTTTAGCCCCTTTTTGTAATACAATCTTACTATTAGCGCCATATAGTAGTTTTGGCCAACATCTTGTAGTAATGTCCCCATCATGGTTCCTATCTTGTGCTTATGTCCCCCATCATGGTCCTCATCTTGTTTTATTGTCTCCCATCATGGCCATCTTGTAGAAATATCCTCTTACCTGGTCCCCTTTTTGTAGCAATCTCACCATTCGGCTCCCTATCTCACAGTAACGTGTCCCTTCCTGGTCCACTTTTTGTAGTAATGTCTCTTTGCAGTAATGTCAAGATCCTGATCCTCATCTTCTAGTACTGTTCCCATCCTGGTCCCCTGCAGACATTAGCTGCTGGCCTGTGATTGACCCACAGTTGGCATTGGTATAGCTGAGCAAAGAGCTTGTCTGTGCACGGCACCTGCAATATGTTCCACTGAAAAAGTGCTGACGTGCCACAATCCTCAAGGTGTATGGTGCCTGCGGCCTGCATGAAGCAGCCTCTGTGGCCAAATGTTTGAGACCCCCACTCGAGTCTATAAAGCTACAGCTGCCAATCAAAATACAGGGTGCCATGATATACTGAGGGGCTGCGATTTGGTTTGATTAGTTATTCTGTGATGACAGATTCTCTTTACACCCCGAGTGATTTCAGACCAATCACCTATTCTGTGGAGAAGTAATAAAGATTTACAAGACAGTGACTTGAAGGGTCAACGTGATATTTGAAATTTTTTCTCAACATTTTATTTCAGTTATATTTTCAAGCAGATCAGGGGGTGTTCATATCCTGAGCCGACCATAAGCTGCCCCCAAAAAACTCACTGTCTTCACCGAGGGGTGCGCAGTTCAGGCAAAAGAAACGTATACACAGTCCATAATATGGATATCCATGGAAAACGGGGGGCTTATAGTGATCGATGGGTTATTGCATTGTGGGGTTTCTAGTTTCTGCTTGAAAGTATAAGGACATTCACAAATGAAAAAGATATCATACAAGGTTTACTTAAATCTTGCAAATGAGAAAACAGGTGTACTGGTGTGATAATTCTAAAAATACAGGTGCATCTCACTAAATTAGAATATCATCAAAAAGTTAATTTATTTCAGTTCTTCAATACAAAAAGTGAAACTCATATAGAGTTATTACAGACAGAGTCATCTATTTCAAGTGTTTATGTAGCACCCTGAGGATTCGGCTGCTACAGGGGTATTGCACCTCGAACCAGAGGTGTGATATTCCACTCCCGGGTAAGGATGGAGTGTGGACCGGGGCTCAGTAGGCTGCATGTGTAGCACCCCGAGGACTCGGCTGCTACAGGGGTATTGCACCTCAAACCAGAGGTGTGGTATTCCACTCCCGGGTAAGGATGGAGTGTGGGACTGAGCTCAGTAGGCTGCATGCACTACATACATCCCATTTCCGGGGGACAGATCAATGGTACTCCCACCAAGTAGATGTGCAGGTACGACAGTGTCTGTCCCTGGCTGGAGTGGGAGGGGGGTGGAACATCCCAGTAGTGTAGGGGCAGATAGGGGAGGGGCTCTGGGCATAGAGGTAGGAGCCCATTGGGTGCTAGACACCTGGGCTCACACATAGAGGGAGTATATATGGTGGGCACCATCTAGAGACAGGGTCAGTCAGTAGAGAGAGAGGAGCTCAGCCAAGGAGGGCTGACAGGGAGCTGCGGCTCCGGCTGGGCCCAGCTCCAGGGCCAGGCCTGTAGTGGAAAGGAGGAAGAAGAGAGGCCCAGAGTCACTAGCCAAGAGGGAACCCTGAGATCCCAAGAGTGACCAAAAAGGGTGAAGGGTTGGCACAACAGGGTACCGGAACCCAAACTGGCGGAGGCAAAAGTAACCCTTAACCAGGAACCGGAGGTCGTGGTCAAGTTTTGGCCCGACCCTCACCACATCCACCAGGAAGGTACACCACGAGTAGGGTCAGGAAAGCCATAAAAGGTTTTACCATCGAGAGGCCCAAGGGAGCCGGACAAAGGTGGATCCCTGGTGGGAACGGCCAGTAGAAAGACAGAGAGGGGAGCTCAAGACCACGCTCCGGACTGCCCGGGGGTTGGCCGAGTCCCGCACCTGGTGGACGCAGCACGGCTCGGGTGGTCACTCCCGGCCGAAGTGACTGAAGCAACACCTGTGCACCTGTGAGTAAAAACCCTGAAACTGCATGATACGTTTCTGAGTCTCCTTGCTGCACCGTCATCTACACTTGCTGCCCTGAGGCCATACCCCTCCCGTTGGGGGTTATACCACCACGCTGCACAATCTTACCACCGGTCTCAGCGGTCTGCCCTGCAGCGGCGGCTCCATAGCTGCATTCAACGGGTGGCGTAGTCGAACTTTCTAACATCAACTGCTATATACCGCCACTCAGTCTGACTCCCTGGGCACGGACCGGGTCACCGCCACGAGACTACTACCCCTATCTGATCCGGCTCCGGGTAAACCCCCGTGCGCGCGATGCCGCACGACGAAGGCCCAGGGGTGCGTCACATGCACCACACACACCCCATTTCCGAGGAACAGACCAACGGTGCTCCCACTAGACAGAGTGCAGGCACGACAGCTTCTGTTCCTGGCTGGAGTGGGGAGGGGGAGGAAAACCCAGTGGTGTAGGAGCAGATAGGGGTGGGTTTCTGGGCATAGGTAGGAGCCCATTGGTTGCTAGTCACCTGGGCTCACACATAGAGGGAGGTATATAAGGTGGGCACCATCTTAGGACAGGGTTCAGTTCAGGCAGGAGGAGAAGAGGAGAGGAGCTCAGCCAGAGAGGGCTGACAGGGAGCTGTGGCTCAGTCTGGGCCCAGCTCCAGAGCCAGGCCTGGAGTAGAGGCCTGAGACAGCAGAGAGGGAGAGAAGAGAAGGAACAGCAAGGAGAGTAAGAAAGGAACTGAAACAGAGGAGAAAGGAGGCGAGGAACACAGAGAAAGGCCCAGAGACACGAAGGCAGAAGGAACCCCATATTCCCAGAGGAGATACTGGGTGAAGGGTTGGCAGAGCAGGGTACCGGAACCCGAATTGGTGGAGGCGACTAATCCTCAGCCAAAACCGGAGGTTTTCACCACATCTTGGTGCGACCCCTCACTACATCCACCAGAAAGGCATACCGCATAGGGTCAGGGAAACCGGAGAGAGGTTTCACCAACAGAAGGCCCGAGGAAGCTGGACAAAGGTGGGTCACTGGTGGGGACGGCCAGTAGAAAGGAAGAGAGGGGAGCTCTGAACCGCACTCTGGAATTGCCTGGGAGTTGACCGAGTCCCTCACCTGGTGGACGCAGCACGGCTCGGGCGGTCACTGCTGGCCGAAGTGATCTGAACAACAACAGTGAGTAAAGCTTTGGAAACTGCACCACAAGTCTCTGTGTTTCATCGCCGTACCAGCACCATCAGTACTGGGACACTCGCACCATCACTCCCATCATTATCCACACTAGCTGCCCTGAGGCAATACTCCTCCCGTGGGGAGTCATCCCATACTCAGCTGCACAAACAACATCAGCCTCAGCGGTCTGCAGTGCAGCGGCGGTCCCCACTGACCGCAATCCACGGGTGGCGTAGTCGGACACTTATTACAATACAAATAGACTGCCACTGGTTTGACCACCCTGGGCACGGACCGGGTCACCGCCACACGGAGACTACAACCCCCAACCTCCAGCGATCCGGTTCCGGGTATTCCCCCTGCACAGCAGCAGCAGCACAGGCCCAGGGGGCGCGTCATTTATTTCTGTTAATGTTGATGATTATGGCTTACAGCCAATGAAAACACAAAAGTCATTATCTCAGTAAATTAGAATAATTAACAAAAAACACCTGCAAAGGCTTCCTAAGCATTTAACAAGGTCCCTTAGTCTGTTTCAGTAGGCTCCACAATCATGGGGAAAACTGCTGGCTTGACAGATGTCCAGAAGGCAGTCACTGACACACTCCACAAGGTCTCAGAGTCTGGAGGAAGAGTGGAGAGGCCACAATCCAAGCTGCTGGAGGTCTAGTGTGAAGTTTCCTCAATCAGTGATGGTTTGAGGAGCCATGACATCTGCTGGTGTAGGTCCACTCTGTTTTATCAAGACCAAAGTCAGCGCAGCCATCTACCAGGACATTTTACAGCACTTCATGCTTCCCTCTGCCGACAAGCTTTTTGGAGTTGGAAATGTCATTCTCAAGCAGGACTTGGCTCCTGTCCACACGGCCAAAAGTACCAATGCCTGGTTTACACACAACAGTATCACTGTGCTTGATTGGCAGAAAACTCACCTGACCATAACCCCATAGAGAATCTATTATAGAGAATCTATGGGGTATTGTCGAGAGGAAGATGAGAGACACCAGACCCAATAATGCAGACGAGCTGAAGGCTGCTATCAAAGCCATCTGGGCTTCCATAACACCTCAGCAGTGCCACAGGCTGATCGCCTCCATGCCACATTGCCGCACTGATGCAGTAATTGATGCAAAAGGATCCCAAACCAAGTATTGAGGGCATTTACTGACCATACATTTCAGATTTTAAAATAATTTTTCAAGCTGTTATAAAGTATTCTAATTTACTGAGATAATGACTTTTGTGTTTTCATTGGTTGTAAGCCATAATCAACATTAACAAAAATAAACACTTGAAATAGATCACTCTGTGTGTAATGACTCTATATAATATGACTTTCACTTTTTGTATTGAAGAACTGAAATAAATTAACTTTTTGATGATATTCTAATTTAGTGAGACGCACCTGTAGATAAAAGGGTTTAACTTGAATTGACGTCATAGCACAGACCTGCATCAACTCAGCTTAAACAGAACAAAACCCATAGGACCCTATTCATCATAGTTTTTACTCCAGAATTCTGTTATAAAATGCTCAATCGTATAATTTGGATGCAACTGAAGACTATGTAAAAATGTTGCAACTTTTTCCTTTCTAATGGCATTTTTATCGGTAAGTGGGCAGGGTTGTGATGACTGCTGTTTGGCAACTTCATCATGAGCAGCGGTGGTCGCTACAAATTCTCCTCCAGTAAGTGGCATAGCATGGAGGCGCTGTCCAGTCATCAGACGCTTCTGATGAATATGTCTCTTAATGAATCAGGAGCTGCGTCCTTCACCTCCGCCCTCTCATCAAGACATTAATCAGGTGCATAGTTCTTTAAGGTGACAATGCAGCAATTTAGCTCGAGTAGTTAATATTTTGTATGCATTTATGTACATAAATGACATAGCCGAGTGCTGTGATGGCCTATTTTTATTAGTCCCATACAGAATCCATAAATGGACGGACAGACCTGTGCTAAGCATACGTGAAAATTATTTTATCAAACATGGACATAGTCTTTCCTAAGTAACATTGGGGTCCCTGGTGGTCCTAACCTCAGCAACTTATATTTTATCCAATATGACAGTAACAGTGTGTCCGTCCCCAGCCTGTGTTCATGTACTCTATGTAATGTAACCTGCTTTAGTGTAAGGCTATGTGCCCACGATGCAGAAATGCTCAGTTTCCGCATCTCCCTGGCAGAAAAAACGCATGCGGATTGCACATGCGGATTGCACATGCGGATGTGAAGCGTTCTTCACTTGCATTTCCGCATGCGGGTTGACAAGCGCTTTCCAAGCGATTTTAACATCACTTGGAAAGTGCTTGACAACTTGGTCACACTATATAAATCCATGCAACCGGCATGGATTTTTATAGTGTGACCGAAAGAATGGTAAAAAATAAATCTATACTTACCTTCTGATGGCCCCCGCTGTCTTGCTTCGCTCCGTCCTGGCTGCCGGCAGCGCGCGGTACACTGAAGGACCTGCCGTCATATGACTGACGTCAGCGCAGGTCCTTCAGTCCACAGCACGCTGCCGGCAAGTGAAGAAAGGGACACCGCGAGCCATCAGAAGGTAAGAATAATATTTATTTTTTATTTTATTCTTTTTTTCACAGGTTCTATGGTACCCAGGTCCGGAGGAGAGTCTCCTGTCCTCCACACCCGGGTGCCATCCGCACATAGAAACGCATATTATCCATGTGTGCAAATGTGCGGACACAGATGATATGCGTTTCAATGCAAGTCAATGGAGGCAATTACGCTGCGTGTCCGCAAAATTAATGGACATGCTGCGGATTATCATTCCGGAAAAATACGCAGCATGTGCACAGCACGGATTATCCTTGGGGAACATGGCAGGTCTTCTACCATGCGTTTAAGCGTTTCTGCAGCGTTTTTGCCGGTGCTTAAACGCATCGTGGCCACACAGCCTAACAGCGTGTCCCTCCCCTGTGTTCATGGACTGTAATGTTATCAGGCCTAGGTCAACATCTCTTGTTGCATCTAGAGGGTGTGAACCCTTCCCCCATCCAGGGGCTGATCCCAGTAGACAGAACAATAGACTCATGTTTGGCCCAGTCAGTTACGTGGGGCCTCCCGATGCTGGAGGGTCTCAGGCTGCGGCCAGATCCTCGTGGCATGTGTGGATTGATAGAAGCTGCCACGTGGGACTGTGTTGTGTCCCTCATCTGCTGGATCCATTGAACTCATCCAAGGACTATTTCTATATTTTCCCTGGCGGGAGGCGCCCCCGGACTTGTTTCTGCTGTTATATAGCAAAAACGAACCAAATACAGAGTATATGGCAAAGAATCAAAAAACTTTATTGTAAACAATATACAGAAAAGACATACATGATTAAAAAGGACGACACACAGACAACCAAACTGGGTGACACATATACAACATAATAATAGATGTTAAATATCTATTGGGACAAAGTACAAGAAGTGCTAGTATTCAAGTCATTTATGCACTGGTACAAAATTATGGCATATTTCATCACTATGGATATGTACCACGTGCCATATGGCCTATAGTGCCCTATGAAAAAAAGCTAAAGAATTATATTGCACTCTTACCCATATTAGATCAGCACCCAGAATAAACAAGGACCCCAATGCGTGTTTCGCGTGGTATATCCTATGGATTCCTCGGGTGGGGGGGGGATTGTTTAATAGGACATTCCATGTCTTTTTAAATATACTTTGGTCCGTTCCAGTCACGTGACCGCAGGCCCTAATCATCTCCTGGACCATTAGCGCATGCACGCTGAACCGCCCCAGCCAGATACGTCACGCACGGCCATCAAGGTGAACCACGCATGACAGGGAACCAGGACTCGTTGCCATGGCCCCCCTCACACCGGCCACGCAGCCCCCCCTGGATGCCCCTCTACCCAGCCCATGCCCCCCTCACACCAGCCACACAGCACCCCTGGATGCCCCTCTACCCAGCCCATGCCCCCCTCACACCAGCCACACAGCCCCCCTGGATGCCCCTCTACCTAGCCCATGCCCCCCTCACACCAGCCACGCAGCGACCTGGATACCCCTCTACATACCCCATTCCCCCTAACACCAGCCACGCAGCCCCCCTGGATGCTCCTCTACCTAGCCCATGCCCCCCTCACACCAGCCACGCAGCACCCCTGGATGCCCCTCTACCTAGCCCATGCCCCCCTCACACCAGCCACGCTGCCCCCTGGAGGCCTCTACAACATTTATTCACATGGTCAGCTCTCCCCACCTCAGTCCACTCCGGATCAGCATCAGTCCTCACAGCAGAATGCTGAACACGAGCTCCTCAGCAGAGCCGTAGCCAGGGCACAGGTTGTTACACAGCTCAGTACAGGAACCTCAGCCGAGTCCTGGAACTCTTTTTATTAGAAAAGTATAAAACAAACCATAAAACACACTGCACAAAGAACAAATTGCAAAACACAAACAAGTCCAAATTATAATGTCCAGTATGAATTAAAAGGCAAAAATGTCCTGCAATGTTCATGGAACATAAAACGTCATTTCCAAAAGTCCCCCCCAGCAAGGGAAGACCTTAACCCTTTTTTTCCAAAAATATCCCCTTCCAACATTCACTCCACATTCATACTTAAACCCCCAAAACAAAACAACAAACTGGCCCACTGCCAAAAACAAAGAAATAGGCCACCTGGCCGAAACAAAAACTAAGAAATAGGCCACCTGGCCGAAACAAAAACTTAATACGCAGCAAACCTTTTTTTTGTAGTTTTTTATTTATTTATTTATTTTTTTGCTCCCACTCCCAACACCCAAGGTCCCACGATAGTCTGTGGCCTCATCACACCAGGGTCCCACTAAAGTTTGTGGCCCACAAAGATACCAGGTCCTTTTGCCTTTTTTCCCATCCATTTTAGGATGTCCAAACCACCAACCCATCCACCAAAACCCCTCCCCCCCTCCCCCCTGAAACCCCCCACCCAACCTACACTAAACCCCCCCCAAACACACATCATAATACACAGACATATAAAAAATAATATACGCAACTTTATAACACTACAATAAACCTAAAAAACTTAATCACATTACCATATACAACAACCATGAACCAAAATCAGACCCAAGTTCGGTGCTTGCAAGCCCTATATACGGGTTCCAATACCATAAAACAAAAAACTACACGTGAGGGTAACAGCCCACCACCGGGAACTGGAGACTACAGAGGCTCTCACCCTAATCTATCACACAGAATCCTATCCCTCTCTAATAAAGAAAAAGAAAAATCTGTCCCTACCACCCTACCAATCTTTCCCTACCTGTCCCTACCTGTCCCTCACTACCAACCTAATACTAACTACCTGTCCCTAAAGACTGTCCCTACGTGTCCCTCCCTGACCCTACACATCTATCTGACCCTACAAATAAATATAAAATATAGAAAGGGACTAAACTAACCCTATCACAGACACACATTCCCTAACTCTCCCTAGGGCACATTAAATGAGAACCCCCTCCATAGAAGGGAAGCCCTCCCTGCACCCAGCCTCTCATACTCCAGCGAGCGCACTTTTGCCAGGTCACCCAGGATGTTCCTAATCACCTCTTCCCATGGGAGGACTTTCTGCTGGGTGGACACTAAACACCGTGCGTTCCACGTGTAAAACCTAGTCACTAAGCTAACTAAGAAAACAGTGCCCCGATCTCGGCCACCAAGGGATCTGAATGCCCCATAGGCCCACTCCGCATAGGAAAGGCCTGCCAGCCTGGGCCAGCCAATGGAAGCACCCACCCTCTTGTAGACCTCTGTATTAAAAGGACACCGAAGCAGGAAGTGCTCCATGCTTTCAAGCATGCCGCCACACTCCTCGCGGGGACAATCCCGGTCATCAGAGTTCCTGTACTTCAGGTTGTCCCTCACATACAGTCTCCCATGGAAGCAGCGCCAAGCCAAGTCCCAAAACTTCAAGGGGATCCGCTTAGAGTTTAATAACCCGAGCCCCACCTCCAGATCCTGGCTTGGGCAATCCTTGAGGGCCAGGGGCTTCTGGAAGTGGGTCAACAGAACCCTATTGTCAAGTAACCTCCTTGACAAGGTCCTGATCTCCCACACTCCCAGACCCCACCGGCGGATCACCTTCACAACCAGGGTAGCATAAGCCGGAAGATGCCCATGAGGCGTGCGAAGGTCCTTCACCCGCCCTCCTGTCTCCCATTGCTGGAAGAAAGGCCGAAACCACCCCCTACAGGAGAATACCCACGGAGGAGCCCTCTCTAACCAGAGGTTGGCGATGTTTGCCTTAAGAAAGGTGTTTACTAGAAACACCACTGGGTTGACCATACCCAACCCTCCTAGTCTCCTCGTGCGGTACGTGACCTCCCTCTTTATTAGGTTCAGCCTATTCCCCCATAATAGTTGGAAGAACAGGCTGTAGACCCGTGTCCAAAGAGGTTCTGGCAAGATGCAGACGCTGCCCAGGTATATTAATAAAGGGAGCAAATACCCCTTGGCCAGGTTAACCCTTTCCCTCAGGGTCAAGGACCAACCCTTCCACTGATCCACCTTCTGGGCGGCAATCTTAAGTCTGCCCTCCCAGTTTTGCTGGGGATAGTCCCCCGGGCCGAAACTGATGCCTAAAATTTTTGCTGTGGCCTGAGGCCCTGGAAGGGTGTCCGGGAGATCAAAACTAGGATCTCCCCCTCCTAGCCAGAGACTCTCACACTTATCCCGGTTGATCATGGACCCAGATGCCACAGAGTAGCGCTCAACCTCAGACATGACCCAGTCTGCCTCCTCTCTCGAGGATACAAAAAGGGAAACGTCGTCGGCGTACGCCACTACCCTCAAGGTGGTCTCTGGCTCCGCCCGGTCCATCCCGACTCCTACCAACGGTCCGCGTTCCACTCTCCTTAAAAAGGGGTCGATCGCGAACACGTATAACAGTGGGCTCAGAGGACAGCCCTGGCGGACACCAGACTTCACCTCAAAAGGGGGTCCGACCCAACCGTTCACAAGCGGAAAAGTCTCTGCCCCATTCTATAATACTCTCAACCAATCAACAAACCTCCCGGGCAGACCGTACCTCAGAAGGACGGACCAGAGGTACTCATGGTTAACCCGGTCAAACGCCTTCGCCTGGTCTAAGGACAGCAAGTACCCCTTCCAGTGACCTGCCCTGCTCTGCTCCACTGCCTCCCGGACACCGAGCACAGCACTAAAAGTACTGCGGCCTGGAACAGAGCAGTGCTGGGCCCCTGAAAGGAGCCGGGGTGCAAACTTCACCAACCGATTGAAAAGCACCTTTGCCAGAACCTTTCGGTCCGTATTGAGAAGCGCTATGGGACGCCAATTCTCAATACGGGACGAGTCTTTACCCTTTGACAGAATAATCAGGGCGGACTTCCTCATTGAACCGGGCAGAAAGTCCGAGGAGAGACATTCATTAAAAACCTCAGTCATGAGGGGGACCAAAGAGTCCCTAAAAGTCCTGTAAAACTCGGATGTTAAGCCATCCGGACCAGGCGATTTTTTGGGCCGGAGCCCATCAATGGCCCGTCTCACTTCCTCTTCCCTGATTGCTTCTGCCAAAACATGAAGAGAGGGGTCATCCCCTGGCTCAGGGATGGTTTCAGCCAGGAAAGCCGACATCTCATCCCGATCTGGATCCCTCCTTCCCAAGAGGTGCGAGTAGAAGGATCTGACCACCTCCAGGATCCCTGATTTGGATCTGTTCAGGGAACCCGTACTGTCGATCAGTCCTGTTACCATCTTGCAACTCACTGACATCCTGCAGTTCCTGTAGGGGTCGGGCGAGCGGTACCTCCCGAAATCCCTCTCAAAAACTAAGGATGTGTGCCTATCATACTGGCACCCCTTGAGCAAGGCCTTCACCCTGGAGATTTTCTCACGGTCCCCTCCAGTCAAGACGAGCTGCTCGAGTTTCCTCCCCAGCTCCCGATACAGGCGGTACCTGTTCAGGACTCTGAGGCTCGAGAGCTGACGGAAGAACCCCGCAACCCTTCTTTTGAAGATCTCCCACCACTCAGACTTACTGCTACAGAGACCCAAGAGAGGTACCTGGCTCTGAAGAAATGCCTCAAAGGATTGTCTTACATCCGCTTCTCCCAACAGGGACGAATTCAGCTTCCATAGGCCTCTCCCTATCCGGGGAGTCTCTGTAACATTCAAGGAAAAGAAAATAAAACAGTGATCGGAGAATTCCACCTCAACAGCGGACACTGCAGAAGAGACGGCTTCCTCCTTTAAAAAAAACCTATCTATCCTAGACCTACAACTACCCCTATGAAAGGTGAAACCCCCGTGACCTGGGGTGTGCCGGATGTGGACATCCACCAGGCGAGCTTCGCTTGCTATGCTATTAAGAGTATTACTATCAAAATCCAGCCTTCGGTCTCCGGGGCCTCCCCTATCACGGGATCTAGTTATAGTATTAAAGTCCCCACCGAAGACCACCTGCCGGCTGGTAAAAAGATAGGGTTTGATCTTCAGGAAGAGACATTTACGGTCCCACCTTGACTGTGGACCATAGATGTTAATGAGCCGGAGCTCCTGTCCCCCCATGAAGACGTCAAGGACCAAGCACCTCCCCATTTCTACCTCGATCACCCGTCTGCATTCCACCGAAGCGGCCTTAAAAAGGACCGCTACCTTGCTATACGGCTCTGCCGCAAGAGACCAGTATGAGGGCCCGCACCTCCACTCCCTCCTTGCTTTGTAAATGGCCCCCATGTCCGTTAGTCTGGTCTCCTGCAAAAATAAAATGTCAGCCTCAACTCGGTTGAAAAAATCAAAGGCCATAAATCTGGCCGTATCTGACTTTATACTGGCGACATTAATCGACGCCAGAGTCAACTGGGTAGGTTCCGCCATCATGGGTGATTGAGTTAGACGGCCTTCTTTTTGACCGTACCCCCCGATTTTTTCCGCTCACCTTCAGAGGAGGAGCCAGACTCTCCCCTCCTCTTCAGTGACACCGAGGTGGCCATGGTACCCGCCACCTCCTTCCCAGTACTGGGTTCCTCACACCTGGACCCCAGGGCAGTCCCCCCCCCCCAGAGGAAAGTGAGCCCCCGGAGGATGGACCCCGCCGCTCCCTGAAGGCACCTCAGATGTTACCGCCGGTCCCCCGCCCCCAACCTCCGACACAGCAGAGTCATCGAAGGCATGGAACCGGTTGGAGAGGGGGATCAGAGGGGAGCCGGTGAGCCCTTCCGTAGGCACCTTAGCGGCCAGGGGGGGGGGCTTTAGATGTTTTTGCCCCTTTTTTGTTCCTCCTCCTCCGACTCTTAATGGTCTTACCGTCACCTGATTTTTTAGGCTGCTCCACCACCTCCTCGTCCAGACTTTCATACTGGGAGGAATCATCAGAAGCAGCCACCTCCTCCCTCTCCATCCTCCTGATCTCCTCGTTCACCGCCTCCTCCCCCAGGGCCTTAGGGGCTCCGGCTGCCGCTTCTGGGGTGGAGACAGACATCACCCCAGTCGCCTGAGGCTTATCCTGCCCCCTACCCCCACGGCGCCTCACCTGTTGCCGCTGGTGGGCAGATGAACTGGCCTCGCCTTCCCTCACTGGCCCCTCAGCTCCTCTCCTGCCCCCACCTCCAGCTCCAGCAGAGGATGCACCGCTGGGGACCCCCCCACGGCTCTCCCCCGCCTGACCAGAGATGGTGTTAGAAACGGAGCGGGGGCAGCGGCTATACGGGTGACCTAGGTCACCACACAGATGACACCTAATGTCACCACAGGCCGCGGCAAGATGACCTACCCCGCCACACAAGGCACATTTCTGCACCTTGCAGCCCGCGCTGAAGTGACGGGGATCACCGCACCTGTGGCAGACCTTCGGTTGCCCCTGGTAGAAGATCAGGATCCTGTCTCTCCCCAGAAATGCTGAGGAAGGGATGTGGGTGACAGTACCGCCTGAGACCTTCAACCTCATCATGAAGGTCCAGCCCCCTGACCAAATGCCAAACTCGTCCCTGTTCTTTTTTGGGAAGTCCGTGACCTCCCCATAGCGAGAAAGCCACGTCAAGATATCGACCCCAGAGAGTGACTCGTTATTGGTTAGAACGGTCACCCTCTTTACGCCATTTTGGCGAGACACCGCCTGCACGGCAAAATCTCGCCAGCCGGGCTCCCCCTTCACCAGTTCAAAATTCGACCAGAAAAGCTCTAGGCCCTCCGGTCGAACAAAACTGATGTCGAAGACGGGGGTACCAAAAGGATGGATCAGGGCAAAGATGTCAGTCGCCCTGAAGTCCATCTTCAGGAGGAGCTCCACGACCCTCGCTCTTGGCGGGCACGCTTCACTGCCCCTCCACCGAAGACGAACTACATTCCTCCTGGCCACCCCCTGCCCGGCTGTCGGGAGGGACCACACTGTCTCCCCCTCCCTTTTATCTTGGAAGGCGGCCAGGCCGTGTCTATCCAGCCAAAAGGCCAGGTCCACCTCTCTTCCCTCTACCTGGATCGTCCGTTCTCCCTTCTTGAGGGCCTCCAGGAAACGGCGTCGCAAGTCACCATCCCTGAGGTCCAGAGGTGAGGAAGCCCCCCGAGAAGACCCCGAGGCCCCGGCTACTACCCCCGCAAAACTCCGAGGACCAGCAGCCGGGGGGGCAGATGGACCAGCCCTGTCCCCACTCCCCCCACTACCAACAGACATACCATTCTTACCCCCGGCCACAGACACACCAACATTCGTATCCTCAACCACAGCCACATTCATACCCACGCCATCCCCATCCATGTCAACAGTCACCCCACTTGGGCCACTCTCACTCACATGCACACTGGGGTCACAGTTTTTCATTTTTTGCCAGCAGTTTTTCCACTGCTGCCACCTGCTGGCAGCACCTTCCCTGCCGGGGGGATTTGGGAGCCAGGTGCTGAGACTTTTGCCGGTGCCCCTGCCCCAGATAAGCCCACGAGCACAGGGGACACCGACAGGCAGGCACCACCTCTGCTGTCTGTTACAGCTGTGGCACCACTGCTCCCAGCAGCTGCCAACGCTAAGCCCCACCTCTTTTGGGCAGAGCCACGCCCACTTGGACGGGTTTAGTCTGCGAGGCCACGCCCCCCGCACCAGGCAGCACGGTGGGGGCCCCGGAGGCCACTCCCACCGGTGCCGTGGGTGACAGGGAGGCCACGCCCCCCGCACCAGGCAGCACAGTGGGGGCCCCAGAGGCCACTCCGACCGGTGCTGTGGATGACAGGGAGGCCACGCCCCCCACACCAGGCAGCACGGTGGGGGCCCCAGAGGCCACTGCCACCGGTGCCTTTGGTGACAGGGAGGCCACGCCCCCCGCACCAGGCAGCACGGTGGGGGCCCCAGAGGCCACTCCCACTGGCGCTGTGGACGGCTGGGAGGCCACGCCCCCCAAAGCCGGCCGCGCCGGGACCCCCGAAGCCGACCCAGAACCGGGTCTACTCACAGGGGCCCCTGGACCAG
Organism: Phyllobates terribilis; assembly: GCF_046119375.1. Taxonomy (NCBI): domain Eukaryota; kingdom Metazoa; phylum Chordata; class Amphibia; order Anura; family Dendrobatidae; genus Phyllobates; species Phyllobates terribilis. Next base: position 28,138,754 of record NW_027362775.1, read on the forward strand.
CGGCACCAGCTCTCAGGGGCATAGCACCCCCTACCGTCACACCCTTTGCCACAAAAAGCCTGGCCACCCCAGCTCCGGCGGCTGGCCCCAGGCTAGGCCACTCCCCCTCGGCACCCAGCGGCGGTGGAGCCCCCCGCGCTGACCCATTACCGGGCCCCTGCGCAGGGGGCCCTGACCTCACCACGGATTTTGCCAGGGGAGCAAGCCCCACCTTACGCTTATGAGCCGGCTCTGCCGGAGCCGCAGGCCCCGCGCCCTTTACCTTACCAGGTTTCTGGGTCCCTAAAAGTGATCCAGATTTTTTAGTGGATCCGTGTGTGAGGGACCCAGACAACCCAGCACATGCCGCCGGAGACGCGGCCCTGGCTGTCGGTGCGCCGCCGGCAGCGCAGGAGGCAGCGGCAGATGTACACGCCGCCTCCTGCATGCCAGCAGGAGCACCAGGTGCCAGGCCAGACCCCCCTTTTACAGGGGCTCCAGCATGAGCACCACCACCAATGACACCCACCGTCGGGCCGCCCTCCGCGCCATGCTCCATATCAGACACATCGGACCCACTGCCTCCATTACCACAAACAGAGGCAGCGCTCTGCGTGCCATGGCCTATGTTCTCCCCGCTCCCTCGCTGTGGACCCACAACAGAGTCCAAGCCGGGGTGGGTGGCGGGTGCCGCACAACGGGACAGGGGGGCCCCAGAGAGGGGGACATACACAAATTTATGTGCAATAGAAGTTTTCTTTTTTTTTTTTGCTTTTCTCTTCGTCCCCCTCCCGGGTGCCTCATCCTCGCAGATCTCATCCCCGAATGTAAGCTGACCAAAACGTACCGGGGACTCGATCTGCTGGATCTGCTGCATGATAAGGCAGCCCCCCTCACTGCTGCTACTCCCATCCTCCTCATCCTCCCCCTCGCTCCCGCTGCCCTCTGAAGGGCTAGAATCAGACGGGAGAGCCATCTGCTCAGGGGCTATCCCGCTATGCGATGCCTGGAGATCACTTACCAGGCCACCAGGCGGTGGGTAGGGTGCGACCTCCTCCACGCATACCTCTTCCTCCTCCTCCACCGCCTGGCCGGGGCCCTGCGACCCCTCCAGAGCCCCACCGGTCATGGCTCTGAACCGGTCATCATTCCACAGCTTCTCCATGAAGGGTCCACTGCCTGCCAATATGGTGCTCCTGCGGTCCTGCAGCTCTTGGATGGCTTGCTTGATTTTCAGGACCGCGGCGGATAGCTCAGGCTTCTTGGTGCCAGAGGCCCTCTCGGACCTCTCCTGAGCTACCCTCAACTCCCCCCAGAGGGAACTTAGCTTTTTTGCGGTGTCCTCATACTCACAGAGGTGCGCATGGACACGGGAGGCATAGGTGACGGTTGCCTCCCTCGCCACCTTGGTACCCCAATCAGGGGGCACCGCTGCAGCACCTCTGCTGGCACTCGACCTACCTCCAGAGGGAGGAGCCGCCGCGGTCGTAGCCTCGGGGGTCCTCCAGGTCTTCATGCTGGAACCCCTGCTGCCTCGGCCTGATGTTGCAGCCATAGCCTGGTTGGTGTTCCTCCCACCCCCCGCCGGCTTAGACCGGGAGGTGGGAGCCGGGGGCCCAGCCCCGGAGGCCAGTCCCGCTCTGAGCCTTCTTTCCTGGGAAGGGGGCAGACAAAAAGTCCCAGATGGAAAAACAAACCTCCCTTCCCAGGAGCTCTCTCTGCACACAGCTCAGTACAGGAACCTCAGCCGAGTCCTGGAGTCCTCTCCACAGCACAACTCAGGAGCAACTACAGGAGCAACTACAGGAGCTCCTCATCACCAGTCCTCCCGTCCAGCACAACGTACACACTGCTGCGGCTGCACGGCTAATATCCACTGGACTGAGAAGGCCCCGCCCCCTCCGGTGACGTCATGATTCCATGAAATCACTCCTCCCCCTCAAGAAATCAACTCCAATCTAGACGCTCCCCTGTTGCTGAGGCGTGGTGACGCTGTAGCTGGGTGATTGCAGTCAGAGTAGTGGTGTTTGGCGTCTGTACTACAGGTAAGAAGATGGGACTGTACCAAGGTGATTACTACATTCAGGACAATAAGTAGCTAGATGTAGGTGTGCAGAATCCCACTCCCAATATTGTCAGGGTCTCTCACCCCCTCGTGTTGCCGTCTGTCAGGCTCCCGCACCCCCTCGTGTCGTCGGCTGTCAGGCTCCCGCACCCCCTCGTGTCGTCGGCTATCAGGCTCCCGCACCCCCTCGTGTCGTCGGCTGTCAGGCTCCTGCACCCCCTCGTGTCGTCGGCTGTCAGGGTCCCGCACCCCCTCGTGTCGTGGGCTGTCAGGCTCCCGCACCCCCTCATATCGTGGGCTGTCAGGCTCCCGCACCCCCTCGTGTCATGGGCTGTCAGGCTCCCGCACCCCCTCGTGTCATGGGCTGTCAGGCTCCCGCAGCCCCTCGTGTCATGGGCTGTCGGGCTCCCGCACCCCCTCGTGTCATCGGCTGTTAGGGTCCCACACCCCCTCGTGTGGGCTGTCGGGCTCCCGCACCCCCTTGTGCAATGGGCTGTCAGGGTCCCGCACCCCCTCGTGTCGTCGGCTGTCAGGCTTCCGCACCCCGTCGTGTCGTGGGCTGTCAGGCTTCCGCACCCCGTCGTGTCGTCGGCTGTCAGGCTCCCGCACTCCCTCGTGTCGTCGGCTGTCAGGCTCCCGCACCCCCTCGTGTCGTCGGCTGTCAGGCTCCCGCACCCCCTCGTGTCGTCGGCTGTCAGGGTCCCGCACCCCCTCGTATCGTGGGCTGTCAGGCTCCCGCACCCCCTCGTATCGTGGGCTGTCAGGCTCCCGCACCCTCTCGTGTCATGGGCTGTCAGGCTCCCGCACCCCCTCGTGTCATGGGCTGTCAGGCTCCCGCACCCCCTCGTGTCATGGGCTGTCGGGCTCCCGCACCCCCTCGTGTCGTCGGCTGTTAGGGTCCCACACCCCCTCGTGTCGTGGGCTGTCGGGCTCCCGCACCCCCTCGTGCAATGGGCTGTCAGGGTCCCGCACCCCCTCGTGTCGTCGGCTGTCAGGCTTCCGCAACCCGTCGTGTCGTGGGCTGTCAGGCTTCCGCACCCCGTCGTGTCGTGGGCTGTCGGGCTCCCGCACCCCCTTGTGCCATGGGCTGTCAGGCTCCCGCACCCCCTCGTGTCGTGGGCTGTCAGGCTCCCGCACTCTCCCCTTGTCGTTGTCTGTGGAGAAGATTAATACATATTTTCATTTTTCAGATTTTCTCTTATAAAACAAGATCCCTGAGCTTCTGCCTTTGACCGAAAAAATGGCGTCTGACAAGTCGCTGCTGTCTGCAGAAATGAACACAAGCATGTGACGCACCCCCTGGGCCATGTTCAGGGGATACCCGGAGCCGGATCTGGATAGGGGGTAGTAGTCCTTGTGGCGGTGACCCGGTCCGTGCCCAGGGTGACAAACTAAGTGGCAGTCTATGGCAGTAGATGTTAACTTGATCGACTACGCCACCCGTTGAGTGCGGCTTTGAAGCCGCCGCTGCAGAACAGTCCACTGAGGCCAGGTGTATACGTATGTGCAGTGTGGTGGTATAACCCCCAACGGGAGGGGTATGGCCTCAGGGCAGCAGATGCGGATGATGGAGGTAGTGATGGTGCAGCAAGGAGAGTCAGAGACGTAAGATGCAGTTTCAGGGTTTTTACTCACAGGTGTTCCTTTTGTCACTCCGGCCTTGAGTGACCACCCGGGCCGTGCTGCGTCCACCAGGTGATGGACTCGGCTAACCCCCAGGCAGTTCCGGAGCGTGGTCCTGAGCTTCCCTCTCTCTCTCTCTCTCTCTTCTGGCCGTTCCCACCAGGGATCCACCTTTGTCCGGTTCCCTTGGGCCTTCTATGGTAAAACCTTTTATGGCTTTCCTGACCCTACTCGTGGTGTACCTTCCTGGTGGATGTGGTGAGGGTCGTGACAAAACTTGACCACGACCTCCGGTTCCTGGTTAAGGATTACTTTTGCCTCCGCCAGCTTGGGTACCGGTACCCTGTTGTGCCAACCCTTCACCCTTTTTGGTCAAACTTGGGCTCTCAGGGTTCCCTCTTTTCTGCGTCTCTGGGCCTTTCTTCTTCCTCCTTTCCTCTACAGGCCTGGCCCTGGAGCTGGGCCCAGCCGGAGCCACAGCTCCCTGTCAACCCTCCTGGCTGAACTCTCCCTCAGCTTCTCCTCAGGCTGAACTCTCCCTGTCCTAAGATGGTGCCCACCTTATATACTCCCTCTATGTGTGAGCCCAGGTGACTAGCACCCAATGGGCTCCTAGCTTTACCCAGAGTACTCCCCCTATCTGCCCCTACACTACTGGGATGTTCCACCCCCCTCCCACTCCAGCCAGGGACAGACGCTGTCGTACCTGCACATCTACTTGGTGGGAGTACCGTAGTTCTGTCCCCCGGAAATGGGATGTATGTAGTGCATGCAGCCTACTGAGCTCAGTCCCACACTCCATCCTTACCCGGGAGTGGAATACCACACCTCTGGGTCGAGGTGCAATACCCCTGTAGCAGCCGAGTCCTCGGGGTGCTACATTCCCCCCTGGTAAACCACAGCACGTCCTCGGGCTGTAAAAGAGCAAAACATACAAACATACAAAAATTTTAAAATGCTCTTACATATAAAATATAACTTTGAATCATCCCTTTATGGGAGGTACTCTACTTTCTAATAAACATTATAAAATACTTGGCAATTGCCACCGGAACTCTTTTGGTAAACTTTCTTTTAACACATCAGTTTCACATCATTAACTCCTGGCCACCGTGCAACTTGTGACCAGGTAAAAGTGCGGCAGTCACTAAAACAGTTCCTTATAAAACCGGTAGGGGGCGCCTTAGGAAGCGCAACTATTTACGGGGTGGCCGCTCTCAGTCCTCGGCCAGTGGGGAAAAGGGATGGCTGTTCACAGTCCTCAGCCTGGTAAGGGATAGGGGATGGCTGCTCACAGTCCTCAGCCTGGTAAGGGATAGGGGATGGCTGCTCACAGTCCTCAGCCTGGTAAGGGATAGGGACACACGGGTAACAGTTTGCTGGTCCCAACGGGGACTATGCTTTACTGGTAACAATTCTTGTACCCTTACGGGTAACTATGTACAGTTCCACTTTACCGTACTTCAGTAACGGTGTCCTCCTGCTCCTTCCCGCGGGTAGTTTTCAAACCCGTCCAGGTCCTCTTGTTCCTCCTCACACTGTAGCTCTTCCTCGGTCAGTCGGTGCACATGAAGAGCATATGGTCCCTTGGCACACTGATGCCGGGTGAAGGTGACCTCGTCACCCAGGTAAAGATCACGTCCTCTGTGTCCCTCCGGCAGATGGCTCTCGACGTCCCTGCGGGTGACAAAGACGTCGCCGGGGGTTCTGTGGTCCCGGATAAAACCCCAACCGTGCTCCAGTTGGAACTTGATTACGGTCCCGGTGGCGCGGGGACCGTGGGCTGCACGGGGGTTTCGACGAGTCCGGCGTTTTTGCTCCGCGCTCTGAACTTGTAGCCGCTCCTCGCGGACCCGCCTCTCTCGCCGCTCCCTGTCGAAGACCTCCAGCTGTTGCCGGCAGCACTCCGCTCGCTGGGCTGCGGCCGCTCAGGTCTCGTGGGTGAATCCCATCAGGTCCTCACCGGTAGGGTCCCACTCGAATTGGGCGTCCTCCAACGGAATCGGATCGAGTTTGGCGGGCGCCGGAGCCGGGATTAGGGGCTCACACAGAGGCCGTCCCTTCCGGAGTCGGGGGTTGATAAACTCCGGTGGCCACTTGAAGGGCAGCCCGTCCGGGCCGGTAAACTGTGCGAACAGATCTTCGCCCAGGCGGGGTCCTTTAGAGGTAGAGGGCGCTGTGGGGGCAGCAGCGCCCGGGGGCACTTGGCAATACGTCCAGGCCGAAGGCATCCTGAACGTGAAGGGCGCATTAGAGGCAGCTGCGCCCGGGTCCACCAGGTCTTGCGACCAGGCCGGTGGCATGGTGGAGGTAGAGGGCACCTTGGATACAGCGGCGCCCGGGGGTACTCGGCCCTGCGACCAGGCCGGTGGCTCTTCCTGCTTGGCCGCGCTCAGGATGGAGGAGCGTGACGTCACAGGGAGTGTGGCCGCGGCTCCTGCCGCTTGAGGCCTATTTTGGAGTGGTGGCGATGCGGCAACAGGAGCGGTGAGTGGGGCTTCGGGCTCTGCGACGGGGAGTTGGGGCAGGCTTACGGCTATTGAGCTCAGGGTGTTGACGTCCCCATTACCTGCTCCCATCTCTTCAGCTCCCTCCGCGGCGTCGTCTCCGGCCGTCGTCCCTCCCGCACCGTCCTCAGAGGCGGACATGCTCCTTGTCGCGGGTGGCGTGCTCCGCTGGCGGGTTCCAGCCTGCTGGGCCATCTCCCTGCTCCACTCAGTCAGCGCTTCTCGCTGCACCTGGGCCATCCTCCGTGCTAGGCCCTCCAGCGCGGTCTGTGCACGCTCCCGGTCTCGGGGGAGCTGTGCCAGGATCTCCACCAGGCCTTGTGGGGTGGTGGCTTGCAACAGGCTCCTGACCACAGGGTCGGTGCTGCCTGACTCTCCCTCCATCTCCGGGTGCGCTCTCTCCAGACTCCTCCAGGCTGCTCCCATCCTCCCTCTTTTGTTCTTGATCCGCCCCCATTCAGGGTGGTGCCGGGGCAACTTGGTGATTGTCAGTTCCAGGGGCAGACCCCCCACGCTGATGGACATCTCAATCATTGCAGTCTCTGCTGGTGGGGGCGGTCTCCGCTTTTGGCGCCATTCTTGGACCTGGCCCACGATGGGAGGTGGTCTCTTGCCACCCTCCGACACGCCCATAATGGCGTCCGCTCTGCCAGGGCGGGAAATCTTCTCATATGGCGGGAATCGTCTCCCAGTGGCGGGAAACTCCGTGGATGGCGGGAAAAAGCTGCAGATGGCGGGCAACTGGCGGGAAACGATCCGAGATGGCGTCCGATGGCGGGGACCCTCTGGAATTGGCGGGAGACTTCTTCTTACGGTACATATAAACTTTTCTTCAGGCACGCAGTACCCGGTAGTTGCGGGCACGTGATCCTGCCGACTACGCCAAAGTTGACGCACCCCCTGGGCCATGTTCAGGGGATACCCGGAGCCGGATCTGGATAGGGGGTAGTAGTCCTTGTGGCGGTGACCCGGTCCGTGCCCAGGGTGACAAACTAAGTGGCAGTCTATGGCAGTAGATGTTAACTTGATCGACTACGCCACCCATTGAGTGCGGCTTTGAAGCCGCCGCTGCAGAACAGTCCACTGAGGCCAGGTGTATACGTATGTGCAGTGTGGTGGTATAACCCCCAACGGGAGGGGTATGGCCTCAGGGCAGCAGATGCGGATGATGGAGGTAGTGATGGTGCAGCAAGGAGAGTCAGAGACGTAAGATGCAGTTTCAGGGTTTTTACTCACAGGTGTTCCTTTTGTCACTCCGGCCTTGAGTGACCACCCGGGCCGTGCTGCGTCCACCAGGTGAGGGACTCGGCTAACCCCCAGGCAGTTCCGGAGCGTGGTCCTGAGCTTCCCTCTCTCTCTCTCTCTCTCTTCTGGCCGTTCCCACCAGGGATCCACCTTTGTCCGGTTCCCTTGAGCCTTCTATGGTAAAACCTTTTATGGCTTTCCTGACCCTACTCGTGGTGTACCTTCCTGGTGGATGTGGTGAGGGTCATGACAAAACTTGACCACGACCTCCGGTTCCTGGTTAAGGATTACTTTTGCCTCCGCCAGCTTGGGTACCGGTACCCTGTTGTGCCAACCCTTCACCCTTTTTGGTCACACTTGGGCTCTCAGGGTTCCCTCTTTTCTGCGTCTCTGGGCCTTTCTTCTTCCTCCTTTCCTCTACAGGCCTGGCCCTGGAGCTGGGCCCAGCCGGAGCCACAGCTCCCTGTCAGCCCTCCTGGCTGAACTCTCCCTCAGCTTCTCCTTAGGCTGAACTCTCCCTGTCCTAAGATGGTGCCCACCTTATATACTCCCTCTATGTGTGAGCCCAGGTGACTAGCACCCAATGGGCTCCTAGCTTTACCCAGAGTACTCCCCCTATCTGCCCCTACACTACTGGGATGTTCCACCCCCCTCCCACTCCAGCCAGGGACAGACGCTGTCGTACCTGCACATCTACTTGGTGGGAGTACCGTAGTTCTGTCCCCCGGAAATGGGATGTATGTAGTGCATGCAGCCTACTGAGCTCAGTCCCACACTCCATCCTTACCCGGGAGTGGAATACCACACCTCTGGGTCGAGGTGCAATACCCCTGTAGCAGCCGAGTCCTCGGGGTGCTACACATGGAGGAAGCGCTGTATGAACAGATGCTGATGAAGGTACGAAAGATGAATTGGAGAGGCCAGCAATCACCGGGTGAATGTCTCCTCCGTCAGCCGCCGGGGGCGCTGCAGTCTCCAACATTTAACTAATGTGTATTGTTGGCTTTAGACCCCTCATAGTTGTACTATTTTGGGGCAGGAAAAATCAGTTTGCAGAACCATCCTGTTCATGTTACTCACTGATTCTCACTTGTTGCCTCATTTCAGGCCAAACAGGAGATACAGAGCAGAATACCGAACTTACCAGAAAGCAGACAGATCAGACCCCAGCCGGGTGAGATGGGCGTCCTCTGATTATTATCCAGATTACTTTGTGCATATTATGTGACAGATACCACAGTGGGGCAGTGGGGTCTTATTGACTACAACGGTCACATGATGCAACCAATGTGGGGGTCACATTGTTTTTTCTTATGCAATTGATTACATGTAAATGCTGCTTGGCTTTTGCCGATTTTATTGTGTTTTTGTTCACTTTTTGTTTTTATTTCGGTGTTAGGTTTCTGCATTAAAACTCGCACATCCAAAAATAACGAAATCTTTATTAACATCTGCAAGTCGAACCAGATCCCAGCGCCCCCGGACCTGATGGAGCAGGAGTTAGTCAGCATCCTGGAATCTGATGATCCCTCCGGCTATCGAGTCCCCATGAGCCTTGGAGAGCCCCACGTTGAAGTTGATAATAGTACGTTTTTTGTTTTTTTAATTTAATACAGCGCGTCTCTTTTTAAAGGGGTAGTCCAGAGATATCCTTAAAGGGGTTAAAATAGCAAGTATTACCACTTACTAATCCTCAATGGTCGAAGGTGCCATCTCCACAGGTTCTGGTAGGTCCACTTCAGTTTGACATCTTGTTGTTGACTTTTGAACTTTTTTGGTTTAGATTTGGGACTTAAAGGGATTGTCCACTACTTGGATTCCCCTTTAAGAACTTATACCACTTATTCATAGCAGCCCTACTAAGGTCAGTGGGTGAGTCGGCACCGCAAAGTATCTAAGTCCTGGTGCACTTTGTCCTACAGGTGGAGGCGGCTGCACGGCATACGACATAGTGATTAATGGCACCTTCTTTGAGAAAATTAAGGTAACTGCAATTGCTTATTCTGACATACGAGCTGTCTGCTCTCCTTTGTGTCAGCTCCTTACTTTGTATTTTTTTTTATTAGAATAATGAGCTTTTCAGGGAATTTTTTATCACCGTGGCCATGGAGGGACAAGAGAACAAGTACGAAATGGAGCTGTCAAGAGGTAACGACCACATCACTGATATTTTCCTTGATTTTTCCATCGACCACACAAGGACTTGTTCTTTCATGGAGCAAGTTTACCATATAATATATTGAAAATTTTTATGTACCAACCTGTTGTATGGCACCGTATCAAATGCCTTTGAAAAGTCCAGATAGACAACACCAACTAAGTTTCCCTGGTCCAACCTAGAACTTACCTCCCATAGAATCTTTTCAGATTAGTTTGCAGGACAGATCCCTCATAATCATATGTATAGGTTATTCTTATTGAGGTGCTCCAGGTTAGTATCTCTTAGAAAACCCACAAAGATGTTGCCCACAGTACAAGTTAAACTTACCAGCCTATAAATTCCAGGCTCACATGTTATCCCCTTCTTGAATATTGGTACCACATTTGCTATGTGGGTGTAACGCTGGTGGATATGTAGCACCCTGAGGATTCGGCTGCTACAGGAGTATTGCACCTCAACCCAGAGGTGTGATATTCCACTCCCGGGTAAGGATGGAGTGTGGGACTGAGCTCGGTAGGCTGCATGCACTACACACATCCCATTTCCGAGGGGCAGGCCGACGGTACTCCCACTTAGAAATGTGCAGGTACGACCGTGTCTGTCCCCCTGAGTGGGAGGGGGTTGGTACATCCCTGTAGTGTAGGGGCAGATAGGGGGTGCAGTCTGGGTAGAGCTAGGAGCTCATTGGGTGCTGGTCACATGAGCTCACACATAGAGGGTTATATAAGGAGGGCACCATCTAAGATCAGGGTCAGTTGCAGAGGAGCCAGACAGCAAGTGAGTTGTCAGAGAGCAAGTCAGGAAGAGCAGAGGAGAAGAGCGGCCCTGGAGAGTGAGAGAGGAGCAGAGAAGGAGTACCCAGAGGGGAAAACAGAGAGGACCCAAGAACCCAAATTAAAGCATCGGGTGAAGAGTTGGCACAGGGTACCGGAACCCAAACTGGTGGGGGCAAAAACACACCCTAGCCAGAGACCGGAGGCCGTGGGCAGCATCTGCCACGGCCACCTACCACATCCACCCCGAAGGCACACCACGTGGAGGGTCAGGGAGCCCAAGGCCAAGGGTTTCCCAACAGAAGGCCCGAGGGAGCTGGACCTAGGTGGATCACTGGTGGGGACGGCCAGAGAAAGGACAAAAGGAGAGCTCAGGGCCACGCTCCGGACTTGTTTGGGGGTTGGCCGGATCCAGGACCTGGTGGACGCAGCACGGCTCGGGTGGTCACTTGAAGCTGGAGTGACCGGAACATCTGCAGTAAGTAAACACCCTAAACTGCACAACCCGACTCTGTCTTTAATTGCCGTCTGCACTGCATCACCACAACCCCCATCCTCTGCACCTGTCCCCCCTGAGGCTATACCCCTCCCGTTGGGGGTTATACTATCAAGCTGCGCACCCACCATCAGCCTCAGCGGACCCTGCTGCAGCGGCGGCCACAGTGACCGCAACACAACGGGTGGCGTAGTCGACACAAAAGAACTTTTAATAACATCTGTAGGACTGCCACATAACACTGAGTTTGACACCCTGGGCACGGACCGGGTCACAGCCGCTCGGAAGACTACAACCCCCATCTGATCCGGCTCCGGATATTCCCTTAAAAGAATATGGCCCGGGGGGCGCGTCAACTTTGGCGTAGTCGGCAGGATTACGTGCCCGCAACACCCGGGTACTGCGTGCCTGAAGAAAAGTGCAAGTTTACCTCAAAAAGAAGTCTCCTGCCGGTTCCGGAGGGTCCACGCCATCGGACTCCATCACCAGTCGTTTCCCGCCGGTTGTCCGCCATTAACAGCTTGTTCCCGCCATCTGCCGAGTTTCCCGCCATTGGGCGACGATTCCCGCCATTTCCAAGGATTTCCCGCCTTGGAAGAGCGGACGCCATTATGGGCGTGTCAGAGGACGGCAAGAGGCCACCTCCCATCGTGGGCCAGGACCGAAAATGGCGCCAAAAGTGGAAACCGCCCCCACCAACAGAGACTGTGATGCTAGAGGTGTCGGTCAGCGTGAAAGAACTGCCCCTGGAGCTGACAATCACCGAGTTGCCCCGGGACCGCCCTCGAAGTGGGAGGAGACCGAACAAAAGAACGAAGATGGGTGCCGCCTGGAGCAGTCTAGAGCGAGCGCACCCGGAGACAAGGAGTGTGGAGCGAGCGCACCCGGAGACAAGCAGTCGAAAGAGAGCTGACCCGGGAATGGAGAAAGAGCAGAGCAGCACCGGCCCGCTGGCCAGGAGCCTGCTGGAGGAAGAGCAGAGCAGCACCGACCCGATGGTCAGGAGCCTGCTAGAATCCACGACCCCACTAGGCCTAGTGGAGGTCCTGGCACAGCTCCCCCGAGACCGGGAGTGTGCACAAACTGCCCTGGAGGGCCTCGCACGGAGGATGGCCCGGGTACAGCGCGAGATATTGGCAGAGTGGAGCCGAGAGATGGCCCAGCAAGCTGAGACCCGTCAACGGAGCACGCTACCCTGGAAGAGGAGACAGACCGCCTCTGAGGATGGCGCGGGAGGACCCAAGGCCGGAGACGGCGCTGAAAAGGGAGCCGAACACATGGAGGCAGGTAAAGGGGACGTCTATACCCCAAACCGGGAAACCGCTTACCTGCCCCAGCTCCCCGTCGCAGAGCCCGAAAGTCCCCCTGCTGTGCCCGTAACCGCCATGTCACCGCTACGGACTAGGCCCCGACCGGAAGCCGCCGACGCGACCCCTGTGACGTCACACGCCTCGACCCGGAGCGTGACCAAGCAGGAAGAGCCTCCGGCCTGGTCGCAAGGCCTAGTACCCCCGGGCGCCGCATCACCAACAGCGCCCTCTACCTCCGCGGAGCCTCCGGCCTGGTCGCAAGGCCAGGTAGCCCAGGGCGCCGCCGTATTAACGGTGCCCTTCACCTTCCAGGTGCCCCAGGCCTGGCCGCAAGGCCTGGGCAACCCGGGCGCTGCCACAACCGCGCCCGCGCCCGTAAAACCAAGGGTGCCACATCTGGGGGAGGACTTATTCAACCAGCTCTCATGGCCGGACGGGCGGCCCTTCACCTGGCCCGAAGAGTACTATGAGCTGGAGCGGCAGCAGAGACTAGGGCCCTTGTGTGAGCCCCTGATTCCGGCTCCGAAGCCCGTGGCACGGATCTCGCCCCCTCTGGAAGAAGCCCAATTTGAGTGGGACCCCACTGGAGAAGATCTAATGGGGTTCACCGGAGAGACCCGGGCAGCTGCAGCAGAGCGCGCTGAGTGCTGCCGTCAGCAGCTCGAGGAGTTTGCAAGGGAGCGGGAAGAGAGGCGGGTCCGAGAACAACAGGTCCAAATACGGAGTGCCGAGCAGAAGAGCCGGACCAGGCGGGACCCCCGTGCAGCGCATCGTCCCCGCACCATCGGGACGGTGATCAAGTTCAACCAGCAGCATGGGTGGGGCTTTATTCGGGACCGTAACACCCTCGGCGACGTTTTTGTAACGCGCAGAGATGTCGAGTCCCATCTGCCGGAGGGTCATAGAGGTCGTGACCTCTACATCGGAGACGAGGTCACTTTCACCCGGCACAAGTGTGCCAAAGGACCTTACGCCCTCCACGTACACCGCCTGACGGAGGAGGAGTTGCGGTGCGAGGAGGAGGAGCCAGAGGACCCGGACGGGTCTGAAGCTACACCGAAGTACAAAGAAGGAGCAGGAGGACGCCGTCGTTAAGGACGGTACTGAAAGAAACTGTACATAGTTACCCGTCGGGGTACCCAAGAAACCGTTGCTGCTTTAAATTTAGTCCCCGTTGGGACCAGTGAACTGTTTACCCGTTTGTCCCTTAATCCCACAGGCTGAGGACTGTGAGCAGCCATCCCCCTTCCCTCTTTACCTGGCCGAGGACTGAGAGCGGCCACATCCCCTGTATATAGTTGCGCTTCCTAAAGCGCCCCCTACTGGTTTTATAGAAAACCCTTTTAAAGGACTGTCGCACTTTGCCCGGTCAACAGTTGCACAGTGACCGGAGGAGGAGTTAGAAGACGACGAGAATGTTATTTATATAAATATCTATATAGTGTTTTATATGAAGTTTATATGTTATGTTATTATTGAAAAAGAAAAAAATTGTATGTTTTGGTGTTTTTGTCTTACAGCCCGAGGACGTGCTGTGGTTTACCAGGGGGGAATGTAGCACCCTGAGGATTCGGCTGCTACAGGAGTATTGCACCTCAACCCAGAGGTGTGATATTCGACTCCCGGGTAAGGATGGAGTGTGGGACTGAGCTCGGTAGGCTGCATGCACTACACACATCCCATTTCCGAGGGGCAGGCCGACGGTACTCCCACTTAGAAATGTGCAGGTACGACCGTGTCTGTCCCTGGCTGGAGTGGGAGGGGGTTGGTACATCCCTGTAGTGTAGGGGCAGATAGGGGGTGCAGTCTGGGTAGAGCTAGGAGCTCATTGGGTGCTGGTCACCTGAGCTCACACATAGAGGGTTATATAAGGAGGGCACCATCTAAGATCAGGGTCAGTTGCAGAGGAGCCAGACAGCAAGTGAGTTGTCAGAGAGCAAGTCAGGAAGAGCAGAGGAGAAGAGCGGCCCTGGAGAGTGAGAGAGGAGCAGAGAAGGAGTACCCAGAGGGGAAAACAGAGAGGACCCAAGAACCCAAATTAAAGCATCGGGTGAAGAGTTGGCACAGGGTACCGGAACCCAAACTGGTGGGGGCAAAAACACACCCTAGCCAGAGACCGGAGGCCGTGGGCAGCATCTGCCACGGCCACCTACCACATCCACCCCGAAGGCACACCACGTGGAGGGTCAGGGAGCCCAAGGCCAAGGGTTTCCCAACAGAAGGCCCGAGGGAGCTGGACCTAGGTGGATCACTGGTGGGGACGGCCAGAGAAAGGACAAAAGGAGAGCTCAGGGCCACGCTCCGGACTTGTTTGGGGGTTGGCCGGATCCAGGACCTGGTGGACGCAGCACGGCTCGGGTGGTCACTTGAAGCTGGAGTGACCGGAACATCTGCAGTAAGTAAACACCCTAAACTGCACAACCCGACTCTGTCTTTAATTGCCGTCTGCACTGCATCACCACAACCCCCATCCTCTGCACCTGTCCCCCCTGAGGCTATACCCCTCCCGTTGGGGGTTATACTATCAAGCTGCGCACCCACCATCAGCCTCAGCGGACCCTGCTGCAGCGGCGGCCACAGTGACCGCAACACAACGGGTGGCGTAGTCGACACAAAAGAACTTTTAATAACATCTGTAGGACTGCCACATAACACTGAGTTTGACACCCTGGGCACGGACCGGGTCACAGCCGCTCGGAAGACTACAACCCCCATCTGATCCGGCTCCGGATATTCCCTTAAAAGAATATGGCCCAGGGGGCGCGTCAGATATAGACCCACTGCCCCACAGGAGGGTTGTGACTAGGTGTCTACTGGGTCTCCACTAGAACCTCTGGTGGTGAGGATAGACTGGGCTGCCGGTAGACACCAGGTACCACTTCAGGGCAGTCCCCGGGACTGCAGCAGCACTCCGGAGGTACCAGGGTACCAAATACAGGAGAGCTAAGATAAAGACTAGGTCAGACAGTCTGAGATCGAGGCAGGCAGCACAGGTTCAGGATAGAGAAAAATGGCAAGGGGGACAGGGGTTTTTGATACCAGAAAACTCTTTTAACGCTTGCAACCTCTGTTTCTTGACTGCAACTCAAACAGTCGAATCAGTCAGTAAGAATTTAGGGCACTTCCATTGTGATATTTTGCATCAGCATTTGTTAGCAGACGCCAGGAATGGATCCAAAACAGAAGAGGTGAAAGTGTTTCAGTTACTATTTTTCACTGTGTTTGTTCCCCTCTGGTTTTCAGCTTACAAATACTGATGTAAATTAGTGCCAAAAATACTCACTGTGTGAATGAGGCGAGGAAGCTGCTTGTAATACTGTAATAGAAGTCCTTATTCTGAGGATGAGTGCTGTAATTCTTGTCTTCTCTGCTCCATCGAACTCCCCAGAGCAGGGGCAACCCCTGGGGCAAAACTGCTGGCGGCAGATGTCCAGACGTATGACTCAGTGATGTTTGATGGACCCCAAATCCCAAACAAAATGAATCAGACACATACAAAATAAATACACAAAGCATTGCAATTAGGTGTCAAACGTTCTCAACTTTATTTAAATTTACATGACACCGAAAATGGCACAACCCTCGATTCACGAAGAGTCACCCTCCAGCGCTCAGGAGAGGAAAACCCTCTGTGAAGGAAACCTCTAGAGAACCATGGCTGGAGGGCTGCCCTTCCCTTGGGCTTAGAGAGTTAGTGCCGATATATGACGGAGTTTTAGAATTTGTACATATTTACAGAGAACGACATAACAAATATAGACTATAATTGTGATAAACTGGATGTGGGAGAGATCTGGCTGCGATATCTGTCACCACATTTATTGCTGGAACGAATTTAGTTGATCTTATTTCCCAGGTGGATCTACCACTTCTCCCTTACAGATCCAGCTCCGTCTCTCAAGAAGTTGGGTACTTGGTTAAAGGGGTTGCTCATTGTGGATAACCCCTAATAGGATGAGTATCCCCTCCCCCTCCCAATTTATCACCCATTAAAGTCAAGGATCCATCCATGAACTCCCAAAGAAGAGCAGCTCTTTGTACATAGTAACAGAAGGGGATCCTGTTTTGGGGACCCCCCCTCTGTTACCTTCCCATGCCTCCGGGGTGTCTAAGAAGACAACCCCTTTCCCTGCTAGAACCTCCAAATTACACCAACGTTGGCACATTACGTGGGGTGGTCAAGCTCAAGGTCCTCAGGCGCATCATCAGTAATGGCGCTGATCGTGGCAGCGCGGCATTCTTTTATGGAATCTTCTTTATGACACTTGTTTATGCCCTCACAATAGTTGTCATGGTTACTACAAGGGCTATTACTGATGCAGGATCCAAGTATTAACCCTTTCATCATTGGTAATTCACTTTCATTATGGAGGCAACTAACTGCACTTGTTACCAAGCAGAAGTCTTATCATTACGGCTTCCCTTAGGCACCATAAGAAATACAGATTATAGAACATACCTACAAGTGTTTCAGGAGTGTTTTGCACTTTTTAGATCCATAGATTGGGCTTATAACTAGCATTTTACAAAGCAGAAAATTGCGAGGAAATTACTTGTAAAATAATATTATAGGGAATTGCATTTCAAGCATTTTCCTAATGTGCATTCTGCATACTTGCATAGTTACATAGGTTGAAAAAGTTTGAACTTTAATGTCTTAGGTCTATCTCCAAAGTTATAAATTTTCTATTACTAGATTATTTATAACCCACAATGTCATGTTTTTTTAAAAATGTGTCCAGCCCTTCTATAAATGCTGTTATACTATCTGCCATTACTATATCTTGTGATTGGCATTCCACAGTCTGACTGCTCTATCTGTAAAGAATCCTTTCCTATTAAGTTGCCAGAATCTCCTCACCTCCACTTGTTATCAATGTTCCTGGTGCTTTGTAAGGTCCTGGAAAGTGATAAGTCATATGCCAGTACTATGCATTGACCACATATGTATTTATACATATAAATGTATATTTATGAAGGAGATGATAATTACCCTTCATAGAGGTATTATGATCATTCATAAATTGCTTTCATAGGTTTGATCTCCAGGATTAGGAGAGATTTGGGGTGTAAACTTAATAAACAATGAGTAAAACATCAAAGCAAACGAAAAAGGGTTTGTGACCCAAACTGGTAGGTGAGACCGGCTAGCCCCATATTATACGAGGTCACAACCAGGTTTCGCCTGAGGAGGGCAGCACTAATGAGTCCTCAGGAGCGCATAACCCTGAAATATGCAGCAATTCTACACTACTCATTATAAAAGGGTAATATGCTACTTACTACCATGTTTTAGCTAAGATACAAGGCATACTTGTAAGGAGAGATGAAAAAGGTGATGGGGAACAACATATAAATATACTGAGGAACGCTATACACTAGTGGCCAAAATTGAGTCAACACCCCCAAGATTTATGAATTTTTAGCATTTTGCCAATACAAATACAAATTTCATGAATGGTTTTGATTTCACAGTAAAGTTTTTAAGTAGAAATAAAATCTCATATAGAAACACAATATTAGCAGGAAATTTGTTCATTTGTCAACAAATTGGACACTATTGTCACTCAGATGACTGTGGGAGAAAAGCCATTTATTTGTCCTATTTTCATATCTAACACTAAATGTTATTACTCAGTTGGACAGCCCTTGGCCTTGATGACTGCCTGGCATCTACTTGGCATGCTATCTACCAGTTTGTGTAAATCAGATGGTGTGATGATATGAAGCCATGATTTGATGATGACTGCAATGAGTTCCTGCTTGTGTGAAGCCCGCTGTTTTGACACCTCTCTTTTGAGCCGAGCCCAGAGATTCTCAATAGGATTGAGATTTGGGCTGTTTCCTGGCCAATTCAATAGCTGGACATTTTTGTCCTTGAACCAAGAGAGACATTTTTTAGCTGTATGGCATGGGGCTCCATCTTGCTGAAAAATAAACGGTGTCCCTTCACTAAATACATCATGTGCCGAAGGAATGAGTTTAGGCTGAAGGACTTCCTTGATGTCCTTTTCAGCATTAACTGTTCCTTCAATTACCTGCAGCCTACCACCTGCATCTCTGGACACACAGCCCCTTACCATAACACTCAGAGGATGCTTCATGGTGGGTACTGTACCCTCTGGCAACCAGTCCTCTCCAGGTCGTCGTCGAACGTAGCAGACACCGTCGCTGCCAAAGATGGATATGCGTGTCTCATCGCTCCATATAACATTTCTCCATTGTTCAGTGGTCCATTTACAATGTTCTTTGGCCCACTGCAGACGTTTCTGACGCTGTGAGGCATTCAAAAATGGCTTTTTACCTGGTATTCTGGCTCTTAACCCCGCTTTTACCAATCGTCGTCAAATCGTCCGATCGGACACTGTCAAGGGAAGAACATTTCTGCACAAAAAACGTGTCTGTGAAACCAGATTACATGATTGTGGCGGAACCTCCTGTAGGACACCCAAGTTTTCTGGTGGCTGAAATCTCTTTACCTAAAGTGGTGAGACCCTCAGATGTGGTTTAGGATTGTGATCTTTTTGCATTTCATGTGATTTCCAATAGTCTTCCCTTATTAAAAGTCTGTGCCAACCTCGTGCTACCAGTCCTCCTCTGCCAACTTTTATCATCACAGCTTTGATGTGTCCACAGTAGCCAATTGCTGGCAGTTGTGACACATTTGCTGGATGATGATGATATAATTTTTTTTTCATACCATGGTGGGTTGTTTGCAAGCTGTTGGAATGGGAAAGAATGACTCTGTCAGCAGAGAACGACTGTTCAAACCAAGCACAGACGCCCGGTGCTTCACAGCGGGACCAGTCATTTATATAAACCTTCCCCCCTGCTTGTTTCCCCTCCATCTCCACCATCACCTCTTCTTTGACAGTTCTGGCTTCATAGATCCAGAGAGGAGATAGAGGGAAAACAAGCTGGTGGGAAGATGTATATATTATACTAGATGGTGGCCCGATTCTAATGCATCGGGTATTCTAGAATAGGTATGCGGCCGACCGGGCGCAATAAGCAGAGCTGTGTTTAAATTTTGCGCCAAAATCGCTGATTGGTCACGGTTGCCGGCCTCGACCAATCAGCAAAGCGGTGTTAAAATTTGGCGCCTAAATCGCAGATTGGTCACGGCCGGCGGTCACGATTAATCAGCAGAGCGGGGTTTAAATTTGGCGCCAACAATGCTGATTGGTCGCGGCCAGCGAACGTGACCAATCAGCAGAGCGGTATTTAAATTTGGCGCCAATAATGGTGATTGGTCGCTGCCGTGACCAATCAGCAGAGCTGTGTTTAAATTTGGCACTAATAATACTGATTATTCGCGACCGGTAACCGCGACCAATCAGCAGAGCGGTGTTTAAATTTGGCGCCAATTTCTCTGCTTGGTCGCGGCCGGCCACTGCAACCAATCAGCGAAACGGTGTTTAAATTTGGCGCCAATATGGCTGATTGGTTGCGACTAATTAGCAGAACGAGATTTAAATTTGGCGCCAATACTGTTGATTGGTCGCGGCCGGCGACCGCGACGAATCAGCAGAGCGGTGTTTAAATTTGGCGCCAATATTGTTGATTGGTCGCGGCCGTCGACCGCTACCAATCAGCAGAGCGGGGTTTACATTTGGCGCCAAAATTGCTGATTGGCGCGTCCGCCGGGTGCGAACAATTAGCAGAGCGGGGTTTAAATGTGGAACCAAGATCGGTGATTTGGCGCCCAAATTGGTGATTGGTCGCGGGCAGCGCCCGCGACCAATCAGCGATTTTTAACACAAATGTCCGGACCTTTGTAACACCATGCGGATACTGTGGGGACATCAGCGGCTAGGGTGTGAAGGGAGACCGGGGAGCGGCGCTGCGGGTCAGGATACTTCTGCTCCGAGCGCCCGCTCATGTCCCGGGTTCCCGGAGCGGAAGTACCCGCGCAGGCAGCGCCGCTGACATCCATGCGGCTAGGGTGTGAAGGGAGGACCGTGGAGCGGTGCTGACATCCAATTGGTCGCGGCCGCTATTTAAATCTGCCGCACAAATCGGTGATTGGTCGCTGTCTTGGCCCGCGACCAATCACTGATCTTGGCGCCAAAGTTAAACACTATTGTGCTGATTGGTCGCGGACGCTGCCCGCGACCAATCACCGATTTGGGCGCCAAATTTAAATATCGGCCGCGACCAATCACCGATCTTGGCTCCAGATTTAAACACCGCTGTGCTGATTGATCGCGGCCGATATTTAAATTTGGCGTCCAAATCGGTGATTGGTCGCGGTCAGCACCCGCGTCCAATCAGCACAGCGGTGCTTAAGTTTTGCGCTAAGATCAGTGATTGGTCGGGTCCGAAGACCGCGACCAATCATCGAATCGTCTTGGTGAGGACCGGGGAGCTGCGCTGCCTGTGCGGCTACTTACGCTGCGAGACCCCGGGACATAGCGGGTGCTCGCAGCAGAAGTATCCCGACCCCCAGCGCCGCTCCCCGGTCCTCCCTTCCGCATGGAGGTCAGCGGCGCCGGCGGTCCTTCCGCTGCTGCCGGCCGGGAGATAAGCGCCTCGCGCCGCTCATCTCCCGGCTGCATCTCCGTCCCGCAGATGGGTCCAGCGGTAGGGTTCCTTCTGCTGTTGCCGGCCGGGAGACAGATGGGATAAGACGATTATATAGTAGATTATTTAATTATATAGTGCCATTGATTCCATGGTGCTGGTGCATATAAATGATGTTATAATGATGATATAAATGATGAAAGAGGCTTGTTGCGATAGTGTAGAACACGCTGCTCTTTATTTTTTCTATATTAATGCGACATTTGGAGGAATCGCACAGAAAATGCTTTAAATGTATTTATTTTTTAATTTGATTTTTCTCATGTCCATGATTCACATTGCGTTAAATGAGGCATAATGAAGATTAAGAATGTTTCAGCTGTATCCTTCATCAGACAGGATAATGTAGCTTAAGGGGACCCACTTGGTTAAATATAGGGGTCAGTTCTGGTCTTCCCAAAAAGCAGATTAAGTAGTCACCACACGGGAATCTGGTGATTACTGGGTTTGCTTTTGGGGACCCCAGATTTCTTCATATAACCGACTGGGCCTTCTGCCTAATGAAGGCTACATTATCTGAAATTCTGGTACCATTCATTATGCCTCACTTAAAGGGGTTGTCTGGCACTTTAATATTGATGATCTATCCTATATTCCATTAGTATTAAAGTGGTGGACAACCCCTTTTAATGCCGTGTGAATCATAAAAAATATTTGAAGCATTTTCTGTGAGCAGTTCCTCCAAGTGTCAGATTTAATGTATGAGACGTGTGGAGCTACACAGTAACTTCTAGTTGGTCACGTATCAAGATAAAAGTTTAGATTTTTGTGCACTTGTTGGTTACAACTTTCTTTCCCGTACAGAAGCATTCAGCGACATAAGCGTTGTTACCACGCTGGTCTTCTCTTTACAGTCTTCTGCTAGATCTCGTGTTGGACTTGGGTGAAGACAGAATAGTCTTAGTCGGACGTCCCGATTTGTATCATCTAGACGTCTTCATTCCTTACAATATCATCCAAGAACAAAGTGGAGCTCAGTTCAACAAGGACAGTAAGGTGAGTCAATAAAGCAAAGTTGGACATGTCTTATAGCCCATTCTGAAATCTCCTTCTTAAAGAGGTTCTCTGAGAAAATGTATAAAATAAAATTTTAAAAAATGTATACATTTATTTAGCAAAAATAAATTGTTTTAATTAGGGGATAATTCTATGTGAATACTTTTATGCCCAAGAATGGCAAAAGTATTCTCGGAGTGATACCTTTACTGGCTAACCAGAAAAAATATATATATATGCAAGCTTTCAGAGCACAGAGGCTCCTTCTTCAGGCAATATTACAAATGAATTCATAACATTTGTAATCCTGCCTGAAGAAGGAGCCTGTGTGCTCTGTAAGGAGATTTTTGTGTACTCATCGTCAAATCTCTTTCTCTTAGCTTCTAATTGGGGGACACAGGACCTTGGGTGTTATGCTGCTGTCCACTAGGAGGCGACACTAGGCTTAATCTGAAAAAGATTAACGGTGGCTCCTCCTCTGCAGTATATGTGGCACCCCAGGGGTCTGGTTTCCACAGTAATAGCAATATTATGTCTGAGAGCAGGTGGGAGGTCTCTTGGTCAGGAATCCTCTGCATGCCACACCTCCTGCCCAGTCCTGGGAGGGGAAGAACTTCCCCTATATAAAACTGGGGCTGAGGCAGGGTTAGTGAAAAAGGAGAAGAGAAGAGGAGAAGCAGCTATAGGAAAGAGAGATCAGGAGCTCTGAGGAAGTCGTGCTAAAAGGAATCAGGGGCTGGCAGCTGTAGAGCTCGCCCTGATTGAAGAGTTACGACCGGACCCGGAGTCCGAGGCTGTGGGGACTAATCCTTACCCAGCAGCAGAAACCGACCGGCAGGGGATTTCAGGTCCTCTGGCCAAGAAACCCGAAGGCACGGTCACACGCGTGGGACCAGCACCGCCGTCGTGGAGCGGAAGCCACTAGAAGGTCCCGAGTCACCGGCCATACGGGTGAGCACCACACGGTACACTCAGGGACGTGGGCTACTTTTACCCGCCTCTAGCAAGGTAGCCAGAAGAGTACAATTAGTTGGGGAGGCCTACAACTCCGCCTGGCCAGGGGAGATCCCATCTGCTCAAGGACTGACCAGGCCCCGACCGCTAGTCAGTACTCCGGGAGGGTCTATCTTTGTCACCAGTAAAGACCCTGAACTACACCGCATCGTCTCTGAGTGGTTCCTGCTACCCCCATCATCCACGTCGGCTGCCCTGATGCCATACCCCTCCGGGAGGGTCTATCTTTGTCACCAGTAAAGACCCTGAACTACACCGCATCGTCTCTGAGTGGTTCCTGCTACCCCCATCATCCACGTCGGCTGCCCTGAGGCCATACCCCTCCCGTTGGGGGTTATACCATCCACGCTGCACAATCCTTCCACCGGCCTCAGCGGTCTGCCCTGCAGCGGCAGCTCCATAGCTGCATTCAACGGGTGGCGTAGTCGTCCAACATCTACTGCTAATACTCAGCCAGACAGTTTGACTCCCTGGGCACGGACCGAGTCACCGCCACGAGACTACTACCCCCAACAGGCCCGGCTCCGGGTAGTCCCCGCGTGCGCAACGCTACACCACGTAGGCCCAGGGGCGCGTCGACTTTGGCGTAGTCGGCAGGATTTCGTGCCCGCAACCACCGGGTACTGCGTGCCTGAAAAAGACTGTTCAAACTTACCAGTGGTGAAGATTCCCGCCATCCGTGGAGGTTTCCCGCCATCCGGCGCCATCTTCTACCTTCTTCCCGCCATCCGCGAAGTTTTCCAGCCATCCGGCGCCATCTTCTGCCTTCTTCCCGCCATCCGTGGAGTTTTCCCGCCGTTGGACGCCATCTTGAAGACGCCGCGCGGGAAGAAGAGGGGCGTGGACTCCGAAAGCGCGCGAGAACTGAAGCCCCGCCTCACGTCCGGACGTTGCGTAAGGTCCTGGAAGGAGCCCAGCAGACGCCGACGTCACAGGAGCGCGACGGAAGGTCCTCAACCCTGACGATCCACTGCGGAGCCGCGGCCTACGGAAGAGGATCATCACAAGGTAGGCCACGGTCCACTAGGGGGGAGGAAGATGTCGGATACGGAGGAGAGCTTCACTGCCTCAACCCCCGCCAGCGCCACCGCTGCTGCAGTTGTAGCACCCTGAGGACTCGGCTGCTACAGGGGTATTACACCTCAAGCCAGAGGTGTGGTATTCCACTCCCGGGTAAGGATGGAGTGTGGAACTGAGCTCAGCTAGCTGCATACACTACATACATCCCATTTCCGGGGGACAGAACAATGGTACTCCCACTAGATATATGTGCAGGTACGACAGTGTCTGTCCCTGGCTGGAGTGGGAGGGGGGTGGAACATCCCAGTAGTGTAGGGGCAGATAGGGGGAGCAGTCTGGGTAAAGCTAGGAGCTCATTGGGTGCTGGTCACCTGAGCTCACACATAGAGGGAGTATATAAGGTGGGCACCATCTTAGAACAGGGTCTTTTGTAGAGCAGAGGTCAGACTGTCAGACTGTGAGACAGTGAGTCTTTGCAGTGGAGAAGAGCAGAGAAGCTCAGCCAGCTCCAAGGCCAAGTGAGAGAGAGGAGAAAAGAAAGGCCCAGAGAGGGGAAAAGAAGAAGGAACCCCAAGAACCTAAAATCAGACCAGAAGGGTGAAGGGTTGGCACAAGGGTACCGGATCCCAAGCTGGCAGAGGCAAAGCACACCTTAGCCAGGAACCGGAGGTCGTGGGCAGGATCTGCCACGACCCTCACTAAATCCACTGAGAAGGCACACCGAGTATAGGGTCAGGGAACCCAGAGAAAAGGGTTTAACCAACAAGAGACCCGAGGGAGCTGGACATAAGTGGATCCCTGGTGGGAACGGCCGTAGAAAGGAAAGTCAGAAAGGGAGCTCAGGATCACGCTCCAGAATTGCTTGGGAGTTGGCCGAGTCCAGGACCTGGTGGACGCAGCACGGCTCGGGTGGTCACTCAAGGCCGGAGTGACCAACACAACAGCAGTAAGTAAAAACCCTGAACTGCACAGCCCGACTCTGAGTCTTCTTACCATCCACACTGCACCTCCACAACCACCATCCTCTACGTATGACCCCCTGAGGCTATACCCTTCCCGTTGGGGGTTATACTACCACAGCTGCACACACACCACCAGCCTCAGCGGACCCTTCTGCAGCGGCGGCCCTTTGACCGCAAATCAACGGGTGGCGTAGTCGACACAAAGAACATCCAACAACATCTATAAGGACTGCCACACACTGAGTTTGACACCCTGGGCACGGACCGGGTCACCGCCACTCGGAGACTACAACCCCCATCTGATCCGGCTCCGGGTAACCCCAAACAGCACTGGTCCAGGGGGCGCGTCAACTTTGGCGTAGTCGGCAGGATTACGTGCCCGCAACAACCGGGTACTGCGTGCCTGAAGAAAAGTTCGCATTTACCTCAAAAAGAAGTCTCCCGCCGGTCCCGGAGGGTCCCCGCCATCGGACCCCATCACAGGTCGATTCCCGACGGTTGCCCGCCATTTGCAGCTTTTTCCCGCCATCCACGGAGTTTCCCGCCACTGGGAGACGTTTCCCGCCATCAGAAAAAGATTTCCCGCCTTGGAAGAGCGGACGCCATTATGGACGTGCCAGAGGGTGGCAAGAGGCCGCCTCCCATCGTGGGCCAGGTCGAAGAATGGCGCCAAAAGCGGAAACCGCCCCCACCAACAGAGACTGTGATGATAGAAGTGTCCATCAGCGTGAAGGAACTGCCCCTGGAACTGACAATCACCAAGTTGCCCCGGGACCACCCTCAAAGTGGGCGGAGACAGAACAAAAGAGCGAAGATGGGTGCCGCCTGGAGGAGTCTGGAGAGAGCGCACCCGGAGACGAGAAGTCTGGAGAGGAGTATGGAGAAAGCACACCCGGAGATGGAGGGAGAGTCAGGCAGCACCGACCCAGTGGTCAGGAGCCTGCTGCAAGCCACGACCCCACTAGGCCTGGTGGAGATCCTGGCGCAGCTCCCCCGAGACCGGGAGCACGCACAGACCGCGCTGGAGGGCCTCGCACGGAGGATGGCCGAGGTGCAGCGAGAAACGCTGGCGGAGTGGAGCCGAGAGATGGCCCAGCAGACCGGAACCCGTCAGCGGAGCACGCCACCCGAGACGAGGAGACAGACCGCCTCTGAGGATGGTGCAGGAGGAGTGAAGGCCGGAGACGGCGCCGAGGAGGGAGCTGAACAGATGGAGGCAGGTAAAGGGGACGTTACTACCCCGAACCGAGAAACCGTGAGCCTGCCCCAGCTCCCCGTCGCAGAGCCCAAAATTCCCCCTGCCGTGCCCGTCGCTGCATCGTCACCGCTCCCGACTAGGCCCCAAGCAGAAGCCGCGGCCGCGACCCCTGTGACGTCACGCGCCTCAACCCTGAGCGCGGCCAAGCAGGAAACACCATCGGCCTGGTCGCAAGGTCTAGTGCCCCCGGGAGCTGCAGTGCCAACAGCGCCCTCTACCTCCACTAAGCCACCGGCCTGGTCGCAGGGCCAAGTAACCCCGGGCGCCGCCGTACTAACGGTGCCCTTTACGTTTAGGGTGCCCCAGGCCTGGTCGCAAGGCCTGGTGAACCCGGGCGCCGCTACCATCACCGCGCCCTCAACATCTCGAGTGCCGCACCTGGGTGAAGATCTATTTGCCCAGCACACGTGCCCGGATGGGCAGCCTTTTATATGGCCACAGGAGTACTACCAACTGGAACTCCAAAAAGCAAGGCCCCTGTGCGAGCCCCTGATTCCGGCTCCGAAGCCCGTCAGGAGAACCCCGCTCCCGCTGGAAGAAGCGCAGTTCGAGTGGGACCCCGCCGGAGGAGACCTCATGGGGTTCACTCAAGAAACACGGGCAGCCGCAGCGGAGCGCTGCCGCCAGCAGTTGGCAGTCTTCGAGCGAGAACGGAGAGAAAGGCGGGTCCGTGAGCAGCAGGCGCAGATGAGGAGCGCGGAGCAGAAGAGCCGGACCAGGAGAGATCCCCGTGCAGCTCATGGTCCCCGTACCACCGGGACTGTGATCAAATTTCACATGCAGCACGGATGGGGCTTCATAAGAGACCATCATACCCCCGGCGACGTCTTTGTCACCCGCAGAGACGTAGAAAGCCATCTGCCGGAGGGACACAGAGGTCGTGACCTATATGTAGGGGATGAGGTCACGTTCACCCGGCACAAGTGTGCCAAAGGACCCTACGCTCTCCATGTACACCGGCTGACGGAGGAGGAGCTGCGGTGTGGGGAGGAGCAAGAGGACCCGGACGGGTCTGAAGCCAACTTGCAAGAAGGAGCAGGAGGAAGCCGTCATTGAAGTACGGTAAAGAGAGACTGTACATAGTTACCCGTCGGGGTACCAGAACTGTTACAGCTTTAAATATGTTCCCCGTTGGAACAAGTGTGAACTTTAACCCGTGTGTCCCTATTCCCACTGACCGAGGACTGAGAGCGGTCATCCTTTCCTAATATCTGGCCGAGGACTGAGAGCGGCCACCTCCCTTGTATATAGTTGCGCTTTTTAAGGCGCCCCCTACTGGTTTTATAGGAAACTGTTTATTTTCAAGAAGAGACTGTCGCACTTTACCCGGTCACAAGTTGCACCGTGGCCGGAGGAACAAGAATGTTTACTATGAAAAGTTTTATATGAAAAAGTTTATTGCTGCTGATAATATATATGATGTTTTATGTGTTTATGATGTTATGAAAAAAAAAAAATTTGTATGTTTGATGTTTTTTATTCTCTTACAGCCCGAGGACGTGCTGTGATTTACCAGGGGGGAATGTAGCACCCTGAGGACTCGGCTGCTACAGGGGTATTACACCTCAAGCCAGAGGTGTGGTATTCCACTCCCGGGTAAGGATGGAGTGTGGAACTGAGCTCAGCTAGCTGCATACACTACATACATCCCATTTCCGGGGGACAGAACAATGGTACTCCCACTAGATATATGTGCAGGTACGACAGTGTCTGTCCCTGGCTGGAGTGGGAGGGGGGTGGAACATCCCAGTAGTGTAGGGGCAGATAGGGGGAGCAGTCTGGGTAAATCTAGGAGCTCATTGGGTGCTGGTCACCTGAGCTCACACATAGAGGGAGTATATAAGGTGGGCACCATCTTAGAACAGGGTCTTTTGTAGAGCAGAGGTCAGACTGTCAGACTGTGAGACAGTGAGTCTTTGCAGTGGAGAAGAGCAGAGAAGCTCAGCCAGCTCCAAGGCCAAGTGAGAGAGAGGAGAAAAGAAAGGCCCAGAGAGGGGAAAAGAAGAAGGAACCCCAAGAACCTAAAATCAGACCAGAAGGGTGAAGGGTTGGCACAAGGGTACCGGATCCCAAGCTGGCAGAGGCAAAGCACACCTTAGCCAGGAACCGGAGGTCGTGGGCAGGATCTGCCACGACCCTCACTAAATCCACTGAGAAGGCACACCGAGTATAGGGTCAGGGAACCCAGAGAAAAGGGTTTAACCAACAAGAGACCCGAGGGAGCTGGACATAAGTGGATCCCTGGTGGGAACGGCCGTAGAAAGGAAAGTCAGAAAGGGAGCTCAGGATCACGCTCCAGAATTGCTTGGGAGTTGGCCGAGTCCAGGACCTGGTGGACGCAGCACGGCTCGGGTGGTCACTCAAGGCCGGAGTGACCAACACAACAGCAGTAAGTAAAAACCCTGAACTGCACAGCCCGACTCTGAGTCTTCTTACCATCCACACTGCACCTCCACAACCACCATCCTCTACGTCTGACCCCCTGAGGCTATACCCTTCCCGTTGGGGGTTATACTACCACAGCTGCACACACACCACCAGCCTCAGCGGACCCTTCTGCAGCGGCGGCCCTTTGACCGCAAATCAACGGGTGGCGTAATCGACACAAAGAACATCCAACAACATCTATAAGGACTGCCACACACTGAGTTTGACACCCTGGGCACGGACCGGGTCACCGCCACTCGGAGACTACAACCCCCATCTGATCCGGCTCCGGGTAACCCCAAACAGCACTGGCCCAGGGGGCGCGTCACAGTCATGCCTTTCACCATGCCCTATATCCCGGGAGCAGCCTGGCTACCCCAGTACTAAGGGGAGTCACATACCCTGAATGACTTTAGAGAAAAGCTGGATAGCCTCTTCCAGGTGTACCCCCTCACAGAAGAGCAAAAAGTGAGCATCCTGGTGGCCCAATTAACCGGGGCAACCCAAAGGGAGGTAAAGTCCTGGCCACCTGGGAGGAGGACTGTCGCAGGGATACTAACCCGGCTGAGGGACACCTTTGATACCCGCACCTCAGCCGAGATTAAGCTTAGATTCTATGGGTGCAAGCAGCGAGCACATGAGAGTATAAGGGACTATGCACTAAACCTACAAGAGGCCCTGAGAGCCATTAAGCAGACCGACCCTGACAGCGTGGGAAACGAGGATAGGCTGCTGACCGAACAATTTATAGAGGGACTATATTGCAATGTCCACCGAACCCAGTTGCGGGCCATAGCCTTACAGGATCCTCATCTGGACTTTGCACAGTTCAAGGACAGAGCCATCCGGGTGCTCCGAGAACCGGCACCGGGTGGCGTTGTGGCCCACAGGCGCCCTGCTACCGCTTACCACCAGGAGGCGACACCCTTGTCGGCAGGGCCAGTGGGAGCTGATGCGCAGGCTTTGAACAATGACCCAGCTCCAGACCTGCACCATCAGGTCCAAGAGCTAGCTAAAAGCGTTGCTGCGCTAACCCGAACTGTGCAGTCTTTACAGGATTCCACTCCAGGGAAGATCCAGCTGGCATCCGGACCGGAGGACATCCCGTGGCGTCGACCAAGGAGGACCCCACCGGCCAGAGGAAGACCCAGCGACCGATACAACGAGGACGGACAACCCATCTGCCGCCGCTGCAATCAACCCGGACATATGGCAAGGTACTGTCCTTTAAACTGGCACAACCTGGGGTAGAGGGCCAATCCCCTGGAAAAAGATCACCAGGCCCATCGAACTGGCGCGACAAATATGTGGGAGGACATCCAGTCTTGCCTGTGGTACTGGATGGCATCCCTATGAGTGCCCTACTGGACACCGGGTCACAGGTCACCACCATCCCGTACGTGCTCTTCAAGCAGTACTGGAATGACTCGGATATAACCCGCTATCCAGACGACGACTTGAGTATCATCGCCAGTAATGGTCAGCTCGTGCCACAGATCGGATTTAAAGAGATGACCATTAAAATCGGTAGAGTCGAACTGGCAGCACAGGGACTGATCATTGTAGACATTGACAAGCGCGAGAGTCACCCAAAGATAACTCTAGGAACTAATGTGATTGAAAATTGTCTTGCAGAGGTGATTTTCATTTTACAGCAGGTTGCCAAGAACGCCAGCTCCGGCCAGCAGCGAGTGCTCCAGAAAGAGATCCGGGCACTGATGCGACGGCAACAGGTGGAACTCTCCGGTGGTGAGATTGGTAGCGTAAGAATGTGTGACCCTTTCCCTATTGCCATGCCCCCGAAAAGTGAAATGATGATTTGGTGCCGGGCAGCTATTGGTCTGAGAGGTAGAGATTACCAGGCCATGGTAGAACCAGTCTACTCAGACAGTAGGCCCACCATTTTGACAGCCCGGGGGGTAGTTGATGTACGCCATGGGAGGGTGCCCGTTCGCATAATAAATATCGGGAAAAGGGAAGTGTACCTGCCCCGGTATGCTACGCTAGCCAAATTATATACTATCAACCAAAATTCTATACAGTCTGTGGAACCCTTGCCTCCATCTCAGGAAGGTAACGGCTCTAAGAAAATAATGGAGGATTGGTGTCAGCAACTACATTTGGGTACTGACTCCACTCCCTCCCACCAGAAACAGGGAGTCTACCGGGTGGTTCAAGAGTACGAGAGAGTGTTTAGTAAACACCCGTTAGACTTCGGGCGAGTCAAGGGGGTAGAACACCACATCCCCACGGGAGACCATCCTCCCATAAAAGAGAGGTATCGACCCGTACCCCCTGCACACTACCAACACGCCAAGGGGATGCTTAGAGACATGAAGGAGGCTGGGGTAATCAGGGATAGCTGTAGCCCCTGGGCAGCTCCACTAGTCTTGGTCAAAAAGAAAGACAACACCATGAGAATGTGTGTAGATTACCGGAAAATTAACCGTATCACACACAAAGATGCGTACCCCTTACCAAGAATAGAGGAGTCTTTGGCTGCTTTAAAATCTGCTAACTTCTTCTCCACCTTGGATCTCACTAGCGGGTACTGGCAGGTTCCTGTAGCAGAGGCGGACCGGGAGAAGACCGCATTCACCACCCCGTTGGGACTTAGCGAGTTTACCTGCATGCCGCTCTCAACAACAACCAATATATAGTACATCCGACAAGGGGTCAATGTGTTAAAAAAGACCTTTATTATAACAATTTGGGTACATGGCGGCAAAAGAAAAGAGCACACACACATATATATAGTAATACCATATAATAGTGAGGAGGTATAATGTAAATATTTGAATTGCAGAGACACCAGGGCTGGATAGTAGTAGCTCCAATTGTGCTAATGCATACTGATAGTATATCCTAGGTCACATAGTAAAAGGATATAATCCTAAATAATAAAAGCCAATATAGGCATTCCCAAGATAATGACCTTTTGGTATATACATATATCAAGGGTTGTATTATATCCAAGTAGGTTAATTCCCAAGTAACAATAATGTTGTATTGGCTTCATTCATACCTGGTATATATTGTCCTACTCCTAGTGTGGCGCTCACCCCATCATGCTGCTCTCAGATTAGCCAAGAAAAACCTGCTGACAGATTCCCTTTACAAATAGCTGAAATGGCTCCTAGATACCAGAGAAGGAAAACTTTATTAAAACGGTTTTGTTTCCTAAATAGAAAAGCAAATTAAACACCACTGGATAATGTGGTGTGTGAAACCGTCCATTGGATTGCTGTTTCGGGTGGGCTCAGGAGCAGCGCCCCCATCCTACACAGCCAACATCTTGCTGTAACAGCAGCGGCCAGAGCGGAGCGTGAATCACTGTTTAACCATTTATATGCCGTCAATCACTGATGGCAAGTTAAATAGCGCAATCGCCGGTACGCTATGCAATGTTACTAGAATTTTTTTTTTTTACTTTTCCATTTCCTTGAATTACTTGTTGTGGTTTGCGGATCCATTGACTGGCCAAGTGGAAGGGCTGCAGCCGATCATTCATGTACGTAGCAGATACACATTTCCATGTGTAAATAGGCCCTTATAGAAATCAATCAATAGAACGTATACCTGGATATCTAGGTTTATTCTTTGCATACATTTAAAGAGGTATAAGTCATGGCATATTACTAGGATGTCATTCTTGGGGGTCTGACAGCCTAATTTAGAAAGAAGTGGATGCACTATTTTCCCCTCACCCATTACAACACACCTTGAGAGAGTGATCCGCCCCACCAAGGACAGGAAACAGTCTGAAATAAAAGGGCGGTACCTCTCCCTCGCTTCAGTTGGTTTCCTGTCCTTGATGGGAACCTGTCTGAAGAAAGGTGTCTTCTTACCTGGGCCCGTTCCGGTGTGGAAGAGCGGGCGCCTGCCTGTGCACTGGGTTCCGGGTCCCAGAAGCGCCGTCCGCGGTTTCCTGGAGCCGTGTTCGAGCAGGCGCAGGCGTTGAGGAGGGCTCTGGCTCCCCGCAGACCGCTGCGCTGTCCTCTCCCTGACGCAGGTTCCTGGCTAGTCGCACGCCGGGAGCAGCGTCTTCCAGGTATGACGCGCCTGACGTCACGGCGCGGTGCACGCTTGGAGAAGCGTGCCAGATGACGTTGGGGGCCGCACCCGGAAAAAAGATGGCGGCGCCCTGTAAACGCTTGCCGGCCGTTTTTTTTTCAAAGATCGGCCGGTGGGTGTCAGGAGGGGGGAGGACACATGGACCGGAGGAGGTCCGGATGTTCCCTATTTAAGGTGGGGGGCTCCTGACAAGAGCTGCTTATACTCAAGCTCTGGTGTAGCAGCTATGGCAGACCAGGACAGCCAGGAGCAGCAGCAGCTGACCCCTCCACCGCATCAACGCCAGCGGAAGAAGCAGTTGGACACCTCGCACACGGACGGCCTCCCCAGCAACCGCAGCAGCAGCAGGAGGAGTAAGGTGTGGGACGCTTCAGGGCCATCCAGAAGGGATTCGTCTTATGTCCTGCCACAGCCTCAAAATCCGGTACCCTTTTGTGACTTCAGGGGTGAGTGATCTTCGTGAATGTCACTTAATAGTAATGGAAAGTTATTATGTGCTTCATTCCTTAGGAACCTAAGAGGAGTAGCGGCAAAAAGAAGCACAGGGTTTGCGCCTTATGCCAGGCCCCCCTTTCCATAGATTGGTTAATACAGCTTGCACAAAGCTGTTTCTGCCAAACGATAGCGGAGAGCACCCCGGATTTCACTTCTAATTTGAGGTCCGTAATCCGTTCAGAGGTGCAGGATTCCCTGAAAGGCTTACTAAAGGGGAAAAAGAGATCCCATAAAGATATCTCCTCCGACTATGATTTATCCTCCCAGTCAGAGGATCTTTGCCTCAGTGATTCGGCATCCTCCTCTTCATCAGACAGTGGTAGGCCCTGCTTCCCTATTGAGGATACTGACAAGTTGGTCAGAGCGGTCAGATCTACCATGGGGTTGAGGGAGGATAAGGCAGCCAGGTCCCTGGAAGATATGTTCGCAGGCCTGGAGGAAAAAAAGACGCTCCTTTCCAGTGAATCCTCAAATTCAGACCCTTATAGACCTGGAATGGAGGAAGCCGGAGAAATCAGGAGTATTGTCCTCATCCTGTAAAAGAAGGTACCCCTTCGAGGATAATGTCTCTGAGTCCTGGGACAAAATTCCTAAAGTTGGCGGGTCTGTCGCCCGATTATCCTAAAGATCGTCCCTACCCCTGGAAGATTCGGGCAGTCTAAAGGATGCTCTGGATAAGAAGGCAGATTCCTTCCTGCGTCACACCTGGGAAGCAGCAGCAGGGGGCCTGAAGCCAGCGGTAGCAGGCACTTGTGTCGCTAGGTCACTTATGGTGTGGCTTCAGCAATTAGGAGACCAGCTAAAGGATAAAAAGATGTCCAGAGATAAAATCCTCTCCAATCTGCCTTTGCTACAAGCAGCATCTGCTTTTTTGGCCGACTCCTCAGTGGATTCAGTTAAACTCGCTGCCAGGTCTAATGCTGCCAGACGAGCCCTGTGGCTCAAGGGTTGCCCGGGAGACCTACAATCTAAGCATAAGCTTTGTTCTCTTCCTTGTGATGGTAAACTTTTGTTTGGCCAAAAACTGGACGAGTTTTTGGAGAAGGCTGGCGACAGAAAGAGAGGTTTCCCAGGGTTCACGGGGGAAACAAAAAGGTCCTATTTTCGGAAGAAGAGATTTAACCAGGGTCGCCCTCCGGGATAAAGGAAAAGATGGGAGCCCAGATCTAAAAAGGACTCTGGTTACATGTTTGGAGGACCATCCTCCAGTTCCAAAAAATCTCCCCAATGACGCGAGGCTAGAGGTCGGGGGAAGGCTTTCCCATTTTATCCCAGCTTGGGAAGCCATCACTTCAAATCCCTGGGTGTTGGATATCATAAAGAACGGCCTAAAGATACGCTTCTGTCAGGTCCCTCACCGAACCTTCATGATCACCTCCAGGAGGAAGTCCAGGGAGGAGCAGATGGCTCTAGAATCAGAGATATTAGACTTAGTCAACAAGCAGGTCCTTCACGAAGTTCCACTTTCACAATGGGGAGGGGATTTTATTCCCCCCTGTTTGTGATAAAAAAAGCAAATGGATCTTTAAGGACCATTGTCAACCTCAAAAGTCTAAATCAGCTGATAATCAACCAGACTTTCAATATGGAATCAGTGAACTCTGCAGTGAAACTCTTACACCACAATTGTTTCATGGCAGTCATCTACCTAAAAGATGCCTACTATCACGTCCCAATCCATCCAATCCATCCAGACTACCGGAAGTACCTAAGGGTAGCCCTGTTCATCCAAGGTCAATTGAGACATTTCCAATTCACTGCCCTACCTTTTGGACTCTCGATAGCACCGAGACTATTTACAAAGGTTATAGCGGAGGTGACAGCTTTTCTCCGAATCAAGAACGTGGTGATTGTTCCCTATCTGGACGACTTTCTGATAATAGGGAAATTGGAGAACCACTGTTCCTCTCAAGTTTTAGAGGTCCGGACAGCTTTACATCACCTGGGGTGGTTAATAAATATTCAAAAATCAAAGCTATCCCCCTCAAGGACTCAGATCTTTCTGGATTTGACCCTAGATTCCCAACGCCAATCCTGTTTCCTCCCGGAAGACAAGGTTTGCAAAATAATCAGCCTGGTCTCAAGGGCAATAAGGTCTCCCGTGATGTCCTTGAGAGAAGCAATGTCCCTACTAGGCTCCATGACTTCCTGTCTCCCGGCAGTCAAATGGGCCCAGAGTCATATGAGGCTTCTTCAGTGGGAGGTCCTGTCGGCTCAGAAATCCTTCAACGGACATTTAGGAAAAAAACTCTCTGTCTTTGGAGACAGTAAACTTCCTCTCCTGGTGGACAAACAGGGAGAATCTGACCGCAGGCTTACAATGGTCCAAACCAGTCGACCACACAATTACAACAGATGCAAGTGGCTCCTGCTGGGGAGGTCATCTGGCAGAGTTCTCAGTTCAGGGGCTCTTACTACGTCACGAAAAAGAAGCGTCATCAAACATAAAAGAGCTTTTGGCAGTGGAGAAATCCTTGATAAGCTTCCTTCCCCACATACAGGGTCGCCATGTCCAGATCAGGTCCGACAATCGGACGACAGTGGCATATATAAATCACCAGGGAGGAACAAGATTTCACTCCCTTATGGTAGTGGCAAACAGGATCCTGCATCTAGCAGAACAACATCTCCCATCCCTCAGTGCTCTTTTCATCCGGGGGTATAAAATTCAAGAGCAGATTTCCTCAGTCGCCACACTTTAAGACAAGGAGAGTGGCCTCTAAACCCGATAGTCTTCCAAAAGATTATCCAGATATGGGGGTCACCGGACATAGATTTGTTCGCCACCAGGGCGAACAGGAAGGTGGAGAGATTCTGTTCACTAAATTCAACAGAGAATCCCTATGCTGTAGACGCTCTCCACATTCCCTGGAAGTTCAGGAAGGCCTACGCCTTTCCACCGATAGTGATGATCCCGGCAGTTGTGAGGAAAATTCGGGAGGAGGGGGCGAGGATAATCAGATCCCTGGGTCCTGCCTGACAGGCCGGACCTTCTCATCCAGGGGCCAATATTCCATGCACAAGCCAAAGGTTTCCATCTGGCGGCTTGGAATTTGAGAGGTTGTTACTGAGCAATAGGGGGTTTTCACCAGGCCTAGTTTCTACCCTGTTGGGTAGTTGAAAGCCCATAACAACTAAAATTTATTCCAGAATCTGTTGAAAATTCCTGGATTTTATAGACTCCCCATTGTCGGATAAACCTCCAGTTAGAGAAGTCCTAGAGTTTTTACAAAAGGGACGTGACCTAGGGTTGGCTACGGGAACACTTAAAGTTCAGGTGTCCGCCCTAGGAGCGATCTATAATTGTAACCTGGCAGGGAACAGATGGGTCTCTAGATTCATTAAATCCTGTTCCAGAGCTAAGCCAGTTCGGGCTCTTCCTCCCTGGGACCTGAATTTGGTTTTAAATGCACTCTCTGGCGACCCATTTGAACCCCTGCAGGTTATCTCTCCAAAGATCCTCACCCTCAAAACCATCCTCTTTGTGGCCCTAACGTCGGCCCGTAGGGTGAGTGACCTGCAGGCCCTTTCTGTTGATCCCCCATACACCCAAATTCATGATGACCGGGTCGTCCTGCGTACAGATCCATAGTACCTTCCAAAAGTTGTATCCAGATTCCACTGTAATCAGGAGATTGTACTTCCCTCTTTCTGCAGTAACCCTAAAAACCCTAGGGAGGTTAGGTTCCAAAATCTAGTTGTTAGAAGGGCATTACTACAGTACATAGACATGACTAGTCAGTGGAGGAAGGACAAGTCCTTGTTTCTGGCCTTTCAGGGGAGTAGGAAAGGTCACGGGGTATCAAAGGGAACTATTGCTAGGTGGCTTAGGTAGGCCATTTGTCTAGCTTATACATCTACAGGTGTTCCGGCACCGGACGGTATTAAAGCTCATTCCACCGGAGCTGTTGCAACCTCCTGGGCAGAGAGAGCAGATGTCTCGATTGACCAGATATGTAAAGCTGCTACTTGGTCTGCACCATCCACCTTCTATAAGCACTATCAGTTGGATTTATCCTCCTCTGACCTTACCTTTGGGAGAAGGGTACTTCAGGCGGTGGTCCCTCCCTAGGGTGCTCATATTTTCCAAAATTCTCTCAAGGTGTACTGGCATGGGTGAGGAGAAAACACCAAGGTTACTTACCTGTAGCCAATTTTTCCTGAACCCATGACAGCACCCGTAGTCGTCCCCCCCCCCCTGTCTTTCTCACGCCCTGGTGAAGCACTTTACATTTTGGGTGATATATATATATAGTAGGTGATGGTTATGTGTCTAACCTTTTCTGGAGGTCCTCTCAATGCTCTGTAATCCAACTGAAGCGAGGGAGAGGTACCGCCCTTTTATTTCAGACGGTTTCCTGTCCTTGGTGGGGCGGATGCCTCTCTCAAGGTGTGTTGTCATAGGTTCAGGAAAAACCGGCTACCGGTTAGTAACCTTGGTGTTTTTTTTCACGCTCCCAATTTAACAATTTGAGGAGTACAGTTGGATCTATTGGGTTTTTTTGCACTATGGGTGGGTGGTTGGGAGCACAGCTGTGCAGGAAAAAAAAAAGCTTATAGGTTCTCAATTCGTTCATTCTTGGGATTGGTGGCGGAACCAGAGGTCGGACCATCACCAATCAAGATATTATATCCCTTCACACTCATCATTGCTCCCAATTAACAATTTGAGTACGTGCATATTTTTTTAGGGTATTTTTGTGCAATGGGTGGGAGCACAACTGTGCAGGAAAAAAAAGCTGATAGGTTCCCCATTCCTTCATTCTCAGAATCAGTGGATGGAACATCGCCAATCACAATATTATATCCTTCTCACTAATCGTTGCTCCCAATTATCAATTTGATTACGGTTATACCTATTGTTTTTTTAGGGTTTTTTTTTTGCACTGTGGGTGGGTGTTATATCCTTCACACTCATCATTGCTCCCAGTTAACAATTTGAGTACGGTTGAACCCATTGTGGTTTTTTAGGGTTTGTTTTTTTTTTTTGCACTGTGGGTGGGTGGTTGAAAGCACAGCTGTGCAGGAAAAAAAAAAGCTGATAGGTTCCCCATTCCTTCATTCTAAGGATCGGTGGTCAGACCATTGCCAATCACAATATTATATCCTGGCAATATGCCATAATATTATATACGGAGTTGTCCTCCTGGCAGTTGCCGTGATCCTCTATTCCTTACCTGCTACCTATATACTGTATATGAAATGACAATATGTGAGAAATATTAATAATGTTGCTCTCATTTTCTAAAAAAAACAGGTTGGAACACAAACTCTCAATTAGTTGTTTTTTTATTTGTTTACCAATCTAAAATGTCCACTTTGAGGCACCAGAGATAAATGCTGGCATATAATGTACAATGCTCCCGTCCCTAGCAGCTGGCGTGTATCAGGCGACATCGGAGGATCTTCAAGTAGCTGTCAATCTTGTGGGAATCTCTGCGGAAACAGTGAAGCAAGTGGTAGACGGGGAACATGTAGGAATCGCCCTGTGGCGCCGTTACATCGATTGGTCCAAACCACTGGGGGTAAACGTGTTCTAGATCAGTCAGCATCTGCAATAAACAATGGGTGAATGTGGGTGTAGAATTTGGTTGGAGTAAAGGTACAATCTAACACTACAATTATCCAAACGTTGTGCCTATTACAGCATTACCACCAGTCACAAGCAAACTCAATATCTTCCTAAAAGGAAAAATATTGTGGATGGACATTCTTTCTAAAAGGGAATCTGTCAGCAATGCTGTCATTTTGATACGATCACTGTTGATTGTATTGTGCTTCCTAGTCAACCTGCTCTAATACAATCAACAGTGATCGTATCAAAATGACAGCATGCAGACCAACAAGTGACGTATCGCTGGAATCAGAATGTCTGCCCCTACGTCATGCTGCTCTCGGATTACATAAAAACCTGTTGACAGATTCCATTTAAAGAGAATTTATTGTTGCACTTATTGCCACTTCTCAGCAACTCTACGGTTTACTCAGTCAGTTCCGCTTTGGTTTATACTCGTACCATATAGCCTAAATTCATGACCTACGTGAAGGAAGAGAGGATGTGTGTGATAATAATGCTGCTTACTCTCCAGAGATCCTGTCTATTCCTCCTTGAAGAATCCTGGTGTGCTCCTCAGCTTCTGTCACTTTTTTCACCATGTTATTTGGCGCCCCCATGGACAAGTACTGCAGGGGTTGGGTCCAAGAGCGCAATCATTTCTTTCTAAGGCTCAGCAAGTCTTCGTGCTGTGGAAGCAGTAGACATCAGTTAGGAGGGATATCAGGCTGAGAACGTATAGAAAATCATATGCCGAAAAGGGAATGTACCAGAAGTTGTGGATGCAAGAAAGTGCCCATGATTCCGCGCTCCTCCGGGTCACTCGAAGTGATGCAATACCCAGTGGTTGGTTAAGAAGCCATTTATTTAGAAGCTAAAATAAGAGGCGTTTCCTGGACGTCCTGTCCACTTCATCAGTGCATAGCTTGTGTCCGGTATAGCAAGGAGTGGACATATATATACAAAAAATGGGAAAAAAACTGGCGCCAAAACAATGTGGCCGTTAAGGCAGAAAAATACAATCAATAAAAAGGCAGAAATTTGAGTATCCATCAATGTATATATGCATCGGGAATAAAATATTGCTAGCATGATTAAAAATTAATTAAAAACCGATATAGTTCAATGCAAAAAAAATATAATAAATAATTAAATATATATATATGTATAATTCCTGAAGCAGGAATTGAACCTGCTGTATTGCGATCAAATGGATCATGTTTAGATCTTAATCATGGTACAACCCTCTAAGCCACGGGTGCTCATGGATATTGTGATTGATCTTGTTCTGATAGGAGGTAATAAACGGATATTAGACGATATATCTAACTTATACCTACTTACTAAACAAAATAATTTTAATTCTTCTTATAATAGAATATGTGATCGTATCGGCAACATGAATAATTTCTTTAGGAGTGTGTCCGTATTATCGGTGTAGTACTAGAGAATAGTCGTGCGCATTAATGTCCACTAGGTGGTATGATGAGCACTGAAAGTGTCCTAGGGAATGGTGCAGACTACTGGGAACAGAACGCAATGATCATAAGAAGAAAGGAAACTGAACTCCGTGAAACCCTGGATCGGGACAGTGGATCAAGAACAAGCCAAGACACATGTTCCTGACCATGTAGAGGACAATTATATTTGTCAGTGCTTTCAAATAAAAGCCTCTGATGTTTCATTGAGACCCCAAGGTTTCCAAGTATTTAGTTGATCTATCCAGTATCTCTCTTTCTATTGAGACCCTGAATTCTATTGGGAGTGGTGCATGGAATATGCTCTATGGGCAGGATTTTAAGACACCCAAAGTCTTTATTGTGATGGATTGCCATATGTCGTGATAAACCATGTTTTAAAAAAACCTGTAGCGACATTATGCCTATGAGAATTTCGTCTTTTATGAAAGGGTTGCATAGTTCTGCCGCCATATTGCTTGGGACATGTGCCTTCAATCAGATATATGACAGAATCAGTGTCACAGGACATATTACTATTTATTGTGGAGCGTTCATTGCTTGATGTGGATGCAGAAGTGTCGGCTCCATGAGTGATATTCATGCAGCACATGCCGTTCTTTTTGCCACATCTGGTGATGGTTTTATTCTTATTATTGATCTTGCTACAATCTAGAGTAGAAAGGGTGTGTATCCTACGGGGGGCTCAAATGTTCCTTAGAGTGGGGGCTCTCCTATACACAATGGAGGGTTTTTCTGGGATAATCTTCTTGAGTATCGGATCATTTAACAGAATATGCCAATTTTTCTGCAGAATATCTCTAAATGATTTATGCTGAAAATTCTATGTAGTGATGAATTTTACACAGCGCTCATAGGACATTTTATCTGAATTAGATTTTAATAGAAGTGAATTCTGGCTACAGGTATCCCTTACCCTTTCACATGATTCGCCAACAACATTTTTGGGATAGCCCTGTTGTAGAACTTTCTGTTTCAGCATACCTGATTGCTCTGAAAAATCATTTTCAGAAGTGCAATTCCTTCTGATCCTCTGAAATTGATTAAAAGGAATATTACGCAGCCATTTCTGGTAGTGGCCACTGCTGTAGTGGATGGAACTATTCGCATCCACTTGTTTAAAATAAGTCTTGGAGCAAATCCTATCGTTCTCTATAAATAAGGTCAGATCCAGAAAATGAATACTGGTGTTATTTGTATCGGAATTGAAGGAAATACCCCAGCAGTTGTTATTTAGAAAACTGGCAAGGGCTGAGGGTTCTGCGATGTGCTTATTAAGAATGAAAATTAAGTCGTCAATGTATCTTTTGTAAAATATAATGCCTTCCCAAAATGGACCCCCATAGATGAACACCAGTTCAAATATGCCCATGAAAATATTAGGGAACGTAGGTGCGACCTTTGACCCCATCGCGGTCCCTTTGATCTGATGGTAAGTGTGTTGGAGGAAAGTGAAATAATTGTTATTAAGGATGAAAGATAACCCAGATAGAATAAATGATTTGTGGGAGGACGACAGGCCGGTGTCTTTGGAGATCATATGTTCAACACATAATAAACCAATTTCCCAATCAATATTGGTGTAAATGGATGTAACATCAAGGCTTAAAAATACAAATGATTCTTCCCATTGGATGTCCTTAGTAAGGTTGATGAGGTGGCTGGAGTCACGAAGGTAACTCCTCAACCTTTTAACATGGGGCTGAAGGAGAACATCAATGTACTCTGCATGTGTTGTAGATTGGCCATGCAATACACCAATAATATCACATGATCACGTTCTGTACGTGGACCGGAAATACATGTCCCACTGAGCACAATTCCCAGTATGTTGTATGTGCCAGGCCAGGATTTCCCCTCCTCGATGCAATGTCCTACAGTGTCCTACATCTTCTCCAGTACAGCTGCTCACAGATTAACCTTGGAATAAACCCGCAGCGTCCCTAATCCCTCCCCACTCACAATGTCGCTGATTACTGGACACACGGCCCTGGGATGGACGTCGTGACTTACCAGGGTCAAGAATCAATGGAGAAAAGACGACTTCATGGGAATGGGACCTGTTGTTAATTAAGTGCCAGGTTTTTATGTTTTGCTTGTTTTTTTTTTTTACGTATTATCTATATTAAAGTCTTGCAAATTTTCACACTGGCAACCATTGTACAGGAGGAGGAGGAGGAGGTGAGCTGTGACATCACCTATTGCGAATGGTGGATCCTGTGTAATCTACTGTATATAGAGGTGTTATCAGTCATTGTACAGGAGGAGGAGGTGAACTGTGACATCACCTATTGTGAATGGTGGATCCTGTGTTATCTACTGTATATAGAGGTGTTATCAGTCATTGTACAGGAGGAGGAGGGGAGCTGTGACATCCTCTACTGTGAATGGTGGATCCTGTGTTACCTATGTGTGAGTGTGACGCTGACCGGCCGTGACGCTACTTCTGGTTTGCCGGCGGGAATGCCGCCGCATTCAAACCGCTGCCATGACTGAACTTGCACAACTATACAAAGACCACATCTCCCCCTGCCACTATATTTAACCCCCTGGAATAAGCTAAATTGCAAAACGCGCGTCAGGGCCTATACCACATCTTCAGGTAGTATCTCTTACTCTCTGCACTATAGAGCTATGTATTAATCTGTTTTAATTTCTACCCTGCCCAGTACCTTTCTGCACTATATTCAGCACGTTTTTCTTAAAGCTATTGGTCTCGCGACCTATTCTTATGAATTTACAGTATATATTGCTCAGACCTTATTTGTGTCTAGCAGGATTGTTTTCCGCTTAAGTACATTGCTATGTCCTCAATATATGTGCAGTCTGGGTACTCCACTGTGTAATTATCACACGATGTTAAGCACTTTTCTATCCTTCTACTTGTAGTTCTAAAAATGTAATTATTGTAATTTATGCTCATTATTGAATCATTGGTTGCATACCATTTCTTTGCAGGAATTTTTCCCCACTCTTACTGGACTTGTTCTCCGTGAAATACGTCTTAGGGCAGCTTACACATGCAAACTTTAATAGGAGTTGTTAATAGAAAATGAATTAATCTGTGCTGCTATAACTATACACAAATAGTGCTTTGGCTCCTCCATGTGGATCAGTTTGGTACTGCCAGTGGATGTGATTAATCCTGCTTGGTTTCCCCTTGTTTTAAGTATGTTTTATACATCTTGCTTTTGATTAATAAAACACTGTGTATGTTGATTCTGGGTGGCATTTGTTTCCATTCCTTTATAGGTTTTTGCAATTATTTGGAGGTGCCATGACAATATGGGCCGTTTCTAGGTTAAATCTATTTGGAAGAGAAGCCATTGAGGTGACCATATCAGCTGTCACCCAGCTTTCCCAGGACCTGATAAATCCTATGTCCACTGAAAGATTACATGTGCTGAAGATTATAGATGTATAATGGCAGCATCTAGTGGTCAAAGGCGGTATTGCCATTATCATATACTTAAGCCTCATTTACACTTTGCAGTTCAGGACGATCAGGTTACGTGTAGATTTGATTACATTATTCCAAAAGTGACCACTCACCCGTTGCTGGATTCTTAGTAGCGTACGTCTGCCTTCCATTCGGTTTTATCCATTTGCCACCGATAAAATGACCAAAGCTTCGTTCGTGACTGTCAAGCCAGGCCTAGAGAGGGAAAAAAACAAATAAAACCATAAGTATAAAAAGATAAAAATAAAATCATAAATTCAGGGAAAAAAAAAAAAGACTGATAATGAGAAATCAGGCCTCGCTCGAGAGGCGGCGCGCACTCACCATTCGAGAGGCGGCGCGCACTCACCGCTCGAGAGGCACTTACGGCCAGTGGTGTTGTCACGCCACTGATTCCAGCTGTGCTCTTCCCCATACTGGAGGAAAGAGCTTGTAAGCGCTGCTCTCTTTGCCTTGGAGATCAGTCACCAACGATAGACTGCAGCGGTATCCGGTATCTTAGACAATGAGCCATTAACTATAGAATTAAAAATCCAAGGGTATTTAGCAAAGTTGCCCGTTATCAAGAGGACTTTGACATTTTTTGGCCATTGATCATGATGAGAAAAAGCGTTTATTGCCCGCCTTTTGATGGAAACCACGCTTAAAAATGACCAGAGAGGGATTGTTTGGTTTAAAATCTTCTATTGTAAAAGTCGTCTCAAAAATCAGTAATCCACAAGTGAACCCCACGGCAAGTGCTCACTTTTCCTGCAGCGCCACCACAAGCAAAGTGAAGAATTGCAAGTGCTATGTGCAAATGCATATAAATCAATCACATTAGACAAGGTATAGTGCACAGGATTACACATCCAATATAGTCACAAAGAATATAAAGTGCTTATAGTGAAATAGGGAGCAGCAGGTATGACCTGAGTTTGAAAATAATGGCCCCAACGCGCGTTTCACACGATGCCTCTTCCAGGGGGATGGGTATCCTCCCATTTATTTTGAATGATGCTATTGTGGACTTGCTAGCTTTATATGTATAGACGCTAATACCATTTGGAATTACTTAGAACTACTGGCCTATGCATACGCTGCTAACATATGGAGCTTACTCTTGATTTTCACTATAAACTATAACTACTAGTGAACATCGGCTCCCTCCAGTGGTATAGTTTGAT
Source organism: Phyllobates terribilis (assembly GCF_046119375.1). NCBI lineage: Eukaryota > Metazoa > Chordata > Amphibia > Anura > Dendrobatidae > Phyllobates > Phyllobates terribilis. Next base: position 28,183,400 of record NW_027362775.1, read on the forward strand.
ATGATCATTTTTTTTTTTTTTTTAAAAATTTGCTAGTTATTTTCCCTTTTTAAAAATATGTTAGCCTTTTTTGTTAATAAAGATTATTATTTCTATGCTATTGGCTGTTTGCTTCCATTAAATTTGTAGGTTGTTGTTGTTTATAGGGAGGTGCCGTATATACTAATTGTGCCTGTAAGTAGGCTTAATGCTCTTAAAATGAACAGGCTGAGCAAGTGACGCACCATGTACTTGACAGTATTACAGCTCCTAGATACGTGGAGCCATCATGTGGGACAGATAGATTGTGGATTACAGCCTCCAGTGATATGGGGGACACGCGCGGCTCGGTCTTATCTTTAGGTCTCTTACACTCTGCAATCACCGAAAATCCACCAGACTGTGAAGGTCAGTGATGAAATACCATGAAGTACAAACAGATTTTCAACTCCTTCATTCTGATGTTCTTGGGGGTGATGACCCACGGGACTGCGGGGGAGTGACCCCATATAATGAGAGGACAAGGCCAAGGAGGAAGACACAGCGTGTACAGATCATGGGGACTTATCAATGATACCGGGGAGAAAAAAACATGGACCAGGGAGCAAGATTGTGACCACTGTAAAAGTCAGCATATATGCAGAGTTAGAAAAAGTTTATTTTTTCAGTAGGAAAAGTTATAAAACTTTTTAAATCACTTTATTAGGGAATTTGTCCTCATTCCTGTAAAAAAAAAAAAAAGCCATGCTGGACAAAATAAATGAAAAAAAAAATTGTATTTAAATTACTCTTTAAGGGGAATCAGAGCAGCATGATGTAGGGGCAGAGAGTCTGGTTCCAGCGATGTGTCACTTATTAGGCTGTTTGCTGTAGTTTCAATTCAATCTGTTTTATCACTTGCACAGCAGTCCAGTTAATTTGTAACTCCACCACTGATTGGCAGTTTGCTGACAGTGTACACAGGAAGCAGCCAATCAGGGGTGTGGGCGGGGTTATACGCGGCTCAGCATTCCGAGATCTACAGCAGAGAAAACAGGGATTCTATCATAACTGCACCAAGCAGCTCAGTAAGTGACATCACCGGAATCAGGGTCTCTGCTCCTATATGATGCAGTCTTCAGATTACATAGTAAAACCTGCTGACAGATTCCCTTTAAGGGTAATCTAACAAAAAAAATCTTCATTGTGGCTGCACTGGGACAAGCATATTCATGATATATTTGCCTTAAAGAACTGAAGATTTATTTTTTTTTTTTAGCTTTGAAGCTGCAGATCAACTTCAGACAAAGGGTTACAAGATGACGCCGGGCTCCTGGAGGCACGAGGATCCTGTTAAAATGTAGCCTGCACTGACTAACAAGAAAGGAACCTTTGTCCGCTCCCGGCCATTGTGATGTATAGGGAGCCATGTACACAGGGGAGGCCGCGGCTCCCAGCCAATCCCTGCAGACCTGGGGGGCGAACGCTCTCAAGTCGCCTCCGTCACGCACTGCCATACAATACAGGAGCAACAGCGTTAACTATTTGTGGACGGATTTCAAAATTTTGAAAAACTTCATCAATTCAGGGCTCCATAGAAGGTAAAATCATTATACACTCGCCTCCCGCAGCGGCACCGCTCCAGCATTGTCAGCGCTGCTGCTACCAGTAGTGTCAAGTGACCACTGCAGCCAATGAGCCGTTGCTGATCAGCTGCAGCGCATCAATATTCCGTAAAATCAAACAAAATAGTAAAGGCTGCAGCCAGTCAGTGGCCACTGATTGACAGTGTGGTGCCATGTAACTGCTGCTGCCAATCAAAGAGAACAGCAGCGCCGACAATCAGTGATGGAGGCATGGTTGGACCAGGAGGCACAAGACACCTCGTCCTGTAGTGATAATCTCCTGCTGATAAATCACTGATTTTAATGAAAAGGCAAAACACAGCCTAGTAAGTGACACATCGCTGGAATCAGGGTCTCTCCACCCTCATAGTGCTCTCAGATTACATAGCAAAACCTACTGACAAATTACCCTTTAAGAAAAGAGTGGCGATACAAAGTACCTATAAGACAAAGCTAGAACTCTTCCAAAATGAAGAGAAACCCGTCAGCTGTTTTGGCATTCTCGTCAGTACAGGGCAAGGCTTTAATTTGGATCTTAGGGGGTACTGCAGACACCACTAGATTGTGAAGAGAAACATGCCAGCAATACTGAAGCAGCCGCCTATAAATGGTGCTTCAATCTGAATCTTTTTTGAGGAGGCTCTAGCTGTACTTTATACTACATTCACTCACAGTGCACCCGTCTCCAACCAGTGGCAGTATTTTTGCTTTTTGGTGTATACCTTTTTTATCCCCAGGGAGCATTGCCTCGCTTTAAGACTCGGTGCATCAGCTGCTGTTGTCCACACCTTCACCACAAAAAACCCCTGTCCTGGAAAAATAAAGGGGCTCAGTCCCCCCCCCTTCTTTTTTTGACTTCCAAAATGCAATGATCTTGATTGGCCATTTTTTGTTTTTGGAATTAAGGAAGGAAAAGAGCTCACTGATACCAGAGCGGTCCTGTAATAAGAGTCCAGACCTCCTCTGGTATTAATATGAGCACAAACACTGCGCCCCTGCCGGAAGCTTCATGCAGCCGTATATCACCAAGCACAATGCAGAGAGTCGGATGGAGTGGTGTAAAGCCATCACCACTGGACTCTGGAGGAGACGTGTTCTGTGCAGTGACGGATCACACTTCTCTATCTACGTCTGATGGAGGAGTCTGGGTTTGGTGATTCCAGGAGAACACGACGGCTCCTTTCTGATCTGTCTCAAGGAGAGAAGACGCCTTCTGGAAGTCGTGTACAAGTCATGTGCAACAACGAAGAGGAACTGGAGGATTACACAGAGCAAAACCTTACCAAGCCATCACGTGAATCTGATGAGGGAAACAGTCAGCAATCTGTCCTCAACAACCTCCAATCTGACCTCAATCAACATCTGGATCGGAGGTCTACAACTCCAAGAAATGGCCACATCATGGCATGATGGGTGTTATAGTTCCCCAACAGCCTTGAGTTACATATATAGAGAAGGATTCATCTACTGTTGAAAAAAAAATCCCTTGGATCCTGAAGTTATTTTGTTATTGACTAATGAAAACTTTCACAAACATTAAAAAAAAAAGTTTCTAAAAGTTAATTAACTTCTGATGCTTAAATGTTTGATCAAAATTAAAAAAAAAGTGTTTTTTTCTTTTCTTTCTAGAAACAGCGCCACTCTTGTCTGTTGGCGGTGTATGGTATTGCAACCCAGCAAGATGGTTGTGTAGCACCCTGAGGATCCGGCTGCTACAGGAGTATTGCACCTCAGCCAGAGGTGTGATATTCCACTCCCGGGTAAGGATGGAGTGTGGGACTGAGCTCGGAGCGCTGCATGCACTACATACATCCCATTTCCGAGGGGCAGGCCGACGGTACTCCCACTTAGAAATGTGCAGGTACGACCGTGTCTGTCCCTGGCTGGAGTGGGAGGGGGTTGGTACATCCCTGTAGTGTAGGGGCAGATAGGGGGTGCAGTCTGGGTAGAGCTAGGAGCTCATTGGGTGCTGGTCACCTGAGCTCACACATAGAGGGATATATAAGGAGGGCACCATCAAAGATCAGGGTCAGTTGTAGAGGAGCCTGTCAGATGCAGAGAACAAGTCGGCAGAGAGGAGGAGCTGAAGGAAAGAGCGGCCCTGGAGAGAGAGAGAGGAGCAGAGAAGGAGTACCCAGAGGGGGAAAGCAGAAGGGACCCAAGAACCCAAATTAGAGCATCGGGTGAGGAGTCAGCAAAAGGGTACCGGAACCCAAGCTGGTGGGGGCAAAAACATACCCTAGCCAGAGACCGGAGGCCGTGGGCAGCATCTGCCACGGCCACCCACCACATCCACCCCGAAGGCATACCACGTGGAGGGTCAGGGAACCCAAGGCCAAGGGTCGCCCAACAGAAGGCCCGAGGGAGCTGGACCTAGGTGGATCACTGGTGGGGACGGCTGAAGAAAGGACAGAGGGAGAGCTCAGGGCCACGCTCCGGACTTGTTTGGGGGTTGGCCGGATCCAGGACCTGGTGGACGCAGCACGGCTCGGGTGGTCACTTGAAGCTGGAGTGACCGGGAACATCAGCAGTGAGTAAACACCCTAAACTGCACAACCCGACTCTGTCTTTAATTGCCGTCTGCGTTGCACCACCACAACCCCCATCCTCTACACCTGTCCCCCTGAGGCTATACCCCTCCCGTTGGGGGTTATCCTACCAAGCTGCACCACACCATCAGCCTCAGTGGACCCTGCTGCAGCGGCGGCCACCGTGACCGCAACACAACGGGTGGCGTAGTCGACACAAAAGAACTTTTAATAACATCTGTAGGACTGCCACATAACACTGAGTTTGACACCCTGGGCACGGGCCGGGTCACAGCCACTCGGAGACTACAACCCCCATCTGATCCGGTGCCGGGTATTCCCCTCAAAAGGAATATGTCCCAGGGGGCGCGTCAACTTTGGCGTAGTCGGCAGGATTACGTGCCCGCAACACCCGGGTACTGCGTGCCTCAAGAAAAGTGCAAGTTTACCTCAAAGAGAAGTCCCCTGCCGGTTCCGGAGGGTCCACGCCATCGGACTCCATCACCAGTCGTTTCCCGCCGGTTGTCCGCCATTAACAGCTTGTTCCCGCCATCTGCCGAGTTTCCCGCCACTGGGAGACGATTCCCGCCAATTCCAGCTTTTTCCCGCCTTGGAAGAGCAGCGGACGCCATTATGGGCGTGCCAGAAGACGGCAAGAGGCCACCTCCCATCGTGGGCCAGGACAGAAAATGGCGCCAAAAGTGGAAACCGCCCCCACCAACAGAGACTGTGATGCTAGAGGTGTCTGTCAGCGTGAAAGAACTGCCCCTGGAGCTGACAGTCACCAAGTTGCCCCGGGACCGCCCTCGAAGGGGGAGGAGACCAAAGAAAAGAGCAACGATGGGTGCCGCCTGGAGCAGTCTGGAGCGAGCGCACCCGGAGACAAGGAGTCTGGAGCGAGAGCACCCGGAGCAGAGCAGTCGAGAAAGAGCTCACCCGGGAATGGAGAGAGAGCAGAGCAGCACCGGCCCGCTGGCCAGGAGCCTGCCAGAAGGAGAGCAGAGCAGCACCGACCCGATGGTCAGGAGCCTGCTAGAATCTACGACTCCGCTAGGCCTAGCGGAGATCCTGGCGCAGCTCCCCCGAGACCGGGAGTGTGCACAAACTGCCCTGGAGGGCCTCGCACGGAGGATGGCCCGGGTACAGCGCGAGATCTTGGCGGAATGGAGCCGAGAGATGGCCCAGCAAGTTGAGACCCGTCCGCAGAGCACGCTACCCTGGAAGAGGAAACAGACCGCCTCCGAGGATGGCGCGGGAGGACCCAAGGCCGGAGACGGCGCTGAAAAGGGAGCCGAACACATGGAGGCAGGTAAAGGGGATGCCTATACCCCATACCGGGAGACCGCTTACCTGCCCCAGCTCCCCGTCGCAGAGCCCGAAAGTCCCCCTGCTGTGCCCGTAGCCGCCATGTCACCGCTGCAGACTAGGCCCCGACCGGAAGCCGCCGACGCGACCTCTGTGACGTCACACGCCTTGACCCGGAGCGTGACTAAGCAGGAAGAGCCTCCGGCCTGGTCGCAAGGCCTAGTGTTCCCGGGCGCCGCATCACCAACAGCGCCCCCTACCCCCGCGGAGCCTCCGGCCTGGTCGCAAGGCCAGGTAGCCCAGGGCGCCGCCGTATTAACGGTGCCCTTCACCTTCCAAGTGCCCCAGGCCTGGCCGCAAGGCCTGGGCAACCCGGGCGCCACTACCACCGCGCCCGCACCCGCTAAACCAAGGGTGCCGCGTTTGGGAGAAGACCTCTTCAACCAGCTCACATGGCCGGACGGGCGGCCCCTCATCTGGCCACCGGAGTACCACCATCCACGACTCCGGAAAGAAAGACTCCTATGCCCTTCATGTACACCGTTTGACAGAGGCAGAGCTGAGGTGTCAGGAGGAGCAAGAGGACCCAGACGGGTCTGAAACAGAAACGATCACCAAGGAAAGAGCAGGAGGACGCCGTCGTTAAGGACGGTACTGAAGGAAACTGTACATAGTTACCCGTCGGGGTACCCAAGAAACTGTTGAAAATTTAGTCCCCGTTGGGACCAGTGAACTGTTAACCCGTGTGTCCCCTATCCATACTAGGCTGAGGACTGTGAGCAGCCATTCCTTCCCCTTTACCTGGTCGAGGACTGAGAGCGGCCAAATTCCCCTGTAAATAGTTGCGCTTCCTAAGGCGCCCCCTACTGGTTTTATGAAAAACCCTTTAAAAGGACTGTCGCACTTTGCCCGGTCATCAGTCGCACGGTGACCGGAGGAGAAGAAAAGAAAAAGTTGACAAGAATGTTTTCTACGAGAATGTTATTTATATATATATCTATATAGTGTTTTATATGAAGTTTATATGTTATGTTATTATTGAAAAAAAAAAATGTATGTTTTGGTGTTTTGTGTCTTACAGCCCGAGGACGTGCTGTGGTTTACCAGGGGGGAATGTAGCACCCTGAGGATCCGGCTGCTACAGGAGTATTGCACCTCAGCCAGAGGTGTGATATTCCACTCCCGGGTAAGGATGGAGTGTGGGACTGAGCTCGGAGCGCTGCATGCACTACATACATCCCATTTCCGAGGGGCAGGCCGACGGTACTCCCACTTAGAAATGTGCAGGTACGACCGTGTCTGTCCCTGGCTGGAGTGGGAGGGGGTTGGTACATCCCTGTAGTGTAGGGGCAGATAGGGGGTGCAGTCTGGGTAGAGCTAGGAGCTCATTGGGTGCTGGTCACCTGAGCTCACACATAGAGGGATATATAAGGAGGGCACCATCAAAGATCAGGGTCAGTTGTAGAGGAGCCTGTCAGATGCAGAGAACAAGTCGGCAGAGAGGAGGAGCTGAAGGAAAGAGCGGCCCTGGAGAGAGAGAGAGGAGCAGAGAAGGAGTACCCAGAGGGGGAAAGCAGAAGGGACCCAAGAACCCAAATTAGAGCATCGGGTGAGGAGTCAGCAAAAGGGTACCGGAACCCAAGCTGGTGGGGGCAAAAACATACCCTAGCCAGAGACCGGAGGCCGTGGGCAGCATCTGCCACGGCCACCCACCACATCCACCCCGAAGGCATACCACGTGGAGGGTCAGGGAACCCAAGGCCAAGGGTCGCCCAACAGAAGGCCCGAGGGAGCTGGACCTAGGTGGATCACTGGTGGGGACGGCTGAAGAAAGGACAGAGGGAGAGCTCAGGGCCACGCTCCGGACTTGTTTGGGGGTTGGCCGGATCCAGGACCTGGTGGACGCAGCACGGCTCGGGTGGTCACTTGAAGCTGGAGTGACCGGGAACATCAGCAGTGAGTAAACACCCTAAACTGCACAACCCGACTCTGTCTTTAATTGCCGTCTGCGTTGCACCACCACAACCCCCATCCTCTACACCTGTCCCCCTGAGGCTATACCCCTCCCGTTGGGGGTTATCCTACCAAGCTGCACCACACCATCAGCCTCAGTGGACCCTGCTGCAGCGGCGGCCACCGTGACCGCAACACAACGGGTGGCGTAGTCGACACAAAAGAACTTTTAATAACATCTGTAGGACTGCCACTTAACACTGAGTTTGACACCCTGGGCACGGGCCGGGTCACAGCCACTCGGAGACTACAACCCCCATCTGATCCGGTGCCGGGTATTCCCCTCAAAAGGAATATGTCCCAGGGGGCGCGTCAGTTGTACGGTCTGATACAGAGTGCAATGTAATATTACCTGGTGGTAATATCCAGGTAATGGAAACTGGCTTTGTATATAGACAGAAGGTGACGATTTGCCGGAGACTCTCTCACACCATTAAGCCGCATTCACACATTGGTGTTTGTCACCTTGTTGTGCATTATCCCGACTGATGCACATTTTATGGGGCTATTCTCTTTTTTCGTGGACCGAGGGTCTGCATGGACCAAATATGGGAAATGAACGGAACAACAAATAAATTAAAAATACTTTTTTTGTCACATTATGATTTATAAAAATAAATAAAAAAAAAAAATCACAAAAAAAATAAAAAAAAACTAAAGTCCCAGATTCATCATTTGTATATTTTTAAGTCACTTATTTATTTTTTTGGGTTTTATGATCACCTATTTTCTTTTGAGCACGTGTTCAGAACTTTTGCCCAGAATAAAAAATGCTCTAATTTTTTTTTTCGCTATTTTTTAGTGCAAAAAGCCACAGGTTGCAACATTTCAGCGAAAAATTACAGATGGACATTGAAAAAAAATCCCTCTGGGGTGGGAGATGGATACATTTAAGCAAAAACATCTGAGACCGCCAACCTGTGCCGACAATGGGAAATAAATTAATTAATAAATAAATAAAGTAAATAAATAAAAAAAAAATGGACATATAAAATAGACTTTAAAAAAGGCGCAAATGGAAAGAAAAATACGATTTCAGGAAACTCATTCACTTTGCTGGTCCTATAAAATGCAGCGATTTTTTTTTTTTCCTATGGAAAAATTGCAACATGTGAATACGCCTTTAATAAAACTTAATTGACAAAGTCAGAAGATTGCAAACGCTTATAAATCCGGATGCATTTTTTTTTTTTCTTTTATTAGCGGGTTTTCCCAAAACTTGTGTTGTGGAGTTCAATATCCGCGATGTTGTTCGTTTATTTTAGGCGACCTTGCTGCAAAAAAAAATGCAAAGTTGCAGAAATCTTTCCGTGTTCACATGCTGCAGTTTTTTTATGCCAAAATACATTTTTTTCTGATTATTGCTGAATTTTACCCTTTATTTAATGCAGATTTAAAGCTAAATTTTAATGCAATCTTTTATCACTAAATGTATTTATTTTTTACCAAAAAAAACGCACTGTGTGAACAGGCCCTTACAGCAGACAAACAATCAGGCAAGTTTAGATTATTTTTTTGAAAAATGTCGCATTATTAGAAGAGCACAATCACTGCACTGAAAAAAAAGCGTCATCGCACGACACTTTTCCCATCAGTCTTGTGCACACCTGCAATTTGTAGCCTGCGGCTCTTACAGGTGATGCCGGAGCCCCAGAACACAGAGCAGCCCGCACTGACGCCTCACCTGCGCGACACTGGCGGCCTCAGGAGCCGGGCCGTACTGCATGGAGGTGAAGATCTCCCGCACTGACGGTCTGTCTGTCCCCGTAGAGGCGGCCATGACTTTCAGCAATGAGTAACAGCCCGTCAGCCCAGCCAACCACAAGGGGGAGCTCTAACACCGCGGCGCTGCAGAGTACGCACGTCACTTCCGCTGGAAGAAGGTCATATTATTACACACTAACAGGATTGTAATCCTCCATTCACCGCGTCTGGTCCCTATAGGTGTTAGTGTATTTTTTTTATATCTGTAAATTGCTGCGTTGTGCTGTAAAGTACTGTGTGTCAGAAATAGTGAGGGGAGGGAAGGAAAAGGGTCAAACGGAAGTGAGTGTCCAACCCGGAAGTGTGCGCATGCGCGGACACAGCCTGTTGCTGAGGCGTGGTGACGCTGTAGCTGGGTGATTGCAGTCAGAGTAGGGTTGCATCTAGTTTGGAGGTGATTTCTTGTGGTCCTCAAACAATCAACTCCATTCTAGCTGGTTCACCATTGAGCCGTCTAGTTTGGAGTTGATTTTTTGTGGTCCTCATTTTATCAGCTCCACTCTAGACGGATCACTACTGAAGTGACTGGATCGGAGCGGATATTTTGTGGTCCTCATTCCAGCATCTCCACTCTAGACGGCTCACTACTGAAGTGACTGGATCGGAGCGGATATTTTGTGGTCCTCATTCCAGCATCTCCACTCTAGCTGATTCACTGGTGAAGTGACTGGATCGGGGGGATATTTTGTGGTCCTCATTTTAGCATCTCCACTCTAGCTGATTCACTGGTGAAGTGACTGGATCGGAGGGATATTTTGAGGAGCTCATTTTAGCAACTCCACTCTAGCTGATTCACTGGTGAAGTGACTGGATCGGAGTGATATTTTGTGGTCCTCATTCCAGCATCTCCACTCTAGCTGATTCACTACTGAAGTGACTGGATCGGAGGGATATTTTGAGGAGCTCATTCCAGCATCTCCACTCTAGCTGATTCACTACTGAAGTGACTGGATCGGGGGGATATTTTGAGGTCCTCATTCCAGCATCTCCACTCTAGCTGATTCACTACTGAAGTGACTGGATCGGGGGGATATTTTGAGGTCCTCATTCCAGCATCTCCACTCTAGCTGATTCACTGGTGAGGTGACTGGATCGGAGGGATATTTTGAGGATCTCATTCCAGCATCTCCACTCTAGCTGATTCACTGGTCAGGTGACTGGATCGGAGTTGATCTTTTGATGATCTCTCTGCAGCTTCTCCATTCTAGACAGTTCAGTTTCTACACTGAAGTTCCTCAAAAAATCACCTCCAATGTCCAGAATGGAGCAGATTCCCGGATCCTCATAGCCTGCAATGTAGTGGAATTGGAATGTACACACATTGTAGATATATATCAGCCTTATAATTCTAATGATATCATGTTTTTATTTTTTAAGTACTTGCTCAAACTGTTATATTTATTACGTATTTCCAAAGGGCAAAATGTTATTTTTTTCATAATTAATCGAACTTGCATTTTATTATCGCTTTTTGTAATATAAATAATCACACACAGCGCTGATCATTCAGTTTTACGTGGGGAAAAACGTAACAGAGCGCAGCAACAGAGTCCTTATAATTTACAACATTGTATTGGAGTGGATTTTTTGAGGACCTTATTTGAGAAACTCCATTCTAGCTGATTCACTAGTGAGCAGTCTAGATTGGAGTGGGTATTTTGAGGATGTTCCTTGTAGCCTCCAATCTGTACTGTTTGGTGCTGAGGTGACTGGAATCAAGTTTTTCAAAGAGTGAGTGGAGCTTCGCAGGGAGAAACATAACAGAGCGCAGCAACAGAGTCCTCATAATTTACAACATTGTATTGGAGTGGATTTTTTGAGGACCTCATTTTAGTAACTCTATTCTAGCTGATTCACCATTGAGCCATCTAGATCGGAGTGGATTTTTTGTGGACATCTTTTAGCAACCCCATTCTGTACCGTCATGGCCAAAAGTATTGAGAATGAGACAAATAGTAATTTTTCCAAAGTTTACTGCTTCATTTTTTGTAATGGCAATTTGCATATACTCCTGAATGTCAAAGAGTGATCAGCTTAACAGCAATTACTGTACTTGCAAAGTCAATATTTGCCCAGAAAATTAACTTTAACCCCCAAAACACATTTCTACATCATTGCAGTCCTGCCTTAAAAGGAGCAGCTAACATCGTTTTAGTGATTGATCCATTAACACAGGTGTGGGTGTTGATGAGGACAGGGCTGGCGATCAATCAGTCATGATTAAGTAAGAATGACATCACTGGACACTTTAAAAGGAGGCTGGTTCTTGGTATCATTGTTTCTCTTCAGTTAACCATGGTTATCCCTAAAGAAACACGTGCAGCCATCATTGCACTGCACAAAAATGGCCTAACAGGGAAGAGTATCGCAGCTACAAAGATTGCACCTCAGTCAACAATCTATCGCATCATCAAGAACTTCAAGGAGAGAGCTTCCATTGTTGTCAAAAAGGCTCCAGGGCGCCCAAGAAAGACCAGCAAGCGCCAGGACCGTATCTTAAAACTGTTTCAGCTGCGGGATCGGACTACCAGCAGTGCCGAGCTTGCTCAGGAATGGCAGCAGGCTGGTGTGAGTGCTTCTGCACGCGCTGTGAGGCGGAGACTCTTTGAGCAAGGGCTGGTTTCAAGGAGGGCAGCAAAGAAGCCACTTCTCTCCAGAAAAAACATTAGGGACCGACTGATATTCTGCAAAAGGTACAGGGAGTGGACTGCTGAGGACTGGGGCAAAGTTATTTTCTCTGATGAATCCCCTTTTCGACTGTTTGGGACATCTGGAAAACAGCTTATTCGGAGAAGAAGAGGTGAGCGCTACCACCAGTCTTGTCTCATGCCAACTGTAAAGCATCCTGAAACCATTCATGTGTGGGGTTGCTTCTCAGCCAAGGGAATTGGCTCACTCACAGTCTTGCCTAAAAACACAGCCATGAATAAAGAATGGTACCAGAATGTCCTCCAAGAGCAACTTCTCCCAACCGTCCAAGAGCAGTTTGGCGCCCAACAATGCCTTTTCCAGCATGATGGAGCACCTTGCCATAAAGCAAAGGTGATAACTAAATGGCTCATGGAACAAAACATAGAGATTTTGGGTCCATGACCTGGAAACTCCCTAGATCTTAATCCCATTGAGAACTTGTGGTCAATCATCAAGAGACGGGTGGACAAACAAAAACCAACAAATTCTGGCAAAATGCAAGCATTGATTATGCAAGAATGGACTGCTATCAGTCAGGATTTGGTCCAAAAGTTGATTGAGAGCATGCCAGGGAGAATTACAGAGGTCTTGAAGAAGAAGGGGCAACACTGCAAATATTGACTTGCTGCATTAACTCATTCTAACTGTCAATATAACCTATTGGTACTCATAATATGATTGCAATTATATTTCTGTATGTGATATAAACATCAGACAAACACTAATAAAAACCAGAGGCCAGCAGATCATGTGAAAATATAATTTTGGTGTCATTCTCAATACTTTTGGCCATGACTGTACAGTTTCGTGCTGAAGAGACTGGAATTGAGTTTTTCGGAGAGTGAGCGGAGCCTCACGGGGAGAAACGTAACAGAGCGCAGAGACAGAGTCCTCATAATTTACCACACTGGATCGGAGTGGCTTTTTTGAGGACCTCATTTAAGCAACTCCATTCTAGCTGATTCACCATTGAGCCATCTAGATCGGAGTTGATTTTTAGATGATCTCCCTGTAGCCTCTATTCTGTACAGTTCATTGCTGACCTGACTAGAATAGAGTTGCTGGAGCGTTTTCCTCATAGGATCAAATCCAATCTAGACGGCTCATGACTGAAACCTCCAGAATGGAGTTAATTCCAGGGTCGGTCTGGCCTGGCGGGAAATCGGGAAATTTCCCGGTGGGCCCAAATATGAGAGTGAGAAAATTGGTGGCGGGGGCCCTTTAAAAATGTGGGCCCTTTAAAAGCGCGGCTGAAGGAAATGTAGCGTCGCGCGCACTGAACATTCATTGGTGACAGCGGGCCTGCAGTGACGTGCATGCAGCATACTTACCACGTGAGTAGTCCCTGAGGATGGACTCTTTCTGGGTGGTGACACGCACTGAGCTCTGCTTTCCCGCTGGCTGGCAGACTGTGGTGTGGTGTCAGGTGACACTGACGCTGACGCCGCTCTCTTCTGGCCACGCTCTGCAGTGCTCTCTCTCAGCTCCGGGGCCGTCCTCCTATGATACGCTGGCGCCAACGAACCCGACGTCTCGCTCTGCTCTCCCTGCTCCCGGGCTTCTGATGTGGTCCCATCCCAGCTTCTTACCTGTTCTGGCCTACTCCCCTGTAGTAATACCTGTTCCGGACCGGGTGGTGGCACCAGCACCGGCGCACCGCCCCCTTCTCTCCTGCTCTGATTCTGGGCTTTTTTATACCGGTTCCGGGGCTGGATATGTGGACAGTGACCGTCCTCTACAGTTCAACTCTCCAACCTGGCCTGGAATTGGAAACAAGGCTGCAGGCCTACAGCTCTCACTGCTTTAATTTCATGTCAAAAGTACCGTGCCAAATATTCAATAAGGTTTTTATGGGTGAGTGTTCCCAGCCATATAGGAGGCTGAGAGTGCGGTATGCATTTTATATGAGGCCTAGAGTGCGGGCCTACATGATGTACAATGCACTCGGCCTCCTATATAAAGTATAGACTATAGGAGGCTGAGAGTGCGGTATACGTTTTATATGAGGCCTAGAGTGCGGACCTACATGATGTACAACGCACTCGGCCTCCTATATAAAGTATAGACTATAGGAGGCTGAGAGTGCGGTATACGTTTTATATGAGGCCTAGAGTGCGGACCTACATGATGTACAACGCACTCGGCCTCCTACATAAAGTATATACTGTTTCCACGGACCGTGTGTCCGTGGGCAAAACACGCTGACATGTCAGTTTTTTTTATACACTGCACGGGCCGAAAAACGTCCCGCACACGAGCACACAGATGACGTGCGTGTATCGTTGGTGTGACACATACCGGCGCCTGGGAATTAGCGGTACAGTTCATGCTGTTCCCAGGTGCTTAAGGAATCAGCGATCAGCGCTAGCAAGGGACAATGTTGAGAGCAGTAGGTTCACCTCCCGATGTTGCCAAAACCTGTAAATATAAGAAAATTAAAAAAAACATATCCACCTGGCTTGAGGCGACCACACACGCTGAGGAGCTTGACTCCCTGCAGCGAGCAGGCCCCTACACTCACTGAGCTCAGCATAGGTCGGGGGACCGCTCACTGCAGCAAGTCATTCTCCTACGCTCCTCATCGTGTGTGGTCACTTTAAGCCAGGTGAATATATTGGTTTTTTTTTAATTTTAGTATTATTTTTACAGGTTTTGGAGACATTTGGAGGTGAATACTACTTTCAACATTGTCTCTTCATTGTCCCTTGCTAACACTGATTGCAGCGCCGGCAGGGGACAGTGATGAGCGATTCCTTCAGCACCCGGTGCTTGGGAACAGCACAAACTGTACCGCTGATTCCCAAGTGCTGGTACGGTATGTGTGATCCTGATGGAGCACACGTATGCCACACTGACACGGATATCTCCGGTACTGTTTTTTCCAGTACCGGAAATATCCGGATGTATGAAAGAGCCCTATGCCATATAGGAGGCCAAGAGTTTGTATGTCACATTGGAGACCAAGAGTGTGGTATACGTTATATATGGGGCCTATATGACATAATAGATCACACTCTCTACCTCCTATATGAAATATAGATCACACTCTTGGACTCTTATGAATTATACAGTGTATATGTCATATAGGAGGCTGAGAGTGCGGGCCTATATGACGTATACAACACACTCAGCCTGATATATAAAGTATATATTATAGGAGACCGAATGTGCAGTCTGTACGTCATATAGGAGGCCGAGAGTGCGATATATGTCATGTGTGGGGCCAATATGATGTATACCACATAGAAGTGAAGTATGCCGCCACCAGTTCCCAAATCTTCCCAAACGGGTTTTTTAGCCGTTGGCTATCCACATCAGGAGGTGCAATGTCTAAATAAGCAGTGTTAATCAAATGTCCAAGGAAGTATGAAAAAGACAGCACTCACCAATGGATCCCAAAAAAAGATCCTTTTATTTCAGATTCAGCGTACAGACGTTGTGGCTGGTTCAGGGGTGAAAAGAGGACGACGGCCGTTTTGCGCACAAGCAGCGCCACCACGGGTCCAGTATAGTTCACTCCCGCACCCCTGAACCAGCCGCAACGTCTGTATGCTGGATCTGAAATAAAAGGATCTTTTTTTGGCATCCATTGGTGAGTGCTGTCTATTTCATACCTCCTATATGATGTATAGATCGCACTTTCTACCTCATATATGACAAACAGACCGCACTCTCTGCCTCCTATATGACATATACAATGCATTTGGCCTCCTATATTTCATTGCAGCCATTTGGTAAATTCTAAAAAGTTCATTATTCATCACTCTGCACCCCATCTTGACTGAAAAAAAACCCCAGAAATGTAGAAATTTTTGCAAATTTATTGAAAAAGCACTTTACATTACAGAGGGGACTTGTACAGACAATAAAGACATTACAGGATAACACACAACTCAGATACCAAGAGGAGTGAGGGACCTGCTGCTCGCAAGCTACAATCTATGGAGAAATAGGGGAGGCACGAAAGGTAAATGATAAAATGTGCTGATATTGTGCGATACAACCATTATAAACTAAATAGGGTCTGCACATAACGCTGCATGAACCGCTCACCAGCCAGTATGTGTATGGCCACAGAGGGCTATTAAGTGCATGGAGGGTGTGCACACAGACGCTACAAGGGTCTATATATGCTACTATATGCAGTATATAGTGTACAGACGGTTAGATAGTATGGTGCTGCGTATATGGTGTGGAATCCACATTCTATTCACTGCCATATCTATACATTATATAGTATATACACTGCTCCGCTCTATATTCCTGAACACAGTGTATATGTATATACTGTATAATGTGTGTGTCTGTATATATAATATATACATATATATTGCAGAGTACCACTTCTGTCCTCTATACTGGGTGTAATTCTGTATATACAGTATATACACTGGATAGAAGCAATTCTCCTGTCCTGTATACTGGGTGTAATTCTCAGTATCTGTATATACACACTGCACTGCTAAAATAAGATGTAAAATAATAATAATTTGAGTGGTTTACCCTCTGATATGTACCACTCCCAGCATGCACTGTCAGATTTAACCCTTCCGGGCCTGCTGGGAGTTGTAGGTTTGTTACTGCAGGGATGATGCGGGGACGGGTATTGCATTTGAACCCACAGCATCAAGTCATTCACACTTTAAAGAGAACCTGTCACGTCCTAGCTGCCCTCTACACTGCCCCCATAGCGTTGGTAGTGACGCAATGTGCATCACTAGCAAGCTGTTTTCATGAAAATCGCTGCAGCTATAATGAATTTATAACGTTTAATATACTTATATCTAGGGCCGGCTCCAGGTTTTTCTGGGCCCCGGGCGAAAGAGTCTCAGTGGGTCCCTCTAACACATACCACGATTCATGATGCACAGATACCGCAGAGAAATCTATATATATAGTACAATGCAAAGATTTCACTTCTTACATTACATGAGTGATATCTACTGTAAATTCTACAATAGCTCAGAAGCCGGCGAATCCTCGCAGCACACAGTGCAGACTGGACAATATAGTCCTCCATACAGTATTATGGACACCACTAAGTCCTCCATACAGTTTTATGGGCCCCATTATATATTGCTCCATACAGAATAATGACCCCACATAGTCCTCGTACAGTATAATGGGCACCACATATCTCCATACAGAATACTGGCCCCCATATAAGGCCGCATACGGAATACTGGCCCCCATATAAGGCTCCATAAAGGAATACTGGCCCCCATATAAGGCCCCATACGGAATACTGGCCCCCAAATAAGGCCCCATACGGAATACTGGCCCCCATATAAGGCCCCATACGGAATACTGGCCCCCATACGAGATACTGGCCCTCATATAAGGCCCCATACGAAATACTTGCCCCCATATAAGGCCCCATAAAGGAATACTGGCCCCCATATAAGACCCCATGAAGGAATACTGGCCCCCATATAAGGCCCCATACGGAATACTGGCCCCCATACGAGATACTGGCCCCCATATAAGGCCCCATACGGAATACTTGCCCCCATATAAGGCCCCATAAAGGAATACTGGCCCCCATATAAGACCCCATGAAGGAATACTGGCCCCCATATAAGGCCCCATACGGAATACTGGCCCCCATATAAGGCCCCATACGGAATACTGGCCCCCATGTAAGGCCCCATATGGAATACTGGCCCCCATATAAGGCTCCATACGGAATACTGGCACCCATATAACGCTCCATACGGAATACTGGCCCCCATATAAGGCTCCATACGGAATACTGCCCCCCATATAAGGCTCCATACAGAATACTGGCCCCCATATAACCCTCCATACAGGATACTGGTCCTCTTATAAAGCTCCATACAGGATACTGGCCCCCATATAACGCTCCATACAGGATACTGGTCCCCTTATAACGCTCCATACAGGATACTGGCCCCCATATAATGCTCCATGCAGGCTGTTACCCCCCACATAATGCCCCATACAGGCTGTCTCCCCCCTTATAATGCTCCATGCAAGCTGTTACCCCCCACATAATGCCCCATACAGGCTGTCCCCCCACCGTATAATGCTCCATGCAGGCTGTTCCCCCCACATAATGCACTAAGCAGGCTGTCCCCCCCCCCTTATAATGCCCCATGCAGGCTGTTCCCCCCTTATATTGCCCCATGCAGGCTGTCACCCCTCCTCTTTATAATGCCCCATGCAGGATGTCACCCCCTCTCTCTATAATGCCCCAAACAGGATGCCACTCCCCTCTTTATAATCCCCAATCAGGATGTCACCCCTCCTCTTTATAATGCCCCATTCAGGATGTCACCCCCTCTCTTTATAATGCCCCATGCAGGATGTCACTCCCCTCTGTTTATAATGCCCCATGCAGGATGTCACCCCCTCTCTTTATAATGCCCCATGCAGGATGTCACCCCCTCTCTTTATAATGCCCCATGCAGGATGTCACCCCCTCTCTTTATAATGCCCCATGCAGGATGTCACCCCCTCTCTTTACAATGCCCTATGTAGGATGTCACCCCCCTCTCTTTATAATGCCCCATGCAGGATGTCAGCCCCCCTCTCTTTATAATGCCCCATGCAGGATGTCACCCCCTCTCTTTATAATGCCCCATGCAAGATGTCACCCCCCTCTCTTTATAATGCCCCATGCAGGATGTCACCCCCTCTCTCTATAATGCCCCATGCAGGCTGTCACCCCCTCTCTCTATAATGCCCCATGCAGGATGTCACCCCCCCCTCTCTTTATAATGCCCCATGCAGGATGTCACCCCCCCTCTCTTTATAATGCCCCATGCAGGATGTCACCCCCCCTCTCTTTATAATGCCCCATGCAGGATGTCACCCCCCCATACTATGCCCCATGCAGGATGTCACCCCACCCCCCCCCCATATTATGCCCCATGCCTCCATACATTAAAAAAAAAATCAAATACTCACCTCCCTCCTCACCTTCTGCAGCTGCTCGGGTCCGGAGTCCAGCGTTGGCGGCGTCTTTCCGCTCTGCGCTCCCTGTGACAGCTCAGGGGGAGGGCGCGGTGGAAAGACTTCACCGCACCCTCTGACCTGAGACGTCACAGAGAGCGCAGAGCAGGAAGACGGCGGATCTGCGGAGGCACGGGGAGAGGTAAGTATCCGGCTGCCGGGGCCCTGAGCAAGCGGGGGAGAAGGGCGGGCGCTGACACCGCTCTCCTCCGCCCATAGCCCAACGGGGTGCGCGACCGCCAGTGGGCCCCCCTGCCTGCTCAGGGCCCCGGCACTTGCCCCGGTGCGCCGGGTGCTGACGCCGGCCCTACTTATATCCTACCTGCCTTTTCAATCATAGAGGCGTGCTTGTCATATTCAGTCAAGGGCGAGCGCAGCATTCACTCACTGCTGGCACCGTCCATGTATTTGAATCCTGTTCCCGGCCAGCGCTGATATTGTGGGACGCAGGCGCACTTGTAGATGTCCGGCCACCTGCGCAGTGAGGCTCTGTGATTACCAGATTCACTGCGCATGCGCTGGGAACATAGCGCGTTAAAGCGCATGCGCAGTGAGGCTGTGTGATTATGACTTTTTCTTCACTTTGAAAATTGTTTAAGTTGGCTGAGGGACTGGGTGGTTTACCTAGGACAAGGAATGGCCATGTGTAAGAAAAACCGCTACTGATTGTAAATTACAGATTCTATTAACTACAATAAATAAGTTGGTTAACAAGAAATGTAGCACCCTGAGGACTAGGCTGCTACAGGAGTATTGCACCTCAGCCAGAGGTGTGATACTCCACTCCCAGGTAAGGAAGGAGTGTGGGACTGTGCTCAGATAGCTGCATGCACTACACACATCCCATTTCCGGGGGGCAGGCCAACGGTACTCCCACTTAGAAATGTGCAGGTACGACCGAGTCTGTCCCTGGCTGGAGTGGGAGGGGGGTGGAACATCCCAGTAGTGTAGGGGCAGAAAGGGGGAGCAGTCTGGGTAAAGATAGGAGCTCATTGGGTGCTGGTCACCTGAGCTCACACATAGAGGGAGTATAAAAGGTGGGAACCATCTTAGATCAGGGTCAGTCGGTTGGTAGAGGGCCAGTCAGAGAGTCTGAAGAGGGGTCCAGAAGAGCCTGCAGAGAGAAGAGAGAGAGGAGAAAGAAAGACCCCGAGGGGGGAGAAAGAAAGAACTCTGAGAACCCAAATACAACCACAGGGTGAAGAGTTGGCAACAGGGTACCGGATCCCAAGCTGGTGGAGGCTACAGCACACCTCAGCCAGAGACCGGAGGCCGTGGGCAGCATCTGCCACGGCCACCCACCATATCCACCCGGAAAGCAGACCACGAATAGGGTCAGGGAACCCAGAGCCAAGGGTTTTACCAACAAAAGGCCTGAGGGAGCTGGACTTAGGTGGATCCCTGGTGGGGAAGGCCAGAGACGAGGACAAGACAGAAAGAGGGCTCAGGACCACGCTCCGGACTTGCTTGGGGGTTGGCCGAGTCCAGGACCTGGTGGACGCAGCACGGCTCGGGTGGTCACTTAAGGCCAGAGTGGCCAGCACAACAGCAGTAAGTAAAGACCATGAACTGCACAGCCCGACTCTGAGTCTTTATACCGTCCACACTGCACCACCACAACCCCCATCCTCTACACCTGACCCCCTGAGGCTATACCCCTCCCGTTGGGGGTTATACTACCTGGGCTGCACAAACACCATCAGCCTCAGTGGACCTTGCTGCAGCGGCGGCCGTAGTGACCGCAATACAACGGGTGGCGTAGTCGACATAAAGAACTTTAATAACATCTGTAGGACTGCCACACTCTGAGCTTGACACCCTGGGCACGGACCGGGTCACAGCCACTCGGAGACTACAACCCCCATCTGATCCGGCTCCGGGTATTCCCCTAAAGAATATGGCCCAGGGGGCGCGTCAACTTTGGCGTAGTCGGCAGGATTACGTGCCCGCAACAACCGGGTACTGCGTGCCTGAAGAAAAGTACAAGTTTACCTCAAAAAGAAGTCTCCCGCCGGTTCCGGAGGGTCCCCGCCATCGGACCCCATCACCAGTCGATTCCCGCCGGTTGTCCGCCATTTGCAGCTTTTTCCCGCCATCTGCAGAGTTTCCCGCCACTGGGAGACGATTCCCGCCATTTCCGAAGATTTCCTGCCTTGGAAGAGCGGACGCCATTATGGGCGTGCCAGAGGATGGCAAGAAGCCGCCTCCCATCGTGGGCCAGGTCGAAGAATGGCGCCAAAAGCGGAAACCGCCCCCACCAACAGAGACTGTGATGCTAGAGGTGTCGATCAGCGTGAAAGAACTGCCCCTGGAGCTGACAATCACCAAGTTGCCCCGGGACCGCCCTCGAAGTGGGAGGAGACAGAACAAAAGAGCAAAGATGGGTGCCGCCTGGAGCAGTCTGGAGAGAGCGCACCCGGAGACAAGAAGCCTGGAGCAGAGTCCAGAGGAAGCTTACCCGGAGATGGAAGGAGAGCAGAGCAGCACCGACCCGCTGGTCAGGAGCCTGCTGGAAGCAACGACCCCACTAGGCTTAGTGGAGGTCTTAGCACAGCTCCCCCGAGATCGGGAGTGTGCACAGACTGCGCTGGAGGGCCTCGCACGGAGGATGGCCCGGGTGCAGCGAGAGACGTTGGCAGAGTGGAGCCGTGAGATGGCCCAGCAGACAAGAACCCGTCAGCGGAGCACGCCACCCGAGACGAGGAGACAGACCGCCTCTGAGGATGGCGCAGGAGAACTGAAGGCCGGAGACGGCGCCGAGAAGGGAGCCGAAGGAATGGAGGCAGGTAAAGGGGACGTCTTTACCCCAAACCGGGAAACCGCGTGCCTGCACCAGCTCCCCATCGCAGAGCCCGAAGTACCCCCTGCCGTACCCGCCGCTGCAACGTCACCGCCGCAGACTAGGCCTCAACCGGAAGCCGCGACCCCTGTGACGTCACACGCCTCGACCCCGAGCGTGGCCAAGCAGGAAGTACCACCAGCCTGGTCGCAAGGCCTAGCACCCCCGGGCGCCGCAATGCCAACAGCGCCCCCTACCTCCGCGGAGCCACCGGCCTGGTCGCAGGGCCAAGTAACACAGGGCGCCGCCGTCCTTACGGTGCCCTTCACCTTCAAGGTGCCCCAGGCCTGGTCGCAAGGCCTGGGCAACCCGGGCGCCACTACCACCACTGCGCCCATAAAATCAAGAGTGCCGCACCTGGGTGAAGACCTGTTCGCCCAGCATACGTGCCCGGATGGGCAGCCCTTTGTCTGGCCCCAAGAATACATCCAGCTGGAGCTGCAAAAAGCAAGGGCCATGTGTGAACCCCTGATCCCGGCTCCGAAGCCCGTAAAGAGGATCTCGCCCCCGCTAGAAGAGACCCAGTTTGAGTGGGACCCCACCGGAGAAGATCTCATGGGATTCACTCAGGAGACTCGGGCAGCTGCAGCGGAGCGTGCTGAGTGCTGCCGGCAACAGCTCGAGGTCTTCGAGAGGGAGCGGAGAGAGAGGCGGGTCCGGGAACAGCAAGCCCAAATAAGGAGCGCGGAGCAAAAGAGCCGGACCAGGAGGAGTCCCCGTGCAGCTCATGGTCCCCCTTCCACCGGGACTGTGATAAAATTCAACATGCAGCACGGATGGGGCTTTATCCGAGACCACCATACCCCCGGCGACGTCTTTGTCACGCGCAGAGACTTAGAGAGCCATCTGCCGGAGGGGCACAGAGGTCGTGACCTGTATATAGGGGACGAGGTCACCTTCACCCGGCACAAGTGTGCCAAAGGACCCTACGCCCTCCATGTGCATCGCCTGACGGAGGAGGAGCTGCGGTGTGAGGAGGAGCAAGAGGACCCGGACGGGTCTGAACCAGAACCTGGAACCAATCACAAAGAAAGAGCAGGAGGACGTCGTCGTTGAGTACGGCAGAGTAGAGACTGTATATAGTTGCCCATCGGGGCACAGTGAACTGTTGCTGCTAATATAGTCCCCGTTGGGACCAGAGAATTGAACTGTTAACCCGTGTGTCCCTTAATCCCACTGACCGAGGACTGAGAGCGGTCATTCCTTCCTTATACCTGGCCGAGGACTGAGAGCGGCCACCTTCCCTTGTATATAGTTGCGCTTCCTAAAGCGCCCCCTTCTGGTTTTATAGGAAAACCATTTTCTTCAAGAGACTGTCGCACTACGCCCGGTCACAAGTTGCACAGTGACCGGAGGAACCGGAAGCAAGAAGAGTTTGCAAGAATGTTTTATATGAAAAAGTTTTATATATATATATAATGTTTTATATGATGTTTTATATGTTTATATGTTATGTTATTATGCAAAAATTGTATGTTTGTGGTGTTTTGTCTTTTACAGCCCGAGGACGTGCTGTGATTTACCAGGGGGGAATGTAGCACCCTGAGGACTCGGCTGCTACAGGAGTATTGCACCTCAGCCAGAGGTGTGATACTCCACTCCCAGGTAAGGATGGAGTGTGGGACTGAGCTCAGATAGCTGCATGCACTACACACATCCCATTTCCGGGGGGCAGGCCAACGGTACTCCCACTTAGAAATGTGCAGGTACGACCGAGTCTGTCCCTGGCTGGAGTGGGAGGGGGGTGGAACATCCCAGTAGTGTAGGGGCAGAAAGGGGGAGCAGTCTGGGTAAAGATAGGAGCTCATTGGGTGCTGGTCACCTGAGCTCACACATAGAGGGAGTATAAAAGGTGGGAACCATCTTAGATCAGGGTCAGTCGGTTGGTAGAGGGCCAGTCAGAGAGTCTGAAGAGGGGTCCAGAAGAGCCTGCAGAGAGAAGAGAGAGAGGAGAAAGAAAGACCCAGAGGGGGGAGAAAGAAAGAACTCTGAGAACCCAAATACAACCACAGGGTGAAGAGTTGGCAACAGGGTACTGGATCCCAAGCTGGTGGAGGCTACAGCACACCTCAGCCAGAGACCGGAGGCCGTGGGCAGCATCTGCCACGGCCACCCACCATATCCACCCGGAAAGCAGACCACGAATAGGGTCAGGGAACCCAGAGCCAAGGGTTTTACCAACAAAAGGCCCGAGGGAGCTGGACTTAGGTGGATCCCTGGTGGGGAAGGCCAGAGACGAGGACAAGACAGAAAGAGGGCTCAGGACCACGCTCCGGACTTGCTTGGGGGTTGGCCGAGTCCAGGACCTGGTGGACGCAGCACGGCTCGGGTGGTCACTTAAGGCCGGAGTGGCCAGCACAACAGCAGTAAGTAAAGACCATGAACTGCACAGCCCGACTCTGAGTCTTTATACCGTCCACACTGCACCACCACAACCCCCATCCTCTACACCTGACCCCCTGAGGCTATACCCCTCCCGTTGGGGGTTATACTACCTGGGCTGCACAAACACCATCAGCCTCAGTGGACCTTGCTGCAGCGGCGGCCGTAGTGACCGCAATACAACGGGTGGCGTAGTCGACATAAAGAACTTTAATAACATCTGTAGGACTGCCACACTCTGAGCTTGACACCCTGGGCACGGACCGGGTCACAGCCACTCGGAGACTACAACCCCCATCTGATCCGGCTCCGGGTATTCCCCTAAAGAATATGGCCCAGGGGGCGCGTCAGAAACACTTTGATATAGTGCACTACACAATACAGTTCTCTTTTACACACTGTATAGTTTGCTAAAAGGCACACGTTTTAGTGGGAGAGGCCGAAAAATGAACGAGTAATACAACCGTTTATGGATGCTGTAGTGTGGACCCCTAGAGTCAATTCTCCTGGTGGGCCCTAGGCACCCCAGTCCGACCCTGTATGAGGCCATTACATGGTATCAACGCCTGCGATGAGAACGCCACATCATAGTAATAGCAGAATCACAAATATAAGATTATATGAACAGATTAAATCAAGATTTCTATTGCTGGCTGCAGAATGAGTTAACTGGGATATCATCAGTGAGTTTGGTCTGACTGGAGAAGTAACTACTCTTGTTTTTATTCTTTTGAGCTCCATTCAGCTAATTTATGATTTATCACCTTCTCTGAGCATACATGGAAATCATGGGTTCCCATAGCAGAAGTAATAATTAAGCCCCCACAAAAAACATTAATATTCAGCGGGGTCACAGAAGAGCATACCTCACAACTTTGCAACCCTTTCATAGTAATTTTGCCCCAATTGAAGCCCCCCAGTGTTCCCACGTACTAAGATACTCCTTTAATGGCCAAAAATGTGCCCCCAAACACAGTAAGATACCCCCACAGTGAATTTCTCCACTGTACCCTCCACACATACAGTATGATGACTCTACAGTACCCCCGCAAAGTATGATAAACCCCCAGTGACCTCTACACAGTATGATGGCCCCCACATAACCCTCCACACAGTATAATGGACCCCGCACAGCCCTCCACACTGTATAATGGTCCTCATACAGTATAATGGCCCCCACTATCCACCCAAGCAGTATAATGACCCCCATCAGCCACTTATACAGTATAATGCCCCTCACCACACAGCCCTCCAAATAGTATAATGGCCCAAACACAACGCTCCAAATAAAATAATAGTCCTCACATAAGCCTCTAAACAATATAACAGTCCCCACCCAGCCCTCCAAATAATATAATGGACCCCACATAGGCCTCCAAATAGTATAATAGTCCCCATACAGCTCTCCAAATAATAGAACGGTCCCCACATAGCCCTCCAAATAGTATGATAGCCTGACACATAGCCATTCAAATAGTAGTATAATGGCCCCCACAGAGCACTACAAATAGTATGATGCTCCCCACATAATCCTCCAAATAGTAGAATGATGGCCCCCACATAGTTCTCCAAATAGTATGATGGTCCCCAAGACAGCCCTAAAATTAGTATTTTAGCACCCCAAATATGATGATGCCCCCCAAATAACCCTTCAAATAATATGATGGCCTCCAAGTAGCCCTACAAATAGTATCATGGCCTTCCAGTTTGCCCTCCAAATAATATGATGGCCCTCACAAACTACTTATTAATTAAAAAAAAAATACTCACCTCTCCCCATTCCCCTGCTGTTCTGGTCTTTGCAGCATGTGGTTTGAAACTATGCTCAGCTCGGCACAGTGGACGCGATTTTGGGACGTTATCACGTCCACTGAGCTGAGACGTCAGAAGCACAGAGGAGAATGATGGAGGAGGGAGCAGACGGTTCCCTCCTCCATCATTCCTTTCAATTGTATCTGCATCCAGAATGCAGATACAGTTGAAAGTGTGATGCTGGATGCGGGGGGCCCGATGCCTGTGCTGACATCGCCACCTGTCTCACAGTTGCAAAGCAGCTGCGGGGTCTGCCGTTATTAGCGGTATGCCAGTGCCATTGTTATGTGACATGAGCCCCGGGAGAGCCAGTGCCGAGACAGCTGGTACAACACCAACACCGAAGGTAAATATAAGTGTTATTTTACTGGGGAGAAACATAGGGATTTAGAAGAGGTTGTCTGATTAGTGGACATCCCCTTTAAGTAATCAAGTTCATTAAAGGGGTTGTCCACTACTGCACATCCCCAGCTTATTACATTTAGGACTTCAGCACCGCTTTTTCCGGACATTGCTATGACTTGTTATGTCCTCTGCAGCCAATTAGCAGATGTTGGTCAATAGTCTGTCAGGAGGGACATCTGTTCTAAAGAAATAGAGTTTTTGAGACTTGTAGACATTATGGAATAACGTCCATAAAAATATCCCAAGCCGGTATTGGTCCTCCAAGAAGCATGAAGCCCTCGCTGCTACTAACTTACTCCCATACCTGGATCTACCTAGATGATGAAAACACTTGGACTGTAAGGTACAAATCAGGTGAAATTATGAAACCTGGAGGGAATGTAACTTCAGGTGGTGCGTAGATATCCGTAGATAGAAGTCGTTATTTATCCGCCATTAATGAAATGTTTTGTCCATTTTTGCTCCACAAATCTGAGGCCGATGAATGGGGGAATGGCACCAATGCTATGGAGAATGCCTTGAAAATTGAAAAGGGCGTAAATAAGGCTCTGCTGGACCTCCACAAGATTGCTATGGACCATGCGGACCCTCATGTAAGTGACTCCCCCATAGCGTATAGATACCGCGTGTTCATTTTATAAAATATCCTCCATGAAGGAACAGTTCATGTATCTTCTGTGACCTCCATATTGTGCTGTTCCTGGAAATGTAATACCACCCGACTACTAGATGTCACGTTCCCCTTTATAATGGGGGGTGTTCCTACACAAGCTGCATATTATGGCACTGTTATAAAGCTATGGGACAATTCATTAGTGTATTTGCACCTTTTTTTTCTAGTTTTTAGTGTTTTTCATTTGCGCCTTGTTCTTCTTTTAATTTGCGCCTTTTTGAAGTCTGCAGCGTTCCCTTTTTTTTCATTGATCATTATGGGGTTTCCGGCTAATTATCTAATTGTGACTTTTTAAAAAGTTGTCACATTTTTACTCAAATATATTTCAAGTGATTTTGTGTTCTGTAGTCCGGGAGGTTTTTTTGCACAAACTTTGCAACATTTTAGCATGCCACTTTTTTGCGATACAAAGACACAAAAAGGTTTAAAGACAAAAAAAATACAGTTTTGATTTTGGGCAAAATCCATGAACCAGGTGCGCCACTTTCAGGAATTTGGCACAAAAAAATCAAATGATACAAAAGAGAAAAGGGACTTGAAAAAATACAATGTTGTATTGGGCCCTATGACGGCACAGCACAGATTTTAGTAAAGGTTTTGCAGGATTACTAAGAGGGGTTCACATGCTATCAATTGTTAAAAAAACAAGCAAAATGATGACTCGGACCCTCTGATTTTCGAGGTATAAGGCTACGTCCCCACAATGAGCTTCTAGTGAGTTTTAGATATAGCAGATTTTCTGCCCCATTAAGTAAAATAGGTTACTTGCATTTTTTCGAAAATATACAGCATAAAAAACTCACCCAAAACTCATTGTGAGAACGTAGCCTAAAGGTATGTGCACATCATTTAGACGCCGGTGAGTTGTCCTTGGTGAAGCTCTGCCACCGGCGGTTTTCACTCTATACTTTAAAGGGAACCTGTCATGTCCCTAAACGCTATTAACCTGCAGATATGGGGTTAATCTGCAGGTTTATAAAGCTGCCGGGCGTCTTACTGAAAGGCCGGCTACCGGGAGGAAATGCACTTTATTCCCCACGGCAGCCTCCAGCTTTCAGTCATAGAGGCGTGGCCGGCGTGGCTTCAGTCATTGTTCAGTACATAGTGAGCGGCGGCTATAACCGCACCCTGGCACTGACTGACAGCCGGCTAAGCGGCCCCTGTAACCGCTCCCTGTACAGACTGACAGCCGGATCTGTACTGATGTACTGCTGAGCTGTCAGTCAGTGCCGGGGCGTTGTTACAGCTGCCGATCACTGTATATTGAGCGGTGTCTGAAGTTGCGCCGGAACCTTTAACCCCTTTCTGACATTGTGCATAATAATACGTCCCTGTGCCCTGGGCCTTATGGACCAGGTACATATTATTACGACACAGGCTGTGCGGGATCAATTGCCGCCAGTTGTCAGCTGATTTTGACAGCTGACACCCGGCACTTTAACCCCCTAAATGCTGCGATCGCAGCATTTAGCAAGTGAGTGGAGGGACAGAAGCACCTCTGCTCTTGGATCGGAGACCCTGCGCTGTCCTCACGGGGTCCCGATCGTTGCCATGGTGACACGATGTCATCATGACGACACCTGTGTCACCAGGCACCAGCAAGTTAGTTTGACCATGCGCAGTGCATGATCAAACTAGCTTGTGTCTGCAGCACTGACAGTTTACAAGGTATAGCAGTGATCCTGCACTGCTATACCTTAGAACTGCGATCAGCCTGCTGAAAGTGAAAGTCCCATAGTGGGACCAAGTAAAAAAAGTGAAAAAAAAGTTGTAAAAATATTTTTTTAAAAATAAAAAAATAATAAAAAAATAAAATATTATTATGAAGAAAAACAATAAGAGTACACATATTTAGTATCGCCGCATCCGGAACGACCTGATCTATAAAACTGTCCCACTAGTTAACCCCTTTAGTGAACACAGTAAAAAAAAAAGAATCAAAAAACGGTGCTTTATCATCATACCAACGAACAAAAAGTGGAATAAAACGCAATCAAAGAGACGAATATAAATAAAAATTATACCACTGAAAACATCATCTTGTCCCGCAAAAAGCAAGCCACCATGCAGCTCCATTAGCCAAAAAATAAAAAAGTTATAGCTCTTAGAATAAAGCGATTTTTTCTATGAAATAGTTTTTATTGTGTAAAAGCGCCAAAACATAAAAAAAGATATAAATGCAGTATGGCTGTAAATGTACTGACCCGAAGAATAAAGCTGCCTTATTAATTTTACCACACACAGAACTGCATAAAAAAAACTAAAAAAACAATTACTGAATTGTTGGTTTTTGTTTATTCTGCCTCCCAAAAATCAGAATAGAAAGCGATCAAAAAATGTCACATGCCCGAAAATGGTACCAATAAAAACATCAACTTGTTCCGCAAAATACAAGCTATCACATAACTCTGTCGACCTAAATATGGAAAAATTATAGCTCTCAAAATATGGCGATGCAAAAACTAGTCTTTGCAAAAAAAAAAAGTTTAGTGTGTGACAGCTGCCAAATTTAAAAACCCGATATGAATCTGGTATCACTGTAATCGCACCGACCCGAAGAATAAAGTCATCTAATCACTTAAACCGCACGAGGAACGGTGTAAATAAATAAATAAAACCAATTCTTCACCTGCGTTGATTTGTTCATTCAGCCTCCCAGAGTTCGCAATATGGCTCTGCCCACATTTATCTTGTGCTCTATGCTCAGCACTTACACCGGGGTTTCCATGTAAATCTCTGAAATACGTGATCCAGACGGAGTCTCCGGCGGAAGATTCCCTGTAATGAGGCAGATGGAGGCACCGTCTGGCCTGTGATCCCACGGTGTCCGTCTTTTTATTAGGCGTGAATAAAAGTGCCGTCGGCCACAGTTTTGCGAGCCTCTGATAAAAAGAACACCGCTGAACAGAGGCCACACAGAGTCCAGAGTAATTAACAAATAAAGTAGCACACTGCAAGGCTAAGTATGTAAACATGAAATATGGAATATGAATAGCATTACTGCTGTAGAAAATAGAAATAAATGAGAAATCTTAGCACATAAATTGGCCAATTCATGTGTATCTGGCAGCCGCGGTAAGGCGTTTCTCAGTGCCAGGACCCTACCAATGTGAATACCTCTCTAAGGGACAGGTACACATGAATTGGCCAATTTATGCGCTAAGATTTCTCATTTATTTCTATTTTCTATAGCAGTAATGCTATTCATATTCCATATTTCATGTTTACATACTTAGCATTGCAGTTTGCTACTTTATTTGTTAATTGTATATGGAGGTAGCTTCTCCTAGTAAGCACCTGTTCACACCTATTTCTCGTATTAGAAGTGCCATCAGTTTTTTCTGTTTACAGAGTCCAGAGTTAGGCCGGTTTCACATGTCCTGATATTTCCAGTATCGGAAAAACCGGTACGGGAGATATCCGTGTCCATGTGCACCTGTGTGGCAACCGTGTGCCGCATCAGGAGCGCACATTCCGCCACCTGGGAATCAGCAGTACAGTTACCGCTGTTCCCAATCACCGGGTGCTCAATGCTGCCCTCATCATTGTAACCTGCTGGCGCTGTGATCAGCACAACCAAGGGACAATGATGAGAGTAGTAGTCTGCTCCCGCTTTGTCCTAGTGTAAAAATAAGAATAAAATTAAAAATCCTTATACTCACCTGCCTATCAAAGTAAAAGTGAAGTACCCATAGCTCTTTCTTACATTCAAGCATCTGATGCTGATGCTCAGTCTATGTAGATGGCATCTTAGCTGTTGCTAGGCAACTTCCTTATAAGGTGAGATGCACCTGTAAGATTCCATCACAAGATTCCATCATGACATCACTGCTATTATGACATCATAATTCACAACCACTACTTATACAAGCGTTTACACTTCAGTGTCACTTTGATACCCCGGTGTCATTGTTGTCAGTGTTTAGCTACTTATCTAGTGATATACTGATTGCGCATTTCATTGAAATGTCTGGAATTTCTCCAGACAGACTTCAGGAGTTGGCACTACTCCAGGGGATTCTTACCACCTATACCCCTAACTTTGTGCTACCACTACCCCGTCCTCAGCTTCACTTACCGGCTGGTTATGGAGCTTGTACGGGACTGCTTGACCAAATACTACCAAGGACGTATTACCTCAGAATATCTTCAGCATTTACAGCAGAACATCAGGACATTAGTACAACAGGTAAATAGCAGACAATCTGCACAAATTATTATTATTATGTCTAGTTGGTCTCCCTTACTGTATAGTGGTATTATTGGTAGTAATAAAATTTAGACTTTCTTCAGTGTCAGGCAGGGTCATATTTGTAATAGAGATCCCCATTTTGGGAAGAGGGTGTAAAAGTGCAGCATGAGCCTGTGTGATTCAAATGTCAGGGCTAGATTTCATTCCTAGTCCAGTCCTTGTCCCTTAGTAAAGACACTTCATTTAGCACCTTAATCCGGATTTCTTATAAATATGTAATTATGATTTTTATTGTGTATAACAAATATTAATAATTTATCTCAGACCATAGAACTAGCCTCACTGATTAGAAATGTAAAGTACCCACAGTTCTTTCTTACATTCAAGCATCTGGTACTGATGCACAAACTATGGTTTTGCCACCTTAACTATTGCTAGGAAACTTCCTTTTACGGTGAGATGCCCCGTTAAGATTCCATCACAAGATTCCATCACGACATCACTGCTATTATGACATCATAATTCACCACCACTAATTATACAAGTGTTTTTATGCTGTATAAAAAATAATAATAATAATAATACAAATCAAATAATAATAATGGAATGCAAGTTTATTTACAGAAAATTGTTCTTTAGATCGACACCAATATAATATATAAAATGTACCAAATGTGTAGTAATTGTAGCTGCAGATAGACAGGAGTAAAATGGTGACATAAATGACCTCCTCCATTCTGCACTTTCTCTCATGATTTTCCTTTTGTATTTATTTCCATCTTTATAGGCTGAAGAAAAAGCCCAAAGTGGAAAATTGGCCTTTTTTAAACACCTGGCCCAAAATGTCCTGAATATACTGGAGAGTCCGGCCCGCTCACTGGAGCACCTGGTAAGGAGCCATCATCTTCTATATCACATGTCCTTGTCCCCTCCAGGCAGGCACAGGATATTTCATGACCGCCTGTCCCTGCGGCTCCATCATCTGTGATGGCAGTCTGTACTCAGCGGTGGGAGTTTGTATTTCTGCCTCTGTTTAGCTCGATCATCACAATCTTCCTTCTTGTAAATGCTGCAATTCTGATAATTCTGATAACAGAGATCAGTTGTATATACAAGTACCTTATATATTATTGTTGATTTACTGGAGGGAGTGGCTGTGTATAGTCCGTCCAATACTGAAATTACCAGTAAATTCCATGTTTAGTCCTTCCTATTGTATATGATAATTTAGTATTTGTGAAATGTTATACTAATTGTACATATTATAACCATCAGGAAACATCCGAAGGTGACTCCGAAGAGGGGCAAACCATGAACATGCCTGACCCTAATATTAGTCAGTTAGAGCTAAAAACTGATCTGATTGAAGGTAAGCCGATCATCTAATATTTTACATTCAAATATCCAGATATTATAGAGAATGGCAGAGAATATGTAGATTTACTCTTCATCCCCTGTAATGGAGAGGGATCATGTAATTCTACTTCACGCCTGTGTGGTCTTCTCGGCTCCAAAATGAGGGTCATAGATCCCCAATCATGTAATTGTTCAAAAATACCATATTTTGAAGACTATAAGATGCACCGGACCATAAGAAGCAGGTGAAATTTTGGAGCGGAAAATAGGAAAAACATTTTTTTAATAAAATGGTGGAGCAACTTATAATCCAATTTTGTGGTAACTTTTCTAGGGGAAAGGCGGCGGAAAGATGACAGCAGCAGGAGTGGGGCGATGCTGCACTGAAGTCCCTGCACTTCCATGGTTTCCAATCTGGTGGACCTCGGGAAAATCTCCAACGGAGGTGGCGCATGCACAGATTGAGATCTCGGGAGACAAGATCTCAATCTGCATGCGCCATCTCCAGAATCCATTTTTCCGAAGTCCACCACGCTGAAAATCATGGAAGTGCGGAGTCTCCGGCAACATTTTCTGAAAGCCCAGGGGCCGCTGCATCCTTGCACCGCCGAACACCCCCTCCTCCCAGCCTGGGGCCCACAGCATCGCCCCACTCCTGCCGCTGCCAGCTTCCTGCAGCAGTGACCCTGCCTCCTGGGGCCTCGCTTCACCGCAACCGCCCCCCCCTCAGTAAGCTTCGTTTGGATAAGACGCACCCCCATTTTACAGAAAAAAGTGTGTCTTATAACATGAAAAATACGGTAATCAGATCCTGAACAATCGCCCAGTGTATCTATCTCTGGATGTGCCATAAATACTGTATATTTAGCATGTGCAGAATACCAGATATCTAGTTTTTATATCATTTACAGAGATCTTGTCATGTCCTTCATTATATGGATGTGTTATATATTAAGTACTGATATAGACTGATACATGACATCTCTTCATTATTTTATCATTATTTTAGAAATAACTGTGTCGACGGCCAGTACTGATGGTGGAATATGTGAGACACCAGAGATCCACGAATCTGCCAGTGTAAGTATCAGAGGAGACGTCTGTTTATCATCAGATAACGGGGTATGAATTACACATATAATATTATACCCCAGATGACAATGGGATATCTTTGCTTTTATGTAGATCAGATCTATTGTGAGTAATGATGGCATTGTTATTCTGCCTCTTCTGTGTGATGCCCCTTATCATACCCTGCAGTACAGTGATATCTATGCATGGGGAATATCCCCTTAAAATATAATACTGTCTGTGGAGGGTCCGGCTTGCATCATGTCCTCTACATCTGCTGCAATGTAATCAGCGTGGACATAATATAGAGGAGAAGGTCCTGCATCTGGAGCTTTTATTTTCCTGCAGATTCTATGTCTTAATGTCATTTCTTATTATTTCTAGGCCTTGACCGGATCATTGAACTTGGAGACAAGTCCTAGTAAGACCGACTTTAAACCAATCAAACTGATCAGCAGTGGAGCTTATGGGTGAGATTTATGTTTGCATAATATACATTTCCTAGTGTTCCTTATGACAATGCTTCTGTCTCTGTGCCCAGCCCGTACAACAGAGAAATGCTCTGAGTCCATACTGTCCACAAGAGATGAGCGGATCAGGCAAAATTCTAATTTGCTTGTTCACGTGGACTTGTGAAAATACGATTCAAGGAGAAATTAATGTCCCTTATTATGCTCTGCGGTCTCACCAGGCCCCACAACATAATAAGCATAAGAAACATACTTATACTCCCCTTACTGCTCAATTCTCTAGCCCCTCCACTTCTCACCGTCACCCGTCCGGTCCTCACTGCCTCTTCAGTTTGCCACCGCTCACGCTATGCAAGGACTTCAGGCTTTGAGAAGGTCTGAGAGAGTTCTATGCAACAGTATAAAAAGTCACAACATTGTGACACCGTGACTGTTCTTGCGCTTGTGCATAATCCTCCCAGATCTCATCAATGTTGGAAGTCCCGTCCCAGTATGAGAGGCATTTGGATTTCAGCATTAGCAGCAGAGATTTGAGGATGCGGCAAGGAACAGACGGTTGAGGCGGAGGGGCCGTAGAAGTGAGTATAAAAATTTGTTTATTTTTAAACATTTTTATGGCCTTTTAAGATTTTGAAAATGGTGGCCAACGCTTGACATTCTGC
The DNA here is from genome assembly GCF_046119375.1 of Phyllobates terribilis. NCBI lineage: Eukaryota > Metazoa > Chordata > Amphibia > Anura > Dendrobatidae > Phyllobates > Phyllobates terribilis. The sequence continues at coordinate 28,218,121 of NW_027362775.1, forward strand.
TAAATCCATGAGTAAGCAAATTACAAAAAAACAAAACAAAACAAACAAAAAACAAAACGCCATTTTGGTGAATGCAGAATTTTGCAAAATCTGAGTAGAATTTAATTCCACTCAAATGTGTTAGCTCATGTCTACTGGCCACATCTATATGTCATTATTTAGGTCAGTTAGGAAGTGACATAGATGAGGACCTCGCATAGGTCATCATTTATGTTGTGTAACTTGATGGATTTCTACATGGATTTCTAGTGACATCTAGTAGTAACCAGACAATCATGTGATGAGGTTTATAGACAAAATGTTAGTAAGAATTCATTATAAATCATGGATTTTCCTTCTCTCCAGAGCCGTCCACTTAGTGCGACACAAATACACAAGCCAGCTATTCGCTATGAAGAAGCTGGACAAGGAGAACGTGAATATTCCAAGAAGACTTGAACGTACCTTTCTAGAGAGGGACATCCTAACATTTGCTGATTGTCCCTTTGTGGCCTCCATGTTGTGCTCCTTTCCAACTCCTCATCATCTGTGTATGGTCATGGAGTATGCAGCAGGTAGGTCCTATCCATTGTGCCTATATCCAGCCTCAATCTGCTTATCTCTAGCATCTTCTCCATAATCTGAATGTGACCACATGGACGGTTACATGTCCATTCCGCATTTACTATAAGTTATCTGTTACCAAGATGCCAGGAAAATCATTATCTCTGTGAAAGTCTCTGGTGAATGTCCTCACTGAGAATGGCAAAAATATCCACTGAGGATAAAAGGAGGATTTGACTCAATTCTAACAGTTTGTATAGATGAGCATTTCACAGAGTAATGAATAAGAGGCTTGTAGATGAGGCACGGCTCTGTCTTTTTATATTGGGTCACTCTGCTTTATACGCTCTACATTAGGCCTCTTTCACGCGTCAGTATTTCTGGTACGTGAGGTGACAGTTTACCACACGTACTGGAGACACTGACACATGTGCGCACATGTCAGTGTTTCCACGGACCGTGTGTCCATGTGATCCACACGTAGACATGTCTGTTTTTGGCCAGCAGGACGGATCACACAGACCCATTCAAGTCAATGGTTCAGTGTAAACACATACCGCACACGGATGCCATCCGTGTGACATGTGTCGGCGCTTGGGAATTAGCGATAAAGTTAGCGCCGGGTGCTAAACGCTGCCCTCATCATTGTCCCCTGCCGGCGCTGCAATCAGAACCAGCAGGGGTTAATGATGAGGGTTGTCTTCTCCCAGTGTATTTCTACCTGTAAAAATAAGAATAAAAATAAAATCTATACCCTCACCTGTCCTAAGTGTCCCCCACTGTAATCCATGAGACCGCTCAGCAGAGGAGCCAGGGAGAATGACTCCTGCAGCGAGCGGCCCCGAATCTGCGCTGAGCTCAGCGAGCGGTGTCCTGTCACTCACTGAGCTCAGCGCAGGTCTGACGTCACTCGCTGCAGGAGTCATTCTCCCCAGCTCCTCTGCTGAGTAGTCGCATGGATTACAGCAGGAGATACTTAGGACAGGTAGGTGAGTATAAGGGTTTTTTTTTATTTTATTCTTATTTTTACAGGTGGAGACACGGGGAGCAGACTACAACTCTCATTATTAACTCCTGCTGGTGCTGATCGCAGTGCCGGCAGGGGAAAATGATGAGCGCAGCGTTCAGTACCCGGCTTTTGGGAATAACGCTAACTGTACACTGATTCCCAAACGCCGGTACGAGTGCTCCTGATGCGGCACACGGACATTTCCGACACAGGTTTTTCCGGTACCAGAAATATCCGGACGTGTGAAACCGGCCTTATACAGTATATAAAGCAAGACCACAAATGAGACTGCTGACACCTTTAACTAATTATATATTTATTTATTGCAAGATACATAGTATATATAGCTCATACTTTTTTGGCCAGAATAGTGTCTCTTTTTTGTATGAGTTACCTTGTTATTTTTAAATATTTATTCCACGTGACTAGTAAAGATTCATGCTTTTATATGGGATGTTGCTTCATTGCACTTATTTGTGCAGCTCTTGCACCTTTGTGGTTTTGCTTCATAGACATTTAGTGCAGTCCTAGTTACTATTCGGGTATGCTCCAATGGAGGGTTTTTTGCATTATTATACAGTATATATCTGTGTATGACGTCCTGCCCCAATGTCTCCGCTCATTTCTCATTCACACTCCTCATGTGTCATTTACATTGTAACAAACCCTCTCCTGTCATATTTGCTTTCTGCTGTAGGAGGAGACTGTGGCAGTTTTATGAAGAACTATGGGTGTTTACCTGTCCCCTTGGCTCGTCTGTACATTGCAGAAACGGTTCTAGCTGTGGAATATCTGCACAGCTATGGTGTAATGCACAGAGACCTGAAGCCTGAAAAGTAAGTGACACTTGTAGTATAAGAAAGGGGAAAAAAGATATCGTTTATTATACAATCTATTTGCAACTTGGGGCTGACATCCTCTTTTTTTCACAGCCTCCTGATAACGTCAACTGGTCATATTCAAGTTACAGATTTTGGGCTTTCCAAACTCTGCCTCATGAGACCAACATCAGAGATCTACAAGGCTCCAATTGAGGACATCACCAGAGAGTTCCATGATAAGGAGGTAGGCAGGAACTTGTTCTTTACTCATCTCCTCCATTTCTCCTTCTCTTATACTTTCTCATCTAGAAAACGTTTCCACTGATGTTATTTGTCACAATTATGTTCTCTGATCATTATCTCATTCCTCTGTTTTTCCAGATTGCTGGCTCCCCTCATTACATAGCCCCAGAAGTTATCTTAAAGGAAGGCTATGGAAGGCCAGCTGACTGGTGGTCAATTGGGATCATCCTATATACATTTCTTGTAGGACGTGTACCATTTTATGGGCCTTCCAAATATGAGATTTACAGCCATATTGTCAGGGGTAAGTAAAATAATCTGATTGCTGTGTAATGTCATTGTTATTTGAATAGATTAGTTGTGTGATTTAGTTACTTTTGTTAATATAAAAGATTTTTGTTTTAATAAAATAAATTAAGATGTTTCATTTTCTGTAATATTTGCTTTTTATATGACAGATGACATATATTGGAAACTTACTAATTCGGCTTTTCCAGCCACAGCTCGGGATATCATCATTGAGCTGCTCAGAAAAGATCCAGCACAAAGACTTGGGACAGGTAATGTATATAATACTATTATTAATGACTTATTACACCTTTGTGAACAGAAAATGAATAATGAGGATCAGCACTGAGGTTTTGTTCTCTACCAGCTTGGCCATTCCCCATTCTTCATGCTAAGACTTTCAGTACATCTACTTCACTTCGGCTCTGTTACGTCAACCGTTCAGATTAACGCCCCCTTCACACGTCCGTATAAAATCAGTACTGAAACCAGTACCGGAAAAAAACAGTACTAGTGTCATCAGTGTTTTGAATCAGTGTGCCATCAGTGTGCCATCAGTGTTTTTCCGCTACGGCAAAGAAAAAGAAATGATAAAGTATCTCTTATACTTTGTAATGTTAAACAGATACAGCGTAAGGAAGGCACACAAATGGCACACGGATGCCATCTGTGTGATGTGCGTGTTTTTCAGGGTCCCATAGACTTGTATTGGCCCTTGTCATCTGTGCTGCCACAAAAAAACAGCAGCATAGATCATAATGGGTACGTGTGGCATACGTGAAAAAAAAAATGGATGCCACATGTAGTGCAAACACGGATATGTGTAGGAGGCCTAAGAAACTTGTCTCTTTGACAATAACTATATCACTATTCATTGTTTTCCTTTTCAAGGAGGAGCAAATGAGATCAAATTTCATCCATTCCTGCGTAACTTAGATTTTGACAACCTTCTAAGTCAGAAGTCGCTGTTCATTCCTGATCTTGAGTCAGAAGAGGATACCATCTACTTTGACAGTAAGTAGAATGAGACATCATCTGCAGAAAGCTGCTGTGTGTCTTGTATTTCATTTTAAGTGAGAATCAGTCCCCACCTTGATTCATGATCGAATGGTGACTGTTCAGGACAAAGTATTATGCTAATAATCTCGATTAACTCTTGTACTTTTCAGCTCGATGTAGCAGACATCAACATATTGATTCAGATGAGGGGGACACAAGTGAAGATAATGACTGGCCGGAAAGCCAAAACTTTCTATCATCTTCGCATAGGCTTTCTAAAGTAAGTATGTGACCAATAAGATCGATACAACCTGTAATTAAAATAAAATTGTAAAATAGTAAAAATTTTTTTTTTCCTCTTTGTATTAGCTCTGTTCCATCCATACCAAGATGATGAACAATGAAGAACCCAAGTCACCTCCAGGGTATTCACCAGAAAGTGCAAAACAGTCAGACATGTGAGTAAATTATTTTTATGGGGTCCAATTCTGATATGTGTTCACAACACCAAATTCAAGACGAGTGTAAGTCGATACTAAATCCAGTATCGATGACCACATGATTGGTGATCACCATGCTTCTGACTTGTGATAACGCTGGTGATGAAAGTTGATAACTATGACCAGCTTTAATTTCCAGTTCATTACAGGAAAATAAATATTACTAGTGATTTGGATCGAAGAAGTCGGAAAGGGGGTGGAGTCTGTCTATATGTAAAGACGTGTCTAAAGCCTACAATACGGGAGGATGTATGGGAGGGAAATGAGGAGGTCGAGTCCTTATGGGTGGAGATACATGGGGCAAAAAACAATAATAAAATTATCATAGGAGTCTGTTATAAACCACCAAATATAGCAGAAGCCACGGAAAGTCTATTAATGAGACAAATAGACGAAGTAGCAAAAAATAACGAGGTGATTATTATGGGGGACTTCAACTACCCCGATATAGACTGGGAAACCGAAAGCTGTAGATCTCAGAAAGGAAACAGGTTTCTGTCAATTATCAAAGACAATTATTTGTCACAACTTGTGCAGGAACCAACTAGAGGGACGGCCCTATTAGACTTAATATTAACTAACAGGCCAGACAGAATAACTGAGGTGCAGGTCGGGGGGCACCTGGGAAATAGTGACCACAACATTATACAATTCCACATGTGCTTCAGTAGGGTGCCCAGCAAGGGAGTCACAAAAACACTGAACTTCAGGAGGGCAAAGTTTGATCAGCTAAGAGATGCCCTTCACCTTATAGACTGGGATAGTATATTTAGTAATAGGAGCACGGATAGAAAATGGGAAATTTTCAAAACAGTCCTACATAGTCACTGTAGAAGGTACATACCTTATGGGAATAAAAGGGCTAGGAATAGGAGGAAGCCAATGTGGCTAAATAAGGAAGTCAAGAGGGCAATGAAAAACAAAAAAAGGGCTTTCGGTAAACTTAAACAAGAAGGCAGCGAGGAAGCGCTAATATCTTATAGGGAAAAAAACAAAATCTGTAAGAAACAAATAAGAATAGCAAAAGAGGAGACAGAGAGACTAATTGCCAAAGAAAGTAAAACGAATCCCAAACTGTTCTTTAACTATATAAACAGTAAAAGGATTAAAACTGATGGAGTTGGCCCATTGAAAAATAACCTGGGTAAAATCATAGAGGGCGATGAGGGTAAAGCAAACCTACTCAATAGCTTCTTCTCCACTGTATTCACAAAAGAAAACAATTTATCGGAGGAAATGCAGAGTGATAAAGTAAACCCTCCGCTAAATATCACCCACCTAACCCAGGAGGAAGTTCAGAAACGCCTAAATAATATCAAAATAGACAAGTCACCAGGCCCAGATGGCATACACCCCCGGGTACTAAAAGAATTAAGTAATGTGATAGACAGACCGCTGTATCTTATATTCAAGCACTCTTTATGGACAGGGTCTGTCCCACTAGACTGGCGCCAAGCAAATGTGGTACCAATATTCAAAAAGGGGTCTAAAAGTGACCCTGGGAACTATAGACCAGTCAGCTTAACGTCTGTTGTGGGTAAATTGTTTGAAGGATTTCTTAGAGATGCTATTGTAGAATATCTTAATGATAATAACTGTCTAACTCCATATCAACATGGATTCATGAGGGATCGCTCCTGCCAAACAAACCTGATCGCCTTCTACGAGGAGGTGAGCTCACAGCTGGACCGGGGAGAGTCAGTGGATGTTGTATACCTTGACTTCTCCAAAGCGTTTGATACCGTGCCACACAAAAGGTTGGTATATAAAATGAGAATGTTTGGTCTGGGGGATAATGTGTGCAAGTGGGTAAATAGCTGGCTGAGTGATAGAAAGCAGAGGGTGGTTATCAATGGAGTAAGCTCAGGGTGTGTCAGGGTTACTAGCGGGGTGCCTCAAGGGTCTGTCTTGGGCCCTATATTATTTAATATATTTATTAATGATCTAGTGGAAGGGTTGCATAGTAAAATAGCAATATTTGCAGATGATACTAAACTTTGTAAAGTAGTTAATACAGATGAGGATAGGGCACAGCTACAGGAGGATTTAGATAAATTGGGGAGTTGGGCCAAAAAATGGCAAATGGGGTTCAATGCCGATAAATGTAAGGTCATGCACATGGGAAAGAAAAACAGCAGTCACCCATACATATTAAATGGGAAACCGTTGGGGAAATCTGACATGGAGAAGGACCTGGGCGTCTTGGTTAATAGCAAATTAAATTGGAGTGCCCAGTGTCAGGCAGCAGCTGCGAAGGCAAATAGAATCATGGCATGCATCAGAAGAGGAATAGGAGCATGTGATGAGAACATTGTTCTTCCTCTGTATAAAGCGCTGGTAAGGCCGCACTTAGAATATTGTGCACAGTTCTGGGCTCCGGTGCTCAGGAAAGACATATTGGAGCTAGAGAGGGTACAAAGGAGGGCGACTAAGGTAATAAAGGGAATGGAGGGACTAGAATACCCAGAGAGGTTGTCAAAATTAGGCCTATTTACGTTGGAAAAGAGAAGGCTTAGGGGAGACCTCATAAACATGTATAAATACATCAGGGGGCAGTACAGAGATCTCTCCCATGACCTGTTTATACCAAGGATGGTGACAAAGACGAGGGGGCACACTATGCGTCTGGAGGAAAGGAGGTTCCTGCACCAGCATAGAAGGGGATTCTTTACGGTCAGAGCCGTGAGACTCTGGAACTCTCTGGGAGAGGAAGTGGTGATGTCCAACTCACTTAAAGAGTTCAAGAGAGGCCTGGACGCCTTTCTTGAGAACAATAAAATTACATTTTATGCTTAGTTAATTAATCCAGGGATTTAATCTGACTGCCAGATTGGTGTCGGGAAGTGAATTTTTCCTCAATGATGTAAATTGGCCTATACCGCATGTTTTTTTTTTTGTTGCCTTCCCCTGGATCAACGCTGCGGAATAGCTGCAGTGCACAAGAAATAGGCTGAACTGGATGGACGATTGTCTTTTTTCGGCCTTATAAACTATAAACTATAACTATAACTATAATTCTCCATTCTTGCTGGTAGAAGAGGGTCTTGAGCACAGTATCCCCTTCATGTTATTCAGATGTCCTAATGGGCTTTGCAGACAGGTGTTGTATCCGTATCTATTGTTTTCACTTGTAATTTATATGTTTTTCTTCTACCAAACAGACAGAAAGATTCTCCCCCCTCTAAGTCTGATGACAACCAGACGCAGAAAGATTCTCCCCCCTCTAAGTCTGATGACAACCAGACGCAGAAAGATTCTCCCCCTTCTAAATCTGATGACAACCAGACGCAGAAAGATTCTTCCCCCTCTAAGTCTGATGACAACCAGACGCAGAAAGATTCTCCCCCCTCTAAATCTGATGACAACCAGACGCAGAAAGATTCTCCCCCCTCTAAGTCTGATGACAACCAGACACAGAAAGATTCTCCCCCCTCTAAATCTGAGGATGACAACCAGACGCAGAAAGATTCTCCCCCCTCTAAATCTGATGACAACCAGACGCAGAAAAATTCTCCCCCCTCTAAATCTGATGACAACCAGACGCAGAAAGATTCTCCCCCTTCTAAGTCTGATGACAACCAGACACAGAAAGATTCTCCCCCCTCTAAATCTGAGGATGACAACCAGACGCAGAAAGATTCTCCCCCCTCTAAATCTGAGGATGACAAACGGAGGCAGAAAGATTCTCCCCCCTCTAAATCTGAGGATGACAACCAGACACAGAAAGATTCTCCCCCCTCTAAGTCTGATGATGACAACCAGACGCAGAAAGATTCTCCCCCTTCTAAGCCTGATGACAACCAGACGCAGAAAGATTCTCCCCCCTCTAAATCTGAGGATGACAAACAGAGGCAGAAAGATTCTCCCCCCTCTAAATCTGAGGATGACAACCAGACGCAGAAAGATTCTTCCCCCTCTAAGTCTGATGATGACAACCAGACACAGAAAGATTCTCCCCCCTCTAAATCTGAGGATGACAACCAGACACAGAAAAATTCTCCCCCCTCTAAGTCTGATGATGACAACCAGACGCAGAAAGATTCTCCCCCCTCTAAGTCTGATGATGACAACCAGACGCAGAAAGATTCTCCCCCCTCTAAGTCTGATGATGACAACCAGACGCAGAAAGATTCTCCCCCCTCTAAATCTGATGACAACCAGACGCAGAAAGATTCTCCCCCCTCTAAGTCTGATGACAACCAGACGCAGAAAGATTCTCCCCCCTCTAAGTCTGATGATGACAACCAGACGCAGAAAGATTCTTCCCCCTCTAAGTCTGATGATGATAAGCAGAGGCAGAAAGATTCTCCCCCCTCTAAGTCTGATGATGATAAGCAGAGGCAGAAAGATTCTTCCCCCTCTAAATCTGATGACAACCAGACGCAGAAAGATTCTCCCCCCTCTAAATCTGATGATGATAAGCAGTGTTTCACTGCTGAAGGCAGACAGTCATCCATATTGTCAGGTATGTATAGCTCTATAGGTCATTCTATTGCAGCCTGTGTCAAAAAGTGTAATGTGAAAACAGCCCAACATTTCATTTTATAAAAATCGTCACTCTTAGACTGTGTGCCCACGATGCGTTTTTCAAGCGTTTACGCTGCGGAATTTCTACAGCGTAAACACTTGGGAAACGCTTGGTAAACCTTCCCCCATGGTCTCCAATGCAATTCCGCACTTTCAAAGCCCATGCTGCGTATTTTTCCGCAGCGTTTATGCTGCGCTCAAAAATACGCAGCACGTCCATTAATTTTGCGGACACGCAGCGTAATCGCCGCCATTGACTTGCATTAGAACGCGCTAATTCCGCAAGACTGCACCTGTACTTGCGTAATTGGCGCTTTCTAATGTGTGGATGGTACCCAAGTCTGGAGGAGAGGAGACTCTCATCCAGACCTGGGTACCATAGAATCTGTAAAGAAAAGAATTTAAAATAAAAAATAAAGCTCATACTCACCTTCCGATGTCCTCCCAGTGTTTTGTCCACGCCGTCCGGTCTCTTGCAATGCTCGCGCTGTTGTGAAGGACCTGCCATGACGTCACTGAGTCATGTGACCCATCACATGACTCAATGACGTCACCGCAGGTCCTTCACAGCACCGCGAGCATTGCAAGAGACCGGACGCAGCAGAGATGACACCGGGAAGACACCGGAAGGTGAGTATAATCTTTTTTTTTTTTATTTTTTACCATTCTTATTCTTTTTTTTAACTATTACTCGGTCACACTATATAAATTCATGCCGGTTGCATGGATTTAAATAGTGTGACCAACTTGTCAAGCACTTTTCCAAGTGATGCTCAAAATCGCTTGGAAAACTTCTTGAAAAAACGCATGTGAAAACGCATGTAAAAATGCTGAAAAAACGCTTCTCTCTGGCAGAAAAAACGCATGTAAATCTGCATGTAAATCTGCATACGTTTTTTTCTGCCAGAGAGAGGCAAAAACGCTCTGCATCAAATCTGCTACGTGGGCACATAGCCTCATAGGTTATAATTTTTAATGCATAAGAAGCCATTCAGTCTTCTGCCAAACTGATTCTGAATACTGCACCCATGGCTCCATCTAGGCCTATACTGATCCTTATCACCTTAAGAATGCACTGAGGTTTTAGCTAACTTATTTTAAGATATTACTTGCAGGATGCCGCAGTGTTATCATGTTAATAAGGGGACATAGTTCCCTGGCTAGACACCACATATCGGAAAACCTACAGGTTTCATATTAATCAGTTCACAAGGCAATCTAATTCTCAGACCCTCAGGTGGTTTTATGTATATATGACATATTCTCTCTATTATGGTGCAATAATCAATTACCAGGACTACAGGGTACAAGAATAACAGAATTCTATATAAAGATACAAAGCTAATCTTTTAGGAGTTTATAATATACATCTTTTTCTTGTTTTTTTTTATCAGAATCACCAGTTCAGGGGAAAAGAAAATCTGCATCGAAAGATCGACAAAAAACAGAGAAGGTAGAAGAGAGAAGAAGTAGAAGAGGTAAGTGTAACAATAAGCTCCATGTTGCATGATGTCAGTCAGTGAGAAGGAGTCATGTGGAGCAGATATTATCTGTAGGATTACTGACAATGACCCCGTACCTCTGTATGGATACGACTCCTCTATCATCCTGTCACAGTGACACTACAGTAGTATCCTCTAATACAGGGGTCTCAAACTCGGCTGGGTATATGGGCCGCACATGGAAAAAATTTGAATTTGGGGGGCCGCATTCTTTGTTCAATGTGACATTTTTAGTGATACCATTTTTTTTTGTATACACCTTTTGAACATTTTTGCCGTGTTTATTTTTTTATGGCTTGGGTCGTTATGGATGTGGCGATAATAAACGTGCACTTTTTTGTGTTTACTTTAGTTTACATATAAAACAGCATTTTTAGTGCCCAATATTTTTTCATGCTTTATTTTATTTTTTATTTTTTTTACAATTTTATTTCCCCCAATTGGCCACATACAGTAATATTGTCTTACAATTAGCATCATATAGTAATAATGGAAAACATCTTGTAGTAATGTTTCCCATCCAAGTCCCCATCTTTTACTAATGTGCCCCATCCAGGTCCCCATCCTGTGGCTATGTGCCCCATCCAGGTCCCCATCCTGTGGCTATGTGCCCCATCCAGGTCCCCATCCTGTAGAAACGTTCCCCATCCTGGCGCCCATCTTGTACTAATGTGCCTCATCCAGGGGCTATGTGCCCCATCCAGGTCCCCATCTTGTGGCTCTGGTCCCCATCTTGTGGCTCTGTGCCCCATCCAGGTCCCCATCTTGTGGCTCTGTGCCCCATCCAGGTCCCCATCTTGTGGCTATGTGCCCCATCCAGGTCCCCATCTTGTGGCTCTGTGCCCCATCCAGGTCCCCATCTTATGGCTCTGTGCCCCATCCAGGTCCCCATCTTGTGGCTCTGTGCCCCATCCAGGTCCCCATCTTGTGGCTCTGTGCCCCATCCAGGTCTCCATCTTGTGGCTCTGTGCCCCATCTAGGTCCCCATCTTGTGGCTCTGTGCCCCATCCAGGTCCCCATCTTGTGGCTATGTGCCCCATCCAGGTCCCCATGTTGTGGCTCTGGTCCCCATCTTGAGGCTCTGTGCCCCATCCAGGTCCACATCTTGAGGCTCTGTGCCCCATCCAGGTCCACATCTTGAGGCTCTGTGCCCCATCCAGGTCCCCATCCTGAGGCTCTGTGCCCCATCCAGGTCCCCATCTTGTGGCTATGTGCCCCATCCAGGTCCCCATCTTGTGGCTATGTGCCCCATCCAGGTCCCCATCTTGTGGCTATGTGCCCCATCCAGGTCCCCATCCTGTGGCTGTGTGCCCCATCCAGGTCCCCATCTTGTGGCTCTGTGCCCCATCTTGTGGCTCTGTGCCCCATCCAGGTCCCCATCTTGTGGCTCTGTGCCCCATCCAGGTCCCCATCTTGTGGCTCTGTGCCCCATCCAGGTCCCCATCTTGTGGCTCTGTGCCCCATCCAGGTCCCCATCTTGTGGCTATGTGCCCCATCCAGGTCCCCATCTTGTGGCTATGTGCCCCATCCAGGTCCCCATCTTGTGGCTATGTGCCCCATCCAGGTCCCCATCTTGTGGCTATGTGCCCCATCCAGGTCCACATCTTGAGGCTCTGTGCCCCATCCAGGTCCCCATCCTGTGGCTATGTGCCCCATCCAGGTCCCCTCTTGTGGCTATGTGCCCCATCCAGGTCCCCATCTTGTGGCTATGTGCCCCATCCAGGTCCCCATCTTGTGGCTATGTGCCCCATCCAGGTCCCCTCTTGTGGCTATGTGCCCCATCCAGGTCCCCATCTTGTGGCTCTGTGCCCCATCCAGGTCCCCATCTTGTGGCTATGTGCCCCATCCAGGTCCCCTCTTGTGGCTCTGTGCTCCCTGTGTTGTTCTTCACACACATAAAATAGAAAAAAAAAAAGATGATTCTCACCTGTCCTCCGTTCCCTCGACGGCCTTCCTGCAGATGTGGCCCGCAGGCACCACAGAGTCCGACCCCTTGACGATCCCGACCTGGTCCAGGAGGAGCCGCCGACAGCAGTGCTGCATTGCCGCACAGAGACTGTCTCCCAGCACTGCATTTCCAATGCCAGCCGCTGGCCAATCAGAGGCCAGCAACTGACATCTGCATATGGCAATGACGTCATACTCGCTGCGCCGACACGCAGATATCAGCTGCTGGCCTCTGATTGGCCAGCGGCTGGCATTGGAAATGCAGTGCTGGGAGACAGTCTCTGTGTGGCAATGCAGCGCTGCTGTCGGCGGCTCCTCCTGGACCAGGTCGGGATCGTCAAGGGGTCTGTGCCTGCGGGCCGCATAAAGCAGCCTCAGGGGCCGCATGCGGCCCGCGGGCCGCGTGTTTGAGACCCCTGCTCTAATACATACATGTCAAACTCTGGCCCGTGGACCAAACCTGGCCCGCAGGGTGGTTATATTTGACCCGCGACAACAGAACCACCACCACTATTTGGGGCCATTATTCTGTATGGAGGACAATGTGGGGCCTATTATACTGTACGGAGGACTATGTGGGGCCATTATTCTGTATGTAGGATTATGTGGGGTCCAAGTTTTTCATTTTGGCCCTCTGTGTGTTTGAGTGTGACATCCCTGCTCTAATATGTGGTCCCATTACTTACATTAGTTATGTCTCTTTGTCTCCTCTCACAGGTTCCACCTTCCGCCGGCTGATATCATCTTGCCGGCGTGGATTATCCAGGGTTGCTCGCTCCATCAGACAAAGCTGCATATTTGCTCCCTGTCATCGGAGCAACACAAACATCTCAATGTGAAAAACCCTTCATGTCTAGTGCCTAGTACAGCATGTCCACCATTAAAGATGCACTTGTGTGGAAGGACTTGTACCATCTACCTGTGGCCTTCTGACCAGCAAGTAACATCTGCAGAAGAAGGCCCTCCAAGAACATCTCTTCATCCTTCCATGTAATTCTTAATAAAAAAAAAAAACTAAAAAGAATCATTTCAAATTGATTAATGTCCCTTTGCATTTAATGTAATACTACTGACATTTATGGCATATCAGTACTAAACATCATATATGTCTGATGAGAGAATATCGTTTCCATGTTTCATGTTAATCCTCTAATCCTCAGCCAAAAGTGGAAGAGAAGACCAGTGATTCTGTTACATCCACGAATGACAGTCAATCCAGGGAAAAACACCTTCTGATCCATACATTTTCAGGCACTCTGATCCTTTTACCTTCATGTGGCTCTACTTAAGTTTTATGTATAAGAACCAGTTGGATTCAGTACTGGGCATCCTGGGGGTCCCAGCAGGCACATCCCAATTGTTCAACTAAAAAAGACATACTGTATTATAGTGTGATATATATATATATATATATATATACACACACTGTGTGCAGAATTATTAGGCAAATGAGTATTTTGATCACATGATACTTTTTATACATGTTGTCCTACTCCAAGCTGCATAGGCTTGAGAGCCAACTACCAATTAAGTAAATCTGGTGATGTGCATCTCTGTAATGAGGAGGGGTGTTGACTAATGACATCAACACCCTATATAAGGTGTGCTTAATTATTAGGCAACTTCCTTTCCTTTGGCAAAATGGGTCAGAAGAGAGATTTGACGGGCTCTGAAAAGTCCAAAATTGTGAGATGTCTTGCAGAGGGATGCAGCAGTCTTGAAATTTCCAAACTTTTGAAGCGTGATCACCGAACAATCAAGCGTTTCATGGCAAATAGTCAACAGGGTCGCAAGAAGCGTGTTGGCCAAAAAAGGCGCAAAATAACTGCCCATGAATTGAGGAAAATCAAGCGTGAAGCTGCCAAGATGCCATTCACCACCAGTTTTGCCATATTTCAGAGCTGCAATGCTACTGGAGTATCAAAAAGCACAAGGTGTGCGATACTCAGGGACATGGCCAAGGTAAGGAAGGCTGAAAAACGACCACCTTTGAACAAGAAGCATAAGATAAAACGTCAAGAATGGGCCAAGAAATATCTTAAGACTGATTTTTCAAAGGTTTTATGGACTGATGAAATGAGAGTGACTCTTGATGGGCCAGATGGATGGGCCAGAGGCTGGATCAGTAAACGGCAGAGAGCTCCACTCCGACTCAGATGCCAGCAAGGTGGAAGTGGGGTACTGGTATGGGCTGGTATTATCAAAGATGAACTTGTGGGACCTTTTCGGGTTGAGGATGAAGTGAAGCTCAACTCCCAGACCTACTGCCAGTTTCTGGAAGACAACTTCTTCAAGAAGTGGTACAAGAAGAAGTTGGTATCGTTCAAGAAAAACATGATTTTCATGCAGGACAATGCTCCATCACATGCATCCAACTACTCCACAGCGTGGCTGGCCAGTAAAGGTCTAAAAGAAGAAAAAATAATGACATGGGCCCCTTGATCACCTGATCTGAACCCCATAGAGAACCTGTGGTCCATCATAAAATGTGAGATCTACAGGGAGGGAAAACAGTACACCTCTCGGAACAGGGTCTGGGAGGCTGTGGTGGCTGCTGCACGCAATGTTGATCGAAAACAGATCAAGCAACTGACAGAATCTATGGATGGAAGGCTGTTGAGTGTCATCATAAAGAAAGGTGGCTATATTGATCACTAATTTTTGGGGTTTTTGTCTTTGCATGTCAGAAATGTTTATTTCTATATTTTGTGCACTGATATTGGTTTACCTGGTGAAAATAAACAAGTGAGATGGGATTATATTTGGTTTTTATTAAATTGTCTAATAATTCTGCACAGTAATAGTTACCTGCACAAACAAATATCCTCCTAAGATAGCCAAATCTTAAAAAAAACACTCCAACTTCCAAAAATATTAAGCTTGGATATTTATGAGTCTTGTGGGTTGATTGAGAACATAGTTGTTGATCAACAATAAAAATAATCCTCTAAAATACAATTTGCCTAATAATTCTGCACACCGCGTATATCTATATATATAATCGTCTTATCCCGTCTGTCTGTCTGTCTGTCTGTCGGGGAAATCCCGCGTCACTGATTGGTCCAGCAGCGGCCAATCAGCGACGCGTGATTTCAGAAAAAAGATGGCGGCCGTTAGAGGCTCATCTGCGGGACGGAGCTAAGCGGCGATGCAGCCGGGAGATGACCGGCGCGAGGCTCTCATCTCCCGGCCGCTAGCAGCAGAAGGACCCCGACCGGCGAGCAGCCGCTCATCTCCCGGCTTCTCGCAGCGGAAGTAGCCGCACAGGCAGTGGCGCTGACCTCCATGCGGCTAGGGTGTCAAGGGAGGACCGGGGAGCGGCGCTACGGGTCGGGATACTTCTGCTGCGAGAAGCCGCTCATCTCCCGGCTTCTCGCAGCGGAAGTAGCCACACAGGCAGCGGCGCTCCCCGGTCCTCACCAATACGATTCTGCTCCCCGGTCCTCACCTATACGATTCGCTGATTGGTCGCGGTCTCTGGCCGCGACCAATCAGTGATCTTGGCGCAAAAGTTAAACACCGCTGTGCTGATTGGTCGCGGCCGCTGCCCGCGACCAATCACCGATTTGGACGCCACATTTAAATAGCGGCCACGACCAATCACCGATCTTGGCGCAACATTTAAACACTGCTGTGCTGATTGGTCGCGGACGCTGCCCGCGAACAATCAGCGATTTTGGCGAAAATTTAAACAATGCTCTGCTGACTGGTCGCGGATGCCAGCCACGACCAATCAGCGAGATTGGCGCCAAATTTAAACAACGCTCTGCTAATTGGTCGCGGACTCCAGCCACGACCAATCAGCGAGATTGGCGCCAAATTTAAACAACGCTCTGGCGCCAAATTTAAACAACGCTCTGCTGATTGGTCGCGGCCGCCAGCCGACCGCGACCAATCAGCGAGATTGGCGCCAAATTTAAACACCGCTCTGCTGATTGCGCCCGGTCGGCCGCATACATATTCTAGAATACCCAATGCGTTAGAATTGGGACACCATCTAGTATATATATAAATATATTCACTTGTGGAAAACCCTTTTAACTAGGGCTGTGGTGTCAGTAAGTCAAATTTCCAACTATAATAATTACTGATAACAAATATACTGCAACAAATAATAGTAAATATTCAGCAATTTATGCATGAAAATAATTTATAATATACAATATTAACAATATATAAGTATTTACATTTTTTTCTACCTGCAGTTGGAGTTGGTACGTTCTTCTGATACTAACTCCACAGCTCGGCTTTTCCTTCTTTCCTGCTCCTCTAACATAAAAGTACAGCAATTAATTACGACAAGTTAATCATTTAAATGCTGCTGTCAATCTCTGACAGCAGCACGTAAATGTAACCCGTGCCATTGCTTCCATTTACCAGCTCCCATCTGTGCCCTGTGACATGATCTCGGGGGCTGATGGGTCACTAGGACAGTGAGGGCCCTGTGCCCGCTGTCTTGGTGCTCCTCTGGAGCTCATCTATATGCTGAGCTTCAAAGGAGACAGAGATTTAGGCTACCGCCCCACTATCAGTATTTGGTCCAATTTCACCACAAATGGATTTTTTTCCCCATTTTTAGTACATTGAATAGTAAAATGAATCATTCAAAACTACAAGTAACCCCAAAGTCATGCCAGTTTCCATGGCCCAGAAGATTCTCTGAAGGAAGAGTGTCATTGGGTGACTGCTCCTTTGGTAAATACCATAAACATTAGCACTTAAAAAGGTCCATATGTCTGGAACCGTATAGATGATTTCGAAAGAAACAAAAAAAAGCTCAGTGATAAGAAACAGATGATGGTTATTAATGGAACACACTAACTGGGTCACATTTAAAAGTGGTGTACCCCAGGAGTCAGTATTGGGACTTCTATTTAATACATTTATTAATGACCTTTTGGGGGGTATACAGAGTAAAATTTCAATATTTTCAGATGATCGTAAACTCTGCAAGGTTATCAGTACATAGGAGGATAATGTAATATTACAGAGGGATTTATGTAAGCTTGAGGTTTGGGCTGAAAAATGGCAATTGAAGTTTAATGTAGATAAATGTTCTTGCTTGGGACAAATTACAATGTACAATTATGTACTAAACACTGGGAAAACCATCACTGGAAAAGACTTGGGTGTATGGGTGGACAGCAAACTCAACTTTAATAACCAGTGCTAGGCCGCTGCTGCCAAGGCAAATAGAACCATGGAAGCATTAAAAGAGGCATAGATGCTTATGATAAGAACATAGTTTTGTCTGTATACAAGTCACTAATTCAGCCACATTTAGAATACTGTGTATAATTTTGGTCTTTGGTGTATAAGACGGACATAGTTGAACTAGGACGTATGCAGACAAATGCAACCAAGGTTATTAAGGGAATTGGTGCACTGCAATTCCAAGACAGGTTATCAAAGTTAGGGTTATTCAGTTTGGAATAATGAAGGTTTAAGGGCGATCTTATTACAATGTACAAATATAAGAAGAAACAGTATAGAGATCTTATTAAGGAACTTTTTACATATAGACCTTCAACGATGACAAGGAGGCACCCTCTCCTACTAGAAGAAAGATGGTTTCTCAGTCATCATAGATGGCGATTCTTTACTCTAAGAATAGTGAAATTACGGGACTTTCGGGAACATAAACATCACAGTAAAAGATAATGCCTTACCAACACCAGGTCAGATTACCAATGCACCGCAGGATGCAGCAAGCCTCCATGATAAAGGCGGGGGCAGCACATGTGCAAAATACTAATGCCGACAGCCACTCACTAACCTACCAATTCTTGGAGGGGGTGGCTGTGTAGTATTATACATGCACACTGATGGAGTCTGCATAGGGCGCCAGTCACACAGATATGTGTGATACACAGTGTCTGGCTTTACTGTGATGTTTTTTGAAATTATGTCCAATGTTCACCATTTTTAATATTCAGACTTTCGGGAACATCATATTGTAATTGTTGATTTACTAAACAAGTTCAAGTATGGCCCGGATGCTTTTGTTGAAAAATATATTACAGGTTATGGGAACTAGATTCTGTGATGGGACGTTCATCCAGGGAACTAGTCTAATTGCCATTAGTGGAGTTGGGAAGGATTTTTTCGTTAATAGGGGGCAATTAGCATCTGCCTCATGGGTCTTTTGCCTTCCTTTGTATCAGCATGTTAGGTTATAGGTAGAACACAATGGATGTGTCTTCTTTCAATGTACTGTGTGGGGAAATGTATTGTCAGGGGGAATCATACTGTACATCATGCTGTGTGCAATAGGACTGTGGGGGCATCATATTGAGTGTGATAGCCACTGTGGGGCCATGAAAGTGGTATCATACTGTGTGTAGGCATATATGAGGAATTGGACTAGATTAGAATACTGGCATTCAAGAAAGAATGTCACACCGATTGTACTCCCGGGATTATGGTGTGCTGTGGAATAATATATGTTAGCAGGACCCCTCTAGTCTTCATTCCAGGTATACTAACTGCTCAGTGTTACATTGATTTGGTCGTGGAACCAGTGATATGGACATTTCTTAAACGTGCCTCAGTAACTATTTTTCAACATGGAAATGTTAAGCTACATGTTGCAGGTGCTACTGTGAGCAGCATGCTTGACTTAAACATGATACCATGGCCAGAAGCATCTCCGGATTTGACTCCCATTAAGCACTTCATTGGTCGGGCATTGCAAAAGGAGTTGCCGTCAGCAGATCTTGATGATTTGTGTGCCCAAGTGCATTCATTATGGCAGAACATTCCTCATACAACCATTAACCCCTTCACCCTGAAACCTGTTTTCACTTTCCTGACCAGGCCAAGTTTTTTAATTCTAACCAGTGTCACTTTATGAGTTAACAGGCTATCCCTGCATGTGTCACAGCTGTCTAACAGATGTGACACATACAGCCGCGGGGGCTGTTACTGAAATGCCGAGCATGCCGAAACTACTATGCGAGTACCGAGTGTGCTCTTTTAAAGGGTTAAACGAGCACGCTCACTCATCACTACTAGTGTTGAGCGAGTATGTTCTATTAACCCTTTCGCCGAGTATGTTCGGGCCGAGCTCCGAGTATTTACAGCTGCTCGGTGATATGGTTGAATCGCTCCTATGTGCATGATTTGAAACTGTTTGACAGTTTTATTACATGTGAGGAATGTCTATTTCTTACACATTCCTCACATGTAATAAAACTGTCAAACAGTTGCAAATCATGCACACGGGAGCGATTCAACCATATTACCGAGCAGCTGTAAATACTCGGAGCTCGGCCCGAGCATACTCGGACAGAACATACTCGCTCAACCCTAATCACTACCCATATATAGGGCAAAACTACTGTTCAGGCGGACGGCAGGGGTCGAAAGGGAAGGAGCTCCATTCCAGAATGTAAAATTTGCTGGAATAATTAGCGGATGCCAAACTTTTCCACAAGGGACACCATTTTGGAAACTAGACCCCTCAGGGAACTTATCTAGATGGGTGGTGCGCTCATATGTAGGTGCTTCACATACGTTTATAACATTGAGCCGTGAAAATAAAAAAATGAAAAAAAAAAAAATCACATTTTTCCCGTAGGAATGTTCTTTAGCCCCAAATTTTGCATTTTCACAAGGGTAACAGTAGAAAATAGACACCAAAATTTGTTATGCAATTTATCCTGAGTACGCAGATACCCCATATGTGGTCGAAAACTACTTTTGAGGCATAATGCAAAGCTCAGAAGGGAAGAAGTGCCATATTGGAGTTCAGATTTTGCTGGACTGCTTTGAGGGTGCTGTGTCACATTGGCTAAGGTACCAGATCAACCGAATCCTTCATAAGTGATCCCAGTTTACAAACTACACCTCTCAATGAATTCATCTAGGGGTGTAGTTGTGACACCCTGCGGCTGCAGGCTGCCACAGAACTCCTGGGTGTTGCACAGATGGATTCTCCCCAGTGGCCTCAATTCATGCAGACACCTCCACTCAAGTCCACTAGATGGAGCCCTGTCAGGTATATATATACTGGGGGGGTGGAGTTCAGGAAGTCAGTCAGTGGGAAGCAGTAAGTGTGACACGATGCTGCAGCACCAGACAAGCTGAAGTCTGTGTGGCTGAAAGTCAGGCTAGGCCCAAGCTGCGGGCAAGTCTGGCCAGTGAGATCCTAGAGTGGGCTAGAAGGCAAGGAGAAGAGAAGAGCCATGAGGGACAGAGGAAGCACAGAGGGTTCGTCCCCTGATGCAAGCCGGGCAACGGGCCCGAGCCTATTGGGACCTTTATGCCCAGTAGGGAATCCGGCATACTGAGGAGGATTTCAGATCCCTCAGTCCACCCGTGAATACCGCACATTCAGAGGACTAGGTACCATGAAGGCCCCAGCGTCCAGGGATCGTGGTAACCAGTGGGAAAGCCCTCTCCACCAAGCAAGACGGGTGATAGAAACATCAAGGGAGATAGACCTTGTCCCAGGCAGGTCAGAAGCTCCAGGGAGAGAGACAGGAAGATACAGAAAGGAGGCCTTACACCCGCTCACTGGGGAGCAAGTCCAGAAGTGCACACCACCTACAAGTACCCCGGACCATACCTGCCTACCATCTACAGTAAAGGTACTGAAACTAGCCCCAGTGTGTGTGTCTGTTCTTCCTCTGACCCGGCTGGGTCCCCTCTCTCCTGCATCCCTTCACACCACCCTACCCCGGGGACCACTCCGCCTGTGGGGAGCAGAAACACCTCGGCTGCCATCCCAACACCCCCGGAGGTCTGAAGCAGTGCTGGTAATCATTACCAGGTACCACAGGTTGCGTCACGAACTGTTTTTTTTATCCAAGTTCCAATCCCCTTTTTCAAGAGTGACCCCAGGGTACGGGCCCGGGAGCCGACCACCGCGACACCCCCAAACCAGGCAAAGGCCCGGGTACCGAGTCGTCCCCATCCCCTGGGCGCGACATAGTGATCATATTGACACCACGGGTGTGTCACAGAATTTTATACTTTTATACCATTGGGCAGTGAAGAAAAAATAATTACATTTTTACCACCAAAATTTAGATTTAGCCCCAGATTTTACATTTTCATACTAGGAAATGGGTAAAAATGGCAGCAAAATTTTTTCTCCAATTTCTGCTGTGGCTGTGCAGTACTGCTTAGCCGTATTGTGAGGCTCCAGAGGGACAGAGCGATTTTTGCCTCCTGGAGCGCAGATTTTCCTACAATAGTTTGCAGATTCCATATACAGAGCCCCTAAGTGCTAGAAGTGCAGAATCCCCGCTCAAGTGACCCCATTTTGTAAATTACACCCCTTTGTGAATTCTTCTACAGGTGTAGTGATGATTTTGACTCCATGGGTGTTTTTCAGAAACAAGCAGCAGTGAATGTTGCTAAGTGAAGATTGCAAACTCCCATTGTAGTGACCAGTACGTTGTGCCCAGCTTGTGCTTCTGGAGACATGCACCTGTAAATTAGGCAGGCTCTCATCGCTACAGAAGTGCTAAACATGTGGACGCTAGCTGCGGTTCAGGCACACTCTGGAGCTCAGAAGGGAGGCGGCATTTGGATTTGGGAGCGCAGAATTTGCTGGATTTCTTTTGGACAGCTAGTAGCCATTTCATTTTTCTAGAGCCTTTGTGCTATATATTTGACTCGCCCCCTGGGCCGTGGGGCACGCGGATCCGGGCAATAGGGAAACGATGGGGGTAGTAGTGGCGGCCCGGTCCCGCGGCTCAGGGTGGTCAGGCCAGTGGAAGTCCGTTACGTGTTGTTGATTATGTCCGACTACGCCACCCGTGGATTTGCGGTCATTAGGAACCGCCGCTGCAAGGCAGACCGCTGGGGCTGATGATATGTGCAGCTGGGATGGTGTGACTCCCCACGGGAAGAGTGCGGCCCCAGGGCAGTGTAGTGGATGGTGGGAGTGATGGTGGTGAGAGTCCCAGTACCGGTAGTGCTGGAGGTGCGAAGGAGCACACAGACAATAGGTTGCAGTCCAGGGTCTTTACTGAAACAGGTAAACTGACCCATAAACAGTCCCAGTTAGGAGGGGACATGGATGTCTGAGAGCAACGGGGAAATTGGCCCTGGTCAGGGTGAGGGTGTAGGCCTACCGTGCTTTCTGCGCTCCTTCTGGCTATCTCCTCGTTATAGGGTAACAGCCCACGTTTCCGAGCTTTCCGTGTATTCTCGCCTGTATGGCCTGCGACGTGGGTTCCTTTCTGCTCCCAGCCTTGTACGGCTTTACTGGTCCCTTCGGTTGTGGCAGGGCCTCCAGGCTTCTTAGGCCAAGGAATATACAGTCCCTTGCGGACTGGTTATCTGCTGCAGGACGTGGAATCCTCACAGCCTCAGACACCAAAGTCTGGTAAATTAAGTCCTCTTTCTGCCAAGACAGGCTCTCTTCGCCTCTTGTCTCTGGCTTGTGGCTCTCCTCCTGCCACACTTCCTCTTAGGTGCAGTGCAACTCTATGTCCCTGTTCTGCTCTGGGACAAGTCTCAATGCTGAGACAGGCCATCCAGTTCTCCCTAACCCTGCCCCCAGTACCAGCTTTTATAGGGGCAGCCAGCTCCCCCTACTGGCCTGAGACAGGAGGCATTGCATGCTAATGTTCCCCTGACTAGAGAACCTCCCCCTTGCTCTCAGACACAGCTTTAATTACACTTGTGGCATCCAGGCCAGGGTGACACATATTCGTTAACAGATGACAGACCTGATTGGAGACTTGCTTTTTTTGCGAATGTAGTTGAAGCTTTTATTGGCAACATTTTATATAACATTTTGGATCACATTTATCCAGCGTTCTACGCTGAGCACTTATATCAGTGTTTCCATGTAAATCTCCGAGTGACATGATTCAGATGAAACCCCAGAGGGATCCATTCACTATAATGAGGCAGCAGACTCACTCTGGACTCCGTGTGACCCATGTTCAGCGTCGCCCTTCTTTCCAGAAGTGCACAAAACTGTGGCCGACGGGACTTTTATGCACGCCTAATAAAAATACAGACCCCTCCAAATCATAGGGGTCTCCATCTGCCTCATTATAGGGAATCTTCCGCTGGAGGTTCCATCTGAATCATGTATTTCAGAGATTTACACAGAAAACTGGTGTAAGCGCTCAGCGCAGACTCAGGATAAATGTGAACTGAGCCTTACTGTGATCTTTGGGAGGCAGAATTTAAAAATCAACAGCAGGTGAATAATTAGTTTTTGTAACATCCCTGGCGGCATGCTTGCATAGTGCACCACCTCCCACTATGCAAGACCGCAATCTTAGCTGTCTGTCCCGTCTGCTATTCCTGCTCCATGCTGTGTGCATGTCCCTTGATTGATTGCTTAGGGCGGCGGCCCGGTTACTTCCTGATTCTTATAGCTGCTGTGGGCGCACCCCTAATGCATCTCCAGCCTATTGCTGTGAGTCACTGGATATTTAAACCCCCTCCACCCAGTAGGAGATGCCTGAGCAACACCTGCACTCAGTTTGTCTTTGCAACTGTATTGCCAGGTCCTGTCCTGTTACCTCTGACTTCTAGTCTGTTTCCGCCTCTCTGGGGGCTGCATTCCCAGACCTGTTACCTGTGACTTCTAGTCTGTTTCCGCCTCTCTGGGGGCTGCATTCCCAGACCTGTTATCTGTGTCTTCTAGCCTGTTTCTGCCTTTCTGGGGGCCGTATACCCAGACTTGCTCCTGTATCTCGTTGCAGTGTCAGTTCCTGTCTGAACACTCTCCTAGCCTGTTTGTCTCTGTGTCCGTA
Organism: Phyllobates terribilis; assembly: GCF_046119375.1. Lineage (NCBI taxonomy): Eukaryota > Metazoa > Chordata > Amphibia > Anura > Dendrobatidae > Phyllobates > Phyllobates terribilis. Next base: position 28,242,229 of record NW_027362775.1, read on the forward strand.
CCTTCCCTTTTCCTGCAGTCTCTGAACCTGCACCTAACTCCTTCTCGTTGTCTCTGTACTTCTGTTGTGAGTTTAGTGTCCACTCGCTACTTCATTGCAAGTACCTTGTGTGTATCTGGTTCTGCTTGTCCCTTCCAGTCTGTTCAGTGTGAACAGAGCCCTGTCTTCTCTGCTCTGCCTTGTTCACCTCTCCAGCGGTTTCGCTCTGTTCTGCCTTGCTCACCGCTCCGGTGCTTCCTTCCTGCTCTGCCTTGCTCACCGCTCCGGCGTCTCCTCTCTGCTCTGCCTTGTCCACCGCTCCGGCGGTTTCGCCTTGCTCACCGCTCCGGCGGTTCCTCTCTGCTCTGCCTTATTCACCGCTCCGGTGGTTTCGCTCTGCTCTGCCTTGCTCACCGCTCCGGCGGTTCCTTCCTGCTCTGCCTTGCTCACCGCTCCAGCGGTTCAACTCTGCTCTGCCTTGCTCACCGCTCCGGCGGTTCCGCTCTGCTCTGCCTTGCTCACCGCTCCGGCGGTTCCTCTCTGCTCTGCCTTGCTAACCGCTCCGGCGGTTCCTCTTTGCTCTGCCTTGCTCACCCCTCCGGCGGTTCCTCTCTGCTCTGCCTTGCCCACCGCTCCGGCGGTTTCGCCCTGCTCTGCCTTGCTCACCGCTCTGGCGATCCTCCTGCTCTGCCTTGCCCACCGCTCCGGCGGTTTCGCCCTGCTCTGCCTTGCTCACCGCTCCGGCGGTATCTCTCTGCTCTGCCTTGCCTACCGCTCCAGCGGTTCCTCTCTGCTCTGCTTGTCTACCGCATCTGCGGTTCTGTTCCTGAATCCCAGTTTGTACTGGACCCTATCCAGCCTGCGCTCCAACCTGCTAGTGCCTCCCTGTCTGCACTCCAGCCGTGTTTGCCAGTACCCCCCTGTCTGCATACCAGCCGTGCCTTGCCAGTGCCCTCCTGTCTGCATACCAGCCGTGCTTGCCAGTATCCTCTTGTCTGCACTCCAGCCGTGCCTGCCAATACCCACCTGTCTGTGTGCCAGCCTAACCTGCCCGTTCCTGCATTCCCCAGTGTGGGTCAACAGCTGTGACCGGGGTCTAACCTGGAGTAGCACCTGGTCTCTCTTCTCGGTTCCTCCTTGGTTCACGGAGTCGTTAGCCTCCGTGCGACCTTGGTCGGATCGGGTAGATACTTAGTTATGCCCCTCCAGGCACTCCTCGGTTCATGGTACAGTGGGATCACTAATCACACTCACGCCAGTCAGTCCAGGCGCGAGTGTAACAGTTTTATTTATGTTGTCTCGTGTTTGAAGGTTGACTTTTCCTGATGGCAGGTTTCAGCTCTTTCCAAAGATGCTCAATAGGATTTAGGTCAGGGCTCATAGAAGGCCACTTCAGAATAGTTGAAAGTTTTCCTCTTAGCCGTTCTTGGGTGTTATAAGCTGTGTGTTTTGGGTCATTATCCTGTTGCAAGACCCATGACTGAGACCAAGCTTTCTGACAATGGGTAGCACATTTCTCTCTAGAATCCCTTGATAGTCTTGAGATTACATTTTACCCTGCACAGATTCAAGACACCCTGTGCCAGATGCAGCAAAGCAGCCCGAGAACATAACAGAGCTCCTCCATGTTTCACAGTAGGGACAGTGTTCTTTTCTTGATATGCTTCACTTTTCCGTCTGTGAACATAGTGCTGATGTGCCTTGCCAAAAACTTCAATGTTTGTCTCATCTGTCCATAGGACATTCTCCCAGAAGCTTTGTGGCTTGTCAACATGTAGTTTGGCAAATTCCAGTTTGGCTTTTTTATGAAATTTTTTTCAACAACGGTGTTCTCCTTGGTCGTCTCCCATGACGTCCACTTTGGATCAAACAACAACGGATGGTGCGATCTGACACTGATGTTCCTTGAGCATGAAGCTCACCTTTAATCTCTTTAGAAGTTATCCTGGGCTCTTTTGTTACCATTCGAATTATCCGTCTCTTTGATTTGTCATCAATTTTCCTCCTGCTGCCACGTCCAGGGAGGTTGGCTACAGTCCCATGGATCTTAAATTTCTAAATAATATGTGCAACTGTAGTCATAGGAACATCAAGCTACTTGGAGATGGTCTTATAACCTTTACCCTTAACTTGCTTGTCTATAATTTTCTTTCTAATCTCCTGAGACAACTCTTTCCTTTGCTTCCTCTGGTCCATGTTGAGTGTGGTACACACCATGTCACCAAACAGCACAGTGAGTATCTGTAGCCCTATATACAGGCCCACTGACTGATTACAAGATTGTAGACACTTGTGATGCTAATTAGTGGACACAACTTGATTTAACATGTATCTGTTGTCACATTATTTTGAGGGGTACTATCATTTTTGTCCAGGCCTATATCATGAGTTACATTTTTTAAAAACTTCTGTGGAAGCAGGGTTGAAAAGCAATGTCTGACTTCCATTTGTTCATTTTCATAGATTTTTAATTTATTATTACTTTTGTCAGATTCAAATTATTTCTGTGACCATTGTGGGTTTTTCTTTTCATTAAACGAGGGGTACCAACAATTTTGACCACGCATGTATGTATGTACAAACACACACACACATATGTATATATATATATATATATATATATATGTATGTATATATATATATATATATATGTGTATACACATACACACATACATACATATATATATATATATATACACACACATATATATACACACACACATATATATATACACACATACATATACATACATACACATATATATATACACACACATACATATATATATAGTGATGTAGCAGACATCACTATATATATAATGGTTCGGTGTGTTTTTGAATGACCATGTACCTTCCTCTTTAACGGACTGGTCACATGACTGTGACATCACACAGGTCCTTATGCACACAGAGGGTGTGGACACATGACTCTGACATCAGTTAAGGTCCTATCTGTGTGTGTGCTGCAGTATATATAAACCCTGTGTGATTTGTGACAGGTGTGTTCCGGTGTGTAGAAGTTCCTGGGTGTTGGGAGCTCCTGTGTGGGCACCGTGTGAGCGGCACGAGGCTGTTCCCTGTGTGTGGGGAACACCGCTCGTGGGAAGCCTGGTGAGGCCTGGTGGACTCCGGTGGAGGTGAAGCCTGGATCCCTGTGAGAGTGTGGGGGATGCCAGTAAGCCTCGGAGTGCCACACAAGCACCGCTCGTGTGAGGCCTGGTGAGGCCTGGTGGACTCCGGTGGAGGTGAAGCCTGGATCCCTGTGTGTGTGTGTGGGATGCCAGTAAGCCTCGGAGTGCCACACAAGCGTCCTGGAGGACAGAGCCTGGATCTGTGTGTGAGAGATGCCAGTGGTCTTGGACGGGTGGAGGGCTGGAGACCACGTGTGGTCAAGCCTTAGAGTCACAGTGGTGAAATGGACTAAAAGCAGCTGAAAGCCAATAAAGGTAATACTCTTTATGTTATGGACATTTTCATGGACATTGTTTTATTACCTTGCGGAAGGCTGTAATTAGAGCCAAGTGGGCCGGTCTGCCACTTGGGCTCGTGGACATTATGTATGTGAAATACGGTTTATGAAGTGTAATAAACTGTGGATTGTGAAACACGGCAAAGTAGTTGCTGGTGTGCAGTGATTGACGCAGCAAAGCGAGTATCCCCCAGGATAATAAGTAGTGCTGCCTTACAATATATATACACACACATATACATACATGTGTGTATATATATATATATATATATATATATATATATATGCATGTGTGTGTATGTATATATATCTATATATATACACTACCGTTCAAAAGTTTGGGGGTCACCCAGACAATTTTGTGTTTTCCATAATAACTCATACGTTTATTTATCAAATGAGTTGCAAAATGAATAGAAAATATTGTCCAGACATTGACAAGGTTAGAAATAATAATTTTTATTTGAAAGAATAATTTTCTCCTTCAAACTTTGCTTTTGTCAAAGAATGCTCCCTTTGCAGCAATTACAGCATTGCAGACCTGGCATTCTAGCTGTTAATTTGCTGAGGTAATCTTGACAAGTTTCCCCCCATGCTTCCTGAAGCCCCTCCCACAAGTTGGATTGGCTTGATGGGCACTTTTTGCGCACCATACGGTCAAGCTGCTCCCACAACAGCTAAATGGGGTTGAGATCTGGTGACTGCACTGGCCACTCCATTACAGATAGAAGACCAGCTGCCTGCTTCTTCCCTAAATAGGTCATGCATAATTTGGAGGTGTGCTGTTATAGGAAGAAATTGGCTCCAATCAAGCGCTGTCCACAGGGTATGGCATGGCGTTGCAAAATGGAGTGATAGCCTTCCTTATTCAAAATCCCATTTACCTTGTACAAATCTCCAACTTTACCAGCACCAAAGCAGCCCCAGACAAACACATTACCTCCACCAGGCTTGACAGATGGCGTCAGGCACTCTTCCAGAATCTTTTCAGTTGTTCTGCATCTCACAAATGTTCTTTTGTGTGATCCAAACACCTCAAACTTTGATGCGTCTGTCCATAAAACTTTTTTCCAATCTTCCTCTGTCCAATGTCTGTGTTCTTTTGCCCATATTAATCTTTTCCTTTTATTAGTCAGTCTCAGATATGGCTTTTTCTTTGCCACTTTGCCCTGAAGGCCAGTATCCTCTTACATGCCAAGAGTGTGCAAAGCAGTCATCAAAGCAAAAGGTGGCTACTTTGAAGAACCTAGAATATAAGACATATTTTCAGTTGTTTCACACTTTTTTGTTAAGTATATAATTCCACATGTGTTAATTCGTCGTTTTGATGCCTTCAGTGTGAATGTACAATTTTCAAAGTCATGAAAATACAGAAAAATCTTTAAATGAGAAGGTGTGTCCAAACTTTTGGTCTGTACTGTATATGTCCAGGAAGACATGCACATTGTCTCTTAATTTTTTCTTTTTCCTTTAAAAATGTATTCTTTTGATCTAAAGTAATGGACGGTATAGAGCCTGATGTTTTTTCATATACTGCTGAGGAAGAAGAACGGATCCTAGGTGCGCTGAAGGATGATGGGACTTTTTTAAGTACACCTTCCCTAGTGGATCTTAAACGTAAATATGAAAGTGATTCTAAAAGGATGATTATTCTACAACTGCATTTGGTTACTTTGGGACAGTATTATAAAGCTCGGAAAATACCACGGGGTTTACGTTCAAATATAAGACCCAATCTTTTTGGAAATAATGTGACTTTTTGCTCCCGTTTTTGTCAAATCTCCAATAGATATGCCTTGGATATAATTTTGTTGAATATTGACTTTTTACAACAGGAAATATTGAAAATGACAACTTACATTGTGGATACTGAGGAAAAATTGAAATCATTGCTCAAAATTGAGGAATGGGATTCCTTCAAGGATTTAATAATGACTAAGGTGCAGGGTTTGCGCATGGAATTGTAGGATGTAAAACGTCATAAATGGAATCGAGATATGGATGATTATCAAACTGGTCACTTTTATAACTGGCAGAAGGGTGGATCTAATTCATCATGGAGTAAAAGAGGTTATTTAAGGACTGATAAAAGGCCTAACAAGCATGATATAAAAGGACATTTACAATTGTGTGATAATTTCTCCTTTAGACCTAGATCAGGAGCAACAGAGAGGATCCAACGGAAAAGAAGAGGGGGCAAACGGCACCGAAGACAACAGAAAAAAACAGGACAAAATCAAACCACGGCAGCAGAGACAAGTGATGACACGGAAAAAAGAAATGAACTCGTGGTAAATATCTCTAAAAAAAATTTGACCTCATCACAGATGACTGTCTTGAATAAGGGTTTGTCATTTAGTATGAGCAAACATGTGGACTGGTTTCAGCTGGAGCTAGATCTCCAGATATTTTTTTAGAAATGTCAAATTGAGAAATTGGTTTTCTGGTAGTGTGATTGTCCCTAAATGTATAACTAGTGAACTTAGTCTACAACAGGTTCAGGTGGCCAAAAGGGGTACCTTTACGCCACCTGTGAATCCTCCGGTAATTAATGCAGTTATGGAAGCGGTACAGAGGGATGTGAAAGTATTGAGAGGGAACTCAAATAAAAGACTGAAATCTCCAAATTTGAGTACAGAGGAGATACGGGCTTTGCAGGACCATGTCCATGACAACGACATCATTATAAAACCTGCCGATAAAGGTGGGGCTGTCGTCGTCATGGACAGGGTTATGTATATTGAAGAAATTAGAAGACAGTTGAGTGACAGTGAAGTTTATGTCAAGTTGGAAAAGGATCCAAATTTCTATTTTTAAATTATTTGAAAGTTATTTTGGATGGGGATTTGGAAAATAATATAATTGATAAAGATCTTTATGATTATTTATACAGTATGTGGAGAATCCTACCACCCCTGTGATATATGTACTTCCTAAAATACATAAAAATCTTGATCATCCCCCGGGACGACCCATAGTCTCCGGGGTAAATTCATTAACGAGTAAAATTGGAATTTATCTTGATAGAATATTAAATCCATTGGCGAAAAATACTAAATCCTTTGTAAGAGATACCATGGATTTTTTATTAAAAATACAGGAAGTTGAATTAAAAAGTGAGGTCATTTTGGCCTCATTTGATGTGGTATCTCTATACACCTCCATTGATAATGGTAGGGGGGTGGAGGCGATTGAACGGAGAATGTCTTATACGGATCTTAGTGAAAATAATAGGAAATTTATTATTGAATTATTAGAGTTCATATTACATCATAATTATTTCCTATTTGGTGATGAATATTTCCTCCAGAAACGTGGAACCGCGATGGGGGCCAATATGGCCCCTGCTTCTGCAAATATTGTTATGGCTACATTGGAGGAGGACTTTGTCTATGTGTCCCACCACTTTAGACATGTCATGGCGTGGTGGCGATACATAGATGACGTCTTCCTCCTCTGGACAGGTACACAAGGGGAACTGGAGGATTTTTATGGATATTTGAATCAGGTCGATAGGACTGTCAAATTTACATTGGTGAGTTCATGTAAATCTATTCAGTTTTTGGATGTTTTTATCACACAGGAAAATGGAAAATTATTGACCTCCCTCTTCATTAAACCGACGGATCGAAATGATTTCCTGAGGTATAACAGTCACCACCCAAAACGCATGATAGAATCATTACCTTTTAGCCAATATTTAAGAATTAAAAGAATAAAGAGTAGTGAGGAGGGCCTGTATAAGAGTGCACAGAAACTTACGAAAAAACTTAGGTCAAGAGGTTACCCTCAGAGACTGTTAAATAAACAGGAAAAAAAAGTCAGTGGATTAAATAGGGATATTATTCTGAATAAAATGACCAAAAATGATAAGGATGATAGAATACCTATGGTATCGACATATGGTGAAGAGAGTGAACAGGTGGCAAATATAGACAGGAGTCATTGGAAAATGTTAAATAGATGTTTCCCGGATGTGCCAGAATTTAAAAATCCCCCTCTTTTTTTCTTATAGAATAAAAATATTAAAGATGTACTAGTACATTCAGATATTGGCCCCTCTAAAACTGTGACTCAGACATTCACTACGGGTAGAAGTAGAAAGGGTTGTTATCCATGTCTTTCATGTGTCAACTGCCCGTTTATGTTAAAAGGTGATCGGTTTCTTCATCCAAAAGCTCAAAAAGTATACAACATAAAAATTTTTTTTACATGTGATATATCTGTTAGAGTGCCCCTGCTCACTTTGGTATATAGGAGAAACTACGTGCGATTTTAAAACTCGCATGAATAATCATAGACATTCCATTAGAAAAAAGAGGATGGACTTACCTGTATCAAAGCATTTTGTGGAGGCGGGACATACTGTGATACAATTAAGATTTAGAATTATAGATGCGGTCCCTTTGCAAAGACGGGGTGGAGATAGAATACGATTATTAAAAAGAAAGGAACTTGAGTGGATCCATAACTTGAATACGTTGAAGCCAAATGGACTGAATGCTGAATTTAATACAGCAGGTATCACCTGAGGAGTATGTTCAGACATCAGCAGTGTATGAAATTTGGGGTATTTTAAATATAATTGGATTTTTATATTTTAATATATTTATATATGGATATTTTTGGCTTCTTGCAGATCAATCACTCTCACTATGATATTTTGTGGAGTCGACGCGATCTGCAGCAACATGCGTATAAAGAAAGGCAGACTTCCTCTGGGAATGGATTTTTTCTTAAAAAAATGTTTTCTTTATATATATATAGTAGTTGAAAATATTCAAGTTTCCACCTAATGAAGTTATAAAAATATATTTCTACATTATGAAATGGTATTCCTATTTATGGAGAGAATTGAACTATAATGTATTCCCAATTATCGCCTGAGATTGGGAAGGGGGTGGGGACCTGATGAAGGTTCCTCCTCTGACCTCTTAATCTCACTCCATGGATGAACCTAGGGATAGGGAATTCCATGGAAGGGTGTCTGGGTTATGTATTAATATATTATCTCTCCGTTCATTTATGGACATAGGAATTACCGTATGGATACTGTTATTATAATATAAATAAATTGAGAAATTATGAATAGGATGGTGTCCCTGATAATGAAAAGTGGGCGCGTTCTTGCAGTTAATAGAGGATAGGATTAATTATTTGAGTGCACATTTTGTTCATATTTGAAAATAATCTTCTGGTGGAGTTTGCCAATTAAAAAGATGGCGACCATAGTGTTAGAAGTGTAAAGCGCTTGCCCGGTGATGTCACGATATGGGCGGACTAGGTTTGCCCTGGTCATGTGACAAAACAATGTGGGTCCCATGGGAGACATGCGCAGATTGGATTCTGAGACGCCGAGAACAGCGTGGAGGAAGTAGGATGTGTGGTTATGCATGATTGCTGCGGGGTGAGTCGCACCCTCATATGTATTATTTACAATGTATATCTGGCACTAATAATTATCAATCAAAGCACTTGTCACTTTATGAGAGTTATGGATCATGATATTGATGATAATAATGTATCTGTTTAAAATTTATCACTATGTATGTAATTTTAATATTATTTTGAGATATGCACTTTTGCGCTTTCTTTGTGAAATCATGGTTTTGTATAAATTAATTGTAATTATGGAATCACTGTTTGTAACTATATATATTGCACCATATGCATTTGAACTCTGCTTGAATACATAGTACATAGTACAGACCAAAAGTTTGGACACACCTTCTCATTTAAAGATTTTTCTGTATTTTCATGACTTTGAAAACTGTACATTCACACTGAAGGCATCAAAACTATGAAATAACACATGTGGAATTATATACTTAACAAAAAAGTGTGAAACAACTGAAAATATGTCTTATATTCTAGGTTCTTCAAAGTAGCCACCTTTTGCTTTGATGATTGCTTTGCACACTCTTGGCATTCTCTTGATGAGCTTCAAGAGGTTGTCTAGATTTAAAAATCTTTAAATGAGAAGGTGTGTCCAAACTTTTGGTCTGTACTGTATATATATATATATATATATACATTATATACACACACATACACACTTGCATATTTTATTTATATAAGTAAATATAAAAATCTATATATATGTAACTATTTATATATTGTGACAGGATTAGAGAATAAGTTCAAGCGATCACCGTCCCCTGGACCAGACATGTGCTTCAGGTATTCCAAGGCACAGTTCACACCAGGCAGGTTTGGCCTCGTTCACAGCTCTTAACCCAAACAATTGCTTTACTCACAGCAGTTTTCCCAGGAGCAGAGAGAGCCTCTTCTTGTGGACTCTCAGCCCTATTATACCAGACCTGAACATTGCAGGTGATTAGCCAGAAAATACACTGTTCACATGAGCGGATCGAAGGTGACATGCACACACCACACGTTTCCCCCGCTCATGTTACATATCCTCCCATCTGTTTCTACCTCAGCGCCGGAATATTCTTAGCTCTTAAATCATTAAACCAAAACTAGGACCCTGGACAGGGCACCTGTATTGGCCAGCTGACGTCCGGGTCTATGCTCTGCAGAAAAACTAAAATATTTTATTACGTTTCTATGATCTGGGATCTCAGAAAACATATCCCTATTGCCAGGGCCGGCTCCAGGTTTTTCTGGGCCCTGGGCAAAAGAGTCTCAGTGGGCCCCCTTAACACATACCAAGATTCATATATATATATATAATACAATGCAAAGATTTCACTTCTTACAGTACATGAGATATATCTATTGTAAATTCTACAAAAGCTCAAAAAACGGCGAATTGCTCCACACAGGATACTGGCCCCATAAAATGCTCCATACAGAATACTGGCCCCCATATAAAGCTGCATACGGAATACTGGCCCCCATATAACGCTCCATACGGAATACTGGCCCCCACATAACAATCCATACAGAATACTGGCCCCCACATAACGCTCCATACAGGATATTGGCCCCCATATAACGGTCCGTACAGGATACTGGTCCCCTTATAACGCTCTATACAGGATACTGACCCCCTTATAACGCTCTATACAGGATACTGGCCCCCATATAATGCTCCATGCAGGCTGTTCTCCCCCACATAATGCCCTATACAGGCTGTTCTCCCCTTATAATGCCCCATGCAGGATGTCCCTTTCCCCCCATATAATGCCCCATGCAGGATGTCCCTTTCCCCCCCATATAATGCCCCATGCAGGATGTCCCTTTCCCCCATATAATGCCCCATGCAGGATGTCCCTTCCCCCCTCCCATATAATGCCCCATGCAGGATGTCCCTCTCCCCCACCATATAATGCCCCATGCAGGATGTCTCCTCTCCAGCCCATATAATGCCCCATGCAGAATGTCCCTTTCCCCCCATATAATGCCCCATGCAGGATGTCCCTTTCCCCCCATATAATGCCCCATGCAGGATATCCCTCTTCCCCACCATATAATGCCCCATGCAGGATGTTATCCCCCCTCTTTATAATGCCCCATGCAGGATGTCTCCCCCCCTATATAATGCCCCATGCAGGATGTCTCCCCCCCTCTTTATAATGCCCCATGCAGGATGTCTCCCCCCCCTATATAATGCCCCATGCAGGATGTCTCCCCACCTCTTTATAATGCCCCATGCAGGATGTCTCCCCCCCTATATAATGCCCCATGCAGGATGTCACCCCCCCTCTTTATAATGCCCCATGCAGGATGTCACCCCCCCATATAATGCCCCATGCAGGATGTCACCCCCCCATATAATGCCCCATGCAGGATGTCACCCCCCCCCCCATATAATGCCCCATGCAGGATGTCACCCCCCCCCCATATAATGCCCCATGCCTCCATACATTAAAAAAAAAAAAGTCAAATACTCACCCTCACCTCACTCCTCCTCACCTGCTGCCGCTGCTCAGGTCCGGACTCCAGCATTGCTGGCGTCTTCCCGCTCTGCGCTGCCTGTGATGGCTCAGGGGAGGGTGCGGTGGAAAGACGTCACCACGCCCTCTGACCTGAGATGTCACAGGGAGCGCAGAGCGGGAAGACTGCGGAGCGGAGGAGGCATGGGGAGAGGTAAGTATCCGGCTGCCGGGGCCCTGAGCAAGTGGGGGAGAAGGGCGGGCGCTGGCACCGCTCTCCTTCGCCCATAGCCCGGAGGGGTGCCCGACCGCAAGTGGGCCCCCTCGCCTGCTCAGGGCCCTGGCACTTGCCCGGGTGCTGACGCCGGCCCTGCCTATTGTTCTGTACAGACTCCTGTACTTCTAGTACCTGAGCACCTGACATGTCTGACATTTTTACCTCAGATCAAGCTGCGTTTTACAGTATCAGCAAAAGATATGAGATTTTAGAAATTTCACTCATATGCTTGATTTTTTTTCCTGACTGAATTTGACAAATGCAGCGTTTTTAAAATCCACAGCGTGTCAATTCTCTCAGTGTTTTTGTAGCTTTTTTTTTACAAAGAAATGAAAGGGTGAAAAAATACTGTAAAAAATGCAAGTTTTTTCACAGCGTTTTGGCAGCGGTTGTGGTGAATAAAACTAACTTTATTAAACATGTACTGTATTAACAAAAATATTAATCAGCAAAATATAGCTGTGCAAACACAAAATAATAATCCCCTACAACTAGAATGCACAACAGACAATAATAAAAAACCAAACAAGCTTTATTGAGTAAAATCGAGAAACAAATAAGGAATAATACAGAATCCGACAGGTGATGTTATACGGGATAAAGTGCCAAAACAGAAAATAGATAGATGTGCAAAATAATGGGAACATGTATAATATATTATGAGTAGCAAATGATGCTAAAGACTTGAGTAAACCCAAGAAAATGTATAAAGATAATTATCTAATATCTGGTGGGTACGTGCGGACAAAATCACAAGATGTATGATATAAATATCAACAGCTCAAAAAGTGGAATTGTGAATAAGAGAAAAAAAAGGTGACTCTTCAAAATTTGCATACATCACAAAATTGTAAAAATAAATGATTGTGATATTTCCCATAGTAGTAATGGAATAAAGTGACAGTGCTAGTAATAGTGCAAACGCGCGTTTCGCCTTGCTGGCTTTCCCTCGTTAAAGCCAGCAAGGCGAAACGCTCGTCGGGATACGCGGGGTTCAGTACCTACACACTGGTGGTAAGCATGCCTATTTTGCTTTTTGCTTCTGCTCCCCTCCTTATTATATGAGGGATTGATTGCTCTAATTGTGGATACTATACCTTAATTGTTGAATTACTTTCCCTTTATTTATTCTTGCATATTTGCACTATTACTAGCACTGTCACTTTATTCCATTACTACTATGGGAAATATCACAATCATTTATTTTTACAATTTTGTGATGTATGCAAATTTTGAAGAGTCACCTTTTTTTTCTCTTATTCACAATCAACTCCATTCTAGCTGATTCACCATTGAGCCGTCTAGTTTGGAGTTGATTTTTTGAGGGCTCATTGAGGGCTCATTTTATCAGCTCCACTCTAGACGGCTCACTACTGAAATGACTGGATCGGAGTGGATATTTTGTGGTCCTCATTCCAGCATCTCCACTCTAGACGGCTCACTACTGAAGTGACTGGATCGGAGTGGATATTTTGTGGTCCTCATTCCCGCATCTCCACTCTAGACGGCTCACTACTGAAGTGACTGGATCGGAGTGGATATTTTGTGGTCCTCATTCCAGCATCTCCACTCTAGACGGCTCACTACTGAAGTGACTGGATCGGAGTGGATATTTTGAGGATCTCATTCCAGCATCTCCACTCTAGCTGATTCACTGGTGACGTGACTGGATCGGAGTTGATCTTTTGATGATCTCTCTGCAGCTTCTCCATTCTAGACAGTTCAGTTTCTACACTGAAGTTCCTTAAAAAATCACCTCCAATGTCCAGAATGGAGCAGATTCCCAGATCCTCATATCCATTAATGTATCTCCTTCATTAATTTCAAACATATATTATATAAAATAATCATATTCATTCATATTTGATCAATTCAGGACACTTGACCTGTAATCTTTTATGTCTCTATCTAATTATTGTTCTGATTCAGGACATTTGACCTGTAACCTTCTATATTTCTATGTGTATAACCATTGATACTTATGGCCATTTATGTGTCTTAGGCTATATATATATATACCACATTGCCCGAAAGGGTTTTAAATGTTTTTATGGGCATAATGAAGATTTTTATAGAAGATATTATCACTTTTCTGTTTGCTGTGACTTAATAAAAGTATTGATCAAATATGAATGAATATGATTATTTTATATAATATATGTTTGAAATTAATGAAGGAGATACATTAATGGATATTGATTTTTGTGGGTAACTCCTTATAATATAATTAATGGACCTATATATCCATATTTTTCTAATTCCCAGATCCTCATAGCCTGCAATGTAGTGGAATTGAAATGTACACACATTGTAGATATATATCAGCCTAATAATTCTAATGATTTCATGTTTTTATTTTTTAAGTACTTGCTCAAACTGTTATATTTATTACGTATTTCCAAAGGGCAAAATTTTATTTTTTTCATGATTAATCAAACTTGCATTTTATTATCGCTTTTTGTAATATAAGTAATCACACACAGTGCTGATCGTTCAGTTTTACGTGGGGAAAAACGTAACAAAGCACAGCAACAGAGTCCTCATAATTTACAACATTGTATTGGAGTGGATTTTTTGAGGACCTCATTTTAGTAACTCCATTCTAGCTGATTCACTAGTGAGCCGTCTAGATCGGAGTGGATTTTTTGAGGATCTTCCTGTAGCCTTCACTCTGTACAGTTTGGTGCTGAGGTGACTGGAATCGAGTTTTCTCAAAGAGTGAGCGGAGCCTCGCGGGGAATAACGTAACAAAGCGCAGCAACACAGTCTTCATAATTTACAACATTGTATTGGAGTGGATTTTTTGAGGACCACATTTGAGCAACTCCATTCTAGCTGATTCACTAGTGAGCCGTATAGATCGGAGTGGATTTTTTGGGGATCTTCCTGTAGCCTTCACTCTGTACAGTTTGGTGCTGAGGTGACTGGAATCGAGTTTTCTCAAAGAGTGAGCGGAGCCTCGCGGGGAATAACGTAACAAAGCGCAGCAACACAGTCCTCATAATTTACAACATTGTATTGGAGTGGATTTTTTGAGGACCACATTTGAGCAACTCCATTCTAGCTGATTCACTAGTGAGCCGTATAGATCGGAGTGGATTTTTTGAGGACCTCATTTTAGTAACTCCATTCTAGCTGATTCACTAGTGAGCCGTCTAGATCGGAGTGGGTATTTTGAGGATCTCCCTGTAGCCTCCAAACTGTACTATTTGGTGCTGAGGTGACTGGAATCGAGTTTTTCAAAGAGTGAGCGGAGCTTCGCAGGGAGAAACATAACAGATCGCAGCAACAGAGTCCTCATAATTTACAACATTGTATTGGAGTGAATTTTTTGAGGACCTCATTTGAGCAACTCCATTCTAGCTGATTCACTAGTGAGCCGTGTAGATCGGAGTGGAATTTTTGAGGATCTTCCTGTAGCCTCCAATCTGTACAGTTTGGTGCTGAGGTGACTGGAATCGAGTTTTTCAAAGAGTGAGCGGAGCCTCACGGGTAGTAACGTAACTGAGCGCAGCAGCACAGTCCTGATAATTTACAACATTGTATTGGAGTGGATTTTTTGAGGACCTCATTTGAGCAACTCCATTCTAGCTGATTCACTAGTGAGCCGTATAGATCGGAGTGGATTTTTTGAGGACCTCATTTGAGCAACTCCATTCTAGCTGATTCACTAGTGAGCCGTATAGATCGGAGTGGATTTTTTGAGGACCTCATTTGAGCAACTCCATTCTAGCTGATTCACTAGTGAGCCGTATAGATCGGAGTGGATTTTTTGAGGACCTCATTTGAGCAACTCCATTCTAGCTGAATCACTAGTGAGCCGTCTAGATCGGTGTGGATTTTTAGATGATCTCCCTGTAGCCTCTATTCTGTACAGTTCATTGGTGACCTGACTAGAATGGAGTTGCTGGAGCGATGTCCTCATAGGATCAAATCCAATCTAGACGGCTCATGACTGAAACCTCCAGAATGGAGTTAATTCCAGGAGCTCCTCATAGATTCCAATCTCATGGCATAGGAATTATAAATGTATGTATGTATTGTCACTTTTTGTGACATACATAATTACACACAGCACTGATTGTTCAGTTTTGCCCAAATTTGACTTTTACTGTATTTCCACCAGTCCCAGCCACAGCAGCGACATTTCTGAAGAGTGGGCGGAGCTAGACAACATTTATGTGATCATTTCTGCCACATTTGTGATGTAAATTATGATAATGTCCACCCGCTCTTCAAAATGCTGGTGCTGACCAGGACTGGTGGACAGACAAGAAAAGTAAAATTTTGTCAAACATGAACAATCAGAGCTTTGTGTAAGTTTTTAAACTATGAAAAGTGATAATATAAAAAAAAAAAAAAAATTTTATTTAACAAAAAAAAGCTTTCTACCTCTCACCTTTTATTAAATACTGGCATGCAAAATTTGTTTCTTCATGAATTGTGGCTGAAATCTTGTATAATGTCTGCCAAGAAATAATAAAACACCCTGCAGCAACTCCAATCTATATTTTTTTTGTTTTCTTTTACATTTTAGCCCCTTTTTGTAATACAATCTTACTATTAGCGCCATATAGTAGTTTTGGCCAACATCTTGTAGTAATGTCCCCATCATGGTTCCTATCTTGTGCTTATGTCCCCCAATCATGGTCCTCATCTTGTTTTATTGTCTCCCATCATGGCCATCTTGTAGAAATATCCTCTTACCTGGTCCCCTTTTTGTAGCAATCTCACCATTCGGCTCCCTATCTCACAGTAACGTGTCCCTTCCTGGTCCCCTTTTTGTAGTAATGTCAAGATCCTGATCCTCATCTTCTAGTACTGTTCCCATCCTGGTCCCCTGCAGACATTAGCTGCTGGCCTGTGATTGACCCACAGTTGGCATTGGTATAGCTGAGCAAAGAGCTTGTCTGTGCACGGCACCTGCAATATGTTCCACTGAAAAAGTGCTGACGTGCCACAATCCTCAAGGTGTATGGTGCCTGCGGCCTGCATGAAGCAGCCTCTGTGGCCAAATGTTTGAGACCCCCACTCGAGTCTATAAAGCTACAGCTGCCAATCAAAATACAGGGTGCCATGATATACTGAGGGGCTGCGATTGGTTTGATTAGTTATTCTGTGATGACAGAGTCTCTTTACACCCCGAGTGATTTCAGACCAATCACCTATTCTGTGGAGAAGTGATAAAGATTTACAAGACACGTGTCTTTGGTTTCAGCAACAAAGCAACAATTGTGTATTACAAAGTGAATAAGGAAAAATCCTTTATATTACTCAGCACCATGTATCATGGTTCCAGTATTGTCAGGAAACAGAAACCACAAATCATCCTGCACTGTAATAAAACTAAAGGAGGTGTGGACAAAATGGATGAAATGGTTGGAAAATATTCATGACAGAGGCAAACAAAATGTTGGTCTGTAGTAATTTTTTCAAATATGCTTGATGTATCAACCCTTAATTCCTACATTATTTATACTGAAACTAATCCCCATTTCCATGCTAGTAGGAAGGACAGTAGACTCCTATTCTTCAAGTTCCTTTGCCATGAACTTGTAATGTTTCACATGATGCAGCGAAGCAACATAAAATGCTTGCCAAAGCAAACTAGAAAAGCTATCAAATGGTGTGGCATATTCCATTTTCAGGTAATTCCAGAGCCAGGAGAAAGTAAACAAAAGCGTGGTTTTATTTCTCCAACAAACAAAGACAGGAAAACTTGAGTGTTACTGTATCATTTGTGCAGAAAATATCTGTAAAGAACATTCTTCACAAAAGATAACATGTAACTTGTGTGGAAGATCAATAAAATTGAAAAGGAAAGGTTGGAAAATAAATGTAGCTGCAGCTAGTTTAGTTCAACATTTATATACCCTTGTTTGTGTGTTTTTCATGTCTTTGTTTGAAATTTGAAAAAAAATCGTTAAAATGATAAAAAGGATTAATCACATAGAATGCGTAACCCGGGCCTTTTAGGCCCATGTACTTACTTTTTTGGTGTTTTCTGCAAACAATTATAATTACAACTAGATGGTGGCCCGATTCTAACGCATCGGGTATTCTAGAATATGTATGCGGCCGACCGGGCGCAATCAGCAGAGCGTTGTTTAAATTTGGCGCCAAAATCGCTGATTGGTCTCGGCTGGCAACCGCGACCAATCAGCAAAACGGTGTTTAAATTTGGCGCCAATATCGCTGATTGGTCGCGGCTGGCGGTCGCGACCAATCAGCAGAGGGGTGTTTAATTTGGCGCCAATATCGCTGATTGGTCGCGGCCGGCAACCGCGACCAATCAGCAGAGGGGTGTTTAAATTTGGCGCCAATATCGCTGATTGGTGGCGACCGCGACCAATCAGCAGAGTGTTGTTTAAATTTGGCGCCAATCTCGCTGATTGGTCGCGGCCGGCCGCAACCAATCAGCGAACCGTCCCTCCCTTCACACTTGCCGTCAGGAGATCAGCGGCCCAAGCAGCTGATCTCCTGACGGTAGCCGCATGGAGGTCAGCGGCGCCACCCGTCGGGGTACTTGTACTGCCAGCAGCAGGGGAGATGAGCTCGCCACTGACTTCAGTCCCGCAGATGAGCCGCTAAAGGCCACCATCTTTCTCTGAAATCCCGCGTCGCTGATTGGCCGCGGCCAGACCAATCAGCGACGCGGGATTTCCTGGACAGACAGACAGACGGGATAAGACGATTATATATATTAGATGTTGTGCATTTTTCATATCTTACTTTGCAATTTTGAAATAAACGTGTAAAAGTTATTTATTTGAGTTCCTCCATATGATTTGTACAAGAGCCTAAAAGGCCCGGGTTACGTGAAAGTGTATATTTCAGACGTCACGCATTCTAGGGTTAATATATATTTGGAACGACAATATCCTTAATTTAATATAATCGGCCCCACATATCCCAACATTCAATATAATGGACCCCACATAGATTTAGCTATAATATAAAAAGCCCTACAAAACCCTCCATTTAAAACAATGGGCCCCACGTAGCCCTGCAATTATTATAATGGGCCCTGCATAGCCCTCCATTTAATATAATGAGCCTCACATGGCATTTCATGTAACAGGCTACAAATAGCCTTTCCTTTGTCATTGCAGTGACACCGGAGAACACCCTTTCCCATTGGCGTGCCACCGGAGCACACCCTTTCCCATTGGCGTGCCACCAGAGCACACCCTTTCCCATTGGAGTGCCACCGGAGCACACACTTTTCAGTTGACGTGCCACTGGAGCACCCCCTTTCCCATTTTTTCACCTATATATGGCTATATGGACCCCTTATGTTGAATGGAAGGATATGTGGGTCCTAATATATTATGAGAAAATCTTTATGGAGCCCATAATATTAAATAGAGGGTTACATGGGGACCATTACATTATATATAAAGCTATGTGGTGCCCATTACATTAATTGAAGGGCTATGTGAGATCCATTATATTAAATTGAGGGCTATGTGGTGCCCATTACATTAAATGGAGGGCTTTGTGGGGCCCATTATATTAAATGAAAGGGTATATGGGGCTGTTACATTAAATTTACTGCCATGTGGGGCCCTTTATATTAAATGGAGAGCTATGTGGTACCCATTAAATTATGTGGAGGGCTATATGTGACCGCTTATATTAAATGCAGGGCTATGTGGGTCCCGTGATATTATATAGATGGCTATGTTATTGGGCCCATTATATTAAATGGAGGGTTATGTTGGACTCACTACATTAAATGTGGGGCCCAATACATTAAATTGAGAGCTATGTGGGGCACATTATATTAAATGAAGGGTTTTGTTGGGCCCATATTATATGTAAAGCTATGTGGTGCCCATTATAATAAACAGAAAGCTACAGTTGTGTTTAAAAGTGTACACACCCCTGCAGAATTTTTGCTTTCTTGGCCTTGTTTCAGAGAATATGAATGATAACAAAAAAACTTTTTCTCCACTCATGGTTATTGGTTGGGTGAAGCCATTTATTGTCAAACTACTGTGTTTTCTCTTTTTAAATCTTAATGACAACCAAAAACATCCAAATGACCCTGATCAAAAGTTCACATACTCTGGTGATTTTGGCCTGATAACATGCACACAATTTGACACAAATGGGTTTGAATGGATACTAAAGGTAACATCCTCACTTGTTACCTGTTTGCTTGTAATCAGAGTGTGTGCATAAAAGCTGAGTGAGTTTCTGGGATCTAGACAGACTCTTGCATCTCTCATCCAGCCACTGACATTTCTAAATTGTGAGTCATGGGGAAAGCAAAAAAATTGTCAACGGATCTACGGGAAAAAGCAGTTGAACTATATAACACAGGAAAGGGATACAAACAAATATCCAAGGAATTGATAATGCCAGTCAGCAGCGTTCAAACTGTGATTAACAAATGGAAAATCAGGGGCTCTGTAAAAACCAAACCACAGTCAGGAAGACCAACAAAAATTACAGCCACAATTGCCAGGAAAATAGTTCGGGATGCAAAGAAAAACCCACAAATAACATCAGCTGAAATTCAGGACTCTCTGAAAACTAGCAGTGTGGCTGTTTCAAGATGCAAAATAAGGAGGCACTTGAAGAAAAATGGGCTGCATGGTCGAGTCGCCAGCAGAAAGTGATTACTGCGCAAATGCCACAAAGTATCTCGCCTACAATACGTCAAACAGTACAGAGACAAGCCTCAAAACTTCTGGAACAAGGTAATTTGGAGTGATGAGACCAAAATTGAACTTTTTGGCCACAACGATAAACGTTACATTTGGAGAGAGGTCAACAAGGCCTACGATGAAAGGAACACCATTCCTAAAGTAAAGCGCGGAGGTGGATCGCTGATGTTTTGGGGATGTGTGAGCTACAAAAGCACAGGAAACTTGGTAGAAGTTGAAGGAAAGATGAATGCAGCATGTTATCAGCAAATACTGGAGGCAAATTTGAACTCATCAGCCCGGAAGCTGCGCATGGGACATACTTGGACATTCTAACATGACAATGATCCAAAACATAAGGCCAAGTCGATCTGTCATTGGCTACAGCAGAACAAAGTGAAGATTCTGGAGTGGCCATCTCAGTCTCCTGACCTGAATATCATTGAGAAAATCTGGGGAGATCTCAAGCGCGCAGTTCAAGCTAGACAGCCCAGGAATTTACAGGAACTAGAGGCTTTTTGCCAAGAAGAATGGGCAGCTTTACCATCTGAGAAAATAAAGAACCTCATCCACATCTACCACAAAAGACTTTAAGCTGTAATTGATGTTAGAGGGGGCAATACACGGTATTAAGAACTGGGGTATGTGAACTTTTGATCAGGGTCATTTGGATGTTTTTGGTTGTCATTAAGATTTAAAAAGAGAAAACACAGTAGTTTGACAATAAATGGCTTCACCCAACCAATAACCATGAGTGGGGAAAAATTTTTTTTGTTATCATTCATATTCTCGGAAACAAGGCCAAAAAAGGAAAAATTCTGCCGGGGTATGTAAACTTTTGAGCACAACTGTATACAGGTGCAGTAACCATACAAAAATAGCTAACATATTTACCAAAGGAATTAAAGTACATCGTGCATGTAAACAATCAAATTGTCCATAAAGTATTAGCCATATATGGTCCCCGCTAAAGAGATTGATGAACCAAAAGTAGTGGTACAGCAAGAGTACTTACTAGCGAGTGCCAAATAGTAGTGCCAGCCCCAACGTGCGTTTCGGTGTGTGCCTTCTTCCGGGTGTGTAGCATCATAAGCAGTGTGTGTCCCATAAATAAACATAAGGTACCAATAGCAGCAACCATAAAATAAAGAGTATTCATGAGGAACGAGTCGGCGCTAAGGATAGGACAGACCTGTGCCGACGTCATTGCAAGAACGCCGCCTCCCTAGTGTATCAGAATAGGCGTGCAACCCAACACCACGCCCACTGAGGTCACATGAGCGGAGAGAAAGTAAGGGTAAACGTGCAGCCAAAAGCCACGCCCACGGAGGGTCACATAAACGGAAAGAAAGACTAAATGAGTGTGAAGCCTAAAGTCACGCCCACTAAAAGTCACATGAGCGGAGGAGCAGTCACTCAGAAGCACGCCACCCTTAATTGCAAATAGTGATGTAGGGGGAGAACGGGAGGAAGGCACGCGCATAGATGGAAAGTCACAGTTAGATATAAGAAAACCTGTCACAAAAGGTCAAAATAGAGAACAGCTCAGTGAGAGGTAAACCCAGACATATAGCACAACAGGGTACTAATTAGTATTAACTTTTACCAGACATGGAGAATATATAGTATTAACTTTTACCAAACATGGAGAGTATATGGATATCTAGGTATGACAGAAGGGGTTTAAAGACTGGACATAAAAAAGAAGCATATATGTCAAATGACGACCTGTATGGTAAAGAATCAACAAAAAAGGTTTTATGCAATCTTAACATATACAATTTATACTATCTTAAGATATAGGTCAGGGAGAACCAGATAAGAAAGAAACAAAAAAGGGAAGGAAAACCCAAGTTGGAGATTGGGCGCCCCCTGGGGCATCAAGGACATGAATTCAACACAGGTGGCAACATGGTACCAATGATGCCAGTGATATGAGCCATGCCCTGATGTCATGGAGGTAACCCCAATAAGGATAAACAAGGAAAATGCCCCAGAAAGAGAAAAAGACATTGTAGCAAATACCCGGATCCAAAAGCTATTAAGAGTATGCATATAGCTGAAAGACATAAAGAAAAATGAACCTGCAGGTCATTTAAAAAATGAAGTTGGACAAGTCAATAACATTGGTTATATGCATATAATAAGAACATAGTATATATCCACATGAAACAAACTGATGTCCAGATGTAGTAGATATAGGCTGTTAAAGCCTAATTGTCCGCATCTTGTCTAGTGGTGCCTTCTCATCCTATTCTCTTATTTCTCCCCTTCAAAATGATGCCAGGAGGCATCCACATCCTCTTCAACATGGATAGAAGCAAGAGCCAACATCAAGGTACGGTAAGTATATACTAAAAGATGATAAATGGGACATTATTAGGATTGTAGCAACAAACACAATTAAAAATAATTTTAGTTTAAAACATTATAAAAACATGATGCCAAAAATACGGCTGGAGGGGAAAAAGGGGAGGGAGATTAGAGAAATGGAGTAAAAGTCAAGGCCTCATTAAGGACATGGGGATGTAACATTTTCAAAGTCCAGATCCATCTTGATTCTTTTTGGGCCAGGAGTCGGCTGGTGTTACCACCACGCAGGTTCAAATATATGTGGTCTATCTCCTTAACCCGAAGGATCACAAGCGTTATGGAGCTTAAAATGTTTAGGTATTGTCGTTAATAGATCCAAATTGTCTTCTGTAGCAGCTGCCATGATGTCCTGGACAAGTTCTCTCGCTCAAATTTTGAGCATCCTAGTTGTCATGCCTATATATATTAAGGAGCAGGGCTATGTAGCAAGATATATTACGTTATTTGTTGTACAGGTAATAGGGTATGTGATATCAAACTCCTTTCCAGTCGAAGAGAGAAACTTCTTAGTCTTTTCAATATTAAGGCAAGTTATACAGGAGCCGCATGGAGTGAAGCCCCAATTCCTCTTCTTATCGGTTGGTTTGATGTCCGTAATCCGTGACTGATTAGTCGGTGTATAATAGCTCCGAACCAAATGGTCCTGTAAATTTAAAGATCTACGTGCAGTGATAGATGGATTTGTAGGGAGGTATTGTTTAAGGGTGCGATCAGCCAATAGGATGAGCCAAAGTTTTTTAAAAATGTCATACATCCTCTGCCATTGAGAATGGTATTGAGTCACCATTCTCACAGGATTGGCTTGCACCAATTGTCTCTTAGGATAGATTAATTGTTGACGAGTAGCATTTTTCGCTCGATTGTAGGCATACTTAATGCTTCTCTTACTGTACTCTCTATCCAAAAACCTCCCTTTCATTTCCTCTGCTCTCATTTCAAAGTCTTCAATGGTAGAACAAATCTGTCTGATTCTAAGAAACTGACTAATTGGAACTGATCTAACCACATGTCTTGGATGTGAAGAAGAGGTGTGCAAGACAGCATTGACGGCTGTCTCTTTCCGATAGACATCAGACTGTAAAATGCCAGATTCACCCCTTTTAATAGTCACATCCAAGAAATCAATCTTTTGATGATCAAATTTATACGTCAGTCTGATAATAAGTTCATTAGAATTCAGTTCTTGAAAAAAACGGAGTAGTTCTACAGATGTACCTCGCCAGATCAAAAATACATCATCAATGTACCGGGTCCAAAAAATGACCCGGTCCATTGATGAGCATCAATGCGATGAGAAGAGCTCCCTCTCCCACAGCCCCAGGAACAAGTTAGCATGAGAGGGCACACAGGCTGCCCCCACTGCTGTTCACTGGAGCTGCAGGAAGAAGGACCCATTGAAGACAAAAAAGTTTTTGGTGAGTACAAACTCCAACAGTGTTAGAATGAAGTCTCTCTCATCAAAGGTAAATTGAGACATGGAAAGGAAATGGGCAACGGCTCTCAGTCCATCACCATGGCGGATACTCGTATTTAATGACTACACATCACAAGTAACAAGAAGCATATCCTTGTCAATGTGAATGGAGTCAATTTTTTGTAGATCAGATGTATCACGTAGATAGGAGGGAATTGTTTCCACCAAAGAAATAATCCACATACTTACTGATCTCTGTGTGAGTCCTCCAATACCAGCAATTATGGGTCTACCCAGAGGGGTCTTCATATCTTTATGGACCTTCCGTAACAAGTACAGCGTTGAAACAGATGGATCCTTCACCAATAATGTGTCATACAATTCCCTGGTGATAATGCCTCTCTCTATCCCAGCTAAAAGGATTTTGTTGAGTTGATCTTTGAAAGATAATAAGAGATTGAACGTCAGTTTTTTGTAACACTGATGGTCTTTAAGCATTTTATTTGCCTCTGCCTCATACATTTTAGTTGGCCACACCACAACGTTGCCACTCGTGTCAGCTGGTTTGAATATAACGTCTTTTATTGCTTTAAGACGTTTCAAACCGATGTGTTCAGACATTCTAAGGTTATCATTGTGTATATTGATAGGTATGCTATATAAATCCTCAGAAACCAGCTGAACAAAGATGTCAACGTTGGGGCATAGTGACAATGGTGGAAAATTTTTTGATTTTGGTCGTATGGATATTGGAACCTTACCTAAAGAAGGTATATTGTGTTCAGCCGCCAATCCCTCCAAAACTCTCAAAAGCCTCCTGTTCCTCTGGCATTGGAAAATGCTTCTGTATATCTTCATTATGAAACAATTTTTTGAAAAGTAGAGTTCTGGCAAAAATGTATACGTCAAAGCTGTTAACTGATCAAGTCGCAGGATGGAGGTAGCATATAACAGGATGGGGGCGCACATAGCCCTCAATTTAATAAAATAGGTCCCACATAGCCAAACATTCAATATAATAGGCCCCTCATAGCTTTACATATAATATAAAGAGATCTTCAAAACCCTCCATTTAATACAGTGGGCCCCATGTAGCCATGCAAGTAATATAATGGGTCACACAAAGAACTCCATTTAATATAATATGACCTTTATAGCTTTCTACTTATTATAATGGGCACCACATAGCTTTACATATAACATGGGCCCCACAAAACCCTTCATTTAATATAATGTGCACCACATAGCTCTCAATTTATTATATGGACCCCATATAGCCCTCCATTTAATATAATGGGCCCCATATAGCCCTCCATTTAATATAATGAATCCAACATAGCCCTCCGTTTAATATAAGGGGTCACATATAGCCCTCCACATAATATAATGGGTACCACATAGCTCTCCATTTAATATAAAGGGCCCCGCATGGCACTAAATTTAATATAACGGCCCCATATACCCTTTCATCTATAATATAACCGGGGATGTGTGTCTCTGTCTGAAGCCTTTATAGACTGCGCATGCGCGACGCGCAGTCTGGCTCCAGACAGAAGTAGGCATCCATCCGTTACAGGTAAGAGGAGTGTATGGCGCCGGAGTTCGCGGTATGCGTAGACACTGAGCGCATACCACGATCTCCGGCGTCATACTTACATACTTACCTGACCGGGAGGAGCGTTTCCGCGGCGTCTCTCTTTGCCGGAGACCGGGGGCGGAGTGAAGGCATCGGATCGGCACATGCGCATAGTGCTATCCGGCGCCATTTTACGTCTTCAGCAAAATGGCACCGGACAGTGTGGTGCTCCGGCGCCGCACTCCTTCCCCAGCATCCGACAGAACAGGACACTGCAGCGCTGTAGCACAGGGAAGAAAGGTGAGCATAAAGTGTTTATTTTTTTGTATGTGTGTACAGCATGAAAGGCATGAGGGGGCCACACATACCATGCATATCAGTATTGGGGGGGTGAGGGGACCATGCATATCAGGATTGGGGGGTGAGGGGACCATGCATATCAGGATTGAGGGATGAGGGGACCATGCATACCAGGAGGAGGGGTACCATGCATACCAGGATTGGGGGGTGAGGGGGCCATGCATACCAGGATTGGGAGGTGAGGGGACCATGCATACCAGGATTGGGGGGAGAGTGGTGCCATGCATACCAGGATTGGGGGGTGAGGGGTGCCATGCATACCAGAATAGGGATAAGGGGTGCCATGCATACCAGGATGAGGGATGGGGTGCCATGCATACAAGGATGAGGAGTACCATACATACCAGGATAGGGATGAGAGGTACCATGTATACCAGGATGGGGATGTGGAGTGCCATATATACCAGGATTGGGGATGAGGAGAGCCATGCATACCAGGGTTGGGGATGAGGGGTGCAATGCATACCAGGATTGGGGATGAGGGGTGCCATGCATACCAGGATTGGGGATGAGGGGTGCCATGCATACCAGGATTGGGGATGAGGGGTGCCATGCATACCAGGATTGGGGATGAGGGGTGCCATGCATGCCAGGATTGGGGATGAGGGAGCCATGCATACCAGGACCAGGATTGGGGATGAGGGAGGCATGCATACCAGGATTGGGGATGAGGGGTGCCATGCATACCCGGATTGGGGATGAGGTGTGCCATGCATACCGGGATTGGGGATGAGGGGTGCCATGCATACCGGGATCGGGGATGAGGGGTGCCATGCATACCGGGATTGGGGATGAGGGGTGCCATGCATACCGGGATTGGGGATGAAGGAACCATGCATACCGGGATTGGGGATGAGGGGGGCCATGCATACCGGGATTGGGGATGAGGGGGGACATGCATACCGGGATTGGGGATGAGGGGTGCCATGCATACCGGGATTGGGGATGAGGGGTGCCATGCATACCGAGATTGGGGATGAGGGGTGCCATGCATACCGGGATTGGGGATGAATGGTGCCATGCATACCAGGATGAGGGACACCATTCATACCAGGATAGGGATGAGGGATGGGGTACCATACATACCAGGATAGGATGAGGAGTACCACACATACCTGGATAGGGATGAGAAGTACCACACACACCAGGATTGGGATGAGGGGGCCACGCATACCAGGATTGGGGGGTGAGGGGTGCCATGCATACCAGGATTGGGGGTGAAGGGTGCCATGCATACCAGGATTGGGGGTGAGGGGTGTCATGCATACCAGGATTGGGGGTGAGGGGTGTCATGCATACCAGGATTGGGGGTGAAGGGTGCCATGCATACCAGGATTGGGGGTGAGGGGTGCCATGTATACCAGGATTGGAGGCGAGGGGTGCCATGCATACCAGGTTAGGGGTGAGGGGTGCCATGCATACCAGGATAGGGGTGAGGGGTGCCATGCATACCAGGATAGGGGTGAGGGGTGCCATGCATACCAGGACAGGATGGAGGCAGCACAAATACCAGGAGGGGGGTAGCACATACCAGCATGGGAGACCATATACCAATAAAAATGCTTGCCACACAGGCGTAGAACGGGTTCAATAGCTAGTTTAATATAATGGGCCTCACATAGCCCTCCATTTAATGTAATGGATACCACATAGCCCTCAAATTAATATAATGGATCTGACATACCCCTTCAATTAATGTAATGGGCATCACATAGCTTTACAAATAAAATAATGGGCCAAATATAACCCTCCATTTAATGTTATGAGCCCCACATGGATTTTCTTATAATATATTGGAACCCACATAGCCCTCCATTCAATATAAGGGGTCCCATATAGCCCTCCATTTATTATAATGTGACCTACCTACATAGCCTTCCATTTAATATAATGTGACCCACAAAACCCTTCATTTAATACAATGGGCCCCATGTAGCCCAGTAATTAATATAATGGGTCCCACAAAAAACTCCATCTATAATATAACTAGAGATGCTTACCTCTGTCTCAAGCTTTTATAGACAGCGCAAGCACGACACATCTGTGCAGTCTGGCTCCAGACTGAAGAACGCATGTAGGTGTTACAGCTAAGAGGAGTGTGTATGGAGCCGGAGATCGCGGTATGCATAGAGACTGAATGCATACCCCGATCTTTGGCGCCATACTTACCTGATCGAGAGGAGCGTTGCTGCGGCGCCCCTCTTTTCTCTGTGTGCCCGCTAGTAAGGAGAATGAATATTCAGTGCTCCTCACTCCCATGGGCGTCGGGAGCAGTGAATATTCATTTTCTTTAGCAACAGGCACACGCAGGAGTTGCAGCAGCCATCTCCTGCCTCCTGTGTCAGCTCCTGCGCCGCTTCCCCCACAGTGTTTGTGTGTATGTATGTATGTATATACACTGCTCAAAAAATAAAGGGAACACTTAAACAGAATATAACTCCAACTAAATCAAACTTCTGTGAAATCAAACTGTCCACTTAGGAAGCAGCACTGATTGACAATCAATTTCACATGCTGTTGTGCAAATGGAATAGACAATAGATGGAAATTATTGGCAATTATCAAGACACCCTCAATAAAGTAGTGGTTCTGCAGGTGGGGACCACAGACCACATCTTAGTACCAATGCTTTCTGGCTGATGTTTTGGTCACTTTTGAATGTTGGTTGTGCTTTCACACTCGTGGAAGCATGAGACGGACTCTACAACCCACAGAAGTTGCTCAGGTAGTGCAGCTCATCCAGGATGGCACATCAATGCGAGCTGTGGCAAGAAGGTTTGAGGTCTGTCAGCGTAGTGTCCAGAGGCTGGAGGCGCTACCAGGAGATAGGCCAGTACACCAGGAGACGTGGAGGGGGAGCCCTGCAAAATGACCTCCAGCAGGCCACAAATATGCATGTGTCTGCACAAACGGTTAGAAACCGACTCCATGAGGGGGGTATGAGGGCCCGACGTCCACAGATGGGGGTTGTGCTCACAGCCAAACACCGTGCAGGATGCTTGGCATTTGCCACAGCCCTGTGCTCTTCACAGATGAAAGCAGGTTCACACTAAGCACATGTGACAGAGTCTGGAGACGCCGTGGAGAGCGATCTGCTGCCTGCAACATCCTTCAGCATGACTGGTTTGGCAGTGGGTCAGTAATGGTGTGGGGTGGCATTTCTTTGGAGGGCCGCACAGCCCTGCATGTGCTCGCCAGAGGTAGCCTGACTGCCATTAGGTACTGAGATGAGATCCTCAGACCCCTTGAGAGACCATATGCTGGTGCGGTTGGCCCTGGGTTCCTCCTAATACAGGACAATGCCAGACCTCATGTGGCTGGAGTGTGCCAGCAGTTCCTGCAAGATGAAGGCATTGAAGCTATGGACTGGCCCGCCCGTTCCCCAGACCTGAATCCGATTGAGCACATCTGGGACATCATGTCTCGCTCCATCCACCAACGTCACACTGCACCACAGGCTGTCAAGGAGTTGGCGGATGCTTTAGTCCAGGTCTGGGAGGAGATCTCACAGGAGACCATCCACAACCTCATCAGGAGCATGCCCAGGCAAAAAAGTGTGATACAACAGAAAATATGTCTTATATTATAGGTTCTTCAAAGTAGCCACCTTTTGCTTTGATGACTGCTTTGCACACTCTTGGCATTCTCTTGATGAGCTTCAAAAGGTAGTCACCGGAAATGGTTTTCACTTCACAGGTGTGCCCTGTAAGGTTTAACAAGTGGGATTTCTTGCCTTATCAATGGGGTTGGGACCATCAGTTGTGTTGTGCAGAAGTCAGGTGGATACACAGCTCATAGTCCCACTGAATAGACTGTTAGAATTTGTATTATGGCAAGAAAAAAGTAGCTAAGTAAAGAAAAACGAGTGGCCATCATTACTTTAAGAAATGAAGGTCAGTCAGTCTGAAAAATTGGGCAAACTTTGAAAGTGTCCCCAAGTGCAGTTGCAAAAACCATCAAGCGCTACAAAGAAACTGGCTCACAAGAGGACCGCCCCAAGAAAGGAAGACCAAGAGTCACCTCTGCTTCTGAGGATAAGTCTATCCGAGTCACCAGCCTCAGAAATCGCAGGTTAACAGCAGCTCAGATTAGAGACCAGGTCAATGCCACACAGAGTTCTAGCAGCAGACACATCTCTACAACAACTGTTAAGAGGAGACTTTGTGCAGCAGGCCTTCATGGTAAAATAGCTGCTAGGAAACCACTGCTAATGGCAGGCAACAAGCAGAAGAGACTTGTTTGGCCTAAAGAACACAAGGAATGGACATTAGACCAGTGGAAATCTGTTCTTTGGTCTGATGAGTCCAAATTTGAGATCTTTGGTTCCAACCACCGTGTCTTTGTGGGATGCAGAAAAGGTGAGCGGATGGACTCTACATGCCTGGTTCCCACCATGAAGCATGGAGGAGGAGGTGTGATGGTGTGGGGGTGCTTTGCTGGTGACACTGTTGGGGATTTATTCCAGATTGAAGGCATACTGAACCAGCATGGCTACCACAGCATCTTGCAGCGGCATGCTATTCCATCCGGTTTGCGTTTAGTTGGACCATCATTTATTTTTCAACAGGACAATGACCCCAAACACACCTCCAGAATGTGTAAGGGCTATTTGACCAAGAAGGAGAGTGATGGGGTGTTACGCCAGATGACCTGGCCTCCAGTCACCAGACCTGAACCCAATCGAGACGGTTTGGGGTGAGCTTGACAGCAGAGTGAAGTCAAAAGGGCCAACAAGTGCTAAGCATCTCTGGGAACTCCTTCAAGATTGTTGGAAGACCATTTCCGGTGACTACCTCTTGAAGCTTATCAAGAGAATGCCAAGAGTGTGCAAAGCAGTCATCAAAGCAAAAGGTGGCTACTTTGAAGAACCTAGAATATAAGACATATTTTCAGTTGTTTCACACTTTTTTAACTATATAATTCTACATGTGTTAATTCATAGTTTTGAAGCCTTCAGTGTGAATGTATATTTTTCATAGTCATGGAAATACAGAAAAATCGATAAATGAGAAGGTGTGTCCAAACTTTTGGTCTGTACTGTATATACATTCAGGAGACCTTGCTTATAAAAAGGGTGCGAAGCTTAGAGCTTCATTTAGGCCCCGCGGAGTCCAGAGTAAGAATGCATCTGGCCTCTTTATGGGCCAGAAGTTTTGCGGCATTGCCTCCCCGGGAGCCAAGATGTAACACATCTATTCCATGCACCTTCAATGTCCTTGGGTCCAAATTATGTACGGCCTGGACGTGGCGTAGTAATGTGTTGAGATCCCGGGATCATCCGCCGTCTTGGCCGTGCTAATGTCCCGCGAGTGCTCCTGCACCCTGACTCATAGCTCTCGCGTAGTCAGTCTAATGTATATCAGGCCGCAGCCACAAGTGGCATGATAGACGACATTGGTGGTACCACACGAGATGTAATTCGTAATCCTAAATACAAGAGAGCCGTCAGATGATGCAAAGGATGCACTTCGGAAGAAATTGGCACAGGCAAGACAGTGGCCACAGGGAAAGCAAACCACAGTGGGTCCGAAATGAGTTTGACGGAGATGGAACATAGTTGGAGGACACCAAGAGATCTCCCAAGTTTTTGGCCCGCCGAGCCTTCATCAGTGGGGGATTACCAAGGTGGCTTCGCAGGGAGGGCTCCATGCCAAGCATACCCCAATGTTTAGTCAAAATTGTCCGAATAGAGTCCCATTCGTGATTGAAGGTAGAAATATAGCGGGTACCTTCTTGTTCTTTCACCGCCTCCCCCGAACAGGCTGGGTACAATAACTGGTTACAGGGAGTTCCCCGTGCCATCCGATAGACACGGTCGATGCTCCTGTTACTATATCCACGATTCCTAAACGATCAGCCAGATCTGCGGTTTGTGTCTCAAATTTAGTCAGTGGAGCAAATCCGCCTCATCCTGTCCGACCGGGACGGCCCTAATCTTCGATGAATTATGTGCATTTACTGCCATAGGTTTGCTGTAGACGTCAGTCTGAATAGCGGAGTGGGCATCCACCTCCAGAGTGACGTCAAGAAAATCAATGCATTTAGCATGATGTGTATAAGTGAGTTTGATCCCAAGTGAGTTAGAAATGAGTCGCACCATAAAATTATCAAGCTCCTTCACCGTCCCCCGCCAAAAAAATAAAATGTCATCGATGTATCTCAGCAAAGACTCAACCTGGTCCACGCCCCGCGCGCCCTCATCACCAAAGAGGTCCCTCTCCCATGCCCTAAGGAAGAGGCTGGCGTACGAGGGCGCGCAGGCCGCCCTCATGGCTGTGCCTCGCTTTTGGAGATACACCATATCTTTAATTAAAAAATAATTATGTGAGAGGACGAGGTGAAGGAGCTCAAGGATAAATTCAAGCGATGGGCCGTCCAGGTCGGAGGTTCCAAGGAAGAGGCGGACCACTTCCAGGCCCAGATCATGGCTGATACAAGTGTACAGGCTCTCAACATCGGCCGTCACCATCAGAGTGCCGTCCTCCACAAGGACGCTAGCAACCCGAGTAAGGACGTTCGTTGTGTCCTTTATATATGGTGGATAAACTCAACAAGGGGCCTGAGATGTCTGTCAATGTATTTGCATATCAATTCGCATAGGCCTCCCAAACCAGGCACGATCGGACGTCCCGGGGGGCTGACAGCGTCCTTGTGGATCTTGGGGAGGAGATAGAAGGTAGCCGTTTTTGGAAACTGCATTGTAAGAGCCTCCACTGTTTTCTTGTTGATAACTCCTTGTTCACAGGCATGAGCCAGGATCCCCTGGAGCACCGCGGAGAACGTTGCTGTTGGTTTAAAAGATAATTTAGTATAGATGTTGAGCCCCGTAATTGGCGAAGTGTCTCCTTTTCATATTTGGAACAGGGCCATAACACTATGTTCCCTCACTTGTCTGCCGGTTTAAAGAACACGTCTTGAAGAGACCGCAACTGTTGAATGGCTATATGTTGGAAGTGTGTCAAATTATCAAATCTCCGGCGTGTGGAGAGACGTCTAAGGTCCTCCGTGACCAATCGCACAAATATCTCCACAGCCGGACTGAGGGACAAGGGTGAGAAACATGTGGATTTAGGGTACAAGCATTGTAATGACCCACCTGTTGAAAGAGTTCCCTGCTTCAAAAGGAAGTCCTCTAAATTTTGTAGGGCCTCTTCCTCCACAGCGCTCATAGGGTCTCCATCAGCACGCGACCTTGAATGGAGTTTATGGAGAATCAGTTTACGGGCAAACATGTGGAGGCTCTTGAGAGCAGTGAAAAAAAGAATGGCATTTGTTGGTGAAAATGATAGGCCTCTCCCAAGAACTTCCACCTGTGCAGCAGATAGTATACAGTATGTGTAGATAGGTTAATGATACGGAGCCCCCCCTGGGATACACCCACCTGGAATGGAGTCGTCTGTTTCCTTCTGTTATTGAGTCTAGCCTGGACCCTTTGTGGCGGGTAGGTGGGTTGTCTGGCACTGAGAGCCTGATGGTTCCAGAGGGAAACGGTCATCTGTAGACGTCAATGACGCTGTTGATACCGAACGTGAGCGGGAATAGTTGCTGTTCCTAAAACGAGAGAGTGTGACGTCTCAGATGGAAGCCTCCATCTATAAACACTCGAGGTCTGTTTATCCCGTATATCACGTTGTAATTTTTGGTCTTACTTGAATAAATTTCTTTGACCCACTTTTGGGATTCAGCGTCAATGTCGTCATTTAGTTTCTTCAGATCGTCACTAGTCATGTCTCTCTTGAGCTGGATCTGAAGCTGCTCAATTTCAGTTTCAATCTCTGAAAGGGATGCCTCATTCATCTTCTTTTTACTCACTCTTTTCTCCTTTGTCTTCATACTGCTTGAGTCGGCAGGTTTTCGTGATACACCAGTCCACTGGTAACTGGTGTATTTGCGACTCTTTTTGTATAATATACTGGGCCTCCGTTTGACTCAATTTAATATAGTAGGTCCCACATAGCCCTACAATTAATGTATTGGGCACCACATAGATTTACATATAATATAATGGATCTTACCTACCCCTCCATTTAATGTAATGGGCCCCACATAGATTTTTTAATAATATATTGGCAGCCACATAGCACTCCATTCAATATAAGGGGTCCCAATTAGCCCTCCATTTATTAAAATGTGCCCTACATAACATTCCATTTAATATAATTGGAACCGCAAAACCCTTCATTTAAGATAATCGGCCCCACATAGCCCAACATTCAATATAATGGACCCCACATAGATCTACCTATAATATAAAGAGCCCTACAAAACCCTCTATTTAACACAATCGGCCCCACGTAGCCTTGTAATTATTATATTGGACCTCGCATAGCCCTCCATTTAATATAATGAGCGCCACATGGCACTCCATATAACAGGCCACACTTGGCCTTCCCTTTGCCATTGCAGTGCCACCGGAGCACACCCTTTCCCGTTGGCGTGCTATCGGAGCACACCCTTTTCCATTGGCTTGTCACCAGAGCGCACCTTTTCCCATTAGCATGCCTCCATTCAATATAAAGGATCCCATATAGCCTTCCATTTATTAGAATACACCCTATATAGCCTTCCCTTTAATATAATCAAACCCACAAAACTCTTTCTTTAATATAATATAATGGATCCCATACAGCCCTCCATTTAACATACTGCGTCCAACTTAGCCCTCCATTTAATATAAGGGGTCACATAAAGCCCTCCACATAAATTAATGGGTACCACATAGCTCTCCATTTAATATAAAGGGCCCCACATGGCACTAAATTTAATATAATGACCCCATATACCCTCTAATTTAATATGATGGGCCCCACATAGCCCTCCATTTAATGTAATGGGTACCACATAGCCCTCAAATTAATATAATGGTTCCGACATAGCCCTTCAATTAATGGAATGGGCACCACATAGCTTTACATATAAAATAATGGGCCAAATATAACGCTCCATTTAATGTTATGGGCCCCACATGGATTTTCTTATAATATATTGGGACCCACATAGCCCTCCATTCAATAAGTGGTCCCATATAACCCTCCATTTATTATAATGTGCCCTACATAGCCTTCCATTTAATATAATGTGACCCAAAAAAAACCTTCATTTAATACAATGGGCCCCGCGTAGCCCTGAAATTAATATAATGGGTCCCACAAAAAACTCTATTTAATATAATGTGATCTGCATAACATTCTATCTATAATATAACCGGCCGAGCGTCCGTCTGTCTGAAGCCTATAGACTGCGCATGCGCGACGCGCAGTCTGGCTCCAGACAAAAGAACGCATGGAGCCGTTACAGGTAAGAGGAGTGTATGGCGCTGGAGATCGCGGTATGCGTAGACACTGAACGCATACCGCAATCTCCGGCGTCATACTTACATACTTACATGACCAGGAGGAGCGTTGTCGCGGCGCCTCTCTTCTGGCCAGAGACCGGGGGCGGAGTGAAGGCGTCGGAATCGCCGCATGCACATAGCGCTATCTGGCGCCATTTTACTGAAGACATTTGCATTGTGTCTTCAGCAAAATGACGCCGGACAGCGCGTTGCTCTGGCGCCGCATTCCTCCCCCGGCAGAACAGGACACAGCAGCACTGGAGTACAGGGAAGAAAGGTGAGTATAAGTGTTTTTTGTTTGTATGTGTGCAGAGGAGTACCATGCATACCAGGATTGGGGGGTGAGGGGGCCACACATACCAGGATTGGGGGATGAGGGGTGCCATGCATACCAGGATTGTGGGATGAGGGGGCCACACATACCAGGATTGGGGGATGAAGGGGCCACACATACCAGGATTGGGGGATGAGGGGGCCACACATACCAGGATTGGGTGGATAAGGGGTACCATGCATACCAGGATTGAGGGATGAGGGGGCCACACATACCGGGATTGGGGGATGAGGGGACCATGCATACCAGGATTGGGGGATGAGGAGGCCACGCATACCAGGATTGGGGGATGAGGGGTACCATGCATACCAGGATTGTGGGTGAGGGGTACCATGCATACCAGAATTGGGGGATGAGAGTACCATACATACCAGGATTGGGGGATGAGGGGTACCATTCATACCAGGATTGGGGGATGAGGGGTACCATGCATACCCGGATTGGGGGATGAGGAGTGCCATGCATACCAGGATAGGAGATGGGGGGTGCCACGCATACCAGGATAGGGGATGGGGGGTGCCATGCCTAAGAGTATTGGGGGAAGAGGGGTGCCATGCATACCAGGATTGGGGGAATAGGGGTGTCATGTATGCCAGGATTGAGGGGCGAGGGGTACCATGCATACCAGGATTGAGGGGTGAGGGGTACCATGCATACCAGGATAGGGGAATGAGGGGTACCATGCATACCTGGATTGGGGGATGAGGGCTACCATGCATACCAGGATAGGGATCTGGGGGGGCCATGCATACCAGGATTCGGATAAGGGGCCATGCATACCAGGATAGGGATGAGGGGTACCATCTTTACCAGGATAGGGATGGGGGGTACCATGCATACCAGGATGAGGGAGCTATGCATACCAGGATGAGGGGCGCCATGCATGCCAGGATTGGGGATGACGGGTGCCATGCATGCCAGGACTGGGGATGAGGGGTGCCATGCATACCAGGATTGGAGGTGAGGGGTGCCATGCATACCAGGATAGGGATGAGGCGTGCCATGCATACCAGGATAGGGATGAGGGGTGCCATGCATACCAGGATTGGGGGATGAGGGGACCATGCATACCAGGATTAGGGGTGAGGGGACCATGCATATCAGGATTGAGGGATGAGGAGGCCACGCATACCAGGATTGGGGGATGAGGGGTGCCATGCATACCAGGATTAGTGGTGAGAGGTGCCATGCATACCAGGATTGGGGGTGAGGGGTGCCATGCTTACCAGAATTGAGGGTGAGGGGTGCCATGCATACCAGGATTGAGGGTAAGGGGTGACATGCGTACCAGGATTGGGGGGTGAGGGGTGCCATGCAAACCAGGATAGGGATGAGGTGTACCATGCATACCAGGATAGGGATGAGGGCAGCACATAACAGGATGGGGGAACAGGATTGAGGAGCACAAATACCAGGATGGGGGCAGCACAAATACCAGGATGGGGGCAGCACAAATACCAGGATGGGAGACCATATACCAATAAAAATGCTCGCCACCCGGGCGTAGAACGGGCTCAATAGCTAGTTTATTATAATGGGACCTGCATAGCCCTCCATTTAATATAGTGGACCCCACATAACCCTCCATTTAAAATAATGGTCCCCACGTAGTCTTCCATTTAATATAATGAGCGCCACTTAGCCATTCATATAATATCACGGGACCTACATAGCCTTCCATTTAATATAAGGGGACACATATAGGCCTCCACGTAATATAATGGGCCCCACATGGCACTAAATTTAATAATGTCAAATATACCCTATCATTTAATATACCGTATTTTTCAGACTATAAGATGCACTGGACCAAAAGACGCACCTAGGTTTTAGAGGAGGAAAATAGAAAAAAAAATTGAAGCAAAAAATGTGGTCATGATGCGCTGTTAAAGGGGAGGGGGTCTCTTGCTGACACTTATAAGGGTAATGTCCCTCAATTCTGTTAATAATATCCCCCATCCTGGAATATATGGCCCCGCTCTTCCTATTATACCTATCCCGGTATGCATGGCACCGCTGATCCCCATCCTGGTATGCATGTCACTCCTCATCCTTGTATACATGGCATCCCTCATCCCTCTTCCTAGTATGCGTGGACCCTTCATCCCTCTTCCTGATATGCATGGCACCCCTCATCCTAAAATGTATGGTCCCCCTCATCCCTCTTCCTGGTATGAATGCCCCCTCCCCGATCCCCATCCTGGTATGCAAGGCACCCCTGATCCCCATCCTGGTATGCAAGGCACCCCTAATCCTGGTATGCATGGCACCCCTCATCCTTATCCTACAATGTATGGCCCCCCTCATCTCTATCCTGGTATGCAAGGCACTTCTCTTCCCTATCCTGGTATGCATGGCACCCCTCATCCCTCTTCCTGGTATGCATGGCCCCTTCATCCCTCTTCATGGTATGCATGGCACCCCTCATCCCTCCTCCTTGTATGGATAGCACCCCTCATCCCTCTTCCTGGTATGCATGGCCCCTTTATCCCTCTTCATGGTATGCATGGCACCCCTCATCCTGGTATGTATGCCCCCCCCCATCCCTGTTCCTGGTATGCATGGAACCCAATCCCCATCACGCTGCACACAAAAATAATAAACAATTAGGCTATGTACCCACGATGCAGAAATGCTCAGGATTTTTTCCTGAGCGTTTCTGCATCTCCCTGGCAGAAAAAAACGCATGCGGATTGTACATGCGTTTTCCTGCCAGGGACATGCGGAAGTGAAGCGTTCTTCACATGCATTTCCGCATGCGGGTTGACAAGCGCTTTCCAAGCGATTTTAGCATCACTTGGAAAGTGCTTGTCAACTTGGTCACACTATATAAATCCATGCAAACAGCATGGATTTATATAGTGTGACCCGAGAGAATGTAAAAAAATAAAATAAATCTATACTTACCCTCCGATGGCCCGCGCTGTCTCGCTTCACTGTCCCGGCTGTGGTAGACTTAAGGACCTTCCGGCGTCAGCGTCGCGTGACCCGTCACATGACTATGACGTCAGCGCAGGTCCTTCAGTACATCGCGAACTGTCGGCATGCGAGGAGGAGCGCACCGCGGGCCTCCAGAGGGCAAGTATATATTTATTTTTTATTTTATTCTTTTTTTTACAGTTTTCTATGGTACCCAGGTCCGGAGGAGAGTCTCCTCTCCTCTAGACCTGGGTACCATCTGCATATTAGAACGCATGGAATGTGCATCTACATACGTATGTAGTGATGCATAATCCATGCGGTCTAATGCAAGTCAATGGCGGAGAAAACGCAGCACTTCCGCAAAATAATTGTTAGTGCTGCGTTTTTTTCCGCAATGATAATCCGCAGCGGAAATTTCCGCACCATGAGCACAGCACATGCAGATTATCATTGGGGAACATAGTAGGCCTTCTACCATGCGTTTAAGTGTTTCTGCAGCGTTTTTGCCGCTGCGGAAACGCTTAAAAAACGCATCGTGGGCACACAGCCTAATACTCACCTCCTCTCTCTACTACAGTGCTGTGTCCTGCTCTGCTGCCAGCACTGGTCTCACCGTGCGAGCCATGCATGGCGTAACTTCCATGTGCCCTTACAAGGTGAGATCAGCTGCCGGAATAGTCACTGCTCCCCACGCCGGGATTGTGTGCGTGCGGAGCAGTGACTTCATACTCCTTAATAGCCAGCACACAGTGTAGCCGTATCGTGGCTCCTGCTGCCGGGCGATCGCGTGTGCCCGCTATCAAAGAGCATGAATATTCATCCCTCTCCACTCCCATGGTCGTGGAGAAGGGTGAGTAATCATGCTCTTGAATAGCAGGCACACACGATCACCTGGCAGCAGCAGAAGGCGCGCTGCATCTATACTGTTTGCCCACTAGTAAGGAGAATGAATATTCAGTGCTCCCATGCAGTGAATATTCATTTTCTTTAGCAGCAGGCACACACAGGAGCTTCAGCAGCCGGCTTCTGTCTCCTGTGCCCGCTCCTCCGCCGCTCCCCCCACAGAGTGTGTGTGTGTGAGTGAGTGTGTGTGTGTGTGTGTGTGTGTGTGTGTGTGTGTGTGTGTGTGTGTGTGTGTGTGTGTGTATACATACACAGTTATATTTGGGTACCCCTATTAATCTTAAGCTTAATATTTTATAAAAATTGGTGTTTTTGCAACAGCTATTTCAGTTTGATATATGTAATAACTGTTGGACATAGTAATGTTTCTGCCTTGAAATGAGGTTTATTGTACTAACAGAAAATGTGCAATCTGTATTCAAACAAAATTTGACAGGTGCATAAGTATGGGCACCTCACCAGAAAGGTGACATTAATATTTAGTAGATCCTCCTTTTGCAAAAATAACAGCCTCTAGTCGCTTCCTGAAGCTTTTAATGATATCCTGGATGAAGGTATTTTTGACCATTCCTCTTTACAAAACAATTCCAGTTCAGTTAAGTTTGATGGTCGCCGAGCATGGACAGCCCTCTTCAAATGATCCCACAGATATTCAATGATATTCAGGTCTGGGGACTGGGATGGCCATTCCAGAACATTGTAATTGTTCCTCTGCATGAATGCCTGAGTAGATCTGGAGCGGTGTCATTTTTACAACAAAATTTACAAAACCATTTTTTTAGGCACCACCTCCATTTGAAGTGACTTTGAGGGGGCCTTTATGACAGAAAATATCCAAAAGTGACACCATTCTAAAAACTGCATCCCTCAAGGTGCTCAAAACCACATTCAAGAAGTTTATTAACCCTTCAGGTGCTTCACAGGAATTTTTGGAATGGGGAAGAAAAAAATGAACATTTAACTTTTTTCACAAAAATGTTACTTTAGACCCAATTTTTTCTGTTTTTGCAGGGGTAACAGGAAAAAATGGACACCAAAATTTGTTGTGCATTTTCCCGAGCACGCAGATACCCCATACGTCAGGAAAAAACACTGTTTGGGCTCACGGCAGGGCTCAGAAGGGAAAGCGCGCCATTTGACGTTTTGAATGTAAAATTGGCTTAAATAATTAGCGGACTCCATGTTGCGTTTGGAGAGCCCCTGATGTGCCTAAACAGTGGAAACCCCCAAATGACACCATTTTAGAAACTAGGCCCCTCCGGGAACTTATCTAGATGTGTGGTGAGCACCTTGAACCCCCAGGTGCTTCACAGAAGTTTATAACATGGTGCTGTGAAAATAAAATTTTCACATTTTTCCCACAAAAATGTTTTTCAGCCCCCAGTTTTGCATTTTCATAAGGGTAACAGGAGAAATTGCACCATGCAACTTGTTGTGCAATCTCTCCTGAGTAAGCCAATACCCCATATGTGGGGGAAAATAACTGCATGGGCGCACGGCAGGGTTCGGAAGGCAAGGAGCGCCATTTGACTTTTTGATTGTAAAATTTGGTTGAATAATTATTGGATGCCATGTTACGATTGGGGAGCCTCTGATGTGCCTTAACAGTGGAAACCCCCCACAAGTGACAACATTTTGGAAACGACCCCCCTCAGCGAACTTATCTAGATGTGTGGTGAGCATCCTGAACCCCCAAGTGCTTTACAGAAGTTTGTAACATGGAGCCGTGAAAATAAAAAAATTCTAACTTTTTCCACAAAAATTATGTTTTAGCCCCTATTTTTTTTTCTTTTCACAAGGTTAAGAGGAGAAAATGGGCCCCAAAAACTATTGTGCAATTTCTCCTGAGTACACCAATACCCCATATGTGGGGAAAATACAGTGTTTGGGCGCATGGCAGAGTTCAGAAGGGAAGGAGCACTGTGTGACTGTTTGAACGCAAAATTGGCTGGAATCGAGAGCGGACGCCATGTTGAGTTTGGAGAGCCCATGATGTGCCTAAATAGTGGAAACCCCCCAAAAGTGATCCCATTTTGGAAACTACACCCCTCAAGGATTTTATCAAGGGATATAGTGAACATTTTGAACCCAGAGGTACGACACAGAATTTGATAACATTAGATCATCATATTGAATAAGTTGTCATTAGTCTTGAGCGCAAGTGCTCGCTACTTGAGTTTGCATCGGGTACTCAGGCATGCACCATGTATCGCGCGTGCTCAAGTGACATGCTCAAGTCCCCGCCTGGCATGTTTCACGGTTATTAGACATCCCAAAAAAAAACATGAGGGGATCGCTCGTGCAGGGCAGGCAATCCCCGCAAGGTTTTTTTAGCCGCGAAACATATGGGGTGGAGACTCGAGCATGTCACTTGAGCACTCGCGATCCTCAGTGCATAACCGAGCACCCGATGCAAACTCAAGTAGCGAGCACTTGCGCTCAACACTAGTCGCCATATCATCATTTTTTATTTTTTTTTTACTTTTAAAAAAATCCCAACCCTAACCCTAGCCCCAACCCTAACCCCAACCCTAACCCCAATCCTAACCCCAACTTTAGCCCATCCCTAACCCTAACCCCAGCCCAACCCTAACTCTAGCCCAACCCTAACCCTAGCCCCAGCACAACCCTAACCCTAGAGTTTATTTTTTACGCCGTTCCTCGTGCGGTATAATTGATTAGACGACTTTATTCTTCGGGTCGGTGCGATTACAGCGATAACAGATTCATATCGGGTTTTTATGATTGACAGCTGTCACACTCTAAAAGACGCATTTTTTTGTAAAATCTAGTTTTTGCATTGCCATATTTTGAGAGCTATAATTTTTCCATATTTCGGCCCACAGAGTCATGTGACGGCTTGTTTTCTGCGGGATGAGTTGACAATTTTATTGGTGCCATTTTCAGGCACGTGCCATTTTTTGATTGCTTTCCATTCTGATTTTTGGGAGGCAGAATAAACAAAAACCAACAATTCAGGAATTGTTTTTTTTTTTGTTTTTTTATTCTGTTCCGCATGTGGTAAAATTGATAAGGTAGCTTTTTTCTTCGGGTCAGTACGTTTACAGCGGTACCACGTCTATATAGTTTTTTGATGTGTTGGCGCTTTTACACAATAAAAGCAATTTTATAGAAAAATAATTTTTTTGCATCACTTTATTCTGAGAGCTTTAACTTTTTTACTTTTCGGCTGATGGAGCTGTATGGCACCTTGTTTTTTGCGGGACAAGATGACATTTTCAGAGGTACCATATTTATTTATATTCGCTTTTTTGATCGCGTGTTATTCCATTTTTTGATTGGCGGTATGATAAAAGCATTGTTTTTTGCTTCGTTTTTTTTTTTTTTACCATGTTCACTAAAGGGGTTAAGTAGTGGGACAGTTTTATAGGTCAGGTCATTCCGGACGCGGCGATACCAAATATGTGTACTTTTATTGTTTTGGTTTTTTTTTCCATAATATTTATTGATGGGTACATTATATTTTTATTTTTGGTGGATTATTTTTTTTAATTTTTTTTTTTAGATTTTTAAAAAAATTTTTTTTAATTTTTTTATACTTTTTTTTAACTTTTATTCTTTGTCTCACTATGGGACTTTCACTTTTTTTATTCTGATCGCCTGTATAGCATAGGGATGGAGCACCATCCCTGTGCTATACAGGCTGTCAGCGCTGCAGATGCAGAAGATATTTTGGTCATGCAATGCGCATGACCAAAGTATCTTCCTGCTGTCTGGTGACCCAGATGTTGTCATGACAACATCGGGTCGTCAAGGCAACATCCGGGAAGCCACGGCAGATAGCATTGGACACCGGCAGGAGAGATGAGCATCGCGATCACCTCCCATTGCCACTGCAATGCTGTGATTGACTTCGATCGCAGCACTGCGGGGATTAATGTGCCGGGAACGGTGCGGTACCGCTCCCTCCACATAGCACTGGGTGTCAGCTGTGACAATCAGCTGACACCCGGCGGCAATAGCGCATGCACAGCTTGTGTGCGGGCGCGATCGCCATGACGTACTATTCCCTACCTGGATCTAAAGTCCCAGGGCGCAGGTACGTATTAGTACGTCTTGGGCTTTTAAAGAGTTGATAATAGGACCTATATAGCGATCAATTTAATGTAATGGGCCCCACATAGCACTCCATTTAATATTGTGGGTCCCATACAGCCCTACATTTAATATATTGCGTACAACGTAACCCTCCAAATAAGGGGTCACATACAGCCCTCCACATAATATAATGGGTACCACATAGCTCTCCATTTAATATAAAGGGCCCCACATGGCATTAAATTTAATATAACGCCTTTCAACGCAAAGCAGTGCGTCTTAATCATTGATTATAATCATTGATTAAGACGCACTGCTTTGTGTCGAAACACGTATTTTAATTTCTGGACTGTGACTTACTGGATTTTATACCATTTGAAGCTATGAAATAAATGAAGAATGGATTTTTAATAGACTAATAGCGCTGGACTTATTCCTTTCTAAGTTCTGAAAACTTGCCGCACAGCAGGATCCGTGCGCTCCAGGAGGTGGTGAGCAGACATTAACTTTTTTGTATGTTTTTCAACTACCTCATATACTCTTTCATTTAATATGATGGGCCCCATATAGCCCTTCATTTAATGTAATGGGTACCACATAGCCCTCAAATTAATATAATGGATCCGACATTGCCCTTCAATTATTGGAATGGGCACCACATAGCTTTACATATAAAACAATGGGCCAAATATAACCCTCCATTTAATGCTATGGGCCCCACATGGATTTTCATATAATATACAGTACAGACCAAAAGTTTGGACACACCTTCTCATTTAAAGATTTTTCTGTATTTTCAGGACTTTGAAAATTGTACATTCACACTGAATGCATCAAAACTATGAATTAACACATATGGAATTATATACCTAACAAAAAAGTGTGAAACAACTGAAAAT
Source organism: Phyllobates terribilis (assembly GCF_046119375.1). Classification (NCBI taxonomy): domain Eukaryota; kingdom Metazoa; phylum Chordata; class Amphibia; order Anura; family Dendrobatidae; genus Phyllobates; species Phyllobates terribilis. The sequence goes on from NW_027362775.1 coordinate 28,286,623, forward strand.
ATGTCTTATATTCTAGGTTCTTCAAAGTAGCCACCTTTTGCTTTGATGACTGCTTTGCACACTCTTGGCATTCCCTTGATGAGCTTCAAGAGGTAGTCACCAGAAATGGTTTTCACTTCACAGGTGTGCCCTGTCAGGTTTAATAAGTGAGATTTCTTGCCTTATAAATGGGGTTGGGACCATCAGTTGTGTTGTGCAGAAGTCTGGTGGATACACAGCTGATAGTCCTACTGAATAGACTGTTAGAATTTGTATTATGGCAAGAAAAAAGTAGCTAAGTAAAGAAAAACGAGTGGCCATCATTACTTTAAGAAATGAAGGTCAGTCATTCCGAAAAAGTGGGCAAACTTTGAAAGTGTCCCCAAGTGCAGTTGCAAAAACCATCAAGCGCTATATAGAAACTGGCTCACATGAGGACCGCCACAGGAAAGAAAGACCAAGAGTCACGTCTGCTTCTAAGGATAAGTTTATCCGAGTCACCAGCCTCAGAAATCGCAGGTTAACAGCAGCTCAGATTAGAGACCAGGTCAATGACACACAGAGTTCTAGCAGCAGACACATCTCTTCAACAACTGTTAAGAGGAGACTTTGTGCAGCAGGCCTTCATGGTAAAATAGCTGCTAGGAAACCACTGCTAAGGACAGGCAACAAGCAGAAGAGACTTGTTTGGGCCAAAGAACACAAGGAATGGACATTAGACCAGTGGAAATCTGTGCTTTGGTATGATGAGTCCACATTTGAGATCTTTGGTTCCAACCATCGTGTCTTTGTGCGACGCAGAAAAGGTGAACGGATGGACTCTACATGCCTGGTTCCCACCATGAAGCATGGCGGAGGAGGTGTGATGTTGTGGGGGTGCTTTGCTGCTGACACTGTTGGGGATTTATTCAAAATTGAAGGCATACTGAACCAGCATGGCTACCACAGCATCTTGCAGGGGCATGCTATTCCATCCGATTTGTGTTTAGTTGGACCATCATTTATTTTTCAACAGGACAATCACCCCAAACACACCTCCAGGCTGTGTAAGGGCTATTTGACCAAGAAGGAGAGTGATGGGGTGCTACGACAGATGACCTGGCCTCCACAGTCACCAGACCTGAACCCAATCGAGATGGTTTGGGGTGAGCTGGACCGCAGAGTGAAGGCAAAAGGGCCAACAAGTGCTAAGCATCTCTGGGAACTCCTTCAAGATTGTTGGAAGACCATTTCCAGTCAAAGCAAAAGGTGGCTACTTTGAAGAACCTAGAATATAAGACATGGTTTCAGTTGTTTCACACTTTTTTGTTAAGTATATAATTCCACATGTGTTAATTCATAGTTTTGATGCCTTCAGTGTGAATGTACAATTTTCAAAGTCATGAAAATACAGAAAAATCTTTAAATGAGAAGGTGTGTCCAAACTTTTGGTCTGTACTGTATATGGACCCACATAGCCCTCCTTTCAATAAGAGGTCCAATATAGCCCTCCATTTATTATAATGTGCCATACATAGCCTTCCATTTAATATAATATGACCCACAAAACCCTTTATTTAATACAATGGGCCCCACGTAGCCCTGAAATTAATATAATGGGTCCCACAAAAAACCCTATTTAATATAATGGGATCTGCATAGCATTCTATTTATTATAATGAGACCCACATAGCCCTCCATTTAATATAGTAGACCCCACATAGTCTTCCATTTAGTATAAGCCATTCATATAATATCATGGGGCCCACATAGTTTTCCACTTAATATAAGGGGACATATATAGGTCTCCAAGTAACATAATGGGCCCCACATAGCACTAAATTTAATACCGGCCAGTATACCCTATCATAAAATATACCGTATTTTTCAGACTATAAGATGCATCGGACCATGAGACACACCCAAGTTATAGAGGAGGAAAATAGAAAAAAAATTGAAGCAAAAAATGTGGTCATGATGCACTGTTAAGGGGGAGGGGGTCTGCTTCTGACACTGTTATAGGGGAAATGTACCCCAATTATGTTAATATCCCCCCATCCAGGTCTATATGGCCCCGCTCTTCCTATTATACGTAGTCCCCATCCTGGTATACGAGGCACCTCTGATCCCCATCCTGGCATGCATGGCACCCCTCATCCATGTATTCATGGCACCCCTCATCCCTCTTCCTGGTATGCGTGCCAACCCTCATCCTGGTATGTATGGTAACCCCCTCATCCTTCTTCCTGGTATGCATGGCCCCCATCATCCCTGTATGCATGGCACCCCTGATCCCTATCCTGGTATGCATGGCAACCCTGATCCCCATCCTGGTATGCAAGACATACCTCATCCTGGTATTCACGGCCCCCCTCATACCTATCCTGGTATGCAAGGCATCCCTCATCCCTATCCTGGTATGCATGGCACCCCTCATCCCTTTTCCTAGTATGCATGGCCCCTTCATCCCTCTTCCTGGTATGCATGGCACCCCTCATCCTTGTATGCATGGCACCCCTCATATGCATTGCACCACTCATCCCTGTATGCATAGCACCTCATCCCTAATCCTGGTATGTATGGCTCCCCTCATCCATCTTCCTGGTATGCATGGCTCCCTCCATCCCTCTTCCTGGCATGCATGCCAACCCTCATCCTGGTATGTATGGTAACCCCCTCATCCTTCTTCCTGGTATGCATGGCCCCCATCATCCCTGTATGCATGGCACCCCTGATCTCTATCCTGGTATGCATGGCAACCCTGATCCCCATCCTGGTATGCAAGACATACCTCATCCTGGTATGCACGGCCCCCCTCATACCTATCCTGGTATGCAAGGCATCCCTCATCCCTATCCTGGTATGCAAGGCATCCCTCATCCCTCTTCCTGGTATGCATGGCACCCCTCATCCTTGTATGCATGGCACCCCTCATATGCATAGCACCCCTCATCCCTGTATGCATAGCACCCCTCATCCCTAATCCTGGTATGTATGGCTCCCCTCATCCATCTTCCTGGTATGCATGGCTCCCTCCATCCCTCTTCCTGGTATGCATGCCCCCCCATCCTTCTTCCTGGTATGCATGCACCCCCCCCTAATCCCTATCAAACTGCACACAAAAAAATAAACAATTATACTCACCTCTCTCTCCTCCAGCGTTGGGTCCTGCTCTACTGCCAAGCACTGGTCTCACCGTGCGAGACAGGCATGGCGTCACTTCCACGCGCCCTCACAAAGTGAGATCAGCTGTCGGAAGTCACTGCTCCACACGCTGGGATTGTGTGCGTGGAGAGCAGTGACTTCATACTCCTTAATAGCCAGCACACAGTGTAGCCGCAGCGTGGCTCCTGCTGCCGAGCGATCGCGTGTAACCGCTATCAAAGAGCACGTATATTCACCCCTTTCCACGCCCATGGGCGTGGAGAGGGGTGAATATTAATGCTCTTTAATAGCAGGCACACGCGATCACCTGGCAGCAGCAGGAGCCGCGCTGCAGCTACACTGTGTGCCCGCTAGTAAGGAGAATGAATATTCAGTACTCCCCACTCCCATGGGCGTGGGGAGCAGTGAATATTCATTTTCTTCAGCAGCAGGCACAAGCAGGAACTGTAGCAGCCGGCCCCTGCCTACTGTGTCCGCTACTCCGCCGCTCCCCCCGCAGTGTGTGTGTGTGTATATATAAATATATATATATATATATATATATATATATACACACCACACAAACACACACACCACATTTGGACTATAAGACGCACCCCCCACTTTCCTCCAAATTTTTGGAGAAGAGTGCGCTTTATAGTCCGAATACAGTTATGGGCCCCTCATAGCCCTCCATTCAATGTATTGAGCGTCACATTGCCCTCAATTTAATATAGTAGGTCCCACATAGCCCTTCAGTTAATGTATTGGGTACCACATAGTTTTACTTATAATATAATGGATTCTACCTACCCCTCCATTTAATATAATGGGCCCCACATAGATTTACTTATGATATAATGGCACCCACATAGCCCTCCATTCAATATAAGGGATGTGCCCCACATAGGATTCCATTTAATATAACTGGAACAACAAAACCCTTCATTTAATATAATCGGCCCCACATGGAACAACATTCAATATAATGGACCCCACATAGATCTACCTATATTATAAAGACCCCTACGCAATCCTCTATTTAATACAATGTCCCCCACGTAGCCCTGCCTTGCATAGCCCTCCATTTAATATGAGCACCACATGCCATTCCATATAAAAGGCCACACATAGCATTCTCCTTTGTCATTGCAGAGCCACCGGAGCACACGCTTTCCCTTGGCGTGCCACCGGAGCACAGCCTTTCTCATTGGCTTGCCACCGAATCACACCCTCTCCCGCTGGTGTGCCACCAGAGCACACCCTTTTCCCATTGGCGTGCCACAGCACTTAACTTTATGGGTACCACATCGCCCTCAAATTAATATAATGGATCCGGCATAGCCCTTTAATTAATGGAATGGGCACCACATAGCCTTACATATAAAATAATGGGCCAAATATAACCCTCCATTTAATGCTATGGGCCCCACATGGATTTTCATATAATATATTGGGACCCACATAGCCCTCCATTCAAAATAAGGGGTTCCATATAGCCTTCCATCTACTATATAATCGGCTTATCCCGTCTGTCTGTCCGTCCAGGAAATCCCGCAACGCTGATTGGTCCAGCCGCGGCCAATCAGCGATGCGGGATTTCAGAACAAGATGGCGGCCGTTAGCGGCTCATCTGCCGCACGGAGGTCAGCGGCGATGCAGCCGTGAGATGATCGACACTAGCCGGTCATCTCCCAGCTGCTCGCAGAAGTACCCCGACCGGCGGCCTAGGCGGCGCCGCTCCCCGGTCCTCCCTTCACACTTGCCGTCGGGAGATCAGCGGCCTAGCTGCTGATCTCCCGGTGGTAGCCGCATGGAGGTCAGCGGCGATGCAGCCGGGAGGCCGGTCATCTCCCGGCTGCTCGCAGCGGAAGTACCAGCACAGGCAGCGCCGCTCCACCATCCTCACTAACGCGGTTCGCTGATTGGTCGCGGCCACCGCCCGTGACCAATCAGCGATATTGGCGCCAAATTTAAACACCCTCTGCTGATTGGTCACGGCCGCGACCAATCAGCGATATTGGCGCCAAATTTAAACACCGCTTTGCTGATTGGTCACGGCCGCCCGGCCGCAACCAATCAGCGATATTGGCGCCAAATTTAAACACCGCTCTGCTGATTGGTCACGGCCACCCGGCCGCGACCAATCAGCGATATTGGCGCCAAATTTAAAACACTGCTTCTCTGATTGGCGCCGGATTTGAAACACGCAGGCCACTGTCAGAAGATCAGCGACACAGCAGAAGTACCCCGACCGGCGGCCTCGCTCCCCGGTCCTCCCTTCACACTTGCCATCGGGAGGGGCCCCGGAGGGATACATTGGGGGGGTAATTTTAAAGTAGTGCACAACCCATTTAAACACTGCTTCGCTGATTAGTCGCGCCCGGTCGGCCGCATACATATTCTAGAATACCCGATGCGTTAGAATCGGGCCACCATCTAGTTTATTATAATGTGCCATACATAGCCTTCCATTTAATATAATGGAACCCACAAAACCCTTCCTTTAATATAATGGGCCCCACGTAGCCCTCTATTTAATAAAATGGGTCCCATATAGCCCAATACTTAATATAATGGGCCCCAGATAGCTTAACATATAATATAAAGGGCCCTTCAAAACCCTCCATTTAATACAGTGGGCCCCATGTAGCCCTCCAATTAATATAATGGGACCCATACAGCCCTCCATTTAATATACTGAGTCCAACATAGCCCTCCATTTAATATAAGGGGTCACATATAGCCATCCACATAATATAATGGATGCCACATAGCTCTTCATTAAATATAAAGGGCCCCACATGGCACTAAATATAATATAACTGCCCCATATACCCTTTCATTTAATATAATGGGCCCCACATAGCCCTCCATTTAACGTAATGGGTACCACATAGCCCTCCAATTAATATAATGGATCCGATATAGCCCTTCAATTAATGTAATGGGCATCACATAGCTTTACATATAAAATAATGGGCCAAATATAACCCTCCATTTAATGTTATGGCCTCCACATGGATTTTATTATAATATATTGGGATCCACATAGCCATCCATTCAAAATAAGGGGTTCCATATAGCCTTCCATTTATTATAATGTGCCCTACATAGCCTTCCATTTAATATAATGGAACCCACAAAACCCTTCCTTTAATATAATGGGCCCCACGTAGCCCTTAATTTAATAAAATGGGTCCCATATAGCCCAATATTTAATATAATGGGCCCCGCACAGCTTGACATATAATATAAAGGGCCCTTCAAAACCCTCCATTTAATACAGTGGGCCCCATGTAGCCCTGCAAGTAATAAAATGGGTCCCACAAAGAACTCCATTTATTATAATAGGACCTATATAGCTTTCTATTTATTAGAATGGGCACCACATAGCTTTACATATAATATGGGCCCCACAAAACCCTTCAATTAATATGTTCACTACATAGCTCTCAATTTACTGTAATGAGCCCCACATAGCCCTCAATTTATTATATGGGCCCCACATAGCCCTCCAGTTAATATAATGGGATCCATACAGCCCTCCATTTAATTTACGGAGTCCAACATAGCCCTCTATTTAATATAAGGGGTCACATATAGCCATCCACATAATATAATGGATGCCACATAGCTCTTCATTTAATATAAAGGGCCCCACATGGCACTAAATTTAATATAACTGCCCCATATACCCTTTCATTTAATATAATGGGCCCCACATAGCCCTCCATTTAAAGTAATGGGTACCACATAGCACTCAAATTAATATAATGGATCCGACATAGCCCTTCAATTAATGGAATGGGCATCACATAGCTTTACATATAAAATAATGGGCCAAATATAACCCTCCATTTAATGTTATGGGCTCCACATGGATTTTATTCTAATATATTGGGACCCACCTAGCCCTCCATTCAAAATAAGGGGTTCCATATAGTCTTCCATTTATTATAATGTGCCATACATAGCCTTCCATTTAATAAAATGTGACCCACAAAACCCTTCATTTAATACAATGGGCTCCACGTAGCCCTGCAATTATTATAATGGGCACCGCATCGCCATCCATTTAATATGAGCCCACATGGTATTCCATACAAGAGGCCACACATAGCCTTCCCTTTGGTCATTGCAGTGCCACCGAAGAATACCCTTTCCCACTGGCGTGCCATCGGAGCATACCCTTTCCCAATGACGTGACACTGGAGGACACCCTCTCCCATTGGAGTGCCACCCAGAGCACCTTTCCCGTTGGCGTGCCACCGGAGCACACCTTTTCCCATTGGCGTGCCATCGGAGCACATTTTTTTCGTTGGCGTGCCACCGAAGCACACCCTTTCCTGTTGGCGTCCCAATGGAGCACACCCTTTCTCGCTGGCGTGCCACCGCAGCACACCTTTTCTCGCTGGAGTGCCACCGGAGAACACCCTTTCCCGTTGGAGTGCCACCAGAGAACACACATTCCCGTTGGAGTGCCACGGGAGAACACCCTTTACCGTTTTTTCACCTAACCCTCCATTCAATATAAAGGATCATATACATCCCTCCATTAATTAGAATATGCCCTATATAGCATTCCCTTTAATATAATGGAACCCACAAAACCCTTCCTTTAATATAATGGGCCCCACACAGACCTCTATTTAATAAAATGGGCCCCACATAGCTTTACATATAATATAAAGGGCCCTTCAAAACCCTCCATTTAATACAGTGGGCCCCATGTAGCCCTGCAAGTACTATAATGGGCCCCACAAAGAACTCCATAGGACCTATATAACTTTCTATTTATTGTAATGGGCACCACATAGCTTTACATATAATATGGGCCCCACAAAACCCTTCATTTAATATAATGTGCCCCACATAGCTCTCAATTTATTGTAATGGCCCCACATAGCCCTCAACTTATTATATAGGCCCCACATAGCCCTCTATTTAATATAATGGGCCCCATACAGCCCTCCATTTAATATACTGAGTCCAACATAGCCCTCCATTTAATATAAGGGGTCACATATATAGCCGTCCACATAATATAATGGGTACCACATAGCTCTCCATTTAATATAAAAGGTCCCACATGGCACTAAATTTAATATAACGGCCCCATATACCCTTTAGTTTAATATAATGAGACCCACATAGACCTCCATTTAATGTAATGGGTATCACATATCCCTCAAACTAATATAATGGATCCGACATAGCCCTTCAATTAATGTAATGGGCACCACATAGCTTTACATATAAAATAATGGGCCAAATATAACCTTCCATTTAATATTATGGGCACGAACATTGGTTTTATAATATATTGGGACCCACATAGTCCTCTATTCAATATAAGGGGTTACATATAGCCCGCCATTTATTATAATGTGCCCTACATAGCCTTCCATTAAATGTATTGTGACCCACAAAACCCTTCATGTAATACAATGGGCCCCACGTAGTCCTGCCATTAATGTAATAGGTCCCACAAAGAACTCCACTTAATATAATGGGATCTGCATAGCATTCTATTTATTATAATGGGATCTGTATAGCCCTCCATTTAATATAGTGGACCCCACATAACCCTCCATTAAAAATAATGGACCCCACAGTCTTCCATTTAATATAATTGGCGCCATATAGCTATTCATATAATATCACGGGACCAACATAGCCTTCCATTTAAAATCAAGGGCCCCACATGGCACTAAATTTAATAATGGCCCGTATACCCTATCATTTAATATACTGTAATGGGCGCCACATAGCCCTGTATTTAATGTATTGAGAACCACATTGCCCTCAATTTAATAGTCGGTTCCACATAGCCCTTCAATTAATGAATGTATTCGGCACCACATAGCTTTATATATAATATAATTGGTCCTACCTACCCCTTCATTTAATATAATAGGACCCACATAGATTTTCTTATAATTTATTGGCACCCACATAGCTCTCCATTCAATATAAGGGGTCCCAAATAGCCCTCCATATAAAAGGCTACACAGTCTTCCCTTTGTCATTGCAGTGCCACCGGAGCACACCCTTACCCGTTGGCGCCCCACCGAAGAACAGCCTTTCCCGTTGGCGTGCTACCGGAGCACCTTCTTTCCCGTTGGGAATGCCACCGAAGCACCATCTTTCCCGTTGGGAGTGCCACCGGAGAATAGCCTTTCCCGTTGGGAGTGCCACCGGAGCACACCCTTTCCCGTTGGGAGTGCCACCGGAGCACCACTTTTCCCGTTGGGAGTGCCACCGGAGCACACCTTTTCCCGTTGGGAGTGCCACCGGAGCACACCTTTTCCCGTTGGGAGTGCCACCGGAGCACACCCTTTTCCCGTTGGGAGTGCCACCGGAGCACCCCCTTTCCCGCTGGTATGCCACCGGAGCACTTCCATTCCCGTTTTACCACCGGTGCACCACTTTTGGGCTTTTTATCTTGCTACCGGGGTGCATCATTTGGCCTTTTTGCTTACCACCGGGACCGCCCATCATGGGCATTTTAGCCTACAACCGGGGTGCATTTTTTTGGCCTTTTTGCTTACCACCGGGGGCCACCCATCATGGGCATTTTAGCCTACAACCGGGGTGCATTTTTTGGCCTTTTTGCTTACCACCGGGGCCGCCCATCATGGGCTTTTTAGCCTACAACCAGGGTACATTTTTTCGGCCTTTTTGTTTACCACCGGGGCCGCCCATCATGGGCTTTTTAGCCTACAACCGGGGTGCCTTTTCTTTTGCCTTTTTGCTTACCACCGAGGCCGCCCATCATGGGCTTTTTAGCCTACAGCTGGGGTGCATTTTTTTTGGCCTTTTGGCTTACCACCGGGGCCGCCCATCATGGGCTTTTTAGCCTACAACCGGGGTGCCTTTTTGTTACCACCGGGGCCGCCCATCATGGGCATTTTAGCCTACAACCGGGGTGCATTTTTTTGGCCTTTTTGTTTACCACCGGGGCCGCCCATCATGGGCTTTTTAGCCTACAACCGGGGTACCTTTTCTTTTGCCTTTTTGCTTACCACCGGGGCCGCCAATCATGGGCTTTTTAACCAACAACCGGGGTGCATTTTTTTGGCCTTTTTGCTTACCACCAAGGCCGCCCATCATGGGCTTTTTAGCCTACAACCGGGGTGCATTTTTTTGGCCTTTTGGCTTACCACCGGGGCCGCCCATCATGGGCTTTTTAGCCTACAACCGGGGTGCCTTTTTGTTACCACCGGGCTGCCCATCCTGGGCTTTTTAGCCTACAACCGGGGTGCATTTTTTTGGCCTTTTTGTTTACCATCGGGGCCGCCCATCATGGGCTTTTTAGCCTACAACCGTGGTGCCTTTTCTTTAGCCTTTTTGCTTACCACCAAGGCCGCCCATCATGGGCTTTTTATCCTACAACCGGGGTGCATTTTTTTGGCCTTTTGGCTTACCACCGGGGCCGCCCATCATGGGCTTTTTAGCCTACAACCGGGGTGCCTTTTTGTTACCACCGGGGCCGCCCATCATGGGCTTCTTAGCCTAAAACCAGGGTTACTTTTCTTTTGCCTTTTTGTTTACCACCGGGGCCGCCAATCATGGGCTTTTTAGCCTACAACCGGGGTGCCTTTTCTTTTGCCTTTTTGCTTACCACCAAGGCCGCCAATCATGGGCTTTTTATCCTACAACCGGGGTGCATTTTTTTGGCCTTTTGGCTTACCACCGGGGCCGCCCATCATGGGCTTTTTAGCCTACAACCGGGGTGCCTTTTTGTTACCACCGGGGCCGCCCATCCTGGGCTTTTTAGCCTACAACCGGGGTGCATTTTTTTGGCCTTTTTGTTTACCATCGGGGCCGCCCATCATGGGCTTTTTAGCCTACAACCGGGGTGCCTTTTCTTTTGCCTTTTTGCTTACCACCAAGGCCGCCAATCATGGGCTTTTTATCCTACAACCGGGGTGCATTTTTTTGGCCTTTTGGCTTACCACCGGGGCCGCCCATCATGGGCTTTTTAGCCTACAACCGGGGTGCCTTTTTGTTACCACCGGGGCCGCCCATCCTGGGCTTTTTAGCCTACAACCGGGGTGCATTTTTTTGGCCTTTTGGCTTACCACCGGGGCCGCCCATCATGGGCTTTTTAGCCTACAACCGGGGTGCCTTTTTGTTACCACCGGGGCCGCCCATCCTGGGCTTTTTAGCCTACAACCGGGGTGCATTTTTTTTGGCCTTTTTGCTTACCACCGGGGCCGCCCATCATGGGCTTTTTAGCCTACAACCAGGGTGCATTTTTTTGCCTTTTGGCTTACCACCAGGGCCGCCTATCATGTGCTTCTTAGCCTACAACCAGGGTGCCTTTTCTTTTGCTTTTTTGTTTACCACCGGGGCCGCCCATCATGGGCTTTTTAGCCTACAACCGGGGTGCATTTTTTTGGCCTTTTTGCTTACCACCGGGGCCGCCCATCATGGGCTTTTTAGCCTACAACCGGGGTGCCTTTTTGTTACCACCGGGGCCGCCCATCATGGGCTTTTTAGCCTACAACCGGGGTGCATTTTTTGGCCTTTTTGCTTACCACCGGGGCCGCCCATCATGGGCTTTTAGCCTACAACCAGGGTGCATTTTTTTGCCTTTTGACTTACCACCAGGGCTGCCCATCATGGGCTTCTTAGCCTAAAACCAGGGTTACTTTTCTTTTGCCTTTTTGTTTACCACCGGGGCCGCCAATCATGGGCTTTTTAGCCTACAACCGGGGTGCCTTTTCTTTTGCCTTTTTGCTTACCACCAAGGCCGCCAATCATGGGCTTTTTATCCTACAACCGGGGTGCATTTTTTTGGCCTTTTGGCTTACCACCGGGGCCGCCCATCATGGGCTTTTTAGCCTACAACCGGGGTGCCTTTTTGTTACCACCGGGGCCGCCCATCCTGGGCTTTTTAGCCTACAACCGGGGTGCATTTTTTTGGCCTTTTTGTTTACCATCGGGGCCGCCCATCATGGGCTTTTTAGCCTACAACCGGGGTGCCTTTTCTTTTGCCTTTTTGCTTACCACCAAGGCCGCCAATCATGGGCTTTTTATCCTACAACCGGGGTGCATTTTTTTGGCCTTTTGGCTTACCACCGGGGCCGCCCATCATGGGCTTTTTAGCCTACAACCGGGGTGCCTTTTTGTTACCACCGGGGCCACCCATCATGGGCTTTTTAGCCTACAACCGGGGTGCATTTTTTTGGCCTTTTTGCTTACCACCGGGGCCGCCAGTCATGGGCTTTTTAGCCTACAACCGGGGTGCCTTTTCTTTTGCCTTTTTGCTTACCACCAAGGCCGCCAATCATGGGCTTTTTATCCTACAACCGGGGTGCATTTTTTTGGCCTTTTGGCTTACCACCGGGGCCGCCCATCATGGGCTTTTTAGCCTACAACCGGGGTGCCTTTTTGTTACCACCGGGGCCGCCCATCCTGGGCTTTTTAGCCTACAACCGGGGTGCATTTTTTTGGCCTTTTTGTTTACCATCGGGGCCGCCCATCATGGGCTTTTTAGCCTACAACCGGGGTGCCTTTTCTTTTGCCTTTTTGCTTACCACCAAGGCCGCCAATCATGGGCTTTTTATCCTACAACCGGGGTGCATTTTTTTGGCCTTTTGGCTTACCACCGGGGCCGCCCATCATGGGCTTTTTAGCCTACAACCGGGGTGCCTTTTTGTTACCACCGGGGCCACCCATCATGGGCTTTTTAGCCTACAACCGGGATGCATTTTTTTGGCCTTTTTGCTTACCACCGGGGCCGCCCATCATGGGCTTTTTAGCCTACAAGAGGGGTGCCTTTTCTTTTGCCTTTTTGCTTACCACCAAGGCCGCCCATCATGGGCTTTTTAGCCTACAACCGGGGTGCATTTTTTTGGCCTTTTGGCTTACCACCGGGGCCGCCCATCATGGGCTTTTTAGCCTACAACCGGGGTGCCTTTTTGTTACCACCGGGGCCGCCCATCCTGGGCTTTTTAGCCTACAACCGGGGTGCCTTTTTGTTACCACCGGGGCCGCCCATCCTGGGCTTTTTAGCCTACAACCGGGGTGCATTTTTTTGGCCTTTTTGCTTACCACCGGGGCCGCCCATCATGGGCTTTTTAGCCTACAACCGGGGTGCATTTTTTTTGGCCTTTTTGCTTACCACCGGGGCCGCCCATCATGGGCTTTTTAGCCTACAACCAGGGTGCATTTTTTTGCCTTTTGGCTTACCACCAGGGCCGCCTATCATGTGCTTCTTAGCCTACAACCAGGGTGCCTTTTCTTTTGCTTTTTTGTTTACCACCGGGGCCGCCCATCATGGGCTTTTTAGCCTACAACCGGGGTGCATTTTTTTGGCCTTTTTACTTACCACCAAGGCCGCCCATCATGGGCTTTTTATCCTACAACCGGGGTGCATTTTTTTGGCCTTTTGGCTTACCACCGGGGCCGCCCATCATGGGCTTTTTAGCCTACAACCGGGGTGCCTTTTTGTTACCACCAGGGCCGCCCATCATGGGCTTTTTAGCCTACAACCGGGGTGCATTTTTTGGCCTTTTTGCTTACCACCGGGGCCGCCCATCATGGGCTTTTAGCCTACAACCAGGGTGCATTTTTTTGCCTTTTGACTTACCACCAGGGCTGCCCATCATGGGCTTCTTAGCCTAAAACCAGGGTTACTTTTCTTTTGCCTTTTTGTTTACCACCGGGGCCGCCAATCATGGGCTTTTTAGCCTACAACCGGGGTGCCTTTTCTTTTGCCTTTTTGCTTACCACCAAGGCCGCCAATCATGGGCTTTTTATCCTACAACCGGGGTGCATTTTTTTGGCCTTTTGGCTTACCACCGGGGCCGCCCATCATGGGCTTTTTAGCCTACAACCGGGATGACTTTTTGTTACCACCGGGGCCGCCCATCCTGGGCTTTTTAGCCTACAACCGGGGTGCATTTTTTTGGCCTTTTTGTTTACCATCGGGGCCGCCCATCATGGGCTTTTTAGCCTACAACCGGGGTGCCTTTTCTTTTGCCTTTTTGCTTACCACCAAGGCCGCCAATCATGGGCTTTTTATCCTACAACCGGGGTGCATTTTTTTGGCCTTTTGGTTTACCACCGGGGCCGCCCATCATGGGCTTTTTAGCCTACAACCGGGGTGCCTTTTTGTTACCACCGGGGCCACCCATCATGGGCTTTTTAGCCTACAACCGGGGTGCATTTTTTTGGCCTTTTTGCTTACCACCGGGGCCGCCAATCATGGGCTTTTTAGCCTACAACCGGGGTGCCTTTTCTTTTGCCTTTTTGCTTACCACCAAGGCCGCCAATCATGGGCTTTTTATCCTACAACCGGGGTGCATTTTTTTGGCCTTTTGGCTTACCACCGGGGCCGCCCATCATGGGCTTTTTAGCCTACAACCGGGGTGCCTTTTTGTTACCACCGGGGCCGCCCATCCTGGGCTTTTTAGCCTACAACCGGGGTGCATTTTTTTGGCCTTTTTGTTTACCATCGGGGCCGCCCATCATGGGCTTTTTAGCCTACAACCGGGGTGCCTTTTATTTTGCCTTTTTGCTTACCACCAAGGCCGCCAATCATGGGCTTTTTATCCTACAACCGGGGTGCATTTTTTTGGCCTTTTGGCTTACCACCGGGGCCGCCCATCATGGGCTTTTTAGCCTACAACCGGGGTGCCTTTTTGTTACCACCGGGGCCACCCATCATGGGCTTTTTAGCCTACAACCGGGGTGCATTTTTTTGGCCTTTTTGCTTACCACCGGGGCCGCCCATCATGGGCTTTTTAGCCTACAAGGGGGGTGCCTTTTCTTTTGCCTTTTTGCTTACCACCAAGGCCGCCCATCATGGGCTTTTTAGCCTACAACCGGGGTGCATTTTTTTGGCCTTTTGGCTTACCACCGGGGCCGCCCATCATGGGCTTTTTAGCCTACAACCGGGGTGCCTTTTTGTTACCACCGGGGCCGCCCATCCTGGGCTTTTTAGCCTACAACCGGGGTGCCTTTTTGTTACCACCGGGGCCGCCCATCCTGGGCTTTTTAGCCTACAACCGGGGTGCATTTTTTTGGCCTTTTTGCTTACCACCGGGGCCGCCCATCATGGGCTTTTTAGCCTACAACCGGGGTGCCTTTTTTGGCCTTTTTGCTTACCACCGGGGCCGCCCATCATGGGCTTTTTAGCCTAAAACAAGGGTGCATTTTTTTGCCTTTTGGCTTACCACCAGGGCTGCCCATCATGGGCTTCTTAGCCTAAAACCAGGGTTACTTTTCTTTTGCCTTTTTGTTTACCACCGGGGCCACCCATCATGGGCTTTTTAGCCTACAACAGGGGTGCATTTTTTTGGCCTTTTTGTTTACCTTTGGGGCCGCCCATCATGGGCTTTTTAGCCTACAACCGGGGTGCATTTTTTTGGCCTTTTGGCTTACCACCGGGGCCGCCCATCATGGGCTTTTTAGCCTACAACCGGGGTGCCTTTTTGTTACCACCGGGGCCGCCCATCATGGGCTTTTTAGCCTACAACCGGGGTGCATTTTTTTGGCCTTTTTGTTTACCACCGGGGCCGCCCATCATGGGCTTTTTAGCCTACAACAGGGGTGCCTTTTCTTTTGCCTTTTTGCTTACCACCGGGGCCGCCCATCATGGGCTTTTTAGCCTACAACCGGGGTGCATTTTTTTGGCCTTTTTGCTTACCACCGGGGCCACCCATCATGGGCTTTTTAGCCTACAACCAGGGTGCATTTTTTTGCCTTTTGGCTTACCACCAGGGCCGCCCATCATGGGCTTGTTAGCCTACAACCAGGGTGCCTTTTCTTTTGCCTTTTTGTTTACCACCGGGGCCGCCCATCATGGGCTTTTTAGCCTACAACCAGGGTGCATTTTTTTGGCCTTTCTGCTTACCACCGAGGCCGCCCATCATGGGCTTTTTAGCCTACAACCGGGGTGAATTTTTTTTGCCTTTTAGCTTACCACCGGGGGCGCCCATCATGGGCTTTTTAGCCTACAACCGGGGTGCCTTTTTGTTACCACCGGGGCCGCCCATCATGGGCTTTTTAGCCTACAACCGGGGTGCAGTTTTTTGGCCTTTTTGCTTACCACCGGGCCGCCCATCATGGCTTTTTAGCCTACAACCAGGGAGCATTTTTTTGCCTTTTGACTTACCACCAGGGCCGCCCATCATGGGCTTCTTAGCCTACAACTAGGGTGCCTTTTCTTTTGCCTTTTTGTTTACCACCGGGGCCGCCCATCATGGGCTTTTTAGCCTACAACCGGGGTGCATTTTTTTGCCTTTTGGCTTACCACCGGGGCCGCCCATCATGGGCTTTTTAGCCTACAACCGGGGTGCCTTTTTGTTACCACCGGGGCCGCCCATCATGGGCTTTTTAGCCTACAACCGGGGTGCATTTTTTTGGCCTTTTTGCTTACCACCGAGGCCGCCCATCATGGGCTTTTTAGCCTACAACCGGGGTGCCTTTTCTTTTGCCTTTTTGCTTACCACCAAGGCCGCCAATCATGGGCTTTTTATCCTACAACCGGGGTGCATTTTTTTGGCCTTTTGGCTTACCACCGGGGCCGCCCATCATGGGCTTTTTAGCCTACAACCGGGGTGCCTTTTTGTTACCACCGGGGCCGCCCATCCTGGGCTTTTTAGCCTACAACCGGGGTGCATTTTTTTGGCCTTTTTGTTTACCATCGGGGCCGCCCATCATGGGCTTTTTAGCCTACAACCGGGGTGCCTTTTATTTTGCCTTTTTGCTTACCACCAAGGCCGCCAATCATGGGCTTTTTATCCTACAACCGGGGTGCATTTTTTTGGCCTTTTGGCTTACCACCGGGGCCGCCCATCATGGGCTTTTTAGCCTACAACCGGGGTGCCTTTTTGTTACCACCGGGGCCACCCATCATGGGCTTTTTAGCCTACAACCGGGGTGCATTTTTTTGGCCTTTTTGCTTACCACCGGGGCCGCCCATCATGGGCTTTTTAGCCTACAAGGGGGGTGCCTTTTCTTTTGCCTTTTTGCTTACCACCAAGGCCGCCCATCATGGGCTTTTTAGCCTACAACCGGGGTGCATTTTTTTGGCCTTTTGGCTTACCACCGGGGCCGCCCATCATGGGCTTTTTAGCCTACAACCGGGGTGCCTTTTTGTTACCACCGGGGCCGCCCATCCTGGGCTTTTTAGCCTACAACCGGGGTGCCTTTTTGTTACCACCGGGGCCGCCCATCCTGGGCTTTTTAGCCTACAACCGGGGTGCATTTTTTTGGCCTTTTTGCTTACCACCGGGGCCGCCCATCATGGGCTTTTTAGCCTACAACCGGGGTGCCTTTTTTGGCCTTTTTGCTTACCACCGGGGCCGCCCATCATGGGCTTTTTAGCCTAAAACCAGGGTGCATTTTTTTGCCTTTTGGCTTACCACCAGGGCTGCCCATCATGGGCTTCTTAGCCTAAAACCAGGGTTACTTTTCTTTTGCCTTTTTGTTTACCACCGGGGCCACCCATCATGGGCTTTTTAGCCTACAACAGGGGTGCATTTTTTTGGCCTTTTTGTTTACCTTTGGGGCCGCCCATCATGGGCTTTTTAGCCTACAACCGGGGTGCATTTTTTTGGCCTTTTGGCTTACCACCGGGGCCGCCCATCATGGGCTTTTTAGCCTACAACCGGGGTGCCTTTTTGTTACCACCGGGGCCGCCCATCATGGGCTTTTTAGCCTACAACCGGGGTGCATTTTTTTGGCCTTTTTGTTTACCACCGGGGCCGCCCATCATGGGCTTTTTAGCCTACAACAGGGGTGCCTTTTCTTTTGCCTTTTTGCTTACCACCGGGGCCGCCCATCATGGGCTTTTTAGCCTACAACCGGGGTGCATTTTTTTGGCCTTTTTGCTTACCACCGGGGCCACCCATCATGGGCTTTTTAGCCTACAACCAGGGTGCATTTTTTTGCCTTTTGGCTTACCACCAGGGCCGCCCATCATGGGCTTGTTAGCCTACAACCAGGGTGCCTTTTCTTTTGCCTTTTTGTTTACCACCGGGGCCGCCCATCATGGGCTTTTTAGCCTACAACCAGGGTGCATTTTTTTGGCCTTTCTGCTTACCACCGAGGCCGCCCATCATGGGCTTTTTAGCCTACAACCGGGGTGAATTTTTTTTGCCTTTTAGCTTACCACCGGGGGCGCCCATCATGGGCTTTTTAGCCTACAACCGGGGTGCCTTTTTGTTACCACCGGGGCCGCCCATCATGGGCTTTTTAGCCTACAACCGGGGTGCAGTTTTTTGGCCTTTTTGCTTACCACCGGGCCGCCCATCATGGCTTTTTAGCCTACAACCAGGGAGCATTTTTTTGCCTTTTGACTTACCACCAGGGCCGCCCATCATGGGCTTCTTAGCCTACAACTAGGGTGCCTTTTCTTTTGCCTTTTTGTTTACCACCGGGGCCGCCCATCATGGGCTTTTTAGCCTACAACCGGGGTGCATTTTTTTGCCTTTTGGCTTACCACCGGGGCCGCCCATCATGGGCTTTTTAGCCTACAACCGGGGTGCCTTTTTGTTACCACCGGGGCCGCCCATCATGGGCTTTTTAGCCTACAACCGGGGTGCATTTTTTTGGCCTTTTTGCTTACCACCGAGGCCGCCCATCATGGGCTTTTTAGCCTACAACCGGGGTGCATTTTTTTTGCCTTTTGGCTTACCACCGGGGCCGCCCATCATGGGCTTTTTAGCCTACAACCGGGGTGCCTTTTTGTTACCACCGGGGCCGCCCATCATGGGCTTTTTAGCCTACAACCGGGGTGCATTTTTTTTGGCCTTTTTGCTTACCACCGGGGCCGCCCATCATGGGCTTTTTAGCCTACAACCGGGGTGCCTTTTTGTTACCACCGGGGCCGCCCATCATGGGCTTTATAGCCTACAACCGGGGTGCATTTTTTTGGCCTTTTTGTTTACCACCGGGGCCGCCCATTATGGGCTTTTTAGCCTACAACAGGGGTGCCTTTTCTTTTGCCTTTTTGCTTACCACCGGGGCCGCCCATCATGGGCTTTTTAACCTACAACTGGGGTGCATTTTTTTGGCCTTTTTGCTTACCAACGGGGCCGCCCATCATGGGCTTTTTAGCCTACAACCGGGGTGCATTTTTTTGGCCTTTTTGCTTACCACCGGGGCCGCCCATCATGGGCTTTTTAGCCTACAAGAGGGGTGCCTTTTCTTTTGCCTTTTTGCTTACCACCAGGGCCGCCCATCATGGGCTTTTTAGCCTACAACCGGGGTGCATTTTTTTGGCCTTTTTGCTTACCACCGGGGCCGCCCATCATGGGCTTTTTAGCCTACAACCAGGGTGCATTTTTTTGCCTTTTGGCTTACCACCGGGGCCGCCCATAATGGGATTTTTAACCTACAACCGGGGTGCCTTTTTGTTACCACCGGGGCCGCCCATCATGGGCTTTTTAGCCTACAACCGGGGTGCATTTTTTTGGCCTTTTTGTTTACCACCGGGGCCGCCCATCATGGGCTTTTTAGCCTACAACAGGGGTGCCTTTTCTTTTGCCTTTTTGCTTACCACCGGGGCCGCCCATCATGGGCTTTTTAGCCTACAACCGGGGTGCCTTTTCTTTTGCCTTTTTGCTTACCACCAAGGCCGCCCATCATGGGCTTTTTATCCTACAACCGGGGTGCATTTTTTTGGCCTTTTGGCTTACCACCAAGGCCGCCCATCATGGGCTTTTTATCCTACAACCGGGGTGCATTTTTTTGGCCTTTTGGCTTACCACCGGGGCCACCCATCATGGGCTTTTTAGCCTACAACCGGGGTGCCTTTTTGTTACCACCGGGGCCGCCCATCATGGGCTTTTTAGCCTACAACCGGGGTGCATTTTTTTGGCCTCTTTGCTTACCACCGGGGCCGCCCATCATGGGCTTTTTAGCCTACAAGAGGGGTGCCTTTTCTTTTGCCTTTTTGCTTACCACCGGGGCCGCCCATCATGGGCTTTTTAGCCTACAACCGGGGTGCATTTTTTTTTGGCCTTTTTGCTTACCACCGGGGCCGCCCATCATGGGCTTTTTAGCCTACAACCAGGGTGCATTTTTTTGCCTTTTGGCTTACCACCAGGGCCGCCTATCATGTGCTTCTTAGCCTACAACCAGGGTGCCTTTTCTTTTGCCTTTTTGTTTACCACCGGGGCCGCCCATCATGGGCTTTTTAGCCTACAACCGGGGTGCATTTTTTTGGCCTTTTTGCTTACCACCGAGGCCGCCCATCATGGGCTTTTTAGCCTACGATTGGGGTGCATTTTTTGGCCTCTTTGCTTACCACCGGGGCAGCCCATCACGGGCTTCTTAGCCTATGACCGGGGTGTATTTCTTTGGCTTATTTTATTACCACCCCCATCATGGGCTTTTTAGCCTACGACTGGGGTGCATTTTTTGGCCTCTTTGCTTACCACCAGGGCCGCCCATCATGGGCTTTTTTAGCCTACAACCGGGGTGCATTTTTTTAGCCTTTTTGCTTACCAACGGGGCCGCCCTTCATGGACTTTTTAGCCTACAACCGGGGTGCCTTTTCTTTTGCCTTTTTGCTTACCACCGGGGCTGCCCATCATGGGCTTTTTAGCCTAAAACCGGGGAGCATTATTTGGCCTTCTTGCTTACCAAAGGGGCCACCCATCATGGGCTTTTTAGCCTACAACCGGGGTGCATTTTTTTGGCCTTTTTGCTTACCACCGGGTCCACCCATCATGGGCATTTTAGCCTACAACCGGGGTGCATTTTTTGGCCTTTTTGCTTACCACCGGGGCCGCCCATCATGGGCTTTTTAGCCTACAACCGGGGTGCATTCTTTGGTCTTTTTGCTTACCACCGGGGCCGCCCATCATGGGCTTTTTAGCCTACAACCGGGCTGCCTTTTCTTTTCCCTTTTTGCTTACCACCAGGGCCGCCCATCATGGGCTTTTTAGCCTACGACGGAGGTGCACTCTATGGCTTTTTTGCCAACCACTGAGGCTCCCAACTTGGCCCTTTCAGCCAGCCACCGGAGTGCATTCTCTGACCTTTTAACTTACCACCGGAAAACCCATCCTGGGCTTTTTATCGTTGTGAAGTAATATATCTGCCGGATATCTATTATCGTTGCACATCTTAAAAGGAACCTATCACCAGAAATAACGGTAATAACCTGCAGATATGTGGTTAATCTGCAAGTTAATATCGTTATTATGCTGCCCAGAGCCTGCACGCAGCCAACAGCATAAACTTTATTTAATTTATAAAATGAACTTTATTCCCCCCGCAGCATTCTGGTTTCAGTCATAGGGGCAGTGTTGGCAAAGGTCAGTCACCGTTTTGTATATGTAGAATTTCCGGCCCTGACTGACAGTCGGCCCCAATGCAGAGCGAGTGTCAGTCAGTGCGGGGGCGCAGTTACAGCCGCCACTCTGTATTCTCAGAGCCATAAATGAACCAGCACCGCCCCCATGACTGAAACAGGTACTCTGCGGGGAAAATCTCCTCGCAATGTTTGGCTAAGTGCAGGCACCGGGCAGGTTAGTAATTCTATTAACCTGCAGATTAACCAGCACCATTCTTATTTATACACTTGTAAGACACAGAGGGAGCAGAGATGAGAATAAGGATTTTTTAATTTTATTCTTATTTTTACATTTGTTGGACACAGCAGGAGCAGAATACTACTCTCAACATTGTCCCCTGCTGACGCTGAACACAGCGCTAGCAGGGGACAATGATGAGGGAAGCGTTCAGCACCCGGCATTTGAGAACAGCGCAAACTGTACTGCTGATTCGCAGGAAACGGTACGTGTGATAGGCAGTGTGCCCACTATGAGTATTTTAAGCGTTTCCGCAACGGCAATTCTGCTGCAGAAACACAAAAAAAAAATTGTTAGAAGGTCTGCCATGTTCCCCAATGATAAATCCGCATGTGCTGTGCACATGCTGCGGAAATTTCCGCTGCGGATTATAATTGCGGAAAAATCCGCAGCACTACCAATTATTTTGAGTAAATGCTGCGTTTTCGCCGCCATTGACTTGCATTGGACCGCATGGAATCCGCATCACTGCATCTGCAGAATCCAAGCATTTCAATGTGTGGATGGTACCCGTGTCTGGAGAAGAGGAGACTCTCCTCCAGACACGGGTACCATAGTACCTGTAAAAAAAATAATAAAATAAAAAATAAATATTATACTTACCTTCTGATGGCCCCTGGTCTCCATAGCGATGCGTCCTGGCTTGCCGGCAACTCGCGATGGTCTGAAAAGGACCTGCCGTGAAGAAATTTAGTCATGTGACGGGTCACGCGACCGGTGACGTCGGCAGGTCCTTTAGTCTACCGCGAGCTGCCGGCAAGCCGAGACGAATCAGATAAAGACTCCGGGGGCCATCGGAAGGTAAGTATAGATTTAATTTTTTTTTTACCATTCTTTACGGTCACACTATATAAATCCATGCCGTTTGCATGGATTTATATAGTGTGACCAAGTTGTCAAGCACTTCCCAAGTGATGCTAAAATCGCTTGGAAAGCGCTTGACAACCCGCATGCGGAAATGCATGTGAAGAACGCTTCACTTCCACTGGTCCCTGGCAGAAAAACCGCATGTACAATCCGCATGTGTTTTTTCTGCCAGGGAGATGCAGAAACGCTCAGGAAAAAATACGGAGCATTTCTGCATCGTGGGCACATAACCATACTGATGCATCACACGGGCGGCACACGGTTGCAACACGTATGTCACAGGTATCATACACATGGACACACGTACATAGATATCTCCGGTACTGTTTTTTCCAGTACCGGAAATATCCGGACGTGTGGAAGAGGCCTAATAGCGTTGTTTCTAGTGGGAGGTTCTCTTTAACACATAAAAATCTGTAATTTCTTGAATGCATTTTATTCCAGTATGTGTCACACAGACGGCACACATGTACACATAGATGGTAAAAATGGACCAGGCCACACTTTCACGCGTACATGTGAAGGAGGCCTAAGATGTATTGCGAGGTTCTGCAGCAGCTGAGGTGTATTATAAGGTTATTATGAGGTATATTTATGTGTATACACACATACTTACACTCATGCACACACACATCACTATAGACTGAGGTTCTGCAGTAGCCGAGATATATTATGAGGTTCTGCATCTGCCGAGGTGCATTATGAGGTTCTGCAGCGGCCGAGGTGTATTATAAGGTTCTGCAGCAACTGAGGTGTATTATGAGGTTCTGCAGCCGCCAAGGTGTATTATGAGGTTCTGCAGCCGCCAAGGTGTATTATGAGGTTCTGCAGCTGAGGTGTGTATTATGAGGTTCTTCAGCCGCCAAGGTGTATTATGAGGTTCTGCAGCTACCAAAGTGTATTATGAGGATCTGCAGCTGAGGTGTGTATTATGAGGTTCTGCAGCCTCCAAGGTGTATTATGAGGTTCTGCAGCTGAGGTGTGCACTATGAGGTTCAGCATCAGCTGTGGCATATTATGAGGTTCTAAAGCACCTGCTGTGTATATTACGAGGTTCTGCAGCAGCTGTATATATGTAGATATACACATACAGCTCTGGCAAAAATTAAGAGACCACTGCAAAATTTTTAGTTTCTCTGATTTTTCTCTTTCTAGGTATATTTTTGAGTAAAATGTACATTGTTGTTTTAGTTTATAAACTACTGACAACATGTCTCCAAAATTCAAAGCTAAAAATTTAGTATTTATTTACAGCAAATGATAAAGCGTCAAAATACTAAAAAAGAAACAGTGCTTTCAGACCTCAAATTACTCATGTCTTAACTCAGGGACAGTTCAGAAATCAATATTTGGTGGACTAACCATGATTTTTGATCACAGTTTTCATGCGTCTTGGCATGCTTTCCAATAGAAAACTGTTCAGTGGTCTCTTAATTTTTGCCAGAGCTGTATACTTGCATTCTTGCACACACACACATCACTATAGACTTTTCACTTCACAGTACTCATATGCCAGAGGTGATGTGGAGAAGTGGTGTGGAGTGCAGTGATTGTCATGCCTTCCTTAGATGAGGACACTGCTCTGTTATTTCCAATTCTGGAGTGATGATGCTGGGGACAATACTGGCAGGCATGAGTGTGCAGTGGGCCGGCAGGGGGCAGGGCTGGACACTGAGGCCAGCTCTGGCTATGAGGTTAGATAATACAGCACAGGGAGCTGTCAAGTTTGGTAGAGCCACCGCTAAACAAAGTAGGTGAGAGAATGAATTGAAATTCAGGAGGAACGAAAGGCAGAAACAAAAAACAAAATTTATAGGGGTATTGTATATTACAATACAGCACAGATTACCTTAAAAAACAAATTTGGATTTTGTGGTCGGACAACTTCATTAATTCTCACTCCAGAAAGGGGGATGATGTAAAAAGTAGAAAATCGGCTCTAAACAGTCATCTAAAGATGCAAAAAAATTCATCATCCAACTTTGTGCAACACTTCAATAATCTGGTGTAAATTATGGCAAAGTGGTTACAAACAAAACAAACATCCCCTTAATGATAAATTCTCCAACTTAAAAACCCATTAAACACATGTGACTGAGGTTATTTTTATGCAGATCCATGGATTTCCACACAATCCAAATCAGATAAATGGGAAAGGTGCCAATATTTTTGCGATAAAACTGTCGCATGTGAACTGACCCTAATGACTCAGTACATGAGCCAAATGCTGAGATATGAGGAAAGCTCATCCGTACCTTGCTGCCTGTAGCTTCCAGATGAAGAGTAGTTCCTGGGTTCCCTGCAACAGCAAAGCACAACATTAAAGGGAATGTTGTTTTAACCTATGCTTTATTAAATTGTATTTATGTTGTTTTTTTTTTTTTAAATATATGGGAATCTAGAATGAAAATTACTTTGTAAGGGCTGCAAAGTTATGAGATATGCTCTTCTGTGACCCCGCTGAATATTATTATTTTTGGGGTAGTGGGGGTGGTGGCAATTAATGTGTAACCCAGCTCTGTCTACTTCTATGGGAGCAGTGGTGTAATGCATAACCCCATATTACACCACTCCTCGCAAAGAAGTGGATGGAGCGGTGTCACTGATTACACCACTTCTCCCATAGAAGTGGACTGTGCGGGGAGACACAATATATACATTAGAATAGATACTGTGTATTTAATCCTATCCTGTGTGATACACTCCGCTGAGCTCAATGTCTAATCCCATCAGGTGATACACTACACTTGGCCCTGTATCTAATTCCAGCGTTACTCTAAGCGTATCTAATCGCAGCACGATACACTAACAACTATCTAACAACTTTAACTTATGATACAGAAAGAAGCAACAACTAACAGAATCAATGCTGCCAGCTGTCCTCTGTGACACTGTACTTGTCAGTAACACTTTGCAGTCACTAACAAAATGGCTCCACACTGTGATCCTAAACTTCATCCTTTCTTATCCTTTTCCAAACACTCAGAATAGGAGGAGGGGTGACGTCCCACACATGTGTGCAGATCCAGCCCACATTCACTGCAGTTGTAATGTGAACTGGCACTACTAGGTTTTTATGGCAAATTTCAGCAGCTGCTCTCCCTAGTGTTTAAGGCTGTGTGCCCACGTAGCGTTTTTCAAGCGTTTATGCTGCGGAATTTCCGCAGCATAAACGCTTGTGAAACGCTAGGTAATCCGCACCCCATGGTCCCCAAGGGGATTCCGCATGTTCTATGCACATGCTGCGGATTTTTTCGCAGCGTTTATGCTACGTACAAAAATCCGCAGCATGTCATTTAATTTTGCGGAAGCGCAGCGGAACTCCCGCCATTGACTTGCATTGAGACGCACAGAAACCGCGACTGTACATTTGTACAAGCGGCTTCTATGCGTCTCTATGTGCGGATGGTACCCAGTTCTGGAGGAGAGGAGACTCTCATCCAGACCTGGGTACCATTGTACCTGTAAAAAAAGAATAAAATAACAAATAAAGTTTATACTCACCTGTCCGGCGACTTCTCTCTGAATGCCAGCAGCGCTGAAGGACCTGCGGTGACGTCACAGTCATGTGACCGCAGGCCCTTCACCGCTCTCTCTCGCGATATGCCGGCAGCCGGGAACCAGACAGGAACGAGCGCTGCAGCACACACCGGGTCCTCGGGGGTGAGTATAGCTTTATTTGTTTTAATTTTTACGGTCACACTGTATAAATCCATGCTGTTTGCATGGATTTATACAGTGTGACCTAGTTGTCAAGCACTTTCCAAGTGATGCTAATCACCAGGAAAGCGCTTGTCAATCTGCATGCGGAAACGCATGTGAATCTGCATGTGGATCCGCATGTATTATGCAGGAAAAACGCATGCACAATCTGCATGCGTTTTTTTCTGCCAGGGAGATGCAGAAATGCTGCAGAAATTTTCTGCTTCATTTCTGCATCGTGGGCACATAGCCTAAGGCCCACGATGCAGAAATGAAGCAGAAAATTTCTGCAGCATTTCTGCATCTCCCTGGCAGACAAAACGCATGCATATTGTGCATGCGTTTTTCCTGCAGAATACATGCGGATCCACATGCGTTTCTGCATGAAAATTGACAAGCGCTTTCCAGGCGATAGCATCACTTGGAAAGTGCTTGAAAACTAGGTCACACTGTATAAATCCATGCAAACAGCATGGATTTATACAGTGTGAACCGTAAAAATAAAATAAAGCTATACTCACCCCCGATGCCCCGGCGTGGCTGCAGCGCTGCTTCCTGGCTGGTTCCTGGCTGCCGGCATATCGCGAGACAGAGCGGTAAAGGGCCTGCGGTCACATGACTGTGACGTCACCGAAGGTCCTTCAGCGATGCCGGCATGCAGAGAAGTCTTCGGAAAGGTGAGTATAAACTTTATTTATTATTTTATTCTTTTTTTTACAGGTACAATGGTACCCAGGTCTGGATGAGAGTCTTCTCTCCTCCAGAACTGGGTACCATCCGCACATAGAGACGCATAGCATTCGCTTGTAGAAATGTACAGACGCGCATTCTATGCGTCTCAATGCAAGTCAATGGCGGCCATTCCGCTGCGTTTCCGCAAAATTAAATGACATGCTGCTGATTTTTGTACGCAGCATAAACGCTGCGGAAAAATCCGCAGCATGTGCATAGAACATGCGGAATCCCCTTGGAGACCATGGGGTGCGGATTACCTAGCGTTTCACAAGCGTTTACGCTGCGGAAATTCCGCAGCATAAACGCTTGAAAAACGCTACGTGGGCACCCAGCCTAAAAGAGAAAATATAAAAACTTTTAAAATTATGTTTCATATTTTACTTATTTAAAAACAAATGATAATATTTGAAAAAAAAAATTAATTTCAGGCTGTATGCCCACTATGCGTTTTTTAAGCGTTTCCGCAGCGGCAGTTCCGCATGTGCTGTGCATATGCTGCGGAAATTTCCGCTGCGGATTATCATTGCAGAAAAATCCGCAGCAGTACCAATTATTTTGCGTAATCGCAGCGTTTTCGCCGCCTTTGACTTGCATTGAATCGCATAATATCCACATGACTACATGTGCACATGCGGATATTAAGCGATTCACTGTGCGGATGGTACCCGGGTTTGGAGAAGAGGAGACTCTCCTCCAGACCCGGGTACCATAGTACCCATAAAAAAAAAAGAATTAAAATTAAAAAAAAAACATTATACTTACCTTATGATGGCCCCCAGTCTCCTCAGCGATGCGTCCTGGCTTTCCGGCAGCTCGCGATGGTCTAAAAGGACGTGCCATGACGTCATTTAGATATGTGACGGGTCACACGACGGCTGACGTCGGTGGTCGCGTGACCCATCACATGACTAAATGACGTCATGGCAGGTGCTTTTACACAACAGCGAGACACCGGGAAGACCGGACGCATCGGATAAGGAGACTTTACATCAGCACAATTTTGGAACCAAAATTTATTTTTGTTATGGAGCTTTTAGGGTTAAAAATTGACCAACGATTTTTCATTTTTATAACACCATTTTTTTTAGGGACCACATCATATGTGAAGTGACTTTGATGGGCCTTTACGACAGAAAATACCCAAAAGTGAAACCATTCTAAAAACTGCACCCCTCAAGGTGATCAAAACCACATTCAATAAGTTTATTAACCTTTCAGGTGCTTCACAGGAATTTTTGGCACGTGGAAGAAAAAAAATGAACATTTATTTTTTTTCACAAAAATATTACTTTAGACCCCAATTTTTTTTTATTTCCGCAAGGGTATCATTAAAAAATGGACCCAAAATTTGTTGTGCAATTCCTCTTGAGCATGCTGATACCCCGTATGTGGGGGGAAACCACTGTTTGGGCGCACGGCAGGGTTCGGAAAGGGAAGGAATTTATCTAGATGTGTGGTGAGCACCCTTTCACATAAGTTTATAACATTGAGCCGTAAAAATAAAATTTTCACATTTTTCCAACAAAAATGTTTTTTAGCCTCCAATTTTGCATTTTCATAAGGGTAACAGGAGAAATTGCACCATGCAATTTCTTGTGCAATTTCTCCTTAACCGGTTCCCGACCGCCCACTGTAGATAAACGTCGGCGCTTGCTGGGCTCTGTGCAGCGCCGACGTTTAAAAACGGTAGGTGGTCTCGCAGCGCTCAGGACCCCGGGGTCCTGCAAGCGCTGCGATTCCGGTGCAGAGCATTAGCTCTGACAGGGAACATCATCGGGACCTGATTAGATCAGGTCCCAGTGATGTTAACCCTTTGCTGTCTTCTATATGCTGCGATCTATAGTGATCGCGGCATATAGGAGACAGCAGGAGGAGAGGGGGTCGTCAACTTACCTCTCCGAAGACCTCCGAGTCCTTCCAGGACCTGGGGTTGCTATGGCAGCTGGAGGTCACATGACCGCCTCCAGCTCTGCCATATATGGTGTCCTGTCTGGCTCAGCTGCAGCTGTAGCCAGACAGGAGACTCTGACTGAAACAGTCAGGGAAGATCTCATGTAATGTAATATATGTCTATTACATTACATGAGATCAGTGATCAGAAAAATAAAAATTAATGTCCCATACAGGGACTAAGTAAAAATGTAAAAAAAAGTAAAAAAAAAAGTTTTTAAACTATTAAAAAAAAAATCACAAAATAAATAAAAATAAATAAATAAAATATTAAACCAATAAATCCGTATATTTTTACAAAACCAAAAAAAGTACACATATTTGGTATTGCCGCGTCCGAAACAACCCGAGCTATAAAACTGTCACACTAATTAACTCCTTCTGTGCACACCGTAATAAAAATAAATAAAAAACGGAGCAAAAAAATATGCTTTTTCATCATATCGCCAAACAAAAAGTGGAAAAAAATGCGACCAAAAAACAAAATAGAAATAAAAATGGTACCACTGAAAACGTCATCTTGTTCCGCAAAAAAAAAGCCGCCATACAGCTCCATCAGCCGAAAAATAAAAAAGTTATAGCGCTCAGAATAAAGCAATGCAAAAAAAAATATTTTTTTCTATGAAATTGTTTTATTGTGTAAAAGCGCCAAAACATAAAAAAATACAGTAAGTGTAGTATCGCTGTAAACGTACTGACCCGAAGAATAACGCTGCCTGATCACTTTTACCACACGCAGAACGGCATAAAAAAACCCTCAAAAAACAATTCCTGAATTGTTTGTTTTTGTTAATTTTACCTCCCAAAAAACGGAATAGAAAGCGATCAAAAAATGTCACGTACCCAAAAATGGTACCAATAAAAATGTCAACTCGTCCCGCAAAAAACAAGCCGTCACATGACTCTGTCGGCCGAAATATGGAAAAATTATAGCTCTCAAAATATGGTGATGCAAAAACTAGATTTTGCAAAAAAAGCGTCTTTTAGTGTGTGTCAGTCATAAAAACCCAATATAAATCTGGTATCTCTGTAATCGCACCGACCCGAAGAATAAAGTAATCTAATCAGTTATATCACACTAGGAACGGCGTAAAAAATAAATAAAACCAATTCTTCACCTGCTACTGATTTGTTTATTATGTCCCCAAAGATCCCAGTAAGGCTCTGCCCACATTTATCCTGTGCTCTGCGCTGAGCACTTACACCAGAGTTTCCGTGTAAATCTCTGAAATACATGATTCAGCCGGAACCCATGACGGAAGATTCCCTGTAATGAGGCAGATATAGGCCACTGTGGACGCCGTCTAGCCTGGGATCCCACGGTGTCATTTGTTTTAGGCGTGCATAAAAGTGCGGTTGGCCACAGTTTTGTGCACTTCTGAAAAAAAGGACACCGCTAAACAGAGGCCAGATGGTGTCCAGAGTAACTCTGCTGCCTCATTACAGTGAATGGATCCTGCAGGGGTTTCATCTGAATTACATCACTTGGAAATTTAGATGGAAACCCCGATGTAAGTGCTCAGCCTAGAGCGCCGGATAAATGTTACGTAAAATGTTCCCAATAAAAGCTTCAACTCAGTCCTCAAAAAAAGCTAGTCCCCACTCAGGTCCGTCATCTGTTAAAAATATAAGGGACTTCCAAGTTACTGGTAGCAGAAAGGCTCTGGAAAAGCAAAATGGCCCTTGCCCGCCAAAAGAAATTCAGAAAATTTTGTGCTCCCAAATCCAAATGCCTATTCTACAATAATTTGTTCTCCAATTGTCAAATAGCACTCCGTCCCCCCCCAGATCTCACCGTATGGCTAAGCGGTACGATCCAGCCACATATGGGGTATTGACACTTTTAGAAGAAATTGTGTGACACATTTCGGCACCATTTTTACCCATTGCCCTGTGTGAAAATGTAAAATCTGAGGGTAAAACATTTTTTTGTGGTAAAAATATAATTATGCTTTTTTCACTGCCCAATGGTATAAATTTAAAAATTAAAAAATACTCACTACTTCCCTAGATGAATTCCTTGAGAGGTGTAGTTTACAAAATGGGGTCACTTGTGGGGGTTTCTGCTGTTTCGGCATGTCAGCGACTCTTCAAATGTGACATGGTGTCTGCTGCCTATCCCAGCCAACATAGCGCTCCTTTCTCTTCCGAACCCTGCCATACACCAAAGCAGTGGTTTTCCCCCACATATGGGGTATCGGCGTACTCAGGAGAAATTGTACAACAAATTTCATGGTTCAATTTATCCTGTTACCCTTATGATAATGCAAAATTAGAGAATGAAAAACATTTTTTATGGGAAAAATGTGAAAATTTTATTTTTACGGCTCAATATTATAAACTTCTGTGAAGCAGCTGGGGTGCAAGGTGCTCACCACACATCTAGATAAGTTCCCTAAGGGGTCTAGTTTCCAAAATGGTGGCACTTGTGGGGGGGTTTCCACTGTTTAGGCACATTAGGGGCTCACCAAATGTGACATGGCGTCCGCTAATTATTCAAACAAATTTTACATTCAAAAAGTCAAATGGCGATCCTTCCCTTTCAAACCCTGCCATGTGCCCAAACAGTAATTTGCCTCCACATATAGGGTATCGGCGTGTTCAGGAGAAATTGCACAACAAACTTCATGGTGCAATTTATCCTGTTACCCTTATGATAATACAAAATTAGGGAACGAAAAACATTTTTTGTGGGAAAAATGTGAAAATTTTATTTTTACGGCTCAATATTATAAACTTCTGTGAAGCAGCTGGGGGTGCAAGGTGCACACCACACATCTAGATAAGTTCCCTAAGGGGTCTAGTTTCCAAAATGGTGGCACTTGTGGGGGGTTTCCACTGTTTAGGCACATTAGGGGCTCCCCAAATGTGACATGGCGTCCGCTAATTATTCAAACAAATTTTACATTCAAAAAGTCAAATGGCGCTCCTTCCCTTTCAAACCCTGCCATGTGCCCAAACAGTAATTTGCCTCCACATATGGGGTATCGGCGTGTTCAGGAGAAATTGCACAACAAACTTCATGGTGCAATTTATCCTGTTACCCTTATGATAATACAAAATTAGGGAATGAAAAACATTTTTTGTGGGAAAAATGTGAAAATTTTATTTTTACGGCTCAATATTATAAACTTCTGTGAAGCAGCTGAGGGTGCAAAGGTGCTCACCACACATCTAGATAAGTTCCCTAAGGGGTCTAGTTTCCAAAATGGTGTCACTTGTGGGGGGTTTCCACTGTTTAGGCATATCAGGAGCTCTCCAAAAGCAACATGGCGTCTGCTAATTATTCAGACAAATTTTACATTCAAAAAGTCTAATGGCGCTCCTTCCCTTCCGAACCCTGCAGTGCGCCCAAACAGTGGTTTTCCCTCACATATGGGGTATCAGCACGCTCAAGAGAAATTGCACAAAAAAATTTGGGGTCCATTTTTTCCTGTTACCCCTGTGAAAATAAAAAAAATTGGGTCTAAAGTAACATTTTTGTGAAAAAAGTTAAATGTTAATTTTTTTCTTCCACATTCCAAAAATTCCTGTGAAGCGCCTGAAGGGTTAATAAAGTTCTCGAATGAGGTTTTGAGCACCTTGAGGGGTGCAGTTTTTAGAATGGTGTCACTTTTGGGTATTTTCTGTCATAAAGACCCCTCAAAGTGACTTCAAATATGATGTGGTCCCTAAAAAAATGTTTTTGTAAATTTTGTTGGAAAAATGAGAAATCGCTGGTCAACTTTTAACCCTTATAGCTCCCTAACAAAACAAAAATGTTGGTTCCAAAATTGTGCTGATGTAAAGTAGACATGTGGGAAATGTTATTTATTAACTATTTTGTATGACATATCTCTCTGATTTAAGGGCATGAAAATTCAAAGTTTGAAAATTGCAAAATTTTCAAAATTTTCGCCAAATTTCCGATTTTTTCACACATAAACGCAAGTTATAGCAAAGAAATTTTACCACTATCATGAAGTACAATATGTCATGAAAAAAACAATCTCAGAATCAGGGGAATACGTTGAAGCGTTCCAGAGTAATTACCTCATAAAGTGACAGTGGTCAGAATTGAAAAAATTGGCCCGGTCACAAAGGCAAAAACAGGCTCTGGCGCGAAGTGGTTAAGTAAGCCGATACCCCATATGTGGGGAAAATACACTGTTTGGGCGCACGGCAGGGTTCAAAAGGGAAGGAGTGCCATTTGACTTTTTGAATATAAAATTTGCTTGAATAATTAGCGGATGCCATGTTGAGTTTGGAGACCCCCTGATGCGCCTAAACAATGGAAACCCCCCACAAGTGACTCCATTTTGGAAACTACACCCCTCAAGGATTTTATCAAGGGGTATAGTGAACAATTTGAACCCAGAGGTACGACACAGAATTTGATAACATTAGGCCATCATATTGAATAAGTTGTCATTAGTCTTGAGTGCAAGTGCTCACTACTAGAGTTTGCATCGGGTACTCTGGTATGCACCAAGTATCGCGGGTGCTCAAGTGACATGCTCGAGTCCCCGCCCACATGTTTCATGGTTATTAGACACTCAAAAAAAAACATGCGGGGATCACTCATCCATGGCAGGCAATCCCCACAAGGTTTCTTTGGCTGTATAACAGCTGCAAAACATATGGGACAGAGACTCAAGCAAGTCACTCGAGTACCCGCTATACTCGGTGCATACCTGAGCACTTGCGCTCAACACCAGTCGCCACATCATCATCATTTTTTTTTCTTTACTTCTCAAAAAATCCTAACCCCAACTCTAATACAACCCCAACTCTAATACAACCCCAACCCTAACCCTAGCACAACCCTAACCCTAAGTGCCAACGATGCAGAAATGCTGCGGAGTATTTCTGCATCTCCCTGGCAGAAAAAACGCATGCGGATTTTACATGCGTTTTTTTCTGCCAGGTAGAAGAGTTTGTGAAGCGTTTTGAACATGCGATTTCGCATGCGGGTTGTCAAGAGCTTTTCCAAGCGATTTTAGCATCACTTGGAAAAGTATTTGACAACTTGGTCACACTATATAAATCCATGCAACCGGCATGGATTTATGTTGTGTGACCAAGTTACGATGCTGCAAATGCAGCATCAATAGTAAAAAAAAGAATAAAAATGTTGAAAAAAAACAAAAAAAAAATTATACTCACCTTCCGATGGCCCCCGATCTCCTTCTCCTGTGCCACTGGCTCTTCGGCGGCTCGCGGTGCTCTAAAAAGGACCTTCCATGACGTCATTTAGTCATGACGTTGGCCGTCGCGTGACCTGTCACATGTCTAAATGACGGCATAGAAGGTCCTTTTACCACCGCGAGCAGCCGAAGAGCCAGCAGCACCGCCGGGAGCAGACAGGGGGCCATCAGAAGGTAAGTATATGTTTGTTTGTTTTTTATTTAAATTTTTTTTTAACTACAGGTACTATGGTACCCAGGTCTGGAGGAGAGTCTCCTCTTCTCCAAACCCGGGTACCATAAGCACATTGAATCGCATAATATCCGCATGTGTACGTGTAGTCATGCGGATGTTATGCGGTCCAATGCAAGTCAATGGCTGCAATTTCGCCGGGATTCTGCAAAATTAATGGTCGTGCTGCAGATTTTATCGCAATGATAATCCGCAGCGGAAATTTCTGCAGCATGTGCACAGCACATGCGGATTATCATTCGGAAACATGGCAGACAACTTAACATGCATTTTTAATGCGTTTTTGCGTCGGAAAAGCGCCACGGAAACGCATTAAATCCGCATCGTGCGTACGCAGCCTAACCCTAGCACAACCCTAACCCTAGAGTTTATTTCTTACGCCGCTCCTCGTGCAGTATAAGTGATTAGATGACTTTATTCTTCGGGTTTGTGCGATTACAGCGATACCAGATTCATATCGGTTTTTTATGATTGACAGCTGTCACACACTAAAAAACCCTGTTTCTTTCGCAAAGACTAATTTTTACATCGCCATATTTTGAGAGCTATAATTTTTCCATATTTCGGCTGACAGTCATGTTTTTTACGGGACAAGTTGATGTTTTTATTGGTACCATTTTCAGGCACGTGACATTTTTTTATCGCTTTCTATTCTGATTTTTGGGAGGCAGAATAAACAAATAATCCGCATGTGCTGTGCACATGCTGCGGAAATTTCCGCTGCGGATTATCATTGCGGAAAAATATGCAGCACTACCAATTATTTTGCATAAGCGCAGCGTTTTCGCCGCCATTGACTTGCATTGGAACGCATGAAATCCGCATCACTGCATCTGTACATGCGGATTCCATGTGTTTCAATGTGCGGATGGTACCCGGGTCTGGAGAAGAGGAGACTCTCCTCCGGAGCCGGATACCATAGTACCTGTAAAAAAAAAGAATAATAAAATGAAAAATATACATTATACTTAAATTCTGATGGCCCCCGGTGTCTTTATCCGATGCGTCCTGGTTTGACCGCAGCTCGCGGTGGACTTGGCACTGACGTCGGCAGGTACTTTAGTCTACCGCGAGCTGCCGGCAAGCCAGGACGCATCGGATAAAGACACCGGGGGCCATCAGAAGGTAAGTATGATATTTATTTTTTACCATTCTTTCGGTCACACTATATAAATCCATGCCGTTTGCATGGATTTATATAGTGTGACCAAGTTGTCAAGCATTTTCCAAGTGATGCTAAAATCGCTTGGAAAGCGCTTGACAAGCCGCATGCAGATATGCATGTGAAGAACGCTTCCCATCCGCTTGTCCCTGGCAGAAAAAACGGATGTACAATCCGCATGCGTTTTTTTCTGCCAGAGAAATGCAGAAACGCTCCGGAAAAAATTCGGAGCATTTCTGCATCATGGGCACATAGCCTTATATTGTTTTTTTTAATGTTTTGGCGCTTTTACACAATAAAAACTATTTTATAGAATAAAGAATTGTTTTTTGCATCGCTTTATTCTGAGAGCTATAACTTTTATTTTTCGGCCGTTGGAGCTGTATGACAACTTGTTTATTGTGAGATGTTTTCAGCGGTGCCATTTTTATTTACATTCGTCTTTTTGATCGCATTTTATTCCATGCTGTGTTTGGCAGTATGATGATAAAGCATAGTTTTTTGCTTCGTTTTTTATTTTTTACAGTGTTCAGTAAAGGGGTTAACTAGTGGGGCAGTTTTATAGGTCAGGTCGTTCCGGGCGCGGCGATACCAAATATGTGTACTTTTATTGTTTTTTTTTATTATTATTATTATTATTATTTATTTGTGGCTACAATATTTTTTTTTTGGGGGGTGGGGTATTTTTACAATTTTTTTTAATATCTTTACAATTTTTTTCTTTCACTTTCTGACATTTTTCTTACTTTTACACTTTGTTCCACTATGGGACTTTCACTTTTTGCAGCCTGATCAGCTGTATAGCACAGGAACGCAGCACCATCCCTGTGCTATGCAGCCTGTCAGTGCTGCACTGGGAGAAGTTATTTTGAACCAAAGTAACTTCCTGCCTCCTGGCGACCCGGATGTTGTCATGATGACATCGGGTCACCATGACAACATCCGGGACCGGACTCAGACGGCGCAGGACGCCGGAGAGGAGGTAAGTATCTGCGCTTACCTCCTCCCATCCGGGAAGCCGCGGCAGATAGCGCTGGACACCGGCAGGAAAAGTGAGTATCGCGATCACCTCCCCTTGCCACCACAATGCTGCGATCGATTTCAATCGCAGCATTTCGGGGGTTAATGTGCAGGGAGCGCTGCGGGACACCCTGGGGCGATCGCGCCCGCACGCAAAGGCGTACTAATACGTATCAGACCCATAAGGGCCAGGGAGCAGATATGTATTAGTACGCCTTGCGCCAGAAAGGGGTTAATAAAAACTATTTTTTTTTTAATTGATGTAAATACTTTTATGTCCAAAACTGACAAAAGTATTCTCAGAGTGATACCTTTATTGGCTAACCAGAAAAAAAAAATATATGCAAGCTTTCAGAGCACAGAGGCTCCTTTGTCAGGCAATATTACAAATGAATTCAAAAGATACAAGGCACAACATTTGAGAGATGTTACAGCAAACACTTGTTCATGAGGTGTAAGGGGTGATGCCTCCTACTGATAAGTCAAGGAGATCAAATTAGGATTTTTTGTTGCAAATGGAGAAGAGGTAATTTTTTTCAATTGTTTAAAAAACATTTTTTTTAAAGGCACCTTCCCTTTAACCTTAACCTCTTTACCCCCGAGGGTGGTTTGCACGTTAATGACCAGGCCAATTTTTACAATTCTGACCACTGTCACTTTATGAGATAATTACTCTGGAACGCTTCAACGGATCCCCCTGATTCTGAGACTGTTTTTTCGCGACATATTGTACTTCATTATTGTGGTAAAATTTCTTCGATATCACTAGAGTCTATTTGTGAAAAAAACGGAAATTTGGTGAAAATTTTGAAAATTTAGCAATTTTCAAAATTTGAATTTTTATGCCCTTAAATCAGAGAGATATGTCACACAAAAGAGTTAATAAATAACATTTCCCACATGTCTACTTTACATCAGCACAATTTTGGAACCAAAATTTTTTTTTGCTAGGGAGCTATAAGGGTTAAAAGTTGACTAGCGATTTCTCATTTTTCCAACAAAATTTACAAAACCATTTTTTTAGGGACCACATCACATTTGAAGTCACTTTGAGAGGTCTTTATGACAGAAAATACCCAAAAGTGACACCATTCTAAAAACTGCACCCCTCAAGGTGCTCAAAACCACATTCAAGAACTTTATTAATCCTTCAGGTGCTTCACAGGAATTTTTGGAATGTGGAAGAAAAAAATGAACATTTAACTTTTTTCACAAAAATGTTACTTTAGACCCAATTTTTTTTATTTTCGCAGGGGTAACAAGAAAAAATGGACCCCAAAAATTGTTGTGCAATTTCCCCTGGGCACGCAGATACCCCATATGTGGGGAAAAACCACTGTTTGGGTGCACGGCAGGGCTCGGAAGGGAAGGAGCGCCATTTGACTTTTTGATTGTAAAATTTGCTTGAATAATTAGTGGACGCCATGTTGCGTTTGGAGAGTCCCTGATGTGCCTAAACAGTGGAAACCGCCCACAAGTGACCCCATTTTGGAAACTAGACCCCCCAAGGCACCTATCTAGATGCATAGTGAGAACTTGGAACCCCTAGGTGCTTCACAAATTGATTCGTAAAAATGAAAAAGTATTTTTTTTCCCACTTTTTCATTTTTACGAATCAATTTGTGAAGCACTTGAGGGTTCCAAGTGCTCACTATGCATCTAGATAGGTGCCTTGGGGGGGTCTAGTTTTCAAAATGGGGTCACTTGTGGGGGAGCTCCAATGTTTAGGCACACAGGGGCTCTCCAAACGCAACATGGTGTCCGCTAACAAATTGAATGGAAAATCGGCTCAAATTGTTAGCGGACACCATGTTGCGTTTGGAGAGCCCCTGTGTGCCTAAACATTGGAGCTCCCCCACAAGTGACCCCATTTTGGAAACTAGACCCCCCAAGGCACCTATCTAGATGCATAGTGAGCACTTGGAACCCCCAGGTGCTTCACAAATTGATTCGTAAAAATGAAAAAGTGGGAAAAAAACACTTTTTCATTTTTACGAATCAATTTGTGAAGCACCTGGGGGTTCCGAGTGCTCACTATGCATCTAGATAGGTGCCTTGGGTGCCTCAGTGCATACCCGAGCACCCGATGCAAACTCTAGTAGCGAGCACTTGCGTTCAACACTAGTTGCCATATTGGCATCTTTTTTTTTTTTTTACTTTTGAAAAAAAAAAAAAACCCCAACCCTAACATTAGCACAACCCCAACCCCAGCGTTTATTTTTTACGCCGTTCCTCGTGCGGTATAAGTGATGAGATTACTTTATTCTTCGGGTCGGTGCGATTACAGTGATACCAGAATCATATCGGGTTTTTATGATTGACAGCTGTCACACACTATTTTGTAAAATCTAGTTTTTGCATCGCCATATTTTGGCCGACAGAGTCATGTGACGGCTTGTTTTTTGCGGGATGAGTTGAAGTTTTTACTGGTGCCATTTTCAGGCATGTGACATTTTTTGATCGCTTTCTATTCCAGCTTTTGGGAGGCAGAATAAACAAAAACCAACAATTCAGGAATTGTGTTTTTTTACATTTTTTTATTCTGCTCTGGGTGTGGTAAAATTGATAAGGTAGCTTTATTCTTCGGGTCAGTATGTTTACAGCGGTACCACATTTATATAGTTTTTTATGTTTTGGCGCTTTTACACAATAAAAGCTATTTTATAAAAAAAATTATTTTTTTGCATCGTTTTATTCCGAGAGCTGTAACTTTTTGATTTTTCGGATGATGGAACTGTATAGCAGCTTGTTTTTTGCGGGACGAGATGACGTTTTCAGCGATACCATTTTTATTTACATTCGTCTTTTTGATCGCGTGTTATTCCATTTTTTGTTTGGCGGTATGATGATAAAGTATTGTTTTGTGCTTTGTTTTTTTTTTACCGTGTTCACTGAAGGGGTTCACTAGTGGAACAGTTTTATAGGCCAGGTCGTTACGGACGCGGCGATACCAAATATGTGTACTTTTGTTTGTTTGTTTGTTTTTCATAATAATATTTATTGATGGGTACATTATATTTATATTTTTAGTGGATTATTTTTTTTATATATATTTTTACAAATTTTTTTTTATATATTTTTTTTCACTTTCTGGGAGTTTTTTTACTTTTTTACGTTGTCCCACTATGGGACTTTCACTTTTTTTATTCTGATCGCCTGCATGGCACAGGAATGCAGCACCATCCCTGTGCCATGCAGGCAGTCAGCGCTGGACAGGGAGAAGATAGTTTGGAGATGCACTGCGCATGTCCAAACAATCTTACTGCTGTCTGGTGACCCGGATGTTGTCATGACGACATCGGGTCGTCATGGCAACACCCGGGAAGCCGCGGTAGACAGCGCTGGAGGCCGGAAGAGGAGGTGAGTATACCGATCACCTCCCCTTGCCACCGCAATGCTGCGATCGACTTCGATCGCAGCATTGCAGGGGTTAATGTGCTGGGAGCGGTGCGGGACTGCTCCCTGCACATTGTACCGGGTGTCAGCTGTGAGAATCAGCTGACACTCGGCGGCGATCGTGCCCGCACATCCTGTGTGCGCGCGCGATCGCTATGACGTACTAATACGCGTCAGGCTCTTAAAGCCCAGGGCACAGACGCGTATTAGTACGTCATGGGCTTTAAAGGGGTTAAGCAGGGACACACTGACGTATTTCTCCTGCGAGTATAGCATGGTAAACCTCCTACTGGCCAGCACCTATCCTGACCCGAGCTTGACAGCTGTATAGAAATCCATCACGCTGTCATACTCAGGTCAGGAGAGGTGCCGGCCAGTCCATTCAGTGCGATGCGATCATCGCACGTGTTAAACGGCTGTGTGTCCATGCTCTTATTCTGCCTGTTGAAGGGAACACGTGAAAAAATGCTATTAACCTGAAGACATGGGGTAAATCTCGTTCTGCACCTGCGTAGCGCCCGCACTCAAAGTCCCGATGCCGGGAGGAAATTAACTTTTTTTCCCCGGAAGCATTTGGGTTTCAGTCACAGGGGTGGAGCTGGCGCAGTTTCAGTCACCGCACAGTGTATAGAGAGCAGCGGCTGTAACAACACCCTCGGAACTGACTGACAACAGGATCCACACT
Source organism: Phyllobates terribilis (assembly GCF_046119375.1). Classification (NCBI taxonomy): domain Eukaryota; kingdom Metazoa; phylum Chordata; class Amphibia; order Anura; family Dendrobatidae; genus Phyllobates; species Phyllobates terribilis. Next base: position 28,327,223 of record NW_027362775.1, read on the forward strand.
AGGGTCAGCTGTCAGTCAGTGCGGGGGGCTTGGTCATAGCTGCCGATCTCTATACATAAAGCACTGATTGAAACCGTGCCTGAGCCACCCCTATGATCGAACAACAAACGCTGGTGGGGGGGGAGTGGAATAAAGCTCATTTCATCCTGGAAATGAGGCTCAAAGTGTGGGCGCCGAGCAGGTTCCGAATGCTATTAATCTGCAGATTAACCCTGGATCTGCAGTTAAATAGCTTATTTTTGCATGTGACAGGTTCCTTTTAATAGTTACAATGCTATAAAGCTGCCGCACTGAAGGTGCAATTACTGGAATGAAATTAATTGTATTTCTCCCAGAAGCCGCCGACTTTGAGTCATAAAGGCGTGTTCGGAATGGAAGCGTGTCACCGCTTAATTAACAGTGATCTGAGATTCCAAGCACGCCCTGTTACTTTGATGGAAAGCTCACAATGTAGCGCATCTGTGCAGTCTTAAAAAGGATGCGCAGCACTCCTGTTGATGGGTGGACAAATAAGATTCCACTCCACAAACAGTATAAAAAGTAAAATAAAAAAAGTGACTGCATTTTATTTCATACAAGTGATCCAAGTCACTGCTGGCACCACCCCTCGTGACTGAAACCGGAACGCTGCGGGGAGAATAGTTAATTTTCTCACCATAGCGTTCGGCTAAGTGCGCGCACCGGGCAGATTAGTAAAGCTATTAACCTACAGATTGACCCTACATCGGAACGTTAAGGCCACGTTCAGTTTTTGGTCAGTATTTTACATCCATATTGTAAGCCAAAACCAAGCGGTTGGGTGAGAAATGCAGAAGTGGAGCACATGTTTCTATTTTACTTTTCCTCTGATTGTTTCACTCCTCATTGGCTTACAAATATTGATGTAAAGTACTGACCAAATCCTAAATGTGTGAATGTAGCCTAATATTGGTGACAGGTCACACCCCCCCATCCAACCCAGCAGCACTCACCTATGTATGAGTAAATTCCCTGCCTAACCAGCCCTGTATAACATTATTCAGTTAAATAAATGCTTTGGGCTATGTGCACACAGTGTGTTTTTTGTGCGTTTTTTTTTTTTTCAGAGCGGAAATGGGCCAAAAACGCATTGCATACCTTATCCTATGACATTTTGCAAGTTCCGTGCACATGATCAGCAATTTTCCTGACCAGATTTCATGTGCAGAAAAAAACGCTGCATGCCCATTCTTTGTGTGTTTCCGCATGCTTTTTTGCCTAGCTCAGAGCTCAGCTGCGGCTACGCTGGGGTGAGTCATCATTAAGCGCAGACCGGAGGCGAGCTCACCAGCAGGTATAGGGAGTTCCCGCGCTGTCAGCCATCGTTCTCCTCACCCCAGCGCAGCAGCAACTGAGCTCCGCTCGCTCAAGCGCCGCTTTAGCTGTCAGGACAGCGGGCGCCTTATAGGAGTGATGGCTTCCTGTGGTGTGAATCAGAAGCGGCGGCGCCATTTTAAACTCCACTGGCAAGAATCAGCAGCCGCATCAGTCAGTGAGCACCTGAATACAGGTAACGCTCTTACTTCATACCGCTAGTCAATTAGGGGGACGACAGTTACCTACAGTACAGACTAAAAGTTTGGACACACCTTCTCATTTAAAGATTTTTCTGTATTTTCATGACTATGAAAATTGTACATTCACACTGAAGGCATCAAAACTATGAATTAACACATGTGGAATTATATACTTAAAAAAGTGTGAAACAACTGAAAATATGTCTTATATTCTAGGTTCTTCAAAGTAGCCACCTTTTGCTTTGATGACTGCTTTGCACACTCTTGGCATTCTCTTGATGAGCTTCAAGAGGTAGTCACTGGAAATGGTTTTCACTTCACAGGTGTGCCCTGTCAGGTTTAATAAGTGGGATTTCTTGCCTTATAAATGGGGCTGGGACCATCAGTTGTGTTGTGCAGAAGACTGGTGGAATAACAGCTAATAGTCCTACTGAATAGACTGTTAGCTGCTTTTTTCTTGCCATATTACAATTTCTAAGTAAAGAAAAAAGAGTGGCCATCATTACTTTAAGAAATGAAGGTCAGTCAGTTCGAAAAATTGGGCAAACTTTGAAAGTGTCCCCAAGTGCAGTTGCAAATACCATCAAGCGCTACAAAGAAACTGGCTCACATGAGGACCGCCCCAGGAAAGGAAGACCAAGAGTCACCTCTGCTTCTGAGGATAAGTTTATCCAAGTCACCAGCCTCAGAAATCGCAAGTTAACAGCAGCTGAGATTAGAGACCAGGTCAATGCCACACAGAGTTCTAGCAGCAGACACATCTCTACAACAACTGTTAAGAGGAGCCTTTGTGCAGCAGGCCTTAGTGGTAAAATAGCTGCTAGGAAACCACTGCTAAGGACAGGCAACAAGCAGAAGAGACTTGTTTAGCCTAAAGAACACAAGGAATGGACATTAGACCAGTGGAAATCTGTGCTTTGGTCTGTTGAGTCCAAATTTGAGATCTTTGGTTCCAACCACCGTGTCTTTGTGCGACGCAGAAAAGGTGAACGGATGGACTCAACACGCATGGTTCCCACCGTGAAGCATGGAGGAGGAGGTATGATGGTGTGGGGGTGCTTTGCTGGTGACCCTATTGGGGATTTATTCAAAATTGAAGGCATACTGAACCAGCATGGCTACCACAGCATCTTGCAGCGGCATGCTATTCCATCCGGTTTGCGTTTAGTTGGACCATCATTTATTTTTCAACAGGACAATGACCCCAAACACACCTCCAGGCTGTGTAAGGGCTATTTGACCAAGAAGGAGAGTGATGGGGTGCTACGCCTCCACAGTCACCAGACCTGAACCCAATCGAGATGGTTGGGGGTGAGCTGGACCGCAGAGTGAAGGCAAAAGGGCCAACAAGTGCTAAGCATCTCTGGGAACTCTTTCAAGATTGTTAGAAGACCATTACCGGTGACTACCCCTTGAAGCTCATCAAGAGAATGCCAAGAGTGTGAAAAGCAGTCATCAAAGCAAAAGGTGGCTACTTTGAAGAAGCTAGAATATAAGACATATTTTCAGTTGTTCCACACTTTTTTGTTAAGTATATAATTCCACATGTGTTAATTCATAGTTTTGATGCTTTCAGTGTGAATGTACAATTTTCATAGTCATGAAAATACAGAAAAATCTTTAAATGAGGTGTGTCCAAACTTTTGGTCTGTACTGTATATACACAGTACTTCGGGAGTACAGTTTGCCCTTCCCCTTAAGAGCAAAGACGCCATCTCTGTTCCCCATATGGAATTAGCCAGGGACACCTCCAGCATATGGAAGTAAACTTCCCTCCTTTTAATCAAGTAGTCAGCTAGCTAATTGCAGAAACCCTTTTATTGAAGAAGATGGCTAAAAGTAAAAAAAATGAGGAGTATCGTACTTTTCAGCAGGAATGGACAGAAGAATTCACCTTTGTGGAGAGAGCAGGTACTTATTGTACTTCTAAAGTGTTGGTCTTGCATAAAATGCACACATTTAGGCACTGTGCCCACTATGCGTTTCTTAAGCATTTCCGCAGCGGCAATTCTGCAGCAGAAACGCTTAAAAAACTCTTGGTAGAAGGTCTGCCATGTTCCCCAATGATAATCCGCATGTGCTGTGCACATGCTGCGGAAATTTCCGCTGCGTATTATCATTGCGGAAAAATCCGCAGCACTACCAATTATTTTGCGGAATCGCGGCGTTTTCGCTGCCATTGACTTGCATTGGACCGCATGACATCCGCATCACTACATATGCACATGCGGATATCATGCGGTTCAATGTGTGGATGGTACCCGGGTTTGGAGAAGAGGAGACTCCTCCAGACTCGGGTACCATAGTATTTGTAAAAAAAAAGAATAAAATAAAAAATATACATTATACTTACCTTCTGATGGCCCCCGGCGTTCTTATCCGATCCGTCCTAGCTTGCCAGCAGCTCGCGATGGGCTTAAAGGACCTGCCATGACAGGTCACGTAACCGCCGTCAGTGGTCGGGTGACCCATCACATGACTAAATGACGTCATGGCAGGTCTTTTAGACCATCGCGAGTTGCCGGCAAGCCAGTACGGATCGGATAAGAACACAGGGGGCCATCAGAAGGTAAGTATAATATTTATTTTTTATCATTCTTTTACGGTTGCATGGATTTATATAGTGTGACCAAGTTGTCGAGCATTTTCCAAGTGATGCTAAAATCGCTTGGATAGCGCTTGACAACCCGCATGAGGAAATGCATGTGAAGAACGCTTCACTTCCGCTGGTCCCTGGCAGGAAAAACGCATGTAAAATCCGCATGCGTTTTTTCTGCCAGGGAGATGCAGAAACGCTCCGGAAAAATCTGGAGCATTTCTGCATAGTGGGCACATAGCCTTACTTGTATTTAGTTTTAAAAATATTGTATGGCTCTCACGGAACTACATTTTAAAATATGTAGCGTTCATGGCTCTCTCAGCCAAAAAGGTTCCTGTCCCCTGCTCTACGCGTTTCTCCTTCAAATCGCCTCATCAGGAGTCACAAACCATATAAATTCCCAAGATGCAAGATGTAGAATCAAAAGACGATTTAGCTTTTGGTGATTGTAATGGCATTCTTGATAAAGTGCCTTGTGCATGCTCCTTCGCAGTGTACCAGTGGTGTTATTAATAAAGTGCCTCATGCATCCTCTGGATCAAATGTTCAAATAATGGTGCAGATATCACCAAATGGCAGTAAAAAGCACTAGACCCCACCCGGCTTTTTTGTGGTCCGTTTATGGGTATTTACTACATGCACAACAACTATGTGCTGTATGTTGTAGGACTATTGTCTAATATAGAATATAAAAGAGGTAATAGTGTTCTCAGGATATCACACAGACTTTCCTGGATATTTTTCACCACATCTGCATGCTGTAGGTACAGTGGTGAGTTGGTTGCGGTGTCCAGAATCAGCTGTTTGGCTACTTTTTTTCTGCCCCTCTCACCTCTGTACGGAATCCCATCAGCTTCCATCTGCTCAGGGCCTAATGGTACCCTTTGGCGAGAGCCGTCAAGAAGCGGGGGCGCCATTTGCGTTCAAGAGGGTGCCAACCTCCGCTGACAGGTAGGGATAGACCAGTGTAAGGTATCCAACTCCCCCCCATCCACTTGTATTATCCAGTTTTGGTTATATACTGGCTTTTGCTTTTTGAGGGATTTTTTTGTCTTTCATATTTTTAATTGATACTAATAAATTATAAGTTTTATGTGTATTATCTGTGAGTCTCAAGAACAGGTGAGCCCCAAATTTTGACTGGCACTGTAGGTTACACTCCCAAATATGTCTTTGTGCCACTGCAACATCGCAGCAAAATGCAGTGACATTGAGTACCGCGACAAGCAGAAGTCTAAGGGTATGTGCAGAAGTATCTCCCAGCCTGCGGCCCCGATGCTACGGAGGAGCTGATATGCAAATGAGCTCTGCTTTTTTTTTTTTTTTTTTTTTACCTACGGACTTTCCTCATAGAGATTACATCTATGGGGAAAGTCCGCATGTGGACCCGCATGAGAAATTGACATGCTGCGGTCTGGAAAGACGTGCTGCATGTTAGTTTCCGCGGGTGCACAGAGACGCATAGTGGACATGGGATTTGTACAAATCTCATCCACTATGCTATAACAGCTGGCCGCTGCGGGTTTGACGTTGCATAAGTCCGCAGCGTCAAACCCGCAGCGGATCTGGATCGTCTGCACACACCCTCAGTTAGCCTTTGTGTGACTTGCTCCTTGTGGTATCCTAGGAGTTGCAATGCAATCCCATTCACCTGCATTACGCTGTGACGTACCATAGTAACGGCACATAGTGATCTCTGGCCGTCTGACCTGGGTCTCGGCCAAAGTCACAGTGTAACTAGCCCCAGTCTTAGGCCTTATAAGTGCCCACGATGCAGAAATGATGCATATTTTTTCCATTTCTCCCTGGCAGGGAAAACACATGCGGATATTACATGCGTTTTTCCTGCCAGGTACAAGCGTTTGTCAAGCGTTTTTGCATGCATTTCTACATGCGGGTTATCAAGCGCTTTTCCAAGCGATTTTAGCTTCACTTGGAAAGTGCTTGACAACTTGGTCACACTATATAAATCCATGCAACCGGCATGGATTTATATAGTGTGACCAAGTAATAGCTAAAAAAAGAATAAGAATGGTAAAAAATAAAAAATAAACATTACACTTACCTTCCAATGGCCCGCGGTCTCCTTCTCCGATGCGTCTGATCTCCCCGGTGTCTCGCGGTTGAGTAAAAGGACCTGCCATGACGCCATTGAGTCATGTGACAGGTCACGCGACCGCCGACGTCAGTGGTCGCGTGACCTGTCACATGACTAAATTACATCATGTCAGGTCCTCACATCACCGCGAGCCGCCCAACACACCAGACGCATTGTTGAGGAGACCGGGGGCCATCGGAAGGTAAGTATAATCTTTATTTTTTATTTTACATTCTTTTTTTTTTTACAGGTACTATGGTACCCGGGTCTGGATGAGAGTCTCCTCTTCTCCAGACCTGGGTACCATCCGATCATTGAATCGCTTAATATCCGCGTGTGCACATGTAGTGATGAGGATATCAAGCGTTTCAATGCAAGTCAATGGCGGCAATTAAGCTGTGTGTCCGCAAAATTAGTGGACATCCTGCGTATTTTTCCGCAATGATAAAACGCAGCGTAAATTTCTGCAGCATCTGAACAGTACATGCGGATTATCATTGGGGACCATGGGGCACGTATTAGGCTGTGTGCCCACGATGCGTTTTTAATGTCTTTTTGCAGCTGCGGAAACGCATTAAAAATGCATGGTAGAAGGGCAGCAATGTTCCCCAATGATAATCTGCATGTGCTGTGCACATGCTGCGGAAATTTCTGCTGCGGATTATCATTGCGGAAAAAAACGCAGCACTATCAATTATTTTGTGGAAATGCTGCATTTTCACCGCCATTGACTTGCATTAGAACACGCCAATTCCGCAAGACTGCATCTGTACTTGAGTAATTGGCGCGTTCTAATGTGCGGATGGTACCCGGGTGTAGAGGAGACTCTCATCCACAACCAGGTACCATTAAAAAAAGCTGTAAAAAAAGAATAAAATAAAAAATAAATATATACTTACCTTCTGGCGGCCCGCGCTGCGCTCCTACTTGCTTCCCGGCACTTTGCAGTGGATTGAAGGACCTGCGCGGACGTCAGAGTCATGTGACGGGTCACGCGACGCTGACGTCGGCAGGTCTTTCAATCCACCGCTGCCGGCACCGAGCGAAGCAAGCCAGCGCGGGCCATCGGAGGGTAAGTATATATTTATTTTTTTATTTTTAACCCCTTTGCAACCCATGACATCTTAGTAAGTCATAGGACTCCTCCCCCGGTTCAGTGAGGGCTGCGGCACTGAGCCCGCACTGAACCGAGCACATGTCAGCTGATTCTTACAGCTGACATGTGCCCGCAACAGCCGCGGGTGGAATCGCGATCCACCCGCGGCTGTTAACATGTTAAATGCCGCTGTCAATCTCCGACAGCGGCATTTAATGCGCGCTTCCGGGAGGCGCTTCCTAAGCCCCGCCCATTAGCGACCCCGTCACGTAATCGGGGTCACCGATGGGTGGGCATGACAACCCGGGGTCTGCAGCAGACGCCTGTGGTTGTCATGAGCTGGTCGCTATGAGCGCCACCTAGTGGTCGGCGCTCATAGCACAGGACCAATTCTGCTATATGCAGGGGATCTGCTGATCCCCTGTATGTAGCAGAGGCGATCGGATAGTTGCTGCTTCTAGTCTCCTATGGAGACTATAGATGCATGCAAAAAGTGAAAAAAAAAACATTTTTAAAATTATAAAAAAAAAATTAAAAAATATAAAAGTTTAAATCACCCCCCTTTCGCCCCATTCAAACTAAAATATTTAAAAAAAAAACTACATAGACATATTTGGTATCGCCACGTTCAGAATCATCCGATCTATCAATATAAAAAAAGAATTAATCCAAACGGTAAACGGCGTAACGAGAAAAAAATTCTAAACGCCAGAATTACGTTTTTTGGTCGCCGCAAAATTGCAATAAAATGCAATAACGGGCGATCAAAACATCGGATCTACCCCAAAATGTTATCAATAAAAACGTCAGCCCGGTGCGCAAAAAATAAGCCCTCACCCAGCCCCAGATCCCGAAAAATGGAGACGCTACAGGTCTTAGAAAATGGCGCTATTTTTTTTTTTTTAACAAATTTTGGAATTTTTTTTCACCACTTAAATATAAAAGAACCTATACATGTTTGGTGTCTACGAACTCGTAATGACCTGGAGAATAAGAATGGCAGGTCAGTTTTAGCATTCAGTGAACGTGGTAAAAAAAATAAATAAAAAACAACTGTGGTATTGCACTTTTTTTGCAACTTCACCGCACTTGGAATTTTTTTCCCGTTTTCCCATACACGATATGGTAAAACTAGTAATGGCGTTGAAAAGTACAACTCATCCCGCAAAAAATAAGCCCTCATACGGCCATATTGACCCCAAAAAAAAACGCTATGGCTCTGGGAACAAGGGGAGCAAAAAACGAAAACGCAAAAACGGAAAATGCTCTGATCCTTAAGGGGTACCACTCTCTCGGGTCACACTATATAAATCCATGCAGTGATGCTAATCGCTTGGAAAGCACTTGTCAATCCGCATGCGGAAATGTCAGTGATAACGCTCCACATCCGCATGTCCCTGGCAGGAAAACGCATGTACAATCTGCATGTACAATCTGCATGCGTTCTTTGCTGCCAGGGAGATGCAGAAACGCTCAGGAAAAAATCCTGAGCATTTCTGCATCGTGGGCACATAGCCTTACCAAGCGTTTTCGCTGCAGAAATTCCGCAGCAAAAACGCTTGAAAAACGCATAGTGGGCACGCAGCCTTACAATGTCAGGCAATCTAACAGAACATGCCTCTGTCAAACGCCTTACATACCAGTATGCATAAAAAATAAAATTACAAAATGGTTATTGCAGTAATCGTTCAGATCTGGAGAATCATGTTCCAGGTATTTTTTATCACACTAAATGCTCTAAAAACAACATTTTAAAAACAATGGCAGAATTGTATTTTTTTCAAATTACTTGAAAATTGTAAAAAATATGACTCTTGGAAGAGAAGGAAAAAGCAAAAGCGCAAACAAATAATCACCAGGTCTGGAAAGGGAGTTACATGCTAGATCTAAACACTAATGAGCAAAATCCTGTCAGGTAAAAGTGAGGGAAATGCCACCATTTCCAGCCGCACAGCGACCTCTGAGAGACAAGGAGGCAGAGAAGGAACCCTGCTAATCTGCACTTGGGCCAAACTGACTGACTTCTGACATGGTTTATTCACACAGGATACATTAGATTTTACCAATGGGGCGACTCTCATTCTATTACACAGAACACAGCATGACATGGGCTAAACAAATACATGGCCTAACTCTTATTTATTACAGTAACGGTTCTACTAAGCTGACTACATTTAGCATGCACTATGTGTCAACAGCATTGCACATTCATTTCCACCTTATATGTATAAGTGCAATATATAAAGCCAGCCATCAATCATAAAAGTACTGAACATTAGTAGCACGTAGCTATTTCCATAATATATTGGATTTGCAGCTCATTTCTTTATAGAATAAATGATGAGGCGCAGTGGCGCCATTTAGCTTGCGCTCTTCCCGCCATTTTATGTGAGTGGGCGGAGCCTCGTGGTTTCCCGCCGAAAGTCCCCGCAGTGTATGTAGTCCCGGCAGCTGCTAATCACCGACATAAAGGCCTAATCACTGACATAACAGACTTCTGCTGAGCAGGTCTCACTCCTGCCATAATAAAACCTTTCTAATACACCCACAACAATAATAGGAGCGCAGAACCAATTACAGGAACAGTCTCTACCCCGCGCTGCAGTGTAACCAGCTACTAGTCAGCCATATCCCGCACATTCCCGCTCCTCACCAGCTCATGAAGGCTCCTGTCAGCAGGCGTCCAGACATGGCGAGCAGTTGTGAGGGGAAACCTTCAGTCTGTCCTCCAGATTGCTTGCTCGTCGTTGCTGTAGTTATGACGACCCCCTCACAGCTCCAGGCTGTATTACAGGGGGGCGGATACTGTACAGTGACACGTGTGAGGGGGGCTGTCCTCTCAGCTCTGAGTGCTGCCATAATGGCTTCCTACAGCAGTATGCTGATATAATATTGGCAGACAGTGCGGAGGTATAGACACAGCCCCCTAAGAACTGACTCACTGGTTGTTCTAATTCATCCATTAAAATGTTATTCACTAATTCTTTTATGGATAAATTGCAAAGTGTTTGTAAAAAAAACAACTTTGCAACTAGCTTCTTATTAAGGGGATTTTCTGAGCAGAACAATAAAGAAAGCATTGAGAAAAGCCCCAGAGAATGTAGTGGGGACATGAGAGAAGTATATAAATGGTGGTCTGGTGTCCACCCTCTGGTGCTGGCAATACAGGAGAATGGTGACAGTGTGCGCATTGCACATTGTCGCTAGTCGCCAGTCTGCGTTCACACACAAAGTGACAAGTGCAGGCTTTTCTAATCACGCTAGAAATCTCTTGTAATCGCATTCCTGATACAACCATTTTCCTTTTTTGTGTTTTTTTCCCTCCTTTTCATCCAAGAGCCATCATTTTTTTATTTTTTTTCAATCCACATAGCCGTATGAGGGCTTGTTTTTTTTGCAGGATTTTTCTTATGGGAATGACATCAATCATTTGACCATACAATGTATTGGAAACCAATAAAAAATAAAAAAAATCCTAAGTGCAATGAAAATGCAAACATAAACCTACACAATTCCAACATTGTTTTTAAGGTTTAGTTTTTACAGCTTTCATGTTGCAGTAAAAATAACCTTACGATCCACGTCAGTATGATTACAGCAATATCAAACTTCCGCAGTTTTTTTGTTATTATTTTAGTGGTGAAAACAAAAATTCAGAAATTTGTACAAAAAATAAAACATTTTTTTGTTCGTGTCACCATTTTTCGAGACCTGTCATCTTTCCGTTTTTCAGTCGATACAGTTATGTGAGGCCTTGTTTTTTGCATGATGAGCTGACAATTGTATTAACCCCTTAAGGACCGAGCCACTTTGTAGGTTAATGACCGGGCCAATTTTTTCAATTCTGACCATTGTCAATTTATGAGGTAATAACTCTGGAACGCTTCAACGGATCCCGCTGATTCTGAGATCGTTTTTTCATGACATATTGTACTTCACAATAGTGGTAAAATTTCTTCAATATCACTTGCGTTTATTTGTTAAAAAAAAATGGAAATTTGGCGAGAATTTTGAAAATTTTGCAGTTCTCAAACTTTGAATTGTCATGCCCTGAAATCAGAGAGATATGTCACGCAAAATAGTTAATAAATAACATTTCCCACATGTTTACTTTTTATCAGCGCAATTTTGGGAAAAAAAATTTTGTCAGGAACTCATAAGGGTTAACAGTTGACCAGCGATTTCTCATTTTTCCAACAAAATTTACAAAACCATTTTTTTTAGGGACCACATCACATTTGAAGTGACTTTGAGGTGTCTATATGACAGAAAATACCCAAAAGTGACACCATTCCAAAAACTGCACCCCTCAAGGTGCTCAAAACCACATTCAAGAAGTTTATTAACACTTCAGGTGCTTCACAGGAACTGACGCAATGAGGAAGAAAAAGATTAACCTTTAACTTTTTTTCACAAAAAATTAAATTTAGACCCATTTTTTTATTTTCACAAGGGTAACAGATAAAATGGACCCCAGAATGTATTGTGCAATTTCTCCTGAGCATGCTGATACCCCATATATGGCGGAAAACCACTGTTTGGGCGCACGGCAGGGCTCGGAAGGGACAGAGCGCCATTTGACTTTGAATTCAAAATTTGCTGGATTAATCAGCAAACGCCATGTCGCATTTGGAGAGCCCATGATGTGTCTAAACAGCGGAAACCCCCACAAGTGACCCCATTTTGGAAACTAGATCCCTCAATGAACTTATCTAGATGTGTGGTGAGCACTTTGAACCCCCAGGTGCTTCACAGAAGTTTACAACGTATAGCCGTGAAAATAAAAAAAAATCACAAAAATTTTCTTTTAGCCCCAAATTTTTTATTCTCACAAGGGAAATAGAAGAAAAATTTACCTCTCATTTTGTTGTGCAATTTTCTCCTGAGTACGCCAATACCCTACATGTAATTGGGAACTACTTTTGAGGCACAGTGCAAAGGTCAGAAAGGAAGGAGCACCATATTATAGTGCAGATTTTACTGTTGTGGTTTGCAGGTGACATAACCCACTGGGAGAGCCCCCCGAGGTGTCAGAACAGCAGATTCCCCCATAAATGACCCCATTTTACAAACTACTCCTCTCAATGAATTCATCTAGGGGTGCAGTGATTATACTGACACCAAGGGTGTGTCACAGAATTTTATACCATAGGGCAGTAAGGAAAAAATAATTACATTTTTACCGCAAAAAAATTGTTTTAGCCCCAGATTTTACATTTCCACACTGGGATAATGATTAAAAATGGCACCAAAATTTGTCCCAGAATTTCTGCTGAATGTGGCAATACCTCATATGTGGCTGTACAGTACTGCTTAGCCACATGGCGACACTCGGGAGGGACGGAGCGCTATTTACCTGCTGGAGCGCAGATTTTCCTAGAATAGTTTGCGGACTCCATATACAAAGCCCTTAAGTGCTAGAAGAGCCGAATCCCCCCTCAAGTGACCCCATTTTGAAAATTATACACCTGCCAAACATGTGGACACTAAAAGTGGTTTTGTACTACCAGTAACGTGGAAGCCCCCTATATTTCCATTAACACATGATAGTCCTGAGTGGGGGCTTTTATGTGAAGCTTTTATTGGGAACATTTTACATAACATTTTAGATCACATTTATCCGGCGCTTTACGCTGAGGACTTACTTAGGGGTTTTAAACTAAATCTCCGAATGACGTGATTCAGATGAAACCCCTGAGAGCTCCAATCACTATAATGAGATGAGGCAGCAGAGTTACTCTGGACTCCGTCTAACCTCTGTTCAGCGTTGTCCTTCTGTTCAGAGGTGCACAAACTGTGGCCGACCGCGCTTTTATCTACGCCTAAAAAGATGGACACCGCCAAATCATAGGTCAGATGGAGTCCACAGTGCCTCCATCTGCCTCATTACAGGGAATCTTCTGTCAGGGGTTCCGTCTGAATCACTTATTTCAGAGATTTACACTGAAAGCCCGGTGAAAGCGCTCAGAGTAGAGCGCAGTATAAATGTGCGCCGAGCCATATTTTGATGTTAGGGAGGCAGAATAAACAAATCAGCAGCAGCAGGTGAATTGGTTTTATTTATTTTTTACGCCGTTCCTCGTGCCTTATAAAAGTGATTAGGCGACTTTATACTTTGAGTCGGTGCGATTACAGCGATGCCAGATTCATATTGGGTTTTTATGATTTACAGCTGTCACACACTAAAAGACAAATCTTTTTGCAAAAAACAATGTTTGCATCGCCATATTATGTGAGCTATAACTTTTCCATATTTCGGCTGATAGTCTCATGTTAAGGCTTGTTTTTTGCAGGACAAGTTGACGTTTTTATTGGTACCATTTTTGGGCAAATGACATTTTTTGATCGCTTTCTATTCTGACTTTTGGGAGGAAGAATAAAACAAACAAAAGCACGAGTGGAACAATAAGAGGAATAGTATAATAGAAACACGTCACCACTTCTGTATTTATCACCCACTCCTGGTTTTGGCTTACAAATACTGAAGTAAAAAACTCACCAAATACCCGACATATGAACGTCACCATATGGGATTGTACAGGTATGTGACTGCAGACTTGTGAATCCGCACAGCGCGCGCTGTCAGGTGTCTCCAGTGGCAGTAGAGGGTAGTCATGCGACTGCAAGTATGCCATATGCATAATCTGTGTTACGCTCACGTCCGGACTGACTGCTGTGAGCGTGGTTAGTGGTCCCACTGGGCCACGAACCGAGGAATGCCTGGAGGGTTGCGACTAGGGGCCTCGCCAGATCCGACCACGAACACACTGCGGCTTAATCGACTCAGTGGTCCGAAGAGGGACGTGGGAGGTGGCCGAGGTGCTACTCCAGGTCAGACCCCGGTCCCAGCTGTTGACCCACACTGGGGAATGCAGGAACAGTCAGGTTTGGCTGGTAAGCAGACAGGTGGGTACTGGCAGGCACGGCTGGTATGCAGACAGGCGGGTACAGGCAAGTACGGCTGGTATGCAGACGGGCCGGTACAGGCAGGTAGGAAAACAGGCTGGAGAGGGACCAGTACAGACTGGGATACAGGAACAGAGCCGCAGGTGGGGTGGACAAGCAGAGCAGAGCAGAGCCGCAGGTGCGGAGGACAAGCAGAGCAGAGCAAAGCAGAACCGCAGGTGCGGAGGACAAGCAGAGCAGAGCAGAACCGCAGGTGCGGAGGACAAGCGGAGCAGAGCAGAACCGCAGGTGCGGAGGACAAGCGGAGCAGAGCAGAGCAGAACCGCAGGTGCGGAGGACAAGCAGAGCAGAGCAGAACCGCAGGTGCGGAGGACAAGCAGAGCAGAGCAGAACCGCAGGTGTGGAGGAAAAGCAGAGCGGGGCTGAGCAGAGCAAAGCTGCAGGTGTGGAGGGTAAGCGGAGCAGAGCGGAACTGCAGGTGCAGAGGACAAGCACAGCAGAGCAGAACCGCAGGTGCGGAGGGCAAGCAGAGCAGAGCAGAACCCCAGGGGCGGAGGAGAAGCAGAGCAAAGCTGCAGGTGCAGAGGGCAAGCGGAGCAGAGCAGAGCGGAACCACAGGTGCGGAGGACAGGCAGAGCAGAGCAGAACTACAGGTGCGGAGGACAAGTAGAGCAGGGCAGAGCAGAGCAAAGCTGCAGGTGCGGAAGACAAGCAGAACAGAGTGGAGCAGAGCCGCAGGTGCAGGCAGACAGGACAGGGCTCTGTTCACATGGAACAGACTGGGAAACACAGGAAGATAGCTAGAACACAGGAGGTAGAAAAGGAGGCAGGGAAACGAGACAAGCAGAACCAGATACACACAAGGTACTTGCAATGAAGTAGCGAGTGGACACAAAACTCACAAACAGAAGTACAGAGACAATGAGTTGGAGTTAGGTACTGGTTCAGACACAGCAGGAAAAGGGAAGGATCGGACATAGAGACAAACAGGTAACAGACTAGGACACAGTTCAGACAGGAACTGACACTGGAACAAGATACAGGAACGAGCCTGGGTACTCAGCCCCCAGGATGGCAGGAATAGACTAGAAGTCACAGATACAGGTAACGGGCCTGGGTAATCAGCCCCCAGGGTGGCGGAAACAGACAAGATACAGGACAGGACCTGACAACTCAATTGCACAGAACACACTGAAAGAAAGTGTTGCTCAGGCCCCTCCCACTGGGTGGAGGAGCTTTAAGTATCCAGTGACTCACAGCAATAGGCTGGGGATGCATTAGGACTGCGCACGCTGTAACTTTAAGAATCAGGAAGTGCCAGCGCTGCCGCCCTAAGCCAGCAGACAAGAGACATGCACACAGCAAGTAAAGGAGTATAGTGCACAGCCTAGACCGATAGGTAAGTTGGCGGTCTTGCATGGTGGGAGATGGTAAGCCATGCCAGCACGCCGCCAGTGATGTTACAGTATCCCTCCCTTTACGCCCCCTCTTCTTCAAGCCTGCAAGGATTTTCTGCAGAGAAGTTGGAGGCCGATTCTTCACAATGGATTCCCAAGACTTGTCTTCAAGAAGACTACCTCTTCTGTCCACTAGAGGAAACAAGACTGGTCTCACCATCCTGGTGACTAGGATGCTTCGTCCCACCGAGCCATCCTCAGCATCACATGGCGTGGATGAAGTACCAGGAACAGGGTGTAGGAGAGTCTCTGTCCATTTGTTAATATCAGGTAGCACTCCGGAAGATTCAAGAGACAACTGGAGGTCCTCTGGCTGGTAGGAGGGGCGCAGAGACTTGGGGGTAGCTACCGCTTTGACGTACACTTTGCCAAGCTTACTGGATGAAGTGGACGAAGTGCCAGGTGCAGGGTGTAGGAAAGTCTCTCCATTTTTTAACATCAGGTAGCACCCCGGAGGTTTCAAGAGACAACTGGAGGTCCTCCGCCTGGTTGGAGGGGTGCAGAGACTTGGAGGTAGCCACTGCCTTGAAGGACTTATTGCCAGACTTATTAAAGATGGAAGATCCTTGCTTCGGGACCATCTTCAGTCTGGTCTCTTAGATGACATATCTGAGAGGCGGGGCGGTACCTGAAGACAGATCATTGGTACAATCGTCAAGACTTCGTGGGGACATCGCCTCCGCTTCCCTTCTTTCGGAGACTTCAGTGCACAGCGAGTCAGCGACTAGCAGATCTGGTGAAGAAGACGACATTGCTGACTGTCCTGAAGATATGGGGACTGGTCACTCCTTGTACCTCAGCATTCCCCCAGGAAGCACCATGCAGGATCTCCAGACCTGAGCGGGCACTAGAGCTCTCGGCTCTGGACGACCTGTGGGTAAACCAGACAGCACCTGGAATGGGAACTTCTTCATGTGTAATGCTCCAATCTGGAGCTTGATTTGTACAGACACATTTTGACTGTTTCTGAGTAGGGCTCGTCCTACCCCTGACAATGCCCAAACCGGATTCTGGAGTTGTCGGACGGGGAACACACATCGACTCTTCACGGCTTTCAGCCCGAAACTTCCAGTTAATCCGAGGCCTTCATTTGCCACGGAGACAGTCACGGTCATCTGTGGAGAGGAAACACTAACGCCAAGGGCAGCCTCTCCTACAGGCCTAATGTCTTGGAACTCTCCAACCTTCGCTGGACAAAGACCGTCAGGGTGTTCCAAACAACCGCAGCGGGTCCACAATCCGATTTTATGACAGAGTTCCGGCCTCTGCTTTGCCTGACGAACATGGTCAACCTTCATAGATTCTGTGCGGGTAGCTGCCTCTACAGGCTGGGGAACAGGAGGTCTTTGGGAGGACAGAACCTGACGTGACGGTTTACTTCTATGCCTTGCATGTCTAGACTGCCTCTTAAGGTTGGGAACGGAAGTATTCTGCAGAGCACCCATATATTGCTCCATACAGAATAATGAGCCCCATATAATGCTCCATACAGAATAATGAGCCCCATATAATGTTCCATACAGAATAATGGGCCCCATATAAAGCTCCATACAGAATAATGGACCCCATATAATGCTCCATACAGAATAATGGACTCATATATTGCTCCATACAGAATAATGGACCCATATAATGCTCCATACAGAATAATGGGCCCCATTTAATGCTCCATACAGAATAATGGGTCCCATATAATTCTCCATACAGAATAATGGATCCCATATAATGCTCCATACAGAATAATGGACTCATATATTGCTCCATACAGAATAATGGATCCCATATAATGCTACATACAGAATAATGAGCCCCATATAATGCTCCATACAGAATAAAGAGCACCATTTAATGCTCCATACAGAATAATTTGTCCCATATAATTCTCCATACAAAATAATGGACCCATACATTGCTCCATACAGAATAATGGACCCCATATAATGCTCCATACAGAATAATGGACCCCATATATTGCTCCATACAGAATAATGGACCCCATACATTGCTCCATACAAAATAATTGACCCCATATAATGCTCCATACAGAGTAATGGATCCAATAAATTGCTCCATACAGAATAATAGACCCTGTATATTGCTCCATACAGAATAATGGGCCCCATATAATGCTACATACAGAATAATGGACCCATATATTGCTCCATACAGAATAATGGACCCCATATATTGCCCCATACAGAATAATGGACCAAATGTAATGCTCTATACAGAATAATGGACCCCATATATTGATCCATACAGAATAATGGATCCAATATAATGCTCCATACAGAATAATGGACCCCATATAATGCTACATACAGAATAATGGACCCATATATTGCTCCATACAGAATAATGAGCCCCACATAATGCTCAATACAATATAATGGGCCCCATATAATGCTCCAAACAGAAAAAGGGCCCCATATAATGCTCCATACAGAATAATGAGCCCCATATAATGCTCATACAGAATAAAGGGCCCCATATAATGCTCCAAACAGAATAATGAGCCCCATATAATACTCCATACGGAATAAATGACATATATATTGCTCCATGCAGAACAATGGACCCATATATTGCTCTATATAGAATAATGGACCCCATATACTGCTCCATACAGAATAATGGGTCCCATATATTGCTCCATACAGAATAATGGACCCATATATTGCTCTATATAGAATAATGGACCCCATATACTGCTCCATACAGAATAATGGGTCCCATATAATTTTCCACACAGAATAATGGACCCATATATTGCTCCATACAGAATAATGGACCCATATATTGCTCTATATAGAATAATGGACCCCATATACTGCTCCATACAGAATAATGGGTCCCATATAATTTTCCATACAGAATAATGGACCCATATATTGCTCCATACAGAAAAATGGACCCCATATATTGCTCCATGCAGAATAATGGACCCTATATATTGCTCCAAACAGAATAATGGGCCTCATGTAATGCTCCTTACAGAATTGATCCCATATATCGCTTCATACAGAATAATGGATCCCATATAATGCTCCATACAGATTAATAGACCCCATATATTGCTCTATACAGAATTATGGACCCCATATATTGCTCCATACAGAATAATAGACCCCATATATTGCTCCATACAGAATAATGGACCCCATATAATGGTCTATACTGAATAATGGACCCCATATATTGCTCCATACAGAATAATGGACCCCATATAATGTTCCATACAGAATAATAGACCCATATATTGCTTCATACAGAATAATGGACCCCATATATTGTTCCATACAGATTAATGGACACCATATATTGCTCCATACAGAATAATGGGTACCATATATTGCTCCATACAGAATAATGGACCCCATATATTGCTCCATGCAGAATAGTGGACCCCATATATTGCTCCAAACAGAATAATGGGCCTCATATAATGCTCCATACAGAATGGATCCCATATATCTCTTCATACAGAATAATGGACCGCATATAATGTTCCATACAGAATAATAGACCCATATATTGCTCCATACAGAATAATGGACCACATATATTGCTCCATACAGAATAATGGACCCCATATATTGCTCCATACAGAATAATGGGTCCCATATATTGCTCCATACAGAATAATGGACCCCATATATTGCTCCATGCAGAATAGTGGACCCCATATATTGTTTCATACAGAATAATGGGCCCCATATAATGCTCCATACAGAATAATAAACCCTATGTATTGCTCTATACAGAATAATGGACCCCATATATTGCTCCATACAGAATAATGGGCCCCATATAATGCTCCATAAAGAATAATGGACCCATATATTGCTCCATACAGACTAATGGACCCCATATATTGCTCCATACAGAATAATGGACCCCATATATTGCTCCATACAGAATAATGGACCCCATATATTGCTCCATATAGAATAATGGGCCCCATATAATGCTCCATACAGAATAATAGACCCTATGTATTGCTCTATACAGAATAATGGACCCCATATAATGCTCCATAAAGAATAATGGACCCATATATTGCTCCATACAGAATAATGGACCCCATATAATGCTCTATACAGAATAATTGACCCCATATATTGCTCCATATAGAATAATGGACCCCATATATTTCTACATACAGAGTAATGGACCCATGTATTGCTCCATACAGAATATTGGACCCCATATATTGCTCCAAGAAGAATAACGGACCCCATATAATGCTCCATACAGAATAATAAACCCTTTTTATTGCTCTATACAGCATAATGGACCCATATATTGCTCCATACAGAATAATGGACCCCATATATTGCTCCATACAGTATAATGGACCCCATAAAATGCTCCATACAGAATAATGGGCCCCAGATATTCCTCCAAACAGAAAAATGGACACCATATATTGCTCCATGCAGAATAGTGGACCCTATATATTGCTCCAAACAGAATAATGGGCCTCATATAATGCTCCTTACAAAATGGATCCCATATATCGCTTCATACAGAATAATGGATCCTATATAATGCTCCATACAGAATAATAGACCCCGTATATTGCTCTATACAGAATTATGGACCCGATATATTGCTCCATATAGAATAATAGACCCCATATATTACTCCATACAGAATAATGGACCCCATATAATGCTCTATACAGAATAACGGACCCCATATATTGCTCCATACTGAATAATGGACCCCATATAATGTTCCATACAGAATAATAGACCCATATATTGCTCCATACAGAATAATGGACCCCATATATTGCTCCATACAGAATAATGGACCCCATATATTGCTCCATACAGAATAATGAGTACCATATATTGCTCCATACAGAGTAATGGACCCAATATATTGCTCCATGCATAATAGTGGACCCCATATATTGCTCCAAACAGAATAATGGGCCTCATATAATGCTCCATACAGAATAATGGACCCATATATTGCTCCATACAGAATAATGGACCACATATATTGCTCCATACAGAATAATGGACCCCATATATTGCTCCATACAGAATAATGGGTCCCATATATTGCTCCATACAGAATAATGGACCCCATATATTGCTCCATGCAGAATAGTGGACCCCATATATTGCTTCATACAGAATAATGGGCCCCATATAATGCTCCATACAGAATAATAGACCCTATGTATTGCTCTATACAGAATAATGGACCCCATATATTGCTCCATACAGAATAATGGGCCCCATATAATGCTCCATAAAGAATAATGGACCCATATATTGCTCCATACAGACTAATGGACCCCATATATTGCTCCATACAGAATAATGGACCCCATATATTGCTCCATACAGAAAAATGGACCCCATATATTGCTCCACATAGAATAATGGGCCCCATATAATGCTCCATACAGAATAATAGACCCTATGTATTGCTCTATACAGAATAATGGACCCCATATAATGCTCCATAAAGAATAATGGTCCCATATATTGCTACATACAGAATAATGGACCCCATATAATGCTCTATACCAAATAATTGACCCCATATATTGCTCCATATAGAATAATGGACCCCATATATTTCTCCATACAGAGTAATGGACCCATGTATTGCTCCATACAGAATAATGGACCCCATATATTGCTCCAAGAAGAATAACGGACCCCATATAATGCTCCATACAGAATAATAAACCCTTTTTATTGCTTTATACAGCATAATGGACCCATATATTGCTCCATACAGAATAATGGACCCCATATATTGCTCCATACAGTATAATGGACCCCATAAAATGCTCCATACAGAATAATGGGCCCCAGATATTCCTCCAAACAGAAAAATGGACACCATATATTGCTCCATGCAGAATAGTGGACCCTATATATTGCTCCAAACAGAATAATGGGCCTCATATAATGCTCCTTACAAAATGGATCCCATATATCGCTTCATACAGAATAATGGATCCTATATAATGCTCCATACAGAATAATAGACCCCGTATATTGCTCTATACAGAATTATGGACCCGATATATTGCTCCATATAGAATAATAGACCCCATATATTACTCCATACAGAATAATGGACCCCATATAATGCTCTATACAGAATAACGGACCCCATATATTGCTCCATACTGAATAATGGACCCCATATAATGTTCCATACAGAATAATAGACCCATATATTGCTCCATACAGAATAATGGACCCCATATATTGCTCCATACAGAATAATGGACCCCATATATTGCTCCATACAGAATAATGAGTACCATATATTGCTCCATACAGAGTAATGGACCCAATATATTGCTCCACGCATAATAGTGGACCCCATATATTGCTCCAAACAGAATAATGGGCCTCATATAATGCTCCATACAGAATGGATCCCATATATCTCTTCATCCAGAGTAATGGGTCCCATATATTACTCCATACAGAATAATGGACCCCATATATTGCTCCATACAGAATAATTGACCCCATATATTGCTCCATACAGAATAATGGGTCCCATATACTGCTCCATACAGAATAATAGACTCCATATATTGCTCAATTCAGAATAAGGGACCCCATATAATACTCCATGCAGAATAATGGGCCCCATATAATGCTCCATAAAGAATAATGGACCCATATTTGGCTCCATACAGACTAATGGACCCCATATATTGCTCCATACAGAATAATGGACCCCATATAGTGCTCCATACACAATAAATGACCCCATATAAAGCTCCATACAGAATAATGGACTCCATATATTGCTCTATACAGAATAATGGGCCCCATATAATGCTTCATACAGAATAATGGACCCATATTTTGCTCCATACAGAATAATGGGTCCCAGATATTCCTCCAAACAGAATAATGGACCCCATATATTGCTCCATACAGAATAATGAGCCCGATATAATACTCCATAGAGAATAATGGACCCATATATTGCTCCATACAAAATAATGGGTCCCATATATTGCTCCATACAGAATAATGGACCCCATATATTGCTCCATGCAGAATAGTGGATCGCATATATTGCTCCATACAGAATAATGAGCCTCATATAATGCTCCATACAGAATGGATCCCATATATCGCTTCATACAGAATAATGGATCCCATCTAATTCTCCTTACCGAGTAATGGACCCCATATATTGCTTCGTACAGAATAATGGGCCCTATATAATGCTCCATACAGAATAATAGACCCTTTATATTGCTCTATGCAGAATAATGGACCTCACATATTGCTCCATACAGAATAATTGTCCCCATATAATGCTACATACGGAATAATGGACCCATATATTGCTCCATACAGAATAATGGACCCCATATATTGCTCCATACAGAATAAATAACCCTATATAATTCTCCATACAGAATAATAGACCCTTTATATTGCTCTATGCAGAATAATGGACCTCACATATTGCTCCATACAGAATAATTGTCCCCATATAATGCTACATACGGAATAATGGACCCATATATTGCTCCATACAGAATAATGGACCCCATATATTGCTCCATACAGAATAAATAACCCTATATAATTCTCCATACAGAATAATGGACCCCATATATTGCTCCATACAGAATAATGGACCCCATATATTGCTCCATACTGAATAATGGACCCATATACTGCTCCATACAGAATAATGGACCCCATATATTGCTCCATACAGAATAATAGACCCATATATTGATCCATACAGAATAATGGACCCCATATATTGCTCCATACAGAATAATGCACCCCATATATTGCTCCATACAGTATAATGGACTCCATATATTGCTCAATTCAGAATAAGGGACCCCATATAATACTCCATGCAGAATAATGGGCCCCATATAATGCTCCATAAAGAATAATGGACCCATATTTGGCTCCATACAGACTAATGGACCCCATATATTGCTCCATTCAGAATAATGGACCCCATATATTGCTCCATACAGAATAAATGACCCCATATATTGCTCCATACAGAATAATGGACTCCATATATTGCTCTATACAGAATAATGGACCCATATATTGCTCCATACAGAATAATGGGTCCCATATATTGGTCCATACAGAATAATGGACCCCATATATTGCTCCATACAGTATTATGGACTCCATACAATGCTCCATACAGAATAATGGGTCCCAGATATTCCTTCAAACAGAATAATGGACCCCATATATTGCTGCATACAGAATAATGGGCCTCATAATGCTCCAAACAGAATAATGGACCCCATATATTGCTCCATACAGAATAATGGGCCCGATATAATACTCCATAGAGAATAATGGACCCATATATTGCTCCATACAAAATAATAGGTCCCATATATTGCACCATACAGAATAATGGACCCCATATATTGCTCCATGCAGAATAGTGGATCCCATATATTGCTCCATACAGAATAATGAGCCTCATATAATGCTCCATACAGAATGGATCCCATATATCGCTTCATACAGAATAATGGATCCCATCTAATTCTCCTTACCGAGTAATGGACCCCATATATTGCTTCGTACAAAATAATGGGCCCTATATAATGCTCCATACAGAATAATAGACCCTTTATATTGCTCTATGCAGAATAATGGACCCCACATATTGCTCCATACAGAATAATTGTCCCCATATAATGCTCCATACGGAATAATGGACCCATATATTGCTCCATACAGAATAATGGACCCCATATATTGCTCCATACAGAATAAATAACCCCATATAATTCTCCATACAGAATAATGGACCCCATATATTGCTCCATACTGAATAATGGACCCATATACTGCTCCATACAGAATAATGAACCCCATATAATGCTCTATACAGAAAAATGGACCCCATATATTGCTGCATATACAATAATTGACCCCATATATTGCTCTATACAGATTAATGGAAACATATATTGCTCCATACAGAATAATGGACCCCATATATTGCTCCATACAGAATAATGGACCCCATATAATGCTCCATAGAGAATAATAGACCCTTTTTATTGCTCTATACAGTATAATGGACCCATATATTGCTCCATACAGAATAATGGGCCCTGTATGTTGCTCCATGAAGAATAATGGGCCTCATAATGCTACATATAGAATAATGGACCCAAAAATTGCTCCATACAGAATAATGTACCCCATATTTTGCTTCATACAGAATAATGGGCCCCATATAATGCTCCATACAGAATAATATACCCTTTATACTGCTCTATGCAGAATAATGGACCCCACAAATTGCTCCATACAGAATAATTGTCCCCATATAATGCTCCATACGGAATAACGGACCCATATATTGCTCCATACAGAATAAAGGACCCATACATTGCTCCATACAGAATAATGGACCCCATATATTGCTCCATACAGAATAATAGACCCCATATAATGCTCTATACAGAATAATGGACCCCATATCTTGCTCCACACAGAATAATGGACCCCATATAATGCTCCATACAGAATAATGGACCCCATATAATGCTCCATACAGAATAATGACCCCATTTAATGCTCCATACAGAATAACGGGCCTCATAAAATGCTCCATAGAGAATAATGGGCCCCATATAATACACCATACAAAATAATGGACCCATATATTGCTCCATACAGATTAATATACCCAATATATTGCTCCATACAGAATAAGGGACCCATATATTGCTCCATACAGAATAATGGACCCCATATATTGCTCCATACAGAATATTGGGCCCCATATAATGCTCGATGCAGAATAATGGACCCATATATTGCTCCATACAGAATAATATACCCCATATAATGCTCTATCCAGAATAATGAACCCCATATATTTCTCCATACACAATATTGGACCCCATATATTGCTCAATACAGAATAATGGACCCCTTATATTGCTCCATACAGAATAATAGACCCCATATATTGGTCCATACTGAAAAATGGGTCCCATATATTGGTTCATACAGAAAAATGGACCCCATATATTGCTACATGCAGAATAGTGGACCCTATATATTGCTCCAAACAGAATAATGGGCCTCATGTAATGGTCCTTACAGAAAGGATCCCATATATCGCTTCATACAGAATAATGGATCCCATATAATGCTCCATACAGAATAATAGACCCCGTATATTGCTCTATAAAGAATTATGGACCCCATATATTGCTCCATACAGAACAATAGACCCCATATATTGCTCCATACAGAATAATGGACCCCGTATATTGCTCCATGCAGAATAGTGGACCCCATATATTGCTCCAAACAGAATAATGGGCCTCACATAATGCTCCATACAGAATGGATCCCATATATCTCTTCATACAAAATAATGGACCCCATATAATGTTCCATACAGAATAATAGACCCATATATTGCTCCATACAGAATAATGGACCCCATATATTGCTCCATACTGAATAATGGACCCCATATATTGCTTCATACAGAATAATGGGCCCCATATAATGCTCCATATAGAATAATGGACCCCATATATTGCTCCATGCAGAATAATGGGTCCCATATATTGCTCCATACAGAATAATGGACCCCATATATTGCTCCATACAGAATAATTGACCCCATATATTGCTCCATACAGAATAATGGGTCCCATATACTGCTCCATACAGAAGAATAGACTCCATATATTGCTCCATACAGAATAATGGACCCGATAAAATGCTCCATACAGAATAATGGGCCCCAGATATTCCTTCAAATAGAATAATGGACCCCATATATTGCTCCATACAGAATAATGGACCGTATACGTTGCTTCATACAGAATAATGGGCCTCATAATGCTCTATACAGAATAATGGACCGATATATTACTCCATACAGAATAATGGACCCCATATATTGCTCCATACAGAATAATGGACCCAATATATTGCTCCATACAGAATAATGGGCCCCATATATTGCTCCATACAGAATAATGGACCCATATATTGCTCCATACAGAATAATGGACCCCGTATATTGCTCCATTCAGAATAATGGACCCCATATAATGCTCCATGCAGAATAATGGACCCCATATAATGCTCCATACAGAATAATGAGCCCCATGTAATGCTCCATACAGAATAATGGGCCCCATATAATGCTCCATACAGAATAATGGACCCATATATTGCTCCGTACAGAATAATGGACCCCATATTATGTTCCATACAGAATAATGGATCCCATATATTGCTCCATACAGAATAATGGACCCCATATATTGCTCCATGCAGTATAGTGGACCCCATATATTGCTTCATACAGAATAATGTGCCCCATGTAATGCTCCATACAGAATAATAGACCCTGTTTATTGCTCTATACAGAATAATGGACCCCATATAATGCTCTATACAGAATAATAGACCCCATATATTGCTCCATACAGAATAATGGACCCCGTATATTGCTCCATGCAGAATAGTGGACCCCATATATTGCTCCAAACAGAATAATGGGCCTCATATAATGCTCCATACAGAATAGATCCCATATATCTCTTCAAACAAAATAATGAACCCCATATAATGTTCCATACAGAATAATAGACCCATATATTGCTCCATACAGAATAATGGACCCCATATATTGCTCCATACTAAATAATGGACCCCATATATTGCTTCATACAGAATATTGGGCCCCATATAATGCTCCATACAGAATAATGGACCCCATATATTGCTCCATGCAGAATAGTGGACCCCATATATTGCTTCATACAGAATAATGGGCCCCATATAATGCTCCATACAGAATAATAGACCCTATGTATTGCTCTATACAGAATAATGGACCCCATATATTGCTCCATACAGAATAATGGGCCCATATAATGCTCCATAAAGAATAATGGACACATATATTGCTCCATACAGACTAATGGACCCCATATATTGCTCCATACAGAATAATGGACCCCATATATTGCTTCATACAGAATAAATGACCCCATATAAAGCTCCATACAGAATAATGGACTCCATATATTGCTCTATACAGAATAATGGGCCCCATATAACGCTCCATACCGAATAATGGACCCATATATTGCTCCATACAGAATATTGGACCCCATATAATGCTCTATACATAATAATGGACCCCATATATTGCTCCATACAGAATAATGGACCACATATATTTCTCCATACAGAGTAATGGACCCTTGTATTGCTCCATACAGAATAATGGACCCCAAATATTGCTCCAAAAAGAATAATGGGCCCCATATAATGCTCCATACAGAATAATAAACCCTTTTTATTGCTCTATACAGCATAATGGACCCATATATTGCTCCATACAGAATAATGGACCCCATATATTGCTCCATACAGTATAATGGACCCAATAAAATGCTCCATACAGAATAATGGGCCCCAGATATTCCTCCAAATAGAATAATGGACCCCATATATTGCACCGTACAGAATAATGGACCGTATATGTTGCTTCATACAGAATAATGAGCCTCATAATGCTCCATACAGAATAATGGACCGATATATTACTCCATACAGAATAATGGACCCCATATATTGCTCCATACAGAATAATGGACCCATATATTGCTCCATACAGAATAATGGACCCAATATATTGCTCCATACAGAATAATGGGCCCCATATATTGCTCCATACAGAATAATAGACCCATATATTGCTCCATACAGAATAATGGACCCCGTATATTGCTCCATTCAGAATAATGGACCCCGTATCATGCTCCATGCAGAATAATGGACCCCATATAATGCTCCATACAGAATAATGAGCCCCATGTAATGCTCCATACAGAATAATGGGCCCCATATAATGCTCCATACAGAATAATGGACCCATATATTGCTCCGTACAGAATAATGGACCCCATATTATGTTCCATACAGAATAATGGATCCCATATATTGCTCCATACAGAATAATAGACCCCATATATTGCT
The DNA here is from genome assembly GCF_046119375.1 of Phyllobates terribilis. Lineage (NCBI taxonomy): Eukaryota > Metazoa > Chordata > Amphibia > Anura > Dendrobatidae > Phyllobates > Phyllobates terribilis. The sequence goes on from NW_027362775.1 coordinate 28,355,954, forward strand.
CCATGCAGTATAGTGGACCCCATATATTGCTTCATACAGAATAATGTGCCCCATGTAATGCTCCATGCAGAATAATAGACCCTGTTTATTGCTCTATACAGAATAATGGACCCCATATAATGCTCTATACAGAATAATAGACCCCATATATTGCTCCATACAGAATAATGGACCCCGTATATTGCTCCATACAGAATAGTGGACCCCATATATTGCTCCAAACAGAATAATGGGCCTCATATAATGCTCCATACAGAATGGATCCCATATATCTCTTCATACAAAATAATGGACCCCATATAATGTTCCATACAGAATAATAGACCCATATATTGCTCCATACAGAATAATGGACCCCATATATTGCTCCATACTGAATAATGGACCCCATATATTGCTTCATACATAATAATGGGCCCCATATAATGCTCCATACAGAATAATGGACCCCATATATTGCTCAATGCAGAATAGTGGACCCCATATATTGCTTCATACAGAATAATGGGCCCCATATAATGCTCCATACAGAATAATAGACCCTATGTATTGCTCTATACAGAATAATGGACCCCATATATTGCTCCATACAGAATAATGGGCCCCATATAATGCTCCATAAAGAATAATGGACACATATATTGCTCCATACAGACTAATGGACCCCATATATTGCGCCATACAGAATAATGGACCCCATATATTGCTCCATACAGAATAAATGACCCCATCTAAAGCTCCATACAGAATAATGGACTCCATATATTGCTCTATACAGAATAATGGGCCCCATATAATGCTCCATACCGAATAATGGACCCATATATTGCTCCATACAGAATATTGGACCCCATATAATGCTCTATACAGAATAATGGACCCCATATATTGCTCCATACAGAATAATGGACCCCATATATTTCTCCATACAGAGTAATGGATCCATGTATTGCTCCATACAGAATAATGGACCCCATATATTGCTCCAAAAAGAATAATGGGCCCCATATAATGCTCCATACAGAATAATAAACCCTTTTTATTGCTCTATACAGCATAATGGACCCATATATTGCTCCATACAGAATAATGGACCCCATATATTGCTCCATACAGTATAATGGACCCCATAAAATGCTCCATACAGAATAATGGGCCCCAGATATTCCTCCAAATAGAATAATGGACCCAATATATTGCTCCATACAGAATAATGGACCGTATATGTTGCTTCATACAGAATAATGGACCTCATAATGCTCCATACAGAATAATGGACCGATATATTACTCAATACAGAATAATGGACACCATATATTGCTCCATACAGAATAATGGACCCATATATTGCTCCATACAGAATAATGGACCCAATATATTGCTCCATACAGAATAATGGGCCCCATATATTGCTCCATACAGATTAATGGACCCATATATTTCTCCATACAGAATAATGGACCCCGTATATTGCTCCATTCAGAGTAATGGACCCCATATAATGCTCCATGCAGAATAATGGACCCCATATAATGCTCCATACAGAATAATGAGCCCCATGTAATGCTCCATACAGAATAATGGGCCCCATATAATGCTCCATACAGAATAATGGACCCATATATTGCTCCGTACAGAATAATGGACCCCATATTATGTTCCATACAGAATAATGGATCCCATATATTGCTCCATACAGAATAATGGACCCCATATATTGCTCCATGCAGTATAGTGGACCCCATATATTGCTTCATACAGAATAATGTGCCCCATGTAATGCTCCATACAGAATAATAGACCCTGTTTATTGCTCTATACAGAATAATGGACCCCATATATTGCTCCATACAGAATAATGGACCCCATATAATACTCCATAAAGAATAATGGGCCCATATATTGCTTCATACAGACTAATGGACCCCATATATTGCTCCATACAGAATAATGGACTCCATATATTGCTCTATACAGAATAAATGACCCCATATAATGATCCATACAGAATAATGGACCCCATATATTGCTCTATACAGAATAATGGGCCCCATATAATGCTCCATACAGAATAATGGACCCATATACTGCTCCATTCAGAATAATGGACCCCATATAATGGTCTATACAGAATAATGAAAAAACAAGGGGAAAGGGAAAGGGAAAACGTATGTCAGCTCACCATGTAATAGCCAGACTCATCCAGTCCCAACGAAGTCTTGCAGCGGAGATGCCCAGGTCACGGGCTACCAAAGTTCAAGTAATGAGAAAGCAAGCAAAGATGTCTCCAGCAGGACCAGGGTTGAAGTTTTAACAAGATATATACAACCCTGGTCCTGCTGGAGACATCTTTGCTTGCTTTCTCATTACTTATACAGAGTAATGGACCCCATATTTTGCTCCATACAGAATAATGGACCCCATATATTGCTCCATACAGAGTAATTGACACATGTATTGCTCCATACAGAATAATGGACCCCATATATTGCTCCAAAAAGAATAATGAACCCCATATAATGCTCCATACAAAATTATAAACCCTTTTTATTGCTCTATACAGCATAATGGACCCATATATTGCTCCATACAGAATAATGGACCCCAGATATTGCTCCATACAGTATAATGGACTCCATACTACGATCCATACAGAATAATGGGCCCCAGATATTTCTCCAAAATGAATAATGGACCCCATATATTGCTCCATACAGAATAATGGACCCTATATGTTGCTTCATACAGAATAATGGGACTCATAATGCTCCATACAGAATAATGGACCAATATATTACTCCATACAGAATAATGGACCCCATATATTGCTCCATACAGAATAATGGACCCATATATTGCTCCATACAGAATAATGGACCCATGTATTGCTCCATACAGAATAATGGGCCCGATATAATGCTCCATACAGAATAATGGACCCATATATTGCTCCATACAGAATAATGAGCCCCATGTAATGTTCCATACAGAATAATGGGCCCCATATAATGTTTCATACAGATTAATGGACCCCATTTATTGCTCCGTACAGAATAATGGACCCCATATATTGCCCCATACTGAATAATGGACCCATATATTGCTCCATACAGAATAATGTACCCCAGATATTGCTCCATACAGAATAATGGGCCACATGTAATGCTCCATGCAGAATAATGGGCCCCATATAATGCTCCATACAGAATAATGGACCCATATATTGCTCCATACAGAATAATGGACCCCATATAATGGTCTATACAGAATAATGGACCCCATATATTGCTCCATACAGAATAATGGACCCCATATATTGCTCCATACAGAGTAATTGACACATGTATTGCTCCATACAGAATAATGGACCCCATATATTGCTCCAAAAAGAATAATGGACCCCATATAATGCTCTATACAAAATTATAAACCCTTTTTATTGCTCTATACAGCATAATGGACCCATATATTGCTCCATACAGAATAATGGACCCCATATATTGCTCCATACAGTATAATGGACGCCATACAATGATCCATACAGAATAATGGGCCCCAGATATTCCTCCAAACTGAATAATGGACCCCATATATTGCTCCATACAGAATAATGGACCCTATATGTTGCTTCATACAGAATAATGGGCCTCATAATGCTCCATACAGAATAATGGACCCATATATTACTCCATACAGAATAATGGACCCCATATATTTCTCCATACAGAATAATGGACCCATATATTGCTCCATACAGAATAATGGGCCCGATATAATGCTCCATACAGAATAATGGACCCATATATTACTCCATATAGAAGAATGAGCCCCATGTAATGTTCCATACAGAATAATGGGCCCCATATAATGTTCCATACAGATTAATGGACCCCATATATTGCTCCTTACAGAATAATGGACCCCATATATTGCTTCATACTAAATAATTGACCCATATATTGCTCCATACAGAATAATGTACCCCAGATATTGCTGCATACAGAATAATGGGCCCTATATAATGCTCGATACAGAATAATGTACCCCATATATTACTCCATGCAGAATAATGGACCCCATATATTGCTCCATACAGAATAATGGACCCCACATAATGCTCTGTACAGAATAATGGACCCCATATATTGCTCCATACAGAACAATAGACCCATATATAGCTCCATACAGAATAATGGACCCCATATATAGCTCCATACGGAAAAAAGGACCCAATATATTGCTCCATACAGACTAATGGAAACCATATATTGCTCCATACAGAATAATGGACCCCATATATTGCTCCATACAGAATAAATGACCCCATATAAAGCTCCATACAGAATAATGGACTCCATATATTGCTCTATACAGAATAATGGGCCCCATATAATGCTCCATACAGAATAATGGACCCATATATTGCTCCATACAGAATAATGGGTCCCATATTTTGCTCCATACAGAATAATGGACCCCATATATTGCTCCAAACAGAATAATGGACCCCATTTATTGCTCCATACAGAATAATGGACCCTATATGTTGCTTCATACAGAATAATGGGCCTCATAATGCTCCATACAGAATAATGGACCCCATATATTGCTCCATACAGAATAATGGGCCCGATATAATGCTCCATAGAGAATAATGGACCCATATATTGCTCCATACAGAATAATGGGTCCCATATATTGTTCATTACAGAATAATGGACCCCATATATTGCTCCATGCAGAATAGTGGATCCCATATATTGCTCCATACAGAATAATGAGCCTCATATAATGCTCCATACACAATGGATCCCATATATCGCTTCATACAGAATAATGGATCCCATCTAATTCTCCTTAACGAGTAATGGACCCCATATATTGCTTCGTACAGAATAATGGGCCCCATATAATGCTCCATACGGAATATTAGACCCTTTATATTGCTCTATGCAGAATAATGGACCCCACAAATTGCTCCATACAGAATAATTGTCCCCATATAATGCTCCATACAGAATAATGGACCCATATATTGCTCCATACAGAATAATGGACCCCATATATTGCTCCATACAGAATAAACCAGGGGAGGAGTCCTGGGAGATAATTTGCATATTCCCACTGCATTTTGGGGTAAGTGAAGAGTCTCCGCGAGCTCAAAGAACACTGGATTTTGGCTGTTGGAGCTGAAAAGAGGACATCGGTAAACCAGGGGAGGAGTCCTGGGAGATAATTTGCATATTCCCACTGCATTTTGGGGTAAGTGAAGAGTCTCCGCGAGCTCAAAGAACACTGGATTTTGGCTGTTGGAGCTGAAAAGAGGACATCGGTAAACCAGGGGAGGAGTCCTGGGAGATAATTTGCATATTCCCACTGCATTTTGGGGTAAGTGAAGAGTCTCCGCGAGCTCAAAGAACACTGGATTTTGGCTGTTGGAGCTGAAAAGAGGACATCGGTAAACCAGGGGAGGAGTCCTGGGAGATAATTTGCATATTCCCACTGCATTTTGGGGTAAGTGAAGAGTCTCCGCGAGCTCAAAGAACACTGGATTTTGGCTGTTGGAGCTGAAAAGAGGACATCGGTAAACCAGGGGAGGAGTCCTGGGAGATAATTTGCATATTCCCACTGCATTTTGGGGTAAGTGAAGAGTCTCCGCGAGCTCAAAGAACACTGGATTTTGGCTGTTGGAGCTGAAAAGAGGACATCGGTAAACCGCGCGCCTACTGGCGCGCGCATTTTGAAGCTTTTTTTTTTTTTTTTTTAAGCTTTTTTCACTGTTTTCAGAACATTAACAGTAAGAACATGGAAGAGTCCAGGAGCCATTTGGTGAGCTGCATATCCTGCTACATGTTCACAGACTTGCCAGTGGAAAAGCCAAACTTCACATGCCAGAAATGCAAGCTTGTGTCTCTGTTGGAGGAAAAGTTGCGAAATCTAGAAGAGAGGTTAACTACCTTGAAAATCATTAAGGAAGGTGAACAGTTCTTAGACAGAGCAGAATTATCTCTTCATGATTCAGAAAGAGAAGAAATTCGAACTGCACCTGACGAAACAGAGGAATGGAAGCATGTGACCCACCGAAGCCGGAGGATCGAGAGGCAGTCAGCACCCATACTGCTCAGGAACCAGTACCAGGCTCTCACGCAGGAGAACCATGAAGAAATACAGCAAAATAAGACTTTGCCAGCAATGAATAACCTTGTAAGCCCTCAGAATCCTCCTGGATGGAGAAAGAAGAATGTTGTGAAGAAAAAACGGAGAGTGGTGGTCATGGGGGATTCCCTGTTAAGAGGAACAGAGGCCGCTATCTGCAGACCAGACATAACCTCAAGAGAAATGTGCTGTCTTCCAGGAGCAAAAATTAAAGATGTGTCTGACAGGATATCAAGACTCTTCAGACCTACAGATCACTACCCATTCCTGCTAATACATGTGGGGACAAATGACACCGCAAGAAAGGACCTGGAAACCATCTGCAGTGACTTTGAAGACTTAGGCAAGAAAGTGAAAGAATTGGGAGCGCAGGTGGTCTTCTCATCCATCCTCCCAGTGGATGGCCATGGAACAATGAGGTGGAATAAGATTCTACAGGTGAACAACTGGCTACGTCGATGGTGCCGTCAACAAGGATTTGGATTTCTGGATCACGGAATGAATTACCTATACGATGGACTACTTGCTAGAGATGGGGTGCACCTTACGAAGACTGGAAAACATGTATTTGGAAGTCGCCTTGCTACACTCATCAGAAGAGCTTTAAACTAGAACAATGTGGGAAGGGAAGCAAAAGGCCAGAAAAAGCCATACAGCTGACAAATACTATTGAGATCTCTGCTACTGGAAGTGGAAAGGAAGAACAAAGACAAAACAATTTAAATAATAAAAATATGGGAGGAAGAGAAACCAATCACAAGCTAAAATGTTTTTATACAAATGCACAAAGCATGGGCAACAAACAAGGAGAATTGGAACTACTAATGCAGGAAAAGGAATATGATGTCATTGGAATCACTGAAACTTGGTGGGACGATACACATGATTGGAATAAAAGGCTAAAAGGATACAACTTATTTGCAAGAAACAGACTTGATAAACGAGGAGGAGGTGTTGCATTGTATGTTAGAAAAGCGTATATCTGCACAGAGATTGAAGCTTCAGAGACTGGGAGTTCTGTGGAAACTGTTTGGGTAAGAATACAAGGAGAGAACAACGGAAAGGACACCATTGTAGGCATTTACTACAGGCCACCTGGGCAAGCTGAAGATATGGATGAACTCTTTATGTATCAAATGACCAAGTTCTCCAAAAAATATGACGTAGTGGTCATGGGAGATTTCAACTATCCAGACATTTGTTGGGAATCTCTCTCAAGTAAAACTAACAGGTCAAGCAAATTCTTATCCTCTCTTGCTGACAACTTTATCTTCCAAAAGGTAGGGGAGAAAACAAGGGGATCTGCTACTTTGGATCTAATCCTTATAAACAGGGAGGAAATGGTTGAGGAGGTAAAGGTGGCTGGGACCCTAGGAGGCAGCGATCATGCTATTATAGAATTTTGGATAACTAGAGGAGGAAGACATGTGAAGACTCAAACTTCAAGGTTAGATTTTAGAAAGGCAGATTTTAAGAGACTCAGAAAGAGAATAGGAGGGATCCAATGGCTGGATGTCCTTAAGGACAAAAATGTCCAGGAAGGATGGGAAATTTTTAAAAATGAGATTCTCAAAGCACAATCGTTAACAATTCCGAAAAGTAGGAAGAATGGGAAGCATTTAAGGAAACCAGGATGGATGAACACAGAACTTAAACACATGCTAAAAAGAAAGAAAGAAATGTTTATTAAATGGAAAGAGGGAGGCATATCTAAAGAAGATTATAATGCAGTCTGCAGATCCTGCAGGGCACGTATCAGGTTAGCTAAAGCTGACAATGAATTAAGGCTTGCAAGAGATGTCAAAAGCAATAAGAAAGGATTTTGGGGGTATGTCAAAAGTAAAAGAAAAGTCAAAGATGCTATAGGATTTTTACAGGATGAAAATGGAGAAATGGTAAGAGAGGATGTTGAGAAGGCCGAACTTTTTAATTCCTATTTTGCATCTGTTTTCTCTCAGAAAGAAAATGTAACATCAACTGATCTTCACTGTCCTTTTAAAGGAATAGAGGAATCCAAGTTATCTGTAAACAGAAAGATTGTGAGGGAATATTTAGCTAACATAAATGAGTTCAAGTCACCAGGTCCAGATGAATTACACCCCAGAGTACTGAAGGAGATCGTAGAAGAAATTTTAGAACCACTCTCCATAATCTTTGAAAATTCTTGGAGAACAGGAGAAGTCCCAGAAGACTGGAGAAGAGCAAATGTTGTTCCTATCTTCAAAAAGGGGAAGAAGGTGGACCCAGGGAACTATAGGCCGGTGAGTCTGACTTCTATACCAGGAAAGATCTTTGAACAAATTATTAAACAACATGTATGTAAGTACATGGATAAGAATGAAGTGATTAACCAGAGTCAGCATGGGTTTGTAACTAACAAGTCATGTCAGACTAACTTAATTTCCTTCTATGACAGAATCACTGACTGGGTGGATCAGGGAAATGCTGTAGATATAGTATATCTTGACTTCAGCAAAGCATTTGACAAAGTATCTCACACCATCTTTATTGAAAAAATGACCAAGTATGCAATGGACCAGGCAACTGTTAGGTGGATTCATAACTGGCTTAGTGATCGGACTCAAAGGGTGGTTGTAAATGGCTTCACATCCAGCTGGATGAATGTCTCAAGTGGGGTACCACAGGGCTCCGTCCTGGGACCTGTATTGTTCAACATCTTTATCAATGATTTAGATGAAGGAATTGAGGGTAAACTGATTAAATTTGCTGATGACACAAAGCTAGGAGGGATAGCTAATACTAGAGAAGAGAGAGAGGATTCAAAAAGACCTAAATAAACTGGAGCAGTGGGCAGCAACCAACAGAATGGTTTTTAACAGGGAAAAATGCAAAGTACTACATCTGGGCAATAAAAATTAAAAAAGCATATACAGAATGGGAGGAATAGAGTTAAGCAACAGTACATGTGAAAAAGACTTAGGTATACTAATAGATCATAGACTGAACATGAGTCAACAGTGTGATGCAGCAGCAAAAAAGGCAAATACAATTCTGGGATGTATTAACAGAAGCATACAGTCTAGATCACGTGAAGTCATTATCGGTCTTTACTCCTCTTTGGTCAGACCTCATCTGGAATACTGTGTACAGTTTTGGGCACCACATTTTAAAAAAGACATAGACAAACTGGAGCAAGTTCAGAGAAGAGCGACCAGAATGGTGACTGGTCTGCAAACCATGTCCTATGAGGAACGATTGCAGGATTTGGGAATGTTTAGCTTGCAAAAAAGAAGACTGAGAGGAGACTTAATAGCTGTCTACAAATATGTCAAGGGCTGTCACATTGTAGAAGGATCATCTTTATTCTCATTTGCACAAGGAAAGACTAGAAGCAATGGGATGAAACTAAATGGGAGGAGACACAGATTAGATATTAGAAAAAACTTTTTGACAGTTAGGGTGATTAATGAGTGGAACAGGCTGCCACGAGAGGTGGTGAGTTCCCCTTCAATGGACGTCTTCAAACAAAGGCTGGACAGACATCTGTCTGAGATGATCTAGTGAATCCTGCTTTGAGCAGGGGGTTGGACCAGATGACCCAGGAGGTCCCTTCCAACTCTACCATTCTATGATTCTATGATTCTAAATAACCCCATATAATGCTCCATACAGAATAATGGACCCCATATATTGCTTCATACAGAATAATGGACCCCATATATTGCTCCATACTGAATAATGGACCCATATACTGCTCCATACAGAATAATGGAGCCCATATAATGCTCTATACAGAATAATGGACCCCATATATTGCTGCATACAGAATAATGGACCCCATATATTGCTCTATACAGATTAATGGAAACATGTATTGCTCCATACAGAATAATGGACCCCATATATTGGTCCATACAGAATAATGGTCCCCATATAATGTTCCATACAGAATAATAGACCCTTTTTATTGCTCTATACAGTATAATGGGCCCATATATTGCTCCATACAGAATAATGGGCCCTGTATGTTGCTCCCTAAAGAATAATGGGCCACATAATGCTACATATAGAATAATGGACCCATACATTGCTCCATACAGAATAATGGACCCCATATATTGCTTCATACGGAATAATGGGCCCCATATAATGCTCCATACAGACTAATAGACCCTTTATATTGTTCTATGCAGAATAATGGACCCCACATATTGCTCCATACAGAATAATTGTCCCCATATAATGCTACATACGGAATAATGGACCCATATATTGCTCCATACAGAATAAAGGACCCATACATTGCTCCATACAGAATAATGGACCCCATATCTTGCTCCATACAGAATAATGGACCCCATATAATGCTCCATACAGAATAATGAGCCCCATTTAATGCTCCTTACAGAATAACGGGCCTCATAAAATGCTCCATAGAGAATAATGGGCCCCATATAATACACCATACAGAATAATGGAACCATATATTGCTCCATACAGATTAATGGACCCAATATATTGCTCCATACAAAATAAGGGACCCATATATTGCTCCATACAGAATAATGGACCCCATATATTGCTCCATACAGAATATTGGGCCCCATATAATGCTCGATGCAGAATAATGGACCCATATAATGCTCCATACAGAATAATGTACCCCATATAATGCTCTATCCAGAATAATGGACCCCATATATTTCTCCATACACAATATTGGACCCCATATATTGCTCCATACAGAATAATGGACCCCATATATTGCTCCATACAAAATAATTGACCCCATATATTGCTCCATACAGAAAAATGGGTCCCATATATTGGTCCATACAGAAAAATGGACCCCATATATTGCTCCATGCAGAATAGTGGACCCTATATATTGCTCCAAACAGAATAATGGGCCTCATGTAATGCTCCTTACAGAATGGATCCCATATATCGCTTCATACAGAATAATGGATCCCATATAATGCTCCATACAGAATAATAGACCCCGTATATTGCTCTATACAGAATTATGGACCCCATATATTGCTCCATACAGAATAATGGACCCCATATAATGCTCTATACAGAATAATGGACCCCATATATTGCTCCATACAGAATAATGGACCCCATATATTGCTCCATGCAGAATAGTGGACCCCATATATTGCTCCAAACAGAATAATGGGCCTCATATAATGCTCCATACATAATGGATCCCATATATCTCTTCATACAAAATAATGGACCCCATATAATGTTCCATACAGAATAATAGACCCATATATTGCTCCATACAGAATAATGGACCCCATATATTGCTCCATACTGAATAATGGACCCCATATTGTTACGGGTCTGGGAGGTGGAACCTCTGTGCAACTATACAAGGGGGCAGTCCTTGTAAGGAAGCGGGTGGCTCCCAGGGAAGACGGGCAGGTAGTCACGGCAAGTGACAGGGACAGTCTCTGGGTAGAGGAGCAGGTAGTCACGGCAAGTGACAGGGACAGTCTCTGGGTAGAGGGGCAGGTAGTCACGGTAAGTGACAGGGACAGTCTCTGGGTAAACGGACGGGTACTCACGGCAAGTGACAGGGACAGTCTCTGGGTAGAAGGACAGCAGGCAGGTGGCTGGTGAGCGCTCCCAGGTGAGCGGGCGAGAGTCTCTGGACGGGCAGGTGGTCACGGCAAGTGACGGCAGAACCTCCAGGTAGGCTAGCAGGCAGGTAGCAGGTGAGCGCTCCCAGGTGAGCAGGCAAGAGTCTCTGGACAGGCAGGTGGTCACGGCAAGTGACGGCGGAGCCTCCAGGTAGGCTAGCAGGCAGGTAGCAGGTGAGCGCTCCCAGGTGAGCGGGCAGGCTGGTCCATAGACAGACTGACAGGTGTCGGAAAGCAGACCGTCGGACCGCAGGCTTGCAAGCAGGTAAACGGATATCAGGCAGGTATCAAGCAGGAATCTGGCAGGTAACTGGCAGGTAACAGGCAGGAATCCGGCAGGTGACTGGCAGGTAACAAGCAGGAATCTGGCAGGTGACTGGCTGGTAACTGGTAACGGGACCTGAGGGCTGAAGCAGAGTAAAGGCTTTGCAACAACATTGCTCGGGCACCTCCATCTTGGAGGAGGTGCCTTAAATATGGGAGGTCCTCCGGCAATTGTCCGGGGACTCCTTAGGATGGCGCGCGCGGTCCCTTTAAGAGAGGGGGAGCGCGCGCGCGCGTCCTAAGCACACTGCCGGGGAAGGAGCGCGTGCCGGAAGCAGCGGGGAGAGAATCGCAGGAGGACGCCGCGCCAGGAGCGGGGAGGTGAGAGGGACGGCGTCTCTGCCTAGTACGGGGCAGAGACGCCGATGCTACACATATATTGCTCCATACAGAATAATGGGTCCCATATATTGCTCCATACAGAATAATGGACCCCATTTATTGCTCCATGCAGAATAGTGGACCCCATATATTGCTTCATACAGAATAATGGGCCCCATATAATGCTCCATACTGAATAATAGACCCTATGTATTGCTCTATACAGAATAATGGACCCCATATTTTGCTCCATACAGAATAATGGGCCCCATATAATGCTCCATAAAGAATAATGGACCCATATATTGCTCCACACAGACTAATGGACCCCATATATTGCTCCATACAGAATAATGGACCCCATATATTGCTCCATACAGAATAAATGACCCCACATAAAGCTCCATACAGAATAATGGACTCCATATATTGCTTTATACAGAATAATGGGCCCCATATAATGCTCCATACAGAATAATGGACCCATATATTGCTCCATACAGAATATTGGACCCCATATAATGCTCTATACAGAATAATGGACCCATATATTGCTCCATACAGAATAATGGGTCCCATATATTGCTCCATACAGAATAATGGACCCCATTTATTACTCCATGCAGAATAGTGGACCCCATATATGGCTTCATACAGAATAATGAGCCCCATATAATGCTCCATACAGAATAATAGACCCTATGTATTGCTCTATACAGAATAATGGACCCCATATTTTGCTCCATACAGAATAATGGGCCCCATATAATGCTCCATAAAGAATAATGGACCCATATATTGCTCCACACAGACTAATGGACCCCATATATTGCTCCATACAGAATAAATGACCCCACATAAAGCTCCATACAGAATAATGGACTCCATATATTGCTTTATACAGAATAATGGGCCCCATATAATGCTCCATACAGAATAATGGACCCATGTATTGCTCCATGCAGAATATTGGACCCCATATAATGCTCTATACAGAATAATGGACCCCATATATTGCTCCATACAGAATAATGAACCCCATATATTTCTCCATACAGAGTAATGGACCCATGTATTGCTCCATACAGAATAATGGACCCCATATATTGCTCCATACAGAATAAATAACCCCATATAATGCTCCATACAGAATAATGGACCCCATATATTGCTCCATACAGAATAATGGACCCCATATATTGCTCCATACTGAATAATGGACCCATATACTGCTCCATACAGAATAATGGAGCCCATATAATGCTCTATACAGAATAATGGACCCCATAAATTGCTGCATACAGAATAATGGACCCCATATATTGCTCTATACAGATTAATGGAAACATGTATTGCTCCATACAGAATAATGGACCCCATATATTGGTCCATACAGAATAATGGTCCCCATATAATGTTCCATACAGAATAATAGACCCTTTTTATTGCTCTATACAGTATAATGGACCCATATATTGCTCCATTCAGAATAATGGGCCCTGTATGTTGCTCCCTAAAGAATAATGGGCCACATAATGCTACATATAGAATAATGGACCCATACATTGCTCCATACAGAATAATGGACCCCATATATTGCTGCATACGGAATAATGGGCCCCATGTAATGCTCCATACAGAATAATAGACCCTTTATATTGTTCTATGCAGAATAATGGACCCCACATATTGCTCCATACAGAATAATTGTCCCCATATAATGCTCCATACAGAATAATGGACCCCATATATTGCTCCATACAGTATAATAGACCCCATATAATGCTCTATACAGAATAATGGACCCCATATCTTGCTCCATACAGAATAATGGACCCCATATAATGCTCCATACAGAATAATGAGCCCCATTTAATGCTCCTTACAGAATAACGGGCCTCATAAAATGCTCCATAGAGAATAATGGGCCCCATATAATACACCATACAGAATAATGGACCCATATATTGCTCCATACAGATTAATGGACCCAATATATTGCTCCATACAGAATAAGGGACCCATATATTGCTCCATACAGAATAATGGACCCCATATATTGCTCCATACAGAATATTGGGCCCCTTATAATGCTCGATGCAGAATAATGGACCCATATAATTCTCCATACAGAATAATGTACCCCATATAATGCTCTATCCAGAATAATGGACCCCATATATTTCTCCATACACAATATTGGACCCCATATATTGCTCCATACAGAATAATGGACCCCATATATTGCTCCATACAAAATAATTGACCCCATATATTGCTCCATACAGAAAAATGGGTCCCATATATTGGTCCATACAGAAAAATGGACCCCATATATTGTTCCATGCAGAATAGTGGACCCTATATATTGCTCCAAACAGAATAATGGGCCTCATGTAATGCTCCTTACAGAATGGATCCCATATATCGCTTCATACAGAATAATGGATCCCATATAATGCTCCATACAGAATAATAGACCCCGTATATTGCTCTATACAGAATTATGGACCCCATATATTGCTCCATACAGAATAATAGACCCCATATATTGCTCCATACAGAATAATGGACCCCATATAATGCTCTATACAGAATAATGGACCCCATATATTGCTCCATACAGAATAATGAACCCCATATATTGCTCCATGCAGAATAGTGGACCCCATATATTGCTCCAAACAGAATAATGGGCCTCATATAATGCTCCATACATAATGGATCCCATATATCTCTTCATACAAAATAATGGACCCCATATAATGTTCCATACAGAATAATAGACCCATATATTGCTCCATACAGAATAATGGACCCCATATATTGCTCCATACTGAATAATGGACCCCATATTGTTACGGGTCTGGGAGGCGGAACCTCTGTGCAACTATACAAGGGGGCAGTCCTTGTAAGGAAGCGGGTGGCTCCCAGGGAAGACGGGCAGGTAGTCACGGCAAGTGACAGGGACAGTCTCTGGGTAGAGGAGCAGGTAGTCACGGCAAGTGACAGGGACAGTCTCTGGGTAGAGGGGCAGGTAGTCACGGCAAGTGACAGGGGCAGTCTCTGGGTAAACGGACGGGTACTCACGGCAAGTGACAGGGACAGTCTCTGGGTAGAAGGACAGCAGGCAGGTGGCTGGTGAGCGCTCCCAGGTGAGCGGGCGAGAGTCTCTGGACGGGCAGGTGGTCACGGCAAGTGACGGCAGAGCCTCCAGGTAGTCTAGCAGGCAGGTAGCAGGTGAGCGCTCCCAGGTGAGCAGGCAAGAGTCTCTGGACAGGCAGGTGGTCACGGCAAGTGACGGCGGAGCCTCCAGGTAGGCTAGCAGGCAGGTAGCAGGTGAGCGCTCCCAGGTGAGCGAGCAGGCTGGTCCATAGACAGACTGACAGGTGTCGGAAAGCAGACCGTCGGACCGCAGGCTTGCAAGCAGGTAAACGGATATCAGGCAGGTATCAAGCAGGAATCTGGCAGGTAACTGGCAGGTAACAGGCAGGAATCCGGCAGGTGACTGGCAGGTAACAAGCAGGAATCTGGCAGGTGACTGGCTGGTAACTGGTAACGGGACCTGAGGGCTGAAGCAGAGTGAAGGCTTTGCAACAACATTGCTCGGGCACCTCCATCTTGGAGGAGGTGCCTTAAATATGGGAGGTCCTCCGGCAATTGGCCGGGGACTCCTTAGGACGGCGCGCGCGGTCCCTTTAAGAGAGGGGGAGCGCGCGCGCCCTAAGCACACTGCCGGGGAAGGAGCGCGTGCCGGAAGCAGCGGGGAGAGAAGCGCAGGAGGACGCCGCGCCAGGAGCGGGGAGGTGAGAGGGACGGCGTCTCTGCCTAGTACGGGGCAGAGACGCCGATGCTACACATATATTGCTCCATACAGAATAATGGGTCCCATATATTGCTCCATACAGAATAATGGACCCCATTTATTGCTCCATGCAGAATAGTGGACCCCATATATTGCTTCATACAGAATAATGGACCCCATATAATGCTCCATACAGAATAATAGACCCTATGTATTGCTCTATACAGAATAATGGACCCCATATTTTGCTCCATACAGAATAATGGGCCCCATATAATGCTCCATAAAGAATAATGGACCCATATATTGCTCCACACAGACTAATGGACCCCATATATTGCTCCATACAGAATAATGGACCCCATATATTGCTCCATACAGAATAAATGACCCCACATAAAGCTCCATACAGAATAATGGACTCCATATATTGCTTTATACAGAATAATGGGCCCCATATAATGCTCCATACAGAATAATGGACCCATATATTGCTCCATACAGAATATTGGATCCCATATAATGCTCTATACAGAATAATGGACCCCATATATTGCTCCATACAGAATAATGAACCCCATATATTGCTCCATGCAGAATAGTGGACCCCATATATTGCTCCAAACAGAATAATGGGCCTCATATAATGCTCCATACATAATGGATCCCATATATCTCTTCATACAAAATAATGGACCCCATATAATGTTCCATACAGAATAATAGACCCATATATTGCTCCATACAGAATAATGGACCCCATATATTGCTCCATACTGAATAATGGACCCCATATTGTTACGGGTCTGGGAGGCGGAACCTCTGTGCAACTATACAAGGGGGCAGTCCTTGTAAGGAAGCGGGTGGCTCCCAGGGAAGACGGGCAGGTAGTCACGGCAAGTGACAGGGACAGTCTCTGGGTAGAGGAGCAGGTAGTCACGGCAAGTGACAGGGACAGTCTCTGGGTAGAGGGGCAGGTAGTCACGGCAAGTGACAGGGGCAGTCTCTGGGTAAACGGACGGGTACTCACGGCAAGTGACAGGGACAGTCTCTGGGTAGAAGGACAGCAGGCAGGTGGCTGGTGAGCGCTCCCAGGTGAGCGGGCGAGAGTCTCTGGACGGGCAGGTGGTCACGGCAAGTGACGGCAGAGCCTCCAGGTAGTCTAGCAGGCAGGTAGCAGGTGAGCGCTCCCAGGTGAGCAGGCAAGAGTCTCTGGACAGGCAGGTGGTCACGGCAAGTGACGGCGGAGCCTCCAGGTAGGCTAGCAGGCAGGTAGCAGGTGAGCGCTCCCAGGTGAGCGAGCAGGCTGGTCCATAGACAGACTGACAGGTGTCGGAAAGCAGACCGTCGGACCGCAGGCTTGCAAGCAGGTAAACGGATATCAGGCAGGTATCAAGCAGGAATCTGGCAGGTAACTGGCAGGTAACAGGCAGGAATCCGGCAGGTGACTGGCAGGTAACAAGCAGGAATCTGGCAGGTGACTGGCTGGTAACTGGTAACGGGACCTGAGGGCTGAAGCAGAGTGAAGGCTTTGCAACAACATTGCTCGGGCACCTCCATCTTGGAGGAGGTGCCTTAAATATGGGAGGTCCTCCGGCAATTGGCCGGGGACTCCTTAGGACGGCGCGCGCGGTCCCTTTAAGAGAGGGGGAGCGCGCGCGCCCTAAGCACACTGCCGGGGAAGGAGCGCGTGCCGGAAGCAGCGGGGAGAGAAGCGCAGGAGGACGCCGCGCCAGGAGCGGGGAGGTGAGAGGGACGGCGTCTCTGCCTAGTACGGGGCAGAGACGCCGATGCTACACATATATTGCTCCATACAGAATAATGGGTCCCATATATTGCTCCATACAGAATAATGGACCCCATTTATTGCTCCATGCAGAATAGTGGACCCCATATATTGCTTCATACAGAATAATGGACCCCATATAATGCTCCATACAGAATAATAGACCCTATGTATTGCTCTATACAGAATAATGGACCCCATATTTTGCTCCATACAGAATAATGGGCCCCATATAATGCTCCATAAAGAATAATGGACCCATATATTGCTCCACACAGACTAATGGACCCCATATATTGCTCCATACAGAATAATGGACCCCATATATTGCTCCATACAGAATAAATGACCCCACATAAAGCTCCATACAGAATAATGGACTCCATATATTGCTTTATACAGAATAATGGGCCCCATATAATGCTCCATACAGAATAATGGACCCATATATTGCTCCATACAGAATATTGGATCCCATATAATGCTCTATACAGAATAATGGACCCCATATATTGCTCCATACAGAATAATGAACCCCATATATTTCTCCATACAGAGTAATGGACCCATGTATTGCTCCATACAGAATAATGGACCCCATATCATAGAATCATAGAATGGTAGAGTTGGAAGGGACCTCCTGGGTCATCTGGTCCAACCCCCTGCTCAAAGCAGGATTCACTAGATCATCTCAGACAGATGTCTGTTCAGCCTCTGTTTGAAGACGTCCATTGAAGGGGAACTCACCACCTCTCGTGGCAGCCTGTTCCACTCATTAATCACCCTAACTGTCAAAAAGTTTTTTCTAATATCTAATCTGTGTCTCCTCCCATTTAGTTTCATCCCATTGCTTCTAGTCTTTCCTTGTGCAAATGAGAATAAAGATGATCCTTCTACAATGTGACAGCCCTTGACATATTTGTAGACAGCTATTAAGTCTCCTCTCAGTCTTCTTTTTTGCAAGCTAAACATTCCCAAATCCTGCAACCGTTCCTCATAGGACATGGTTTGCAGACCAGTCACCATTCTGGTCGCTCTTCTCTGAACTTGCTCCAGTTTGTCTATGTCTTTTTTAAAATGTGGTGCCCAAAACTGTACACAGTATTCCAGATGAGGTCTGACCAAAGAGGAGTAAAGACCGATAATGACTTCACGTGATCTAGACTGTATGCTTCTGTTAATACAATCCCAGAAAAGCTCCATACAGAATAAATGACCCCATATAAAGCTCCATACAGAATAATGGACTCCATATATTGCTCTATACAGCATAATGGACCCATATATTGCTCCATACAGAATAATGGACCCCATATATTGCTCCATACAGTATAATGGACCTCATCAAATGCTCCATACAGAATAATGGGCCCCAGATATTCCTCCAAACAGAATAATGGACCCCATATATTGCTCCATACAGAATAATGGACCATATATGTTGCTTCATACAGAATAATGGGCCTCATAATGCTCCATACAGAATAATAGACCCATATATTGCTCCATACAGAATAATGGACCCCATATATTGCTCCATACAGAATAATGGGCCCCATATATTGCTCAATACAGAATAATGGACCCATATATTGCTCCATACAGAATAATGGACCCCATATATTGCTCCATTCAGAATAATGGACCCCATATAATGCTCCATGCAGAATAATGGACCCCATATAATGTTCCATACAGAATAATGAGCCCAATGGAATGCTCCATACAGAATAATGGGCCCCATATAATGCTCTATACAGAATAATGGACCCATATATTGCTCCATACGGAATAATGGGTCCCATATATTGCTCCATACAGAAAAATGGACCCCATATATTGCTCCATACAGAATAATGGGTCCCATATAGTGTTGAGCGAACATGCTCGACACTGCTCGGTACTCGCCCGAGCATCACGCTACTCGGGATTTTCGGCGAGCACCGAGCATTTCCGGTTTACTCGGGCGGGAGCTCGGGTCTCCGCCCTGCATGTTTGGCGCTCTTTACAGAGCCAATGAACATGCAGGGATTGCCAGCCAGTCACTGAAATGCTGCAGCAATGTTGGTTGTGGGCATTACAGTGATAGGCTGGCCGCACAGCGTCACCTCGAGTATTTAAAATGGGGCGCCGCCATCTTGGACACAGTCGCTCTGGTTTAGACAGTGTAGGGACAGCGCTGCTGATTTAGGGAGAGATATAAACTGCAAAATAGTTAGAGTAGGGTCTGTAAAGGCTGCCAGAACAAACCAACAGTCCTTTTCAGGACTAATATCCATCCCAGATACCAGGCAGGCAGGCTGTATAGGAGACACACTGGTTATACCAGCAAACGCTGCATTACAGTCCTGTGTGCTCCTGTTGCTGAAATTGCTGGACTTAGCACCAGGTGTCGGGGGCCAGGAAAAATCCTTTTTTCTCCATCTAAATCCTCCTTTTTGTTTCCTCCTTCACACTGTACAAATACCCGTCTTATTAACCTTTTGGTGTGTCCCCCCTCCCCCCCCCAAAAAAAAGCGTGTCTCTGATTTTTCAGACACAAATATAACTGTTGAAAATAGTCTGGTGTAGGCTAGAGAAACAGAAGTGTTGTTTTGCACTTCCACGGTTCAAACCTCTGTATTATCCATTTTGGGCCATTTGTATCTAAAAAAAAAACAGTTTGAGTGTGTCGCTCACTGTTCAGCCGCAAATATCTCTATTTAAAAAAGTGTGGTATACCCCAGTAAACAATAACTGTGGTTTTGCCATCCCACGGTAAAAAATCTCTATTGTTCAGCTTTTGGTAGTTTTTTCCGTAAAGAAAAACAGTAGTGTCTCCTGACTGTTGTGACACAAAAATATATCTGTTGAAAATAGTCTTGTGTAGGCCCGACATCCCAGTGTGGTTTCACAGTTCCACGGGTCAAATCGCTGTACTATCCAGTTTTGGGCCTTTGGTATCTAAAAAAAAAGCAGTTTGAGTGTGTCGCTCACTGTTCAGCCGCAAATATCTCTATTTAAAAAAGTGTGGTATACCCCAGTAAACAATAACTGTGGTTTTCCTCTTCCATGGTTCTAATCTACTCTTTATTACCCTTTTTCCATTGATAGTGCAAGTGTAAGCTATTTTACTTAATTTACAATGGGCAAGGCGCGTGGCAAGGGACGTGGAAGTGGACGTTCTGGTGATGGTTCGTGCAGAGGACGGGGCCGTGGCCAAGGTGAAAATGTGCCACAACCAACAGCCACATCTTCTCGCTCCCACTTCTTGACCGAATTACTAGGGAAGCACAGAACAACACCAGTATTGAGAACTGATCAGTGTGAACAGGTTATTAATTGGATAGCAGACAATACTTCCAGTTACCTGGGCACCACCACCTCCGGTCTGTCTTCCACACGGTCATCTCTTAGTAGCCGTGAGTCTCGACCGCATACTCCTCTTCACCCTGATGCTCCTTCCTCCCACCATGCCGAGTGTCGTCAGACAGCAAGTGATCCCACACTTGGACACTCTGAAGAGCTGTTCACTGGTCCATTTCCATATTTGGGCCCCTCGCCTGAAACGCTTGAAGTGGTGGAAGAGGAGATCCCATGTTGCGATGCCCAAATATTTGAACAGCCACGGCCACAGGAAGTCGACGTTGGCAATCTGTCACAAGAGATGGACGATGACGAGACACAATTGCCAGGAAGTGAGGAGGAGGATCGTGGTGCGCAAGTGGAAGAGGAGGAGGTGGTGGATGATCTAGTAACTGACCCAACGTGGAAGGAGGACATGCAGAGTGAGGCCAGCAGCACACAGGGGGAGGGAGGCAGAGTACCCCAACAGGCAAGAAGAAGCAGTGTGGTGGCCGCAGACAGAAGGCAGGCAACCGTTCCCCGTAACACCAACACGAGGGACGTTGCCAGTACAAGCGGTAGGTCTTCCAGAGTCTGGAATTTTTTTAAAGACTCTGCTGATAACCCCAAAAAGGCCATATGTTCCACCTGCCATGCCAGCATCAGCAGGGGTGACAAAACTACCAGCCTGACCACCACCAGCATGATCAGGCACATGGCAGCAAAGCACCCGACTTTGTGGGGCGAAACCCAGGGTCCACGACCAGTGTCAGCGGGTGTCACCACTGCTTCTTCCACTGTTGTGCGTGCAATAGAACCCCCTGTTGTGTGTGCAAGGCAATCCCCTGTCCACACTGCATGTAAAGATGCCCCCTCCTCTCAGTCTTCACTTGTTATGGCAGTTTCTCAAGAAACAGCATCAACGTCCACGTCCACGTCCCACCGCAGCGTTCAATTGTCCATATCCCAGACCTTTGAACGAAAGCGGAAATTCGCAGCTAACGCCCCACAGGCCACAGTCCTAAATTCGCACATTTCACGACTGCTTGCATTGGAAATGCTGCCTTTTAGGCTGGTGGAGACGGAATCCTTCCGCAATCTTATGGCGGTGGCCGTCCCTCGGTACTCGGTCCCCAGCCGACACTATTTTGCCCGGTGTGCCATCCCCGCACTACACAATCACGTGTCCCAAAGCATCTGCCGTGCCCTCTACAACGCAGTTACTGGGAGAGTCCACCTGACAACGGACACGTGGACAAGTGCTTGTGGCCAGGGACGGTACATCTCTCTGACGGCACACTGGGTAAACATAGTGGAAGCCGGGACCCAGTCGGACCTTGGGACAGAACACATCCTCCCCACACCGAGGATTGCGGGCCCTATGTCAGTCAGAGTTGCCCCCACAGTGTACAGCTCCTGCGCATCCTCCTCCTCCTCCTCCTCATGTTCAGCCTCCATCTCAGATATCACCACATCAGTTACAAGCTGGAAGCATTGCAGTACTGCCTCCGCCAAGCGGCAACAGGCTGTGCTGAAACTCATAAGCTTAGGTGATAAACCTCACACTGCTTGTGAGTTGTGGACAGCTGTGAAAGAGCAGGCAGATCTGTGGCTGAGACCGCTGAACCTACATCCCGGCATGGTCGTGTGTGACAATGGCCGTAACCTGGTGGCGGCTCTGAGGCGAGGTGAGATCACACACGTACCATGCCTGGCTCATGTGCTTAACCTCGTGGTTCAGCGGTTTCTTAAATCGTACCCCGAGTTGCCAGATCTGCTCGTGAAAGTACGCCGCCTGTCAGCTCATTTTCGCAAGTCGGCTACAGCTTCCGCCGCCCTTGCTGTGTTGCAGCAGCGTTTGCAGCTTCCGGCACACCGACTGGTGTGTGATGTCCCCACACGTTGGAACTCTACCCTTCACATGTTGCAAAGGATTTGTGAGCAGAAGAGAGCAGTTGTGGAGTACCAGCTGCAACAAGGCCGTCGATATTCAGGTCAGACTCCACACATAAGACCTCAGGAGTGGACCTGGATGTCTGACATATGTACCATCCTGACAAATTTTGAGGAGGCCACCAAGATGGTGAGTGGCGATGACGCCATCATTAGTGTCAGCATCCCACTTGTCTGTCTTTTGCAACGCTCTCTGCAGAGAATTAAAGAGGAGGCATTGCAGCCAGAGTATGATGAGATGGATCAAGAAGCCGTAGCGGGCGATTACACACAGCCCAGCCTCATCTCATCCCAACGTGCATTGGGGGACAATGAGGGAGAGGAGGAGGAGGAGGAGGAGGAGGAAGAACAGGAGCTGCTATCATGCGTTGTAGACGGTAGTACCTGTACAAGTGTCATACCGTCGGTTCAGCGTGGGTGGCCTGAGGACAGAGGGGAGGAGGAAGAGGAGGAGGAGGAGAGCATAGTCAGTCGTCATCTTGCCCGTTACCAGTCCGGCACGCATGGCAGACTTTATGTTACGCTGCCTTAACCGTGACCCTCACATTGTTAAAATGTTGGGTGACAGTCATTACTGGTTGGTGACACTTGTAGACCCCTGCTACAAGGAGAACTTTCACTCTCTTATTCCTGAGGTGGAGAGGTCTACAAAAATGGGGCAGTACCAGAAGGCCCTTGCTGCAGAACTCTTAAAAAAATTCCCATCTGAACACGCTAGCGGCAGAAGTCACAGTTCATGGCCCAACCAAGGCGTACAGGCGAGAGAGATGCAACTCCAATCCAGCAGAGGCAGAGGAACACTGTCAACGTTCTGGGACAGTTTCCTGACACCCGCCCAGCTTAAAGGCCCTGAGGCGCGGGGTACTCTCACAAGGAGTGGAAAGTTTCAAAAGATGGTGAGGGAGTACCTTGCCGATCGTACCAGCGTCCTCCGTGATTCCTCTGTGTCTTTTAATTATTGGGTATCCAAGCTGGACACTTGGAATGAACTCGCTCTGTACGCCTTGGAGGTCCTGGCCTGCGCTGCCGCTAGCGTGTTATCGGAGCGTGTTTTTAGTGCCGCTGGGGGAATTATAACTGATAAGCGCACTCGCCTGTCAACTGACAATGCTGACAAGCTGACCCTTATCAAAATGAACAAGGGCTGGATTGGGCCAGACTTCTCATCACCACCAAATGACAGCAGAGTAACATAAAGTCAAATCCACTGTGTTATTTCGGGAGGTGTATTCACATGCACCGCTACACACCCACACATGGGTATACGCTTCCTCGTTTCGGCTGTTTTATCTTCTTCTCCTTATCCTCAGCCTCCACCACCACTATACCACCAGGGTGCCAGCATTGCAAGTTCCTCCGTCCTTATTTTTGGCAGCTTTTGCTTGCAAGACATAAGCAAATACTATGGGACACCCACTCCCCAATAATGGGACTTATGTTTGTAATATGCTGTACTGCATGGCTCTTGTAAGGGGCATTGCAAGTTTCTCCGTCCTAATTTTTGACAGCTTTTGCTTGGAAAGCATAAGCAAATACCATGGGACACCCACTCCCCAATAATGGGACTTATGTTTGTAATATGCTGTACTGCATGGCTCTTGTAAGGGGCATTGCAAGTTTCTCCGTCCTAATTTTTGGCAGCTTTTGCTTGGAAAGCATAAGCAAATACCATGGGACACCCACTCCCCAATAATGGGACTTATGTTTGTAATATGCTGTACTGCATGGCTCTTGTAAGGGGCATTGCAAGTTGCTCCGTCCTAATTTTTGGCAGCTTTTGCTTGCAAGGCATAAGCAAATACTATGGGACACCCACTCCCCAATAATGGGAATTATGTTTGTAATATGCTGTACTGCATGTGACGCGCCCCCTGGGCCGTGTGTACACGTGTGTGGGATACCCGGTGCCGGGTCTCTGGGGTCTGTAGTCTCCGTGGCGGTGACCCGATCCCGTGGCTCAGGCTGGTCAAACCAGTGGCAGTCTTTCTTAGGTTTTGAGGTTAATTGTCCAACTGCGCCACCCGTGGATTGCGGTCAGGGAGTACCACCGCTGCGAGGCAGACCGCTGAGGCTGGTGTGTGCGCAGCATAGAATGGGATAACTCCCCTCGGGAGGAGTATAGCCTCAGGGCAGTGAGTGTGGATGATGGGGGTGATGGTGCACGAGCGCAGCAGGAGCGACTCAGAGTCTTTGCAGTGCAGTTCAGGGTCTTTACTGATGATTATAAGGTAGACCCTCCTGGGAGTCCTGGCTAGCATAAGAGGCCTTGTCAGTCTGTGAGCAAGCAGGAGTTCCCCTGGCCAGGTGGAGTTGTAGGCCTCCCCGTCTGTCTGCACTCTTCCTGGCTACCTTGCTGTAAGCCGGTAGAAGTAGCCCACGTCCCTGAGTGTACCGTGTAGTGCTCACCCGTATGGCTGGTGACTTGGGGCCTTCTGTTAGCCTCCGCTCCACGACGGCGGTGCTGGTCCCTTGCTTGTGACTGAGCCTCCGGGCTTCTATGGCCAGAGGACCTGAAATCCCCTGCCGGCTGGTTTCTGCTGCTGGATATATAAGTCCTCACAGCTTCGGACTCCTGTGTCTGGTTCCTATTGTCTTCTGCCAGGGCGAGCTCTGCTCAGCTTCCAGCCCCTGGTCTTTAGCTCCTAGCTCCTACAGAGCTCCTTGCTGTTACTTTCCCTTGCTCTCACTCTGACTCTGACTGTTCTCTAACTCACTCAACCCCACCCCAGATCCAGTTTATAAGGGCAGAATTCTCCCCTCCCAGGACTGGGGCAGGAGGATGTTGCATGTTTAAGGGATCCTGACCAGGAAACCTCCCACTTGCTCTCCGACGTAATATCTCTATTACTGTGGTGACCAGACCCCTGGGGTGCCACACATGGCTCTTGTAAGGGGCATTGCAGTTCCTCATAATTTTTGGAAAGCCTTCCATTCACTGCTTAGGCCAACAGTGCACGGGAGACCCAGTTGCTATAAATGGAAAAAAAGGTTTAGTTAATGCCCTCTGACCTCCATGTCATTTCCAAGGGGCATTGGAGTGGCTCGAAATTTTTGGTAGGCATTGCACTCACTGTATGCCCTATAACTGTGTAGCCGAACTGCTCCTTTTGTTACAGAAACATATCCTACAAGACATATCTGGTTGACTGGCCTGATATTGATGTGAATGGTCCCTGTTCCTCCTGCTCTTTCTCCTTTGCCACCATCTCATCCATCATTCATCACCTGAAGCTTTGTTTTAACGGGAGTCATAGAACTGGGATAGTAGCAGGAAAACATCCAGCAATCCTCGGAGGAGGTAGGATATGCGCCAAAACGCGGACCACCTCAGGCCTAGCCGCTACTACATACATGCGCTTGCATTCCAAGAAAACAAAGCAGATGCTAACTTCTATCATCATCATCATGCTCCTCACCTTGGCACTCTCAACTCCCCTGATGGAGAAGCCAGGGCCCACCGGAGGAGTCTGGTTCTCTGGTGGGCTTGTCCAATGCTGTCCTAAAGCAGGCCAGGCTAAGAAAAGTGTGGGGGAAGGTGACAGGAGAAATCAGGGCGGCTGGGGACCGTTTATGGACACCCGGCCGCCCCCAGGTGGCTGGCGACCATGTGTGGACACCCGGCCGCGGGGCGGCTGGGGACCGAGTATGGACACCTGGCCGCCACCTGGCGCCTGGGGACCGAGCGTGAACACCCGGCCGCCGGGCGGCTGGGGACTGAGTATGGATACCTCGCTGCCGAAGCGGCCATGAGGTAGTGGCCAGCTTCGGCCTCCTCCAAACTAAAAGGCCCCATTTCAAGTGAAAGCTAGCAGTATGGTATTGCAGCCTGCGGGTGGGTGGGTGGTTGGCTGCATATTTTCGCTTGCATTGCAAGGAATGGGGGAGGTACAATTGAACACTGCCCTGGGACAAGGACTTGCACGGGGATAGTTGCAAGTCTGCATCTTCAGATGCGGCAAGGATCACTTCTGATGGGCACACTTTTAGGCAGTGACCTGGGAGTCAGAGATGCTTCCAGGGGTCTTCCCCATGCTGATCCCTTGTCTTTTCAGCACTGTATGCATGTGTCACACAGCACATGGCCAGATAAGGTTGTAAAATGTTAAAATGACATTTCCCGGTGAACGCATTTGTCACGGTTGAAAGCAATACAAAAGTGCAAAAACGCATGAAAAATGCTACTTGTGAACATAGCCCAAGGTGTGGAGGAGTATTTTTGTTTTTGGTTATTTATTTTACCTTATACACAAGTTTTTACCCTGGAAAGGAAATTCCTTAACATATTTCACAGGAAAACCGTTTCAGTTTAGTTTTTGAACGTTTTATTGTGAGCCCGCAAAAGTGGCTTTATACCTCTGACCACGTTGTTGACAGTAGTGACCTGGGGGTCAGAAATGCTTCCAGGGGCGATCCCCATGCTGCCCCCATGTCTTTTGAGCACTGTCACTATCGTTTTGGGCACTTTTTAGGCTTTCTACAGACTGCCGGGGGTGCTGCCGCAAAAATGCTCGGGTCTCTCATAGACTAACATTGGGCTCGTTGCTCGGGTCGAGCACCCGAGTATCACGGTAAGCTCGGCCCGAGCTTCGAGCACCCGAGCACTTTAGTGATCGCTCAACACTATCAGTCGTCATCTTGGTGAGGACACGGAAGTCTTGCCCGTTACCAGTCTGGCATCCATGGCTGACTTTATGTTACGCTGCCTTAACCGTGACCCTCGCATTGTCAAAATGTTGGGTGACAGTCATTACTGGTTGATGACACTTTTAGACCCCCTCTACAAGGAGAACTTTCACTCTCTTATTCCTGAGTTGGAGAGGTCTACAAAAATGGGGCAGTACCAGAAGGCCCTTGCTGCAGAACTATTAAAAAAATTCCCATCTGAACACGGTAGCGGCAGAGGTCACAGTTCGCTGCCCAACTAAGGCATACAGGCGAGAGAGACGCAACTCCAATCCAGCAGAGGCAGGGGAACACTGTCAATGTTCTAGGACAGTTTTCTGAGACCTGCCCAGCTTAAGGGTACTCTCACAAGGAGTGGAAAGTTTCAAAAGATGGTGAGGGAGTACCAGCGTCCTCCGTGATTCCTCTGTGCCTTTTAATTATTGGGTATCCAAGCTGGACACTTGGAATGAACTCACTCTGTACTGCCTTGGAGGTCCTGGCCTGCCCTGCCGCTGGCGTGTTATCGGAGCGTGTTTTTAGTGCTGCTGGGGGAATTATAACTGATAAGCGCACTCGCCTGTCAACTGACAATGCTGACAAGCTGACCCTTATCAAAATGAACAAGGGCTGGATTGGGCCAGACTTCTCATCACCACCAAATGACAGCAGAGTAACATAAAGTCAAATCCACTGTGTTATTTCGGGAGGTGTATTCCCATGCATCGCTTCACACCCACACATGGGTATACGCTTCCTCATTTCGGCTGTTTTTTGCTCTTCTCCTTATCCTCAGCCTCCACGACCACTATACCACCAGGGTGACCGTGGTCCATGTTGCCAGCATTGCAAGTTCCTCTGTCCTAATTTTTGGCAGCTTTTGCTTGGAAGGCATAGGCAAAGACTATGGGAGACCCACTCCCCAATAATGGGAATAATGTTTTTAATATGCTGTACTGCATGGCTCTTGTAAGGGACATTGCAAGTTCCCCCTTCCTAATTTTTGGCAGCTTTTGCTTTGAAGGCATAGGCAAAGAATATGGGAGACCCACTCCCCAATAATGGGAATAATGTTTTTAATATGCTGTACTGCATGGCTCTTGTAAGGGGCATTAAAATCGTCTTGTTAAGCTACTGTGACCTCCACGTCTCTTCCCAGGGTCGTTAATATTGTCTTTTTATTCCACTGCGACCTCCACCACTCTTCCAAGGGCATTGAAAGCGTCTTGTTAAGCTACTGTGACCTCCACATCTCTTCCACAGGGCATTGATATTGTCTTTTTATTCCAGTGTAACCTCCACCACTCTTCCAAGGGGCATTGATATTGTCTTTTTATTCCACTGCGACCTCCACCACTCTTCCAAGGGGCATTAAAACCGTCTTGTTAAGCTACTGTGACCTCCACGTCTCTTCCACGGGGCATTGATATTGTCTTTTTATTCCACTGTAACCTCCACCACTCTTCCAAGGGGCATTAAAACTGTCTTGTTAAACCACTCTGAACTCCACGTCTCTTCCAAGGGGCATTAAAACCATCTTGTTAAGCTACTGTGACCTCCTCGTTGCAACATACCTGGCGGCGTCCTTGCATAGTGGTCCATCTCCCACTGTGCAAGAGCGTGCACTTGATCTCCAGTCCAGAATGTCTCAATGGCTTCCCTCCATGCTGTCTGCTTGCTTCTGTGTCTGCTGCTTAAGGGCGGCGCCCGATCACTTCCTGCTTTTTGTACCTGCTGCAGGCACACCCCTTGTGCGTCTTCAGCCTATTGCTGTCTGTCATCTGGTATTTAAACCAGCTGCTCCAATTAACCCATGCCTGAGCATTGAGTTCTGTCAGTTGGCCTTTGGTCACTGATATGCCTGGTCCCATTTATGTTTCCTGCCTTCGGTATCAGTTCCCGTGTCTGAACTGTCCTGTCTGTATTATCTTCTAGCCTGTTGTCTTCTGCCTATCCTGGAGGCTGTATTTCCAGGCCTGTGTGAACACGCTCCTAGCCTGTTCCTCCCACCTTCTAGGGGCTGCTACCTAGACCAGCTCCTGTATCTTGCTACTGTGTCTGTTCTTGTCTGTATACTCTTCTAGCCTGTTTCCCGTGTTTCTCTATGTCCGTACCTTTCCTTTTTCTGCAGAGTCTGAACTCGTACCTAACTCCTGCTCGTTGTCACTGTACTCCCGTTTCTGAGTTTGTGGTCCACTCGCTACTTCACTGCAAGTACCCTGTGGGTATCTGGTTCTGCCTTTCCCTTGTAGTCTGTTCCGTGTGAACAGAGCCCTGTTCCCTCCGTGTCTGCGGTTTTCGCTTTGCTCAGCTCTGCCCACCGCGTCTGCGGTTTTCGCTTTGCTCAGCTCTGTCCACTGCGTCTGCGGTTTTCGCTTTGCTCAGCTCTGTCCACCGCGTCTGCGGTTTTCACTTTGCTCTGCTCTGTCCACCGCGTCTGCGGTTTTCGCTTTGCTCAGCTCTGTCCACCGCGTCTGCGGTTTTCGCTTTGCTCAGCTCTGTCCACCGCGTCTGCGGTTTTCGCTTTGCTCAGCTCTGTCCACCGCGTCTGCGGTTTTCTCTTTGCTCGGCTCTGTCCACCGCGTCTGCGGTTTTCGCTTTGCTCAGCTCTGTCCACCGCGTCTGCGGTTTTCGCTTTGCTCAGCTCTGTCCACCACGTCTGCGGTTTTCGCTTTGCTCAGCTCTGTCCACCGCGTCTGCGGTTTTCCCTTTGCTCAGCTCTGTCCACCGCGTCTGCGGTTTTCGCTTTGCTCAGCTCTGTCCACCGCGTCTGCGGTTTTCGCTTTGCTCAGCTCTGTCCACCGCGTCTGCGGTTTTCGCTTTGCTCAGCTCTGTCCACCGCGTCTGCGGTTTTCGCTTTGCTCAGCTCTGTCCACCGCGTCTGCGGTTTTCGCTTTGCTCAGCTCTGTCCACCGCGTCTGCGGTTTTCGCTTTGCTCAGCTCTGTCCACCGCGTCTGCGGTTTTCGCTTTGCTCTGCTCTGTCCACCGCGTCTGCGGTTTTCGCTTTGCTCAGCTCTGTCCACCGCGTCTGCGGTTTTCGCTTTGCTCAGCTCTGTCCACCGCGTCTGCGGTTTTCGCTTTGCTCAGCTATGTCCACCGCGTCTGCGGTTTTCGCTTTGCTCAGCTCTGTCCACCGCGTCTGCGGTTTTCACTTTGCTCAGCTCTGTCCACCGCGTCTGTGGTTTTCGCTTTGCTCAGCTCTGTCCACCGCGTCTGCGGCTTTCGCTTTGCTCAGCTCTGTCCACCGCGTCTGCGGTTTTCGCTTTGCTCAGCTCTGTCCACCACGTCTGCGGTTTTCGCTTTGCTCAGCTCTGTCCACCGCGTCTGCGGTTTTCGCTTTGCTCAGCTCTGTCCACCGCGTCTGCGGTTTTCGCTTTGCTCAGCTCTGTCCACCGCGTCTGCGGTTTTCGCTTTGCTCAGCTCTGTCCACTGCGTCTGCGGTTTTCGCTTTGCTCAGCTCTGTCCACCGCATCTGCGGTTTTCGCTTTGCTCAGCCCTGTCCACCGTGTCTGCGGTTTCGAATTTGTCTCCCAGTCTGTACTGGACCCTACCCAGCCTGCGCTCTAGTCTGCCTGTTCCTGTATTCCCCGGTGTGGGTCAACAGCCGTGTCCAGAGTCTGACCTGGAGTAGACTCTGGTTCCTCTGCTCGGTTCCTCCCTGGTGCACTGGCGTCGTATGCCGTCGTGCGACCTTGGTCGGATCGGGCAGATACTTAGTTACGCCCCTCCAGGCATTCACTCTCCGGTTCATGGCACAGTGGAATCACTACATAAACACACACACGCCAGTCAGTCCGGGCATATGCATTACACTCGTCTCTTCCACGGGGCATTGATATTGTCTTTTTATTCCACTGTAACCTCCACCACTCTTCCAAGGGGCATTAAAACTGTCTTGTTAAACCACTCTGAACTCCACGTCTCTTCCAAGGGGCATTAAAACCATCTTGTTAAGCTACTGTGACCTCCACATCTCTTCTAAGGGGCATTAAAACCGTCTTGTTAAACCACTCTGAACTCCACAGCTCTTCCAAGGGGCATTGACATGTTGTTTTTAATTACCTCTAACCTCCATGACTCTTGCAACGGGTATTGCATTTCCTCCTAATTTTTGTCAACTTTTGCTTTTCAATGCATAGGCGAACACTAAGGGAGACCCACTCCCCAATAATGGGTAGAAGGTTTTTAATACGCTGTAATCCACGTCTGTTTCAAGGGGCATTGCAGTGCCTAATAATTTTTGGAAAGCCTTCCATTCCCTGCTTAGGCCAACAGTGTACAGGAGACCCAGTTGCTATAAATGGAAATAACGGTTTAGTTAAGGCCCTCTGACCTCCATGTCACTTCCAAGGGGTATTGGAGTGCCTCGAAATTTTTGGTAGGCATTGCATTCACTGTATGCCTTATAACTGTGTAGCTGAACCGCTCCTTTTGGTACAGAAACATATCCTACAAGACATGTGTGGTTGGCTGGCCTGATATTGATGTGAATGGTCCCTGTTCCTCCTGCTCTTTCTCCTTTGCCACCACCTCATCCATCATTCATCACCTGAAGCTTTGTTTTAACGGAAGTCATAGAACTGGGATAGTAGCAGGAAAACATCCAGCAATCCTCGAAGGAGGTAGAATATACGCCAAAACGCTGACCACCTCAGGCCTAGCTGCTACTACATACATGCGCTTGCATTCCAAGGAACAGAAAGCTAAGGAGGTGGATGGCCTCATGATTATGAATAATTTACTCGTTGTGTAGGAGGCCGACCACTGCTGCTGTCTACCTTCTGAACTTTGTGTTGAAGCCTGATTGACCCAGGACCCGCAATCCTCTATGTCTGAAGGACGTGTTGCATCCCAGTGTCCAACTGTGTCCCGGCTTCCACAATATTAACCCAGTGTGAAGGCGTCAGTGAGATGGACCATTCCTGGCCACATTCACATGTCCACGTGTTTGTGGTTAGGCTGTCCTTCCCACTAAATGCACTGGGGAGGGCACAGGTAATGTTTTGGCATGCGCGCTTGTGTATAAGGCGCACCGGGACAAATAGGGGCGGCTGGGGACCGTTTATGGACATCCGGCCACCCCCACGCGGCTGGGGACTGAGTATGGATACCAGGCTACCGACGCAGCCATGACGTGGTGGCCAGATTCCACCTCCACATGCCTAAAAGGCCCAATTTCAAGTGCAAGCAAGCTAGCAGTATGGTATTGCAGCCCGGGGGTGGGTGGGTGGCAGGCTGCATACTTGCGCTTGTATTGCAAGTTATGGGGGAGGTACAATTGAACACTGCCCTGGGACAAGGACTTGCATGGGGATAGTTGCAAGTCTGCATCTTCTGATGCGGCAAGGATCACTTCTGATGGGCACACTTTTAGGCAGTGACCTGGGTGTCAGAGATGCTTCCAGGGGTCTTCCCCATGCTGTTCCCATGTCTTTTTAGCACTGTATGCATGTGTCACACAGCACATGGCCTGATAAGGTTGTAAAATGTTAAAATGACATTTCCCGGTGAATGCATTTGTCACGGTTGAAAGCAATACAAACGTGCAAAAACGCATAAAAAATGCTACTTGTGAACATAGCCAAAGGTGTGGAGGAGTATTTTTGTTTTTGGTTATTTATTTTACCTTATACACAAGTCTTTACCCTGGAAAGGATGTTCCTTAACCCCTTTCCGACCTGGTCAGTAATAGTATGCACCAGGTCGGGAAGGCCGGTTCAGCGGGGGCTCCGGCGGTGAGCCCGCACTGAAGCGAGCACATGTCAGCTGATTATTGGAATCGCAATCCACCCGCGGCTGTTAACATGTTAAATCTCTGACAGTGGCAGAGACTGGAGACTATAGAAGCAAGCAGAAAGTGTAAAAAAAAAGTTTTTAAAAATATTAAAAAAATAAAAAATATATAAAAGTTTAAGTCACCCCCCTTTCGCCCCATTCAAAATAAAATATATATATATAAAAAAAAACAACACATACATATATTTGGTATCGCCGCGTTCAGAATCGCCCGATCTATCAATATAAAAGAAGAATTAATACAATCAGTAAACGGCGTAAAGAGAAAAAAATTTGAAACGCCAGAATTAATTTTTTTTGGTCGCTACAACTTTGCAATAAAATGCAATAACGGGCGATCAAAACATCGGATCTACCCCAAAATGGTATCAATAAAAACGTCAGCCCGGCACACAAACAATAAGCCCTCACCCGGCCCCAGATCCCGAAAAATGGAGAAGCTACGGGTCTCGGAAAATGGCGTCATTTTTTTTTGTTTTTTTTAGCAAGTTTTGGATTTTTTTTTCACCACTTAAATAAAAAAGAACCTATACATGTTTGGTGTCTATGAACTCGTAACGACCTGGAAAATAATGATGGCAGGTCAGTTTTAGCAATCTGTGAACGTGGTTAAAAAAGGACCCAAAAAACAACTGTGGAATTGCATTTTTTTGCAGTTTCACTGCACTTGGAATTTTTTTCCCATTTTCCAGCACACGATATGGTAAAACCAGTGATGGTGTTTAAAAGTACAACTCGTCCCGCAAAAAATAAGCCCTCACATGGCCATATTGAACGAAAATTAAAAAAGTTCTGGCTCTGGGAAGAAGGGGAGGAAAAAAGGAAAACACAAAAACAGAGATACCCAAGGTCGTTAACGGGTTAACATATTTCACGGGAAAGCACTTTCAGTTTCGTTTTTGAACGTTTTATTGTGAGCCTGTAAAAGTGGCTTAATACCTCTGCCCACGTTGTTGACAGCAGTGACCTGGGGGTCAGAAATGCTTCCTGGGGCGATCCCCATGCTGTCCCCATGTCATTTGAACACTGTCACTATCGTTTTGGGCACTTTTTAGGCTTTCTAAAGACTGCCGGGGGTGCCGCCGCAAAAATGTTCGGGTCTCCCATAGACTAACATTGGGCTCGTTGCTCGGGTCGAGCACCCGAGTATCACAGTGAGCTCGGCCCGAGCTTCGAGCACCCGAGCATTTTAGTGCTCGCTAAACACTAGTTATCAGTCATTATACAGGGGGAGGAGGTGAGCTGTGATACCACCTATTGTGAATGGTGGGTCCCCCTGTGTTATCTACTGTATAAAGAGGTGTTATCAGTCATTGTACAGGAGGAGGAGGTGAGCTGTTACATCACCTATTGTGAATGGTGTGTCCTCTGTGTTATCTACTGTATATAGAGGTGTTATCAGTCATTGTACAGGATGAGGAGGTGAGCTGTGATATCACCTATTGTGAATGGTGGATCCTATGTTATTGTTAGGATTTGAA
This sequence comes from Phyllobates terribilis, assembly GCF_046119375.1. Classification (NCBI taxonomy): domain Eukaryota; kingdom Metazoa; phylum Chordata; class Amphibia; order Anura; family Dendrobatidae; genus Phyllobates; species Phyllobates terribilis. Next base: position 28,391,178 of record NW_027362775.1, read on the forward strand.
CCTGTGACCCATTGCTTGCTAGTCTGTTCCTTTGCTGTGGAGCTATTCGGAACTTGTTTAACTCCTGCCTGAAACCATATGAACTTCGTCTGGGATAGAGATCATCACCTGCCCTGCTGATTGTTCCCGCCCTGATTGAGATTGATTGGACCTGCTATATATACCTGGCCCTGTGCAGCTTCCTGTTGCTGAGTATTGTGGTGCTCAGTCTAACTGAGTGAAGCATTATCTGAGCTCCTGACTTGGAAGGTGTTCTGCTGGCGCTTTCCTGCTTCTTGTGAAGACTCTGCTGTTCCTACCTCGAACTCCTATTGCCTAAACGAACCTGGTGCTCGTGTGTGATCCCGGCCGGCCCTTGCTCGGGCGGGCCCCTGCATCTGCTGACAAGGTGAACTACTACCGCCATATACTGCATCTTCTGACAAGGTGAACTACTACTGCCATATACTGCATCTTCTGACAAGGTGAACTACTACCGCCATATACTGCATCCCCAGAAGTCTTCCCACGGTCAGGTCACCTGTACACATCTGCTCCGGCCACTGACCTCCAGTCCAGTATCCCCAGTAGCGTGACAGAATACTCAGCCTCTCAAAAATGGAGGCCACTGGGGCAGAAACTATGGAGGCACGTGTCAGAAAACTGCAGGGTGCAATATCCAGTCTGCACGCCGAACAGATGAATGGAAAATCACGGGTAGACGCATTTATTGTACAGAGCGATCATAATGTTCAGAATCACCAACAAGCTATCCAAGATCTGCAGAATGCGGTACAAGTGTTGACTGCCCGAATTTCACAGCTAGAAGGACAAGCTCCCGTCTCGGCGTTTGCCATGCCCCCCAAGCTACCACCTTTTCGTTTTGGCGGTGATCGAGACAAATTTCGTGGATTTTTGAATCAATGCTACCTGTTCTTTGATACACATGCTAATCAGTTCCCGACCGATAGGTCAAAGGTGTTATGCACACAACTCCTCCTCATATCTATTCAACCCTCCTCCTCCAAACCCCACTTCTCCACCATTACAGAAGGTCAAGTCTCCTCTTTACTCTCCAAATCACACCTCACCACCTGCGAACTTGACCCAATCCCATCCCACCTCATCACTAACCTTACCACAGTCTTCATCCCAACCCTAACCCACCTCTTCAATCTGTCACTAACAACCGGTGTCTTCCCCTCATGTTTCAAACATGCCGCAATCACACCTATCCTCCAAAAGCCCTCCCTTGACCCTTCCTCTCTGACTAGCTACTGCCCCATATCACTCCTCCCCTTTGCCTCAAAACTACTAGAACAACATGTCCACCTTGAACTGTCCTCCCACCTCTCCTCCTGCTCCCTCTTCAACCGCCTGCAATCTGGCTTCCGACCGCATCACTCGACTGAAACTGCCCTGACCAAAGTCACCAACGACCTACTAAATGCTAAATCCAAGCGACACTACTCCATCCTCCTCCTTCTGGACCTTTCATCTGCCTTTGACACAGTGGACCATTCCCTCTTACTCCAGATTCTCTCATCTCTTGGCATCACGAACTTGGCTCTATCTTGGATCTCCTCATACTTAACAGACAGGACATTCAGCGTCTCCCACTCACGCACCACCTCCTCATCTCGCCCCCTATCTGACGGTGTCCCCCAAGGTTCAGTTCTAGGACCTCTGCTCTTCTCCATCTACACCTTTGGCCTGGGACAGCTCATAGAGTCTCACGGTTTTCAGTATCACCACTATGCTGACGACACACAGATCTACCTCTCTGGACCCGATATCTCCTCCCTACTAACCAAAATCCCACAATGTCTGTCCACCATGTCATCCATCTTCTCTGACAGATTTCTAAAACTCAACATGCATAAAACAGAGTTCATCATCTTTCCATCCTCTCATTCACATCCCCCATCTGACCTAGCCATCAACGTCAATGGCAGTTCACTCTCCCCAGTCCCACAAGCTCGCTGCCTTGGAGTAACCCTGGACTATGATCTCTTCTTCAAGCCACATATCCAAGCCCTTTCCACTTCCTGCCGACTCCAACTCAAAAGCATCTCCCGGATCCGTGCATTCCTCAGCAAAGACTCTGCAAAAACACTAGTGCATGCCCTCATCATATCCCGCCTTGACTACTGCAACCTCCTGCTCAGTGGCTTCCCTTACAACACTCTTGCGCCTCTCCAATCTATCCTAAACTCTGCTGCTCGACTAATTCACCTGTGCCCCCGCTATTCCCCGGCCTCTACTCTCTGTCAATCTCTTCACTGGCTCCCCATTGCCCAGAGAATCCAGTTCAAAACTCTAACCATGGCATACAAAGCCATCCACAACCTGTCTTCCCCATACATCTGTGACCTAGTCTCCCGGTACTTACCTGCACGCAACCTCAGATCCTCACAAGATCTCCTTCTCTACTACCCTTTTATCTCCTCCTCCCACAATTCTATACAAGATTTCTCCCGTGCATCCGCCCTACTCTGGAACTCTCTACCCCAACACATCAGACTCTTGCCGACCGTGGAAACCTTCAAAAGAAACCTGAAGACCCACCTCTTCTGACAAGCCTACAACCTGCAGTAACCACCACTGCATGACCAGCTCTACCATCAACTAATGTATCCTCACCCATCCCTTCTAGAATGTGAGCCCTCGCTGGCAGGGTCCTCGCTCCTCCTGTACCAGTCGCTGACTCGTTTTGTTTAGATTATGTAAATGCTTTTGTTATGTATATCCCTATCACATGTAAAGCGCCATGGAATAAATGGCGCTATAATAATAAATAATAATAATAATAATAATAAAAAGACCATATCAATTCCTATAGGAAAAGTGGTGGAGGTTACAGTGGAATAAAAAGACAATATCAATGCCCCTTTGATGAGCTGTGGAATTCAGAGTGGTTTAACCAGACGGTTTTAATGCCCCTTAGAAGAGACGTGGAGGTCATAGTAGCATAATAAGATGTTTTTAATGCCTCTTGGAAGAGTGGTGGAGGTCGCAGTGGTTTAAAAAGACAATATTAATGCCCCTTAGAAGAGTGGTGGAGGCTACATTGCAATAAAAAGACAATATCAATGCCCCTTGCAAGAGCTATGGAGTTCAGAGTGGATTAAATTGACTGTTTTAATGCCCTGAGGAATTGATGTGGAGGTCAAAGTAGATTAACAACACGGTTTTAATGGCCCATTGGAAGAGTGGTGGAGGTTACAGTGGAGTAAAAAGACAACATCAATGCCTCTTGTAAGAGCTGTGGAGTTCAGAGTGGTTTAAATTGACGGTTTTAATGCACTTTGGAAGAGGCGTGGAGGTCACAGTAGCTTAACAATACGGTTTAAATGCCCCTTGGAAGAGTGGTGGAGGTCGCAGTGGATTAAAAAGACAATATCAATGCACATTGGAAGAGTGGTTAAGGTCGCAGTGGAATGAAAAGACAAAATCAATGCCCCTTGAAAGAGTGGTGGAGGTTACAGTGGAAAAAAAAGACAATATCAATGCCCCTTGGAAGAGCTGTGGAGTTCAGAGTGGTTTAACCAGATGGTTTTAATGCCCCTTGGAAGAGTGGTGGAGGTCACAGTTAATTAAAAAGACAATATCAATGCCGCTTGGAAGAGTGGTGTAGGTCGCAGTGGAATAAAAAGAAAAAATCAAAGCCTCTTGGAAGAGTGGTGAAGGTTACAGTGGAATAAAAAGACAATATCAATGCCCCTTGGTAGAGTGGTGGAGGTCGCAGTGGAATAAAAAGACAATTAATGCCCCGTGGAATTGACGTGGATGTCAAAGTAGGTTAACAAGACGGTTTTAATGCCCCTTTGAAGAGTGGTGGAGGTCGAAGTTGATTAAGAAGACAATATAAATGCCCCTTGGAAGAGTGGTGGAGGTCGCAGAGGAAAAAAAGACAATATCAATGCCCCTTGGAAGAGTAGTGGAGGTGGCAGTGGAATAAAAAGACAATATCAATGCCCCGTGAAAGAGACCTGGAGGTCACAGTAGCTTAACAATATGGTTTTAATGCCCTTTGGAAGAGTGGTGGAGGACGCATTGGATTAAAAAGACAATATCAATGCCCTTTGGAAGAGTGGTGCAGGTTACAGTGGAATTTAATGACAATATCAATGCACCGTGGAAGAGCTGTGGAGGTCACTGTAGCTTAACAAGACAGTTTTAATGCCCCTTGGAAAAGTGGTGGAGGTCGCAGTGGATTAAAAAGACAATATCAATACCCCTTGGAAGAGTGGTGGAGGTGGCAGTGGAATAAAAAGACAATATCAATGCCCCTTGGAAGAATGATGGAGGTCGCAGTGGAATAAAAAGACAATGTCAATGCCCCTTGGAAGAGTGGTGGAGGTTAGAGTGGAAAAAAAAAGACAATACCAATGCCCCTTGGAAGAGCTGTGGAATTCAGAGTGGTTTAACCAGATGGTTTTATTGCCCCTTGGAAGAGACGTGGAGGTCACAGTAGATTAACAAGACAGTTTTAATGCACCTTGGAAAAGTGGTGGAGGTCACAGTGGATTAAAAAGACAATATCAATGCCCCGAGGAAGAGATGTAGAGGCCACCATAGCTTAACAAGACAGTTTTAATGCCCCTTGGAAGAGTAGTGGAGGTCGCAGTGGAATAAAAAGACAATATCAATGCCCCTTGAAAGAGTGGTGGAGGTTACAGTGAAATAAAAAGACAATATCAATGCCTCTTGAAAGAGCTATGGAGTTCAGAGTGGTTTAACCAGATGGTTTTAATGCCCCTTGGAAGAGTGGTGGAGGTCGCAGTGCATTAAAAAGACAATATCATTTCCCCTTGGAAGAATGGTGGAGGTTACAGTGGAATAAAAAGACAATATCAATGCCCCTTGGAAGAGCTGTGGAGTCCAGCGTGTTTAACCAGACGGTTTTAATGCCCCTTGGAAGAGACGAGGAGGTCACAGTAGCTTAACAAGACTGTTTAAATGCCCCTTGGAAGAGTGTTGGAGATCGTTGTGGATTTAAAAGACAATATCAATGCCCCTTAGAAGAGTGGTGGATGTCGCAGTGGAATAAAAAGACAATATCAATGCCCCTTGGAAGATTGGTGGAGTTACAGTGGAATAAAAAGACAATATCAATGCCCCTTGGAAAAGTGGTGAGGTTACAGTGGAATAAAAAGACAATATCAATGCCCTGTGTAAGAAACTTGGAGGTCATAGAAGCTTAACAAGACGGTTTTAATGCCCCTTGGAAGAGTCGTGGACATCGCAGAGGAATTAAAAGACAATATCAATGCACTTGGAAGAGTGCAGAAGGTTACAATGGAAAAAAAGACATGGTCAATGCCCCTTGGAAGAGCTGTGGAGCTCAGAGCGGTTTAACCAGATGGTTTTAATGCCTCTTGGAAGAGACTTGGAGGTCGCAGTGGTTTAAAAAGACAATATCACTGCCCCTTAGTAGAGTGGTGGAGGTTACATTGGATTAAAAAGACAATATCAATGCCTCGTGGAATAGACATGGAGGTTACAGCAGCTTAACAAGACAGTTTTAATGCCCTTTGGAAGAGTGGTGGAGGTTAGAGTGGAATAAAAAGACAATACCAATGCCCCTTGGAAGAGCTGTGGAAATCAGAGTTGTATAACCAGACGGTTTTAACACTCCTTGAAAGAGACGTGGAGGTCACAGTAACTTAACCAGATGGTTTTAATGCCCCTTGGAAGAGTGGTGGAGGTCGCAGTGGAATAAAAAGACAATAGCAATGACCCCGTGGAAGGGACATGGAGGTCACAGTAGCTTAAGAAGACTGTTTTAATTCCCCTTGGAAGAGTGGTGGAGGTTGCAGGGGATTAAAAAGACAATAACTATGCCCATTGGAAAAGTGGTGGAGGTTAGAGTGGAATAAAAAGACAATACCAGTGCTCCTTGGAAGAGCTGTGGAGTTCAGAGTGGTTTAAATTGACGGTTTTAATTCCCCTTGGAAGAGACGTGGAGGTCACAGTGGATTAAAAAGACAATATCAATGCCCCTTGGAAGAGCTGTGGAGGTCTCAGTGGATTAAAAAGACAATATCAATGCCCCGTGGAAGGGACGTGGAGGTCACAGTAGCTTCAAAAGACTGTTTTAATGCCCCTTGGAAGAGAGGTGGAGGTCGCAGTTGATTAAAAAGACAATATCAATGGCCTTTGGAAGAGTGGTGAAGGTCGCAGTGGAATAAAAAGACAATATCAATGCCGCTTGGAAGAGTGGTGGATGTTACAGTCGAATAAAAAGACAATATCAATGCCTCTTGTAAGAGCTGTGGAGTTCAGAGTGTTTAACCAGACAGTTTTAGTGCCCCTTGGAAGAGACGAGGAGGTCACAGTAGCTTAACAAGACTGTTTTAATGCCCCTTGGAAGAGTGGTGGAGATCGCTGTGGATTGAAAAGCCAATATCAATGCCCCTTGGAAGATTGGTGGAGATTACAGTGGAATAAAAAGACAATGTCAATGCCCCTTGGAAGAGTGGTGGAGGTTACAGTGGTATAAAAAGACATTATCAATGCCCCTTGGATGAGTGGTGGAGGTTAGAGTTGAATAAAAAGACAATACCAATGCCCCGTGGAAGAGCTGTGGAGTTCAGAGTGGTTTAACCAGATGGTTTTATTGCCCCTTGGAAGATTGGTGGAGGTCACAGTAGCTTAACAAGGCAGTTTTAATGCCCCTTGGAAGAGTGGTGGAGGTCGCAGTGGAATAAAAAGACAATATCAATGCCCCATGAAAGAGTGGCGGTGGTTACAGTGAAATAAAAATACAATATCAATGCCTCTTGAAAGAGCTATGGAGTTCAGAGTGGTTTAACCATTTGGTTTTAATGCCCCTTGGAAGAGTGGTGGAGGTTACAGAGGAATAAAAAGACAATATCAATGCCCCTTGGAAGAGTTGTGGAGTTCAGAGTGGTTTAACCAGACGGTTTTAATGCCCCATGGAAGAGATGTGGAGGTCACAGTAGCTTAACAAGACTGTTTTAATGCCTCTTGGAAGAGTGGTGGAGGTCGCAGTGGATTAAAAAGACAATATCAATGCCCCTTAGAAGAGAGGTGGAGGTCGCAGTGGAATAAAAAGACAATATCAATACACCTTGGAAGAGTTGTAGAGGATACAGTGGAATAAAAAGACAATATCAATGCCCCGTGGAATAGACATAGACGTTACAGTAGCTAAACAAGATGCTTTTAATGCACCTTGGGAGAGTGGTGGAAGTCGTAGTGGAATAAAAATACTATATCAATGCCCCTTGAAAGAGTGCTGTAGGTTACAGTGGAATAAAAAGACAATATCAATGCCTTTTGCAAGAGCTGTGGAGTTCAGAGTGGTTTAAATTGACGGTTTTAATGCTCCTTGGCAGAGACGTGGAGGTCACAGTAGCTTAACAGTACGGTTTAAATGCCCCTTTGAAGAGTGGTGGAGGTCGCAGTGGATTAAAAAGACAATATCAATGCCACCTGGAAGAGTGGTGAAGGTCCCAGTGGAATAAAAAGACAATATCAATGCCCATTGGAAGAGTGGTGGAGGTTACATTGGAATAAAAAGACAATATCAATACCTCGTGAAAGAGACGTGGAGGTCACAGAAGCTTAACAAGACGGTTTTAATGCCCCTTGTAAGAGAGGTGGAAGTTGCAGTGGAATAAAAAGACAATATCAATGCCCCTTGGAAGAGTGCTTGAGGTTACATTGGAATAAAAAGACAATATCAATGCCCCTTGCAAGAGCTATGGAGATCAGAGTGGATTAAATTGACTGTTTTAGTGTCCTGAGTAATTGACGTGGAGGTCAAAGTAGCTTAACAACACTGTTTTAATGGCCCTTGCAAGAGTGGTGGAGGTCGCAGTTGATTAAAAAGACAATATAAATGCCGCTTGGAAGAGTGCTGGTTGTTACAGTGGAATAAAAAAACAATATCAATGCCCCTTGCTAGAGTTGCGGAGTTGAGAGTGGTTTAAATTGACAGTTTTAATGCCCCTTGGAAGAGACTTGGAGTTCATATTAGATTAACAAGACTGTTTTAATGCCCCTTTGAAGAGTGGTGGAGGTCGAAGTGGATTAAAAAGACAATGTCAATGCTCCTTGAAGGAGTGGTGGAAGTCTCAGTTGAATAAACAGACAATATCAATGCCCCTTGGAGAGTATTGGAGGTTACAGTGGAATAAAAAGAGAATATCAATGCCCTGTGGAAGAGACATGGAGGTCACAGTAGCTGAACAAGATCTTTTTAATGTACCATGGAAGAGTAGTGGAGGTCGCAGTGGAATAAAAAGACAATATTAAATGCCCCTTGGAAGAGTGGTGGAGGTTACAGTGGAATAAAAAGACAATATCAATGCCCATTGGAAGATTTGTTGAGTTCAGAGTGGTTTAACCATATGGTTTTTATGGAAGAGACGTGGAGGTCACAGTAGCTTAAAAAGACAGTTTTAAAGTTACATGGAAGAGTTGTTGAGGTCGCAGTGGATTAAAAAGACAATATCAATGCCCCTTGGAAGAGTGGTGGAGGTCGCAGTGGAATAAAAAGTCAGTATCAATGCCCCTTGGAAGAGTGGTGGAAGTTACAGTGGAATAAAAAGACAATATCAATGCCCCTTGAAAGAGCTGCGGAGTTGAGAGTGGTTTAAATTGACGATTTTAATGCCCCTTGGAAGAGACGTGGAGGTCACAGTAGCTTAAAAAGACGGTTTTAATGCCACAAGGAAGAGTGGTGGAGGTCGCAGTGGATTAAAAAGACAATATCAATGCCCATTGGAAGAGAGGTGGAGGTTGCAGTGGAATAAAAAGACAATATCAATGCCCCTTGGAAGAGAGGTGGAGGTTACTGTGGAATGAAAAGACAATATCAATGCCCCGTGGAAGAGACGTGGAGCTCACAGTAGCTTAACAAGATGGTTTTAATGCCCCTTGGAATAGTGGTGGAGGTCGCAGTACATTAAAAAGACAATATCAATGCCCCTTGGAAGAGTGGTGGAGGTCGTAGTGGAACAAAAATACAATATCAATGCCCCTTGGTAGAGTGGTGGAGGTTACAGTGGAATAAAAAGACAATATCAATGCCCAGTGGAAGAGATATGGAGGTCACTGTAGGTTAACAAGACAGTTTTAATGCCCCTTGTAAGAATGGTGGAGTTCACAGTGGAATAACAAGACAAAGTCATTGCCCCTTGGAAGAGTGGTGGAGGTTACAGTGGAATAAAAAGACAATACCAATGCCCCTTGGAAGAGCTGTGGAGTTCAGAGTGTTTTAACCAGACTGTTTTATTGCCCCTTGGAAGAGACGTGGAGGTCACAGTAGCTTAACATGACGGTTTTAATGCCCCTTGGAAAAGTGGCGGAGGTCGCAGTGGATTAAAAAGACAATATCTATGCCCCTTTGAAGAGTTGTGGAGGTCGCAGTGGAATTAAAATACACTATCAATGACCCGAGGAAGGGACGTGAAGTTCTCAGTAGCTAAACAAGATGGTTTTAATGCCACTTGCAAGAGTGGTGGAGGTCGCAGTGGATTAAAAAGACAATATCAATGCCCCTTGGAAGAGTGGTGGAGGTCGCAGTTAAATAAAAAGTCAATATCAATGCCCCTTGGCAGAGTGGTGGAGGATACAGTCGAATAAAAAGACAATATCAATGCTCCTTGGAAGAACTGTGGAGTACAGAATGGTTTAACCAGACGGTTTTATTGCCCCTTGGAAGAGACGTAGAGGTTACAGTAGCTTATCAAGACTGTTTTAATGCCCCTTAGAAGAGTGGTGGAGGTTACATTGGAATAAAAAGACAATATCAATGCCCCGTGGAATATACATGGAGGTTTCAGCAGCTTAACAAGACGGTTTTAATGCCCCTTGGGAGAGTGGTGGAAGACGCAATGGAATAAAAAGACAATATCAATGCCCCTTGGAAGAGTAGTGGAGGTCTCTGTGGAATAAAAAAATAATATCAATGCCCATTGGAAGATCTGTGGAGTTCAGAATGGTTTAACCATACAGTTTCAATGCCCCTTGGCAGAGATGTAGAGGTCACAGCAGCTTAACAAGACAGTTTTAATGCCCCCTGGAAGAGTAATGGAGGTCGCAGTGAAATAAAAAGACAAAATCAATGCCCCTTGGAAGAGTGGTGTAGGTTACAGTTGAATAAAAAGGCAATATCAATGCCCCGTGGAAGAGATGTGGAGATCACAGTAGCTTAACAAGACAGTTTTAATGCCCCTTGGAAGAGTGGTGGAGGTTGCAGTGGAATAAAAAGACAATATCAATGCCCCTTGGAAGAGCTGTGGAGTTCAGAGAGGTTAAACCAGACGGTTTTAATGCCCATTGAAGAGACGTGGAGGTCACAGTAGCTTTACAAGACTGTTTTAATGCCCCTTGGAAGAGTGGTGGAGGTCGCAGTGGATTAAAAAGACAATATCAATGCCCCTTGGTAGAGTGGTGGAGGTTGCAGTGGAATAAAAAGACAATATCAATGCCCCGAGGAAGAGAATTGGAGGTCACTGTAGCTTAACAAGACAGTTTTAATGTCTCTTGGAACAGTGGTGGAGTTCGCAGTGGAATAAAAAGACAATATCAATGCCCGTTGGAAGAGTGGTGGAGGTCACAGAGGAATAAAAAGACAATATCAATGCCCTGTTGAATTGATGTGGAGGTCACAGTAGCTTAACAACATGGTTTTAATGCCCCTTGGAAGAGTGGTGGAGGTTGCAGTGGATTAAAAAAACAATATCAATGCCCCTTGGAAAAGTGGTGGAGGTCCCAGTGGAATAAAAAGCCAATATCAATGCCCCTTGAAAGAGTGGTGGAGGTTACAGTGGAAATAAAAGACAATATTAATGACCCTTGAAAGAGACGTGGAGGTCACAGTAGCTTAACAAGATGGTTTAAATGCCCCTTGTAAGATAGGTGGAAGTCGTAGTGGAATAAAAAGAAAATATCAATGCCCCTTGGACTAGTGCTGGAGGTTACAGTGGAATAAAACGACAATATCAATGCCCCTTGCAAGAGCTGTGGAGTTCGAAGTGGTTTAAATTGACGGTTTTAATGACCCTAGGAAGAGACGTGGAGGTCAAAGTAGCTTAATAAGACGGTTTAAATGCCCTTTGATAGAGTGGTGGAGGTCGCAGAGGTTTAAAAAGACAATATCAATGCCTCTAGGAAAAGTGTTGGAGGTCTCAGTGGAATAAAAAGATAATATCAGTGACCCTTGGAAGAGTGGTGCAGGTTACATTGGAATAAAAAGACAATATCAATGCCACTTGGAAGAACTGTGGATTTCAAAGAGGTTTAACCAGACGGTTTTATTGCCCCTTGGAAGAGATGTGGAGGTCACAATAGCTTAAAAAGACGGTTTTAATGCCCCTTGGAAGAGTGGTGGAGGTCACAGTGTATTAAAAAGACAATAGCAATGCCCCTTGGAAGAGTGGTGGAGGTCACAGTGGAATAAAAACACAATATCAATGCCCCGTGGAAGAGTGGTGGAGGTTACAGTGGAATAAAAAGACAATATCAATGCCCTGTGGAAGAGATGTGGAGGTCACAATAGCGTAACAAGACGGTTTTATTGCCCCTTGGAAGAGTGCTGGAGGTCGCAGTGGATTAAAAAGACAATATCAATGCCCCTTGGAAGAGTGGTGGAGGTCGCAGTGGAATAAAAAGACAATATCAATGCCCCGTAGAAGAGTGGTGGAGGTTACAGTGGAATAAAAAGACAATATCAATGCCCCTTGGAAGAGTGGTGGAGGTCGGTGTGGAATAAAAAGACAATATCAATGACCAGTGGAAGAGAATTGGAGGTTACTGTAGCTTAACAAGACAGTTTTAATGTCCCTTGGAACAGTGGTGGAGGTCGCAGTGGAATAAAAAGACAATATCAATGCCCCTTGGAAAAGTGGTGGAGGTACCAGTGGAATAAAAAGACAATATCAATGCCCCTTGGAAGAGTGGTGGAGGTTACAGTGGAGAAAAATGACAATATCAATGCCCAGTGAAAGAGATGTGGAGGTCACAGTAGCTTAACAAGACGGTTTAAATGTCCCGTGGAAGAGAGGTGGAAGTCGTAGAGGAATAAAAAAGACAATATCAGTGACCCTTGGACTTGTGGTGGAGGTTACAGTGGAATAAAAAGACAATAGCAATGCCCCGTGGAAGAGATGTGGAGGTCACAATAGCTTAACAAGACGGTTTTAATGCCCCTTGAAAGAGTGGTTAAGGTCACAATGTGTTAAAAAGACAATATTAATGCCCCTTGGAAGAGTGGTGGAGGTCGCAATGGAATAAAAAGACAATATCAATGCCCTTTGGAAGAGCTGTGGAGTTCAGAGTGGATTAACCAGACGGTTTTAATGCCCCTTGTAAGAGACGTGGAGGTCACAGTGGCTTAACAAGACTGTTTTAATGACCCTTGTAAGAGTGTTGGAGGTCACAGTGGATTAAAAAGACAACATCAATGCCCCTTGGAAGAGTGGTGGAGGTCGCAGTGGAATAAAAAGACAATATCAATGCCCCATGGAAAAGACTTGGAGGTCACAGTAGCTTAACAAGATGGTTTTAATAACCCTTGGAAGAGTGGTGAAGGTTGCAGTGGATTAAAAAGACAATATCAATGCCCCTTAAAAGAGTGGTGGAGGTTGCAGTGGAATAAAAATACAATATCAATGCCCCTTGAAAGAGTGGTGGACGTTACAGTGGAATAAAATGACAATATCAATGCCCCTTGGAAGAGTGGTGGAGTTTACAGTGGAATAAAAAGACAATATCAATGCCCCTTGGAATAGTGGTGGAGGATACAGTTAAATAAAAAGACAATATCAATGCCCCGTGGAAGAGATGTGGAGATCACAATATCTTAACAAGACGATTTTAATGCCCCTTGGAAGGGTGGTGGAGGTCTCAGTGGATTAAAAAGACAATATCAATGCCCCTTGGAAGAGTGGTGGAGGTTACAGTGGAATAAAAAGACAATATCAATGCCCCTTGGAAGAGTGGTGGAGATCGGTGTGGAATAAAAAGACAATATCAATGCCCTGTGTAAGAGATGTGGAGGTTAGAATAACTTAACAAGACGGTTTTAATGCCCCTTGGAGGAGTGGTGGAGGTCACAGTGGATTAAAAAGACAATATCAATGTCCCTTGGAACAATAGTGGAGGTCACAGTGGAATAAAAAGACAATATCAATGCCCATTGAAAGAGTGGTGGAGGTTTCAGTGGAATAAAAAGACAATATCAATGCCCCGTGTAAGAGATGTGGAGGTCACAGTAGCTTAACAAGTTGGTTTTAATGCCCCTTGGAAGAGTGGTGGAGGTCGCAGTGGATTAAAAAGACTATATCAATGCCCCTTGGAAGAGTGGTGGAGGTTACAGTGGAATAAAAAGACAATATCAATACCAATTGGAAGCGATGTGGAGTTCACTGTGGTTTAACCAGAAAGTTTTAATGCCACTTGGAAGAGACGTGGAGGTCACAGTGGCTTAATAAGATGGTTTTATTGCTCTTTGGAAGAGTGGTGGAGGTTTCAGTGTATTAAAAAGACTATATCAATGCCCCTTGGAAGAGTGGTGGAGGTCGCAGTGGAATAAAAAGACAATATCAATACCCTTGGATGAGTTGTGGAGGTTACAGTGGAATAAAAAGACAATATCAATGCCCCTTGGAAGAGCTGTGGAGTTCAGAGCGGTTTAACCAGACGATTTTAATGCCCCTTGGAAGAGACTTGGAGGTCATAGTAGCTTAACAAGACGATTTTAAGTCCCCTTGGAAGAGTGTCGGAGGCCGCAGTAGACTAAAAATACAGTATCAATGCCCCTTGGAAGAGTGGTGGAGATCGCAGTGGAATAAAAATACAATATCAATGCCTCTTGGAAGAGTGGTGGAGGTCGCAGTGGAATAAAAAGACATTATCAATGCCCCGTGGAAGAGATGTGGAGGTCACTCTAGCTTAACAAGACAGTTTTAATGCCCCTTGGAAGAATGGTGGAGGTCACAGTGGAATAAAAAGACAATACCAATGCCCCTTAGAAGAACTGTGGAGTTGAGAGTGGTTTAACCAGACAGTTTTATTGCCACTTGAATGAGAGGTGGAGGTCACAGTAGCTTAACAAGACGGTTTTAATGCCCCTTGGAAAAGTGGGGAGGTCGCAGTGGATTAAAATGACAATATCAATGCCCCTTGGAAGAGTGGTGTAGGTCGAAGTGGAATATAAATACAATATCAATGCCCCGTGGAAGGGACGTGGAGGTCACAGTAGCTAAAGAAGACGGTTTTAATGCCACTTGGAAGAGTGGTGGAGTTCGCAGTGGATTAAAAAGACAATATCAATGCCCATTGGAAAAGTGGTGGAGGTCGCAGTGGAGTAAAAAGTCAATATCAATGACCGCTTGGAAGAGTGGTGGAGGTTATAGTCGAATAAAAAGATAATATCAATGCCCCTTGGAAGAGCTGTGGAGTAAAGAGTGGTTTAACCAGACGGTTTTAATGCCCCTTGCAAGATACGTGTAGGTCACAGTAGTTTATCAAGTCTGTTTTAATGCCCCTTGGAAGAGTGGTGGAGGTCTGAGTAGATTAAAAAGACAACATCAATGCCCATTGGAAGAGTGTTGGAGGTTACAGTGGAATAAAAAGACAATATCAATGCGACGTGGAATAGACATGGAGGTTACAGTAGCTTAACAAGATGGTTTTAATGCCCCTTGGGAGAGTGGTCGAAGTCGCAGTGGAATAAAAAGACAATATCAATGCCCATTGCAAGAGCTGTGGATTTCAGAGTGGTTTAAATTGATGATTTTAATGCTCCTTGAAAGAGAAGTGGAGGTCACAGTAGCTTAACAAGATGGTTTTAATGCCACATGGAAGAGTGGTGGAGGTCGCACTGGATTAAAAAGACAATATCAATGCCCCTTGAAGAGCTGCGGAGTTGAGAGTGTTTTAAATTGACGGTTTTAATGCCCCTTGGAAGAGACGTGGAGTTCACAGTAGATAAACAAGACTGTTTTAATGCCCCTTGGAAGAGTGGTGGAGGTCGAAGTGGATTAAAAAGACAATGTCAATGCTCCTTGTAGGAGTGGTGGAAGTCTCAGTTGAATAAAAAGACAATATCAATGCCCCTTGGAAGAGTATTGGAGGTTACAGTGGAATAAAAAGACAAAATCAATGCCCTGTGGAAGAGACATGAAGGTCACAGTAACTTAACAAGATCTTTTTAATGTACCATGGAAAAGTGGTGGAGGTCGCAGTGGAACAAAAAGACAATATCAATGCCCCTTGGAAGAGTGGTGGAGGTTACAGTGGAATAAAAAGACAATATCAATGCCCATTGGAAGATCTGTTGAGTTCAGAGTGGTTTAACCATATGGTTTTAATGCCCCTTGGAAGAGACGTGGAGGTCACAGTAGCTTAAATAGACGGTTTTAAAGTTACATGGAAGAGTGGTGGAGGTCGCAGTGGATTAAAAAGACAATATCAATGCCCCTTGGAAGAGTGGTGAAGGTCGCAGTGGAATAAAAAGACAATATCAATGCCCCTTGGAAGATTGGTGGAGGTTACAGTGGAATATAAGGACAATATCAATGCCCCTTGCAAGAGCTGCGGAGTTGAGAGTGGTTTAAATTGACGGTTTTAATGCCCCTTGGAAGAGACGTGGAGTTCACAGTAGATTAACAAGACTGTTTTAATGCCCCTTGGAAGAGTGGTGGAGGTCGAAGTGGATTAAAAAGACAATGTCAATGCTCCTTGAAGGAGTGGTGGAAGGCTCAGTTGAATGAAAAGACCATATCAATGCCCCTTGGAAGAGTGTTGGAGGTTACAGTGGAATAAAAAGACAATATCAATGCCCCTTGTAAGATCTGTGGAGTTCAGAGTGGTTTAAGCATACGATTTTAATGCCACAAGGAAGAGTGGTGGAGGTCGCAGTGGATTAAAAAGACAATATCAATGCCCCTTGGAAGAGTGGTGGAGGTCGCAATGGAATAAAAAGACAATATCAATGCCCCTTGGAAGAGTGGTGAAGGTTACTGTGGAATAAAAAGACAATATCAATGCCCCGTGGAAGAGACGTGGAGGTCACAGTAGCTTATCAAGATGGTTTTAATGCCCCTTGGAATAGTGGTGGAGGTCGCAGTGGATTAAAAAGACAATATCAATGCCCCTTGGAAGAGTGGTGGAGGTCGTAGTGGAATAAAAATACAATATCAATGCCACTTGGTAGAGTGGTGGACTTTACACTGGAATAAAAAGACAATATCAATGCCCAGTGGAAGAGATGTGGAGGTCACTGTAGCTTAACAAGACAGTTTTAATGCCCCTTGGCAGAATGGTGGAGGTCGCAGTGGAATAAAAAGACAAAGTCATTGCCCCTTGGAGGAGTGATGGATGTTAGAGTGGAATAAAAAGACAATACCAATGCCCCTTGGAAGAGCTGTGGAGTTCAGAGAGTTTTAACCAGACGGTTTTAGTGCCCCTTGGAAGAGACGTGGAGGTCACAGTAGCTTAACAAGACGGTTTTAATGCCCCTTGGAAGAGTGGTGGAGGTCGCAGTGGATTAAAAAGACAATATCAATGCCTTTTGGAAGAGTGGTGGAGGTCGCAGTGGAATAAAAAGACAATATCAATGCCCCGTTTAAGAGACGTGGAGATCACAGTAGCTTAACAAGACGGTTTTAATGCACCTTGGAAGAGTGGTGAAGGTCACAGTTGATTAAAAAGACTATATCAATGCCCCTTGGAAGAGTGGTGGAGGTCACTGGAATAAATAGACAATATCAATGCCCCGTGGAAGAGAGTGGAGGTCACAGTAGCTTAACAAGACTGTTTTAATGCCCCTTGGAAGAGTGGTGGAGGTGGCAGTGGATTAAAAAGAGAATATCAATGCCCCTTGGAAGAGTGTTGGAGGTCGCAGTGGAATAAAAAGACAATATCAGTGCCCTTTGGTAGAGTGGTGGACATTACAGTGGAATAAATTGTCAATATCAATGCCCCTTGGAAGAGTGGTGGAGGTTAAATTGGAATAAAAAGACAATATCAATGCCCCTTTGATGAGAGGTGGAGGTTACAGTGGTATAAAAAGACATTATCAATGCCCCTTGGAAGAGTTGTGATCTTTAGAGTGGTTTAACCAGACGGTTTTAATGCCCCTTGGAAGAGACGTGGAGGTCGCAGTGAATTAAAAAGACAATATCAATGCCACTTGGAAGAGTGCTGGAGGTTACATTGGAATAAAAAGACATTATCAATGCCCCTTGGATGAGTGGTGGAGGTTTCAGTTGAATAAAAAGACAATATCAATGGCCCGTGGAAGAGACATTGAGGTCACAGTAGTTTAGCAAGACGGTAATAATGCCCATTGGAGGAGTGGTGGAGGTCACAGTGGATTAAAAAGACAATATCAATGCCCCTTGGAAGAGTGGTGTAGGTCGTAGTGGAATAAAAAGACAATATCAATGCCCCTTGGACAAGTGGTGGATGTTACAGTGGAATTAAAAGACAATATCAATGCCCCTTGAAAGAGTGGTGGAGGTTACAGTGGAATAAAAAGACAATATCAATGCCCAGTGGAAGAGTGGTTAAGGTCGCAGTGAATTAAAAAGACAATATCAATGCCCATTGGTAGAGTGGTTAAGGTCGCAGTGGAATAAAAAGACAAAATCAATGCCCCTTGGAAGAGCTGTGGAGTACAGAGTGGTTTAACCAGACGGTTTTAATGCCCCTTGGAAGAGAGGTGAAGGTCACAGTAGCTTAACAAGACTGTTTTAATGCCACTTGGAAGAGTGATGGAGGTTACATTGGAATAAAAAGACAATATCAATGCCCCTTGGATAAGTGGTGGAGGTTTCAGTTGAATAAAAAGACAATATCAATGGCCCGTGGAAGAGACATTGAGGTCACAGTAGTTTAGCAAGACGGTTTTAATGCCCATTGGAAGAGTGGTGGAGGTCGCAGTGGATTAAAAAGACAAAATCAATGCCCTTTGGAAGAGTGGTGGAGGTCGCAGTGGAATAAAAAGACAGTATCAATGCCCCTTGGAAGAGTGGTGGAGGTTACATTGGAATAAAAAGACAATATCAATGCCCCGTGGAAGAGCTGTTGAGTTCAGAGAAGTTAAACCAGATGGTTTTAAAGCCCCTTGGAAGGGACGTGGAGATCACAGTAGCTTAACAAAACGGTTTTAATGCCCCTTGGAAAAGTGGTGGAGGTCGCAGTGGATTAAAAAGACAATATTAATGCCTCTTGGAAGAGTGTTGGAGTTCGCAGCGGAAAAAAAAGACAATATCAATGCCCCTTGGAAAAGTGGTGGAGGTTGCAGTAGAATTAAAAAACAATCTCAATGCCCCTTTGAAGAGTGGTGGAAGTCGCAGTGGAATAAAAAGACAAAATCATTGCCCCTTGGAAGAGTGGTGGAGTTTACAGTGGAATAAAAAGACAATATCAATGCCCCTCGGAAGAGCTGTGGAGTTCAGAGTGGTTAACCAGACAGTTTTAATGCCCCTTGGAAGAGTGGTGGAGGTCGCAGTGGATTAAAAAGACAGTATCAATGACCCTTAGAAGAGAGGTTGAAGTCGCAGTGGAACAAAAAGACAATATCAATGCCCCTTGGAAGAGTGGTGGAGGTTAAAGTGGAATAAAAAGACAATATCAATGCCCCTTCCAAGAGCTGCGGAGTTGAGAGTGGTTTAAATTGACGGCTTTAATGCCCCTTTGAAGAGACGTGGAGTTTACAGCGGATTAACAAGACTGTTTTAATGCCCCTTGGAAGAGTGGTGGAGGTCGAAGTGGATTAAAAAGACAATGTCAATGCTCCTTGAAGGAGTGGTGGAAGTGTCAGTTGAATAAAAAGACAATATCAATGCCCCTTGGAAGAGTGTTGGAGGTTACAGTGGATTAAAAAGACAATATCAATGAACCTTTTAAGAACTGTGAAGTTCACAGTGGTTTAACAATACGGATTTAATGCACCTTGGAAGAGACGTGTAGGTCACTGTAGCTTAAAATGACGGATTTATGCCACAAGGAAGAGTGGTTGCGGTCGCACTGTATTAAAAAGACAATATCAATGCCCCTTGGAAGAGTGGTGGAGGTTACAGTGGAATAAAAAGACAATATCAATGCCCAGTGGAAGAGATGTGGAGGTCACTGTAGCTTAACAAGACAGTTTTAATGCCCCTTGGAAGAGTGGTGGAGGTCGCAGTGGAATAAAATACAATATCAATGCCCTTTGGAAGAGTGGTGGAGGTTAGAGTGGAAGAAAAAGACAATACCAATGCCCCTTGGAAGAGCTGTGGAGTTCAGAGTGGTTTATCCAGACGGTTTTACTGCCCCTTGGAAGAGACGTGGAGGTCACAGTAGCTTAACAAGACAGTTTTAATGCCCCTTGGAAGAGTGGTGGAGGTCGCAGTGGATTAAAAAGACAATATCAATGCCCATTGGAAGAGTGTTGGAGGTTACAGTGGAATAGAATGACAATATCAGTGCCCCTTGGAAGAGTGGTGGACATTACAGTGGAATAAAAAGACAATATCAATGCCCCTTGGAAGAGTTGTGTAGGTTACAGTGGAATAAAAAGACAATATCAATGCCCAGTGGAAGAGATGTGGAGGTCACTGTAGCTTAAAAAGACAGTTTTAATGCGCCTTGGAAGAGTGGTGGAGGTCGCAGTGGAATAAAAAAACAATGTCAATGCCCTTTGGAAGAGTGGTGGAGGTCACAGTGGATTAAAAAGACAATATCAATGCCCCTTGGAAGAGTGGTGTAGGTCATAGTGGAACAAAAAGACAATATCAATGCCCCTTGGACGAGTGGTGGATGTAACAGTGGAATTAAAAGACAATATCAATGCCCCTTGGAAGAGTGGTGGAGGTTCTAGTGGAATAAAAAGACAATATCAATGCCCAGTGGAAGAGTGGTTAAGGTCACAGTGAATTAAAAAGACAATATCAATGCCCATTGGAAGAGTGGTTAAGGTCGCAGTGGAATAAAAAGACAAAATCAATGCCCCTTGGAAGA
The DNA here is from genome assembly GCF_046119375.1 of Phyllobates terribilis. Classification (NCBI taxonomy): domain Eukaryota; kingdom Metazoa; phylum Chordata; class Amphibia; order Anura; family Dendrobatidae; genus Phyllobates; species Phyllobates terribilis. The sequence goes on from NW_027362775.1 coordinate 28,411,143, forward strand.
GCTGTGGAGTACAGAGTGGTTTAACCAGACGGTTTTAATGCCCCTTGGAAGAGAGGTGAAGGTCACAGTAGCTTAACAAGACTGTTTTAATGACCTTGAAAGAGTGGTGGAGGTCGCAGTGGATTAAAAAGACAAAATCAATGCCCTTTGGAAGAGTGGTGGAGGTTGCAGTGGAATAAAAAGACAATATCAATGCCCCTTGGAAGAGTGGTGGAGGTTACATTGGAATAAAAAGACAATATCAATGCCCCGTGGAAGAGTTGTGGAGGTCACTGTAGCTTAACAAGATGGTCTTAATGCCGCTTGGAAGAGTGGTGGAGGTCGCAGTGGAATAAAAAGACAATGTCAATGCCCCTTGGAAGAGTGGTGGAAGTTAGAGTGGAAAAAAAAGACAATACCAATGCTCCTTGGAAGAGCTGTAGAGTTTAGAGTAGTTTAAATTGACGGTTTTAATGCCCCTTGGAAGAGACGTGGAGGTAATAATGGATTAAAAAGACAATATCAATGCCCCTTGGAAGAGTAGTGGAGGTCGCAGTGGAATAAAAGACAATATCAATGACCCGTGGAAGGGACGTGGAGGTCACAGTAGCTTAACAAGACGGTTTTATTGCCCCTTGGAAGAGAGGTGGAGGTCGCAGTTGATTAAAAAGACAATATCAATGCCACTTTAAAGAGTGGTGGAGGTCGCAGTGGAATAAAAAGACAATATCAATACCCCTTGGAAGAGCTTTGGAGTTCAGAGTGGTTTAACTTGATGGTTTTAATGCCCATTGGAAGAGACGTGGAGGTCACAGTAGCTTAACTAGACGGTTTTAATGCCCCTTGGAAGAGTGGTGGAGGTCGCAGTGGATTAAAAAGACAATATCAATGCCCCTTGGTAGAGTGGTGGAGGTCGCAGTGGAATAAAAAGACAATTTCAATGCCCCATGGAATTGACGTGGTGTTCAAAGTAGCTTAACATCAAGGTTTTAATGCCCCTTGGAAGAGTGGTGGAGGTCGCAGTTGATTAAAAAGACAATATAAATGCCCCTTGGAAGAGTGGTGGAGGTCACAGTCGAATAAAAAGACAATATCAATGCCCCTTGGAAGGGTAGTGGAGGTCGCAGTGGAATAAAAAGATAATATCACTGCCCCTTGGAAGAGTGGTGGCGGTGACAGTGGAATAAAAAGACAATATCAATGCCTCTTGGAAGAGCTGTGGAGTTCAGAGAAGTTAAACCAGATGGTTTTAAAGCCCCTTGGAAGGGACGTGGAGGTCACAGTAGCTTAACAAAACGGTTTTAATGCCCCTTGGAAAAGTGGTGGAGGTCGCAGTGGATTAAAAAGACAATATCAATGCCTCTTGGAAGAGTGTTGGAGGTCGCAGCGGAAAAAAAAGACAATATCAATGCCCCTTGGAAGAGTGGTGGAGGTCGCAGTAGAATTAAAAAACAATCTCAATGCCCCTTTGAAGAGTGGTGGAAGTCGCAGTGGAATAAAAAGACAAAATCAATGCCCCTTGGAAGAGTAGTGGAGGTTACAGTGGAATAAAAAGACAATATCAATGCCCCTCGGAAGAGCTGTGGAGTTCAGAGTGGTTTAACCAGACAGTTTTAATGCCCCTTGGAAGAGTGCTGGAGGTCGCAGTGGATTAAAAAGACAATATCAATGCCCCTTAGAAGAGAGGTTGAAGTCGCAGTGGAATAAAAAGACAATATCAATGCCCCTTGGAAGAGTGGTGGAGGTTAAAGTGGAATAAAAAGACAATATCAATGCCCCTTCCAAGAGCTGCGGAGTTGAGAGTGGTTTAAATTGACGGCTTTAATGCCCCTTTGAAGAGACGTGGAGTTTACAGTAGATTAACAAGACTGTTTTAATGCCCCTTGGAAGAGTGGTGGAGGTCGAAGTGGATTAAAAAGACAATGTCAATGCTCCTTGAAGGAGTGGTGGAAGTCTCAGTTGAATAAAAAGACAATATCAATGCCCCTTGGAAGAGTGTTGGAGGTTACAGTGGAATAAAAAGACAATATCAATGAACCTTGGAAGAACAGTGGAGGTCACAGTGGTTTAACAATACGGTTTTAATGCACCTTGGAAGAGACGTGGAGGTCACTGTAGCTTAAAATGACGGTTTTATGCCACAAGGAAGAGTGGTTGCGTTCGCACTGTATTAAAAAGACAATATCAATGCCCCTTGGAAGAGTGGTGGAGGTTACAGTGGAATAAAAAGACAATATCAATGCCCAGTGGAAGAGATGTGGAGGTCACTGTAGCTTAACAAGACAGTTTTAATGCCCCTTGGAAGAGTGGTGGAGGTCGCAGTGGAATAAAAAAACAATGTCAATGCCCTTTGGAAGAGTGGTGGAGGTTAGAGTGGAAGAAAAAGATAATACCAATGCCCCTTGGAAGAGCTGTGGAGTTCAGAGTGGTTTATCCAGACGGTTTTACTGCCCCTTGGAAGAGACGTGGAGGTCACAGTAGCTTAACAAGACAGTTTTAATGCCCCTTGGAAGAGTGGTGGAGGTCGCAGTGGATTAAAAAGACAATATCAATGCCCATTGGAAGAGTGTTGGAGGTTACAGTGGAATAAAAAGACAATATCAGTGCCCCTTGAAAGAGTGGTGGACATTACAGTGGAATAAAAAGACAATATCAATGCCCCTTGGAAGAGTGGTGGAGGTTACAGTGGAATAAAAAGACAATATCAATGCCCAGTGGAAGAGATGTGGAGGTCACTGTAGCTTAACAAGACAGTTTTAATGCCCCTTGGAAGAGTGGTGGAGGTCGCAGTGGAATAAAAAAACAATGTCAATGCCCTTTGGAAGAGTGGTGGAGGTCGCAGTGGAATAAAAAGACAATATCAGTGCCCCTTGGAAGAGTGGTGGACATTACAGTGGAATAAAAAGACAATATCAATGCCCCTTGGAAGAGTGGTGAAGGTTACATTGGAATAAAAAGACAGTATCAATGCCCCTTGGATGAGTGGTGGAGGTTTCAGTGGATTAAAAAGACAATATCAATGGCCCGTGGAAGAGACGTCGAGGTCACAGTAGGTTAGCAAGACGGTTTAAATGCCCCTTGGAAGATTGCTGGAGGTCACAGTGGATTAAAAAGACAATATCAATGCCCCTTGCAAGAGTGGTGTAAGTTGCAGTGGAAAAAAAAGACAATATCAATGCCCCTTGGACGAGTGGTGGATGTTACAGTGGAATTAAAAGACAATACCAATGCCCCGTGGAATAGATGTGGAGGTCACAGTAGCTTAACAAGATGGTTTTAATGCCCCTTGGAGGACTGGTGAAGGTCGCAGCGGAATAAAAAGACAATATCAATGCCCCTTGGAATACTGGTGGAGGTTACAGTGAAATAAAAAGACAATATCAATGGCCCTTGGAAGAGTGGTGGAGGTCGCAGTGGAATAAAAAGACAATGTCAATGACCCTTGGAAGAGTGGTGGAGGTTAGAGTGGAATAAAAAGACAATACAAATGCCCCTTGGAAGAGCTGTGGAGTTCAGAGTGGTTTAACCAGATGGTTTTAATGCCCCTTGGAAGAGACTTCGACGTCACAGTATCTTAACAAGACCGTTTTAAAGCCCCTTGGAAGAGTGGTGGAGGTCGCAGTGGATTAAAAAGACAATATCAATGCCACTTTGAAGAGTGGTGGAGGTCGCAGTGGAATAAAAAGACAAAATCAATGCCCCTTGGAAGAGTTGTGGAGATTACAGTGGAATAAAAAGACAATATCAATGCCCCTCGGAAGAGCTGTGGAGTTCAGCGTGGTTTAACCAGACGGTTTTAATGCCCCTTGGAAGAGTGATGGAGGTCGCAGTGGATTAAAAAGACAATATCAATGCCCCTTAGAAGAGAGGTTGATGTCGCAGTGGAATAAAAAGACAATATCAATGCCCCTTGGAAGAGTGGTGGAGGTTAAAGTGAAATATAAAGACAATATCAATGCCCCTTGCAAGAGCTGCGGAGTTGAGAGTGGTTTAAATTGACGGCTTTAATGCCCCTTTGAAGAGAAGTGGAGTTTACTGTAGATTAACAAGACTGTTTTAATGCCCCTTGGAAGAGTGGTAGAGGTCGAAGTGGATTAAAAAGACAATGTCAATGCTCCTTGAAGGAGTGGTGGAAGTCTCAGTTGAATAAAAAGACAATATCAATGCCCCTTGGAAGAGTGTTGGAGGTTACAGTGGAATAAAAAGACAATATCATTGAACCTTGGAAGAACTGTGGAGTTCACAGTGGTTTAACAATACGGTTTTAATGCACCTTGGAAGAGACGTGGAGGTCACAGTAGCTTAAAATGACAGTTTTATGCCACAAGGAAGAGTGGTTGCGGTCGCACTGGATTAAAAAGACAGTATCAATGCCCCTTGGAAGAGTGGTGGAGATCACAGTGGAATAAAAAGACAATATCAATGCCCCTTGGAAGAGTGGTGGAGGTTACAGTGGAATAAAAAGACAATATCAATGCCCAGTGGAAGAGATGTGGAGGTCAGTGTAGCTTAACAAGACAGTTTTAATGCCCCTTGGAAGAGTGGTGGAGGTCGGAGTGGAATAAAAAAACAATGTCAATGCCCTCTGGAAGAGTGGTGGAGGTTAGAGTGGAAGAAAAAGACAATACCAATGCCCCTTGGAAGAGCTGTGGAGTTCAGAGTGGTTTATCCAAACGGTTTTAATGCCCCTTGGAAAAGACGTGGAGGTCACAATAGCTTAACAAGACTGTTTTAATGCCAATTGGAAGAGTGGTGGAGGTCGCAGTGGATTAAAAAGACAATATCAATGCCCATTGGAAGAGTGTTGGAGGTCGCAGTGGAATAAAAAGACAATATCAGTGCCCCTTGGAAGAGTGGTGGACATTACAGTGGAATAAAAAGACAATATCAATGCCCCTTGGAAGAGTGGTGGAGGTTACCTTGGAATAAAAAGACAATATCAATGCCCCTTGGATGAGTGGTGGAGGTTTCAGTAGATTAAAAAGACAATATCAATGGCCCGTGGAAGAGATGTTGAGGTCACAGCAGCTTAGCAAGACGGTTTTAATGCCCCTTGGAAGAGTGCTGGAGGTCACAGTGGATTAAAAAGACAATATCAATGCCCCTTGGAAGAGTGGTGTAAGTTGCAGTGGAATAAAAAGACAATATCAATGCACCTTGGATGAGTGGTGGATGTTACAGTGGAATTAAAAGACAATATCAATGCCCCTTGGAAGAGTGGTGGATGTTACAGTGGAATATAAAGACAATACCAATGCCCAGTGGAAGAGATGTGGAGGTCACTGTAGCTTAACAAGACAGTTTTAATGCCCCTTGGAAGAGTGGTGGAGGTCGCAGTGGAATAAAAAAACAATGTCAATGCCCTTTGGAAGAGTGGTGGAGGTTAGAGTGGAAGAAAAAGACAATACCAATGCCCCTTGGAAGAGCTGTGGAGTTCAGAGTGGTTTATCCAGACGGTTTTAATGCCCCTTGGAAGAGACGTGGAGGTCACTGTAGCTTAACAAGACAGTTTTAATGCCCCTTGGAAGAGTGGTGGAGGTCGCAGTGGAATAAAAAGACAATATCAATGCCCCTTGGAAAAGTGGTGGAGGTTACATGGGAATTAAAAGACAGTATCAATGCCCCTTGGATGAGTGGTGGAGGTTTCAGTGGATTAAAAAGACAATATCAATGGCCCGTGGAAGAGACGTTGAGGTCACAGTAGCTTAACAAGATGGTTTTAATGCCCCTTGGAAGAGACTTCGACGTCACAGTATCTTAACAAGACCGTTTTAAAGCCCCTTGGAAGAGTGGTGGAGGTCCCAGTGGATTAAAAAGACAATATCAATGCCACTTTGAAGAGTGGTGGAGGTCGCAGTGGAATAAAAAGACAAAATCAATGCCCCTTGGAAGAGTGGTGGAGGTTACTGTGGAATAAAAAGACAATATCAATGCCCCTCGGAAGAGCTGTGGAGTTCAGCGTGGTTTAACCAGACGGTTTTAATGCCCCTTGGAAGAGTGATGGAGGTTGCAGTGGATTAAAAAGACAATATCAATGCCCCTTAGAAGAGAGGTTGATGTCGCAGTGGAATAAAAAGACAATATCAATGCCCCTTGGAAGAGTGGTGGAGGTTAAAGTGGAATAAAAAGACAATATCAATGCCCCTTGCAAGAGCTGCGGAGTTGAGAGTGGTTTAAATTGACGGCTTTAATGCCCCTTTGAAGAGAAGTGGAGTTTACTGTAGATTAACAAGACTGTTTTGATGCCCCTTGGAAGAGTGGTGGAGGTCGAAGTGGATTAAAAAGACAATGTCAATGCTCCTTGAAGGAGTGGTGGAAGTCTCAGTTGAATAAGAAGACAATATCAATGCCCCTTGGAAGAGTGTTGGAGGTTACAGTGGAATAAAAAGACAATATCATTGAACCTTGGAAGAACTGTGGAGTTCACAGTGGTTTAACAATACGGTTTTAATGCACCTTGGAAGAGACGTGGAGGTCACAGTAGCTTAAAATGACAGTTTTATGCCACAAGGAAGAGTGGTTGCGGTCGCACTGGATTAAAAAGACAATATCAATGCCCCTTGGAAGAGTGGTGGAGGTCACAGTGGAATAAAAAGACAATATCAATGCCCCTTGGAAGAGTGGTGGAGGTTACAGTGGAATAAAAAGACAATATCAATGCCCAGTGGAAGAGATGTGGAGGTCAGTGTAGCTTAACAAGACAGTTTTAATGCCCCTTGGAAGAGTGGTGGAGGTCGCAGTGGAATAAAAAAACAATGTCAATGCCCTCTGGAAGAGTGGTGGAGGTTAGAGTGGAAGAAAAACACAATACCAATGCCCCTTTGAAGAGTGGTGGAAATCACAGTGGAATAAAAAGACAAAATCAATGCCCCTTGGAAGAGTGGTGGAGTTTACAGTGGAATAAAAAGACAATATCAATGCCCCTCGGAAGAGCTGTGGAGTTCAGAGTTGTTAACCAGACAGTTTTAATGCCCCTTGGAAGAGTGGTGGAGGTCGCAATGGATTAAAAAGACAATATCAATGACCCTTAGAAGAGAGGTTGAAGTCGCAGTGGAATAAAAAGACAATATCAATGCCCCTTGGAAGAGTGGTGGAGGTTAAAGTGGTATAACAAGACAATATCAATGCCCCTTCCAAGAGCTGCGGAGTTGAGAGTGGTTTAAATTGACGGCTTTAATGCCCCTTTGAAGAGACGTGGAGTTTACAGCAGATTAACAAGACTGTTTTAATGCCCCTTGGAAGAGTGGTGGAGGTCGCAGTGGATAAAAAAGACAATATCAATGCCCATTGGAAGAGTGTAAGAGGTCGCAGTGGAATAAAAAGACAATATCAGTGCCCCTTGGAAGAGTGGTGGACATTACAGTGGAATAAAAAGACAATATCAATGCCCCTTGGAAGAGTGGTGGAGGTTACATTGGAATAAAAAGACAGTATCAATGCCCCTTGGATGAGTGGTGGAGGTTTCAGTGGATTAAAAAGACAATATCAATGGCCCGTGAAAGAGACGTCAAGGTCACAGTAGTTTAGCAAGACGGTTTCAATGCCCCTTGGAAGATTGCTGGAGGTCACAGTGGATTAAAAAGACAATATCAATGCCCCTTGCAAGAGTGGTGTAAGTTGCAGTGGAAAAAAAAGACAATATCAATGCCCAGTGGAATAGATGTGGAGGTCACAGTAGCTTAACAAGATGGTTTTAATGCCCCTTGGAGGACTGGTGAAGGTCGCAGCGGAATAAAAAGACAATATCAATGCCCCTTGGAATACTGGTGGAGGTTACAGTGAAATAAAAAGACAATATCAATGCCCCTTGGAAGAGTGGTGGAGGTCGCAGTGGAATAAGAAGACAATGTCAATGACCTTTGGAAGAGTGGTGGAGGTTAGAGTGGAATAAAAAGACAATACAAATGCCCCTTGGAAGAGCTGTGGAGTTCAGAGTGGTTTAACCAGATGGTTTTAATGCCCCTTGGAAGAGACTTCGACGTCACAGTATCTTAACAAGACCGTTTTAAAGCCCCTTGGAAGAGTGGTGGAGGTCGCAGTGGATTAAAAAGACAATATCAATGCCACTTTGAAGAGTGGTGGAGGTCGCAGTGGAATAAAAAGACAAAATCAATGCCCCTTGGAAGAGTGGTGGAGGTTACAGTGGAATAAAAAGACAATATCAATGCCCCTCGGAAGAGCTGTGGAGTTCAGCGTGGTTTAACCAGACGGTTTTAATGCCCCTTGGAAGAGTGATGGATGTCGCAGTGGATTAAAAAGACAATATCAATGCCCCTTAGAAGAGAGGTTGATGTCGCACTGGAATAAAAAGACAATATCAATGCCCCTTGGAAGAGTGGTGGAGGTTAAAGTGGAATAAAAAGACAATATCAATGCCCCTTGCAAGAGCTGCGGAGTTGAGAGTGGTTTAAATTGACGGCTTTAATACCCCTTTGAAGAGAAGTGGAGTTTACTGTAGATTAACAAGACTGTTTTAATGCCCCTTGGAAGAGTGGTGGAGGTTGAAGTGGATTAAAAAGACAATGTCAATGCTCCTTGAAGGAGTGGTGGAAGTCTCAGTTGAATAAAAAGACAATATCAATGCCCCTTGGAAGAGTGTTGGAGGTTACAGTTGAATAAAAAGACAATATCATTGAACCTTGGAAGAACTGTGGAGTTCACAGTGGTTTAACAATACGGTTTTAATGCACCTTGGAAGAGACGTGGAGGTCACAGTAGCTTAAAATGACAGTTTTATGCCACAAGGAAGAGTGGTTGCGGTCGCACTGGATTAAAAAGACAATATCAATGCCCCTTGGAAGAGTGGTGTAGGTCACAGTGGAATAAAAAGACAATATCAATGCCCAGTGGAAGAGATGTGGAGGTCAGTGTAGCTTAACAAGACAGTTTTAATGCCCCTTGGAAGAGTGGTGGAGGTCGCAGTGGAATAAAAAAACAATGTCAATGCCCTCTGGAAGAGTGGTGGAGGTTAGAGTGGAAGAAAAAGACAATACCAATGCCCCTTGGAAGAGCTGTGGAGTTCAGAGTGGTTTATCCAAACGGTTTTAATGCCCCTTGGAAAAGACGTGGAGGTCACAATAGCTTAACAAGACTGTTTTAATGCCAATTGGAAGAGTGGTGGAGGTCACAGTGGATTAAAAAGACAATATCAATGCCCATTGGAAGAGTGTTGGAGGTCGCAGTGAAATAAAAAGACAATATCAGTGCCCCTTGGAAGAGTGGTGGACATTACAGTGGAATAAAAAGACAATATCAATGCCCCTTGGAAGAGTGGTGGAGGTTACCTTGGAATAAAAAGACAATATCAATTCCCCTTGGATGAGTGGTGGAGGTTTCAGTAGATTAAAAAGACAATATCAATGGACCGTGGAAGAGACGTTGAGGTCACAGCAGCTTAGCAAGACGGTTTTAATGCCCCTTGGAAGAGTGCTGGAGGTCAAAGTGGATTAAAAAGACAATATCAATGCCCCTTGGAAGAGTGGTGTAAGTTGCAGTGGAATAAAAAGACAATAACAATGCACCTTGGATGAGTGGTGGATGTTACAGTGGAATTAAAAGACAATATCAATGCCCCTTGGAAGAGTGGTGGATGTTACAGTGGAATAAAAAGACAATATCAATGCCCAGTGGAAGAGATGTGGAGGTCACTGTAGCTTAACAAGACAGTTTTAATGCCCCTTGGAAGAGTGGTGGAGGTCGCAGTGGAATAAAAAAACAATGTCAATGCCCTTTCGAAGAGTGGTGGAGGTTAGAGTGGAAGAAAAAGACAATACCAATGCCCCTTGGAAGAGCTGTGGAGTTCAGAGTGGTTTATCCAGACGGTTTTAATGCCCCTTGGAAGAGACGTGGAGGTCACTGTAGCTTAACAAGACAGTTTTAATGCCCTTTGGAAGAGTGGTGGAGGTCGCAGTGGAATAAAAAGACAATATCAATGCCCCTTGGAAGAGTGGTGGAGGTTACATGGGAATAAAAAGACAGTATCAATGCCCCTTGGATGAGTGGTGGAGGTTTCAGTGGATTAAAAAGACAATATCAATGGCCCGTGGAAGAGACGTTGAGGTCACAGTAGATTAGCAAGACGGTTTTAATGCCCCTTGGAAGATTGCTGGAGATCACAGTGGATTAAAATGACAATATCAATGCCCCTTGCAAGAGTGGTGTAAATTGCAGTGGAAAAAAAAAAAATATCAATGCCCCTTGGACGAGTGGTGGATGTTACAGTGGAATTAAAAGACAATACCAATGCCCCGTGGAATATATGTGGAGGTCACAGTAGCTTAACAAGATGGTTTTAATGCCCCTTGGAGGACTGGTGAAGGTCGCAGCGGAATAAAAAGACAATATCAATGCCCCTTGGAATACTGGTGGAGGTTACAGTGGAATAAAAAGACAATATCAATGCCCCTTGGAAGAGTGGTGGAGGTCGCAGTGGAATAAAAAGACAATGTCAATGCCCCTTGGAAGAGTTTGGAGGTTAGAGTGGAATAAAAAGACAATACAAATGCCCCTTGGAAGAGCTGTGGAGTTCAGAGTGGTTTAACCACATGGTTTTAATGCCCCTTGGAAGAGACTTCGACGTCACAGTATCTTAACAAGACCGTTTTAAAGCCCCTTGGAAGAGTGGTGGAGGTCGCAGTGGATTAAAAAGACAATATCAATGCCCCTTTGAAGAGTGGTGGAGGTCGCAGTGGAATAAAAAGACAAAATCAATGCCCCTTGGAAGAGTGGTGGAGGTTACAGTGGAATAAAAAGACAATATCAATGCCCCTCGGAAGAGCTGTGGAGTTCAGCGTGGTTTAACCAGACGGTTTTAATGCCCCTTGGAAGAGTGAAGGAGGTCGCAGTGGATTAAAAAGACAATATCAATGCCCCTTAGAAGAGAGGTTGATGTCGCAGTGGAATAAAAAGAGAATATCAATGCCCCTTGGAAGAGTGGTGGAGGTTAAAGTGGAATAAAAAGACAATATCAATGCCCCTTGCAAGAGCTGCAGAGTTGAGAGTGGTTTAAATTGACGGCTTTAATGCCCCTTTGAAGAGAAGTGGAGTTTACAGTAGATTAACAAGACTGTTTTAATGCCCCTTGGAAGAGTGGTGGAGGTCGAAGTTGATTAAAAAGACAATGTCAATGCTCCTTGAAGGAGTGGTGGAGGTCTCAGTTGAATAAAAAGACAATATCAATGCCCCTTGGAAGAGTGTTGGAGGTTACAGTGGAATAAAAAGACAATATCATTGAACCTTGGAAGAACTGTGGAGTTCACAGTGGTTTAACAATACGGTTTTAATGCACCTTGGAAGAGACGTGGAGGTCTCAGTATCTTAAAATGACGGTTTTATGCCACAAGGAAGAGTGGTTGCGGTCGCACTGGATTAAAAAGACAATATCAATGCCCCTTGGAAGAGTGGTGGAGGTCACAGTGGAATAAAAAGACAATATCAATGCCCCTTGGAAGAGTGGTGGAGGTTACAGTGGAATAAAAAGACAATATCAATGCCCAGTGGAAGAGATGTGGAGGTCAGTGTAGCTTAACCAGACAGTTTTAATGCCCCTTGGAAGAGTGGGGGAGGTCGCAGCGGAAAAAAAAGACAATATCAATGCCCCTTGGAAGAGTGGTGGAGGTCGCAGTAGAATTAAAAAACAATCTCAATGCCCCTTTGAAGAGTGGTGGAAGTCACAGTGGAATAAAAAGACAAAATCAATGCCCCTTGGAAGAGTGGTGGAGTTTACAGTGGAATAAAAAGACAATATCAATGCCTCTCGGAAGAGCTGTGGAGTTCAGAGTGGTTAACCAGACAGTTTTAATGCCCCTTGGAAGAGTGGTGGAGGTCGCAGTGGATTAAAAAGACAATATCAATGACCCTTAGAAGAGAGGATGAAGTCGCAGTGGAATAAAAAGACAATATCAATGCCCCTTGGAAGAGTGGTGGAGGTTAAAGTGGAATAAAAAGACAATATCAATGCCCCTTCCAAGAGCTGCGGAGTTGAGAGTGGTTTAAATTGACGGCTTTAATGCCCCTTTGAAGAGACGTGGAGTTTACAGCAGATTAACAAGACTGTTTTAATGCCCCTTGGAAGAGTGGTGGAGGTCGCAGTGGATTAAAAAGACAATATCAATGCCCATTGGAAGAGTGTTGGAGGTCGCAGTGGAATAAAAAGACAATATCAGTGCCCCTTGGAAGAGTGGTGGACATTACAGTGGAATAAAAAGACAATATCAATGCCCCTTGGAAGACTGGTGGAGGTTACATTGGAATAAAAAGACAGTATCAATGCCCCTTGGATGAGTGGTGGAGGTTTCAGTGGATTAAAAAGACAATATCAATGCCCCTTAGAAGAGAGGTTGATGTCGCAGTGGAATAAAAAGACAATATCAATGCCCCTTGGAAGAGTGGTGGAGGTTAAAGTGGAATAAAAAGACAATATCAATGCCCCTTGCAAGAGCTGCGGAGTTGAGAGTGGTTTAAATTGACGGCTTTAATGCCCCTTTGAAGAGAAGTGGAGTTTACAGTAGATTAACAAGACTGTTTTAATGCCCCTTGGAAGAGTGGTGGAGGTCGAAGTGGATTAAAAAGACAATGTCAATGCTCCTTGAAGGTGTGGTGGAAGTCTCAGTTGAATAAAAAGACAATATCAATGCCCCTTGGAAGAGTGTTGGAGGTTACAGTGGAATAAAAAGACAATATCATTGAACCTTGGAAGAACTGTGGAGTTCACAGTGGTTTAACAATACGGTTTTATTGCACCTTGCAAGAGACGTGGAGGTCACAGTAGCTTAAAATGACGGTTTTATGCCACAAGGAAGAGTGGTTGCGGTCGCACTGGATTAAAAAGACAATATCAATGCCCCTTGGAAGAGTGGTGGAGGTCACAGTGGAATAAAAAGACAATATCAATGCCCCTTGGAAGAGTGGTGGAGGTTACAGTGGAATAAAAAGACAATATCAATGCCCAGTGGAAGAGATGTGGAGGTCAGTGTAGCTTAACAAGACAGTTTTAATGCCCCTTGGAAGAGTGGGGGAGGTCGCAGCGGAAAAAAAAGACATTATCAATGCCCCTTGGAAGAGTGGTAGAGGTCGCAGTAGAATTAAAAAACAATCTCAATGCCCCTTTGAAGAGTGGTGGAAGTCACAGTGGAATAAAAAGACAAAATCAATGCCCCTTGGAAGAGTGGTGGAGTTTACAGAGGAATAAAAAGACAATATCAATGCCCCTCGGAAGAGCTGTGGAGTTCAGAGTGGTTAACCAGACAGTTTTAATGCCCCTTGGAAGAGTGGTGGAGGTCGCAGTGGATTAAAAAGACAATATCAATGACCCTTAGAAGAGAGGTTGAAGTCGCAGTGGAATAAAAAGACAATATCAATGCCCCTTGGAAGAGTGGTGGAGGTTAAAGTGGTATAAAAAGACAATATCAATGCCCCTTCCAAGAGCTGCGGAGTTGAGAGTGGTTTAAATTGACGGCTTTAATGCCCCTTTGAAGAGACGTGGAGTTTACAGCAGATTAACAAGACTGTTTTAATGCCCCTTGGAAGAGTGGTGGAGGTCGCAGTGGATTAAAAAGACAATATCAATGCCCATTGGAAGAGTGTTGGAGATCGCAGTGGAATAAAAAGACAATATCAGTGCCCCTTGGAAGAGTGGTGGACATTACAGTGGAATAAAAAGACAATATCAATGCCCCTCGGAAGAGTGGTGGAGGTTACATTGGAATAAAAAGACAGTATCAATGCCCCTTGGATGAGTGGTGGAGGTTTCAGTGGATTACAAAGACAATATCAATGGCCCGTGGAAGAGACGTCGAGGTCACAGTAGTTTAGCAAGACGGTTTCAATGCCCCTTGGAAGATTGCTGGAGGTCACAGTGGATTAAAAAGACAATATCAATGCCCCTTGCAAGAGTGGTGTAAGTTGCAGTGGAAAAAAAAGACAATATCAATGCCCCTTGGACGAGTGGTGGATGTTACAGTGGAATTAAAAGACAATACCAATGCCCCGTGGAATAGATGTGGAGGTCACAGTAGCTTAACAAGATGGTTTTAATGCCCCTTGGAGGACTGGTGAAGGTCGCAGCGGAATAAAAAGACAATATCAATGCCCCTTGGAATACTGGTGGAGGTTACAGTGGAATAAAAAGACAATATCAATGCCCCTTGGAAGAGTGGTGGAGGTCGCAGTGGAATAAAAAGACAATGTCAATGCCCCTTGGAAGAGTGGTGGAGGTTAGAGTGGAATAAAAAGACAATACAAATGCCCCTTGGACGAGCTGTGGAGTTCAGAGTGGTTTAACCAGATGGTTTTATGCCCCTTAGAAGAGACTTCGACGTCACAGTATCTTAACAAGACCGTTTTAAAGCCCCTTGGAAGAGTGGTGGAGGTCGCAGTGGATTAAAAAGACAATGTCAATGCCCCTTTGAAGAGTGGTGGAGGTTACAGTGGAATAAAAAGACAATATCAATGCCCCTCGGAAGAGCTGTGGAGTTCAGCGTGGTTTAACCAGACGGTTTTAATGCCCCTTGGAAGAGTGAAGGAGGTCGCAGTGGATTAAAAAGACAATATCAATGCCCCTTAGAAGAGAGGTTGATGTCGCAGTGGAATAAAAAGACAATATCAATGCCCCTTGGAAGAGTGGTGGAGGTTAAAGTGGAATAAAAAGACAATATCAATGCCCCTTGCAAGAGCTGCGGAGTTGAGAGTGGTTTAAATTGACGGCTTTAATGCCCCTTTGAAGAGAAGTGGAGTTTACAGTAGATTAACAAGACTGTTTTAATGCCCCTTGGAAGAGTGGTGGAGGTCGAAGTGGATTAAAAAGACAATGTCAATGCTCCTTGAAGGAGTGGTGGAAGTCTCAGTTGAATAAAAAGACAATATCAATGCCCCTTGGAAGAGTGTTGGAGGTTACAGTGGAATAAAAAGACAATATCATTGAACCTTGGAAGAATTGTGGAGTTCACAGTGGTTTAACAATACGGTTTTATTGCACCTTGGAAGAGACGTGGAGGTCACAGTAGCTTAAAATGACGGTTTTATGCCACAAGGAAGAGTGGTTGCGGTCGCACTGGATTAAAAAGACAATATCAGTGCCCCTTGGAAGAGTGGTGGAGGTCACAGTGGAATAAAAAGACAATATCAATGCCCCTTGGAAGAGTGGTGGAGGTTACAGTGGAATAAAAAGACAATATCAATGCCCAGTGGAAGAGATGTGGAGGTCAGTGTAGCTTAACCAGACAGTTTTAATGCCCCTTGGAAGAGTGGGGGAGGTCGCAGCGGAAAAAAAAGACAATATGAACGCCCTTGGAAGAATGGTGGAGGTCGCAGTAGAATTAAAAAACAATCTCAATGCCCCTTTGAAGAGTGGTGGAAGTTACAGTGCAATAAAAAGACAAAATCAATGCCCCTTGGAAGAGTGGTGGAGTTTACAGTGGAATAAAAAGACAATATCAATGCCCCTCGGAAGAGCTGTGGAGTTTAGTGTTGAGCCACCCCCGTAGTGTTCGAGTTCGGTTCGGTTCGTCGAACACCCGTGTGTTCGCCGAACTGTTCGTCGAACTGTTCGTCGAACACCTTCGAACACCGTTAAAACCAATGGCAGGCAAACAAAAACACATAGAAACACATAGAAAACACCTTCAAAGGTGTCCAAAAGCTGACAAACTGCTCAGAAGACACAACTAACACATGGAAAAGTGACAAGTACATATAGTCATGCGAAAAGAAAAGAGGTGGAGGAGTAAAAGGAGGGGGAGACACAGATATAGGCATGTCATGCCCTTCTTAAATCCAAAAAGTGAGAAGCCGACACGTTCAGTCCGCTCCTGCCCGTGCCACCTCCGCGTCGCCGGGTTTGTGCCAGAGCCGCGGTGAACCCTGACGGCCAGCCCCCCTCTCCCAATACTGGTGCCTGTCCGCTGGTGGGTCGAGCGAGCCCCCCTGTGGTGGAGGCAGCTCTAAGCTTTTTAATTTAAATTGTCTCTCTAATTTGAATGAATACACTTTAAATCCATTTACAAGGATCTATTGGAGGGCAAGTCTCATGCCAGCAGCCGCGTAATTCCAGCTCCAGTAGCGTCCACTAAAGCTGCTGCAGTTAAAAAGCTTTTATAAGGATCGAGCTCGGCTGTCCACCGCAAGGCATCCTACTGCCAGTCCCAGCCCCTATGCCTTGGGGTGCCTCCTGATGCTCTTCACTGAGTATCCCGTGGTCCCGAAGCATTTCCTTTGAAAAAATTAAGTGTCCAAACTACAGGTGGTGTAGCTTGGTTAACAGCCGGGATAATCCGCTGACTAGCAGACACTGCTACTAGGTACAAAGTATTTCCTGGGCTAGATGCAGTTAAAAATTTGTAATTAGATACTCTCGTTGGATGCTGAGAAAGCATTCCATAGAGTCTCCTGGCACGCCATATATGATTCTCTTAAAAAGCTTGGGGTAGGGGTCTAGGGGACCCTTTTATAGCCAAAATCAGGGCCCTGTATCGCAATACGTCACCTAGGCTGAAGATAAATGGAACTGTAGCACCCTGAGGGCTCGGTTGCTACAGAGGTATTGCACCTCACCCAGAGGTGTGATATCTCACTCTCAGGTAAGGATGTAGTGTGGATCAGGACCCGACACCTGCATGCATTACACCACATTGCTGTGGGGCAGGGCGACCAATATGCCCCTGAGATGGGCACGACAGTCCCTGTCCCTGGCTGGAGTGGGGGGAGGGAACACTGAGGAAGGGGAACCCTGTAGTGCAGGAGCAGGGAGGAAGCAGTTCCTGGGTGCATTGAGAAGGGAGTATAAAAGGTGGGCACCATCTTAGTTCAGTGCAGAGAAGTCTGAGCAGAAGTGGCAGGGAGCAGGGGCTCTGCATGAGCTCTGCTCCGGAGGCGGGCCTAGTAACAGAGGCCCAGGCCTGGAAGAGGGAGAAGGAAGGAAGAGGAGCGGAGAAGGCTCCAGGAACGAGGAACGAAGGGATCTCAGGGGTGCGGACGGGCGAGTCGCCACCGCACGCCCGAATCCACCTGCGTGGAGGGGTCAGGCCAAAGGGGAGACCGGTCCCCGAAACTAGTGGAGGCAGGAAACGACCCTCAGCTAGAAACAGGAGGCTGTGACATTTTATGTGGCGCAGCCCCTCGCTACACCCGCTAGGAAGGCACCACATAGGGTCAGGGAAACTGGCGCCAAGTTTACCAAGAGGAGGCCCGAGGCAGCCGGACAGAAGGGTTGGTAAGAAAGGCCAGACAAAGGACACACAAAGGGGGTCCTGTGAAGCACTCCAAAGTTATCTGGGAGTTGTCTGAGCCCCTCACCTGGTGAGCACAGTACGAAGTGGGCAGCCATTACCTGCAGACGTGGTCTGGATAATAAGAACTGTGAGTAAAGGCCCTGGACTGCATCACTGACTCCGTGTCATTACTGCTGCTGCCCTGCACCATCACCCCCATCCTCCGCATACACTGCCCTGAGGCTATACTCCTCCCGTGGGGAGTTATGCTACGCTCTGCTGCACCCACAACACCAGCCTCAGCGGTCTGCCCTGGAGCGGCGGTTCACTCTGACCGCAATCCACGGGTGGCGTAGTCGGACATTTAAACATCAAAACCACATAAATAGTTCCGCCACTGGTTTGACTGCCCTGAGCCACGGAACCGGGTTGCCGCCACGAAGACTACAACCACCAGCATCCACCAAAAAGGGTCCGGCTCCGGGTGTCCCAAGGCCCAGGGGGCGCGTCAGAACATTTTCATCACCTTTCACAATCACCAATGGGACAAGGCAGGGATGTTCTCTGTCCCCTCTCTTATACATCCTAGTGACGGAGCACCTGCTCTCATCAATTCGCCATAACCCCAATATTAGGTGGATTGAGGTGGGAGGCACCGAGTACAAGTGCTCTCTATTTGCTGATGATGTCCTAGTATATATCACTCAATCACATATATCCATCCATGCTGTTATGGCTGAAATAGATCACTTTGTTACATGGTCAAATTTTAAAATCAATGCAGCGAAGTCTGAGGCCCTCGATGTCTCCCTCCCCAAATCCATATAAGATTCCATCCAGTCCAACTTTCCCTTTGCCTGGCCCTCACAGGGTATCAAATACTTAGGAATTCCTATTCATAGAGACCTCTCCCATCTATGTTATCTTAATTTTGGGCCCTTTATTGAACAACTCCATACAGACCACGGTTGGCAAGTTAGAACTGTAAGATTCACTACGTGAACCACTGGTGTTTTGTGGAAAAGCACATGTACACTGTGTTCCAAATTATTATGCAAAAAGTGTTTAGGAGTGATAAGGGAAGAATTTGTTTGTTTGTCAGTTAAACTCATTGATGGTGATGTGTGTCAGGGCTCTTTATATCACTGTAAGCAATTGCAGACACCTGTGCTAATTAGTTTGGCAGGTGTGTCCAATGAAAGGCAAGACTACTTAAGAAGGCTGTCTCACATTATTAAGCAGCCTACATTTTCTGCCAAAATGGGAAAGAAAAAGGATGTGTCGGCTGCTGAGAAGCAACAAATTGTGGAGTGTTTAGGTCAAGGCATGACTACAATCAACATTGTACGATGATCAGGATGAAGTATCTTGGCAATCAAGAAGTATGTAGCTGATTCACAGTACACACGTGTGCGTGCTGATAAGGGCAAATTGAGGACTCTTTCCTACAGGCAATTACGTCAGGTTGAAAGAGCAGCGGCAAAAAAGCCATAGCAGCAGACAAGTTTTTGAAGCTGCTGGTGCCTCCAACGTCCCCCGAACAACAAGATGCAGGGTCCTTCAGAGGTTTGCAGCTGTGCATACGCCATCCTGTCGACCTCCTCTATCCACTTCACACAAGTAGAAATGGCTCCAGTGGGCCAAACATTACATGAAGACTGATTTCAAAACTGTTTTGTTCACGGATGAGTGCCGTGCAACGCTCGATGGTCCAGATGGATGGAGTGGAGGATGGCTGGTTGATGGACACCCCACGCAAACACGGCTACAGCGCCAACAAGGAGGAGGTGGAGTAATGTTTTGGGCTGGAATCATGTGGAGAGAGATTGTCGGCCCCTTTAGGATCCCTGAAGGCGCTAAAGATGAACTCCATAATGTATGTGGATTTTCTCAAACAGCACTTCCTGCCATGGTTCAAGAAGAAGAACCGTGTATTTCACAGCAAGATCATTTTTTTGCATGATAATGCACCATCTCATGCTGCACATAAAACATCTGCATCTCTGGCTGATATGGGCATAAAATGGGACAAACTTATGGTGTGACCCCCATGCTCCCCTGACCTCTACCCCATTCAGAACCTTTGGAGCATCATTAAAAGGAGTGTCTATGATGGCGGGAGGCAGTTCACATCTAAGCAACAGCTCTGGGAGGGTATTCTGTCCTCATGCAAAACAATTGAAGCAGAAACCATCCAAAACCTTACAAATTCAATGGACGAGAGAGTTCAGAAGCTCCTTTCGAACAAGGGGTCCTATGTGAAAATGTAACATCACCTAGAATAAAGTTTTGAGTTGAAAACTGTTTGATTTCAGTTTCTAACAACCTGCTAATGCTTATAATTTCAAAAATGACCATTTTTTTCGTCTTTATTAAAATGAAAAGGTTGATCGAAAAGTTTGGGGGATCTAAGAGTGTGGCAACCCAGTAGTCATGATTACTTCGAATTCTGACAATATGAGGGTCATGCTGCAGGTAGTGCAGCAAGAAGGCACTTATGTGTCTTGCGTATCTCGGAGCCCCAAAATTGTTTTCCGGGCTAGATGCAGCTAAAAATTATTATTAATTTTAAATCTGGTGAAGCTTTAGTATAGATGGCCTAATAGGATCAGTGCTGCACACTGCTACAAAGCCCAAATTATTTTCCAGTCAAGATACAGATAAACATGATTAGTAATTTTAAATCTGGTGGGTAGGGTGATTTTAACCAATCATCAAGCTTTTACTCTCCCCAGGATGACACAGGGGTAGAAAAGTCGTTTCGGATCCATGATTTGTTCATCTTTATTATCAGTGGAGAGCCGCGTGCGCTTATCTGTCAGCACACCACCAGCAGCGCTGAACACACGTTCAGACAGAACGCTGGCTGCGGGGCATGACAAGATCTCCAAGGCGTAAGTGGCTAGCTCCGGCCATTTATCCAGATTGGAAGCCCAAAAAGAGCAAGGGTCCAGTGACACAGTCATGGCTTCAATGTTTACTTGGAGATACTCCTGTACCATCGTCTCTAGGCGTTGACTATGTGTCAGACTTCTTGTCTCCTGTGGCCTTGCAAAGGATGGGCTAAAAAAGTGGTGAAATGATTCCGCAAAATTGATGTTACCAGCAGATACTGTGGTTCTGTTACGGTTTGAGTGCTGAACACTTGACGGTCCCACGGTTGGCAAGTTGGAACTGTGAGATTCACTACGTGCACCACTGGTATTTTGTGGAAAAGCACATGTAAGATTCTGCAACAGTCTCTGCTGATACTCCTGCATGCGTGCATCCCTTTCTATGGCAGGAATAATTTCTGCAAATTTACTTTTGTACCGGGGATCTAACAGTGTGGCAACCCAGTAGTCAGGATTATTTCTAATTCTCACAATTCGAGGGTCATGTTGCAGGTAGTGCAGCAAGAAGGCACTCATGTGTGTTGCGCATCCAGGAGCACCAAGTCCCTGTTGTGTTGGTGGCGAGGTAACAATCATGCTTCCTTCCTCTGTCCTCTCCCCCCAACCTCGCACAACAGAAATGTGATCAAGGTCTCCCTCATCTGATGAGTCTTCCATCAGTTCGTCCTCCACTTCTTCCTGGGCTCCTGCACCTTCCTCACTAGTTTGGCTGCTACCATGCGCCCTGGTAAAACCATCTCCCCCACCCTCACATGCCTGCCGCCTTGGTGCTGCCGACCGTCTGGACCTTGCAGATGTTAGCCCTTCCGCATACAACTCCTCCTCCTCTACTTCCTCCACCTCCTCTTGTGCCACCACCTGACTCCGAATTCTGTTTAACATGTGCTCCAGCATGTAAATCACCGGAATAGTCATGCTGATAATGGCATCGTCAGCACTAAACATCTTCGTCGCCATTTCAAAACTGTGCAGAAGGGTGCATAGGTCCCTGATCTGAGACCACTCCTCCAGCGTGATTTGCCCCACCTCTGGATCTCGTTGGCCCAGGCTATACGTCAGAACGTATTGCACCAGGGCTTGTCGGTGCTGCCACAGTCGCTGCAACATGTGCAGAGTTGAATTCCACCGGGTAGGCACATCGCATTTTAGCCGGTGAAGTGGCAGGCCCAACGACTTCTGTAGAGATGTAAGTCGCTGAGCTGCGGGATGCGAACGGCGGAAGTGAGCACACAGCGACCGTGCCCTATGCAGAAGGCCATCTAGTCTGGGATAGTGGGCTAAAAATTGCTGGACAACCAGGTTCAACACGTGAGCCATACAAGGCACGTGTGTGACATTGCCCCGGCGAAGGGCCGCACCCAGGTTTGCAGCATTGTCGCACACGGCCTTCCCTGGTTTCAGGTCCAGTGGAGACAACCATTCATGAAATTGGTTCTCCAGAGCTGACCACAACTCCTCAGCTGTGTGACTCACATTTCCCAGACATTTCAATGTAAAAACCGCCTGATGACATTGAGCCCTACTGCCAGCATAGTAAGGAGGTGTGCAGGATCCCTTCTGCGCAGTTAGAAAGCTTGTGGCATGACCAGACAGGCTTTGGGTGCAGGTGGAAGACCGAGAGGAGGTTGAGGAGGCAGAAGCAGTGGAGGAACTTTGACATAAAGAGGATTGACGCACAACTCGTGGGGACGGCAAGACTTGGACAGCAGCCCCTTGTCCTGCTGTCACCATAGTTACCCAGTGCCCAGTCAGCGACATGTAACGCCCCTGTCCATGCCTACTCATCCAAGTGTCTGTGGTGAAATGCACCCTGTCACACACAGAGTTTCTCAAAGAAGCGGTGATGTTGTGTGCGACATGCTGGTGGAGCGCAGGCACACCTTTCTTTGAGAAGTAGTGCCGACTGGGCATCTGGTACTGGGGCACTGCGACGGACATAAGGTCTCGAAAATCCTCTGTGTCCACCAGGCGGAAAGGCAGCATTTCTGTAGCCAAGAGCTTGCAGATGGTGAAATTCAACCTCTTAGCTTTCTCATGGCTAGGAGGAAATGGTCTTTTACTTGTCCACATCTGAGGGACCGAGGGCTGGCTATTGTGCTTAGACGGGGTTGATAAGGGTGTCCCCGGCAAACTGCCGGTCTGTGAGGAAGATGCAGGCGGACATGTTAGGTTGCCTTGATCCAAAGGTGGTGCTATCGATGTCGGACAGCGCTCAACACCAGCTGGTGTTACCACCTCCAAAGAAAATGATGACCTGCCAATCACGCTGGCTGTTGCGGGTAAAGAGGTGGCAGGTCTGCGCCCCAAAACAGGTGTGATTGCTGTCCCCCCAGTCACAGAGGATGAAGAGGCCGCGGATGCACAAGATATGGCAGACGGTGGTTGGCCCGGCCGGCTAGGCCGCATTGTAGCACACTGAGCTTCCCACTGCAACTTATGCTTCATGTCCATGTGCCGGTTCATGCATGAAGTACTCAAACTATGTATTTTTTGGCCTCTACTTAGCTTTTGCTGACAAATGTTACAGATAACACGAGTTGGGTCATCTTTATCGATCTGAAAAAATGCCCAGGCTATGCAAGGCTTAGCACCCATGCGACCTGAAGAGCCACCACGACTTGTGGTGAGAGGCAGAGTTGTGTTTGAGGATGCAGTTGTTGACGTGCTTCCAGTACTACGTCTCTGTCCAGGAAGGCGCAACCTGACCTCGTCGTCACTAGCATCTTCCTCCACCTCCTCTGCTGACCTCATCTCTTGGCTGACTGTGGGTTGACAGTAAGTGGGATCTCCAACCTCATCATCATCACCCTGTGCGTTATCACACCCGTCGTCCTCAGAGCCAACCTGTTCCTGCCCTGACAAAAAAATAAAGTTGTCGCTCTAATCAGGTATTTGAGTCTTATCATCGTCTTCCTCATTGTCTCCACCAACAGGAGTTACAGTTTGGGAATGAGGGTCTACATTATGGTCAGAACCTTCTGCGTCTGGTCCTGGATCCGACTCATAAAGATTCTGGGCATCAGTGCAGATCATTTCCTCGTCTGGATTCACAGAAGCGCTGGAGTCGACCTCTGATTCCCAGGCTATAGTATGAGTAAACAGCTCTGCAGACTCAACCATCTGTTCTACCTCATACTCAGACGGGCAGCTGGAGATTTGGGAGCTGTGAGGAAGCAAGTGCGATTGGGGTGACACCTTTGAGGACTGGAGTATTTGTGATGTTGAAGTTGATGTGGAGGAGAGCCCACTTAAAGGGGCACTTGATATCCGTTGAAGCACCTGCTGTTTTTGTGCCTCATCTGGAATTTGTAGCGATTGGCGTGGCAGTAAGAAAGGGATCTTATCACATTGTCCGCTAAAAGAAGTAGACATTTTAGTTTGGCTGGAAGATGGTCTTTCTTCTGCAGATGTTACTGTTGCTTTAACACCTACCCCACGGACACAACCATTTTTCCCCTTCCCAACACGCCTATTCCCCTTTCCACCAGCAGTAGGCCTTTTTCCACTCATTTTGGTGGTTAACTAATTCACAACTCTGGAGTTGTTTGCACAAAAAAACAATGGATGGGAACCGAGCAGAGCTGAGTGGCCAAACTGTGGTATTAGGCCAAAACTATTGGCTGGGTTAGATGCAGAAAAAAATTATATTCAATTTGCAACCTGATGGAGGTCAGTATAGATGGACTAATAGAACAAGTCCCACACACAGCTAGAAGCCCAAATATTTTTTCAGAGCTAAATGCAGATAAAAATTATTTTTAATTTGCAACCTGATGGAGGTCAGTATAGATGGACTAATAGAGAAAGTCCCACACACTGCTAGAAGGCCAAATATTTTTTCAGAGCTAGATGCAGATAAAAATTATTTTTAATTTGCAACCTGATGGAGGTCAGTATAGATGGACTAATAGAGAAAGTCCCACACACTGCTAGAAGGCCAAATATTTTTTCAGAGGTAGATGCAGAAAAAAATATATTCGGTTTGCAACCTGATGGAGGTCTGTATAGATGGATTAATAGAACAAGTCCCACACACAGCTAGAAGCCCAATATTTTTTAAGAGGTAGATGCAGAAAAAAATATATTCAGTTTGCAACCTGATGGAGGTCAGTATAGATGGACTAATACAACAAGTCCCACACACAGCTAGAAGCCCAATATTTTTTCAGAGGTAGATGCAGAAAAAAATATATTCAGTTTGCAACCTGATGGAGGTCTGTATAGATGGATTAATAGAACAAGTCCCACACACAGCTAGAAGCCCAATATTTTTTCAGAGGTAGATGCAGAAAAAAATATATTCAGTTTGCAACCTGATGGAGGTCTGTATAGATGGATTAATAGAACAAGTCCCACACACAGCTAGAAGCCCAATATTTTTTCAGAGGTAGATGAAGAAAAAAATATATGCAGTTTGCAACCTGATGGAGGTCAGTATAGATGGACTAATACAACAAGTCCCACACACAGCTAGAAGCCCAATATTTTTTCAGAGCTAGATGCAGAAAAAAATTATATTCAATTTGCAACCTGATGGAGGTCAGTATAGATGGACTAATAGAATGATGCTATGCCCAAAAGATTTTACTTCACTAGGTGCAGTAAAAAAATTGGTATTCTATACACAGGTGGTATATCTTGCAACACAGATAGGCTACTCCACTGACTAACACACTCTGCAATAGGCCAAAAAGGATTAGCTTTGCTAGATTCAGCCAAATGCTGTGAAAAAAACTTGCACAGCACTGGCACAGACCTGCCTGGCAAAAACTGATAGGAACTGATGTAACCTAGTCCTGAAAAGGACTCCAATTACAATTAGTCTTTACTGGCACAATCTATCTATTTAAGAGCACAGACCTGCCTGATAAAAGTCGTAGGAAATGCTGTAACCTAGTCCTTAAAAGGACTGCAATCACAACTATTCCCTACTCCCAAGCTATCTGTAGATTTGTGCGAAAATTGGCTTGAAATTAACAAGGTATAGCGCACACAGCAACAGCGGTGCCGTCTAACACGCAGCTGCAGCAGTGAGAAAATGGTGGCGACGGGGAAAATGGCTTGGTCTTATAGGGCAAGGACATGTGACATACACTGCCAATGACACATGCCCTTGCTTGTGTGAAAAAAAGCACTTCGCTCCGTGTGTGCGCTGCTGATAGGCTGACAGATTGCACCTCCCCACTGTAAATGCGGGAAAGAGAAAAAAAAATGGAGATCTTCATTGTTCCTGCAGAGATCCATCCCCTGCCCCTCCCCCCACCCCGCTGTACACTCAAACTGCGTATTAACATTAATTTTCATCATTACTGAGAAAAAATCCAGTTATGATTTTGGTGCACGAACAGTTATCGAACATAACCTCGAACAGCCAAATTTTTCTCAAATTGTTCGTGTTCGCCGAACGGCTCGAACACCGCCCAAAACAGCTCGAATTTGAGATTGGCGAACAGTTCGAGTAGAACAACGCTCATCTCTAGTGGAGTTCAGAGTGGTTAACCAGACAGTTTTAATGCCCCTTGGAAGAGTGGTGGAGGTCGCAGTGGATTAAAAAGACAATATCAATGACCCTTAGAAGAGTGGTGGAGGTTACAGTGGAATAAAAAGACAATATCAATGCCCAGTGGAAGAGATTTGGAGGTCACTGTAGCTTAACAAGACAGTTTTAATGCCCCTTGGAAGAGTGGTGGAGGTCGCAGTGGAATAAAAAAACAATGTCAATGCCCTTTGGAAGAGTGGTGGAGGTTAGAGTGGAAGAAAAAGACAATACCAATGCCCCTTGGAAGAGCTGTGGAGTTCAGAGTGGTTTATCCAGACGGTTTTAATGCCCCTTGGAAGAGACGTGGAGGTCACTGTAGCTTAACAAGACAGTTTTAATGCGCCTTGGAAGAGTGGTGGAGGTCGCAGTGGATTAAAAAGACAATATCAATGCCCATTGGAAGAGTGTTGGAGGTCGCAGTGGAATAAAAAGACAATATCAGTGCCCCTTGGAAGAGTGGTGGACATTACAGAGGAATAAAAAGACAATATCAATGCCCCTTGGAAGAGTGGTGGAGGTTACATTGGAATAAAAAGACAGTATCAATGCCCCTTGGATGAGTGGTGGAGGTTTCAGTGGATTAAAAAGACAATATCAATGGCCCGTGGAAGAGACGTTGAGGTCACAGTAGTTTAGCAAGACGGTTTCAATGCCCCTTGGAAGATTGCTGGAGGTCACAGTGGATTAAAAAGACAATATCAATGCCCCTTGCAAGAGTGGTGTAAGTTGCAGTGGAAAAAAAAGACAATATCAATGCCCCTTGGACGAGTGGTGGATGTTACAGTGGAATTAAAAGACAATACCAATGCCCCGTGGAATAGATGTGGAGGTCACAGTAGCTAACAAGATGGTTTTAATGCCCCTTGGAGGACTGGTGAAGGTCGCAGCGGAATAAAAAGACAATATCAATGCCCCTTGGAATACTGGTGGAGGTTACAGTGGAATAAAAAGACAATATCAATGCCCCTTGGAAGAGTGGTGGAGGTCGCAGTGGAATAAAAAGACAATGTCAATGACCCTTGGAAGAGTGGTGGAGGTTAGAGTGGAATAAAAAGACAATACAAATGCCCCTTGCAAGAGCTGTGGAGTTCAGAGTGGTTTAATCAGATGGTTTTAATGCCCCTTGGAAGAGACTTCGACGTCACAGTATCTTAACAAGACCGTTTTAAAGCCCCTTGGAAGAGTGGTGGAGGTCGCAGTGGATTAAAAAGACAATATCAATGCCACTTTGAAGAGTGGTGGAGGTCGCAGTGGAATAAAAAGACAAAATCAATGCCCCTTGGAAGAGTGGTGGAGGTTACAGTGGAATAAAAAGACAATATCAATGCCCCTCGGAAGAGCTGTGGAGTTCAGCGTGGTTTAACCAGACGGTTTTAATGCCCCTTGAAAGAGTGATGTAGGTCGCAGTGGATTAAAAAGACAATATCAATGCCCCTTAGAAGAGAGGTTGATGTCGCAGTGGAATAAAAAGACAATATCAATGCCCCTTGGAAGAGTGGTGGAGGTTAAAGTGGAATAAAAAGACAATATCAATGCCCCTTGCAAGAGCTGCGGAGTTGAGAGTGGTTTAAATTGACGGCTTTAATGCCCCTTTGAAGAGAAGTGGAGTTTACAGTAGATTAACAAGACTGTTTTAATGCCCCTTGGGAGAGTGGTGGATGTCGAAGTGGATTAAAAAGACAATGTCAATGCTCCTTGAAGGAGTGGTGGAAGTCTCAGTTGAATAAAAAGACAATATCAATGCCCCTTGGAAGAGTGTTGGAGGTTACAGTGGAATAAAAAGACAATATCATTGAACCTTGGAAGAACTGTGGAGTTCACAGTGGTTTAACAATACGGTTTTAATGCACCTTGGAAGAGACGTGGAGGTCACAGTAGCTTAAAATGATGGTTTTATGCCACAAGGAAGAGTGGTTGCGGTCGCACTGGATTAAAAAGACAATATCAATGCCCCTTGGAAGAGTGGTGGAGGTCACAGTGGATTAAAAAGACAATATCAATGCCCCTTGGAAGAGTGGTGGAGGTTACAGTGGAATAAAAAGACAATATCAATGCCCAGTGGAAGAGATGTGGAGGTCAGTGTAGCTTAACAAGACAGTTTTAATGCCCCTTGGAAGAGTGGTGGAGGTCGCAGTGGAATAAAAAAACAATGTCAATGCCCTCTGGAAGAGTGGTGGAGGTTAGAGTGGAAGAAAAAGACAATACCAATGCCCCTTGGAAGAGCTGTGGAGTTCAGAGTGGTTTATCCAAACGATTTTAATGCCCCTTGGAAAAGACGTGGAGGTCACAATAGCTTAACAAGACTGTTTTAATTCCAATTGGAAGACTTGTGGAGGTCGCAGTGGATTAAAAAGACAATATCAATGCCCATTGGAAGAGTGTTGGAGGTCGCAGTGGAATAAAAAGACAATATCAGTGCCCCTTGGAAGAGTGGTGGACATTGCAGTGGAATAAAAAGACAATATCAATGCCCCTTGGAAGAGTGGTGGAGGTTACCTTGGAATAAAAAGACAATATCAATGCCCCTTGGATGAGTGGTGGAAGTTTCAGTGGATTAAAAAGACAATATCAATGGCCCGTGGAAGAGACGTTGAGGTCACAGCAGCTTAGCAAGACGGTTTTAATGCCCCTTGGAAGAGTGCTGGAGGTCACAGTGGATTAAAAAGACAATATCAATGCCCCTTGGAAAAGTGGTGTAAGTTACAGTGGAATAAAAAGACAATATCAATGCACCTTGGATGAGTGGTGGATGTTACAGTGGAATTAAAAGACAATATCAATGCCCCTTGGAAGAGTGGTGGAGGTTACAGTGGAATAAAAAGACAATATCAATGCCCAGTGGAAGAGATGTGGAGGTCACTGTAGCTTAACAAGACAGTTTTAATGCCCCTTGGAAGAGTGGTGGAGGTCGCAGTGGAATAAAAAAACAATGTCAATGCCCTTTGGAAGAGTGGTGGAGGTTAGAGTGGAAGAAAAAGACAATACCAATGCCCCTTGGAAGAGCTGTGGAGTTCAGAGTGGTTTATCCAGACGGTTTTAATGCCCCTTGGAAAAGACGTGGAGGTCACAATAGCTTAACAAGACTGTTTTAATGCCAATTGGAAGAGTGGTGGAGGTCGCAGTGGATTAAAAAGACAATATCAATGCCCATTGGAAGAGTGTTGGAGGTTGCAGTGGAATAAAAAGACAATATCAGTGCCCCTTGGAAGAGTGGTGGACATTACAGTGGAATAAAAAGACAATATCAATGCCCCTTGGAAGAGTGGTGGAGGTTACCTTGGAATAAAAAGACAATATCAATGCCCCTTGAATGAGTGGTGGAGGTTTCGGTGGATTAAAAAGACAATATCAATGGCCCGTGGAAGAGACGTTGAGGTCACAGTAGATTAGCAAGACGGTTTTAATGCCCCTTGGAAGAGTGCTGGAGGTCACAGTGGATTAAAAAGACAATTTCAATGCCTCTTGGAAGAGTGGTGTAAGTTGCAGTGGAAAAAAAAGACAATATCTATGCCCCTTGGACGAGTGGTGGATGTTACAGTGGAATTAAAAGACAATAAAAATGCCCTGTGGAATAGACGTGGAGGTCACAGGAGCTTAAAAAGATGGTTTAATGCCCCTTGGAGGACTGGTGAAGCTCGCAGTGGAATAAAAAGACAATATCAATACCACTTGGAAGAGTGGTGGAGTTTACAGTGGAATAAAAAGACAATAATAATGCCCCTTAGAAGAGCTGTGGAGTTCAGAGTGGAATAACCAGACGGTTTTAACGCCACTTGGAAGAGACGTGGTGGTCACAGTAACTTATCAAGACGGTTTAATTGCCCCCTGGTAGAGTGGTGGAGGTCGCAGTGGAGTAAAAAAACAATATCAATGCCCCTTGGAAGATTGGTGGAGGTTACAGTGGAATAAAAAGACATTATCAATGCTCCTTCGAAGACACGTGGATGTCACAGTAGCTTAACAAGACGGTTTAAATGCCCCTTGGAGAGTGGTGGAGGTCGCAGTGGAATAAAAAGACAATGTCAATGCCCCATGGAAGAGTGGTGGAGGTTAGAGTTGAATAAAAAGACAATACAAATGCCCCTTGGAAGAGCTGTGGAGTTCAGAGTGGTTTAACCAGATGTTTTTAATGCCCCTTTGAAGAGACTTCGACGTCACAGTAGCTTAACAAGACCGTTTTAAAGCCCCTTGGAAGAGTGGTGGAGGTCGCAGTGGATTAAAAAGACATTATCAATGCCCCTTTGAAGAGTGGTGGAGGTCACAGTGGAATAAAAAGACAAAATCAATGCCCCTTGGAAGAGTGGTGGAGGTTACAGTGGAATAAAAAGACAATATCAATACCCCTCGGAAGAGCTGTGGAGTTTAGAATGGTTTAACCAAACGGCTTTAATGCCCCTTGGAAGAGACGTGGAGGTCACAGAAGCTGAACAAGACTGTTTTAATGCCCCTTGGAAGAGTGGTGGAGGTCGCAGTGGATTAAAAAGACAATATCAATGCCCCTTAGAAGAGAGGTTGAAGTCGCAGTCGAATAAAAACACAATATCAATGCCCCTTGGAAGAGTGATGGAGGTTAAAGTGGAATAAAAAGACAATATCAATGCCCCTTGCAAGAGCTGCGTAGTTGAGAGTGGTTTAAATTGACCGCTTTAATGCCCCTTTGAAGAGACGTGGAGTTAACAGTAGATTAACAAGACTGTTTTAATGCCCCTTGGAAGAGTGGTGGAGGTCGAAGTGGATTAAAAAGACAATGTCAATGCTTCTTGAAGGAGTGTTGGAGGTTTCAGTGGAATAAAAAGACAATATCAATGCCCCTTTGAAGATCTTTGGAGTTCAGAGTGGTTTAACAATACGGTTTTAATGCCCCTTGGAAAAGACGTGGAGGTCACAGTAGCTTAAAATGATGGTTTTATGCCACAAGGAAGAGTGGTGGCTGTCGAACTGTGTTAAAAAGACAATATTACTGCCCAGTGGAAGAGTGGTGGAGGTCACAGTGGAATAAAAAGACAATATCAATGCCCAGTGGAAGAGTGGTGGAGGTTACAGTGGAATAAAAAGACAATATCAATGACCAGTGGAAGAGATGTGGAGGTCACTGTAGCTTAACAAAACAGTTTTAATGCCCCTTGGAAGAGTGGTGGAGGTCGCAGTGGAATAAAAAAACAATGTCAATGCCCTTTGGAGGAGTGGTGGAGGTTAGATTGGAAGAAAAAGACAATACCAATGCCCCTTGGAAGAGCTGTGGAGTTAAGAGTGGTTTAACCAGACGGTTTTATTGCCCCTTGGAAGAGACGAGGAGGTCACAGTAGCTTAACAAGACGGTTTTAATGCCCCTTGGAAAAGTGGTGGAGGTTGCATTGGATTAAAAAGACAATATTTATGCCCCTTGGAAGAGTTGTGGAGGTCGCAGTGGAATTAAAAAACAATATCAATGCCCCGTGGAAGGGACATGGAGGTCACAGTAGCTAAACAAGACGGTTTTAATGCCACTTGGAAGAGTGGTGGAGGTCGCAGTGGATTAAAAAGACAATATCAATGCCCCTTGGAAGAGTGTTGGAGGTCGCAGTGGAATAAAAAGTCAATATCAATGCCCCTTGAAGAGTGGTGGAGGTTACAGTGGAATAAAAAGACTATATCAATGCTCCTTGGAAGAACTGTGGAGTACAGAATGGTTTAACCAGACGGTTTTATTGCCCCTTAGAAGAGACGTAGAGGTCACAGTAGAT
The DNA here is from genome assembly GCF_046119375.1 of Phyllobates terribilis. NCBI lineage: Eukaryota > Metazoa > Chordata > Amphibia > Anura > Dendrobatidae > Phyllobates > Phyllobates terribilis. The sequence continues at coordinate 28,442,482 of NW_027362775.1, forward strand.
GGTTTAAAAAGACAATATCACTGCCCCTTAGAAGAGTGGTGGAGGTTACATTTGAATAAAAAGACAATATCAATGCCCCGTGAAATAGACATGGAGGTTACAGCAGCTTAACAAGACAGTTTTAATGCCCCTTGGGAGAGTGGTGGAAGACGCAGTGGAATAAAAATACAATATCAATGCCCTGTGGAAGAGTGCTAGAGATTACAATGGAATAAAAAGACAATACCAATGCCTCTTGAAGAGCTGTGGAGTTCAGTGTGGTTGAAATTGACGGTTTCAATGCCCCTTGGAAGAGAAGTGGAGGTCACAGTAGCTTAACAAGACAGTTTTAATGCACATTGGAAGAATGGTGGAGGTCGCAGTGGAATAAAAAGACAATGTCAATGCCCCTTGGAAGAGTGGTGGAGGTTAGAGTGGAATTTAAAGACAATATCAATGCCCAGTGGAAGAGATGTGGAGGTCACTGTAGCTTAGCAAGACAGTTTTAATGCCCCTTGGAAGAGTGGTGAAGGTCGCAGTGGAATAAAAAGACAATGTCAATGCCCCTTGGAAGAGAGGTGGAGGTTAGAGTGGAATAAAAAGACAATACCAATGCCCCTTGGAAGAGCTGTGGAGTTCAGAGTGGTTTAATCAGACGGTTTTAATGCCCATTGGAAGTGACGTGGAAGTCACAGTAGCTTAAAAAGACGTTTTTAATGCCACTTGGAAAAGTGGTGGAGGTCGCAGTGGATTAAAAAGACTATATCAATGCCCTTTGGAGGAGTGGTGGAGGTTGCAGTGGAATAAAAAGACAATATCAATGCCCCGTGAAATAGACATGGAGGTTACAGCAGCTTAACAAGACAGTTTTAATGCCCCTTGGGAGAGTGGTGGAAGACGCAGTGGAATAAAAAGACAATATCAATGCCCTGTGGAAGAGTGCTGGAGATTACAATGGAATAAAACGGCAATATCAATGCCTCTTGCAAGAGCTGTGGAGTTCAGTGTGGTTGAAATTGACGGTTTCAATGCCCCTTGGAAGTGACGTGGAGGTCACAGTAGCTTAAAAAGACGTTTTTAATGCCTCTTGGAAAAGTGGTGGAGGTCGCAGTGGATTAAAAAGACAATATCAATGCCCTTTGGAAGAGTGGTGGAGGTTGCAGTGGAATAAAAAGACAATATCAATGCCCCTTGAAAGAATGATGGAGGTCGCAGTGGAATAAAAAGACAATGTCAATGCCCCTTGGAAGAGTGGTGGAGGTTAGAGTGGAATAAAAAGACAATACAAATGCCCCTTGGAAGAGCTGTGGAGTTCAGAGTGGTTTAACCAGATGGTTTTATTGCCCCTTGGAAGAGATGTGGAGGTCAAAGTAGATTAACAAGTCGGTTTTAATGCCCCTTGGAAAAGTGGTGGAGGTCACAGTGGATTAAACAGACAATATCAATGCCCCGTGGAAGACACGTGGAGGTCACAGTAGCTTAACAAGATGGTTTTAATGCCCCTTGGAAGAGTGGTGGAGGTCGCAGTGGAAAAATAAGACAATTTCAATGCCCCTTGGAAGAGCTGTGGAGTTCAGAGTGGTTTAACCAGACGGTTTTAATGCCCCTTTGAAGAGACTTGGAGGTCACAGTAGTTAACAAGACTGTTTTAATGGCCTTGGAAGAGTGGTGGAGGTCGCATTGGATTAAAAAGAGAATATCAATGCCCCTTGGAAGAGTTGTGGAGGTCGCAGTGGAATTAAAAAACAATATCAATGCCCCGTGGAAGGGACGTGGAGGTGACAGTAGCTAAACAAGACGGTTTTAATGCCACTTGGAAGAGTGGTGGAGGTCGCAGTGGATTAAAAAGACAATATCAATGTCCCTTGGAAGAGTGGTGGAGGTTAGAGTGGAATAAAAAGACAATACCAATGCCCCTTGGAAGAGCTGTGGAGTTCAGAGTGGTTTAATCAGACGGTTTTAATGCCCATTGGAAGTGAAGTGGAAGTCACAGTAGCTTAAAAAGATGTTTTTAATGCCACTTGGAAAAGTGGTGGAGGTTGCAGTGGATTAAAAAGACTATATCAATGCCCTTTGGAGGAGTGGTGGAGGTTGCAGTGGAATTAAAAGACAATATCAATGCCCCGTGAAATAGACATGGAGGTTACAGCAGCTTAACAAGACAGTTTTAATGCCCCTTGGGAGAGTGGTGGAAGACGCAGTGGAATAAAAAGACAATATCAATGCCCTGTGGAAGAGTGCTGGAGATTACAATGGAATAAAAAGGCAATATCAATGCCTCTTGCAAGAGCTGTGGAGTTCAGTGTGGTTGAAATTGATGGTTTCAATGCCCCTTGGAAGTGACGTGGAGGTCACAGTAGCTTAAAAAGACGTTTTTACTGCCCCTTGGAAAAGTGGTGGAGGTCGCAGTGGATTAAAAAGACAATATCAATGCCCTTTGGAAGAGTGGTGGAGGTTGCAGTGGAATAAAAAGACAATATCAATGCCCCTTGAAAGAATGATGGAGGTCGCAGTGGAATAAAAACACAATGTCAATGCCCCTTGGAAGAGTGGTGGAGGTTAGAGTGGAATAAAAAGACAATACAAATGCCCCTTGGAAGAGCTGTGGAGTTCAGAGTGGTTTAACCAGATGGTTTTATTGCCCCTTGGAAGAGATGTGGAGGTCAAAGTAGATTAACAAGTCGGTTTTAATGCCCCTTGGAAAAGTGGTGGAGGTCACAGTGGATTAAAAAGACAATATCAATGCCCCGTGGAAGACACATGGAGGTCACAGTAGCTTAACAAGATGGTTTTAATACCCCTTGGAAGAGTGGTGGAGGTCGCAGTGGAAAAATAAGACAATATCAATGCCCCTTGGAAGAGCTGTGGAGTTCAGACTGGTTTAACCGGACGGTTTTAATGCCCCTTTGAAGAGACTTGGAGGTCACAGTAGTTAACAAGACTGTTTCAATGGCCTTGGAAGAGTGGTGGAGGTCGCATTGGATTAAAAAGACAATATCAATGCCCCTTGGAAGAGTTGTGGAGGTCGCAGTGGAATTAAAAAACAATATCAATGCCCCGTGGAAGGGACGTGGAGGTCACAGTAGCTAAACAAGACGGTTTTAATGCCACTTGGAAGAGTGGTGGAGGTCGCAGTGGATTAAAAAGACATTATCAATGCCACTTGGAAGAGTGTTGGAGGTCGCAGTGGAATAAAAAGTCAATATCAATGCCCCTTGGAAGAGTGGTGGAGGTTACAGTCGAATAAAAAGACTGTATCATTGCTCCTTGGAAGAACTGTGGAGTACAGAATGGTTTAACCAGACGGTTTTATTGCCCCTTAGAAGAGACGTACAGGTCACAGTTGCTTATCAAGACTGTTTTAATGCCCCTTGGAAGAGTGGTGGAGGCCGCAGTGGTTTAAAAAGACAATATCACTGCCCCTTAGAAGAGTGGTGGAGGTTACATTTGAATAAAAAGACAATATCAATGCCCCGTGAAATAGACATGGCGGTTACCGCAGCTTAACAAGACAGTTTTAATGCCCCTTGGGAGAGTGGTGGAAGACGCAGTGGAATAAAAAGACAATATCAATGCCCCTTGGAAGAGTGGTGGAGGTTACAGTTGAATAAAAAGACAATATCAATGCCTCTTGGAAGAGCTGTAGAGTTCAGAGTGGTTTAACCATGCGGTTTAAATGCCTCTTGGAAGAGACGTGGAGTTCACAGAAGCTTATGAAGACTGTTTTAAAGCCCCTTGGAGGAGTGGCAGAGGTCGCAGTGGATTAAAAAGACAATATCAATGCCCCTTGGAAGAGTGGTGGAGGTTACAGTGGAATAAAAAGACAATATCAATGCCCCTTCGAAGACACGTGGAGGTCACAGTAGCTTAACAAGACGGTTTTAATGCCCCCTGGAGAGGTGTGGAGTGCGCATTGGACTAAAAAGACAATATCAATGCCCCTTGGAAGAGTGGTGGAGGTCGCAGTGGAATAAAAAGACAATGTCAAAGCCCCTTGGATGAGTGGTGGAGGTTAGAGTGAAATTACAAGACAATACAAATGCCCCCTCGAAAAGCTGTGGAGTTCAGAGTGGTTTAACCAGATGGTTTTAATGCCCCTTGGAAGAGAATTCAACGTCACAGTAGCTTAACAAGACCATTTTAATGCCCCTTGGAAGAGTGGTGGAGGTCACAGTGGAATAAAAGACAATATCAATGCCCCGTGGAAGAGTTGTGGAGGTCACTGTAGCTTAACAAGATGAGATGGTCTTAATGCCGCTTGGAAGAGTGGTGGAGGTCGCAGTGGAATAAAAAGACAATGTTAATGCCCCCTTGGAAGAGTGGTGGAGGTTAGAGTGGAATAAAAAGACATTACCAATGCTCCTTGGAAGAGCTGTAGAGTTCAGAGTGGTTTAAATTAACGGTTTTAATTCCCCTTGGAAGAGACGTGGAGGTCACAGTGGAATAAAAAAACAATATCAATGCCTTGTGGAAGAGTGGTTGAAGTCTCAGTGGAATAAAAAGACAATATCAATGCCCCTTGGAAGAGTGGTGGAGGTTACAGTGGAATAAAAAGACATTATCGATGCCCCTTGGAAAAGTGGTGGAGGTCGCAGTAGAATAAAAAGAAAATATCAATGCCCCTTACAAGAGTGGTGGAGGGTTCAGTGGAAAAAAAAGACAATATCAATGTTCCTTGGAAGAGGGGTGAATGTCGCAGTGGAATAAAAAGACAGTATCAATGTCACTTGGAAGAGTGGTGGAGGTCGCAGTGGATTAAAAAGACAATATCAATGCCCCTTGGAAGAGTGGTGGAGGTCGCAGTGGAATAAAGAGACAATATCAATGCCCCATGGAAGGTACGTGGAGGTCACAGTAGCTTAACAAGATAGTTTTAATGCACCTTGGAAGAGTGGTGGAGGTCGCAGTGGATTAAAAAGACTATCAAATCCCCTTGGAAGAGTGGTGGAGTACGCAGTGGAAAAAAAAGACAATATCAATGCCCCTTGGAAGAGTGGTGGAGGTTACAGTTGAATGAAAAGACAATATCAATGCCTCTTGGAAGAGTTGTGGAGTTCAGAGTGGTTTAACCATGCGATTTAAATGCCCCTTGGCGGTGAGGTGTAGGTCACAGAAGCTTATAAAGACTGTTTTATAGCCCCTTGAAGGAGTGGTAGAGGTCGCAGTGGATTAAAAAGACAATATCAATGCCCCTTGGAAGAGTGGTGGAGGTTACAGTGGAATAAAATGACAATATCAATGCCCCTTGGAAGAGTGGTGGAGCTTACAGCGGAATAAAAAGACAATATCAATGTCCCTTGGAAGAATGGTGGAGGTTACAGTGGAATAAAAAGACAATATCAATGCCCCTTGGAAGAGTGGTAGAGGTTCCAATTAATTAAAAAGACAATATCAATGCCCCTTGGAAGAGACGTGGAGGTCACAGTGGAATAAAAACACAATATTAATGCCTCTTGGAAGAGTGGTGGAGGTCGCAGAAAAATAAAAAGACAATTTCAGTGCCCCTTGGAAGAGTGGTGGAGGTTAGAGTGGAATAAAAAGACAATATCAATGCCCCTTGGAAGACCTGTGGAGTTCACGGTGGTTTAACCAGAATGTTTTAATGCACCGTGGAATAGACTTGGAAGTCACAGTAGCTTAACAAGACGGTTTCAATGCTTCTTGGAAGAGTGATGGAGGTCGCAGTGGATTAAAAATACAATATCAATGCCCCTTGGAAGAGTGGTGGAGGTTACAGTTGAATAAAAAGACAATATCAATGCCCTGTGTAAGAAACTTGGAGGTCACAGTAGCTTAACAAGACGGTTTTAATGCCCCTTGGAAGAGTGATGGAGGTCGCAGTAAAATAAAAAGACAATATCAATGCACTTGGAAGAGTGCAGAAGGTTACAATGGAATAAAAAGACATTGTCAATGCCCCTTGGAAGAGCTGTGGAGCTCAGAGCGGTTTAACCAGTTGGTTTTAATGCCCCTTGGAAGCGACTTGGAGGTCACAGTAGCTTAACAAGACGGTTTTAATTGCCCCTTGGAAGAGTGGTGGAGGTCACAGTAGAATAAAAATACAATATCAATGCCCCTTGAAAGAGTGGTGGAAGTTACAGTGAAATAAAAAGACAATATCAATGCCCCTTGGAAGGTCTGTGGAGTACAGAGTGGTTGTACCAAACGGTTTTAGTGCCCGTTGGAAGAGACGTGGAGGTGACAGAAGCTTAACAAGATGGTTTTAATGCCCCTTGGAAGAGTGGTGGAGGTCGCAGTGGATTAAAAAGACAATATCAATGAACCTTGGAAGAGTGGTGGAGGTCGCAGTGGAATAAAAAGACAATATCAATGCCTCTTGGAAGAGCTGTGGAGCTCAGAGTGGTTTAACCAGACGGTTTTATTGCCCCTTGGAAGAGACGTGGAGGTCACAGTAGCTTATCAAAACTGTTTTAATGCCCCTTGGAAGAGTGTTGGAGGTCGAAGTGGATTAAAAATACAATATCAATACCCCTTAGAAGAGTGGTGGAGGTCGCAGTGGAATAAAAAGACAATATAAATTCCACTTGGAAGAGATGTGGAGGTCGCAGTGGAATAAAAAGACAATATCAATGCCTCGTGGAAGAGACTTGGAGGTCACAGTATATTAACAAGATGGTTTTAATGCCCCTTGGAAGAGAGGTGGAGGTCGCAGTGGAATAAAAAGACAATATCAATGCCCCTTGAAAGAGATGTGGAGGTAGCAGTGGAATAAAAAGACAATATCAATGCCTCGTGGAAGAGACTTGGAGGTCACAGTATATTAACAAGTTGGTTTTAATGCCCCTTGGAAGAGAGGTGGAGGTCGCAGTGGAATAAAAAGACAATATCAATGCCCCTTGAAAGAGTGGTGGAGGTTACAGTGGAATAAAAAGACAATATCAATGACCCTTGGAAGAGTGGTGGAGGTCGTAGTGGAATAAAAAGACAATATTAATGCCCCTTGGAAGAGTGGTGGAGGTCGCAGAAAAATAAAATGACAATATCAATGCCCCTTGGAAGAGTGGTGGAGGTTACAGTGGAATAAAAAGACAATATCAATGCCCCTTGGAAGAGCTGTGAAGTTCACAGTGGTTTAACCAAAAGGTTTTAAGTCACTGTGGAATAGACGTGGAGTTCACAGTAGCTAAACAAGACGGTTTTAATGCTTCTTGGAAGAGAGATGGAGGTCGCAGTGGATTAAAAAGACAAAATCAATGCCCCTTGGAAGAGTGGTGGAGGTTAAAGTGGAATAAAAAGACAATATCAATGCCTCTTGCAAGAGCTGTGGAGTTCAGAGTGGTTTAAATTGACGGTTTTAATGCCCCTTGGAAGAGAGGTGGAGGTCACAGTAGCTTAACAAGAAGGTTTTAATGCCCCTTGGAAGAGTGGTGGAGGTCGCAGTGGATTAAAGAGACATTATCGATGCCCCTTGGAAGAGTGGTGGAGGTCGCAGTGGAATGAAAAGAAAATATCAATGCCCCTTAGAAGAGTGGTGGAGGTTACAGTGGAAAAAAAAGACAATATCAATATTCCTTGGAAGAGGGTTGAAGGTCGCAGTGGAAAAAAAGACAATATCAATGACCCTTGGAAGAGTAGAGGAGGTCGCAGTGGATTAAAAAGACAATATCAATGCCCCTTGGAAGAGTGGTGGAGGTTACAGTGGAATAAAATGACAATATCAATGCCCCTTGGAAGAGTGGTGGAGGTCGCAGAGGAAAAAAAAGACAATATCAATGCCCCTTGGAAGAGTGCTGGAGGTTACAGTTGAATAAAAAGACAATATCAATGCCTCTTGGAAGAGCTGTGGAGTTCAGAGTGGTTTAACCATGCGGTTTAAATGCCCCTTGGAAGAGACGTGGAGGTCATAGAAGCTTATCAAGACTGTTTTAAAGCCCCTTGGAGGAGTGACAGAGGTCGCAGTGGATTAAAAAGACAATATCAATGCCCCTTGGAAGAGTGGTGGAGGTTACAGTGGAATAAAATGACAATATCAATGCCCCTTGGAAGAGTGGTGGAGGATACAGTGGAATAAAAAGACAATATCAATGTCCCTTGGAAGAATGGTGGAGGTCGCAGTTGAATAAAAAGACAATATCAATGCCCCTTGGAAGAGTGGTGGAGGTTCCAATAAATTAAAAAGACAATATCAATGCCCCTTGGAAGAGATGTGGAGGTCACAGTGAAATAAAAAGACAATATTAATGCCCCTTGAAAAAGTGGTGGAGGTCGAAGTAAAATAAAAAGACAATATCAATGCCCCTTGGAAGAGTGATGGAGGTTAGAGTGGAATAAAAAGACAATATCAATGCCCCTTGGAAGAGCTGTGGAGTTCACAGTGGTTTAACCAGAAAGTTTTAATGCACCGTGGAAAAGACGTGGAGGTCACAGTAGCTTAACAAGATGGTTTCAATGCTTCTTGGAAGAGTGATGGAGGTCGCAGTGGATTAAAAAGACAATATCAATGCCCCTTGGAAGAGTGGTGGAGGTTACAGTGGAATAAAAAGACAATATCAATGCCCTGTGTAAGAATCTTGGAGGTCACAGTAGCTTAACAAGACGGTATTAATGCCCCTTGGAAGTGTGATGGAGGGCGCAGTAAAATAAAAAGACAATATCAATGCACTTGGAAGAGTGCAGAAGGTTACAATGGAATAAAAAGACATTGTCAGTGCCCCTTGGAAGAGCTGTGGAGCTCAGAACGGTTTAACCAGATGGTTTTAATGCCCCTTGGAAGAGACTTGGAGGTCACAGTAACTTAACAAGACGGTTTTAATGCCCCTTGGAAGAGTGGTGGAGGTCACAGTGGAATAAAAATACAATATCAATGCCCCTTGAAAGAGTGGTGGAAGTTACAGTGAAATAAAAAGACAATATCAATGCCCCTTGGAAGAGCTGTGGAGTACAGAGTGAATTAAGCAAACGGTTTTGTGCCCCTTGGAAGAGTTGTGGAGGTCACTGTAGTTTAACAAGATGGTCTTAATGCCGCTTGGAAGAGTGGTGGAGGCCGCAGTGGAATAAAAAGACAGTGTCAATGCCCCTTGGAAGAGTGGTGGAGGTTAGAGGTAAGACAATACCAATGCTCCTTGGAAGAGCTGTAGAGATCAGAGTGGTTTAATTTACCGTTTTAATGCCCCTTGGAAGAGACGTGGAGGTCACAGTGGATTAAAAAGACAATATCAATGCCCCTTGGAAGAGTGGTGGAGTTCGCAGTGGAATAAAAAGAGAATATCAATGCCCCGTGGAAAGGATGTGGAGGTCACAGTAGCTTAACAAGACGGTTTTAATGCCCCTTGGAAGAGAGGTGGAGGTCGCAGTTGTTTAAAAAGACAATATCAATGCCACTTGGAAGAGAGGTGGAGGAAGCAGTGGACTAAAAAGTCCATATCAATGCCCATTGGAAGAGTGGTGGAGGTTACAGTTGAATAAAAAGACAATTTCAATGCTCCTTGGAAGAACTGTGTAGTACAGAATGGGTTAACCAGACGTTTTTATTGCCCCTTGTAAGAGACGTAGAGGTCACAGTAGCTTATCAAGACTGTTTTAATGCCCCTTGGAAGAGTGGTGAAGGTCGTAGTGGTTTAAAAAGACAATATCACTGCCCGTCAGAAGAGTGGTGACGGTTACATTGGATTAAAAAGACAATATCAAAGCCTCTTGCAGGAGCTGTGGAGTTCAGAATGGTTTAAATTGTCAGCTTTAATGCCCCTTGGAAGAGAAGTGGAGGTCACAGTAGCTTAATAAGATGGTTTTAATGCCACATGGAAAAGTGGTGGAGGTCGCAGTGGATTAAAAAGACAATACCAATGCCCCGAGGATGAGTGGTGGAGCTCGCAGTGGAATAAAAAGACAATATCAATGCCCCTTGGAAGAGTGGTGGAGGTTACAGTGGAAAAAAAAGACAATATCAATGCCCCGTGGAAGAGATGTGGAGGTCACTGTAGCTTAACAATATGGTTTTAATGCCCCTTGGAAGAGTGGTGGAGGTCGCAGTGGAATAAAAAAACAATGTCAATGTCCCTTGGAAAAGTGGTGCAGGTTAGAGTGGAATAAAAAGACAATATCAATGACCCTTGGAAGAGCTGTGGAGTTCAGAGTGGTTTAACCTGATGGTTTTGATACCCCTTGGAAGAGAAGGCGACGTCACAGTAGCATAACAAGACTGTTTTAATGCCCCTTGGAACAGTGGTGGAGTTCGCAGTGGAATAAAAAGGCAATAATAATGCCCCTTGGAAGAGCTGTGGAGTTCAGAGTGGTATAACCAGACGGTTTTAACGCTCCTTGGAAGAGACGTGGAGGTCACAGCACGTTAACAAGACGGTTTTAATGCCCCTTGGAAGACTTGTGGAGTTCGCAGTGGATTAAAAAGACAATATCAATGCCCCTTGGAAGAGTGGTTGAGGTCGCAGTGGAATAAAAAGACAATATCAATGCCCCGTGGAAGGGAAGTGGAGGTCACAGTAGCTTAAAAAGAAGGTTTTAATGCCCCTTGGAAGAGTGGTGGGGGTTGCAGTGGATTAAAAAGACAATATCAATGCCCATTTTAAGTGTGGTAGAGGTCGCAGTGGAATAAAAAGAGAAAATCAATGACCCCTTGGAAGAGTGGTGGAGGTTACAGTGGAATAAAAAGACAATATCAATGCCCCAAGGAAGAGTTGTGGAGGTCACTGTAGCTTAACAAGATGGTCTTAATGGCCCTTGGAAGAGTGGTGGAGGTCGCAGTGGAATAAATAGACAATGTCAATGATCCTTGGAAGAGTGGTGGAGGTTAGAGTGGAATAAAAAGACAATACCAGTGCTCCTTGTAAGAGCTGTGGAGTTCAGAGTGGTTTAAATTGACGGTTTTAATGCCCCTTGGAAGAGTGGTGGAGGTCGCAGTGGAAAACAGAGACAATATCAATGCCCCTTGGAAGAGTGGTGGAGGTTACTGTCGAATAAAAAGACAATATCATTGCCTCTTGGAAGAGCTGTGGAGTACAGGGTGGTTTAACCAGATGGTTTAATGCCCCTTGGAAGAGATGTGGAGGTCGCAGTGGAATAAAAAAACAATATCAATGCCTCGTGGAAGAGACTTGGAGTTCACAGTAGCTTAACAAGATGGTTTTAATGCCCCTTGGAAGAGAGGTGGGGATCGCAGTGGAATAAAAAGACAATATCAATGCCTCTTGGAAGAGCTGTGGAGTACAGAGTGGTTTAACCAGACGGTTTAATGCCCCTTGGAAGAGACGTGGAGGTCACAGTAGCTTATTAAGACTGTTTTAATGCCCCTTGGAATAGTGGTGGAGGTCGCAGTGGATTAAAAAGACAATATCAATGCCCCTTAGAAGAGTGGTGGAGGTCGCAGTGGAATAAAAAGACAATATCAATTCGGCTTGGAAGAGATGTGGAGGTCGCAGTGGAATAAAAAGACAATATCAATGCCACGTGGAAGAGACTTGGAAGTCACAGTAGCTTAACAAGATGGTTTTAATGCCCCTTGGAAGAGAGGTGGAGGTCGCAGTGGAATAAAAAGACAATATCAATGCCCCTTGGAAGAGTGGTGGAGGTCGCAGTGGATTAAAAAGACAATATCAATGCCCAGTGGAAGGGACATGGAGGTCACAGTAGCTTCACAAGACAGTTTTAATGCCCCTTGGAAGAGAGTTGGAGGTCGCAGTTGATTAAAAAGACAATATCAATGCCCCTTAGAAGAGAGGTGGAGGTCGCAGTGGAATAAAAAGACAATATCAATGCCGCTTGGAAGAGTGATGGATGTTGCTTTTGAATAAAAAGACAATATCATTGCCTCTTGTAAGAGCTGTGGAGTTCAGAGTGTTTAACCAGACAGTTTTAATGCCCCTTGGAAGAGACAAGGAGGTCACAGTAGCTTAACAAGACTGTTTTAATGCCCCTTGGAAGAGTGGTGGAGATCATTGTGGATTTAAAAGACAATATCAATGCCCCTTAGAAGAGTGGTGGAGGTCGCAGTGGATTAAAAAGACAATATCAATGCCCCTTGGAAGATTGGTGAAGGTTACAGTGGAATAAACAGACAAAATCAATGCCCCTTTGAAAAGTGGTGGAGGTTACAGTGGAATAAAAAGACAATAACAATGCCCTGTGTAAGAAACTTGGAGGTCACAGTAGCTTAACAAGACGGTTTTAATGCCCCTTGGAAGAGTCGTGGATGTCGCAGAGGAATAAAAGGACAATATCAATGCACTTGGAAGAGTGCAGAAGATTACAATGGAATAAAAAGACATTGTCAATGCCCCTTGGAAGAGGTGTGGAGCTCAGAGGGGTTTAACCAGACAGTTTTAATGCCCCGTGGAAGAGACTTGGAGGTCGCAGTAGCTTAACAAGACGGTATTAATGCCCCTTGGAAGAGTGGTGGAGGTCGCAATGGAATCAAAAGACAATATCAATGCCCCGTGGAAGGGACGTGGAGGTCACAGTAGCATAACAAGACGGTTTTAATGCCCATTGGAAGAGTGGTGGAGTTCGCAGTGGATAATAAAGACAATATCAAAGCCCCTTGGAAGAGCTGTGGAGCTCAGAGCGGTTTAACCAGACGATTTTAATGCCCCTTGGAAGAGACTTGGAGGTCACAGTAGCTTAACAAGATGGTATTAATGCCCCTTGGAAGAGTGGTGGAGGTCGCAATGGAATCAAAAGACAATATCAATGCCCCGTGGAAGGGACGTGGAGGTCACAGTAGCATAACAAGACGGTTTTAATGCCCATTGGAAGAGTGGTGGAGTTCGCAGTGGAAATAAAGACAATATCAAAGCCCCTTGGAAGAGTGGTGGAGGTCGCAGTGGAATAAAAAGACAATATCAATTCCCCTTGGAAGAGATGTGGAGGTCGCAGTGGAATAAAAAGACAATATCAATGCCTCGTGGAAGAGACTTGGAGTTCACAGTAGCTTAACAAGATGGTTTTAATGCCCCTTGGAAGAGAGGTGGGGATCGCAGTGGAATAAAAAGACAATATCAATGCCTCTTGGAAGAGCTGTGGAGTACAGAGTGGTTTAACCAGACGGTTTAATGCCCCTTGGAAGAGACGTGGAGGTCACAGTAGCTTATTAAGACTGTTTTAATGCCCCTTGGAAGAGTGGTGGAGGTCGCAGTGGATTAAAAAGACAATATCAATGCCCCTTAGAAGAGTGGTGGAGGTCGCAGTGGAATAAAAAGACAATATCAATTCGGCTTGGAAGAGATGTGGAGGTCGCAGTGGAATAAAAAGACAATATAAATGCCTCGTGGAAGAGACTTGGAGTTCACAGTAGCTTAACAAGATGGTTTTAATGCCCCTTGGAAGAGAGGTAGAGGTTGCAGTGGAATAAAAAGACAATATCAATGCCCCTTAGAAGAGTGGTGGAGGTTACAGTGGAATAAAAAGACAATATCAATGACCCTTGGAAGAGTGGTGGAGGTCTCAGTGGAATAAAAAGACAATATTAATGTCCCTTGGAAGAGTGGTGGAGGTTACAGTGGAATAAAAAGACAATATCAATGCTCCTTGGAAGAGCTGTGGAGTTCACACTGGTTTAACCAGAAGGTTTTAAGGCACCATGGAATAGACGTGGAGGTCACAGTATCTAAACAAGACGGTTTTAATGCTTCTTGGAAGAGTGATGGAGGTCACAGTGGATTAAAAAGACAATATCAATGCCCCTTAGAAGAGTGGTGGAGGTCGCAGTGGAATAAAAAGACAATATCAATTCGGCTTGGAAGAGATGTGGAGGTCGCAGTGGAATAAAAAGACAATATAAATGCCTCGTGGAAGAGACTTGGAGTTCACAGTAGCTTAACAAGATGGTTTTAATGCCCCTTGGAAGAGAGGTAGAGGTTGCAGTGGAATAAAAAGACAATATCAATGCCCCTTAGAAGAGTGGTGGAGGTTACAGTGGAATAAAAAGACAATATCAATGACCCTTGGAAGAGTGGTGGGGGTCTCAGTGGAATAAAAAGACAATATTAATGTCCCTTGGAAGAGTGGTGGAGGTTACAGTGGAATAAAAAGACAATATCAATGCTCCTTGGAAGAGCTGTGGAGTTCACAGTGGTTTAACCAGAAGGTTTTAAGGCACCATGGAATAGACGTGGAGGTCACAGTATCTAAACAAGACGGTTTTAATGCTTCTTGGAAGAGTGATGGAGGTCACAGTGGATTAAAAAGACAAAATCAATGCCCCTTGGAAGAATAGTGGAGGTTACTGTGGAATAAAAAGACAATATCAATACCTCTTGCAAGAGCTGTGGAGTTCAGAGTGGTTTAAATTGACGGTTTTAATGCCCCTTGGAAGACAGGTGGAGGTCACAGTAGCTTAACAAGACGGTTTTAATGCCCCTTGGAAGAGTGGTGGAGGTTACAGTCGAATAAAAAGACAATATCAATGCCTCTTGGAAGAGATGTGGAGGTCGCAGTGGAATAATAAGACAATATCAATGCCTCGTGGAAGAGACTTGGAGGCCACAGTAGCTTAACAAGATGGTTTTAATGCCCCTTGGAAGAGAGGTGGAGGTCGCAGTAGAATAAAAAGACAATATCAATGTCCCTTGGAAGAGTGGTGGAGGTCGCAGTGGATTAAAAAGACAATATCAATGCCCCTTGAAAGAGTGGTGAAGGTCGCAGTGGAATAAAAAGACAATATCAATGCCCATTGGAAGGGACGTGGAGGTCACAGTAGCTTCACAAGATGGTTTTAATGCCCCTTGGAAGAGAGTTGGAGGTCGCAGTTGATTAAAAAGACAATATCAATGCCCCTTGGAAGAGAGGTGGAGGTCGCAGTGGAATAAAAAGACAATATCAATGACCCTTGGAAAAGTGGTGGAGGTCGCAGTGGAATAAAAGGACAATATTAATGCCGCTTGGAAGAGAGGTGGAGGTCGCAGTAAAATAAAAAGACAATATCAATGCCCCTTGGAAGAGTGGTGGAGGTTACAGTGGAATAAAATGACAATATCAATGCCCCTTGGAAGAGCTGTGGAGTTCACAGTGGTTTAAACAGAAGGTTTTAAGGCACCGTGGAATATATGGGGAGGTCACAGTAGCTAAACAAGACTGTTTTAATGCTTCTTGGAAGAGAGATGGAGGTCGCAGTGGATTAAAAAGACAAAATCAATGCCCCTTGGGAGAGTGGTGGAGGTTACAGTGGAATAAAAAGACAATATCAATGCCTCTTGCAAGAGCTGTGGAGTTCAGAGTGGTTTAAATTGACGGGTTTCATGCCCCTTGGAAGAGACGTGGAGGTCACAGCAGCTTAACAAGACGGTTTTAATGCCCCTTGGAAGAGTGGTGGAGGTCGCAGTGGATTAAAAAGACATTATCGATGCTCATTGGAAGAGTGGTGGAGGTCGCATTGGAATAAAAAGAAAATATCAATGCCCCTTAGAAGAGTGTTGGAGGTTACAGTGGGAAAAAAAGACAATATCAATGTTCCTTGGAAGAGGGGTGAAGGTCGCAGTGGAATAAAAAGACCATATCAATGTCCCTTGGAAGAGTGATGGAGGTCGCAGTGGATTAAAAAGACAATATCAATGCCCCTTGGAAGAGTGGTGGAGGTCGCAGTGGAATAAAAAGACAATATCAATGCGCCGTGGAAGGGACGTGGAGGTCACAGTAGCATAACAAGACGGTTTTAATGCCCATTGGAAGAGTGGTGGAGTTCGCAGTGGATAATAAAGACAATATCAAAGCCCCTTGGAAGAGCTGTGGAGCTCAGAGCGGTTTAACCAGACGGTTTTAATGCCCCTTGGAAGAGACTTGGAGGTCACAGTAGCTTAACAAGACGGTATTAATGCTCCTTGGAAGAGTGGTGGATGTCGCAATGGAATCAAAAGACAATATCAATGCCCCGTGGAAGGGACGTGGAGGTCACAGTAGCATAACAAGACGGTTTTAATGCCCATTGGAAGACTGGTGGAGTTCGCAGTGGATAATAAAGACAATATCAAAGCCCCTTGGAAGAGTGGTGGAGGTCGCAGTGGAATAAAAAGACAATATCAATTCCCCTTGGTAGAGATGTGGAGGTCGCAGTGGAATAAAAAGACAATATCAATGCCTCGTGGAAGAGACTTGGAGTTCACAGTAGCTTAACAAGATGGTTTTAATGCCCCTTGGAAGAGAGGTGAGGATCGCAGTGGAATAAAAAGACAATATTAATGCCTCTTGGAAGAGCTGTGGAGTACAGAGTGGTTTAACCAGACGGTTTAATGCCCCTTGGAAGAGACGTGGAGGTCACAGTAGCTTATCAAGACTGTTTTAATGCCCCTTGGAAGAGTGTTGGAGGTCGCAGTGGATTAAAAAGACAATATCAATGCCCCTTAGAAGAGTGGTGGAGGTCGCAGTGGAATAAAAAGACAATATCAATTCGGCTTGGAAGAGATGTGGAGGTCGCAGTGGAATAAAAAGACAATATAAATGCCTCGTGGAAGAGACTTGGAGTTCACAGTAGCTTAACAAGATGGTTTTAATGCCCCTTGGAAGAGAGGTGGAGGTTGCAGTGGAATAAAAAGACAATATCAATGCCCCTTAGAAGAGTGGTGGAGGTTACAGTGGAATAAAAAGACAATATCAATGACCATTGGAAGAGTGGTGGAGGTCGCAGTGGAATAAAAAGACAATATTAATGTCCCTTGGAAGAGTGGTGGAGGTCGCAGTAAAATAAAAAGACAATATCAATGCCCCTTGGAAGAGTGGTGGAGGTTACAGTGGAATAAAAAGACAATATCAATGCCCCTTGGAAGAGCTGTGGAGTTCACAGTGGTTTAACCAGAAGGTTTTAAGGCACCATGGAATAGACGTGGAGGTCACAGTATCTAAACAAGACGGTTTTAATGCTTCTTGGAAGAGTGATGGAGGTCACAGTGGATTAAAAAGACAAAATCAATGCCCCTTGGAAGAATGGTGGAGGTTACTGTGGAATAATAAGACAATATCAATACCTCTTGCAAGAGCTGTGGAGTTCAGAGTGGTTTAAATTGACGGTTTTAATGCCCCTTGGAAGACAGGTGGAGGTCACAGTAGCTTAACAAGACGGTTTTAATGCCCCTTGAAAGAGTGGTGGAGGTTACAGTCGAATAAAAAGACAATATCAATGCCTCTTGGAAGAGATGTGGAGGTCGCAGTGGAATAATAAGACAATATCAATGCCTCGTGGAAGAGACTTGGAGGTCACAGTAGCTTAACAAGATGGTTTTAATGCCCCTTGGAAGAGAGGTGGAGGTCGCAGTGGAATAAAAACACAATATCAATGCCCCTTGGAAGAGTGGTGGAGGTCGCAGTGGATTAAAAAGACAATATCAATGCCCCTTGAAAGAGTGGTGAAGGTCGCAGTGGAATAAAAAGACAATATCAATGCCCATTGGAAGGGACGTGGAGGTCACAGTAGCTTCACAAGACGGTTTTAATGCCCCTTGGAAGAGAGTTGGAGGTCGCAGTTGATTAAAAAGACAATATCAATGCCCCTTGGAAGAGAGGTGGAGGTCGCAGTGGAATAAAAAGACAATATCAATGACCCTTGGAAGAGTGGTGGAGGTCGCAGTGGAATAAAAGGACAATATTAATGCCACTTGGAAGAGAGGTGGAGGTCGCAGTAAAATAAAAAGACAATATCAATGCCCCTTGGAAGAGTGGTGGAGGTTACAGTGGAATAAAATGACAATATCAATGCCCCTTGGAAGAGCTGTGGAGTTCACAGTGGTTTAAACAGAAGGTTTTAAGGCAACGTGGAATATACGGGGAGGTCACAGTAGCTAAACAAGACTGTTTTAATACTTCTTGGTAGAGAGATGGAGGTCGCAGTGGATTAAAAAGACAAAATCAATGTCCCTTGGGAGAGTGGTGGAGGTTACAGTGGAATAAAAAGACAATATCAATGCCTCTTGCAAGAGCTGTGGAGTTCAGAGTGGTTTAAATTGACGGGTTTAATGCCCCTTGGAAGAGACGTGGAGTTCACAGCAGCTTAACAAGACGGTTTTAATGCCCCTTGGAAGAGTGGTGGAGGTCGCAGTGAATTAAAAAGACATTATCGATGCCCCTTGGAAGAGTGGTGGAGGTCGCAGTGGAATAAAAAGAAAATATCAATGTCCCTTAGAAGAGTGTTGGAGGTTACAGTGGGAAAAAAAGACAATATCAATGTTCCTTGGAACAGGGGTGAAGGTCGCAGTGGAATAAAAAGACCATATCAATGTCCCTTGGAAGAGTGATGGACGTCGCAGTGGATTAAAAAGACAATATCAATGCCCCTTGGAAGAGTGGTGGAGGTCGCAGTGGAATAAAAAGACAATATCAATGCCCCGTGGAAGGGACGGGGAGGTCACAGTAGCTTAACAAGACGGTTTTAATGCCCCTTGGAAGAGTCGTGGATGTCGCAGAGGAATAAAAAGACAATATCAATGCACTTGGAAGAGTGCAGAAGGTTACAATGGAATAAAAAGACATTGTCAATGCCCCTTGGAAGAGCTGTGGAGCTCAGAGCGGTTTAATCAGACGGTTTTAATGCCCCTTGGAAGAGACTTGGAGGTCACAGTAGCTTAACAAGACGGTTTTAATGCCCCTTGGAAGAGTGGTGGAGGTCGCAATGGAATAAAAAGACAATTTCAATGCCCCGTGGAAGGGACGTGGAGGTCACAGTAGCATAACAAGATGGTTTTAATGCCCATTGGAAGAGTGGTGGAGTTAGCAGTGGATAAAAAAGACAAGATCAAAGCCCGTTGGAAGAGTGGTGGAGGTCGCAGTGGAAAACAGAGACAATATCAATGCCCTTTGGAAGTGTGGTGGAGGTTACAGTTGAATAAAAAGACAATATCAATGCCTCTTGGAAGAGCTGTGGAGTACAGAGTGGTTTAACCAGATGGTTTAATGCCCCTTGGAAGAGGCGTGGAGGTCACAGTAGCTTATCAAGACTGTTTTAATGCCCCTTGGAAGAGTGGTGGAGGTCGCAGTGGAGTAAAAAGACAATATCAATGCCCCTTGGAAGAGATGTGGAGGTCGCAGTGGAATAAAAAGACAATATCAATGCCTCGTGGAAGAGACTTGGAGTTCACAGTAGCATAACAAGATGGTTGTAATGCCCCTTCGAAGAGAGGTGGAGGTCGCAGTGGAATAAAAAGACAATATCAATGCCCCTTGGAAGAGTGGTGGAGGTTACAGTGGAATAAAAAGACAATATCAATGCCCCTTGGAAGAGTGGTGGAGTTCACAGTGGTTTAACCAGAAGGTTTTAAGGCACCGTAGAATAGACGTGGAGGTCACAGTAGCTAAACAAGACGGTTTTAATGCTTCTTGGAAGAGTGATGGAGGGCACAGTGGATTAAAAAGACAAAATCAATGCCCCTTGGAAGAATGGTGGAGGTTACAGTGGAATAAAAAGACAATATCAATGCCTCTTGCAAGAGCTGTGGAGTTCAGAGTGGTTTAAATTGACAGTTTTAATGCCCCTTGGAAGATAGGTGGAGGAAACAATAGCTTAACAAGACGGTTTTAATGTCCCTTGGAAGAGTGGTGGAGGTTACAGTGGAATAAAAAGACAATATCAAAGCCTCTTGGAAGAGCTGTGGAGTTCAGAGTGTTTTAACCAGACGGTTTTAATGCCCCTTGGAAGAGACGTGGAGGTCACAGTAGCTTATCAAAACTGTTTTAATGCCCCTTGGAAGAGTTGTGGAGGTCGCAGTGGATTAAAAAGACAATATCAATGCCCCTTAGAAGAGTGGTGGAGGTCGCAGTGGAATAAAAAGACAATATCAATTCCCCTTGGAAGAGATGTGGAGGTCGCAGTGGAATAAAAAGACAATATCAATGCCTCGTGGAAGAGACTTGGAGTTCACAGTAGCTTAACAAGATGGTTTTAATGCCCCTTGGAAGAGTAGTGGAGGTTACAGTGGAAAAAAAAGACAACATCAATGCCTCTTGCAAGAGCTGTGGAGTTCAGAGTGGTTTAAATTGACGGGTTTAATGCCCCTTGGAAGAGACGTGGAGGTCACAGTATCTTAACAAGATGGTTTTAATGCCCCTTGGAAGAGAGGTGGAGGTCGATGTGGAATAAAAAGACAATATCAATGTCCCTTGGAAGAGTGGTGGAGGTCGCAGTAAAATAAAAAGACAATATCAATGCCCCTTGGAAGAGTGGTGGAGGTTACAGTGGAATAAAATGACAATATCAATGCCCCTTGGAAGAGCTGTGGAGTTCACAGTGGTTTAACCAGAAGGTTTTAAGGCAACGTGGAAGAGACATGGAGGTCACAGTAGCTAAACAGGACGGTTTTAATGCTACTTGGAAGAGAGATGGAGGTCGCAGTGGATTAAAAAGACAAAATCAATTCCCCTTGGAAGAGTGGTGGAGGTTACAGTGGAATAAAAAGACAATATCAATGCCTCTTGCAAGAGCTGTGGAGTTCAGAGTGGTTTAAATTGACGGGTTTAAT
Source organism: Phyllobates terribilis (assembly GCF_046119375.1). Taxonomy (NCBI): domain Eukaryota; kingdom Metazoa; phylum Chordata; class Amphibia; order Anura; family Dendrobatidae; genus Phyllobates; species Phyllobates terribilis. Next base: position 28,462,866 of record NW_027362775.1, read on the forward strand.
GCCCCTTGGAAGAGACGTGGAGGTCACAGTAGCTTAACAAGACGGTTTTAATGCCCCTTGGAAGAGTGGTGGAGGTCGCAGTGGATTAAAAAGACATTATCGATGCCCCTTGGAAGAGTGGTGGAGGTCGCAGTGGAATGGAAAGAAAATATCAATGTCCCTTAGAAGAGTGGTGGAGGATACAGTGGAAAAAAAAGACAATATAAATGTTCCTTAGAAGAGGGGTGAAGGTCGCAGAGGAATAAAAAGACAATATCAATGTCCCTTGGAAGAGTGGTGGAGGTCGCAGTGGATTAAAAAGACAATATCAATGCCCCTTGGAAGAGTGGTGGAGGTCGCAGTGGAATAAAAAGACAATATCAATGCCCCGTGGAAGGGACGTGGAGGTCACAGTAGCTTAACAAGACGGTTTTAATGCCCATTGGAAGAGTTGTGGAGGTCGCAGTGGATTAAAAAGACTATCAAATCCCCTTGGAAGAGCGGTGGAGGTCGCAGTGGAAAAAAAAGACAATATCAATGCCCCTTGGAAGAGTGGTGGAGGTTACAGTTGAACAAAAAGACAATATCAATGCCCCTTGGAAGAGACGTGGAGGTCAAAGTAGCTTATCAAGACTCTTTAAAAGCCCCTTGGAGGATTGGTAGAGGTCGCAGTGGATTAAAAAGACAATATCAATGCCCCTTGGAAGAGTGGTGGAGGTTACAGTGGAATAAAAAGACAATATCAATGCCCCTTGGAAGAGTGGTGGTGGTTACAGCAGAATAAAAAGACAATATCAATGTCCCTTGGAAGAGTGGTGGAGGTTACAGTGGAATAAAAAGACAATATCAATGCCCCTTGGAAGAGTGGTGGAGGTTCCAATTAAATAAAAAGACAATATCAATGCCCCTTGGAAGAGACGTGGAGGTCACAGTGGAATAAAAAGACAATATTGATGCCCCTTGGTAGAGTGGTGGAGGACACAGTAAAATAAAAAGATAATATCAATGCCCCTTGGAAGAGTGGTGGAGGTTAGAGTGGAATAAAAAGACAATATCAATGCCCCTTGGAAAAGCTGTGGAGTTCACAGTGGTTTAACCAGAAAGTTTTAATGCACCGTGGAATAGACGTGGAGGTCACAGTAGCTTAACAAGACTGTTTCAATGCATCTTGGAAGAGTGATGGAGGTTGCAGTGGATTAAAAAGACAATATCAATGCCCCTTGGAAGAGTGGTGGAGGGTAGAGTGGAATAAAAAGACAATATCAATGCCATGTGTAAGAAACTTGGAGGTCACAGTAGCTTAACAAGACGGTTTTAATGCCCTTTAGAAGAGTGATGGAGGTCGCAGTGGATTAAAAAGACAATATCAATGCAGTTTGGAAGAGTGGTGGAGGTCGCAGTGGAATAACAATACAATATCAATGCCCCTTGGAAGAGTGGTGGAGGTTACAGTGGAATTTAAAGACAATATCAAAGCCCTGTGGAAGAGATGTGGAGGTCACTGTAGCTTAACAAGACAGTTTTATTGCCCCTTGACAGAATGGTGGAAGTTGCAGTGGAATAAAAAGACAATGTCAATGCCCCTTGGAAGAGTGGTGGAGGTTAGAGTGGAATAAAAAGACAATATCAATGCCTCTTGGAAGAGCTGTGGAGTTCAGCGTGGTTTAACCAGACGGTTTTAATGCCCATTGGAAGAGACGTGGAGGACATAGTAGCTTAAAAAGACGTTTTTAATGCCCCTTGGAAAAGTGGTGGAGGTCGCAGTGGAATAAAAAGACAATACCAATGCCCCTTGGAAGAGTGGTGGAGGTGGCAGTGGAATAAAAAGACAATATCAATGCCCCTTGGAAGAATGATGGAGGTCGCAGTGGAATAAAAAGACAATGTCAATGCCCCTTGGAAGAGTGGTGGAGGTTAGAGTGGAATAAAAAGACAATACCAATGCCCCTTGGAAGAGCTGTGGAGTTCAGAGTGGTTTAACCAGATGGTTTTATTGCCCCTTGGAAGAGACGTGGAGGTCACAGTAGATTAAAAAGATGGTTTTAATGCCCCTTGGAAAAGTGGTGGAGGTCACAGTGGATTAAAAAGACAATATCAGTGCCCCGTGGAAGACACGTGGAGGTCACAGTAGCTTAACAAGACAGTTTTAATGCTCCTTGGAAGAGTGGTGGAGGTCTCAGTGGAATAAAAAGACAATATCAATGTCCGTTGGAAGAGTGGTGGAGGTCGCAGTGAAATAAAAAGACAATATCAATGTCCCTTGGAAGAGTGGTGGAGGTCACAGTGGATTAAAAAGACAATATCAATGCCCCTTGGAAGAGTGGTGGAGGTCGCAGTGGAATAAAAAGACAATATCAATGCCCCGTGGAAGGGACGTGGAGGTCACAGTAGCTTAACAAGACGGTTTTAATGCCCATTGGTAGAGTTGTGGAGGTCGCAGTGGATTAAAAAGACTATCAAATCCCCTTGGAAGAGCGGTGGATGTTGCAGTGGAAAAAAAAGACAATATCAATGCCCCTTGGAAGAGTGGTGGAGGTTACAGTTGAATAAAAAGACAATATCAGTGCCTCTTGGAAAAGCTGTGGAGTTCAGAGTTGTTTAACCATGCGGTTTTAATGCCCCTTGGAAGAGACGTCGAGGTCACAGAAGCTTATCAAGACTCTTTTAAAGCCCCTTGGAGGAGTGGTAGAGGTCGCAGTGGATTAAAAAGACAATATCAATGCCCCTTGGAAGAGTGGTGGAGGTTACAGTGGAATAAAAAGACAATATCAATGCCCCTTGGAAGAGTGGTGGTGGTTACAGTGGAATAAAAAGACAATATCAATGTCCCTTGGAAGAATGGTGGAGGTTACAGTGGAATAAAAAGACAATATCATTGCCCTTTGGAAGAGTGGTGGAGGTTCCAGTTAAATTAAAAGACAATATCAATGCCCCTTGGAAGAGACGTGGAGGTCACAGTGGAATAAAAAGACAATATTAATGCCCCTTGGAAGAGTAGTGGAGGACGCAGTAAAATAAAAAGATAATATCAATGCCCCTTGGAAGAGTGGTGGAGGTTAGAGTGGAATAAAAAGACTCTATCAATGCCCCTTGGAATAGCTGTGGAGTTCACAGTGGTTTAACCAGAAAGTTTTAATGCACCGTGGAATGGACGTTGAGGTCACAGTAGCTTAACAAGACGGTTTCAATGCTTCTTGGAAGAGAGATGGAGGTTGCAGTGGATTAAAAAGACAATATCAATGCCCTTTGGAAGAGTGGTGGAGGATACAGTGCAATTAAAAGACAATATCAATGCCCTGTGGAACAGACATGGACGTTACAGTAGCTTAACAAGATGTTTTTAATGCACCTTGGGAGAGTGGTGGAAGTCATAGTGGAATAAAAAGACAATATCAATGCCCCTTGAAAGAGTGCTGTAGGTTACAGTGGAATAAAAAGACAATATCAATGCCTCTTGCAAGAGCTGTGTAGTTCAGAGTGGTTTAAATTGACGGTTTTAATGCACCTTGGAAGAGACGTGGAGGTCACAGTAGCTTATCAATACGATTTTAATGCCCCTTGGAGAAGTGGTGGAGGTCACAGTGGATTAAAAAGGCAATATCAATGCCCCGTGGAAGACACGTGGAGGTCACAGTAGTTTAACAAGACAGTTTTAATGCCCCTTGGAAGTGTGGTAGAGGTCGCAGTGGAATAAAAAGACAATATCAATGCCCCTTGAAAGAGTGGTGGAGATTACAGTGAAATAAAAAGACAATATCAATGCCTCTTGAAAGAGCTATGGAGCTCAGAGTTGTTTAACCAGATGGTTTTAATGTCCCTTGGAAGAGTGGTGGAGGTCGCAGTGCATTAAAAAGACAATATCTATGCCCATTGGAAGAGCAGTGGAGTTCAGAGTAGTTAAACCAGACGGTTTTAATGCCCATTGGAAGTGACGTGGAGGTCACAGTAGCTTATCAAGAGTGTTTTAATGTCCCTTGGAAGAGTGGTGGAGTTCGCAGTCGATTAAAAAGACAATATCAATGCCCCTTAGAAGTGTGGTGGAGGTCACAGTGGAATAAAAAGACAATATCAATTAACCTTGGAAGAGATGTGGAGGTCGCAGTGGAATAAAAAGACAATATCAATGCCTCGTGGAAGAGACTTGGAGGCCACAGTAGCTTAACAAGATGGTTTTAATGCCCCTTGGAAGAGAGGTGGAGGTCGCAGTGGAATAAAAAGACAATATCAATGCCCCTTGGAAGAGTGGTGGAGGTTACAGTGGAATAAAAAGACAATATCAATGACCCTTGGAAGAGTGGTGGAGGTCGCAGTGGAATAAAAAGACAATATTAATGCCCCTTGGAAGAGTGGTGGAGGTCGCAGTAAAATAAAAAGACAATATCAATGCCCCTTGGAAGAGTGGTGGAGGTTACAGGGAAATAAAAAGACAATATCAATGCCCCTTGTAAGAGCTGTGGAGTTCACAGTGGTTTAACCAGAAGGTTTTAAGGCACCGTGGAATAGACGTGGAGGTCACAGTAGCTAAACAAGTCGGTTTTAATGCTTCTTGAAAGAATGATGGAGGTCACAGTGGATTAAAAAGACAAAATCAATGCAACTTGGAAGAGTGGTGGAGGTTACAGTGGAATAAAAAGACAATATCAATGTCTCTTGCAAGAGCTGTGGAGTTCAGAGTGTTTTAAATTGACGGTTTTAATGCCCCTTGGAAGAGACGTGGAGGTCACAGTAGCTTAACAAGACGGTTTTAATGCCCCTTGGAAGAGGGGTGGAGGTTACAGTCGAATAAAACGACAATATCAATGCCTCTTGGAAGAGCTGTGGAGTTCAGAGTGGTTTAACCACATATTTTAATGCCCCTTGGAAGAGACTTGGAGGTCAAAGTAACTTATCAAGACTGTTTTTATGCCCTTTGGAAGAGTGGTATAGGTAGCAGTGGATTAAAAAGACAATATCAATGCCCCTTAGAAGAGCGGTGGAGGTCGCAGTGGTATGAAAAGACAATATCAATTCCCCTTGGTAATGATGTGGAGGTCGCAGTGGAATAAAAAGACAATATCAATGCCTCGTGGAAGAGACTTGGAGGTCACAGTAGCTTAACAAGATGGTTTTAATGCCCCTTGGAAGAGAGGTGGAGGTCGCAGTGGAATAAAAAGACAATATCAATGCCCCTTGGAAGAGTGGTGGAGGTTACAGTGGAATAAAAAGACAATATCAATGACCCTTTTAAGAGTGGTGGAGGTCACAGTGGAATAAAAAGACAATATTAATGCCCCTTGGAAAAGTGGTGGAGGTCGCAGTAAAATAAAAAGACAATATCAATGCCCCTTGGAAGAGTGGTGGAGGTTACAGGGAAATAAAAAGACAAAATCAATGCCCCTTGTAAGAGCTGTGGAGTTCACAGTGGTTTAACCAGAAGGTTTTAAGGCACCGTGGATTAGACGTGGAGGTCACAATAGCTAAACAAGACGGTTTTAATGTTTCTTGGAAGAGTGATGGAGGTCGCAATGGATTAAAAAGATAAAATCAATGCCCCTTGGAAGAGTGGTGGAGGTTACAGTGGAATAAAAAGACAATATCAATGCCTCTTGCAAGAGCTGTGGAGTTCAGAGTGGTTTAAAATGACGGTTTTAATGCCCCTTGGAAAAGACGTGGAGGTCACAGTAGCTTATCAAAACAGTTTTAATGCCCCTTGGAAGAGTGGTGCAGGTCGCAGTGGATTAAAAAGACAATATCAATGCCCCTTAGAAGAGCGGTGGAGGTCGCAGTGAAATAAAAAGACAATATCAATTCCACTTGGAAGAGATGTGGAGGTCGCAGTGAAATAAAAAGACAATATCAATGCCTCGTGGAAGAGACTTGGAGGTCACAGTAGCTTAACAAGATGGTTTTAATGCCCCTTGGAAGAGAGGTGGAGGTCGCAGTGGAATAAAAAGACAATATCAATGCCCCTTGGAAGAGTGGTGGAGGTTACAGTGGAATAAAAAGACAATATAAATGCCCCTTGGAAGAGTGGTGGAAGTTACAATGAAATAAAAAGACAATATCAATGCCCCTTGAAAGAGCTGTGGAGTTCACAGTGGTTTAACCAGAAGTTTTTAAGGCACGGTGGAATAGATGTGGAGGTCACAGTAGCTAAACAAGACGGTTTTAATGCTTCTTGGAAGAGAGATGGAGGTTGCAGTGGATTAAAAAGACAAAATCAATGCCCATTGGAAGAGTGGTGGAGGTTACAGTGGAATAAAAAGACAATATCAATGCCTCTTGCAAGAGCTGTGGAGTTCAGAGTGGTTTAAATTGACGGTTTTAATGCCCCTTGGAAAAGACGTGGAGGTCACAGTAGCTTAACAAGACCGGTTTAACGCCGCTTGGAAGAGTTGTGGAGATCGCAGTGGATAAAAAAGACAATATCAATGCCCCTTGGAGAGTGTTGGAGGTCACAGTGGAATAAAAAGACAATATCAATGCCCCTTGAAAGAGTGGTGGAGGTCGCAGTAAAATAAAAAGACAATATCAATGCCCCTTGGGAGAGTGGTGGAGGTTATTATGGAATAAAAAGACAATATAAATGACCCTTGGAAGACTAGTGGAGGTCTCAGTGGAATAAAAAGACAATATTAATGCCCCTTGGAAGAGCGGTGGAGGTCGCAGGAAAATAAAAAGACAATATCAATGCCCCTTGGAAGAGTGCTGTAGGTTACAGTGGAATAAAACGACAATATCAATGCCCTTTGGAAGAGCTGAGGAGTTCACAGTGGTTTAACCAGATTGTTTTAAGGCACCGTGGAATAGACGTGGAGGTCACAGTAGCTAAACAAGACGGTTTTAATGCTTCTTGGAAGAGAGATGGAGGTCGCAGTGGATTAAAAAGACAAAATCAATGCCCCTTGGAAGAGTGGTGGAGGTTACAGTGGAATAAAAAGACAATATCAATGCCTCTTGCAAAAGCTGTGGAGTTCAAAGTGGTTTAATTTGACTGTTTTAATGCCCCTTGGAAGAGACGTGGAGGTCGCAGTGGATTAAAAAGACAATATCAATGCCCCTTAGAAGAGAGGTGGAAGTCGAAGTCGCAGTGGAATAAAAAGACAATATCAATACCCCTTGGAAGAGTGGTGGAGGATACAGTGTAATAAAAAGACAATATCAGTGCCCCGTGGAACAGACATGGACGTTACAGTAGCTAAACAAGATGTTTTTAATGCACATTGGGAGAGTGGTGGAAGTCGTAGTGGAATAAAAAGACAATATCAATGCCCCTTGAAAGAGTGCTGTAGGTTACAGTGGAATAAAAATACAATATCAATACCTCTTGCAAGAGCTGTGGAGTTCAGAGTGGTTTAAATTGACGGTTTTAATGCACCTTGGAAGAGACGTAGAGGTCACAGAAGCTTAACAATACGGTTTTAATGCCCCTTGGAAGAGTGGTGGAGGTCGCAGTGGATTAAAAAGACAATATCAATGCCACTTGGAAGAGTGGTGAAGGTCCCAGTGGAATAAAAAGACAATATCAATGCCACTTGGAAGAGTGGTGGAGGTTACAGTGGAATAAAAAGACAATATCAATGCCCCGTGAAAGAGACGTGGAGGTCACAGTAGCTTATCAAGACTGTTTTAATGCCCCTTGGAACAGAGGTGGAAGTTGCATTGTAATAAAAAGACAATATCAATGCCCCTTGCAAGAGCTGTGGAGTTCAGAGTGGTTTAAATTGACGGTTTTAATGCCCCGTGGAATTGACGTGGAGGTCAAAGTAGCTTAACAACACGGTTTTAATGCCCCTTGGACGGGTTGTGGATGTTACAGTGGAATTAAAAGACAATGCCAATGCCCCGTGGAAAAGACGTGGAGGTCACAGTAGCTTAACAATATGGTTTAAATGCCCCTTGGAGGACTGGTGAAGGTCGCAGTGGAATAAAAAGACAATATCAATGCCCCTTGGAAGAGTTGTGGAGGTTACAGTGGAATAAAAAGACAATAATAATGCCCCTTAGAAGAGCTGTGGAGTTCAGAGTGGAATAACCAGATGTTTTAATGCCCCTTGGAAGAGACGTGGAGGTCACAGTAACTTATCACGACGATTCTATTGCCCCAGGTAGAGTCGTGGAGGTTGCAGTGGATTAAAAAGACAATATTAATGCCCCTTGGCCCAGTTGAATAAAAAGACAATATCAATGCCCCTTCTTAGACACGTGGATGTCACAGTAGCTTAACAAGACGGTTTTAATGCCCCTTGGAGAGGGGTGGAGTTCGCAGTAGACTAAAAAGACAATATCAATGCCCCTTGGAAGAGTGGTGGAGGTCGTAGTGGATTAAAAAGTCCATGTCAATGCCCCTTGGAAGAGTGGTGGAAGTTAGAGTGGAATAAAAAGACAATACAAATGCCCCTTGGAAGAGCTGTGGAGTTCAGAGTGCTTTAACCAGATGGTTTTAATGCCCCTTGGAAGAGACTTCGACGTCACAGTAGCTTAACAAGACCGTTTTAATGCCCCTTGGAAGAGTGGTGGAGGTCGCAGTGGGTTAAAAAGATAATATCAATGCCCCTTGGAGAGTGGTGGAGGTCGCAGTGGAATAAAAAGACAAAATCAATGCCCCTTGGAAGAGTGGTGGAGGTTACAGTGGAATAAAAAGACAATATCAGTGACCCCTCGGAACAGCTGTGGAGTTCAGAGTGGTTTCACCAGACGGTTTTAATGCCCCGTGGAAGAGACGTGGAGGTCACAGTAGCTTAACAAGACTGTTTTAATGCCCCTTGTAAGAATGGTGGAGGTCGCAGTGGAATAAAAAGACAATATCAATGCCCCGTGGAAGGGATGTGGAGGTCACAGTAGCTTAAAAAGACATTTTTAATGCCCCTTGGAAAAGTGGTGGAGGTCGCAGTGGATTAAAAAGAAAATATCAATGCCCCTTGGAAGAGTGGTGGAGGTGACAGTGGAATAAAAAGACAATACCAATGATCCCTCGGAAGAGCTGTGGAGTTCAGAGTGGTTTCACCAGACGGTTTTAATGCCCCTTGGAAGAGACGTGGAGGTCACAGTAGCTTAACAAGACTGTTTTAATGCCCCTTGTAAGAATGGTGGAGGTCGCAGTGAAATAAAAAGACAATATCAATGCCCCGTGGAAGGGATGTGGAGGTCACAGTAGCTTAAAAAGACGTTTTTAATGCCCCTTGGAAAAGTGGTGGAGGTCGCAGTGGATTAAAAAGAAAATATCAATGCCCCTTGGAAGAGTGGTGGAGGTGACATTGGAATAAAAAGACAATATTAATGCCCCTTGGAAGAATGATGGAGGTCGCAGTACAATAAAAAGACAATACCAATGCCCCTTGGAAGAGCTGTGGAGTTCAGAGTGGTTTAACCATATGGTTTTAATGCCCCGTGGAAGACACGTGGAGGTCACAGTAGTTTAACAAGACAGTTTTAATGCCCCTTGGAAGAGTGGTAGAGGTTGCAGTGGAATAAAAAGACAATATCAATGCCTCTTGAAAGAGCTATGGAGCTCAGCTTTGTTTAACCAGATGGTTTTAATGTCCCTTGGAAGAGTGGTGGAGGTCGCAGTGCATTAAAAAGACAATATCAATGCCCATTGGAAGAGCAGTGGAGTTCAGAGTAGTTAAACCAGACGGTTTTAATGCCCATTGGAAGTGACGTGGAGGTCACAGTAGCTTATCAAGAGTGTTTTAATGTCCCTTGGAAGAGTGGTGGAGTTCGCAGTCGATTAAAAAGACAATATCAATGCCCCTTAGAAGTGTGGTGGAGGTCACAGTGGAATAAAAAGACAATATCAATTTCCCTTGGAAGAGATGTGGAGGTCGCAGTGGAATAAAAAGACAATGTCAATGCCTCGTGGAAGAGACTTGGAGGCCACAGTAGCTTAACAAGATGGTTTTAATGCCCCTTGGAAGAGAGGTGGAGGTCGCAGTGGAATAAAAAGACAATATCAATGCCCCTTGGAAGAGTGGTGGAGGTTACAGTGGAATAAAAAGACAATATCAATGACCCTTGGAAGAGTGGTGGAGGTCGCAGTGGAATAAAAAGACAATATTAATGCCCCTTGGAAGAGTGGTGGAGGTCGCAGTAAAATAAAAAGACAATATCAATGACCCTTGGAAGAGTGGTGGAGGTTACAGTGGAATAAAAAGACAACATCAAGCCCCATGGAAGAGCTGTGGAGTTCACAGTGGTTTAACCAGAAGGTTCTTAGGCACCGTGGAATAGACGTGGAGGTCACAGTAGCTAAACAAGTCGGTTTTAATGCATCTTGAAAGAGTGATGGAGGTCACAGTGGATTAAAAAGACAAAATCAATGCCCCTTGGAAGAATGGTGGAGGTTACAGTGGAATAAAAAGACAGTATCAATGCCTCTTGCAAAAGCTGTGGAGTTCAGAGTGTTTTAAATTGACGGTTTTAATGCCCCTTGGAAGAGACGTGGAGGTCACAGTAGCTTAAGAAGACGGTTTTAATGCCCCTTGGAAGAGGGGTGGACGTTACAGTCGAATAAAATGACAATATCAATGCCTCTTGGAAGAGCTATGGAGTTCAGAGTGGTTTAACCAGATGGTTTAATGCCCCTTGGAAGAGACGTGGAGGTCACAGAAGCTTATCAAGACTGTTTTTATGCCCTTTGGAAGAGTGGTGTAGGTAGCAGTGGAATAAAAAGACAATATCAATGCCCCTTAGAAGAGTGGTGGAGGTCACAGTGGTATGAAAAGACAATATCAATTCCCCTTGGTAATGATGTGGAGGTCGCAGTGGAATAAAAAGACAATATCAATGCCTCGTGGAAGAGACTTGGAGGTCACAGTAGCTTAACAAGGTGGTTTTAATGCCCCTTGGAAGAGAGGTGGAGGTCGCAGTGGAATAAAAAGACAATATCAATGCACCTTGGAAGAGTGGTGGAGGTTACAGAGGAATAAAAAGACTATATCAATGACCCTTTTAAGAGTGGTGGAGGTCGCAGTGGAATAAAAAGACAATATTAATGCCCCTTGAAAGAGTGGTGGAGGTCGCAGTAAAATAAAAAGACAATATCAATGCCCCTTGAAAGAGTGGTGGAGGTTACAGGGAAATAAAAAGACAATATCAATGCCCCTTGTAAGAGCTGTGGAGTTCACAGTAGTTTAACCAGAAGGTTTTAAGGCACCGTAGAATAGACGTGGAGGTCACAGTAGCTAAACAAGACTGTTTTAATGTTTCTTGGAAGAGTGATGGAGGTCGCAATGGATTAAAAAGATAAAATTAATGCCCCCTGGAAGAGTGGTGGAGGTTACAGTGGAATAAAAAGACAATATCAATGCTTCTTGCAAGAGCTGTGGAGTTCAGAGTGGTTTAAAATGACGGTTTTAATGCCCCTTGGAAAAGACGTGGAGGTCACAGTAGCTTATCAAAACAGTTTTAATGCCCCTTGGAAGAGTGGTGGAGGTCGCAGTGGATTAAAAAGACAATATCTATGTCCCTTGGAAGAGTGGTGGAGGTCGCAGTGGAATAAAAAGACAATATCAATGCCCCGTGGAAGGGACGTGGAGGTCACAGTAGCTTAACAAGACGGTTTTAATGCCCCTTGGAAGAGTGGTGGAGGTCGCAGTGGATTAAAAAGACTATCAAATCCCCTTGGAAGAGTGGTGGAGGTCGCAGTGGAAAAAAAAGACAATATCAATGCCCCTTGGTAGAGTGGTGGAGGTTACAGTTGAATAAATAGACAATATCAATGCCTCTTGGAAGAGCTGTGGAGTTCAGAGTGGTTTAAACATGCGGTTTTAATGCCCCTTGGAAGAGACATGGAGGTCACAGAAGCTTAAAAAGACGGTTTTAATGCCCCTTGGAAGAGTGGTGGAGGTCACAGTGGAATAAAAAGACAATATCAATGCCCCGTGGAATAGACATGGACATTACAGTAGCTAAACAAGATGTTTTTAATGTACCTTGGGAGAGTGGTGGAAGTCGTAGTGGAATAAAAAGACAATATCAATGCCTCTTTCAAGAGTTGTGGAGTTCAGAGTGGTTTAAATTGACGGTTTTAATGCAGTTTGGAAGAGACGTGGAGGTCACAGTAGCTTAACAATACGGTTTTAATGCCCCTTGGAAGAGTGGTGGAGGTCACAGTGGATTAAAAATACAATATCAATGCCACTTGGAAGAGTGGTGAAGGCCCCAGTGGAATAAAAAGAAAATATCAATGCCCCTTGGAAGAGTGGTGGAGGTTACAGTGGAATAAAAAGACAATATCAATGCCCCGTGAAAGAGACGTGGAGGTCACAGTAGCTTAGCAAGACGGTTTTAATGCCCCTTGGAAGAGAGGTGGTAGTTGCAGTGGAATAAAAAGACAATATCAATGCCCATTGGAAGAGTGCTGGAGGTTACATTGGAATAAAATGACAATATCAATGCCCCTTGCAAGAGCTGTGGAGTACAGAGTGGTTTAAATTGATGGTTTTAATGCCCTGTGGAATTGACGTGGAGGTCAAAGTAGCTTAACAACAAGGTTTTAATGGCCCTTGGAAGAGTGTTGGAGGTCGCAGTGGAATAAAAAGACAATATCAATGCCCCTTGGAAGAGTGGTGGAGGATTCAGTGGAATAAAAAGACAATATCAATGCCCCTTGGAAGATCTGTGGAGTTCAGATTGATTTAAAAATACGGTTTTAATGCCCCTTGGAAAAGACGTTGAGGTCACAGTAGCTTAACAAGACGGTTTTAATGCCACATGTTAGAGTGGTGGAGGTTGCAGTGGATTAAAAAGACAATATCAATGCCCCGAGGAAGAGTGGTGGAGGTCGCAGTGGAATAAAAAGAAAATATCAATGCCCCGTGGATGAGACGTGGAGGTCACAGTAGCTTAACAAGATGGTTTTAATGCCCTTTGGAAGAGTGGTGGAGGTCGCAGTGGATTAAAAAGACAATATCAATGCCCTTTGGAAGAGTGGTGGAGGTCGCAGTGGAATAAAAATACAGTATCAATGCCCCTTGGTAGAGTGGTGGAGGTTACAGTGGAATTTAAAGACAATATCAATGCCCCGTGGAACAGACGTGGAGGTAACTGTAGCTTAACAAGACAGTTTTAATGCCCCTTAGAAGAATGGTGGAGGTCGCAGTGGAATAAAAAGACAATGTCAATGCCCCTTGGAAGAGTGGTGGAGGTTAGAGTGGAATAAAAAGACAATACCAATGAACCTTGGAGGAGCTGTGGAGTTCAGAGTGGTTTAACCAGACGATTTTTATGCCCATTGGAAGTGACGTGGCGGTCACAGTAGCTTAAAAAGACGTTTTTAATGCCCCTTTGAAAAGTGGTGGAAGTCGCAGTTGATTAAGAAGACAATATCAATGCCCCTTGGAAGAGTGGTGGAGGTGGCTGTGAAATAAAAAGACAATATCGATGCCCCTTGGAAGAATGATGGAGGTCGCAGTGGAATAAAAAGGCAATGTCAATGCCCTTTGGAAGAGTGGTGAAGGTTAGAGTGGAATAAAAAGACAGTACCAATGCCCCTTGGAAGAGCTGTGGAGTTCAGAGTGGTTTAACCAGATGGTTTTATTGCCCCTTGGAAGCGACGTGGAGGTTACAGTACATTAACAAGACGGTTTTAATGCCCCTTGGAAAAGTGTTGGAGGAAACAGTGGATTAAATAGACAATATCAATGCCCCGTGGAAGACACGTGGAGGTCACAGTAGCTTAACAAGACAGTTTTAATGCCCCTTGAAAGAGTTGTGGAGGTTACAGTGAAATAAAAAGACAATATCAATGCCTCTTGAAAGAGCTGTGGAGTTCAGAGTGGATTAACCAGATGGTTTAAATTCCCCTTGGAAGAGTGGTGGAGGTCGCAGTGCATTAAAAAGACAATATCAATACCCCTTGGAAAAATGGCGGAGGTTACAGTGGAATAAAAAGACAATATCAATGCCCCTTGGAAGAGCTGTGGAGTTCAGAGTGGTTTAACCAGACGGTTTTAATGCCCTTTGGAAGGGATGTGGAGGTCACAGTAGCTTAACAAGACTGTTTTAATGCCTCTTGGAAGAGTGGTGGAGGTTGCAGTGGATTAAAAAGACAATATCAATGCCCCTTAGAAGAGAGGTGGAAGGCGCAGTGGAATAAAAAGACAATATCAATACCCCTTGGAAGAGTGGTGGAGGATACAGCGGAATAAAAAGACAATATCAATGCCCCGTGGAATAGACATGGACGTTACAGTAGCTAAACAAGATGTTTTTAATGCACCTTGGGAGAGTGGTGGAAGTCGTAGTGGAATAAAAAGACAATATCAATGCCCCTTGAAAGAGGGCTGTAGGTTACAGTGAAGTAAAAAGACAATATCAAAGCCTCTTGCAAGAGCTGTGGAGTTCAGAGTGCTTTAAATTGACGGTTTTAATGCACCTTGGAAGAGACGTGGAGGTCACAGTAGCTTAACAATATGGTTTTAATGCCCCTTGGAAGAGTGGTGGAGGTCGCAGTGGATTAAAAAGACAATATCAATGCCACCTGGAAGAGTGGTGAAGGTCCCAGTGGAATAAAAAGACAATATCAATGCCACTTGGAAGAGTGGTGACGGTCCCAGTGGAATAAAAAGACAATATCAATGCCCCTTGGAAGAGTGGAGAAGGTTACAGTGGAATAAAAAGACAATATCAATGCCCTGTGGAAGAGATGTGGAGGTCACAATAGCTTAACAAGATGGTTTTAATGCCCCTTGGAAGAGAAGTGGAAGTTGCAGTGGAATAAAAAGACAATATCAACGCACCTTGGAAGAGTGCTGGAGGTTACATTGGAATAAAAAGACAATATCAACGCCCCTTGCAAGAGCTGTGGATTTCAGAGTGGTTTAAATTGACGCTTTTAATGCCCGTTGTAAGGGACGTGAAGGTGACAGTTGCTTAACAAGACGGTTTTAATGCCTCTTGGAAGAGTGGTGGAGATCGCAGTGAATTAAAAAGACAATATCAATGACCCTTGGAAGTGTGGTGGAGGTTGCAGTGGAATAAAAAGACAATATCAATTCCCCTTGGCCAATGGTGGAGGTTACAGTGGAATAAAAAGACAATTCAATGCCCCGTGGAAGAGACGTGGAGGTCACAGTAGCTTAACAAGATGGTTTTAATGCCTCTTGGAGGACTGGTGGAGGTCGCAGTGGAATAAATGGACAATATCAATGCCCCTTGGAAGAGTGGTGGAGGTTACAGTGGAATAAAAAGACAATAATAATGTCCCTTGGAAGAGTAGTGGAGATCAGAGTGTTATAACCAGACGGTTTTAACACTCCTTGGAAGAGACGTGGAGGTCACAGTAACTTAACAAGACGGTTTTAAGGCCCCTTGGAAGAGTGGTGGAGGTCGCAGTGGAATAAAAAAAAAAATATCAATGCCCCTTGGAAGATTGGTGGAAGTTACAGTAAAATAAAAAGACAATATCAATGCCCCGTGGAAGAGATGTGAAGGTCACTGTAGCTTAACAATATGGTTTTAATGCCCCTTGGAAGAGTGGTAGAGGTTGCAGTGGAATAAAAAGACAATGTCAATGCCCCTTGGAAGAGTGGTGGAGGTTAGAGTGGAATAAAAAGACAATACAAATGCCCCTTGGAAGAGCTGTGGAGTTCAGAGTGGTTTAACCATATGGTTTTAATGCCCCTTGGAAGAGAAGTCGATGTCACAGTAGCATAACAAGACGGTTTTAATACCCCTTGGAAGAGTGTTGGAGAACGCAGTGGATTAAAAAGACAATATCAATGCCCCTTGGAAGACTGGTGGAGGTCGCAGTGGATTAAAAAGACAATATCAATGCCCCTTGGAAGTGTGGTAGAGGTCGCAGTGGAATAAAAAGACAATATCAATGCCCCGTGGAAGGGACGTGGAGGTCACAGTAGCTTCACAAGACGGTTTAATGTCCCTTGGAAGAGAGGTGGAGGTCGCAGTTGATTGAAAAAACAATATCAATGCCCCTTGGAAGAGTGGTTGAGGTCGCAGTGGAATAAAAAGACAATATCAATGCCGCTTGGAAGAGTGGTGGATGTTACAGTCGAATAAAAAGACAATATCAATGCCTTTTGTAAGAGCTGTGGAGTTCAGAGTGTTTAACCAGACGGTTTTAATGCGGCTTGGAAGAGACGATGAGGTCACAGTAGCTTCACAAGACGGTTTTAATGCCCCTTAGAAGAGTGATGGAGTTCGCAGTGGAATAAAAAGACAATATCAATGCCCCTTGGAAGATTGGTGGAGGTTGCAGTGGAAAAAAAGACAATAACAATGCCCCTTGGAAGAGTGGTGGAGGTTACAGTGGAATAAAAAGACAATATCAATGCCCTGTGTAAGTAACTTGGAGGTCACAGTAGCTTAACTAGACGGTTTTAATGCCCCTTGGAAGAGTCGGGGACATCGCAGAGGAATAAAAAGACAATATAAATGCACTTGGAAGAGTGCAGAAGGTTACAATGGAATAAAAAGACATTGTCAATGCCCCTTGGAAGAGCTGTGGAGCTCAGAGAGGTTTAACCAGACGGTTTTAATGCCCCTTGGAAGAGACTTGGAGGTCACAGTAGCTTAACAAGACGGTTTTAATGCCCCTTGGAAGAGTGGTGGAGGTCGCAATGGAATAAAAAGACAATATCAATGCTCCGTGGAAGGGACATGGAGGTCACAGTAGCATAACAAGATGGTTTTAATGCCCATTGGAACAGTGGTGGAGGTCGCAGTGGATAAAAAAGACAATATCAAATCCCCTTTGAAGAGTGGTGGAGGTCGCAGTGGAAAACAGAGACAATATCAATGCCCCTTGGAAGAGTACTGGAGGTTACAGTCGAATAAAAAGACAATATCAATGCCTCTTGGAAGAGCTGTGGAGTGGTTTAACCAGACGGTTTAATGCCCCTTGGAAGAGACGTGGAGGTCACAGTAGCTTATCAAGACTGTATTAATGCCCCTTGGAAGAGTGGTGAAGGTCGCAGTGGATTTAAAAGACAATATCAATGCCCCTTAGAAGAGTGGTGGAGGTCGCAGTGGAATAAAAAGACAATATCAAATCCCCTTGGAAGAGATGTGGATGTCGCAGTGGAATAAAAAGACAATATCAATGCCTCGTGGAAGAGACTTGGAGGTCACAGTAGCTTAACAAGATGGTTTTAATGCCCCGTGGAAGAGAGTTGGAGGTCACAGTGGAATAAAAAGACAATATCAATGCCCTTTGGAAGAGTGGTGGAGGTTACAGTGGAATAAAAAGACAATATCAATGACCCTTGGAAGAGTGGTGGAGGTCGCAGTGGAATAAAAAGACAATATTAGTGCCCCTTGGAAGAGTGGTGAATGTCACAGTGGAATAAAAAGACAATATCAATGCTCCTTGGAAGAGCTGTGGAGTTCACAGTGGTTTAACCAGAAGGTTTTAAGGCACCGTGGAATAGACGTGGAGGTCACAGTAGCTAAACAAGGTGGTTTTAATGCCCATTGGAAGAGACTTGGAGGTCACAGTAGCTTAACAAGACGGTTTTAATGCCCCTTGGTAGAGTAGTGGAGGTCACAGTGGAATAAAAATACAATATCAATGCCCCTTGAAAGAGTGGTGGAAGTTACAGTGAAATAAAAAGACAATATCAATGCCCCTTGGAAGAGCTGTGGATTACAGAGTGGTTTAACCAAACGGTTTTAGTGTCCCCTTGGAAGAGACCTGGAGGTCACAGTAGCTTAACAAGACTGTTTTAATGCCCCTTGGAAGAGTGGTGGAGGTCACAGTGGGATAAAAATACAATAACAATGCCCTGTGTAAGAAACTTGGAGGTCACAGTAACTTAACAAGACGGTTTTAATGCCCCTTGGAAGTGTCATGGACATCGCAGAGGAGTAAAAAGACAATACCCATGCACTTGGAAGAGTGCAGAAGGTTTCAATGGAATAAAAAGACATTGTCAATGCCCCTTGGAAGTGCTTTGGAGCTCAGAGCGGTTTAACCAGACGGTTTTAATGCCCCTTGGAAGAGACTTGGAGGTCACAGTAGCTTAACAAGACTGTTTTAATGCCCCTTGGAAGAGTGGTGGAGGTCACAGTGGAATAAAAATACAATATCAATGCCCCTTGAAGGAGTGGTGGAAGTTACAATGAAATAAAAAGACAATATCAATGCCCCCTGGAAGAGCTGTGGAGTACAGAGTGGTTTAACCAAACGGTTTTCGTGCCCCTTGGAAGAGACGTCGAGGTCACAGTAGCTTAACAAGACGGTTTTAATGCCCCTTGGAAGAGTGGTGGAGGTCGCAGTGGATTAAAAAGACAATATCAATGAACCTTGGAAGAGTGGTGGAGGTCGCAGTGGAATAAAAAGACAACATCATTGCCTCTTGGAAGAGTGGTGGAGGTTGCAGTGGAATAAAAAGACAATATCAATGCCCCGTGGAAGAGACGTGGACATCACAGTAGCTTAACAAGACGGTTTTAAAGCCGCTTGGCAGAGTGGTGGGGGTCACAGTGGAATAAAAAGACAATAACAATGCCCTGTGGAAGAGAATTGGAGGTCACAGTAGCTTAACAAGACTGTTTCAATGCTTCTTGGAAGAGTGAGGGAGGTCGCAGTGGATTGAAAAGACAATATCAATGCCACTTGGAAGAGTGGTGGAGGTTACAGTGGAATAAAAAGACAATATCAATGCCCTGTGTAAGAAACTTGGAGGTCACAGTAGCTTAACAAGACGGTTTTAATGCCCCTTGGAAGAGTCGTGGATGTCGCAGAGGAATAAAAAGACAATATCAATGCACTTGGAAGAGTGCAGAAGGTTACAATGGAATAAAAAGACATTGTGAATGCCCCTTGGAAGTGCTGTGGAGCTCAGACCGGTTTAACCAGGCGGTCTTAATGCCCATTGGAAGAGACTTGGAGGTCACAGTAGCTTAACAAGACGGTTTTAATGCCCCTTGGAAGATTGGTGGAGGTCACAGTGGAATAAAAATACAATATCAATGCCCCTTGAAAGAGTGGTGGAAGTTACAGTGAAATAAAAAGACAATATCAATGCCCCTTGGAAGAGCTGTGGATTACAGAGTGGTTTAACCAAACGGTTTTAGTGCCCCTTGGAAGAGACGTGGAGGTCACAGTAGCTTAACAAGACTGTTTTAATGCCCCTTGGAAGAGTGGTGGAGGTCACAGTGGAATAAAATACAATAACAATGCCCTGTGAAAGAGACGTGGAGGTCACAGTAGGTTAACAAGACTGTTTTAATGCCCCTTGGCAGAGTGGTGGAGGTCGCAGTGGAATAAAAAGACAATAACAATGCCCTGTGGAAAAGACGTGGAGGTCACAGTAGCTAAACAAGACGGTTTTAAAGCCCCTTGGCAGAGTGGTGGAGGTCGCAGTGGAACTAAAATACAATAACAATGCCCTGTGGAAGAGACGTGGAGGTCGCAGTGGAATAAAAAGACAATATCAATGCCCTTTGGAAGAGTGGTGGAGGTCGCAGTGGAAAACAGAGACAATATCAATACCCCTTTTAAGAGTGGAGGAGTTTACAGTCGAATAAAAAGACAATATCAATGACTCTTGGAAGAGCTGTGGAGTACAGAGTGGTTTAACCAGACGGTTTAATGCCCCTTGGAAGAGATGTGGAGGTCACAGTAGCTTATCAAGTCTGTTTTAATGACCCTTGGAAGAGTGGTGGAGATCGTTGTGGATTTAAAAGACAATATCAATGCCCCTTAGAAGAGTGGTGGAGGTCGCAGAGGAATAAGAAGACAATATCAATGCCCCTAGGAATATTGGTGGAGGTTACAGTGGAATAAAAAGACAATATGAATGCCCCTTGGAAGAGTGGTGAAGGCTACAGTGGAATAAAAAGACAATATCAATTCCTCTTGGAAGAGCTGTGGAGTACAGAGTGGTTTAAAAAGACGGTTTAATGCCCCTTGGAAGAGACGTGGAGGTCACAGTGGATTAAAAAGACAATATCAATGCCCCTTAGTAGAGTGGTGGAGGTCGCAGTGGAATAAAAAGACAATATCAATGCATCGTGGAAGAGACTTGGAGGTCACATTACCTTAACAAGATGGTTTTAATGCCCCTTGGCAGAGAGGTGGAGGTCGCAGTGGAATAAAAAGACAATATCAATGCCCCTTGGAAGAGTAGTGGAGGTTACAGTGGAATAAAAAGACAATATCAATGACCCTTGGAAGAGTGGTGGAGGTCGCAGTGGAATAAAAAGACAAAATCAATGCCCCTTGGAAGAGTGGTGGAGGTTACAGTGGAATTAAAAGACAATATCAATGCCCCTTGGAAGAGTAGTGGAGGTTACAGTGGAATAAAAAGACAATATCAATGACTCTTGGAAGAGTGGTGGAGGTCGCAGTGGAATAAAAAGACAATATTAATGCCCCTTGGAAGAGTGGTGGAGGTCGCAGTAAAATAAAAAGACAATATCAATGCCCCTAGGATGAGTGGTAGAGGTTACAATGGAATAAAAATACAATATCCATGCCCCTTGGAAGAGCTCAGGAGTTCACAGTGGTTTAACCAGAAGGTTTTAAGGCACCATGAAATAGACGTGGAGGTCACAGTAGCTAAACAAGACGGTTTTAATGATTCTTGGAAGAGTGATGGAGGTCGCAGTGGATTAAAAAGACAAAATCAATGCCCCTTGGAAGAGTGGTGGAGGTTACAGTGGAATAAAAAGACGATATCAATGCCTCTTGGAAGAGCTGTGGAGTTCAGAGTTTTTTAACCAGACTGTTTTAATGCCCCTTGGAAGAGATGTGGAGGTCACAGTAGCTTATCAAAACTGTTTTAATGCCCCTTGGAAGAGTGATAGAGGTCGCAGTGGATTAAAAAGACAATATCAATGCCCCTTAGAAGAGTGGTGGAGGTCGCAGTGGAATAATAAGACAATATCAATTCCACTTGGAAGAGTTGTGGAGGTCGCAGTGGAATAAAAAGACAATATCAATGCGTCGTGGAAGAGACTTGGAGGTCACAGTAGCTTAAAAAGATGGTTTTAATGCCCCTTGGAAGAGTGGTGGAGGTCGCAGTAAAACAAAAAGACAATATAAATGCCCCTTTGAAGAGTGGTGGAGGTTACAATGGAATAAAAAGACAACATCAATGCCCCTTGGAAGAGCTGTGGAGTTCACAGTGATTTAACCAGAAGGTTTTAAGGCACCGTGGAATAGACGTGGAGGTCACAGTAGCTAAACAAGATGGTTTTAATGCTTCTTGGAAGAGAGATGGAGGTCGCAGTGGATTAAAAAGACAAAATCAATGTCCCTTGGAAGAGTGGTGGAGGTTACAGTGGAATAAAAAGACAATATCAATGCCTTTTGCAAGAGGTGTGGAGTTCAAAGTGGTTTAAATTGACGGTTTTAATGCCCCTTGGAAGAGACGTGGAGGTCACAGTAGCTTATCAAGACGGTTTTAATGCCCCTTGGAAGAGTGGTGGAGGTCACAGTGGATTAAAAAGACATTATCGATGCAACTTGGAAGAGTGGTGGAGGTCGCAGTGGAATAAAAAGACAATATCAATGTCCCTTGGAACAGTGGTGGAGTTCGCAGAGGATTAAAAAGACAATATCAATGCCCCTTGGAAGAGTGGTGGAGGTCGCAGTGGAATAAAAAGACAATATCAATGCCCCGTGGAAGGGACGTGGAGGTCACAGTAGCTTAACAAGATGGTTTTAATGCCCCTTGGAAGAGTGGTGGAGGTCGCAGTGGATTAAAAAGACTATCAAATCCCCT
The DNA here is from genome assembly GCF_046119375.1 of Phyllobates terribilis. Classification (NCBI taxonomy): domain Eukaryota; kingdom Metazoa; phylum Chordata; class Amphibia; order Anura; family Dendrobatidae; genus Phyllobates; species Phyllobates terribilis. The sequence goes on from NW_027362775.1 coordinate 28,484,516, forward strand.
TGTAAGAGTGGTGGAGGTCGCAGTGGAAAAAAAGACAATATCAATGCCCCTTGGAAGAGTGGTGGAGGTTACAGTTGAAAAAAAAGACAATATCAATGCCTCTTAGAAGAGCTGTGGAGTTCAGAGTGGTTTAACCATGCGGTTTTAATGCCCATTGGAAGAGACGTGAAGGTCACAGAAGCTTATCAAGACTGTTTAAATGCCCCTTGGAGGAGTGGTAGAGGTTACAGTGGAATAAAAAGACAATATCAATGCCCCTTGGAAGAGTGGTGGAGGTTACAGTGGAATAAAAAGACAATATCAATGCCTCTTGGAAGAGTGGTGGAGGTTACAGTGGAATAAAAACACAATATCAATGCCCCTTGGAAGAGTGGTGGAGGTTCCATTTAAATAAAAAGACAATATCAATGCCCCTTGAAAGAGACGTGGAGGTCGCAGTGGAACAAAAAGACAATATTAATGCCCCTTGGAAGAGTGGTGGAGGTCGCAGTAAAATAAATAGACAATATCAATGCCCCTTGGAAGAGTGGTGGAGGTTAGAGTGGAATAAAAAGACAATATCAATGCCGCTTGGAAGAGCTGTGGAGTTCACAGTGGTTTAACCAGAAAGTTTTAATGCACCGTGGAATAGACGTGGAGGTCACAGTAGATTAACAAGACGGTTTCAATGCTTCTTGGAAGAGTGATGGAGTTCGCAGTGGATTTAAAAGACAATATCAATGCCCCTTGGAAGAGTGGTGGAGGTTACAGTGGAATAAAAAGACAATATCAATGCCCTGTGTAAGAAACTTGGAGGTCATAGTAGCTTAACAAGACGGTTTTAATGCCCCTTGGAAGAGTTGTGGACGTCGCAGAGGAGTAAAAAGACAATATCAATGCACTTGGAAGAGTGCAGAAGGTTACAATGGAATAAAAAGACATTGTCAACGCCCGTTGAAAGAACTGTGTAGCTCAGAGCGCTTTAACCAGACGGTTTTAATGCACCTTGGAAGAGACTTGGAGGTCACAGTAGCTTAACAAGATGGTTTTAATGCCCCTTGGAAGAGTGGTGGAGGTCACAGTGGAATAAAAATACAATATCAATGCCCCTTGAAGGAGTGGTGGAAGTTACAGTGAAATAAAAAGACAATATCAATGCCCCTTGGAAGAGCTGTGGAGTACAGAGTGGTTTAACCAAACGGTTTTAATGCCCCTTGGAAGAGACATGGTGGTCACAGTAGCTTAACAAGACGGTATTAATGCCCCTTGGAAGAGTGGTGGAGGTCGCAGTGGATTAAAAAGACAATATCAATGAACCTTGGAAGAGTGGTGGAGGTTTCAGTGGAATAAAAAGACAATATCAATGCCTCTTGGAAGAGTGGTGGAGGTTACAGTGGAATAAAAAGACAATATCAATGCCCCGTGGAAGAGACGTTGACATCACAATAGCTTAACAAGACGGTTTTAATGCCACTTGGCAGAGTGGTGGAGGTCGCAGTGGAATAAAAAGACAATAACAATGCCCTGTGGAAGAGATGTGGAGGTCACAGTAGCTTAACAAGACGGTTTCAATGCTTCTTGGAAGAGTGAGGGAGGTCGCAGTGGATTAAAAAGACAATATCAATGCCCCTTGGAAGAGTGGTGGAGGTTTCAGTGGAATAAAAAGACAATATCAATGTCCTGTGTAAGAAACTTGGAGGTCACAGTAACTTAACAAGATGGTTTTAATGCCCCTTAGAAGAGTCGTGGACGTTGCAGAGGAATAAAAAGACAATATCAATTTACTTGGAAGAGTGCAGAAGGTTACAATGGAATAAAAAGACATTGTCAATGCCCCTTGGAAGTGCTGTGGAGCTCAGAGCGGTTTAACCAGACGGTTTTAATGCCCCTTGGAAGAGACTTGGAGGTCACAGTAGCTTAACAAGACGATATCAATGCCCCTTGAAAGAATGGTGGAAGTTACAGTGAAATAAAAAGACAATAACAATGCCCCTTGGAAGAGCTGTGGAGTACAGAGTGGTTTAACCAAACGGTTTTAGTGCACCTTGGAAAAGACGTGGAGGTCACAGTAGCTTAACAAGACGGTTTTAATGCCCCTTGGAAGAGTGGTGGAGGTCGCAGTGGATTAAAAAGACAATATCAATGAACCTTGGAAGAGTGGTGGAGGTCGCAGTGGAATAAAAAGACAATATCAATGCCCCTTGGAAGAGTGGTGGAGGTTACAGTGGAATAAAAAGACAATATCAATGCCCCGTGGAATAGATGTGGACAACACAGTAGCTTAACAAGACGGTTTTAATGCCCCTCGGCAGAGTGGTGGAGGTCGCAGTGGAATAAAAAGACAATAACAATGCCCTGTGGAAGAGACGTGGAGGTCACAGTAGCTTAACAAGACGGTTTTAATGCCCCTTAGAACAGTGGTGGAGGTTACAGTGGAATAAAAGACAATATCAATGCCCCTTGGAAGAGTGGTGGAGGTTACAGTGGAATAAAAAGACAATATCAATGCCCTGTGTAAGAAACTTGGAGGTTACAAGACGGTTTTAATGCCCCTTGGAAGAGTCGTGGACGTCGCAGAGGAATAAAAAGACAATATCAATGCACTTGGAAGAGTGCAGAAGGTTACAATGGAATAAAAAGACATTGTCAATGCCCCTTGGAAGAGCTGTGGAGCTCAGAGCTGTCTAACTAGACGGTTTTAATGCCCCTTGGAAGAGCTGTGGAGTACAGAGTGGTTTAACCAAATTGTTTTAGTGCCCCTTGGTAGAGAAATGGAAGTCACAGTAGGTTAACAAGACTGTTTTAATGCCCCTTGGCAGAGTGGTGGAGGTCGCAGTGGAATAAAAAGACAATAACAATGCCCTGTGCAAAAGAGGTGAAGGTCACAGTAGCTAAACAAGACGGTTTTAATGCCCCTTGGGAGAGTGGTGGAGGTCGCAGTGGAATAAAAAGACAATAACAATGCCCTGTGGAAGAGACGTGGAGGTCGCAGTGGAATAATAAGACAATATCAATGCCCCTTGGAATAGTGGTGGAGGTCGAAGTGGAAAACAGAGACAATATCAATGCCCCTTGGAAGAGTGGTGGAGGTTACAGTCGAATAAAAAAACAATATCAATGCCTCTTGGAAGAGCTGTGGAGTACAGAGTGGTTTAACCAGACGGTTTAATGCCCCTTGGAAGAGACGTGGAGGTCACAGTAGCTTATCAAGACTGTTTTAATGCCCCTTGGAAGAGTGGTGGAGGTCGCAGTGGATTAAAAAGACAATATCAATGCCCCTTAGAAGAGTGGTGGAGGTCGCAGTGGAATAGAAAGACAATATCAATTCCCCTTGGAAGAGATGTGGAGGTCGCATTGGAATAGAAAAACAATATCAATGCCCCTTGGAAGAGTGGTGGAGGTTACAGTGGAATAAAAAGACAATATCAATGACCCTTGGAAGAGTGATGGAGGTCGCAGTGGAATAAAAAGACAATATTAATGCCCCTTGGAAGAGCGGTGGAGGTCGCAGTAAAATAAAAAGACAATATCAATGTCCCTTGGAAGAGTGGTGGAGTTTACAGAGGAAAAAAAGACAATATCAATGCCCCTTGGAAGAGCTGTGGAGTTCACAGTGGTTTAACCATAAGGTTTTAAGGCACCGTGGAATAGACGTGAAGGTCACAGTAGCTAAACAAAACGGTTTTAATGCTTCTTGGAAGAGTGATGGAGGTCGCAGTGGATTAAAAAGACAAAATCAATGCCCCTTGGAAGAGTGGTGGAGGTTACAGTGGAATAAAAAGACAATATCAATGCCTCTTGCAAGAGCTGTGGAGTTCAGAGTGGTTTAAATTGACGGTTTTAATGCCCCTTGGAAGAGACGTGGAGGTCACAGTAGCTTAACAAGACGGATTTAATGAGCCTTGGAAGAAACGTGGAGGTCATAGTAGCTTAATAAGATGTTTTTAATGTCTCTTGGAAGAGTGGTGGAGGTCACAGTGGTTTAAAAAGACAATATCACTGCCCCTTAGAAGAGTGGTGGAGGTTATATTGGAATAAAAAGACAATATCAATGCCCCTTGGAAGAGTGGTGGAGTTTACAGAGGAATAAAAAGACATTATCAATGCCCCTTGGAAGAGCTGTGGAGTTCACAGTGGTTTAAGCAGAAGGTTTTAAGGCACCGTGGAATAGACGTGGAGGTCACAGTAGCTAAACAAAACGGTTTTAATGCTTCTTGGAAGAGTGATGGAGGTCGCAGTGGATTAAAAAGACAAAATCAATGCCCCTTGGAAGAGTGGTGGAGGTTACAGTGGAATAAAAAGACAATATCAATGCCTCTTGCAAGAGCTGTGGAGTTCAAAGTGGTTTAAATTGACGGTTTTAATGCCCCTTGGAAGAGACGTGGAGGTCACAGTAGCTTAACAAGACGGATTTAATGAGCCTTGGAAGAGACGTGGAGGTCATAGTAGCTTAATAAGATGTTTTTAATGCCTCTTGGAAGAGTGGTGGAGGTCACAGTGGTTTAAAAAGACAATATCACTGCCCCTTAGAAGAGTGGTGGAGTTTACATTGGAATAAAAAGACAATATCAATGCCCCGTGGAATAGACATGGAGGTTACAGCAGTTTAACAAGACAGTTTTAATGCCACTTGGAAGAGTGGTGGAGGTTATAGTGGAATAAAAAGACAATACCAATGCCCCTTGGAAGAGCTGTGGAGTTCAGAGTGGTTTAAATTGACGGTTTTAATGCCCTATGGAATTGACGTGGAGGTCAAAGTAGCTTAACAACACGGTTTTAATGGCCCTTGGAAGAGTGGTGGAGGTCGCAGTTGATTAAAAAGACTATATCAATGCCCCTTGGAAGAGTAGTGGAGGTCGCAGTGCAATAAAAAAACAATATCAATGCCTCTTGGAAGAGTGGTGGAGGTAACAGTGTATTAAAAAGTCAATATCAATGCCCCTTGGAAGAGCAGTGGAGTTCAGAGTAGTTAAACCAGACGGTTTTAATGCCCATTGGAAGTGACGTGGAGGTCACAGAAGCTTAAAAAGACGTTTTTAATGCCCCTTGGAAAAGTGGTGGAGGTCGCAGTGGATTAAAAATACAATATCAATGCCCCTTGGAAGAGTGGTGGAGGTGGCAGTGCAATAAAAAGACAATATCAATGCCCCTTGGAAGAGTGGTGGAGTTTACAGTGGAATAAAAAGACAATATCAATGCCTCGTGAAAGAGACGTGGATGTCACAGTAGTTTAACAAGACGGTTTTAATGTCCCTTGGAAGAGAGGTGAAAGTCGCAGTGGAATAAAAAGGCAATATCAAAGCCCCTTCGAAAAGTGCTGAAGGTTACAGTGGAATAAAAAACAATATCAAAGCCCCTTACAAGTGCTTTGGAGTTGAGAGTGGTTTAAATTGACGGTTTTAATGCCACTTGGAAGAGAAGTGGAGTTCACAGTGGCTTAACAAGACTGTTTTAATGCCCCTCGGCAGAGTGGTGGAGGTCGCAGTGGAATAAAAAGACAATATCAATGCCTCTTGGAAGAGTGGTGGAGGTTACAGTGGAATAAAAAGACAATATCAATGCCCCGTGGAATAGATGTGGACATCACAGTAGCTTAACAAGACGCTTTTAATGCCCCTCGGCAGAGTGGTGGAGGTCGCAGTGGAATAAAAAGACAATATCAATGCCCCTTTGAAGAGTGGTAGAGGTTACAGTGGAATAAAAAGACAATATCAATGCCCTGTGTAAGAAACTTGGAGGTCACAGTAGCTTAACAAGACGGTTTAAATGCCCCTTGGAAGAGTCGTGGACGTCGAAGAGGAATAAAAAGACAAAATCAATGCACTTGGAAGAGTGCAGAAGGTTACAATGGAATAAAAAGACATTGACAATGCCCCTTGGAAGAGCTGTGGAGCTCAGAGCGGTTTAACTAGACGGTTTTAATGCCCCTTGGAAGAGCTGTGGAGTACAGAGTGGTTTAACCAAATGGTTTTAGTGCCCCTTGGAAGAGACATGGAGGTCACAGTGACTTAACTAGACGGTTTTAATTCCCCTTGGAAGAGTGGTGGAGGTCGCAATGAATTAAAAAGACAATATCAATGAACCTTGGAAGGGTGGTGGAAGTCGCATTGGAATAAAAAGACAATATCAATGCCCCTTGGAAGAGTGGTGAAGGTCGCAGTGGAATAAAAAGACAATAACAATGCCCTGTGAAAGAGACGTGGAGGTCACAGTAGGTTAACAAGACTGTTTTAATGCCTCTTAGCAGAGTGATGGAGGTCGCAGTGGAATAAAAAGACAATAACAATGCCCTGTGGAAAAGCCGTGGAGGTCACAGTAGGTAAACAACACGGTTTTAATGCCCCTTGGAAGAGTGGTGGAGGTCGCAATGAATTAAAAAGACAATATCAATGAACCTTGGAAGGGTGGTGGAGGTCGCATTGGAATAAAAAGACAATATCAATGCCCCTTGGAAGAGTGGTGGAGGTCGCAGTGGAATAAAAAGACAATAACAATGCCCTGTGGAAGAGACGTGGAGGTCGCAGTGGAATAAAAAGACAATATCAATGCCCCTTGGAAGAGTGGTGGAGGTCGCAGTGGAAAACAGAGACAATATCAATGCCCCTTGGAAGAGTGGTGGAGGTTACAGTCGAATAAAAAGACAATATCAATGCCTCTTGGAAGAGCTGTGGAGAACAGAGTGGTTTAACCAGACGGTTTAATGCCCCTTGGAAGAGACGTGGAGATCACAGTAGCTTATCAAGACTGTTTTAATGCCCCTTGGAAGAGTGGTGGAGTTCGCAGTGGATTAAAAAGACAATATCAATGCCCCTTAGAAGAGTAGTGGAGGTCGCAGTGGAATAAAAAGACAATATCAATTCCCCTTGGAAGAGATTTGGAGGTCGCATTGGAATAAAAAGACAATATCAATGCCCCTTGGAAGAGTGGTGGAGGTTACAGTGGAATAAAAAGACAATATCAATGACCCTCGGAAGAGTGATGGAGGTCACAGTGGAATAAAAAGACTATATTAATGCCCCTTGGAAGAGTGGTGGAGGTCGCAGTAAAATAAAAACACAATATCAATGCCCCTTGGAAGAGTGGTGGAGTTTACAGAGGAATAAAAAGACAATATCAATGCCCCTTGGAAGAGCTGTGGAGTTCACAGTGGTTTAACCAGAAGGTTTTAAGGCACCGTGGAATAGACGTGGAGGTCACAGTAGCTAAACAAAATGGTTTTAATGCTTCTTGGAAGAGTGATGGAGGTCACAGTGGATTAAAAAGACAAAATCAATGCCCCTTGGAAGAGTGGTGGAGGTTACAGTGGAAAAAAAAGACAATATCAATGCCTCTTGCAAGAGCTGTGGAGTTCAGAGTGGTTTAAATTGACGGTTTTAATACCCCTTGGAAGAGACGTGGAGGTCACAGTAGCTTAACAAGATGGTTTTAATGAGCCTTGGAAGAGACGTGGAGGTCATAGTAGCTTAATAAGATGTTTTTAATGCCTCTTGGAAGAGTGGTGGAGGCCACAGTGGATTAAAAAGACAATATCAATGCTCCTTGAAAGAGAGCTGTAGGTTACAATGGAGTAAAAAGTCATTATCAATGCCTCTTGCAAGAGCTGTGGAGTTCAGAGTGGTTTCAATTGACGGTTTTAATGCAGCTTGGAAGAGACGTGGAGGTCACAGCAGCTTAACAATACGGTTTTAATGCCCCTTGGAAGAGTGCTGGAGGTCGCAGTGGATTAAAAAAACAATATCAATGCCACTTGGAAGAGTGGTGAAGGTCCCAGTGGAATAAAAAGACAATATCAATGCCCCTTGGAAGAGTGGTGGAGGTTACAATGGAATAAAAAGACAATATCAATGCCCCGTGAAAGAGTCGTGGAGGTCACAGTAGCTTAACAAGACGGTTTTAATGCCCCTTGGAAGAGAGGTGCAAGTTGCAGTGGAATAAAAAGAAAATATCAATGCCCCTTGGAAGAGTGCTTGAGGTTACATTGGAATAAAAAGACAATATCAATGCCCCTTGCTAGAGCTGTGGAGTTCACAGTGGTTTAAATTGATGGTTTTAATGCCCCTTGGAAGAGTGGTGGAGGTCACAATAGCTTAACAAGACGGTTTTAATGCCCCTTGGAAGAGTGGTGGAGGTCTCAGTGGATAAAAAAGACAATATCAATGAGCCTTGGAAGAGTGGTGGAGGTCACAGTGTAATAAAAAGACTAGAGATTTGCGTTGTTCGACTCAAACTGTTCGCCAATCTCAAATTCGAACTGTTTTGGGCTGTGTTCGAGCCGTTCGGCGAATACGAACGATTTGAAAAAAATTCGGCTGTTCGAGGTTATGTTCGATAACTGTTCGTGCACCAAAATCATAACTGGATATTTTCTCAGTAATGATGAAAATTAAAGTTAATACGCAGTTTCAGTGTACAGCGGGGCGGGGGGACGGGCAGGGGATGGATCTCTGCAGGAATAATGAAGATCTCCATTTTTTTTCTCTTTCCCGCATTTACAGTGGGGAGGTGCAATCTGTCAGACTATCAGCAGCGCACACACGGAGCGAACTGCTTTTTTTCACACAAGCAAGGGCATGCGTCATTGGCAGTGTATGTCACATGTCCTTGCCCTATAAGACCCAGCCATTTTCCCCGTCGCCACCATTTTCTCACTGCTGCAGCTGCGTGTTAGACGGCACCGCTGTTGCTGTGTGTGCCATACCTTGTTAATTTCAAGCCAATTTTCGCACAAATCTACAGATAGCTTGGGAGTAGGGAAGAGTGTGACTGCAGTCCTTTAAAGGACTAGGTTACAGCATTTCCTACGACTTTTATCAGGCAGGTCTGTGCTCTTAAATAGATAGGTTGTGGGAGTAAAGACTAATTGTAATTGCAGTCCTTTTCAGGACTAAGTTACATCAGTTCCTATAAGTTTTTGCCAGGCAGGTCTATGCCAGTGCTATGCAAGTTTTTTTCACAGCATTTGGCTGAATCTAGCAAAGCTAATCCTTTTTGGCCTATTGCAGAGTGTGTTAGTCAGTGGAGTAGCCTATCTGTGTTGCAAGCTACACCACCTGTGTATAGAATACCAATTTTTTTACTGCACCTAGTGAAGTAAAACCTTTTCGGCATAGCATCATTCTATTAGTCCATCTATACTGACCTCAATAAGGTTGCAAATTGAATATAATTTTTTTCTGTATCTAGCTCTGAAAAAATATTTGGCCTTCTAGCAGTGTGATTGACTTGTTCTATTAGTCAATCTATACTGACCTCCATCAGGTTGCAAACTGAATATAATTTTTTTCTGCATCTACTTCGGAAAAAATATTTGGCCTTCTAGCTGTGTGTGGGACTTGTTCTATTAGTCCATCTATACTGACCTCCATCAGGTTGCAAATTGAATATAATTTTTTCTGCATCTAGCTCTGAAAAAATATTTGGCCTTCTAGCAGTGTGTGGAACTTGTTCTATTAGTCCATCTATACTGACCTTCATCAGGTTGCAAATTGAATATAATTTTTTCTGCATCTAGCTCTGAAAAAATATTTGGCCTTCTAGCAGTGTGTGGGACTTGTTCTATTAATCCATCTATACTGACCTCCATCAGGTTGCAAACCAAATATAATTTTTTTCTGCATCTACCTCTGAAAAAATATTTGGCCTTCTAGCAGTGTGTGGGACTTGTTCTATTAGTCCATCTATACTGACCTCCATCAGGTTGCAAATTCAATATAATTATTTTCTGCATCTAGCTCTGAAAAAATATTTGGGCTTATAGCTGTGTGTGGGACTTGTTCTATTAGTCCAGCTATACTGACCTCCATCAGGTTGCAAATTAAAAATATTTTTTATCTGCATCTAGCTCTGAAAAAATATTTGGCCTTCTAGCAGTGTGTGGGACTTGTTCTATTAGTCCATCTATACTGACCTCCATCAGGTTGCAAATTAAAAATAATTTTTATCTGCATCTAGCTCTGAAAAAATATATGGCCTTCTAGCAGTGTGTGGGACTTGTTCTATTAGTCCATCTATACTGACCTCCATCAGGTTGCAAATTCAATATAATTTTTTTCTGCATCTACCTCTGAAAAAATATTTGGCCTTCTAGCTGTGTGTGGGACTTGTTCTATTAATCCATCTATACAGACCTCCATCAGGTTGCAAACTGAATATATTTTTTTCTGCATCTACCTCTGAAAAAATATTTGGGCTTCTAGCTGTGTGTGGGACTTGTTCTATTAGTCCATCTATACTGACCTCCATCAGGTTGCAAATTGAATATAATATTTTTCTGCATCTAGCTCTGAAAAAATATTTGGCCTTCTAGCAGTGTATGGGACTTGTTCTATTAGTCCATCTATACTGACCTCCATCAGGTTGCAAATTAAAAATAATTTTTATCTGCATCTAGCTCTGAAAAAATATTTGGCCTTCTAGCAGTGTGTGGGACTTGTTCTATTAGTCCATCTATACTGACCTCCATCAGGTTGCAAACTGAATATAATTTTTTTCTGCATCTACCTCTGAAAAAATATTTGGGCTTCTAGCTGTGTGTGGGACTTGTTCTATTAGTCCATCTATACTGACCTCCATCAGGTTGCAAATTGAATATAATAATTTTCTGCATCTAGTTCTGAAAAAATATTTGGCCTTCTAGCAGTGTGTGGGACTTGTTCTATTAGTTCATCTATACTGACCTCCATCAGGTTGCAAACTGAATATAATTTTTTTCTGCATCTACCTCTGAAAAAATATTTGGGCTTCTAGCTGTGCGTGGGACTTGTTCTATTAGTCCAGCTATACTGACCTCCATCAGGTTGCAAATTAAAAATATTTTTTATCTGCATCTAGCTCTGAAAAAATATTTGGCCTTCTAGCAGTGTGTGGGACTTGTTCTATTAGTCCATCTATACTGACCTCCATCAGGTTGCAAATTAAAAATAATTTTTATCTGCATCTAGCTCTGAAAAAATATATGGCCTTCTAGCAGTGTGTGGGACTTGTTCTATTAGTCCATCTATACTGACCTCCATCAGGTTGCAAATTCAATATAATTTTTTTCTGCATCTACCTCTGAAAAAATATTTGGCCTTCTAGCTGTGTGTGGGACTTGTTCTATTAATCCATCTATACAGACCTCCATCAGGTTGCAAACTGAATATATTTTTTTCTGCATCTACCTCTGAAAAAATATTTGGGCTTCTAGCTGTGTGTGGGACTTGTTCTATTAGTCCATCTATACTGACCTCCATCAGGTTGCAAATTGAATATAATATTTTTCTGCATCTAGCTCTGAAAAAATATTTGGCCTTCTAGCAGTGTATGGGACTTGTTCTATTAGTCCATCTATACTGACCTCCATCAGGTTGCAAATTAAAAATAATTTTTATCTGCATCTAGCTCTGAAAAAATATTAGGCCTTCTAGCAGTGTGTGGGACTTGTTCTATTAGTCCATCTATACTGACCTCCATCAGGTTGCAAACTGAATATAATTTTTTTCTGCATCTACCTCTGAAAAAATATTTGGGCTTCTAGCTGTGTGTGGGACTTGTTCTATTAGTCCATCTATACTGACCTCCATCAGGTTGCAAATTGAATATAATAATTTTCTGCATCTAGTTCTGAAAAAATATTTGGCCTTCTAGCAGTGTGTGGGACTTGTTCTATTAGTTCATCTATACTGACCTCCATCAGGTTGCAAACTGAATATAATTTTTTTCTGCATCTACCTCTGAAAAAATATTTGGGCTTCTAGCAGTGTGTGGGACTTGCTCTATTAGTCCATCTATGCTGACCTCCATCAGGTTGCAAACTGAATATAATTTTTTTCTGCATCTACCTCTGAAAAAATATTTGTGCTTCTAGCAGTGTGTGGGACTTGTTCTATTAGTCTATCTATACTGACCTCCATCAGGTTGCAAATTGAATATCATTTTTTTCTGAATCTAGCTCTGAAAAAATATTTGGCCTTCTAGCAGTGTGTGGGACTTGTTCTATTAGTCCATCTATACTGACCTCCATCAGGTTGCAAATTCAAAATAATTTTTATCTGCATCTAGCTCTGAAAAAATATTTGGCCTTCTAGCAGTGTGTGGGACTTGTTCTGTTAGTCCATCTATACTGACCTCCATCAGGTTGCAAACTGAATATAATTTTTTTCTGCATCTAGCTCTGAAAAAATATTTGGGCTTATAGCTGTGTGTGGGACTTGTTCTATTAGTCCAGCTATACTGACCTCCATCAGGTTGCAAATTAAAAATAATTTTTATCTGCATCTAGCTCTGAAAAAATATTTGGCCTTCTAGCAGTGTGTGGGAATTGTTCTATTAGTCCATCTATACTGACCTCCATCAGGTTGCAAATTCAAAATAATTTTTATCTGCATCTAGCTCTGAAAAAATATTTGGCCTTCTAGCAGTGTGTGGGACTTGTTCTATTAGTCCATCTATACTGACCTCCATCAGGTTGCAAATTCAATATAATTTTTTTCTGCATCTACCTCTGAAAAAATATTTGGCCTTCTAGCTGTGTGTGGGACTTGTTCTATTAATCCATCTATACAGACCTCCATCAGGTTGCAAACTGAATATATTTTTTTCTGCATCTACCTCTGAAAAAATATTTGGGCTTCTAGCTGTGTGTGGGACTTGTTCTATTAGTCCATCTATACTGACCTCCATCAGGTTGCAAATTGAATATAATATTTTTCTGCATCTAGCTCTGAAAAAATATTTGGCCTTCTAGCAGTGTATGGGACTTGTTCTATTAGTCCATCTATACTGACCTCCATCAGGTTGCAAACTGAATATAATTTTTTTCTGCATCTACCTCTGAAAAAATATTTGGGCTTCTAGCTGTGTGTGGGACTTGTTCTATTAGTCCATCTATACTGACCTCCATCAGGTTGCAAATTGAATATAATAATTTTCTGCATCTAGTTCTGAAAAAATATTTGGCCTTCTAGCAGTGTGTGGGACTTGTTCTATTAGTCCATCTATACTGACCTCCATCAGGTTGCAAACTGAATATAATTTTTTTCTGCATCTACCTCTGAAAAAATATTTGGGCTTCTAGCAGTGTGTGGGACTTGTTCTATTAGTCTATCTATACTGACCTCCATCAGGTTGCAAATTGAATATAATTTTTTTCTGCATCTAGCTCTGAAAAAATATTTGGCCTTCTAGCAGTGTGTGGGACTTGTTCTATTAGTCCATCTATACTGACCTCCATCAGGTTGCAAATTGAATATAATATTTTTCTGCATCTAGCTCTGAAAAAATATTTGGGCTTCTAGCAGTGTGTGGGACTTGTTCTATTAGTCCATCTATACTGACCTCCATCAGGTTGCAAACTGAATATAATTTTTTTCTGCATCTACCTCTGAAAAAATATTTGGGCTTCTAGCTGTGTGTGGGACTTGTTCTATTAGTCCATCTATACTGACCTCCATCAGGTTGCAAATTCAATATAATTTTTTTCTGCATCTAGCTCTGAAAAAATATTTCGGCTTCTAGCAGTGTGTGGGACTTGTTCTATTAGTCCATCTATACTGACCTCCATCAGGTTGCAAATTCATTATATTTTTTTTCTGCATCTAGCTCTGAAAAAATATTTGGGCTTCTATCAGTGTGTGGGACTTGTTCTATTAGTCCATCTATACTGACCTTCATCAGGTTGCAAACTGAATATAATTTTTTTCTGCATCTACCTCTGAAAAAATATTTGGCCTTCTAGCAGTGTGTTGGACTCATTGTATTAGGCCATCTATACCAAGCTCCACCAGCTTTTAAATTAATAATAATTTTTCGCTGCATCTAGCCCTGAAAATAATTTTTCTTCCCAATAGTGGTAGCAATAGAAATATGGGTCGCGCTCCTGGCTTACAAAAATATACTCTTCATAGCAAAAAACACCAGCCTAGCGCACTGCATTAATAAGATGGCATCATCGTCTCTCCCAGTGTTAGGCCTACTACCCAGGCTAGCATTCCTGTGCCTAAAACACAATGTATGGGTCCGCGCTAGCCACTATGCTGAGGGGTCTAAAGCTGCTGCTAATGCTTTATAACAATTCAATTGGCAGATTTTCACAGAGCTCTTCCACAACGCCCACCCATCAGGCAACAGTTGCCCACCTTCCCTATGGGATCTAGTGGCGAATAGTTGATGCCATTAATCAGAGCGTCAGTTGCCCCGTCGACGTGGCAAGCATACGGTAAGGCATGGGAAGAGTGGACACGACTAGTAGCAGGCAGACGGGTTGACCAATGTGAACAAGCCAGATCACAAGTCACCATAGAATTTCTCCACCAGCTAATGATGAGGGGCATATCAGGGGCGTCAGCGCAGCGGTGTCTGACCGGAGTAGCATTTCACTTCCAACTACTGAATTGGGGAGATGTGACAAAGATTCATCATCAGACAATCCATAAAAGGGTGGAAAAGGGGTCAGCCAAGTCAGGAGTGTAGACGTCCCGTCCCGTGTCACTAAAACTGATTTCTCACATCATATCCCTAACACCATTAACATGACACTCACAATTTGAAGCAACACTACTGTCTACTGCATTTGTGATCGCCTTCTTCGGGGCGCTATGCATAAGCGAATTAGTCCCTCAATCCAAAATTACCACAAGTGGAGGCTTATTACACCAGGACGTAGTCATAGCCAATAATGCAATACGTCTACGCATACACAAATCGAAAACGGTTCCAGCGGGCAGGGGCACTTGGGTACTTCTACAACCCACAAACGGTACACTGAGTCGGGTAACAATAGTAAAAACATATCTAACCATCAGATCACACAGTAATTTCTTCCTATCACACATTGATGGAACCCATTATCAAGATACCAGTTCCAAGCTATATTTAATAAATGCATAACATCGGCAGGGAACCACCCCAAAGATTACGGGACACACTCATTCCGCATAGGCGCGGCCACGGAAGCAGCAAGAGCAGGACTGTCAGAAACGGAAGTTCAGAGGATAGGGAGATGACGATCCACGTGTTTGGCAAGATACATAAGACCGGACTTGTTATCCTAACGTGGTTTGCTTCTTTTACAGGTGACGCTAAGCCAACAGTGTGGGTGATAGGCCACTCGTATATATATTGGGCAGAAAAAAGGGCGAAAGTCCCCCCAGGCGGGAGGAAATTAGAGTTTCATAACACATATTTCAACTGGAGAGGTATTAGAGGCCTGCTATGGCCACAGGTACTAATGGAGGTAATCAAGGTAGGAAGAGAGGCAAGATGTCCGGTCATCTTAGTTATACAGGCCTGGGGAAACAACCTAGGTCATCACAAGAGCTCATAACTAATGGCAATAATGAAACTAGACACTGAGCGCTTCAGAGAATTTTTCACAAAACTAGCTATAGTATGGTCAGAGATTGTGCCGATAGTGGTATGGCAAGGTGCGCGAGACATCACGGCCATCGAACGGACAAGGCGGGTAATAAATATTCGGATGGCAAAATTTAGAAGAGACAGAGGCGGTGTAGTGGTACGACACCGACAACTGGAAGGAGATAAAGCAGGCCTCATACGGCCCGACGGTGTTCACTTAATGGATATTGGACTGGACATATTCCAGTCAGGACTCCAGGACGGAGTGGAACAAGCGTTAAGAGTGATGGGTGGAGGTCAGAGTCCTGCATACGAGTACGCAGGATCCTCCGTGGCCTGGAAATAGAAGGGACATGTCGGAGAGTTACACTTGTTGGCCAAGTTGCCGGAGTGGAGACCCAGGGCATGCTGCAACAAGCTGAATTAATTAGAAATAAGATGCCTTTCTAATGGAATGAGTATAAAGAGTTAATAAAGCTGTGACCGATCCTCACCCATCCAGTTGTAAGAGTTACATTATTGTATTGTCAAGGAAAGGGGGGCGGTAGGGGGGCTGAGAGTCTGGGTTTGGTTGGGGGTCACCACAGTCTGCCTAGGCTAGATGCATTTAAAAATTCTTATTAGATACACAGGCTGTGTAGCTTGCTTCGCAGCTGGGCTGCTACGCACAAAGTATTGCCTAGGCTAGATGCAGTTAAAAATTCTACGCTGACTAGCAGACACTGAAGATTTGGAGCAGACCTCTGAGTAAACAGCTCTTCAGACTCAACCATCTGTGTTACCCCAAGCCATAGTGTATGTAGTTTCTTACAGTTAAAAGGGGGGGGGGGGCGACCCAACCCACCTGGAATTGACGATGCCAACGTCACGTAAGACACAGCAAGGGGACTCCAAAAAGAGTCTCCATTTTTTCCCAAAATTGTGGCACAGACACCACTTAACCCTAGAACGCATACCTGGGGCCTCGCAGTAATTGTTTTCTATTTTCTGCAAGACTACTTTAGTTAGAATTTTGAAACTCTAGATATTCTTCATGTATATAGTTGTTTGTCATTTGAGTTTGAGTTATTCCATGTTATTTGCACACGGGCCTAAAAGGCCCCAGGTATATGAAAGTGTAGAGTTTTATGGTCATGCGTTCTAGGATTAAGTGGCATCAATTGCCCCACAGTTGCTTAAAACGGTTGGTGATGTGATATTACCAAATCCTCAAGCTTTTAGTCTCCCAAGGATAGCACAGGGTTAGAAAAGTGCTTGCGAATCCATGATTTGTTCATCTTTATGAACGTGAGTCTGTCTACATTCTCAGTGGACAGCCGCGTGCGCTTATCTGTCAGCACACCATCTGCAGCGCTGAACACACGTTCAGAGAGAACACTGGCTGCAGGGCATGACAAGATCTCCAAGGCGTGAGTGGCGAGCTCCGGCCATTTTTCCAGATTGGAATACCAAAATGAGCAAGGGTCCAGTGACACAGTCATGGCTTCGATGTTCACTTGGAGATACTCCTGCACCATCCTCTCTAGGCATTGACTATGTGTCAGACTTCTTGTCTCCTGTGGCCTTGCAAAGGATGGTCTAAAAAAGTGGTGAAACGATTACACAAAATTGCTGTTACCAGCAGATACTGTGTTACTGTTACGGTTTGAGTGATGAAGACTCGACAGTCCCACGGTTGGCAAGTTAGAACTGTGAGATTCACTTCGTGCACCACTGGTGTTTTGTGGAAAAGCACATGTAAGATTCTGCAACAGCGTCTGCAGATACTCCTGCATGCGTCAATCCCTTTTTATGGCAGGAATTATTTCGACAAATTTACTTTTGTACAGGGGATCTAAGAGTGTGGCAACCCAGTAGTCGGGATTACTTCGAATTCTGCAATCTGAGGGTCATGTTGCAGGTAGTGCAGCAAGAAGGCACTCATGTGTCTTGCGCATCCAGGAGGACCAAGTCCTTGTTGTGTTGGTAGCGAGGTAAGAATCATGCTTCCTTCCTCTGCCCTCTCCCCCCAACCTCGCACAACAGAAATGTGATCAAGGTCTCCCTCATATGATGAGTCTTCCATGCCCATCGCAAGTTCATCTTCCACTTCTTCATCGGCTCCTGCACCTTCCTCAACAGTTTGGCTGCTACCATGCGCCCTGGTTATTCCCTCTCCCCCACCCTCCCATGCCTGCCGCCTTGGTGCTGCCAACCGTCTGGACCTTAGAGATGTTATCCCTTCCGCATACGACTCCTCCTCTACTTCCTCCACCTTCTCTTGTCCCACCACCTGACTCTGAATTCTGTTTAATGTGTGCTCCAGCACGTAAATCACCGGAATAGTCATGCTGATAATGGCATCGTCGTCAGCACTAAACATCTTCGTCGCCTTTTCAAAACTGTGCAGAAGGGTGTGTGGCTCCTCTGAGGGTTCAGTCGCCACAGAGTTACTGCATCTCACCCAGAGGTGTGGTATCTCACCCTCAGGTAAGGAAGGCGTATGGCTCGGGACCCTAACACCTGCATCCAACACATACCCGCACTGGGGCTAGGGCGAGATTGCTCCTAAGGGAGAGCACAGTCCCAGGTCCCTAGCTGGTGGGAGGGTCCTATGTAGTGGGTGCTAAGGGGAGCAGCTTAAGGGAGCACATGACAGGGAGAGTATAAATAGGAAGCCATCTTAGAAAGAGCAAGCCAGTCAGAGGAGGAAAAGTGACAGGAGCAGAGGCTCGGCATGAGCTCTGCTCCGAAGGCGGGCCTAGCCTGGGAGGCCCAGGACTGAAGGAGAGAAGAGAGGAGTGGGAGCAGGAAGGCTCCAGGAACCGAAGGGACCCTAAGGCTATGGGCCGTGCAGAAGGCCACCCGTACTCCCGCTGCTAAAAGGAGGTAGAGGGGTCAGGCCAGATAAGGGGAACCGGTCCCTCAACTAGAGGAGAAACAGCAAGGCTCAACTAGAAACCGGAGGCTGCAGCATTTCATGTACTGCAGGCAAAAGTCCACACCAGTCTCACTAAGAAGGTAGCCACATAGGACCCAGGGGACGGAACACAAGTCGCCCGCCAAGGCCCGAGGATACCGGATAGAAGTGTCACTGGGTGTGAGGTGCAGGGAGAAGGCCAGAGAAAGGACACACAGAAGGGGGTCCTGCTAAGTACTCCGGAGCTATCTGGGGGTGGACTGAGCCCCTCACTGAGTACGCACAGCACGACGGGTGAGATTTCTCTGGTACCTGTAATCTGGGCTGCAACAACTGTGAGTAAAGATCTTGGGACTGCATCACACGGACTCTGTGTTCATTACTGACTCCCTGCACTACAACCACCATCATCCACCCACACTGCCCTGAAGCTACATTCTTCCTGTGGTGAGTAATAATACCATTGCTGCAAAACCACCAGCTTCAGAGGACTGTTCCGCAGCGGCGGCCCCTTTGGCCGCACTCCACAGGTGGCGTAGTCGGACATTATAAAATCCATATATACAAATTACCGTTGGATTGACCGCCCTGGGTCACGGACCGGGTCATCGCCACAGTGACTACAACCCCCAGCGTCTACCGGCCCGGCTCAGGGTACCCCACGGCCCAGGGGGCGCGTCAACTTCATAGGTCCCTGATCTGAGAACACTCCGGCAGCGTGATTTGCCCCACCTCTGGATCTCGTTGGCCCAGGCTATACGTCAGAATGTATTGCACCAGGGCTTGTCGGTGCTGCCACAGTCGCTGCAACATGTGCAGAGTTGAATTCCACCATGTCGGCACATCGCATTTCAGCCAGTGAACTGTCAGGCCCAACGACTTCTGTAGAGATGTAAGTCGTTGAGCTGTGGGATGCGAACGGCGGAAGTGAGCACACAGCGACTGTGCCCTCTGCAGAAGGCCATCTAGTCCGGGATAGTGGGCTAAAAATTTATGGACAACCAGGTTCAACACGTGAGCCATACAAGGCACGTGTGTGACATTGCCCCGGCGAAGGGCCGCACCCAGGTTTGCAGCATTGTCGCACACGGCCTTCCCTGGTTGCAGGTCCAGTGGAGACAACCATTCATGAAACTGGGTCTCCAGAGCTGACCACAAGTCCTCAGCTGTGTGACTCACATTTCCCAGACATTTCAAAGTAAACACTGATGCCCTTGAGCCTTGCTGCCAGCATAGTAAGGAGGTGTGCAGGATTCCTTCTGTGCAGTTAGAAAGAAGGTGGCATTACCAGACAGGCTTTGGGTGCAGGTGGAGGACCGAGAGGAGGTTGAGGAGGCAGAAGCAGTGGAGTAACTTCGAGATAAAGAGGATTGACGCAAAACTCGTGGGGACGGTAAGACTTGGACAGCAGCCCCTTGTCCTGCTGTCACCATAGTTACCCAGTGCCCAGTCAGCAACATGTAACTCCCCTGTCCATGCCTACTCGTCCAAGTGTCTGTGGTGAAATGCACCCTGTCACACACAGAGTTTCTCAAAGAAGCGGTGATGTTGTGTGCGACATGCTGGTGGAGCGCAGGCACACCTTTCTTGGAGAAGTAGTGCCGACTGGGCATCTGGTACTGGGGCACTGCGACGGACATAAGGTCTCGAAAATCCACTGTGTCCTCCAGGCGGAAAGGCAGCATTTCTGTAGCCAACAGCTTGCAGATGGTGAAATTCAACCTCTTAGCTTTCTCATGGCTAGGAGGAAATGGTCTTTTACTTTTCCACATCTGAGGGACCGAGGGCTGGCTGTTGTGCTTTGACGGGGTTGAGTAGGGTGTCCCCGGCAAACTGCCGGTCTGTGAGGAAGATGCAGGCGGACATGTTAGGTTGCCTTGATCCAAAGGTGGTGCTCTCGATGTCAGAGAGCGCTCAACACCACCAGGTGTTTCCACTTCCCAATGAACTGACGACCTGCCAATCACACTGGCTGTTGCAGGTAAAGAGGTGGCAGGTCTGCGTCCAAAAACATGTGTGACTGCTGTCCCCCCAGTCACAGAGGATGAAGAGGCCACAGATGCACAAGATGGGGCAGACGGTGGTTGGCCCAGCCTGCTAGGCCGCATTGTAGCACAGTGAGCTTCCCACTGCAACTTATGCTTCATATCCATGTGACGGTACATGCATGAAGTACTCAAACTATGGATTTTTTGGCCTCTATTTAGCTTTTGGTGACAAATATTACAGATAACACGAGTTGGGTCATCCTTATCGATCTGAATAAATGCCCAGGCTATGCAAGGCTTAGAGCCCATGCGACCTGAAGAGCCACTACGACTTGTGGTCAGAGGCAGAGTTGTGGTTGAGGATGCAGTTGTTGATGTGCTGCCAGTACTCCATCTCTGTCCAGGAAGGCGCAACCTAACCTCGTCGTCAATAGCATCTGTGACGCCCCGCTGCGCTTGGTATCACAGATCCTAGAAGAGTGTATTGATGGAATCCTCCACAAGAGGCCCCCATAAACATTCACACATCTCCACCTTCCACCTCAGACCAGCAGAGGGAGCCCGTTAGGGATATAAATAGGGAAGGTGGAGCTAGGCAGTTCAGTTCCTCTGAAGAGTTCCTGCAGTAGAGAAGCCTAAGAGAGCTCAGTCTGCAGTGGAGCTCAGTCTAGTCTAGAGAACTCAGTTAATAGTTCAGCAGTGGAGCACGAGGCTCCTGCTAGCTAGATTCAGGGAGCCCAGATAGAGCTTAAGGTGTGCCGGCGCCATAAGATCGGTGAAGCGCGGCAAGCTGCCGTTAGTGTGTATAGCCTAGTGAGGGCCCGAGTAGGCCGAAGGCGAGTGGCGAGTTAGTACATAGGGGGCAGAGGAGCTTAAACTGCTCACCCCGAAGCATTTACCGGACACCGGATCCGAGCTTACCGGGATCTCTATGACCCAGTAAGGAATAACCGGAATCCCTGGAGAACTACAAGTCCCAGGATCGCTAAGGTGCTGATACGTAACAGAGCCAGGAGACGCTTAGGCCCCGCATACTGGGAGCGTGAACTCCAAGAGAAGGCCCTACCACAAGGTCAGCCAGCGCAGGACAGAGACAAAGTTAGGCCTAGCTCCAGGCAGGTCAGAAACTTACTACGCAGAGGAAAGAAACAGGAGGCCCTACACCCGCTCATTGGGGAGGATCCTGATATGCACCCTTCACCCTACAGTGCTCCGGGATGTGCCTGAATTTCCTCCAGTAAAAGGTACTGAAGTGACTACCGTGTCCGTTCCCGTTCTTGCTCTGACCCATCTGGGTCTCGCCTGTCCTGCATTCCCCCTGCATACGCTGCCCTGAGACCTAGCTCCACCTGTGGGGAGCTATACCATCGAGCTGCCTTATCACGGGCCTCAGTGGACTGCTGCAGCGCTGGTGCTTCTCACCAGATACCACAGGTGGCGTCACGAACTCTTATAAAATTAACAATTATCCACCCTTTTAAAGAGTGACCCCAGGGTACGGGCCAGGGAGCCGACCACCGCGACATCCCCAAGGCCATGCAAAGGCCCGGGTGACCTCATCGACTGGCTGACTGTGGGTTGACAGTAAGTGGGATCTCCAACCTTGTCATCATCACCCTGTGTGTTATCACACCCGTCGTCCTCAAAGCCAACCTCTTCCTGCCCTGACCGAAAAGTCAAGTTGTCGCTCCAATCAGGTATTTGAGTCTCATCATCGTCTTCATCATTGTCTCCACCAACAGGAGCTACAGTTTGGGAACGAGGGTCTACATTATGCTCAGAACCTTCTTCATCTGGTCCTGGATCCGACTTATAAAGATTCTGGGCATCAGTGCAGATCATTTCCTCATCTGGATTAACAGAAGCTCTGGAGCAGACCTCCGTTTCCGAGGCTATAGTATGAGTAAACAGCTCTGCAGACTCAACCATCTGTGTTACCCCATACTCAGACGGGCAGCTGGGGACTTGGGAGCTGTGAGCAAGCAAGTGCGATTGGGGTGACACCTCTGAGGAGTGGAGTATTTGTGATGTTGAAATTGAGGTGGAGGAGAGCCCACTTGAAGGAGCACTTGATATCCGCTGAAGCACCTGCTGTTTTTGTGCCTCATCTGGAATTTGTAGCAATGGGCGTGTCCGTGACAAAGGGATCGTATCACATTGTCCACGAAAAGAAATTGACATGTAAGTTTGGCTGGAAGATGGTCTTTCTTCTTCAGATGTTACTCCCCCCCACCGCGGGGGGGGGGTCGACCAACCAGATGACAGGCACCAGTATTGGGAGAGGGGAGCTGGCCGTCAGGGTCCACCGCGGCTCTGGCACAAACCCGGCGACACAGAGGTGGCACAGGCAGGAATGGACTGGCCGTGTCGGCTTATCACTTTTTGGATTTTAGAAGGGCATGACATGCCTATATCTGTGTCTCCCCCTCCTTTTACTACTCCACCTCTTTTCTTTCCGCATGACTATATGTACTTGTCACTTTTCCATGTGTTAGTTACAGTGCCTACAAGTAGTATTCAACCCCCTGCAGATTTAGCTGGTTTGATAAGATGAAAATAAGTTAGAGCCTTCAAACTGCAAACGAGAGTAGGTTTTATGAACCGAAGCATAAATCTTACAAACCAAAAAGTTATGCTGCTCTGTTGAATTTTATTAAATTTTAAACATAAAAGTGTGGGTCAATTATTATACAACCCCTATGTTTAATATTTTGTGGAATAACCCTTGTTTG
Organism: Phyllobates terribilis; assembly: GCF_046119375.1. Taxonomy (NCBI): domain Eukaryota; kingdom Metazoa; phylum Chordata; class Amphibia; order Anura; family Dendrobatidae; genus Phyllobates; species Phyllobates terribilis. Next base: position 28,507,447 of record NW_027362775.1, read on the forward strand.
CAATTACAGCTGATAATCGTCTTTTATAAGACCTGATCAGGCCGGCACAGGTCTGTGGAGTTATCTTGGCCCACTCCTCCATGCAGATCTTCTCCAAGTTATCTACGTTCTTTGGGTGTCTCATGTGGACTTTATTCTTGAGCTCCTTCCACAAGTTTTCAATTGGGTTAAGGTCAGGAGACTGACTAGGCCACTCCAACACCTTGACTTTTTCCCTCTTGAACCAGGCCTTGGTTTTCTTGGCTGTGTGCTTTGGGTCGTTGTCTTGTTGGAAGATGAAATTACGACCCATCTTAAGATCCTTGATGGAGGAGCGGAGGTTCTTGGCCAAAATCTCCAGGTAGGCTGTGCTATCCATCTTCCCATGGATGCGGACCAGATGGCCAGGCCCCTTGGCTGAGAAACAGCCCCACAGCATGATGCTGCCACCACCATGCTTGACTGTAGGGATTGTATTCTTGGGGTCGTATGCAGTGCCATCCAGTCTCCAAACGTCACCTGTGTGGTTGGCACCAAAGATCTCGATCTTGGTCTCATCAGATCATAGAACCTTGAACCAGTCTGTCTCAGAGTCCTCCAAGTGATCATGAGCAAACTGTAGACGAGCCTTGACATGACGCTTTGAAAGTAAAGGTACCATACAGGCTCGTCTGGAACGGAGACCATTGCGGTGGAGTACGTTACTTATGGTATTGACTGAAACCAATGTCCCCACTGCCATGAGATCTTCCCGGAGCTCCTTCCTTGTTGGCCTTGGGTTAGCCTTGACTCTTCGGACAAGCCTGGCCTCGGCACGGGAGGACACTTTCAAAGGCTGTCCAGGCCGTGGAAGGCTAACAGTAGTTCCATAAGCCTTCCACTTACGGATGATGCTCCCAACAGTGGAGACAGGTAGGCCCAACTCCTTGGAAAGGGTTTTGTACCCCTTGCCAGCCTTGTGACCCTCCACGATCTTGTCTCTGATGGCCTTGGAATGCTCCTTTGTCTTTCCCATGTTGACCATGTCTGAGTGCTGTTCACAAGTTTGGGGAGGGTCTTAAATTGTCAGAAAAGGCTGGCAAAAGAGATCTTTAATCCACACATGTGAAGCTCATTATTCTTGGTGCCTGAACTACTTCTTAATACTTTAGGGGGACCAAACAGAATTCTTGTGGTTTGAGGGGTTGAATAATAAATGACACTCTGAATTAACTTTTAACGTTTAAAAAAAACAAAAAAAAACAAAACAAAACCAAAATTTGCTGCAGTGCATTTCCCACTTCCAGGCTGATCTACAGTACAAATGTCACAATGCCAAGTTAATTCCGCATGTGTCAACCAGCTAAATCTGCAGGGGGTTGAATACTATTTGTAGGCACTGTATGTCTTCTGAGCAGTTTGTCAGCTTTTGGACAACTTTGAAGGTGTTTTCTATGTGTTTCTATGTGTTTTTGTTTGCCTGCCATTGGTTTTAACGGTGTTCGAAGGTGTTCGACGAACCGAACTCGAACACTACGGGGGTGGCTCAACACTAAAAAAGACATTATCAATGCCCCTTGGAAGACTGGTGGAGGTCGCAGTGGAATAAAAAGACAATATCAATGCCCCTTGGACGAGTGGTGGAGGTTACAGTGGAATAAAAAGACAAATTCAATGCCCCGTGGAAGAGACGTGGAGGTCACAGTAGCTTAACAAGACCGTCTTAATGCCTCTTGGAGGACTGGTGGAGGTCGCAGTGGAATAAAAAGACAATATCAATGCCCCTTGGAAGAGTGGTGGAGGTTATAGTGGAATAAAAAGACAATAATAATGCCGCTTGGAAGAGCTGTGGAGTACAGAGTGGTATAACCCGAAGGTTTTAACGCTCCTTGGAAGAGACGTGGAGGTCCCAGTAACTTAACAAGACGGTTTTAATGCCCCTTGGAAGAGTGGTGGAGGTCGCAGTGGAATAAAAAAACAATATCAATGACCCTTGGAAGATTGGTGGAGGTAACAGTAGAATAAAAAGACAATATCAATGCCCCATGGAAGAGATGTGGAGGTAAGAGTGGAATAAAAAGACAATGCAAATGCCCCTTGGAAGAGCTGTGGAGTTCAGAGTGGTTTAACCAGATGGTTTTAATGCCCCTTGGAAGAGAAGTCGACGTCACAGTAGCATAACAAGACAGTTTTAATGCCCCTTGGAAGAGAGGTGGAGTTCGCAGTGGATTAAAAAGACAATATCAGTATCCCTTGGAATAGTGGTGGAGGACGCAGTGGAATAAAAAGACAATATCAATGCCCCGTGGAAGGGACGTGGAGGACACAGTAGCTTCACAAGACGGTTTTAATGCACCTTGGAAGAGAGGTGGAGGTCGCAGTTGATTAAAAAGACAATATCAATGCCCCTTGGAAGAGTGGTGGAGGTCGCAGTTGAATCAAAAGACAATATCAATGCCGCTTGGAAGAGTGGTGGATGTTACAGTCGAATAAAAAGACAATATCAATGCCTCTTGTTAGAGCTGTGGAGTTCAGAGTGTTTAACCAGATGGTTTTAATGCCCCTTGGAAGAGACGAGGAGGTCACAGTAGCTTAACAAGACTGTTTTAATGCCCCTTGGAAGAGTGGTGGAAATCGTTGTGGATTTAAAAGACAATATCAATGCCCCTTGGAAGAGTGGTGGAGGACACAGTGCATTAAAAAGACAATATCAATACCCCTTGGAAGAATGGTGGAGGTTACAGTGGAATAAAAAGACAATATCAATGACCCTTGGAAGAGCTGTAGAGTTCAGAGTGGTTTAACCAGACGGTTTTAATGCCCCTTGGAAGAGATGTGGAGGTCACAGTAGCTTAACAAGACTGTTGTAATGCCTCTTGGAAGAGTGATGGAGGTCGCAGTGGATTAAAAAGACAATATCAATGACCCTTAGAAGAGAGGTGGAAGTCGCAGTGGAATAAAAAGACAATATCAATACCCCTTGGAAGAGTGGTGGAGGATACAGTGGAATAAAAAGACAATATCAATGCCTAGTGGTTTAGATATGGACGTTACAGTAGCTAAACAAGATGTTTTTAATGCACCTAGGGAGAGTGGTGGAAGTCGTAGTGGAATAAAAAGACAATATCAATGACCCTTGAAAGAGTGCTGTAGTTTACAGTGGAGTAAAAAGACAATATCAATGCCTATTGCAAGAGCTGTGGAGTTCAGAGTGGTTTAAATTGACAGTTTTAATGCACCTTGGAAGAGACATGGAGGTCACAGTAGCTTAACTATACGGTTTTAATGCTCCTTGGAAGAGTGGTGGAGGTCGAAGTGGTTTAAAAAGACAATATCAATGCCACTTGGAAGAGTGGTGAAGGTCCCAGTGGAATAAAAAGACAGTATCAATGCCCCTTGGAAGAGTGGTGGAGGTTACAGTGGAAAAAAAAGACAATATCAATGCCCCGTGAAAGAGACGTGGAGGTCACAGTAGCTTAACAAGATGATTTTAATGCCCCTTGGAAGAGAGGTGGAAGTTGCAGTGGAATAAAAACACAATATCAATGCCCCTTGGAAGAGTGCTGGAGGTTACATTGGAATAAAAAGACAATATCAATGCCCCTTGCAAGAGCTGTGGAGTTCAAAGTGGTTTAAATTGATGGTTTTAATGCCCCTTGGAAGGGACGTGGAGGTGACAGTAGCTTAACAAGACGGTTTTAATGCCCCTTGGAAGAGGGGTGGAGGTTACAGTTGAATAAAAAGACAATACCAATGCCCCTTGGAAGAGTGATGGAGGTTACAGTGGAATAAAAAGACGATATCAATGCCCCTTGGAACAGTGGTGGAGGTTACAGTTAAATAAAAAGGCAATATCAATGCCCCATCAAAGAGATGTGGAGGTCACAATAGCTTAACAAGACGGTTTTAATGCCCCTTGGATGAGTGGTGGAGGTCGCAGTGGATTAAAAAGACAATATCAATGAGCCTTGGAAGAGTGGTGGAGGTCGCAGTGGAATAAAAAGACATTTTCAATGCCTCTTGGAAGAGTGATGGAGTTCGCAGTGGAATAAAAAGACATTATCAATGCCCCTTGGATGAGTGGTGGAGCTTACATTGGAATAAAAAGACAATTGCAATGCCCCGTGGAAGAGACATGGAGGTCACAGTAGCTTAACAAGACGGTTTTAATGCCTCTTGGAGAACTGGTGGAGGTCGCAGTGGAATAAAAAGACAATATCAATGCCCCTTGGAAGAGTGGTGGAGGTTACAGTGGAATGAAAAGACAATAATAATGCCCCTTGGAAGAGCTGTGGAGTTCATAGTGGTATAAGCAGACGGTTTTTACGCTCCTTGGAAGAGACGTGGATGTCCCAGTAACTTAACAAGACGGTTTTAATGCCCCTTGGAAGAGTGGTGGAGGTAGTAGTGGAATAAAAAGACAATATCAAAGCCCCGTGGAAGTGACGTGGAGGTCACAGTAGCTTCACAAGACGGTTTTAATGCCCCTTGGAAGAGAGGTTGAGGTCGCAGTTGATTAAAAAGACAATATCAATGCCCCTTGGAAGAGTGGTGGAGGTCGCAGTGGAATAAAAAGACAATTTCAATGCCGCTTGGAAGAGTGGTGGATGTTACAGTCGAATAAAAAGACAATATCAATGCCTCTTGTAAGAGCTATGGAGTTCAGAGTGTTTAACCAGACGGTTTTAATGCCTCTTGGAAGAGATGAGGAGGCCACAGTAGCTTAACAAGACTGTTTTAATGCCCCTTGGAAGAGAGGTGGAGGTCGCAGTTGATTAAAAAGACAATATCAATGCCCCTTGGAAGAGTGGTGGAAGTCGCAGTGCATTAAAAAGACAATATCAATACCCCTTGGAAGAATGGTGGAGGTTAGAGTGGAATAAAAGACAATATCAATGACCCTTGGAAGAGCTGTAGAGTTCAGAGTGGTTTAGCCAGACGGTTTTAATGCCCCTTGGAAGAGATGTGGAGGTCACAGTAGCTTAACAAGACTGTTTTAATGCCTCTTGGAAGAGTGATGGAGGTCGCAGTGGATTAAAAAGACATTATCAATGACCCTTAGAAGAGAGGTGGAAGTCGCAGTGGAATAAAAAGACAATATCAATACCCCTTGGAAGAGTGGTGGAGGATACAGTGGAATAAAAAGACAATATCAATGCCTAGTGGTTTAGATATGGACGTTACAGTAGCTAAACAAGATGTTTTTAATGCACCTAGGGAGAGTGGTGGAAGTCGTAGTGGAATAAAAAGACAATATCAATGCCCCTTGAAAGAGTGCTGTAGGTTACAGTGGAGTAAAAAGACAATATCAATGCCTATTGCAAGAGCTGTGGAGTTCAGAGTGGTTTAAATTGACAGTTTTAATGCACCTTGGAAGAGACATGGAGGTCACAGTAGCTTAACTATACGGTTTTAATGCTCGTTGGAAGAGTGGTGGAGGTCGAAGTGGTTTAAAAAGACAATATCAATGCCACTTGGAAGAGTGGTGAAGGTCCCAGTGGAATAAAAAGACAGTATCAATGCCCCTTGGAAGAGTGGTGGAGGTTACAGTGGAAAAAAAAGACAATATCAATGCCCCGTGAAAGAGACGTGGAGGTCACAGTAGCTTAACAAGATGATTTTAATGCCCCTTGGAAGAGAGGTGGAAGTTGCAGTGGAATAAAAACACAATATCAATGTCCCTTGGAAGAGTGCTGGAGGTTACATTGGAATAAAAAGACAATATCAATGCCCCTTGCAAGAGCTGTGGAGTTCAAAGTGGTTTAAATTGACGGTTTTAATGCCCCTTGGAAGGGACGTGGAGGTGACAGTAGCTTAACAAGACGGTTTTAATGCCCCTTGGAAGAGGGGTGGAGGTTACAGTTGAATAAAAAGACAATACCAATGCCCCTTGGAAGAGTGATGGAGGTTACAGTGGAATAAAAAGACGATATCAATGCCCCTTGGAACAGTGGTGGAGGTTACAGTTAAATAAAAAGGCAATATCAATGCCCCATCAAAGAGATGTGGAGGTCACAATAGCTTAACAAGACGGTTTTAATGCCCCTTGGATGAGTGGTGGAGGTCGCAGTGGATTAAAAAGACAATATCAATGAGCCTTGGAAGAGTGGTGGAGGTCGCAGTGGAATAAAAAGACATTTTCAATGCCTCTTGGAAGAGTGATGGAGTTCGCAGTGGAATAAAAAGACATTATCAATGCCCCTTGGACGAGTGGTGGAGTTTACAATGGAATAAAAAGACAATTTCAATGCCCCGTGGAAGAGACATGGAGGTCACAGTAGCTTAACAAGACGGTTTTAATGCCTCTTGGAGAACTGGTGGAGGTCGCAGTGGAATAAAAAGACAATATCAATGCCCCTTGGAAGAGTGGTGGAGGTTACAGTGGAATGAAAAGACAATAATAATGCCCCTTGGAAGAGCTGTGGAGTTCATAGTGGTATAAGCAGACGGTTTTTACGCTCCTTGGAAGAGACGTGGATGTCACAGTAACTTAACAAGATGGTTTTAATGCCCCTTGGAAGAGTGGTGGAGGTAGTAGTGGAATAAAAAGACAATATCAATGCCCCGTGGAAGAGATGTGGAGGTCACTGTAGCTTAACAATATGGTTTTAATGCCCCTTGGAAGAGTGGTGAAGGTCGCAGTGGAATAAAAAGACAATGTCAATGCCCCTTGGAAGAGTTGTGGAGGTTAGAGTGGAATAAAAAGACAATGCAAATGCCACTTGGAAGAGCTGTGGAGCTCAGAATTGTTTAACAAGATGGTTTTAATGCCCCTTGGAAGAGAAGTCGACGTCACAGTAGCATAACAAGACGGTTTTAATGCACCTTGGAGAGTGGTGGAGTTCGCAGGGGATTAAAAAGACAATATCAATGCCCCTTGGAAGAGTGGTGGAGGTCGCATTGGAATAAAAAGACAATATCAATGCCCCGAGGAAGGGACGTGGAGGTCACAGTAGCTTAACAAGACGGTTTTAATGCCCCTTGGAAGAGTGGTGGAGGTTGCAGGGGATTAAGTAGACAATAACAATGCCCATTGGAAGAGTGGTGGAGGTCGCAGTGGAATAAAAAGACAAAATCAATGCCCTTTGGAAGAGTGGTGGAGGTTACAGTGGAATAAAAAGACAATATCAATGCCCCTTGGAAGAGCTGTGGAGTTCTGAGTGGTTTAAAGAGACAGTTTTAATGCCCCTTGGAAGAGACGTGGAAGTCACAGTAGCTTAACAAGACTGTTTTAATGCCCCTTGGAAGAGTGGTGGAGGTCGCAGTGGATTAAAAAGACAATATCAATGCCCCTTAAAAGAGAGGTGTAAGTCGCAGTGGAATAAAAAGACAAAATCATTACCGCTTGGAAGAGTGGTGGAGGTTACAGTGGAATAAAAAGACAATACCAATGCCCCATGGAAGAGTTGTGGAGGTCACTGTAGCTTAACAAGATGGTCTTAATGCCCCTTGGAAGAGTGGTGGAGGTTACAGAGGAATAAAAAGACAATATCAATGCCCTGTGTAAGAAACTTAGAGGTCACAGTAGCTTAACAGGACGTTTTTAATGCCCCTTGGAAGAGTCGTGGACGTCGCAGAGGAATAAAAAGACAATATCAATGCACTTGGAAGAGTGCAGAAGGTTACAATTAGAGATGAGCGTTGTTCTACTCGAACTGTTCGCCAATCTCAAATTCGCGCTGTTTTGGGCGGTGTTCGAGCCGTTCGGCGAACACGAACAATTTGAGAAAAATTCGGCTGTTCGAGGTTATGTTCGATAACTGTTCGTGCACCAAAATCATAACTGGATTTTTTCTCAGTAATGATGAAAATTAATGTTAATACGCAGTTTGAGTGTACAGCGGGGTGGGGGGAGGGGCAGGGGATGGATCTCTGCAGGAACAATGAAGATCTCCATTTTTTTTTCTCTTTCCCGCATTTACAGTGGGGAGGTGCAATCTGTCAGCCTATCAGCAGCGCACACACGGAGCGAAGTGCTTTTTTTCACACAAGCAAGGGCATGTGTCATTGGCAGTGTATGTCACATGTCCTTGCCCTATAAGACCAAGCCATTTTCCCCGTCACCACCATTTTCTCACTGCTGCAGCTGCGTGTTAGACGGCACCGCTGTTGCTGTGTGCGCTATACCTTGTTAATTTCAAGCCAATTTTCGCACAAATCTACAGATAGCTTGGGAGTAGGGAATAGTTGTGATTGCAGTCCTTTTAAGGACTAGGTTACAGCATTTCCTACGACTTTTATCAGGCAGGTCTGTGCTCTTAAATAGATAGATTGTGGGAGTAAAGACTAATTGTAATTGGAGTCCTTTTCAGGACTAGGTTACATCAGTTCCTATCAGTTTTTGCCAGGCAGGTCTGTGCCAGTGCTGTGCAAGTTTTTTTCACAGCATTTGGCTGAATCTAGCAAAGCTAATCCTTTTTGGCCTATTGCAGAGTGTGTTAGTCAGTGGAGTAGCCTATCTGTGTTGCAAGATATACCACCTGTGTATAGAATACCAATTTTTTTACTGCACCTAGTGAAGTAAAATCTTTTGGGCATAGCATCATACTATTAGTCCATCTATACTGACCTCCATCAGGTTGCAAATTGAATATAATTTTTTTCTGCATCTAGCTCTGAAAAAATATTGGGCTTCTAGCTGTGTGTGGGACTTGTTGTATTAGTCCATCTATACTGACCTCCATCAGGTTGCAAACTGCATATATTTTTTTCTTCATCTACCTCTGAAAAAATATTGGGCTTCTAGCTGTGTGTGGGACTTGTTCTATTAATCCATCTATACAGACCTCCATCAGGTTGCAAACTGAATATATTTTTTTCTGCATCTACCTCTGAAAAAATATTGGGCTTCTAGCTGTGTGTGGGACTTGTTCTATTAATCCATCTATACAGACCTCCATCAGGTTGCAAAGTGAATATATTTTTTTCTGCATCTACCTCTGAAAAAATATTGGGCTTCTAGCTGTGTGTGGGACTTGTTCTATTAATCCATCTATACAGACCTCCATCAGGTTGCAAACTGAATATATTTTTTTCTGCATCTACCTCTGAAAAAATATTGGGCTTCTAGCTGTGTGTGGGACTTGTTGTATTAGTCCATCTATACAGACCTCCATCAGGTTGCAAACTGAATATATTTTTTTCTGCATCTACCTCTGAAAAAATATTGGGCTTCTAGCTGTGTGTGGGACTTGTTCTATTAATCCATCTATACAGACCTCCATCAGGTTGCAAACTGAATATATTTTTTTCTGCATCTACCTCTGAAAAAATATTGGGCTTCTAGCTGTGTGTGGGACTTGTTGTATTAGTCCATCTATACAGACCTCCATCAGGTTGCAAACTGAATATATTTTTTTCTGCATCTACCTCTGAAAAAATATTGGGCTTCTAGCTGTGTGTGGGACTTGTTCTATTAATCCATCTATACAGACCTCCATCAGGTTGCAAACTGAATATATTTTTTTCTGCATCTACCTCTGAAAAAATATTGGGCTTCTAGCTGTGTGTGGGACTTGTTGTATTAGTCCATCTATACAGACCTCCATCAGGTTGCAAACTGAATATATTTTTTTCTGCATCTACCTCTGAAAAAATATTGGGCTTCTAGCTGTGTGTGGGACTTGTTGTATTAGTCCATCTATACAGACCTCCATCAGGTTGCAAACTGAATATATTTTTTTCTGCATCTACCTCTGAAAAAATATTGGGCTTCTAGCTGTGTGTGGGACTTGTTCTATTAATCCATCTATACAGACCTCCATCAGGTTGCAAACTGAATATATTTTTTTCTGCATCTACCTCTGAAAAAATATTGGGCTTCTAGCTGTGTGTGGGACTTGTTGTATTAGTCCATCTATACAGACCTCCATCAGGTTGCAAACTGAATATATTTTTTTCTGCATCTACCTCTGAAAAAATATTGGGCTTCTAGCTGTGTGTGGGACTTGTTGCATTAATCCATCTATACAGACCTCCATCAGGTTGCAAACTGAATATATTTTTTTCTGCATCTACCTCTGAAAAAATATTGGGCTTCTAGCTGTGTGTGGGACTTGTTCTATTAATCCATCTATACAGACCTCCATCAGGTTACAAACTGAATATATTTTTTTCTGCATCTACCTCTGAAAAAATATTGGGCTTCTAGCTGTGTGTGGGACTTGTTGTATTAGTCCATCTATACTGACCTCCATCAGGTTGCAAACTGAATATATTTTTTTCTGCATCTACCTCTGAAAAAATATTGGGCTTCTAGCTGTGTGTGGGACTTGTTCTATTAATCCATCTATACAGACCTCCATCAGGTTGCAAACTGAATATATTTTTTTCTGCATCTACCTCTGAAAAAATATTGGGCTTCTAGCTGTGTGTGGGACTTGTTGTATTAGTCCATCTATACTGACCTCCATCAGGTTGCAAACTGAATATATTTTTTTCTGCATCTACCTCTGAAAAAATATTGGGCTTCTAGCTGTGTGTGGGACTTGTTCTATTAATCCATCTATACAGACCTCCATCAGGTTGCAAACTGAATATATTTTTTTCTGCATCTATCTCTGAAAAAATATTGGGCTTCTAGCTGTGTGTGGGACTTGTTGTATTAGTCCATCTATACAGACCTCCATCAGGTTGCAAACTGAATATATTTTTTTCTGCATCTACCTCTGAAAAAATATTGGGCTTCTAGCTGTGTGTGGGACTTGTTGTATTAGTCCATCTATACTGACCTCCATCAGGTTGCAAACTGAATATATTTTTTTCTGCATCTACCTCTGAAAAAATATTGGGCTTCTAGCTGTGTGTGGGACTTGTTCTATTAATCCATCTATACAGACCTCCATCAGGTTGCAAACTGAATATATTTTTTTCTGCATCTACCTCTGAAAAAATATTGGGCTTCTAGCTGTGTGTGGGACTTGTTGTATTAGTCCATCTATACTGACCTCCATCAGGTTGCAAACTGAATATATTTTTTTCTGCATCTACCTCTGAAAAAATATTTCGGCTTCTAGCTGTGTGTGGGACTTGTTGTATTAGTCCATCTATACTGACCTCCATCAGGTTGCAAATTAAAAATAATTTTTATCTGCATCTAGCTCTGAAAAAATATTTGGCCTTCTAGCAGTGTGTGGGACTTTCTCTATTAGTCCATCTATACTGACCTCCATCAGGTTGCAAATTAAAAATAATTTTTATCTGCATCTACCTCTGAAAAAATATTTGGGCTTCTAGCAGTGTGTGGGACTCATTGTATTAGGCCATCTATACCAAGCTCCACCAGCTTTGAAATTAATAATAATTTTTAGCTGCATCTAGCCCTGAAAATAATTTTTCCCAATAGTGGTAGCAATAGAAATATGGGGCGCGCGCCTGGCTAACAAAAATATACGCTTCATAACACAAAACACCAGCCTAGCGCACTGCATTAATAAGATGGCATCATCGTCTCTCCCAGTGCTAGGCCTACTATGCAGGCTAGTATTCCTGTGCCTAAAACACAATGTATGGGTCCGCGCTAGCCACTATGCTGAGGGGTATAAAGCTGCTGCTAACGCTTTATAACAATTCAATTGGCAGATTTTCACAGAGCTCTTCCACAACGCCCACCCATCGGGCAACAGTTGCCCACCCACCCTATGGGATCTAGTGGCGAATAGTTGATGCCATTAATCAGAGCGTCAGTTGCACCGTCAACGTGGCAAGCATACGGTAAGGCATGGGAAGAGTGGACACGACTAGTAGCAGGCAGACGGGTTGACCAATGTGAACAAGCCAGATCACAAGTCACCATAGAATTTCTCCACCAGCTAATGATGAGGGGCATATCAGGGGCGTCAGCGCAGCGGTGTCTGACCGGAGTAGCATTTCACTTCCAACTACTGAATTGGGGAGATGTGACAGAGATTCATCATCATACAATCCATAAAAGGGTGGAAAAGGGGTCAGCCAAGTCAGGAATGTAGACGTCCCGTCCCGTGTCACTAAAACTGATTTCTCACATCTTATCCCTAACACCATTAACATGACACTCACAATTTGAAGCAACACTAATGTCTACTGCATTTGTGATCGCCTTCTTCGGGGCGCTATGTATAAGCGAATTAGTCCCTCAATCCAAAATTACCACCAGTGGACGCTTATTACACCAGGAAGTAGTCATAGCCAATGATGCAATACGTGTACGCATACACCAATCGAAAACGGTTCCAGCGGGCAGGGGTACTTGGGTACTTCTACAACCCACAAACGGTACACTGAGTCGGGTAACAATAGTAAAAACATATCTAACCATCAGATCACAAAGTAATTTCTTCGTATCACACATTGATGGAACGCCATTATAAAGATACCTGTTCCAAGCTATATTTAATAAATGCATAACATCGGCAGGGAACCACCCCAAAGATTACGGGACACACTCATTCCGCATAGGTGCGGCCACGGAAGCAGCAAGAGCAGGACTGTCAGAAACGGAAGTTCAGAGGATAGGGAGATGGCGATCCACGTGTTTGGCGAGATACGTAAGACCGGACTTGTTATCCTAACGTGGTTTGTTTCTTTTACAGGTGACGCTAAGGCTACAGTGTGAGTGATAGGCCACTCGTATATATATTGGGCACAAAAAAGGGCGAAAGTCCGCCCAGGCGGGAGGAAATTAGAGTTTCATAACACATATTTCAACTGGAGAGGTATTAGAGGCCTGCTATGGCCACAGGTACTAATGGAGGTAATCAAGGTAGGGAGAGAGGCAAGAGGTCCGGTCATCTTAGTTATACAGGCCGGGGGAAACAACCTAGGTCATCACAAGAGCGCATAACTAATGGCAATAATGAAACTAGACACTGAGCGCTTCAGAGAATTTTTCACAAAATTAGCTATAGTATGGTCAGAGATTGTGCCGATAGCGGTATGGCAAGGTGCGCGAGACATCACGGCCATCGAATGGACAAGGCGGGTAATAAATATTCGGATGGCAAAATTTAGAAGAGACAGAGGCGGTGTAGTGATACGACACCGACAACTGGAAGGAGATAAAGCAGGCCTCATACGGCCCGACGGTGTTCACTTAATAGATATTGGACTGGACATATTCCTGTCAGGACTCCAGGACGGAGTGGAACAAGCGTTAAGAGTGATGGGTGGGGGTCAGAGTCCTGCATACGAGTACGCTGGATCCTCCGTGGCCTGGAAATAGAAAGGACATGTTGGAGAGTTACACTTGTTAGCCAACTTGCCGGAGTGGGGACCCAGGGCATGCTGCAACAAGCTGAATTATTTTAGAAATAAAATGCCTTTCTAATGGAATGAGTATAAAGAGTTAATAAAGCTGTGACCGATCCTCACCCATCCAGTTGTAAGAGTTACATTATTGGGTTGTCCATGAAAGGGGAGCGGTAGGGGGGCTGAGCATCTGGGTTTGGTTGGGGGTCCCCACAGTCTGCCTAGGCTAGATTAATTTAAAAATTCTTATTAGATACACAGGCGGTGCAGCTTGCTTCGCAGCTGGGCTACTACGCGCAAAGTATTGCCTAGGCTAGATGCAGTTAAAAATTCTTATTAGATACACAGGCTGTGTAGCTTGCTTCGCAGCTGGGCTGCTACGCACAAAGTATTGCCTAGGCTAGATGCAGTTAAAAATTCTACGCTGACTAGCAGACACTGAAGATTTGTAGCAGACCTCTGAGTAAACAGCTCTTCAGACTCAACCATCTGTGTTACCCCAAGCCATAGTGTATGTAGTTTCTTACAGTTAAAAGGGGGGGGTGCGACCCAACCCACCTGGAATTGACGATGCCAACGTCACGTAAGACACAGCAAGGGGACTCCCAAAATTGTGGCACAGACACCACTTAACCCTAGAACGCATACCTGTGGCCTTGCAGGCCCGCCCAGTTAATTGTTTTCTATTTTCTGCAAGATTGCTTTAGTTAGAATTTTGAAACTCTAGGTATTCTTCATGTATATAGTTGTTTGTCATTTGAGTTTGAGTTATTCCATGTTATTTGCACACGGGCCTAAAGGGCCCCAGGTATGTGAAAGTGTAGATTTTTATGGTCATGCGTTCTAGGGTTAAGTGGCATCAATTGCCCCACTGTTGCTTAAAACGGTTGGTGAGGTGATTTTACCAAATCCCCAAGCTTTTAGTCTCCCAAGGATGACACAGGGGTAGAAATGTCCTTGCGAATCCATGATTTGATCATCTTTATGAACGTGAGTCTGTCTACATTCTCAGTGGACAGCCGCGTGCGCTTTTCTGTCAGCACACCACCAGCAGCGCTGAACACACGTTCAGAGAGAACGCTGGCTGCATGGCATGACAAGATCTCCAAGGCGTGAGTGGCGAGCTCCGGCGATTTTTCAAGATTGGAATACCAAAATGAGCAAGGGTCCCGTGACACAGTCATGGCTTCGATGTTCACTTGGAGATTCTCCTGTACCATCCTCTCTAGGCATTGACTATGTGTCAGACTTCTTGTCTCCTGTGGCCTTGCAAAGGATGGTCTAAAAAAGTGGTGAAACGATTCCACAAAATTGCTGTTACCAGCAGATACTGTGTTACTGTTACTGTTTGAGTGATGAAGACTCGACAGTCCCACCGTTGGCAAGTTAGAACTGTGAGATTCACTACGTGCACCACTGGTGTTTTGTGGAAAAGCACATGTAAGATTCTGCAACAGATACTCCTGCATTCGTCAATACCTTTTTATGGCAGGAATTATTTCGGCAAATATACTTTTGTACCGGGGATCTAAGAGTGTGACAACCCAGTAGTCGGGATTACTTCGAATTCTGACAATCCGGAGGTCATGTTGCAGGTAGTGCAGCAAGAAGGCACTCATGTGTCTTGCGCATCCAGAAGGACCAAGTCCTTGTTGTGTTGGTAGCGAGGTAAGAATCATGCTTCCTTCCTCTGCCCTCTCCCTCTAACCTCGCACAACAGAAATGTGATCAAGGTCTCCCTCATCTGATGAGTCTTTCATGCCCATTGCCAGTTCGTCCTCCACTTCTTCCTCGGCTTCTGCACCTTCCTCAACAGTTTGGCTGCTACCATGCGCCCTGGTTAATCCCTCTCCCCCACCCTCCCATGCCTGCCGCCTTGGTGCTGCCAACCGTCTGGACCTTGGAGATGTTATCCCTTCCGCATACGACTCCTCCTCTACTTCCTCCACCTCCTCTTGTCCCACCACCTGACTCCGAATTCTGTTTAACATGTGCTCCAGCATGTAAATCACCGTAATAGTCATGCTGATAATGGCATCGTCAGCACTAAACATCTTCGTCGCCATTTCAAGACTGTGCAGAAGGGTGCATAGGTCCCTGATCTGAGACCACTCCTCCAGCGTGATTTGCCCCACCTCTGGATCTCGTTGGCCCAGGCTATACGTCAGAACGTATTGCACCAGGGCTTGTCGGTGCTGCCACAGTCGCTGCAACATGTGCAGAGTTGAATTCCACCGTGTCGGCACATCGCATTTCAACCGGTGAACTGGCAGGCCCAACGACTTCTGTAGAGATGTAAGTCGTTGAACTGCGGGATGCGAACGGCGGAAGTGAGCACACAGCGACCGTGCACTCTGCAGAAGGCCATCTAGTCCGGGATAGTGGGCTAAAAACTGCTGGACAACCAGGTTCAACACGTGAGCCATACAAGGCACGTGTGTGACATTGCCCCGGCGAAGTGCCGCACCCAGGTTTGCAGCATTGTCGCACATGGCCTTCCCTGGTTGCAGGTCCAGTGGAGACAACCTTTCATGAAACTGGGTCTCCAGAGCTGACCAAAACTCCTCAGCTGTGTGACTCACATTTCCCAGACATTTCAAAGTAAACACTGATGCGTTGAGCCCTGCTGCCAGCATAGTAAGGAGGTGTGCAGGATTCCTTCTGCGCAGTTAGAAAGCAGGTGGCATTACCAGACAGGCTTTTGGTGCAGGTGGAGGACCGAGAGGAGGTTGGGGAGGCAGAAGCAGTGGAGGAAGTTCGAGATAAAGAGGATTAACACACAACTCGTGGGGACGGTAAGACTTGGACAGCAGCCCCTTGTCCTGCTGTCACCATAGTTACCCAGTGCCCAGTCAGCGACATGTAACGCCCCTGTCCATGCCTTCTCGTCCAAGTGTCTGTGGTGAAGTGCACCCTGTCACACACAGAGTTTCTCAAAGAAGCGGTGATGTTGTGTGCGACATGCTAGTGGAGCACAGGCACACCTTTCTTTGAGAAGTAGTGCCGACTGGGCATCTGGTACTGGGGCACTGTGACGGACATAAGGTCTTGAAAATCCTCTGTGTCCTCCAGGTGGAAAGGCAGCATTTCTGTAGCCAACAGCTTGCAGATGGTGAAATTCAACCTCTCAGCTTTCTCATGGCTAGGAGGAAATGGTCTTTTACTTTTCCACATCTGAGGGACCGAGGGCTGGCTGTTGTGCTTAGACGGTGTTGAGTAGGGTGTCCCCGGCAACTGCCGGTCTGTGAGGAAGATGCAGGCGGACATGTTAGGTTGCCTTGATCCAAAGGTGGTGCTCTCGATGTCGGAGAGCGCTCAACACTAGCAGGTGTTTCCACTTCCCAATGAACTGACGACCTGCCAATCACACTGGCTGTTGCGGGTAAAGAGGTGGCAGGTCTGCGTCCAAAAACATGTGTGACTGCTGTCCCCCCAGTCACAGAGGATGAAGAGGCTGCGGATGCACAAGATGGGGCAGACGGTGGTTGGCCCAGCCGGCTAGGCCGCATTGTAGCACAGTGAGCTTCCCACTGCAACTTATGCTTCATATCCATGTGATGGTACATGCATGAAGTACTCAAACTATGTATTTTTTGGCCTCTACTTAGCTTTTGCTGACAAATATTACAGATAACACGAGTTGGGTCATCCTTATCGATCTGAATAAATGCCCAGGCTGTGCAAGGCTTAGAGCCCATGTGACCTGAAGAGCCACTACGACTTGTGGTCAGAGGCAGAGTTGTGTTTGAGGATGCAGTTGTTGACGTGCTTCCAGTACTCTGTCTCTGTTCAGGAAGGCGCAACCTAACCTCGTCGTCAATAGCATCTGTGATGCCCCGCTGCGCTTGGTATCACAGATCCTACAAGAGTGCATTGATGGAATCCTCCAGAAGAGGCCCCCATAAACATTCACACATCTCCACCTTCCACCTCAGACCAGCAGAGGGAGCCCGTTAGGGATATAAATAGGGAAGGTGGAGCTAGGCAGTTCAGTTCCTCTGAAGAGTTCCTGCAGTAGAGAAGCCTAAGAGAGGTCAGTCTGCAGTGGAGCTCAGTCTAGTCTAGAGAACGCAGTTAATAGTTCAGCAGTGGAGCACGAGGCTCCTGCTTGCTAGATTCAGGGAGCCCAGATAGAGCTTAAGGTGTGCCGGTGCCGTAAGATCAGTGAAGCGCGGCAAGCTGCCGTTAGTGTGTATAGCCTAGTGAGGGCCCGAGTAGGCCGAAGGCGAGTGGCGAGTTAGTACATAAGGGGCAGAGGAGCTTAACCAGCTCACCCCGAAGCATTTACCGGACACAGGATCCGAGCTTACCGGTATCTCTATGACCCAGTAAGGCATAACCGGAATCCCTGGAGAACTTCAAGTCCCAGGATCGCTAAGGTGCTGATATGTAACAGAGCCAGGAGACGCTTAGGCCCCGCATACTGGGAGCGTGAACTCCAAGAGAAGGCCCTACCACAAGGTCAGCCAGCGGAGGACAGAGACAAAGTTAGGCCTAGCTCCAGGCAGGTCAGAAACTTACTACGCAGAGGCAAGAAACAGGAGGCCCTACACCCGCTCATTGGGGAGGATCCTGATATGCACCCTTCACCCTACAGTGCTCCGGGATGTGCCTGAATTTCCACCAGTAAAAGGTACTGAAGTGACTACCGTGTCCGTTCCCGTTCTTGCTCTGACCCAGCTGGGTCTCGCCTGTCCTGCATTCCCCCTGCATATGCTGCCCTGAGACCTAGCTCCACCTGTGGGGAGCTATACCATCGAGCTGCCTTATCACCGGCCTCAGTGGACTGCTGCAGCGCTGGTGCTTGTCACCAGATACCACAGGTGGCGTCATGAACTCTTATAAAATTAACAATTATCCACCCTTTTAAAGAGAGACCCCAGGGTACGGGCCAGGGAGCCGACCACCGCGACTTCCCCAAGGCCAGGCAAATGCCCGGGTACCGAGTCATCCCCATCCCCAGGGCTAGTCACATCCTCCTCCACCTCCTCTGCTGACCTCATCGACTGTCTGACTGTGGGTTGACAGTAAGTGGGATCTCCAACCTCGTCATCATCACCCTGTGTGTTATCACACCCGTCGCCCTCAGAGCCAACCTCTTCCTGCCCTGACCAAAAAGTCAAGTTGTCGCTCCCATCAGGTATTTGAGTCTCATCATCGTCTTCATCATTGTCTCCACCAACAGGAGTTACAGTTTGGGAACAAGGGTCTACATTATGCTCAGAACCTTCTTCATCTGGTCCTGGATCCAACTTATAAAGATTCTGGGCATCGGATCAGATCATTTCCTCATCTGGATTAACAGAAGCTCTGGAGCAGACCTCCGTTTCCCAGGCTATAGTATGAGTAAACAGCTGGGCAGACTCAGCCATCTGTGTTACCCCATACTCAGACGGGCAGCTGGAGACTTGGGAGCTGTGAGGAAGCAAGTGCGATTGGGGTGACACCTCTGAGGACTGGAGTATTTGTGATGTTGAAATTGAGGTGATGGAGAGCCCACTTGAAGGAGCACTTGATATCCGTTGAAGCACCTGCTGTTTTTGTGCCTCATCTAGAATTTGTAGCGATGGGCGTGTCCGTAAGAATGGGATCGTATCACATTGTCCACGAAAAGAAGTCGACATCTTAGTTTGGCTGGAAGATGGTCTTTCTTCAGCAGATGTTACTCCCCCCCCCCACCGTGGGGGGCCTCGACCCACCGGCGGACAGGCACCAGTATTGGGATAGGGGGGCTGGCCGTCAGGGTCCACCGCGGCTCTGGCACAAACCCGGAGACACAGAGGTGGCACAGGCAACGGACTGGCCGTGTCGGCTTCTCACTTTTTGGATTTTAGAAGGGCATGACATGCCTATATCTGTGTCTCCCCCTCCTTTTACTCCTCCACCTCTTTTCTTTTCGCATGACTATATGTACTTGTCACTTTTCCATGTGTTAGTTGTGTCTTCTGAGCAGTTTGTCAGCTTTTGGACACCTTTGAAGGTGTTTTCTATGTGTTTCTATGTGTTTTTGTTTGCCTGCCATTGGTTTTAACGGTGTTCGAAGGTGTTCGACGAACAGTTCGACGAACAGTTCGGCGAACACACGGGTGTTCGACGAACCGAACCGAACTCGAACACTACGGGGGTGGCTCAACACTAGTTACAATGGAATAAATAGACATTGTCAATGCCCCTTGAAAGAGCTGTGGAGCTCAGAGCGGTTTAACCAGACGGTTTTAATGCCCCTTGGAAGAGACTTGGAGGTCACAGTAGCTTAACAAGATGGCTTTAATGCCCCTTGGAAGAGTGGTGGAGTTCACAATGGAATAAAAAGACAATATGAATGCACCTTGGAAGGGACGTGGAGGTCACAGTAGCATAACAAGACGGTTTTAATGACCATTGGAAGAGTGGTGGAGGTCGCAGTGGATAAAAAAGACAATATCAAAGCCACTTGGAAGAGTGGTGGAGGTCGCAGTGGAAAACAGAGACAATATCAATGCCCCTTGGAAGAGTGGTGGAGGTTACAGTCGAATAAAAAGACAATATCAATGCATATTGGAAGAGTTGTGGAGTACAGAGAGGTTTAACCAGACGGTTTAATGCCCCTTGGAAGAGAAGCGGAGGTCACAGTAGCTTATCTAGACTGTTTTAATGCCCCTTGGAAGAGTGGTGGAGGTCGCAATGGATTAAAAAGACAATATCAATGCCCCTTAGAAGAGTGGTGGAGGTCGCAGTGGAATAAAAAGACAATATCAATTCCCCTTGGAAGAGATGTGAAGGTCGCAGTGGAATAAAAGTCAATATCAATGCCTCGTGGAAGAGACTTGGAGGTCACAGTAGCTTAACAAGATGGTTTTAATGGCCCTTGGAAGAGAGGTGGAGGTCGCAGTGGAATAAAAAGACAACATCAATTCCCCTTGGAAGAGTGGTGGAGGTTACAGTGGAATAAAAAGACAATATCAATGCCCCTTGGAAGAGTAGTGGAGGTCGCAGTGGAATAAAAAAACAATATCAACGGCCCTTGGAAGAGTGGTGGAGGTAACAGTGGATTAAAAAGACAATATCAATGCCCCTTGGAAGAGCAGTGGAGTTCAGAGTAGTTAAACCAGGCGGTTTTAATGCCCATTGGAAGTGACGTGGAGGTCACAGTAGCTTAAAAAGACGTTTTTAATGTCCCTTGGAAAAGTGGTGGAGGTCACAGTGGATTAAAAAGACAATATCAATGCTCCTTGGAAGAGTGGTGGAGGTGGCAGTGGAATAAAAAGACAATATCAATGCCACTTGGAAGAGTGGTGGAGTTTACCGTGGAATAAAAAGACAATATCAATGCCCCGTGAAAGAGACGTGGATGTCACATTAGCTTAACAAGACAGTTTTAAAGTCCCTTGGAAGAGAGGTGAAAGTCGCAGTGGAATAAAAAGAAAATATCAATGCCCCTTGGAAGAGTGCTGGAGGTTACAGTGGAATAAAAAACAATATCAAAGCCCCTTGCTAGACCTGTGGAGTTGAGAGTGGTTTAAATTGACGGTTTTAATGCCCCTTGGAAGAGACGTGGAGGTCACAGTAGATTAACAAGACTGTTTTAATGCCCCTTGGAAGAGTGGTGGAGGTCGCAGTGGAATAAAAAGACAATTTCAATGCCCCTTGGAAGAGTGGTGGAGTATACAGTGGAATAAAAAGACAATATTAATGCCCCTTGGAAGATCTGTGGAGTTCAGATTGGTTTAACCATACTGTTTTAATGCCCATTGGAAGAGACGTGGAGGTCACAGTAGCTTAGCAAGACTGTTTTAATGCCACATGGAAGAGTGGTGGAGGTTGCAGTGGATTAAAAAGACAATATCAATGCCCCGAGTAAGAGTGGTGGAGGTCGCAGAGGAATAAAAATACAATATCAATGCCCCGTGGAAGAGACGTGGAGGTCACAGTAGTTTAACAAGATGGTTTTATTGCCCTTTGGAGGAGTGGTGGAGGTCGCAGTGGATTAAAAAGACAATATCAATGCCCTTTGGAAGAGTGATGGAGGACGCAGTGGAATAAAAATACTATATCAATGCCCCTTGGTAGAGTGGTGGAGGTTACAGTGGAAGTTAATGACAATATCAATGCCCCGTGGAAGAGATGTGGAGGTTACTGGAGCTTAACAAGACAGTTTTAATGCCCCTTGGAAGAATGGTGGAGGTCGCAGTGGAATAAAAAGACAATATCAATGCCCCTTGATAGAGTGATCGTGGTGGCAGTGGAATAAAAAGACAATATCAATGCCCCTTGGAAGAATGATGGAGGTCGCAGTGGAATAAATAGACAATGTCAATGCCCCTTGGAAGAGTGGTGGAGGTTAGAGTGGAATAAAAAGACAATACCAATGCCCCTTGGAAGAGCTGTGGAGTTTAGAGTGGTTTAACCAGATGTTTTTATTGCCCCTTGGAAGAGACGTGGAGGTCACAGTAAATTAACAAGATGGTTTTAATGCCCCTTGGAAAAGTGGTGGAGGTCACAGTGGATTAAAAATACAATTTCAATGCCCCATGGAAGACAAGTGGAGGTCACAGTAGCTTAACAAGACAGTTTTAATGCCCCTTGGAAGAGTGGTGGAGGTCGCAGTGGAATAAAAAGACAATATCAATGCCCCTTGAAAGAGTGGTGGAGGTTACAGTGAAATAAAAAGACAATATCAATGACTCTTGAAAGAGCTATGGAGTTAAGAGTGGTTTAACCAGATGGTTTTAATTCCCCTTAGAATAGTGGCGGAGGTCGCAGTGCATTAAAAAGACAATATTAATACCCCTTGGAAGAATGGTGGAGGTTACAGTAGAATAAAAAGACAATATCAATGCCCCTTGGAAGAGCTGTTGAGTTCGGAGTGGTTTAACCAGACGGTTTTAATGCCCCTTGGAAGAGATGTGGAGGTCACAGTAGCTTGACCAGACTGTTTTAATGCCTCTTGGAAGAGTGGTGGAGGTCGCAATGGATTAAAAAGACAATATCAATACCCCTTGGAAGAGTAGTGGAGGATACAGTGGAATAGACAATATCAATGCCCAGTGGAATAGACATGGATGCTACAGTAGCTAAACAAGATGTTTTTAAGGCACCTTGGGAGAGTGATGGAAGTCGTAGTGGAATAAAAAGACAATATCAATGCCCCTTGAAAGAGTGCTGTAGGTTACAGTGGAGTAAAAAGACAATATTAATGCCTCTTGCAAGAGCTGTGGAGTTCAGAGTGGTTTAAATTGACGGTTTTAATGCATCTTGGAAGAGACGTGGAGGTCACAGTAGCTTAACAATACGGTTTTAATGCCCCTTGGAAGAGTGGTGGAGGTCGCAGTGGATTAAAAAGACAATATCAATGCCACTTGGAAGAGTGGTGAAGGTCCTAGTGGAATAAAAAGACTATATCAATGCCCCTTGGAAGAGTGGTGGAGGTTACAGTGGAATAAAAAGACAATATCACTGCCCCGTGAAAGAGACGTGGAGGTCACAGAAGCTTAATAAGACGGTTTTAATGCCCCTTGGAAGAGAGGTGGAAGTGGCAGTGGAATAAAAAGACAATATCAATGGCCCTTGGAAGAGTGCTGGAGGTTACATTGGAATAAAAAAAAAATATCAATGCCCCTTGCAAGAGCTGTGGAGTTCAGAGAGGTTTAAATTGATGGTTTTAATGCCCCTTGGAAGGGACGTGGAGGTGACAGTAGCTTAACATGACGGTTTTAATGCCCCTTGGAAGAGTGGTGGAGGTTGGAGTGGATTAAAAAGACAATATGAATGCCCCTTGGAAGAGTGGTGGAGGTCGCAGAGGAATAAAAAGACAATATCAATGCCCCTTGGAAGAGTGGTGGAGGTTACAGTTGAATAAAAAGACCATATCAATGCCCCTTGGAAGAGTGATGGAGGTTACAGTGGAATAAAAAGACAATATCAATGCTCCTTGGAACAGTGGTGGAGGTTACAGTTAAATAAAAAGACAATATCAATGCCCCGTGGAAGAGATGTGGAGGTCACAATAGCTTAACAAGACAGTTTTAATGTCCCTTGGAAGAGTGGTGGAGGTCGCAGTGGAATAAAAAGACAATATCAATTAGCCTTGGAAGAGTGGTGGAGGTCGCAGTGGAATAAAAAGACATTATCAATGACCTCTTGGAAGAGTGGTGGAGGTCTGAGTGGAATAAAAAGACAATATCAATGCCCCTTGGACGACTGGTGGAGGTTACAGTGGAATAAAAAGACAATTTCAATGCCCGTGGAAGAGACGTGGAGGTCACAGTAACTTAACAAGACGGTTTTAATGCCCCTTGGAAGAGTGGTGGAGGTCGCAGTGGAATAAAAAGACTATGTCAATGCCCCTTGGAAGAGTGGTGGAGGTCATAGTGGAATAAAAAGACAATATTAATGCCCCTTGGAAGAGTGGTGGAGGTCGCAGAAAAATAAAAAAAATATATCAATGCCCCTTGGAAGGGTGGTGGAGGTTAGAGTGGAATAAAAAGACAATATCAATGCCCCTTGGAACAGCTGTGGAGTTCACAGTGGTTTAACCAGAAAGTTTTAATGCACCGTGGAATAGACGTGGAGGTCACAGTAGCTTAACAAGATGGTTTCAATGCTTCTTGGAAGAGTGATGGAGGTCGCAGTGGATTAAAAAGACAATATCAATGCCCCTTGGAAGAGTGGTTTAGGTTACAGTGGAATAAAAAGACAATATCAATGCCCTGTGTAAGAAACTAGGAGGTCACAGTAGCTTAACAAGACGGTTTTAATGCCCCTTGGAAGAGTCGTGGACGTCGCAGAGGAATAAAAAGACAATATCAATGCACTTGGAAGAGTGCAGAAGGTTACAATGGAATAAAAAGACATTGTCAATGCCCCTTGGAAGAGCTGTGGAGTTCAGAGCGGTTTAACCAGACGGTTTTAATGCCCCTTGGAAGAGACTTGGAGGTCACAGTAGCTTAACAAGACGGTTTTAATGCCCCTTGGAAGAGTGGTGAAGGTCTCAGTGGTATAAAAAGACAATATCAATGCCCCTGAGAAGAGTGGTGGAGGTTACAGTGGAATAAAAAGACAATATCAATGCCCCGTGAAAGAGACGTGGAGGAGACAGTAGCTTAACAAGACGGTTTTAATGCCCCTAGGAAGAAAGGTGGAAGTTGCAGTGGAATAAAAAGACAATATCAATGCCCCTTGCAAGAGCTGTGGAGTTCAGAGTGGTTTAAAATGATGGTTTCAATACCCCGTGGTATTGACGTGGAGGTCAAAGTAGCTTAACAACATGGTTTTAATGGCCCTTGGAAGAGTGGTGGAGGTCGCAGTGGAATAAAAAGACAATATCAATGCCACTTGGAAGAGTAGTGGAGGTCGCAGTGGAATAAAAAAACAATATCAATTCCCCTTGGAAGAGTGGTGGAGGTAACAGTGGATTAAAAAGACAATATCAATGCAACTTGGAAGAGCAGTGGAGTTCAGAGCAGTTAAACCAGACGGTTTTAATGCCCATTGGAAGTGACGTGGAGGTCACAGTAGCTTAAAAAGACGTTTTTAATGCCCCTTGGAAAAGTGGTGGAGGTCGCAGTGGATTAAAAAGACAATATCAATGCCACTTGGAAGAGTGGTGGAGTTTACAGTGGAATAAAAAGACAATATCAATGCCCCGTGAAAGAGACGTGGATGTCACAGTAGCATAACAAGACGGTTTTAATATCCCTTGGAAGAGAGGTGAAAGTCGCAGTGGAATAAAAAGACAATATCAATGCCCCTTGCAAGAGTGGTGGAGGTTACAGTGGAATAAAAAGACAATATCAATGCCCCGTGAAAGAGACGTGGAGGTCACAGTAACTTAACAAGACGGTTTTAATGCCCCTAGGAAGAAAGGTGGAAGTTGCAGTGGAATAAAAAGACAATATCAATGCCCCTTGCAAGAGCTGTGGAGTTCAGAGTGGTTTAAAATGATGGTTTCAATACCCCGTGGTATTGACGTGGAGGTCAAAGTAGCTTAACAACATGGTTTTAATGGCCCTTGGAAGAGTGGTGGAGGTCGCAGTGGAATAAAAAGACAATATCAATGCCACTTGGAAGAGTAGTGGAGGTCGCAGTGGAATAAAAAAACAATATCAATTCCCCTTGGAAGAGTGGTGGAGGTAACAGTGGATTAAAAAGACAATATCAATGCAACTTGGAAGAGCAGTGGAGTTCAGAGCAGTTAAACCAGACGGTTTTAATGCCCATTGGAAGTGACGTGGAGGTCACAGTAGCTTAAAAAGACGTTTTTAATGCCCCTTGGAAAAGTGGTGGAGGTCGCAGTGGATTAAAAAGACAATATCAATGCCACTTGGAAGAGTGGTGGAGTTTACAGTGGAATAAAAAGACAATATCAATTCCCCCGTGAAAGAGACGTGGATGTCACAGTAGCATAACAAGACGGTTTTAATATCCCTTGGAAGAGAGGTGAAAGTCGCAGTGGAATAAAAAGACAATATTAATGCCCCTTGGAAGAGTGCTGGAGGTTACAGTGGAATAAAAAACAATATCAATGCCACTTGCAAGACCTGTGGAGTTGAGAGTTCTTTAAATTGACGGTTTTAATGCCCCCTGGAAGAGACGTGGAGGTCACAGTAGATTAACAAGACTGTTTTAATGCCCCTTGGAAGAATGGTGGAGGATACATTGGAATAAAAAGACAATATCAATGCCCCATGGAATAGACATGGACGTTACAGTAGCTAAACAAGATGTTTTTAATGCACCTTGGGAGAGTGATGGAAGTCGTAGTGGAATAAAAAGACAATATCAATGCCCCTTGAAAGAGTGCTGTAGGTTACAGTGGAGTAAAAAGACAATATTAATGCCTCTTGCAAGAGCTGTGGAGTTCAGAGTGGTTTAAATTGACTGTTTTAATG
Organism: Phyllobates terribilis; assembly: GCF_046119375.1. Lineage (NCBI taxonomy): Eukaryota > Metazoa > Chordata > Amphibia > Anura > Dendrobatidae > Phyllobates > Phyllobates terribilis. Next base: position 28,533,498 of record NW_027362775.1, read on the forward strand.
CATCTTGAAAGAGACATGGAGGTCACAGTAGCTTAACAATATGTTTTAATGCCCCTTGGAAGAGTGGTGGAGGTCGCAGTGGATTAAAAAGACAATATCAATGCCACTTGGAAGAGTGGTGAAGGTCCAAGTGGAATAAAAAGACAATACCAATGCCCCTTGGAAGAGTGGTGGAGGTTACAGTGGAATAAAAAGACAATATCAATGCCCCGTGAAAGAGACGTGGAGGTCACAGTTGCTTAACAAGACGGTTTTAATGCCCCTTGGAAGAGAGGTGGAAGTGGCAGTGGAATAAAAAGACAATATCAATGGCCCTTGGAAGAGTGCTGGAGGTTACATTGGAATAAAAAAAAAATATCAATGCCCCTTGCATGAGCTGTGGAGTTCAGAGAGGTTTAAATTGACGGTTTTAATGCCCCTTGGAAGGGACGTGGAGGTGACAGTAGCTTAACAAGATGGTTTTAATGCCCCTTGGAAGAGAGGTGGAGGTCGTAGTGGATTAAAAAGACAATAGGAATGCCCATTGGAAGAGTGGTGGAGGTCGCAGTGGAATAAAAATACAATATCAATGCCCCTTGGAAGAGTGGTGGAGGTTACAGTTGAATAAAAAGACAATATCAATGCCCCTTGGAACAGTGGTGGAGGTTACAGTTAAATAAAAAGATAATATCAATGCCCCGTGGAATAGATGTGGAGGTCACAATAGCTTAACAAGACGGTTTTAATGCCCCTTGGAAGAGTGGTGGAGGTCGCAGTGGATTAAAAAAACAATATCAATTAGCCTTGGAAGAGTGGTGGAGGTCGCAGTGGAATAAAAAGACATTATCAGTGCACCTTGGAAGAGTGGTGGAGGTCGCAGTTGAATAAAAAGACAATATCAATGCCCCTTGGATGAGTGGTGTGTAGCATCGGCGTCTCTGCCCCGTTCTAGGCAGAGACGCCGTCCCTCTCACCTCCCCGCTCCTGGCGCGGCGTCCTCCAGCTCTGCTCCCCCCGCTGCTTCCGGCGCGCGCTCCTTCCCCGGCAGTGTGCTTAGGGCGCGCGCGCTCCCCCTCTCTTAAAGGGACCGCGCGCGCCGTCCTAAGGAGTCCCCGGCCAATTGCCGGAGGACCTCCCATATAAAAGGCACCTCCTCCAAAATGGAGGTGCCCGAGCAATGTTGTTTGCACTGTGTCTCACCTGTGCTTCAGCCCTCAGGTCCCTTTGCCAGTTACCTGCCAGTTACCTGCCAGATTCCTGCCAGCTTGCTGTCTTTGTCCTGCCTGATATCCAGTCACCTGCCTGCTAGCCTGAGGTCCGACGGTCTGCCTTCCTACTCCTGTCAGTCTGTCTATGGACCAGCTTGCCCGCTCACCTGGGAGCGCCCACCTGTTACCTGCCTGCTAGCCTACCCGGAGGCTTCGCCGTCACGTGCTGTGACCACCTACCATTCCAGAGAATCTCGCTTGCTCACCTGGGAGCACACATCTACCATCTGCCTGCTAGCCTACCCGGAGGCTTCGCCGTCACGTGCTGTGACCACCTACCATTCCAGAGACTCTCGCTTGCTCACCTGGGAGCACACATCTACCATCTGCCTGCTAGCCTACCCGGAGGCTCTGCCATCACAGGTCGTACCTACCCTTTACCCAGAGACTGCCCCGGTCACTTGCCGTAACTCCCAGCCCGTTCATCCAGAGACTGCCCCGATCACTTGCCGTGACCCCCTGCCCGTTCTTCCAGAGACTGCCCCGATCACTTGCCGTGACCCCCTGCCCGTTCATTCAGAGACTGTCCCGGTCACCTGCTGTGACTGCCTGCCCGTCATCCCTGGTTGCCACCCGCTCCCTTACAAGGACCGCCCCCTTGTATAGTAGCTCAGAGGTTCCGCCTCCCTGACCCGTTACATGGTGGAGGTTACAGTGGAATAAAAAGACAATTTCAATGCCCGTGGAAGAGACGTGGAGGTCACAGAAGCTTAACAAGGCGGTTTTAATGTCTCTTGGAGGACTGGTGGAGGTCGCACTGGAATAAAAGACAATATCAATGCCCCTTGGAAGAGTGGTGGAGGTTACAGTGGAATAAAAAGACAATAATAATGCCCCTTGGAAGAGCTGTGGAGTTCAGAGTGGTATAACCAGACGGTTTTAACGCTCCTTGGAAGAGACGTGGAGGTCACAGTAACTTAACAAGACGGTTTTAATGCCCCTTGGAAGAGTGGTGGAGGTCGCAGTGGAATAAAAAAACAATGTCAATGCCCCTTGTAAGAGTGGTGGAGGTCACAGTGGAATAAAAAGACAATATTAATACCCCTTGGAAGAGTGGTGGAGGTCGTAGTAAAATAAAAAAAAATTTCAATGCCCCTTGGAAAAGTGGTGGAGGTTAGAGAGGAATTAAAAGACAATATCAATGCCCCTTGGAAGAGCTGTGGAGTTCACAGTGGTTTAACCAGAAAGTTTTAATGCACCGTTGGATAGACGTGGAGGTCACAGTAGCTTAACAAGACGGTTTCAATGCTTCTTGGAAGAGTGATGGAGGTCGCAGTGGATTAAAAAGAAAATATAAATGCCCCTTGGAAGAGTGGTGGAGGTTACAGTGGAATAAAAAGACAATATCAATGCCCTGTGTAAGAAACTTGGAGGTCACAGTAGCTTAACAAGAAGGTTTTAATGCCCCTTGGAAGAGTCGTGGACGTCGCAGAGGAATAAAAAGAAAATATCAATGAACTTGGAAGAGTGCAGAAGGTTACAATGGAATAAAAAGACATTGTCAAGCCCTTTGGAAGAGCTGTGGAGCTCAGAGTAGATTAACCAGACAGTTTTAATGCCCCTTGGAAGAGAGTTCGAGGTCAAAGTAGCTTAACAAGACAGTTTTAATGCCCCTTGGAAGAGTGATGAAGGTCTCAGTGGATTAAAAAGACAATATCAATGCCCCTTGGAAGAGTGGTGGAGGTTACAGAGGAATAAAAAGACCATATCAATGCCCCTTGCAAGAGCTGTGGAGTTCAGAGTGGTTTAAATTGATGGTTTTAATGCCCCGTGGAATAGACGTGGAGGTCAAAGTAGCTTAACAACTTGGTTTTAATGGCCCTTTGAGGTCGCAGTGGTTTAAAAAGACAATATCACTGCCCCTTAGAAGAGTGGTGGAGGTTACATTGGAATAAAAAGACAATATCAATGCCCCCTGGAATAGACATGGAGGTAACAGCAGCTTAACAAGACAGTTTTAATGCCCCTTGGAAGAGTGGTGGAGGTTAGAGTGGAATAAAAAGACAATAATGATGCCCTTTGGAAGAGCTGTGTAGTTCAAAGTGGTTTAACCAGACGGTTTTAATGCCCATTGGAAGTGACGTGGAGGTCACAGTAGCTTAAAAAGACGTTTTAAATGCCCCTTGGAAAAGAGGTGGAGGTCGCAGTGGATTAAAAAGACTATATCAATGCCCCTTGGAAGAGTGGTGGAGGTGACAGTGGAATTAAAAGACAATATCAATGCCCCTTCGAAGAATGATGGACGTCGCAGTGGAATAAAAAGACAATGTCAATGCCCCTTGGAAGAGTGGTGGAGGTTAGAGTGGAATAAAAAGACAATACCAATGCCCCTTCGAAGAGCTGTGGAGTTCAAAGTGGTTTAACCAGATGGTTTTATTGCCCCTTTGAAGAGACATGAAGGTCACAGTAGATTAACAAGAAAGTTTTAATGCCCCATGGAAATTGGTGGAGGTCACAGTGGATTAAAAAGACAATATGTATGCCCCGTGGAAGAGACGTGGGGATCACAGTAGCTTAACAAGACAGTTTTAATGCCCCTTGGAAGAGTGGTGGAGGTCGCAGTGGAATAAAAAGACAATATTAATGCCCCTTGAAAGAGTGTTGGAGGTTACCGTGAAATAAAAAGACAATATCAATGCCTCTTGAAAGAGCTATGGAGTACAGAGTGGTTTAACCAGAAGGTTTGAATGCCCCTTGGAAGAGTGGTGGAGGTGACAGTGGAATTAAAAGACAATATCAATGCCCCTTCGAAGAATGATGGACGTCGCATTGGAATAAAAAGACAATGTCAATGCCCCTTGGAAGAGTGGTGGAGGTTAGAGTGGAATAAAAAGACAATACCAATGCCCCTTCGAAGAGCTGTGGAGTTCAAAGTGGTTTAACCAGATGGTTTTATTGCCCCTTTGAAGAGACATGAAGGTCACAGTAGATTAACAAGAAAGTTTTAATGCCCCATGGAAATTGGTGGAGGTCACAGTGGATTAAAAAGACAATATGTATGCCCCGTGGAAGACACGTGGGGATCACAGTAGCTTAACAAGACAGTTTTAATGCCCCTTGGAAGAGTGGTGGAGGTCGCAGTGGAATAAAAAGACAATATTAATGCCCCTTGAAAGAGTGTTGGAGGTTACCGTGAAATAAAAAGACAATATCAATGCCTCTTGAAAGAGCTATGGAGTACAGAGTGGTTTAACCAGAAGGTTTGAATGCCCCTTGGAAGAGTGGTGGAGGTCGCAGTGCATTAAAAAGACAATATCACTACCCCTTGGAAGAATGGTGGAGGTTACAGTGGAATAAAAAGACAATATTAATGCCCCTTGGAAGAGCTGTGGAGTACAGAGTGGTTTAATCAGACGGTTTTAATGCCCCTTGGAAGAGATGTGGAGGTCACAGTAGCTTAACAAGACCGTTTTAATGCCTCTTGGAAGAGTGGTGGAGGTCGCAGTGGATTAAAAAGACAATATCAATGCACCTTAGAAGAGAGGTGGAAGTCGCAGTGGAATAAAAAGACAATATCAATACCCCTTGGAAGAGTGGTGGAGGATAGAGTGGAATAAAAAGACAATATCAATGCCTCTTGAAAGAGTGGTGGAAGTTACAGTGAAATAAAAAGACAATATCAATGCCCCTTGGAAGAGTGGTGGAGGTTACAGTGGAATAAAAAGACAATATCAATACCCCTTGGAAGAGTGGTGGAGGATACAGTGGAATAAAAAGACAATATCACTGCCCCGTGGAATAGACAGGGACGTTACAGTAGCTAAACAAGATGTTTTTAATGCACCTTGGGAGAGTGATGGAAGTCGTAGTGGAATAAAAAGACAATATCAATGCCCCTTGAAAGAGTGCTGTAGGTTACAGTGGAGTAAAAAGACAATATTAATGCCTCTTGCAAGAGCTGTGGAGTTCAGAGTGGTTTAAATTGACGGTTTTAATGCATCTTGGAAGAGACGTGGAGGTCACAGTAGCTTAACAATACGGTTTTAATGCCCCTTGGAAGAGTGGTGGAGGTCGCAGTGGATTAAAAAGACAATATCAATGCCACTTGGAAGAGTGGTGAAGGTCCTAGTGGAATAAAAAGACAATATCAATGCCCCTTGTAAGAGTGGTGGAGGTTACAGTGGAATAAAAAGACAATATCACTGCCCCGTGAAAGAGACATGGAGGTCACAGAAGCTTAACAAGACGGTTTTAATGCCCCTTGGAAGAGAGGTGGAGGTGGCAGTGGAATTAAAAGACCATATCAATGGCCCTTGGAAGAGTGCTGGAGGTTACATTGGAATAAAAAAAAAATATCAATGCCCCTTGCAAGAGCTGTGGAGTTCAGAGAGGTTTAAATTGACGGTTTTAATGCCCCTTGGAAGGGACGTGGAGGTGACAGTAGCTTAACATGACGGTTTTAATGCCCCTAGGAAGAGTAGTGGAGGTCGGAGTGGATTAAAAAGACAATATGAATGCCCCTTGGAAGAGTGGTGGAGGTCGCAGAGGAATAAAAAGACAATATCAATGCCCCTTGGAAGAGTGGTGGAGGTTACAGTTGAATAAAAAGACAATATCAATGCCCCTTGGAAGAGTGATGGAGGTTACAGTGGAATAAAAAGACAATATCAATGCTCCTTGGAACAGTGGTGGAGGTTACAGTTAAATAAAAAGACAATATCAATGCCCCGTGGAAGAGATGTGGAGGTCACAATAGCTTAACAAGACGGTTTTAATGCCCCTTGGAAGAGAGGTGGAGGTCGCAGTGGAATAAAAAGACAATATCAATTAGCCTTGGAAGAGTGGTGGAGGTCGCAGTGGAATAAAAAGACATTATCAATGACCTCTTGGAAGAGTGGTGGAGGTCTCAGTGGAATAAAAAGACAATATCAATGCCCCTTGGACGAGTGGTGGAGGTTACAGTGGAATAAAAAGACAATTTCAATGCCCGTGGAAGAGACGTGGAGGTGACAGTAACTTAACAAGACGGTTTTAATGCCCCTTGGAAGAGTGGTGGAGGTCGAAGTGGAATAAAAAGACAATGTCAATGCCCCTTGGAAGAGTGGTGGAGGTCATAGTGGAATAAAAAGACAATATTAATGCCCCTTGGAAGAGTGGTGGAGGTCGCAGAAAAATAAAAAAAAAATATCAATGCCCCTTGGAAGAGTGGTGGAGGTTAGAGTAGAATAAAAAGACAATATCAATGCCCCTTGGAACAGCTGTGGAGTTCACAGTGGTTTAACCAGAAAGTTTTAATGCACCGTGGAATAGACGTGGAGGTCACAGTAGCTTAACAAGATGGTTTCAATGCTTCTTGGAAGAGTGATGGAGGTCGCAGTGGATTAAAAAGACAATATCAATTCCCCTTGGAAGAGTGGTTTAGGTTACAGTGGAATAAAAAGACAATATCAATGCACTGTGTAAGAAACTAGGAGATCACAGTAGCTTAACAAGACGGTTTTAATGCCCCTTGGAAGAGTCGTGGACGTCGCAGAGGAATAAAAAGACAATATCAATGCACTTGGAAGAGTGCAGAAGGTTACAATGGAATAAAAAGACATTGTCAATGCCCCTTGGAAGAGCTGTGGAGTTCAGAGCGGTTTAACCAGACGGTTTTAATGCCCCTTGGAAGAGACTTGGAGGTCACAGTAGCTTAACAAGACGGTTTTAATGCCCCTTGGTAGAGTGGTGAAGGTCTCAGTGGAATAAAAAGACAATATCAATTCCCCTGGGAAGAGTGGTGGAGGTTACAGTGGAATAAAAAGACAATATCAATGCCCCGTGAAAGAGACGTGGAGGTCACAGTAGCTTAACAAGACGGTTTTAATGCCCCTAGTAAGAAAGGTGGAAGTTGCAGTGGAATAAAAAGACAATATCAATGCCCCTTGCAAGAGCTGTGGAGTTCAGAGTGGTTTAAATTGATGGTTTCAATACCCCGTGGTATTGACGTGGAGGTCAAAGTAGCTTAACAACATGGTTTTAATGGCCCTTGTAAGAGTGGTGGAGGTCACAGTTGATTAAAAACACAATATAAATGCCCCTTAGAAGAGTGGTGGAGGTCGCAGTGGAATAAAAAGACAATATCAATGCCACTTGAAAGAGTAGTGGAGGTCGCAGTGGAATAAAAAAACAATATCAATTCCCCTTGGAAGAGTGGTGGAGGTAACAGTGGATTAAAAAGACAATATCAATGCCCCTTGGAAGAGTGGTGGAGGTTACAGAGGAATAAAAAGACCATATCAATGCCCCTTGCAAGAGCTGTGGAGTTCAGAGTGGTTTAAATTGATGGTTTTAATGCCCCGGGGAATAGATGTGGAGGTCAAGTTAGCTTAACAACTTGGTTTTAATGGCCCTTGGAGGTCGCAGTGGTTTAAAAAGACAATATCACTGCCCCTTAGAAGAGTGGTGGAGGTTACATTGGAATTAAAAGACAATATCAATGCCCCCTGGAATAGACATGGAGGTAACAGCAGCTTAACAAGACAGTTTTAATGCCCCTTGGAAGAGTGGTGGAGGTTAGAGTGGAATAAAAAGACAATAATGATGCCCTTTGGAAGAGCTGTGTAGTTCAAAGTGGTTTAACCAGACGGTTTTAATGCCCATTGGAAGTGACGTGGAGGTCACAGCAGCTTAAAAAGACGTTTTAAATGCCCCTTGGAAAAGTGGTGGAGGTCGCAGTGGATTAAAAAGACAATATCAATGCCCCTTGGAAGAGTGGTGGAGGTGACAGTGGAATTAAAAGACAATATCAATGCCCCTTGGAAGAATGATGGACGTCGCAGTGGAATAAAAAGAAAATGTCAATGCCCCTTGTAAGAGTGGTGGAGGTTAGAGTGGAATAAAAAGACAATATCAATGCGCCTTGGAAGAGCTGTGGAGTTCAGAGTGGTTTAACCAGATGGTTTTATTGCCCCTTTGAAGAGACATGGAGGTCACAGTAGATTAACAAGAAAGTTTTAATGCCCCATGGAAATTGGTGGAGGTCACAGTGGATTAAAAAGACAATATCTATGCCCCGTGGAAGACACGTGGGGATCACAGTAGCTTAACAAGACAGTTTTAATGCCCCTTGGAAGAGTGGTGGAGGTCGCAGTGGAATAAAAAGACAATATTAATGCCCCTTGAAAGAGTGTTGGAGGTTACCGTGAAATAAAAAGACAATATCAATGCGTCTTGAAAGAGCTATGGAGTACAGAGTGGTTTAACCAGAAGGTTTTAATGCCCCTTGGAAGAGTGGTGGAGGTCGCAGTGCATTAAAAAGACAATATCACTACCCCTTGGAAGAATGGTGGAGGTTACAGTGGAATAAAAAGACAATATTAATGCCCCTTGGAAGAGCTGTGGAGTACAGAGTGGTTTAACCAGACGGTTTTAATGCCCCTTGGAAGAGATGTGGAGGTCACAGTAGCTTAACAAGACCGTTTTAATGTCTCTTGGAAGAGTGGTGGAGGTCGCAGTGGATTAAAAAGACAATATCAATGCCCCTTAGAAGAGAGGTGGAAGTCGCAGTGGAATAAAAAGACAATATCAATACCCCTTGGAAGAGTGGTGGAGGATAGAGTGGAATAAAAAAACAATATCAATGCCTCTTGAAAGAGTGGTGGAAGTTACAGTGAAATAAAAAGACAATATCAATACCCCTTGGAAGAGTGGTGGAGGATACAGTGGAATAAAAAGACAATATCACTGCCCCGTGGAATAGACAGGGAGGTTACAGTAGCTAAACAAGATGTTTTTAATGCACCTTGGGAGAGTGATGGAAGTCGTAGTGGAATAAAAAGACAATATCAATGCCCCTTGAAAGAGTGCTGTAGGTTACAGTGGAGTAAAAAGACAATATTAATGCCTGTTGCAAGAGCTGTGGAGTTCAGAGTGGATTAAATTGACGGTTTTAATGCATCTTGGAAGAGACGTGGAGGTCATAGTAACTTAACAATACGGTTTTAATGCCCCTTGGAAGAGTGGTGGAGGTCGCAGTGTATTAAAAAGACAATATCAATGCCACTTGGAAAAGTGGTGAAGGTCCTAGTGGAATAAAAAGACAATATCAATGCCCCTTGTAAGAGTGGTGGAGGTTACAGTGGAATAAAAAGACAATATCACTGCCCCGTGAAAGAGACATGGAGGTCACAGAAGCTTAACAAGACAGTTTTTATGCCCCTTGGAAGAGAGGTGGAGGTGGCAGTGGAATAAAAAGACCATATCAATGGCCCTTGGAAGAGTGCTGGAGGTTACATTGGAATAAAAAAAAAATATCAATGCCCCTTGCAAGAGCTGTGGAGTTCAGAGAGGTTTAAATTGACGGTTTTAATGCCCCTTGGAAGGGACGTGGAGGTGACAGTAGCTTAACATGACGGTTTTAATGCCCCTAGGAAGAGTGGTGGAGGTCGGAGTGGATTAAAAAGAAAATATGAATGCCCCTTGGAAATGTGGTGGAGGTCGCAGTGGAATAAAAAGACAATATCAATGCCCCTTGGAAGAGTGGTGGAGGTTACAGTTGAATAAAAAGGCAATATCAATGCCCCTTAGAAGAGTGATGGAGGTTACAGTGGAATAAAAAGACAATATCAATGCTCCTTGGAACAGTGGTGGAGGTTACAGTTAAATAAAAAGACAATATCAATGCCCCGTGAAAGAGATGTGGAGGTCACAATAGCTTAACAAGACCGTTTTAATGCCCCTTGGAAGACTGGTGGAGGTCGCAGTGGATTAAAAAGACAATATCAATTAGCCTTGGAAGAGTGGTGGAGGTCGCAGTGGAATAAAAAGACATTATCAATGCCCCTTGTAATAGTGGTGGAGGTCACAGTGGAATAAACAGACAATATCAATGCCCCTTGAACGAGTGGTGGAGGTTACAGTGGAATAAAAAGACAATTTCAAAGCCCGTGGAAGAGACGTGGAGGTCACAGAAGCTTAACAAGACAGTTTTAATGTCTCTTGGAGGACTGGTGGAGGTCGCAGTGGAATAAAAGACAATATCAATTCCCCTTGGAAGAGTGGTGGAGGATACAGTGGAATAAAAAGACAATATCAATGCCCCGTGGAATTGACATGGACGTTACAGTAGCTAAAGAAGATGTTTTTAAGGCACCTTGGGAGAGTGATGGAAGTCGTAGTGGAATAAAAAGACAATATCAATGCCCCTTGAAAGAGTGCTGTAGGTTACAGTGGAGTAAAAAGACAATATTAATGCCTCTTGCAAGAGCTGTGGAGTTCAGAGTGATTTAAATTGACGGTTTTAATGCATCTTGGAAGAGACGTGGAGGTCACAGTAGCTTAACAATATGGTTTTAATGCCCCTTGGAAGAGTGGTGGAGGTCGCAGTGGATTAAAAAGACAATATCAATGCCACTTGGAAGAGTGGTGAAGGTCCTAGTGGAATAAAAAGACAATATCACTGCCCCGTGAAAGAGACGTGGAGGTCACAGAAGCTTAACAAGACGGTTTTAATGCCCCTTGGAAAGGACGTGGAGGTGACAGTAGCTTAACATGACGGTTTTAATGCCCCTTGGAAGAGTGGTGGAGGTCGAAGTGGATTAAAAAGACAATATGAATGCCCCTTGGAAGAGTGGTGGAGGTCGCAGAGGAATAAAAAGACAATATCAATGCCCCTTGGAAGAGTGGTGGAGGTTACAGTTGAATAAAATGACAATATCAATGCCCCTTGGAAGAGTGATGGAGGTTACAGTGGAATAAAAAGACAATATCAATGCTCCTTGGAACAGTGGTGGAGGTTACAGTTAAATAAAAAGACAATATCAATGCCCCGTGGAAGAGATGTGGAGGTCACAATAGCTTAACAAGACGGTTTTAATGCCCCTTGGAAGAGTGGTGGAGGTCGCAGTGGAATAAAAAGTCAATATCAATTAGCCTTGGAAGAGTGGTGGAGGTCGCAGTGGAATAAAAAGACATTATCAATGACCTCTTGGAAGAGTGGTGGAGGTCTCAGTGTAATAAAAAGACAATATCAATGCCCCTTGGACGAGTGGTGGAGGTTACAGTGGAATAAAAAGACAATTTTAATGCCCGTGGAAGAGACGTGGAGGTCACAGTAACTTAACAAGACGGTTTTAATGCCCCTTGGAAGAGTGGTGGAGGTCGCAGTGGAATAAAAAGACAATGTCAATGCCCCTTGGAAGAGTGGTGGAGGTCATAGTGGAATAAAAAGACAATATTAATGCCCCTTGGAAGAGTGGTGGAGGTCGCAGAAAAATAAAAAATAAATATCAATGCCCCTTGGAAGAGTGGTGGAGGTTAGAGTAGAATAAAAAGACAATATCAATGCCCCTTGGAACAGCTGTGGAGTTCACAGTGGTTTAACCAGAAAGTTTTAATGCACCGTGGAATAGACGTGGAGGTCACAGTAGCTTAACAAGATGGTTTCAATGCTTCTTGGAAGAGTGATGGAGGTCGCAGTGGATTAAAAAGACAATATCAATGCCCCTTGGAAGAGTGGTTTAGGTTACAGTGGAATAAAAAGACAATATCAATGCCCTGTGTAAGAAACTAGGAGGTCACAGTACCTTAACAAGATGGTTTTAATGCCCCTTGGAAGAGTCGTGGACGTCGCAGATGAATAAAAAGACAATATCAATGCACTTGGAAGAGGGCAGAAGGTTACAATGGAATAAAAAGACATTGTTAATGCCCCTTGGAAGAGCTGTGGAGTTCAGAGCGGTTTAACCAGACGGTTTTAATGCCCCTTGGAAGAGACTTGGAGGTCACAGTAGCTTAACAAGACGGTTTTAATGCCCCTTGGAAGAGTGGTGAAAGTCTCAGTGGAATAAAAAGACAATATCAATGCCCCTGGGAAGAGTGGTGGAGGTTACAGTGGAATAAAAAGACAATATCAATGCCCCGTGAAAGAGACGTGGAGGTCACAGTAGCTTAACAAGACGATTTTAATGCCCCTAGGAAGAAAGGTGGAAGTTGCAGTGGAATAAAAAGACAATATCAATGCCCCTTGCAAGAGCTGTGGAGTTCAGAGTGGTTTAAATTGATGGTTTCAATACCCCTTGGTATTGACGTGGAGGTCAAAGTAGCTTAACAACATGGTTTTAATGGCCCTTGTAAGAGTGGTGGAGGTCGCAGTTGATTAAAAACACAATATAAATGCCCCTTAGAAGAGTGGTGGAGGTCGCAGTGGAATAAAAAGACAATATCAATGCCACTTGGAAGAGTAGTGGAGGTCGCAGTGGAATAAAAAAACAATATCAATTCCCCTTGGAAGAGTGGTGGAGGTAACAGTGGATTAAAAAGACAATATCAATGCAACTTGGAAGAGCAGTGGAGTTCAGAGCAGTTAAACCAGACGGTTTTATTGCCCATTGGAAGTGACGTGGAGGTCACAGTAGCTTAAAAAGACGTTTTTAATGCCCCTTGGAAAAGTGGTGGAGGTCGCAGTGGATTAAAAAGACAATATCAATGCCACTTGGAAGAGTGGTGGAGATTACAGTGGAATAAAAAGACAATATCAATGCCCCGTGAAAGAGACGTGGATGTCACAGTAGCATAACAAGATGGTTTTAATATCCCTTGGAAGAGAGGTGAAAGTCGCAGTGGAATAAAAAGACAATATCAATGCCCCTTGGAAGAGTGCTGGAGGTTACAGTGGAATAAAAAACAATATCAATGCCACTTGCAAGAGCTGTGGAGTTGAGAGTGCTTTAAATTGACGGTTTTAATGCCCCCTGGAAGAGACGTGGAGGTCACAGTAGATTAACAAGACTGTTTTAATGCCCCTTAGAAGAATGGTGGAGAATACATTGGAATAAAAAGACAATATCAATGCCCCATGGAATAGACATGGACGTTACAGTAGCTAAACAAGATGTTTTTAATGCACCTTGGGAGAGTGATGGAAGTCGTAGTGGAATAAAAAGACAATATCAATGCCCCTTGAAAGAGTGCTGTAGGTTATAGTGGAGTAAAAAGACAATATTAATGTCTCTTGCAAGAGCTGTGGAGTTCAGAGTGGTTTAAATTGACTGTTTTAATGCATCTTGGAAGAGACATGGAGGTCACAGTAGCTTAACAATACGGTTTTAATGCCCCTTGGAAGCGTGGTGGAGGTCGCAGTGGATTAAAAAGACAATATCAATGCCACTTGGAAGAGTGGTGAAGGTCCAAGTGGAATAAAAAGACAATACCAATGCCCCTTGGAAGAGTGGTGGAGGTTACAGTGGAATAAAAAGACAATATCAATGCCCCGTGAAAGAGACGTGGAGGTCACAGTTGCTTAACATGACGGTTTTAATGCCTCTTGGAAAAGAGGTGGAAGTGGCAGTGGAATAAAAAGACAATATCAATGGCCCTTGGAAGAGTGCTGGAGGTTACATTGGAATAAAAAAAAAATATCAATGCCCCTTGCAAGAGCTGTGGAGTTCAGAGAGGTTTAAATTGACATTTTTAATGCCGCTTGGAAGGGACATGGAGGTGACAGTAGCTTAACAAGATGGTTTTAATGCCCCTTGGAAGAGATGTGGAGATCGTAGTGGATTAAAAAGACAATAGGAATGCCCCTTGGAAGAGTGGTGGAGGTCGCAGTGGAATAAAAAGACAATATCAATGCCCCTTGGAAGAGTGGTGGAGGTTACAGTTGAATAAAAAGACAATATCAATGCCCCATGGAACTGTGGTGGAGGTTACAGTTAAATAAAAATACAATATCAATGCCCCGTGGAAGAGATGTGGAGGTCACAATAGCTTAACAAGACGGTTTTAATGCCCCTTGGAAGATTGGTGGAGGTCGCAGTGGATTAAAAAGACAATATCAATTAGCCTTGGAAGAGTGGTGGAGGTCGCAGTGGAATAAAAAGACATTATCAGTGCACCTTGGAAGAGTGGTGGAGGTCGCAGTGGAATAAAAAGACAATATCAATGCCCCTTGGATGAGTGGTGGAGGTTACAGTGGAATAAAAAGACAATTTCAATGCCCGTGGAAGAGACGTGGAGGTCACAGAAGCTTAACAAGACGGTTTTAATGTCTCTTGGAGGACTGGTGGAGGTCACACTGGAATAAAAGACAATATCAATGCCCCTTGGAAGAGTGGTGGAGGTTACAGTGGAATAAAAAGACAATAATAATGCCCCTTGGAAGAGCTGTGGAGTTCAGAGTGGTATAACCAGACGGTTTTAACGCTCCTTGGAAGAGACGTGGAGGTCACAGTAACTTAACAAGACGGTTTTAATGCCCCTTGGAAGAGTGGTGGAGGTCGCAGTGGAATAAAAAGACAATATTAATACCCCTTGGAAGAGTGGTGGAGGTCGCAGTAAAATAAAAAAAAATTTCAATGCCCCTTGGAAAAGTGGTGGAGGTTAGAGAGGAATTAAAAGACAATATCATTGCCCCTTGGAAGAGCTGTGGAGTTCACAGTGGTTTAACCAGAAAGTTTTAATGCACCGTGGGATAGACGTGGAGGTCACAGTAGCTTAACAAGACGGTTTCAATGCTTCTTGGAAGAGTGACGGAGGTCGCAGTGGATTAAAAAGAAAATATAAATGCCCCTTGGAAGAGTGGTGGAGGTTACAGTGGAATAAAAAGACAATATCAATGCCCTGTGTAAGAAACTTGGAGGTCACAGTAGCTTTACAAGACTGTTTTAATGCCCCTTGGAAGAGTCGTGGAAGTCGCAGAGGAATAAAAAGAAAATATCAATGCACTTGGAAGAGTGCAGAAGGTTACAATGGAATAAAAAGACATTGTCAATGCCCTTTGGAAGAGCTGTGGAGCTCAGAGTGGATTAACCAGACGGTTTTAATGCCCCTTGGAAGCGAGTTGGAGGTCACAGTAGCTTAACAAGACAGTTTTATTGCCCCTTGGAAGAGTGATGAAGGTCTCAGTGGATTAAAAAGACAATATCAATGCCCCTTGGAAGAGTGGTGGAGGTTACAGAGGAATAAAAAGACCATATCAATGCCCCTTGCAAGAGCTGTGGAGTTCAGAGTGGTTTAAATTGATGGTTTTAATGCCCCGTGGAATAGACGTGGAGGTCAAAGTAGCTTAACAACTTGGTTTTAATGGCCCTTGGAAGAGTGGTGGAGGTCGAAATTGATTAAAAACACAATAGAAAATGCCCCTTAGAAGAGTGGTGGAGGTTGCAGTGGAATAAAAAGACAATATCAATGCCACTTGGAAGAGCAGTGGAGGTCGCAGTGGAATAAAAAAACAATATCAATGCACCTTGGAAGAGTGGTGGAGGTAACAGTGGATTAAAACGACAATATCAATGCCACTTGGTAGAGCAGTGGAGTTCAGAGTAGTTAAACCAGACGGTTTTAATGCCCATTGGAAGTGACGTGGAGGTCACAGTAGCTTAAAAAGACGTTTTTAATGCCCCTTGGAAAAGTGGTGGAGGTCGCAGTGGATTAAAAAGACAATATCAATGCCAATTGGAAGAGTGGTGGAGTTTACAGCGAAATAAAAAGAAAATATCAATGCCCCTTAGAAGAGTGGTGGAGGTTACAGTGGAAAAAAAGACAATATCCATGTTCCTTGGAAGAGGGGTGAAGGTCGCAGTGGAATAATAAACAATATCAATGCCCCTTGCAAGAGCTGTGGAGTTGAGAGTGGTTTAACCAGACAGTTTTAATGCCCATTGGAAGTGATGTGGAGGTCACAGTAGCTTCAAAAGACATTTTTAATGCCCCTTGGAAAAGTGGTGGAGGTCGCAGTTGATTAAAAAGACAATGTCAATCCCCCTTGGAAAAATGGTGGAGGTGGCAGTGGAATAAAAAGACAATATCAATGCCCCTTGAAAGAGTGGTGGAGGTTACAGTGGAATAAAAAACAATATCAATGCCCCTTGGAAGAGTGGTGGAGGTTACAGTTGAATAAAAAGACAATATCAATGCCCTGTGGAAGAGACATGGAGGTCACAGTAGCTGAACAAGACGGTTTTAATGCCCCCTGGAAGAGTGGTGGAGGTCGCAGTGGAATAAAAAGACAATATCAATGCCCCTTGGAAGAGTGGTGGAAGATACAGTGGAATAAAAAGACAATATCAATGCCACTTGGAAGATCTGTGGAGTTCAGATTGGTTTAACCATACAGTTTTAATGCCCCTTGGAAGAGACGTGGAGGTCACAGTAGCTTAAAAAGACGGTTTCAATGCTTCTTGGAAGAGTGATGGAGGTCGCAGTGGATTAAAAAGACAATATCAATGCCCCTTGGAAGAGTGGTGGAGGTTACAGTCGAATAAAAAGACAATATCAATGCCCTGTGTAAGAAACTTGGAGGTCACAGTAGCTTAACAAGACGGTTTTAATGCCCCTTGGAAGAGAGGTGGTGGTCGCAGTGGATTAAAAAGACAATATCAATGCTACTTGGAAGAGTGGTGAAGGTCCCAGTGGAACAAAAAGACAATATCAATGCCCCTTGGAAGAGTGGTGGAGGTTACAGTGGAATAAAAAGACAATATCAATGGCCCGTGAAAGAGACGTGGAGGTCACAGTAGCTTAACAAGACAGTCTTAATGCCCCTTGGAAGAGAGGTGGAAGTTGCAGTGGAATAAAAAGACAATATCAATGCCCCTTGCAAGAGCTGTGGAGTTCAGAGTGGTTTAAATTGATGGTTTCAATGCCCCGTGGAATTGACGTGGAGGTCAAAGTAGCTTAACAACATGGTTTTAATGGCCCTTGGAAGAGTGGTGGAGGTCGCAGTTGATTAAAAACACAATATAAATGCCCCTTAGAAGAGTGGTGGAGGTCGCAATGGAATAAAAAGACAATATCTATGCCACTTGGAAGAGTAGTGGAGGTCGCAGTGGAATGAAAAAACAATATCAATGCCCCTTGGAAGAGTGGTGGAGGTAACAGTGGATTAAAAATACAATATCAATGCAACTTGGAAGAGCAGTGGAGTTCAGAGTATTTAAACCAGACGGTTTTAATGCCCATTGGAAGTGACGTGGAGGTCACAGTAGCTTAAAAAGACGTTTTTAATGCCCCTTGGAAAAGTGGTGGAGGTCGCAGTGGATTAAAAAGACAATATCAATGCCCCTTGGAAGAGTGGTGGAGTTTACAGTGGAATAAAAAGACAATATCAATGCCCCGTGAAAGAGACGTGGATGTCACAGTAGCTTAACAAGACGGTTTTAATGTCCCTTGGAAGAGAGGTGAAAGTCGCAGTGGAATAAAAAGACAATATCAATGCACCTTGGAAGAGTGCTGGAGGTTACAGTGGATTAAAAAACAATATCAATGCCACTTGCAAGAGCTGTCGAGTTGAGAGTGGTTTAAATTGACGGTTTTAATGCCCCTTGGAAGAGATGTGGAGGTCACAGTAGATTAACAAGACTGTTTTAATGCCCGTTGGAAGAGTGGTGGAGGATACATTGGAATAAAAAGACAATATCGATGCCCCATAAAATAGACATGGACGTTACAGTAGCTAAACAAGATGTTTTTAATGCACCTTGGGAGAGTGGTGGAAGTCGTAGTGGAATAAAAAGACAATATCAATGCCCCTTGAAAGAGTGCTGTAGGTTACAGTGGAGTAAAAAAACAATATTAATGCCTCTTGCAAGAGCTGTGGAGTTCAGAGTGGTTTCAATTGACGGTTTTAATGCATCTTGGAAGAGACATGGAAGTCACAGTAGCTTAACAATACGGTTTTAATGCCCCTTGGAAGAGTGGTGGAGGTCACAGTGGATTAAAAAGACAATATCAATGCCACTTGGAAGAGTGGTGAAGGTCCAAATGGAATAAAAAGACAATATCAATGCCCCTTGGAAGAGTGGTGGAGGTTACAGTGAAATAAAAAGACAATATTAATGCCCCGTGAAAAAGATGTGTAGGTCACAGTTGCTTAACAAGACGGTTATAATGCCCCTTGGAAGAGAGGTGGAAGTGGCAGTGGAATAAAAAGACAATATCAATGGCCCTTGGAAGAGTGCTGGAGGTTACATTGGAATAAAAAAAAAATATCAATGCCCCTTGCAAGAGCTGTGGAGTTCATAGAGGTTTAATTTGACGGTTTTAATGCCCCTTTGACGGGACGCGGAGGTGACAGTAGCTTAACAATACAGTTTTAATGCCCCTTGGAAGAGTGGTGGAGTTCGCAGTGGATTAAAAAGACAATATCAATGCCTCTTGGAAGAGTGGTGAAGGTCTCAGTGGAACAAAAAGACAATATCAATGCCCCTTGGAAGAGTGGTGGAGGTTACAGCGGAATAAAAAGACAATATCAATGCCCCGTGAAAGAGACGTGGAGGTCACAGTAGCTTAACAAGACGGTCTTAATGCCCCTTGGAAGAGAGGTGGTAGTTGCAGTGGAATAAAAAGACAATATCAATGCCCCTTGCAAGAGCTGTGGAGTTCAGAGTCGTTTAAATTGACGGTTTTAATGCCCCTTGGAAGGGACGTGGAGGGGACAGTAGCTTAACAAGACGGTTTTAATGCCCCTTTGAAGAGTGGTGGAGGTCGTAGTGGATTAAAAAGACAATATCAATGCCCCTTGGAAGAGTGATGGAGGTCTCAGTGGAATAAAAAGACAATATCAATGCCGCTTGGAAGAGTGGTGGATGTTACAGTCGAATAAAAAGACAATATCAATGCCTCTTGTAAGAGCTGTGAAGTACAGAGTGTTTAACCAGACTGTTTTAATGCCCCTTGGAAGAGACGAGGAGGTCTCAGTAGCTTAACAAGACTGTTTTAATGACCCTTGGAAGAGAGGTGGAGATCGTTGTGGATTTAAAAGACAATATCAATGCCCCTTAGAAGAGTGGTTGAGGTCGCAGTGGAATAAAAAGACAATATCAATGCCCCTTGGAAGATTGGTGGAGGTTACAGCGGAATGAAAAGACAATATCAATGCCCCTTGGAAGAGTGGTGGAGGTTACAGTGGAATAAAAAGACAATATCAATGCCCTGTGTAAGAAACTTGAATGTCACAGTAGCTTAACAAGACTGTTTTAATGCCCCTTGGTTGAGACGTGGACGTCGCAGAGCAATAAAAAGACAATATCAATGTACTTGGAAGAGTGCAGAAGGTTACAATGGAATAAAAAGACATTGTTAATACCCCTTGGAAGAGCTGTGGAGCTCAGAGCGGTTTAACCAGACGGTTTTAATGCCCTGTGGAAGTGACTTGGAGGTCACAGTAGCTTAACAAGACGGATTTAATGCCCCTTGTAAGAGTGGTGGAAGTTACAGTGAAATAAAAAGACAATATCAATGCGCCTTGGAAGAGCTGTGGAGTACACATTGGTTCACCATACTGTTTTAATGCCCCTTGGAAGAGACGTGGAGGTCACAGTAGCTTAACAAGACGGTTTTAATGCCCCTTGGAAGAGTGGTGGAGGTTGCAATGGAATAAAAATACATTATCAATGGCCCGTGGAAGGGACGTGGAGGTCACAGTAGCAAAACAAGACGGTTTTAATGCTTCTTGGAAGAGTGATGGAGGTCTCAGTGGATTAAAAAGACAAAATCAATGCCCCTTGGAAGAGTGGTGGAGGTTACAGTGGAATAAAAAGACAATATCAATGCCTCTTGCTAGAGCTGTGGAGTTCAAAATGGTTTAAATTGACGGTTTTAATGTCCCTTGGAAGAGACGTGGAGGTCACAGTAGCTTAACAAGACGGTTTTAATGCCCCTTGGAAGAGTGGTGGAGGTTACAGTCGCATAAAAACACAATATCAATGACCCTTGGAAGAGTGGTGAAGGTTGCAGTGGAATAAAAAGACAATATTAATGCCCCTTGGAAGAGTGGTGGAGGTCGCAATAAAATAAAAAGACAATATCAATGCCCCTTGGAAGAGTGGTGGAGGTTACAGTGGAATAAAAAGACAATATTAATGCCCTTTGGAAGAGCTGTGGAGTTCACAGTGGTTTAACCAGAAGGTTTTAAGGCACCGTGGAATAGACATGGAGGTCACAGTAGCTAAACAAGACGGTTTTAATGCTTCTTGGAAGAGAGATGGAGGTCGCAGTGGATTAAAAAGACAAAATCAATGCCCCTTGGAAGAGTGGTGGAGGTTACAGTGGAATAAAAAGACAATATCAATGCCTCTTGCAAGAGCTGTGGAGTTCAGAGTGGTTTAAATTGACGGTTTTACTGCCCCTTGGAAGAGACGTGGAGGTCACAGTAGCTTAACAAGACGGCTTTAATGCCCCTTGGAAGAGTGGTGGAGGTTACAGTCGAATAAAAAGACAATATCAATGCCTCTTGGAAGAGCTGTGGAGTTCAGAGTGGTTTAAATTGACAGTTTTAATGCCCATTGGAAGAGACGTGGAGGTCACAGTAGCTTATCAAAACTGTTTTAATGCCCCTTGGAAGAGTGGTGGAGGTCGCAGTGGATTAAAAAGACAATATCAATGCCCCTTAGAAGAGTGGTGGAGGTCGCAGTGGAATAAAAAGACAACATCAATTCCACTTGAAAGAGATGTGGAGGTCGCAGTGGAATAAAAAGACAATATCAATGCCTCGTGGAAGAGACTTGGAGGTCACAGTAGCTTAACAAGATGGTTTTAATGTCCCTTGGAAGAGAGGTGGAGGTCGCAGTGGAATAAAAAGACAATATCAATGCCCCTTGGAAGAGTGGTGGAGGTCGCAGTGGAATAAAAAGACAATTTTAATGCCCCTTGGAAGAGTTGTGGAGATCGCAAAAAAATAAAAAGACAATATCAATGCCCCATGGAAGAGTGGTGGAGGTTACAGTGGAATAAAAAGACAATATCAATGCCCTTTGGAAGAGCTGTGGAGTTCACAGTCGTTTAACCAGAAGGTTTTAAGGCACCGTGGAATAGACATGGAGGTCAAAGTAGCTAAACAAGACGGTTTTAATGCTTCTTGGAAGAGACATGTAGGTCGCAGTGGATTAAAAAGACAAAATCAATGCCCCTTGGAAGAGTGGTGGAGGTTACAGTGGAATAAAAAGACAATATCAATGCCTCTTGCAAGAGCTGTGGAGTTCAGAGTGGTTTAACTTGACGGTTTTAATGCCCCTTGGAAGAGTGGTGGAGGTCGCAGTGGATTAAAAAGACATTATCGATGCCCCTTGGAAGAGTGGTGGAGGTCGCAGTGGAATAAAAAGAAAATATCAATGCCCTTTAGAAGAGTGGTGGAGGTTACAGTGGAAAAAAAAGACAATATCAATGTTCCTTGGAAGAGTGGTGGAGGTCGCAGTGGATTAAAAAGAAAATATCAATGCCCCTTGGGAGAGTGGTGGAGTTTACAGTGGAATAAAAAGACAATATCAATGCCCCGTGAAAGAGACGTGGATGTCACAGTAGCTTAACAAGACGGTTTTAATGTCCCTTGGAAGAGAGGTGAAAGTTGCAGTGGAATAAAAAGACAATATCAATGCCCCTTAGAAGAGTGCTGGAGGTTACAGTGGAACAAAAAACAATATCAAAGCCCCTTGCAAGAGCTGTGGAGTTGAGAGTGGTTTAAATTGACGGTTTTAATGCCCCTTGGAAGAGACATGGAGGTCACAGTAGATTAACAAGACTGTTTTAATGCCGATTGGAAGAGTGGTGGAGGTCAAAATGTATTAAAAAGACAATGTCAATGCTCCTTGAAGGAGTTGTTGAAGTCTCAGAGGAATAAAAAGACAATATCAATGCACCTTGGAAGAGTGTTGGAGGTTCCAGTGGAATAAAAAGACAATATCAATGCCTTGTGGAAAAGACATGGAGGTCACAGTAGCTTAACAAGACGGTTTTAATGCCCCTTGGAGGAGTGGTGGAGGTCGCAGTGGAATAAAAATCAATATCAATGCCCCTTGGAAGAGAGATGGAGGATACAGTGGAATAAAAAGACAATATCAATGCCCCTTGGAAGATCTGTGGAGTTCAGATTGGTTTAACCATACGGTTTTAATGCCAGTTGCAAAAGACGTGGAGTTCACAGAAGCTTAACAAGACGGTTTTAATGCCACATGAAAGAGTGGTGGAGGTTGCAGTGGATTAAAAAGACAATATCAATGCCCCGAGGAAGAGTGGTGGAGGTCACAGTGGAATAAAAAGACAATATCAATGCCCCGTGGAAGAGACGTGGAGGTCACAGTAGCTTAACAAGATGGTTTTAATGCCCTTTGGAAGAGTGGTGGAGGTCACAGTGGATTAAAAAGACAATATCAATGCGATTTGGAAGAGTGGTGGATGTCGCAGTGGAATAAAAATACAATATCAATGCCCCTTTGTAGAGTGGTGGAGGTTACAGTGGGATTTAAAGACAATATCAATGCCCCGAGGAAGAGATGTGGATGTCACTGTAGCTTAACAAGACAGTTTTAATGCCCCTTGGAAGAATGGTGGAGGTCGCAGTGGAATAAAAAGACAATGTCAATGCCCATTGGAAGAGTGGTGGAGGTTAGAGTGGAATAAAAAGACAATACCAACGCCCCTTGGAAGAGCTGTGGAGTTCCGAGTGGTTTAACCAGACAGTTTTAATGCCCATTGGAAGTGATGTGGAGGTCGCAGTGGATTAAAAAGACAATATCAATGCCCCTTGGAAGAATGGTGGAGGTGGCAGTGGAATAAAAAGACAATATCAATGCCCCTTGGAAGAAATTTGGAGGTCATAGTGGAATAAAAAAACAATGTCAATGCCCCTTGGAAAAGTGGGGAAGGTTAGAGTGGAATAAAAAGACAATACCAATACCCCTTGAAAGAGCTGTGGAGTTCAGAATGGTTTAACCAGATGGTTTTATTGCCCCTTGGAAGAGACGTGGAGGTCACAGTAGATTAACAAGACAGTTTTAATGCCCCTTGGAAAAGTGGTGGAAGTCACAGTGGATTAAAAAGACAATATCAATGCCCCGTGGAAGACACGTGGAGGTCTCAGTAGCTTAACAAGACAGTTTTAATGCCCCTTGGAAGAGTGGTAGAGGTCGCAGTGGAATAAAAAGACAATATCAATGACCCTTGAAAGAGTGGTGGAGGTTACAGTGAAATAAAAAGACAATATCAATGCCTCTTGAAAGAGCTATGGAGTTCAACGTCGTTTAACCAGATGGTTTTAATGCCCCTTGGAAGTGTGGTGGAGGTCGCAGTGCATTAAAAAGACAATATCAATACCCCTTTTAAGAATGGTGGAGGTTGCAGTGGAATAAAAAGACAATATCAATGCTCCTTGGAAGAGCTGTGGAGTTCAGAGTGGTTTAACCAGACTGTTTTAATGCCCCTTGGAAGAGATATGGAGGTCACAGTAGCTTAACAAGACTGTTTTAATGCCTCTTGGAAGAGTGGTGGAGGTCGCAGAGGATTAAAAAGACAATATCAATGTCCCTTAGAAGAGAGGTGGAAGTCGCGGTGGCATAAAAAGACAATATCAATACCCCTTGGAAGAGTGGTGGAGGATACAGTGGAATAACAAGACAATATCAATGCCCCGTGGAATAGACATGGACGTTACAGCAGCTAAACAAGATGTTTTTAATGCACCTTGGGAGATTGGTGGAAGTCGTAGTGGAATAAAAAGACAATATCAATGCCTCTTGAAAGAGTGCTGTAGGTTACACTGGAGTAAAAAGACAATATCAATGCCCCTTGAAAGAGTGCTGTAGGTTACAGTGGAGTAAAAAGACAATATCAATGCCTCTTGCAAGAGCTGTGGAGTTTAGAGTGGTTTAAATTGACGGTTTTAATGCACCTTGGGAGAGACGTGGAGGTCACAGTAGCTTAACAATACTGTTTTAATGCCCCTTGGAAGAGTGGTGGAGGTCGCAGTGGATTAAAAAGACAATATCAATGCCACTTGGAAGAGTGGTGAAGTTCCCAGTGGAATAAAAAGACAATATCAATGCCCCGTGAAAGAGAAGTGGAGGTCACAGTAGCTTAACAAGACGGTTTCAATGCCCGTTGGAAGAGAGTTGGAAGTTGCAGTGGAATAAAAAGACAATATCAATGCTCCTTGGAAGAGTGCTGGAGGTTACATTGGAATAAAAAGACAATATCAATGCCCCTTGCAAGATCTGTGGAGTTCAGAGTGGTTTAAATTGACGGTTTTAATGCCCCTTGAAAGGGACATGGAGGTGACAGTAGCTTAAAAAGACGGTTTTAATACCCCTTGGAAGAGTGGTGGAGGTCGCAGTGGATTAAAAAGACAATATGAATGCCCCTTGGAAGAGTGGTGGAGGTCGCAGTGGAATAAAAAGACAATATCAATGGCCCTTGGAAGAATGGTGGAGGTTACAGTTGCATAAAAAGACAATACCAATGCCCTTGGAAGAGTGATGGAGGTTACAGTGGAATAAAAAGACAATATCAATGCCCCTTGGAACAGTGGTGGAGCTTACAGTTAAATAAAAAGACAATATCAATGCCCCGTGGAAGAGACGTGTAGGTCACAGTAGCTTAACAAGAAGGTTTTAATGCCTCTTGGGGGACTGGTGGAGGTCGCAGTGGAATAAAAAAATGATATCAATGCCCCTTGGAAGAGTGGTGGAGGTTACAGTGGAATAAAAAGACAATACCAGTGCTCCTTGGAAGAGCTGTGGAGTTCAGAGTGGTTTAAATTGACGGCTTTAATGCCCCTTGGAAGAGACGTGGAGGTCACAGTAGCTTAACAAGACAATATAAATGCCCCTTAGGAGAGAGGTGGAAGTCGCAGTGGAATAAAAAGACAATGTCAATGCCACTTGGAAGAGTGGTGGAGGTTACAATGGAATAAAAAGACAATATCAATACCCCGTGGAATAGACATGGATGTGACAGTAGCTTAACAAGACGGCTTTAATGCCCCTAGGAAGAGTGGTGGAGGTTGCAGTGGATTACAAAGACATTATCAATGCCCATTGGAAGAGTGGTAGAGGTCGCAGTGGAATAAAAAGACAAAATCAATGCCCCTTGGAAGAATGGAGGAGGTTACAGTGGAATAAAAAGACAATATCAATGCCCCATGGAACAGTTGTGAAGGTCACTGTAGCATAACAAGATGGTTTTAATGCCCCTTGGAAGAGTGGTGGAGGTCGCAGTGGAATAAATAGACAATGTCAATGCCCCTTGGAAGAGTGGTGGAGGTTAGAGTGGAATAAAAAGACAATACCAATGCTCCTTGGAAGAGCTGTAGAGTTCAGAGTGGTTTAAATTAACGGTTTTAATGCCCCTTGGAAGAGACGTGGAGGTCACAGTGGATTAAAAAGACAATATCAATGCCCCTTGGAAGAGTGGTGGAGGTCGCAGTGGAATAAAAAGACAATATCAATGCCCCGTGGAAGGGACGTGGAGGTCACAGTAGCTTAACAAGACTGTTTTAATGCCCCTTGGAAGAGTGGTGGAGGTCGCAGTGGAATAAAAAGACAATATCAATGCCCCTTGGAAGATTGGTGGAGGTTACAGCGGAATAAAAAGACAATATCAATGCCCCTTGGAAGAGTGGTGGAGGTTACAGTGGAATAGAAAGACAATACAATGCCCTGTGTAAGAAACTTGAAGGTCACCGTAGCTTAACAAGACTGTTTTAATGCCCCTTGGAAGACACGTGGACGTCGCAGAGGAATAAAAAGACAATATCAATGTACTTGGAAGAGTGCAGAAGGTTACAGTGGAATAAAAAGACATTGTCAATGCCCCTTGTTAAAGCTGTGGAGCTCAGAGCGGTTTAACCAGAAGTTTTTAATGCCCCTTGGAAGAGACTTGGTGGTCACAGTAGCTTAACAAGACTGTTTTAATGCCCCTTGGAAGAGTGGTGGAGGTCGCAATGGAATAAAAAGACAATATCAATGCCCCGTGGAAGGGATGTGGAGGTCACAGTAGCAAAACAAGACGGTTTTAATGCCCATTGGAAGAGTGGTGGAGGTCACAGTAGCTAAACAAGACGGTTTTAATGCTTTTTGGAAGAGTGATGGAGGTCGCAGTGGATTAAAAAGACAAAATCAATGCCCCTTGGAAGAGTGGTGGAGGTTACAGAGGAATAAAAAGACAATATCAATGCCTCTTGCAAGAGCTGTGGAGTTCAGAGTGTTTTAAATTGACGGTTTTAATGCCCCTTGGAAGAGACGTGGAGGTCACAGTAGCTTAACAAGACGGTTTTAATGCCCCTTGGTAGAGTGGTGAATGTTACAGTCGAATAAAAAGACAATATCAATGCCTCTTGGAAGAGCTGTGGAGTTCAGAGTGGTTTAACCAGACTGTTTAAATGCCCCTTGGAAGAGAGATGGAGGTTGCTGTGGAATAAAAAGACAATATCAATGCCCCTTGGAAGAATGGTGGAGGTTACAGTGGAATAAAAAGACAATATCAATGACCCTTGGAAGACTGGTGGAGGTCTCAGTGGAATAAAAAGACAATATTAATGCCCCTTGGAAGAGTGGTGGAGGTCACATTAAAATAAAAAGACAATATCAATGCCCCTTGGAAGAGTGGTGGAGGTTACAGTGGAATAAAAAGACAATATCAATGCCCTTTGGAAGAGCTGAGGAGTTCTCAGTGGTTTAACCAGATTGTTTTAAGGCACCGTGGAATAGACGTGGAAGTCACAGTAGCTAAACAAGACGATTTTAATGCTTCTTGGAAGAGAGATGGAGGTCGCAGTGGATTAAAAAGACAAAATCAATGCCCCTTGGAAGAGTGGTGGTGGTTACAGTGGAATAAAAAGACAATATCAATGCCTCTTGCAACAGCTGTGGAGTTCAGAGTGGTTTAATTTGACTGTTTTAATGCCCCTTGGAAGAGACGTGGAGGTGACAGTAGCTTAACAAGACGGTTTTAATGCCCCTTGGAAGTGTGGTGGAGGTCGCAGTGGATTAAAAAGACATTATCGATGCCACTTGTAAGAGTGGTGGAGGTCGCAGTGAAATATAAAGAAAATATCAATGCCCCTTAGAAGAGTGGTGGAGGTCACAGTGGAAAAAAAAGACAATATCAATGTTCCTTGGAAGAGTGGTGAAAGTCGCAGTGGAATAAAAAGACAATATCAATGTGTCTTGGAAGAGTGGTGGAGGTCACAGTGGATTAAAAAGACAATATCAACGCCCCTTGGAAGAGTGGTGGAGGTCGCAGTGGAATAAAACGACAATATCAATGCCCCGTGGAAGGTACGAGAAGGTCACAGTAGCTTAACAAGACGGTTTTAATGCCCCTTGGAAGAGTGGTGGAGGTCACAGTGGATTAAAAAGACTGTCAAATCCCCTTAGAGGAGTGTTGGAGGTCGCAGTGGAAAAAAGAGACAATATCAATGCCCCTTGGAAGAGTGGTGGAGGTTACAGTGGAATAAAAAGACAATATCAATGCCTCTTGGAAGAGCTGTGGAGTTCAGAGTGGTTTAACCATGCGGTTTTAATGCACCTTGGAAGAGACGTGGAGGTCACAGAAGCTTATCAAGACTGTTTTAAAGCCCCTTGGAGGAGAGTTAGAGGTCGCAGTGTATTAAAAAAACAATATCAATGCCCCTTGGAAGAGTGGTGGAGGTTACAGTGGAATAAAAAGATAATATCAATGCCCCTTGGAAGAGTGGTGGAGATTACAGTGGAATAAAAACACAATATCAATGTCCCTTGGAAGAATGGTGGAGGTTACAGTGGAATAAAAAGACAATATCAATGCCCCTTGGAAGAGTGGTGAAGGTTCCAATTAAATAAAAAGACAATATTAATGCCCCTTGTAAGAGACGTGTTGGTTACAGTGGAATAAAAAGACAATATTAATGTCCCTTGGAAGAGTGGTGGAGGTCGCAGTAAAATAAAAAGACAATATCAATGCCCCTTGGAAGAGTGGTGGAGGTTAGAGTGGAAAAAAAAGACATTAACAATGCCCATTGGAAGAGCTGTGGAGTTCACAGTGGTTTAACCAGAATGTTTTAATGCACCGTGGAATAGACGTGGAGGTCACAGTAGCTTAACAAGACGGTTTCAATGCTTCTTGGAATAGTGATGGAGGTCGCAGTGGATTAAAAAGACAATATCAATGCCCCTTGGAAGAGTGGTGGAGGTTACATTGGAATAAAAAGACAATATCAATGCCCTGTGTAAGAAACTTGGAGGTCACAGTAGCTTAACAAGACGGTATTATAGCCCCTTGGAAGAGTCGTGGACGTCGCAGAGGAATAAAAAGACAATATCAATGCACTTGGAAAAGTGCAGAAGGTTACAATGGAATAAAAAGACATTGTCAGTGCCCCTTGGAAGAGCTGTGGAGCTCAGAGCGGTTTAACCAGGCGGTTTTAATGCGCTGTGGAAGAGACTTGGAGGTCACAGTAGCTTAACAAGACGGTTTTAATGCCCCTTGTAAGAGTGGTGGAGGTCACAGTGGGATAAAAAACAATATCAATGCCCCTTGAAAGAGTGGTGGAAGTTACAGTGAAATAAAAAGACAATATCAATGCGTGTTGGAAGAGCTGTGGAGTACACATTGGTTCACCATACTGTTTTAATGCCCCTTGGAAGAGACATGGAGGTCACAGTAGCTTAACAAGACTGTTTTAATGCCTCTTAGAACAGTGGTGGAGGTTACAGTGGAAAAAAAGACAATATCAATGCCCTTTGGAAGAGTGGCGGAGGTCGCAGTGGAATAAAAA
The DNA here is from genome assembly GCF_046119375.1 of Phyllobates terribilis. Taxonomy (NCBI): domain Eukaryota; kingdom Metazoa; phylum Chordata; class Amphibia; order Anura; family Dendrobatidae; genus Phyllobates; species Phyllobates terribilis. The sequence goes on from NW_027362775.1 coordinate 28,562,187, forward strand.
GACAATATCAATGCCCCTTGGAAGAATGGTGGAGGTTACAGTGGAATAAAAAGACAATATCAATGCCCCTTGGAAGAGTGGTGGAGGTTCCAATTAAATAAAAAGACAATATCAATGCCCCTTTGAAGAGACGTGCAGGTCACAGTGGAATAAAAAGACAATATGAATGCCCCTTTTAAGAGTGGTGGAGGTCGCAGTAAAATAAAAAAACAATATCTATGCCCCTTGGAAGAGTGGTGGAGGTCGCAGTGGAATAACCTTACTGGTACATGCTCTGCATAACTTCTCTGCTTGCTGTGTCTGCTGTAATCTTATGCTCTGCTTTGCTGATTCACTTCACTGGTACATGCTCTGCATAACTTCTCTGCTTGCTGTGTCTGCTGTAATCTAATGCTCTGCTTTGCTGGTTCACCTCACTGGTACATGCTCTGCATAACTTCTCTGCTTGCTGTGTCTGCTGTAATCTAATGCTCTGGTTTGCTGATTCACCTCAATGGTACATGCTCTGCATAACTTCTCTGCTTTATCTGTCCCACTCCATTCAGTACTCACATATGTCTGTCCCTTCCCCACTATAGATCTTATCTGATTTTTAGAGGTGCTAAACTGCAGTGACTAGAGTCCTAGCTCTGTGTTTGATCACCCAGCCATCTCTTGGTGAGACTACCAGCTGCTAATTTAGCCATATTCAGCTCCCACAATGCCCTTCACCTGATAGTTTAATGTGCCCTATATATTTAGAAGCTCTGTAAGGGGTGCACGTGTCTTCTTGTGCAAAGTGGCTTCGGAGAAAAGTGGCAGTTATTTCAGAGGCAGTTAGTCAGGGCAGGAGTCAGGTAACCAACACTTTGACCACTTACTCTCTTTTAACTATGTTTCTGTTAGCTCTCACTTTTTCCTCTATAGTCCTCCACTTTCTAGTAACCCCTCAAATCCCTACACCTAGTAAGAATCTATTCATCTCTCCCTCCATCCTCCCCATTCATCTCACCTCCTCCTCCAAATTATTCCTAATAATTCAATCCTGGATCTCCAAACACAGACAGCCACCTCATGCTCTCTCTTGCTCCCACCTGCTAACACTTTCTCTGCTCCTCCTCACTGCTTGAGATATCTCTCCAAATCCTGGTCCTCCTCGCCATATCCCCACAGTTACTTCTTCCTCCTATCCACGACCTTCCACAAACTGTCGCAACCCTTCTAACGTCATACCCATCCAACCAATCCCCACTCCCTTAGTTGCTCTAACAGGAGCTCTATGGAACGCTCGCTCTGTCTGCAACAAACTTTCCTTCATCCACGATCTTTTCAATACAAACAAACTTTCCTTCCTCGCCATCACTGAAACCTGGCTCACCCCCTCTGACACAGCCTCCCCAGCTGCACTTTCATATGGCGGATTCCATCTTTCCCACACCCCCCGCCCCAACGGCAATCATGGCGGAGGCGTAGGTTTTCTCCTATGAGAACATTGCGCTTTCACCCAAACCCACTGCCACCCTCCGTTACACTCCCCTCTTTTGAGGTGCACTGTGTGCGCATCTATTCCCCCTCCAACTTCCAACTGGCCGTCGTTTACCGACCCCCAGGGCAAGCCACCACCTTCTTAGACCACTTCACCACCTGGCTGCTTCACTTCCTCTCCACTGACATCCCCACTATCATAATGGGTGACTTCAACATCCCCATTAACACTTCCCACTCGTCTGTCTCTAAGTTCCTATCCCTCATTTCCTCCTTCGGACTCACTCAATGGTCTTCCACATCCACCCACAAAGATGGCCACACATTGGACCTCATCTTCACCCACCTCTGTTCCCTATCTAACCTCTCTAACTCAACTCTCCCTCTCTCTGATCACAGCCTACTTACATTCTCTTCTCTCTCCTCCCCGGGGCAACATTCCCCACTCCACAAACTTGCATACCCTCGCAGAAATCTCAAACACCTTGACTTACGCTCACTCTCTGAATCCCTCCTCTCTCTTACAGACATAAATTCCTTACATGATGCAGATGTTGCTGCTGCTTCATATAACACCACAATAGCTGCAGCTCTAGACTCGATCGCCCCTCTCACACACACCACATCTCGCACATTCAACAGGCAACCCTGGCACACTAAACTTACTAAAGAACTGCGCCGGGCCTCCAGGGTTGCGGAGCGGAGATGGAAAAGGTCTCACTCCATCGAGCACTTCATCGCATTCAAGCAATCCCTCACTAATTTCAAGTCTGCACTCACTACAGCAAAATAAACCTACTTCTCATCTCTCATATCCTCCCTATCTCACAACCCTAAACAGCTATTTAACACTTTCAACTCTCTCCTTCGTCCCCCAGCACCTCCTCCCTCTTCTCTCATCTCAGCCGACGACTTTGCCTCATTCTTCAAACAGAAGATTGACTCCATTAGACAAAACTTTTGCCTAACGTCCACACAACCCCTCCTCATATCTATTCAACCCTCCTCCTCCAAACCCCACTTCTCCACCATTACAGAAGGTCAAGTCTCCTCTTTACTCTCCAAATCACACCTCACCACCTGCGAACTTGAAACAATCCATCCCACCTCATCATTAACCTTACCACAGTCTTCATCCCAACCCTAACCCACCTCTTCAATCTGTCAATAACAACCGGTGTCTTCCCCTCAGGTTTCAAACATGCCGCAATCACACCCATCCTCATAAAGCCCTCCCTTGACCCTTCCTCTCTGACTAGCTACCGCCCCATATCACTACTCCCCTTTGCCTCAAAACTACTAGAACAACATGTCCACCTTGAACTGTCCTCCCACCTCTCCTCCTGCTCCCTCTTCGACCGCCAGCAATCTGGCTTCCGACCACATCACTCGACTGAAACTGCCCTGACCAAAGTCACCAATGACCTACTAAATTCCAAATCCAAGCGACACTACTCCATCCTCCTCCTTCTGGACCTGTCATCTGCCTTTGACACAGTGGACCATTCCCTCTTACTCCAGATTCTCTCATCTCTTGGCATCACGGACTTGGCTCTATCTTGGATCTTCTCATACTTAACAGACAGGACATTCAGCGTCTCCCACTCACGCACCACCTCCTCATCTCGCCCCCTATCTGTCGGTGTCCCCCAAGGTTCAATTCTAGGATCTCTGCTCTTCTCCATCTACACCTTTGGCCTGGGACAGCTCATAAAGTCTCACTGTTTTCAGTATCACCTCTATGCTGACGACACACAGATCTACCTCTCTGGACCCGATATCTCCTCCCTACTAACCAAAATCCCACAATGTCTGTCCACCATGTCATCCTTCTTCTCTGACAGATTTCTAAAACTCAACATGGATAAAACAGAGTTCATCATCTTTCCACCCTCTCATTCACATCCCCCATCTGACCTAGCCATCAACATCAATGGCTGTTCACTCTCCCCAGTCCCACAAGCTCGCTGCCTTGGAGTAACCCTGGACTCTGATCTCTCCTTCAAGCCACATATCCAAGCCCTTTCCACTTCCTGCCGACTCCAACTCAAAAACATCTCCTGGATCCTTGCATTCCTCAGCAAAGACTCTTCAAAAACACTAGTGCATGCCCTCATCATATCCCGCCTCGACTACTGCAACCTCCTGCTCCGTGGCCTCCCTTAGAACACTCTTACGCCTCTCCAATCTATCCTAAACTCTGCTGCTCGACTAATTCACCTGTACCCCCGCTATTCCCCGGCCTCTCCTCTCTGTCAATCTCTTCACTGGCTCCCCATTGCCCAGAGAATCCAGTTCAAAACTCTAACCATGGCATACAAAGCCATCCACAACCTGTCTCCCCCATACATCTGTGACCTAGTCTCCTGGTACTTACCTGCACGCAACCTCCGATCCTCACAAGATCTCCTTCTCTACTCCCCTCTTATCTCCTCCTCCCACAATCGTATACAAGATTTCTCCCGTGCATCCCCCCTACTCTGGAACTCTCTACCCCAACACATCAGACTCTCGCCGACCGTGGAAACCTACAAAAGAAACCTGAAGACTCACCTCTTCCGACAAGCCTACAAACTGCAGTAACCACCGCTGCACGACCAGCTCTACCCTCACCTAATGTATCCTCACTAGTGTTGAGCGAACATGCTCGACACTGCTCGGTACTCGCCCGAGCATCACGCTACTCGGGATGTTCGGGAAGCACCGAGCATTTCCGGGTTACTCGGGCGGGAGCTCGGGTCTCCGCCCTGCATGTTTGGCGCTCTTTACAGAGCCAATGAACATGCAGGGATTGCCAGCCAGTCACTGTAATGCTGCAGCCATGTTGGTTGTGAGCATTACAGTGATTGGCTGGCCGCACAGCGTCACCTCGAGTATTTAAAACGGGGCACCGCCATCTTGGACTCAGTCAGTGTAGGGACAGCGCTGCTGATTTAGGGAGAGATGTAAACTGCGAAATAGTTAGTGTAGGGTCTGTAAAGGCTGCCAGAACAAACAAACAGTCCTTTTCAGGACTAATATTCATCCCAGATACCAGGCAGGCAGGCTGTATAGGAGACACAGTGGTCATACCAGCAAACGCTGCATTACAGTCCTGGGTGCTCCTGTTGCTGAAATTGCTGGACTTAGCACCAGGCGTCGGGGGCCAGGAAAAATCCTTTTTTTTTCATCTAAATCCTCCTTTTTTTTTCCTCCTTCACACTGTACAAATACCCATCTTATTAACCTTTTGGTGTGTCCCCCGCCCCCCAAAAAAAGCGTGTCTCTGATTTTTCAGACACAAATATAACTGTTGAAAATAGTCTGGTGTAGGCTAGAGAAACAGAAATGTTGTTTTGCACTTCCACGGTTCAAACCTCTGTATTATCCATTTTGGGCCATTTGTATCTAAAAAAAAACAGTTTGAGTGTGTTGCTCACTGTTCAGCCGCAAATATCTCTATTTAAAAAAGCGTGGTATACCCCAGTAAACAATAACTGTGGTTTTGCCATCCCACGGTAAAAAATCTCTATTATTTAGGTTTTGGTAGTTTTTTCCGTAAAGAAAAACAGTAGTGTCTCCTGACTGTTGCGACACAAAAATATATCTGTTGAAAATAGTCTTGTGTAGGCCCGACATCCCAGTGTGGTTTCGCAGCTCCACGGGTCAAATCGCTGTACTATCCAGTTTTGGGCCTTTGGTATCTAAAAAAAAAGCAGTTTGAGTGTGTCGCTCACTGTTCAGCCGCAAATATCTCTATTTAAAAAAGTGTGGTATACCCAAATAACTGTGGTTTTGCCATCCCACGGTAAAAAATCTCTATTATTCAGCTTTTGGTAGTTTTTTCCGTAAAGAAAAACAGTAGTGTCTCCTGAGTGTTGTGACACAAAAATATATCTGTTGAAAATAGTCTTGTGTAGGCCCGACATCCCAGTGTGGTTTCGCAGTTCCACGGTCAAATCGCTGTACTATCCAGTTTTGGGCCTTTGGTATCTAAAAAAAAAGCAGTTTGAGTGTGTCGCTCACTGTTCAGCCGCAAATATCTCTATTTAAAAAAGTGTGGTATACCCCAGTAAACAATAACTGTGGTCTTGCCATCCCACGGTAAAAAATCTCTATTATTCAGCTTTTGGTAGTTTTTTCCGTAAAGAAAAACAGTAGTGTCTCCTGACTGTTGTGACACAAAAATATACCTGTTGAAAATAATCTTGTGTAGGCCCGACATCCCAGTGTGGTTTCGCAGTTTCACAGGTCAAATCGCTGTACTATCCAGTTTTGGGCCTTTGGTATCTAAAAAAAAAGCAGTTTGAGTGTGTCGCTCACTGTTCAGCCGCAAATATCTCTATTTAAAAAAGTGTGGTATACCCAAATAACTGTGGTTTTGCCATCCCACGGTAAAAAATCTCTATTATTCAGCTTTTGGTAGTTTTTTCCGTAAAGAAAAACAGTAGTGTCTCCTGACTGTTGTGACACAAAAATATATCTGTTGAAAATAGTCTTGTGTAGGCCCGACATCCCAGTGTGGTTTCGCAGTTCCACAGTCAAATCGCTGTACTATCCAGTTTTGGGCCTTTGGTATCTAAGAAAAAAGCAGTTTGAGTGTGTCGCTCACTGTTCAGCAGCAAATATCTCTATTTAAAAAAGTGTGGTATACCCCAGTAAACAATAACTGTGGTTTTTCCATCCCACGGTAAAAAATCTCTATTATTCAGCTTTTGGTAGTTTTTTCCGTAAAGAAAAACAGTAGTGTCTCCTGACTGTTGTGACACAAAAATATACCTGTTGAAAATAATCTTGTGTAGGCCCGACATCCCAGTGTGGTTTCGCAGTTTCACAGGTCAAATCGCTGTACTATCCAGTTTTGGGCCTTTGGTATCTAAAAAAAAAGCAGTTTGAGTGTGTCGCTCACTGTTCAGCCGCAAATATCTCTATTTAAAAAAGTGTGGTATACCCAAATAACTGTGGTTTTGCCATCCCACGGTAAAAAATCTCTATTATTCAGCTTTTGGTAGTTTTTTCCGTAAAGAAAAACAGTAGTGTCTCCTGACTGTTGTGACACAAAAATATATCTGTTGAAAATAGTCTTGTGTAGGCCCGACATCCCAGTGTGGTTTCGCAGTTCCACGGTCAAATCGCTGTACTATCCAGTTTTGGGCCTTTGGTATCTAAAAAAAAAGCAGTTTGAGTGTGTCGCTCACTGTTCAGCAGCAAATATCTCTATTTAAAAAAGTGTGGTATACCCCAGTAAACAATAACTGTGGTTTTTCCATCCCACGGTAAAAAATCTCTATTATTCAGCTTTTGGTAGTTTTTTCCGTAAAGAAAAACAGTAGTGTCTCCTGACTGTTGTGACACAAAAATATATCTGTTGAAAATAATCTTGTGTAGGCCCGACATCCCAGTGTGGTTTCGCAGTTTCACAGGTCAAATCGCTGTACTATCCAGTTTTGGGCCTTTGGTATCTAAAAAAAAAGCAGTTTGAGTGTGTCGCTCACTGTTCAGCCGCAAATATCTCTATTTAAAAAAGTGTGGTATACCCAAATAACTGTGGTTTTGCCATCCCACGGTAAAAAATCTCTATTATTCAGCTTTTGGTATTTTTTTCCGTAAAGAAAAACAGTAGTGTCTCCTGACTGTTGTGACACAAAAATATATCTGTTGAAAATAGTCTTGTGTAGGCCCGACATCCCAGTGTGGTTTCGCAGTTCCACGGTCAAATCGCTGTACTATCCAGTTTTGGGCCTTTGGTATCTAAAAAAAAAGCAGTTTGAGTGTGTCGCTCACTGTTCAGCCGCAAATATCTCTATTTAAAAAAGTGTGGTATACCCCAGTAAACAATAACTGTGGTTTTCCTCTTCCACTGTTCTAATCTACTCTTTATTACCCTCTTTCCATTGATAGTGCAAGTGTAAGCTATTTTACTTCATTTACAATGGGCAAGGCGCGTGGCAAGGGACGTGGAAGTGGACGTTCTGGTGATGGTTCGTGCAGAGGATGGGGCCGTGGCCAAGGTGAAAATGTGCCACAACCAACAGCCACATCTTCTCGCTCCCACTTCTTGACCGAATTACTAGGGAAGCACAGAACAACACCAGTATTGAGAACTGATCAGTTTGAACAGGTTATTAATTGGATAGCAGTTAATACTTTAAGTTACCTGGGCACCACCACCTCCGGTCTGTCTTCCACACGGTCAACTCTTAGTAGCCGTGAGTCTCGACTGCATACTCCTCCTCACCCTGATGCTCCTTTCTCCCACCATGCCGAGTGTCGTCAGACAGCAAGTGATCCCACACTTGGACACTCTGAAGAGCTGTTCACTAGTCCATTTCCATATTTGGGCCCCTCGCCTGATACGCTTGAAGTGGTGGAAGAGGAGATCCCATGTTGCGATGCCCAAATATTTGAACAGCCACTGCCACAGGAAGTCGACGTTGGCAATCTGTCACAAGAGGTGGACGATGACGAGACACAATTGCCAGGAAGTGAGGAGGAGGATCGTGGTGCGCAAGTGGAAGAGGAGGAGGTGGTGGATGATCTAGTAACTGACCCAACGTGGAAGGAGGACATGCAGAGTAAGGCCAGCAGCACACAGGGGGAGGGAGGCAGAGTACCCCAACAGGCAGGAAGAAGCAGTGTGGTGGCCGCAGACAGAAGGCAGGCAACCTTCCCCGTAACACCAACACGAGGGACGTTGCCAGTACAAGCGGTAGGTCTTCCAGAGTCTGGAATTTTTTTAAAGACTCTGCTGATAACCCCAAAAAGGCCATATGTTCCACCTGCCATGCCAGCATCAGCAGAGGTGACAAAACTACCAGCCTGACCACCACCAGCATGATCAGGCACATAGCAGCAAAGCACCCGACTTTGTGGGGCGAAACCCAGGGTCCACGACCAGTGTCAGCGGGTGTCACCACTGCTTCTTCCACTGTTGTGCGTGCAATAGAACCCCCTGTTGTGTGTGCAAGGCAATCCCCTGTCCATACTGCATGTAAAGATGCCCCCTCCTCTCAGTCTTCACTTGTTATGGCAGTTTCTCAAGAAACAGCATCAACGTCCACGTCCACGTCCCACCGCAGCGTTCAATTGTCCATATCCCAGACCTTTGAACGAAAGCGGAAATTCGCAGCTAACGCCCCACAGGCCACATTCCTAAATTCGCACATTTCACGACTGCTTGCATTGGAAATGCTGCCTTTTAGGCTGGTGGAGACGGAATCCTTCCGCAATCTTATGGCGGTGGCCGTCCCTCGGTACTCGGTCCCCAGCCGACACTATTTTGCCCGGTGTGCCAGCCCCGCACTACACAAGCACGTGTCCCAAAGCATCTGCCGTGCCCTCAACAACGCAGTTACTGGGAGAGTCCACCTGACAACGGACACGTGGACAAGTGCTTGTGGCCAGGGATGGTACATCTCTCTGACGGCACACTGGGTAAACATAGTGGAAGCCGGGACCCAGTCGGACCTTGGGATGGAACACATCCTCCCCACACCGAGGATTGCGGGCCCTATGTCAGTCAGAGTTGCCCCCACAGTGTACAGCTCCTGCGCATCCTCCTCCTCCTCCTCATGTTCAGCCTCCATCTCAGATATCACCACATCAGTTACAAGCTGGAAGCATTGCAGTACTGCCTCCGCCAAGCGGCAACAGGCTGTACTGAAACTCATAAGCTTAGGTGATAAACCTCACACTGCTTGTGAGTTGTGGACAGCTGTGAAAGAGCAGGCAGATCTGTGGCTGAGACCGCTGAACCTACATCCCGGCATGGTCGTGTGTGACAATGGCCGTAACCTGGTGGCGGCTCTGAGGCGAGGTGAGATCACACACGTACCATGCCTGGCTCATGTGCCTAACCTCGTGGTTCAGCGGTTTCTTAAATCGTACCCCGAGTTGCCAGATCTGCTCGTGAAAGTACGCCACCTGTCAGCTCATTTTCGCAAGTCGGCTACAGCTTCCGCCACCCTTGCTGTGTTGCAGCAGCGTTTGCAGCTTCTGGCACACCGACTGGTGTGTGATGTCCCCACACGTTGGAACTCTACCCTCCACATGTTGCAAAGGATTTGTGAGCAGAAGAGAGCAGTTGTGGAGTACCAGCTGCAACAAGGCCGTCGATATTCAGGTCAGACTCCACACATAAGACCTCAGGAGTGGACCTGGATGTCTGACATATGTACCATCCTGACAAACTTTGAGGAGGCCACCAAGATGGTGAGTGGCGATGACGCCATCATTAGTGTCAGCATCCCACTTGTCTGTCTTTTGCAACGCTCTCTGCAGAGAATTAAAGAGGAGGCATTGCAGTCAGAGTATGATGAGATGGATCAAGAAGCCATAGCGGGCGATTACACACAGCCCAGCCTCATCTCATCCCAACGTGCATTGGGGGACAATGAGGGAGAGGAGGAGGAGGAGGAAGAACAGGAGCTGCTATCATGCGTTGTAAACGGTAGTACCTGTACAAGTGTCATACCGTCGGTTCAGCGTGGGTGGCCTGAGGACAGGGGGGAGGAGGAAGAGGAGGAGGAGGAGGAGAGCATGGTCAGTCGTCATCTTGGTGAGGACACGGAAATCTTGCCCGTTACCAGTCTGGCACGCATGGCTGACTTTATGTTACGCTGCCTTAACCGTGACCCTCGCGTTGTCAAAATGTTGGTTGACAGTCATTACTGGTTGGTGACACTTGTAGACCCCCGCTACAAGGAGAACTTTCACTCTCTTATTCCTGAGGTGGAGAGGTTTACAAAAATGGGGCAATACCAGAAGGCCCTTGCTGCAGAACTCTTAAAAAAAATTCCCATCTGAACACGCTAGCGGCAGAGGTCACAGTTCGTTGCCCAACCAAGGCGTACAGGCGAGAGAGAAGCAACTCCAATCCAGCAGAGGCAGGGGAACACTGTCAACGTTCTGGGACAGTTTTCTGACACCCGCCCAGCTTACAGGCCCTGAGGCGCGGGGTACTCTCACAAGGAGTGGAAAGTTTCAAAAGATGGTGAGGGAGTACCTTGCCGATCGTACCAGCGTCCTCCGTGATTCCTCTGTGCCTTTTAATTATTGGGTATCCAAGCTGGACACTTGGAATGAACTGGCTCTGTACGCCTTGGAGGTCCTGGCCTGCCCTGCCGCTAGCGTGTTATCGGAGCGTGTTTTTAGTGCCGCTGGGGGAATTATAACTGATAAGCGCACTCGCCTGTCAACTGACAATGCTGACAAGCTGACCCTTATCAAAATGAACAAGGGCTGGATTGGGCCAGACTTCTCATCACCACCAAATGACAGAAGAGTAACATAAAGTCAAATCCACTGTGTTACGTCGGGAGGTGTATTCACATGCACCGCTTCACACCCACACATGGGTATACGCTTCCTCGTTTCGGCTGTTTAATCTTCTTCTCCTTATCCTCAGCCTCCACCACCACTATACCACCAGGGTGCCAGCATTGCAAGTTCCTCCGTCCTTATTTTTGGCAGCTTTTGCATGCAAGGCATAAACAAATACTATGGGACACCCACTCCCCAATAATGGGACTTATATTTGTAATATGCTGTACTGCATGGCTCTTGTAAGGGGCATTGCAAGTTGCTCCATCCTAATTTTTTGCAGCTTTTGCTGGGAAAGCATAAGCAAATACTATGGGACACCCACTCCTCAATAATGGGACTTATATTTGTAATATGCTGTACTGCATGGCTCTTGTAAGGGGCATTGCAAGTTGCTCGGTCCTAATTTTTGGCAGCTTTTGCTGGCAAAGCATAAGCAAATACTATGGGACACCCACTCCCCAATAATGGGACTTATGTTTGTAATATGCTGTACTGCATGGCTCTTGTAAGGGGCATTGCAAGTTGCTCTGTCCTAATTTTTGGCAGCTCTTGCTGGGAAAGCATAAGCAAATACTATGGGACACCCACTCCCCAATAATGGGACTTATGTTTGTAATATGCTGTACTGCATGGCTCTTGTAAGGGGCATTGCAAGTTGCTCCGTCCTAATTTTTGGCAGCTTTTACTGGGAAAGCATAAGCAAATACTATGGGACACCTACTCCCCAATAATGGGACTTATGTTTGTAATATGCTGTACTGCATGGCTCTTGTAAGGGGCATTGCAAGTTGCTCCGTCCTAATTTTTGGCAGCTTTTGCAGGGAAAGCATAAGCAAATACTATGGGACACCCACTCCGCAATAATGGGACTTATGTTTGTAATATGCTGTACTGCATGGCTCTTGTAAGGGGCATTGCAAGTTGCTCCGTCCTAATTTTTGGCAGCTTTTGCTGGGAAAGCATAAGCAAATACTATGGGACACCCACTCCCCAATAATGGGACTTATGTTTGTAATATGCTGTACTGCATGGCTCTTGTAAGGGGCATTGCAAGTTGCTCCGTCCTAATTTTTGGCAGCTTTTGCTTGGAAAGCATAAGCAAATTCTATGGGACACCCACTCTCCCATAATGGGACTTATGTTTGTAATATGCTGTACTGCATGGCTCTTGTAAGGGGCATTGCAAGTTGCTCCGTCCTAATTTTTGGCAGCTTTTGCTGGGAAAGCATAAGCAAATACTATGGGACACCCACTCCGCAATAATGGGACTTATGTTTGTAATATGCTGTACTGCATGGCTCTTGTAAGGGGCATTGCAAGTTGCTCCGTCCTAATTTTTGGCAGCTTTTGCTGGGAAAGCATAAGCAAATACTATGGGACACCCACTCCGCAATAATGGGACTTATGTTTGTAATATGCTGTACTGCATGGCTCTTGTAAGGGGCATTGCAAGTTGCTCCGTCCTAATTTTTGGCAGCTTTTGCTGGGAAAGCATAAGCAAATACTATGGGACACCCACTCCCCAATAATGGGACTTATGTCTGTAATATGCTGTACTGCATGGCTCTTGTAAGGGGCATTGCAAGTTGCTCCGTCCTAATTTTTGGCAGCTTTTGCTGGGAAAGCATAAGCAAATACTATGGGACACCCACTCTCCAATAATGGGACTTATGTTTGTAATATGCTGTACTGCATGGCTCTTGTAAGGGGCATTGCAAGTTGCTCCGTCCTAATTTTTGGCAGCTTTTGCTTGGAAAGCATAAGCAAATTCTATGGGACACCCACTCTCCAATAATGGGACTTATGTTTGTAATATGCTGTACTGCATGGCTCTTGTAAGGGGCATTGCAAGTTGCTCCGTCCTAATTTTTGGCAGCTTTTGCTGGGAAAGCATAAGCAAATACTATGGGACACCCACTCCGCAATAATGGGACTTATGTTTGTAATATGCTGTACTGCATGGCTCTTGTAAGGGGCATTGCAAGTTGCTCCGTCCTAATTTTTGGCAGCTTTTGCTGGGAAAGCATAAGCAAATACTATGGGACACCCACTCCGCAATAATGGGACTTATGTTTGTAATATGCTGTACTGCATGGCTCTTGTAAGGGGCATTGCAAGTTGCTCCGTCCTAATTTTTGGCAGCTTTTGCTGGGAAAGCATAAGCAAATACTATGGGACACCCACTCCCCAATAATGGGACTTATGTCTGTAATATGCTGTACTGCATGGCTCTTGTAAGGGGCATTGCAAGATGCTCCGTCCTAATTTTTGGCAGCTTTTGCTGGGAAAGCATAAGCAAATACTATGTGACACCCACTCTCCAATAATGGGACTTATGTTTGTAATATGCTGTACTGCATGGCTCTTGTAAAAGGCATTGCAAGTTGCTCCGTCCTAATTTTTGGCAGCTTTTGCTGGGAAAGCATAAGCAAATACTATGGGACACCCACTCCCCAATAATGGGACTTATGTTTGTAATATGCTGTACTGCATGGCTCTTGTAAGGGGCATTGCAAGTTGCTCCGTCCTAATTTTTGGCTGCTTTTGCTGGGAAATCATAAGCAAATACTATGGGACACCCACTCCCCAATAATGGGACTTATGTTTGTAATATGCTGTACTGCATGGCTCTTGTAAGGGGCATTGCAAGTTGCTCCGTCCTAATTTTTGGCAGCTTTTGCTGGGAAGGCATAAGCAACTACTATGGGACACCCACTCCCCAATAATGGGACTTATGTTTGTAATATGCTGTACTGCATGGCTCTTGTAAGGGGCATTGCAAGTTGCTCCGTCCTAATTTTTGGCATATTTTGCTGGGAAAGCATAAGCAAATACTATGGGACACCCACTCCCCAATAATGGGACTTATGTTTGTAATATGCTGTACTGCATGGCTCTTGTAAGGGGCATTGCAAGTTGCTCCATCCTAATTTTTGGCAGCTTTTGCTGGGAAAGCATAAGCAAATACTATGGGACACCCACTCCCCAATAATGGGACTTATGTTTGTAATATACTGTACTGCATGGCTCTTGTAAGGGGCATTGCAAATTGCTCCGTATTAATTTTTGGCAGCTTTTGCTGGGAAAGCATAAGCAAATACTATGGGACACCCACTCCCCAATAATGGGACTTATGTTTGTAATATGCTGTACTGCATGGCTCTTGTAAGGGGCATTGCAAGTTGCTCCGTCCTAATTTTTGGCAGCTTTTGCTGGGAAAGCATAAGCAAATACTATGGGATACCCACTCCCCAATAATGGGACTTATGTTTGTAATATGCTGTACTGCATGGCTCTTGTAAGGGGCATTGCAAGTTGCTCCGTCCTAATTTTTGGCAGCTTTTACTGGGAAAGCATAAGCAAATACTATGGGACACCTACTCCCCAATAATGGGACTTATGTTTGTAATATGCTGTACTGCATGGCTCTTGTAAGGGGCATTGCAAGTTGCTCCGTCCTAATTTTTGGCAGCTTTTGCTGGGAAAGCATAAGAAAATACTATTGGACACCCACTCCGCAATAATGGGGCTTATGTTTGTAATATGCTGTACTGCATGGCTCTTGTAAGGGGCATTGCAAGTTGCTCCGTCCTAATTTTTGGCAGCTTTTGCTGGGAAAGCATAAGCAAATACTATGGGACACCCACTCCCCAATAATGGGACTTATGTTTGTAATATGCTGTACTGCATGGCTCTTGTAAGGGGCATTGCAAGTTGCTCCGTCCTATTTTTTGGCAGCTTTTGCTTGGAAAGGATAAGCAAATTCTATGGGACACCCACTCTCCAATAATGGGACTTATGTTTGTAATATGCTGTACTGCATGGCTCTTGTAAGGGGCATTGCAAGTTGCTCCGTCCTAATTTTTGGCAGCTTTTGCTGGGAAAGCATAAGCAAATACTATGGGACACCCACTCCGCAATAATGGGACTTATGTTTGTAATATGCTGTACTGCATGGCTCTTGTAAGGGGCATTGCAAGTTGCTCCGTCCTAATTTTTGGCAGCTTTTGCTGGGAAAGCATAAGCAAATACTATGGGACACCCACTCCGCAATAATGGGACTTATGTTTGTAATATGCTGTACTGCATGGCTCTTGTAAGGGGCATTGCAAGTTGCTCCGTCCTAATTTTTGGCAGCTTTTGCTGGGAAAGCATAAGCAAATACTATGGGACACCCACTCCCCAATAATGGGACTTATGTCTGTAATATGCTGTACTGCATGGCTCTTGTAAGGGGCATTGCAAGTTGCTCCGTCCTAATTTTTGGCAGCTTTTGCTGGGAAAGCATAAGCAAATACTATGGGACACCCACTCCCCAATAATGGGACTTATGTCTGTAATATGCTGTACTGCATGGCTCTTGTAAGGGGCATTGCAAGTTGCTCCGTCCTAATTTTTGGCAGCTTTTGCTGGGAAAGCATAAGCAAATACTATGGGACACCCACTCCCCAATAATGGGACTTATGTTTGTAATATGCTGTACTGCATGGCTCTTGTAAGGGGCATTGCAAGTTGCTCCGTCCTAATTTTTGGCAGCTTTTGCTTGGAAAGCATAAGCAAATTCTATGGGACACCCACTCCCCAATAATGGGACTTATGTTTGTAATATGCTGTACTGCATGGCTCTTGTAAGGGGCATTGCAAGTTGCTCCGTCCTAATTTCTGGCAGCTTTTGCTGGGAAAGCATAAGCAAATACTATGGGACACCCACTCCCCAATAATGGGACTTATGTTTGTAATATGCTGTACTGCATGGCTCTTGTAAGGGGCATTGCAAGTTGCTCCGTCCTAATTTTTGGCAGCTTTTGCTGGGAATGCATAAGCAAATACTATGGGACACCCACTCCCCAATAATGGGACTTAGGTCTGTAATATGCTGTACTGCATGGCTCTTGTAAGGGGCATTGCAAGTTGCTCCGTCCTAATTTTTGGCAGCTTTTGCTGGGAAAGCATAAGCAAATACTATGGGACACCCACTCTCCAATAATGGGACTTATGTTTGTAATATGCTGTACTGCATGGCTCTTGTAAGGGGCATTGCAAGTTGCTCCGTCCTAATTTTTGGCAGCTTTTGCTTGGAAAGCATAAGCAAATTCTATGGGACACCCACTCTCCAATAATGGGACTTATGTTTGTAATATGCTGTACTGCATGGCTCTTGTAAGGGGCATTGCAAGTTGCTTCGTCCTAATTTTTGGCAGCTTTTGCTGGGAAAGCATAAGCAAATACTATGGGACACCCACTCCGCAATAATGGGACTTATGTTTGTAATATGCTGTACTGCATGGCTCTTGTAAGGGGCATTGCAAGTTGCTCCGTCCTAATTTTTGGCAGCTTTTGCTGGGAAAGCATAAGCAAATACTATGGGACACCCACTCCGCAATAATGGGACTTATGTTTGTAATATGCTGTACTGCATGGCTCTTGTAAGGGGCATTGCAAGTTGCTCCGTCCTAATTTTTGGCAGCTTTTGCTGGGAAAGCATAAGCAAATACTATGGGACACCCACTCCCCAATAATGGGACTTATGTCTGTAATATGCTGTACTGCATGGCTCTTGTAAGGGGCATTGCAAGTTGCTCCGTCCTAATTTTTGGCAGCTTTTGCTGGGAAAGCATAAGCAAATACTATGGGACACCCACTCTCCAATAATGGGACTTATGTTTGTAATATGCTGTACTGCATGGCTCTTGTAAAAGGCATTGCAAGTTGCTCCGTCCTAATTTTTGGCAGCTTTTGCTGGGAAAGCATAAGCAAATACTATGGGACACCCACTCCCCAATAATGGGACTTATGTTTGTAATATGCTGTACTGCATGGCTCTTGTAAGGGGCATTGCAAGTTGCTCCATCCTAATTTTTGGTAGCTTTTGCTTGGAAAGCATAAGCAAATACTATGGGACACCCACTCCCCAATAATGGGACTTATGTTTGTAATATGCTGTACTGCATGGCTCTTGTAAGGGGCATTGCAAGTTGCTCCGTCCTAATTTTTGGCAGCTTTTGCTGGGAAATCATAAGCAAATACTATGGGACACCCACTCCCCAATAATGGGACTTATGTTTGTAATATGCTGTACTGCATGGCTCTTGTAAGGGGCATTGCAAGTTGCTCCGTCCTAATTTTTGGCAGCTTTTGCTGGGAAAGCATAAGCAAATACTATGAAACACCCACTCCCCAATAATGGGACTTATGTTTGTAATATGCTGTACTGCATGGCTCTTGTAAGGGGCATTGCAAGTTGCTCCGTCCTAATTTCTGGCAGCTTTTGCTGGGAAAGCATAACCAACTACTATGGGACACCCACTCCCCAATAATGGGACTTATGTTTGTAATATGCTGTACTGCATGGCTCTTGTAAGGGGCATTGCAAGTTGCTCCGTCCTAATTTTTGGCAGCTTTTGCTGGGAAAGCATAAGCAAATACTATGGGACACCCACTCCCCAATAATGGGACTTATGTTTGTAATATGCTGTACTGCATGGCTCTTGTAAGGGGCATTGCAAGTTGCTCCATCCTAATTTTTGGCAGCTTTTGCTGGGAAAGCATAAGCAAATACTATGGGACACCCACTCCCCAATAATGGGACTTATGTTTGTAATATACTGTACTGCATGGCTCTTGTAAGGGGCATTGCAAATTGCTCCGTCCTAATTTTTGGCAGCTTTTGCTGGGAAAGCATAAGCAAATACTATGGGACACCCACTCCCCAATAATGGGACTTATGTTTGTAATATGCTGTACTGCATGGCTCTTGTAAGGGGCATTGCAAGTTGCTCCGTCCTAATTTTTGGCAGCTTTTGCTGGGAAAGCATAAGCAAATACTACGGGATACCCACTCCCCAATAATGGGACTTATGTTTGTAATATGCTGTACTGCATGGCTCTTGTAAGGGGCATTGCAAGTTGCTCCGTCCTAATTTTTGGCAGCTTTTACTGGGAAAGCATAAGCAAATACTATGGGACACCTACTCCCCAATAATGGGACTTATGTTTGTAATATGCTGTACTGCATGGCTCTTGTAAGGGGCATTGCAAGTTGCTCCGTCCTAATTTTTGGCAGCTTTTGCTGGGAAAGCATAAGCAAATACTATGGGACACCCACTCCGCAATAATGGGGCTTATGTTTGTAATATGCTGTACTGCATGGCTCTTGTAAGGGGCATTGCAAGTTGCTCCATCCTAATTTTTGGCAGCTTTTGCTGGGAAAGCATAAGCAAATACTGTGGGACACCCACTCCCCAATAATGGGACTTATGTTTGTAATATGCTGTACTGCATGGCTCTTGTAAAGGGCATTGCAAGTTGCTCCGTCCTATTTTTTGGCAGCTTTTGCTTGGAAAGGATAAGCAAATTCTATGGGACACCCACTCCCCAATAATGGGACTTATGTTTGTAATATGCTGTACTGCATGGCTCTTGTAAGGGGCATTGCAAGTTGCTCCGTCCTAATTTTTGGCAGCTTTTGCTGGGAAAGCATAAGCAAATACTATGGGACACCCACTCCGCAATAATGGGACTTATGTTTGTAATATGCTGTACTGCATGGCTCTTGTAAGGGGCATTGCAAGTTGCTCCGTCCTAATTTTTGGCAGCTTTTGCTGGGAAAGCATAAGCAAATACTATGGGACACCCACTCCCCAATAATGGGACTTATGTTTGTAATATGCTCTACTGCATGGCTCTTGTAAGGGGCATTGCAAGTTGCTCCATCCTAATTTTTGGCAGCTTTTGCTGGGAAAGCATAAGCAAATACTATGGGACACCCACTCCCCAATAATGGGACTTATGTTTGTAATATACTGTACTGCATGGCTCTTGTAAGGGGCATTGCAAATTGCTCTGTCCTAATTTTTGGCAGCTTTTGCTGGGAAAGCATAAGCAAATACTATGGGACACCCACTCCCCAATAATGGGACTTATGTTTGTAATATGCTGTACTGCATGGCTCTTGTAAGGGGCATTGCAAGTTGCTCCGTCCTAATTTTTGGCAGCTTTTGCTGGGAAAGCATAAGCAAATACTATGGGATACCCACTCCCCAATAATGGGACTTATGTTTGTAATATGCTGTACTGCATGGCTCTTGTAAGGGGCATTGCAAGTTGCTCCGTCCTAATTTTTGGCAGCTTTTACTGGGAAAGCATAAGCAAATACTATGGGACACCTACTCCCCAATAATGGGACTTATGTTTGTAATATGCTGTACTGCATGGCTCTTGTAAGGGGCATTGCAAGTTGCTCCGTCCTATTTTTTGGCAGCTTTTGCTTGGAAAGGATAAGCAAATTCTATGGGACACCCACTCTCCAATAATGGGACTTATGTTTGTAATATGCTGTACTGCATGGCTCTTGTAAGGGGCATTGCAAGTTGCTCCGTCCTAATTTTTGGCAGCTTTTGCTGGGAAAGCATAAGCAAATACTATGGGACACCCACTCCGCAATAATGGGACTTATGTTTGTAATATGCTGTACTGCATGGCTCTTGTAAGGGGCATTGCAAGTTGCTCCGTCCTAATTTTTGGCAGCTTTTGCTGGGAAAGCATAAGCAAATACTATGGGACACCCACTCCGCAATAATGGGACTTATGTTTGTAATATGCTGTACTGCATGGCTCTTGTAAGGGGCATTGCAAGTTGCTCCGTCCTAATTTTTGGCAGCTTTTGCTGGGAAAGCATAAGCAAATACTATGGGACACCCACTCCCCAATAATGGGACTTATGTCTGTAATATGCTGTACTGCATGGCTCTTGTAAGGGGCATTGCAAGTTGCTCCGTCCTAATTTTTGGCAGCTTTTGCTGGGAAAGCATAAGCAAATACTATGGGACACCCACTCCCCAATAATGGGACTTATGTTTGTAATATGCTGTACTGCATGGCTCTTGTAAGGGGCATTGCAAGTTGCTCCGTCCTAATTTTTGGCAGCTTTTGCTTGGAAAGCATAAGCAAATTCTATGGGACACCCACTCCCCAATAATGGGACTTATGTTTGTAATATGCTGTACTGCATGGCTCTTGTAAGGGGCATTGCAAGTTGCTCCGTCCTAATTTCTGGCAGCTTTTGCTGGGAAAGCATAAGCAAATACTATGGGACACCCACTCCCCAATAATGGGACTTATGTTTGTAATATGCTGTACTGCATGGCTCTTGTAAGGGGCATTGCAAGTTGCTCCGTCCTAATTTTTGGCAGCTTTTGCTGGGAATGCATAAGCAAATACTATGGGACACCCACTCCCCAATAATGGGACTTATGTTTGTAATATGCTGTACTGCATGGCTCTTGTAAGGGGCATTGCAAGTTGCTCTGTCCTAATTTTTGGCAGATTTTGATTGGAAAGCATAAGCAAATACTATGGGACACCCACTCCCCAATAATGGGACTTATGTTTGTAATATGCTGTACTGCATGGCTCTTGCAAGGGGCATTGCAAGTTGCTCCATCCTAATTTTTGGCAGCTTTTGCTTGGAAAGCATAAGCAAATACTATGGGACACCCACTCCCCAATAATGGGACTTATGTTTCTAATATGCTGTACTGCATGGCTCTTGTAAGGGGCATTGCAAGTTGCTCCGTCCTAATTTTTGGCAGCTTTTGCTGGGAAATCATAAGCAAATACTATGGGACACCCACTCCCCAATAATGGGACTTATGTTTGTAATATGCTGTACTGCATGGCTCTTGTAAGGGGCATTGCAAGTTGCTCCGTCCTAATTTTTGGCAGCTTTTGCTGGGAAAGCATAAGCAAATACTATGGGACACCCACTCTCCAATAATGGGAGTTATGTTTGTAATATGCTGTACTGCATGGCTCTTGTAAGGGGCATTGCAAGTTGCTCCGTCCTAATTTTTGGCAGCTTTTGCTGGGAAAGCATAAGCAAATACTATGGGACACCCACTCCGCAATAATGGGACTTATGTTTGTAATATGCTGTACTGCATGGCTCTTGTAAGGGGCATTGCAAGTTGCTCCGTCCTAATTTTTGGCAGCTTTTGCTGGGAAAGCATAAGCAAATACTATGGGACACCCACTCCGCAATAATGGGACTTATGTTTGTAATATGCTGTACTGCATGGCTCTTGTAAGGGGCATTGCAAGTTGCTCCGTCCTAATTTTTGGCAGCTTTTGCTGGGAAATCATAAGCAAATGCTATGGGACACCCACTCCCCAATAATGGGACTTATGTCTGTAATATGCTGTACTGCATGGCTCTTGTAAGGGGCATTGCAAGTTGCTCCGTCCTAATTTTTGGCAGCTTTTGCTGGGAAAGCATAAGCAAATACTATGGGACACCCACTCTCCAATAATGGGACTTATGTTTGTAATATGCTGTACTGCATGGCTCTTGTAGGGGGCATTGCAAGTTGCTCCGTCCTAATTTTTGGCAGCTTTTGCTGGGAAAGCAAAAGCAAATACTATGGGACACCCACTCCGCAATAATGGGACTTATGTTTGTAATATGCTGTACTGCATGGCTCTTGTAAGGGGCATTGCAAGTTGCTCCGTCCTAATTTTTGGCAGCTTTTGCTGGGAAAGCATAAGCAAATACTATGGGACACCCACTCCCCAATAATGGGACTTATGTTTGTAATATGCTGTACTGCATGGCTCTTGTAAGGGGCATTGCAAGTTGCTCCGTCCTAATTTTTGGCAGCTTTTTGCTTGGAAAGCATAAGCAAATTCTATGGGACACCCACTCTCCAATAATGGGACTTATGTTTGTAATATGCTGTACTGCATGGCTCTTGTAAGGGGCATTGCAAGTTGCTCGGTCCTAATTTTTGGCAGCTTTTGCTGGGAAAGCATAAGCAAATACTATGGGACACCCACTCCCCAATAATGGGACTTATGTTTGTAATATGCTGTACTGCATGGCTCTTGTAAGGGGCATTGCAAGTTGCTCCGTCCTAATTTTTGGCAGCTTTTGCTGGGAAAGCATAAGCAAATACTATGGGACACCCACTCCCCAATAATGGGACTTATGTCTGTAATATGCTGTACTGCATGGCTCTTGTAAGGGGCATTGCAAGTTGCTCCGTCCTAATTTTTGGCAGCTTTTGCTGGGAAAGCATAAGCAAATACTATGGGACACCCTCTCCCCAATAATGGGACTTATGTTTGTAATATGCTGTACTGCATGGCTCTTGTAAGGGGCATTGCAAGTTGCTCCGTCCTAATTTTTGGCAGCTTTTGCTTGGAAATCATAAGCAAATTCTATGGGACACCCATTCCCCAATAATGGGACTTATGTTTGTAATATGCTGTACTGCATGGCTCTTGTAAGGGGCATTGCAAGTTGCTCCGTCCTAATTTCTGGCAGCTTTTGCTGGGAAAGCATAAACAAATACTATGGGACACCCACTCCCCAATAATGGGACTTATGTTTGTAATATGCTGTACTGCATGGCTCTTGTAAGGGGCATTGCAAGTTGCTCCGTCCTAATTTTTGGCAGCTTTTGCTGGGAATGCATAAGCAAATACTATGGGACACCCACTCCCCAATAATGGGACTTATGT
Organism: Phyllobates terribilis; assembly: GCF_046119375.1. NCBI lineage: Eukaryota > Metazoa > Chordata > Amphibia > Anura > Dendrobatidae > Phyllobates > Phyllobates terribilis. The sequence goes on from NW_027362775.1 coordinate 28,584,471, forward strand.
TTGTAATATGCTGTACTGCATGGCTCTTGTAAGGGGCATTGCAAGTTGCTCTGTCCTAATTTTTGGCAGCTTTTGATTGGAAAGCATAAGCAAATACTATGGGACACCCACTCCCCAATAATGGGACTTATGTTTGTAATATGCTGTACTGCATGGCTCTTGTAAGGGGCATTGCAAGTTGCTCCATCCTAATTTTTGGCAGCTTTTGCTTGGAAAGCATAAGCAAATACTATGGGACACCCACTCCCCAATAATGGGACTTATGTTTGTAATATGCTGTACTGCATGGCTCTTGTAAGGGGCATTGCAAGTTGCTCCTTCCTAATTTTTGGCAGCTTTTGCTGGGAAATCATAAGCAAATACTATGGGACACCCACTCCCCAATAATGGGACTTATGTTTGTAATATACTGTACTGCATGGCTCTTGTAAGGGGCATTGCAAGTTGCTCCGTCCTAATTTTTGGCAGCTTTTGCTGGGAAAGCATAAGCAAATACTATGGGACACCCACTCCCCAATATTGTGACTTATGTTTGTAATATGCTGTACTGCATGGCTCTTGTAAGGGGCATTGCAAGTTGCTCCGTCCTAATTTTTGGCAGCTTTTGCTGGGAAAGCATAAGCAAATACTATGGGACACCCACTCCCCAATAATGGGACTTATGTTTGTAATATGCTGTACTGCATGGCTCTTGTAAGGGGCATTGCAAGTTGCTCGGTCCTAATTTTTGGCAGCTTTTGCTGGGAAAGCATAAGCAAATACTATGGGACACCCACTCCCCAATAATGGGACTTATGTTTGTAATATGCTGTACTGCATGGCTCTTGTAAGGGGCATTGCAAGTTGCTCCGTCCTAATTTTTGGCAGCTTTTGCTGGGAAAGCATAAGCAAATACTATGGGACACCCACTCCCCAATAATGGGACTTATGTCTGTAATATGCTGTACTGCATGGCTCTTGTAAGGGGCATTGCAAGTTGCTCCGTCCTAATTTTTGGCAGCTTTTGCTGGGAAAGCATAAGCAAATACTATGGGACACCCACTCCCCAATAATGGGACTTATGTTTGTAATATGCTGTACTGCATGGCTCTTGTAAGGGGCATTGCAAGTTGCTCCGTCCTAATTTCTGGCAGCTTTTGCTGCTAAAGCATAAGCAAATACTATGGGACACCCACTCCCCAATAATGGGACTTATGTTTGTAATATGCTGTACTGCATGGCTCTTGTGAGGGGCATTGCAAGTTGCTCCGTCCTAATTTTTGGCAGCTTTTGCTGGGAATGCATAAGCAAATACTATGGGACATCCACTCCCCAATAATGGGACTTATGATTGTAATATGCTGTACTGCATGGCTCTTGTAAGGGGCATTCGAAGTTGCTCTGTCCTAATTTTTGGCAGCTTTTGCTGGGAAAGCATAAGCAAATACTATGGGACACCCACTCCCCAATAATGGTACTTATGTTTGTAATATGCTGTACTGCATGGCTCTTGTAAGGGGCATTGCAAGTTGCTCGTCCTAATTTTTGGCAGCTTTTGCTGGGAAAGCATAAGCAAATACTATGGGACACCCACTCCCGAATAATGGGACTTATGTTTGTAATATGCTGTACTGCATTGCTCTTGTAAGGGGCATTGCTAGTTGCTACGTCCTAATTTTTGGCAGCTTTTGCTGGGAAAGCATAAGCAAATACTATGGGACACCCACTCCCCAATAATGGGACTTATGTTTGTAATATGCTGTACTGCATGGCTCTTGTAAGGGGCATTGCAAGTTGCTCCGTCCTAATTTTTGGCAGCTTTTGCTTGGAAAGCATAAGCAAATTCTATGGGACACCCACTCTCCAATAATGGGACTTATGTTTGTAATATGCTGTACTGCATGGCTCTTGTAAGGGGCATTGCAAGTTGCTCCGTCCTAATTTTTGGCAGCTTTTGCTGGGAAAGCATAAGCAAATACTATGGGACACCCACTCCGCAATAATGGGACTTATGTTTGTAATATGCTGTACTGCATGGCTCTTGTAAGGGGCATTGCAAGTTGCTCCGTCCTAATTTTTGGCAGCTTTTGCTGGGAAAGCATAAGCAAATACTATGGGACACCCACTCCGCAATAATGGGACTTATGTTTGTAATATGCTGTACTGCATGGCTCTTGTAAGGGGCATTGCAAGTTGCTCCGTTCTAATTTTTGGCAGCTTTTGCTGGGAAAGCATAAGCAAATACTATGGGACACCTACTCCCCAATAATGGGACTTATGTTTGTAATATGCTGTACTGCATGGCTCTTGTAAGGGGCATTGCAAGTTGCTCCGTCCTAATTTTTGGCAGCTTTTGCTGGGAAAGCATAAGCAAATACTATGGGACACCCACTCCCCAATAATGGGACTTATGTCTGTAATATGCTGTACTGCATGGCTCTTGTAAGGGGCATTGCAAGTTGCTCCGTCCTAATTTTTGGCAGCTTTTGCTGGGAAAGCATAAGCAAATACTATGGGACACCCACTCCCCAATAATGGGACTTATGTTTGTAATATGCTGTACTGCATGGCTCTTGTAAGGGGCATTGCAAGTTGCTCCGTCCTAATTTTTGGCAGCTTTTGCTGGGAAAGCATAAGCAAATACTATGGGACACCCACTCCGCAATAATGGGACTTATGTTTGTAATATGCTGTACTGCATGGCTCTTGTAAGGGGCATTGCAAGTTGCTCCGTCCTAATTTTTGGCAGCTTTTGCTGGGAAAGCATAAGCAAATACTATGGGACATCCACTCCCCAATAATGGGACTTATGTTTGTAATATGCTGTACTGCATGGCTCTTGTAAGGGGCATTGCAAGTTGCTCCATCCTAATTTTTGGCAGCTTTTGCTTGGAAAGCATAAGCAAATTCTATGGGACACCCACTCTCCAATAATGGGACTTATGTTTGTAATATGCTGTACTGCATGGCTCTTGTAAGGGGCATTGCAAGTTGCTCGGTCCTAATTTTTGGCAGCTTTTGCTGGGAAAGCATAAGCAAATACTATGGGACACCCACTCCCCAATAATGGGACTTATGTTTGTAATATGCTGTACTGCATGGCTCTTGTAAGGGGCATTGCAAGTTGCTCCGTCCTAATTTTTGGCAGCTTTTGCTGGGAAAGCATAAGCAAATACTATGGGACACCCACTCCCCAATAATGGGACTTATGTCTGTAATATGCTGTACTGCATGGCTCTTGTAAGGGGCATTGCAAGTTGCTCCGTCCTAATTTTTGGCAGCTTTTGCTGGGAAAGCATAAGCAAATACTATGGGACACCCACTCCCCAATAATGGGACTTATGTTTGTAATATGCTGTACTGCATGGCTCTTGTAAGGGGCATTGCAAGTTGCTCCGTCCTAATTTTTGGCAGCTTTTGCTGGGAAAGCATAAGCAAATACTATGGGACACCGACTCCCCAATAATGGGACTTATGTTTGTAATATGCTGTACTGCATGGCTCTTGTAAGGGGCATTGCAAGTTGCTCCGTCCTAATTTTTGGCAGCTTTTGCTGGGAAAGCATAAGCAAATACTATGGGACACCCACTCCCCAATAATGGGACTTATGTTTGTAATATGCTGTACTGCATGGCTCTTGTAAGGGGCATTGCAAGTTGCTCCGTCCTAATTTTTGGCAGCTTTTGCTGGGAAAGCATAAGCAAATACTATGGGACACCCACTCCCCAATAATGGGACTTATGTTTGTAATATGCTGTACTGCATGGCTCTTGTAAGGGGCATTGCAAGTTGCTCCGTCCTAATTTCTGGCAGCTTTTGCTGGGAAAGCATAAGCAAATACTATGGGACATCCACTCCCCAATAATGGGACTTATGTTTGTAATATGCTGTACTGCATGGCTCTTGTAAGGGGCATTGCAAGTTGCTCCATCCTAATTTTTGGCAGCTTTTGCTGGGAAAGCATAAGCAAATACTATGGGACACCCACTCCCCAATAATGGGACTTATGTTTGTAATATGCTGTACTGCATGGCTCTTGTAAGGGGCATTGCAAATTGCTCCGTCCTAATTTTTGGCAGCTTTTGCTGGGAAAGCATAAGCAAATACTATGGGACACCCACTCCCCAATAATGGGACTTATGTTTGTAATATGCTGTACTGCATGGCTCTTGTAAGGGGCATTGCAAGTTGCTCCGTCCTAATTTTTGGCAGCTTTTGCTGGGAAAGCATAAGCAAATACTATGGGACACCCACTCCGCAATAATGGGACTTATGTTTGTAATATGCTGTACTGCATGGCTCTTGTAAGGGGCATTGCAAGTTGCTACGTCCTAATTTCTGGCAGCTTTTGCTGGGAAAGCATAAGCAAATATTATGGGACACCCACTCCCCAATAATGGGACTTATGTTTGTAATATGCTGTACTGCATGGCTCTTGTAAGGGGCATTGCAAGTTGCTCCGTCCTAATTTTTGGCAGGTTTTGCTGGGAATGCATAAGCAAATACTATGGGACACCCACTCCCCAATAATGGGACTTATGATTGTAATATGCTGTACTGCATGGCTCTTGTAAGGGGCATTGCAAGTTGCTCCGTCCTAATTTTTGGCAGCTTTTGATTGTAAAGCATAAGCAAATACTATGGGACACCCACGCCCCAATAATGGGACTTATGTTTGTAATATGCTGTACTGCATGGCTCTTGTAAGTGGCATTGCAAGTTGCTCCATCCTAATTTTTGGCAGCTTTTGCTTGGAAAGCATAAGCAAATACGATGGGACACCCACTCCCCAATAATAAGACTTATGTTTGTAATATGCTGTACTGCATGGCTCTTGTAAGGGGAATTGCAAGTTGCTCCGTCCTAATTTTTGGCAGCTTTTGCTGGGAAATCATAAGCAAATACTATGGGACACCCACTCCCCAATAATGGGACTTATGTTTGTAATATGCTGTACTGCATGGCTCTTGTAAGGGGCATTGCAAGTTGCTCCGTCCTAATTTTTGGCAGCTTTTGCTGGGAAAGCATAAGCAAATACTATGGGACACCCATTCCCCAATAATGGGACTTATGTTTGTAATATGCTGTACTGCATGGCTCTTGTAAGGGGCATTGCAAGTTGCTCCATCCTAATTTTTGGCAGCTTTTGCTGGGAAAGCATAAGCAAATACTATGGGACACCCACTCCCCAATAATGGGACTTATGTTTGTAATATGCTGTACTGCATGGCTCTTGTAAGGGGCATTGCAAATTGCTCCGTCCTAATTTTTGGCAGCTTTTGCTGGGAAAGCATAAGCAAATAATATGGGACACCCACTCCCCAATAATGGGACTTATGTTTGTAATATGCTGTACTGCATGGCTCTTGTAAGGGGCATTGCAAGTTGCTCCGTCCTAATTTTTGGCAGCTTTTGCTGGGAAAGCATAAGCAAATACTATGGGACACCCACTCCCCAATAATGGGACTTATGTTTGTAATATGCTGTACTGCATGGCTCTTGTAAGGGGCATTGCAAGTTGCTCCGTCCTAATTTTTGGCAGCTTTTGCTGGGAAAGCATAAGCAAATACTATGGGACACCCACTCCCCAATAATGGGACTTATGTTTGTAATATGCTGTACTGCATGGCTCTTGTAAGGGGCATTGCAAGTTGCTACGTCCTAATTTCTGGCAGCTTTTGCTGGGAAAGCATAAGCAAATATTATGGGACACCCACTCCCCAATAATGGGACTTATGTTTGTAATATGCTGTACTGCATGGCTCTTGTAAGGGGCATTGCAAGTTGCTCCGTCCTAATTTTTGGCAGCTTTTGCTGGGAATGCATAAGCAAATACTATGGGACACCCACTCCCCAATAATGGGACTTATGATTGTAATATGCTGTACTGCATGGCTCTTGTAAGGGGCATTGCAAGTTGCTCCGTCCTAATTTTTGGCAGCTTTTGATTGTAAAGCATAAGCAAATACTATGGGACACCCACTCCCCAATAATGGGACTTATGTTTGTAATATGCTGTACTGCATGGCTCTTGTAAGTGGCATTGCAAGTTGCTCCATCCTAATTTTTGGCAGCTTTTGCTTGGAAAGCATAAGCAAATACGATGGGACACCCACTCCCCAATAATAAGACTTATGTTTGTAATATGCTGTACTGCATGGCTCTTGTAAGGGGAATTGCAAGTTGCTCCGTCCTAATTTTTGGCAGCTTTTGCTGGGAAATCATAAGCAAATACTATGGGACACCCACTCCCCAATAATGGGACTTATGTTTGTAATATGCTGTACTGCATGGCTCTTGTAAGGGGCATTGCAAGTTGCTCCGTCCTAATTTTTGGCAGCTTTTGCTGGGAAAGCATAAGCAAATACTATGGGACACCCATTCCCCAATAATGGGACTTATGTTTGTAATATGCTGTACTGCATGGCTCTTGTAAGGGGCATTGCAAGTTGCTCCATCCTAATTTTTGGCAGCTTTTGCTGGGAAAGCATAAGCAAATACTATGGGACACCCACTCCCCAATAATGGGACTTATGTTTGTAATATGCTGTACTGCATGGCTCTTGTAAGGGGCATTGCAAATTGCTCCGTCCTAATTTTTGGCAGCTTTTGCTGGGAAAGCATAAGCAAATAATATGGGACACCCACTCCCCAATAATGGGACTTATGTTTGTAATATGCTGTACTGCATGGCTCTTGTAAGGGGCATTGCAAGTTGCTCCGTCCTAATTTTTGGCAGCTTTTGCTGGGAAAGCATAAGCAAATACTATGGGACACCCACTCCCCAATAATGGGACTTATGTTTGTAATATGCTGTACTGCATGGCTCTTGTAAGGGGCATTGCAAGTTGCTCCGTCCTAATTTTTGGCAGCTTTTGCTGGGAAAGCATAAGCAAATACTATGGGACACCCACTCCCCAATAATGGGACTTATGTTTGTAATATGCTGTACTGCATGGCTCTTGTAAGGGGCATTGCAAGTTGCTACGTCCTAATTTCTGGCAGCTTTTGCTGGGAAAGCATAAGCAAATATTATGGGACACCCACTCCCCAATAATGGGACTTATGTTTGTAATATGCTGTACTGCATGGCTCTTGTAAGGGGCATTGCAAGTTGCTCCGTCCTAATTTTTGGCAGCTTTTGCTGGGAATGCATAAGCAAATACTATGGGACACCCACTCCCCAATAATGGGACTTATGATTGTAATATGCTGTACTGCATGGCTCTTGTAAGGGGCATTGCAAGTTGCTCCGTCCTAATTTTTGGCAGCTTTTGATTGTAAAGCATAAGCAAATACTATGGGACACCCACTCCCCAATAATGGGACTTATGTTTGTAATATGCTGTACTGCATGGCTCTTGTAAGTGGCATTGCAAGTTGCTCCATCCTAATTTTTGGCAGCTTTTGCTTGGAAAGCATAAGCAAATACGATGGGACACCCACTCCCCAATAATAAGACTTATGTTTGTAATATGCTGTACTGCATGGCTCTTGTAAGGGGAATTGCAAGTTGCTCCGTCCTAATTTTTGGCAGCTTTTGCTGGGAAATCATAAGCAAATACTATGGGACACCCACTCCCCAATAATGGGACTTATGTTTGTAATATGCTGTACTGCATGGCTCTTGTAAGGGCCATTGCAAGTTGCTCCGTCCTAATTTTTGGCAGCTTTTACTGGGAAAGCATAAGCAAATACTATGGGACACCTACTCCCCAATAATGAGACTTATGTTTGTAATATGCTGTACTGCATGGCTCTTGTAAGGGGCATTGCAAGTTGCTCCGTCCTAATTTTTGGCAGCTTTTGCTGGGAAAGCATAAGCAAATACTATGGGACACCCACTCCGCAATAATGGGACTTATGTTTGTAATATGCTGTACTGCATGGCTCTTGTAAGGGGCATTGCAAGTTGCTCTGTCCTAATTTTTGGCAGCTTTTGCTGGGAAAGCATAAGCAAATACTATGGGACACCCACTCCCCAATAATGGGACTTATGTTTGTAATATGCTGTACTGCATGGCTCTTGTAAGGGGCATTGCAAGTTGCTCCGTCCTAATTTTTGGCAGCTTTTGCTGGGAATGCATAAGAAAATACTATGGGACACCCACTCCCCAATAATGGGACTTATGATTGTAATATGCTGTACAGCATGGCTCTTGTAAGGGGCATTGCAAGTTGCTCCGTCCTAATTTTTGGCAGCTTTTGCTGGGAAAGCATAAGCAAATACTATGGGACACCCACTCCGCAATAATGGGACTTATGTTTGTAATATGCTGTACTGCATGGCTCTTGTAAGGGGCATTGCAAGTTGCTCCGTCCTAATTTTTGGCAGCTTTTGCTGGGAAAGCATAAGCAAATACTATGGGACACCCACTCCCCAATAATGGGACTTATGTTTGTAATATGCTGTACTGCATGGCTCTTGTAAGGGGCATTGCAAGTTGCTCCGTCCTAATTTTTGGCAGCTTTTGCTTGGAAATCATAAGGAAATTCTATGGGACACCCACTCTCCAATAATGGGACTTATGTTTGTAATATGCTGTACTGCATGGCTCTTGTAAGGGGCATTGCAAGTTGATCCGTCCTAATTTTTGGCAGCTTTTGCTGGGAAAGCATAAGCAAATACTATGGGACACCCACTCCGCAATAATGGGACTTATGTTTGTAATATGCTCTACTGCATGGCTCTTGTAAGGGGCATTGCAAGTTGCTCTGTCCTAATTTTTGGCAGCTTTTGCTGGGAAAGCATAAGCAAATACTATGGGACACCCACTCCCCAATAATGGGACTTATGTTTGTAATATGCTGTACTGCATGGCTCTTGTAAGGGGCATTGCAAGTTGCTCCGTCCTAATTTTTGGCAGCTTTTGCTGGGAATGCATAAGAAAATACTATGGGACACCCACTCCCCAATAATGGGACTTATGATTGTAATATGCTGTACAGCATGGCTCTTGTAAGGGGCATTGCAAGTTGCTCCGTCCTAATTTTTGGCAGCTTTTGCTGGGAAAGCATAAGCAAATACTATGGGACACCCACTCCGCAATAATGGGACTTATGTTTGTAATATGCTGTACTGCATGGCTCTTGTAAGGGGCATTGCAAGTTGCTCCGTCCTAATTTTTGGCAGCTTTTGCTGGGAAAGCATAAGCAAATACTATGGGACACCCACTCCCCAATAATGGGACTTATGTTTGTAATATGCTGTACTGCATGGCTCTTGTAAGGGGCATTGCAAGTTGCTCCGTCCTAATTTTTGGCAGCTTTTGCTTGGAAATCATAAGGAAATTCTATGGGACACCCACTCTCCAATAATGGGACTTATGTTTGTAATATGCTGTACTGCATGGCTCTTGTAAGGGGCATTGCAAGTTGCTCCGTCCTAATTTTTGGCAGCTTTTGCTGGGAAAGCATAAGCAAATACTATGGGACACCCACTCCGCAATAATGGGACTTATGTTTGTAATATGCTGTACTGCATGGCTCTTGTAAGGGGCATTGCAAGTTGCTCTGTCCTAATTTTTGGCAGCTTTTGCTGGGAAAGCATAAGCAAATACTATGGGACACCCACTCCCCAATAATGGGACTTATGTTTGTAATATGCTGTACTGCATGGCTCTTGTAAGGGGCATTGCAAGTTGCTCCGTCCTAATTTTTGGCAGCTTTTGCTGGGAATGCATAAGAAAATACTATGGGACACCCACTCCCCAATAATGGGACTTATGATTGTAATATGCTGTACAGCATGGCTCTTGTAAGGGGCATTGCAAGTTGCTCCGTCCTAATTTTTGGCAGCTTTTGCTGGGAAAGCATAAGCAAATACTATGGGACACCCACTCCGCAATAATGGGACTTATGTTTGTAATATGCTGTACTGCATGGCTCTTGTAAGGGGCATTGCAAGTTGCTCCGTCCTAATTTTTGGCAGCTTTTGCTGGGAAAGCATAAGCAAATACTATGGGACACCCACTCCCCAATAATGGGACTTATGTTTGTAATATGCTGTACTGCATGGCTCTTGTAAGGGGCATTGCAAGTTGCTCCGTCCTAATTTTTGGCAGCTTTTGCTTGGAAATCATAAGGAAATTCTATGGGACACCCACTCTCCAATAATGGGACTTATGTTTGTAATATGCTGTTCTGCATGGCTCTTGTAAGGGGCATTGCAAGTTGCTCCGTCCTAATTTTTGGCAGCTTTTGCTGGGAAAGCATAAGCAAATACTATGGGACACCCACTCCGCAATAATGGGACTTATGTTTGTAATATGCTGTACTGCATGGCTCTTGTAAGGGGCATTGCAAGTTGCTCGGTCCTAATTTTTGGCAGCTTTTGCTGGGAAAGCATAAGCAAATACTATGGGACACCCACTCCCCAATAATGGGACTTATGTTTGTAATATGCTGTACTGCATGGCTCTTGTAAGGGGCATTGCAAGTTGCTCCGTCCTAATTTTTGGCAGCTTTTGCTGGGAAAGCATAAGCAAATACTATGGGACACCCACTCCCCAATAATGGGACTTATGTCTGTAATATGCTGTACTGCATGGCTCTTGTAAGGGGCATTGCAAGTTGCTCCGTCCTAATTTTTGGCAGCTTTTGCTGGGAAAGCATAAGCAAATACTATGGGACACCCACTCCCCAATAATGGGACTTATGTTTGTAATATGCTTTACTGCATGGCACTTGTAAGGGGCATTGCAAGTTGCTCCGTCCTAATTTCTGGCAGCTTTTGCTGCTAAAGCATAAGCAAATACTATGGGACACCCACTCCCCAATAATGGGACTTATGTTTGTAATATGCTGTACTGCATGGCTCTTGTAAGGGGCATTGCAAGTTGCTCCGTCCTAATTTTTGGCAGCTTTTGCTGGGAATGCATAAGCAAATACTATGGGACACCCACTCCCCAATAATGGGACTTATGATTGTAATATGCTGTACTGCATGGCTCTTGTAAGGGGCATTGCAAGTTGCTCTGTCCTAATTTTTGGCAGCTTTTGCTGGGAAAGCATAAGCAAATACTATGGGACACCCAATCCCCAATAATGGGACTTATGTTTGTAATATGCTGTACTGCATGGCTCTTGTAAGGGGCATTGCAAGTTGCTCGTCCTAATTTTTGGCAGCTTTTGCTGGGAAAGCATAAGCAAATACTATGGGACACCCACTCCCGAATAATGGGACTTATGTTTGTAATATGCTGTACTGCATGGCTCTTGTAAGGGGCATTGCAAGTTGCTCCGTCCTAATTTTTGGCAGCTTTTGCTGGGAAAGCATAAGCAAATACTATGGGACACCCACTCCCCAATAATGGGACTTATGTTTGTAATATGCTGTACTGCATGGCTCTTGTAAGGGGCATTGCAAGATGCTCCGTCCTAATTTTTGGTAGCTTTTGCTGGGAAAGCATAAGCAAATACTATGGGACACCCACTCCCCAATAATGGGACTTATGTTTGTAATATGCTGTACTGCATGGCTCTTGTAAGGGGCATTGCAAGTTGCTCCGTCCTAATATTTGGCAGCTTTTACTGGGAAAGCATAAGCAAATACTATGGGACACCTACTCCCCAATAATGGGACTTATGTTTGTAATATGCTGTACTGCATGGCTCTTGTAAGGGGCATTGCAAGTTGCTCCGTCCTAATTTTTGGCAGCTTTTGCTGGGAAAGCATAAGCAAATACTATGGGACACCCACTCCCCAATAATGGGACTTATGTTTGTAATATGCTGTACTGCATGGCTCTTGTAAGGGGCATTGCAAGTTGCTCCGTCCTAATATTTGGCAGCTTTTACTGGGAAAGTATAAGCAAATACTATGGGACACCTACTCCCCAATAATGGGACTTATGTTTGTAATATGCTGTACTGCATGGCTCTTGTAAGGGGCATTGCAAGTTGCTCCGTCCTAATTTTTGGCAGCTTTTGCTGGGAAAGCATAAGCAAATACTATGGGACACCCACTCCCCAATAATGGGACTTATGTTTGTAATATGCTGTACTGCATGGCACTTGTAAGGGGCATTGCAAGTTGCTCCGTCCTAATTTCTGGCAGCTTTTGCTGCTAAAGCATAAGCAAATACTATGGGACACCCACTCCCCAATAATGGGACTTATGTTTGTAATATGCTGTACTGCATGGCTCTTGTAAGGGGCATTGCAAGTTGCTCCGTCCTAATTTTTGGCAGCTTTTGCTGGGAATGCATAAGCAAATACTATGGGACACCCACTCCCCAATAATGGGACTTATGATTGTAATATGCTGTACTGCATGGCTCTTGTAAGGGGCATTGCAAGTTGCTCTGTCCTAATTTTTGGCAGCTTTTGCTGGGAAAGCATAAGCAAATACTATGGGACACCCAATCCCCAATAATGGGACTTATGTTTGTAATATGCTGTACTGCATGGCTCTTGTAAGGGGCATTGCAAGTTGCTCGTCCTAATTTTTGGCAGCTTTTGCTGGGAAAGCATAAGCAAATACTATGGGACACCCACTCCCGAATAATGGGACTTATGTTTGTAATATGCTGTACTGCATGGCTCTTGTAAGGGGCATTGCAAGTTGCTCCGTCCTAATTTTTGGCAGCTTTTGCTGGGAAAGCATAAGCAAATACTATGGGACACCCACTCCCCAATAATGGGACTTATGTTTGTAATATGCTGTACTGCATGGCTCTTGTAAGGGGCATTGCAAGATGCTCCGTCCTAATTTTTGGCAGCTTTTGCTGGGAAAGCATAAGCAAATACTATGGGACACCCACTCCCCAATAATGGGACTTATGTTTGTAATATGCTGTACTGCATGGCTCTTGTAAGGGGCATTGCAAGTTGCTCCGTCCTAATATTTGGCAGCTTTTACTGGGAAAGCATAAGCAAATACTATGGGACACCTACTCCCCAATAATGGGACTTATGTTTGTAATATGCTGTACTGCATGGCTCTTGTAAGGGGCATTGCAAGTTGCTCCGTCCTAATTTTTGGCAGCTTTTGCTGGGAAAACATAAGCAAATACTATGGGACACCCACTCCCCAATAATCGAACTTATGTTTGTAATATGCTGTACAGCATGGCTCTTGTAAGGGGCATTGCAAGTTCCTCCGTCCTAATTTTTGGCAGCTTTTGCTTGGAAAGCATAAGCAAATACGATGGGACACCCACTCCCCAATAATGGGACTTATGTTTGTAATATGCTGTACTGCATGGCTCTTGTAAGGGGCATTGCAAGTTGCTACGTCCTAATTTTTGGCAGCTTTTGCTGGGAAAGCTTAAGCAAATACTATGGGACACCCACTCCCCAATAATGGGACTTATGTTTGTAATATGCTGTACTGCATTGCTCTTGTAAGGGGCATTGCTAGTTGCTACGTCCTAATTTTTGGCAGCTTTTGCTGGGAAAGCATAAGCAAATACTATGGGACACCCACTCCCCAATAATGGGACTTATGCTTGTAATATGCTGTACTGCATGGCTCTTGTAAGGGGCATTGCAAGTTGCTCTGTCCTAATATTTGGCAGCTTTTACTGGGAAAGCATAAGCAAATACTATGGGACACCCACTCCCCAATAATGGGACGTAATATACTGTACTGCATGGCTCTTGTAAGGGGCATTGCAAGTTGCTCCGTCCTAATTTTTGGCAGCTTTTGCTTGGAAAGCATAAGCAAATACTATGGGACACCCACTCCCCAATAATGGGACTTATGTTTGTACTATGCTGTACTGCATAGCTCTTGTAAGGGGCATTGCAAGTTGCTCCATCCTAATTTTTGGCAGCTTTTGCTTGGAAAGCATAAGCAAATACTATGGGACACCCACTCCCCAATAATGGGAGTTATGTTTGTAATATGCTGAACTGCATGGCTCTTGTAAGGGGCATTGCAAGTTGCTCCGTCCTAATTTTTGGCAGCTTTTGCTTGTAAAGCATAAGCAAATACTATGGGACACCCACTCAACAATAATGGGACTTATGTTTGTAATATGCTGTACTGCATGGCTCTTGTAAGGGGCATTGCAAGTTGCTCCATCCTAATTTTTGTCAGCTTTTACTGGGAAAGCATAAGCAAATACTATGGGACACATACTCCCTAATAATGGGACTTATGTTTGTAATATGCTGTACTGCATGGCTCTTGTAAGGGGCATTGCAAGTTGCTCCGTCCTAATTTTTGGCAGCTTTTTCTGGGAAAGCATAAGCAAAAACTATGGGACACCCACTCCCCAATAATGGGACTTATGTTTGTAATATGCTGTACTGCATGGCTCTTGTAAGGGGCATTGCAAGTTGCTCCGTCCTATTTTTTGGCAGCTTTGGCTGGGAAAGCATAAGCAAATACTATGGGACACCCACTCCCCAATAATGGGACTTATGTTTGTATTATGCTGTACTGCATGGCTCTTGTAAGGGGCATTGCAAGTTGCTCCGTCCTAATTTTTGGCAGCTTTTGCTGGGAAAGCATAAGCAAATACTATGGGACACCCACTCCCCAATAATGGGACTTATGTTTGTAATATGCTGTACTGCATGGCTCTTGTAAGGGGCATTGCAAGTTGCTGCGTCCTAATTTTTGGCAGCTTTTGCTGGGAAATCATAAGCAAATACTATGGGACACCCACTCTCCAATAATGGGACTTATGTTTGTAATATGCTGTACTGCATGGCTCTTGTAAGGGGCATTGCAAGTTGCTCCGTCCTAATTTTTGGCAGCTTTTGCTGGGAAAGCATAAGCAAATACTATGGGACACCCACTCCCCAATAATGGGACTTATGTTTGTAATATGCTGTACTGCATGGCTCATGTAAGGGGCATTGCAAGTTGCTCCGTCCTAATTTCTGGCAGCTTTTGCTGGGAAAGCATAAGCAACTGCTATGGGACACCCACTCCCCAATAATGGGACTTATGTTTGTAATATGCTGAACTGCATGGCTCTTGTAAGGGACATTGCAAGTTGCTCCGTCCTAATTTTTGGCAGCTTTTGCTGGGAAAGCATAAGCAAATACTATGGGACACCCACTCCCCAATAATGGGACTTATGTTTGTAATATGCTGTACTGCATGGCTCTTGTAAGGGGCATTGCAAGTTGCTCCGTCCTAATTTTTGGCAGCTTTTGCTGGGAAAGCATAAGCAAATACTATGGGACACCCACTCCGCAATAAAGGGACTTATGTTTGTAATATGCTGTACTGCATGGCTCTTGTAAGGGGCATTGCAAGTTGCTCCGTCCTAATTTTTGGCAGCTTTTGCTGGGAAAGCATAAGCAAATACTATGGGACACCCACTCCCCAATAATGGGACTTATGTTTGTAATATGCTGTACTGCATGGCTCTTGTAAGGGGCATTGCAAATTGCTCCGTCCTAATTTTTGGCAGCTTTTGCTGGGAAAGCATAAGCAAATACTATGGGACACCCACTCCCCAATAATGGGACTTATGTTTGTAATATGCTGTACTGCATGGCTCTTGTAAGGGGCATTGCAAGTTGCTCCGTCCTAATTTTTGGCAGCTTTTGCTGGGAAAGCATAAGCAAATACTATGGGACACCCACTCCCCAATAATGGGACTTATGTTTGTAATATGCTGTACTGCATGGCTCTTGTAAGGGGCATTGCAAGTTGATCCGTCCTAATTTTTGGCAGCTTTTACTGGGAAAGCATAAGCAAATACTATGGGACACCTACTCCCCAATAATGGGACTTATGTTTGTAATATGCTGTACTGCATGGCACTTGTAAGGGGCATTGCAAGTTGCTCCGTCCTAATTTTTGGCAGCTTTTGCTGGGAAAGCATAAGCAAATACTATGGGACACCCACTCCCCAATAATGGGACTTATGTTTGTAATATGCTGTACTGCATGGCTCTTGTAAGGGGCATTGCAAGTTGCTCCGTCCTAATTTTTGGCAGCTTTTGCTGGGAAAGCATAAGCAAATACTATGGGACACCCACTCCCCAATAATGGGACTTATGTTTGTAATATGCTGTACTGCATGGCTCTTGTAAGGGGCATTGCAAGTTGCTCCGTCCTAATTTTTGGCAGCTTTTGCTTGGAAAGCATAAGCAAATTCTATGGGACACCCACTCTCCAATAATGGGACTTATGTTTGTAATATGCTGTACTGCATGGCTCTTGTAAGGGGCATTGCAAGTTGCTCCGTCCTAATTTTTGGCAGCTTTTGCTGGGAAAGCATAAGCAAATACTATGGGGCACCCACTCCGCAATAATGGGACTTATGTTTGTAATATGCTGTACTGCATGGCTCTTGTAAGGGGCATTGCAAGTTGCTCCGTCCTAGTTTTTGGCAGCTTTTGCTGGGAAAGCATAAGCAAATACTATAGGACACCCACTCCCCAATAATGAGACTTATGTTTGTAATATGCTGTACTGCATGGCTCTTGTAAGGGGCATTGCAAGTTGCTCCGTCCTAATTTTTGGCAGCTTTTGCTGGGAATGCATAAGCAAATACTATGGGACACCCACTCCCCAATAATGGGACTTATGTTTGTAATATGCTGTACTGCATGGCTCTTGTAAGGGGCATTGCAAGTTGCTCCATCCTAATTTTTGGCAGCTTTTGCTGGGAAAGCATAAGCAAATACTATGGGACACCCACTCCCCAATAATGGGACTTATGTTTGTAATATGCTGTACTGCATGGCTCTTGTAAGGGGCATTGCAAGTTGCTCCGTCCTAATTTTTGGCAGCTTTTGCTGGGAAAGCATAAGCAAATACTATGGGACACCCACTCCGCAATAATGGGACTTATGTTTGTAATATTCTGTACTGCATGGCTCTTGTAAGGGGCATTGCAAGTTGCTCGGTCCTAATTTTTGGCAGCTTTTGCTGGGAAAGCATAAGCAAATACTATGGGACACCCACTCCCCTATAATGGGACTTATGTTTGTAATATGCTGTACTGCATGGCTCTTGTAAGGGGCATTGCAAGTTGCTCCGTCCTAATTTTTGGCAGCTTTTGCTTGGAAAGCATAAGCAAATACTATGGGACACCCACTCCCCAATAATGGGACTTATGTTTGTAATATGCTGTACTGCATGGCTCTTGTAAGGGGCATTGCAAATTGCTCCGTCCTAATTTTTGGCAGCTTTTGCTGGGAAAGCATAAGCAAATACTATGGGACACCCACTCCCCAATAATGGGACTTATGTTTGTAATATGCTGTACTGCATGGCTCTTGTAAGGGGCATTGCAAGTTGCTCCGTCCTAATTTTTTGGCAGCTTTTGCTGGGAAAGCATAAGCAAATACTATGGGACACCCACTCCCCAATAATGGGACTTATGTTTGTAATATACTGTACTGCATGGCTCTTGTAAGGGGCATTGCAAGTTGCTCCGTCCTAATTTTTGGCAGCTTTTGCTGGGAATGGATAAGAAAATACTATGGGACACCCACTCCCCAATAATGGGACTCATGATTGTTATATGCTGTACTGCATGGCTCTTGTAAGGGGCATTGCAAGTTGCTCTGTCCTAATTTTTGGCAGCTTTTGATTGGAAAGCATAAGCAAATACTATGGGACACCCACTCCCCAATAATGGGACTTATGTTTGTAATATGCTGTACTGCATGGCTCTTGTAAGGGGCATTGCAAGTTGCTCCGTCCTAATTTTTGGCAGCTTTTGCTGGGAAAGCATAAGCAAATACTATGGGACACCCACTCCCGAATAATGGGACTTATGTTTGTAATATGCTGTACTGCATGGCTCTTGTAAGGGGCATTGCAAGTTGCTCCGTCCTAATTTTTGGCAGCTTTTGCTGGGAAAGCATAAGCAAATACTATGGGACACCCACTCCCCAATAATGGGACTTATGTTTGTAATGTGCTGTACTGCATGGCTCTTGTAAGGGGCATTGCAAGTTGCTCCGTCCTAATTTTTGGCAGCTTTTGCTGGGAAAGCATAAGCAAATACTATGGGACACCCACTCCCCAATAATGGGACTTATGTTTGTAATATGCTGTACTGCATGGCTCTTGTAAGGGGCATTGCAAGTTGCTCCGTCCTAATTTCTGGCAGCTTTTGCTGGGAAAGCATAAGCAAATACTATGGGACATCCACTCCCCAATAATGGGACTTATGTTTGTAATATGCTGTACTGCATGGCTCTTGTAAGGGGCATTGCAAGTTCCTCCATCCTAATTTTTGGCAGCTTTTGCTGGGAAAGCATAAGCAAATACTATGGGACACCCACTCCCCAATAATGGGACTTATGTTTGTAATATGCTGTACTGCATGGCTCTTGTAAGGGGCATTGCAAATTGCTCCGTCCTAATTTTTGGCAGCTTTTGCTGGGAAAGCATAAGCAAATACTATGGGACACCCACTCCCCAATAATGGGACTTATGTTTGTAATATGCTGTACTGCATAGCTCTTGTAAGGGGCATTGCAAGTTGCTCCGTCCTAATTTTTGGCAGCTTTTGCTGGGAAAGCATAAGCAAATACTATGGGACACCCACTCCCCAATAATGGGACTTATGTTTGTAATATGCTGTACTGCATGGCTCTTGTAAGGGGCATTGCAAGTTGCTACGTCCTAATTTCTGGCAGCTTTTGCTGGGAAAGCATAAGCAAATATTATGGGACACCCACTCCCCAATAATGGGACTTATGTTTGTAATATGCTGTACTGCATGGCTCTTGTAAGGGGCATTGCAAGTTGCTCCGTCCTAATTTTTGGCAGCTTTTGCTGGGAATGCATAAGCAAATACTATGGGACACCCACTCCCCAATAATGGGACTTATGATTGTAATATGCTGTACTGCATGGCTCTTGTAAGGGGCATTGCAAGTTGCTCCGTCCTAATTTTTGGCAGCTTTTGATTGTAAAGCATAAGCAAATACTATGGGACACCCACTCCCCAATAATGGGACTTATGTTTGTAATATGCTGTACTGCATGGCTCTTGTAAGTGGCATTGCAAGTTGCTCCATCCTAATTTTTGGCAGCTTTTGCTTGGAAAGCATAAGCAAATACGATGGGACACCCACTCCCCAATAATAAGACTTATGTTTGTAATATGCTGTACTGCATGGCTCTTGTAAGGGGAATTGCAAGTTGCTCCGTCCTAATTTTTGGCAGCTTTTGCTGGGAAATCATAAGCAAATACTATGGGACACCCACTCCCCAATAATGGGACTTATGTTTGTAATATGCTGTACTGCATGGCTCTTGTAAGGGGCATTGCAAGTTGCTCCGTCCTAATTTTTGGCAGCTTTTGCTGGGAAAGCATAAACAAATACGATGGGACACCCATTCCCCAATAATGGGACTTATGTTTGTAATATGCTGTACTGCATGGCTCTTGTAAGGGGCATTGCAAGTTGCTCCATCCTAATTTTTGGCAGCTTTTGCTGGGAAAGCATAAGCAAATACTATGGGACACCCACTCCCCAATAATGGGATTTATGTTTGTAATATGCTGTACTGCATGGCTCTTGTAAGGGGCATTGCAAATTGCTCCGTCCTAATTTTTGGCAGCTTTTGCTGGGAAAGCATAAGCAAATAATATGGGACACCCACTCCCCAATAATGGGACTTATGTTTGTAATATGCTGTACTGCATGGCTCTTGTAAGGGGCATTGCAAGTTGCTCCGTCCTAATTTTTGGCAGCTTTTGCTGGGAAAGCATAAGCAAATACTATGGGACACCCACTCCCCAATAATGGGACTTATGTTTGTAATATGCTGTACTGCATGGCTCTTGTAAGGGGCATTGCAAGTTGCTCCGTCCTAATTTTTGGCAGCTTTTGCTGGGAAAGCATAAGCAAATACTATGGGACACCCACTCCCCAATAATGGGACTTATGTTTGTAATATGCTGTACTGCATGGCTCTTGTAAGGGGCATTGCAAGTTGCTACATCCTAATTTCTGGCAGCTTTTGCTGGGAAAGCATAAGCAAATATTATGGGACACCCACTCCCCAATAATGGGACTTATGTTTGTAATATGCTGTACTGCATGGCTCTTGTAAGGGGCATTGCAAGTTGCTCCGTCCTAATTTTTGGCAGCTTTTGCTGGGAATGCATAAGCAAATACTATGGGACACCCACTCCCCAATAATGGGACTTATGATTGTAATATGCTGTACTGCATGGCTCTTGTAAGGGGCATTGCAAGTTGCTCCGTCCTAATTTTTGGCAGCTTTTGATTGTAAAGCATAAGCAAATACTATGGGACACCCACTCCCCAATAATGGGACTTATGTTTGTAATATGCTGTACTGCATGGCTCTTGTAAGTGGCATTGCAAGTTGCTCCATCCTAATTTTTGGCAGCTTTTGCTTGGAAAGCATAAGCAAATACGATGGGACACCCACTCCCCAATAATAAGACTTATGTTTGTAATATGCTGTACTGCATGGCTCTTGTAAGGGGAATTGCAAGTTGCTCCGTCCTAATTTTTGGCAGCTTTTGCTGGGAAATCATAAGCAAATACTATGGGACACCCACTCCCCAATAATGGGACTTATGTTTGTAATATGCTGTACTGCATGGCTCTTGTAAGGGGCATTGCAAGTTGCTCCGTCCTAATTTTTGGCAGCTTTTGCTGGGAAAGCATAAGCAAATACTATGGGACACCCATTCCCCAATAATGGGACTTATGTTTGTAATATGCTGTACTGCATGGCTCTTGTAAGGGGCATTGCAAGTTGCTCCGTCCTAATTTTTGGCAGCTTTTGCTGGGAAAGCATAAGCAAATACTATGGGACACCCACTCCCCAATAATGGGACTTATGTTTGTAATATGCTGTACTGCATGGCTCTTGTAAGGGGCATTGCAAATTGCTCCGTCCTAATTTCTGGCAGCTTTTGCTGGGAAAGCAAAAGCAAATACTATGGGACATCCACTCCCCAATAATGGGACTTATGTTTGTAATATGCTGTACTGCATGGCTCTTGTAAGGGGCATTGCAAGTTGCTCCATCCTAATTTTTGGCAGCTTTTGCTGGGAAAGCATAAGCAAATACTATGGGACACCCACTCCCCAATAATGGGACTTATGTTTGTAATATGCTGTACTGCATGGCTCTTGTAAGGGGCATTGCAAATTGCTCCGTCCTAATTTTTGGCAGCTTTTGCTGGGAAAGCATAAGCAAATAATATGGGACACCCACTCCCCAATTATGGGACTTATGTTTGTAATATGCTGTACTGCATGGCTCTTGTAAGGGGCATTGCAAGTTGCTCCGTCCTAATTTTTGGCAGCTTTTGCTGGGAAAGCATAAGCAAATACTATGGGACACCCACTCCCCAATAATGGGACTTATGTTTGTAATATGCTGTACTGCATGGCTCTTGTAAGGGCCATTGCAAGTTGCTCCGTCCTAATTTTTGGCAGCTTTTACTGGGAAAGCATAAGCAAATACTATGGGACACCTACTCCCCAATAATGGGACTTATGTTTGTAATATGCTGTACTGCATGGCTCTTGTAAGGGGCATTGCAAGTTGCTCCGTCCTAATTTTTGGCAGCTTTTGCTGGGAAAGCATAAGCAAATACTATGGGACACCCACTCCGCAATAATGGGACTTATGTTTGTAATATGCTGTACTGCATGGCTCTTGTAAGGGGCATTGCAAGTTGCTCTGTCCTAATTTTTGGCAGCTTTTGCTGGGAAAGCATAAGCAAATACTATGGGACACCCACTCCCCAATAATGGGACTTATGTTTGTAATATGCTGTACTGCATGGCTCTTGTAAGGGGCATTGCAAGTTGCTCCGTCCTAATTTTTGGCAGCTTTTGCTGGGAATGCATAAGAAAATACTATGGGACACCCACTCCCCAATAATGGGACTTATGATTGTAATATGCTGTACAGCATGGCTCTTGTAAGGGGCATTGCAAGTTGCTCCGTCCTAATTTTTGGCAGCTTTTGCTGGGAAAGCATAAGCAAATACTATGGGACACCCACTCCGCAATAATGGGACTTATGTTTGTAATATGCTGTACTGCATGGCTCTTGTAAGGGGCATTGCAAGTTGCTCCGTCCTAATTTTTGGCAGCTTTTGCTGGGAAAGCATAAGCAAATACTATGGGACACCCACTCCCCAATAATGGGACTTATGTTTGTAATATGCTGTACTGCATGGCTCTTGTAAGGGGCATTGCAAGTTGCTCCGTCCTAATTTTTGGCAGCTTTTGCTTGGAAATCATAAGGAAATTCTATGGGACACCCACTCTCCAATAATGGGACTTATGTTTGTAATATGCTGTACTGCATGGCTCTTGTAAGGGGCATTGCAAGTTGCTCCGTCCTAATTTTTGGCAGCTTTTGCTGGGAAAGCATAAGCAAATACTATGGGACACCCACTCCGCAATAATGGGACTTATGTTTGTAATATGCTGTACTGCATGGCTCTTGTAAGGGGCATTGCAAGTTGCTCCGTCCTAATTTTTGGCAGCTTTTGCTGGGAAAGCATAAGCAAATACTATGGGGCACCCACTCCGCAATAATGGGACTTATGTTTGTAATATGCTGTACTGCATGGCTCTTGTAAGGGGCATTGCAAGTTGCTCCGTCCTAGTTTTTGGCAGCTTTTGCTGGGAAAGCATAAGCAAATACTATAGGACACCCACTCCCCAATAATGAGACTTATGTTTGTAATATGCTGTACTGCATGGCTCTTGTAAGGGGCATTGCAAGTTGCTCCGTCCTAATTTTTGGCAGCTTTTGCTGGGAATGCATAAGCAAATACTATGGGACACCCACTCCCCAATAATGGGACTTATGTTTGTAATATGCTGTACTGCATGGCTCTTGTAAGGGGCATTGCAAGTTGCTCCATCCTAATTTTTGGCAGCTTTTGCTGGGAAAGCATAAGCAAATACTATGGGACACCCACTCCCCAATAATGGGACTTATGTTTGTAATATGCTGTACTGCATGGCTCTTGTAAGGGGCATTGCAAGTTGCTCCGTCCTAATTTTTGGCAGCTTTTGCTGGGAAAGCATAAGCAAATACTATGGGACACCCACTCCGCAATAATGGGACTTATGTTTGTAATATTCTGTACTGCATGGCTCTTGTAAGGGGCATTGCAAGTTGCTCGGTCCTAATTTTTGGCAGCTTTTGCTGGGAAAGCATAAGCAAATACTATGGGACACCCACTCCCCTATAATGGGACTTATGTTTGTAATATGCTGTACTGCATGGCTCTTGTAAGGGGCATTGCAAGTTGCTCCGTCCTAATTTTTGGCAGCTTTTGCTTGGAAAGCATAAGCAAATACTATGGGACACCCACTCCCCAATAATGGGACTTATGTTTGTAATATGCTGTACTGCATGGCTCTTGTAAGGGGCATTGCAAATTGCTCCGTCCTAATTTTTGGCAGCTTTTGCTGGGAAAGCATAAGCAAATACTATGGGACACCCACTCCCCAATAATGGGACTTATGTTTGTAATATGCTGTACTGCATGGCTCTTGTAAGGGGCATTGCAAGTTGCTCCGTCCTAATTTTTTGGCAGCTTTTGCTGGGAAAGCATAAGCAAATACTATGGGACACCCACTCCCCAATAATGGGACTTATGTTTGTAATATACTGTACTGCATGGCTCTTGTAAGGGGCATTGCAAGTTGCTCCGTCCTAATTTTTGGCAGCTTTTGCTGGGAATGGATAAGAAAATACTATGGGACACCCACTCCCCAATAATGGGACTCATGATTGTTATATGCTGTACTGCATGGCTCTTGTAAGGGGCATTGCAAGTTGCTCTGTCCTAATTTTTGGCAGCTTTTGATTGGAAAGCATAAGCAAATACTATGGGACACCCACTCCCCAATAATGGGACTTATGTTTGTAATATGCTGTACTGCATGGCTCTTGTAAGGGGCATTGCAAGTTGCTCCGTCCTAATTTTTGGCAGCTTTTGCTGGGAAAGCATAAGCAAATACTATGGGACACCCACTCCCGAATAATGGGACTTATGTTTGTAATATGCTGTACTGCATGGCTCTTGTAAGGGGCATTGCAAGTTGCTCCGTCCTAATTTTTGGCAGCTTTTGCTGGGAAAGCATAAGCAAATACTATGGGACACCCACTCCCCAATAATGGGACTTATGTTTGTAATGTGCTGTACTGCATGGCTCTTGTAAGGGGCATTGCAAGTTGCTCCGTCCTAATTTTTGGCAGCTTTTGCTGGGAAAGCATAAGCAAATACTATGGGACACCCACTCCCCAATAATGGGACTTATGTTTGTAATATGCTGTACTGCATGGCTCTTGTAAGGGGCATTGCAAGTTGCTCCGTCCTAATTTCTGGCAGCTTTTGCTGGGAAAGCATAAGCAAATACTATGGGACATCCACTCCCCAATAATGGGACTTATGTTTGTAATATGCTGTACTGCATGGCTCTTGTAAGGGGCATTGCAAGTTCCTCCATCCTAATTTTTGGCAGCTTTTGCTGGGAAAGCATAAGCAAATACTATGGGACACCCACTCCCCAATAATGGGACTTATGTTTGTAATATGCTGTACTGCATGGCTCTTGTAAGGGGCATTGCAAATTGCTCCGTCCTAATTTTTGGCAGCTTTTGCTGGGAAAGCATAAGCAAATACTATGGGACACCCACTCCCCAATAATGGGACTTATGTTTGTAATATGCTGTACTGCATGGCTCTTGTAAGGGGCATTGCAAGTTGCTCCGTCCTAATTTTTGGCAGCTTTTGCTGGGAAAGCATAAGCAAATACTATGGGACACCCACTCCCCAATAATGGGACTTATGTTTGTAATATGCTGTACTGCATGGCTCTTGTAAGGGGCATTGCAAGTTGCTACGTCCTAATTTCTGGCAGCTTTTGCTGGGAAAGCATAAGCAAATATTATGGGACACCCACTCCCCAATAATGGGACTTATGTTTGTAATATGCTGTACTGCATGGCTCTTGTAAGGGGCATTGCAAGTTGCTCCGTCCTAATTTTTGGCAGCTTTTGCTGGGAATGCATAAGCAAATACTATGGGACACCCACTCCCCAATAATGGGACTTATGATTGTAATATGCTGTACTGCATGGCTCTTGTAAGGGGCATTGCAAGTTGCTCCGTCCTAATTTTTGGCAGCTTTTGATTGTAAAGCATAAGCAAATACTATGGGACACCCACTCCCCAATAATGGGACTTATGTTTGTAATATGCTGTACTGCATGGCTCTTGTAAGTGGCATTGCAAGTTGCTCCATCCTAATTTTTGGCAGCTTTTGCTTGGAAAGCATAAGCAAATACGATGGGACACCCACTCCCCAATAATAAGACTTATGTTTGTAATATGCTGTACTGCATGGCTCTTGTAAGGGGAATTGCAAGTTGCTCCGTCCTAATTTTTGGCAGCTTTTGCTGGGAAATCATAAGCAAATACTATGGGACACCCACTCCCCAATAATGGGACTTATGTTTGTAATATGCTGTACTGCATGGCTCTTGTAAGAGGCATTGCAAGTTGCTCCGTCCTAATTTTTGGCAGCTTTTGCTGGGAAAGCAGATGCAAATACGATGGGACACCCATTCCCCAATAATGGGACTTATGTTTGTAATATGCTGTACTGCATGGCTCTTGTAAGGGGCATTGCAAGTTGCTCCATCCTAATTTTTGGCAGCTTTTGCTGGGAAAGCATAAGCAAATACTATGGGACACCCACTCCCCAATAATGGGATTTATGTTTGTAATATGCTGTACTGCATGGCTCTTGTAAGGGGCATTGCAAATTGCTCCGTCCTAATTTTTGGCAGCTTTTGCTGGGAAAGCATAAGCAAATAATATGGGACACCCACTCCCCAATAATGGGACTTATGTTTGTAATATGCTGTACTGCATGGCTCTTGTAAGGGGCATTGCAAGTTGCTCCGTCCTAATTTTTGGCAGCTTTTGCTGGGAAAGCATAAGCAAATACGATGGGACACCCACTCCCCAATAATGGGACTTATGTTTGTAATATGCTGTACTGCATGGCTCTTGTAAGGGGCATTGCAAGTTGCTCCGTCCTAATTTTTGGCAGCTTTTGCTGGGAAAGCATAAGCAAATACTATGGGACACCCACTCCCCAATAATGGGACTTATGTTTGTAATATGCTGTACTGCATGGCTCTTGTAAGGGGCATTGCAAGTTGCTACGTCCTAATTTCTGGCAGCTTTTGCTGGGAAAGCATAAGCAAATATTATGGGACACCCACTCCCCAATAATGGGACTTATGTTTGTAATATGCTGTACTGCATGGCTCTTGTAAGGGGCATTGCAAGTTGCTCCGTCCTAATTTTTGGCAGCTTTTGCTGGGAATGCATAAGCAAATACTATGGGACACCCACTCCCCAATAATGGGACTTATGATTGTAATATGCTGTACTGCATGGCTCTTGTAAGGGGCATTGCAAGTTGCTCCGTCCTAATTTTTGGCAGCTTTTGATTGTAAAGCATAAGCAAATACTATGGGACACCCACTCCCCAATAATGGGACTTATGTTTGTAATATGCTGTACTGCATGGCTCTTGTAAGTGGCATTGCAAGTTGCTCCATCCTAATTTTTGGCAGCTTTTGCTTGGAAAGCATAAGCAAATACTATGGGACACCCACTCCCCAATAATAAGACTTATGTTTGTAATATGCTGTACTGCATGGCTCTTGTAAGGGGAATTGCAAGTTGCTCCGTCCTAATTTTTGGCAGCTTTTGCTGGGAAATCATAAGCAAATACTATGGGACACCCACTCCCCAATAATGGGACTTATGTTTGTAATATGCTGTACTGCATGGCTCTTGTAAGGGGCATTGCAAGTTGCTCCGTCCTAATTTTTGGCAGCTTTTGCTGGGAAAGCATAAGCAAATACTATGGGACACCCATTCCCCAATAATGGGACTTATGTTTGTAATATGCTGTACTGCATGGCTCTTGTAAGGGGCATTGCAAGTTGCTCCGTCCTAATTTTTGGCAGCTTTTGCTGGGAAAGCATAAGCAAATACTATGGGACACCCACTCCCCAATAATGGGACTTATGTTTGTAATATGCTGTACTGCATGGCTCTTGTAAGGGGCATTGCAAATTGCTCCGTCCTAATTTCTGGCAGCTTTTGCTGGGAAAGCAAAAGCAAATACTATGGGACATCCACTCCCCAATAATGGGACTTATGTTTGTAATATGCTGTACTGCATGGCTCTTGTAAGGGGCATTGCAAGTTGCTCCATCCTAATTTTTGGCAGCTTTTGCTGGGAAAGCATAAGCAAATACTATGGGACACCCACTCCCCAATAATGGGACTTATGTTTGTAATATGCTGTACTGCATGGCTCTTGTAAGGGGCATTGCAAATTGCTCCGTCCTAATTTTTGGCAGCTTTTGCTGGGAAAGCATAAGCAAATAATATGGGACACCCACTCCCCAATTATGGGACTTATGTTTGTAATATGCTGTACTGCATGGCTCTTGTAAGGGGCATTGCAAGTTGCTCCGTCCTAATTTTTGGCAGCTTTTGCTGGGAAAGCATAAGCAAATACTATGGGACACCCACTCCCCAATAATGGGACTTATGTTTGTAATATGCTGTACTGCATGGCTCTTGTAAGGGCCATTGCAAGTTGCTCCGTCCTAATTTTTGGCAGCTTTTACTGGGAAAGCATAAGCAAATACTATGGGACACCTACTCCCCAATAATGGGACTTATGTTTGTAATATGCTGTACTGCATGGCTCTTGTAAGGGGCATTGCAAGTTGCTCTGTCCTAATTTTTGGCAGCTTTTGCTGGGAAAGCATAAGCAAATACTATGGGACACCCACTCCGCAATAATGGGACTTATGTTTGTAATATGCTGTACTGCATGGCTCTTGTAAGGGGCATTGCAAGTTGCTCTGTCCTAATTTTTGGCAGCTTTTGCTGGGAAAGCATAAGCAAATACTATGGGACACCCATTCCCCAATAATGGGACTTATGTTTGTAATATGCTGTACTGCATGGCTCTTGTAAGGGGCATTGCAAGTTGCTCCGTCCTAATTTTTGGCAGCTTTTGCTGGGAATGCATAAGAAAATACTATGGGACACCCACTCCCCAATAATGGGACTTATGATTGTAATATGCTGTACAGCATGGCTCTTGTAAGGGGCATTGCAAGTTGCTCCGTCCTAATTTTTGGCAGCTTTTGCTGGGAAAGCATAAGCAAATACTATGGGACACCCACTCCGCAATAATGGGACTTATGTTTGTAATATGCTGTACTGCATGGCTCTTGTAAGGGGCATTGCAAGTTGCTCCGTCCTAATTTTTGGCAGCTTTTGCTGGGAAAGCATAAGCAAATACTATGGGACACCCACTCCCCAATAATGGGACTTATGTTTGTAATATGCTGTACTGCATGGCTCTTGTAAGGGGCATTGCAAGTTGCTCCGTCCTAATTTTTGGCAGCTTTTGCTTGGAAATCATAAGGAAATTCTATGGGACACCCACTCTCCAATAATGGGACTTATGTTTGTAATATGCTGTACTGCATGGCTCTTGTAAGGGGCATTGCAAGTTGCTCCGTCCTAATTTTTGGCAGCTTTTGCTGGGAAAGCATAAGCAAATACTATGGGACACCCACTCCGCAATAATGGGACTTATGTTTGTAATATGCTGTACTGCATGGCTCTTGTAAGGGGCATTGCAAGTTGCTCTGTCCTAATTTTTGGCAGCTTTTGCTGGGAAAGCATAAGCAAATACTATGGGACACCCACTCCCCAATAATGGGACTTATGTTTGTAATATGCTGTACTGCATGGCTCTTGTAAGGGGCATTGCAAGTTGCTCCGTCCTAATTTTTGGCAGCTTTTGCTGGGAATGCATAAGAAAATACTATGGGACACCCACTCCCCAATAATGGGACTTATGATTGTAATATGCTGTACAGCATGGCTCTTGTAAGGGGCATTGCAAGTTGCTCCGTCCTAATTTTTGGCAGCTTTTGCTGGGAAAGCATAAGCAAATACTATGGGACACCCACTCCGCAATAATGGGACTTATGTTTGTAATATGCTGTACTGCATGGCTCTTGTAAGGGGCATTGCAAGTTGCTCCGTCCTAATTTTTGGCAGCTTTTGCTGGGAAAGCATAAGCAAATACTATGGGACACCCACTCCCCAATAATGGGACTTATGTTTGTAATATGCTGTACTGCATGGCTCTTGTAAGGGGCATTGCAAATTGCTCCGTCCTAATTTTTGGCAGCTTTTGCTTGGAAATCATAAGGAAATTCTATGGGACACCCACTCTCCAATAATGGGACTTATGTTTGTAATATGCTGTACTGCATGGCTCTTGTAAGGGGCATTGCAAGTTGCTCCGTCCTAATTTTTGGCAGCTTTTGCTGGGAAAGCATAAGCAAATACTATGGGACACCCACTCCGCAATAATGGGACTTATGTTTGTAATATGCTGTACTGCATGGCTCTTGTAAGGGGCATTGCAAGTTGCTCGGTCCTAATTTTTGGCAGCTTTTGCTGGGAAAGCATAAGCAAATACTATGGGACACCCACTCCCCAATAATGGGACTTATGTTTGTAATATGCTGTACTGCATGGCTCTTGTAAGGGGCATTGCAAGTTGCTCCATCCTAATTTTTGGCAGCTTTTGCTGGGAAAGCATAAGCAAATACTATGGGACACCCACTCCCCAATAATGGGACTTATGTCTGTAATATGCTGTACTGCATGGCTCTTGTAAGGGGCATTGCAAGTTGCTCCGTCCTAATTTTTGGCAGCTTTTGCTGGGAAAGCATAAGCAAATACTATGGGACACCCACTCCCCAATAATGGGACTTATGTTTGTAATATGCTGTACTGCATGGCACTTGTAAGGGGCATTGCAAGTTGCTCCGTCCTAATTTCTGGCAGCTTTTGCTGCTAAAGCATAAGCAAATACTATGGGACACCCACTCCCCAATAATGGGACTTATGTTTGTAATATGCTGTACTGCATGGCTCTTGTAAGGGGCATTGCAAGTTGCTCCGTCCTAATTTTTGGCAGCTTTTGCTGGGAATGCATAAGCAAATACTATGGGACACCCACTCCCCAATAATGGGACTTATGATTGTAATATGCTGTACTGCATGGCTCTTGTAAGGGGCATTGCAAGTTGCTCTGTCCTAATTTTTGGCAGCTTTTGCTGGGAAAGCATAAGCAAATACTATGGGACACCCAATCCCCAATAATGGGACTTATGTTTGTAATATGCTGTACTGCATGGCTCTTGTAAGGGGCATTGCAAGTTGCTTGTCCTAATTTTTGGCAGCTTTTGCTGGGAAAGCATAAGCAAATACTATGGGACACCCACTCCCGAATAATGGGACTTATGTTTGTAATATGCTGTACTGCATGGCTCTTGTAAGGGGCATTGCAAGTTGCTCCGTCCTAATTTTTGGCAGCTTTTGCTGGGAAAGCATAAGCAAATACTATGGGACACCCACTCCCCAATAATGGGACTTATGTTTGTAATATGCTGTACTGCATGGCTCTTGTAAGGGGCATTGCAAGATGCTCCGTCCTAATTTTTGGCAGCTTTTGCTGGGAAAGCATAAGCAAATACTATGGGACACCCACTCCCCAATAATGGGACTTATGTTTGTAATATGCTGTACTGCATGGCTCTTGTAAGGGGCATTGCAAGTTGCTCCGTCCTAATATTTGGCAGCTTTTACTGGGAAAGCATAAGCAAATACTATGGGACACCTACTCCCCAATAATGGGACTTATGTTTGTAATATGCTGTACTGCATGGCTCTTGTAAGGGGCATTGCAAGTTGCTCCGTCCTAATTTTTGGCAGCTTTTGCTGGGAAAGCATAAGCAAATACTATGGGACACCCACTCCCCAATAATGGGACTTATGTTTGTAATATGCTGTACTGCATGGCACTTGTAAGGGGCATTGCAAGTTGCTCCGTCCTAATTTTTGGCAGCTTTTGCTGGGAAAGCATAAGCAAATACTATGGGACACCCACTCCCCAATAATGGGACTTATGTTTGTAATATGCTGTACTGCATGGCTCTTGTAAGGGGCATTGCAAGTTGCTCCGTCCTAATTTTTGGCAGCTTTTGCTTGGAAATCATAAGGAAATTCTATGGGACACCCACTCTCCAATAATGGGACTTATGTTTGTAATATGCTGTACTGCATGGCTCTTGTAAGGGGCATTGCAAGTTGCTCCGTCCTAATTTTTGGCAGCTTTTGCTGGGAAAGCATAAGCAAATACTATGGGACACCCACTCCGCAATAATGGGACTTATGTTTGTAATATGCTGTAATGCATGGCTCTTGTAAGGGGCATTGCAAGTTGCTCTGTCCTAATTTTTGGCAGCTTTTGCTGGGAAAGCATAAGCAAATACTATGGGACACCCACTCCCCAATAATGGGACTTATGTTTGTAATATGCTGTACTGCATGGCTCTTGTAAGGGGCATTGCAAGTTGCTCCGTCCTAATTTTTGGCAGCTTTTGCTGGGAATGCATAAGAAAATACTATGGGACACCCACTCCCCAATAATGGGACTTATGATTGTAATATGCTGTACTGCATGGCTCTTGTAAGGGGCATTGCAAGTTGCTCCGTCCTAATTTTTGGCAGCTTTTGCTTGGAAATCATAAGGAAATTCTATGGGACACCCACTCTCCAATAATGGGACTTATGTTTGTAATATGCTGTACTGCATGGCTCTTGTAAGGGGCATTGCAAGTTGCTCCATCCTAATTTTTGGCAGCTTTTGCTGGGAAAGCATAAGCAAATACTATGGGACACCCACTCCGCAATAATGGGACTTATGTTTGTAATATGCTGTACTGCATGGCTCTTGTAAGGGGCATTGCAAGTTGCTCAGTCCTAATTTTTGGCAGCTTTTGCTGGGAAAGCATAAGCAAATACTATGGGACACCCACTCCCCAATAATGGGACTTATGTTTGTAATATGCTGTACTGCATGGCTCTTGTAAGGGGCATTGCAAGTTGCTCCGTCCTAATTTTTGGCAGCTTTTGCTGGGAAAGCATAAGCAAATACTATGGGACACCCACTCCCCAATAATGGGACTTATGTCTGTAATATGCTGTACTGCATGGCTCTTGTAAGGGGCATTGCAAGTTGCTCCGTCCTAATTTTTGGCAGCTTTTGCTGGGAAAGCATAAGCAAATACTATGGGACACCCACTCCCCAATAATGGGACTTATGTTTGTAATATGCTGTACTGCATGGCACTTGTAAGGGGCATTGCAAGTTGCTCCGTCCTAATTTCTGGCAGCTTTTGCTGCTAAAGCATAAGCAAATACTATGGGACACCCACTCCCCAATAATGGGACTTATGTTTGTAATATGCTGTACTGCATGGCTCTTGTAAGGGGCATTGCAAGTTGCTCCGTCCTAATTTTTGGCAGCTTTTGCTGGGAATGCATAAGCAAATACTATGGGACACCCACTCCCCAATAATGGGACTTATGATTGTAATATGCTGTACTGCATGGCTCTTGTAAGGGGCATTACAAGTTGCTCTGTCCTAATTTTTGGCAGCTTTTGCTGGGAAAGCATAAGCAAATACTATGGGACACCCAATCCCCAATAATGGGACTTATGTTTGTAATATGCTGTACTGCATGGCTCTTGTAAGGGGCATTGCAAGTTGCTTGTCCTAATTTTTGGCAGCTTTTGCTGGGAAAGCATAAGCAAATACTATGGGACACCCACTCCCGAATAATGGGACTTATGTTTGTAATATGCTGTACTGCATGGCTCTTGTAAGGGGCATTGCAAGTTGCTCCGTCCTAATTTTTGGCAGCTTTTGCTGGGAAAGCATAAGCAAATACTATGGGACACCCACTCCCCAATAATGGGACTTATGTTTGTAATATGCTGTACTGCATGGCTCTTGTAAGGGGCATTGCAAGATGCTCCGTCCTAATTTTTGGCAGCTTTTGCTGGGAAAGCATAAGCAAATACTATGGGACACCCACTCCCCAATAATGGGACTTATGTTTGTAATATGCTGTACTGCATGGCTCTTGTAAGGGGCATTGCAAGTTGCTCCGTCCTAATATTTGGCAGCTTTTACTGGGAAAGCATAAGCAAATACTATGGGACACCTACTCCCCAATAATGGGACTTATGTTTGTAATATGCTGTACTGCATGGCTCTTGTAAGGGGCATTGCAAGTTGCTCCGTCCTAATTTTTGGCAGCTTTTGCTGGGAAAGCATAAGCAAATACTATGGGACACCCACTCCCCAATAATGGGACTTATGTTTGTAATATGCTGTACTGCATGGCACTTGTAAGGGGCATTGCAAGTTGCTCCGTCCTAATTTCTGGCAGCTTTTGCTGCTAAAGCATAAGCAAATACTATGGGACACCCACTCCCCAATAATGGGACTTATGTTTGTAATATGCTGTACTGCATGGCTCTTGTAAGGGGCATTGCAAGTTGCTCCGTCCTAATTTTTGGCAGCTTTTGCTGGGAATACATAAGCAAATACTATGGGACACCCACTCCCCAATAATGGGACTTATGATTGTAATATGCTGTACTGCATGGCTCTTGTAAGGGGCATTGCAAGTTGCTCTGTCCTAATTTTTGGCAGCTTTTGCTGGGAAAGCATAAGCAAATACTATGGGACACCCAATCCCCAATAATGGGACTTATGTTTGTAATATGCTGTACTGCATGGCTCTTGTAAGGGGCATTGCAAGTTGCTCGTCCTAATTTTTGGCAGCTTTTGCTGGGAAAGCATAAGCAAATACTATGGGACACCCACTCCCGAATAATGGGACTTATGTTTGTAATATGCTGTACTGCATGGCTCTTGTAAGGGGCATTGCAAGTTGCTCCGTCCTAATTTTTGGCAGCTTTTGCTGGGAAAGCATAAGCAAATACTATGGGACACCCACTCCCCAATAATGGGACTTATGTTTGTAATATGCTGTACTGCATGGCTCTTGTAAGGGGCATTGCAAGATGCTCCGTCCTAATTTTTGGCAGCTTTTGCTGGGAAAGCATAAGCAAATACTATGGGACACCCACTCCCCAATAATGGGACTTATGTTTGTAATATGCTGTACTGCATGGCTCTTGTAAGGGGCATTGCAAGTTGCTCCGTCCTAATATTTGGCAGCTTTTACTGGGAAAGCATAAGCAAATACTATGGGACACCTACTCCCCAATAATGGGACTTATGTTTGTAATATGCTGTACTGCATGGCTCTTGTAAGGGGCATTGCAAGTTGCTCCGTCCTAATTTTTGGCAGCTTTTGCTGGGAAAGCATAAGCAAATACTATGGGACACCCACTCCCCAATAATCGAACTTATGTTTGTAATATGCTGTACAGCATGGCTCTTGTAAGGGGCATTGCAAGTTCCTCCGTCCTAATTTTTGGCAGCTTTTGCTTGGAAAGCATAAGCAAATACGATGGGACACCCACTCCCCAATAATGGGACTTATGTTTGTAATATGCTGTACTGCATGGCTCTTGTAAGGGGCATTGCAAGTTGCTACGTCCTAATTTTTGGCAGCTTTTGCTGGGAAAGCTTAAGCAAATACTATGGGACACCCACTCCCCAATAATGGGACTTATGTTTGTAATATGCTGTACTGCATGGCTCTTGTAAGGGGCATTGCTAGTTGCTACGTCCTAATTTTTGGCAGCTTTTGCTGGGAAAGCATAAGCAAATACTATGGGACACCCACTCCCCAATAATGGGACTTATGCTTGTAATATGCTGTACTGCATGGCTCTTGTAAGGGGCATTGCAAGTTGCTCTGTCCTAATATTTGGCAGCTTTTACTGGGAAAGCATAAGCAAATACTATGGGACACCCACTCCCCAATAATGGGACGTAATATACTGTACTGCATGGCTCTTGTAAGGGGCATTGCAAGTTGCTCCGTCCTAATTTTTGGCAGCTTTTGCTTGGAAAGCATAAGCAAATACTATGGGACACCCACTCCCCAATAATGGGACTTATGTTTGTACTATGCTGTACTGCATAGCTCTTGTAAGGGGCATTGCAAGTTGCTCCATCCTAATTTTTGGCAGCTTTTGCTGGGAAAGCATAAGCAAATACTATGGGACACCCACTCCCCAATAATGGGAGTTATGTTTGTAATATGCTGAACTGCATGGCTCTTGTAAGGGGCATGGCAAGTTGCTCCGTCCTAATTTTTGGCAGCTTTTGCTTGTAAAGCATAAGCAAATACTATGGGACACCCACTCAACAATAATGGGACTTATGTTTGTAATATGCTGTACTGCATGGCTCTTGTAAGGGGCATTGCAAGTTGCTCCATCCTAATTTTTGTCAGCTTTTACTGGGAAAGCATAAGCAAATACTATGGGACACATACTCCCTAATAATGGGACTTATGTTTGTAATATGCTGTACTGCATGGCTCTTGTAAGGGGCATTGCAAGTTGCTCCGTCCTAATTTTTGGCAGCTTTTTCTGGGAAAGCATAAGCAAAAACTATGGGACACCCACTCCCCAATAATGGGACTTATGTTTGTAATATGCTGTACTGCATGGCTCTTGTAAGGGGCATTGCAAGTTGCTCCGTCCTATTTTTTGGCAGCTTTGGCTGGGAAAGCATAAGCAAATACTATGGGACACCCACTCCCCAATAATGGGACTTATGTTTGTATTATGCTGTACTGCATGGCTCTTGTAAGGGGCATTGCAAGTTGCTCCGTCCTAATTTTTGGCAGCTTTTGCTGTGAAAGCATAAGCAAATACTATGGGACACCCACTCCCCAATAATGGGACTTATGTTTGTAATATGCTGTACTGCATGGCTCTTGTAAGGGGCATTGCAAGTTGCTGCGTCCTAATTTTTGGCAGCTTTTGCTGGGAAATCATAAGCAAATACTATGGGACACCCACTCTCCAATAATGGGACTTATGTTTGTAATATGCTGTACTGCATGGCTCTTGTAAGGGGCATTGCTAGTTGCTCCGTCCTAATTTTTGGCAGCTTTTGCTGGGAAAGCATAAGCAAATACTATGGGACACCCACTCCCCAATAATGGGACTTATGTTTGTAATATGCTGTACTGCATGGCTCATGTAAGGGGCATTGCAAGTTGCTCCGTCCTAATTTCTGGCAGCTTTTGCTGGGAAAGCATAAGCAACTACTATGGGACACCCACTCCCCAATAATGGGACTTATGTTTGTAATATGCTGAACTGCATGGCTCTTGTAAGGGACATTGCAAGTTGCTCCGTCCTAATTTTTGGCAGCTTTTGCTGGGAAAGCATAAGCAAATACTATGGGACACCCACTCCCCAATAATGGGACTTATGTTTGTAATATGCTGTACTGCATGGCTCTTGTAAGGGGCATTGCAAGTTGCTCCGTCCTAATTTTTGGCAGCTTTTGCTGGGAAAGCATAAGCAAATACTATGGGACACCCACTCCGCAATAAAGGGACTTATGTTTGTAATATGCTGTACTGCATGGCTCTTGTAAGGGGCATTGCAAGTTGCTCCGTCCTAATTTTTGGCAGCTTTTGCTGGGAAAGCATAAGCAAATACTATGGGACACCCACTCCCCAATAATGGGACTTATGTTTGTAATATGCTGTACTGCATGGCTCTTGTAAGGGGCATTGCAAATTGCTCCGTCCTAATTTTTGGCAGCTTTTGCTGGGAAAGCATAAGCAAATACTATGGGACACCCACTCCCCAATAATGGGACTTATGTTTGTAATATGCTGTACTGCATGGCTCTTGTAAGGGGCATTGCAAGTTGCTCCGTCCTAATTTTTGGCAGCTTTTGCTGGGAAAGCATAAGCAAATACTATGGGACACCCACTCCCCAATAATGGGACTTATGTTTGTAATATGCTGTACTGCATGGCTCTTGTAAGGGGCATTGCAAGTTGATCCGTCCTAATTTTTGGCAGCTTTTACTGGGAAAGCATAAGCAAATACTATGGGACACCTACTCCCCAATAATGGGACTTATGTTTGTAATATGCTGTACTGCATGGCACTTGTAAGGGGCATTGCAAGTTGCTCCGTCCTAATTTTTGGCAGCTTTTGCTGGGAAAGCATAAGCAAATACTATGGGACACCCACTCCGCAATAATGGGACTTATGTTTGTAATATGCTGTACTGCATGGCTCTTGTAAGGGGCATTGCAAGTTGCTCCGTCCTAATTTTTGGCAGCTTTTGCTGGGAAAGCATAAGCAAATACTATGGGACACCCACTCCCCAATAATGGGACTTATGTTTGTAATATGCTGTACTGCATGGCTCTTGTAAGGGGCATTGCAAGTTGCTCCGTCCTAATTTTTGGCAGCTTTTGCTTGGAAAGCATAAGCAAATTCTATGGGACACCCACTCTCCAATAATGGGACTTATGTTTGTAATATGCTGTACTGCATGGCTCTTGTAAGGGGCATTGCAAGTTGCTTCGTCCTAATTTTTGGCAGCTTTTGCTGGGAAAGCATAAGCAAATTCTATGGGACACCCACTCTCCAATAATGGGACTTATGTTTGTAATATGCTGTACTGCATGGCTCTTGTAAGGGGCATTGCAAGTTGCTCCGTCCTAATTTTTGGCAGCTTTTGCTGGGAAAGCATAAGCAAATACTATGGGGCACCCACTCCGCAATAATGGGACTTATGTTTGTAATATGCTGTACTGCATGGCTCTTGTAAGGGGCATTGCAAGTTGCTCCGTCCTAATTTTTGGCAGCTTTTGCTGGGAAAGCATAAGCAAATACTATAGGACACCCACTCCCCAATAATGAGACTTATGTTTGTAATATGCTGTACTGCATGGCTCTTGTAAGGGGCATGGCAAGTTGCTCCGTCCTAATTTTTGGCAGCTTTTGCTTGTAAAGCATAAGCAAATACTATGGGACACCCACTCAACAATAATGGGACTTATGTTTGTAATATGCTGTACTGCATGGCTCTTGTAAGGGGCATTGCAAGTTGCTCCATCCTAATTTTTGTCAGCTTTTACTGGGAAAGCATAAGCAAATACTATGGGACACATACTCCCTAATAATGGGACTTATGTTTGTAATATGCTGTACTGCATGGCTCTTGTAAGGGGCATTGCAAGTTGCTCCGTCCTAATTTTTGGCAGCTTTTTCTGGGAAAGCATAAGCAAAAACTATGGGACACCCACTCCCCAATAATGGGACTTATGTTTGTAATATGCTGTACTGCATGGCTCTTGTAAGGGGCATTGCAAGTTGCTCCGTCCTATTTTTTGGCAGCTTTGGCTGGGAAAGCATAAGCAAATACTATGGGACACCCACTCCCCAATAATGGGACTTATGTTTGTATTATGCTGTACTGCATGGCTCTTGTAAGGGGCATTGCAAGTTGCTCCGTCCTAATTTTTGGCAGCTTTTGCTGTGAAAGCATAAGCAAATACTATGGGACACCCACTCCCCAATAATGGGACTTATGTTTGTAATATGCTGTACTGCATGGCTCTTGTAAGGGGCATTGCAAGTTGCTGCGTCCTAATTTTTGGCAGCTTTTGCTGGGAAATCATAAGCAAATACTATGGGACACCCACTCTCCAATAATGGGACTTATGTTTGTAATATGCTGTACTGCATGGCTCTTGTAAGGGGCATTGCTAGTTGCTCCGTCCTAATTTTTGGCAGCTTTTGCTGGGAAAGCATAAGCAAATACTATGGGACACCCACTCCCCAATAATGGGACTTATGTTTGTAATATGCTGTACTGCATGGCTCATGTAAGGGGCATTGCAAGTTGCTCCGTCCTAATTTCTGGCAGCTTTTGCTGGGAAAGCATAAGCAACTACTATGGGACACCCACTCCCCAATAATGGGACTTATGTTTGTAATATGCTGAACTGCATGGCTCTTGTAAGGGACATTGCAAGTTGCTCCGTCCTAATTTTTGGCAGCTTTTGCTGGGAAAGCATAAGCAAATACTATGGGACACCCACTCCCCAATAATGGGACTTATGTTTGTAATATGCTGTACTGCATGGCTCTTGTAAGGGGCATTGCAAGTTGCTCCGTCCTAATTTTTGGCAGCTTTTGCTGGGAAAGCATAAGCAAATACTATGGGACACCCACTCCGCAATAAAGGGACTTATGTTTGTAATATGCTGTACTGCATGGCTCTTGTAAGGGGCATTGCAAGTTGCTCCGTCCTAATTTTTGGCAGCTTTTGCTGGGAAAGCATAAGCAAATACTATGGGACACCCACTCCCCAATAATGGGACTTATGTTTGTAATATGCTGTACTGCATGGCTCTTGTAAGGGGCATTGCAAATTGCTCCGTCCTAATTTTTGGCAGCTTTTGCTGGGAAAGCATAAGCAAATACTATGGGACACCCACTCCCCAATAATGGGACTTATGTTTGTAATATGCTGTACTGCATGGCTCTTGTAAGGGGCATTGCAAGTTGCTCCGTCCTAATTTTTGGCAGCTTTTGCTGGGAAAGCATAAGCAAATACTATGGGACACCCACTCCCCAATAATGGGACTTATGTTTGTAATATGCTGTACTGCATGGCTCTTGTAAGGGGCATTGCAAGTTGATCCGTCCTAATTTTTGGCAGCTTTTACTGGGAAAGCATAAGCAAATACTATGGGACACCTACTCCCCAATAATGGGACTTATGTTTGTAATATGCTGTACTGCATGGCACTTGTAAGGGGCATTGCAAGTTGCTCCGTCCTAATTTTTGGCAGCTTTTGCTGGGAAAGCATAAGCAAATACTATGGGACACCCACTCCGCAATAATGGGACTTATGTTTGTAATATGCTGTACTGCATGGCTCTTGTAAGGGGCATTGCAAGTTGCTCCGTCCTAATTTTTGGCAGCTTTTGCTGGGAAAGCATAAGCAAATACTATGGGACACCCACTCCCCAATAATGGGACTTATGTTTGTAATATGCTGTACTGCATGGCTCTTGTAAGGGGCATTGCAAGTTGCTCCGTCCTAATTTTTGGCAGCTTTTGCTTGGAAAGCATAAGCAAATTCTATGGGACACCCACTCTCCAATAATGGGACTTATGTTTGTAATATGCTGTACTGCATGGCTCTTGTAAGGGGCATTGCAAGTTGCTTCGTCCTAATTTTTGGCAGCTTTTGCTGGGAAAGCATAAGCAAATTCTATGGGACACCCACTCTCCAATAATGGGACTTATGTTTGTAATATGCTGTACTGCATGGCTCTTGTAAGGGGCATTGCAAGTTGCTCCGTCCTAATTTTTGGCAGCTTTTGCTGGGAAAGCATAAGCAAATACTATGGGGCACCCACTCCGCAATAATGGGACTTATGTTTGTAATATGCTGTACTGCATGGCTCTTGTAAGGGGCATTGCAAGTTGCTCCGTCCTAATTTTTGGCAGCTTTTGCTGGGAAAGCATAAGCAAATACTATAGGACACCCACTCCCCAATAATGAGACTTATGTTTGTAATATGCTGTACTGCATGGCTCTTGTAAGGGGCATTGCAAGTTGCTCCGTCCTAATTTTTGGCAGCTTTTGCTGGGAATGCATAAGCAAATACTATGGGACACCCACTCCCCAATAATGGGACTTATGTTTGTAATATGCTGTACTGCATGGCTCTTGTAAGGGGCATTGCAAGTTGCTCCATCCTAATTTTTGGCAGCTTTTGCTGGGAAAGCATAAGCAAATACTATGGGACACCCACTCCCCAATAATGGGACTTATGTTTGTAATATGCTGTACTGCATGGCTCTTGTAAGGGGCATTGCAAGTTGCTCCGTGGTAATTTTTGGCAGCTTTTGCTGGGAAAGCATAAGCAAATACTATGGGACACCCACTCCCCAATAATGGGACTTATGTTTGTAATATGCTGTACTGCATGGCTCTTGTAAGGGGCATTGCAAGTTGCTCCGTCCTAATTTTTTGCAGCTTTTGCTGGGAAAGCATAAGCAAATACTATGGGACACCCACTCCGCAATAATGGGAATTATGTTTGTAATATGCTGTACTGCATGGCTCTTGTAAGGGGCATTGCAAGTTGCTCCGTCCTAATTTTTGGCAGCTTTTGCTGGGAAAGCATAAGCAAATACTATGGGACACCCACTCCCCTATAATGGGACTTATGTTTGTAATATGCTGTACTGCATGGCTCTTGTAAGGGGCATTGCAAGTTGCTCCGTCCTAATTTTTGGCAGCTTTTGCTTGGAAAGCATAAGCAAATACTATGGGACACCCACTCCCCAATAATGGGACTTATGTTTGTAATATGCTGTACTGCATGGCTCTTGTAAGGGGCATTGCAAATTGCTCCGTCCTAATTCTTGGCAGCTTTTGCTGGGAAAGCATAAGCAAATACTATGGGACACCCACTCCCCAATAATGGGACTTATGTTTGTAATATGCTGTACTGCATGGCTCTTGTAAGGGGCATTGCAAGTTGCTCCGTCCTAATTTTTTGGCAGCTTTTGCTGGGAAAGCATAAGCAAATACTATGGGACACCCACTCCCCAATAATGGGACTTATGTTTGTAATATACTGTACTGCATGGCTCTTGTAAGGGGCATTGCAAGTTGCTCCGTCCTAATTTTTGGCAGCTTTTGCTGGGAATGGATAAGAAAATACTATGGGACACCCACTCCCCAATAATGGGACTCATGATTGTTATATGCTGTACTGCATGGCTCTTGTAAGGGGCATTGCAAGTTGCTCTGTCCTAATTTTTGGCAGCTTTTGATTGGAAAGCATAAGCAAATACTATGGGACACCCACTCCCCAATAATGGGACTTATGTTTGTAATATTCTGTACTGCATGGCTCTTGTAAGGGGCATTGCAAGTTGCTCCGTCCTAATTTTTGGCAGCTTTTGCTGGGAAAGCATAAGCAAATACTATGGGACACCCACTCCCGAATAATGGGACTTATGTTTGTAATATGCTGTACTGCATGGCTCTTGTAAGGGGCATTGCAAGTTGCTCCGTCCTAATTTTTGGCAGCTTTTGCTGGGAAAGCATAAGCAAATACTATGGGACACCCACTCCCCAATAATGGGACTTATGTTTGTAATATGCTGTACTGCATGGCTCTTGTAAGGGGCATTGCAAGTTGCTCAGTCCTAATATTTGGCAGCTTTTACTGGGAAAGCATAAGCAAATACTATGGGACACCTACTCCCCAATAATGGGACTTATGTTTGTAATATGCTGTACTGCATGGCTCTTGTAAGGGGCATTGCAAGTTGCTCCGTCCTAATTTTTGGCAGCTTTTGCTGGGAAAGCATAAGCAAATACTATGGGACACCCACTCCCCAATAATCGGACTTATGTTTGTAATATGCTGTACTGCATGGCTCTTGTAAGGGGCATTGCAAGTTGCTCCGTCCTAATTTTTGGCAGCTTTTGCTGGGAAAGCATAAGCAAATACTATGGGACACCCACTCCCCAATAATCGGACTTATGTTTGTAATATGCTGTACAGCATGGCTCTTGTAAGGGGCATTGCAAGTTGCTCCGTCCTAATTTTTGGCAGCTTTTGCTGGGAAAGCATAAGCAAATACTATGGGACACCCACTCCCCAATAATCGGACTTATGTTTGTAATATGCTGTACAGCATGGCTCTTGTAAGGGGCATTGCAAGTTGCTCCGTCCTAATTTTTGGCAGCTTTTGCTTGGAAAGCATAAGCAAATACTATGGGACACCCACTCCCCAATAATGGGACTTATGTTTGTAATATGCTGTACTGCATGGCTCTTGTAAGGGGCATTGCAAGTTGCTACGTCCTAATTTTTGGCAGCTTTTGCTGGGAAAGCATAAGCAAATACTATGGGACACCCACTCCCCAATAATGTGACTTATGTTTGTAATATGCTGTGCTGCATTGCTCTTGTAAGGGGCATTGCTAGTTACTATGTCCTAATTTTTGGCAGC
Organism: Phyllobates terribilis; assembly: GCF_046119375.1. NCBI lineage: Eukaryota > Metazoa > Chordata > Amphibia > Anura > Dendrobatidae > Phyllobates > Phyllobates terribilis. The sequence continues at coordinate 28,627,348 of NW_027362775.1, forward strand.
CTTTGCTGGGAAAGCATAAGTAAATACTATGGGACACCCACTCCCCAATAATGGGACTTATGTTTGTAATATGCTGTACTGCATGGCTCTTGTAAGGGGCATTGCAAGTTGCTCTGTCCTAATATTTGGCAGCTTTTACTGGGAAAGCATAAGCAAATACTATGGGACACCCACTCCCCAATAATGGGCCTTATGTTTGTAATATGCTGTACTGCATGGCTCTTGTAAGGGGCATTGCAAGTTGCTCCGTTCTAATTTTTGGCAGCTTTTGCTGGGAAAGCATAAGCAAATACTATGGGACACCCACTCCCCAATAATGGGACTTATGTTTGTAATATGCTGTACTGCATGGCTCTTGTAAGGGGCATTGCAAGTTGATCCGTCCTAATTTTTGGCAGCTTTTACTGGGAAAGCATAAGCAAATACTATGGGACACCTACTCCCCAATAATGGGACTTATGTTTGTAATATGCTGTACTGCATGGCACTTGTAAGGGGCATTGCAAGTTGCTCCGTCCTAATTTTTGGCAGCTTTTGCTGGGAAAGCATAAGCAAATACTATGGGACACCCACTCCGCAATAATGGGACTTATGTTTGTAATATGCTGTACTGCATGGCTCTTGTAAGGGGCATTGCAAGTTGCTCCGTCCTAATTTTTGGCAGCTTTTGCTGGGAAAGCATAAGCAAATACTATGGGACACCCACTCCCCAATAATGGGACTTATGTTTGTAATATGCTGTACTGCATGGCTCTTGTAAGGGGCATTGCAAGTTGCTCCGTCCTAATTTTTGGCAGCTTTTGCTTGGAAAGCATAAGCAAATTCTATGGGACACCCACTCTCCAATAATGGGACTTATGTTTGTAATATGCTGTACTGCATGGCTCTTGTAAGGGGCATTGCAAGTTGCTCCGTCCTAATTTTTGGCAGCTTTTGCTGGGAAAGCATAAGCAAATACTATGGGGCACCCACTCCGCAATAATGGGACTTATGTTTGTAATATGCTGTACTGCATGGCTCGTGTAAGGGGCATTGCAAGTTGCTCCGTCCTAATTTTTGGCAGCTTTTGCTGGGAAAGCATAAGCAAATACTATAGGACACCCACTCCCCAATAATGAGACTTATGTTTGTAATATGCTGTACTGCATGGCTCTTGTAAGGGGCATTGCAAGTTGCTCCGTCCTAATTTTTGGCAGCTTTTGCTGGGAATGCATAAGCAAATACTATGGGACACCCACTCCCCAATAATGGGACTTATGTTTGTAATATGCTGTACTGCATGGCTCTTGTAAGGGGCATTGCAAGTTGCTCCATCCTAATTTTTGGCAGCTTTTGCTGGGAAAGCATAAGCAAATACTATGGGACACCCACTCCCCAATAATGGGACGTATGTTTGTAATATGCTGTACTGCATGGCTCTTGTAAGGGGCATTGCAAGTTGCTCCGTCCTAATTTTTAGCAGCTTTTGCTGGGAAAGCAAAAGCAAATACTATGGGACACCCACTCCCCAATAATGGGACTTATGTTTGTAATATGCTGTACTGCATGGCTCTTGTAAGGGGCATTGCAAGTTGCTCCGTCCTAATTTTTAGCAGCTTTTGCTGGGAAAGCAAAAGCAAATACTATGGGACACCCACTCCCCAATAATGGGACGTATGTTTGTAATATGCTGTACTGCATGGCTCTTGTAAGGGGCATTGCAAGTTGCTCCGTCCTAATTTTTAGCAGCTTTTGCTGGGAAAGCAAAAGCAAATACTATGGGACACCCACTCCCCAATAATGGGACTTATGTTTGTAATATGCTGTACTGCATGGCTCTTGTAAGGGGCATTGCAAGTTGCTCCGTGGTAATTTTTGGCAGCTTTTGCTGGGAAAGCATAAGCAAATACTATGGGACACCCACTCCCCAATAATGGGACTTATGTTTGTAATATGCTGTACTGCATGGCTCTTGTAAGGGGCATTGCAAGTTGCTCCGTCCTAATTTTTGGCAGCTTTTGCTGGGAAAGCATAAGCAAATACTATGGGACACCCACTCCCCAATAATGGGACTCATGTTTGTATTATGCTGTACTGCATGGCTCTTGTAAGGGGCATTGCAAGTTGCTCCGTCCTAATTTTTGGCAGCTTTTGCTGGGAAAGCATAAGCAAATACTATGGGACACCCACTCCCCAATAATGGGACTTATGTTTGTAATATGCTGTACTGCATGGCTCTTGTAAGGGGCATTGCAAGTTGCTCCGTCCTAATTTTTGGCAGCTTTTGCTTGGAAAGCATAAGCAAATTCTATGGGACACCCACTCTCCAATAATGGGACTTATGTTTGTAATATGCTGTACTGCATGGCTCTTGTAAGGGGCATTGCAAGTTGCTCCGTCCTAATTTTTGGCAGCTTTTGCTGGGAAAGCATAAGCAAATACTATGGGACACCCACTCCGCAATAATGGGACTTATGTTTGTAATATGCTGTACTGCATGGCTCTTGTAAGGGGCATTGCAAGTTGCTCGGTCCTAATTTTTGGCAGCTTTTGCTGGGAAAGCATAAGCAAATACTATGGGACACCCACTCCCCTATAATGGGACTTATGTTTGTAATATGCTGTACTGCATGGCTCTTGTAAGGGGCATTGCAAGTTGCTCGGTCCTAATTTTTGGCAGCTTTTGCTGGGAAAGCATAAGCAAATACTATGGGACACCCACTCCCCAATAATGGGACTTATGTTTGTAATATGCTGTACTGCATAGCTCTTGTAAGGGGCATTGCAAGTTGCTCCGTCCTAATTTTTGGGAGCTTTTGCTTGGAAAGCATAAGCAAATACTATGGGACACCCACTCCCCAATAATGGGACTTATGTTTGTAATATGCTGTACTGCATGGCTCTTGTAAGGGGCATTGCAAATTGCTCCGTCCTAATTTTTGGCATCTTTTGCTGGGAAAGCATAAGCAAATACTATGGGACACCCACTCCCCAATAATGGGACTTATGTTTGTAATATGCTGTACTGCATGGCTCTTGTAAGGGGCATTGCAAGTTGCTCCGTCCTAATTTTTTGGCAGCTTTTGCTGGGAAAGCATAAGCAAATACTATGGGACACCCACTCCCCAATAATGGGACTTATGTTTGTAATATACTGTACTGCATGGCTCTTGTAAGGGGCATTGCAAGTTGCTCCGTCCTAATTTTTGGCAGCTTTTGCTGGGAATGGATAAGAAAATACTATGGGACACCCACTCCCCAATAATGGGACTCATGATTGTTATATGCTGTACTGCATGGCTCTTGTAAGGGGCATTGCAAGTTGCTCTGTCCTAATTTTTGGCAGCTTTTGATTGGAAAGCATAAGCAAATACTATGGGACACCCACTCCCCAATAATGGGACTTATGTTTGTAATATGCTGTACTGCATGGCTCTTGTAAGGGGCATTGCAAGTTGCTCCGTCCTAATTTTTGGCAGCTTTTGCTGGGAAAGCATAAGCAAATACTATGGGACACCCACTCCCGAATAATGGGACTTATGTTTGTAATATGCTGTACTGCATGGCTCTTGTAAGGGGCATTGCAAGTTGCTCCGTCCTAATTTTTGGCAGCTTTTGCTGGGAAAGCATAAGCAAATACTATGGGACACCCACTCCCCAATAATGGGACTTATGTTTGTAATATGCTGTACTGCATGGCTCTTGTAAGGGGCATTGCAAGTTGCTCAGTTCTAATATTTGGCAGCTTTTACTGGGAAAGCATAAGCAAATACTATGGGACACCTACTCCCCAATAATGGGACTTATGTTTGTAATATGCTGTACTGCATGGCTCTTGTAAGGGGCATTGCAAGTTGCTCCGTCCTAATTTTTGGCAGCTTTTGCTGGGAAAGCATAAGCAAATACTATGGGACACCCACTACCCAATAATCGGACTTATGTTTGTAATATGCTGTACAGCATGGCTCTTGTAAGGGGCATTGCAAGTTGCTCCGTCCTAATTTTTGGCAGCTTTTGCTTGGAAAGCATAAGCAAATACTATGGGACACCCACTCCCCAATAATGGGACTTATGTTTGTAATATGCTGTACTGCATGGCTCTTGTAAGGGGCATTGCAAGTTGCTACGTCCTAATTTTTGGCAGCTTTTGCTGGGAAAGCATAAGCAAATACTATGGGACACCCACTCCCCAATAATGGGACTTATGTTTGTAATATGCTGTGCTGCATTGCTCTTGTAAGGGGCATTGCTATTTGCTATGTCCTAATTTTTGGCAGCCTTTGCTGGGAAAACATAAGCAAATACTATGGGACACCCACTCCCCAATAATGGGACTTATGTTTGTAATATGCTGTACTGCATGGCTCTTGTAAGGGGCATTGCAAGTTGCTCTGTCCTAATATTTGGCAGCTTTTACTGGGAAAGCATAAGCAAATACTATGGGACACCCACTCCCCAATAATGGGCCTTATGTTTGTAATATGCTGTACTGCATGGCTCTTGTAAGGGGCATTGCAAGTTGCTCCATCCTAATTTTTGTCAGCTTTTACTGGGAAAGCATAAGCAAATACTATGGGACACATACTCCCTAATAATGGGACTTATGTTTGTAATATGCTGTACTGCATGGCTCTTGTAAGGGGCATTGCAAGTTGCTCGGTCCTAATTTTTGGCAGCTTTTGCTGGGAAAGCATAAGCAAATACTATGGGACACCCACTCCCCTATAATGGGACTTATGTTTGTAATATGCTGTACTGCATGGCTCTTGTAAGGGGCATTGCAAGTTGCTCTGTCCTAATTTTTGGCAGCTTTTGCTTGGAAAGCATAAGCAAATACTATGGGACACCCACTCCGCAATAATGGGACTTATGTTTGTAATATGCTGTACTGCATGGCTCTTGTAAGGGGCATTGCAAATTGCTCCGTCCTAATTTTTGGCAGCTTTTGCTGGGAAAGCATAAGCAAATACTATGGGACACCCACTCCCCAATAATGGGACTTATGTTTGTAATATGCTGTACTGCATGGCTCTTGTAAGGGGCATTGCAAGTTGCTCCGTCCTAATTTTTTGGCAGCTTTTGCTGGGAAAGCATAAGCAAATACTATGGGACACCCACTCCCCAATAATGCGACTTATGTTTGTAATATACTGTACTGCATGGCTCTTGTAAGGGGCATTGCAAGTTGCTCCGACCTAATTTTTGGCAGCTTTTGCTGGGAATGCATAAGAAAATACTATGGGACACCCACTCCACAATAATGGGACTTATGTTTGTAATATACTGTACTGCATGGCTCTTGTAAGGGGCATTGCAAGTTGCTCCGTCCTAATTTTTGGCAGCTTTTGCTGGGAATGCATAAGCAAATACTATGGGACACCCACTCCCCAATAATGCGACTTATGTTTGTAATATACTGTACTGCATGGCTCTTGTAAGGGGCATTGCAAGTTGCTCTGTCCTAATTTTTGGCAGCTTTTGCTGGGAATGCATAAGCAAATACTATGGGACACCCACTCCCCAATAATGGGACTCATGATTGTTATATGCTGTACTGCATGGCTCTTGTAAGGGGCATTGCAAGTTGCTCTGTCCTAATTTTTGGCAGCTTTTGATTGGAAAGCATAAGCAAATACTATGGGACACCCACTCCCCAATAATGGGACTTATGTTTGTAATATGCTGTACTGCATGGCTCTTGTAAGGGGCATTGCAAGTTGCTCCGTCCTAATTTTTGGCAGCTTTTGCTGGGAAAGCATAAGCAAATACTATGGGACACCCACTCCCGAATAATGGGACTTATGTTTGTAATATGCTGTACTGCATGGCTCTTGTAAGGGGCATTGCAAGTTGCTCCGTCCTAATTTTTGGCAGCTTTTGCTGGGAAATCATAAGCAAATACTATGGGACACCCACTCCCCAATAATGGGACTTATGTTTGTAATATGCTGTACTGCATGGCTCTTGTAAGGGGCATTGCAAGTTGCTCCGTCCTAATATTTGGCAGCTTTTACTGGGAAAGCATAAGCAAATACTATGGGACACCTACTCCCCAATAATGGGAGTTATGTTTGTAATATGCTGTACTGCATGGCTCTTGTAAGGGGCATTGCAAGTTGCTCCGTCCTAATTTTTGGCAGCTTTTGCTGGGAAAGCATAAGCAAATACTATGGGACACCCACTCCCCAATAATCGGACTTATGTTTATAATATGCTGTACAGCATGGCTCTTGTAAGGGGCATTGCAAGTTGCTCCGTCCTAATTTTTGGCAGCTTTTGCTTGGAAAGCATAAGCAAATACTATGGGACACCCACTCCCCAATAATGGGACTTATGTTTGTAATATGCTGTACTGCATGGCTCTTGTAAGGGGCATTGCAAGTTGCTACGTCCTAATTTTTGGCAGCTTTTGCTGGGAAAGCATAAGCAAATACTATGGGACACCCACTCCCCAATAATGGGACTTATGTTTGTAATATGCTGTGCTGCATTGCTCTTGTAAGGGGCATTGCTAGTTGCTATGTCCTAATTTTTGGCAGCCTTTGCTGGGAAAGCATAAGCAAATACTATGGGACACCCACTCCCCAATAATGGGACTTATGTTTGTAATATGCTGTACTGCATGGCTCTTGTAAGGGGCATTGCAAGTTGCTCTGTCCTAATATTTGGCAGCTTTTACTGGGAAAGCATAAGCAAATACTATGGGACACCCACTCCCCAATAATGGGCCTTATGTTTGTAATATGCTGTACTGCATGGCTCTTGTAAGGGGCATTGCAAGTTGCTCCGTCCTAATTTTTGGCAGCTTTTGCTTGGAAAGCATAAGCAAATACTATGGGACACCCTCTCCCCAATAATGGGACTTATGTTTGTACTATGCTGTACTGCATAGCTCTTGTAAGGGGCATTGCAAGTTGCTCCGTCCTAATTTTTGGCAGCCTTTGCTGGGAAAGCATAAGCAAATACTATGGGACACCCACTCCCCAATAATGGGACTTATGTTTGTAATATGCTGTACTGCATGGCTCTTGTAAGGGGCATTGCAAGTTGCTCCGTCCTAATTTTTGGCAGCTTTTGCTGGGAAAGCATAAGCAAATACTATGGGACACCCACTCCCCAATAATGGGACTTATGTTTGTATTATGCTGTACTGCATGGCTCTTGTAAGGGGCATTGCAAGTTGCTCCGTCCTAATTTTTGACAGCTTTTGCTTGGAAAGCATAAGCAAATACTATGGGACACCCACTCAACAATAATGGGACTTATGTTTGTAATATGCTGTACTGCATGGCTCTTGTAAGGGGCATTGCAAGTTGCTCCGTCCTAATTTCTGGCAGCTTTTGCTGGGAAAGCATAAGCAAATACTATGGGACACCCACTCCCCAATAATGGGACTTATGTTTGTAATATGCTGTACTGCATGGCTCTTGTAAGGGGCATTGCAAGTTGCTCCGTCCTAATTTTTGGCAGCTTTTGCTGGGAATGCATATGAAAATACTATGGGACACCCACTCCCCAATAATGGGACTTATGATTGTAATATGCTGTACTGCATGGCTCTTGTAAGGGGCATTGCAAGTTGCTCTGTCCTAATTTTTGGGAGCTTTTGATTGGAAAGCATAAGCAAATACTATGGGACACCCACTCCCCAATAATGGGACTTATGTTTGTACTATGCTGTACTGCATAGCTCTTGTAAGGGGCATTGCAAGTTGCTCCGTCCTAATTTTTGACAGCTTTTGCTTGGAAAGCATAAGCAAATACTATGGGACACCCACTCCCCAATAATGGGACTTATGTTTGTAATATGCTGTACTGCATGGCTCTTGTAAGGGGCATTGCAAGTTGCTCCGTCCTAATTTTTGGCAGCTTTTGCTGGGAAAGCATAAGCAAATACTATGGGACACCCACTCCCCAATAATGGGAGTTATGTTTGTAATATGCTGAACTGCATGGCTCTTGTAAGGGGCATTGCAAGTTGCTCCGTCCTAATTTTTGGCAGCTTTTGCTTGGAAAGCATAAGCAAATACTATGGGACACCCACACAACAATAATGGGACTTATGTTTGTAATATGCTGTACTGCATGGCTCTTGTAAGGGGCATTGCAAGTTGCTCCGTCCTAATTTCTGGCAGCTTTTGCTGGGAAAGCATAAGCAAATACTATGGGACACCCACTCCCCAATAATGGGACTTATGTTTGTAATATGCTGTACTGCATGGCTCTTGTAAGGGGCATTGCAAGTTGCTCCGTCCTAATTTTTGGCAGCTTTTGCTGGGAATGCATATGAAAATACTATGGGACACCCACTCCCCAATAATGGGACTTATGATTGTAATATGCTGTACTGCATGGCTCTTGTAAGGGGCATTGCAAGTTGCTCTGTCCTAATTTTTGGGAGCTTTTGATTGGAAAGCATAAGCAAATACTATGGGACACCCACTCCCCAATAATGGGACTTATGTTTGTAATATGCTGTACTGCATGGCTCTTGTAAGAGGCATTGCAAGTTGCTCCGTCCTAATTTTTGGCAGCTTTTGCTGGGAAAGCATAAGCAAATACTATGGGACACCCACTCCCGAATAATGCGACTTATGTTTGTAATATGCTGTACTGCATGGCTCTTGTAAGGGGCATTGCAAGTTGCTCCATCCTAATTTTTGGCAACTTTTGCTGGGAAAGCATAAGCAAATACTATGGGACACCCACTCCCCAATAATGGGAGTTATGTTTGTAATATGCTGAACTGCATGGCTCTTGTAAGGGGCATTGCAAGTTGCTCCGTCCTAATGTTTGGCAGCTTTTGCTTGGAAAGCATAAGCAAATACTATTGGACACCCACTCAACAATAATGGGACTTATGTTTGTAATATGCTGTACTGCATGGCTCTTGTAAGGGGCATTGCAAGTTGCTCTGTCCTAATTTTTGTCAGCTTTTACTGGGAAAGCATAAGCAAATACTATGGTACACCCACTCCCCAATAATGGGACTTATGTTTGTAATATGCTGTACTGCATGGCTCTTGTAAGGGGCATTGCAAGTTGCTCCGTCCTAATTTTTGGCAGCTTTTGCTTGGAAAGCATAAGCAAATACTATGGGACACCCACTCCCCAATAATGGGACTTATGTTTGTAATATGCTGTACTGCATGGCTCTTGTAAGGGGCATTGCAAGTTGCTACGTCCTAATTTTTGGCAGCTTTTGCTGGGAAAGCATAAGCAAATACTATGGGACACCCACTCCCCAATAATGGGACTTATGTTTGTAATATGCTGTGCTGCATTGCTCTTGTAAGGGGCATTGCTAGTTGCTATGTCCTAATTTTTGGCAGCCTTTGCTGGGAAAGCATAAGCAAATACTATGGGACACCCACTCCCCAATAATGGGACTTATGTTTGTAATATGCTGTACTGCATGGCTCCTGTAAGGGGCATTGCAAGTTGCTCTGTCCTAATATTTGGCAGCTTTTACTGGGAAAGCATAAGCAAATACTATGGGACACCCACTCCCCAATAATGGGCCTTATGTTTGTATTATGCTGTACTGCATGGCTCTTGTAAGGGGCATTGCAAGTTTCTCCGTCCTAATTTTTGGCAGCTTTTGCTTGGAAAGCATAAGCAAATACTATGGGACACCCACTCCCCAATAATGGGACTTATGTTTGTACTATGCTGTACTGCATAGCTCTTGTAAGGGGCATTGCAAGTTGCTCCGTCCTAATTTTTGACAGCTTTTGCTTGGAAAGCATAAGCAAATACTATGGGACACCCACTCCCCAATAATGGGACTTATGTTTGTAATATGCTGTACTGCATGGCTCTTGTAAGGGGCATTGCAAGTTGCTCCGTCCTAATTTTTGGCAGCTTTTGCTGGGAAAGCATAAGCAAATACTATGGGACACCCACTCCCCAATAATGGTAGTTATGTTTGTAATATGCTGAACTGCATGGCTCTTGTAAGGGGCATTGCAAGTTGCTCCGTCCTAATTTTTGGCAGCTTTTGCTGGGAAAGCATAAGCAAATACTATGGGACACCCACTCCCCAATAATGGTAGTTATGTTTGTAATATGCTGAACTGCATGGCTCTTGTAAGGGGCATTGCAAGTTGCTCCGTCCTAATTTTTGGCAGCTTTTGCTGGGAATGCATATGAAAATACTATGGGACACCCACTCCCCAATAATGGGACTTATGTTTGTAATATGCTGTGCTGCATTGCTCTTGTAAGGGGCATTGCTAGTTGCTATGTCCTAATTTTTGGCAGCCTTTGCTGGGAAAGCATAAGCAAATACTATGGGACACCCACTCCCCAATAATGGGACTTATGTTTGTAATATGCTGTACTGCATGGCTCTTGTAAGGGGCATTGCAAGTTGCTCTGTCCTAATATTTGGCAGCTTTTACTGGGAAAGCATAAGCAAATACTATGGGACACCCACTCCCCAATAATGGGCCTTATGTTTGTAATATGCTGTACTGCATGGCTCTTGTAAGGGGCATTGCAAGTTGCTCCATCCTAATTTTTGTCAGCTTTTACTGGGAAAGCATAAGCAAATACTATGGGACACCCACTCCCCAATAATGGGACTTATGTTTATAATATGCTGTACTGCATGGGTCTTGTAAGGGGCATTGCAAGTTGCTCGGTCCTAATTTTTGGCAGCTTTTGCTGGGAAAGCATAAGCAAATACTATGGGACACCCACTCCCCTATAATGGGACTTATGTTTGTAATATGCTGTACTGCATGGCTCTTGTAAGGGGCATTGCAAGTTGCTCCGTCCTAATTTTTGGCAGCTTTTGCTTGGAAAGCATAAGCAAATACTATGGGACACCCACTCCCCAATAATGGGACTTATGTTTGTAATATGCTGTACTGCATGGCTCTTGTAAGGGGCATTGCAAATTGCTCCGTCCTAATTTTTGGCAGCTTTTGCTGGGAAAGCATAAGCAAATACTATGGGACACCCACTCCCCAATAATGGGACTTATGTTTGTAATATGCTGTACTGCATGGCTCTTGTAAGGGGCATTGCAAGTTGCTCCGTCCTAATTTTTTGGCAGCTTTTGCTGGGAAAGCATAAGCAAATACTATGGGACACCCACTCCCCAATAATGGGACTTATGTTTGTAATATACTGTACTGCATGGCTCTTGTAAGGGGCATTGCAAGTTGCTCCGTCCGAATTTTTGGCAGCTTTTGCTGGGAATGCATAAGCAAATACTATGGGACACCCACTCCCCAATAATGGGACTCATGATTGTTATATGCTGTACTGCATGGCTCTTGTAAGGGGCATTGCAAGTTGCTCTGTCCTAATTTTTGGCAGCTTTTGATTGGAAAGCATAAGCAAATACTATGGGACACCCACTCCCCAATAATGGGACTTATGTTTGTAATATGCTGTACTGCATGGCTCTTGTAAGGGGCATTGGAAGTTGCTCCGTCCTAATTTTTGGCAGCTTTTGCTGGGAAAGCATAAGCAAATACTATGGGACACCCACTCCCGAATAATGGGACTTATGTTTGTAATATGCTGTACTGCATGGCTCTTGTAAGGGGCATTGCAAGTTGCTCCGTCCTAATTTTTGGCAGCTTTTGCTGGGAAAGCATAAGCAAATACTATGGGACACCCACTCCCCAATAATGGGACTTATGTTTGTAATATGCTGTACTGCATGGCTCTTGTAAGGGGCATTGCAAGTTGCTCCGTCCTAATATTTGGCAGCTTTTACTGGGAAAGCATAAGCAAATACTATGGGACACCTACTCCCCAATAATGGGACTTATGTTTGTAATATGCTGTACTGCATGGCTCTTGTAAGGGGCATTGCAAGTTGCTCCGTCCTAATTTTTGGCAGCTTTTGCTGGGAAAGCATAAGCAAATACTATGGGACACCCACTCCCCAATAATCGGACTTATGTTTGTAATATGCTGTACAGCATGGCTCTTGTAAGGGGCATTGCAAGTTGCTCCGTCCTAATTTTTGGCAGCTTTTGCTTGGAAAGCATAAGCAAATACTATGGGACACCCACTCCCCAATAATGGGACTTATGTTTGTAATATGCTGTACTGCATGGCTCTTGTAAGGGGCATTGCAAGTTGCTACGTCCTAATTTTTGGCAGCTTTTGCTGGGAAAGCATAAGCAAATACTATGGGACACCCACTCCCCAATAATGGGACTTATGTTTGTAATATTCTGTGCTGCATTGCTCTTGTAAGGGGCATTGCTAGTTGCTATGTCCTAATTTTTGGCAGCCTTTGCTGGGAAAGCATAAGCAAATACTATGGGACACCCACTCCCCAATAATGGGACTTATGTTTGTAATATGCTGTACTGCATGGCTCTTGTAAGGGGCATTGCAAGTTGCTCTGTCCTAATATTTGGCAGCTTTTACTGGGAAAGCATAAGCAAATACTATGGGACACCCACTCCCCAATAATGGGCCTTATGTTTGTAATATGCTGTACTGCATGGCTCTTGTAAGGGGCATTGCAAGTTGCTCCGTCCTAATTTTTGGCAGCTTTTGCTTGGAAAGCATAAGCAAATACTATGGGACACCCACTCCCCAATAATGGGACTTATGTTTGTACTATGCTGTACTGCATAGCTCTTGTAAGGGGTATTGCAAGTTGCTCCGTCCTAATTTTTGACAGCTTTTGCTTGGAAAGCATAAGCAAATACTATGGGACACCCACTCCCCAATAATGGGACTTATGTTTGTAATATGCTGTACTGCATGGCTCTTGTAAGGGGCATTGCAAGTTGCTCCGTCCTAATTTTTGGCAGCTTTTGCTGGGAAAGCATAAGCAAATACTATGGGACACCCACTCCCCAATAATGGGAGTTATGTTTGTAATATGCTGAACTGCATGGCTCTTGTAAGGGGCATTGCAAGTTGCTCCGTCCTAATTTTTGGCAGCTTTTGCTTGGAAAGCATAAGCAAATACTATGGGACACCCACTCAACAATAATGGGACTTATCTTTGTAATATGCTGTACTGCATGGCTCTTGTAAGGGGCATTGCAAGTTGCTCCGTCCTAATTTCTGGCAGCTTTTGCTGGGAAAGCATAAGCAAATACTATGGGACACCCACTCCCCAATAATGGGACTTATGTTTGTAATATGCTGTACTGCATGGCTCTTGTAAGGGGCATTGCAAGTTGCTCCGTCCTAATTTTTGGCAGCTTTTGCTGGGAATGCATATGAAAATACTATGGGACACCCACTCCCCAATAATGGGACTTATGATTGTAATATGCTGTACTGCATGGCTCTTGTAAGGGGCATTGCAAGTTGCTCTGTCCTAATTTTTGGGAGCTTTTGATTGGAAAGCATAAGCAAATACTATGGGACACCCACTCCCCAATAATGGGACTTATGTTTGTAATATGCTGTACTGCATGGCTCTTGTAAGGGGCATTGCAAGTTGCTCCGTCCTAATTTTTGGCAGCTTTTGCTGGGAAAGCATAAGCAAATACTATGGGACACCCACTCCCGAATAATGGGACTTATGTTTGTAATATGCTGTACTGCATGGCTCTTGTAAGGGGCATTGCAAGTTGCTCCGTCCTAATTTTTGGCAGCTTTTGCTGGGAAAGCATAAGCAAATACTATGGGACACCCACTCCCCAATAATGGGACTTATGTTTTAATATTCTGTACTGCATGGCTCTTGTAAGGGGCATTGCAAGTTGCTCCTTCCTAATTTTTGGCAGCTTTTGCTGGGAAAGCATAAGCAAATACTATGGGACACCCACTCCCCAATAATGGGACTTATGTTTGTAATATGCTGTACTGCATGGCTCTTGTAAGGGGCATTGCAAGTTGCTCCGTCCTAATATTTGGCAGCTTTTACTGGGAAAGCATAAGCAAATACTATGGGACACCCACTCCCCAATAATGGGACTTATGTTTGTAATATGCTGTACTGCATGGCTCTTGTAAGGGGCATTGCAAGTTGCTCCGTCCTAATATTTGGCAGCTTTTGCTGGGAAAGCATAAGCAAATACTATGGGACACCAACTCCCCAATAATCGGACTTATGTTTGTAATATGCTGTACAGCATGGCTCTTGTAAGGGGCATTGCAAGTTGCTCCGTCCTAATTTTTGGCAGCTTTTGCTTGGAAAGCATAAGCAAATACTATGGGACACCCACTCCCCAATAATGGGACTTATGTTTGTAATATGCTGTACTGCATGGTTCTTGTAAGGGGCATTGCAAGTTGCTCCGTCCTAATTTTTGGCAGCTTTTGCTGGGAAAGCATAAGCAAATACTATGGGACACCCACTCCCCAATAATGGGACTTATGTTTGTAATATGCTGTACTGCATTGCTCTTGTAAGGGGCATTGCTAGTTGCTACTTCCTAATTTTTGGCAGCTTTTGCTGGGAAAGCATAAGCAAATACTATGGGACACCCACTCCCCAATAATGGGACTTATGTTTGTAATATGCTGTACTGCATGGCTCTTGTAAGGGGCATTGCAAGTTGCTCCATCCTAATTTTTGGCAACTTTTGCTGGGAAAGCATAAGCAAATACTATGGGACACCCACTCCCCAATAATGGGAGTTATGTTTGTAATATGCTGAACTGCATGGCTCTTGTAAGGGGCATTGCAAGTTGCTCCGTCCTATTTTTTGGCAGCTCTTGCTGGGAAAGCATAAGCAAATACTATGGGACACCCACTCCCCAATAATGGGACTTATGTTTGTATTATGCTGTACTGCATGGCTCTTGTAAGGGGCATTGCAAGTTGCTCCGTCCTAATTTTTGTCAGCTTTTACTGGGAAAGCATAAGCAAATACTATGGGACACCCACTCCCCAATAATGGGACTTATGTTTGTAATATGCTGTACTGCATGGCTCTTGTAAGGGGCATTGCAAGTTGCTCCGTCCTATTTTTTGGCAGCTCTTGCTGGGAAAGCATAAGCAAATACTATGGGACACCCACTCCCCAATAATGGGACTTATGTTTGTATTATGCTGTACTGCATGGCTCTTGTAAGGGGCATTGCAAGTTGCTCCGTCCTAATTTTTGGCAGCTTTTTCTGGGAAAGCATAAGCAAAAACTATGGGACACCCACTCCCCAATAATGGGACTTATGTTTGTAATATGATGTACTGCATGGCTCTTGTAAGGGGCATTGCAAGTTGCTCCATCCTAATTTTTGGCAGCTTTTTCTGGGAAAGCATAAGCAAAAACTATGGGACACCCACTCCCCAATAATGGGACTTATGTTTGTAATATGCTGTACTGCATGGCTCTTGTAAGGGGCATTGCAAGTTGCTCCGTCCTATTTTTTGGCAGCTTTTGCTGGGAAAGCATAAGCAAATACTATGGGACACCCACTCCCCAATAATGGGACTTATGTTTGTATTATGCTGTACTGCATGGCTCTTGTAAGGGGCATTGCAAGTTGCTCCGTCCTAATTTTTGGCAGCTTTTGCTGGGAAAGCATAAGCAAATACTATGGGACACCCACTCCCCAATAATGGGAGTTATGTTTGTAATATGCTGTACTGCATGGCTCTTGTAAGGGGCATTGCAAGTTGCTCCGTCCTAATTTTTGGCAGCTTTTGCTTGGAAAGCATAAGCAAATACTATGGGACACCCACTCAACAATAATGGGACTTATGTTTGTAATATGCTGTACTGCATGGCTCTTGTAAGGGGCATTGCAAGTTGCTCCATCCTAATTTTTGTCAGCTTTTACTGGGAAAGCATAAGCAAATACTATGGGACACCTACTCCCCAATAATGGGACTTATGTTTGTAATATGCTGTACTGCATGGCTCTTGTAAGGGGCATTGCAAGTTGCTCCGTCCTAATTTTTGGCAGCTTTTGCTTGGAAAGCATAAGCAAATACCATGGGACACCCACTCCCCAATAATGGGACTTATGTTTGTAATATGCTGTACTGCATGTGACGCGCCCCCTGGGCCGTGTGTACACGTGTGTGGGATACCCGGGTCTCTGGGGTCTGTAGTCTCCGTGACGGTGACCCGGTCCCGTAGCTCTGGCTGGTCAAACCAGTGGCAGTCTTTCTTTGGTTTTGAAGTTAATTGTCCGACTGTGCCACCCGTGGATTGCGGTCAGGGAGTACCACCGCTGCGAGGCAGACCGCTGAGGCTGGTGTTGTGTGAGCAGCATAGAATGGGATAACTCCCCTCGGGAGGAGTATAGCCTCAGGGCAGTGAATGTGGATGATGGGGGTGATGGTGCACGAGCGCAGCAGGAGTGACTCAGAGTCTTTGCAGTGCAGTTCAGGGTCTTTACTGATGATTATAAGGTAGACCCTCCCTGGAGTACTGGCTAGCATAAGAGGCCTGGTCAGTCTGTGAGCAAGCAGGAGTTCCCCTGGCCAGGTGGAGTTGTAGGCCTCCCCGTCTGTCTGCACTCTTCCTGGCTACCTTGCTGTAAGCGGGTAGAAGTAGCCCACGTCCCTGAGTGTACCGTGTAGTGCTCACCCGTATGGCTGGTGACTTGGGGCCTTCTGTTAGCCTCCGCTCCACGACGGCGGTGCTGGTCCCTTGCTTGTGACTGAGCCTCCGGGCTTCTATGGCCAGAGGACCTGAAATCCCCTGCTGACTGGTTTCTGCTGCTGGATATATAAGTCCTCACAGCTTCGGACTCCTGTGTCCGGTTCCTATTGTCTTCTGCCAGGGCGAGCTCTGCTGAGCTTCCAGCCCCAGGTCTTTAGCTCCTAGCTCCTACAGAGCTCCTTGCTGTTACTTTCCCTTGCTCTCACTCTGACTCTGACTGTTCTCTGACTCACTCAACCCCGCTCCAGATCCAGTTTATAAGGGCAGAATTCTCCCCTCCCAGGATTGGGGCAGGAGGATGTTGCATGTTTAAGGGATCCTGACCAGGAAACCTCCCACTTGCTCTCCGACGTAATATCTCTATTACTGTGGTGACCAGGCCCTTGGGGTGCCACACATGGCTCTTGTAAGGGGCATTGCAGTTCCTCATAATTTTTGGAAAGCCTTCCATTCACTGTTTAGGCCAACAGTGCACGGGAGACCCAGTTGCTATAAATGGAAAAAAAGGTTTAGTTAACGCCCTCTGACCTCCATGTCATTTCCAAGGGGCATTGGAGTGGCTCGAAAATTTTGGTAGGCATTGCACTCACTGTATGCCCTCTAACTGTGTAGCCGAACTGCTCCTTTTGTTACAGAAACATATCCTACAAGACATATCTGGTGGACTGGCCTGATATTGATGTGAATGGTCCCTGTTCCTCCTGCTCTTTCTCCTTTGCCACTACCTCATCCATCATTTATCACCTGAAGCTTTGTTTTAACGGGAGTCATAGAACTTGGACAGTAGCAGGAAAACATCCAGCAATCCTCGGAGGAGGTAGGATATGCGCCAAAACGCTGACCACCTCAGGCCTAGCCGCTACTACATACATGCGCTTGCATTACAACAAAACAAAGCAGATGCTAACTTCTATCATCCTCATCATGCTCCTCACCTTGGCACTCTCAACTCCCCTTATGGAGAAGCCAGGGCCCACGGGAGGAGTCTGATAGTCCGGTGGGCTCGGCCAATGCTGCCCTAAAGCAGGCCAGGCTAAGAAAAGTGTGGGAAAGGTTACCGGGACAAATAGGGGTGGCTGGGGACCGAGTATGGACACCCGGCCACCCCCTGGAGGCTGGGGAGCAAGCGGGGACACCCGGCCACCAGGCGGCTGTGGACTGAGTATGGATACCAGGCCGCCAACACAGCCATGACGTGGTGGCCAGATTCCACCTCCACATGCCTAAAAGGCCCAATTTCAAGTTCAAGCAAGCAAGCAGTATGGTATTGCAGCCTGGGGGTGGGTGGGTGGCAGGCTGCATACTTGAGCTTGTATTGCAAGGAATGGGGGAGGCACAATTGAACACTGCCCTGGGACTAGAACTTGCATGGGGATAGTTGCAAGTCTACATCTTCTGATGCGGTAAGGATCACTTATGATGGGCACACTTTTAGACAGTGACCTGGGAGTCAGAGATGCTTCCAGGGGTCTTCCCCATGCTGTTCCAATGTCTTTTCAGCACTTTATGCATGTGTCACACAGCACATGGCCAGATAAGGTTGTAAAATGTTAAAATGACATTTCACGGTGAATGCATTTGTCATAGTTGAAAGCAATACAAAAGTGCAAAAACGCATAAAAAATGCTACTTGTGAACATAGCCGAAGGTGTGGAGGAGTATTTTTGTTTTTGGTCATTTATTTTAACTTATACACAAGTCTTTACCCTGGAAATGATGTTCCTTAACATATTTCACAGGAAAAAAGTTTCACTTTCGTTTTTGAACGTTTTATTGTCAGCCCGTAAAAGTGGCTTAATACCTCTGACCACGTTGTTGACAGCAGTGACCTGGGGGTCAGAAATGCTTCCTGGGGCGATCCCCATGCTGTCCCCATGTCATTTGAGCACTGTCACTATCGTTTTGGGCACTTGTTAGGCTTTTAAAAGACTGCCGGGGGTGACACCGCAAAAATGCTCGAGTCTCCCATAGACTAACATTGGGCTCGTTGCTCGGGTCGAGCACCCGAGTATCACGGCGAGCTCGGTCCGAGCTTCGAGCACCCGAGCATTTTAGTGCTCGCTCAACACTAATCCTCACCCATCCCTTCTAGAATGTGAGCCATCGCGGGCAGGGTCCTCGCTCCTACTGTACCAGTCGCTGACTCGTTTTGTTAAGATTATGTAAATGCTTTTGTTATGTATATCCCTATCACATGTAAAGCGCCATGGAACAAATGGCCCTATAATAATAAATAATAATAATAATAATAAAAATAAAAAGACAATATCAATTCCCATAGGAAAAGTGATGGAGGTTACAGTGGATTAAAAAGACAATATCAATGCCCCTTAGAAGAGAGGTGGAAGTCGCAGTGGAATAAAAAGACAATATCAATGCCCCTTTGATGAGCTGTGGTGTACAGAGTGGTTTAACCAAACGGTTTAATGCCCCTTGGAAGAGACATGGAGGTCACAGTAGCTTATCAAGACTGTTTTAATGCCCCTTGGAAGAGAAGTGGAGGTCGAAGTGGATTAAAAAGACAATATCAATGCCACATGGAAAAGTGGTGGAGGTCGCAGTGGATTAAAAAGACAATATCAATGCCCCTTAGAAGAGTGGTGGAGATCGCAGTGGAATAAAAAGACAATATCAATGCCCCTTGGAAGAGTGCTGGAGGTTACAGTGGCATAAAAAACAATATCAAAGCCGCTTGCAAGAGCTGTGGAGTTGAGAGTGGTTTAAATTGACGGTTTTAATGCCAATTGGAAGTGACGTGGAGATCACAGTAGCTTAAAAAGACGTTTTTAATGCCCCTTGGAAAAGTGTTGGAGTACGCAGTGGA
Source organism: Phyllobates terribilis (assembly GCF_046119375.1). Taxonomy (NCBI): domain Eukaryota; kingdom Metazoa; phylum Chordata; class Amphibia; order Anura; family Dendrobatidae; genus Phyllobates; species Phyllobates terribilis. Next base: position 28,646,704 of record NW_027362775.1, read on the forward strand.
TTAAAAAGACAATATCAATGCCCCTTGGAAGAGTGGTGCAGGTGGCAGTGGAATAAAAAGACAATATCAATGACCCTTGGAAGAGTGGTGGAGTTTACAGTGGAATAAAAAGACAATATCAATGCCCCGTGAAAGAGACGTGGATGTCACAGTAGCTTAACAAGGCGGTTTTAATGTCCCTTGGAAGAGAGGTGAAAGTCGCAGTGGAATAAAAAGACAATATCAATGACCCTTGGAAGAGTGCTGGAGGTTACAGTGGAATAAAAAACAATATCAAAGCCCCTTGCAAGAGCTGTGGAGTTGAGAGTGGTTTAAATTGACGGTTTTAATGCCCCTTGGAAGAGACTTGGAGGTCTCAGTAGATTAACAAGACTGTTTTAATGCCCCTTGGAAGAGTGGTGGACGTCGAAGTGGATTAAAAAGACAATGTCAATTTTCCTTGAAGGAGTGGTTGAAGTCTCAGTGGAATAAAAAGACAATATCAATGCACCTTGGAAGAGTGTTGGAGGTTCCAGTGGAATAAAAAGACAATATCAATGCCCTGTGGAAGAGACATGGAGGTCACAATAGCTTAACAAGACGGTTTTAATGCCCTTTGGAAGAGTGGTGGAGGTCGCAGTGGAATAAAAAGACAATATCAATTCCCCTTGGAAGAGTGGTGGAGGATACAGTGGAATAAAAAGACAATATCAATGCCCATTGGAAGATCTGTGGAGTTCAGATTGGTTTAACCATACGGTTTTAATACCCCTTGGGAGAGACCTGGAGGTCACAGAAGCTTAACAAGACTGTTTTAATGAGACATGGAAGAGTGGTGGAGGCTGCAGTGGATTAAAAAGACAATATCAATGCCCCGAGGAAGAGTGGTTGAGGTCGCAGTGGAATAAAAAGACAATATCAAAGCCCCGTGGAAGAGATGTGGAGGTCACAGTAGCTTAACAAGATGGTTTTAATGCCCTTTGGAAGAGTGGTGGAGGTCGCAGTGGATTAAAAAGACAATATCAATGCCCTTTGGAAGAGTGGTGGAGGTCGCAGTGGAATAAAAATACAATATCAATGCCCCTTGGTAGAGTGGTGGATGTTACAGTGGAATTTAAAGACAATATCAATGCCCCGTGGAAGAGATGTGGAGGTCACTGTAGCTTAACAAGACAGTTTTAATGCCGCTTGGAAGAATGGTGGAGGTCGCAGTGGAATAAAAAGACAATGTAAATGCCCCTTGCAAGAGTGGTGGAGGTTAGAGTGGAATAAAAAGACAATACCAATGCCCCTTGGAAGAGCTGTGGAGTTCAGAGTGGTTTAACCAGACGGTTTTAATGCCCATTGGAAGTGACGTGGAGGTCACAGTAGCTTAAAAGATGTTTTTAATGCCCCTTGGAAAAGTGGTGGAAGTCACAGTGGATAAAAAAGACAATATCAATGCCCCTTGGAAGAGTGGTGGAGATGGCAGTGGAATAAAAAGACAATATCAATGCCCCTTGGAAGAATGATGGAGGTCGCAGTGGAATAAAATGACAATGTCAATGACCCTTGGAAGAGTGGTGGAGCTTAGAGTGGAATAAAAAGACAATACCAATGCCCCTTGGAAGAGCTGTGGAGTTCAGAGTGGATTAAACAGATTGTTTTATTGCCCATTGGAAGAGACGTGGAGGTCACAGTAGATTAACAAGATGGTTTTAATGCCCCTTGGAAAAGTGGTGGAGGTCACAGTTGAATAAAAAGACAATATCAATGCCAAGTAGAAGACACGTGGAGGTCACAGTATCTTAACAAGACAGTTTTAATGCACCTTGGAAGAGTGGTGGACGTCGCAGTGGAATAAAAAGACAATATCAATGCTCCTTGAAAGAGTGGTGAAGGTTACAGTGAAATAAAAAGACAATATCAATGCCTCTTGAAAGAGCTATGGAGTTCAGAGTGGTTTAACCAGATGGTCCTAATGCCCCTTGGAAGAGTTGTGGAGGTCGCAGTACATTAAAAAGTCAATATCAATACCCCTTGAAAGAATGGTGGAGGTTACAGTGGAATAAAAAGACAATATCAATGACCCTTGGAAGAGCTGTGGAGTTCAGAGTGGTTTAACCAGACGGTTTTAATGCCCCTTGGAAGAGATGTGGAGGTCACAGTAGCTTAACAAGACTGTTTTAATGCCTCTTGGTAGAGTGGTGGAGGTCGCAGTGGATTAAATAGACAATATCAATGCCCCTTAGAAGAGAGGTGGAAGTCTCAGTGGAATAAAAAGACAATATCAATATCCCTTGGAAGAGTGGTGAAGGATACAGTGGAATAAAAAGACTATATCAATGTCCCGTGGAATAGACATGGACGTTACAGTAGCTAAACAAACTGTTTTTAATGCACCTTGGGAGAGTGGTGGAAGTTGTAGTGGAATAAAAAGACAATATCAATGCACCTTGAAAGATTGCTGTAGGTTAAAGTGGAGTAAAAAGACAATATCAATGCCTCTTGCAAGATCTGTGGAGTTCAGAGTGGTTATATTGACGGTTTTAATGCACCTTGGAAGGGACGTGGAGGTCACAATAGCTTAACAAGACGGTTTTAATGCCCCGTGGAAGAGAGGTGGAAGTTGCAGTGGAATAAAAAGACAATATCAATGGCCCTTGGAAGACTGCTTGAGGTTACATTGGAATAAAAAGACAATATCAATGCCCCTTGCAAGAGCTGTGGAGTTCAGAGTGGTTTAAATTGACGGATTTAATGCCCATTGGAAGGGACGTGGAGGTGACAGTAGCTTAACAAGACGGTTTTAATGCACCTTGGAAGAGTGGTGGAGGTCGCAGTGGATTAAAAAGACAATATGAATGCCCCTTGGAAGAGTGGTGGAGGTCGCAGTGGAATAAAAAGGCAATATCTATGCACTGTGAAATTGACGTGGAGGTCAAAGTAGCTTAACAACAAGGTTTTAATGGCCCTTGGAAGAGTGGTGGAGGTCGCAGTTGATTAAAAAGACAATATCAATGCCCCTCAGAAGAGTGGTGGAGGTCGCAGTGGAATAAAAAGACAATATCAATGCCCCTTGGAAGAGTGGTGGAGGTAACAGTGGATTGAAAAGACAATATCAATGCCCCTTGGAAGAGTAGTGGAGTTTAGAGTTGTTAAACTAGACGGTTTTAATGCCCTTTGGAAGTGACGTGGAGGTCACAGTAGCTTAAAAAGACGTTTTTAATGCCCCTTGGAAAAGTGGTGGAGGTTGCAGTGGATTAAACAGACAATATCAATGCCCCTTGGAAGAGTGGTGGAGGTGGCAGGGAAATAAAAAGACAATATCAATGCCCCTTGGAAGAGAGGTGAAAGTCGCAGTGGAATAAAAAGACAATATCAATGCCCCTTGGAAGAGTGCTGGAGGTTACAGTGGCATAAAAAACAATATCAAAGCCGCTTGCAAGAGCTGTGGAGTTGAGAGTGGTTTAAATTGACGGTTTTAATGCCCCGTGGAATTGACGTGGAGGTCAAAGTAGCTTAACAACATGGTTTCAATGGCCCTTGGACAAGTGGTGGAGGTCGCAGTGGAATAAAAAGACAATATCAATGCCCCTTATAAGAGTATTGGAGGTCGCAGTGGAATAAAAAAACAATATCAATGCCCCTTAGAAGAGCAGTGGAGTTAAGAGTAGTTAAACGAGACGGTTTTAATGCCAATTGGAAGTGACGTGGAGATCACAGTAGCTTAAAAAGACGTTTTTAATGCCCCTTGGAAAAATGTTGGAGTTCGCAGTGGATTAAAAAGACAATATCAATGCCCCTTGGAAGAGTGGTGCAGGTGGCAGTGGAATAAAAAGACAATATCAATGACCCTTGGAAGAGTGGTGGAGTTTACAGTGGAATAAAAAGACAATATCAATGCCCCATGAAAGAGACGTGGATGCCACATTAGCTTAACAAGGCGGTTTTAATGTCCCTTGGAAGAGAGGTGAAAGTCGCAGTGGAATAAAAAGACAATATCAATGACCCTTGGAAGAGTGCTGGAGGTTACAGTGGAATAAAAAACAATATCAAAGCCCCTTGCAAGAGCTGTGGAGTTGAGAGTGGTTTAAATTGACGGTTTTAATGCCCCTTGGAAGAGACTTGGAGGTCTCAGTAGATTAACAAGACTGTTTTAATGCTCCTTGGAAGAGTGGTGGACGTCGAAGTGGATTAAAAAGACAATGTCAATTTTCCTTGAAGGAGTGGTTGAAGTCTCAGTGGAATAAAAAGACAATATCAATGCACCTTGGAAGAGTGTTGGAGGTTCCAGTGGAATAAAAAGACAATATCAATGCCCTGTGGAAGAGACATGGAGGTCACAATAGCTTAACAAGACGGTTTTAATGCCCCTTGGAAGAGTGGTGGAGGTCGCAGTGGAATAAAAAGACAATATCAATTCCCCTTGGAAGAGTGGTGGAGGATACAGTGGAATAAAAAGACAATATCAATGCCCCTTGGAAGATCTGTGGAGTTCAGATTGGTTTAACCATACGGTTTTAATACCCCGTGGGAGAGACCTGGAGGTCACAGTAGCTTAACAAGACTGTTTTAATGAGACATGGAAGAGTGGTGGAGGCTGCAGTGGATTAAAAAGACAATATCAATGCCCCGAGGAAGAGTGGTTGAGGTCGCAGTGGAATAAAAAGACAATATCAATGCCCCGTGGAAGAGATGTGGAGGTCACAGTAGCTTAACAACATGGTTTTAATGCCTTTTGGAAGAGTGGTGGAGGTCGCAGTGGATTAAAAAGACAATATCAATGCCCTTTGGAAGAGTGGTGGAGGTCGCAGTGGAATAAAAATACAATATCAATGCCCCTTGGTAGAGTGGTGGATGTTACAGTGGAATTTAAAGACAATATCAATGCCCCGTGGAAGAGATGTGGAGGTCACTGTAGCTTAACAAGACAGTTTTAATGCCGCTTGGAAGAATGGTGGAGGTCGCAGTGGAATAAAAAGACAATGTAAATGCCCCTTGCAAGAGTGGTGGAGGTTAGAGTGGAATAAAAAGACAATACCAATGCCCCTTGGAAGAGCTGTGGAGTTCAGAGTGGTTTAACCAGACGGTTTTAATGCCCATTGGAAGTGACGTGGAGGTCACAGTAGCTTAAAAGATGTTTTTAATGCCCCTTGGAAAAGTGGTGGAAGTCACAGTGGATAAAAAAGACAATATCAATGCCCCTTGGAAGAGTGGTGGAGATGGCAGTGGAATAAAAAGACAATATCAATGCCCCTTGGAAGAATGATGGAGGTCGCAGTGGAATAAAATGACAATGTCAATGACCCTTGGAAGAGTGGTGGAGCTTAGAGTGGAATAAAAAGACAATACCAATGCCCCTTGGAAGAGCTGTGGAGTTCAGAGTGGATTAAACAGATTGTTTTATTGCCCATTGGAAGAGACGTGGAGGTCACAGTAGATTAACAAGATGGTTTTAATGCCCCTTGGAAAAGTGGTGGAGGTCACAGTTGAATAAAAAGACAATATCAATGCCAAGTAGAAGACACGTGGAGGTCACAGTATCTTAACAAGACAGTTTTAATGCACCTTGGAAGAGTGGTGGACGTCGCAGTGGAATAAAAAGACAATATCAATGCTCCTTGAAAGAGTGGTGAAGGTTACAGTGAAATAAAAAGACAATATCAATGCCTCTTGAAAGAGCTATGGAGTTCAGAGTGGTTTAACCAGATGGTCCTAATGCCCCTTGGAAGAGTTGTGGAGGTCGCAGTACATTAAAAAGTCAATATCAATACCCCTTGAAAGAATGGTGGAGGTTACAGTGGAATAAAAAGACAATATCAATGACCCTTGGAAGAGCTGTGGAGTTCAGAGTGGTTTAACCAGACGGTTTTAATGCCCCTTGGAAGAGATGTGGAGGTCACAGTAGCTTAACAAGACTGTTTTAATGCCTCTTGGTAGAGTGGTGGAGGTCGCAGTGGATTAAATAGACAATATCAATGCCCCTTAGAAGAGAGGTGGAAGTCTCAGTGGAATAAAAAGACAATATCAATATCCCTTGGAAGAGTGGTGAAGGATACAGTGGAATAAAAAGACTATATCAATGTCCCGTGGAATAGACATGGACGTTACAGTAGCTAAACAAACTGTTTTTAATGCACCTTGGGAGAGTGGTGGAAGTTGTAGTGGAATAAAAAGACAATATCAATGCACCTTGAAAGATTGCTGTAGGTTACAGTGGAGTAAAAAGACAATATCAATGCCTCTTGCAAGAGCTGTGGAGTTCAGAGTGGTTATATTGATGGTTTTAATGCACCTTGGAAGGGACGTGGAGGTCACAATAGCTTAACAAGACGGTTTTAATGCCCCTTGGAAGAGAGGTGGAAGTTGCAGTGGAATAAAAAGACAATATCAATGGCCCTTGGAAGACTGCTTGAGGTTACATTGGAATAAAAAGACAATATCAATGCCCCTTGCAAGAGCTGTGGAGTTCAGAGTGGTTTAAATTGACGGATTTAATGCCCATTGGAAGGGACGTGGAGGTGACAGTAGCTTAACAAGACGGTTTTAATGCCCCTTGGAAGAGTGGTGGAGGTCGCAGTGGATTAAAAAGACAATATGAATGCCGCTTGGAAGAGTGGTGGAGGTCGCAGCAGAATAAAAAGACAATATCAATGCCCCTTGGAAGAGTGGTGGAGGTTACAGTTGAATAAAAAGACAATATCAATGCCACGTGGAAGAGATGTGGAGGTCACAATAGCTTAGCAAGACGGTTTTAATGCCCCTTGGAAGAGTGGTGGAGGTCGGAGTGGATTAAAAAGACAATATCAATGAGCCTTGGAAGAGTGGTGGAGGTCGCAGTGGAATAAAAAGACATTATCAATGCCCCTTGGAAGAGTGGTGGAGGTTAGAGTGGAATAAAAAGACAATTTCAATGCCCTGTGGAAGAGACGTGGAGGTCACACTAGCTTAACAAGACGGTTTTAATGCCCCTTGGAGGACTGGTGGAGGTCGCAGTGGAATAAAAAGACAATATCAAAGTCCCCTGGAAGAGTGGTGGAGGTTACAGAGGAACAAAAAGACAATAATAATGCCCCTTGGAAGAGCTGTGGAGTTCAGAGTGGTATAACCAGACTGTTTTAACGCTCCTTGGAAGAGACATGGAGGTAACAGTAACTTAACAAGACAGTTTTAATGCCCCTTGGAAGAGTGGTGGAGGTCGCAGTGGAATAAAAAAACAATATCAATGCCCCTTGGAAGATTGGTGGAGGTTACAGTGAAATAAAAAGACAATATCAATGCCCCGTGGAATAGATGTGGAGGTCACTGTATCTTAACAATATGGTTTTAATGCCCCTTGGAAGAGTGGTGGAGGTCGCAGTGGAAAAAAAAGACAATGTCAATGCCCCTTGGAAGAGTGGTGGAGGTTAGAGTGGAATAAAAAGACAATACAAATGCCCCTTGGAAGAGCTGTGAAGTTCAGAGTGGTTTAACCAGATGGTTTTAATGCCCCTTGGAAGAAAAGTCGACGTCACAGTAGCATAACAAGACCGTTTTAATTACCCTTGGAAGAGTGGTGGAGTTCGTAGTGGAATAAAAAGACAATATCAATGCCCCTTGGAAGAGTGGTGGAGGTTACAGTTGAATAAAAAGACAATATCAATGCCCCTTGGAAGAGTGATGGAGGTTACAGTGGAATAAAAAGACAATATCAATGCTCCTTCGAACAGTGGTGGAGGTTACAGTTAAATAAAAAGACAATATCAATGCCCCGTGGAAGAGATGTGGAGGTCACAATAGCTTAACAAGACGGTTTTAATGCCCCTTGGAAGAGTGGTGGAGGTCGCAGTGGATTAAAAAGACAATATCAATGAGCCTTGGAAGAGTGGTGGAGGTCGCAGTGGAATAAAAAGACATTATCAATGCCCCTTGGAAGAGTGGTGGAGGTCGCAGTGGAATAAAAAGACAATATCAATGCCCATTGAACGAGTGGTGGAGGTTACAGTGGAATAAAAAGACAATTTCAATGCCCTGTGGAAGAGACGAGGAGGTCACAGTAGCTTAACAAGACGGTTTTAATGCCTCTTGCAGGAGTGGTGGAGGTCGCAATGGAACAAAAAGACAATATCAATGCCCCCTGAAAGAGTGGTGGAGGTTATAGAGGAATAAAAAACAATAATAATGCCCTTTGGAAGAGCTGTGGAGTTCAGAGTGGTTTAACCAGATGGTTTTAATGCCCCTTGGAAGAGAAGTCGACGTCACAGTAGCATAACAAGTCGGTTTTAATGCCCCTTGGAAGAGTGGTGGAGTTCGTAGTGGATTAAAAAGACAATATCAATGACCCTTGGAAGAGTGGTGGAGGTCGCAGTGGAATAAAAAGACAATATCAATGCCCCGTGGAAGGGACGTGGAGGTCACAGTAGCTTAACAAGACGGTTTAAATGCACCTTGGAAGAGTGGCGGAGGTTACAGGGGATTAAACAGACAATAAAAATGCCCATTGGAATAGACATGGACGTGACAGTAGCTTAACAAGATGGCTTTAATGCCCCTTGGAAGAGTGGTGGAGGTTGCAGTGGATTAAAAAGACGATATCAATGCCCGTTGGAAGAGTATTAGAGGTCGCAGTGGAATAAAAATACAAAATCAATGCCCCTTGGAAGAGTTGTGGAGGTTACAGTGGAATAAAAAGACAATATCAATGCCCCATAGAAGAGTTGTGGAGGTACCTGTAGCTTAACAAGATGGTCTTAATGCCCCTTGGAGGAGTGGTGGAGGTCCAGTGGAATAAATAGACAATGTCAATGCCCCTTGGAAGAGTGGTGGAGGTTAGAGTGGAATAAAAAGACATTAACAGTGCTCCTTGGAAGAGCTGTGGAGTTCAGAGTGGTTTAAATTGACCGTTTTAATGCCCCTTTGAAGAGACGTGGGGGTCACAGTGGATTAAAAAGACAATATCAATGCCCCTTCGAAGAGTGGTGGATGTCGCAGTGGATTAAAAAGACAATATCAATGCCCCTTGGAAGAGTGGTGGAGGTCGCAGTGGAATAAAAAGACAATATCAATGCCCCCTGGAAGGGACGTGGAGGTCACAGTAGCTTCACAAGACGGTTTTAATGACCCCTTGGAAGAGAGGTGGAGGTCGCAGTTGATTAAAAAGACAATATCAATGTCCCTTGCAAGAGTGGTGGAGGTCGCAGTGGAATAAACAGACAATATCAATGCCGCTTGGAAGAGTGGTGGATGTTACAGTCGAATAAAAAGACAATATCAATGCCTCTTGTAAGAGCTGTGGAGTTCAGAGTGTTTAACCAGACGGTTTTAATGCCCCGTGGAAGAGACGAGGAGGTCACAGTAGCTTAACAAGACTGTTTTAATGCCCCTTGCAAGAGTGGTGGAGATCGTTGTGGATTTAAAAGACAATATCAATGCCCCTTAGAAAAGTGGTGGAGGTCGCAGTGGAATAAAAAGACAATATCAATGCCCCTTGAAAGATTGGTGGAGGTTATAGTGTAATAAAAAGACAATATCAATGCCCCTTGGAAGAGTGGTGGAGGTTAAAGTGGAAAAAAAGACAATATCAATGCCCTGTGTAAGAAACTTGGAGGTCACAGTAGCTTAACAAGACGGTTTTAATGCCGCTTGGAAGAGTCGTGGACGTCGCAGAGGAATATAAAGACAATATCAATGCACTTGGAAGAGTGCAGAAGGATACAAAGAAATAAAAAGACATTGTCAATGCCCCTTGGAAGAGCTGTGGAGCTCAGAGCGGTTTAACCAGCCGTTTTTTTTGCCCCTTGGAAGAAGCTTGGAGGTCACAGTAGCTTAACAAGACGGTTTTAATGCCCCTTGGAAGAGTGGTGGAGGTCGCAATGGAATAAAAAGACAATAACAATGCCCCGTGGAAGGGACGTGGAGGTCACAGTATCATAACAAGACGGTTTTAATGCCCCTTGGAAGAGTGGTGTAGGTCGCAGTGGATAAAAAAGACAATATCAAAGCCCCTTGGAAGAGTGGTGGAGGTCTCAGTGGAAAACAGAAACAATATCAATGCCCGTTGGAAGAGTGGTGGAGGTTACAGTCGAATAAAAAGACAATATCAATGCCTCTTGGAAGAGCTGTGAAGTACAGAGTGGTTTAACCAGATGGTTTAATGCCCCTTGGAAGAGACGTGGAGGTCACAGTAGCTTATCCAGACTGTTTTAATGCCCCTTGGAAGAGTGGTGGAGGTCGCAGTGGATTAAAAAGACAATATCAATGCACCTTAGAAGAGTAGTGGAGGTCGCAGTGGAATAAAAGGACAATATCAATTCCCCTTGGAAAAGATGTGGAGGTCGCAGTGGAATAAAAAGACAATATCAATGCCTCGTGGAAGAGACTTGGAGGTCACAGTAGCTTAACAAGATGGTTTTAATGCCCCTTGGAAGAGAGGTGGAGGTCGCAGTGGAATAAAAAGACAATATCAATGCCCCTTGGAAGAGTGGTGGAGGTTACAGTGGAATAAAAAGACAATATCAATGACCATTGGAAGAGTGGAGGAGGTTTCAGTGGAATAAAAAGAAAATATTAATGCCTCATGGAAGAGTGTTGGAGGTCGCAGTAAAATAAAAAGACAATATCAATGCCCCTTGGAAGAGTGGTGGAAGTTACAGTGGAATAAAAAGACTATATCAATGCCCCTTGGAATAGCTGTGGAGTTCACAGTGGTTTAACCAGAAGGTTTTAAGGCACCGTGGAATAGACGTGGAGGTCACATTAGCTAAACAAGACGGTTTTTAATGCTTCTTGGAGGAGTGATGGAGGTCGCAGTGGATTAAAAAGACAAAATCAATGCCCCTTGCAAGAGTGGTGGAGGTTACAGTGGAATAAAAAGACAATATCAATGCCTTTTGCAAGAGCTGAGGAGATCAGAGTGGTTTAAATTGACGGTTTTAATGCCCCTTGGAAAAGAAGTGGAGGTCACAGTAGCTTAACAAGATGGTTTTAATGCCCCTTGGAAGAGTGGTGGAGGTTACAGTCGAATGAAAAGACAATATCAATGCCTCTTGGAAGAGCTGTGGAGTTCAGAGTGGTTTAACCAGATGGTTTTAATGCCCCTTGAAAGAGACGTGGAGGTCACAGTAGCTTAACAAAACTGTTTTAATGTCCCTTGGAAGAGAGGTGGAGGTCGCAGTGGAATAAAAAGACAATATCAATGCCCCTTGGAAGAGTGGTGGAGGTTACAGTGGAATAAAAAGACAATATCAATGACCATTGGAAGAGTGGAGGAGGTTTCAGTGGAATAAAAAGAAAATATTAATGCCTCATGGAAGAGTGTTGGAGGTCGCAGTAAAATAAAAAGACAATATCAATGCCCCTTGGAAGAGTGGTGGAAGTTACAGTGGAATAAAAAGACTATATCAATGCCCCTTGGAATAGCTGTGGAGTTCACAGTGGTTTAACCAGAAGGTTTTAAGGCACCGTGGAATAGACGTGGAGGTCACATTAGCTAAACAAGACGGTTTTTAATGCTTCTTGGAGGAGTGATGGAGGTCGCAGTGGATTAAAAAGACAAAATCAATGCCCCTTGCAAGAGTGGTGGAGGTTACAGTGGAATAAAAAGACAATATCAATGCCTTTTGCAAGAGCTGAGGAGTTCAGAGTGGTTTAAATTGACGGTTTTAATGCCCCTTGGAAAAGAAGTGGAGGTCACAGTAGCTTAACAAGATGGTTTTAATGCCCCTTGGAAGAGTGGTGGAGGTTACAGTCGAATGAAAAGACAATATCAATGCCTCTTGGAAGAGCTGTGGAGTTCAGAGTGGTTTAACCATATGGTTTTAATGCCCCTTGGAAGAGACGTGGAGGTCACAGTAGCTTAACAAAACTGTTTTAATGTCCCTTGGAAGAGTGGTGGAGGTCGCAGTGGATTAAAAAGACAATATCAATGCCCCGTGGAAGAGTGGTGGAGGTCGCAGTGGAATAAAAAGACAACATCAATGCCCCCTGGAAGGGACGTGGAGGTCACAGTAGCTTCACAAGACGGTTTTAATGACCCCTTGGAAGAGAGGTGGAGGTCGCAGTTGATTAAAAAGACAATATCAATGTCCCTTGCAAGAGTGGTGGAGGTCGCAGTGGAATAAACAGACAATATCAATGCTGCTTGGAAGAGTGGTGGATGTTACAGTCGAATAAAAAGACAATATCAATGCCTCTTGTAAGAGCTGTGGAGTTCAGAGTGTTTAACCAGACGGTTTTAATGCCCCTTGGAAGAGACGAGGAGGTCACAGTAGCTTAACAAGACTGTTTTAATGCCCCTTGCAAGAGTGGTGGAGATCATTGTGGATTTAAAAGACAATATCAATGCCCCTTAGAAAAGTGGTGGAGGTCGCAGTGGAATAAAAAGACAATATCAATGCCCCTTGAAAGATTGGTGGAGGTTACAGTGTAATAAAAAGACAATATCAATGCCCCTTGGAAGAGTGGTGGAGGTTACAGTGGAAAAAAAGACAATATCAATGCCCTGTGTAAGAAACTTGGAGGTAACAGTAGCTTAACAAGACGGTTTTAATGCCCCTTGGAAGAGTCGTGGAGGTTACAGTCGAATGAAAAGACAATATCAATGCCTCTTGGAAGAGCTGTGGAGTTCAGAGTGGTTTAACCAGATGGTTTTAATGCCCCTTGGAAGAGACGTGGAGGTCACAGTAGCTTAACAAAACTGTTTTAATGCCCCTTGGAAGAGTGGTGTAGGTTGCAGTGGATTAAAAAGACAATATCAATGCCCCGTGGAAGAGTGGTGGAGGTCGCAGTGGAAAAAAAAGACAATATCAATTCCACTTGGAAGAGATGTGGAGGTCGCAGTGGAATAAAAAGACAATATCAGTGCCTTGTGGAAGAGACTTGGAGGTCACAGTAGCTTAAAAGATTGTTTTAATGCCCCTTGGAAGAGAGGTGGAGGTCGCAGTGGAATAAAAAGATAATATCAATGCCCCTTGGAAGAGTGGTGGAGGTTACAGTGGAATAAAAAGACAATATCAATGACCCTTGGAAGAGTGGTGGAGGTCGCAGTGGAATAAAAAGACAATATTAATGCCAATTGGAAGAGTGGTGGAGGTCGCAGTAAAATAAAAAGACAATATCAATGCCCCTTGGAAGAGTGGTGGAGGTTACAGTGGAATAAAAGACAATATCATTGCCCCTTGGAAGAGCTGTGGAGTTTACAGTAGTTTAACCAGAAGGTTTTAAGGCACAGTGGAATAGAGGTGGAGGTCACAATAGCTAAACAAGACTGTTTTAATGCTTCTTGGAAGAGAGATGGAGGTGGCAGTGGATTAAAAAGACAAAATCAATGGCCCTTGGAAGAGTGCTTGAGGTTACATTGGAATAAAAAGACAATATCAATGCCCCTTGCAAGAGCTGTGGAGTTCAGAGTGGTTTAAATTGACGGATTTAATGCCCATTGGAAGGGACGTGGAGATGACAGTAGCTTAACAAGACGGTTTTAATGCCCCTTGGAAGAGTGGTGGAGGTCGCAGTGGATTAAAAAGACAATATGAAGGCCCCTTGGAAGAGTGGTGGAGGTCGCAGTGGAATAAAAAGACAATATCAATGCCCCTTGGAAGAGTGGTGGAGGTTACAGTTGAATAAAAAGACAATATCAATGACCCTTGGAAGAGTGATGGAGGTTACCGTGGTATAAAAAGACAATATCAATGCCCCTTGGAATAGTGGTGGAGGTTACAGTTAAATAAAAAGACAATATCAATGCCACGTGGAAGAGATGTGGAGGTCACAATAGCTTAGGAAGACGGTTTTAATGCCCCTTGGAAGAGTGGTGGAGGTCGGAGTGGATTAAAAAGACAATATCAATGAGCTTTGGAAGAGTGGTGGAGGTCGCAGTGGAATAAAAAGACATTATCAATGCCCCTTGGAAGAGTGGTGGAGGTTAGAGTGGAATAAAAAGACAATTTCAATGCCCTGTGGAAGAGACGTGGAGGTCACACTAGCTTAACAAGACGGTTTTAATGCCTCTTGGAGGACTGGTGGAGGTCGCAGTGGAATAAAAAGAGAATATCAAAGTCCCCTGGAAGAGTGGTGGAGGTTACAGAGGAATAAAAAGACAATAATAATGCCCCTTGGAAGAGCTGTGGAGTTCAGAGTGGTATAACCAGTCTGTTTTAACGCTCCTTGGAAGAGACATGGAGGTAACAGTAACTTAACAAGACGGTTTTAATGCCCCTTGGAAGAGTGTTGGAGGTCGCAGTGGAATAAAAAAACAATATCAATGCCCCTTGGAAGATTGGTGGAGGTTACAGTGAAATGAAAAGACAATATCAATGCCCCGTGGAATAGATGTGGAGGTCACTGTAGCTTAACAATATGGTTTTAATGCCCCTTGGATGAGTGGTGGAGGTCGCAGTGGAATAAAAAGACAATGTCAATGCCCCTTGGAAGAGTGGTGGAGGTTAGAGTGGAATAAAAAGACAATACAAATGCCCCTTGGAAGAGCTGTGAAGTTCAGAGTGTTTTAACCAGATGGTTTTAATGCCCCTTGGAAGAAAAGTCGACGTCACAGTAGCATAACAAGACGGTTTTAATTCCCCTTGGAAGAGTGGTGGAGTTCGTAGTGGAATAAAAAAACAATATCAATGCCCCTTGGAAGAGTGGTGGAGGTTACAGTTGAATAAAAAGACAATATCAATGCCCCTTGGAAGAGTGATGGAGGTTACAGTGGAATAAAAAGACAACATCAATGCACCTTCGAACAGTGGTGGAGGTTACAGTTAAATAAAAAGACAATATCAATGCCCCGTGGAAGGGACGTGGAGGTCACAGTATCTTAACAAGATGGTTTAAATGCACCTTGGAAGAGTGGCGGAGGTTGCAGGGGATTAAACAGACAATAAAAATGCCCATTGGAAGAGTGGTGGAGGTCGCAGTGGAATAAAAAGACAAAATCAATGCCCCTTGGAAGAGTGGTGGGGGTTACAGTGGAATAAAAATACAAAATCAATGCCCCTTGGAAGAGTGGTGGAGGTTACAGTGGAATAAAAAGACAATATCAATGCCCCTTGGAAGAGCTGGGGAGTTCAGAGTCGTTTAACCAGACGATTTTAATGCCCCTTGGAAGAGACGTGGAGGTCACAGTAGCTTAACAAGACTGTTTTAATGCCCCTTGGAAGAGTGTTGGAGGTCGCAGTGGATTAAAAAGACAATATCAATGCCCCTTAGAAGAGAGATGGAAGTCGCAGTGGAATAAAAAGACAATGTCATTGCCACTTGGAAGAGTGGTGGATTTTACAGTGGATTAAAAAGACAATATCAATGCCCCGTGGAATAGACATGGACGTGACAGTAGCTTAACAAGACGGCTTTAATGCCCCTTGGAAGAGTGGTAGAGGTTGCAGTGGATTAAAAAGACGATATCAATGCCCATTGGAAGAGTATTAGAGGTCGCAGTGGAATAAAAATACAAAATCAATGCCCCTTGGAAGAGTGGTGGAGGTTACAGTGGAATAAAAAGACAATATCAATGTCCCATAGAAGAGTTGTGGAGGTACCTGTAGCTTAACAAGATGGTCTTAATGCCCCTTGGAGGAGTGGTGGAGGTCGCAGTGGAATAAATAGACAATATCAATGCCCCTTGGAAGAGTGGTGGAGGTTAGAGTGAAATAAAAAGACATTAACAGTGCTCCTTGGAAGAGCTGTGGAGTTCAGAGTGGTTTAAATTGACCGTTTTAATGCCCCTTTGAAGAGACGTGGGGGTCACAGTGGATTAAAAAGACAATATCAATGGCCCTTCAAAGAGTGGTGGATGTCGCAGTGGATTAAAAAGACAATATCAATGCCCCTTGGAAGAGTGGTGGAGGTCGCAGTGGAATAAAAAGACAATATCAATGCCCCCTGGAAGGGACGTGGAGGTCACAGTAGCTTCACAAGACGGTTTTAATGACCCCTTGGAAGAGAGGTGGAGGTCGCAGTTGATTAAAAAGACAATATCAATGTCCCTTGCAAGAGTGGTGGAGGTCGCAGTGGAATAAACAGACAATATCAATGCCGCTTGGAAGAGTGGTGGATGTTACAGTCGCATAAAAAGACAATATCAATGCCTCTTGTATGAGCTGTGGAGTTCAGAATGTTTAACCAGACGGTTTTAATGCCCCTTGGAAGAGACGAGGTGGTCACAGTAGCTTAACAAGACTGTTTTAATGCCCCTTGCAAGAGTGGTGGAGATCGTTGTGGATTTAAAAGACAATATCAATGCCCCTTGAAAGATTGGTGGAGGTTACAGTGTAATACAAAGACAATATCAATGCCCCTTGGAAGAGTGGTGGAGGTTACAGTGGAAAAAAAGACAATATCAATGCCCCTTGAAAGATTGGTGGAGGTTACAGTGTAATAAAAAGACAATATCAATGCCTCTTGGAAGAGTGGTGGAGGTTACAGTGGAAAAAAAGACAATATCAATGCCCTGTGTAAGAAACTTGGAGGTCACAGTAGCTTAACAAGACGGTTTTAATGCCCCTTGGAAGAGTCGTGGACGTCGCAGAGGAATAAAAAGACAATATCAATGCACTTGGAAGAGTGCAGAATGATACAAAGAAATAAAAAGACATTGTCAATGCCCCTTGGAAGAGCTGTGGAGCTCAGAGTGGTTTAACCAGCCGTTTTTTTTGCCCCTTGGAAGAGACTTGGAGGTCACAGTAGCTTAACAAGACGGTTTTAATGCCCCTTGGAAGAGTGGTGGAGGTCGCAATGGAATAAAAAGACAATAACAATGCCCCGTGGAAGGGACGTGGAGGTCACAGTATCATAACAAGACGGTTTTAATGCCCCTTGGAAGAGTGGTGTAGGTCGCAGTGGATAAAAAAGACAATATCAAAGCTCCTTGGAAGAGTGGTGGAGGTCGCAGTGGAAAACAGAACCAATATCAATGTCCCTTGGAAGAGTGGTGGAGGTTACAGTCGAATAAAAACACAATATCAATGCCTCTTGGAAGAGCTGTGGAGTACAGAGTGGTTTAACCAGACGGTTTAATGCCCCTTGGAAGAGACGTGGAGGTCACAGTAGCTTATCAAGACTGTTTTAATGCCCCTTGGAAGATTGGTGGAGGTCGCAGTGGATTAAAAAGACAATATCAATGCCCCTTAGAAGAGTGGTGGAGGTCGCAGTGGAATAAAAAGACAATATCAATTCCCCTTGGAAAAGATGTGGAGGTCGCAGTGGAATAAAAAGACAATATCAATGCCTCGTGGAAAAGACTTGGAGGTCACAGTAGCTTAACAAGATGGTTTTAATGCCCCTTGGAAGAGAGGTGGAGGTCGCAGTGGAATAAAAAGACAATATCAATGCCCCATGGAAGAGTGGTGGAGGTTACAGTGGAATAAAAAGACAATATCAATGACCATTGGAAGAGTGGAGGAGGTTTCAGTGGAATAAAAAGAAAATATTAATGCCTCATGGAAGAGTGTTGGAGGTCGCAGTAAAATAAAAAGACAATATCAATGCCCCTTGGAAGAGTGGTGGAAGTTAGAGTGGAATAAAAAGACTATATCAATGCCCCTTGGAATAGCTGTGGAGTTCACAGTGGTTTAACCAGAAGGTTTTAATTCATCGTGGAATAGACGTGGAGGTCACAGTAGCTAAACAAGACTGTTTTAATGCTTCTTGGAAGAGTGATGGAGGTCGCAGTGGATTAAAAAGACAAAATCAATGACCCTTGCAAGAGTGGTGGAGGTTACAGTGGAATAAAAAGACAATATCAATGCCTTTTGCAAGAGCTGAGGAGTTCAGAGTGGTTTAAATTGACTGTTTTAATGCCCCTTGGAAAAGAAGTGGAGGTCACAGTAGCTTAACAAGATGGTTTTAATGCCCCTTGGAAGAGTGGTGGAAGTTACAGTCGAATGAAGAGACAATATCAATGCCTCTTTTAAGAGCTGTGGAGTTCAGAGTGGTTTAACCAGATGGTTTTAATGCCCCTTGGAAGAGACGTGGAGGTCACAGTAGCTTAACAAAACTGTTTTAATGCCCCTTGGAAGAGTGGTGGAGGTCGCAGTGCATTAAAAAGACAATATCAATGCCCCGTGGAAGAGTGGTGGAGGTCGCAGTGGAAAAAAAAGACAATATCAATTCCACTTGGAAGAGATGTGGAGGTCGCAGTGGAATAAAAAGACAATATCAGTGCCTCGTGGAAGAGACTTTGAGGTCACAGTAGCTTAAAAGATTGTTTTAATGCCCCTTGGAAGAGAGGTGGAGGTCGCAGTGGAATAAAAAGACAATATCAATGCCCCTTGGAAGAGTGGTGCAGGTTACAGTGGAATAAAAAGACAATATCAATGACCCTTGGAAGAGTGGTGGAGGTTACTGTGGAATAAAAAGACAATATCATTGCCCCTTGGAAGAGCTGTGGAGTTTACAGTGGTTTAACCAGAAGGTTTTAAGGCACAGTGGAATAGAGGTGGAGGTCACAGTAGCTAAACAAGACTGTTTTATTGCTTCTTGGAAGAGAGATGGAGGTCGCAGTGGATTAAGAAGACAAAATCAATGCCCCTTGGAAGAGTGGTGGAGGTTACAGTGGAATAAAAAGACAATATCAATGCCTCTTGCAAGAGCTGTGGAGTTCAGAGTGGTTTAAATTGACAGTTTTAATGCCCCTTGGAAGAGACGTGGAGGTCACAGTAGCATAACAAGACGGTTTTAATGCCCCTTGGAAGAGTGGTGGAGGTCGCAGTGGATTAAAAAGACTATCAAATCCCCTTAGAAAAGTGGTGGAGGTCGCATTGGAAAAAAAAACAATATCAATGCCCATTGGAAGATTGGTGGAGGTAACAGTTGAATAAATAGACAATATCAGTGCCTCTTGGAAGAGCTGTGGAGTTCAGAGTGGTTTAACCATGCGGTTTTAATGCCCCTTGGAAGAGACGTGGAGGTCACAGAAGCTTATCAAGACTGTTTTAAAGCCCCTTGGAGGAGTGGTAGAGGTCGCAGTGGAATAAAAAGACAATATCAATGTCCCTTGGAAGAATGGTGGAGGTTACAGTGGAATAAAAAGACAAAATCAATGCCCCTTGGAAAAGTGGTGGAGGTTCCAATTAAATAAAAAGAAAATATCAATGCCCCTTGGAAGAGTGGTGGAGGTTACAGTGGAATAAAAAGACAATATCAATGACCCTTGGAAGAGTGGTGGAGGTCGCAGTGGAATAAAAAGACAATATTAATGCCAATTGGAAGAGTGGTGGAGGTCGCAGTAAAATAAAAAGACAATATCAATTCCCCTTGGAAGAGTGGTGGAGGTTACAGTGGAATAAAAAGACAATATCATTGCCCCTTGGAAGAGCTGTGGAGTTTACAGTGGTTTAACCAGAAGATTTTAAGGCACAGTGGAATAGAGGTGGAGGTCACAGTAGCTAAACAAGACTGTTTTAATGCTTCTTGGAAGAGAGATGGAGGTCGCAGTGGATTAAAAAGACAAAATGAATGCCCCTTGGAAGAGTGGTGGAGGTTACAGTGGAATAAAAAGACTATATCAATGCCTCTTGCAAGAGCTGTGGAGTTCAGAGTGGTTTAAATTGACGGTTTTAATGCCCCTTGGAAGAGAAGTGGAGGTCACAGTAGCATAACAAGACGGTTTTAATGCCCCTTGGAAAAGTGGTGGAGGTCGAAGTGGATTAAAAAGACAATATCGATGCCCCTTGGAAGAGTGGTGGAGGTCGCAGTGGAATAAAAAGACAATATCAATGCCCCTTGGAAGAGTGGTGGAGGTCGCAGTGGAATAAAAAGACAATATCAATGCCCCGTGGAAGGGACGTGGAGGTCTGAGTAGCTTAACAAGACGGTTTTAATGCCCCTTGGAAGAGTGGTGGAGGTCGCAGTGGATTAAAAAGACTATCAAATCCCCTTCGAAGAGTGGTGGAGGTCGCATTGGAAAAAAAAACAATATCAATGCCCATTGGAAGATTGGTGGAGGTAACAGTTGAATAAATAGACAATATCAGTGCCTCTTGGAAGAGCTGTGGAGTTCAGAGTGGTTTAACCATGCGGTTTTAATGCCCCTTGGAAGAGACGTGGAGGTCACAGAAGCTTATCAAGACTGTTTTAAAGCCCCTTGGAGGAGTGGTAGAGGTCGCAGTGGATTAAAAAGACAATATCAATGCCCCTTGGAAGAGTGGTGGAGGTTACAGTGGAATAAAAAGACAATATCAATGTCCCTTGGAAGAATGGTGGAGGTTACAGTGGAATAAAAAGACAAAATCAATGCCCCTTGGAAAAGTGGTGGAGGTTCCAATTAAATAAAAAGAAAATATCAATGCCCCTTGGAAGAAACGTGGAGGTCACAGTGGAATAAAAAGACAATATTAATGCCTCTTGGAAGAGCTGTGGAGTTCAGAGTGTTTAACCAGACTGTTTTAATGCCCCTTGGAAGAGACGAGGAGGTAACAGTAGCTTAAAAAGACTGTTTTAATGCCCCTTGTAAGAGTGGTGGAGATCGTTGTGGATTTAAAAGCAATATCAATGCCCCTTAGAAAAGTTGTGGAGGTCGCAGTGAAATAAAAAGACAATAACAATGCCCCTTGGAAGATTGGTGGAGGTTACAGTGGAATAAAAAGACAATATCAATGCCCCTTGGAAGAGTGGTGGAGGTTACAGTGGAATAAAAAGACAATATCAATGCCCTATGTAAGAAACTTGGAGGTCACAGTAGCTTAACAAGATTGTTTTAATGCCCCTTGGAAGAGTCGTGGACGTCGCAGAGGAATGAAAAGACAATATCAATACACTTGGAAGAGTGCAGAAGGTTACAAAGGAATAAAAAGACATTGTCAATACCCCTTGGAAGAGCTGTGGAGCTCAGAGCGGTTTAACCAGACGTTTTTTTTGCCCCTTGGAAGAGACTTTGAGGTCACAGTAGCTTAACAAGACGGTTTTAATGCCCCTTGGAAGAGTGGTGGAGGTCGCAATGGAATAAAAAGACAATAACAATGCCCAGTGGAAGGGACGTGGAGGTCACAGTAGCATAACAAGACGGTTTTAATGCCCCTTGGAAGAGACGTGGAGGTCGCAGTGGATAAAAAAGACAATATCAAAGCCCCTTGGTAGAGTGGTGGAGGTCGCAGTGGAAAACAGAGACAATATCAATGCCCCTTGGAAGAGTGATGGAGGTTACAGTCGAATAAAAAGACAATATCAATGCCTCTTGGAAGAGCTGTGGAGTACAGAGTGGTTTAACCAGACGGTTTAATGCCCCTTGGAAGAGACGGGAAGGTCACAGTAGCTTATCAAGACTGTTTTAATGCCCCTTGGAAGAGTGGTGGAGGTCGCAGTGGAATAAATAGACAATATCAATTCCCCTTGGAAAAGATGTGGGGGTCGCAGTGGAATAAAAAGACAATATCAATGCCTCGTGGAAGAGACTTGGAGGTCACAGTAGCTTAACAAGATTGTTTTAATGCCCCTTGGAAGAGAGGTGGAGGTCACAGTGGAATAAAAAGACAATATCAATGCCCCTTAGAAGAGTGGTGGAGGTCGCAGTGGAATAAATAGACAATATCAATTCCCCTTGGAAAAGATGTGGGGGTCGCAGTGAAATAAAAAGACAATATCAATGCCTCGTGGAAGAGACTTGGAGGTCACAGTAGCTTAACAAGATTGTTTTAATGCCCCTTGGAAGAGAGGTGGAGGTCACAGTGGAATAAAAAGACAATATCAATGCCCCTTGGAAGAGTGGTGGAGGTTACAGTGGAATAAAAAGACAATATCAATGACCCTTGGAAGAGTGGTGGAGGTTTCAGTGGAATAAAAAGAAAATATTAATGCCTCATGGAAGAGTGTTGGAGGTCGCAGTAAAATAAAAAGACAATATCAATGCCCCTTGGAAGAGTGGTGGAAGTTACAGTGGAATAAAAAGACTATATCAATGCCCCTTGGAATAGCTGTGGAGTTCACAGTGGTTTAACCAGAAGGTTTTAAGGCACCGTGGAATAGACATGGAGGTCACAGTAGCTAAACAAGACAGTTTTAATGCTTCTTGGAAGAGTAATGGGGGTTGCAGTGGATTAAAAAGACAAAATCAATGCCCCTTGGAAGAGTGGTGGAGGTTACAGTGGAATAAAAAGACAATATCAATGCCTTTTGAAAGAGCTGAGGAGTTCAGAGTGGTTTAAATTGACGGTTTTAATGCCCCTTGGAAAAGAAGTGGAGGTCACAGTAGCTTAACAAGATGGTTTTAATGCCCCTTGGAGAGTGGTGGAGGTTACAGTCGAATAAAATAGTCAATATCAATGCCTCTTGGAAGAGCTGTGGAGTTCAGAGTGGTTTAACCAGATGGTTTTAATGCCCCTTGGAAGAGACGTGGAGGTCACAGGAGCTTAACAAAACTGTTTTAATGCCCCCTGGAAGAGTGGTGAAGGTCGCAGTGGATTAAAAAGACAATATCAATGCCCCGTGAAAGAGTGGTGGAGGTCGCAGTGGAAAGAAAAGACAATATCAATTCCACTTGGAAGAGATGTGGAGGTCGCAGTGGAATAAAAAGACAATATCAGTGCCTCGTGGAAGAGACTTGGAGGTCACAGTAGCTTAACAATATTGTTTTAATGCCCCTTGGAAGAGAGGTGGAGGTCGCAGTTGAATAAAAAGACAATATCAATGCCCCTTGGAAGAGTGGTCGAGGTTACAGTGGAATAAAAAGACAATATCAATGACCCTTGGAAGAGTGGTGGAGGTCGCAGTGGAATAAAAAGACAATATTAATGCCCCTTGGAAGAGGGGTGGAGGTCGCAGTGGAATAAAAAGACAATATCAATGCCCCTTGGAAGAGTTGTGGAGGTTACAGTGGAATAAAAAGACAATATCATTGCCCCTTGGAAGAGCTGTGGAGTTTACAGTGGTTTAACCAGAAGGTTTTAAGGCACCGTGGAATAGAGGTGGAGGTCACAGTAGCTAAACAAGACTCTTTTAATGCTTCTTGGAAGAGAGATGGAGGTCGCAGTGGATTAAAAAGACAAAATCAATGCCCCTTGGAAGAGTGGTGTAGGTTACAGTGGAATAAAAAGACAATATCAATGCCTCTTGCAAGAGCTGTGGAGTTCAGAGTGGTTTAAATTGACGGTTTTAATGCCCCTTGGAAGAGACGTGGAGGTCACAGTGGCATAACAAGATGGTTTTAATGCCCCTTGGAAAAGTGGTGGAGGTCGAAGTGGATTAAAAAGTCAATATCGATGCCCCTTGGAAGAGTGGTGGAGGTCGCAGTGGAATAAAAAGACAATATCAATGTCCCTTGGAAGAGTGGTGGAGGTCACAGTGGATTAAAAAGACAATATCAATGCCCCTTGGAAGAGTGGTGGAGGTCGCAGTGGAATAAAAAGACAATATCAATGCCCCGTGGAAGGGACATGGAGGTCTGAGTAGCTTAACAAGATTTTTTTAATGCCCCTTGGAAGAGTGGTGGAGGTCGCAGTGGATTAAAAAGACTTTCAAATCCCCTTCGAAGAGTGGTGGAGGTCGCATTGGAAAAAAAAACAATATCAATGCACATTGGAAGATTGGTGGAGGTAACAGTTGAATAAAAAGACAATATCAATGCCTCTTGGAAGAGCTGTGGAGTTCAGAGTGGTTTAACCATGCGGTTTTAATGCCCCTTGGAAGAGACGTGGAGGTCACAGAAGCTTATCAAGACTAGAGATGAGCGTTGTTCTACTCGAACTGTTCGCCAATCTCAAATTCGAACTGTTTTGGGCGGTGTTCGAGCCGTTCGGCGAACACGAACAATTTGAGTAAAATTCGGCTGTTCGAGGTTATGTTCGATAACTGTTCGTGTACCAAAATCATAACTGGATTTTTTCTCAGTAATGATGAAAATTAATGTTAATACGCAGTTTGAATGTACAGCGGGGTGGGGGGAGGGGCAGGGGATGGATCTCTGCAGGAACAATGAAGAACTCCATTTTTTTTTCTCTCTCCCGCATTTGCAGTGGGGATGTGCAATCTGTCAGTCTATCAGCAGCGCACACACGGAGCGAAGTGCTTTTTTTCACACAAGCAAGGGCATGTGTCATTGGCAGTGTATGTCACATGTCCTTGCCCTATAAGACCAAGCCATTTTCCCCGTCGCCACCATTTTCTCACTGCTGCAGCTGCGTGTTAGACGGCACCGCTGTTGCTGTGTGCGCTATACCTTGTTAATTTCAAGCCAATTTTCGCACAAATCTACAGATAGCTTGGGAGTAGGGAATAGTTGTGATTGCAGTCCTTTTAAGGACTAGGTTACAGCATTTCCTACGACTTTTATCAGGCAGGTCTGTGCTCTTAAATAGATAGATTGTGGGAGTAAAGACTAATTGTAATTGGAGTCCTTTTCAGGACTAGGTTACATCAGTTCCTATCAGTTTTTGCCAGGCAGGTCTGTGCCAGTGCTGTGCAAGTTTTTTTCACAGCATTTGGCTGAATCAAGCAAAGCTAATCCTTTTTGGCCTATTGCAGAGTGTGTTAGTCAGTGGAGTAGCCTATCTGTGTTGCAAGATATACCACCTGTGTATAGAATACCAATTTTTTTACTGCACCTAGTGAAGTAAAATCTTTTGGGCATAGCATCATTCTATTAGTCCATCTATACTGACCTCCATCAGGTTGCAAATTGAATATAATTTTTTTCTGCATTTAGCTCTGAAAAAATATTGGGCTTCTAGCTGTGTGTGGGACTTGTTCTATTAATCCATCTATACAGACCTCCATCAGGTTGCAAACTGAATATATTTTTTTCTGCATCTACCTCTGAAAAAATATTGGGCTTCTAGCTGTGTGTGGGACTTGTTCTATTAGTCCATCTATACTGACCTCCATCAGGTTGCAAACTGAATATATTTTTTTCTGCATCTACCTCTGAAAAAATATTGGGCTTCTAGCTGTGTGTGGGACTTGTTCTATTAATCCATCTATACAGACCTCCATCAGGTTGCAAACTGAATATATTTTTTTCTGCATCTAGCTCTGAAAAAATATTGGGCTTCTAGCTGTGTGTGGGACTTGTTCTATTAATCCATCTATACAGACCTCCATCAGGTTGCAAACTGAATATATTTTTTTCTGCATCTACCTCTGAAAAAATATTGGGCTTCTAGCTGTGTGTGGGACTTGTTATATTAGTCCATCTATACTGACCTCCATCAGGTTGCAAACTGAATATATTTTTTTCTGCATCTACCTCTGAAAAAATATTGGGCTTCTAGCTGTGTGTGGGACTTGTTCTATTAATCCATATATACAGACCTCCATCAGGTTGCAAACTGAATATATTTTTTTCTGCATCTACCTCTGAAAAAATATTGGGCTTCTAGCTGTGTGTGGGACTTTTTCTATTAATCCATCTATACAGACCTCCATCAGGTTGCAAACTGAATATATTTTTTTCTGCATCTACCTCTGAAAAAATATTGGGCTTCTAGCTGTGTGTGGGACTTGTTCTATTTATCGATCTATACAGACCTCCATCAGGTTGCAAACTGAATATATTTTTTTCTGCATCTACCTCTGAAAAAATATTGGGCTTCTAGCTGTGTGTGGGACTTGTTCTATTAATCCATCTATACAGACCTCCATCAGGTTGCAAACTGAATATATTTTTTTCTGCATCTACCTCTGAAAAAATATTGGGCTTCTAGCTGTGTGTGGGACTTGTTCTATTAATCCATCTGTACAGACCTCCATCAGGTTGCAAACTGAATATATTTTTTTCTGCATCTAGCTCTGAAAAAATATTGGGCTTCTAGCTGTGTGTGGGACTTGTTCTATTAATCCATCTATACAGACCTCCATCAGGTTGCAAACTGAATATATTTTTTTCTGCATCTACCTCTGAAAAAATATTGGGCTTCTAGCTGTGTGTGGGACTTGTTGTATTAGTCCATCTATACTGACCTCCATCAGGTTGCAAACTGAATATATTTTTTTCTGCATCTACCTCTGAAAAAATATTGGGCTTCTAGCTGTGTGTGGGACTTGTTCTATTAATCCATATATACAGACCTCCATCAGGTTGCAAACTGAATATATTTTTTTCTGCATCTACCTCTGAAAAAATATTGGGCTTCTAGCTGTGTGTGGGACTTTTTCTATTAATCCATCTATACAGACCTCCATCAGGTTGCAAACTGAATATATTTTTTTCTGCATCTACCTCTGAAAAAATATTGGGCTTCTAGCTGTGTGTGGGACTTGTTCTATTAATCGATCTATACAGACCTCCATCAGGTTGCAAACTGAATATATTTTTTTCTGCATCTACCTCTGAAAAAATATTGGGCTTCTAGCTGTGTGTGGGACTTGTTCTATTAATCCATCTATACAGACCTCCATCAGGTTGCAAACTGAATATATTTTTTTCTGCATCTACCTCTGAAAAAATATTGGGCTTCTAGCTGTGTGTGGGACTTGTTATATTAATCCATCTATACAGACCTCCATCAGGTTGCAATCTGAATATATTTTTTTCTGCATCTACCTCTGAAAAAATATTGGGCTTCTAGTTGTGTGTGGGACTTGTTGTATTAGTCCATCTATACTGACCTCCATCAGGTTGCAAACTGAATATATTTTTTTCTGCATCTACCTCTGAAAAAATATTGGGCTTCTAGCTGTGTGTGGGACTTGTTCTATTAATCCATCTATACAGACCTCCATCAGGTTGCAAACTGAATATATTTTTTTCTGCATCTACCTCTGAAAAAATATTGGGCTTCTAGCTGTGTGTGGGACTTGTTCTATTAATCCATCTATACAGACCTCCATCAGGTTGCAAACTGAATATATTTTTTTCTGCATCTACCTCTGAAAAAATATTGGGCTTCTAGCTGTGTGTGGGACTTGTTGTATTAGTCCATCTATACTGACCTCCATCAGGTTGCAAACTGAATATATTTTTTTCTGCATCTACCTCTGAAAAAAATTTGGGCTTCTAGCTGTGTGTGGGACTTGTTCTATTAATCCATCTATACAGACCTCCATCAGGTTGCAAACTGAATATATTTTTTTCTGCATCTACCTCTGAAAAAATTTTGGGCTTCTAGCTGTGTGTGGGACTTGTTCTACTGATCCATCTATACAGACCTCCATCAGGTTGCAAATTGAATATAATTTTTTTCTGCATCTAACCCAGCCAATAGTTTTGGCCTAATACCACAGTTTGGCCACTCAGCTCTGCTCGGTTCCCATCCATTGTTTTTTTGTGCAAACAACTCCAGAGTTGTGAATTAGTTAACCACCAAAATGAGTGGAAAAAGGCCTGCTGCTGGTGGAAAGGGGAATAGGCATGTTGGGAAGGGGAAAAAAGGTTGTGTCCGTGGGGTAGGTGTTAAAGCAACAGTAACATCTGCAGAAGAAAGACCATCTTCCAGCCAATCTAAAATGTCTACTTCTTTTAGCGGACAATGTGATAAGATCCCTTTCCTACGGCCACGCCAATCGCTACAAATTCCAGATGAGGCACAAAAACAGCAGGTGCTTCAACGGATATCAAGTGCTCCTTTAAGTGGGCTCTCCTCCACATCAACTTCAACATCACAAATACTCCAGTCCTCAAAGGTGTCACCCCAATCGCACTTGCTTCCTCACAGCTCCCAAATCTCCAGCTGCCCGTCTGAGTATGAGGTAGAACAGATGGTTGAGTCTGCAGAGCTGTTTACTCATACTATAGCCTGGGAATCAGAGGTCGACTCCAGCGCTTCTGTGAATCCAGACGAGGAAATGATCTGCACTGATGCCCAGAATCTTTATGAGTCGGATCCAGGACCAGACGCAGAAGGTTCTGACCATAATGTAGACCTTCATTCCCAAACTTTAACTCCTGTTGGTGGAGACAATGAGGAAGACGATGATAAGACTCAAATACCTGATTGGAGCGACAACTTTAGTTTTTTGTCAGGGCAGGAACAGGTTGGCTCTGAGGACGACGGGTGTGATAACGCACAGGGTGATGATGATGAGGTTGGAGATCCCACTTACTGTCAACCCACAGTCAGCCAAGAGATGAGGTCAGCAGAGGAGGTGGAGGAAGATGCTAGTGACGACGAGGTCAGGTTGCGCCTTCCTGGACAGAGACGTAGTACTGGAAGCACGTCAACAACTGCATCCTCAAACACAACTCTGCCTCTCACCACAAGTCGTGGTGGCTCTTCAGGTCGCATGGGTGCTAAGCCTTGCATAGCCTGGGCATTTTTTCAGATCGATAAAGATGACCCAACTCGTGTTATCTGTAACATTTGTCAGCAAAAGCTAAGTAGAGGCCAAAAAATCCATAGTTTGAGTACTTCATGCATGAACCGGCACGTGGACATGAAGCATAAGTTGCAGTGGGAAGCTCAGTGTGCTACAATGCGGCCTAGCCGGCCGGACCAACCACCGTCTGCCATATCTTGTGCATCCGCGGCCTCTTCATCCTCTGTGACTGGGGGGACAGCAGTCACACCTGTTTTGGGGCGCAGACCTGCCACCTCTTTACCCGCAACAGCCAGCGTGATTGTCAGGTCATCATTTTCTTTGGAGGTGGTAACACCAGCTGGTGTTGAGCGCTGTCCGACATCGATAGCACCACCTTTGGATCAAGGCAACCTAATATGTCCGCCTGCATCTTCCTCACAGACCGGCAGTTTGCCGGGGACACCCTTATCAACCCCGTCTAAGCACAATAGCCAGCCCTCGGTCCCTCAGATGTGGACAAGTAAAAGACCATTTCCTCCTAGCCATGAGAAAGCTAAGAGGTTGAATTTCACCATCTGCAAGCTCTTGGCTACAGAAATGCTGCCTTTCCGCCTGGTGGACACAGAGGATTTTCGAGACCTTATGTCCGTCGCAGTGCCCCAGTACCAGATGCCTAGTCGGCACTACTTCTCAAAGAAAGGTGTGCCTGCGCTCCACCAGCATGTCGCACACAACATCACCGCTTCTTTGAGAAACTCTGTGTGTGACAGGGTGCATTTCACCACAGACACTTGGACGAGTAGGCATGGACAGGGGCGTTACATGTCGCTGACTGGGCACTGGGTAACTATGGTGACAGCAGGACAAGGGGCTGCTGTCCAAGTCTTGCCGTCCCCACGAGTTGTGCGTCAATCCTCTTTATGTCAAAGTTCCTCCACTGCTTCTGCCTCCTCAACCTCCTCTCGGTCTTCCACCTGCACCCAAAGCCTGTCTGGTCATGCCACAAGCTTTCTAATTGCGCAGAAGGGATCCTGCACACCTCCTTACTATGCTGGCAGTAGGGCTCAACGTCATCAGGCGGTTTTTACATTGAAATGTCTGGGAAATGTGAGTCACACAGCTGAGGAGTTGTGGTCAGCTCTGGAGAACCAATTTCATGAATGGTTGTCTCCACTGGACCTGAAACCAGGGAAGGCCGTGTGCGACAATGCTGCAAACCTGGGTGCGGCCCTTCGCCGGGGCAATGTCACACACGTGCCTTGTATGGCTCACGTGTTGAACCTGGTTGTCCAGCAATTTTTAGCCCACTATCCCAGACTAGATGGCCTTCTGCAGAGGGCACGGTCGCTGTGTGCTCACTTCCGCCATTCGCATCCCGCAGCTCAGCGACTTACATCTCTACAGAAGTCGTTGGGCCTGCCACTTCACCGGCTAAAATGCGATGTGCCTACCCGGTGGAATTCAACTCTGCACATGTTGCAGCGACTGTGGCAGCACAGACAAGCCCTGGTGCAATACGTTCTGACGTATAGCCTGGGCCAACGAGATTCAGAGGTGGGGCAAATCACGCTGGAGCAGTGGTCTCAGATCAGGGACCTATGCAACCTTCTGCACAGTTTTGAAATGGCGACGAAGATGTTTAGTGCTGACGATGCCATTATCAGCATGACTATTCCGGTGATTTACATGCTGGAGCACATGTTAAACAGAATTCGGAGTCAGGTGGTGGCACAAGAGGAGGTGGAGGAAGTAGAGGAGGAGGAGTTGTATGCGGAAGGGCTAACATCTGCAAGGTCCAGACGGTCGGCAGCACCAAGGCGGCAGGCATGTGAGGGTGGGGGAGATGGTTTTACCAGGGCGCATGGTAGCAGCCAAACTAGTGAGGAAGGTGCAGGAGCCGAGGAAGAAGTGGAGGACGAACTGATGGAAGACTCATCAGATGAGGGAGACCTTGATCACATTTCTGTTGTGCGAGGTTGGGGGGAGAGGACAGAGGAAGGAAGCATGATTGTTACCTCGCCACCAACACAACAGGGACTTGGTGCTCCTAGATGCGCAACACACATGAGTGCCTTCTTGCTGCACTACCTGCAACATGACCCTCGAATTGTGAGAATTAGAAATAATCCTGACTACTGGGTTGCCACACTGTTAGATCCCCGGTACAAAAGTAAATTTGCAGAATTTATTCCTGCCATAGAAAGGGATGCACGCATGCAGGAGTATCAGCAGAGACTGTTGCAGAATCTTACATGTGCTTTTCCACAAAATACCAGTGGTGCACGTAGTGAATCTCACAGTTCCAACTTGCCAACCGTAGGACCGTCAAGTGTTCAGCACTCAAACCGTAACAGAACCACAGTATCTGCTGGTAACATCAATTTTGCGGAATCATTTCACCACTTTTTTAGCCCATCCTTTGCAAGGCCACAGGAGACAAGAAGTCTGACACATAGTCAACGCCTAGAGACGATGGTACAGGAGTATCTCCAAGTAAACATTGAAGCCATGACTGTGTCACTGGACCCTTGCTCTTTTTGGGCTTCCAATCTGGATAAATGGCCGGAGCTAGCCACTTACGCCTTGGAGATCTTGTCATGCCCCGCAGCCAGCGTTCTGTCTGAACGTGTGTTCAGCGCTGCTGGTGGTGTGCTGACAGATAAGCGCACGCAGCTCTCCACTGATAATGTAGACAGACTCACGTTCATAAAGATGAACAAATCATGGATCCGAAACGACTTTTCTACCCCTGTGTCATCCTGGGGAGAGTAAAAGATGGATGATTGGTTAAAATCACCCTACCAACCGTTTTAAGCTTTCAAATTACTAATCATGTTTATCTGTATCTTGGCTGGAAAATAATTTGGGCTTTGTAGCAGTGTGCAGCACTGATTCTATTAGGCCATCTATAATAAGCTCCACCAGATTTAAAATTACTAATCATGTTTATCTGTATCTTGACTGGAAAATAATTTGGGCTTTGTAGCAGTGTGCAGCACTGATCCTATTAGGCCATCTATACTAAAGCTTCACCAGATTTAAAATTAATAATAATTTTTAGCTGCATCTAGCCCGGAAAATAATTTTGGGGCTCCGAGATGCGCAAGACACATAAGTGCCTTCTTGCTGCACTACCTGCAGCATGACCCTCATATTGTCAGAATTTGAAGTAATCATGACTACTGGGTTGCCACACTCTTAGATCCCCCAAACTTTTCGATCAACCTTTTCATTTTAATAAAGACCAAAAAAATGGTCATTTTTGAAATTATAAGCATTAGCAGGTTGTTAGAAACTGAAATCAAACAGTTTTCAACTCAAAACTTTATTCTAGGTGATGTTACATTTTCACATAGGACCCCTTGTTCGAAAGGAGCTTCTGAACTCTCTCGTCCATTGAATTTGTCAGGTTTTGGATGGTTTCTGCTTCAATTGTTTTGCATGAGGACAGAATACCCTCCCAGAGCTGTTGCTTAGATGTGAACTGCCTCCCGCCATCATAGACACTCCTTTTGATGATGCTCCAGAGGTTCTGAATGGGGTAGAGGTCAGGGGAGCATGGGGGTCACACCATAAGTTTGTCCCCTTTTATGCCCATATCAGCCAGAGATGCAGATGTTTTATGTGCAGCATGAGATGGTGCATTATCATGCAAAAAAATGATCTTGCTGTGAAATACACGGTTCTTCTTCTTGAACCATGGCAGGAAGTGCTGTTTGAGAAAATCCACATACATTATGGAGTTCATCTTTAGCGCCTTCAGGGATCCTAAAGGGGCCGACAATCTCTCTCCCCATGATTCCAGCCCAAAACATTACTCCACCTCCTCCTTGTTGGCGCTGTAGCCGTGTTTGCGTGGGGTGTCCATCAACCAGCCATCCTCCACTCCATCCATCTGGACCATCGAGCGTTGCACGGCACTCATCCGTGAACAAAACAGTTTTGAAATCAGTCTTCATGTAATGTTTGGCCCACTGGAGCCATTTCTGCTTGTGTGAAGTGGATAGAGGAGGTCGACAGGATGGCGTATGCACAGCTGCAAACCTCTGAAGGACCCTGCATCTTGTTGTTCGGGGGACGTTGGAGGCACCAGCAGCTTCAAAAACTTGTGTGCTGCTATGGCTTTTTTGCCGCTGCTCTTTCAACCTGACGTAATTGCCTGTAGGAAAGAGTCCTCAATTTGCCCTTATCAGCACGCACACGTGTGTACTGTGAATCAGCTACATACTTCTTGATTGCCAAGACACTTCATCCTGATCATCGTACAATGTTGATTGTAGTCATGCCTTGACCTAAACACTCCACAATTTGTTGCTTCTCATTTTTGGCAGAAAATGTAGGCTGCTTAATAATGTGAGACAGCCTTTTTAAGTAGTCTTGCCATTCATTGGACACGCCTGCCAAACTAATTAGCACAGGTGTCTGCAATTGCTTACAGTGATATAAAGAGCCCTGACACACATCACCATCAATGAGTTTAACTGACAAACAAACAAATTCTTCCCTTATCACTCCTAAACACTTTTTGCATAATAATTTGGAACACAGTGTACATGTGCTTTTCCACAAAACACCAGTGGTTCACGTAGTGAATCTTACAGTTCTAACTTGCCAACCGTGGTCTGTATGGAGTTGTTCAATAAAGGGCCAAAAACATAATAACATAGATGGGAGAGGTCTCTATGAATAGGAATTCCTAAGTATTTGATACCCTGTGAGGGCCAGGCAAAGGGAAAGTTGGACTGGATGGAATCCTATATGGATTTGGGGAGGGAGACATCGAGGGCCTCAGACTTGATTGATTTTAAAATTTGACCATGTAACAAAGTGATCTATTTCAGCCATAACAGCATGGATGGATATATGTGATTGAGTGATATATACTAGGACATCATCAGCAAATAGAGAGCACTTGTACTCGGTGCCTCCCACCTCAATCCACCTAATATTGGGGTTATGGCGAATTGATGAGAGCAGGTGCTCCGTCACTAGGATGTATAAGAGAGGGGACAGAGGACATCCCTGCCTTGTCCCATTGGTGATTGTGAAAGGTGATGAAAATGTTCTGATGCACCCCATGGGCCTTGGGACACCCGGAGCCGGACCCTTTTTGGTGGATGCTGGTGGTTGTAGTCTTCGTGGCGGCGACCCGGTTCCGTGGCTCAGGGTGGTCAAACCAGTGGCAGAACTATTTATGTGGTTTTGATGTTTAAATGTCCGACTACGCCACCCGTGGATTGCGGTCAGAGTGAACCGCCGCTACAGGGCAGACCGCTGAGGCTGGTGTTGTGGGTGCAGCAGAGCGCAGCATAACTCCCCACGGGAGGACTATAGCCTCAGGGCAGTGTATGCGGAGGATGGGGGTGATGGTGCAGGGCAGCAGCAGTAACGACACGGAGTCAGTGATGCAGTTCAGGGCCTTTACTCACAGTTCTTATTATCCAGACCCCGTCTGCAGGTAACGGCTGCCCACGTCGTACTGTGCTCACCAGGTGAGGGGCTCAGACAACTCCCAGATAACTTTGGAGTGCTTCACAGGACCCTCTTTGTGTGTCCTTTGTCTGGCCTTTCTTACCAACACTTCTGTCCGGCTGCCTCGGGCCTCCTCTTGGTAAACTTGGGGCCAGTTTCCCTGACCCTATGTGGTGCCTTCCTAGCGGGTGTAGCGAGGGGCTGCGCCACATAAAATGTCAGAGCCTCCGGTTTCTAGCTGAGGGTCGTTTCCTGCCTCCACTAGTTCGGGGACCGGTCTCCCCATTTGGCCTGACCCCTCCACGCAGGTGGATTCGGGCGTGCGGTGGCGACTTGCCCGTCCGCACCCCTGGGATCCCTTCATTCCTCGTTCCTGGAGCCTTCTCCGCTCCTCTTCCTTCCTTCTCCCTCTTCCAGGCCTGGGCCTCTGTTACTAGGCCCGCCTCCGGAGCAGAGCTCATGCAGAGCCCCTGCTCCCTGCCACTTCTGCTCAGACTTCTCTGCACTGAACTAAGATGGTGCCCACCTTTTATACTCCCTTCTCAATGCACCCAGGAACTGCTTCCTCCCTGCTCCTGCACTACAGGGTTCCCCTTCCTCAGTGTTCCCTCCCCCCACTCCAGCCAGGGACAGGGACTGTCGTGCCCATCTCAGGGGCATATTGGTCGCCCTGCCCCACGGCAATGTGGTGTAATGCATGCAGGTGTCGGGTCCTGATCCACACTCCATCCTTACCTGAGAGTGAGATATCACACCTCTGGGTAAGGTGCAATACGTCTGTAGCAACTGAGCCCTCAGGGTGCTACAGTTCCATTTATCTTCAACCTAGGTGACGTATTGTGATACAGGGCCGTGATTTTGGCTATAAAAGGGTCCCCTAGACCCCTACCCCAAGCTTTTTAAGAGAATCATATATGGCGTGCCAGGAGACTCTATGGAATGCTTTCTCAGCATCCAACGAGAGTATCTAATTACAAATTTTTAACTGCATCTAGCCCAGGAAATACTTTGTGCCTAGTAGCAGTGTCTGCTAGTCAGCGGATTATCCCAGCTGTTAAGCAAGCTACACCACCTGTAGTTTGGACACTTAATTTTTTCAAAGGAAATGCTTCGGGACCACGGGATACTCAGTGAAGAGCATCAGGAGGCACCCCAAGGCATAGGGGCTGGGACTGACAGTAGGATGCCTTGCGGTGGACAGCCGAGCTCGATCCTTATAAAAGCTTTTTAACTGCAGCAGCTTTAGTGGACGCTACTGGAGCTGGAATTACGCGGCTGCTGGCATGAGACTTGCCCTCCAATAGATCCTTGTAAATGGATTTAAAGTGTATTCATTCAAATTAGAGAGAAAATTTAAATTAAAAAGCTTAGAGCTGCCTCCACCACAGGGGGGCTCGCTCGACCCACCAGCGGACAGGCACCAGTATTGGGAGAGGGGGGCTGGCCATCAGGGTTCACCGCGGCTCTGGCATAAACCCGGCGACACGGAGGTGGCACGGGCAGGAGCGGACTGGCCGTGTCGGCTTCTCACTTTTTGGATTTTAGAAGGGCATGACATGCCTATATCTGTGTCTCCCCCTCCTTTTACTCCTCCACCTCATTTATTTTCACATGACTATATGTACTTGTCACTTTTCCATGTGTTAGTTATGTCTTCT
The DNA here is from genome assembly GCF_046119375.1 of Phyllobates terribilis. Lineage (NCBI taxonomy): Eukaryota > Metazoa > Chordata > Amphibia > Anura > Dendrobatidae > Phyllobates > Phyllobates terribilis. The sequence goes on from NW_027362775.1 coordinate 28,681,935, forward strand.
GAGCAGTTTGTCAGCTTTTGGACACCTTTAAAGGTGTTTTCTATGTGTTTCTATGTGTTTTTGTTTGCCTGCCATTGGTTTTAACGGTGTTCGAAGGTGTTCGACGAACAGTTCGGCGAACACACGGGTGTTCGACGAACCGAACCGAACTCGAACACTACGGGGGTGGCTCAACACTAATCAAGACTGTTTTAAAGCCTCTTGGAGGAGTGGTAGAGGTAGCAGTGGATTAAAAAGACAATATCAATGCCCCTTAGAAAAGTTGTGGAGGTCGCAGTGAAATAAAAAGACAATAACAATGCCCCTTAGAAGATTGGTGGAGGTTACAGTGGAATAAAAAGACAATATCAATGCCCCTTGGAAGAGTGGTGGAGGTTACAGTGGAATAAAAAGACAATATCAATGCCCTGTGTAAGAAATTTGGAGGTCACAGTAGCTTAACAAGATGGTTTTAATGCCCCTTGGAAGAGTCGTGGACGTCGCAGAGGAATGAAAAGACAATATCAATGCACTTGGAAGAGTGCAGAAGGTTACAAAGGAATAAAAAGACATTGTCAATACCCCTTGGAAGAGCTGTGGAGCTCAGAGCGTTTTAACCAGACGTTTTTTTTGCCCCTTGGAAGAGACTTGGAGGTCACAGTAGCTTAACAAGACGGTTTTAATGCCCCTTGGAAGAGTGGTAGAGGTCGCAATGGAATAAAAAGACAATAACAATGCACCGTGGAAGGGACGTGGAGGTCACAGTAGCATAACAAGACGGTTTTAATGCCCCTTGGAAGAGACGTGGAGGTCGCAGTGGATAAAAAAGACAATATCAAAGCCCCTTGGAAGAGTGGTGGAGGTCGCAGTGGAAAACAGAGACAATATCAATGCCCCTTGGAAGAGTGATGGAGGTTACAGTCGAATAAAAAGACAATATCAATGCCTCTTGGAAGAGCTGTGGAGTACAGAGTCGTTTAACCAGATGGTTTAATGCCCCTTGGAAGAGACGTGGAGGTCACAGTAGCTTATCAAGACTGTTTTAATGCCCCTTGGAAGAGTGGTGGAGGTCGCAGTGGATTAAAAAGACAATATCAATGCCCCTTAGAAGAGTGGTGGAGGTCGCAGTGGAATAAATAGACAATATCAATTCCCCTTGGAAAGGATGTGGGGGTCGCAGTGGAATAAAAAGACAATATCAATGCCTCGTGGAAGAGACTTGGAGGTCACAGTAGCTTAACAAGATTGTTTTAATGCCCCTTGGAAGAGAGGTGGAGGTCACAGTGGAATAAAAAGACAATATCAATGCCCCTTGGAAGAGTGGTGGAGGTTACACTGGAATAAAAAGACAATATTAATGCCACTTGGAAGAGTGGTGGAGGTCGCAGTAAAATAAAAAGACAATATCAATTCCCCTTGGAAGAGTGGTGGAAGTTACAGTGGAATAAAAAGACAATATCATTGCCCCTTGGAAGAGCTGTGGAGTTTAAAGTGGTTTAACCAGAAGGTTTTAATGCATCGTGGAATAGACGTGGAGGTCACTGTAGATAAACAAGATGGCTTTAATGCTTCTTGGAAGAGAGATGGAGGTCGCAGTGGATTAAAAAGACAAAATCAATGCCCCTTGGAAGAATGGTGGAAGTTACAGTGGAATAAAAAGACAATATCAATGCCTCTTGCAAGAGCTGTGGAGTTCAGAGTGGTTTAAATTGACGGTTTTAATGCCCCTTGGAAGAGACGTGGAGGTCACAGTAGCTTAACAAGACGGTTTTAATGCCCCTTGGAAGAGTGGTGGAGGTCGCAGTGGATTAAAAAGACATTATCGATGCCCCTTGGAAGAGTGGTGGAGGTCGCAGTGGAATAAAAAGAAAATATCAATGTCCCTTAGAAGAGTGGTGGAGGTTACAGTGGAAAAAAAGACAATATCAATGTTCCTTGGATGAGGGGTGAAGGTCGCAGTGGAATAAAAAGACAATATCAAAGTCCCTTGGAAGAGTGGTGGAGGTCACAGTGGATTAAAAAGACAATATCAATGCCCCTTGGAAGAGTGGTGGTGGTCGCAGTGGAATAAAAAGACAATATCAATGCCCCGTGGAAGGGAAGTGGAGGTCACAGTAGCTTAACAAGAAGGTTTTAATGCCCCTTGGAAGAGTGATGGAGGTCGCAGTGGATTAAAAAGACAAAATCAATGCCCCTTGGGAGAGTGGTGGAGGTTACAGTGGAATAAAAAGACAATATCAATGCCTCTTGCAAGAGCTGTGGAGTTCAGAGTGGTTTAAATTGACGGTTTTAATGCCCCTTGGAAAAGACGTGGAGGTCACAGTTGCTTAACAAGAGGGTTTTATTGCCCCTTGGAAGAGTGGTGGAGGTTACAGTCGAATAAAAAGACAATATCAATGCCTCTTGGAAGAGCCGTGGAGTTCAGAGTGGTTTAACCAGACGGTTTTAATGCCCCTTGGAAGAGACGTGGAGGTCACTGTAGCTTAACAAAACTGTTTTAATGACCCTTGGAAGAGTGTTGGAGGTCACAGAGGATTAAAAAGACAATATCAATGCCCCTTAGAAAAGTGGTGGAGGTCGCAGTGGAAAAAAAAGACAATATCAATTCCACTTGGAAGAGATGTGGAGGTCGCAGTGGAATAAAAAGACAATGTCAATGCCTCATGGAAGAGACTTGGAGGTCACAGTAGCTTAACAAGATTGTTTTAATGCCCCTTGGAAGAGAGGTGGAGGTCGCAGTGGAATAAAAAGACAATATCAATGCCCCTTGGAAGAGTGGTGGAGGTTACAGTGGAATAAAAAGACAATATCAATGACCCTTGGAAGAGTGGTGGAGGTCGCAGTGGAATAAAAAGACAATATTAATGCCACTTGGAAGAGTGGTGGAGGTCGCAGTAAAATAAAAAGACAATATCAATTCCCCTTGGAAGAGTGTTGGAAGTTACAGTGGAATAAAAATACAATATCATTGCCCCTTGGAAGAGCTGTGGAGTTTAAAGTGGTTTAACCAGAAGGTTTTAATGCATCGTGGAATAGACGTGGAGGTCACTGTAGATAAACAAGATGGCTTTAATGCTTCTTGGAAGAGAGATGGAGGTCGCAGTGGATTAAAAAGACAAAATCAATGCCCCTTGGAAGAATGGTGGAAGTTACAGTGGAATAAAAAGACAATATCAATGCCTCTTGCAAGAGCTGTGGAGTTCAGAGTGGTTTAAATTGACGGTTTTAATGCCCCTTGGAAGAGACGTGGAGGTCACAGTAGCTTAACAAGACGGTTTTAATGCCCCTTGGAAGAGTGGTGGAGTTCGCAGTGGATTAAAAAGACATTATTGATGCCCCTTGGAAGAGAGGTGGAGGTCGCAGTGGAATAAAAAGAAAATATCAATGTCCCTTAGAAGAGTGGTGGAGGTTACAGTGGAAAAAAAGACAATATCAATGTTCCTTGGATGAGGGGTGAAGGTCGCAGTGGAATAAAAAGACAATATCAAAGTCCCTTGGAAGAGTGGTGGAGGTCACAGTGGATTAAAAAGACAATATCAATGCCCCTTGGAAGAGTGGTGGTGGTCGCAGTGGAATAAAAAGACAATATCAATGCCCCGTGGAAGGGAAGTGGAGGTCACAGTAGCTTAACAAGAAGGTTTTAATGCCCCTTGGAAGAGTGGTGGAGGTCGCAGTGGATTAAAAAGACTACCAAATCCCCTTCGAAGAGTTGTGGAGGTCGCAGTGGAAAAAAAAACAATATCAATGCCCATTGGAAGATTTGTGGAGGTTACAGTTGAATAAAAAGACAATATCAATGCCTCTTGGAAGAGCTGTGGAGTTCAGAGTGGTTTAACCATGCTGTTTTAATGCCCCTTGGAAGAGACGTGGAGGTCACAGAAGCTTATCAAGACTGTTTTAAAGCCCCTTGGAGGAGTGGTAAAGGTCGCAGTGGTTTAAAAAGGCAATATCAATGCCCCTTGGAAGAGTGGTGAAGGTTGCAGTAGAATAAAAAGACAATATCAATGCCCCTTGGAAGAGTGGTGGAGGTTACAGTGGAATAAAAAGACAATATCAATGCCCCTTGGAAGAGTGGTGGAGGTTACAGTGGAATGAAAAGACAATTACAATGCCCTGTGGAAGAGAGGTGGACATCACAGTAGCTTAACAAGACAGTTTTAATGCCCCTTGGCGGAGTGGTGGAGGTCGCAGTGGAATAAAAAGACAATAACAATGCCCTGTGGAAGAAACGTGGAGGTCACAGTAGCTTAGCAAGACAGTTTTAATGCCCCTTAGAACAGTGGTGGATTTTACAGTGGAATAAAAATACAATATCAATGCCCTTTGGAAGAGTGGTGGAGGTCGCAGTGGAATAAAAAGACAATATCAATGCCCCTTGGAAAAGTGGTGGAGGTTACAATTAAATAAAAAGACAATATCAATGCCCCTTGGAAGAGACGTGGAGGTCACAGTGGAATAAAAAGACAATATTAATGCCCCTTGGAAGAGTGGTGGAGGTAGCAGTAAAATAAAAAGACAATATCATTGCCCCTTGGAAGAGTGGTGAAGGTTAGAGTGGAATAAAAAGACAATATCAATGACCCTTGGAAAAGCTGTGGAGTTCACAGTGGTTTAACCAGAAAGTTTTAATGCACCGTGGAATAGACGTGGAGGTCACAGTAGCTTAACAAGACGGTTTCAATGCTTCTTTGAAGAGTGATGGAGGTCGCAGTGAATTAAAAAGACAATATCAATGCCCCTTGGAAGAGTGGTGGAGGTTACAGTGGAATGAAAAGACAATTACAATGCCCTGTGAAAGAGACGTGGACATCACAGTAGCTTAACAAGACAGTTTTAATGCCCCTTGGCAGAGTGGTGGAGGTCGCAGTGGAATAAAAAGACAATAACAATGCCCTGTGGAAGAGACGTGGAGGTCACAGTAGCTTAGCAAGACGGTTTTAATGCCCCTTAGAACAGTGGTGGATTTTACAGTGGAATAAAAATACAATATCAATGCCCTTTGGAAGAGTGGCGGAGGTCGCAGTGGAATAAAAAGACAATATCAATGCCCCTTGGAAGAGTGGTGGATGTCGCAGTGGAATAAAAAGACAATATCAATGCCCCTTGGAAGAGTGGTGGAGGTCGCAGTGGAATAACCTCACTGGTACATGCTCTGTATAACTTCTCTGCTTGCCGTGTCTGCTGTAATGTAATGCTCTGCTTTGCTGATTCACCTCACTGGTACATGCTCTGTATAACTTCTTTGCTTGCCGTGTCTGCTGTAATGTAATGGTCTGCTTTGCTGATTCACCTCACTGGTACAAGCTCTGCATAACTTCTCTGCTTGCTGTGTCTGCTGTAATCTAATGCTCTGCTTTGCTGATTCACCTCACTTGTACATGCTCTTCATAACTTCTCTGCTTGCTGTGTCTGCTGTAATCTAATGCTCTGCTTTGCTGATTCACCTCACTGGTACATGCTCTGCATAACTTCTCTGCTTGCTGTGTCTGCTCTGATCTAATGCTCTGCTTTGCTGATTCACCTCACTGGTACATGCTCTGCATAACTTCTCTGCTTGCTGTGTCTGCTGTAATCTAATGCTCTGCTTTGCTGATTCACCTCACTGGTACATGCTCTGCATAACTTCTCTGCTTTATCTGTCCCACTCCATTCAATACCCACATATGTCTGTCCCTTCCCCACTATAGATCTTATCTGATTTTTAGAGGTGCTAAACTGCACAGACTAGAGTCCTAGCTCTGTGTTTGATCACCCAGCCATCTCCTGGTGAGACGACCAGCTGCTAATTTAGCCATATGCAGCTCCCACAATGCCCTTCACCTGATAGTTTAATGTGCCCTATATATTTAGAAACTCTGTAAGGGGTGCACGCGTCTTCTTGTGCAAAGTGGCTTCGGAGATAAGTGGCAGTTATTTCAGAGGCAGTTAGTCAGGGCAGGAGTCAGGTTAACCAACACTTTGACCACTTACTCTCTTTTAACTATGTTTCTGTTAGCTCTCACTTTTTCCTCTATCTTGCTCCCACCTGCTAACACTTTCTCTGCTCCTCTTCACTGCTGGAGATATCTCTCCAAATCCTGGTCCTCCTCGCCATATCCCCACAGTTACTTCTTCCTCCTATCCGCGACTTCCACAAATGGTCGCAACCCTTCTAACCTCATACCCTTCCAACCAATCCCCACTTCCTTAGTTGCTCTAACAGGAGCTCTATGGAACGCTCGCTCTGTCTGCAACAAACTTTCCTTCTTCCACGATCTTTTCATTACAAACAAACTTTCCTTCCTCGCCATCACTGAAACCTGGCTCACCCCCTCTGACACAGACTCCCCAGCAGCACTTTCATATGGCGTATTCCACCTTTCCCACACCCCGCACCCCAAAGGCAAACATGGCGGAGGCGTAGGTTTTCTCCTATCAGAACACTGCGCTTTCACCCAAATCCCACTGCCACCCTCTGTTACACTCCCCTCTTTTGAGGTGCACTGTGTGCGCATTTATTCCCCCTCCAACCTCCAACTGGCCGTCGTTTACCGACCCCCAGGGCAAGCCACCACCTTCTTAGACCACTTCACAACCTGGCTGCTTCACTTCCTCTCCACTGACATCCCCACTATCATAATGGGTGACTTCAACATCCCCATTAACACTTCCCACTCGTCTGTCTCTAAGTTCCTATCTCTCACTTCCTCCTTCGGACTCACTCAATGGTCTTCCACACCCACCCACAAAGATGGCCACACACTGGACCTCATCTTCACCCGCCTCTGTTCCCTATCTAACCTCTCTAACTCACCTCTCCCTCTCTCTGATCACAGCCTACTTACATTCTCTTCTCTCTCCTCCCCGGGACAACAATCCCCACTCCACAAACTTGCATACCCTTGCAGAAACCTCAAACACCTTGACTTACACTCACTCTCTGAATCCCTCCTCCCTCTTACAGACATAAATTCCTTACACGATGCAGACGTTGCTGCTGCTTCATATAACACCACAATAGCTGCAGCTCTAGACTCGATCGCCTCTCTCATACACACCACATCTCGCACATTCAACAGACAACCCTGGCACACTAAACTTACTAAAGAACTGCGCCGGGCCTCCAGGGTTGTGGAGCGGAGATGGAAAAGGTCTCACTCCATCGAGCACTTCATTGCATTCAAGCAATCCCTCACTAATTTCAAGTCCGCACTCACTACAGCAAAACAAACCTACTTCTCATCTCTCATATCCTCCCTATCTCACAAACCTAAACAGCTATTTAACACTTTCAACTCTCTCCTTCGTCCCCCAGCACCTCCTCCCTCTTCTCTCATCTCAGCCGATGACTTTGCCTCATTCTTCAAACAGAAGATTGACACCATCAGACAAAACTTTTGCCTAATGTCCACACAACCCCTCCTCATATCTATTCAACCCTCCTCCTCCAAACCCCACTTCTCCACCATTACAGAAGGTCAAGTCTCCTCTTTACTCTCCAAATCACACCTCACCACCTGCGAACTTGACCCAATCCCATCCCACCTCGTCACTAACCTTACCACAGTCTTCATCCCAGCCCTAACCCACCTCTTCAATCTGTCACTAAGAACCGGTGTCTTCCCCTCATGTTTCAAACATGCCGCAATCACACCCATCCTCAAAAAGACCTCCCTTGACCCTTCCTCTCTGACTAGCTACTGCCCCATATCACTCCTCCCCTTTGCCTCAAAACTACTAGAACAACATGTCCACCTTGATCTGTCCTCCCACCTCTCCTCCTGCTCCCTCTTCGACCGCCTGCAATCTGGCTTCCGACCGCATCACTCGACTGAAACTGCCCTGACCAAAGTCACCAACGACCTACTAAATGCCAAATTCAAGCGACACTACTCCATCCTCCTCCTTCTGGACCTGTCATCTGCCTTTGACACAGTGGACCATTCCCTCTTACTCCAGATTCTCTCATCTCTTGGCATCACGGACTTTGCTCTATCTTGGATCTCCTCATACTTAACAGACAGGACATTCAGCGCCTCCCACTCACGCACCACCTCCTCTTCTCACCCCCTATCTCTTGGTGTCCCCCAAGGTTCAGTTCTAGGACCTCTGTTCTTCTCCATCTACACCTTTGGCCTGGGACAGCTCATAGAGTCTCACGGTTTTCAGTATCACCTCTATGCTGACGACACACAGATCTACCTCTCTGGACCCGATATCTCCTCCCTACTAACCAAAATCCCACAATGTCTGTCCGCCATGTCATCCTTCTTCTCTGACAGATTTCTAAAACTCAACATGGATAAAACAGAGTTCATCATCTTTTCACCCTCTCATTCACATCCCCCATCTGACATAGCCATCAAAGTCAATGGCTGTTCACTCTCCCCAGTCCCATAAGCTCGCTGCCTTGGAGTAACCCTGGACTCTGATCTCTCCTCAAGCCACATATCCAAGCCCTTTCCACTTCCTGCCAACTCCAACTCAAAAACATCTCCCGGATCCGTGCATTCCTCAGCAAAGACTCTGCAAAAACACTAGTGCATGCCCTCATCATATCCCGCCTCAACTACTGCAACCTCCTGCTCCTTGGCCTCCCTTACAACACTCTTGCGCCTCTCCAATCTATCCTAAACTCTGCTGCTCGACTAATTCACCTGTCCCCCAGCTATTCCCCGGCCTCGCCTCTCTGTCAATCTCTTCACTGGCTCCCCATTGCCCAGAGAATCCAGTTCAAAACTCTAACCATGGCATACAAAGCAATCCACAACTTGTCTCTCCCATACATCTGTGACCTAGTCTCCCAGTACTTACCTGCACGTAACCTCCGATCCTCACAAGATCTCCTTCTCTACTCCCCTCTTATCTCCTCCTCCCACAATCGTATACAAGATTTCTCCCGTGCATCCCCCCTATTCTGGAACTCTCTACCCCAACACATCAGACTCTCCCCGACCGTGGAAACCTTCAAAAGAAACCCGAAGACCCACCTCTTCTGACAAGCCTACTACCTGCAGTAACCACCGCTGCACGACCAACTCTACCCTCACCTAATGTATCCTCACCCATCCCTTCTAGAATGTGAGCCCTCACGGGCAGGGTCCTCGCTCCTCCTGTACCAGTCGCTGACTTGTTTTGTTAAGATTATGTAAATGCTTTTGTTATGCATATCCCTATCACATGTAAAGCGCCATGGAATAAATGGCGCTATAATAATAAATAATAATAATAAAAGACAATATCAATTCCCATAGGAAAAGTGGTGGAGGTTACAGTGGAATAAAAAGACAATATCAATGCCCCTTTGATGAGCTGTGGAATTCAGAGTGATTTAACCTGACGGTTTTAATGCTCCTTGGAAGAGACGTGGAGGTCATAGTAGCTTAATAAGATGTTTTTAATGCGTTTTGGAAGAGTGGTGGAGGTCGCAGTGGATTAAAAAGACAATATCACTGACCCTTGGAAGAGTGGTGGAGGTTACATTGGAATAAAAAGACAATATCAATGCCCCGTGGAATAGACATGGAGGTTACAGCAGCTTAACAAGACAGTTTAATGCCCCTTGGAAGAGTGGTGGAGGTCGCAGCGAAATAAAAAGACAATATCAATGCCCCTTGGAAGATCTGTGGAGTTCAGATTGGTTTAACCATACGGTTTTAATGTCCCTTGGAAGAGACGTGGAGGTCACAGTAGCTAAACAAGACTGTTTTAATGCCCCTTGGAAGAGTGTTGGAGGTCGCAGTGGAATAAAAAGACAATATCAATGCCCCTTGGAAGAGTGTTGGAGGTTCCAGTGGAATAAAAAGACAATACCAATGCCCTGTGGAAGAGACATGGAGGTCACAGTAGCTTAACAAGATGGTTTTAATGCCCCTTGGAAGAGTGTTGGAGGTCGCAGTGGAATAAAAAGACAATATCAATGACCCTTGGAAGAGTGGTGGAGGATACAGTGGAATAAAAAGACATTATCAATGCCACTTGGAAGATCTGTGGAGTTCAGATTGGTTTAACCATACTGTTTTAATGCCCCTTGGAAGAGACGTGGAGATCACAGTAGCTTAACAAGACGGTTTTAATGCCACATGGAAGAGTGTTGGAGGTTGCAGTGGAATAAAAAGACAATACCAATGCCCCGTGGAAGAGACGTGGAGGTCACAGTAGCTTAACAAGATGGTTTTAATGCCCTTTGGAAGAGTGGTGGAGGTCGCAGTGGATTAAAAAGACAATATCAATGCCCTTAGGAAGAGTGTTGGAGGTCGCTGTGGAATAAAAATACAATATCAATGCCCCTTGGTAGAGTGGTGGAGGTTACAGTGGAATTTAAAGACAATATCAATGCCCCGTGGAAGAGATGTGGTGGTCAGTGTAGCTTAACAAGACAGTTTTAATGCCCCTTCGAAGAATGGTGAAGGTCGCAGTGGAATAAAAAGACAATGTCAATGCCCCTTGGAAGAGTGGTGGAGGTTAGAGTGGAATAGAAAGACAATACCAATGCCCCTTGGTAGAGCTGTGGAGTTCTGAGTGGTTTAACCAGACGGTTTTAATGCCCATTGGAAGTGACGTGTGTTAGAACCTTGCTGTTAGGTTTTTTTTCCTTTGCTGGTCACATGACCTTGTTGGCCTATTTAGTCCTGCTCCGCCCTTCTGGCTTTGCTGGACTTCATTGTATATCTACTTTCTAGCTAGCCTGTGCTCTGTATCTAACTCTGTTAGTTTGCTTGGTCTACGGACCTCTATGTTCTATCTATTTTGTTTGTTCGTCTGTCTGCTACTATTTCTGTTAGGAGGTGTCCCATATTCCTCCCAGTCCTTAGTACTTGTAGGGATTCCCTCCCCACATCTATAGGTCTCCGTACAGACTAGATTAGGACTTTAGCAGGTCTGATCGCAGGATCAGGTTCCCTGTTACATCGTAGGGATTCAGCTGAGTCCTATAGTAGGGACAGATCTCCTCTCTTTCCTTAGCTTTGGTAGCAGAACATAACAGTAAGTCCAGCCAGCAAATTCTCTAAGGAAAGATTTTTCTGTTCCATCATGGTGTCGGTTCAGGATTTGGCTCATCGCCTGCAGGGACTCTCTCTGGAGGTGGCCGAGGTCCGTCAGCACGTGAGTAACTGTCCTGGAGCACATTTCTTGGAGCCTAAGGTATGTTTGCCGGATTTATTTTTTGGTGAACACCGAGAATTTTTTTCATTTAAAAATGCTTGCTTATTGTATTTTCGTTTGAGACCTAAGTCCTCTGGGGATGAATCCCAGCGCGTAGGGTTCATAATGTCACTTTTGCGCAAAGAGCCTCAGGAGTGGGCCTTTTCTTTGCAACCTAGTGATTCATGCTTCAGATCAGTGGATAGTTTTTTTTCTGCTTTGGGACTATTATATGATGATCCTGACCGTGTCGCATCAGCTGAGACTGAGTTGAGACGTTTAAAACAAGGATCGGGTAATGTGGAAAAATATTGTACACATTTTCGTCGTTGGTCCACTCAAACAGGGTGGAACGATTCTGCTCTGAAAAGTCTATTTCTTGCTGGGCTCAGTGAAAGGGTTAAAGACCTGCTAATTGCTTATCCTACACCTGAGGATTTGCAACAGGCTATGCAATTAGCTATACGGGTGGATAGAAGACTGCGTGCTAGGGTTAATGAGAGCAAATCCTCTGCTATGTCAGTTTCTGGTTATGATAATGTGTGTACTAACAGTGGTGAACCGATGGAGATTGGATCGGTGGCACCTCGCTCTCAAGAAAAAGACCGTCGTTTTTCGGAAGGCTTGTGTTTCTATTGCGGAAAATCTGGTCATTTGATTAAAGGCTGTGAGCTTCGTATGAAGAAAGAAAAAAAAATGGTCAGTCACGCCCGTATTGCCTGTTTAAATTCCAAGGGTATATTTTTAGCTGCTTCCACGATTGTTCAGGAAAAATTGATGGAATTTCGGGTGTTTGTTGATTGCGGGTCTACACTGAATGTAATTGATGGGGGATTCATGGAAAAACTCAATTTAAAACCTGAACCTTTATCATCCCCCATTGCTGTGGTTTCTGTGGATGGCTCCCCTTTGAAGAATATTACTCTCAAGGTCAGTGAATTTCCTCTCACTATTAATGGTGTTCACCATGAGAAATTGGATTTGGTAGTGTTGAATAACTTGCCTTCTCCAGTAATATTGGGATTGCCCTGGTTAAAATTTCACAATCCTGTACTGGATTGGTCTACCAGTGAAATTAAATCCTGGAGCCATAAATGTTATGACAAGTGTTGTAACGGGCGTATTGCAGCTTTGGATAGGGGAGAATTGCCTGTTCCTATTCAGGATTTTTGGAGAGTTTTTTCTGAGAAGGAATCGCAGGTTTTGCCTCCCCATAGAGACTATGATTGTTCTATTGAATTTGTCACTGGAGCGACTCTTCCTAAGAGTCGTTTATTTAACCTTACTATTCCTGAGAGGAAGGCTTTGAAGGAATACATACAGACAAGTTTGGCCGCCGGTCACATTAGGCCCTCTAAGTCTCCTGTGGCGGTTGGATTTTTTTTTGTAAAAAAAAAGGACGGCGGTTTACGTCCTTGTCTGGATTTTCGTGAGATTAACAAAATTACGGTACGCAATCCTTACCCACTGCCATTGATTCCTGATCTGTTTAACCAGTTATTGGGGGCCAAGTGGTTCTCTAAAATTGACCTTAAGGGGGCATACAATCTGTTGCGCATGAAGGAGGGTGATGAATGGAAGACTGCTTTTAACACTCCTGTGGGTCATTTTGAGAATCTGGTTATGCCTTTTGGTCTTACTAATGCTCCTGCATTTTTTCAGAATCTGATTAATGACATCCTTAGACCTTTGATCGGTAAAAATGTGGTTGTGTATTTGGATGACATTTTGATTTATTCGCCAGATCTGGAGTCTCATTGGCGGAGCGTGCGTGAGGTATTACAGTTATTAATGGACAATTCGCTTTTTGCTAAGCTGGAGAAATGTGAGTTCGCTGTACAGAGAATTAGTTTTTTGGGCTACATTATCTCCAGCAAAGGTTTTGAGATGGATCCGGTTAAGGTTCAGGCTGTGCAGGAATGGCCTAGGCCTATTGGTTTGAAATCGATACAGAGGTTTTTGGGTTTCGCCAATTACTATAGAAAATTCATAAAAATTTTTTCTAGTATTGTCAAACCTCTGACTGATCTCACCAGGAAAGGTGCTGATGCGGTTCAGTGGTCTTCTGAGGCCATTGAAGCTTTTGTGTATCTCAAGGAGAGGTTCACCTCTGCTCCCATCCTTATGCAGCCTGATGTTACTAGGCCGTTTTTGGTTGAGGTTGATGCTTCTTCTGTGGGGGTTGGCGCAGTATTGTCTCAGGATAACGGGGATGGATTACATCCCTGTGCCTTTTTTTCAAAAAAATTTTCGGAGACTGAATTGAATTACGATATTGGTAATCGGGAATTATTGGCTATTAAACTCGCATTTGAACACTGGCGCCACTTCTTGGAAGGTGCGGAATTTCCCGTTCAGGTTCTTACGGATCATAAAAATCTGATATATCTTGATGCTGCCAAGCGCCTGAATGCCCGTCAGGCTAGGTGGGCACTGTTTTTCTCGCGGTTTAATTTCTCCGTTACTTACATCCCTGGTGCTAAGAATGTTAAGGCGGATGCCTTGTCTCGCAGTTTTTCTCCCATAGTCGGTGCTGAGAAAGAGGAAAACATTTTACAAGAAGGTGTTGTGATAGCTGCTTTAGACTCCGTTTTGGAAGATGAGATTCTTAAAGCTCAGGAGAATGCCCCATCTAACACTCCTCATGGGAGGTTGTTTGTGCCTGGGACCGTTAGGAGAGATTTGTTTGTTGAGTGTCACGAATCTCGGTTGGCAGGTCATCCCGGAATCTCTGAGACCAAGAGACTGGTGGGTCGCAGTTTTTGGTGGCCTGGATGGCAGAAGGAAGTCATTAAGTGGGTGCGTCAATGTACTATATGTGCTAGATCTAAGTCCTCACATACTCCTGCTGCGGGGTTGCTTTGTCCTCTGGAGGTTCCCAGTGCTCCTTGGACACATTTGGCTATGGACTTTATAACTGACCTTCCCCCCTCTGAGGGTTTTACTGTCATCTGGGTGGTCGTGGACCGTTTTAGCAAGATGTGTCACTTGGTTCCCTTCGTCAAACTGCCCTGCGCTAAAACTCTCGCTAAGGCCTTTGTCAAGGAAATTGTCAGACTTCATGGCGTTCCTACTGACATTGTTTCTGATAGGGGTCCTCAGTTCGTGGCTCGTTTTTGGCGTGCCTTTTGTGACAGGTTGGGAATTCATTTGTCGTTTTCGTCCGGATATCATCCTGAATCTAATGGCCAGACAGAAAGGAAAAACCAGGATGTTGAGCAGTTCTTGCGTTGTTTTGTGGCAGACAATCAAGAGGGGTGGTCTGAGTTTCTGCCACTTGCCGAATTTGCTCTGAACAATCATACATCTTCTTCTGCTGGTTGTTCGCCTTTTTTTTGTTGTTCTGGGAGACATCCGTCGTTTGGGTCGTTCTCCAAGTTGGGATCTGCCGTGCCTGAGGAGGAGAATTTTTCCGGTGATTTGGAAAGAGTTTGGACGGATGTGCGTGGTAATCTTCAGGAGGCCAACAGAAAATCTAAAGACTACTTTGATAGGAAACGACAGGAGGTCTTGTTCGCTGTTGGTGACATGGTTTGGTTGTCCTCTAGGAATCTGCGGTTGAGGATTCCTTCTAAGAAATTGGGTCCCAAGTTTGTAGGGCCCTTTAAGGTGCTTCAGGTTGTCAACCAATCTGCTGTTAGGTTGGAGGTTCCTACCTCCTGGAGAATTAATCCGGTCTTTCATGTCTCTCTGTTAAAAAAAGCTGTTGTGTCGGATGGTGACGCCTCTGCCTCTGTTCCTCCGGTGGTGGAGGACGGGGAATATGAAATTTCTCGCATCCTTGACTCTAGACGGTATAGAGGTAGTTTGCAGTATCTTGTGGCCTGGAAAGGTTTCGGACCCGAGGACAACTCTTGGGTGAGGTCAGATGATGTTTCCGCGTCCAGACTTATCAGAGCGTTTCACAGGAGATTTCCTGATAAGCCTGGTCCTAGGGGATCCGGAGGATCCTCTTAGAAGGGGGGGTACTGTTAGAACCTTGCTGTTAGGTTTTTTTTCCTTTGCTGGTCACATGACCTTGTTGGCCTATTTAGTCCTGCTCCGCCCTTCTGGCTTTGCTGGACTTCATTGTATATCTACTTTCTAGCTAGCCTGTGCTCTGTATCTAACTCTGTTAGTTTGCTTGGTCTACGGACCTCTATGTTCTATCTATTTTGTTTGTTCGTCTGTCTGCTACTATTTCTGTTAGGAGGTGTCCCATATTCCTCCCAGTCCTTAGTACTTGTAGGGATTCCCTCCCCACATCTATAGGTCTCCGTACAGACTAGATTAGGACTTTAGCAGGTCTGATCGCAGGATCAGGTTCCCTGTTACATCGTAGGGATTCAGCTGAGTCCTATAGTAGGGACAGATCTCCTCTCTTTCCTTAGCTTTGGTAGCAGAACATAACAACGTGGAGGTCACAGTAGCTTAAAAAGGTGTTTTTAATGCCCCTTGGAAAAGTTGTGGAGGTCGCAGTGGATTAAAAAGACAATATCAATGCCCCTTGGAAGAGTTGTGGAGGTGGCAGTGGAATAAATAGACAATATCAATGCCCCTTGGAAGAATGATGGAGGTCGCAGTGAAATAAAAAGACAATGTAATTGCCCCTAGGAAGAGTGGTGAAGGTTAGAGTGGAATAAAAAGACAATACCAATGCCCCTTGGAAGGGCTGGTGAGTTCAGAGTGGTTTAAGCAGATGATTTTATTGCCCCTTGGAAAAAACGTGGAGGACATAGTAGATTAACAAGACGGTTTTAATGCCCCTTGGAAAAGTGGTGGAGGTCACAGTGGATTAAAAAGACAATATCAATGCCCCGTGGAAGACACGTGGAGGTCTCAGAAGCTTAACAAGAAAGTTTTAATGCTCATTGGAAGAGTGGTGGAGGTCACAGTGGAATAAAAAGACAATATCAATGCCCCTTGAAAGAGTGGTGGAGGTTACTGTGAAATAAAAAGACAATATCAATGACTCTTGAAAGAGCTATGGAGTTCAGAGTGGTTTAACCAGATGGTTTTAATGCCCCTTGGAAGAGTGGTGGAGGTCGCAGTGCATTAAAAAGACAATATCAATACCCCTTGGAACAATGGTGGAGGTTACAGTGGAATAAAAAGACAATTTCAATGCCCCTTGGAAGAGCTGTGGAGTTCAGAGTGGTTTAACCAGACGGTTTTAATGCCCCTTGGAAGAGCTGTGGAGGTCACAGTAGCTTAACAAGACTGTTTTAATGCCTATTGGAAGAGTGGTGGAGGTTGCAGTGGATTAAAAAGACAATATCAATGCCCCTTAGAAGAGAGGTGGAAGTCGCAGTGGAATAAAAAGACAATATAAATACCCCTTGGAAGAGTGGTGGAGGATACAGTGGAATAAAAAGACAATATCAATGTCCCGTGGAATAGACATGGACGTTACAGTAGCTAAACAAGATGTTTTTAATGCACCTTGGGAGAGTGGTGGAAGTCGTAGTGGAATAAAAAGACAATATCAATGCCCCTTGAAAGAGTGCTGTAGGTTACAGTGGAGTAAAAAGACAATATCAATGCCTCTTGCAATAGCTGTGGAGTTCAGAGTGGTTTAAATTGACGGTTTTATTGCACCTTGGAAGAGACGTGGAGGTGACAGTAGCAAACAATACAGTTTTAATGCCCCTTGGAAGAGTGGTGGAGGTCGCAGCGGATGAAAATGACAATATCAATGCCACTTGGAAGAGTAGTGAAGGTCCCAGAGGAATAAAAAGACAATATAAATACCCCTTGGAAGAGTGGTGGAGCTAAAAGTGGAATAAAAAGACAATATCAATGCGCCGTGAAAGAGACGTGTAGGTCACAGTAGCTTAACAAAACGGTTTTAATTCCCCTTGGAAGAGAGGTGAAAGTTGCAGTGGAATAAAAAGTCAATATAAATGCCCCTTGGAAGAGTGCTGGAGGTTACGTTGGAATAAAAAGACAATATCAATGCCCCTTGCAAGAGCTGCGGAGTTCAGAGTGTTTTAAATTGACGGTTTTAATGCCGCTTGGAAGGGACGTGGAGGTGACAGAAGCTTAACAAGACGGTTTTAATGCCCCTTGGAAGAGTGGTGGAGGTCGCAGCGGATTAAAAAGACGATATGAATGCCCCTTGGAAGAGTGGTGGAGGTCGCAGTGGAATAAAAAGACAATATCAATGCCCCTTGGAGAGTTGTGGAGGTTACAGTGGAATAAAAAACAATATCAATGCCCCTTGTAAGAGTGATGGAGGTTACAGTGGAATAAAAAGACAATATCAATGCCCCTTGGAACAGTGGTGGAGGTTACAGTTAAATAAAAAGACAATATCAATACCCCGTGGAAGAGATGTGGAGGTAACAATAGCTTAACAAGACGGTTTTAATGCCCCTTGGAAGGGTGGTGGAGGTCGCAGTGGATTAAAAAGACAATATCAATGAGCCTTGGAAGAGTGGTGGAGGTCGCAGTGGAGTAAAAAGACATTATCAATGCCCCGTGGAATAGTGGTGGAGGTCGTAGTGATATAAAAAGACAATATCAATGCCCCTTGGACGAGTGGTGGAGGTTACAGTGGAATAAAAAGACAATTACAATACCCCGTGGAAGAGACGTGGAGGTCACAGTAGCTTAACAAGACGGTTTTAATGCCTCTTGTAGGACTGGTGGAGGTCGCAGTGGAATAAAAAGACAATATCAATGCCCCTTGGAAGAGTTGTGGAGGCTACAGTAGAATAAAAAGACAATATCAATGCACCTTGGAAGAGTGATGGAGGTTACAGTGGAATAAAAAGACAATATCAATGCCCCTTGGAACAGTGGTGGAGGTTACAGTTGAATAAAAAGGCAATAACAATGCCCCGTGGAAGAGATGGGGAGGTCACAATAGCTTAACAAGACGGTTTTAATGGCACTTGGTAGAGTTGTGGAGGTCGCAGTGGATTAAAAAGACAATATCAATGAGCCTTGGAAGAGTGGTGGAGGTCGCAGAGGAATAAAAAGACAATGTCAATGCCCCTTGGAAGAGTGGTGGAGGTTAGAGTGGAATAAACTGAAAATACAAATGCCCCTTGGAAGAGCTGTGGAGTTCAGAGTGGTTTAACCAGATGGTTTTAATGCCCCTTGGAAGAGAAGTCGACATCACAGTAGCATAACAAGACGGTTTTAATGCCCCTTGGAAGAGTGGTGGAGTTCGCAGTGGATTAAAAAGACAATATCAATGCCCCTTGGAAGAGTGGTGGAGGTCGCAGTGGAATAAAAAGACAATATCAATGCCCCGTGGAAGGGAAGTGGAGGTCACAGTAGCTTAACAAGACTGTTTTAATGCCCATTGGAAGAGTGGTGGAGGTCGCAGTGGAATAAAAAGACAAAATCAATGCCCCTCGGAAGAGTGGTGCAGGTCGCAGTGGAATAAAAAGACAATATCAATGCCCCTTGGAAGAGCTGTGGAGTTCAGAGTGCTTAAACCAGATCGTTTTAATGCCCCTTGGAAGAGACGTGGAGGTCACAGTAGCTTAACAAGACTGTTTTAATGCCCCTTGGCAGAGTGCTGAAGGTTACATTGGAATAAAAAGACAATATCAGGGCCCCTTGCAAGAGCTGTGGAGTTCAGAGTGGTTTAAATTGACGTTTTTAATGCCCCTTTGAAGGGACATGGAGGTGACAGTAGCTTAGCAAGACGGTTTTAATGCCCCTTTGAAGAGTGGTGGAGGTCGCAGTGGACTAAAAAGACAATATGAATGCCCCTTGGAAGAGTGGTGGAGGTCGCAGTGGAATAAAAAGACAATATCAATGCCCCTTGGAAGAGTGGTGGAGCTTACAGTTGAATAAAAAGACAATATCAATGCCCCTTGGAAGAGTGATGGAGGTTACAGTGGAATAAAAAGACAATATCAGTGCCCCTTGCATGAGCTGTGGAGTTCAGAGTGGTTTAAATTGACGGTTTTAATGCCCCTTGGAATGGTTGTGGAGAAGACAGTAGCTTAACAAGATGGTTTTAATGCCCCTTGGAAGAGTGGTGGAGGTCGCATTGGATTAAAGAAACAATATGAATGCCCCTTGGAAAAGTGGTGGAGGTCTCAGTGGAATAAAAAGACAATATCAATGCCCCTTGGAAGAGTGGTGGAGGTTACAGTTGAATAAAAAGACAATGTCAATGCCCCTTGGAAGGGTGATGGAGGTTACAGTGGAATAAAAAGACAATATCAATGCCCCTTGCATGAGCTGTGGAGTTCAGAGTGGTTTTAATTGACGGTTTTAATGCTCCTTGGAATGGATGTGAAGATGACAGTAGCTTAACAAGATGGTTTTAATGCCCCTTGGAAGAGTGGTGGAGGTCGCATTGGATTAAAAAGACAATATGAATGCCCCTTGGAAAAGTGGTGGAGGTCTCAGTGGAATAAAAAGACAATATCAATGCCCCTTGGAAGAGTGGTGGAGGTTACAGTTGAATAAAAAGACAATGTCAATGCCCCTTGGAAGGGTGATGGAGGTTACAGTGGAATAAAAAGACAATATCAATGCCCCTTGGAACAGTGGTGAAGGTTACAGTTAAATAAAAAGACAATATCAATGCCCCGTGGAAGAGATGTGGAGGTCAATATAGCTTAACAAGACAGTTTTAATGCCCCTTGGAAGAGTGGTGGAGGTCGCAGTGGATTAAAAAGACAATATCAATGAGCCTTGGAAGAGTGGTGGAGGTCGCAGTGGAATAAAAAGACATTATCAATGCCCTTTGGAAGAGTGGTCGAGGTCGCAGTGGAATAAAAAGACAATATGAATGCCCCTTGGAAGAGACTTGGAGGTCACAGTAGCTTAACAAGACGGTTTTAATGCCTCTTGGAGGACTGGTGGTGGTTGCAGTGGAATAAAAAGACAATATCAATGCCGCTTGGAAGAGTGGTGGAGGTTACAGTGGAATAAAAAGACAATAATAATGTCCCTTGGAAAAGCTGTGGAGTTCAGAGTGGTATAACCAGACGGTTTTAACGCTCCTTGGAAGAGACGTGGAGGTCACAGTAACTTAACAAGATGGTTTTAATGCCCCTTGGAAGAGTGGTGGAGGTCGCAGTGGAATAAAAAAACAATATCAATGCCCGTTAGAAGAGTGTTGGAGGTCGCAGTGGAATAAAAAGACAATGTCAATGCCCCTTGGAAGAGTGGTGGAGGTTAGAGTGGAATAAAAAAACAATACAAATGCCCCTTGGAAGAGCTGTGGAGTTCAGAGTGGTTTAACCATATGGTTTTAATGCCCCTTGGAAGAGAAGTCGATGTAACAGTAGCATAACAAGGTGGTTTTAATGCCCCTTGGAAGAGTGGTGGAGTTCGCAGTGGATTAAAAAGACAATATCAATGCCCCTTGGAATAGTGGTGGAGGTCACAGTGGAAGAAAAAGACAATATCAATGCACCGTGGAAGGGAGGTGGAGGTCACAATAGCTTAACAAGACGGTTTTAATGCCCATTGGAAGAGTGGTGGAGGTCTCACTGAAATAAAAAGACAAAATCAATGCCACTTGGAAGAGTGGTGGAGGTTACAGTGGAATAAAAAGACAATATCAATGCCCCTTGGAAGAGTGTGGAGTTCAGAGTGATTTAATCAGACGGTTTTAATGCCCCTTTAAAGAGACGTGGAGGTCACAGTAGCTTAACAAGACTGTTTTAATGCCCCTTGGAAGAGTGGTGGAGGTCGCAGTGGATTAAAAAGACAATATCAATGCCCCTTAGAAGAGAGGTGGAAGTCGCAGTGGAATAAAAAGACAATGTCAATGCCACTTGGAAGAGTGGTGGAGGTTACAGTGGAGTAAAAAGACAATATCAATGCCCCGTGGAACAGACATGGACATGACAGTAGCTTAAAAAGACGGCTTTAATGCCCCTTGGGAGATTGGTGGAGTTTGCAGTGGATTAAAAAGACAACATCAATGCCCATTGGAAGAGTGGTAGAGGTTGCAGTGGAATATAAAGACAAAATCAATGCCCCTTGGAAGAGTGGTGGGGGTCACTGTAGCTTAACAAGATGGTCTTAATGCCCCTTGGAAGAGTGGTGGAGGTCGCAGTGGAATAAATAGACATAGTCAATGCCCCTTGGAAGAGTGGTGGAGGTTAGAGTGGAATAAAAAGATAATACCAGTGCTCCATGGAAGAGCTGTGGAGTTTAGAGTGGTTTAAATTGATGGTTTTAATGCCCCTTGGAAAAGACGTGGAGGTCACAGTGTATTAAAAAGACAATATCAATGCCCATTGGAAGAGTGGTGGAGGTCGCAGTGGATTAAAAAGACAATATCAATGCCCCTTAGAAGAGTGGTGGAGGTCGCAGTGGAATAAAAAGACAATATCAATGCCCCGTGGAAGGGACATGGAGGTCACAGTAGCTTAACAAGATGGTTTTAATGCCCCTTGGAAGAGAGGTGGAGGTCGCAGTTGATTAAAAAGACAATATCAATGCCCCTTGTAAGAGAGGTGGAGGTCGCAGTGGAATAAAAAGACAATATCAATGCCGTTTGGAAGAGTGGTGGATGTTACAGTCGAATTAAAAGACAATATCAATGCCTCTTGTAAGAGCTGTGGAGTTCAGAGTGTTTAACCAGACGATTTTAATGCCCCTTGGTAGAGACGAGGAGGTCACAGTAGCTTAACAAGACTGTTTTAATGCCCCTTGGAAGAGTGGTGGACATCGTTGTGGATTTAAAAGACAATATCAATGCCCCTTAGTAGAGATTAGGAGGTCGTAGTGGAATAAAAAAACAATATCAATGCCCCTTGGAAGATTGGTGGAGGTAACAGTGGAATAAAAAGACAATATCAATGCCACTTGGAGAAGTGGTGGAGGTTACAGTGGAATAAAAAGACAATATCAATGCCCTGTGTAAGAAACTTGGAGGTCACAGTAGCTTAACAAGACGGTTTTAATGCCTCTTGGAGGACTGGTGGTGGTTGCAGTGGAATAAAAAGACAATATCAATGCCGCTTGGAAGAGTGGTGGAGGTTACAGTGGAATAAAAAGACAATAATAATGTCCCTTGGAAAAGCTGTGGAGTTCAGAGTGGTATAACCAGACGGTTTTAACGCTCCTTGGAAGAGACGTGGAGGTCACAGTAACTTAACAAGACGGTTTTAATGCCCCTTGGAAGAGTGGTGGAGGTCGCAGTGGAATAAAAAACAATATCAATGCCCGTTAGAAGAGTGTTGGAGGTCGCAGTGGAATAAAAAGACAATGTCAATGCCCCTTGGAAGAGTGGTGGAGGTTAGAGTGGAATAAAAAAACAATACAAATGCCCCTTGGAAGAGCTGTGGAGTTCAGAGTGGTTTAACCATATGGTTTTAATGCCCCTTGGAAGAGAAGTCGATGTCACAGTAGCATAACAAGGTGGTTTTAATGCCCCTTGGAAGAGTGGTGGAGTTCTCAGTGGATTAAAAAGACAATATCAATGCCCCTTGGAATAGTGGTGGAGGTCACAGTGGAAGAAAAAGACAATATCAATGCACCGTGGAAGGGAGGTGGAGGTCACAGTAGCTTAACAAGACGGTTTTAATGCCCCTTGGAAGAGTGGTGGAGGTTGCAGAGGATTAAAAAGACAATAACAATGCCCATTGGAAGAGTGGTGGAGGTCTCACTGAAATAAAAAGACAAAATCAATGCCACTTGGAAGAGTGGTGGAGGTTACAGTGGAATAAAAAGACAATATCAATGCCCCTTGGAAGAGTGTGGAGTTCAGAGTGATTTAACCAGACGGTTTTAATGCCCCTTTAAAGAGACGTGGAGGTCACAGTAGCTTAACAAGACTGTTTTAATGCCCCTTGGAAGAGTGGTGGAGGTCGCAGTGGATTAAAAAGACAATATCAATGCCCCTTAGAAGAGAGGTGGAAGTCGCAGTGAAATAAAAAGACAATGTCAATGCCACTTGGAAGAGGGGTGGAGGTTACAGTGGAATAAAAAGACAATATCAATGCCCCGTGGAACAGACATGGACATGACAGTAGCTTAAAAAGACGGCTTTAATTCCCCTTGGGAGAGTGGTGGAGTTTGCAGTGGATTAAAAAGACAACATCAATGCCCATTGGAAGAGTGGTAGAGGTTGCAGTGGAATATAAAGACAAAATCAATGCCCCTTGGAAGAGTGGTGGGGGTCACTGTAGCTTAACAAGATGGTCTTAATGCCCCTTGGAAGAGTGGTGGAGGTTGCAGTGGAATAAATAGACATAGTCAATGCCCCTTGGAAGAGTGGTGGAGGTTAGAGTGGAATAAAAAGATAATACCAGTGCTCCTTGGAAGAGCTGTGGAGTTTAGAGTGGTTTAAATTGATGGTTTTAATGCCCCTTGGAAGAGACGTGGAGGTCACACTGTATTAAAAAGACAATATCAATGCCCCTTGGAAGAGTGGTGGAGGTCGCAGTGGATTAAAAAGACAATATCAATGCCCCTTAGAAGAGTGGTGGAGGTCGCAGTGGAATAAAAAGACAATATCAATGCCCCGTGGAAGGGACGTGCAGGTCACAGTAGCTTAACAAGATGGTTTTAATGCCCCTTGGAAGAGAGGTGGAGGTCGCAGTTGATTAAAAAGACGATATCAATGCCCCTTGTAAGAGAGGTGGCTGTCGCAGTGGAATAAAAAGACAATATCAATGCCACTTGGAAGAGTGGTGGATGTTACATTCGAATAAAAAGACAATATCAATGCCTCTTGTAAGAGCTGTGGAGTTCAGAGTGTTTAACCAGACGATTTTAATGCCACTTGGTAGAGTCGAGGAGGTCACAGTAGCTTAACAAGACTGTTTTAATGCCCCTTGGAAGAGTGGTGGAGATCGTTGTGGATTTAAAAGACAATATCAATGCCCCTTAGCAGAGTTTAGGAGGTCGTAGTGGAATAAAAAAACAATATCAATGCCCCTTGGAAGATTGGTGGAGGTAACAGTGGAATAAAAAGACAATATCAATGCCCTGTGTAAGAAACTTGGAGGTCACAGTAGCTTAACAAGACGGTTTTAATGCCCCTTGAAAGAGTCGTGGACGTCGCAGAGGAATAAAAAGACAATATCAATGCACTTGGAAGAGCTGTGGAGCTCAGAGGGGTTTAACCAGACGGTTTTAATGCCCCTTGGAAGAGACTTGGAGGTCACAGTAGCTTAACAAGACGATTTTAATGCACCTTGGACGAGAGGTGGAGGACGCTCTGGAATAAAAAGACAATATCAATGCCCCGTGGAAGCGACGTGGAGGTCACAGTAGCATAACAAGATGGTTTTAATGCCCATTGGAAGAGTGGTGGAGGTTGCAGTGGAAAAAAAAGTCAATATCAAAGCCCCTTGGAAGAGTGATGGAGGTCGCAGTGGAAAACAGAGACAATATCAATGCCCCTTGGAAGAGTGGTGGAGGTTACAGTCGAATAAAAAGACAATATCAATGCCTCTTGGAAGAGCTGTGGAGTACAGAGTGGTTAAACCAGATGGTTTAATGCCCCGTGGAAGAGACGTGGAGGTCACAGTAGCTTATCAAGTGGTGGAGGTCGCAGTGGATTAAAAAGACAATATCAATGCCCCTTAGAAGAGTGGTGGAGGTCGCACTGGAATAAAAAGACAATACCAATTCCCCTTGGAAGAGATGTGGAGGTCGCAGTGGAATAAAAAGACAATATCATTGCCTTGTGGAAGAGACTTGGAGGTCACAGTAGCTTAACAAGATGGTTTTAATGCCCCTTGGAAGAGAGGTGGAGGTCGCAGTGGAATAAAAAGACAATATCAAAGCCCCTTGGAAGAGTGGTGGAGGTTACAGTGGAATAAAAAGACAATATCAATGACCTTGGAAGAGTGGTGGAGGTAGCAGTGGTTAAACCAGAAGGTTTTAAGGCACCGTGGAATAGACGTGGAGGTCACAGTAGCTAAACAAGATGGTTTTAATGCTTCTTGGAAGAGAGATGGAGTTCGCAGTGGATTAAAAAGACAAAATCAATGCCCCTTGGAGGAGTGGTGGAGGTTACAGTGGAATAAAAAGACAATATCAATGCCTCTTGCAAGAGCCTTGGAGTTCAGAGTGGTTTAAATTGATGGTTTTAATGACCCTTGGAAGAGATGTGGAGGTCACAGTAGCTTAACAAGACGGTTTTAATGCCCCTTGGAAGAGTGGTGGAAGTCACAGTAAAATAAAAAGACAATATCAATGCCCCTTGGAAGAGTGATGGAGGTTACAGTGAAATAAAAAGACAATATCAATGCCCCTTGGAAGAGCTGTGGAGTTCACAGTGGTTAAACCAGAAGGTTTTAAGGCACCGTGGAATAGACGTGGAGGTCACAGTAGCTAAACAAGATGGTTTTAATGCTTCTTGGAAGAGAGATGGAGTTCGCAGTGGATTAAAAAGACAAAATCAATGCCCCTTGGAGGAGTGGTGGAGGTTACAGTGGAATAAAAAGACAATATCAATGCCTCTTGCAAGAGCTGTGGAGTTCAGAGTGGTTTAAATTGATGGTTTTAATGCCCCTTGGAAGAGATGTGGAGGTCACAGTAGCTTAACAAGACGGTTTTAATGCCCCTTGGAAGAGTGGTGGAGGTCGCAGTGGATTAAAATTACATTATCAATGCCCCTTGGAAGAGTGGTGGATGTCGCAGTGGAATAAAAAGAAAATATCAATGCCCCTTAGAAGACTGGTGGAGGATACAGTGGAAAAAAAAGACAATATCAATGTTCCTTGGAAGAGGGGTGAAGGTCGCAGTGGAATAAAAAGACAATATCAATGCCCCTTGGAAGAGTGGTGGAGGTCGCAGTGGAATAAAAAGACAATATCAATGCCCGTGGAAGGGACGTGGAGGTCACAGTAGCTTAACAAGACAGTTTTAATGCCCCTTGGAAGAGTGGTGGAGGTCGCAGTGGATTAAAAAGACTATCAAATCCCCTTGGAAGAGTGGTGGAGGTCGCAGTGGAAAAAAAAGACAATATCAATGCCCCTTGGAAGAGTGGTGGAGGTTACAGTTGAATAAAAAGACAATATCAATGCCTCTTGGAAGAGCTGTGGAGTTCAGAGTGGTTTAACCATGCTGTTTTAATGCCCCTAGGAAGAGACGTGGAGGTCACAGAAGCTTATCAAGACTGTTTTAAAGCCCCTTGGAAGAGATGTGAAGGTCACAGTGGAATAAAAAGACAATATCAATGCCCCTTGGAAGAGTGGTGGATGTTACCGTGGAATAAAAAGACAATATCACTGACCCTTGGAAGAGTGGTGGAGGTCGCAGTGGAATAAAAAGACAATATTAATGCCCCTTGGAAGAGTGGTGGAGGTCGCAGTGCATTAAAAAGACAATATCAATACCCCTTGGAAGAATGGTGGAGGTTACAGTGGAATAAAAAGACAATATCAATGCCCCTTGGAAGAGCTGTGGAGTTCAGAGTGGTTTAACCAGACGGTTTTAATGCCCCTTGGAAGAGATGTGGAGGTCACATTAGCTTAACAAGACTGTTTTAATGCCTCTTGGAAGAGTGGTGGATGTCGAAGTGGATTAAAAAGATAATATCAATGCCCCTTAGAAGAGAGGTGGTAATCGCAGTGGAATAAAAAGACAATATCAATACCCCTTGAAAGAGTGGTGGAAGATACAGTGGAATAAAAAGACAATATCAATGCCCCGTGGAATAGACATGGACGTTACAGTAGCTAAACAAGATGCTTTTAATGCACCTTGGGAGAGTGGTGGAAGTCGTAGTGGAATAAAAAGACAATATCAACGCCCCTTGAAAGAGTACTGTAGGTTACAGTGGAATAAAAAGACAATATCAATGCCTCTTGCAAGAGCTGTGGAGTTCAGATTGGTTTAAATTGACGGTTTTAATGCACCTTGGAAGAGACGTGGAGGTCACAGTAGCTTAACAATACGGTTTTAATGCCACTTGGAAGAGTGGTGGAGGTCGCAGTGGATTAAAAAGACAATATCAATGCCACTTGGAAGAGTGGTGAAGGTCCCAATGGAATAAAAAGACAATATCAATGCCCCTTGGAAGAGTGGTGGAGGTTACAGTGGAATAAAAAGACAATATCAATGCCCCGTGAAAGAGATGTGGATGTCACAGTAGCTTAACAAGGCGGTTTTAATGCCCCTTGGAAGAGAGGTGGAAGTTGCAGTGGAATAAAAAGACAATATCAATGCCCCTTGGAAGAGTGCTGGAGGTTACAGTGGAATAAAAAGACAATATCAATGCCCCTTGCAAGAGCTGTGATGTTCAGAGTGTAACATAGTTTGTAAAGCCGAATAAAGACTTGCGTCCATCAAGTTCGACTTGTTAGTTCTGTAATTGCTAAAGTTGATCCAGAGGAGGGCAAAAACCCCAAATGATTTAGCCAATCTTCACCAGAGGAAAAATTCCCTCCCGACTCTGAAACCAGCAGCCAGAATAAATCCCTGTATTGACGGTTTTAATGCCCCTTGGATGGGACGTGGAGGTGACAGTAGCTTAACAAGACGGTTTTAATGCCCCTTTGAAGAGTGGTGGAGGTCGCAGTGGATTAAAAAGACAATATGAATGCCCCTTGGAAGAGTGGTGGAGGTTACTGTTGAATAAAAACACAATATCAATGCCCCTTGGAAGAGTGATGGAGGTTACAGTGGAATAAAAAGACAATATCAATGCCCCTTGCAAGAGCTGTGATGTTCAGAGTGTAACATAGTTTGTAAAGCCGAATAAAGACTTGCATCCATCAAGTTCGACTTGTTAGTTCTGTAATTGCTAAAGTTGATCCAGAAGAGGGCAAAAACCCCAAATGATTTAGCCAATCTTCACCAGAGGAAAAATTCCCTCCCGACTCTGAAACCAGCAGCCAGAATAAATCCCTGTATTGACGGTTTTAATGCCCCTTGGATGGGACGTGGAGGTGACAGTAGCTTAACAAGACGGTTTTAATGCCCCTTTGAAGAGTGGTGGAGGTCGCAGTGGATTAAAAAGACAATATGAATGCCCCTTGGAAGAGTGGTGGAGGTTACTGTTGAATAAAAAGACAATATCAATGCCCCTTGGAAGAGTGATGGAGGTTACAGTGGAATAAAAAGACAATATCAATGCCCCTTGCAAGAGCTGTGATGTTCAGAGTGTAACATAGTTTGTAAAGCCGAATAAAGACTTGCGTCTATCAAGTTCGACTTGTTAGTTCTGTAATTGCTAAAGTTGATCCAGAGGAGGGCAAAAACCCCAAATGATTTAGCCAATCTTCACCAGAGGAAAAATTCCCTCCCGACTCTGAAACCAGCAGTCAGAATAAATCCCTGTATTGACGGTTTTAATGCCCCTTGGAAGGGACGTGGAGGTGACAGTAGCTTAACAAGACGGTTTTAATGCCCCTTTGAAGAGTGGTGGAGGTCGCAGTGGATTAAAAAGACAATATGAATGCCCCTTGGAAGAGTGGTGGAGGTTACTGTTGAATAAAAAGACAATATCAATGCCCCTTGGAAGAGTGATGGAGGTTACAGTGGAATAAAAAGACAATATCAATGCCCCGTGGAAGAGATGTGGAGGTTACAATAGCTTAACAAGACTGTATTAATGCCCCTTGGAAGAGTGGTGGAGGTCGCAGTGGATTAAAAAGACAAAATCAATGCCCCTAGGAAGAGTGGTGGAGGTTACAGTGGAATAAAAAGACAATATCGATGCCTCTTGCAAGAGCTGTGGAGTTCAGAGTGGTTTAAATTAACGGTTTTAATGCCCCTTGGAAGAGACGTGGAGGACACAGTAGCTTAACAAGACGGTTTTAATGCCACTTGTAAGAGAGGTGGAGGTCACAGTGGAATAAAAAGACAATATCAATGCCCCTTGGAAGAGTGGTGGAGGTTACAGTGGATTAAAAAGACAAAATCAATGCCCCTTGGAAGAGATATGGAGGTCGCAGTGGAATAAAAAGACAATATCAATGCCTCGTGGAAGAGACTTGGAGGTCACAGTAGCTTAACTAGATGGTTTTAATGCCACTTGTAAGAGAGGTGGAGGTCACAGTGGAATAAAAAGACAATATCAATGCCCCTTGGAAGAGTGGTGGAGGTTACAGTGGAATAAAAAGACAATATTAATGCCCCTTGGAAAAGTGGTGGAGGTCGCAGTAAAATAAAAAAACAATATCAATGCACCTTGGAAGAGTGGTGGAGGTTACAGTGCAATAAAAAGACAATATCAATGCCCCTTGGAAGAGCTGTGGAGTTCACAGTGGTTTAACCAGAAGGTTTTAAGGCACAGTGGAATAGACGTGGAGGTCACAGTAGCGAAACAAGATGGTTTTAATGCTTCTTCGAAGAGAGATGGAGGTCGCAGTGGATTAAATAGACAAAATCAATGCCCCTTGGAAGAGTGGTGGAGGTTACAGTGGAATAAAAAGACAATCTCAATGACTCTTGCAAGAGCTGTGGAGTTCAGAGTGGTTTAAATTGACGGTTTTAATGCCCCTTGGAAGAGACATGGAGGTCACAGTAGCTTAACAAGAGGGTTTTAATGTCCCTTGGAAGAGTGGTGGAGGTCGCAGAAGATTAAAAAGACATTATCGATGCCCCTTGGAAGAGTGATGGAGGTCGCAGTGGAATAAAAAGAAAATATCAATGCCCCTTAGATGAGTGGTGGAGGTTACAGTGGGAAAAAAAGACAATATCAATATTCCTTGGAAGAAGAGTGAATGTCGCAGTGGAATAAAAAGACAATATCAATGTCCCTTGGAAGAGTGGTGGAGGTCGCAGTGGAATAAAAAGACAATATCAATGCCCCGTGGAAGGGACGTGGAGGTCAAAGTAGCTTCACAAGACGGTTTTAACGGCCCTTGGAAGAGAGGTGGAGTTCGCAGTTGATTAAAAAGACAATATCTATGCCCCTTGGAAGAGTGGTGGAGGTCGCAGTGGAATAAAAAGACAATATCAATGCCGCTTGGAAGAGTGGTGGATGTTACAGTCGATTAAAAGACAATATCAATGCCTCTTGTAAGAGCTGTGGAGTTCAGGGTGTTTAAACAGACGGTTTTAATGCCCCTTGGAAGAAACGAGGAGGTCACAGTAGATTAACAAGACTGTTTTAATGGCCCTTGGAAGAGTGGTGGAGATCGTTGTGGATTTAAAAGACAATATCAATGCCCCTTAGTAGAGTGGTGGAGGTCGCAGTGGAATAAAAAAACAATATCAATGCCCCTTGGAAGATTGGTGGAGGTTACAGTGGATTAAAAAGACAAAATCAATGCCCCTTGGAAGAGTGGTGGAGGTTACAGTGGAATAAAAAGACAATATCAATGCCTCTTGCAAGAGCTGTGGAGTTCAGAGTGGTTTAAATTGACGGTTTTAATGCCCCTTAGAAGAGACGTGGAGGACACAGTAGCTTATCAAAACTGTTTTAATGCTCCTTGGAAGAGTGGTGGAGGTCACAGTGGATTAAAAAGACAATATCAATGCCCCTTAGTAGAGTGGTGGAGGTCGCAGTGGAATAAAAAGACAATATCAATTACACTTGGAAGAGATATGGAGGTCGCAGTGGAATAAAAGACAATATCAATGCCCCTTGGAAGAGTGGTGGAGGCTGCAGTGGAATAAAAAGACAATATTAATGCCCCTTGGAAAAGTGGTGGAGGTCGCAGTAAAATAAAAAGACAATATCAATGCCCCTTGGAAGAGTGGTGGAGGTTGCAGTGGAATAAAAAGACAATATCAATGCCCCTTGGAAGAGCTGTGGAGTTCACAGTGGTTTAACCAGAAGGTTTTAAGGCACAGTGGAATAGACGTGGATGTCACAGTAGCTAAACAAGACGGTATTAATGCTTCTTCGAAGAGAGATGGAGGTCGCAGTGGATTAAAAAGACAAAATCAATGCCCCTTGGAAGAGTGGTGGAGGATACAGTGTAATAAAAAGACAATCTCAATGCCTCTTGCAAGAGCTGTGGAGTTCAGAGTGGTTTAAATTGACGGGTTTAATGCACCTTGGAAGAGACGTGAAGGGCACAGTAGCTTAACAAGACGGTTTTATTGCCCCTTGGAAGAGTGGTGGAGGTCGCAGTGTATTAAAAAAACATTATCGATGCCCCTTGGAAGAGTGGTGGAGGTCGCAGTGGAATAAAAAGAAAATATCAATGCCCCTTAGAAGAGTGGTGGAGGTTACAGTGGAAAAAAAGACAATATCAATGTTCCTTGGAAGAAGGGTGAAGGTCGCAGTGGAATAAAAAGACAAAATCAATGTCCCTTGGAAGAGTGGTGGAGGTCGCAGTAGATTAAAAAGACAATACCAATGCCCCTTGGAAGAGTGGTGGAGGTCGCAGTGGAATAAAAAGACAATATCAATGCCCCGTGGAAGGGACGTGGAGGACAAAGTAGCTTCACAAGACGGTTTTAATGCCCCATGGAAGAGAGGTGGAGGTCGCAGTTGATTAAAAAGACAATATCAATGCCCCTTGGAAGAGTGGTGGAGGTCGCAGTGGAATAAAAGGACAATATTAATGCCGCTTGGAAGAGTGGTGGATGTTACAGTCGAATAAAAAGACAATATCAATGCCTCTTGTAAGAATTGTGGAGTTCAGGGTGTTTAAACAGACGGTTTTAATGCCCCTTGGAAGAAACGAGGAGGTCACAGTAGATTAACAAGACTGTTTTAATGGCCCTTGGAAGAGTGGTGGAGATCGTTGTGGATTTAAAAGACAATATCAAAGCCCCTTAGAAGAGTGGTGGAGGTCGCAGTGGAATAAAAAGACAATATCAATGCCCGTTGGAAGATTGGTGGAGGTTACAGTGGAATAAAAAGACAATATCAATGCCCCTTGGAAGAGTGGTGGAGGTTACAGTGGAATAAAAAGACAATATCAACGCCCTGTGTAAGAAACTTGGAGGTGACAGTAGCTTAACAAGACGGTTTTAATGTCCCTTGGAAGAGTCGTGGACGTCGCAGAGGAATAAAAAGACAATATCAATGCACTTGGAAGAGTGGTGGAGGATAAAATCGAATAAAAAGACAATATAAATGCCTCTTGGAAGAGCTGTGGAATACAGAGTGGTTTAACCAGACGGTTTATTGCCCCTTGGAAGAGACGTGGTGGTCACAGTAGCTTATCAATACTGTTTTAATGCCCCTTGGAAGAGTGGTGGAGGTCGCAGTGGTTTAAAAAGACAATATCAATGCCCCTTAGAAGAGTGGTGGAGGTCACAGTGGAATAAAAAGACAATATCAATTCCCCTTGGAAGAGATGTGAAGGTCGCAGTAGAATGAAAAGACAATATCAATGCCCCTTGGAAGAGTGGTGGAGGTTTCAGTGGAATAAAAAGACAATATCACTGATCCTTGGAAGAGTGGTGGAGGTCGCAGTGGAATAAAAAGACAATATTAATGCCCCTTGGAAGAGTGGCGGAGGTCGCAGTGCATTAAGAAGACAATATCAATACCCCTTGGAAGAATGGTGGAGGTTACAGTGGAATAAAAAGACAATATCAATGCCCTTTGGAAGAGCTATGGAGTTCAGAGTGGTTTAACCTGATGGTTTTAATGCCCCTTTGAAGAGATGTGGAGGTCACATTAGCTTAACAAGACTGTTTTAATGCCTCTTGGAAGAGTGGTGGAGGTCGCAGTGGAATAAAAAGACAATATCAATACCCCTTGGAAGAGTCGTGGAGGATACAGTGGAATAAAAAGACAATATCAATGCCCCGTGGAATAGACATGGATGTTACAGTAGCTAAACAAGATGTTTTTAATGTACCTTGGGAGAGTGGTGGAAGTCGTAGTGGAATAAAAAGACAATATCAATGCCCCTTGAAAGAGTGCTGTAGTTTACTGTGGAGTAAAAAGACAATATCAATGCCTCTTGCAAGACCTGTGGAGTTCAGAGTGGTTAAATTGTCTGTTTTAATGCACATTGGAAGAGACGTGGAGGTCACAGTAGCTTAACAATATGGTTTTAATGCCCCTGGTGAGGTCACAGTGGATTAAAAAGACAATATCAATGCCACTTGGAAGAGTGGTGAAGGTCCCAGTGGAATAAAAAGACAATATGAATGCCCCTTAGAAGAGTGGTGGAGGTCACAGTGGAATAAAAAGACAATATCAATTCCCCTTGGAAGAGATGTGAAGGTCGCAGTGGATTAAAAAGACAATATCAATGCCCTTAGAAGAGAGGTGGAAGTCGCAGTGGAATAAAAAGACAATATCAATACCCCTTGGAAGAGTGGTGGAGGATACAGTGGAATAAAAAGACAGTATCAATGCCCCGTGGAATAGACATGGACATTATAGTAGCTAAACAAGATGTTTTTAATGCACCTTGGGAGAGTGGTGGAAGTCGTAGTGGAATAAAAAGACAATATCAATGCCCCTTGAAAGAGTGTTGTAGGTTACAGTGGAGTAAAAAGACAATATCAATGCCTCTTGCAAGAGCTGTGGAGTTCAGAGTGGTTTAAATTGATGGTTTTAATGCACCTTGGAAGAGACGTGGAGGTCACAGTAGCTTAACAATACGGTTTTAATGCCCCTTGTGAGGTCGCAGTGGATTAAAAAGACAATATCAATGCCACTTGGAAGAGTGGTGAAGGTCCCAGTGGAATAAAAAGACAATGTCAATGCCCCTTAGAAGAGTGGTGGAGGTCACAGTGGAATAAAAAGACAATATGAATTCCCCTTGGAAGAGATGTAAAGGTCGCAGTGGAATGAAAAGACAATATCAATGCCCCTTGGAAGAGTGGTGGAGGTTACAGTGGAATAAAAAGACAATATCACTGACCCTTGGAAGAGTGGTGGAGGTCGCAGTGGAATAAAAAGACAATATCAATGCCCCTTGTAAGAGTTCTGGAGGTTATATTGGAATAAAAAGACAATATCAATGCCCCTTGCAAGAGCTGTGAAGTTCAGAGTGGTTTAAATTGACGGTTTTAATGCCCCTTGGAAGGGACGTGGAGGTGACAGTAGCTTAACAACAGGGTTTTAATGCCCCTTTGAAGAGTGGTGGAGGTCGCAGTGGATTAAAAAGATAATATGAATGTCCCTTGGAAGAGTGGTGGAGGTCGCAGTGGAATAAAAAGACAATATCAATGAGCCTTGGAAGAGTGGTGGAGGTTACAGTTGAATAAAAAGACAATATCAATGCCCCTTGAAAGAGTGATGGAGGTTACAGTGGGATAAAAAGACAATATCAATGCCCCTTGGAACAGTGGTGGAGGTTACAGTTAAATAAAAAGACAATATCAATGCCCAGTGGAAGAGATGTGGAGGTCACAATAGCTTAACAAGACGGTTTTAATGCCCCTTGGAAAAGTGGTGGAGGTCGCAGTGAATTAAAAAGACAAAATCAATGCCCCTTGGAAGAGTGGTGGAGGTTACAGTGGAATAAAAAGACAATATCAATGCCTCTTGCAAGAGCTGTGGAGTTCAGAGTGCTTTAAATTGACGGTTTTAATGCCACTTGGAAGAGACGTGGAGGAAACAGTAGCTTAACAAGATGGTTTTAATGCCCCTTGGAAGAGGGGTGGAGGTTACAGTCGAATAAAAAGACAATATCAATGACTCTTGGAAGAGCTGTGGAGTTCAGAGTGGTTTAACCAGACGGTTTTAATGCGCCTTGGAAGAGACGTGGAGGTCACAGTAGCTTATCAAAACTGTTTTAATGCCCCTTGGAAGAGTGCTGGAGGTCACAGTGGATTAAAAAGACAATATCAATGCCCCTTAGAAGAGTGGTGGATGTCGCAGTGGAATAAAAAGACAATATCAATTCCACTTGGAAGAGATATGGAGGTCGCAGTGGAATAAAAAGACAATATCAATGCCTCGTGGAAGAGACTTGGAGGTCAAAGTAGCTTAACAAGATGGTTTTAATGCCCCTTGGAAGAGAGGTGGTGGTCACAGAGGAATAAAAAGACAATGTCATTGCCCCTTGGAAGAGTGGTGGAGATTACAGTGGAATAAAAAGACAATATCAATGACCCTTGGAAGAGTGGTGCAGGTCGCAGTGGAATAAAAAGACAATATTAATGCCCCTTGGAAAAGTGGTGGAGGTCGCAGTAAAATAAAAAGACAATATCAATGCCCCTTGGAAGAGTGGTGGAGGTTACAGTGGAATAAAAAGACAATATTATTGCCCCTTGGAAGAGCTGTGGAGTTCACAGTGGTTTAACCAGAAGGTTTTAAGGCACCGTGGAATAGACGTGGAGGTCACAGTAGCTAAACAAGACGGTTTTAATGCTTCTTCGAAGAGAGATAGAGGTCGCAGTGGATTAAAAAGACAAAATCAATGCCCCTTGGAAGAGTGGTGGAGGTTACAGTGGAATAAAAAGACAATCTCAATGCCTTGCCTCTTGCAAGAGCTGTGGAGTTAAGAGTGGTTTAAATTGACTTTTTTAATGCCCCTTGGAAGAGAAGTGGAGGTCACAGTAGCTTAACAAGACGGTTTTAATGCCCCTTGGAAGAGTGGTGGAGGTCGCAGTGGATTAAAAAGACATTATCGATGCCCCTTGGAAGAGTGGTGGAGGGCGCAGTGGAATAAAAATAAAATATCAATGCCCCTTAGAAGAGTGGTGGAGGTTACAGTGGAAAAAAAAGACAATATCAATGTTCCTTGGAAGAAGAGTGAAGCTCGCAGTGGAATAAAAAGACAATATCAATGTCCCTTGGAAGAGTGGTGGAGGTCGCAGTGGATTAAAAAGACAATATCAATGCCCCTTGGAAGAGTGGTGGAGGTTGCAGTGGAATAAAAAGACAATATCAATGCCCCGTGGAAGGGACGTGAAGGTCACAGTAGCTTAACAAGACGGTTTTAATGCCCCTTGGAAGAGTGTTGGAGGTCTCAGTGAATTAAAAAGACTATCAAATCCCCTTGGAAGTGTGGTGGAGGTCGCAGTGGAAAAAAAAGACAATATCAATGCCCCTTGGAAGAGTGGTGGAGGCTGCAGTTGAATAAAAAGACAATATCAATGCCTCTTGGAAGAGCTGTGGAGTTCAGAGTGGTTTAACCATGGGGTTTTAATGCCCCTTGGAAGAGACGTGGAGGTCACAGAAGCTTATCAAGACTGTTTTAAAGCCCCTTGTAGGAGTGGTAGAGGTCGCAGTGGATTAAAAAGACAATATGAATGCCCCTTGGAGGAGTGGTGGAGGTTACAGTGAAATAAAAAGACAATATGAATGCCCCTTGGAAGAGTGGTGGAGGTTACAGTGCAATAAAAAGACAATATCAATGTCCCTTGGAAGAGTGGTGGAGGTTACAGTGGAATAAAAAGACAATATCAATGCCCCTTGGAAGAGTGGTGGAGGTTACAGTGGAATAAAAAGACAATATCAATGCCCCTTGGAAGAGTGGTGGAGGTTCCAATTAAATAAAAAGACAATATCAATGCCCCTTGGAAGAGACGTGGAGGTCACAGTGGAATAAAAAGACAATATTAATGCCCCTTGGAAGAGTGGAGGAGGTCGCAGTAAAATAAAAAGACAATATCAATGCCCCTTGGAAGAGTGGTGGAGGTTAGAGTGGAATAAAAAGACAATATCAATGCCCCTTGGAAGAGCTGTGGAGTACACATTGGTTTAACCACTTCGCATCAGAGCCTTTTTTTGCCTTCTTGACCGTGCCAATTTTTTCAATTCTGACCACTGTCACTTTATGAAGTAATTACTCTGGAATGCTTCAACGGATCCCCCTGATTCTGAGACTTTTTTTTCGTGACATATTGTACTTCATGATAGTGGTAAAATTTATTCGATATCACTTGCGTTTATTTGTGAAAAAATCGGAAATTTGGCGAAAATTTTGAAAATTTTGCAATTTTCAAACTTTGAATTTTCATGCCCTTAAATCAGAGAGATATGTCACACAATATAGTTAATAAATAACATTTTCCACATGTCTACTTTACATCAGCACAATTTTGGAACCAAATTTTTTTTTGTTAGGGAGCTATAAGGGTTAAAAGTTGATCAGCGATTTCTCATTTTTCCAACAAAATTTACAAAAACATTTTTTTAGGGACCACATCATATTTGAAGTCACTTTGAGGGGTCTTTATGACATAAAATACCCAAAAGTGACACCATTCTAAAAACTGCACCTCTCAAGGTGCTCAAAACGACATTCAAGAACTTTATTAACCCTTCAGGTGCTTCACAGGAATTTTTGGAATGTGGAAGAAAAAAATTAACATTTAACTTTTTTCACAAAATGTTACTTTAGACCCAATTTTTTTTATTTTCACAGGGGTAACAGGAAAAAATGGACCTCAAAATTTTTTGTGCAATATCTCTTGAGTGCGCTGATACCCCATATGTGAGGGAAAACCACTGTTTGGGCGCACTGCAGGGTTCGGAAGGGAAGGAGCGCCATTAGACTTTTTGAATGTAAAATTTGTCTGAATAATTAACAGACGCCATGTTGCGTTTGGAGAGCTCCTGATGTTCCTAAACAGTGTAAACCCCCCCATAAGTGACACCATTTTGGAAACTAGATCCCTTTGGGAACTTATCTAGATGTGTGGTGAGCACCTTGAACCCCAAGGTGCTTCACAGAAGTTTATAATATTGAGCTGTAAAAATAAAATTTTCACATTTTTCCCACAAAAACGTTTTTCATCCCTTAAGTTTGCATTATCATAAGGGTAATAGGAAAAATTGCACCATGCAGTTTGTTGTGCAATTTCTCCTGAACACGCTGATACCCAATATGTGGAGGCAAACCACTGTTTGGGCGCACGGCAGGGTTTGGAAGGGAAGGAGCGCCATTTGACTTTTTGAATGTAAAATTTGTCTGAATAATTAACAGACGCCATGTTGCGTTTGGAGAGCTCCTGATGTTCCGAAACAGTGGAAATCTCCCATAAGTGACACCATTTTGGAAACTAGACCCCTTAGGGAACTTATCTAGATGTGTGGTGAGCACCTTGAACCCCAAGGTGCTTCACAGAAGTTTATAATATTGAGCTGTAAAAATAAAATTTTCACATTTTTCCCACAAAAACGTTTTTCATCCCTTAAGTTTGCATTATCATAAGGGTAATAGGAAAAATTGCACCATGAAATTTGTTGTGCAATTTCTCCTGAACACGCTGATACCCCATATATGGAGGCAAACCACTGTTTGGGCGCACGGCAGGGTTTGGAAGTGAAGGAGCGCCATTTGACTTTTTGAATGTAAAATTTGTTTGAATAATTAGCGGATGCCATGTTGCATTTGGGGAGCCCCTGATGTGCCTAAACAGTGGAAACCCCCCACAAGTGACACCATTTTGGAAACTAGACCCCTTAGAGAACTTATCTAGATGTGTGGTGAGCACCTTGCACCCTCAGCCGCTTCACAGAAGTTTATAATATTGAGCAGTAAAAATAAAATTTTCACATTTTTCCCACAAAAAATGTTTTTCATTCCCTAATTTTGCATTATCATAAGGGTAACAGGATAAATTGCACCATGAAATTTGTTGTGCAATTTCTCCTGAGTACACCGATACCCCATATGTGGGGGACAGCCACTGCTTTGGTGTACGGCAGGGCTATGTTGGCTGGGATAGGTTGCCGACATGTCACATTTGAAGAGTCACTGACATGCCGAAACAGCAGAAACCCCCACAAGTGACCCCATTTTGTAAACTACACCTCTCAAGGAATTCATCTAGGGAAGTAGTGAGTATTTTTTCATTTTTAAATTTAAACCATTGGGCAGTGAAAAAAACATAATTATATTTTTACCACAAAAAAATGTTTTACCCTCAGATTTTACATTTTCACACAGGGCAATGGGTAAAAATGGTGCCGAAATGTGTCACACAATTTCTTCTAAAAGTGTCAATACCCCATATGTGGCTGTATCGTACCGCTCAGCCATACGGCGAGATCAGGGGGGGACGGAGTGCTATTTGACAATTGGAGAACAAATTATTGTAGAATAGGCATTTGGATTTGGGAGCACAAAATGTTCTGAATTTCTTTTGGGGGGCAAGGGCCATTTCGCTTTTCCAGAGCCTTTCTGCTACCAGTAACTTGGAAGTCCCTTATATTTTTAACAGATGATGGACCTGAGTGGGGACTAGCTTTTTTTGAGGACTGAGTTGAAGCTTTTATTGGGAACATTTTACGTAACATTTATCCGGCGCTCTAGGCTGAGCACTTACATCGGGGTTTCCATCTGAATTTCCAAGTGATGTAATTCAGATGAAACCCCTGCGGGATCCATTCACTGTAATGAGGCAGCAGAGTTACTCTGGACTCCGTCTGGCCTCTGTTTAGCAGTGTCCTTTTTTTCAGAAGTGCACAAAACTGTGGCCAACCGCACTTTTATGCACGCCTAAAAAAAACTGACACCGTGGGATCCCAGGCCAGACGGCATCCACAGTGCCTATATCTGCCTCATTACAGGGAATGTTCTGTCATGGGTTCCGTCTGAATCACATATTTCAGAGATTTACATGGAAACTCTGGGGTAAGTGCTCAGCGCAGAGCGCAGGATAAATGTAAGGCTCTGCGCCTTACTGCGATCTTTGGGAGACATAATAAACTAATCAGTAGCAGGTGAAGAATTGGTTTT
This sequence comes from Phyllobates terribilis, assembly GCF_046119375.1. Classification (NCBI taxonomy): domain Eukaryota; kingdom Metazoa; phylum Chordata; class Amphibia; order Anura; family Dendrobatidae; genus Phyllobates; species Phyllobates terribilis. Next base: position 28,721,468 of record NW_027362775.1, read on the forward strand.
ATTTATTTTTTACGCCGTTACTAGTGTGATATAACTGATTAGATTACTTTATTCTTCGGGTCGGTGCGATTACAAAGATACCAGATTTATATCGGGTTTTTATGACTGACAGCTGTCACACTCTAAAAGACGCTTTTTTTTGCAAAATCTAGTTTTTGCATCGCCATATTTTGACAGCTATAATTTTTCCAGATTTTTGCCGACAGAGTTATGTGACGGCTTGTTTTTTGCGGCACGAGTTGACATTTTTATTGGTACCATTTTTGGGAACGTGACGTTTTTTGATTGCTTTCTATTCCGTTTTTTGGGAGGTAAAATTAACAAAAACCAATTCAGGAATTGTTTTTTGAGGTTTTTTTTTATGCCGTTCTGCGTGTGATAAAAGTGATCAGGCAGCGTTATTCTTTGGGTCAGTACGTTTACAGCGATACTACACTTACTGTATATTTTTTAATGTTTTGGCACCTTTACACAATAAAACCATTTTATAGAAAAAATATTTTTTTTGCATTGCTTTATTCTGAGAGGTATAACTTTTTTATTTTTCGGCTGATGGAGCTGTATGGTGGCTTGTTTTTTGCGGAACAAGATGCCATTTTCAGCGGTACCATTTTTATTTCCATTTTGATTTTTGATTGCATTTTTTTCCACTTTTTGTTTGGCGATATGAGGAAAAGCATAGTTTTTTGCTCCGTTTTTTATTTATTTTTATTACGGTGTGCACAGAAGGAGTTAATTAGTGTGACAGTTTTATAGGTCGGGTTGTTTCGGACGCGGTGATACCAAATATGTGTACTTTTTTTATTTTTGCATAAATATACTTATTTATCGGTTTAATATTTTATTTATTTATTTTTATTTATTTTGTAATTTTTTTTAACAGTTTAAAAACATTTTTTTTTACTTTTTTTTTTTACATTTTTACTTAGTCCCTGTATGGGACATTAATTTTTATTTTTGTGATCACTGATCTCATGTAATGTAATAGACATGTATTACATTACATGAGATCTTCCCTGACTGTTTCACAGTCAGTCTCCTGCCTGGCTTCAGCTGCAGGCTGAGCCAGGCAGGACACCATATATGGCAGATCTGGAGGCGGTCATGTGACCTCCAGCTTCCACAGCAACGTCAGGTCCTGGAAAGTATAAGGGGGCCGTCTTAGAGGTAAGTGGACGACCCCCTCTCCTCCTGCTGTCTTCTATATGCCGCGATCACTATAGATACTGAGCCCTGCGGGACCACCCACCGTTTTTAAACGTCCGCGCTGCACAGAGCCCAGGCAGCTCGGACGTTTATCTACAGTGGGCGGTCGGGAAGCGGATAACCAGAAAGTTTTAATGCACCATGGAATAGACGTGGATGTCACAGTAGCTTAAAAAGATGGTTTCAATGCTTCTTGGAAGAGTGTTGGAGGTCGCAGTGGATTAAAAAGACAATATCAATGCCCCTTGGAAGAGTGGTGGAGGTTACAGTGGAATAAAAAGACAATATCAATGCCCTGTGTAAGAAACTTGGAGGTCACAGTAACTTAACAAGACGGTTTTAATGCCCCTTGGAAGAGTCGTGGACGTCGCAGAGGAATAAAAAGACAATAACAATGCACTTGGAAGAGTGCAGAAGGTTACAATGGAATAAAAAGACATTGTCAATGCCCCTTGGAAGAGCTGTGGAGCTCAGAGCGGTTTAACCAGACGGTTTTAATGCCCCTTGGAAGAGACTTGGAGGTCACAGTAGCTTATCAAGACGGTTTTAATGTCCCTTGGAAGAGTGGTGGAGGTCACAGTGGAATAAAAATACAATATCAATGAACCTTGGATGAGTGGTGGAGGTCGCAGTGGAATAAAAAGACAATATCAATGCCCCTTGGAAGAGTGGTGGAGGTTACAGTGGAATAAAAAGACAATACCAATGTCTCTTGGAAGAGTGGTGGAGGTTACAGTGGAATAAAAAGACAATATCAATGCCCCGTGGAAGAGACGGGGACATCACAGTAGCTTAACAAGATGCTTTTAATGCCCCTTGGCAGAGTGGTGGAGGTCGCAGTGGAATAAAAAGACAATAACAATGCCCTGTGGAAAAGACGTGGAGGTCACAGTAGCTTAACAAGACGGTTTTAATGCCCCCTAGAACAGTGGTGGAGGTTACAGTGGAATAAAAGATAATATCAATGCCCTTTGGAAGAGTGGCGGAGGTCACAGTGGAATAAAAAGACAATATCAATGCCCCTTGGAAGAGCTGTGGAGTACAGAGTGGTTTAACCAAACGGTTTTAGTGCCCCTTGGAAGAGACGTGGAGGTCATAGTAGCTTAATAAGATGTTTTTAATGCCGCTTGGAAGAGTGGTGGAGGTCGCAGTGGAATAAAAAGACAATATCAATGCCCCTTGAAAGAGTGGTGGAGGTTACAGTGAAATGAAAAGACAATATCAATGCCTCTTGAAAGAGCTATGGAGTTCAGAGTGGTTTAACCAGATGATTTTAATGCCCCTTGGAAGAGTGGTGGAGGTCGCAGTGCATTAAAAAGACAATATCAATACCCCTTGGAAGAATGGTGGAGGTTACAATGGAATAAAATGACAATATCAATGCCCCGTGGAATTGACGTGGATGTCAAAGTAGGTTAACAAGACGGTTTTAGTGCCCCTTTGAAGAGTTGTGGAGGTCGAAGTTGATTAAGAAGACAATATAAATGCTCCTTGGAAGAGTGGTGGAGGTCGCAGTGGAGAAAAAGACAATATCAATGCCCCTTGGAAGAGTAGTGGAGGTCGCAGTGGAATAAAAAGACATTATCAATTCCCCGTGAAAGAAACGTGGAGGTCACAGTAGCTTAACAAGATGGTTTTAATGCTCATTGGAAGAGTGGTGGAGGTCGCAGTTGATTAAAAAGACAATATCAATGCCCTTTGGAAGAGTGGTGGAGGTCGCAGTGGAATAAAAATACAATATCAATGCCCCTTGGTAGAGTGGTGGAGGTTACAGTGGAATTTAAAGACAATTTCAATGCCCCGTGGAAGAGATGTGGAGGTCACTGTAGCTTAACAAGACAATTTTAATGCCCCTTGGAAGAATGGTGGAGGTGGCAGTGGAATAAAAAGAAAATGTAAATACCCCGTGGAAGAGTGGTGGAGGTTAGAGTGGAATAAAAAGACAATACCCATGCCTCTTGGAAGAGCTGTGGAGTTCAGAGTGGTGTAACCAGACGGTTTTAATGCCCAATGGAAGTGACGTGGAGGTCACAGTAGCTTAAAAAGACGTTTTTAATGCCCCTTGGAAAAGTGGTGGAGGTCGCAGTGGATTAAAAAGACAATATCAATGCCCCTTGGAAGAGTGGTGGATGTGGCAGTGGAATAAAAAGACAATATCAATGCCCCTTGGAAGAATGATGGAGATCGCAGTGGAATAAAAAGACAATGTCAATGCCACTTCAAAGAAAATGTAAATACCCCGTGGAAGAGTGGTGGAGGTTAGAGTGGAATAAAAAGACAATACCAATGCCCCTTGGAAGAGCTGTGGAGTTCAGAGTGGTTTAACCAGATGGTTTTATTGCCCCTTGGAAGAGACGTGGAGGTCACAGTAGATTAACAAGACGGTTTTAATGCCCCTTGGAAAAGTGGTGGAGGTCACAGTGGATTAAAAAGACATTATCAATGCCCCGTGGAAGACACGTGGAGTTCACAGTAGCTTAACAAGACAGTTTTAATGCCCCTTGGAAGAGTGGTGAAGATCGCAGTGGAATAAAAAGACAATATCAATGCCCAATGAAAGAGTGGTGGAGGTTACAGTGAAATAAAAAGACTATATCAATGCCTCTTAAAAGAGTTACGGAGTTCAGAGTGGTTTAACCAGATGGTTTTAATGCCCCTTGGTAGAGTGGTGGAGGTCGCAGTGCATTAAAAAGACAAAATCAATACCCCTTGGAAGAATGGTGGAGGTTAGAGTGGAATAAAAAGACTATATCAATGCCTCTTGAAAGAGTTACGGAGTACAGAGTGGTTTAACCAGACGGTTTTAATGCCCCTCGGAAGAGATATGGAGGTCACAGTAGCTTAACAAGACTGTTTTAATGCCCCTTGGCAGAGTGGTGGAGGTCGGAGTGGAATAAAAAGACAATAACAATGCCCTGTGGAAGAGTCGTGGAGGTCACAGTAGCTTAACAAGACGGTTTTAATGACCCTTAGAACAGTGTTGGAGGTTACAGTGGAATAAAAGACAATATCAATGCCCTTTGGAAGAGTGGCGGAGGTCGCAGTGGAATAAAAAGACAATATCAATGCCCCTTGGAAGAGTGGTGGATTTCGCAGTGGAATAACCTCACTGGTACATGCTCTGCTTAACTTCTCTGCTTGCTGTGTCTGCTGTAATCTAATACTCTGCTTTGCTGATTCACCTCACTGTTACATGCTCTGCATAACTTCTCTGCTTGCTGTGTGTGCTGTAATCTAATGCTCTGCTTTGCTGATTCACCTCACTGGTACATGCTCTGCATAACTTCTCTGCTTTATCTGTCCCACTCCATTCAATACCCACATATGTCTGTCCCTTCCCCACTATAGATCTTATCTGATTTTTAGAGGTGCTAAACTGCAGAGACTAGAGTCCTAGCTCTGTGTTTGATGACCCAGCCATCTCCTGGTGAGACGACAAGCTGCTAATTTAGCCATATGCAGCTCCCACAATGCCCTTCACCTGATAGTTTAATGTGCCCTATATATTTAGAAGCTCTGTAAGGGGTGCACACGTCTTCTTGTGCAAAGTGGCTTCGGAGATAAGTGGCAGATATTTCAGAGGCAGTTAGTCATGGCAGGAGTCAGGTAACCAACACTTTGACTACTTACTCTCTTTTAACTATGTTTCTGTTAGCTCTCACTTTTTCCTCTATAGTCCTCCACTTGCTACTACCCCTCAAATCCCTACACCTAGTAAGAAACTCTTCATCTCTTCCTCCATCCTCCCCATTCATCTCACATCCTCCTCCAAATTATTCCTAAGCGTTCAATCCTGGATCTCCAAACACAGACAGCCACCTCATGCTCTCTCTTGCTCCCACCTGCTAACACTTTCTCTGCTCCTCCTCACTGCTGGAGATATCTCTCCAAATCCTGGTCCTCCTCGCCATATCCCCACAGTTACTTCTTCCTCCTATCCATGACCTTCCACAAACTGTCGCAACCCTTCTAAGCTCATACCCTTCCAACCATTCCCCACTCCCTTAGTTGCTCTAACAGGAGCTCTATGGAACGCTCGCTCTGTCTGCAACAAACTTTCCTTCATCCACTTTCCTTCCTCGCCATCACTGAAACCTGGCTCACCCCCTCTGACACAGCCTCCCCAGCAGCACTTTCATATGGCGGATTCCACCTTTCCCACACCCCCCGCCCCAACGGCAAACATGGCGGAGGCGTAGGTTTTCTCCTATCAGAACACTGCGATTTCACCCAATTCCCACTGCCACCCTCCGAAACACTCCCCTCTTTTGAGGTGCACTGTGTGCGCATCTATTCCCCCTCCAACCTCCAACTGGCCATCGTTTACCGACCCCCAGGGCAAGCCACCACCTTCTTAGACCACTTCACCACCTGGCTGCTTCACTTCCTCTCCACTGACATCCCCACTATCATAATGGGTGACTTCAACATCCCCAATAACACTTCCCACTAGTCTGTCTCTAAGTTCCTATCTCTCACTTCCTCCTTCGGACTCACTCAATGGTCTTCCACACCCACCCACAAAGAAGGCCACACACTGGAACTCTTCTTCACCCGCCTCTGTTCCCTATCTAACCTCTCTAACTCACCTCTCCCTCTCTCTGATCACAGCCTACTTACATTCTCTTCTCTCTCCTCCCCGGGGCAACAATCCCCACTCCACAAACTTGCATACCCTCGCAGAAATCTCAAACACCTTGACTTACACTCACTCTCTGAATCCCTCCTCTCTCTTACAGACATAAATTCCTTACACGATGCAGACGTTGCTGCTGCTTCATATAACTCCACAATAGCTGCAGCTCTAGACTCGATCGCCCCTCTCACACAAACCACATCTCGCACATTCAACAGGCAACCCTGGCACACTAAACTTACTAAAGAACTGCGCCGGGCCTCCAGGCTTGCGGAGCGGAGATGGAAAAGGTCTCACTCCATCGAGCACTTCATCGCATTCAAGCAATCCCTCACTAATTTCAAGTCCGCACTCACTACAGCAAAACAAACCTACTTCTCATCTCTCATATCCTCCCTATCTCACAACCCTAGACAGCTATTTAACACTTTCAACTCTCTTTCGTCCCCCAGCACCTCCTCTCTCTTCTCTCATCTCAGCCGACGACATTGCCTCATTCTTCAAACAGAAGATTGACACCATCAGACAAAACTTTTGCCTAAAGTCCACACAACCCCTCCTCATATCTATTCAACCCTCCTCCTCCAAACCCCATCTCCACCATTACAGAAGGTCAAGTCTCCTCTTTACTCTCCAAATCACACCTCACAACCTGCGAACTTGACCCAATCCCATCCCACATCATCACTAACCTTACCACAGTCTTCATCCCAACCCTAACCCACCTCTTCAATCTGTCACTAACAACCAGTGTCTTCCCCTCATGTTTCAAACATGCCGCAATCACACCCATCCTCAGAAAGCCCTCCCTTGACCCTTCCTCTCTGACTAGCTACCGCCCCATATCACTCCTCCCCTTTGCCTCAAAACTACTAGAACAACATGTCCTCCTTAAACTGTCCTCCCACCTCTCCTCCTGCTCCCTCTTCGACCGCCTGCAATCTGGCTTCCGACCGCATCACTCGACTGAAACTGCCCTCACCAAAGTCAGCAACGACCTACTAAATGCCAAATCCAAGCGACACTACTCCATCCTCCTCCTTCTGGACCTGTCATCTGCCTTTGACACAGTGGACCATTCCCTCTTACTCCAGATTCTCTCATCTCTTGGCATCATGGACTTGGCTCTATCTTGGATTTCCTCATACTTAACAGACAGGACATTCAGCGTCTCCCACTCACGCACCACCTCCTCATCTCACCCCCTATCTGTCGGTGTCCCCCAAGGTTCAGTTCTAGGACCTCTGCTCTTCTCCATCTACACTTTTGGCCTGGGACAGCTCATATAGTCTCACGGTTTTCAGTATCACCTCTATGCTGAAGACACACAGATCTACCTCTCTGGACCTGATATCTCCTCCTTACTAACCAAAATCCCACAATGTCTGTCCGCCATGTCATCCTTCTTCTCTGACAGATTTCTAAAACTCAACATGGATAAAACAGAGTTCATCATCTTTCCACCCTCTCATTCACATCCCCCATCTAACCTAGTCATCAACGTCAATGGCTGTTCACTCTCCCCAGTCCCACAAGCTCGCTGCCTTGGAGTAACCCTGGAGTCTGATCTCTCCTTCAAGCCACATATCCAAGCCTTTTCCACTGCCTACCGACTCCAACTCCAAAACATATCCTGGATCCGTGCATTCCTCAGCAAAGACTCTGCGAAAACACTAGTGCATGCCCTCATCATATCCCGTGGCCTCCCTTACAATACTCTTTCGCCTCTCCAATCTATCCTAAACTCTGCTCCTCGACTAATACACCTGTCCCCCCGCTATTCCCCGGCCTTCCTCTCTGTCAATCTCTTCACTGGCTCCCCATTGCCCAGAGAATCCAGTTCAAAACTCTAACCATGGCATACAAAGCCATCCACAACCTGTCTCCCCCACATATCTGTGACCAGGTCTCCCCGTACTTACCTGCACGCAACCTCCGATCCTCACAAGATCTCCTTCTCTACTCCCCTCTTATCTCCTCCTCCCACAATCGTATACAAGATTTCTCCCGTGCATCCCCCCTACTCTGGAACTCTCTACCCCAGCACATCAGACTCTCGCCGACCGTGGAAACCTTCAAAAGAAACCTGAAGACCCACCTCTTCCAACAAGCCTACAACCTGCAGTAACAACCGCTGCACGGCCAGCTCTACCCTCACCTAATGTATCCTCACCCATCCCTTCTAGAATGTGAGCCCTCACGGGCAGGGTCCTCGGTCTTCCTGTACCAGTCGCTGACTCGTTTTGTTAAGATTGTGTAAATTCTTTTGTTATGTATATCCCTACCACATGTAAAGCGCCATGGAATAAATGGCGCTATAATAATAAATAATAATAATAATAATAAAAGACAATATCAATTCCCATAGGAAAAGTGGGGGAGGTTACAGTGGATTAAAAAGACAATATCAATGCCCCTTAGAAGAGAGGTGGAAGTTGCAGTGGAAAAAAAAGACAATATCAATGCCACTTGGAAGAGTGGTGGAGGTGGCAGTGGTATAAAAAGACAATATCAATGCCACTTGGAAGAATGACGGAGGTCGCAGTGGAATAAAAAGACAATATTAATGCCCCTTGGAAGAGAGGTGGAAGTTGCAGTGTAAAAAAAAGACAATGTCAATGCCACTTGGAAGAGTGGTGGAGGTTAGAGTGGAATAAAAAGACAATATCAATGCCCCTTGGAAGAGCTGTGGAGTTCACAGTGGTTTAACCAGAAAGTTTTAATGCACCGTGGAATAGACGTGGAGGTCACAGTAGCTTAACAAGACGGTTTCAATGCTTCTTGGAAGAGTGATGGAGGTCGCAGTGGATTAAAAAGACAATATCAATGCCCCTTGGAAGAGTGGTGGAGGTTACAGTGGAATAAAAAGACAATATCAATGCCCTGTGTAAGAAACTTGGAGGTCACAGTAGCTTAACAAGACGCTTTTAATGCCCCTGGAAGAGTCCTGGACGTCGCAGAGGAATAAAAAGACAATATCAATGCACTTGGAATAGTGCAGAAGGTTACAATGGAATAAAAAGACATTGTCAATGCCCCTAGGAAGAGCTGTGGAGCTCAGAGCGGTTTAACCAGGCGGTTTTAATGCCCCTTGGAAGAGAATTGGAGGTCACAGTAGCTTAACAAGACGGTTTTAATGCCCCTTGGAATAGTGGTGGAGGTCACAGTGCAATAAAAATACAATATCAATGCCCCTTGAAAGAGTGGTGGAAGTTACAGTGAAATAAAAAGACAATATCCATGCCACTTGGAAGAGCTGTGGAGTACAGAGTGGTTTAACCAAACGGTTTTAATGCCCCTTGGAAGAGACATGGAGGTCACAGAAGATTAATAAGACTGTTTTAATGCCCCTTGGAAGAGTGGTGGAGGTCGCAGTGGATTAAAAAGACAATATCAATGAACCTTGGAAGAGTGGTGTAGGTCGCAGTGGAATAAAAAGACAATATCATTTCCCCTTGGAAGAGATGTGGAGGTTACAGTGGAATAAAAAGACAATATCAATGCCTCTTGGAAGAGTGGTGGAGGTTACAGTGGAATAAAAAGACAGTATCAATACCCCGTGGAAGAGACGTGGACATCACAGTAGCTTAGCAAGACGGTTTTAATGCCCCTTGGAAGAGTGGTGGAGGGCGCAGTGGAATAAAAAGACAATAACAATGCCCTGTGGAAGAGACGTGGAGGTCACAGTAGCTTAACAAGACGGTTTTAATGCCCCTTAGAACAGTCGTGAAGGTTACAATGGAATAAAAGACAATATCAATGCCCCTTGGAAGAGTGGTGGAGTTCGCAGTGGAATAACCTCACTGGTACATGCTCTGCATAACTTCTCTGCTTGCTGTGTCTGCTGTAATCTAATGCTCTGCTTTTCTGATTCACCCCACAGGTACATGCTCTGCATAACTTCTCTGCTTGCTGTGTCTGCTGTAATGTAATGCTCTGCTTTGCTGATTCACCTCACTTGTACATGCTCTGCATAACTTCTCTGCTTGCTGTGTCTGCTGTAATCTAATGCTCTGCTTTGCTGATTCACCTCACTGTTACATGCTCTGCATAACTTCTCTGCTTACTGTGTCTGCTGTAATCTAATGCTCTGCTTTGCTGATTCACCTCACTGGTGCATGCTCTACATAACTTCTCTGATTTATCTGTCCCACTCCATTCAATACCCACATATGTCTGTCCCTTCCCCGCTATAGATCTTATCTGATTTTTAGAGGTGCTAAACTGCAGAGACTAGAGTCCTAGCTCTGTGTTTGATCACCCAGCCATCTCCTGGTGAGATGACCAGCTGATAATTTAGCCATATGCTGCTCCCACAATGCCCTTCACCTGATAATTTAATGTGCCCTATATATTTAGAAGCTCTGTAAGGGGTGCACTTGTGCTGGGGTGTGCACGCATCTTCCTGTGCAAAGTGTCTTCGGAGATAAGTGGCAGTTATTTCAGAGGCAGTTAGTCAGGGCAGGAGTCAGGTAAGCAACACTTTGACCACTTACTCTCTTTTAACTATGTTTCTGTTAGCTCTCACTTTTTCCTCTATAGTCCTCCACTTTCTAGTAAAACCTCAAATCCCTACACCTAGTAAGAAAATCTTCATCTCTCCCTCCATCCTCCCCATTCCTCTCACCTCCTCCTCCAAATTTTTCCTAAACATTCAATCCTGGATCTCCAAACACAGACAGCCACCTCATGCTCTCTCTTGCTCCCACCTGCTAACACTTTCTCTGCTCCTCCTCACTGCTGGAGATATCTCTCCAAATCCTGGTCCTCCTCGCCATATCCCCACAGTTACTTCTTCCTCCTATCCACGACCTTCCACAAACTGTCGCAACCCTTCTGACCTCATACCCATCCAACCAATTCCCACTTCCTTACTTGCTCTAACATGAGCTCTATGGAACGCTCGCTTTGTCTGCAACAAACTTTCCTTCATCCACGATCTTTTCATTGCAAACAAACTTTCCTTCCTCGCCATCACTGAAACCTGGCTCACCCCCTCTGACACAGCCTCCCCAGCTGCACTTTCATATGGCGGATTCCACCTTTCCCACACCCCCAGACCCAATGGCAAACATGGCAGAGGCTTAGGTTTTCTCCTATCAGAACACTGCGCTTTCACCCAAATCCCACTGCCACCCTCCGTTACACTCCCCTCTTTATGGGTGCACTGTGTGAGCATCTATTCCCCCTCCAACCTCCAACTGGCCGTCGTTTACCGACCCCCAGGGCAAGCCACGACCTTCTTAAACCACTTCACCACCTGGCTGCTTCACTTCCTCTCCACTGACATCCCCACTATCTTAATGGGTGACTTCAACATCCCCATTAACACTTCCCACTCATCTGTCTCTAAGTTCCTATCTCTCACTTCCTCCTTCGGACTCACTCAATGGCCTTCCACACCCACCCACAAAGATGGCCACACACTGGACCTCATCTTCACCCGCCTCTGTTCCCTATCTAACCTTTCTAACTCACCTCTCACTCTCTCTGATCACAGCCTACTTACAATCTCTTCTCTCTCCTCCCCGGGGAAACAATCCCCACTCCACAAACTTGCATACCCTCACAGAAATCTCAAACACCTTGACTTACACTCACTCTCTGATTCCCTCCTCCCTCTTACAGACATAAATTCCTTACACGACGCAGACGTTGCTGCTGCTTCATATAACACCACAATAGCTGCAGCTCTAGACTTGATCGCCCCTTTCACACACACCACATCTTGCACATTCAACAGGCAACCCTGGCACACTAAACTTACTAAAGAACTGCGCCGGGCCTCCAGGGTTGCGGAGCGGAGATGGAAAAGGTCTTACTCCATCGAGCACTTCATCGCATTCAAGCAATTCCTCACTAATTTCAAGTCCGCACTCACTACTGCAAAACAAACCTACTTCTCATCTCTCATATCCTCCCTATCTCAAAACCCTAAACAGCTATTTAACACTTTCAACTCTCTCCTTCATCCCCCAGCACCTCCTCCCTCTTCTCTCATCTCAGCCAACGGTTTTGCCTCATTCTTCAAACAGAAGATTGACACCATCAGACAAAACTTTTGCCTAAAGTCCACACAACCCCTCCTCATATCTATTCAACCCTCCTCCTCCAAACCCCACTTCTCCACCATTACAAAAGGTCAAGTCTCCTCTTTACTCTCCAAATCACACCTCACCACCTGCGAACTTGACCCAATCCCATCCCACATCATCACTAACCTTACCACAGTCTTCATCCCAACCCTAACCCACCTCTTCAATCTGTCACTAACAACCGGTGGCTTCCCCTCATGTTTCAAACATGCCGCAATCACACCCATCCTCAAAAAGCCCTCCCTTGACCCTTCCTCTTTGACTAGCTACCACCCCATATCACTCCTCCCCTTTGCCTCAAAACTACTAGAACAACATGTCCACCTTGAACTGTCCTCCCTCCTCTCCTCCTGCTCCCTCTTCGACCGCCTGCAATCTGGCTTCCGACCGCATCTCTCGACAACTGCCCTGACCAAAGTCACCAACGACCTACTAAATGCCAAATCCAAGCGACACTACTCCATCCTCCTCCTTCTGGACCTGTCATCCGCCTTTGACACATTGGACCATTCCTTCTTACTCCAGATTCTCTCATCTCTTAGCATCACGGACTTGGCTCTATCTTGGATCTCCTCAACAGACAGGACATTCAGCGTCTCCCACTCACGCACCACCTCCTCGTCTCGCCCCCTATCTGTCGGTGTCCCCCAAGGTTCAGTTCTAGGACCTCTGCTCTTCTCCATCTACACCTTTGGCCTGGGACAGCTCATAAAGTCTCACTGTTTTCAGTATCACCTCTATGCTGACGACACACAGATCTACCTCTCTGGACCCGATATCTCCTCCCTACTAACCAAAATCCCACAATGTCTGTCTGCCATGTCATCCTTCTTCTCTGACAGATTTCTAAAACTCAACATGGATAAAACAGAGTTCATCATCTTTCCACCCTCTCATTCACATCCCCCATCTGACCTAGCCATCAACATCAATGGCTGTTCACTCTCCCCAGTCCCACATGCTCGCTGCCTTGGAGTAACCCTGGACTCTGATCTCTCCTTCAAGCCACATATCCAAGCCCTTTTCACTTCCTGCCGACTCCAACTCAAAAACATATCCCGGATCCGTGCATTCCTCAGCAAAGACTCTGCAAAAACACTAGTGCATGCCCTCATCATATCCTTCCTCGACTACTGCAACTTCCTGCTCCGTGGCCTCCCTTACAACACTCTTGCGCCTCTCCAATCTATCCTAAACAGTGCTGCTCGACTAATTCACCTGTCCCCCCGCTATTCCCCGGCCTCTCCTCTCTGTCAATCTCTTCACTGGCTCCCCATTGCCCAGAGAATCCAGTTCAAAACTCTAACTATGGCATACAAAGCCACCCACAACCTGTCTCCCCCATACATCTGTGACCTAGTCTCCCGGTAAATACCTGCACGCAACCTCCGATCCTCACAAGATCTGCTTCTCTACTCCCCTCTTATCTCCTCCTCCCACAATCGTATACAAGATTTCTCCTGTGCATCCCCCCTACTCTGGAACTCTCTACTCCAACACATCAGACTCTCGCCAACCATGGAAACCTTCAAAAGAAACCTGAAGACCCACCTCTTCCGACAAGCCTACAACCTGCAGTAACCACCGCTGCACGAACAGCTCTACCCTCACCTAATGTATCCTCACCCATCCCTTCTAGAATGTGAGTCTTCGCGGGCAGGGTCCTCGCTCCTCCTGTACCAGTCGCTGATTCGCTTTGTTAAGATTATGTAAATGCTTTTGTTATGTATATCCCTATCACATGTAAAGCGCCATGGAATAAATGGCGCTATAATAATAAATAATAATAATAATAATAATAAAAACACAATATCAATTCCCATAGGAAAATTGGTGGAGGTTACAGTGGAATAAAAAGACAATATCAATGACCCTTTGATGAGCTGTGGAATTCAGAGTGGTTTAACCAGACGGTTTTAATGCCCCTTTGAAGAGACATGGAGTTCATAGTAGCTTAATAAGATGTCTTTAATGCCTCTTGGAAGAGTGGTGGAGGTCGCAGTGGTTTAAAAAGACAATATCACTGCCCCTTAGAAGAGTGGTCGAGGTTACATTGGAATAAAAACACAATATCAATGCCCCGTGGAATAGACATGGAGGTTACAGCAGCTTAAAAAGACAGTTTTAATGCCCCTTGGAAGAGTGGTGGAGGTTAGAGTGGAATAAAAAGACAATACCAATGCCCCTTGGAAGAGCTGTGGAGTTCAGAGTGGTTTAACCAGACTGTTTTAATGCCCATCGGAAGTGACGTGGATGTCACAGTAGCTTAAAAAGACATTTTTAATGCACCATGGAAAAGTGGTGGAAGTCGCAGTGGATTAAAAAGACAATATCAATGCCCTTGGAAAAGTGGTGGAGGTGGCAGTGGAATAAAAAGACAATATCAATGCCCCTTGGAAGAATGATGGAGGTCGCAGTGGAATAAAAAGACAATGTCAATGCCCCTTGGAAGAGTGGTGGAGGTTAGAGTGGAATAAAAAGACAATACCAATGCCCATTGGAAGAGCTGTGGAGTTTAGAGTGGTTTAACCAGATGGTTTTATTGCCCCTTGGAAGAGACGTGAAGGTCACAGTAGATTAACAACATGGTTTTAATGCCCCTTGGAAAAGTGGTGGAGGTCACAGTGGATTAAAAAGACAATATCAATGTCCCGTGGAAGACACGTGGAGGTCACAGTAGCTTAACAACACAGTTTTAATGCCCCTAGGAAGAGTGGTGGAGATCGCAGTGGAATAAAAAGACAATATCAATACCCCTTGGAAGAATGGTGCAGGTTACAGTGGAATAAAAAGACAATATCAATCCCCATTGGAAGAGCTGTGGAGTTCAGAGTGGTTTAACCAGACGGTTTTAATGCCCCTTGGAAGAGATGTGGAGGTCATAGTAGCTTAACAAGACTGTTTTAATGCCTCTTGGAAGAGTGGTGGAGGTCGCAGTGGATTAATAAGACAATATCAATGCCCCTTAGAAGAGACGTGGAAGTCGCAGTGGAATAAAAAGACAATATCAATACCCCTTGGAGGAGTGGTGGAGGATACAGTGGAATAAAAAGACAATATAAATGCCCCGTGGAATAGACATGGACGTTACAGTAGCTAAACAAGATGTTTTTTATGCACCTTGGGAGAGTGGTGGAAGTCGTAGTGGAATAAAAAACAATATCAATGCCTGTTGAAAGAGTGCTGTAGGTTACAGTGGAGTAAAAAGACAATATCAATGCCCCTTGCTAGAGCTGTGGAGTTCAGAGTGGTTTAAATTGACGGTTTTAATGCCCCTTGGAAGGGACGTGGATGTGACAGTAGCTTAACAAGATGGTTTTAATGCCCCTTGGAAGAGTGGTGGAGGTCGCAGTGGATTAAAAAGACAATATGAATGCCCTTTGGAAGAGTGGGGGAGGTCGCAGTGGAATAAAAAGACAATATCAAAGCCCCTTGGAAGAGTGGTGGAGGTTACAGTTGAATTAAAAGACAATATCAATGCCTCTTGGAAGAGTGATGGAGGTTATAGTGGAATAAAAAGACAATATCAATGCACCTTGGAACAGTGGAGGAGGTTACAGTTAAATAAAAAGACAATATCAATGCCCCGTGGAAGGGATGTGGAGGTCACAAAAGCCTAACAAGATGGTTTTAATGCCCCTTGGAAAAGTGGTGGAGGTCGCAGTGGATTAAAAAGACTATATCAATGAGCCTTGGAAGAGTGGTGGAAGTCGCAGTGGAATAAAAAGACAATATCAATGCCCCTTGGACGAGTGGTGGAGGTTACAGTGGAATAAAAAGACAATTTCAATGCCCATTAGAAGAGACGTGGAGGTCACAGTAGCTTAACAAGACGGTTTTAATGCCTCCTGGAGGACTAGTGGAGGTCGCAGTGGAATAAAAAGACAATATCAATGCCCCTTGGAAGAGTGGTGGAGGTTACAGTGGAATAAAAAGACAATAATAATGCCCCTTGGAAGAGCTGTGGAGTTCAGAGTGGTATAACCAGACTGTTTTAACGCTCCTTTGAAGAGACGTGAAGGTCACAGTAACATAACAAGATGGTTTTAATGCCCCTTGGAAGAGTGGTGGAGGTCGCAGTGGAATAAAAAAACAATATCAATTCCCCTTGGAAGACGGGTGGAGGTTACAGTGGAATAGAAAGACAATATCAATACCCCGTGGAAGAGATGTGGAGGTCACTGTAGCTTAACAATATGGTTTTAATGACACCTGCAAGAGTGGTGGAGGTCGCAGTGGAATAAAAAGACAATGTCAATGCCCCTTGGAAGAGTGGTGGAGGTCACAGTGGAATAAAAAGACAATATTAATGCCCCTTGGAAGAGTGGTGGAGGTCGCAGTAAAATAAAAAGACAATATCAATGCTCCTTGGAAGAGTGGTGGAGGTTATTGTGGAATAAAAAGACAATATCAATGCCCCTTGGAAGAGCAGTGGAGTTCACAGTGGTTTAACCAGACAGTTTTAATGCACCATGGAATAGACGTGGAGGTCACAGTAGCTTAAAAAGACGGTTTCAATGCTTCTTGGAAGAGTGATGGAGGTCGCAGTGGATTAAAAAGACAATATCAATGCCCCTTGGAAGAGTGGTCGAGGTTACAGTGGAATAAAAAGACAATATCAATGCCCTGTGTAAGAAACTTGGAGGTCACAGTAGCTTAACAAGATGGTTTTAATGCCCCTTGGAAGAGTCGTGGACGTCGCAGAGGAATAAAAAGACAATATCAATGCACTTGGAAGAGTGCAGAAGGTTACAATGGAATAAAAAGACATTGTCAATGCCCCTTGGAAGAGCTGTGGAGCTCAGAGCGGTTTAACCAGACGGTTTTAATGCCCCTTGGAAGAGACTTGGAGGTCACAGTAGCTTAACAAGACGGTTTAAATGCCCCTTGGAAGAGTGGTGGAGGTCGCAGTCTATTAAAAAGACAATATCAATGCCACTTGGAAGAGTGGTGAAGGTCCCAGTGGAATAAAAAGACAATATCAATGCTCCTTGGAAGAGTGGTGGAGGTAACAGTGGAATAAAAAGACAATATCAATGCCCCGTGAAAGAGACGTGGAGGTCACAGTAGCTTAACAAGACAGTTTTAATGCCCCTTGGAAGAAAGGTGGAAGTTGCAGTGGAATAAAAAGACAATATCAATGCCCCTTGGAAGAGTGCTGGAGTTTACATTGGAATAAAAAGACAATATCAATGCCCCTTGCAAGAGCTGTGGAGTTCAGAGTGGTTTAAATTGATGGTTTTAATGCCCCTTGGAAGGGACGTGGAAGTGACATCAGCTTAACAAGACGGTTTTAATGCCCCTTGGAAGAGTGGTGGAGGTCGCAGAGGGTTAAAAAGACAATATGAATGGCCCTTGGAAGAGTGGTGGAGTTCCCAGTGGAATAAAAAGACAATATCAATGCCCCTTGGGAGAGTGGTGGAGGTTACAGTTGAATAAAAAGACAATATCAATGCCCCTTGGAACAGTGGTGGAGGTTACAGTTAAATAAAAAGACAATATCAATGCCCCGTGGAAGAGATGTGGAGGTCACAATAGCTTAACAAGATGGTTTTAATGCCCCTTGGAAGAGATGTGGAGGTCACAGTAGCTTAACAAGATGGTTTTAATGCCTCTTGGAAGAGTGGTGGAGATCGCAGTGGATTAATAAGACAATATCAATGCCCCTTAGAAGAGAGGTGGAAGTCGCAGTGGAATAAAAAGACAATATCAATACCCCTTGGAAGAGTGTGGAGGATACAGTGGAATAAAAAGACACTATAAATGCCCCGTGGAATAGACATGGACGTTACAGTAGCTAAACAATATGTTATTAATGCACCTTGGGAGAGTGGTGGAAGTTGTAGTGGAATAAAAAACCATATCAATGCCCCTTGAAAGGGTGCTGTTGGTTACAGTGGAGTAAAAAGACAATATCAATGCCACTTGCTAGAGCTGTGGACTTCAGAGTGGTTTAAATTGACGGTTTTAATGCCCCTTGGAAAGGACGTGGATGTGACAGTAGCTTAACAAGATGGCTTTAATGCCCCTTGGAAGAGTGGTGGAGGTCGCAGTGGATTAAAAAGACAATATGATTGCCCCTTGGAAGAGTGGTGGAGGTCGCAGTGGAATAAAAAGACAATATCAAAGCCCCTTGGAAGAGTGGTGGAGGTTACAGTTGAATAAAAAGACAATATCAATGCCCCTTGGAAGAGTGATGGAGGTTACAGTGGAATAAAAAGACAATATCAGTGCACCTTGGAACAGTGGTGGAGGTTACAGTTAAATAAAAAAACAATATCAATGCCCTGTGGAAGAGATGTGGAGGTCACAAAAGCTTAACAAGACTGTTTTAATGCCCCTTGGAAGAGTGGTGGAGGTCGCACTTGATTAAAAAGACAATATCAATGAGCCTTGGAAGAGTGGTGGACGTCGCAGTGGAATAAAAAGACAATATCAATGCCCCTTGGACGAGTGGTGGAGGTTACAGTGGAATAAAAAGACAATTTCAATGCCCCGTGGAAGAGAAGTGGAGGTCACAGTAGCTTAACAAGACTGTTTTAATGCCTCTTGAAGCACTTGTGGAGGTCGCAGTGGAATAAAAAGACAATATCAATGCCCCTTGGAAGAGTGGTGGAGGTTACAGTGGAATAAAAAGACAATAATAATGCCCCTTGGAAGAGCTGTGGAGTTCAGAGTGGTATAACCAGATGGTTTTAACGCTCCTTTGAAGAGACGTGAAGGTCACAGTAACATAACAAGACGGTTTTAATGCCCCTTGGAAGAGTGGTGGAGGTCGCAGGGGAATAAAAAAACAATATCAATGCCCCTTGGAAGATTGGTGGAGATTACAGTGGAATAAAAAGACAATATCAATGCCCCGTGGAAGAGATGTGGAGGTCAATGTAGCTTAAAAAGACGGTTTTAATGCCCCTTGCAAGAGAGGTGGAGGTCGCAGTGGAATAAAAAGACAATGTCAATGCCCCTTGGAAGAGTGGTGGAGTTCGCAGTAAAATAAAAAGACAATATCAATGCCCTTGGAAGAGTGGTGGAGGTTATTGTGGAATAAAAAGACATTATCAAGGCCCCTTGGAAGAGCTGTGGAGTTTACAGTGGTTTAACCAGAAAGTTTTAATGCACCATGGAATAGATGTGGAGGTCACAGTAGCTTAAAAAGACGGTTTCAATGCTTCTTGGAAGAGTGATGGAGGTCGCAGTGGATTAAAAAGACAATATCAATGCCCCTTGGAAGAGTGGTGGAGGGTACAGTGGAATAAAAAGACAATATCAATGCCCTGTGTGTAAGAAACTTGGAGGTCACAGTAGCTTAACAAGATGGTTTTAATGCCCCTTGGAAGAGTCGTGGACGTCGCAGAGGAATAAAATGACAATATCAATGCACTTGGAAGAGTGCAGAAGGTTACAATGGAATAAAAAGACATTGTCAATGCCCCTTGGAAGAGCTGTGGAGCTCAGAGCCGATTAACCAGACGGTTTTAATGCCCCTTGGAAGAGACTTGGAGGACACAGTAGCTTAACAAGACGGTTAAAATGCCCCTTGGAAGATTGGTGGAGGTCGCAGTGGATTAAAAAGACAATATCAATGCCACTTGGAAGAGTGGTGGAGGTCGCAGTGGAATAAAAACACAATATCAATGCCCCTTGGACGAGTGGTGGAGGTTACAGTGGAATAAAAAGACAATTTCAATGACCTGTGGAAGAGACGTGGAGGTCACAGTAGCTTAACAAGACGGTTTTAATGCCTCTTGGAGGACTGGTGGAGGTAACAGTGGAATAAAAAGATAATATCAATGCCCCTTGGAAGAGTGGTGGAGGTTACAGTGGAATAAAAAGACAATAATAATGCCCCTTGAAATAGCTGTGGAGTTCAGAGTGGTATAAACAGACGGTTTTAACGCTCCTTGGAAGAGACGTGGAGGTCACAGTAACTTAACAAGACGGTTTTAATGCCCCTTGGAAGAGTGGTGGAGGTTGCAGCGCAATAAAAAGACAATATCAATGCCCCTTGGAAGAGCTGTGGCGTTCAGGGTGGTTTAACCAGACGGTTTTAATGCCCCTTGGAAGAGACGTGGAGGTCTCAGTAGCTTAACAAGACTGTTTTAATGCCCCTTGGAAGATTGGTGGAGGTTACAGTGGAATGAAAAGACAATATCAATGCCGCGTGGAAGAGATGTGGAGTTCAGAGTGTTTTAACCAGACGGTTTTAATGCCCCTTGGAAGAGACGTGGAGGTCACAGTAGCTTATCAAAACTGTTTTAATGCCCCTTCGAAGATTGGTGGAGGTCGCAGTGGATTAAAAAGACAATATGTGCCCTATATATTTAGAAGCTCTGTAAGGGGTTCACTTGCGCTGGGGTGTGCACGCGTCTTATTGTGCAAAGTGGCTTCAGAGATAAGTGGCAGTTATTTCAGAGGCAGTTAGTCAGGGCAGGAGTCAGGTAACCAACACTTTGACCACTTACTCTCTTTTAACTATGTTTCTGTTAGCTCTCACTTTTTCCTCTATAGTCCTCAACTTTCTAGTAACCCCTCAAATCCCTACACCTAGTAAGAAACTCTTCATCTCTCCCTCCATCCTCCCCATTCATCTCACCTCCTCCTCCAAATTATTCCTAAACTTTCAATCCTGGATCTCCAAACACAGACAGCCACCTCATGCTCTCTCTTGCTCCCACCTGCTAACACTTTCTCTGCTCCTCCTCACTGCTGGAGAAATCTCTCCAAATCCTGGTCCTCCTCGCCATATCCCCACAGTTACTTCTTCCTCCTATCCACGACCTTCCACAAACTGTCGCAACCCTTCTAACCTCATACCCATCCAACCAATCCCCACTCCCTTAGTTGCTCTAACAGGAGCTCTATGGAACGCTCGCTCTGTCTGCAACAAACTTTCCTTCATCCACGATCTTTTCATTACAAACAAACTTTACTTCCTCGCCATCACTGAAACCTGGCTCACCCCCTCTGACACAGCCTCCCCAGCTGCACTTTCATATGGCGGATTCCACCTTTACCTCACCCCCCACCCCAATGGCAAACATGGCGGAGGCGTAGGTTTTCTCCTATCAGAACACTGCGCTTTCACCCAAATCCCACTGCCACCCTCCGTTACACTCCCCTCTTTTGAGGTGCACTATGTGCGCATCTATTCCCCTTCCAACCTCCAACTGGCCATCGTTTACCGACCCCCAGGGCAAGCCACCACCTTCTTAGACCACTTCACCACCTGGCTGCTTCACTTCCTCTCCACTGACATCCCCACTATCATAATGGGTGACTTCAACATCCCCATTAACACTTCCCACTCGTCTGTCTCTAAGTTCCTATCTCTCAATTCCTCCTTTGGACTCACTCAATGGTCTTCCACAGCCACCCACAAAGATAGCCACACACTGGACCTCATCTTCACCCGCCTCTGTTCCCTATCTAACCTCTCTAACTCACCTCACCCTCTCTCTGATCACAGCCTACTTACATTCTCTTCTCTCTCCTCCCCGGGGAAACCATCCCCACTCCACAAACTTGCACACCCTCGCAGAAATCTCAAACACCTTGACTTACACTCACTCTCTGAATCCCTCCTCCCTCTTACAGACATAAATTCCTTACACGACGCAGACATTGCTGCTGCTTTATATAACACCACAATAGCTGCAGCTCTAGACTCGATCGCCCGTCTCACACACACCACATCTCGCACATTCAACAGGCAACCCTGGCACACTAAACTTACTAAAGAACTGCGCCGGGCCTCCAGGGTTGTGGAGCGGAGATGGAAAAGGTCTCACTCCATCGAGCACTTCATCGCATTCTAGCAATCCCTCACTAATTTCAAGTCCGCACTCACTACAGCAAAACAAACCTACTTCTCATCTCTCATATCCTCCCTATCTCACAACCCTAAACAGCTATTTAACACTTTCAACTCTCTCCTTCGTCCCCCTGCACCTCCTCCCTCTTCTCTCATCTCAGCCGACGACTTTGCCTCATTCTTCAAACAGAAGATTGACACCATCAAACAAAACTTTTGCCTAAAGTCCACACAACCCCTCCTCATATCTATTCAACCCTCCTCCTCCAAACCCCACTTCTCCACCATTACAGAAGGTCAAGTCTGCTCTTTACTCTCCAAATCACACCTCACCACCTGCGAACTTGACCCAATCCCATCCCACCTTATCACTAACCTTACCACAGTCTTCATCCCATCCCTAACCCACCTCTTCAATCTGTCACTAACAACCGGTGTCTTCCCATCATGTTTCAAACATGCCGCAATCACACCCATCCTCAAAAAGCACTCCCTTGACCCTTCCTCTCTGACTAGCTACCGCCCCATATCACTCCTCCCCTTTGCCTCAAAACTACTAGAACAACATGTCCACCTTGAACTGTCCTCCCACCTCTCCTCCTGCTCCCTCTTCGACTGCCTGCAATCTGGCTTCCGACCGCATCACTCGACTGAATCTGCCCTGACCAAAGTCACCAACGACCTACTAAATGCCAAATCCAAGCGACACTACTACATCCTCCTCCTTCTGGACCTGTCATCTGCCTTTGACACAGTGGACCATTCCCTCTTACTCCAGATTGTCTCATCTCTTGTCATCACGGACTTGGCTCTATCTTGGATCTCCTCATACTTAACAGACAGGACATTCAGCGTCTCCCACTCACGAACCACCTCCTCATCTCGCCCCCTATCTGTCGGTGTCCCCCAAGGTTCAGTTCTAGGACCTCTGCTCTTCTCCATCTACACCTTTGGCCTGGGACAGCTCATAGATTCTCACGGTTTTCAGTATCACCTCTAAGCTGACGACACACAGATCTACCTCTCTGGACCCGATATCTCCTCCCTACTAACCAAAATCCCACAATGTCTGTCCGCCATGTCATCCTTCTTCTCTGACAGATTTCTAAAACTCAACATGGATAAAACAGAGTTCATCATCTTTCTACCCTCTCATTCACATCCCCCATCTGACCTAGCCATCAACGTCAATGGCTGTTCACTCCCCCCAGTCCCACAAGCTCGCTGCCTTTGAGTAACCCTGGACTCTGATCTCTCCTTCAAGCCACATATCCAAGCCCTTTCCACTTCCTGCCGACTCCAACTCAAAAACATCTCCCGGATCCGTGCATTCCTCAGCAAAGACTCTGCAAAGACACTAGTGCATGCCCTCATCATATCCCGCCTCGACTACTGCAACCTCCTGCTCCGTGGCCTCCCTTACAACACTCTTGTGCCTCTCCAATCTATCCTAAACTGTGCTGCTCGACTAATTCACCTGTCCCCTCGCTATTCCCCGGCCTCTCCTCTCTGTCAATCTCTTCACTGGCTCCCCATTGCCCAGAGAATCCAGTTCAAAACTCTAACCATGGCATACAAAGCCATCCACAACCTGTCTCCCCCATACATCTGTGACCTAGTCTCCCGGTACTTACCTGCACGCATCTTCCGATCCTCACAAGATCTCCTTCTCTACTCCCCTTTTTTCTCCTCCTCCCACAATCGTATACAAGATTTCTACCGTGCATCCCCCCTACTCTGGTACTCTTTACCCCAAGAAATCAGACACTCGCCGACCGTGGAAACCTTCAAAAGAAACCTTAAGACCCACCTCTTCCGACAAGCCTACGACCTGCAGTAACCACCGCTGCACGACCAGCTCTACCCTCACCTAATGTATCCTCTCCCATCCCTTCTAGAATGTAAACCCTCGCGGGCAGGGTCCTTGCTCCTCCTGTACCAGTCGCTGACTCGTTTTGTTAAGATTATGTAAATGCTTTTGTTTTGTACAGTACAGACCAAAAGTTTGGACACACCTTTTCATTTAATGATTTTTCTGTATTTTCATGACTTTGAAAATTGTACATTCACACTGAAGGCATCAAAGCTATGAATTAACAAATGTGGAATTATATACTTAACAAAAAAGTGTGAAACAACTGAAAATATGTCTTATATTTTAGGTTCTTCAAAGTAGCCACCTTTTGCTTTGATGACTGCTTTGCACACTCTTGGCATTCTCTTGATGAGCTTCAAGAGGTAGTCACCGGAAATGGTTTTCACTTCACAGGTGTGCCCTCTCAGGTTTAATAAGTGGGATTTCTTGCCTTATAAATGGGGTTGGGACCATCAGTTGTATTGTGCAGAAGTCAGGTGGATACACAGCTGATAGTCCTACTGAATAGACTGTTAGCTGCTTTTTTCTTGCCATAATACAAATTCTAAGTAAAGAAAAACGAGTGGCCATCATTACTTTAAGAAATGAAGGTCAGTCAGTCCGAAAAATTGGGAAAACTTTGAAAGTGTCCCCAAGTGCAGTTGCAAAAACCATCAAGCACTACAAAGACACTGGCTCACATGAGGACCGCCCCAGGAAAGGAAGACCAAGAGTCACCTCTGCTTCTGAGGATAAGTTTATCCAAGTCACCAGCCTCAGAAATCGCAGGTTAACAGAAGGTCAGATTAGAGACCAGGTCAATGCCACACAGAGTTCTAGCAGCAGACACATCTCTACAACAACTGTTAAGAGGAGACTTTGTGCAGCAGGCCTTCATGGTAAAATAGCTGCTAGGAAACCACTGCTAAGGACAGGCAACAAGCAGAAGAGACTTGTTTGGGCTAAAGAACACAAGGAATAGACATTAGACCAGTGGAAATCTGTGCTTTGGTCTCATGAGTCCAAATTTGAGATCTTTGGTTCCAACCACCGTGTCTTTGTGCGACGCAGAAAAGGTGAACGGATGGACTCTACATGCCTGGTTCCCACCGTGAAGCATGGAGGAGGAGGTGTGATGGTGTGGGGGTGCTTTGCTGGTGACACTGTTGGGGATTTATTCAAAATTGAAGGCATACTGAACCAGGATGGCTACCACATGCTATTCCATCCGGTATGATTTAGTTGGACCATCATTTATTTTTCAACAGGACAATGACCCCAAACACACCTCCAGGCTGTGTAAGGGTATTTGACCAAGAAGGAGAGTGATGGGGTGCCAGGCCATATGACCTGGCCTCCTGTTAGAACCTTGCTGTTAGGTTTTTTTTCCTTTGCTGGTCACATGACCTTGTTGGCCTATTTAATCCTGCTCCGCCCTTCTGGCTTTGCTGGACTTCATTGTATATCTACTTTCTTGCTAGCCTGTGCTCTGTATCTAACTCTGTTAGTTTGCTTGGTCTACGGACCTCTTTGTTCTATCTATTTTGTTTGTTCTTCTGTCTGCTACTATTTCTGTTAGGAGGTGTCCCATATTCCTCCCAGTCCTTAGTACTTGTAGGGATTCCCTCCCCACATCTATAGGTCTCCGTACAGACTAGATTAGGACTTTAGCAGGTCTGATCGCAGGATCAGGTTCCCTGTTACATCGTAGGGATTCAGCTGAGTCTTATAGTAGGGACAGATCTCCTCTCTTTCCTTAGCTTTGGTAGCAGAACATAACAGTAAGTCCAGCCTGCAAATTCTCTTAGGAAAGATTTTTTTTTTTTTTTTTTTTTTTTTTTTGTTCCATCATGGTGTCGGTTCAGGATTTGGCTAAACACCTGCAGGGACTCTCTCTGGAAGTGGCCGAGCTCCGTCAGCACGTGAGTAACTGTCCTGGAGCATATTTCTTGGAGCCTAAGGTATGTTTGCCGGATTTATTTTTTGGTGAACATCGAGAATTTTTTTCATTTAAAAATGCTTGCTTATTGTATTTTCGTTTGAGACCCAAGTCCTCTGGGGATGAATCCCAGCGCGTAGGGTTCATAATGTCACTTTTGCGCAAAGAGCCTCAGGAGTGGGCCTTTTCTTTGCAACCTAGTGATACATGCTTCAGATCAGTGGATAGTTTTTTTTCTGCTTTAGGACTATTATATGATGATCCTGACCGTGTCGCATCAGCTGAGACTGAGTTGAGACGTTTAAAACAAGGATCAAGTAATGTAGAAAAATATTGTACACATTTTCGTCGTTGGTCCACTCAAACAGGGTGGAACGATTCTGCTCTGAAAAGTCTATTTCTTGCTGGGCTCAGTGAAAGGGTTAAAGACCTGCTAATTGCTTATCCTACACCTGAGGATTTGCAACAGGCTATGCAATTAGCTATACGGGTGGATAGGAGACTGCGTGCTAGGGTTAATGAGAGCAAATCCTCTGCTATGTCAGTTTCTGGTTATGATAATGTGTGTACTAACAGTGGTGAACCGATGGAGATTGGATCGGTGGCACCTCGCTCTCAAGAAAAAGACCGTCGTTTTTCAGAAGGCTTGTGTTTCTATTGCGGGAAATCTGGTCATTTGATTAAAGGCTGTGAGCTTCGTATAAAGAAAGAAAAAAAAATGGTCAGTCACGCCCGTATTGCCTGTTTAAATTCCAAGGGTATATTTTTAGCTGCTTCCACGATTGCTCAGGAAAAATTAATGGAATTTCGGGTGTTTGTTGATTGCGGGTCTACATTGAATGTAATTGATGGGGGATTCGTGGAAAAACTCAATTTAAAACCTGAACCTTTATCATCCCCCATTGCTGTGGTTTCTGTGGATGGCTCCCCTTTGAAGAATATTACTCTCAAGGTCAGTGAATTTCCTCTCACTATTAATGGTGTTCACCATGAGAAATTGGATTTGGTAGTGTTGAATAACTTGCCTTCTCCAGTAATATTGGGTTTGCCCTGGTTAAAATTTCACAATCTTGTACTGGATTGGTCTACCAGTGAAATTAAATCCTGGAGCCATAAATGTTATGACAAGTGTTGTAACGGGCGTATTGCAGCTTTGGATAGGGGAGAATTGCCTGTTCCTATTCAGGATTTTTGGAGAGTTTTTTCTGAGAAGGAATCGCAGGTTTTGCCTCCCCATAGAGACTATGATTGTTCTATTGAATTTGTCCCTGGAGCGACTCTTCCTAAAAGTCGTTTATTTAACCTTACTATTCCTGAGAGGAAGGCTTTGGAGGAATACATACAGACAAGCTTGGCCGCCGGTCACATTAGGCCCTCTAAGTCTCCTGTGGCGGTTGGATTTTTTTTTGTAAAAAAAAAGGACGGCGGTTTACGTCCTTGTCTGGATTTCCGTGAGATTAACAAAATTACGGTACGCAATCCTTACCCACTGCCATTGATTCCTGATCTGTTTAACCAGTTATTGGGGGCCAAGTGGTTCTCTAAAATTGACCTTAAGGGGGCATACAATCTGTTGCGCATGAAGGAGGGTGATGAATGGAAGACTGCTTTTAACACTCCTGTGGGTCATTTTGAGAATCTGGTTATGCCTTTTGGTCTTACTAATGCTCCTGCATTTTTTCAGAATCTGATTAATGACATCCTTAGACCTTTGATTGGTAAAAATGTGGTTGTGTATTTGGATGACATTTTGATTTATTCGCCAGATCTGGAGTCTCATTGGCGGAGCGTGCGTGAGGTATTACAGTTATTAATGGACAATTCGCTTTTTGCTAAGCTGGAGAAATGTGAGTTCGCTGTACAGAGAATTAGTTTTTTGGGCTACATTATCTCCAGCAAAGGTTTTGAGATGGATCCGGTTAAGGTTCAGGCTGTGCAGGAATGGCCTAGGCCTATTGGTTTGAAATCGATACAGAGGTTTTTGGGTTTCGCCAATTACTATAGAAAATTCATAAAAAATTTTTCTAGTATTGTCAAACCTCTGACTGATCTCACCAGGAAAGGTGCTGATGCGGTTCAGTGGTCTTCTGAGGCCATTGAAGCTTTTGTGTATCTCAAGGAGAGGTTCACCTCTGCTCCCATCCTTATGCAGCCTGATGTTACTAGGCCGTTTTTGGTTGAGGTTGATGCTTCCTCTGTGGGGGTTGGCGCAGTATTGTCTCAGGATAACGGGGATGGATTACATCCTTGTGCCTTTTTTTCCAAAATTTTTTCGGAGACTGAATTGAATTACGATATTGGTAATCGGGAATTATTGGCTATTAAACTCGCATTTGAACACTGGCGCCACTTCTTGGAAGGTGCGGAATTTCCCGTTCAGGTTCTTACGGATCATAAAAATCTGATATATCTTGATGCTGCCAAGCGCCTGAATGCCCGTCAGGCTAGGTGGGCACTGTTTTTCTCGCGGTTTAATTTCTCCGTTACTTACATCCCTGGTACTAAGAATGTTAAGGTGGATGCCTTGTCTCGCAGTTTTTCTCCCATAGTCGGTGCTGAGAAAGAGGAAAACATTTTACAAGAAGGTGTTGTGATAGCTGCTTTGGAAGATGAGATTCTTAAAGCTCAGGAGAATGCCCCATGTAACACTCCTCATGGGAGGTTGTTTGTGCCTGGGACCTTTAGGAGAGATTTGTTTGTTGAGTGTCACGAATCTCGGTTGGCAGGTCATCCCGGAATCTCTGAGACCAAGAGACTGGTGGGTCGCAGTTTTTGGTGGCCTGGATGGCAGAAGGAAGTCATTAAGTGGGTGCGCCAATGTACTATATGTGCTAGATCCAAGTCCTCACATACTCCTGCTGCGGGGTTGCTTTGTCCTTTGGAGGTCCCCAGTGCTCCTTGGACAAATTTGGCTATGGACTTTATAACTGACCTTCCCCCCTCTGAGGGTTTTACTGTCATCTGGGTGGTCGTGGACCGTTTTAGCAAGATGTGTCACTTGGTTCCCTTCGTCAAACTGCCCTGCGCTAAAACTCTCGCTAAGGCCTTTGTCAAGGAAATTGTCAGACTTCATGGCGTTCCTACTGACATTGTTTCTGATAGGGGTCCTCAGTTCGTGGCTCGTTTTTGGCGTGCCTTTTGTGACAGGTTGGGAATTCATTTGTCGTTTTCGTCCGGATACCATCCTGAATCTAATGGCCAGACAGAAAGGAAAAACCAGGATGTTGAGCAGTTCTTGCGTTGTTTTGTGGCAGACAATCAAGAGGGGTGGTCTGAGTTTCTGCCACTTGCCGAATTTGCTCTGAACAATCATACATCTTCTTCTGCTGGTTGTTCGCCTTTTTTTTGTTGTTCTGGGAGACATCCGTCGTTTGGGTCGTTCTCCAAGTTGGGATCTGCCGTGCCTGAGGAGGAGAATTTTTCCGGTGATTTGGAAAGAGTTTGGACGGATGTGCGTGGTAATCTTCAGGAGGCCAACAGAAAATCTAAAGACTACTTTGATAGGAAACGACAGGAGGTTTTGTTCGCTGTTGGTGACATGGTTTGGTTGTCCTCTAGGAATCTGCGGTTGAGGATTCCTTCTAAGAAATTGGGTCCCAAGTTTGTAGGGCCCTTTAAGGTGCTTCAGGTTGTCAACCAATCTGCTGTTAGGTTGGAGGTTCCTACCTCCTGGAGAATTAATCCGGTCTTTCATGTCTCTCTGTTAAAAAAAGCTGTCGTGTCGGATGGTGATGCCTCTGCCTCTGTTCCTCCGGTGGTGGAGGACGGGGAATATGAAATTTCTCGCATCCTTGACTCTAGACGGTATAGAGGTAGTTTGCAGTATCTTGTGGCCTGGAAAGGTTTCGGACCCGAGGATAACTCTTGGGTGAGGTCAGATGATGTTTCCGCGTCCAGACTTATCAGAGCGTTTCACAGGAGATTTCCTGATAAGCCTGGTCCTAGGGGATCCGGAGGATCCTCTTAGAAGGGGGGGTACTGTTAGAACCTTGCTGTTAGGTTTTTTTTCCTTTGCTGGTCACATGACATTATCAAGGCCCCTTGGAAGAGCTGTGGAGTTTACAGTGGTTTAACCAGAAAGTTTTAATGCACCATGGAATAGATGTGGAGGTCACAGTAGCTTAAAAAGACGGTTTCAATGCTTCTTGGAAGAGTGATGGAGGTCGCAGTGGATTAAAAAGACAATATCAATGCCCCTTGGAAGAGTGGTGGAGGGTACAGTGGAATAAAAAGACAATATCAATGCCCTGTGTGTAAGAAACTTGGAGGTCACAGTAGCTTAACAAGATGGTTTTAATGCCCCTTGGAAGAGTCGTGGACGTCGCAGAGGAATAAAATGACAATATCAATGCACTTGGAAGAGTGCAGAAGGTTACAATGGAATAAAAAGACATTGTCAATGCCCCTTGGAAGAGCTGTGGAGCTCAGAGCCGATTAACCAGACGGTTTTAATGCCCCTTGGAAGAGACTTGGAGGACACAGTAGCTTAACAAGACGGTTAAAATGCCCCTTGGAAGATTGGTGGAGTTTACAGTGGAATGAAAAGACAATATCAATGCCGCGTGGAAGAGATGTGGAGTTCAGAGTGTTTTAACCAGACGGTTTTAATGCCCCTTGGAAGAGACGTGGAGGTCACAGTAGCTTATCAAAACTGTTTTAATGCCCCTTCGAAGATTGGTGGAGGTCGCAGTGGATTAAAAAGACAATATGTGCCCTATATATTTAGAAGCTCTGTAAGGGGTTCACTTGCGCTGGGGTGTGCACGCGTCTTCTTGTGCAAAGTGGCTTCGGAGATAAGTGGCAGTTATTTCAGAGGCAGTTAGTCAGGGCAGGAGTCAGGTAACCAACACTTTGACCACTTACTCTCTTTTAACTATGTTTCTGTTAGCTCTCACTTTTTCCTCTATAGTCCTCAACTTTCTAGTAACCCCTCAAATCCCTACACCTAGTAAGAAACTCTTCATCTCTCCCTCCATCCTCCCCATTCATCTCACCTCCTCCTCCAAATTATTCCTAAACTTTCAATCCTGGATCTCCAAACACAGACAGCCACCTCATGCTCTCTCTTGCTCCCACCTGCTAACACTTTCTCTGCTCCTCCTCACTGCTGGAGAAATCTCTCCAAATCCTGGTCCTCCTCGCCATATCCCCACAGTTACTTCTTCCTCCTATCCACGACCTTCCACAAACTGTCGCAACCCTTCTAACCTCATACCCATCCAACCAATCCCCACTCCCTTAGTTGCTCTAACAGGAGCTCTATGGAACGCTCGCTCTGTCTGCAACAAACTTTCCTTCATCCACGATCTTTTCATTACAAACAAACTTTACTTCCTCGCCATCACTGAAACCTGGCTCACCCCCTCTGACACAGCCTCCCCAGCTGCACTTTCATATGGCGGATTCCACCTTTACCTCACCCCCCACCCCAATGGCAAACATGGCGGAGGCGTAGGTTTTCTCCTATCAGAACACTGCGCTTTCACCCAAATCCCACTGCCACCCTCCGTTACACTCCCCTCTTTTGAGGTGCACTATGTGCGCATCTATTCCCCTTCCAACCTCCAACTGGCCATCGTTTACCGACCCCCAGGGCAAGCCACCACCTTCTTAGACCACTTCACCACCTGGCTGCTTCACTTCCTCTCCACTGACATCCCCACTATCATAATGGGTGACTTCAACATCCCCATTAACACTTCCCACTCGTCTGTCTCTAAGTTCCTATCTCTCAATTCCTCCTTTGGACTCACTCAATGGTCTTCCACAGCCACCCACAAAGATAGCCACACACTGGACCTCATCTTCACCCGCCTCTGTTCCCTATCTAACCTCTCTAACTCACCTCACCCTCTCTCTGATCACAGCCTACTTACATTCTCTTCTCTCTCCTCCCCGGGGAAACCATCCCCACTCCACAAACTTGCACACCCTCGCAGAAATCTCAAACACCTTGACTTACACTCACTCTCTGAATCCCTCCTCCCTCTTACAGACATAAATTCCTTACACGACGCAGACATTGCTGCTGCTTTATATAACACCACAATAGCTGCAGCTCTAGACTCGATCGCCCGTCTCACACACACCACATCTCGCACATTCAACAGGCAACCCTGGCACACTAAACTTACTAAAGAACTGCGCCGGGCCTCCAGGGTTGTGGAGCGGAGATGGAAAAGGTCTCACTCCATCGAGCACTTCATCGCATTCAAGCAATCCCTCACTAATTTCAAGTCCGCACTCACTACAGCAAAACAAACCTACTTCTCATCTCTCATATCCTCCCTATCTCACAACCCTAAACAGCTATTTAACACTTTCAACTCTCTCCTTCGTCCCCCTGCACCTCCTCCCTCTTCTCTCATCTCAGCCGACGACTTTGCCTCATTCTTCAAACAGAAGATTGACACCATCAAACAAAACTTTTGCCTAAAGTCCACACAACCCCTCCTCATATCTATTCAACCCTCCTCCTCCAAACCCCACTTCTCCACCATTACAGAAGGTCAAGTCTGCTCTTTACTCTCCAAATCACACCTCACCACCTGCGAACTTGACCCAATCCCATCCCACCTTATCACTAACCTTACCACAGTCTTCATCCCATCCCTAACCCACCTCTTCAATCTGTCACTAACAACCGGTGTCTTCCCATCATGTTTCAAACATGCCGCAATCACACCCATCCTCAAAAAGCACTCCCTTGACCCTTCCTCTCTGACTAGCTACCGCCCCATATCACTCCTCCCCTTTGCCTCAAAACTACTAGAACAACATGTCCACCTTGAACTGTCCTCCCACCTCTCCTCCTGCTCCCTCTTCGACTGCCTGCAATCTGGCTTCCGACCGCATCACTCGACTGCATCTGCCCTGACCAAAGTCACCAACGACCTACTAAATGCCAAATCCAAGCGACACTACTACATCCTCCTCCTTCTGGACCTGTCATCTGCCTTTGACACAGTGGACCATTCCCTCTTACTCCAGATTGTCTCATCTCTTGTCATCACGGACTTGGCTCTATCTTGGATCTCCTCATACTTAACAGACAGGACATTCAGCGTCTCCCACTCACGAACCACCTCCTCATCTCGCCCCCTATCTGTCGGTGTCCCCCAAGGTTCAGTTCTAGGACCTCTGCTCTTCTCCATCTACACCTTTGGCCTGGGACAGCTCATAGATTCTCACGGTTTTCAGTATCACCTCTAAGCTGACGACACACAGATCTACCTCTCTGGACCCGATATCTCCTCCCTACTAACCAAAATCCCACAATGTCTGTCCGCCATGTCATCCTTCTTCTCTGACAGATTTCTAAAACTCAACATGGATAAAACAGAGTTCATCATCTTTCTACCCTCTCATTCACATCCCCCATCTGACCTAGCCATCAACGTCAATGGCTGTTCACTCCCCCCAGTCCCACAAGCTCGCTGCCTTTGAGTAACCCTGGACTCTGATCTCTCCTTCAAGCCACATATCCAAGCCCTTTCCACTTCCTGCCGACTCCAACTCAAAAACATCTCCCGGATCCGTGCATTCCTCAGCAAAGACTCTGCAAAGACACTAGTGCATGCCCTCATCATATCCCGCCTCGACTACTGCAACCTCCTGCTCCGTGGCCTCCCTTACAACACTCTTGTGCCTCTCCAATCTATCCTAAACTGTGCTGCTCGACTAATTCACCTGTCCCCTCGCTATTCCCCGGCCTCTCCTCTCTGTCAATCTCTTCACTGGCTCCCCATTGCCCAGAGAATCCAGTTCAAAACTCTAACCATGGCATACAAAGCCATCCACAACCTGTCTCCCCCATACATCTGTGACCTAGTCTCCCGGTACTTACCTGCACGCATCTTCCGATCCTCACAAGATCTCCTTCTCTACTCCCCTTTTTTCTCCTCCTCCCACAATCGTATACAAGATTTCTACCGTGCATCCCCCCTACTCTGGTACTCTCTACCCCAAGAAATCAGACACTCGCCGACCGTGGAAACCTTCAAAAGAAACCTTAAGACCCACCTCTTCCGACAAGCCTACGACCTGCAGTAACCACCGCTGCACGACCAGCTCTACCCTCACCTAATGTATCCTCTCCCATCCCTTCTAGAATGTAAACCCTCGCGGGCAGGGTCCTTGCTCCTCCTGTACCAGTCGCTGACTCGTTTTGTTAAGATTATGTAAATGCTTTTGTTATGTACAGTACAGACCAAAAGTTTGGACACACCTTCTCATTTAATGATTTTTCTGTATTTTCATGACTTTGAAAATTGTACATTCACACTAAAGGCATCAAAGCTATGAATTAACAAATGTGGAATTATATACTTAACAAAAAAGTGTGAAACAACTGAAAATATGTCTTATATTCTAGGTTCTTCAAAGTAGCCACCTTTTGCTTTGATGACTGCTTTGTACACTCTTGGCATTCTCTTGATGAGCTTCAAGAGGTAGTCACCGGAAATGGTTTTCACTTCACAGGTGTGCCCTCTCAGGTTTAATAAGTGGGATTTCTTGCCTTATAAATGGGGTTGGGACCATCAGTTGTATTGTGCAGAAGTCAGGTGGATACACAGCTGATAGTCCTACTGAATAGACTGTTAGCTGCTTTTTTCTTGCCATAATACAAATTCTAAGTAAAGAAAAACGAGTGGCCATCATTACTTTAAGAAATGAAGGTCAGTCAGTCCGAAAAATTGGGAAAACTTTGAAAGTGTCCCCAAGTGCAGTTGCAAAAACCATCAAGCACTACAAAGACACTGGCTCACATGAGGACCGCCCCAGGAAAGGAAGACCAAGAGTCACCTCTGCTTCTGAGGATAAGTTTATCCAAGTCACCAGCCTCAGAAATCGCAGGTTAACAGAAGGTCAGATTAGAGACCAGGTCAATGCCACACAGAGTTCTAGCAGCAGACACATCTCTACAACAACTGTTAAGAGGAGACTTTGTGCAGCAGGCCTTCATGGTAAAATAGCTGCTAGGAAACCACTGCTAAGGACAGGCAACAAGCAGAAGAGACTTGTTTGGGCTAAAGAACACAAGGAATAGACATTAGACCAGTGGAAATCTGTGCTTTGGTCTCATGAGTCCAAATTTGAGATCTTTGGTTCCAACCACCGTGTCTTTGTGCGACGCAGAAAAGGTGAACGGATGGACTCTACATGCCTGGTTCCCACCGTGAAGCATGGAGGAGGAGGTGTGATGGTGTGGGGGTGCTTTGCTGGTGACACTGTTGGGGATTTATTCAAAATTGAAGGCATACTGAACCAGGATGGCTACCACATGCTATTCCATCCGGTATGATTTAGTTGGACCATCATTTATTTTTCAACAGGACAATGACCCCAAACACACCTCCAGGCTGTGTAAGGGTATTTGACCAAGAAGGAGAGTGATGGGGTGCCAGGCCATATGACCTGGCCTCCTGTTAGAACCTTGCTGTTAGGTTTTTTTTCCTTTGCTGGTCACATGACCTTGTTGGCCTATTTAATCCTGCTCCGCCCTTCTGGCTTTGCTGGACTTCATTGTATATCTACTTTCTTGCTAGCCTGTGCTCTGTATCTAACTCTGTTAGTTTGCTTGGTCTACGGACCTCTTTGTTCTATCTATTTTGTTTGTTCTTCTGTCTGCTACTATTTCTGTTAGGAGGTGTCCCATATTCCTCCCAGTCCTTAGTACTTGTAGGGATTCCCTCCCCACATCTATAGGTCTCCGTACAGACTAGATTAGGACTTTAGCAGGTCTGATCGCAGGATCAGGTTCCCTGTTACATCGTAGGGATTCAGCTGAGTCTTATAGTAGGGACAGATCTCCTCTCTTTCCTTAGCTTTGGTAGCAGAACATAACAGTAAGTCCAGCCTGCAAATTCTCTTAGGAAAGATTTTTTTTTTTTTTTTTTGTTCCATCATGGTGTCGGTTCAGGATTTGGCTAAACACCTGCAGGGACTCTCTCTGGAAGTGGCCGAGCTCCGTCAGCACGTGAGTAACTGTCCTGGAGCATATTTCTTGGAGCCTAAGGTATGTTTGCCGGATTTATTTTTTGGTGAACATCGAGAATTTTTTTCATTTAAAAATGCTTGCTTATTGTATTTTCGTTTGAGACCCAAGTCCTCTGGGGATGAATCCCAGCGCGTAGGGTTCATAATGTCACTTTTGCGCAAAGAGCCTCAGGAGTGGGCCTTTTCTTTGCAACCTAGTGATACATGCTTCAGATCAGTGGATAGTTTTTTTTCTGCTTTAGGACTATTATATGATGATCCTGACCGTGTCGCATCAGCTGAGACTGAGTTGAGACGTTTAAAACAAGGATCAAGTAATGTAGAAAAATATTGTACACATTTTCGTCGTTGGTCCACTCAAACAGGGTGGAACGATTCTGCTCTGAAAAGTCTATTTCTTGCTGGGCTCAGTGAAAGGGTTAAAGACCTGCTAATTGCTTATCCTACACCTGAGGATTTGCAACAGGCTATGCAATTAGCTATACGGGTGGATAGGAGACTGCGTGCTAGGGTTAATGAGAGCAAATCCTCTGCTATGTCAGTTTCTGGTTATGATAATGTGTGTACTAACAGTGGTGAACCGATGGAGATTGGATCGGTGGCACCTCGCTCTCAAGAAAAAGACCGTCGTTTTTCAGAAGGCTTGTGTTTCTATTGCGGGAAATCTGGTCATTTGATTAAAGGCTGTGAGCTTCGTATAAAGAAAGAAAAAAAAATGGTCAGTCACGCCCGTATTGCCTGTTTAAATTCCAAGGGTATATTTTTAGCTGCTTCCACGATTGCTCAGGAAAAATTAATGGAATTTCGGGTGTTTGTTGATTGCGGGTCTACATTGAATGTAATTGATGGGGGATTCGTGGAAAAACTCAATTTAAAACCTGAACCTTTATCATCCCCCATTGCTGTGGTTTCTGTGGATGGCTCCCCTTTGAAGAATATTACTCTCAAGGTCAGTGAATTTCCTCTCACTATTAATGGTGTTCACCATGAGAAATTGGATTTGGTAGTGTTGAATAACTTGCCTTCTCCAGTAATATTGGGTTTGCCCTGGTTAAAATTTCACAATCCTGTACTGGATTGGTCTACCAGTGAAATTAAATCCTGGAGCCATAAATGTTATGACAAGTGTTGTAACAGGCGTATTGCAGCTTTGGATAGGGGAGAATTGCCTGTTCCTATTCAGGATTTTTGGAGAGTTTTTTCTGAGAAGGAATCGCAGGTTTTGCCTCCCCATAGAGACTATGATTGTTCTATTGAATTTGTCCCTGGAGCGACTCTTCCTAAAAGTCGTTTATTTAACCTTACTATTCCTGAGAGGAAGGCTTTGGAGGAATACATACAGACAAGCTTGGCCGCCGGTCACATTAGGCCCTCTAAGTCTCCTGTGGCGGTTGGATTTTTTTTTGTAAAAAAAAAGGACGGCGGTTTACGTCCTTGTCTGGATTTCCGTGAGATTAACAAAATTACGGTACGCAATCCTTACCCACTGCCATTGATTCCTGATCTGTTTAACCAGTTATTGGGGGCCAAGTGGTTCTCTAAAATTGACCTTAAGGGGGCATACAATCTGTTGCGCATGAAGGAGGGTGATGAATGGAAGACTGCTTTTAACACTCCTGTGGGTCATTTTGAGAATCTGGTTATGCCTTTTGGTCTTACTAATGCTCCTGCATTTTTCAGAATCTGATTAATGACATCCTTAGACCTTTGATTGGTAAAAATGTGGTTGTGTATTTGGATGACATTTTGATTTATTCGCCAGATCTGGAGTCTCATTGGCGGAGCGTGCGTGAGGTATTACAGTTATTAATGGACAATTCGCTTTTTGCTAAGCTGGAGAAATGTGAGTTCGCTGTACAGAGAATTAGTTTTTTGGGCTACATTATCTCCAGCAAAGGTTTTGAGATGGATCCGGTTAAGGTTCAGGCTGTGCAGGAATGGCCTAGGCCTATTGGTTTGAAATCGATACAGAGGTTTTTGGGTTTCGCCAATTACTATAGAAAATTCATAAAAAATGTTTCTAGTATTGTCAAACCTCTGACTGATCTCACCAGGAAAGGTGCTGATGCGGTTCAGTGGTCTTCTGAGGCCATTGAAGCTTTTGTGTATCTCAAGGAGAGGTTCACCTCTGCTCCCATCCTTATGCAGCCTGATGTTACTAGGCCGTTTTTGGTTGAGGTTGATGCTTCCTCTGTGGGGGTTGGCGCAGTATTGTCTCAGGATAACGGGGATGGATTACATCCTTGTGCCTTTTTTTCCAAATTTTTTTCGGAGACTGAATTGAATTACGATATTGGTAATCGGGAATTATTGGCTATTAAACTCGCATTTGAACACTGGCGCCACTTCTTGGAAGGTGCGGAATTTCCCGTTCAGGTTCTTACGGATCATAAAAATCTGATATATCTTGATGCTGCCAAGCGCCTGAATGCCCGTCAGGCTAGGTGGGCACTGTTTTTCTCGCGGTTTAATTTCTCCGTTACTTACATCCCTGGTACTAAGAATGTTAAGGCGGATGCCTTGTCTCGCAGTTTTTCTCCCATAGTCGGTGCTGAGAAAGAGGAAAACATTTTACAAGAAGGTGTTGTGATAGCTGCTTTAGACTCCGTTTTGGAAGATGAGATTCTTAAAGCTCAGGAGAATGCCCCATCTAACACTCCTCATGGGAGGTTGTTTGTGCCTGGGACCTTTAGGAGAGATTTGTTTGTTGAGTGTCACGAATCTCGGTTGGCAGGTCATCCCGGAATCTCTGAGACCAAGAGACTGGTGGGTCGCAGTTTTTGGTGGCCTGGATGGCAGAAGGAAGTCATTAAGTGGGTGCGCCAATGTACTATATGTGCTAGATCCAAGTCCTCACATACTCCTGCTGCGGGGTTGCTTTGTCCTTTGGAGGTCCCCAGTGCTCCTTGGACAAATTTGGCTATGGACTTTATAACTGACCTTCCCCCCTCTGAGGGTTTTACTGTCATCTGGGTGGTCGTGGACCGTTTTAGCAAGATGTGTCACTTGGTTCCCTTCGTCAAACTGCCCTGCGCTAAAACTCTCGCTAAGGCCTTTGTCAAGGAAATTGTCAGACTTCATGGCGTTCCTACTGACATTGTTTCTGATAGGGGTCCTCAGTTCGTGGCTCGTTTTTGGCGTGCCTTTTGTGACAGGTTGGGAATTCATTTGTCGTTTTCGTCCGGATACCATCCTGAATCTAATGGCCAGACAGAAAGGAAAAACCAGGATGTTGAGCAGTTCTTGCGTTGTTTTGTGGCAGACAATCAAGAGGGGTGGTCTGAGTTTCTGCCACTTGCCGAATTTGCTCTGAACAATCATACATCTTCTTCTGCTGGTTGTTCGCCTTTTTTTTGTTGTTCTGGGAGACATCCGTCGTTTGGGTCGTTCTCCAAGTTGGGATCTGCCGTGCCTGAGGAGGAGAATTTTTCCGGTGATTTGGAAAGAGTTTGGACGGATGTGCGTGGTAATCTTCAGGAGGCCAACAGAAAATCTAAAGACTACTTTGATAGGAAACGACAGGAGGTTTTGTTCGCTGTTGGTGACATGGTTTGGTTGTCCTCTAGGAATCTGCGGTTGAGGATTCCTTCTAAGAAATTGGGTCCCAAGTTTGTAGGGCCCTTTAAGGTGCTTCAGGTTGTCAACCAATCTGCTGTTAGGTTGGAGGTTCCTACCTCCTGGAGAATTAATCCGGTCTTTCATGTCTCTCTGTTAAAAAAAGCTGTCGTGTCGGATGGTGATGCCTCTGCCTCTGTTCCTCCGGTGGTGGAGGACGGGGAATATGAAATTTCTCGCATCCTTGACTCTAGACGGTATAGAGGTAGTTTGCAGTATCTTGTGGCCTGGAAAGGTTTCGGACCCGAGGATAACTCTTGGGTGAGGTCAGATGATGTTTCCGCGTCCAGACTTATCAGAGCGTTTCACAGGAGATTTCCTGATAAGCCTGGTCCTAGGGGATCCGGAGGATCCTCTTAGAAGGGGGGGTACTGTTAGAACCTTGCTGTTAGGTTTTTTTTCCTTTGCTGGTCACATGACCTTGTTGGCCTATTTAATCCTGCTCCGCCCTTCTGGCTTTGCTGGACTTCATTGTATATCTACTTTCCTGCTAGCCTGTGCTCTGTATCTAACTCTGTTAGTTTGCTTGGTCTACGGACCTCTTTGTTCTATCTATTTTGTTTGTTCTTCTGTCTGCTACTATTTCTGTTAGGAGGTGTCCCATATTCCTCCCAGTCCTTAGTACTTGTAGGGATTCCCTCCCCACATCTATAGGTCTCCGTACAGACTAGATTAGGACTTTAGTAGGTCTGATCGCAGGATCAGGTTCCCTGTTACATCGTAGGGATTCAGCTGAGTCTTATAGTAGGGACAGATCTCCTCTCTTTCCTTAGCTTTGGTAGCAGAACATAACACCTCCACAGTCACCAGACCTGAACCCAATCGAGATGGTTTGGGGTGAGCTGGACCGCAGAGTGAAGGCAAAAGGGCCAACAAGTGCTAAGCATCTCTGGGAACTCCTTCAAGATTGCTGGAAAACCATTTCCGGTGACTACCTCTTGAAGTTCATCAAGAGAATGCCAAGAGTGTGCAAAGCAGTCATCAAAGCAAAAGGTGGCTACTTTGAAGAACCTAGAATATAAGACATATTTTCAGTTGTTTCACACTTTTTTGTTAAGCATATAATTCCACATGTGTTAATTCATGGTTTTGATGCCTTCAGTGTGAATGTACAATTTTCATAGTAATGAAAATACAGAAAAATCTTTAAATGAGAAGGTGTGTCCAAACTTTTGGTCTGTACTGTATATCCCTATCACATGTAAAGTGTCATGGAATAAATGGAGCTATAATAATAAATTATAATAATAATAACAAAAAGACAATATCAATTCTCATAGGAAATGTGGTGGAGGTTATAGTGGATTAAAAAGACAATATCAATGCCCCTTAGAAGAGAGGTGGAGGTCGCAGTGGAATAAAAAGACAATGTCAATGCCCTTTGGAAGAGTGGTGGAGGTTAGAGTGGAATAAAAAGACAACACCAATGCCACTTGAAAGAGCTGTGGAGGTCACAGAAGATTAACAAGACGGATTTAATGCCCCTTGGAAAAGTGGTGGAGGTCATAGAGGATTAAAAAGACAATATCAATGCCCCGTGGAAGACACGTGGAGGTCACAGTAGCTTATCAAGACAGTTTTAATGCCCCTTGGAAGAGTGGTGGAGGTCGCAGTGGAATAAAAAGACAATATCAATGCCCCTTGAAAGAGTGGTGGTGGTTACAGTGAAATAAAAAGACAATATCAATGCCTCTTGAAAAAGCTATGGAGTTCAGAGTGGTTTAACCAGATGGTTTTAATGCCCCTTGGAAGAGTTGTAGAGGTCGCAGTGCATTAAAAAGACAATATCAATACCCCTTGGAAGAATGGTGGAGGTTACAGTGGAATAAAAAGACAATATCAATGCACATTGGAAGAGCTGTGGAGTTCAGAGTGGTTTAACCAGACGGTTTTAATGCCCCTTGGAAGAGATGTGGAGGTCACAGGAGCTTAGCAAGACTGTTTTAATGCCTCTTGGAAGAGTGGTGGAGGTCGCAGTGGATTAAAAAGACAATATCAATGCCCCTTGAAAGAGTGGTGTAGTTTACAGTGGAATAAAAAGACAATATCAATGCCCCGTGAAAGAGACGTGGATGTCACAGTAACTTAACACGACGGTTTTAATGTCCTTTCTAAGAGAGGTGAAAGTCGCAGTGGAATAAAAAGACAATATCAATGCCCCTATGAAGAGTGCTGGAGGTTACAGTGGAATAAAAAACAATATCAAAGTCCCTTGCAAGAGCTGTGGAGTTGAGAGTGGTTTAAATTGACGGTCTTAATGCCCCTTGGAAGAGACGTGGAGGTCACAGTAGATTAACAAGACTGCTTTAATGCCCCTTGGAAGAGTGGTGGAGGTCGAAGTGGATTAAAAAGACAATCTCTATGCTCCTTGAAGGAGTAATTGAAGTCTCAGTGGAATAAAAAGACAATATCAATGCACCTTGGAAGAGTGTTGGAGGCTCCAGTGGAATAAAAAGACAATATCAATGCCCTGTGGAAGAGACATGGAGGTCACAGTAGCTTAACAAGACGGTTTTAATGCCCCTTGGGAAAGTGGTGGAGGTCGCAGTGGAATAAAAAGACAATATCAATGCCCCTTGGAAGAGTGGTGGAGGATACAGTGGTATAAAAAGACAATATCAATGCCCCTTGGAAGATCTGTGGAGTTCAGATTGGTTTAACCATACGGTTTTAATGCCCCTTGGAAGAGACGTGGAGGTCACAGTAGCTTAACAAGACAGTTTTAATGCCACATGGAAGAGTGGTGGTGGTTGCAATGGATTAAAAAGACAATATGAATGCCATGAGGAAGAGTGGTGGAGGTCGCAGTGGAATAAAAAGACAATATTAGTGCACGGAGGAAGAGACCTGGAGGTCACAGTGGCTTAACAAGATGGTTTTAATGCCCTTTGGAAGAGTGGTGGAGGTCGCAGTGTATTAAAAAGACAATATCAATGCCCTTTGCAAGAGTGGTGGAGGTCGCAGTGGAATAAAAATACAATATCAATGCCCCTTGGTAGCGTGGTGGAGGTTACAGTGGAATTCAAAGACAATATCAATGCCCCGTGGAAGAGATGTGCAGGTCACTGTAGCATAACAAGACAGTTTTAATTCCCCTTGGAAGAATGGTGGAGGTCGCAGTGGAATAAAAAAACACTGTCATTGCCCCTTGGAAGAGTGGTGGAGGTTAGAGTGGAATAAAAAGACAATACCAATGCCCCTTGGATGAGCTGTGGAGTTCAGAGTTGTTTAACCAAACGGTTTTAATGCCCCTTGGAAAAGTGGTGGAGGTCGCAGTGGAATAAAAAGACAATATCAATGCCCCTTGGAAGAGTGGTGGAGGATACAGTGGAATAAAAAGACAATATCAATGCCCCTTGGAAGATCTGTGGAGTTCAGATTGGTTTAACCATACGATTTTAATGCCCCTTGGAAGAGACGTGGAGGTCACAGTAGCTTAACAAGACGGTTTTAATGCCACATGGAAGAGTGGTGGAGGTTGCAATGGATTAAAAAGACAATATGAATGCCATGAGGAAGAGTGGTGGAGGTCGCAGTGGAATAAAAAGACAATATCAGTGCACGGATGAAGAGACCTGGAGGTCACAGTGGCTTAACAAGATGATTTTAATGCCCTTTGGAAGAGTGGTGGAGGTCGCAGTGTATTAAAAAGACAATATGAATGCCCTTTGCAAGAGTGGTGGAGGTCGCAGTGGAATAAAAAAACACTGTCATTGCCCCTTGGAAGAGTGGTGGAGGCTAGAGTGCAATAAAAAGACAATACCAATGCCCCTTGGAAAAGCTGTGGAGTTCAGAGTTGTTTAACCAGACGGTTTTAATGCCCATTGGAAGTGATGTGGAGGTCACAGTAGCTTAAAAAGACGTTTTTAATGACCCTTGGAAAAGTGGTGGAGGTCGCAGTGGATTAAAAAGACAATATCAATGCCCCTTGGAAGAGGGGTGGAGGTGGCAGTGGAATAAAAAGACGATATCAATGCCCCTTGGAAGAATGATGGAGGTCGCAGTGGAATAAAAAGACAATGTCAATGCCCCTTGGAAGAGTGGTGGAGGTTACAGTGGAATAAAAAGACAATATCAATGCCCCTTGGAAAAGTTGCGGAGTTCAGAGTGGTTTAACCAGATGGTTTTATTGCCCCTTGGAAGAGACGTGGAGGTCACAGTAGATTAACAAGACGGTTTTAATGCCCCTTGGAAAAGGGGTGGAGGTCACAGTGGATTAAAAAGACAATATCAATGACCCGTGGAAGACACGTGGAGGTCACAGTAGCTTAACAAGACAGTTTTAA
This sequence comes from Phyllobates terribilis, assembly GCF_046119375.1. NCBI lineage: Eukaryota > Metazoa > Chordata > Amphibia > Anura > Dendrobatidae > Phyllobates > Phyllobates terribilis. Next base: position 28,764,910 of record NW_027362775.1, read on the forward strand.
TGCCCCTTGGAAGAGTGGTGGCGGTCGCATTGGAATAAAAAGACAATATCAATCCCCCTTGAAAGAATGGTGGAGGTTACATTGAAATAAAAAGACAATATCAACGCCTCTTGAAAGAGCTATGGAGTTCAGAGTGGTTTAACCACATGGTTTTAATTCCCCTTGGAAGAGTGGTGGAGGTCGCAGTGCATTAAAAAGACAATATCAATACCCCTTGGAAGAATGGTGGAGGTTACAGTGGAATAAAAAAGACAATATCAATGCCCCTTGGAAGAGCTGTGGAGTTCAGAGTGGTTTAACCAGATGGTTTTAATGCCCCTTGGAAGAGATGTGGAGGTCACAGTAGCTTAACAAGACTATTTTAATGCCTCTTGGAAGAGTGGTGAAGGTCGCAGTGGATTAAAAAGACAATATAAATGCCCCTTAGAAGAGAGGTGGAAGTCGCAGTGGAATAAAAAGACAATATCAATACCCCTTGGAAGAGTGGTGGAGGATACAGTGGAATAAAAAGACAATATCAATGCCCAGTGGAATAGACATGGACGTTACAGTAGCTAAACAAGATTTTTTAATGCACCTTGGGAGAGTGGTGGAAGTCATAGTGGAATGAAAAGACAATATCAATGCCCCGTGAAAGAGACGTGGAGGTCACAGAAGCTTAACAAGACGGTTTTAATGCCCCTTGGAAGAGGGTTGGAAGTTGGAGTGTAATAAAAAGACAATATCAATGCCCCTTGGAAGAGTGCTGGAGGTTACATTGGAATAAAAAGACAATATCAATGCCCCTTGCAAGAGCTGTGGAGTTCAAAGTGGTTTAAATTGACGGTTTTAATGCCCCTTGGAAGGGACGTGGAGGTGACAGTAGCTTAACAAAACTGTTTTAATGCCCCTTGGAAGAGTGGTGGAGGTCGCAATGGATTAAAAAGACAATATGAAAGCCCCTTGGAAGAGTGGTGGTGGTCGCAGTGGAATAAAAAGACAATATCAATGCCCCTTGAAAGAGTGGTGGAGGATACAATTGAATGAAAAGACAATATCAATGCCCCTTGGAAGAGTGATTGAGGTTACAGTGGAATAAAAAGACAATATCAATGCCCCTTGGAACAGTGGTGGAGGTTACAGTATAATAAAAAGACAATATCAATGCCACGTGGAAGAGACGTGGAGGTCACAGTAGCTTAACAAGATGGTTTTAATGCCTCTTGGAAGAGTGGTGGAGGTCGCAGTGGATTAAAAAGACAATATGATTGCCCCTTGGAAGACTGGTGGAGGTCGCAGTGGAATAAAAAGACAATATCAATGCCCCTTGGAAGAATGGTGGAGTTTACAGTGGAATAAAAAGACAATAATATTGCCCCTTGGAAGAGCTGTGGAGTTCAGAGTGGTAAAACCAAACGGTTTTAATGCTCCTTGGAAGAGACGTGGAGGTCACAGTAACTTAACAAGATGGTTTTAATGCCCCTTGGAAGAGTGGTGGAGGTCGCAGTGGAATAAAAAAAACAATATCAATGCCCCTTGGAAGATTGGTGGAGGTTAGAGTGGAATAAAAAGACAATGCAAATGCCCCTTGGAAGAGCTGTGGAGTTCAGAGTGGTTTAACCAGATGGTTTTAATGCCCCTTGGAAGAGAAGTCGACGTCACAGTATCATAACAAGACGGTTTTAATGCCCCTGGTAAGAGTGGTGGAGCTCGCAGTGGATTAAAAAGACAATATCAATGCCCCTTGGAAGAGTGGTGGAGGTCGCAGTGGAATAAAAAGACAATATCAATGCCCCGTGCAAGGGACGTGGAGGTCACAGTAGCTTAACAAGATGGTTTTAATGCCCCTTGGAAGAGTGGTGGAGGTTGCAGCGGATTAAAAAGACAATAACAATGCCCACTGGAAGAGTGGTGGAGGTCGCAGTGGAATAAAAAGACAAAATCAATGCCCCTTGGAAGAGAGGTGGAGGTTACAGTGGAAGAAAAAGACAATACCAATGCCCCTTGGAAGAGCTGTGGAGTTCAGAGCAGTTTAACCAGACGGTTTTAATGTCCCTTGGAAGAGACGTGGAGGTCACAGTAGCTTAACAAGACTGGTTTAATGCCCCTTGGAAGAGTGGTGGAGGTCGCAGTGGATTAAAAAGACAAAATCAATGACCCTTAGAAGAGAGCTGGAAGACGCAGTGGAATAAAAAGACAATGTCAATGCCACTTGGAAGAGTGGTGGAGGTTACAGAGGAATAAAAAGACAATATCAATGCCCCGTGGAATAGACATGGACGTGACAGTAGCTTAACTAGACTGCTTTAATGCCCCTTGGAAGAGTGGTGGAGGTTGCAGTGGATTAAAAAGACAATATCAATGCCCATTGGAAGAGTGGTAGAGGTCGCAGTGGAATAAAAAGACAAAATCAATGTCCCTTGGAAGAGTGGTGGAGGTTAGAGTGTAATAAAAAGACAATATCAATGACCCATGGAAGAGTTGTGGAGGTCACTGTAGCTTAACAAGATGGTTTTAATGCCCCTTGGAAGAGTGGTGGAGTTCGCAGGGGAATAAATAGACAATGTCAATGCCCATTGGAAGAGGGGTGGGGGTTAGAGTGGAATAAAAAGACAATACCAGTGCTACTTGGAAGAGCTGTGGAGTTCAGAGTGGTTTAAATTGACGGTTTTAATGCCACTTTGAAGAGACGTGGAGGTCACAGTGGGTTAAAAAGACAATATCAATGCCCCTTTGTAGAGTGGTGGAGGTCGCAGTGGATTAAAAAGACAATATCAATGCCCCTTGGAAGAGTGGTGAAGGTCGCAGTGGAATAAAAAGACAATATCAATGCCCCGTGGAAGGGACGTGGAGGTCACAGTAGCTTCTCAAGACGGTTTTAATGCCCCTTGGAAGAGAGGTGGAGGTCGCAGTTGATTAAATAGACAATATCAATGCCCCTTGGAAGAGTGGTGGAGGTCGAAGTTGAATAAAAGGACAATATCAATGCCGCTTGGAAGAGTGGTGGATGTTACAGTCGAATAAAATGACAATATCAATGCCTCTTGCAAGAGCTGTGGAGATCAGAGTGTTTAACCAGACGGTTTTAATGCCCCTTGGAAGAGACGTGGAGGTCGCAGTAGCTAAACAAAATGGTTTTAATGCTTCTTGGAAGAGTGATGGAGGTAGCAGTGGATTAAAAAGACAAAATCAATGCCCCTTGAAGAGTAGTGGAGGTTACAGTGGAATAAAAAGTCAATATCAATGCCTCTTGCAAGAGCTGTGGAGTTCAGAGTTGTTTAAATTGACGGTTTTAATGCCCCTTGGAAGAGACGTGGAGGTCACAGTAGCTTAACAAGATGGTTTTAATGCCCCTTGGAAGAGTGGTGGAGGTTACAGTGGAATAAAAAGACAATATCAATGCCCCTTGGAAAATTCTTGGAGGTTACAGTGGAATAAAAAGACAATATCAATGACCCTTGGAAGAGTGGTGGAGGTCGCAGTGGAATAAAAAGACAATATTAATGCCCCTTGGAAGAGTGGTGGAGGTCGCAGTAAAACAAAAATACAATATCAATGCCTCTTGGAAGAGTGGTGGAGGTTACAGTGGAATAAAAAGACAATATCAATGCCCTTTGGAAGAGCTGTGGAGTTCACAGTGGTTTAACCAGAAGATTTTAAGGCACCGTGGAATAGACGTGGAGGTCACAGTAGCTAAATAAGACGGTTTTAATGCTTCTTGGAAGAGAGATGGAGGTTGCAGTGGATTAAAAAGACAAAATCAATGCCCCTTGGAAGAGTGGTGGAGGTTACAGTGGAATAAAAAGACAATATCAATGTCCCTTGGAAGAGTGGTGGAGGTTAGAGTGTAATAAAAAGACAATATCAATGACCCATGGAAGAGTTGTGGAGGTCACTGTAGCTTAACAAGATGGTTTTAATGCCCCTTGGAAGAGTGGTGGAGTTCGCAGGGGAATAAATAGACAATGTCAATGCCCATTGGAAGAGGGGTGGGGGTTAGAGTGGAATAAAAAGACAATACCAGTGCTACTTGGAAGAGCTGTGGAGTTCAGAGTGGTTTAAATTGACGGTTTTAATGCCACTTTGAAGAGACGTGGTGGTCACAGTGGGTTAAAAAGACAATATCAATGCCCCTTTGTAGAGTGGTGGAGGTCGCAGTGGATTAAAAAGACAATATCAATGCCCCTTGGAAGAGTGGTGAAGGTCGCAGTGGAATAAAAAGACAATATCAATGCCCCGTGGAAGGGACGTGGAGGTCACAGTAGCTTCTCAAGACGGTTTTAATGCCCCTTGGAAGAGAGGTGGAGGTCGCAGTTGATTAAATAGACAATATCAATGCCCCTTGGAAGAGTGGTGGAGGTCGAAGTTGAATAAAAGGACAATATCAATGCCGCTTGGAAGAGTGGTGGATGTTACAGTCGAATAAAATGACAATATCAATGCCTCTTGCAAGAGCTGTGGAGATCAGAGTGTTTAACCAGACGGTTTTAATGCCCCTTGGAAGAGACGTGGAGGTCGCAGTAGCTAAACAAAATGGTTTTAATGCTTCTTGGAAGAGTGATGGAGGTAGCAGTGGATTAAAAAGACAAAATCAATGCCCCTTGGAAGAGTAGTGGAGGTTACAGTGGAATAAAAAGTCAATATCAATGCCTCTTGCAAGAGCTGTGGAGTTCAGAGTTGTTTAAATTGACGGTTTTAATGCCCCTTGGAAGAGACGTGGAGGTCACAGTAGCTTAACAAGATTGTTTTAATGCCCCTTGGAAGAGTGGTGGAGGTTACAGTGGAATAAAAAGACAATATCAATGCCCCTTGGAAAATTCTTGGAGGTTACAGTGGAATAAAAAGACAATATCAATGACCCTTGGAAGAGTGGTGGAGGTCGCAGTGGAATAAAAAGACAATATTAATGCCCCTTGGAAGAGTGGTGGAGGTCGCAGTAAAACAAAAATACAATATCAATGCCTCTTGGAAGAGTGGTGGAGGTTACAGTGGAATAAAAAGACAATATCAATGCCCTTTGGAAGAGCTGTGGAGTTCACAGAGGTTTAACCAGAAGATTTTAAGGCACCGTGGAATAGACGTGGAGGTCACAGTAGCTAAATAAGACGGTTTTAATGCTTCTTGGAAGAGAGATGGAGGTTGCAGTGGATTAAAAAGACAAAATCAATGCCCCTTGGAAGAGTGGTGGAGGTTACAGTGGAATAAAAAGACAATATCAATGCCGCTTGGAAGAGTGGTGGATGTTACAATCGAATAAAAAGACAATATCAATGCCTCTTGTAAGAGCTGTGGAGTTCAGAGTGTTTAACCAGACGCTTTTAATGCCCCTTGGAAGAGACGAGGAGGTCACAGTAGCTTAACAAGACTGTTTTAATGCCCCTTGGAAGAGTGGTGTAGATCGTTGTGGATTTAAAAGACAATATCAATGCCCCTTAGAAGATTGGTGGAGGTCGCAGTGGAATAAAAAGACAATATCAATGCCCCTTGGAAGATTGGTGGAGGTTACAGTGGAATAAAAAGACAATATCAATGCCCCTTGGAAGAGTGGTGGAGGTTACAGTGGAATAAAAGACAATATCAATGCCCTGTGTAAGAAAGTTGGAGGTCACAGTAGCTTAACAAGATGGTTTTAATGCCCCTTGGAAGAGTTGTGGACGTTACAGAGGAATAAAAAGACAATATCAATGCACTTGGAAGAGTGCAGAAGGTTACAATGGAATAAAAAAACATTGTCAATGCCCCTTGGAAGAGCAGTGGAGCTCAGAGCGGTTTAACCAGACTGTTTTAATTCCCCTTGGAAGAGACTTGGAGGTCACAGTAGCTTAATAAGACGGTTTTAATGCCCCTTGGAAGAGTGGTGGAGGTTGCAATGGAATAGAATGGCAATATCAATGACCTGTGGATGGGACGTGGAGGTCACAGTAGCATAACAAGACGGTTTTAATGCCCATTGGAAGAGTGATGGAGGTCGCAGTGGATAAAAAAGACAATATCAAAGCCCCTTGAAAGAGTGGTGGAGGTCGCAGTGGAAAACAGAGACAATATCAATGCCCCTTGGAAGAGTGGTGGAGGTTACAGTTGAATAAAAAGACAATATCAATGCCTCTTGGAAGAGCTGTGGAGTTGAGAGTGGTTTAACCATGCGGTTTTAATGCCCCTTGGAAGAGACGTGGAGGTCATAGAAGCTTATCAAGACTGTTTTAAAGCCCCTTGGAAGAGTGGTGGAATAAAAAGACAATATCAATGCCCCTTGGAAGAGTGGTGGAGGATACAGTGGAATAAAAAGACAATATCAATGCCCCTTGGAAGAGTGGTGGAGTTTACAGTGGAATAAAAAGACAATATCAATGTCCCTTGGAAGAATGGTGGAGGTTACAGTGGAATAAAAAGACAATATCAATGCCCCTTGGAAGAGTGGTGGAGGTTCCAATTAAATAAAAAGACAATATCAATGCCCCTTGGAAGAGTGGTGGAGGTCGCAGTAAAATAAAAAGACAATATCAATGCCCCTTGGAAGAGCTGTGGAGTTTACAGTGGATTAACCAGAAAGTTTTAATGCACCGTGGAATAGACATGGAGGTCACAGTAACTTAAGAAGACGGTTTCAATGCTTCTTGGAAGAGTGATGGAGGTCGCAGTGGATTAAAAAGACAATATCAATGCCCCTTGGAAGAGTGGTGGAGGTTACAGTGGAATAAAAAGACAATATCAATGCACTTGGAAGAGTGCAGAAGGTTACAATGGAATAAAAAGACAATGTCAATGCCCCTTGGAAGAGCTGTGGAGCTCAGAGCGGTTTAACCAGACGGTTTTAATGCCCCTTGGAAGAGTGGTGGAGGTCACAGTGGAATAAAAATACAATATCAATACCCCTTAAAAGAGTGGTGGAATTACAGTGAAATAAAAAGACAATATCAATGCCCCTTGGAAGAGCTGTGGAGTACAGAGTGGTTTAACCAAAAGGTTTTAGTGCCCCTTGGAAGAGACGTGGAGGTCCCAGTAGCTTAACAAGACGGTTTTAATGCCCCTTGGAAGAGTAGTGGAGGTCGCAGTGGATTAAAAAGACAATATCAATGAGCCTTGGAAGAGTGGTGGACGTCGCAGTCGAATAAAAAGACGATATCAATGCCCCTCGAAGAGTGGTGGAGGTTACAGTGGAATAAAAAGACAATATCATTGCCTCTTGGAAGAGTGGTGGAGGTTACAGTGGAATAAAAAGACAATATCAATGCCCCGTGGAAGAGACGTGGCCATCACAGTAGCTTAACAAGACGGTTTTAATGCCCCTTGGCAGAGTGGTGGAGGTCGCAGTGGAATAAAAGACAATATCAATGCCCTTTAGAAGAGTGGCGGAGGTCGCAGTGGAAAAAAAAGACAATATCAATGCCCCTTGGAAGAGTGGTGGAGGTCGCAGTGGAATATCCCCACTGGTTCATGCTCTGCATAACTTCTCTGCTTGCTGTGTCTGCTGTAATCTAATGCTCTGCTTTGCTGATTCACCTCACTGGTACATGCTTTGCATAACTTCTCTGCTTTATGTGTCCCACTCCATTCAATACCCACATATGTCTGTCCCTTCCCCACTATAGATCTTATCTGATTTTTAGAGGTGCTAAACTGCAGAGACTAGAGTCCTAGCTCTGTGTTTGATCACCCAGCCATCTCCTGGTGAGACGACCAGCTGTTAATTTAGGCATATGCAGCTCCCGCAATGCCCTTCACCTGATAGTTTAATGTGCCCTATATATTTAGAAGCTCTGTAAGGGGTGCACTTGTGCTGGGGTGTGCACTTGTCTTTTTGTGCAAAGTGGCTTCGGAGATAAGTGGCAGTTATTTCAGAGGCAGTTAGTCAGGGCAGGAGTCAGATAACCAACACTTTGACCACTTACTCTCTTTTAACTATGTTTCTGTTAGCTCTCACTTTTTCCTCTATAGTCCTCCACTCTCTAGTAACCCCTCAAAACCTACACCTAGTAAGAAACTCTTCATCTCTCCCTCCATCCTCCCCATTCATCTCACCTCCTCCTCCAAATTATTCCTAAACATTCAATTCTGGATCTCCAAACACAGACAGCCACCTCATGCTCTCTCTTGCTCCCACCTGCTAACACTTTCTCTGCTCCTCCTCACTGCTGGAGATATCATTCCAAATCCTGGTCCTCCACACCATATCCCCACAGTTACTTCTTCCTCCTATCCACGACCTTCCACAAACTGTCGCAACCTTTCTAAGCTCATACCCATCCAACCTTTCCCCACTCCCTTAGTTGCTCTAACAGGAGCTCTATGGAACGCTCGCTCTGTCTGCAACAAACTTTCCTTCATCCACGATCTTTTCATTACAAACAAACTTTCCTTCCTCGCCATCACTGAAACCTGGCTCACCCCCTCTGACACAGCGTCCCCAGCTGCACTTTCATATGGCGGATTCCACCTTTCCCACACCCCCCGCCCCAAAGGCAAACATGGCGGAGGCGTAGGTTTTCTCCTATCAGAACACTGCGCTTTCACCCAAATCCCACTGCCACCCTCTGTTACACTCCCCTCTTTTGAGGTGCACTGAGTGCGCATCTATTCCCCCTCCAACCTCCAACTGGCCGTCGTTTACCGACCCCCAGGGCAAGCCACCACCTTCTTAGACCACTTCACCACCTGGCTGCTCAACTTCCTCTCCACTGACATCCCCACTATCATAATGGGTGACTTCAACATCCCCATTAACACTTCCCACTCGTCTGTCTCTAAGTTCCTATCTCTCACTTCCTCCTTCGGACTCACTCAATGGTCTTCCACAGCCACCCACAAAGATAGCCACACACTGGACCTCATCTTCACCCGCCTCTGTTCCCTATCTAACCTCTCTAACTCACCTCTCCCTCTCTCTGATCACAGCCTACTTACATTCTCTTCTCTCCCCTCCCCGGGGCAACAATCCCCACTCCACAAACTTGCATACCCTCGCAGAAATCTCAAACACCTTGACTTACACTCACTCTCTGAATCCCTCCTCCCTCTTACAGATATAAATTCCATACACGATGCAGACGTTGCTGCTGCTTCATAAAACACCACAATAGCTGCAGCTCTAGACTCGATCGCCCCTCTCACACACACCACATCTCGCACATTCAACAGGCAACCCTGGCACACTAAACTTACTAAAGAACTGTGCCGGGCCTCCAGGGTTGCGGAGCGGAGATGGAAAAGGTCTCACTCCATCGAGCACTTCATCGCATTCAAGCAATCCCTCACTAATTTCAAGTCCGCACTCACTACAGCAAAACAAACCTACTTCTCATCTCTCATATCCTCCGTATCTCACAACCCTAAACATCTATTTAACACTTTAAACTCTCTCCTTCGTCCCCCAGCACCTCCTCCCTCTTCTCTCACCTCAGCCGACGACTTTGCCTCATTCTTCAAACAGAATATTGACACCATCAGACAAAACTTTTGCCTAAAGTCCACACAACCCCTCCTCATATCTATTCAACCCTCCTCCTCCAAACCCCACTTCTCCACCATTACAGAAGGTCAAGTCTCCTCTTTACTCTCCAAATCACACCTCACCACCTGCGAACTTGACCCAATCCCATCCCACATCATCACTAACCTTACCACAGTCTTCATCCCAACCCTAACCCACCTCGTCAATCTGTCACTAACAACCGGTGTCTTCCCCTCATGTTTCAAACATGCCGCAATCACACCCATCCTCAAAAAGCCCTCCCTTCACCCTTCCTCTCTGACTAGCTACCGCCCCATATCACTCCTCCCCTTTGCCTCAAAACTACTAGAACAACATGTCCACTTTGAACTGTCCTCCCACCTCTCCTCCTGCTCCCTCTTCGACCGCCTGCAATCTGGCTTCCGACCGCATCACTCGACTGAAACTGCCCTGACCAAAGTCACCAATGACCTACTAAATGCCAAATCCAAGCGACACTACTCCATCCTCCTCCTTCTGAACCTGTCATCCGCCTTTGACACAGTGGACCATTAACTTTTACTCCAGATTCTCTCATCTCTTTGCATCACGGACTTGGCTCTATCTTGGATCTCCTCATATTTAACAGACAGGACATTCAGCGTCTCCCACTCACGCACCACCTCCTCATCTCGCCTCCTATCTGTCGGTGTCCCCCAAGGTTCAGTTCTAGGACCTCTGCTCTTCTCCATCTACACCTTTGGCCTGGGACAGCTCATAGAGTCTCACGGTTTTCAGTATCACCTCTATGCTGACGACACACAGATCTACCTCTCTGGACCCGATATCTCCTCCCTACTAACCAAAATCCCACAATGTCTGTCCGCCATGTCATCCTTCTTCTCTGACAGATTTCTAAAGCTCAACATGGATAAAACAGAGTTCATCATCTTTCCACCCTCTCATTCACATCCCCAATCTGACCTAGCCATCAACGTCAATGGCTGTTCACTCTCCCCAGTCCCACAAGCTCGCTGCCTTGGAGTAACCCTGGACTCTGATCTCTCCTTCAAGCCACATATCCAAGCCCTTTCCACTTCCTGCCGACTCCAACTCATAAACATCTCCCGGATCCGTGCATTCCTCAGCAAAGACTCTGCAAAGACACTAGTGTATGCCCTCATCATATCCCGCCTCGACTACTGCAACCTCTTGCTCCGTGGCCTCCCTTACAACACTCTTGCGCCTCTCCAATCTATCCTAAACTCTGCTGCTCGACTAATTCACCTGTCCCCCCTCTATTCCCCGGCCTCTCCTCTCTGTCATTCTCTTCACTGGCTCCCCATTGCCCAGAGAATCCAGTACAAAACTCTAACCATGGCATACAAAGCCATCCACAACATGTCTTCCCCATACATCTGTGACCTAGTCTCCCAGTACTTACCTGCACGCAACCTCCGATCCTCACAAGATCTCCTTCTCTACTCCCCTCTTATCTCCTCCTCCCACAATCGTATACAAGATTTCTCCCGTGCATCCCCCCTACTCTGAAACTCTTTACCCCAACACATCAGACTCTTCCCGTCCATGGAAACCTTCAAACGAAACATGAAGACCCACCTCTTCCGACAAGCCTACAACCTGCAGTAACCACTGCCGCACGACCAGCTCTACCCTCACCTAATGTATCCTCACCCATCCCTTCTAGAATGTGAGCCCTCGCGGGCAGGGTCCTCGCTCCTCCTGTACCAGTCGCTGACTCGTTTTGTTAAGATTATGTAAATGCTTTTGTTATGTATATCCCTATCACATGTAAAGCGCCATGGAATAAATGGCGCTATAATAATAAATAATAATAATAATAATAATATTAATAAAAAGACAATATCAATTCCCACAGGAAAAGTGGTGGACGTTACAGTGGAATAAAACGACAATATCAATGCCTCTTGAAAGAGCTATGGAGTTCAGAGTGTTTTAACCAGATGGTTTTAATGCCCCTTGGAAGAGTGGTGGAGGTCGCAGTGCATTAAAAAGACAATATCAATACCCCTTGGAAGAATGGTGGAGGTTACAGTGGAATAAAAAAGACAATATCAATGCCCCTTGAAAGAGCTGTGGAGTTCAGAGTGGTTTAACCAGATGGTTTTAATGCCCCTTGTAAAAGATGTGGAGGTCACAGTAGCTTAACAAGACCGTTTTAATGCCTCTTGGAAGAGTGGTGGAGGTCGCAGTGGATTAAAAAGACAATATCAATGCCCCTTAGAAGAGAGGTGGAAGTCGCAGTGGAATAAAAAGAAATTATCAATACCCCTTGGAAGAGTGGTGGAGGATTCAGTGGTATAAAAAGACAATATCAATGCACCGTGGAATAGACATGGACGTTACAGTAGCTAAACAAAATGTTTTTAATGCACCTTGGGAGAGTTGTGGAAGTCGTAGTGGAATAAAAAGACAATATCAATGCCCCTTGCAAGAGCTGTGGAGTTCAAAGTGGTTTAAATTTACGATTTTAATGCACCTTGGAAGAGACGTGGAGGTCACAGTACCTTAACAATACGGTTTTAATGCCCCTTGGAAGAGTGGTGGAGGTCGCAGTGGATTAAAAAGACAATATCAATGCTTCTTTTAAGAGTGGTGGATGTTCCAGTGGAATTAAAAGACAATACCAATGCCCTGTGGAAGAGACGTGGAGGTCACAGTAGCTTAACAAGATAGTTTTAATGCCCCTTGGAGGACTGGTGAAGGTCGCAGTGGAATAAAAAGACAATATCAATGCCCCTTGGAAGAGTGGTGGAGGTTACAGTGGAATAAAAAGACAATAATAATGCCCCTTAGAAGAGCTGTGGAGTTCAGAGTGGAAGAACCAGACGGTTTTAACGCCCCTTGGATGAGACGTGGTGGTCACAGTAACTTATCAAGACGGTTTTATTGCCCCCTGGCAGAGTGGTGGAGGTCGCAGAGGAGTAAAAAAACAATATCAATGCCCCTTGGAATATTGGTGGAGGTTACAGTTGAATAAAAAGACAATATCAATGCCCCTTCGAAGGCACGTAGAGGTCAGAGTAGCTTAACAAGATGGTTTTAATGCCCCTTGGAGAGGGGTGGAGTTCGCAGTGGACTAAAAAGACAATATCAATGCCCCTTGTAAGAGTGGTGGAGGTCGCAGTGGAATAAAAAGACAATGTCAATGCCCCTTGTGTTATGATCTGCTATAAGCACTAAGGAAAGAAAGGATATCTGTCCCTACAATAGAACTAAGCTAGATCCCTACGATGTAACGCGGAACCTGATCCTGCGATCAGACCCGCTAAAGTCCTCGGCTTGTCTGTACGAAGACCTATAGATGCAAGGGAGGGATCCCTACAAGAACTAGGGACTGGGATAAAGTTGGGCACCTCCTAGCAGAAATTGTAGCAGTAAAAGACAAACACACAACATAGAACATAAAGGTCCGAACACCTAGCTAAACTGACTGAGATAGGTAACTAAGCACCAGGCTAACTTAAGAGCAGAAATTACAATGAAGTCCAGCAAGGCCAGGAGGGCGGAGCAGGATTAAATAGGCAAACAAGGTCATGTGACCAGCAAGATAGAAAATACCTAACAGGAGAGTTCTAACAGTATCCCCTCTTCTATGAGGATCCTCCGGATCCCCTAGGCCCAGGCTTATCAGGAAACCTCTTGTGAAACGCTCTGACAAGTCTGGAAGCAGAAATATCATCCACCCTCACCCATGAGTTATCCTCGGGTCCGAAACCTTTCCAAGTGACGAGATACTGCAAACTCCCTCTATACCATCTTGAATTTAGGATGCGGGAAATTTCGTATTCCCCGTCCTCCACCACCGGAGGAACAGTGGCAGAGACGTCTCCATCCGACACATAAGCTCTTTTCAACAGAGAAACATGAAACACCGGATTAATCTTCCAGGAGGTAGGAACCTCCAACCTAACAGCAGATTGGTTAACTACCTGAAGCACCTTAAAGGGCCCTACAAACTTGGGACCCAATTTTTTAGAAGGAATCCTCAACCGCAGATTCTTAGAGGACAACCAAACCATGTCACCAATAGCAAACAAAACCTCTTGCCGTTTCCTATCAAAGTACCTCTTAGATTTTTTGTTAGCCTCCTGAAGATTACCACGCACATCCATCCAAACTCTCTCCAAGTCACCGGAAAAACTCTCCTCCTCAGGCACAGCCGATACCAATTTGGAGAATGACCCAAAAGACGGATGTCTCCCAGAGCAACCAAAAAAAGGCGAACAACCATCAGAAGAGGATGTATGGTTGTTAAGAGCAAACTCAGCAAGTGGCAGAAACTCAGACCACCCCTCCTGATTGTCTGCCACAAAACAACTCAAGAACTGCTCAACATCCTGATTCTTCCTTTCTGTCTGACCATTAGACTCAGGATGATATCCGGATGAAAACGACAAATGAACTCCCAACCTGTCACAAAAAGCACGCCAAAAACGAGCCACTAACTGAGGTCCCCTATCCGAAACAATGTCAGTAGGAACGTCATGTAGTCTGACAATTTCCTTGACAAAGGCCTTAGCGAGTGTCTTAGGGCAGGGCAGTTTGATGAAAGGAACCAAGTGACACATCTTGCTAAAACGGTCCACGACCACCCAGATGACTGTGAAACCCTCAGAGGGGGGAAGGTCAGTAATAAAGTCCATAGCCAGATGTGTCCAAGGTGCACTAGGAACCTCCAGAGGGCAAAGCAACCCCGCTGCAGGAGTATGTGAAGACTTTGATCTAGCACACACCGTACATTGACGCACCCACTTAATGACTTCCTTCTGCCATCCAGGCCACCAAAAACTGCAACCCACAAGTCTCTTGGTCTCAGAAATTCCTGGATGACCTGCCAACCGAGACTCATGACACTCAACAAACAAATCTCTCCTAAAGGTCCTAGGCACAAACAACCTCCCATGGGGAGTGTTAGATGGGGCATTCTCCTGTGCTTTAAGAATCTCATCTTCCAAAATGGAGTCCAATGCAGCAATCACAACACCTTCTTGTAAAATGCTCCCCTCCTCCTCAGCACCGACCATGGGAGAAAAGCTGCGAGACAAAGCATCAGCTTTAACATTCTTGGTACCCGGGATATAAGTAACGGAAAAATTAAACCGCGAGAAAAAAAGTGTCCACCTAGCCTGACGGGCATTCAAGCTCTTGGTAGCATCAAGATAGATCAGATTTTTATGATCAGTGAAAACGTGAATGGGAAATTCAGCACCTTCCAAGAAATGACGCCAGTGTTCAAATGCGAGTTTAATAGCCAGCAATTCCCGATTACCAATATCATAATTAAGTTCAGTCTCAGAAAATTTTTTTGAAAAAAAAGCACAGGGATGTACTCCATCCTTGTTTTTCTGAGACAACACCGCACCGACCCCCACCGAAGAAGCATCAACCTCAACCAAAAACGGCTTAGTCACATCAGGCTGCATAAGGATGGGAGCAGAGCTGAACCTCTCCTTTAGAAACACAAAAGCTTCAATGGCCTCAGTAGTCCACTGAACCGCATTAGCACCTTTCCTGGTGAGATCGGTCAGTGGTTTGACAATAATAGAAAAATTTTTAAAGAATTTTCTGAAATAATTGGCGAAACCCAAAAACCTCTGTATCGATTTCAAACCAATAGGCCTAGGCCATTCCTGAACTGCCTGAACCTTCACAGGGTCCATCTCAAAGCCCTCGCTGGAGATAATGTAGCCCAAAAAACTAATTCTCTGTACAGCAAACTCACATTTCTCCAGCTTAGCAAAAAGCGAATTGTCAATTAAAAACTGTAATACCTCACGTACGCTCCGCCAATGAGACTCCAGATCAGGCGAATAAATCAAAATGTCATCCAAATACACAACCACATTTTTGCCTATCAAAGGTCTAAGGATGTCATTAATAAGATTCTGAAAAAATGCAGGAGCATTGGTAAAACCAAAAGGCATAACCAGGTTCTCAAAATGACCCACAGGAGTGTTAAAAGCAGTCTTCCATTCATCACCCTCCTTCATGCACAACAAATTGTATGCCCCCCGGAGATCAATTTTAGAGAACCACTTGGCCCCCACTAACTGGTTAAACAAATCAGGAATCAATGGCAGTGGGTAAGGATTGCGTACAGTAATTTTATTAATCTCACGAAAATCCAGACAAGGACGTAAACCGCCGTCCTTTTTTTTAACAAAAAAAAATCCAACAGCCACAGGAGACTTGGAAGGCCTAATGTGACCGGCGGCCAAGCTTGTCTGTATGTATTCCTCCAAAGCCTTTCTCTTAGGAATAGTAAGATTAAATAAACGACTTTTAGGAAGAGTGGCTCCAGGGACAAATTCAATGGTACAATCATAGTCTCTATGGGGAGGCAATATTTGTGACTCCTCCTCAGAAAAAACTCTCCAAAAATCCTGAATAGGTACAGGTAATTCCCCTTTTTTCACCGCAGCAATACGCCCGTTACAACACTTGTCATAACACTTAGGACTCCAGAACTTAATTTCATTGGTAGACCAATCCAGTACAGGATTGTGCAATTTTAACCAGGGTAACCCCAAAATTACTGGAGAAAGCAAATTATTTAATACCACCAAATCCAAATTTTCTTTGTAAATGCCATTAATAGTGAGGGGAAATTCACAGACCTTGTGAGTAACACTATTCAAGGGGGAGCCATCGACAGAAACCACAGCAATAGGGGATGACAAAGATTTGGGTTTTAATTTAAGTTTTTCCAAGAATCCCCCATCAATCACATTCAGAGTAGAACCACAATCCACAAATATCCGAAATTCAATTAATTCTTCCTGAGCAGCAGTAGTAGCAGAAAGAAATACCCCCTTAGAATTTAAACAGGCAATACGGGCGTAACTGACCTTTTTTTTTTCTTTGTTCATACGAAGCACACAGTTCTTAATAAAATGGTCAGATTTCCCGCAATAAAAGCACAAACCTTCAGAAGATCTGCGGTGTTTTTCCTGAGAGCGGGGTGCCATCGCCCCAATCTCCATCTTCTCTCCAATGTCAGTACAGAACCTCTCATAACTCGAGCTGACATGGCAGAGGATTTATTTTCATTAACCCTTGCACGCAGTCTCCTGTCCACCCGTATAGCTAATTGCATAGCCTCCTGCAAGTTTCCAGGTGTGGGATAAGCAATCAGCAAATCCTTAACCCTTTCACCTAGCCCTGCAAGAAACAAACTTTTCAAAGCTGAATCGTTCCACCCCACCTGGGCAGACCACCGACGGAAGTGAGAACAATATTTTTCCACATTACCTGATCCCTGCCCCAAATGTCTTAATTCAGTCTCAGCTGATGAGACATGATCAGGATCATCATACAACAAACCCAAAGCATAAAAAAACTATCCACTGATCTAAAGCATGGATCACTAGGTTGGAGAGAAAAGGCCCATCCCTGAGGTTCTTTGCGCAAAAGTGACATTATGAACCCTATGCGCTGTGATTCATCACCAGAGGATCTGGGTCTCAAACGAAAATACAATAAAAGCATTTTTAAAGGAAGAAATTGCTGTTGATCACCAAAGAATAAATCAGGCAAACGTACCTTAGGCGCCACAAAATGTGCTCCAGAACAGCTACTCACGTGTTGTTGGAGCTCGGCAACCTCCAGAGAGAGCCCCTGCAGGCGTTGAGCCAAATCCTGAACCGACACCATGATGGAAACTGGAAGTCTTTCCATAGAGATATTTTTGGGCTGGACTTACTGTTATGATCTGCTACAAGCACTAAGGAAAGAAAGGAGATCTGTCCCTACAATAGAACTAAGCTAGACCCCTACGATGTAACGGGGAACCTGATCCTGCGATCAGACCCGCTAAAGTCCTCGGCTTGTTTGTACGAAGACCTATAGATGCAAAGGAGGGATCCCTACAAGAACTAGGGACTGGGATAAAGTTGGGCACCTCCTAGCAGAAATTGTAGCAGTAAAAGACAAACACACAACATACAACATAAAGGTCCGAAGACCTAGCAAAACTGACTGAGAAAGGTAACTAAGCACCAGGCTAACTTAAGAGTAGAAATTACAATGAAGTCCAGCAAGGCCAGGAGGGCGGAGCAGGATTAAATAGGCAAACAAGGTCATGTGACCAGCAAGATAGAAAAAACCTAACAAGAGAGTTCTAACACCTTGGAAGAGTGGTGGAGGTTAGAGTGGAATAAAAAGACAATACAAATGCCCCTTGGAAGAGCTGTGGAGTTCAGAGTGGTTTAACCAGATGGTTTTAATGCCCCTTGGAAGAGACTTCGATGTCACAGTAGCTTAACAAGACCGTTTTAATGCCCCTTGGAAGAGTGGTGGAGGTCGCAGTGGATTAAAAAGACAATATCAATGCCCATTGGAAGAGTGGATAAGGTCGCAGTGGAAGAAAAAGACAAAATCAATGCCCCTTGGAAGAGTTTTGGAGGTTACAGTGGAAAAAAAAAAATCAATGCCCCTTGGAAGAGCTGTGGAGCTCAGAGTGGTTTAACCAGACGATTTTAATGCCCCTTGGAAGAGAAGTGGAGGTCACAGTAGCTTAACAAGACTGTTTTAATGCCCTTGGAAGAGTGGAGGAGGTCGCAGTGGATTAAAAAGACAATATCAATTCCCTTTGGAAGAGTGGTGGAGGTCGCAGTGGAATAAAAAGACAATATCAATGCCCCTTGGAAGAGTGGTGTAGATTACAGTGGAATAAAAGACAATATCAATGCCCCGTGGAAGAGTTGTGGAGGTCACTGTAGCTTAACAAGATGGTCTTAATGCCGCTTGGAAGAGTGGTGGAGGTCGCAGTGGAATAAAAAGACAATGTCAATGCCCCTTAGAAGAGTGCTGGAGGTTATAGTGGAATAAAGAGACAATACAAATGCCCCTTGGAAGAGCTGTGGAGTTCAGAGTGGTTTAACCAGATGGTTTTAATGCCCCTTGGAAGAGACTTCGACATCACAGTCGCTTAACAAGATGGTTTTAATGGCTCTTGGAAGAGAGGTGGAAGTCGCAGTGGAATAAAAAGAAATTATCAATACCCCTTGGAAGAGTGGTGGAGGATGCAGTGGTATAAAAAGACAATATCAATGCACCGTGGAATAGACATGGACGTTACAGTAGCTAAACAAGATGTTTTTAATGCACCTTGGGAGAGTTGTGGAAGTCGTAGTGGAATAAAAAGACAATATCAATGCCCCTTGCATGAGCTGTGGAGTTCAAAGTGGTTTCAATTTACGATTTTAATGCACCTTGGAAGAGACGAGGAGGTCACAGTACCTTAACAATACGGTTTTAATGCCCCTTGGAAGAGTGGTGGAGGTCGCAGTGGATTAAAAAGACAATATCAATGCTTCTTTTAAGAGTGGTGGATGTTCCAGTGGAATTAAAAGACAATACCAATGCCCTGTGGAAGAGACGTGGAGGTCACAGTAGCTTAATAAGATGGTTTTAATGCCCCTTGGAGGACTGGTGAAGGTCGCAGTGGAATAAAAAGACAAGATCAATGCCCCTTGGAAGAGTGGTGGAGGTTACAGTGGAATAAAAAGACAATAATAATGCCCCTTAGAAGAGCTGTGGAGTTCAGAGTGGAATAACCAGACGGTTTTAACGCCCCTTCGATGAGACGTGGTGGTCACAGTAACTTATCAAGACAGTTTTATTGCCCCCTGGCAGAGTGGTGGAGGTCGCAGAGGAGTAAAAAAACAATATCAATGCCCCTTGGAAGATTGGTGGAGGTTACAGTTGATTAAAAAGACAATATCAATCCTCTTCGAAGGCACGTAGAGGTCAGATTAGCTTAACAAGATGGTTTTAATGCCCCTTGGAGAGGGGTGGAGTTCGCAGTGGACTAAAAAGACAATATCAATGCCCCTTGTAAGAGTGGTGGAGGTCGCAGTGGAATAAAAAGACAATGTCAATGCCCCTTGTGTTATGATCTGCTATAAGCACTAAGGAAAGAAAGGATATCTGTCCCTACAATAGAACTAAGCTAGATCCCTACGATGTAACGCGGAACCTGATCCTGCGATCAGACCCGCTAAATTCCTCGGCTTGTCTGTACGAAGACCTATAGATGCAAGGGAGGGATCCCTACAAGAACTAGGGACTGGGATAAAGTTGGGCACCTCCTAGCAGAAATTGTAGCAGTAAAAGACAAACACACAACATAGAACATAAAGGTCCGAACACCTAGCTAAACTGACTGAGATAGGTAACTAAGCACCAGGCTAACTTAAGAGCAGAAATTACAATGAAGTCCAGCAAGGCCAGGAGGGCGGAGCAGGATTAAATAGGCAAACAAGGTCATGTGACCAGCAAGATAGAAAAAACCTAACAGGAGAGTTCTAACAGTACCCCCTCTTCTATGAGGATCCTCCGGATCCCCTAGGCCCAGGCTTATCAGGAAACCTCTTGTGAAACGCTCTGACAAGTCTGGAAGCAGAAATATCATCCGCCCTCACCCATGAGTTATCCTCGGGTCCGAAACCTTTCCAAGTGAAGAGATACTGCAAACTCCCTCTATACCGTCTAGAATTTAGGATGCGGGAAATTTCGTATTCCCCGTCCTCCACCACCGGAGGAACAGTGGCAGAGACGTCTCCATCCGACACATAAGCTCTTTTCAACAGAGAAACATGAAACACCGGATTAATCTTCCAGGAGGTAGGAACCTCCAACCTAACAGCAGATTGGTTAACTACCTGAAGCACCTTAAAGGGCCCTACAAACTTGGGACCCAATTTTTTTTTAACAAAAAAAAATCCAACAGCCACAGGAGACTTGGAAGGCCTAATGTGACCGGCGGCCAAGCTTGTCTGTATGTATTCCTCCAAAGCCTTTCTCTCAGGAATAGTAAGATTAAATAAACGACTTTTAGGAAGAGTGGCTCCAGGGACAAATTCAATGGTACAATCATAGTCTCTATGGGGAGGCAATATTTGTGACTCCTCCTCAGAAAAAACTCTCCAAAAATCCTGAATAGGTACAGGTAATTCCCCTTTTTTCACTGCAGCAATACGCCCGTTACAACACTTGTCATAACACTTAGGACTCCAAAACTTAATTTCATTGGTAGACCAATCCAGTACAGGATTGTGCAATTTTAACCAGGGTAACCCCAAAATTACTGGAGAAAGCAAATTATTTAATACCACCAAATCCAAATTTTCTTTGTAAATGCCATTAATAGTGAGGGGAAATTCACAGACCTTGTGAGTAACACTCTTCAAGGGGGAGCCATCGACAGAAACCACAGCAATAGGGGATGACAAAGGTTTGGGTTTTAATTTAAGTTTTTCCAAGAATCCCCCATCAATCACATTCAGAGTAGAACCACAATCCACAAATATCCGAAATTCAATTAATTCTTCCTGAGCAGCAGTAGTAGCAGAAAGAAATGCCCCCTTAGAATTTAAACAGGCAATACGGGCGTAACTGACCTTTTTTTTTTCTTTGTTCATACGAAGCACACAGTTCTTAATAAAATGGTCAGATTTCCCGCAATAAAAGCACAAACCTTCAGAAGATCTGCAGTCTTTTTCCTGAGAGCGGGGTGCCATCGCCCCAATCTCCATCGGCTCTCCAATGTCAGTACAGACCCTCTCAAAACTCGAGCTGACATGGCAGAGGATTTACTTTCATTAACCCTTGCACGCAGTCTCCTGTCCACCCGTATAGCTAATTGCATAGCCTCCTGCAAGTTTCCAGGTGTGGGATAAGCAATCAGCAAATCCTTAACCCTTTCACCTAGCCCTGCAAGAAACAAACTTTTCAAAGCTGAATCGTTCCACCCCACCTGGGCAGACCACCGACGGAAGTGAGAACAATATTTTTCCACATTACCTGATCCCTGCCCCAAATGTCTTAATTCAGTCTCAGCTAATGAGACACGATCAGGATCATCATACAACAAACCCAAAGCATAAAAAATACTATCCACTGATCTAAAGGATGGATCACTAGGTTGGAGAGAAAAGGCCCATCCCTGAGGTTCTTTGCGCAAAAGTGACATTATGAACCCTATGCGCTGTGATTCATCACCAGAGGATCTGGGTCTCAAACGAAAATACAATAAAAGCATTTTTAAAGGAAAAAATTGCTGCTGATCACCAAAGAATAAATCAGGCAAACGTACCTTAGGCTCGACAAAATGTGCTCCAGAACAGCTACTCACGTGTTGTTGGAGCTCGGCAACCTCCAGAGAGAGCCCCTGCAGGCGTTGAGCCAAATCCTGAACCGACACCATGATGGAAACTGGAAGTCTTTCCTTAGAGATATTTTTGGGCTGGACTTACTGTTATGATCTGCTACAAGTGTGGCACCCCAGGGGTCTGGTTTCCACAGTAATGCAATATTATGTCTGAGAGCAGGTGGGAGGTCTCTTGGTCAGGGATCCTATGCATGCCACACCTCCTGCCCAGTCCTGGGAGGGGAAGAACTTCCCCTATATAAACCTGGGGCTGAGGCAGGGTTAGTGAGTAGAAGAAGACAAGAGTAGAGAGAAGAGAAGCAGCCATAGGAAGAAACAACAGGAGCTCTGTGGGAGCAGTACTACAAAGAGTCAGGGGCTGGCAGCTGCAGAGCTCGCCCTGACTGAGAAGTTACCACCGGACCCGGAGTCCGAAGCTGTGGGGACTAATCTTTACCCAGCAGCAGAAACCGACCGGCAGGGGATTGCAGGTCCTCTGGCCCAGAAACCCGAAGGCACGGTCACACGCGTGGGACCAACACCGCCATCGTGGAGCGGAAGCCATTAGAAGGCCCCGAGTCACCGGCCATACGGGTGAGCACCACACGGTACACTCAGGGACGTGGGCTACTTTTACCCGCCTCTAGCAAGGTAGCCAGAAGAGTACAGTTAGTGGGGAAGGCCTACAACTCCGCCTGGCCAGGGGAGATCCCATCTGCTCAAGGACTGACCAGGCCCCGTTCGCTAGCAAGTACTCCGGGAGGGTCTATCTTTGTCACCAGTAAAGACCCTGAACTACACCGCATCGTCTCTGAGTGGTTCCTGCTACCCCCATCATCCACGTCGGCTGCCCTGAGGCCATACCCCTCCCGTTGGGGGTTATACTATCACGCTGCACAATCCTACCACCGGCCTCAGCGGTCTGCCCTGCAGCAGCAGCTCCTTAGCTGCATTCAACGGGTGGCGTAGTCATCCAACATCTACTGTTAATAGACTGCCACTTAGTTTGACACCCTGGGCACGGACCGGGTCACCGCCACAAGGACTACTACCCCTATCCAGATCCGGCTCCGGGTATCCCCTGAACATGGCCCAGGGGGCGCGTCAACTTTTGGCGTAGTCGGCAGGATTTCGTGCCCGCAACCACCGGGTACTGCGTGCCTGAAAAAGAGACTTTTAAGACTTACCTGTGGTGAAGATTCCCGCCATCCGGCGCCATCTTCAGCCTTCTTCCCGCCATCGGTGAAGATTCCCGCCATCCGGCGCCATCTTCAGCCTTCTTCCCGCCATCCGTGGAGTTTTCCCGCCATTGGACGCCATCTTGAGGACGCCGCGCGGGAAGAAGAGGGGCGTGGACTCCGAAAGCGCGCGAGAACTGAAGCCCCGCCTCACGTCCGGACGTTGCGTAAGGTCCTGGAAGGAGCCCAGCAGACGCCGACGTCACAGGAGCGCGACGGAAGGTCCTCAACCCTGACGATCCACTGCGGAGCCGCGGCCTACGGAAGAGGATCATCGCAAGGTAGGCCACGGTCCACTAGGGGGGAGAAGGATGTCGGATACGGAGGAGAGCTTCACCGCTTCAACCCCCGCCAGCGCCACCGCTGTTGCGGTCATGCCTTTCACCATGCCCTATATCCCGGGGGCAGCCTGGCTACCCCAGTACTCAGGGGAGTCACATACCCTGCAGGACTTTAGAGAAAAGCTGGATAGCTTCTTCCAGGTGTACCCCCTCACAGAAGAGCAAAAAGTGAGCATCCTGGTGGCCCAATTAACCGGGGCAGCCCGAAGGGAGGTAAAGTCCTGGCCACCTGGGGGGAGGACTGTCGCAGGGATACTAACCCGGCTGAGGGACACCTTTGATACCCGCACCTCAGCCGAGATCAAGCTTAGATTCTACGGGTGCAAACAGCGGGCACATGAGAGTATAAGGGACTATGCCCTGAACCTACAAGAGGCCCTGAGAGCCGTTAAGCAGACCGACCCTGACGGCGTGGGAGACGAGGACAGGCTGTTGACTGAACAATTTATAGAGGGTTTATATTGCAATACCCACCGAACCCAGTTGCGGGCAATGGCCTTACAGGACCCTCATCTGGGATTTGCACAGTTCAAGGACAGAGCCATCCGGGTGCTCCGAGAACCGGCCCCGGGTGGCGTTGTGACCCACAGGCGCCCAGCTATCACTTACCACCAGGAGGCGGCGCCCTTGTCGGCAGGGCCTGTGGGGGCTGATGCGCAGGCTTTGAACAATGACCCGACTCCAGACCTGCACCATCAGGTCCAAGAGCTAGCTAAAAGCGTTGCTGCGCTAACCCGAACTGTGCAGTCTTTACAGGTTTCCACTCCAGGGAAGATCCAGCTGGCATCCGGACCGGAGGACATCCCATGGCGTCGACCAAGGAGGACCGCACCGGCCAGAGGAAGACCCAGTGACCGATACAACGAGGACGGACGACCCATCTGCCGCCGCTGCAATCAACCCGGACATATGGCAAGGTACTGTCCCTTTAAACTGGCACAACCTGGGGTAGAGGGCCAACCCCCAGGAAAAAGATCACCAGGCCCATCGAACTGGCGCAACAAATATGTGGGAGGACGTCCAGTCTTGCCTGTGGTACTGGATGGCATCCCTATGAGTGCCCTACTGGACACCGGGTCACAGGTCACCACCATCCCGTACGTGCTCTTCAAGCAGTACTGGAATGACTCGGATATAACCCGCTACCCTGACGACGACTTGAGTATTATCGCCAGCAATGGTCAACCCGTGCCGCAGATCGGATTTAAAGAGATGACCATCAAAATCGGTAGAGTCGAACTGGCAGCGCAGGGACTGATCATTGTAGACATTGACAAACACGAGAGTCACCCAAAGATAACTCTAGGAACTAATGTAATTGAAAATTGTCTTGCAGAGGTGATTTTCCTTTTACAGCAGGTTGCCAAGAACGCCAGCTCCGGCCAGCAGCGAGTGCTCCAGAAAGAGATCCGGGCACTGATGCGACGGCAACAGCTAGAACTCTCCGGTGGTGAGATTGGTAGCGTAAGAATGTGTGACCCTTTCCCTATTGCCATGCCCCCAAAAAGTCAAATGATGATTTGGTGCCGGGCAGCTATTGGTCCGAGAGGTAGAGATTACCAGGCAATGGTAGAACCAGTTTACTCAGACAGTAGGCCCACCATTTTGACAGCACGGGGGGTGGTTAATGTACGCCATGGGAGGGTGCCCGTTCGCCTAATAAATATTGGGAAGAGGGAAGTATACCTACCCCGGTATGCCACGCTAGCCAAATTATATACCATCAACCAAAACTCTATACAGTCTGTGGAACCCTTGCCTCCATCTCACCCGGAGGAAGGTAACGGCTCAAACAGCAGCTAGAGCCTTCCAGCAGCACTTCTGCCGTCCACACGGGTACCCGGACCAAGTGCTGACGGACCAGGGACCTGCCTTTGAAGCAGAGATCTTCCAGGAATTCTGCAATCTGTATGGCTGCCGGAAGATAAGGACGACACCCTATCATCCGCAAACTAATGGACTTTGTGAGAAAATGAACCAGG
This sequence comes from Phyllobates terribilis, assembly GCF_046119375.1. Classification (NCBI taxonomy): domain Eukaryota; kingdom Metazoa; phylum Chordata; class Amphibia; order Anura; family Dendrobatidae; genus Phyllobates; species Phyllobates terribilis. Next base: position 28,790,073 of record NW_027362775.1, read on the forward strand.
TGGTAATGGATCTTCTGAAAACGTTGCCCCTGGAAGAACGCAGTCTGTGGCCTGAGAAGCTGCCCGATCTGGTGGACCTATACAACCACATCCCGGTAGGTTCCACCAACTGTACCCCGGCTTACCTAATGAGGGCGAGACCTGGTAAGTTACCTGTTGACCTGGAAATGGGAGTCCTGACACCCGAGGACACTTCACCAGAAGCAGACTGGGACACAGAGAGGCAGCAGCAGTACCGGAAAGTACAGGAGAGTGTGGAGCGAAGTCTCTGTCAAGCTAGGGAAAGACAAGAGAAAACTTACAACCAGTATGCTCCCGCTGTTCCCCTGGTACCCGGAGAGCAGGTCTTGAAGAGGAAAAGACGGCTCCACAAGTTGGACGACCAGTGGGAGAAGGACCCGTACACCGTACTGCCCTCAAGCCACGAGAACCCGAAGGTCTGTACCATCAGTAAAGACGGAGGGGAGACCATAGCCATTGTATCCCGGGATCACCTGAAAAAGTGTCCTGAACAGCTACGGAACCCTGAAGAGGAACAAGAAGACCATCGACCCGTAGAGGAAAGGGAAGATATGGTTAGTACTGTGCTCGGAGACTTCCCTCGGTCTTGGACTCAAGTCAATGGTGCAGTTGTGGTACCCGTACTCACCTTCCTCCAACCATCATCCCAAGCACCTACGGAGCAACAGGTAGAGCTGGAAGAACAGCCGGTCCAGGAGGCAGAAGACCCCACACCAGCAGACCAGGAGGATCGACCCTCTGCTTATAGTGAGCCTGCCATACCTCTAGTGAGCCAAAGGGCCCGTGGACAGCTGCCCAGTTTACCCTTGACAGCTCCTACACCCTGTAGTTCAGGGCCAGACAGTCAGCTCCGTAGGTCCACTAGGGCCACTAGAGGCCAGTTACCCGCACGTTGGAGGATTTGAAGTGTATAAATTGTTTTATTTATGGTTACCTGTTTTTCTTGTTGCTTGTGTATAATTATGTGTTTCTAGTTATTTTTAGGAGTCCTTGGTGGATTTACCGGGAATCCTTTGTGTATAGTTGGAGCGTAACCCAGGATGGACTAAAAGACTGTTAAGGACACGGGGCAGGACAGACCCCTACCTGGTTACGTCTCCCTGTTTTGGTGAAATGGACACCTTGCTTTTCTTCAAAGACTGCACCCAGTTGCGGGCACTTCGTAACCATCTTTATGTGTTTTTCTTATTGTATTGCTATTGTTATACCTTGTTATGTTGCAAAAATATGTTTAGTCCCGGAGTACTAAATTTCACTAGGGGGGAATGTGGCACCCCAGGGGTCTGGTTTCCACAGTAATGCAATATTATGTCTGAGAGCAGGTGGGAGGTCTCTTGGTCAGGGATCCTATGCATGCCACACCTCCTGCCCAGTCCTGGGAGGGGAAGAACTTCAGCTATATAAACCTGGGGCTGAGGCAGGGTTAGTGAGTAGAAGAAGACAAGAGTAGAGAGAAGAGAAGCAGCCATAGGAAGAAACAACAGGAGCTCTGTGGGAGCAGTACTACAAAGAGTCAGGGGCTGGCAGCTGCAGAGCTCGCCCTGACTGAGAAGTTACCACCGGACCCGGAGTCCGAAGCTGTGGGGACTAATCTTTACCCAGCAGCAGAAACCGACCGGCAGGGGATTGCAGGTCCTCTGGCCCAGAAACCCGAAGGCACGGTCACACGCGTGGGACCAGCACCGCCATCGTGGAGCGGAAGCCATTAGAAGGCCCCGAGTCACCGGCCATACGGGTGAGCACCACACGGTACACTCAGGGACGTGGGCTACTTTTACCCGCCTCTAGCAAGGTAGCCAGAAGAGTACAGTTAGTGGGGAAGGCCTACAACTCCGCCTGGCCAGGGGAGATCCCATCTGCTCAAGGACTGACCAGGCCCCGTTCGCTAGCAAGTACTCCGGGAGGGTCTATCTTTGTCACCAGTAAAGACCCTGAACTACACCGCATCGTCTCTGAGTGGTTCCTGCTACCCCCATCATCCACGTCGGCTGCCCTGAGGCCATACCCCTCCCGTTGGGGGTTATACTATCACGCTGCACAATCCTACCACCGGCCTCAGCGGTCTGCCCTGCAGCAGCAGCTCCTTAGCTGCATTCAACGGGTGGCGTAGTCATCCAACATCTACTGTTAATAGACTGCCACTTAGTTTGACACCCTGGGCACGGACCGGGTCACCGCCACAAGGACTACTACCCCTATCCAGATCCGGCTCCGGGTATCCCCTGAACATGGCCCAGGGGGCGCGTCACAAGCACTAAGGAAAGAAAGGAGACCTGTCCCTACAATAGAACTAAGCTAGATCCCTACGATGTAACGGGGAACCTGATCCTGCGATCAGACCCGCTAAAGTCCTCGGCTTGTCTGTACGAAGACCTATAGATGCAAAGGAGGGATCCCTACAAGAACTAGGGACTGGGATTAAGTTGGGCACCTCCTAGCAGAAATTGTAGCAGTAAAAGACAAACACACAACATGGAACATAAAGGTCCGAAGACCTAGCAAAACTGACTGAGAAAGGTAACTAAGCACCAGGCTAATTTAAGAGTAGAAATTACAATGAAGTCCAGCAAGGCCAGGAGGGCGGAGCAGGATTAAATAGGCAAACAAGGTCATGTGACCAGCAAGATAGAAAAAACCTAACAAGAGAGTTCTAACACCTTGGAAGAGTGGTGGAGGTTAGAGTGGAATAAAAAAACAATACAAATGCCCCTTGGAAGAGCTGTGGAGTTCAGAGTGGTTTAACCAGATGGTTTTAATGCCCCTTGGAAGAGACTTCGATGTCACAGTAGCTTAACAAGACCGTTTTAATGCCCCTTGGAAGAGTGGTGGAGGTCACAGTGGATTAAAAAGACAATATCAATGCCCATTGGAAGAGTGGTTAAGGTCGCAGTGGAATTAAAAGACAAAATCAATGCCCCTTGGAAGAGTTTTGGAGGTTACAGTGGAAAAAAATATATATCAATGCCCCTTGGAAGAGCTGTGGAGCTCAGAGTGGTTTAACCAGACGATTTTAATGCCCCTTGGAAGAGAAGTGGAGGTCACAGTAGCTTAACAAGACTGTTTTAATGCCCTTGGAAGAGTGGAGGAGGTCGCAGTGGATTAAAAAGACAATATCAATTCCCTTTGGAAGAGTGGTGGAGGTTGCAGTGGAATAAAAAGACAATATCAATGCCCCTTGGAAGAGTGGTGTAGGTTACAGTGGAATAAAAGACAATATCAATGCCCCGTGGAAGAGTTGTGGAGGTCACTGTAGCTTAACAAGATGGTCTTAATGCCGCTTGGAAGAGTGGTGGCGGTCGCAGTGGAATAAAAAGACAATGTCAATGCCCCTTGGAAGAGTGCTGGAGGTTATAGTGGAATAAAAAGACAATACAAATGCCCCTTGGAAGAGCTGTGGAGTTCAGAGTGGTTTAACCAGATGGTTTTAATGCCCCTTGGAAGAGACTTCGACATCACAGTCGCTTAACAAGATGATTTTAATGCCTCTTGGAAGAGAGGTGGAAGTCGCAGTGGAATAAAAAGAAATTATCAATACCCCTTGGAAGAGTGGTGGAGGATTCAGTGGTATAAAAAGACAATATCAATGCACCGTGGAATAGACATGGACGTTACAGTAGCTAAACAAGATGTTTTTAATGCACCTTGGGAGAGTTGTGGAAGTCGTAGTGGAATAAAAAGACAATATCAATGTCCCTTGCAAGAGCTGTGCAGTTCAAAGTGGTTTCAATTTACGATTTTAATGCACCTTGGAAGAGACGTGGGGGTCACAGTACCTTAACAATACGGTTTTAATGCCCCTTGGAAGAGTGGTGGAGGTCGCAGTGGATTAAAAAGACAATATCAATGCTTCTTTTAAGAGTGGTGGATGTTCCAGTGGAATTAAAAGACAATACCAATGCCCTGTGGAAGAGACGTGGAGGTCACAGTAGCTTAACAAGATGGTTTTAATGCCCCTTGGAGGACTGGTGAAGGTTGCAGTGGAATAAAAAGACAATATCAATGCCCCTTGGAAGAGTGGTGGAGGTTACAGTGGAATAAAAAGACAATAATAATGCCCCTTAGAAGAGCTGTGGAGTTCAGAGTGGAATAACCAGACGGTTTTAACGCCCCTTGGATGAGACGTGGTGGTCACAGTAACTTATCAAGACAGTTTTATTGCCCCCTGGCAGAGTGGTGGAGGTCGCAGTGGACTAAAAAGACAATATCAATGCCCCTTGTAAGAGTGGTGGAGGTCGCAGTGGAATAAAAAGACAATGTCAATGCCCCTTGTGCTATGATCTGCTATAAGCACTTAGGAAAGAAAGGATATCTGTCCCTACAATAGAACTAAGCTAGATCCCTACGATGTAACGCAGAACCTGATCCTGCGATCAGACCCGCTAAATTCCTCGGCTTGTCTGTACGAAGACCTATAGATGCAAGGGAGGGATCCCTACAAGAACTAGGGACTGGGATAAAGTTGGGCACCTCCTAGCAGAAATTGTAGCAGCAAAAGACAAACACACAACATAGAACATAAAGGTCCGAACACCTAGCTAAACTGACTGAGATAGGTAACTAAGCACCAGGCTAACTTAAGAGCAGAAATTACAATGAAGTCCAGCAAGGCCAGAGAGGGCGGAGCAGGATTAAATAGGCAAACAAGGTCATGTGACCAGCAAGATAGAAAAAACCTAACAGGAGAGTTCTAACAGTACCCCCTCTTCTATGAGGATCCTCCGGATCCCCTAGGCCCAGGCTTATCAGGAAACCTCTTGTGAAACGCTCACACAAGTCTGGAAGCAGAAATATCATCCGCCCTCACCCATGAGTTATCCTCGGGTCCGAAACCTTTCCAAGTGACGAGATACTGCAAACTCCCTCTATACTGTCTAGAATTTAGGATGCGGGAAATTTCGTATTCCCCGTCCTCCACCACCGGAGGAATAGTGGCAGAGACGTCTCCATCCGACACATAAGCTCTTTTCAACAGAGAAACATGAAACACCGGATTAATCTTCCAGGAGGTAGGAACCTCCAACCTAACAGCAGATTGGTTAACTACCTGAAGCACCTTAAAGGGCCCTACAAACTTGGGACCCAATTTTTTTTTAACAAAAAAAAATCCAACAGCCACAGGAGACTTGGAAGGCCTAATGTGACCGGCGGCCAAGCTTGTCTGTATGTATTCCTCCAAAGCCTTTCTCTCAGGAATAGTAAGATTAAATAAACGACTTTTAGGAAGAGTGGCTCCAGGGACAAATTCAATGGTACAATCATAGTCTCTATGGGGAGGCAATATTTGTGACTCCTCCTCAGGAAAAACTCTCCAAAAATCCTGAATAGGTACAGGTAATTCCCCTTTTTTCACCGCAGCAATACGCCCGTTACAACACTTGTCATAACACTTAGGACTCCAGAACTTAATTTCATTGGTAGACCAATCCAGTACAGGATTGTGCAATTTTAACCAGGGTAACCCCAAAATTACTGGAGAAAGCAAATTATTTAATACCACCAAATCCAAATTTTCTTTGTAAATGCCATTAATAGTGAGGGGAAATTCACAGACCTTGTGAGTAACACTCTTCAAGGGGGAGCCATCGACAGAAACCACAGCAATAGGGGATGACAAAGGTTTGGGTTTTAATTTAAGTTTTTCCAAGAATCCCCCATCAATCACATTCAGAGTAGAACCACAATCCACAAATATCCGAAATTCAATTAATTCTTCCTGAGCAGCAGTAGTAGCAGAAAGAAATACCCCCTTAGAATTTAAACAGGCAATATGGGCGTAACTGACCTTTTTTTTTTCTTTGTTCATACGAAGCACACAGTTCTTAATAAAATGGTCAGATTTCCCGCAATAAAAGCACAAACCTTCAGAAGATCTGCGGTCTTTTTCCTGAGAGCGGGGTGCCAACGCCCCAATCTCCATCGGCTCTCCAATGTCAGTACAGACCCTCTCAAAACTCGAGCTGACATGGCAGAGGATTTACTTTCATTAACCCTTGCACGCAGTCTCCTGTCCACCCGTATAGCTAATTGCATAGCCTCCTGCAAGTTTCCAGGTGTGGGATAAGCAATCAGCAAATCCTTAACCCTTTCACCTAGCCCTGCAAGAAACAAACTTTTCAAAGCTGAATCGTTCCACCCCACCTGGGCAGACCACCGACGGAAGTGAGAACAATATTTTTCCACATTACCTGATCCCTGCCCCAAATGTCTTAATTCAGTCTCAGCTGATGAGACACGATCAGGATCATCATACAACAAACCCAAAGAATAAAAAAAACTATCCACTGATCTAAAGCATGGATCACTAGGTTGGAGAGAAAAGGCCCATCCCTGAGGTTCTTTGCGCAAAAGTGACATTATGAACCCTATGCGCTGTGATTCATCACCAGAGGATCTGGGTCTCAAACGAAAATACAATAAAAGCATTTTTAAAGGAAAAAATTGCTGTTGATCACCAAAGAATAAATCAGGCAAACGTACCTTAGGCTCCACAAAATGTGCTCCAGAACAGCTACTCACGTGTTGTTGGAGCTCGGCAACCTCCAGAGAGAGCCCCTGCAGGCGTTGAGCCAAATCCTGAACCGACACCATGATGGAAACTGGAAGTCTTTCCTTAGAGATATTTTTGGGCTGGACTTACTGTTATGATCTGCTACAAGCACTAAGGAAAGAAAGGATATCTGTCCCTACAATAGAACTAAGCTAGATCCCTACGATGTAACAGGGAACCTGATCCTGCGATCAGACCCGCTAAAGTCCTCGGCTTGTCTGTACGAAGACCTATAGATGCAAGGGAGGGATCCCTACAAGAACTAGGGACTGGGATAAAGTTGGGCACCTCCTAGCAGAAATTGTAGCAGTAAAAGACAAACACACAACATAGAACATAAAGGTCCGAAGACCTAGCAAAACTGACTGAGAAAGGTAACTAAGCACCAGGCTAACTTAAGAGTAGAAATTACAATGAAGTCCAGCAAGGCCAGGAGGGCGGAGCAGGATTAAATAGGCAAACAAGGTCATGTGACCAGCAAGATAGAAAAAACCTAACAAGAGAGTTCTAACACCTTGGAAGAGTGGTGGAGGTTAGAGTGGAATAAAAAGACAATACAAATGCCCCTTGGAAGAGCTGTGGAGTTCAGAGTGGTTTAACCAGATGGTTTTAATGCCCCTTGGAAGAGACTTCGATGTCACAGTAGCTTAACAAGACCGTTTTAATGCCCCTTGGAAGAGTGGTGGAGGTCGCAGTGGATTAAAAAGACAATATCAATGCCCATTGGAAGAGTGGTTAAGGTCGCAGTGGAATAAAAAGACAAAATCAATGCCCCTTGGAAGAGTTTTGGAGGTTACAGTGGAAAAAAAAAAATATCAATGCCCCTTGGAAGAGCTGTGGAGCTCAGAGTGGTTTAACCAGACAATTTTAATGCCCATTGGAAGAGAAGTGAAGGTCACAGTAGCTTAACAAGACTGTTTTAATGCCCCTTGTAAGAGTGGTGGAGGTTGAAGTGGATTAAAAAGACAATGTCAATGCTCCTAGAAGAAGTGGTTGAAGTCTCAGTGGAATAAAAAGACAATATCAATGCCCCTTGGAAGTGTGTTGGAGGTTCCAGTGGAATAAAAAGACAATATCACTGCCCTGTGGAAGAGACATGGAGGTCACAGTAGCTTAACAAGACGGTTTGAATGCCCCTTGAAAGAGTGGTGTAGGTCGCAGTGGAATAAAAAGACAATATCAATGCCCCTTGGAAAAGTGGTGGAGGATACAGTGGAATAAAAAGACAATATCAATGCCCCTTGGAAGATCTGTGGAGATCAGATTGGTTTAACCATACGGTTTTAATGCCCCTTGGAAGAGACGTGGAGGTCACAGTAGCTTAACAAGACTGTTTTAATGCCACATGGAAGAGTGGTGGAGGTTGCAGTGGAATTAAAAGACAATATCAACGCCCCGTGGAAGAGACGTGGAGGTCACAGTAGCTTAGCAAGATGTTTTTAATGCCCTTTGGAAGAATGGTGGAGGTCTCAGTGGATTAAAAAGACAATATCAATGCCCTTTGGAAGAGTGGTGGAGGTCGCAGTGGAATAAAAATACAATATCAATGCATCTTGGTAGAGTGGTGGAGGTTACAGTGGAATTTAAAGACAATATCAATGCCCCGTGAAAAAGATGTGGAAATCACTGTAGCTTAACAAGACAGTTTTAATGCCCCTTGGAAGAATGGTGGAGGTCGCAATGGAATAAAAAGACAATATCAATGCCCCTTGGAAGAGTGCTAGAGGTTACAGTGGAATAAAAAACAATATCAAAGCCCCTTACAAGAGCTGTGGAGTTGAGAGTCGTTTAAATTGATGGTTTTAATGCCCCTTGGAAGAGACGTGGAGGTCACAGTAGATTAACAAGACTGTTTTAATGCCCCTTTGAAGAGTGGTGGAGGTTAGAGTGGAATAAAAAGACAATACCAATGCCCCTTGGAAGAGCTGTGGAGTTCAGAGTGGTTTAACCAGACTGTTTTAATGCCCATTGGAAGAGACGTGGAGGTCACAGTAGCTTAACAAGACGTTTTTAATGCTCCTTGGAAAAGTGGTGGAGGTCGCAGTGGATTAAAAAGACAATATCAATGCCCCTCGGAAGAGTGGTGGAGGTGGTAGTGGAATAAAAAGACAATATCAATGCCCCTTGGAAGAATGATGGAGGTCGCATTGGAATAAAAAGACAATGTCAATACCCCTTGGAAGAGTGGTGGAGGTTAGAGTGGAATAAAAAGACAATACCAATGCCCCTTGGAAGAGCTGTGGAGTTCAGAGTGGTTTAACCAGATGGTTTTATTGCCCCTTGGAAGAGACGTGGAGGTCACAGTAGACAAACAAGGCGGTTTTAATGCCCCTTGGAAAAGTGGTGGAGGTCACAGTGGATTAAAAAGACAATATCAATGCCCCGTGGAAGACACGTGGAGGTCACAGTAGCTTAACAAGACAGTTTTAATGCCCCTTGGAAGAATGGTGGAGGTCGCAGTGGAATGAAAAGACAATATCAATGCCCATTGAAAGAGTGGTGGAGGTTACAGTGAAATAAAAAGACAATATCAATGACTCTTGAAAGAGCTATGGAGTTCAGAGTGGTTTAACCAGATAGTTTTAATGCCCCTTGGAAGAGTGGTGGACGTCGCAGTGCATTAAAAAGACAAAACCAATACCCCTTGGAAGAATGGTGGAGGTTGCAGTGGAATATAAAGACAATATCAATGCCCTTTGGAAGAGCTGTGGAGTTCAGAGTGGTTTAACCAGACGGTTTTAATACCCCTTGGAAGAGATGTGGAGGTCGCAGTAGCTTAAAAAGTCTGTTTTAATGCCTCTTGGAAAAGTGGTGGAGGTCGCAGTGGATTAAAAAGACTATATCAATGCCCCTTAGAAGAGAGGTGGAAGTCGCAGTGGAATAAAAAGACAATATCAATACTCCTTGGAAGAGTAATGGAGGATACAGTGGAATAAAAAGACAATATCAATGCCCCTTGGAAGAGTGCTGGAGGTTACATTGGAATAAAAAGACAATATCAATGCCCCTTGCAAGAGCTGTGGAGTTCAGAGAGGTTTAAATTGACGGTTTTAATGCCCCGTGGAATAGACGTGGAGGTCAAAGAAGCTTAACAACACGGTTTTAATGGCTCTTGGAAGAGTGGTGGAGGTCGCAGTTGATTAAAAAGACAATATCAATGCCCCTTGGAAGAGTAGTGGAGGTCGCAGTGGAATAAAAAAACAATATCAATGCCCCTTGGAAGAGTGGTGGAGGTAACAGTGGATTAAATAGACAATATCAATGCACCTTGGAAGAGCAGTGGAGTTCAGAGTAGTTAAACCAGACGGTTTTAATGCCCATTGGAAGTGACGTGGAGGTCACAGTAGCTTAAAAATACGTTTTTAATGCCCCTTGGAAAAGTGGTGGAGGTCGCAGTGGATTAAAAAGACAATATCAATGCCCCTTGGAAGAGTGGTGGAGGTGGAAGTGGAATAAAAAGACAATATCAAAGCCCCTTGGAAGCATGGTGGAGTTTACAGTGGAATAAAAAGACAATATCAATGCCCCGTGAAAGAGTCGTGGATGTCACAGTGGCTTAACAAGACGGTTTTAATGTCCCTTGGAAGAGAGGTGAAAGTCACAGTGGAATAAAAAGACAATATCAATGCCCCTTGGAAGAGTGCTGGACGTTACAGTGGAATAAAAAACAATATCAAAGCCCCTTGCAAGAGCTGTGCAGCTGAGAGTGGTTTAAATTGATGGTTATAATGCCCCTTGGAAATGATGTGGCGGTCACAGTAGATTAACAAGAATATTTTAATGCCCCTTGGAAGAGTGGTGGAGGTCGAAGTGGATTAAAAAGACAATGTCAATGCTCCTTGAAGGAGTGGTTGAAGTCTCAGTGGAATAAAAAGGCAATATCAATGCACCTTGGAAGAGTGTTGGAAGTTCCAGTGGAATAAAAAGACAATATCAATGCCCTGTGGAAGAGACATGGAGGTCACAGTAGCTTAACAAGACGATTTAAATGCCCGTTGGAAGAGTGGTGGAGGTCGCAGTGGAATAAAAAGACAATATCAATGCCCCTTGGAAGAGCGGTGGAGGATACAGTGGAATAAAAAGACAATATCAATGCCCCTTGGAAGATCTGTGGAGATCAGATTGGTTTAAGCATACGGTTTTAATGCCTCTTGGAAGAGATGTGGAGGTCACAGTAGCTTAACAAGACCGTTTTAATGCCACATGGAAGAGTGTTGGAGGTTGCAGTGGATTAAAAAGACAATATCAATGCCCCGAGGAAGAGTGGTGGAGGTTGCAGTGGAATAAAAAGACAATATCAATGCCTCGTGGAAGAAACGTGGAGGTCACAGTAGCTTATCAAGATGGTTTTATTGCTCTTTGGAAGAGTGGTGGAGGTCACAGTGGATTCAAAAGACAATATCAATGCCCTTTTGAAGAGTGGTGAAGGTTGCTGTGGAATAAAAAGACAATATCAATGCCCCTTGGACGAGTGGTGGAGGTTACAGTGGAATTTAAAGACAGTTTCAATGACCCGTTGAAGAGACGTGGAGGTCACAGTAGCCTAACAAGACGGCTTTAATGCCTCTTGGAGGACTGGTAGAGGTCGCAGTGGAATAAAATGACAATATCATTGCCCCTTGGAAGAGTGGTGGAGGTTTCAGTGGAATAAAAAGACAATAATAATGCCCCTTGGAAGAGCTGTGGAGTTCATAGTGGTATAACCATACGGTTTTAACGCTCCTTGGAAGAGATGTGGAGGTCACAGTAACTTAACAAGATGGTTTTAATGCCCCTTGGAAGAGTGGTGGAGGTCGCAGTGGAATAAAAAAACAATATCAATGCCCCTTGGAAGATAGGTGGAGGTTACAGTGGAATAAAAAGACGATATCAATGCCCCGTGGAAGAGATGTGGAGGTCACTGTAGCTTAACAATACGGTTTTAATGCCCCTTGGAAGAGTGGTGGAGGTCGCAGTGGAATAAAAAGACAATGTCAATGCCCCTTGGAAGAGTGGTGGAGGTTAGAGTGGAATAAAAAGACAATACAAATTCCCCTTTGAAGAGCTGTGGAGTTCAGAGTGATTTAACCAGATGGTTTTAATGCCCCTTGGAAGAGAAGTCGACATCACAGTAGCATAACAAGATGGTTTTAATGACCCTTGGAAGAGTGGTGGAGTTCGCAGTGGATTAAAAGGACAATATCAATGCCCCTTGGAAGAGTGGTGGAGGTGGCAGTGGAATAAAAAGACAATATCAATGCCCCGTGGAAGGAACGTGGAGGTCACAATAGCTTAACAAGACGGTTTTAATGCCCCTTGGAAGAGTGGTGGAGGTCTCAGTGGAATAAAAAGACAATATCAATGCCCCTTGGAAGAGTGCTGGAGGTTAAATTGGAAAAAAAAAAAAACATTATCAATGCCCCTTGCAAGACCTGTGGAGTTCAGAGTGGTTTAAATTGACGGTTTTAATGCCCCTTGGAAAGTAAGTGGAGGTGACAGTAGCTTAACAAGACGTTATTCATGCCCCTTGGAAAAGTGGTGGAGGTCACAGTGGATTAAAAAGACAATATGAATGCCCCTTGGAAGAGTGGTGGAGGTTACAGTGGAATAAAAAGACAATATCAATGCCCCTTGGAAGAGTGGTGAAGGTTACAGTTGTATAAAAAGACAATATCAATGCCGCTTGGAAGAGTGATGGAGGTTACAGTGGAATAAAAAGACAATATCAATGCCCCTTGGAACAGTGGTGGAGGTTACAATTAAAAGAAAGACAATATTTATGCCCCGTGGAAGAGATGTGGAGGTCACAATAGCTTAACAAGACGGTTTTAATGCCCCTTGAAAGAGTGGTGGAGGTCGCAGTGGATTAAATAGACAATTTCAATGAGCCTTGGAAGAGTGGTGGAGGTCGCAGTGGAATAAAAAGACATTATAAATGCGCCTTGGAAGAGTGGTGGAGATCGCAGTGGAATAAAAAGACAATATCAATGCCCCTTGGACGACTTGTGGAGGTTACAGTGGAATAAAAAGACAGTTTCAATGCCCTGTTGAAGAAACGTGGAGGTCACAATAGCTTAACAAGGCGGTTTTAATGCCTCTTGGAGGACTGGTGGAGGTCGCAGTGGAATAAAATGACAATATCAATGCCCCTTGGATGAGTGGTGGAGGTTACAGTGGAATAAAAAGACAATAATAATGCCCCTTGGAAGAGCTGTGGAGTTCAGAGTGGTATAACCATACGGTTTTAACGCTCCATGGAAGAGACGTGGAGGTCACAGTAACTTAACAAGACGGTTTTAATGCCACTTGGAAGAGTGGTGGAGGTCGCAGTGGAATAAAAAAACAATATCAATGCCCCTTGGAAGATTGGTGGAGGTTACAGTGGATTAAAAAGACAATATCAATGCCCCGTGGAAGAGATGTGGAGGTCACTGTAGCTTAACAATATGGTTTTAATGCCCCTTGGAAGAGTGGTGGAGGTCGCAGTGGAATAAAAAGACAATGTCAATGCCCCTTGGAAGAGTGGTGGGGGTTAGAGTGGAATAAAAAGACAATACAAATGCCCCTTGGAAGTGCTATTGAGTTCATAGTGGTTTAACCAGATGGTTTTAATGCCCCTTGGAAGAGAAGTCGACGTCACAGTAGCATAACAAGACGGTTTTAATGACCCTTGGAAGAGTGTTGGAGTTCACAGTGAGTTAAAAAGACAATATCAATGCCCCTTGGAAGAGTGGTGGAGGTGGCAGTGGAATAAAAAGACAATATCAATGCACCGTGGAAGGGACGTGGAGGTCACAGTAGCTTAACAAGACAGTTTTAATGCCCCTTGGAAGAGTGGTGGAGGTTGCAGGCGATTAAAAAGACAATAACAATGCCCATTGGAAGAGTGGTGGAGGTCGCAGTGGAATAAAAAGACAAAATCAATGCCACTTGGAAGAGTGGTGGAGGTTACAGTGGAATAAAAAGACAATATAAATGCCCCTTGTTAGAGCTGTGGAGTTCAGAGTGGTTTAACCAGACGGTTTTAATGCCCCTTGGAAGAGACGTGGAGGTCACAATAGCTTAACAAGACTGTTTTAATGCCCCTTGGAAGAGTGGTGGAGCTTGCAGTGGATTAAAAAGACAATATCAACGCCCCTTAGAAGAGAGGTAGAAGTCGCAGTGGAATAAAAATAGAATGTCAATGCCACTTGGAAGAGTGGTGGAGGTTACAGTGGAATAAAAAGACAATATCAATGCCCCGCGGAATAGACATGGACGTGACAGTAGCTTAACAAGACGGCTTTATTGCCCCTTGGAAGAGTGGTGGAGGTTGCAGTGGATTAAAAAGACAATATCAATACCCATTGGAAGAGTGGTAGAGGTCGCAGTGTAATAAAAAGACCAATCAATGCCCCTTGGAAGAGTGGTGGAGGTTACAGTGGAATAAAAAGACAATATCAATGCCCCATGGAAGAGTGGTGGAGGTTAGAGTGGAATAAAAAGACAATACCAGTGCTCCTTGCAAGAACTGTAGAGTTCAGAGTGGTTTAAATTGACGATTTTAATGCCCCTTTGAAAAGACGTGGAGGTCACAGTGGATTAAAAAGAAGGTCTTAATTCCACTTGGAAGAGTGGTGGAGGTCGCAGTGGAATAAATAGACAAGTAAATGCCCCTTGGAAGAGTGGTGGAGGTTAGAGTGGAATAAAAAGACAATACCAGTGCTCCTTGGAAGAACTGTGGAGTTCAGAGTGGTTTAAATTGCCGGTTTCAATGCTCCATTGGAAGAGACGTGGAGGTCACAGTGGATTAAAAAGACAATATCAATGCCCCTTGGAAGAGTGGAGGAGGTCGCACTGGATTAAAAAGACAATATCAATGCCTCTTGGAAGAGTGGTGGAGGTCGCAGTGGAATAAAAAGACAATATCAATGCCCCTTGGACGATTGGTGGAGGTTACAGTGGAATAAACAGACAATTTCAATGTCCCATGGAAGAGACGTGGAGGTCACAGTAGCTTATCAAGACGGTTTTAATGCCTCTTGGAGGACTGGTGGAGGTCTCAGTGAAATAAAATGACAATATCAATGCCCCTTGGAAGAGTGGTGGAGGTTACAGTGGAATAAAAAGACAATAATAATAATGCCCCTTGGAAGAGCTGTGGAGTTCAGAGTGGTATAACCCCACGGTTTTAACGATCCTTGTAAGAGACGTGGAGGTCACAGTAACTTAACAAGACGGTTTTAATGCCCCTTGGAAGAGTGGTGGAGGTCGAAGTGGATTAAAAAGACAATGTCAATGCTCCTTGAAGGAGTGGTTGAGGTCTCAGTGGAATAAAAAGACAATATCAATGCACCTTGGAAGAGTCTTGGAGGTTCCAGTGGAATAAAAAGACAATATCAATGCCCTGTGGAAGAGACATGGAGGTCACAGTAGCTTAACAAGATGGTTTTAATGCTTTGAAGAGTGGTGGAAGTCGCAGTGGAATAAAAAGACAATATCAATGCCCCTTGGAAGAGTGATGGAGGTTACAGTGGAATAAAAAGACAATATCAATGCCCCTTGAAAGTTCTGTGGAGTTCAGATTGTTTTAACCATACGGTTTTAATGACCCTTGGATGAGACGTGGAGGTCACAGTAGCTTAACTAGATATTTTTAATGCCACATGGAAGAGTGGTTGAGGTTGCAGTGGATTAAAAAGACAATATCAATGCCCCGAGGAAGAGTGGTGGAGGTCGCAGTGGAATAAAAAGACAATATCAATGCCCCGTGGAAGAGACGTGGAGGTCACAGTAGCTTAAAAAGATGGTTTTAATGCCCTTTGGAAGAGTGGTGGAGGTCGCAGTGGATTAAAAAGACAATATCAATGCCCATTGGAAAGTGGTGGAGGTCGCAGTGGTATAAAAATACAATATCAATGCCCCTTGGTAGAGTGGTGGAGGTTACAGTGGAATTTAAATACAATATCAATGCCCCATGGAAGAAATGTGGAGGTCACTGTAGCTTAACAAGACAGTTTTAAAGTCCCTTGGAAGAATGGTGGAGGTCGCAGTGGAATAAAATGTCAATGCCCCTTGGAAGAGTGGTGGAGGTTAGAGTGGAATAAAAAGACAATACCAATGCCCCTTGGAAGAGCTGTGGAGTTCAGAGTGGTTTAACCAGACGGTTTTAATGCCCATTGGAAGTGACGTGGAGGTCACAGTAGCTTAAATAGATGGTTTTAATGCCACATGGAAGAGTGGTGGAGGTTGCAGTGGATTAAAAAGACAATATCAATGCCTCGAGGAAGAGTGGTGGAGGTCGCAGTGGATTAAAAAGACAATATCAATGCCCATTGGAAAGTGGTGGAGGTCGCAGCGGAATAAAAATACAATATCAATGCCCCTTGGTAGAGTGGTGGAGGTTACAGTGGAATTTAAATACAATATCAATACCCCATGGAAGAGATGTGGAGGTCACAATAGCCTAACAAGACGGTTTTAATGCCCCTTGGAAGAGTGGTGGAGGTCGCAGTGGATTAAAAAGACAATATCAATGAGCCTTGGAACAGTGGTGGAGGTCGCAGTGGAATAAAAAGACATTATAAATGCCCCTTAGAAGAGTGGTGGAGGTCGCAGTGGAATAAAAATACAATATCAATGCCCCTTGGTAGAGTGGTGGAGATTACAGTGGAATTTAAATACAATATCAATGCCCCGTGGAAGAGATGTGGAGGTCACAATAGCTTAACAAGACAGTTTTAATGCCGCTTGGAAGAGTGGTGGAGGTCGCAGTGGATTAAAAAGACAATATCAATGAGCCTTGGAACAGTGGTGGAGGTCGCAGTGGAATAAAAAGACATTATAAATGCCCCTTAGAAAAGTGGTGGAGGTCGCAGTGGAATAAAAAGACAATATCAATGCCCCTTGGACGAGTGGTGGAGGTTACAGTGGAATAAAAAGACAGTTTCAATGCCCCGCTGAAGAGACGTGGAGGTCACAGTAGCCTAACAAGACGGCTTTAATGCCTCTTGGAGGACTGGTAGAGGTCGCAGTGGAATAAAATGACAATATCTTTGCCCCTTGGAAGAGTGGTGGAGGTTACAGTGGAATAAAAAGACAATAATAATGCCCCTTGGAAGAGCTGTGGAGTTCATAGTGGTATAACCATACGGTTTTAACGCTCCTTGGAAGAGATGTGGAGGTCACAGTAACTTAACAAGACGGTTTTAATGCCCCTTGGAAGAGTTGTGGAGGCCGCAGTGGAATAAAAAAACAATATCAATGCCCCTTGGAAGATAGGTGGAGGTTACAGTGGAATAAAAAGGCGATATCAATGCCCCGTGGAAGAGATGTGGAGGTCACTGTAGCTTAACAATACGGTTTTAATGCCCCTTGGAAGAGTGGTGGAGGTCGCAGTGGAATAAAAAGACAATGTCAATGCCCCTTGGAAGAGTGGTGGAGGTTAGAGTGGAATAAAAAGACAATACAAATTCCCCTTTGAAGAGCTGTGGAGTTCAGAGTGGTTTAACCAGATGGTTTTAATGCCCCTTGGAAGAGAAGTCGACATCACAGTAGCATAACAAGATGGTTTTAATGACCCTTGGAAGAGTGGTGGAGTTCGCAGTGGATTAAAAAGACAATATCAATGCCCCCTGGAAGAGTGGTGGAGGTGGCAGTGGAATAAAAAGACAATATCAATGCCCCGTGGAAGGGACGTGGAGGTCACAATAGCTTAACAAGACGGTTTTAATGCCTCTTGGAAGAGTGGTGGAGGTCTCAGTGGAATAAAAAGACAATATCAATGCCCCTTGGAAGAGTGCTGGAGGTTACATTGGAAAAAAAAAAAAACATTATCAATGCCCCTTGCAAGACCTGTGGAGTTCAGAGTGGTTTAAATTGACGGTTTTAATGCCCCTTGGAAAGTAAGTGGAGGTGACAGTAGCTTAACAAGACGTTATTCATGCCCCTTGGAAAAGTGGTGGAGGTCACAGTGGATTAAAAAGACAATATGAATGCCCCTTGGAAGAGTGGTGGAGGTTACAGTGGAATAAAAAGACAATATCAATGCCCCTTGGAAGAGTGGTGAAGGTTACAGTTGAATAAAAAGACAATATCAATGCCGCTTGGAAGAGTGATGGAGGTTACAGTGGAATAAAAAGACAATATCAATGCCCCTTGGAACAGTGGTGGAGGTTACAATTAAAAGAAAGACAATATTTATGCCCCGTGGAAGAGATGTGGAGGTCACAATAGCTTAACAACACGGTTTTAATGCCCCTTGAAAGAGTGGTGGAGGTCGCAGTGGATTAAAAAGACAATATCAATGAGCCTTGGAAGAGTGGTGGAGGTCGCAGTGGAATAAAAAGACATTATAAATGCGCCTTGGAAGAGTGGTGGAGGTCGCAGTGGAATAAAAAGACAATATCAATGCCCCTTGGACGACTTGTGGAGGTTACAGTGGAATAAAAAGACAGTTTCAATGCCCTGTTGAAGAAACGTGGAGGTCACAATAGCTTAACAAGGCAGTTTTAATGCCTCTTGGAGGACTGGTGGAGGTCGCAGTGGAATAAAAAGACAATGTCAATGCCCCTTGGAAGAGTGGTGGAGGTTAGAGTGGAATAAAAAGACAATATAAATGCCCCTTGTTAGAGCTGTGGAGTTCAGAGTGGTTTAACAAGACGGTTTTAATGCCCCTTGGAAGAGACGTGGAGGTCACAATAGCTTAACAAGACTGTTTTAATGCCCCTTGGAAGAGTGGTGGAGGTTGCAGTGGATTAAAAAGACAATATCAATGCCCCTTAGAAGAGAGGTAGAAGTCGCAGTGGAATAAAAATAGAATGTCAATGCCACTTGGAAGAGTGGTGGAGGTTACAGTGGAATAAAAAGACAATATCAATGCCCCGCGGAATAGACATGGACGTGACAGTAGCTTAACAAGACGGCTTTATTGCCCCTTGGAAGAGTGGTGGAGGTTAGAGTGGAATAAAAAGACAATATCAGTGCTCCTTGGAAGAACTGTAGAGTTCAGAGTGGTTTAAATTGACGATTTTAATGCCCCTTTGAAGAGACGTGGAGGTCACAGTGGATTAAAAAGAAGGTCTTAATTCCCCTTGGAAGAGTGGTGGAGGTTGCAGTGGAATAAATAGACAAGTCAATGCCCCTTGGAAGAGTGGTGGAGGTTAGAGTGGAATAAAAAGACAATACCAGTGCTCCTTGGAAGAACTGTGGAGTTCAGAGTAGTTTAAATTGCCGGTTTTAATGCTGCATTGGAAGAGACGTGGAGGTCACAGTGGATTAAAAAGACAATATCAATGCCCCTTGGAAGAGTGGAGGAGGTCGCACTGGATTAAAAAGACAATATCAATGCCCCTTGGACGAGTGGTGGAGGTTACAGTGGAATAAAAAGACAATATCAATGCCCCTTGGACGAGTGGTGGAGGTTACAGTGGAATAAAAAGACAATTTCAATGTCCCATGGAAGAGACGTGGAGGTCACAGTAGCTTATCAAGACGGTTTTAATGCCTCTTGGAGGACTGGTGGAGGTCTCAGTGAAATAAAATGACAATATCAATGCCCCTTGGAAGAGTGGTGGAGGTTACAGTGGAATAAAAAGACAATAGTAATGCCCCTTGGAAGAGCTGTGGAGTTCAGAGTGGTATAACCCCACGGTTTTAACGATCCTTGGAAGAGACGTGGAGGTCACAGTAACTTAACAAGATGGTTTTAATGCCCCTTGGAAGAGTGGTGGAGGTCGAAGTGGATTAAAAAGACAATGTCAATGCTCCTTGAAGGAGTGGTTGAAGTCTCAGTGGCATAAAAAGACAATATCAATGCACCTTGGAAGAGTGTTGGAGGTTCCAGTGGAATAAAAAGACAATATCAATGCCCTGTGGAAGAGACATGGAGGTCACAGTAGCTTAACAAGACGGTTTTAATGCACCTTTGAAGAGTGGTGGAGGTCACAGTGGAATAAAAAGACAATATCAATGTCCCTTGGAAGAGTGGTGGAGGTTACAGTGGAATAAAAAGACAATATCAATGCCCCTTGGAAGTTCTGTGGAGTTCAGATTGGTTTAACCATACGGTTTTAATGACCCTTGGATGAGACGTGGAGGTCACAGTAGCTTAACAAGATATTTTTAATGCCACATGGAAGAGTGGTTGAGGTTGCAGTGGATTAAAAAGACAATATCAATGCCCCGAGGAAGAGTGGTGGAGGTCGCAGTGGAATAAAAAGACAATATCAATGCCCCGTGGAAGAGACGTGGAGGTCACAGTAGCTTAAAAAGATGGTTTTAATGCCCTTTGGAAGAGTGGTGGAGGTCGCAGTGGATTAAAAAGACAATATCAATGCCCATTGGAAAGTGGTGGAGGTCGCTGTGGTATAAAAATACAATATCAATGCCCCTTGGTAGAGTGGTGGAGGTTACAGTGGAATTTAAATACAATATCAATGCCCCATGGAAGAAATGTGGAGGTCACTGTAGCTTAACAAGACAGTTTTAAAGTCCCATGGAATAATGGTGGAGGTCGCAGTGGAATAAAATGTCAATGCCCCTTGGAAGAGTGGTGGAGGTTAGAGTGGAATAAAAAGACAATACCAATGCCCCTTGGAAGAGCTGTGGAGTTCAGAGTGGTTTAACCAGACGGTTTTAATGCCCATTGGAAGTGACGTGGAGGTCACAGTTGCTTAAAAAGACGTTTTTAATGCCACTTGGAAAAGTGGTGGAGGTCGCAGTGGATTAAATAGACAATATCAATGCCCCTTGGAAGAGGGGTGGAGGTGGCAGTGGAATAAAAAGACAATATCAATGCCCCTTGGAAGAATGATGGAGGTCGCAGTGCAATAAAAAGACAATATCAATGCCCCTTGGTAGAGTGGTGGAGGTTACAGTGGAATTTAAATACAATATCAATGCCCCGTGGAAGAAATGTGGAGGTCACTGTAGCTTAAGAAGACAGTTTTAATGCCCCTTGGAAGAATGGTGAAGGTCGCAGTGGATTAAAAAGACAATATCAATGCCCCTTGGAAGAGTGTCTGGAGGTGGCAGTGGAATTAAAAGACAATATCAATGCCCCTTGGAAGAATGATGGAGGTTAGAGTGGAATAAAAAGACAATACCAATGCCCCTTGAAAGAGCTCTGGAGGTCAGAGTAGTTCAACCAGATGGTTTTATTCCCCCTTGGAAGAGACGTGGAGGTCACAGTAGTTTAACAAGACTGTTTTATTGCCTCTTGGAAGAGTGGTGAAGGTCGCAGTGGATTAAAAAGACAATATCAATGCCCCGTGGAAGAGACGTGGAGGTCACAGTAGCTTAAAAAGATGGTTTTAATGCCCTTTGGAAGAGTGGTGGAGGTCGCAGTGGATTAAAAAGACAATATCAATGCCCATTGGAAAGTGGTGGAGGTCGCTGTGGTATAAAAATACAATATCAATGCCCCTTGGTAGAGTGGTGGAGGTTACAGTGGAATTTAAATACAATATCAATGCCCCATGGAAGAAATGTGGAGGTCACTGTAGCTTAACAAGACAGTTTTAAAGTCCCATGGAATAATGGTGGAGGTCGCAGTGGAATAAAATGTCAATGCCCCTTGGAAGAGTGGTGGAGGTTAGAGTGGAATAAAAAGACAATACCAATGCCCCTTGGAAGAGCTGTGGAGTTCAGAGTGGTTTAACCAGACGGTTTTAATGCCCATTGGAAGTGACGTGGAGGTCACAGTTGCTTAAAAAGACATTTTTAATGCCACTTGGAAAAGTGGTGGAGGTCGCAGTGGATTAAATAGACAATATCAATGCCCTTTGGAAGAGGGGTGGAGGTGGCAGTGGAATAAAAAGACAATATCAATGCCCCTTGGAAGAATGATGGAGGTCGCAGTGGAATAAAAAGACAATATCAATGCCCCTTGGTAGAGTGGTGGAGGTTACAGTGGAATTTAAATACAATATCAATGCCCCGTGGAAGAAATGTGGAGGTCACTGTAGCTTAAGAAGACAGTTTTAATGCCCCTTGGAAGAATGGTGAAGGTCGCAGTGGATTAAAAAGACAATATCAATGCCCCTTGGAAGAGTGTCTGGAGGTGGCAGTGGAATTAAAAGACAATATCAATGCCCCTTGGAAGAATGATGGAGGTTAGAGTGGAATAAAAAGACAATACCAATGCCCCTTGAAAGAGCTCTGGAGGTCAGAGTAGTTCAACCAGATGGTTTTAATGCCCCTTGGAAGAGACGTGGAGGTCACAGTAGTTTAACAAGACTGTTTTATTGCCTCTTGGAAGAGTGGTGGAGGTCGCAGTGGATTAAAAAGACAATATCAATGCCCCGTGGAAGACACGTGGAGGTCACAGTAGCTTAACAAGACTGTTTTATTGCCTCTTGGAAGAGTGGTGGAGGACGCAGTGGATTAAAAAGACAATATCAATACCCCTTGGAAGAGTGGTGGAGGATACAGTGGAATAAAAAGACAATATCAATGCCCCGTGGAATAGACATTGACGTTACAGTGGCTAAATGAGATGTTTTTAATGCATCTTGGGAGAGTGGTGGAAGTCGTAGTGGAATAAAAAGACTATTAATGCCCCTTAAAAGACTGCTGTAGGTTACAGTGGAGTAAAAAGACAATATCAAGGCCTCTTGCAAGAGCTGTGGAGTTCAGAGTGGTTTAAATTAACGGTTTTAATGCACCTTGGAAGAGAAGTGGAGGTCACAGTAGTTTAACAATACGGTTTTAATGCCCTTTGGAAGAGTGGTGGAGGTCACAGTGGATTAAAAAGACAATAACAATGCCACTTGGAAGAGTGGTGAAGGTCCCAGTGGAATAAAAAGACAATATGAATGCCCCTTGGTAGAGAGGTGGAGGTTACAGTGGAATAAAAAGACAATATCAATGCCCCGTGAAAGAGACATGGAGGTCACAGTAGATTAACAAGACGGTTTTAATGCCCCTTGGAAGAGAGTTGGAAGTTGCAGTGGAATAAAAAGACAATATCAATGCCCCTTGGAAGAGTGCTGGAGGTTACATTGGAAAAAAAAGACATTATCAATGCCCCTTGCAAGAGCTGTGGAGTTCAAAGTGGTTTAAATTGACTGTTTTAATGCCCCTTGGAAGGTACGTGGAGGTGACAGTAGCTTAACAAGACGGTTTTAATGCCCCTTGGAAAAGTAGTGGAGGTCGCAGTGGAGTAAAAAGAAAATATGAATGCCCCTTGGAAGAGTGGTGGAGGTTACAGTGGAATAAAAAGACAATATCAATGCCCTTTGGAAGAGTGGTGAAGGTTACAGTTGAATAAAAAGACAATATCAATGCCACTTGGAAGAGTGATGGAGGTTACAGTGGAATAAAAAGACAATATCAATGCCCCTTGGAACAGTGGTGGAGGTTACAGTTAAAGGAAAGACAATATCAATGCCCCGTGGAAGAGATGTGGAGGTCACAATAGATTAACAAGACGGTTTTAATGCCCCTTGGAAGAGTGATGAAGGTTACAGTTGAATAAAAAGACAATATCAATGCCACTTGGAAGAGTGATGGAGGTTACAGTGGAATAAAAAGACAATATCAATGCCCCTTGGAACAGTGGTGGATTTTACAGTTAAAGGAAAGACCATATCAATGCCCCGTGGAAGAGATGTGGAGGTCACAGTAGCTTAACAAGACCGTTTTAATGCCTCTTGGAGGACTGGTGGAGGTCGCAGTGGAATAAAATGACAATATCAATGCCCCTTGGAAGAGTGGTGGAGGCTACAGTGGAATAAAAAGACAATAATAATGTCCCTTGGAAGAGCTGTGGAGTTCAGAGTGGTATAACCATACGGTTACGGTGACTTGGAGGTCACAGTAGCTTAACAAGATTGTTTTAATGCCCCTTGGAAGAGTGGTGGAGGTCGCAGTGGAATAAAAAAACAATATCAATGCCCCGTGGAAGAGATGTGGAGGTCACTGTAGCTTAACAATATGGTTTTAATGCCCCTTGGAAGAGTGGTGGAGGTCGCAGTGGAATAAAAAGACAATGTCAATGCCCCTTGGAAGAGTGGTGGAGGTTAGAGTGGAATAAAAAGATAATACAAATGCCCCTTGGAAGAGCTATGGAGTTCAGAGTGGTTTAACCACATGGTTTTAATGCCCCTTGGAAGAGAAATCGACGTCACAGTAGCATAACAAGACGATTTTAATGACCCTTGGAAGAGTGGTGGAGTTCGCAGTGGATTAAAAAGACAATATCAATGCCCCTTGGAAGAGTGGTGGAGGTGGCAGTGGAATAAAAAGACAAAATCTATGCCCCTTGGAAGAGTGGTGGAGGTTACAGTGGAATAAAAAGACAATATAAATGCCCCTTGGTAGAGCTGTGGAGTTCAGAGTGGTTTAACCAGACGGTTTTAATGCCCCTTGGAAGAGACATGGAGGTCACAGTAGCTTAACAAGACTGTTTTAATGCCCCTTGGAAGAATGGTGGAGGTCACAGTGGATTAAAAAGACAATATCAATGCCCCTTAGAAGAGAGGTGGAGGTCGCAGTGGAATAAACAGACAATATCAATTACCCTTGCAAAAGATGTGGAGGTCGCAGTGGAATAAAAAGACAATATCAATGCCTCGTGGAAGAGACTTGGAGGTCACAGTAGCTTAACAAGATGGTTATAATGCCCCTTGGAAGAGAGGTGGAGGTCGCAGTGCAATAAAAAGACAATATCAATGCCCTATGGAAGAGTGGTGGAGGTTACAGTGGAATAAAAAGACAATATCAAAGACCCTTGGAAGAGTGGTGGAGGTCGCAGTGGAATAAAAAGACAATATTAATGCCCCTTGGAAGAGTGGTGGAGGTCGCAGTAAAATAAAAAGACAATATCAATGCCCCCTGGAAGAGTGGTGGAGGTTACAGTGGAATAAAATGACAATATCAATGCCCCTTGGAAGAGCTGTGGAGTTCACAGTGGTTTAACCAGAAGGTTTTAAGGCACCGTGGAATAGACGTGGAGTTCACTGCAGCTAAACAAGATGGTTTTAATGCTTCTTTGAAGAGTGATGGAGGTCGCAGTGGATTAAAAAGACAAAATCAATGCCCCTTGGAAGAGTGGTGGAGGTTACAGTGGAATAAAAAGACCATATCAATGCCTCTTGCAAGACCTGTGGAGTTCAGAGTGGTTTAAATTGCCGGTTTTAATGCACCTTGGAAGAGAAGTTGAGGTCACAGTAGCTTAACAAGACGGTTTTAATGGCCCTTGGAAGAGTGGTGGAGGTTACAGTCAAATAAAAAGACAATATAAATGCCGCTTGGTAGAGCTGTGGAGTTCAGAGTGGTTTAACCAGATGGTTTTAATGCCCCTTGGAATAGACATGGACGTGACAGTAGCTTAACAAGACGGCTTTATTGCCCCTTGGAAGAGTGGTGGAGGTTGCAGTGGATTAAAAAGACAATATCAATGCCCATTGGAAGAGTAGTAGAGGTCGCAGTGGAATAAAAAGACCAAATCAATGCCCCTTGGAAGAGTGGTGGAGGTTACAGTGGAATAAAAAGACAATATCAATGCCCCATGAAAGAGTTGTGGAGGTCACTGTAGCTTAACAAGATGGTCTTAATTCCCCTTGGAAAAGTGGTGAAGGTCGCAGTGGAATAAATAGACAATGTCAATGCCCCTTGGAAGAGTGGTGGAGGTTAGAGTGGAATAAAAAGACAATACCAGTGCTCCTTGGAAGAACTGTGGAGTTCAGAGTGGTTTAAATTGACGGTTTTAATGCTCCCTTGGAAGAGACGTGGAGGTCACAGTGGATTAAAAAGACAATATCAATGTCCCTTGGAAGAGTGGTGGAGGTGGCAGTGGATTAAAAAGACAATATCAATCCCCTTGGATGAGTGGTGGAGGCTTGCAGAGGAATAAAAAGACTATATCAATGCCCCTTGGAAGATTGGTGGAGGTTACAGTGGAATAAAAAGACAATATCAATGGCCCTTGAAAGAGTGGTGGAGGTTACAGTGGAATAAAAAGACAATATCAATGCCCTGTGTAAGAAACTTGGAGGTCACAGTAGCTTAACAAGACGGTTTTAATGCCCTTTGGAAGAGTCGTGGACATCGCATGAGGAATAAAAAGACAATATCAATGCACTTGGAAGAGTGCAGAAGGTTACAATGGAATAAAAAGACATTGTCAATGCCCCTTGGAAGAGCTGTGGAGCTCAGAGCGGTTTAACCAGAAGGTTTTAATGCCCCTTGGAAGAGACTTGGAGTTCACAGTAGCTTAACAAGACGGTTTTAATGCCCATTGGAAGAGTGGTGGAGGTCGTAGTGGATAAAAAAGACAATATCAAAGCCCCTTGGAAGAGTGGTGGATGTCGCAGTGGAAAACAGAGCCAATATCAAAGCCGCTTGGAAGAGTGGTGGAGGTTACAGTCGAATAAAAAGACAATATCAATGCCTCTTGGAAGAGCTGTGGAGTTCAGAGTGGTTTAACCAGACAGTTTTAATGCCCCTTGGAAGAGACGTGGAGGTCAGAGTAGCTTATCAAAACTGTTTTAATGCCCCTTGGAAGAGTGGTGGAGGTCGCAGTGGATTAAAAAGACAATATCAATGCCCCTTAGAAGAGTGGTGGAGGTCGCAGTGGAATAAAAGGACAATATCAATTCCACTCGGAAGAGATGTGGAGGTGGCAGTGGAATAAAAAGACAATATCAATTCCTCGTGGAAGAGACTTGGAGGTCACAGTAGCTTAACAAGATGGTTTTAATGACCCTTGGAAGAGAGGTGGAGGTCGCAGTGGAATAAAAAGACAATATCAATGCCCCTTGGAAGAGTGGTGGAGGTCGCAGTAAAATAAAAAGACAATATCAATGCCCCTTTGAAGGTTGGTGGAGGTTACAGTGGAATAAAAAGACAATATCAATGCCCCTTGGAAGAGCTGTGGAGTTGACAGTGGTTTTACCAGAAGGTTTTAAGGCACCGTGGAATAGACGTGGAGGTCACAGTAGCTAAACAAGACGGTTTAATGCTTCTTGGAAGAGAGATGGAGGTCGCTGTGGAGTAAAAAGACAAAATCAATGCCCCTTGGAAGAGTGGTGGAGGTTACAGTGGAATAAAAAGACAATATCAATGCCTCTTGCAAGAGCTGTGGAGTTCAGAGTGGTTTAAATTGATGGTTTTAATGCCCCTTGGAAGAGACGTGGAGGTCATAGCTTAACAAGACGGTTTTAATGCCCCTTGGAAAAGTGGTGGAGGTCAAAGTGGATTAAAAAGACAATATAAATGCCCCTTGGAAGAGTGGTGGAGGTCACAGTGGAATAAAAAGACAATATCAATGCCCCTTGGAAGAGTAGTGGAGGTCGCAGTGGAATAAAAAGATAATATCAATTTCCCTTGGAAGAGTGGTGGAGGTTACAGTGGAATAAAAAGACAATATCAATGCCCCTTAGAAGAGCTGTGGAGTTCAGAGAAGTTAAACCAGATTGTTTTAATGCCCCTTGGAAATGACGTGGAGCTCACAGTAGCTTAACAAAACGATTTTAATGCCCTTGGAAAAGTGGTGGAGGTCGCAGTGGATTAAACAGACAATATCAATGCCTCTTGGAAGAGTGGTGGAGGTCGCAGTGGAATAAAAAGACAATATCAATGCCCCTTGGAAGAGTGGTGGAGGTCTCAGTGGAATAAAAAGACAATATCAATGCCCCTTCTAATAGTGGTGAAGGTTACAATGGAATAAAAAGACAATATCAATGCCCCGAGAAAGAGACGTGGATGTCACAGTAGCTTAAGAAAACGGTTTTAATGCCCCTTGTAAGAGAGGTGGAAGTCGCAGTGTAATAAAAAGACAATATCAATGCCCCTTGGAAGAGTGCTGGAGGTTACAGTGGAATAAAAAGATAATATCAATGCCCTTTGCAAGAGC
The DNA here is from genome assembly GCF_046119375.1 of Phyllobates terribilis. Classification (NCBI taxonomy): domain Eukaryota; kingdom Metazoa; phylum Chordata; class Amphibia; order Anura; family Dendrobatidae; genus Phyllobates; species Phyllobates terribilis. Next base: position 28,817,456 of record NW_027362775.1, read on the forward strand.
TGCGGAGTTGAGAGTGATTTCAATTGATGGTTTCAATGCCCATTGGAAGAGACGTGGAGTTCACAGTAGATTAACAAGACTGTTTTAATGCCCCTTGGAAGAGTGGTGGAGGTCGAAGTGGATTAAAAAGACAATGTTAATGCTCCTTGAAGGAGTGGTGGATGTCTCAGTTGAATAAAAAGACAATATCAATGCCCCTTGGAAGAGTGTTGGATGTCACAGTGGAATAAAAAGACAATATCAATGCCTCTTGCAAGAGCTGTGGAGTACAGAATGGTTTAACCAGACGGTTTTATTGCCCCTTGGACGAGACGTAGAGGTCACAGTAGCTTATCGAGACTGTTTTAATGCCCCTTGGAAGAGTGGTGGAGGTTACAGTGGCATAAAAAGACTATATCAATGCCCCTTGGAAGAGCTGTGGAGTTCACAGTGGTTTAACCAGAAGGTTTTAAGGCACCGCGGAATAGACGTGGAGGTCACAGTAGCTAAACAAGATGGTTTTAATGCTTCTTGGAAGAGACATGGAGGTCTCAGTGGATTAAAAAGACAAAATCAATGCCCCATGGAAGAGTGGTGGAGGTTACAGTGGAATAAAAAGACAATATCAAGGCCTCTTGCAAGAGCTGTGGAGTTCAGAGTGGTTTAAATTGATGGTTTTAATGCCCCTTGGAAGAGACGTGGAGGTCACAGTAGCTTAACAAGACGGTTTTAATGCCCCTTGGAAAAGTGGTGGAGGTCAAAGTGGATTAAAAAGACAATATAAATGCCCCTTGGAAGAGTGGTGGAGGTCACAGTGGAATAAAAAGACAATATCAATGACCCCTTGGAAGAGCAGTGGAGGTCGCAGTGGAATAAAAAGATAATATCAATTTCCCTTGGAAGAGTGGTGGATGTTACAGTGGAATAAAAAGACAATATCAATGCCTCTTGGAAGAGCTGTGGAGTTCAGAGAAGTTAAACCAGACGGTTTCAATGCCCCTTGGAAGTGACGTGGAGGTCACATTAGCTTAACAAAACGATTTTAATGCCCCTTGGAAAAGTGGTGGAGGTCGCAGTTGATTAAAAAGACAATATCAATGCCTCCTGGAAGAGTGGTGGAGGTCGCAGTGGAATATAAAGAAAATATCAATGCCCCTTGGAAGAGTGGTGGATGTCGCAGAGGAATAAAAAGACAATATCAATGCCCCTTCTAAGAGTGGTGAAGGTTACAGTGGAATAAAAAGACACTATCAATGCTCCTTGAAAGAGACGTGGATGTCACAGTAGCTTAAGCAGACGGTTTTAATGCCCCTTGGAAGAGACGTGGAGTTCACAGTAGATTAACAAGACTGTTTTAATGCCCCTTGGAAGAGTGGTGGAGGTCGAAGTGGATTAAAAAGACAATGTCAATGCTCCTTGAAGAAGTGGTGGAAGTCTCAGTTGAATAAAAAGACAATATCAATGCCCCTTGGAAGAGTGTTGGAGGTTACAGTGGAATAAAAAGACAATATCAATGCCCTGTGGAAGAGACATGGAGGTCACCGTAGCTTAACTGGATGGTTTTAATGTCCCATGGAAGAGTGGTGGAGGTCGCAGTGGAATAAAAAGACAATATCAATGCCCCTTGGAAGAGTGGTGGAGGTTACAGTGGAATAAAAAACAATATCAATGCCCCGTGAAAGAGACGTGGTTGTCACAGCAGCTTAACAAGATGGTTTTAATGTCCCTTGGAAGAGAGGTGAAAGTCGCAGTGGAATAAAAAGACAATATCAATGCCCCTTGGAAGAGTGCTGGAGGTTAAAGTGGAATAAAAAACAGTATCAAAGCCCCTTGCAAGAGCTGTGGAGCTGAGAGTGGTTTAAATTGACGGTTTTAATGCCCCTTGGAAGAGATATGAAGGTTACAGTATATTGACAAGACTTTTTTAATGCCCCTTGGAAAAGTGGTGGAGGTCTAAGTGGATTAAAAAGACAATATCAATGCCCCTTGGAAGAGTGGTGGAGGTCGCAGTGGAATAAAAAGACAATATCAATGCCCCTTGTAAGAGTGGTGGAGGTTACAGTGGAATAAAAAGACAATATCAATGCCCCTTGGAAGAGCTGTGGAGTCTACAGTGGTTTTACCAGAAGGTTTTAAGGCACCGTGGAATAGACGTGGAGGTCACAGTAGCTAAACAAGACGGTTTAATGCTTCTTGGAAGAGAGATGGAGGTCGCTGTGGAGTAAAAAGACAAAATCAATGCCCCTTGGAAGAGTGGTGGAGGTTACAGTGGAATAAAAAGACAATATCAATGCCTCTTGCAAGAGCTGTGGAGTTCAGAGTGGTTTAAATTGATGGTTTTAATGCCCCTTGGAAGAGACGTGGAGGTCATAGTAGCTTAACAAGACGGTTTTAATGCCCCTTGGAAAAGTGGTGGAGGTCAAAGTGGATTAAAAAGACAATATAAATGCCCCTTGGAAGAGTGGTGGAGGTCACAGTGGAATAAAAAGACAATATCAATGCCCCTTGGAAGAGTAGTGGAGGTCGCAGTGGAATAAAAAGATAATATCAATTTCCCTTGGAAGAGTGGTGGAGGTTACAGTGGAATAAAAAGACAATATCAATGCCCCTTAGAAGAGCTGTGGAGTTCAGAGAAGTTAAACCAGACTGTTTTAATGCCCCTTGGAAATGACGTGGAGGTCACAGTAGCTTAACAAAACGATTTTAATGCCCTTGGAAAAGTGGTGGAGGTCGCAGTGGATTAAACAGACAATATCAATGCCTCTTGGAAGAGTGGTGGAGGTCACAGTGGAATAAAAAGACAATATCAATGCCCCTTGGAAGAGTGGTGGAGGTCTCAGTGGAATAAAAAGACAATATCAATGCCCCTTCTAATAGTGGTGAAGGTTACAATGGAATAAAAAGACAATATCAATGCCCCGAGAAAGAGACGTGGATGTCACAGTAGCTTAAGAAAACGGTTTTAATGCCCCTTGTAAGAGAGGTGGAAGTCGCAGTGTAATAAAAAGACAATATCAATGCCCCTTGGAAGAGTGCTGGAGGTTACAGTGGAATAAAAAGATAATATCAATGCCCTTTGCAAGAGCTGCGGAGTTGAGAGTGATTTCAATTGATGGTTTTAGTGCCCATTGGAAGAGACGTGGAGTTCAGAGTAGATTAACAAGACTGTTTTAATGCCCCTTGGAAGAGTGGTGGAGGTCGAAGTGGATTAAAAAGACAATGTTAATGCTCCTTGAAGGAGTGGTGGATGTCTCAGTTGAATAAAAAGACAATATCAATGCCCCTTGGAAGAGTGTTGGATGTCACAGTGGAATAAAAAGACAATATCAATGCCTCTTGCAAGAGCTGTGGAGTACAGAATGGTTTAACCAGACAGTTTTATTGCCCCTTGGACGAGACGTAGAGGTCACAGTAGCTTATCTAGACTGTTTTAATGCCCCTTGGAAGAGTGGTGGAGGTTACAGTGGCATAAAAAGACTATATCAATGCCCCTTGGAAGAGCTGTGGAGTTCACAGTGGTTTAACCAGAAGGTTTTAAGGCACCGCGGAATAGACGTGGAGGTCACAGTAGCTAAACAAGATGGTTTTAATGCTTCTTGGAAGAGACATGGAGGTCTCAGTGGATTAAAAAGACAAAATCAATGCCCCATGGAAGAGTGGTGGAGGTTACAGTGGAATAAAAAGACAATATCAAGGCCTCTTGCAAGAGCTGTGGAGTTCAGAGTGGTTTAAATTGATGGTTTTAATGCCCCTTGGAAGAGACGTGGAGGTCACAGTAGCTTAACAAGACGGTTTTAATGCCCCTTGGAAAAGTGGTGGAGGTCAAAGTGGATTAAAAAGACAATATAAATGCCCCTTGGAAGAGTGGTGGAGGTCGCAGTGGAATATAAAGAAAATATCAATGCCCCTTGGAAGAGTGGTGGATGTCGCAGAGGAATAAAAAGACAATATCAATGCCCCTTCTAAGAGTGGTGAAGGTTACAGTGGAATAAAAAGACACTATCAATGCTCCTTGAAAGAGACGTGGATGTCACAGTAGCTTAAGCAGACGGTTTTAATGCCCCTTGGAAGAGACGTGGAGTTCACAGTAGATTAACAAGACTGTTTTAATGCCCCTTGGAAGAGTGGTGGAGGTCGAAGTGGATTAAAAAGACAATGTCAATGCTCCTTGAAGAAGTGGTGGAAGTCTCAGTTGAATAAAAAGACAATATCAATGCCCCTTGGAAGAGTGTTGGAGGTTACAGTGGAATAAAAAGACAATATCAATGCCCTGTGGAAGAGACATGGAGGTCACCGTAGCTTAACTGGATGGTTTTAATGTCCCATGGAAGAGTGGTGGAGGTCGCAGTGGAATAAAAAGACAATATCAATGCCCCTTGGAAGAGTGGTGGAGGTTACAGTGGAATAAAAAACAATATCAATGCCCCGTGAAAGAGACGTGGTTGTCACAGCAGCTTAACAAGATGGTTTTAATGTCCCTTGGAAGAGAGGTGAAAGTCGCAGTGGAATAAAAACACAATATCAATGCCCCTTGGAAGAGTGCTGGAGGTTACAGTGGAATAAAAAACAGTATCAAAGCCCCTTGCAAGAGCTGTGGAGCTGAGAGTGGTTTAAATTGACGGTTTTAATGCCCCTTGGAAGAGATACGGAGGTTACAGTAGATTGACAAGACTTTTTTAATGCCCCTTGGAAAAGTGGTGGAGGTCTAAGTGGATTAAAAAGACAATATCAATGCCCCTTGGAAGAGTGGTGGAGGTCGCAGTGGAATAAAAAGACAATATCAATGCCCCTTGTAAGAGTGGTGGAGGTTACAGTGGAATAAAAAGACAATATCAATGCCCCTTGCAAGAGCTGCGGAGTTGAGAGTGGTTTAAAGTGACGGTTTTAATGCCCCTTGGAATAGACGTGGAGTTCACAGTAGATTAACAAGACTGTTTTAATGCCCCTTGGAAGAGTGGTGGAGGTCGAAGTGGATTAAAAAGACAATGTCAATGCTCCTTGAAGGAGATGTGGAAGTCTCAGTTGAATAAAAAGACAATATCAATGCCCCTTGGAAGAGTGTTGGAGGTTACAGTGGAATAAAAAGACAATATCAATGCCCTGTGGAAGAGACATGGAGGTCAAAGTAGCTTAACAAGATATTTTTAATGTCCCATGGAAGAGTGGTGAAGGTCGCAGTGGAATAAAAAGACAATATCAATGCCCCTTGGAAGAGTGGTGGATGTTACAGTGGAATAAAAAGACAATATCAATGCCTCTTGGAAGAGCTGTGGAGTTCAGAGAAGTTAAACCAGACGGTTTCAATGCCCCTTGGAAGTGACGTGGAGGTCACATTAGCTTAACAAAACGATTTTAATGCCCCTTGGAAAAGTGGTGGAGGTCGCAGTTGATTAAAAAGACAATATCAATGCCTCCTGGAAGAGTGGTGGAGGTCGCAGTGGAATATAAAGAAAATATCAATGCCCCTTGGAAGAGTGGTGGATGTCGCAGAGGAATAAAAAGACAATATCAATGCCCCTTCTAAGAGTGGTGAAGGTTACAGTGGAATAAAAAGACACTATCAATGCTCCTTGAAAGAGACGTGGATGTCACAGTAGCTTAAGCAGACGGTTTTAATGCCCCTTGGAAGAGACGTGGAGTTCACAGTAGATTAACAAGACTGTTTTAATGCCCCTTAGAAGAGTGGTGGAGGTCGAAGTGGATTAAAAAGACAATGTCAATGCTCCTTGAAGAAGTGGTGGAAGTCTCAGTTGAATAAAAAGACAATATCAATGCCCCTTGGAAGAGTGTTGGAGGTTGCAGTGGAATAAAAAGACAATATCAATGCCCTGTGGAAGAGACATGGAGGTCACCGTAGCTTAACTGGATGGTTTTAATGTCCCATGGAAGAGTGGTGGAGGTCACAGTGGAATAAAAAGACAATATCAATGCCCCTTGGAAGAGTGGTGGAGGTTACAGTGGAATAAAAAACAATATCAATGCCCCGTGAAAGAGACGTGGTTGTCACAGCAGCTTAACAAGATGGTTTTAATGTCCCTTGGAAGAGAGGTGAAAGTCGCAGTGGAATAAAAAGACAATATCAATGCCCCTTGGAAGAGTGCTGGAGGTTACAGTGGAATAAAAAACAGTATCAAAGCCCCTTGCAAGAGCTGTGGAGCTGAGAGTGGTTTAAACTGACGGTTTTAATGCCCCTTGGAAGAGATATGAAGGTTACAGTAGATTGACAAGACTTTTTTAATGCCCCTTGGAAAAGTGGTGGAGGTCTAAGTGGATTAAAAAGACAATATCAATGCCCCTTGGAAGAGTGGTGGAGGTCGCAGTGGAATAAAAAGACAATATCAATGCCCCTTGTAAGAGTGGTGGAGGTTACAGTGGAATAAAAAGACAATATCAATGCCCCTTGGAAGAGCTGTGGAGTTGACAGTGGTTTTACCAGAAGGTTTTAAGGCACCGTGGAATAGACGTGGAGGTCACAGTAGCTAAACAAGACGGTTTAATGCTTCTTGGAAGAGAGATGGAGGTCGCTGTGGAGTAAAAAGACAAAATCAATGCCCCTTGGAAGAGTGGTGGAGGTTACAGTGGAATAAAAAGACAATATCAATGCCTCTTGCAAGAGCTGTGGAGTTCAGAGTGGTTTAAATTGATGGTTTTAATGCCCCTTGGAAGAGACGTGGAGGTCATAGTAGCTTAACAAGACGGTTTTAATGCCCCTTGGAAAAGTGGTGGAGGTCAAAGTGGATTAAAAAGACAATATAAATGCCCCTTGGAAGAGTGGTGGAGGTCACAGTGGAATAAAAAGACAATATCAATGCCCCTTGGAAGAGTAGTGGAGGTCGCAGTGGAATAAAAAGATAATATCAATTTCCCTTGGAAGAGTGGTGGAGGTTACAGTGGAATAAAAAGACAATATCAATGCCCCTTAGAAGAGCTGTGGAGTTCAGAGAAGTTAAACCAGACTGTTTTAATGCCCCTTGGAAATGACGTGGAGGTCACAGTAGCTTAACAAAACGATTTTAATGCCCTTGGAAAAGTGGTGGAGGTCGCAGTGGATTAAACAGACAATATCAATGCCTCTTGGAAGAGTGGTGGAGGTCGCAGTGGAATAAAAAGACAATATCAATGCCCCTTGGAAGAGTGGTGGAGGTCTCAGTGGAATAAAAAGACAATATCAATGCCCCTTCTAATAGTGGTGAAGGTTACAATGGAATAAAAAGACAATATCAATGCCCCGAGAAAGAGACGTGGATGTCACAGTAGCTTAAGAAAACGGTTTTAATGCCCCTTGTAAGAGAGGTGGAAGTCGCAGTGTAATAAAAAGACAATATCAATGCCCCTTGGAAGAGTGCTGGAGGTTACAGTGGAATAAAAAGATAATATCAATGCCCTTTGCAAGAGCTGCGGAGTTGAGAGTGATTTCAATTGATGGTTTTAATGCCCATTGGAAGAGACGTGGAGTTCACAGTAGATTAACAAGACTGTTTTAATGCCCCTTGGAAGAGTGGTGGAGGTCGAAGTGGATTAAAAAGACAATGTTAATGCTCCTTGAAGGAGTGGTGGATGTCTCAGTTGAATAAAAAGACAATATCAATGCCCCTTGGAAGAGTGTTGGATGTCACAGTGGAATAAAAAGACAATATCAATGCCTCTTGCAAGAGCTGTGGAGTACAGAATGGTTTAACCAGACGGTTTTATTGCCCCTTGGATGAGACGTAGAGGTCACAGTAGCGTATCTAGACTGTTTTAATGCCCCTTGGAAGAGTGGTGGAGGTTACAGTGGCATAAAAAGACTATATCAATGCCCCTTGGAAGAGCTGTGGAGTTCACAGTGGTTTAACCAGAAGGTTTTAAGGCACCGCGGAATAGACGTGGAGGTCACAGTAGCTAAACAAGATGGTTTTAATGCTTCTTGGAAGAGACATGGAGGTCTCAGTGGATTAAAAAGACAAAATCAATGCCCCATGGAAGAGTGGTGGAGGTTACAGTGGAATAAAAAGACAATATCAATGCCTCTTGCAAGAGCTGTGGAGTTCAGAGTGGTTTAAATTGATGGTTTTAATGTCCCTTGGAAGAGACGTGGAGGTCACAGTAGCTTAACAAGACGGTTTTAATGCCCCTTGGAAAAGTGGTGGAGGTCAAAGTGGATTAAAAAGACAATATAAATGCCCCTTGGAAGAGTGGTGGAGGTCACAGTGGAATAAAAAGACAATATCAATGACCCCTTGGAAGAGCAGTGGAGGTCGCAGTGGAATAAAAAGATAATATCAATTTCCCTTGGAAGAGTGGTGGATGTTACAGTGGAATAAAAAGACAATATCAATGCCTCTTGGAAGAGCTGTGGAGTTCAGAGAAGTTAAACCAGACGGTTTCAATGCCCCTTGGAAGTGACGTGGAGGTCACATTAGCTTAACAAAACGATTTTAAAGCCCCTTGGAAAAGTGGTGGAGGTCGCAGTTGATTAAAAAGACAATATCAATGCCTCCTGGAAGAGTGGTGGAGGTCGCAGTGGAATATAAAGAAAATATCAATGCCCCTTGGAAGAGTGGTGGATGTCGCAGAGGAATAAAAAGACAATATCAATGCCCCTTCTAAGAGTGGTGAAGGTTACAGTGGAATAAAAAGACACTATCAATGCTCCTTGAAAGAGACGTGGATGTCACAGTAGCTTAAGCAGACGGTTTTAATGCCCCTTGGAAGAGACGTGGAGTTCACAGTAGATTAACAAGACTGTTTTAATGCCCCTTGGAAGAGTGGTGGAGGTCGAAGTGGATTAAAAAGACAATGTCAATGCTCCTTGAAGAAGTGGTGGAAGTCTCAGTTGAATAAAAAGACAATATCAATGCCCCTTGGAAGAGTGTTGGAGGTTACAGTGGAATAAAAAGACAATATCAATGCCCTGTGGAAGAGACATGGAGGTCACCGTAGCTTAACTGGATGGTTTTAATGTCCCATGGAAGAGTGGTGGAGGTCACAGTGGAATAAAAAGACAATATCAATGCCCCTTGGAAGAGTGGTGGAGGTTACAGTGGAATAAAAAACAATATCAATGCCCCGTGAAAGAGACGTGGTTGTCACAGCAGCTTAACAAGATGGTTTTAATGTCCCTTGGAAGAGAGGTGAAAGTCGCAGTGGAATAAAAAGACAATATCAATGCCCCTTGGAAGAGTGCTGGAGGTTACAGTGGAATAAAAAACAGTATCAAAGCCCCTTGCAAGAGCTGTGGAGCTGAGAGTGGTTTAAACTGACGGTTTTAATGCCCCTTGGAAGAGATATGAAGGTTACAGTAGATTGACAAGACTTTTTTAATGCCCCTTGGAAAAGTGGTGGAGGTCTAAGTGGATTAAAAAGACAATATCAATGCCCCTTGGAAGAGTGGTGGAGGTCGCAGTGGAATAAAAAGACAATATCAATGCCCCTTGTAAGAGTGGTGGAGGTTACAGTGGAATAAAAAGACAATATCAATGCCCCTTGGAAGAGCTGTGGAGTTGACAGTGGTTTTACCAGAAGGTTTTAAGGCACCGTGGAATAGACGTGGAGGTCACAGTAGCTAAACAAGACGGTTTAATGCTTCTTGGAAGAGAGATGGAGGTCGCTGTGGAGTAAAAAGACAAAATCAATGCCCCTTGGAAGAGTGGTGGAGGTTACAGTGGAATAAAAAGACAATATCAATGCCTCTTGCAAGAGCTGTGGAGTTCAGAGTGGTTTAAATTGATGGTTTTAATGCCCCTTGGAAGAGACGTGGAGGTCATAGTAGCTTAACAAGACGGTTTTAATGCCCCTTGGAAAAGTGGTGGAGGTCAAAGTGGATTAAAAAGACAATATAAATGCCCCTTGGAAGAGTGGTGGAGGTCACAGTGGAATAAAAAGACAATATCAATGCCCCTTGGAAGAGTAGTGGAGGTCGCAGTGGAATAAAAAGATAATATCAATTTCCCTTGGAAGAGTGGTGGAGGTTACAGTGGAATAAAAAGACAATATCAATGCCCCTTAGAAGAGCTGTGGAGTTCAGAGAAGTTAAACCAGACTGTTTTAATGCCCCTTGGAAATGACGTGGAGGTCACAGTAGCTTAACAAAACGATTTTAATGCCCTTGGAAAAGTGGTGGAGGTCGCAGTGGATTAAACAGACAATATCAATGCCTCTTGGAAGAGTGGTGGAGGTCGCAGTGGAATAAAAAGACAATATCAATGCCCCTTGGAAGAGTGGTGGAGGTCTCAGTGGAATAAAAAGACAATATCAATGCCCCTTCTAATAGTGGTGAAGGTTACAATGGAATAAAAAGACAATATCAATGCCCCGAGAAAGAGACGTGGATGTCACAGTAGCTTAAGAAAACGGTTTTAATGCCCCTTGTAAGAGAGGTGGAAGTCGCAGTGTAATAAAAAGACAATATCATTGCCCCTTGGAAGAGTGCTGGAGGTTACAGTGGAATAAAAAGATAATATCAATGCCCTTTGCAAGAGCTGCGGAGTTGAGAGTGATTTCAATTGATGGTTTTAATGCCCATTGGAAGAGACGTGGAGTTCACAGTAGATTAACAAGACTGTTTTAATGCCCCTTGGAAGAGTGGTGGAGGTCGAAGTGGATTAAAAAGACAATGTTAATGCTCCTTGAAGGAGTGGTGGATGTCTCAGTTGAATAAAAAGACAATATCAATGCCCCTTGGAAGAGTGTTGGATGTCACAGTGGAATAAAAAGACAATATCAATGCCTCTTGCAAGAGCTGTGGAGTACAGAATGGTTTAACCAGACGGTTTTATTGCCCCTTGGATGAGACGTAGAGGTCACAGTAGCTTATCTAGACTGTTTTAATGCCCCTTGGAAGAGTGGTGGAGGTTACAGTGGCATAAAAAGACTATATCAATGCCCCTTGGAAGAGCTGTGGAGTTCACAGTGGTTTAACCAGAAGGTTTTAAGGCACCGCGGAATAGACGTGGAGGTCACAGTAGCTAAACAAGATGGTTTTAATGCTTCTTGGAAGAGACATGGAGGTCTCAGTGGATTAAAAAGACAAAATCAATGCCCCATGGAAGAGTGGTGGAGGTTACAGTGGAATAAAAAGACAATATCAAGGCCTCTTGCAAGAGCTGTGGAGTTCAGAGTGGTTTAAATTGATGGTTTTAATGTCCCTTGGAAGAGACGTGGAGGTCACAGTAGCTTAACAAGACGGTTTTAATGCCCCTTGGAAAAGTGGTGGAGGTCAAAGTGGATTAAAAAGACAATATAAATGCCCCTTGGAAGAGTGGTGGAGGTCACAGTGGAATAAAAAGACAATATCAATGACCCCTTGGAAGAGCAGTGGAGGTCGCAGTGGAATAAAAAGATAATATCAATTTCCCTTGGAAGAGTGGTGGATGTTACAGTGGAATAAAAAGACAATATCAATGCCTCTTGGAAGAGCTGTGGAGTTCAGAGAAGTTAAACCAGACGGTTTCAATGCCCCTTGGAAGTGACGTGGAGGTCACATTAGCTTAACAAAACGATTTTAAAGCCCCTTGGAAAAGTGGTGGAGGTCGCAGTTGATTAAAAAGACAATATCAATGCCTCCTGGAAGAGTGGTGGAGGTCGCAGTGGAATATAAAGAAAATATCAATGCCCCTTGGAAGAGTGGTGGATGTCGCAGAGGAATAAAAAGACAATATCAATGCCCCTTCTAAGAGTGGTGAAGGTTACAGTGGAATAAAAAGACACTATCAATGCTCCTTGAAAGAGACGTGGATGTCACAGTAGCTTAAGCAGACGGTTTTAATGCCCCTTGGAAGAGACGTGGAGTTCACAGTAGATTAACAAGACTGTTTTAATGCCCCTTGGAAGAGTGGTGGAGGTCGAAGTGGATTAAAAAGACAATGTCAATGCTCCTTGAAGAAGTGGTGGAAGTCTCAGTTGAATTAAAAGACAATATCAATGCCCCTTGGAAGAGTGTTGGAGGTTACAGTGGAATAAAAAGACAATATCAATGCCCTGTGGAAGAGACATGGAGGTCACCGTAGCTTAACTGGATGGTTTTAATGTCCCATGGAAGAGTGGTGGAGGTCGCAGTGGAATAAAAAGACAATATCAATGCCCCTTGGAAGAGTGGTGGAGGTTACAGTGGAATAAAAAACAATATCAGTGCCCCGTGAAAGAGACGTGGTTGTCACAGCAGCTTAACAAGATGGTTTTAATGTCCCTTGGAAGAGAGGTGAAAGTCGCAGTGGAATAAAAAGACAATATCAATGCCCCTTGGAAGAGTGCTGGAGGTTACAGTGGAATAAAAAACAGTATCAAAGCCCCTTGCAAGAGCTGTGGAGCTGAGAGTGGTTTAAATTGACGGTTTTAATGCCCCTTGGAAGAGATATGAAGGTTACAGTATATTGACAAGACTTTTTTAATGCCCCTTGGAAAAGTGGTGGAGGTCTAAGTGGATTAAAAAGACAATATCAATGCCCCTTGGAAGAGTGGTGGAGGTCGCAGTGGAATAAAAAGACAATATCAATGCCCCTTGTAAGAGTGGTGGAGGTTACAGTGGAATAAAAAGACAATATCAATGCCCCTTGGAAGAGCTGTGGAGTTGACAGTGGTTTTACCAGAAGGTTTTAAGGCACCGTGGAATAGACGTGGAGGTCACAGTAGCTAAACAAGACGGTTTAATGCTTCTTGGAAGAGAGATGGAGGTCGCTGTGGAGAAAAAGAAAAAATCAATGCCCCTTGGAAGAGTGGTGGAGGTTACAGTGGAATAAAAAGACAATATCAATGCCTCTTGCAAGAGCTGTGGAGTTCAGAGTGGTTTAAATTGATGGTTTTAATGCCCCTTGGAAGAGACGTGGAGGTCACAGTAGCTTAACAAGACGGTTTTAATGCCCCTTGGAAAAGTGGTGGAGGTCAAAGTGGATTAAAAAGACAATATAAATGCCCCTTGGAAGAGTGGTGGAGGTCACAGTGGAATAAAAAGACAATATCAATGACCCCTTGGAAGAGCAGTGGAGGTCGCAGTGGAATAAAAAGATAATATCAATTTCCCTTGGAAGAGTGGTGGATGTTACAGTGGAATAAAAAGACAATATCAATGCCTCTTGGAAGAGCTGTGGAGTTCAGAGAAGTTAAACCAGACGGTTTCAATGCCCCTTGGAAGTGACGTGGAGGTCACATTAGCTTAACAAAACGATTTTAATGCCCCTTGGAAAAGTGGTGGAGGTCGCAGTTGATTAAAAAGACAATATCAATGCCTCCTGGAAGAGTGGTGGAGGTCGCAGTGGAATATAAAGAAAATATCAATGCCCCTTGGAAGAGTGGTGGATGTCGCAGAGGAATAAAAAGACAATATCAATGCCCCTTCTAAGAGTGGTGAAGGTTACAGTGGAATAAAAAGACACTATCAATGCTCCTTGAAAGAGACGTGGATGTCACAGTAGCTTAAGCAGACGGTTTTAATGCCCCTTGGAAGAGACGTGGAGTTCACAGTAGATTAACAAGACTGTTTTAATGCCCCTTGGAAGAGTGGTGGAGGTCGAAGTGGATTAAAAAGACAATGTCAATGCTCCTTGAAGAAGTGGTGGAAGTCTCAGTTGAATAAAAAGACAATATCAATGCCCCTTGGAAGAGTGTTGGAGGTTACAGTGGAATAAAAAGACAATATCAATGCCCTGTGGAAGAGACATGGAGGTCACCGTAGCTTAACTGGATGGTTTTAATGTCCCATGGAAGAGTGGTGGAGGTCACAGTGGAATAAAAAGACAATATCAATGCCCCTTGGAAGAGTGGTGGAGGTTACAGTGGAATAAAAAACAATATCAATGCCCCGTGAAAGAGACGTGGTTGTCACAGCAGCTTAACAAGATGGTTTTAATGTCCCTTGGAAGAGAGGTGAAAGTCGCAGTGGAATAAAAAGACAATATCAATGCCCCTTGGAAGAGTGCTGGAGGTTACAGTGGAATAAAAAACAGTATCAAAGCCCCTTGCAAGAGCTGTGGAGCTGAGAGTGGTTTAAACTGACGGTTTTAATGCCCCTTGAAAGAGATATGAAGGTTACAGTAGATTGACAAGACTTTTTTAATGCCCCTTGGAAAAGTGGTGGAGGTCTAAGTGGATTAAAAAGACAATATCAATGCCCCTTGGAAGAGTGGTGGAGGTCGCAGTGGAATAAAAAGACAATATCAATGCCCCTTGTAAGAGTGGTGGAGGTTACAGTGGAATAAAAAGACAATATCAATGCCCCTTGGAAGAGCTGTGGAGTTGACAGTGGTTTTACCAGAAGGTTTTAAGGCACCGTGGAATAGACGTGGAGGTCACAGTAGCTAAACAAGACGGTTTAATGCTTCTTGGAAGAGAGATGGAGGTCGCTGTGGAGTAAAAAGACAAAATCAATGCCCCTTGGAAGAGTGGTGGAGGTTACAGTGGAATAAAAAGACAATATCAATGCCTCTTGCAAGAGCTGTGGAGTTCAGAGTGGTTTAAATTGATGGTTTTAATGCCCCTTGGAAGAGACGTGGAGGTCATAGTAGCTTAACAAGACGGTTTTAATGCCCCTTGGAAAAGTGGTGGAGGTCAAAGTGGATTAAAAAGACAATATAAATGCCCCTTGGAAGAGTGGTGGAGGTCACAGTGGAATAAAAAGACAATATCAATGCCCCTTGGAAGAGTAGTGGAGGTCGCAGTGGAATAAAAAGATAATATCAATTTCCCTTGGAAGAGTGGTGGAGGTTACAGTGGAATAAAAAGACAATATCAATGCCCCTTAGAAGAGCTGTGGAGTTCAGAGAAGTTAAACCAGACTGTTTTAATGCCCCTTGGAAATGACGTGGAGGTCACAGTAGCTTAACAAAACGATTTTAATGCCCTTGGAAAAGTGGTGGAGGTCGCAGTGGATTAAACAGACAATATCAATGCCTCTTGGAAGAGTGGTGGAGGTCGCAGTGGAATAAAAAGACAATATCAATGCCCCTTGGAAGAGTGGTGGAGGTCTCAGTGGAATAAAAAGACAATATCAATGCCCCTTCTAATAGTGGTGAAGGTTACAATGGAATAAAAAGACAATATCAATGCCCCGAGAAAGAGACGTGGATGTCACAGTAGCTTAAGAAAACGGTTTTAATGCCCCTTGTAAGAGAGGTGGAAGTCGCAGTGTAATAAAAAGACAATATCAATGCCCCTTGGAAGAGTGCTGGAGGTTACAGTGGAATAAAAAGATAATATCAATGCCCTTTGCAAGAGCTGCGGAGTTGAGAGTGATTTCAATTGATGGTTTTAATGCCCATTGGAAGAGACGTGGAGTTCACAGTAGATTAACAAGACTGTTTTAATGCCCCTTGGAAGAGTGGTGGAGGTCGAAGTGGATTAAAAAGACAATGTTAATGCTCCTTGAAGGAGTGGTGGATGTCTCAGTTGAATAAAAAGACAATATCAATGCCCCTTGGAAGAGTGTTGGATGTCACAGTGGAATAAAAAGACAATATCAATGCCTCTTGCAAGAGCTGTGGAGTACAGAATGGTTTAGCCAGACGGTTTTATTGCCCCTTGGATGAGACGTAGAGGTCACAGTAGCTTATCTAGACTGTTTTAATGCCCCTTGGAAGAGTGGTGGAGGTTACAGTGGCATAAAAAGACTATATCAATGCCCCTTGGAAGAGCTGTGGAGTTCACAGTGGTTTAACCAGAAGGTTTTAAGGCACCGCGGAATAGACGTGGAGGTCACAGTAGCTAAACAAGATGGTTTTAATGCTTCTTGGAAGAGACATGGAGGTCTCAGTGGATTAAAAAGACAAAATCAATGCCCCATGGAAGAGTGGTGGAGGTTACAGTGGAATAAAAAGACAATATCAAGGCCTCTTGCAAGAGCTGTGGAGTTCAGAGTGGTTTAAATTGATGGTTTTAATGTCCCTTGGAAGAGACGTGGAGGTCACAGTAGCTTAACAAGACGGTTTTAATGCCCCTTGGAAAAGTGGTGGAGGTCAAAGTGGATTAAAAAGACAATATAAATGCCCCTTGGAAGAGTGGTGGAGGTCACAGTGGAATAAAAAGACAATATCAATGACCCCTTGGAAGAGCAGTGGAGGTCGCAGTGGAATAAAAAGATAATATCAATTTCCCTTGGAAGAGTGGTGGATGTTACAGTGGAATAAAAAGACAATATCAATGCCTCTTGGAAGAGCTGTGGAGTTCAGAGAAGTTAAACCAGACGGTTTCAATGCCCCTTGGAAGTGACGTGGAGGTCATATTAGCTTAACAAAACGATTTTAAAGCCCCTTGGAAAAGTGGTGGAGGTCGCAGTTGATTAAAAAGACAATATCAATGCCTCCTGGAAGAGTGGTGGAGGTCGCAGTGGAATATAAAGAAAATATCAATGCCCCTTGGAAGAGTGGTGGATGTCGCAGAGGAATAAAAAGACAATATCAATGCCCCTTCTAAGAGTGGTGAAGGTTACAGTGGAATAAAAAGACACTATCAATGCTCCTTGAAAGAGACGTGGATGTCACAGTAGCTTAAGCAGACGGTTTTAATGCCCCTTGGAAGAGACGTGGAGTTCACAGTAGATTAACAAGACTGTTTTAATGCCCCTTGGAAGAGTGGTGGAGGTCGAAGTGGATTAAAAAGACAATGTCAATGCTCCTTGAAGAAGTGGTGGAAGTCTCAGTTGAATTAAAAGACAATATCAATGCCCCTTGGAAGAGTGTTGGAGGTTACAGTGGAATAAAAAGACAATATCAATGCCCTGTGGAAGAGACATGGAGGTCACCGTAGCTTAACTGGATGGTTTTAATGTCCCATGGAAGAGTGGTGGAGGTCGCAGTGGAATAAAAAGACAATATCAATGCCCCTTGGAAGAGTGGTGGAGGTTACAGTGGAATAAAAAACAATATCAGTGCCCCGTGAAAGAGACGTGGTTGTCACAGCAGCTTAACAAGATGGTTTTAATGTCCCTTGGAAGAGAGGTGAAAGTCGCAGTGGAATAAAAAGACAATATCAATGCCCCTTGGAAGAGTGCTGGAGGTTACAGTGGAATAAAAAACAGTATCAAAGCCCCTTGCAAGAGCTGTGGAGCTGAGAGTGGTTTAAATTGACGGTTTTAATGCCCCTTGGAAGAGATATGAAGGTTACAGTATATTGACAAGACTTTTTTAATGCCCCTTGGAAAAGTGGTGGAGGTCTAAGTGGATTAAAAAGACAATATCAATGCCCCTTGGAAGAGTGGTGGAGGTCGCAGTGGAATAAAAAGACAATATCAATGCCCCTTGTAAGAGTGGTGGAGGTTACAGTGGAATAAAAAGACAATATCAATGCCCCTTGGAAGAGCTGTGGAGTTGACAGTGGTTTTACCAGAAGGTTTTAAGGCACCGTGGAATAGACGTGGAGGTCACAGTAGCTAAACAAGACGGTTTAATGCTTCTTGGAAGAGAGATGGAGGTCGCTGTGGAGTAAAAAGACAAAATCAATGCCCCTTGGAAGAGTGGTGGAGGTTACAGTGGAATAAAAAGACAATATCAATGCCTCTTGCAAGAGCTGTGGAGTTCAGAGTGGTTTAAATTGATGGTTTTAATGCCCCTTGGAAGAGACGTGGAGGTCACAGTAGCTTAACAAGACGGTTTTAATGCCCCTTGGAAAAGTGGTGGAGGTCAAAGTGGATTAAAAAGACAATATAAATGCCCCTTGGAAGAGTGGTGGAGGTCACAGTGGAATAAAAAGACAATATCAATG
Organism: Phyllobates terribilis; assembly: GCF_046119375.1. Classification (NCBI taxonomy): domain Eukaryota; kingdom Metazoa; phylum Chordata; class Amphibia; order Anura; family Dendrobatidae; genus Phyllobates; species Phyllobates terribilis. The sequence goes on from NW_027362775.1 coordinate 28,835,102, forward strand.
ACCCCTTGGAAGAGCAGTGGAGGTCGCAGTGGAATAAAAAGATAATATCAATTTCCCTTGGAAGAGTGGTGGATGTTACAGTGGAATAAAAAGACAATATCAATGCCTCTTGGAAGAGCTGTGGAGTTCAGAGAAGTTAAACCAGACGGTTTCAATGCCCCTTGGAAGTGACGTGGAGGTCACATTAGCTTAACAAAACGATTTTAATGCCCCTTGGAAAAGTGGTGGAGGTCGCAGTTGATTAAAAAGACAATATCAATGCCTCCTGGAAGAGTGGTGGAGGTCGCAGTGGAATATAAAGAAAATATCAATGCCCCTTGGAAGAGTGGTGGATGTCGCAGAGGAATAAAAAGACAATATCAATGCCCCTTCTAAGAGTGGTGAAGGTTACAGTGGAATAAAAAGACACTATCAATGCTCCTTGAAAGAGACGTGGATGTCACAGTAGCTTAAGCAGACGGTTTTAATGCCCCTTGGAAGAGACGTGGAGTTCACAGTAGATTAACAAGACTGTTTTAATGCCCCTTGGAAGAGTGGTGGAGGTCGAAGTGGATTAAAAAGACAATGTCAATGCTCCTTGAAGAAGTGGTGGAAGTCTCAGTTGAATAAAAAGACAATATCAATGCCCCTTGGAAGAGTGTTGGAGGTTACAGTGGAATAAAAAGACAATATCAATGCCCTGTGGAAGAGACATGGAGGTCACCGTAGCTTAACTGGATGGTTTTAATGTCCCATGGAAGAGTGGTGGAGGTCACAGTGGAATAAAAAGACAATATCAATGCCCCTTGGAAGAGTGGTGGAGGTTACAGTGGAATAAAAAACAATATCAATGCCCCGTGAAAGAGACGTGGTTGTCACAGCAGCTTAACAAGATGGTTTTAATGTCCCTTGGAAGAGAGGTGAAAGTCGCAGTGGAATAAAAAGACAATATCAATGCCCCTTGGAAGAGTGCTGGAGGTTACAGTGGAATAAAAAACAGTATCAAAGCCCCTTGCAAGAGCTGTGGAGCTGAGAGTGGTTTAAACTGACGGTTTTAATGCCCCTTGGAAGAGATATGAAGGTTACAGTAGATTGACAAGACTTTTTTAATGCCCCTTGGAAAAGTGGTGGAGGTCTAAGTGGATTAAAAAGACAATATCAATGCCCCTTGGAAGAGTGGTGGAGGTCGCAGTGGAATAAAAAGACAATATCAATGCCCCTTGTAAGAGTGGTGGAGGTTACAGTGGAATAAAAAGACAATATCAATGCCCCTTGGAAGAGCTGTGGAGTTGACAGTGGTTTTACCAGAAGGTTTTAAGGCACCGTGGAATAGACGTGGAGGTCACAGTAGCTAAACAAGACGGTTTAATGCTTCTTGGAAGAGAGATGGAGGTCGCTGTGGAGTAAAAAGACAAAATCAATGCCCCTTGGAAGAGTGGTGGAGGTTACAGTGGAATAAAAAGACAATATCAATGCCTCTTGCAAGAGCTGTGGAGTTCAGAGTGGTTTAAATTGATGGTTTTAATGCCCCTTGGAAGAGACGTGGAGGTCATAGTAGCTTAACAAGACGGTTTTAATGCCCCTTGGAAAAGTGGTGGAGGTCAAAGTGGATTAAAAAGACAATATAAATGCCCCTTGGAAGAGTGGTGGAGGTCACAGTGGAATAAAAAGACAATATCAATGCCCCTTGGAAGAGTAGTGGAGGTCGCAGTGGAATAAAAAGATAATATCAATTTCCCTTGGAAGAGTGGTGGAGGTTACAGTGGAATAAAAAGACAATATCAATGCCCCTTAGAAGAGCTGTGGAGTTCAGAGAAGTTAAACCAGACTGTTTTAATGCCCCTTGGAAATGACGTGGAGGTCACAGTAGCTTAACAAAACGATTTTAATGCCCTTGGAAAAGTGGTGGAGGTCGCAGTGGATTAAACAGACAATATCAATGCCTCTTGGAAGAGTGGTGGAGGTCACAGTGGAATAAAAAGACAATATCAATGCCCCTTGGAAGAGTGGTGGAGGTCTCAGTGGAATAAAAAGACAATATCAATGCCCCTTCTAATAGTGGTGAAGGTTACAATGGAATAAAAAGACAATATCAATGCCCCGAGAAAGAGACGTGGATGTCACAGTAGCTTAAGAAAACGGTTTTAATGCCCCTTGTAAGAGAGGTGGAAGTCGCAGTGTAATAAAAAGACAATATCAATGCCCCTTGGAAGAGTGCTGGAGGTTACAGTGGAATAAAAAGATAATATCAATGTCCTTTGCAAGAGCTGCGGAGTTGAGAGTGATTTCAATTGATGGTTTTAATGCCCATTGGAAGAGACGTGGAGTTCAGAGTAGATTAACAAGACTGTTTTAATGCCCCTTGGAAGAGTGGTGGAGGTCGAAGTGGATTAAAAAGACAATGTTAATGCTCCTTGATGGAGTGGTGGATGTCTCAGTTGAATAAAAAGACAATATCAATGCCCCTTGGAAGAGTGTTGGATGTCACAGTGGAATAAAAAGACAATATCAATGCCTCTTGCAAGAGCTGTGGAGTGCAGAATGGTTTAACCAGACAGTTTTATTGCCCCTTGGACGAGACGTAGAGGTCACAGTAGCTTATCTAGACTGTTTTAATGCCCCTTGGAAGAGTGGTGGAGGTTACAGTGGCATAAAAAGACTATATCAATGCCCCTTGGAAGAGCTGTGGAGTTCACAGTGGTTTAACCAGAAGGTTTTAAGGCACCGCGGAATAGACGTGGAGGTCACAGTAGCTAAACAAGATGGTTTTAATGCTTCTTGGAAGAGACATGGAGGTCTCAGTGGATTAAAAAGACAAAATCAATGCCCCATGGAAGAGTGGTGGAGGTTACAGTGGAATAAAAAGACAATATCAAGGCCTCTTGCAAGCGCTGTGGAGTTCAGAGTGGTTTAAATTGATGGTTTTAATGCCCCTTGGAAGAGACGTGGAGGTCACAGTAGCTTAACAAGACGGTTTTAATGCCCCTTGGAAAAGTGGTGGAGGTCAAAGTGGATTAAAAAGACAATATAAATGCCCCTTGGAAGAGTGGTGGAGGTCGCAGTGGAATATAAAGAAAATATCAATGCCCCTTGGAAGAGTGGTGGATGTCGCAGAGGAATAAAAAGACAATATCAATGCCCCTTCTAAGAATGGTGAAGGTTACAGTGGAATAAAAAGACACTATCAATGCTCCTTGAAAGAGACGTGGATGTCACAGTAGCTTAAGCAGACGGTTTTAATGCCCCTTGGAAGAGACGTGGAGTTCACAGTAGATTAACAAGACTGTTTTAATGCCCCTTGGAAGAGTGGTGGAGGTCGAAGTGGATTAAAAAGACAATGTCAATGCTCCTTGAAGAAGTGGTGGAAGTCTCAGTTGAATAAAAAGACAATATCAATGCCCCTTGGAAGAGTGTTGGAGGTTACAGTGGAATAAAAAGACAATATCAATGCCCTGTGGAAGAGACATGGAGGTCACCGTAGCTTAACTGGATGGTTTTAATGTCCCATGGAAGAGTGGTGGAGGTCGCAGTGGAATAAAAAGACAATATCAATGCCCCTTGGAAGAGTGGTGGAGGTTACAGTGGAATAAAAAACAATATCAATGCCCCGTGAAAGAGACGTGGTTGTCACAGCAGCTTAACAAGATGGTTTTAATGTCCCTTGGAAGAGAGGTGAAAGTCGCAGTGGAATAAAAACACAATATCAATGCCCCTTGGAAGAGTGCTGGAGGTTACAGTGGAATAAAAAACAGTATCAAAGCCCCTTGCAAGAGCTGTGGAGCTGAGAGTGGTTTAAATTGACGGTTTTAATGCCCCTTGGAAGAGATACGGAGGTTACAGTAGATTGACAAGACTTTTTTAATGCCCCTTGGAAAAGTGGTGGAGGTCTAAGTGGATTAAAAAGACAATATCAATGCCCCTTGGAAGAGTGGTGGAGGTCGCAGTGGAATAAAAAGACAATATCAATGCCCCTTGTAAGAGTGGTGGAGGTTACAGTGGAATAAAAAGACAATATCAATGCCCCTTGCAAGAGCTGCGGAGTTGAGAGTGGTTTAAAGTGACGGTTTTAATGCCCCTTGGAATAGACGTGGAGTTCACAGTAGATTAACAAGACTGTTTTAATGCCCCTTGGAAGAGTGGTGGAGGTCGAAGTGGATTAAAAAGACAATGTCAATGCTCCTTGAAGGAGATGTGGAAGTCTCAGTTGAATAAAAAGACAATATCAATGCCCCTTGGAAGAGTGTTGGAGGTTACAGTGGAATAAAAAGACAATATCAATGCCCTGTGGAAGAGACATGGAGGTCAAAGTAGCTTAACAAGATATTTTTAATGTCCCATGGAAGAGTGGTGAAGGTCGCAGTGGAATAAAAAGACAATATCAATGCCCCTTGGAAGAGTGGTGGAGGTTACAGTGGAATAAAAGACAATATCAATGCCCCGTGAAAGAGACGTGGTTGTCACAGTAGCTTAACAAGATGGTTTTAATGTCCCTTGGAAGAGAGGTGAAAGTCGCAGTGGAATAAAAAGACAATATCAATGCCCCTTGGAAGAGTGCTGGAGGTTACAGTGGAATAAAAAACAATATCAAAGCCCCTTGCAAGAGCTGTGGAGCTGAGAGTGGTTTAAATTGACGGTTTTAATGCCCCTTGGAAGAGACATGGAGGTTACAGTAGATTGACAAGACTTTTCTAATGCCCCTTGGAAAAGTCGTTGAGATCTAAGTGGATTAAAAAGACAATATCAATGCCCCTTGGAAGAGTGGTGGAGGTCGCAGTGGGATAAAAAGACAATATTAATGCCCCGTGTAAGAGTGGTGGAGGTTACAGTGGAATAAAAAGACAATATCAATGCCCCTTGCAAGAGCTGCGGAGTTGAGAGTGGTTTAAATTGACGGTTTTAATGCCCCTTTGAAGAGACTTGGAGTTCACAGTAGATTAACAAGACTGTTTTAATGCCCCTTGGAAGAGTGGTGGAGGTCGAAGTGGATTAAAAAGACAATGTCAATGCTCCTTGAAGGAGTGGTGGAAGTCTCAGTTGAATAAAAATACAATATCAATTCCCCATGGAAGAGTGTTGGAGGTTACAGTGGAATAAAAAGACAATATTAATGCCCCTTGGAAGATCTTTGGATTTCAGAGTGGTTTAACGATACGGTGTTAATGCCCGTTGAAAGAGACGTGGAGGTCACAGTAGCTTAGAAAGACGGTTTTAATGCCACAAGGAAGAGTGGTGGCGGTCACAGTGGATTAAAAAGACAATATCAATGCCCCTTGGAAGAGTGGTGGATGTAGCAGTGGAATAAAAAGACAATATTAATTCCCCTTGGAAGAGTGGTGGAGGTTACAGTGGAATAAAAAGACAATATCAATGCCCCGTCGAAGAGACGTCGAGGTCACAATAGCTTAACAAGATGGTTTTAATGCCCCTTGGAAAAGTGGTGGAGGTCGCAGTGGATTAAAAAGACAATATCAATGCCCCTTGGAAGAGTGGTGGAGGTCGCAGTTGAATAAAAATACAATATCAATGCCCCTTGGTAGAGTGGTGGAGGTTACACTGGAATAAAAAGACAATATCAATGCCCAGTGAAAGAGATGTGGAGGTCAATGTAGCTTAACAAGACAATTTTAATGCCACTTGGAAGAATGGTGGAGGTCGCAGTGGAATAAAAGTACAATGTCAATGCCCCTTGGAAGAGTGGTGAGGGTTAGAGTGGAATAAAAAGACAATATCAATGCCCCTTGGAAGAGCTGTGGAGTTCAAAGTGGTTTAACCAGACGGTTTTATTGTCCCTTGGAAGAGACGTGGAGGTCACAGTAGCTTAACAAGATGGTTTTAATTCCCCTTTGGAAAAGTGGTGGAGGTCGCAGTGTATTAAAAAGACAATATCAATGCCCCTTGGAAGAGTTGTGGAGGTCGCAGTGGAATTAAAATACAATATCAATGCCCCGTGGAAGGGACGTGGAGGTCACAGTAGCTAACAAGACGGTTTTAATGCCACTTGGAAGTGTGGTGGAGGTCGCAGTGGATTAAAAAGACAATATAAATGCCCCTTGGAAGAGTGGTGTAGGTTGCAGTGGAATAAAAAGTCAATATCAATGCCCCTTGGAAGAGTGGTGAAGGTTACAGTCGAATAAAAAGACAATATCAATGCTCCTTGGAAGAACTGTGGAGTACAGAATGGTTTAACCAGATGGTTTTATTGACCCTTGGAAGAGACGTAGAGGTCACAGTAGCTTATCAAGACTGTTTTAATGCCCCTTAGAAGAGTGGTGGAGGTCACATTGGTTTAAAAAGACAATATCACTGCCCCTTAGTAGAGTTGTGGGGGTTACATTGGAATAAAAAGACAATATCTATGCCCCGTGGAATAGACAAGGAGGTTACAGCAGATTAACAAGACAGTTTTAATGCCCCTTGGGAGAGTGGTGGATGACGCAGTGGAATAAAAAGACAATATCAATGCCCCTTGGAAGAGTGGTGGAGGTCTCAGTGGAATAAAAAGACAATATCAATGCCCCGTGGAAGAGAGTGGAGGTCACAGTAGCTTAACAAGACTATTTTAATGCCCCTTGGAAGAGTGGTGGAGGTCACAGTGGATTAAAAAGAGAATATCAATGCCCATTGGAAGAGTGTTTCAGGTCGCAGTGGACTAAAAAGACAATATCAGTGACCCTTGGAAGTGGGGTGGACATTACAGTGGAATAAAAAGACAATATCAATGCCCCTTGGAAGAGTGGTGGAGGTTACATTGGAATAAAAAGACAATATCAATTCCCCTTGGATGAGTGGTGGAGGTTTCAGTGGAATAAAAAGACAATATCAATTACCCGTGGTAGAGACGTTGAGGTCACAGTAGTTTAGCAAGACGGTTTTAATGCCCCTTGGAAGAGTGGTGGAGGTCACAGTGGATTAAAAAGACAATATCAATGCCCCTTGGAAGCGTGGTAGGGGTCGCAGTGGAATAAAAAGACAATATCAATGCCCCTTGGAAGAGTGGTGGATGTTACAGTGGAATTAAAAGACAATACCAATGCCCCGTGTAAGAGACGTGGAGGTCACAGTAGCTTAACAAGATGGTTTTAATGCCCATTGGAGGACTGGTGAAGGTCCCAGTGGAATAAGAAGACAATATCAATGCCCCTTGGAAGAGTGGTGGAGGTTACAGTGGAATAAAAAGACAATAATAATGCCCCTTAGAAGAGCTGTGGAGTTCAGAATGGTTTAAGCAGATGGTTTTAATGCCCCTTGGAAGAGACTTCGACGTCACTGTAGCTTAACAAGACCATTTTAATGCCCCTTGGAAGAGTGGTGGCGGTCGAAGTGGATTAAAAAGACAATATCAATGCCCCTTGTAAGAGTGGTGGAGGTTGCAGTGGAATAAGATGACAAAAACAATGCCTCTCGGAAGAGATGTGGAGTTCAGATTGTTTTATCCAGACGGTTTTAATGCCCCTTAAAAGAGACCTGGAGGTCACAGTAACTTATCAAGACGGTTTTATTGCCCCCTGGTAGAGTGGTGGAGGTCGCAGTGGATTAAAAAAACAATATAAATGCCCCTTGGAAGATTGGTGGAGGTTACAGTTGAATAAAAAGACAATATCAATGCCCCTTCGAAGACACGTGGAGGTCACAGTAGCTTAACAAGGCGGTTTTAATGCCCCTTGGAGAGGGGTGGAGTAAGCAGTGGACTAAAAAACAATATCAATGCCCCTTTGAAGAGTGGTGGAGGTCGCAGTAGAATAAAAAGACAATGTGAATGCACCTTGAAAGGGTGGTGGAGGTTAGAGTGGAATAAAAAAACAATACAAACGCTCTTTGGAAGAGCTGTGGAGTTGAGAGTGGTTTAACCAGATGGTTTTAATGCCCCTTGGAAGAGACTTCGACGTCACTGTAGCTTAACGAGACCATTTTAATGCCCCTTGGAAGAGTGGTGGAGGTCGAAGTGGATTAAAGAGACAATATCAATGCCCCTTGGAAGAGTGGTGGAGGTCACAGTGGAATAAGAAGACAATAACAATGCCCCTCGTAAGAGATGTGGAGTTCAGATTGGTTTAACCAGATGGTTTTAATGCACCTTGGAAGAGACCTGGAGGTCACAGTAGCTTAACAAGACTGTTTTAATGCCCCCTGGAAGAGTAGTGGAGGTCGCAGTGGATTTAAAAAACAATATAAATGCCCCTTAGAAGAGAGGTAGAATTCGCAGTGGAATAAAAAGACAAGATCAATGCCCCTTGGAAGAGTGGTGGAGGTTACAGTGGAATAAAAAGACAATATCAATGCCCGGTGGAATAGACATGGACGTGACAGTAGCTTATCAAGACGGTTTTAATGCCTCTTGGAAGAGTGCTGTAGGTCGCAGTGGTTTAAAAAGACAATATCAATGCCCATTGGAAGAGTGGTTAAGGTCGCAGTGGAATAAAAAGACAAAATCAATGCCCCTTGGAAGAGTTTTGGAGGTTACAGAGGAAAAAAAAGACAATATCAATGCCCCTTGGAAGAGCTGTGGAGTTCAGAGTGGTTTAACAAGACTGTTTTAATGCCCTTGGAAGAGTGGTGGAGGTCGCAGTTGATTAAAAAGACAATATCAATGCCCTTTGGAAGAGTGGTGGAGGTCGCAGTGGAATAAAAACACAATATCAATGCCCCTTGGAAGAGTGGTGGAGGTTACAGTGGAGTAAAAGACAATATCAATGTCCAGTGGAAGATTTGTGGAGGTCACTGTAGCTTAACAAGATGGTCTTAATGCCGCTTTGAATAGTGGTGGAGGTCGCAGTGGAATAAAAAGACAATGTCAATGCCCCTTGGAAGAGTGGTGGAGGTTAGAGTGGAATAAAAAGACAAAACAAATGCCCCTTGGAAGAACTGTGGAGTTCAAAATGTTTTAACCAGATGGTTTTAATGCCCCTTGGAAGAGACTTAGATGTCACAGTAGCTTAACAAGACTGTTTTAAAGCCACTTGGAAGAGTGGTGGAGGTCGCAGTGAATTAAAAAGACAATATCAATGCCCCTTGGAAGAGTGGTGGAGGTCGCAGTGGAATAAAAAGACAAAATCAATGCCCCTTGGAAGAGTGGTGGAGGTTACAGTAGAATAAAAGACAATATCAATGCACCGAGGAAGAGTTGTGGAGGTCACTGTAGCTTAACAAGATGGTCTTAATGCCGCTTGGAAGAGTGGTGGAGGTCGCAGTGGAATAAAAAGACAATGTCAATGCCCCTTGGAAGAGTGGTGGAGGTTAAAGTGGAATAAAAGGACAATACCAATGCTCCTTGGAAGAGCTGTAGAGTTCAGAGTGGTTTAAATTGACGGTTTTAAGCCCCTTGGAAGATAATTAGAGGTCACAGTGGATTAAAAAAACAATATCAATGCCCCTTGGAACAGAGGTGGAGGTCACAGTAGCTTAACAAGACGGTTTTAATGCTCCTTGGAAGAGAGGTGGAGGTCACAGTTGATTAAAAAGACAATATGAATGCCACTTGGAAGAGTGGTAGAGGTCGCAGTGGAATAAAAAGTCAATATCAATGACCCTTGGAAGAGTGGTGGAGGTTACAGTCGAATAAAAAGACAATATCAATGCTCCTTGGAAGAACTGTGGAGTACAGAATGGTTTAACCAGACGGTTTTATTGCCCCTTGTAAGAGACATAGAGGTCACAGTAGCTTATCAAGACTGTTCTAATGCCCCTTGGAAGAGTGGTGACGGTTACACTGGAATAAAAAGACAATATCAATGCCCCGTGGAATAGACATTGAGGTTACAGCAGCTTAACAAGACGGTTTTAATGCCCCTTGGGAGAGTGGTGGAAGTCGCAGTGGAATGAAAAGACAATATCAATGCCCCTTCGAAGAGTGCTGGAGATTACAATGGAATAAAAAGACAATATTAATGCCTCTTGCAAGAGCTGAGGAGTTCAGAGTGGTTTAAATTGACGGCTTTAATGCCCCTTAGAAGAGAAGTGGAGGTCACAGTAGATTAATAAGACGGTTTTAATGCCACATGGAAAAGTGGTGGAGGTCGCAGTAGATTAAAAAGACAATATCAATGCCCCAAGGAAGAGTGGTGGAGGTCACAGTGGAATAAAAAGACAATATCAATGCCCCTTGGAAGAGTGGTGGAGGTTACAGTGGAAAAAAAAGACAATATTAATGCACCGTGGAAGAGACGTGGAGGTCACAGTAGCTTAACAAGACGGTTTTAATGCCCATTGGTAGTGTGGTGAAGGTCACAGTTGATTCACAAGACTGTTTTAATGCCCCTTGGAAGAGTGGTGGAGGTCGAAATGGATTAAAAAGACAATATCAATGCTCCTTGAAGGAGTGGTTGCAGTCTCAGTGGAATAAAAAGACAATATCAGTGCCCCTTGGAAGAGTGTTGGAGGTTCCAGTGGAATAAAAAGACAATATCAATGCCCTGTGGAAGAGACATGGAGGTCACAGTAGCTTAACAAGACGGTTTTAATGCCCCTTGGAAGAGTGGTGGAGGTCGCAGTGGAATAAAAAGACAATATCAATGCCCCTTGGAAGAGTGGTGGAGGATACAGTGGAATAAAAAGACAATATCAATGCCCCTTGGATTATCTATGGAGTTCAGATTGGTTTAACCAAACGGTTTTAATGCCCCTTGGAAGAGACGTGGAAGTCACACTAGCTTAACAAGACGGTTTTAACGCCACATGGAAGAGTGGTGGAGGTGGCAGTGTAATAAAAAGACAATATCAATGCCCCGTGGAAGAGACGTGGAGGTCAGAGTAGCTTAACAAGATGGTTTTAATGCCCTTTGGAAGAGTGGTGGACGTCGCAGTGGATTAACATGACAATATCAATGCACTTTGGAAGAGTGGTGGAGGTAGCAGTGGAATAAAAATACAATATCAATGCCCCTTGGAAGAGTGGTGGAGGTTACAGTGGAATTTAAAGACAATATCAATGCCCCGTGGAAGAGATGTGGAGGTCACTGTAGCTTAACAAGACAGTTTTAATGCCCCTTGGAAGAATGGTGGAGGTCACAGTGGTATAAAAAGACAATGTCAATGCCCCTTGGAAGAGTGGTGGAGGTTAGAGTGGAATAAAAAGACAATACCAATGCCCCTTAGAAGAGCTGTGGAGTTCAGAGTGGTTTAACGAAACGGTTTTAATGGCCATTGGAAGTGACGTGGAGGTCACAGTAGCTTAAAAAGACGTTTTAATGCCCCTTGGAAAAGTGGTGGAGGTCACAGTGGATTAAAAAGACAATATCAATGCCCCTTGGAAGAGTGGTGGAGGTGGCAGTGGAATAAAAAGACAATATCAATGACCCTTGGAAGAATGATGGCGGTCGCAGTGGAATAAAAATACAATGTCAATGCGCCTTGGAAGAGTGGTGGAGGGTAGAGTGGAACAAAAAGACAATACCAATGCCCAGTGGAAGAGCTGTGGAGTTCAGAGTGGTTTAACCAGATGGTTTTATTGCCCCTTGGAAGAGACGTGGAGGTCACAGTAGATTAACAAGATGGTTTTAATGCCCCTTGGAAAAGTGGTGGAGGTCACAGTGGATTAAAAAGACAATATCAATGCCCCTTGAAAGAGTGGTGGAGGTGACAGTGAAATAAAAAGACAATATCAAAGCCTCTTGAAAGAGCTATGGAGTTCAGAGTCGTTTAACCAGACTGTTTTAATGCCCTTTGGAAGAGATATGGAGGTCACAGTAGCTTAACAAGACTGTTTTAATGCCTCTTGGAAGAGTGGTGGAGGTCGCAGTGCATTAAAAAGACAATATCAATACCACTTGGAAGAACGGTGGAGGTTACAATGGAATAAAAAGACAATATCAATGCCCCTTAGAAGAGCTGTGGAGTTCAGAGTGGTTTAACCAGACTGTTTTAATGCCCTTTGGAAGAGATGTGGAGGTCACAGTAGCTTAACAAGACTGTTTTAATGCCTCTTGGAAGAGTGGTGGAGGTCGCAGTGGATTAAAAAGACAATATCAATGCCCCTTAGAAGAGAGGTGGAAGTCGCAGTGGAATAAAAAGACAATATCAATACCCCTTGGAAGAGTGGTGGAGGATACAGTGGATTAAAAAGACATGATCAATGCCCCGTGGAATAGACATGGACATTGTAGTAGCTAAACAAGATGTTTTTAATGCACCTTGGGAGAGTGGTGGAAGTCGTAGTGGAATAAAAAGACAATATCAATGCCCCGTGGAAGAGATGTGGAGGTCACAATAGCTTAATAAGACGGTTTTAATGCCCCTTGGAAGAGTGGTTGAGGTCGCAGTGGATTAAAAAGACAATATCAATGAGCCTTGGAAGAGTGGTGGAGGTCGCAGTGGAATAAAAAAACATTATCAATGCCCCTTGGAAGAGTGGTGGAGGTCGCAGTGGAATAAAAAGACAATGTCAATGCCCCTTGGAAGAGTGGTGGAGGTTACAGTGGAATAAAAAGACAATAATAATGCCCCTTGGAAGAGCTGTGGAGTTCAGAGTGGTATAACCAGACGGTTTTAACGCTCCTTGGAAGAGACGTGGAGGTCACAGTAACTTAACAAGACGGTTTTAATGCCCCTTGGAAAAGTGGTGGAGGTCGCAGTGGAATACAAAAATAATATAAATTCCCCTTGGAAGATTGGTGGAGGTTACAGTGGAATAAAAAGACAATGTCAATGCCCCTTGGAAGAGAGGTGGAGGTTACAGTAGAATAAAAAGACAATATGAATGCCCCTTGGAAGAGCTGTGGAGTTCAGAGTGGTTTAACCAGATGGTTTTAAAGCCCCTTGGAAGAGAAGTCGATGTCACAGTAGCATAACAAGACGGTTTTAATACCCCTTGGAAGAGTGGTGGAGTACGCAGTGGATTAAAAAGACAATATCAATGCCCCTTGGAAGAGTGGTGGAGGTCGCAGTGGAATAAAAAAACAATATCAATGCCCGGTGGAAGGGACGTGGAGGTCACAGTAGCTTAACAAGATGGTTTTAATGCCCCTTGGAAGAGTGGTGGAGGTTGCAGTGGATTAAAAAGACAAAATCAATGCCCATTGGAAGAGAGGTGGAGGTCGAAGTGGAATAAAAAGACAATATCAATGCCCCTTGGAAGAGTGGTGGAGGTTACAGTTGAATAAAAAGATAATATCAATGACCCCTTGGAAGAGTAATGGAGGTTATAGTAGAATAAAAAGACAATATCAATGCCCCTTGGAACAGTGGTGGAGGTTACAGTTAAATAAAAAGACAATATCAATGCCACGTGGAAGAGATGTGGAGGTCACAATAGCTTAACAAGACGGTTTTAATGCCCCTTGGAAGAGTGGTGGAGGTCGCAGTGGATTAAAAAGACAATATCAATGAGCCTTGGAAGAGTGGTGGAGGTCGCAGTGGAATAAAAAGACTTTATCAATGCCCCTTGGAAGAGTGGTGGAGGTCGCAGTGGAATAAAAAGACAATATCAATGCCCCTTGGACGAGTGGTGGAGGTTACAGTGGAATAAAAGGACAATTTCAATGCCCCGTGGAAGAGACGTGGAGGTCACAGTAGCTTAATAAGACTGTTTTAATGCCTCTTGGAGGACTGGTTGAGGTCGCAGTGGAATAAAAAGACAATATCAATGCCCCTTGTAAGAGTGGTGGAGGTTACAGTGGAATAAAAAGACAATATCAATGCCCCTTGGTCGAGTGGTGGAGGTTACAGTAGAATAAAAAGACAATTTCAATGCCCCATGGAAGAGACATGGAGGTCACAGTAACTTAACAAGACGGTTTTAGTGCCCCTTGGAAGAGTGGTGGAGGTCGCAGTGGAATACAAAAACAATATCAATGCGCCTTGCAAGATTGGTGGAGGTTGCAGTGGAATAAAAAGACAATATCAATGCCCCGTGGAAGAGATGTGGAAGTCACTGTAGCTTAACAATATGGTTTTAATGCCCCTTGGAAGAGTGGTGGAGGTCACAGTGGAATAAAAAGACAATTTCAATGCCCCTTGGAAGAGTGGTGGAGTACAGAGTGCAATAAAAAGACAATATAAGTGCCCCTTGGAAGAGCTGTGGAGTTCAGAGTGGTTTTTCCAGATGGTTTTAATGCCCCTTGGAAGAGAAGTCGACGTCACAGTAGCATAACATGACGGTTTTAATGCCCCTTGGAAGAGAGGTGGAGGTCACAGTGGAATAAAAAGATAATATCAATGCCCCTTGGAAGAGTGGTGGAGGTTACAGTGGAATAAAAAGACAATATCAATGACCCTTGGAAGAGTGGTGGAGTTCGCAGTGGATTAAAAAGACAATATCAATGCCCCTTGGAAGAGTGGTGGAGGTCGCAGTCGAATAAAAATGCCCCGTGGTATAGACATGGACGTGACAGTAGCTTAACAAGACGGCTTTAATGCCCCTTGGAAGAGTTGTGGAGGTGGCAGTGGATTAAAAAGACAATATCAATGCCCATTGGAAGAGTGGTAGAGTTCGCAGTGGAATAAAAAGACAAAATCAATGCCCCTTGGAAGAGTGGTGCAGGTTACAGTGGAATAAAAAGACAATATCAATGCCCCATGGAAGAGTTGTGGAGGTCACTGTAGCTTAACAACATCGTCTTAATGCCCCTTGGAAGAGTGGTGGAGGTCGCAGTGGAATAAATAGACAATATCAATGCCCCTTGGAAGAGTGATGGAGGTTAGAGTGGAATAAAAATACAATACCAGTGCTCCTTGGAAAAGCTGTGGAGTTCAGAGTGGTTTAAATTGACGGTTTTAATGCCACTTGGAAGAGACATGGAGGTCACAGTGGATTAAAAAGACAATATCAATGCCCCTTGGAAGAGTGGTGGAGGTCGCAGTGAATTAAAAAGACAATATCAATGACCCTTGGAAGAGTGGTGGAGGTCGCAGTGGTATAAAAAGACAATATCAACGCCCCGTGGATGGGACGTGGAGGTCACAGTAGATTCACAAGATGAATATAATGCTCCTTGGAAGAGAGGTGGAGGTCACAATAGCTTCACAAGTCGGTTTTAATGCCCCTTGGAAGAGAGGTGGAGGTCGCAGTTGAATAAAAAGACAATATCAATGCCCCTTGGAAGAGTGGTGGAGGTCGCAGTGGAATAAAAAGACAATGTCAGTGCCACTTGGAAGAGTGGTAGATGTTGCAGTCGAATAAAAAGACAATATCAATGCCTCTTGTAAAAGCTGTGGAGTTCAGAGTGTTTAACCAGATGGTTTTATGCCCCTTGGAAGAGACGAGGAGGTCACAGTAGCTTAACAAGACTGTTTTAATGCCCCTTGGAAGATTGGTGGAGGTTACAGTGGAATAATAAGACAATATCAATGCCCTTTGGAAGAGTGGTGGAGGTTACAGTGGAATAAAAAAACAAGATCCATGCCCTGTGTAAGAAACTTGGAGGTCACAGTAGCTTAACAAGACGGTTTTAATGCCCCTTGGAAGAGTCGTGTACGTTGCAGAGGAATAAAAAGACAATATCAATGCACTTGGAAGAGTGCAGAAGGTTACAATGGAATAAAAAGACATTGTTAATGATCCTAGGAAGAGCTGTGGAGCTCAGAGCAGTTTAACCAGACGGTTTAAATGCCCCTTGGAAGAGTGGTGGAGGTTGCAATGGAATAAAAAGACAATATCAATGCCCCGTGGAAGGGACGTGGAGGTCACAGTAGCATAACAAGAAGGTTTTAATGCCCATTGGAAGAGTGGTGGAGGTCGCAGTGGATAAAAAAGACAATATCAAAGCCCCTTGGAAGAGTGGTGGAGGTCGCAGTTTAAAACAGAGACAATATCAATGCCCCTTGGAAGAGTGGTGGAGGTTACAGTCGAATAAAAAGACAATATCAGTGCCTCTTGGAAGAGCTGTGGAGTACAGAGTGGTTTAACCAGACGGTTTAATGCCCATTGGAAGAGACGTGGAGGTCACAGTAGCTTATCAAGACTGTTTTAATGCCCCTTGGAAGAGTGGTGGAGGTCGCAGTGGATTAAAAAGACAATATCAATGCCCCTTAAAAGAGTGGTGGAGGTCGCAGTGGAATAAAAAGACAATATCAATACCACTTGGAAGAGATGTGAAAGTCCCAGTGGAATAAAAAGACAATATCAGTGCCTCGTGGAAGAGACTTGGAGTTCACAGTAGCTTAACAAGATGGTTTTAATGCCCCTTGGAAGAGAGGTGGAGGTCGCAGTGGAATAAAAAGACAATATCAATGCCCCTTGGAAGAGTGGTGGAGGTTGCAGTGGAATAAAAACACAATATCAATGACACTTGGAAGAGTGGTTGAGGTCGCAGTGGAATAAAAAGACAATATTAATGCCCCTTGGAAGAGTGGTGGAGGTCGCAGTAAAATAAAAAGACAATATCAATGTACCTTGGAAGAGTGGTGGAGGTTTGAGTGGAATAAAAAGACAATATCAATGCCCCTTGGTAGAGCTGTGGAGTTCACAGTGGTTTAACCAGAAGGTTTTAAGGCACCGTGGAATAGACGTGGAGGTCACAGTAGCTAAACAAGACGGCTTTAATGCTTCTTGGAAGAGTGATGGATGTCGCAGTGGATTAAAAAGACAAAATCAATGCCCCTTGTAAGAGTGGTAGAGGTTACAGTGGAATAAAAAGACAATATCAGTGCCTCTTGCAAGAGCTGTGGGGTTCAGAGTGGTTTGAATTGATGGTTTTAATGCCCCTTGGAAGAGACGTGGAGGTCACAGTAGCTTAAAAAGACGGTTTTAATGCCCCTTGGTAGAGTGGTGGAGGTTGCAGTCGAATGAAAAGACAATATCAATGCCTCTTGTAAGAGCTGTCGAGTTCAGAGTGGTTTAACCAGATGGTTTTAATGCCACTTGGAAGAGACGTGGATGTCACAGTAGCTTATCAAAACTGTTTTAATGCCCCTTGGAAGAGTGGTGGAGGTCGTAGTGGATTAAAAAGACAATATCAATGCCCATTAGAAGAGTGGTGGAGGTCGCAGTATAATAAAAAAAACATATCAATTCCACTTGGAAGAGATGTGTAGGTCGCAGTGGAATAAAAAGACAATATCAATGCCTTGTGGAAGAGACTTGGAGGTCACAGTAGCTTAACAAGATGGTTTTAATGCACCTTGGAAGAGAGGTGGAGGTCACAGTGGAATAAAAAGATAATATCAATGCCCCTTGGAAGAGTGGTGGAGGTTACAGTGGAATAAAAAGACAATATCAATGACCCTTGGAAGAGTGGTGGAGGTCGCAGTGGAATAAAAAGACAATATTAATGCCCCTTGGAAGAGTGGTGGAGGTCGCAGTAAAATAAAAAGACAATATCAATGCCCCTTGGAAGAGCGGTGGAGGTTACAGTGGAATTAAAAAGACAATATCAATGCCCCTTGGAAGAGCTGAGGAGTTCACAGTGGTTTAACCAGAAGGTTTTAAGGCACCGTGGAATAGACGTGGAGGTCACAGTAGCTAAACAGGAAGGTTTTAATGCTTCTTGGAAGAGTGATGGAGTTCGCAGTGGATTAAAAAGACAAAATCAATGCCCCTTGGAAGAGAGGTGGAGGTTACAGTGGAATAAATAGACAATATCAATGCCTCTTGCAAGAGCTGTGGAGTTCAGAGTGGTTTGAATTGACGGTTGTAATACCACTTGGAAGAGAGGTGGAGGTCACAGTGGTTTAACAAGATGGTTTTAATGCCCCTTGGAAGAGTGGTGGAAGTTACATTCGAATAAAAAGACAATATCAATGCCCCTTGGAAGAGTGGTGGAGGTCGCAGTGGAATAAAAAGACAATATCAATGCCCCGTGGAAGGGACGTGGAGGTCACAGTAGCTTAGCAAGACGGTTTTAATGCCCCTTGGAAGAGTGGTGCAGGTCGCAGTGGATTAAAAAGACTATCAAATCCCCTTGGAAGAGTTGTGGAGGTCGCAGTGGAAAAAAAGACAATATCAATGCCGCTTGGAAGAGTGGTGGAGGTCAGAGTTGAAAAAAAAGACAATATCAATGCCTCTTGGAAGAGCAGTGGAGTTCAGAGTGCTTTAACCATGCGGATTTAATTCTCCTTGGAAGAGACGTGGAGGTCACAGAAGCTTATCAAGACTGTTTTAAAGCCCCTTGGAGGAGTGGTAGAGGTCTCAGTGGATTAAAAAGACAATATCAATGCCCTTTGGAAGAGTGGTGGAGGTTACATTGGAATAAAAAGACAATATCAATGCCCCTTGGAAGAGTGTTGGAGGTTACAGTGGAATAAAAAGACAATATCAATGCCCCTTGGAACAGTGGTGGAGGTTACAGTGGAATAAAAAGACAATATCAATGTCCCTTGGAAGAATGGTGGAGGTTCCAGTGGAATAAAAAGACAATATCAATGCCCTTTGGAAGAGTGGTGGAGGTTCCAATTAAATAAAAAGACAATATCAATGCCCCTTGGAAGAGACGTGGAGGTCACAGTGGAATAAAAAGACAATATTAATGCCCCTTGGAAGAGTGGTGGAGGTCACAGTGGATTAAAAAGACAATATTAATGCCCCTTGGAAGAGTGGTGGAGGTTACAGTGGAATAAAAAGACAATATCAATGCCCTGTATAAGAAACTTGGAGGTCACAGTAGCTTAACAAGACGGTTTTAATGCTCTTTGGAAGAGTCGTGGACGTCGCAGAGGAATAAAAAGACAATATCAATGCACTTGGAAGAGTGCAGAAGGTTACAATGGAATAAAAAGACATTGTCAATGCCCCTTGGAAGAGCTGTGGAGCTCAGAGTGGTTTAACCACACGGTTTTAATGCCCCTTGGAAGAGACTTGGAGGTCACAGTAGCTTAACAAGACGGTTTTAATGCCCCTTGGAATAGGTTTGGAGGTCACAGTGGAATAAAAATACAATATCAATGCCAATTGAAAGAGTGGTGGAAGTTACAGGGAAATAAAAAGACATTGTCAATGCCCCTTGGAAGAGCTGTGTAGCTCAGAGTGGTTTTTCCAAACGGTTTTAGTGCCCCTTGGAAGAGACGTGGAGGTCACAGTAGCTTAACAAGATGGTTTTAATGCCCCTTAGAAGAGTGGTGGAGGTCGCAGTGGATTAAAAAGACAATATCAATGAACGTTGGAAGAGTGGTGGAGGTCGCAGTGGAATAAAAAGACAATATCAATGCACCTTGGAAGAGTGGTGGCGGTTACAGTGGAATAATAAGACAATATCAATGCCTCTAGGAAGAGTGGTGGAGGTTACAGTGGAATAAAACGACAATATCAATGCCCCGTGAATGAAAAGTGGACATCACAATAGCTTAACAAGACGGTTTTAATGCCCCTTGGCAGAGTGGTGGAGGTCGCAGTGGAATAAAAAGACAATAACAATGCCCTGTGGAAGAGACGTGGAGGTCACAGTAGCTTAACAAGATGGTTTAAATGCCCCTTAGGACAGTGGTGGAGGTTGCAGTGGAATAAAAGACAATATCAATGCCCTTTGGACGAGTGGCGGAGGTCACAGTGGAATAAAAAGACAATATCAATGCCCCTTGGAAGAGTGGTGGAGGTCGCAGTGGAATAACCTCACTGGTACATGCTCTGCATAACTTCTCTGCTTGCTGTGTCTGCTGTAATCTAATGCTGTGCTTTGCAGATTCACCTCACTGGTACATGCTCTGCATAACTTCTCTGCTTGCTGTGTCTGCTGTTATCTAATGCTCTGCTTTGCTGATTCACCTCACTGGTACATGCTCTGCATAACTTTTCTGCTTGCTGTGTCTGCTGTAATCTAATGCTTTTCTTTGCTGATTCACCTCACTGGTACATGCTCTGCATAACTTCTCTGCTTGCTGTGTCTGCTGTAATCTAATGCTCTGCTTTGCTGATTCACCTCACTGGTACATGCTCTGCATAACTTCTCTGCTTTATCTGTCCCACTCCATTCAATACCCACATATGTCTGTCCCTTCCCCACTATAGATCTTATCTGACTTTTAGAGGTGCTAAACTGCAGAGACTAGAGTCCTAGCTCTGTGTTTGATCACCCAGCCATCTCCTGGTGAGACGACCAGCTGCTAATTTAGCCATTTGCAGCTCCCACAATGCCCTTCACCTGATAGTTTAATGTGCC
Organism: Phyllobates terribilis; assembly: GCF_046119375.1. Taxonomy (NCBI): domain Eukaryota; kingdom Metazoa; phylum Chordata; class Amphibia; order Anura; family Dendrobatidae; genus Phyllobates; species Phyllobates terribilis. The sequence goes on from NW_027362775.1 coordinate 28,855,102, forward strand.
CTATATATTTAGAAGCTCTGTAAGGGGTGCACTTGTGCTGGGGTGTGCACGCGTCTTCTTGTGCAAAGTGGCTTCGGAAATAAGTGGCAGTTATTTCAGAGGTAGTTAGTCAGGGCAGGAGTCAGGTAACCAACACTTTGACCACTTACTCTCTTTTAACTATGTTTCTGTTAGCTCTCACTTTTTTCTCTATAGTCCTCCACTTTCTAGTAACCCCTTAAATCCCTACACCAAGTAAGAAACTCTTCATCTCTCCCTCCATCCTCCCCATTCATCTCACCTCCTCCTCCAAATTATTCCTAAACATTCAATCATGGATCTTCAAACACAGACAGCCACCTCATGCTCTCTCTTGCTCCCACCTGCTAACACTTTCTCTGCTCCTCCTCACTGCTGGAGATATCTCTCCAAATCCTGGTCCTCCTCGCCATATCCCCACAGTTACTTCTTCCTCCTATCCGCGACCTTCCACAAACTGTCGCAACCCTTCTAACCTCATACCCATCCAAACAATCCCCACTCCCTTAGTTGCTCTAACAGGAGCTCTATGGAACGCTCGCTCTGTCTGCAACAAACTTTCCTTCATCCACGATCTTTTCATTACAAACAAACTTTCCTTCCTCGCCATCACTGAAACCTGGCTCACCCCCTCTGACACAGCCTCCCCAGCTGCACTTTCATATGGCGGATTCCACCTTTCCCACACCCCGCACCCCAACGGCAAACATGGCGGAGACGTATGTTTTCTCCTATCAGAACACTGCGCTTTCACCCAAATCCCACTGCCACCCTCCGTTACACTTCCCTCTTTGGAGGTGCACTGTGTGCGCATCTATTCCCCCTCCAGCCTCCAACTGGCCGTCGTTTACCGACCCCCAGAGCAAGCCTCCACCTTCTTAGACCACTTCACCACCTGGCTGCTTCACTTCCTCTCCACTGACATCCCCACTATCATAATGGGTGACTTCAACATCCCCATTAACACTTCCCACTCGTCTGTCTCTAAGTTCCTATCTCTCACTTCCTCCTTCGGACTCACTCGATGGTCTTCCACACCCAACCACAAATAAGGCCCCACACTGGACCTCATCTTTACCCGCCTCTGTTCCCTATCTAACCTCTCTAACTCACCTCTCCCTCTCTCTGATCACAGCCTACTTACATTCTCTTCTCTCTCCTCCCCGGGGCAACAATCCCCACTCCACAAACTTGCATACCCTCGCAGAAATCTCAAACACCTTGACTTACACTCACTCTCTGAATCCCTCCTCCCTCTTACAGACATAAATTCCTTACACGATGCAGACGTTGCTGCTGCTTCATATAACACCACAATTGCTGCAGCTCTAGACTCGATCGCCCCTCTCACACACACCACATCTTGCACATTCAACAGGCAACCCTGGCACACTAAACTTACTAAAGAACTGCGCCGGGCCTCCAGGGTTGCGGAGCGGAGATGGAAAATGTCTCACTCCATCGAGCACTTCATCGCATTCAAGCAATCCCTCACTAATTTAAAGTCCGCACTCACTACAGCAAAACAAACCTACTTCTCATCTCTCATATCCTCCCTATCTCACAACCCTAAACAGCTATTTAACACTTTCAACTCTCTCCTTTGTCCCCCAGCACCTCCTCCCTCTTCTCTCATCTCAGCCGACGACTTTGCCTCATTCTTCAAACAGAAGATTGACACCATCAGACAAAACTTTTGCCTAAAGTCCTCACAACCCCTCCTCATATCTGTTCAACCCTCCTCCTCCAAACACCCACTTCTCCACCATTACAGAAGGTCAAGTCTGCTCTTTACTCTCCAAATCACACGTCACCACCAGCGAACTTGACCCAATCCCATACCACCTCATCACTAACCTTACCACAGTCTTCATCCCAACCCTAACCCACCTCTTCAATCTGTCACTAACAACCGGTGTCTTCCCCTCATATTTCAAACATGCCGCAATCACACCCATCCTCAAAAAGCCCTCCCTTGACCCTTCCTCTCTGACTAGCTACCGCCCCATATCACTCCTCCCCTTTGCCTCCAAACCACTAGAACAACATGTCCACCTTGAACTGTCCTCCCACCTCTCCTCCTGCTCCCTCTTCGACCGCCTGCAATCTGGCTTCCGACCGCATCACTCGACTGAAACTGCCCTGACCAAAGTCACCAGCGACCTACTAAATGCCAAACCCAAGCGACACTACTCCATCCTCCTCCTTCTGGACCTGTCATCTGCCTTTGACACAGCGGACCATTCCCTCTTACTCCAGATTCTCTCATCTCTTGGCATCACGGACTTGGCTCTATCTTGGATCTCCTCATACTTAACAAACAGGACATTCAGCGTCTCCCACTCACGCACAACCTCCTCATCTCGCCCCCTATCTGTCGGTGTCCCCCAAGGTTCAGTTCTAGGACCTCTGCTCTTCTCCATCTACACCTTTGGCCTGGGACAGCTCATAGAGTCTCACGGTTTTCAGTATCACCTCTATGCTGATGACACACAGCTCTACCTCTCTGGACCCGATATCTCCTCCCTACTAACCAAAATCCCACAATATCTGTCCTCCATGTCATCCTTCTTCTCTGACATATTTCTAAAACTCAACATGGATAAAACAGAGTTCACCTCTTTCCACCCACTCCTTCACATCCCCCATCTGACCTAGCCATCAACGTCAATGGCTGTTCACTCTCCCCAGTCCCACAAGCTCGCTGCCTTGGAGTAACCCTGGACTCTGATCTCTCCTTCAAGCCACATATCCAAGCCCTTTCCACTTCCTGCAGACTCCAACTCAAAGACATCTCCCGGATCCGTGCATTCCCCAGCAAAGACTCTGGAAAAACACTAGTGCATGCCCTCATCATATCCCGCCTCGACTACTGCAACCTCCTGCTCCGTGGCCTCCCTTACAACATTCTTGCGCCTCTCCAATCTATCCTAAACTCTGCTGCTCGACTAATTCACCTGTCCCCCCGCTATTCCCCGGCCTCTCCTCTCTGTCAATCTCTTCACTGGCTCCCCTTTGCCCAGAGAATCCAGTTCAAAACTCTAACCATGGCATACAAATCCATCCATCCCCATCCACAGCCAAAGCCGTCTCCCCCATACATCTGTGACCTAGTCTCCCGGTACTTAAGTGCACGCAACCTCTGATCCTCACAAGATCTCCTTCTCTATTCCCCTCTTATCTCCTCCTCCCACAATCGTATACAAGATTTCTCCCGTGCATCCCCCCTACTCTGGAACTCTCTACCCCAACACATCAGACTCTCGCCGACCGTGGAAACCTTCAAAAGAAACCTGAAGACCCACCTCTTCCGACAAGCCTACAACCTGCAGTAACCACCACTGCACGACCAGCTCTACCCTCACCTAATGTATCCTCACCCATCCCTTCTAGAATGTGAGCCCTCACGGACAGTGTCATCGCTCCTCCTGTACCAGTCGCTGACTTGTATTGTTAAGATTATGTAAATGCTTTTGTTATGTATATCCCTATCACATGTAAAGCGCCATGGTATAAATGGCGCTATAATAATGAATAATAATAATAATAATAATAATAATAATAAAAAGACAATATCAATTCCCATAGGAAAAGTGGTGGAGGTTACAGTGGAATAAAAAGACAATATCAATACCCCTTTGATGAGCTGTGGAATTCAGAGTGGTTTAACCAGACGGTTTTAATGCCCCTTGGAAGAATGGTCGAGGTTGCAGTGTATTAAAAAGACAATATCAATGCCCCGAGGAAGAGTGGTGGAGGTCGCAGTGGAATAAAAAGACAATATCAATGCCCCTTGGAAGAGTGATGGAGGTCGCAGTGGAATAAAAAGACAATATCAATGCCCCGAGGAAGAGTGGTGGAGGTCGCAGTGGAATAAAAAGACAATATCAATGCCCCGAGGAAGAGTGGTGGAGGTCGCAGTGGAATAAAAAGACAATATCAATGCCCCAAGGAAGAGTTGTGGAGGTCGCAGTGGATTAAAAAGACAATATCAATGCCCTTTGGAAGAGTGGTGGAGGTCGCAGTGGAATAAAAACACAATATCAATGCCCCTTGGTAGACTTGTGGGGGTTACAGTGGAATTTAAAGACAATATCAATGCCCAGTGGAAGAGATATGGAGGTCACTGTAGTTTAACAAGACAGTTTTAATGCCCCTTGGAAGAATGGTGTGGGTCGCAGTGGAATAAAAAGACAATGTCAATGCCCCTTGGAAGAGTGGTGGAGGTTAGAGTGGAATAAAAAGACAATACCAATGCCCCTTGGAAGAGCTGTGGAGTTCAGCGTGGTTTAACCAGATGGTTTTAATGCCCATTGGAAGTGACGTGGAGATCACAGTAGCTTAAAAAGAAGTTTTTAATGCCCCTTGGAAAAGTGGTGGAGGTCACAGTGGATTAAAAAGACAATATCAATGCCCCGTGGAAGACACGTGGAGGTCAAAGTAGCTTAACAAGACAGTTTTAATGCCCCTTGGAAGAGTTGTGGAGTTCAGAGTGGTTTAAATTGACGGTTTTAATGCACCTTGGAAGAGACGTGGATGTTACAGAAGCTTAACAATACGGTTTTAAAGCTCCTTGGAAGAGTGGTGGAGGTCGCAGAGGATTAAAAAGACAATATCAATGCCCCTTGGAAGAGTGGTGGAGGTGGCAGTGGAATAAAAAGACAATATCAATGCCCCTTGGAAGAATGATGGATGTCGCAGTGGAATAAAAAGACAATGTTAATGCCCCTTGGAAGAGTGGTGGAGGGTAGTGTGGAATAAAAAGACAACACCAATGCCCCTTGGAAGAGCTGTGGAGTTCCGCGTGGTTTAACCAGATGGTTTTATTGCCCCTTGGAAGAGATGTGGAGGTCACAGTAGATTAACAAGATGGTTTTAATGCCCCTTGGAAAAGTGGTGGAGGTCACAGTGGATTAAAAAGACAATATCAATGCCCCGTGGAAGAGCTGTGGTGTTCAGAGTGGTTTATCCAAACGGTTTTAATGCCCCTTGTAATAGATGAGGAGGTCACAGTAGCTTAACAGGACGGTTTTAATGCCTCTTGGAAGAGTGGTGGAGGTCGCAGTGGATTAAAAAGACAATATCAATGCCCCTTAGAATTGAGGTGGAAGTCGCCGTGGAATAAAAAGACAATATCAATACCCCTTGGAAGAGTGGTGGAGGATACAGTGGAATAAAAAGACAATACCAATGCCCCGTGGAACAGACATGGACGTTACAGTAGCTAAACAAGATGTTTTTAATGCACCTTGGGAGAGTGGTGGAAGTCGTAGTGGAATGAAAAGACAATATCAATGACCCTTGAAAGAGTGCTGTAGGTTACAGTGGAATAAAAAGACAATATCAATGCCTCTTGCAAGAGCTGTGGAGTTCAGAGTGGTTTAAACTGACGGTTTTAATGCACCTTGGAAGAGACGTGGAGGTCACAGTAGCTTAACTATACGGTTTTAATGCCCCTTGGAAGAGTGGTGGAGGTCGCAGTGGATTAAAAAGACAATATCAATGCCACTTGGTAGAGTGGTGAAGGTCCCAGTGGAATAAAAAGACAATATCAATGCCCCTTGGAAGAGTGGTGGAGGTTACAGTGGAATAAAAAGACAATATCAATGCCCCGTGAAAGAGACTTGGAGGTCACAGTAGCTTAACAAGATGGTTTTAATGCCCCTTGGAAGAGAAGAGGTAGTTGCAGTGGAATGAAAAGACAATATCAATGCCCCTTGGAAGAGTGGTGTAGGTTACATTGGAATAAAAAGACAATATCAATGCCCCTTGCAAGATCTGTGGAGTTCAGAGTGGTTTAAATTGACGGTTTTAATGCCCAGTGGAATTGACGTGGAGGTCAAAGTAGCTTAACAACACGGTTTCAATGGCCCTTGGAAGAGTGGTGGAGGTCGCACATGATTAAAAAGACAATTTAAATGCCCATTAGAAGAGTGGTGGAGGTCGCAGTGAAATAAAAAGACAATATCAATGCCCCTTGAAAGAGTAGTGGAGGTCACAGTGGAATAAAAAAACAATATCAATGCCCCTTGGAAGAGTGGTGAAGGTAACAGTGGATTAAAAAGACAATATCAATGCTCCTTGGAAGAGCAGTGGAGTTCAGAGTAGTTAAACTAGGCGGTTTTAATGCCCATTGGAAGTGACGTGCAGGTCACAGTAGCTTAAAAAGACGTTTTTAATGCCCCTTGGAAAATAGGTGGAGGTCGCAGTGGTTTAAAAAGACAATATCAATGCCCCTTGGAAGAGCTGTGGAGGTTATAGTGGAATAAAAAACAATATCAAAGCCCCTTGCAAGAGATGTGGAGTTGAGAGTGGTTTAAATTGACGGTTTCAATGCCCCTTGGAAGAGACGTGGAAGTCACAGTAGCTTAACAAAACTGTTTTAATGCCCCTTGAAAGAGTGGTGGAGGTCGCAGTGGATTATAAAGACAATATCAATGCCCCTTGGAAGAGTTGTGGATTTGGCAGTGGAATAAAAAGACAAGATCAAGGCCCCTTGGAAGAGTGGTGGAGTTTACAGAGGAATGAAAAGACAATATCAATGCCCCGTGAAAGAGAGGTGGATGTCACAGTAGCTTAACAAGACGGTTTTAATCTCCCTTGGAAGAGAGGTGAAAGTCGCAGTGGATTAAAAAGAAAATATCAATGCCCCTTGGAAGAGTGCTGGTGGTTACAGTTTAATAAAAAACAATATCAAAGCCCCTTGCAAGAGCTGTCGAGTTGAGAGTGGTTTAAATTGATGGTTTTAATGCTCCTTGGAAGAGATGTGGAGGTCACAGTAGATTAACAAGACTGTTTTAATGCCCCTTGGAAGAGTGGTGGAGGTCAAAGTGGATTAAAAAGACAATGTCAATGCTCCTTGAAGGAGTGGTTGAAGTCTCAGTGGAATAAAAAGACAATATCAATGCACCTTGGAAGAGTGTTGGAGGTTCCAGTGGAATAAAAAGACAATATCAATGCCCTGTGGAAGAGACATGGAGGTCACAGTAGCTTAACAAGATGGTTTTAATGCCCCTTGGAAGAGTGGTGGAGGTCGCAGTGGAATAAAAAGACAATATCAATGCCCCTTGGAATAGTGATGGAGGTTACAGTGAAATAAAAAGACAATATCAATGCCCCGTGGAAGAGATGTGGAGGTCACAATAGCTAACAAGACTTTTTTAATGCCCCTTGGAAGAGTGGTGGAGGTCGCAGTGGATTAAAAAGACAATATCAATGAGCCTTGGAAGAGTGGTGGAGGTAGCAGTGGAATAAAAAGACATTATCAATGTCCCTTGGAAGAGTGGTGGAGGTCGCAGTGGAATAAAAAAACAATATAAATGCCCCTTGGACGAGTGGTGGAGTTTACAGTGGAATAAAAAGACAATTTCATTGCACCGTGGAAGAGACGTGGAGGTCACAGTAGCTTAACAAGATGGTTTTAATGCCTCTTGGAGGACTGGTGGAGGTCGCAGTGGAATAAAAAGACAATATCAATTCCCCTTGGAAGAGTGGTGGAGGTTACAGTGGAATAAAAAGACAATAACAATGCCCTTTGGAAGAGCTATTGAGTTCAGAGTGGTATAACCAGACGGTTTTAACTCTCCTTGGAAGTGACGTGGAGGTCACATTAACTTAACAAGACGGTTTTAATGCCCCTTGGAAGAGTGGTGGAGGTCGCAGTGGAATAAAAAAACAATATCAATGCCCCTTGGAAGATTGGTGGAGGTCGCAGTGGAATAAAAAAACAATATCAATGCCCCGTGGAAGAGATGTGGAGGTCACTGTAGCTTAACAATATGGTTTTAATGCCCCTTGGAAGAGTGGTGGAGGTCGCAGTGGAATAAAAAGACAATGTCAATGCCCCTTGGAAGAGTGGTGGAGGTTAGAGTGGAATAAAAAGACAATACAAATGCCCCTTGGAAGAGCTGTGGAGTTCAGAGTGGTTTAACCAGATGGTTTTAATGCCCCTTGGAAGAGAAGTCGACGTCACAGTAGCATAACAAGACGGTTTTAATGCCCCTTGGAAGAGTGGTGGAGTTCGCAGTGGATTAAAAAGAGAATATCAATGCCCCTTGGAAGAGTGGTGGAGGTCGCAGTGGAATAAAAAGACAATATCAATGCCCCGAGGATGGGACGTGGAGGTCACAGTAGCTTAACAAGATGGTTTTAATGCCCCTTGGAAGAGTGGTGGAGGTTGCAGGGGATTAAAAAGACAATAACAATGCCCATTGGATGAGTGGTGGAGGTCGCAGTAGAATAAAAAGACAAAATCAATGCCCCTTGGAAGAGTGGTGGAGGTTAGAGTGGAATAAAAAGACAATATCAATGCCCCTTGGAAGAGCTGTGGAGTTCAGAGTGGTTTAACCAGACGGTTTTAATGCACCTTGGAAGAGATGTGGAGGTCACAGTAGCTTAACAGGACTGTTTTAATGCCCCTTGGAAGAGTGGTGTAGGTCGCAGTGGATTAAAAAGACAATATCAATGCCCCTTAGAAGAGAGGTTGAAGTCGCAGTGGAATAAAAAGACAATATCAATGCCCCTTGGAAGAGTGGTGGAGGTTGCAGTGGAATAAAAAGACAATATCAATTCCCAGTGGAATAGACATGGACGTGACTGTAGCTTAACAAGACGGCTTTAATGCCCCTTGGAAGAGTGGTGGAGGTTGCAGTGGATTAAAAAGACAATATCAATGCCCATTGGAAGAGTGGTAGAGGTCGCAGTGGAATAAAAAGACAATATCATTGCCCCTTGGAAGAGTGGTGGAGGTTACAGTGGAATAAAAAGACAATATCAATGCCCCATAGAAGAGTTGTGGAGGTCACTGTAGCTTAACAAGATGGTCTTAATGCCTCTTGGAAGAGACGTGGAGGTCGCAGTGGAATAAACAGACAATGTCAATGCCCCTTGGAAGAGTGGTGGAGGTTAGAGTGGAATAAAAAGACAATTCCAGTGCTCCTTGGAAGAGCTGTAGAGTTCATAGTGGATTAAATTGACGGTTTTAATGCCCCTTGGAAGAGACGTGGAGGTCACAGTGGATTAAAAAGACAATATCAATGCCCCTTGGAAGAGTGGTGGAGGTCACAGAGGATTAAAAATACAATATCAATGCCACTTGGAAGAGTGGTGGAGGTCGCAGAGGAATAAAAAGACAATATCAATGCCCCGTGGAAGGGACGTGGAGGTCACAGTAGCTTCACAAGATGGTTTTAATGCCTCTTGGAAGAGAGGTGGAGGTCGCAGTTGAATAAAAAGACAATATCAATGCCCCTTGGAAGAGTGGTGGAGGTCACAGTGGAATAAAAAGAGAATATCAATGCCGCCTGGAAGAGTGGTGGATGTTACAGTCGAAGAAAAAGACAATATCAATGCCTCTTGTAAGAGCTGTGTAGTTCAGAGTGTTTAACCAGACGGTTTTAATGCCCGTTGGATGAGAAGAGGATGTCACAGTAGCTTAACAAGACTGTTTTATTGCCCCTTGGAAGAGTGGTGGAGATCGTTGTGGATTTAAAAGACAATATCAATGCCCCTTAGAAGAGTGGTGGCGGTTGCAGTGGAATAAAAAGACAATATCAATGCCCCCTGGAAGATTGGTGGAGGTTACAGTGGAATAAAAAGACAATGTCAATGTCCCTTGGAACAGTGGTGGAAGTTACAGTGGAATAAAAAGACATTGTCAATGCCCTTTGGTAGAGCTGTGGAGTTCAGAGTGGTTTAACCAGATGGTTTATTGCCGCTTGGAAGAGACGTTGATGTCACAGGAGATTAACAAGACGGTTTTAATGCCCCTTGGAAGAGACTTGGAGGTCACAGTGGATTAAAAAGACAATATCAATGCCCCTTGGAAGAGTGGTGGAGGTCGCAGTGGATTAAAAAGACAATATCAATGCCCCTTGGAAGAGTGGTGGAGGTCGCAGTGGAATAAAAAGACAATATCAATGCCCCGTGGAAGGTATGTGGAGGTCACAGTAGCTTCACAAGACGGTTTTCATGCCCCTTGGAAGAGACTTGGAGGTCACAGTAGCTTAACAAGACGGTTTTAATGCCCCTTGGAAGAGTGGTGGAGTTTGCAATGGAATGAAAAGACAATATCAATGCCCCGTGGCAGGGACGTGGAGGTCACAATAGCATAACAAGACGGTTTTAATGCCCCTTGGAAGAGTGGTGGAGGTCGCAGTGGATAAAAAAGACAATATCAAAGCCACTTGGAAGAGTGGTGGAGGTCGCAGTGGAAAACAGAGACAATATCAATGCCCCTTGGAAGAGTGGTGGAGGTTACAGTGGAATAAAAAGACAATAATAATGCCCCTTGGAAGAGCTGTTGAGTTCAGAGTGGTATAACCAGACGGTTTTAACTCTCCTTGGAAGTGACGTGGAGGTCACATTAACTTAACAAGATGGTTTTAATGCTTCTTGGAAGAGTGGTGGAGGTCGCAGTGGAATAAAAAAACAATATCAATGCCCCTTGGAAGATTGGTGGAGGTCGCAGTGGAATAAAAAGACAATATCAATGCCCCGTGGAAGAGATGTGGAGGTCACTGTAGCTTAACAATATGGCTTTAATGCCCCTTGGAAGAGTGGTGGAGGTCACGTAGCTAAACAAGACGGTTTTATTGCTTCTTGGAAGAGAGATGGAAGTCGCAGCGGATTAAAAAAACAAAATCAATGCCCCTTGGAAGAGAGGTGGAGGTTACAATGAAATAAAAAGTCAACATCAATGCCTCTTGCAACAGCTGTGTTCAGAGTGGTTTAAATTGACGGTTTTAATGTCCCTTGGAAGAGACGTGGAGGTCACAGTAGCTTAACAAGACGGTTTTAATGCCCCCTGGAAGAGTGTGGAAGTTATAGTCGAATAAAAGGACAATATCAATGCCTCTTGGAAGAGCTGTGGATTTCAGAGTGGTTTAACCAGACGGTTTTAATGCCCCTTGGGAGAGTGTGGAGGTTATAGTCGAATAAAAGGACAATATCAATGCCTCTTGGAAGAGCTGTGGATTTCAGAGTGGTTTAACCGGACGGTTTTAATGCCCCTCGGAAGAGACGTGGAGGTCACAGTAGCTTATCAAAAATGTTTTAATGCCCTTTGGATGATTGGTGGAGGTCGCAGTGGATTAAAAAGACAATATCAATGCCCCTTAGAAGAGTGGTGGAGGTCGCAGTGGAATAAAAAGACAATATCAATTCCACTTGGAAGAGATGTGGAGGTCGCAGTAGAATAAAAAGACAATATAAATGCCTCGTGGAAGAGACTTGGAGGTCACAGTAGCTTAACAAGATGGTTTTAATGCCCCTTGGAAGAGAGGTGGAGGTCGCAGTGGAATAAAAAGACAATATCAATGCCCCTTGGAAGAGTGGTGGAGGTTACAGTGGAATAAAAAGACAATATCAATGACCCTTGGAAGAGTGGTGGAGGTCGCAGTGGAATAAAAAGACAATATTAATGCCCCTTGGAAGAGTGGTGGAGGTCGCAGTAAAATAAAAAGACAATATCAATGCCCCTTGGAAGAGTGGTGGAGGTTACAGTGGAATAAAAAGACAATATCAATGCCCCTTGGAAGAGTGGTGGAGGTCGCAGTGGAATAAAAAGACAATATCAATGCCCCGAGGAAGGGACGCGGAGGTCACAGTAGCTTAACAAGATGGTTTTAATGCCCCTTGGAAGATTGGTGGAGGTTGCAGGGGATCAAAAAGACAATAACCATGCCCATTGGATGAGTGGTGGAGGTCGCAGTAGAGTAAAAAGACAAAATCAATGCCCCTTGGAAGAGTGGTGGAGGTTACAGTGGAATAAAAAGACAATATCAATGCCCCTTGGAAGAGCTGTGGAGTTTGCAATGGAATGAAAAGACAATATCAATGCCCCGTGGAAGGGACGTGGAGGTCACAGTAGCATAACAAGACGGTTTTAATGCCCCTTGGAAGAGTGGTGGAGGTCGCAGTGGATAAAAAAGACAATATCAAAGCCCCTTGGAAGAGTGGTGGAGGTCGCAGTGGAAAACAGAGACAATATCAATGCCCCTTGGAAGAGTGGTGGAGGTTACAGTGGAATAAAAAGACAATAATAATGCCCCTTGGAAGAGCTGTTGAGTTCAGAGTGGTATAACCAGACGGTTTTAACTCTCCTTGGAAGTGACGTGGAGGTCACATTAACTTAACAAGATGGTATTAATGCCCCTTGGAAGAGTGGTGGAGGTCGCAGTGGAATAAAAAAACAATATCAATGCCCCTTGGAAGATTGGTGGAGGTCGCAGTGGAATAAAAAGACAATATCAATGCCCCGTGGAAGAGATGTGGAGGTCACTGTAGCTTAACAATATGGCTTTAATGCCCCTTGGAAGAGTGGTGGAGGTCGCAGTGGAATAAAAAGACAATGCCAATGCCCCTTGAAAGAGCTGTGGAGTTCAGAGTGGTTTAACCAGATGGTTTTAATGCCCCTTGGAAGAGAAGTCGACGTCACAGTAGCATAACAAGACGGTTTTAATGCCCCTTGGAAGAGTGGTGGAGTTCGCAGTGGATTAAAAAGACAATATCTATGCCCCTTGGAAGAGTGGTGGAGGTCGCAGTGGAATAAAAAGACAATATCAATGCCCCGAGGAAGGGACGCGGAGGTCACAGTAGCTTAACAAGATGGTTTTAATGCCCCTTGGAAGATTGGTGGAGGTTGCAGGGGATTAAAAAGACAATAACAATGCCCATTGGATGAGTGGTGGAGGTCGCAGTAGAGTAAAAAGACAAAATCAATGCCCCTTGGAAAAGTGGTGGAGGTTACAGTGGAATAAAAAGACAATATCAATGCCCCTTGGAAGACCTGTGGAGTTTGCAATGGAATGAAAAGACAATATCAATGCCCCGTGGAAGGGACGTGGAGGTCACAGTAGCATAACAAGACGGTTTTAATGCCCCTTGGAAGAGTGGTGGAGGTCTGAGTGGATAAAAAAGACAATATCTAAGCCCCTTGGAAGAGTGGTGCAGGTCGCAGTGGAAAACAGAGACAATATCAATGCCCCTTGGAAGAGTGGTGGAGGTTACAGTCGAATAAAAAGACAATATCAATGGCTCTTGGAAGAGATGTGGAGTACAGAGTGGTTTAACCAGACGCTTTAATGCCCCTTGGAAGAGACGTGGAGGTCACAGTGGATTAAAAAGACAATATCAATGCCCCTTGGAAGAGTGGTGGAGGTCGCAGTGGATTAAAAATACAATATCAATGCCACTTGGAAGAGTGGTGGAGGTCGCAGAGGAATAAAAAGACAATATCAATGCCCCGTGGAAGGGACGTGGAGGTCACAGTAGCTTCACAAGACGGTTTTAATGCCCCTTGGAAGAGAGGTGGAGGTCGCAGTTGAATAAAAAGACAATATCAATGCCCCTTGGAAGAGTGGTGGAGGTCACAGTGGAATAAAAAGAGAATATCAATGCCGCCTGGAAGAGTGGTGGATGTTACAGTCGAAGAAAAAGACAATATCAATGCCTCTTGTAAGAGCTGTGTAGTTCAGAGTGTTTAACCAGACGGTTTTAATGCCGGTTGGATGAGAAGAGGAGGTCACAGTAGCTTAACAAGACAGTTTTATTGCCCCTTGGAAGAGTGGTGGAGATCGTTGTGGATTTAAAAGACAATATCAATGCCCCTTAGAAGAGTGGTGGCGGTTGCAGTGGAATAAAAAGACAATATCAATGCCCCCTGGAAGATTGGTGGAGGTTACAGTGGATTAAAAAGACAATATCAATGCCCCTTGGAAGAGTGGTGGAGTTTACAGTGGAATAAAAAGACAATGTCAATGCCCCTTGGAACAGTGGTGGAGGTTACAGTGGAATAAAAAGACATTGTCAATGCCCTTTGGTAGAGCTGTGGAGTTCAGAGTGGTTTAACCAGATGGTTTATTGCCGCTTGGAAGAGACGTTGATGTCACAGGAGATTAACAAGACGGTTTTAATGCCCCTTGGAAGAGACTTGGAGGTCACAGTGGATTAAAAAGACAATATCAATGCCCCTTGGAAGAGTGGTGGAGGTCGCAGTGGATTAAAAAGACAATATCAATGCCCCTTGGAAGAGTGGTGGAGGTCGCAGTGGAATAAAAAGACAATATCATTGCCCCGTGGAAGGTATGTGGAGGTCACAGTAGCTTCACAAGACGGTTTTAATGCCCCTTGGAAGAGAGTTGGAGGTCACAGTAGCTTAACAAGACGGTTTTAATGCCCCTTGGAAGAGTGGTGGAGGTCGCAGTGGATTAAAAAGACAATATCAATGCCCCTTGGAAGAGTGGTGGAGGTCGCAGTGGATAAAAAAGACAATATCAAAGCCACTTGGAAGAGTGGTGGAGGTCGCAGTGGAAAACAGAGACAATATCAATGCCCCTTGGAAGAGTGGTGGAGGTTACAGTGGAATAAAAAGACAATAATAATGCCCCTTGGAAGAGCTGTTGAGTTCAGAGTGGTATAACCAGACGGTTTTAACTCTCCTTGGAAGTGACGTGGAGGTCACATTAACTTAACAAGACGGTTTTAATGCCCCTTGGAAGAGTGGTGGAGGTCGCAGTGGAATAAAAAAACAATATCAATGCCCCTTGGAAGATTGGTGGAGGTCGCAGTGGAATAAAAAGACAATATCAATGCCCAGTGGAAGAGATGTGGAGGTCACTGTAACTTAACAATATGGCTTTAATGCCCCTTAGAAGAGTGGTGGAGGTCGCAGTGGAATAAAAAGACAATGTCAATGCCCCTTGAAAGAGTGGTGGAGGTTAGAGTGGAATAATAAGACAATACAAATGCCCCTTGGAAGAGCTGTGGAGTTCAGAGTGGTTTAACCAGATGGTTTTAATGCCCCTTGGAAGAGAAGTCGACGTCACAGTAGCATAACAAGACGGTTTTAATGCCCCTTGGAAGAGTGGTGGAGTTCGCAGTGGATTAAAAAGACAATATCTATGCCCCTTGGAAGAGTGGTGGTGGTCGCAGTGGAATAAAAAGACAATATCAATGCCCCGAGGAAGGGACGCGGAGGTCACAGTAGCTTAACAAGATTGTTTTAATGCCCCTTGGAAGATTGGTGGAGGTTGCAGGGGATTAAAAAGACAATAACCATGACCATTGGATGAGTGGTGGAGGTCGCAGTAGAGTAAAAAGACAAAATCAATGCCCCTTGGAAGAGTGGTGGAGGTTACAGTGGAATAAAAAGACAATATCAATGCCCCTTGGAAGAGCTGTGGAGTTTGCAATGGAATGAAAAGACAATATCAATGCCCCGTGGAAGGGACGTGGAGGTCACAGTAGCATAACAAGACGGTTTTAATGCCCCTTGGAAGAGTGGTGGAGGTCGCAGTGGATAAAAAAGACAATATCAAAGCCCCTTGGAAGAGTGGTGGAGGTCGCAGTGGAAAACAGAGACAATATCAATGCCCCTTGGAAGAGTGGTGGAGGTTACAGTCGAATAAAAAGACAATATCAATGGCTCTTGGAAGAGCTGTGGAGTACAGAGTGGTTTAACCAGATGCTTTAATGCCCCTTGGAAGAGACGTGGAGGTCACAGTAGCTTATCAAGTCTGTTTTAATGCCCCTTGGAAGAGTGGTGGAGGTCGCAGTGGATTAAAAAGACAATATCAATGCCCCTTAGAAGAGTGTTGGAGGTCGCAGTGGAATAGAAAGACAATATCAATTTCCCTTGGAAGAGATGTGGATGTCGCAGTGGAATAAAAAGAAAATATCAATGCCCCTTGGAAGAGTGGTGGAGGTTACAGTGGAATATAAAGACAATATCAATGACCCTTGGAAGAGTGGTGGAGGTCGCAGTGGAATAAAAAGACAATATTAATGCCCCTTGGAAGAGTGGTGGAGGTTACAGTGGAATGAAAAGACAATTTCAATGCCCCTTGGATGAGCTGTGGAGTTCACAGTGGTTTAACCAGAAGGTTTTAAGGCACCGTGGAATAGACGTGGAGGTCACGTAGCTAAACAAGACGGTTTTATTGTTTCTTGGAAGAGAAATGGAAGTCGCAGTGGATTAAAAAAACAAAATCAATGCCCCTTGGAAGAGAGGTGGAGGTTACAGTGAAATAAAAAGTCAATATCAATGCCTCTTGCAATAGCTGTGGAGTTCAGAGTGGTTTAAATTGACGGTTTTAATGTCCCTTGGAAGAGACGTGGAGGTCACAGTAGCTTAACAAGACGGTTTTAATGCCCCTTGGAAGAGTGTGGAGGTTATAGTCGAATACAAGGACAATATCAATGCCTCTTGGAAGAGCTGTGGATTTCAGAGTGGTTTAACCAGACGGTTTTAATGCCCCTCGGAAGAGACGTGGAGGTCACAGTAGCTTATCAAAAATGTTTTAATGCCCTTTGGATGATTGGTGGAGGTCGCAGTGGATTAAAAAGACAATATCAATGCCCCTTAGAGGAGTGGTGGAGGTCGCAGTGGAATAAAAAGACAATATCAATTCCACTTGGAAGAGATGTGGAGGTCGCAGTAGAATAAAAAGACAATATAAATGCCTCGTGGAAGAGACTTGGAGGTCACAGTAGCTTAACAAGATGGTTTTAATGCCCCTTGGAAGAGAGGTGGAGGTCGCAGTGGAATAAAAAGACAATATCAATGCCCCTTGGAAGAGTGGTGGAGGTTACAGTGGAATAAAAAGACAATATCAATGACCCTTGGAAGAGTGGTGGAGGTCGCAGTGGAATAAAAAGACAATATTAATGCCCCTTGGAAGAGTGGTGGAGGTCGCAGTAAAATAAGAAGACAATATCAATGGCCCTTGGAAGAGTGGTGGAGGTTACAGTAGAATAAAAAGACAATATCAATGCCCCTTGGAAGAGCTGTGGAGTTCACAGTGGTTTAACCAGAAGGTTTTAAGGCACCGTGGAAAAGACGTGGAGGTCACAGTAGCTAAACAAGACGGTTTTAATGCTTCTTGGAAGAGAGATGGAGGTCGCAGTGGATTAAAAAGACAAAATCAATGCCCCTTGGATGAGTGGTGGAGGTTGCAGAGGAATAAAAAGACAATATCAATGAGTCTTGCAAGTGCTGAGGATTTCAGAGTGGTCTAAATTAATAGTTTTAATGCCCCTTGGAAGAGACGTGGATGTCACAGTAGCTTAACAATACGGTTTTATTGCACCTTGGAAGAGTGGTGGAGATCGCAGTGGATTAAAAAGACATTATCGATGCCCCTTGGAAGAGTGGAGGAGGTCGCAGTGGAATAAAAAGAAAATATCAATGCCCCTTAGAAGAGTGGTGGAGGTTACAGTGGAAAAAAAAGACAGTATCAATGTTCCGTGGAAGAGGGGTGAAGGTCGCAGTGGAATAAAAAGACAATATCAATGCCCCTTGGAAGAGTGGTGGAGGTCGCAATGGAATAAAAAGACAATATCAATGCCCCGTGGAAGGGACGTGGAGGTCACATTAGCTTAACAAGACGGTTTTAATGCCCCTTGGAAGAGTGGTGGAGGTTACAGTGGAATAAAAAGACAATATCAATGCCTCTTGCAAGAGCTGTGGAGTTCAGAGTGGTTTAAATTGACGGTTTTAATGCCCCTTGGAAGATACGTGGAGGTCACAGTAGCTTAACAAGACTGTTTTAATGCCCCTTGGAAGAGTGGTGGAGGTCGCTGTGGATTAAAAAGACATTATCGATGCCCCTTGGAAGAGAGGTGGAGGTCGCAGTGGAATAAAAAGAAAATATCAATGCCCTTTAGAAGAGTGGTGAAGGTTACAGTGGAAAAAAAAGACAATATCAATGTTCCTTGCAAGAGGGGTGAAGGTCGCAGTGGATTAAAAAGACAATATCAATGTCCATTGGAAGAGTGGTGGAGGTCGCAGTGGATTAAAAAGACAATATCAATGCCCCTTGGAAGAGTGGTGGAGGTCGCAGTGGAATAAAAAGACAATATCAATACCCGTGGAAGGGACGTGGAGGTCACAGGAGCTTAACAAGATGGTTTTAATGCCCCTTGGAAGAGTGGTGGAGGTCGCACTGGATTAAAAAGACTATCAAATCCACTTGGAAGAGTGGTGGAGTTCGCAGGGGAAAAAAAAGACAATATCAATGTCCCTTGGAAGAGTGGTGGAGGTTACAGTTGAATAAAAAGACAATATCAATGCCTCTTGGAAGAGCTGTGGAGTTCAGAGTGGTTTAACCATGCGGTTTTAATGCCCCTTGGAAGAGACGTGGAGGTCATAGAAGCTTATTAAGACTGTTTTAAAGCCCCTTGGAGGAGTGGTAGAGGTCGCAGTGGATTAAAAAGACAATATCAATGCCCCTTGGAAGAGTGGTGGAGATTACAGTGGAATAAAAAGACAATATCAATGCCCCTTGGAAGAGTGGTGGAGGTTACAGTGGAATAAAAAGACAATATCAATGTCCCTTGGAAGAATAGTGGAGGTTACAGTGGAAAAAAAAGACAATAACAATGCTCCTTGGAAGAGTGGTGGAGGTTCCAATTAAATAAAAAGACAATATCAATGCCCCTTGGAAGAGACGTGGAGGTCACAGTGGAATAAAAAGACAATATTAATGCCCCTTGGAAGAGTGGTGGAGGTCGCAGTAAAATAAAAAGACAATATCAATGCCCCTTGGAAGAGTGGTGGAGGTTAGAGTGGAATAAAAAGACAATTACAATGCCCCTTGGAAGAGCTGTGGAGTTCACAGTAGTTTAACCACAAAGTTTTAATGCACCGTGGAATAGACGTGGAGGTCACAGTAGCATAACAAGACGGTTTCAAAGCTTCTTGTAAGAGTGATGGAGGTCGCAGTGGATTAAAAAGACAATATCAATGCCCTTTGGAAGAGTGGTGGAGGTTACAGTGGAATAGAAAGACAATATCAATGCCCTGTGTAAGAAACTTGGAGGTCACAGTAGCTTAACAAGGCGGTTTTAATGCCCCTTGGAAGAGTCGTGGACGTCGCAGAGGAATAAAAAGACAATATCAATGCATTTGGAAGAGTGCAGAAGGTTACAGTGGAATAAAAAGACATTGTAAATGCCCCTTGGAAGAGCTGTGGAGCTCAGAGCTGTTTAACCAGACGGTTTTAATGCCCTTTGGAAGAGACTTGGAGGTCACAGTAGCTTAACAAGATGGTTTTAATGCCCTTTGGAAGAGTGGTGGAGGTCACAGTGGAATAAAATTACAATATAAATGCCCCTTGAAAGAGTGGTGGAAGTTACAGTGAAATAAAAAGACAATATCAATGCCCATTGGAAGAGCTGTGGAGTACAGAGTGGATTAACCAAACGGTTTTAGTGCCCCTTGGAAGAGACGTGGAGGTCACAGTAGGTTAACAAGACAGTTTTAATGCCCCTTGGAAGAGTGGTGAAGGTCGCAGTGGATTAAAAAGACAAGATCAATGAACCTTGGAAGAGTGGTGGAGGTCGCAGTGGAATAAAAAGACAATATCAATGCCCCTAGGAAGAGTGGTGGAGGTTACAGTGGAATAAAAAGACAATATCAATGCCTCTTGGAAGAGTGGTGGAGGTTACAGTGGAATAAAAAGACAATATCAATGCCCCGTGGAAGAGACGTGGACATCACAGTAGCTTAACAAGACGGTTTAAATGCCCCTTGGCAGAGTGGTGGAGGTCGCAGTGGAATAAAAAGACAATAACAATGCCCTGTGGTAGAGACGTGGAGGTCACAGTTGCTTAACAAGACGGTTTTAATGCCCCTTAGAACAGTGGTGGAGGTTACAGAGGAATAAAAGACAATATCAATGCCCTTTGGAAGAGTGGCGGAGGTCGCAGTGGAATAAAAAGACAATATCAATGCCCCTTGGAAGAGTGGTGGAGGTCGCAGTGGAATAACCTCACTGGTGCATGCTCTGCATAACTTCTCTGCTTGCTGTGTCTGCTGTAATCTAATGCTCTGCTTTGCTGATTCACCTCACTGGTACATGCTCTGCGTAACCTCTCTGCTTTATCTGTCCCACTCCATTCAATACCCACATATGTCTGTCCCTTCCCCACTATAGATCTTATCTGACTTTTAGAGGTGCTAAACTGCAGAGACTAGAGTCCTAGCTCTGTGTTTGATCACCCAGCCATCTCCTGGTGAGACGACCAGCTGCTAAATTAGCCATATGCAGCTCCCACAATGCCCTTCACCTGATAGTTTAATGTGCCCTATATATTTAGAAGCTCTGTAAGGGGTGCACTTGTGCTGGGGTGTGCACACGTCTTCTTGTGCAAAGTGGCTTCGGAGATAAGTGGCAGTTATTTCAGAGGCAGTTAGTCAGGGCAGGAGTCAGGTAACCAACACTTTGAGCACTTACTCTCTTTTAACTATGTTTCTGTTAGCTCTCACTTTTTCCTCTATAGTCCTCCACTTTCTAGTAACGCCTCAAATCCCTACACCTAGTAAGAAACTCTTCATCTCTCCCTCCATCCTCCTCATTCATCTCACCTCCTCCTCCAAATTATTCCTATACATTCAATCCTGGATCTCCAAACACAGACAGCCACCTCATGCTCTCACTTGCTCCCACCTGCTAACACTTTCTCTGCTCCTCCTCACTGCTGGAGAAATCTCTCCAAATCCTGGTCCTTCTCGCCGTATCCCCACAGTTACTTCTTCCTCCTATCCACGACCTTCCACAAACTGTCGCAACCCTTCTAACATCATACCCATCCAACCAATCCCCACTCCCTTAGTTGATCTAACAGGAGCTCTATGGAACGCTCGCTCTGTCTGCAACAAACTTTCCTTCATCAACGATCTTTTCATTACAAACAAACTTTCCTTCCTCACCATCACTGAAACCTGGCTCACCCCCTCTGACACAGCCTCCCCAGCTGCACTTTCATATGGCGGATTCCACCTTTCCCACACCCCCCGCCCCAACAGCAAACATGGCGGAGGAATAGGTTTTCTCCTATCAGAACACTGCGCTTTCACCCAAATCCCACTGCCACCCTCCGTTACACTCCCCTCTTTTGAGGTGCACTGTGTGCGCATCTATTCCCCCTCCAACCTCCAACTGGCCGTCGTTTACCGACCCCCAGGGCAAGCCACCACCTTCTTAGACCACTTCACCACCTGGCTGCTTCACTTCCTCTTCACTGACATCACCACTATCATAATGGATGACTTCAACATCCCCATTAACACTTCCCACTCGTCTGTCTCTAAGTTCCTATCTCTCACTTCCTCCTTCGGACTCACTCAATGGTCTTCCACACCCACCCACAAAGATGGGAACACACTGGACCTCATCTTCACCCGCCTCTGTTCCCTATCTAACCTCTCTAACTCACCTCTCCCTCTCTCTGATCACAGCCTACTTACATTCTCTTCTCTCTCCTCCCTGGGGCAACAATCCCCACTCCACAAACTTGCATACCCTCGCAGAAATCTCAAACACCTTGACTTACACTCACTCTCTGAATCCCTCCTCCCTCTTACAGACATAAATTCCTTACACAATGCAGACGTTGCTGCTGCTTCATATAACACCACAATTGCTGCAGCTCTAGACTCGATCGCCCCTCTCACACACACCACATCTCGCACATTCAACAGGCAACCCTGGCACACTAAACTTACTAAAGAACTGCGCTGGGCCTCCAGGGTTGCGGAGCGGAGATAGAAAAGGTCTCACTCCATCGAGCACTTCATCGCATTCAAGCAATCCCTCACTAATTTAAAGTCCGCACTCACTACAGCAAAACAAACCTACTTCTCATCTCTCATATCCTCCCTATCTCACAACCCTAAACAGCTATTTAACGCATTCAACTCTCTCCTTCATCCCCCAGCACCTCCTCCCTCTTCTCTCATCTCAGCCGATGACTTTGCCTCATTCTTCAAACAGAAGATCGACACCATCAGACAAAACTTTTGCCTAAAGTCCACACAGCCCCTCCTCATATCTATTCAACCCTCCTCCTCCAAACCCCACTTCTCCACCATTACAGAAGGTCAAGTCTCCTCTTTACTCTCAAAATCACACCTCACCGCCTGCCAACTTGACCCAATCCCATCCCACCTCATCACTAACCTTACCACAGTCTTCATCCCAACCCTAACCCACCTCTTCAATCTGTCACTAACAATCGGTGTCTTCCACTCATGTTTCAAACATGCCGCAATCACACCCATCCTCAAAAAGCCCTCCCTTGACCCTTCCTCTCTGACTAGCTACCACCCCATATCACTCCTCCCTTTTGCCTCAAAACTTCTAGAACAACATGTCCACCTTGAACTGTCCTCCCACCTCTCCTCCTGCTCCCTCTTCGAACGCCTGCAATCTGGCTTCCGACCGCATCACTCGACTGAAACTGCCCTGACCAAAGTCACCAACGACCTACTAAATGCCAAATCCAAGCGACACTACTCCATCCTCCTCCTTCTGGACCTGTCATCTGCCTTTGACACAGTGGACCATTCCCTCTTACTCCAGATTCTCTCATCTCTTGGCATCACGGACTTGGCTCTATCTTTGATCTCCTCATACTTAACCGAGAGAACATTCAGCGTCTCCCACTCACGCACCACCTCCTCATATCGCCCCCTATCTGTCGGTGTCCCCCAAGGTTCAGTTCTAGGACCTCTGCTCTTCTCCATCTACACCTTTGGCCTGGGACAGCTCATAGAGTCTCACGGTTTTCAGTATCACCTCTATGCTGACGACACACAGATCTACCTCTCTGGACCCGATATCTCCTCCCTACTAACCAAAATCCCACAATGTCTGTCCGTCATGCCCCTTGGAAGAGTGGTGGAGGTCGCAGTGGATTAACCTCACTGGTACATGCTCTGCATAACTTTTCCCTTACAACACTCTTGCGCCTCTCCAATCTATCCTAAACTCTGCTGCTCGACTAATTCACCTGTCCCCCCGCTATTCCCCGGCCTCTCCTCTCTGTCAATCTCTTCACTGGCTTCCCATTGCCCAGAGAATCCAGTTCAAAACTCTAACCATGGCATACAAAGCCATCCACAACCTGTCTCCCCCATACATCTGTGACCTAGTCTCCCGGTACTTACCTGCACGCAACCTCCGATCCTCACAAGATCTCCTTCTCTACTCCCCTCTTATCTCCTCCTCCCACAATCGTATACAAGATTTCTCCCGTGCATCCCCCCTACTCTGGAACTCTCTACCCCAACACATCAGACTCTCGCCGACCGTGGAAACCTTCAAAAGAAACCTGAAGACCCACATCTTTCGACAAGCCTACAACCTGCAGTAACCACCGCTGCACGACCAGCTCAACCCTCACCTAATGTATCCTCACCCATCCCATCAAGAATGTGAGCACTCGCGGGCAGGGTCCTCGCTCCCCCTGTACCAGTCACTGACATGGAATAAATGGAGCTAGAAAAATAAATAATAATAATAATAATAATAATAATAAAAAGACAATATCAATTCCAATAGGAAAAGTGGTGGAGGTTACAGTGGAATAAAAAGACAATATCAATGCCCCTTTGATGAGCTGTGGAATTCAGAGTGGTTTAACCAGAAGGTTTTAATGCCCCTTGGAAGAGACGTGGAGGTCATAGTAGCTTAATAAGATGTTTTTAATGCCTCTTGGAAGAGTGGTGGAGGTCGCAGTGGTTTAAAAAGACAATATCACTGCCCCTTAGAAGAGTGATGGAGGTTACATTGGAATAAAAAGACAATATCAATACCCCGTGGACAAGACATGGAGGTTACAGCAGCTTTACAAGACAGTTTTAATGCCCCTTGGAAGAGTGGTGGAGGTTAGAGTGGAATAAAAAGACAATACCAATGCCCCTTGGAAGAGCTGTGGAGTTCAGAGTGGTTTAACCAGACAGTTTTAATACCCATTCGAATTGACGTGGAGGTCACAGTAGCTTAAAAAGACGTTTTTAATGCCCCTTGGAAAAGTGGTGGAGGTCGCAGAGGATTAAAAAGACAATATCAATGCCCCTTGGAAGAGTGATGGAGGTGGCATTGGAATAAAAAGACAATATCAATGCCCCTTGGAAGAATGATGGAGGTCGCAGTGGAATAAAAAGACAATGTCAATGCCCCTTGGAATAGTGGTGGAGGTTAGAGTGGAATAAAAAGACAATACCAATGCCACTTGGAAGAGCTGTGGAGTTCAGAGTGGTTTAACAAGATGGTTTTATTGCCCCTTGGAAGAGACGTGGAGGTCACACTAGATTAACAAGACGGTTTTAATGCCCCTTGGAATAGTGGTGGAGGTCACAATGGATTAAAAAGACAATATCAATACCCCGTGGAAGACACGTGGAGGTCACAGTAGCTTAAAAAGACAGCTTTAATGCCCCTTGGAAGAGTGGTGGAGGTCGCAGTGGAATAAAAAGACAATATCAATGCCCCTTGAAAGAGTGGTGGAGGTTACAGTGAAATAAAAAGACAATATCAATGCCTCTCGAAAGAGCTATGGAGTTCAGAGTGGTTTAACAAGATGGTTTTAATGCCCCTTGGAAAAGTGGTGGAGGTCACATTGCATTAAAAAGACAATATCAAAACCCCTTGGAAGAATTGTGGAGGTTACAGTGGAATAAAAAGACAATATCAATGCCCCTTGGAAGAGCTGTGGAGTTCAGAGTGGTTTAACCAGACGGTTTTAATGCCCCTTGGAAGAGTGGTGGAGGTCACATTGCATTAAAAAGACAATATCAAAACCCCTTGGAAGAATTGTGGAGGTTACAGTGGAATAAAAAGACAATATCAATACCCCTTGGAAGAGTGGTTGAGGATACAGTGGAATATGAAGACAATATCAATGCCCCGTGGAATAGACATGGACGTTACAGTAGCTAAACAAGATGTTTTTAATGCACCTTGGGAGAGTGGTGGAAGTCGTAGTGGAATAAAAAGACAATATCAATGCCCCTTGAAAGAGTGCTCTAGGTTACAGTGGAGTAAAAAGACAATATCAATGCCTCTTGCAAGAGCTGTGGAGTTCAGAGTGGTTTTAATTGACGGTTTTAATGCACCTTGGAAGAGACGTGGAGGTCACAGTAGCTTAACAAGAAGGTTTTAATGCCCCTTGGAAGAGTGGTGGAGGTCGCAGTGGATTAAAAAGACAATATCAATGCCACTTGGAAGAGTGGTGAAGGTCCCAGTGGAATAAAAAGACAATATCAATGACCCTTGGAAGAGTGGTGGAGGTTACAGTGGAATAAAAAGACAATATCAATGCCCCGTGAAAGAGACGTGGAGGTCACAGTAGCTTAACAAGACGGTTTTAATACCCTTGGAAGAGAGGTGGAAGTTGCAGTGGAATAAAAAGACAATATCAATGCCCCTTGGAAGAGTGCTGGAGGTTACATTGGAATAAAAAGACAATATCAATGCCCCTTGCAAGAGCTGTGGAGTTCAGAGTGGTTTAAATTGACTGTTTTAAAGCCCCGTGGAATTGACGTGGAGCTCAAAGTAGCTTAACAACACGGTTTTAATGGCCCTTGGAAGAGTGGTGGAGGTCGCAGTGGATTAAAAAGACAATATCAATGCCCCTTAGAAGAGTGGTGGAGGTCGCAGTGGAATAAAAAACAATATCAATGCCCCTTGGAAGAGTAGTGGAGGTCGCATTGTAATAAAAAAACAATATCAATGCCCCTTGGAAGAGTGGTGGAGGTAACAGTGGATTAAGAAGACAATATCAATGCCCATTGGAAGAGCAGTGAAGTTCAGAGTAGTTAAACCAGACAGTTTTAATGCCCATTGGAAGTGACGTGGAGGTAACAGTAGCTTAACAAGACGGTTTTAATGTCCCTTGGAAGAGAGGTGGAAGTTGCAGTGGAATAAAAAGACAATATCAATGCCCCTTGCAAGAGCTGTGGAGTTCAGAGTGGTTTAAATTGATGGATTTAATGCCCCTTGGAAGGGAAGTGGAGGTGACAGTAGCTTAACAAGACGGTTTTAATGCCCCTTGGAAGAGTGGTGGAGGTTGCAGTGGATTAAAAAGACAATATGCATCCCCCTTGGAAGAGTGGTGGAGGTCGCAGTGGAATAAAAAGACAATATCAATGCCCCTTGGAAGAGTGATGGAGGTTACAGTGGAATAAAAAGACAATATCAATGCCCCTTGGAACAATGGTGGAGGTTACAGTTAAATAAAAAGACAAAATCAATACCCAGTGGAAGAGATGTGGAGGTCACAATAGCTTAACAAGATGGTTTTAATGCCCCTTGGAAGAGTGGTGGAGGTCGCAGTGGAATAAAAAGACAATATCAATGCCCCTTGGAAGAGTGGTGGAGGTTACAGTTGAATAAAAAGACAATATCAATGCCCCTTGGAAGAGTGATGGAGGTTACAGTGGAATGAAAAGACAATATCAATGCCCCTTGGAACAGTGGTGGAGGTTACAGTTAAATAAAAAGACAAAATCAATACCCAGTGGAAGAGATGTAGGGGTCACAATAGCTTAACAAGATGGTTTTAATGCCCCTTGGAAGAGTGGTGGAGGACGCAGTGGATTAAAAAGACAATATCAATGGGCCTTGGAAGAGTGGTGGAGATCGCAGTGGAATAAAAAGACAATATCAATGCCCCTTGGACGAGTGGTGGAGGTTACAGTGGAATAAAAAGACAATTTCAATGCCCCATGGAAGAGATGTGGAGGTCACAGTAGCTTAACAATACAGTTTTAATGCCTCTTGGAGGACTGTTGGAGGTCGCAGTGGAATAAAAAGAGAATATCAATGCCCCTTGGAAGAGTGGTGGAGGTTACAGTGGAATAAAAAGACAATAATAATGCCCCTTGGAAGAGCTGTGGAGTTCAGAGTGTAATAACCAGACGGTTTTAACGCTCCTTGGAAGAGACGTGGAGGTCACAGTAACTTAACAAGACGGTTTTAATGCCCCTTGGAAGAGTGGTGGAAGTTACAGTTGAATAAAAAGACAATATCAATGCCCCTTGGAAGAGTGGTGGAGGTCGCAGTGGAATAAAAAAACAATATCAATGCCCCTTGGAAGAATGGTGGAGGTCACAGTGGAATAAAAAGACAATATCAATGTCCCATGGAAGAGATGTGGAGGTCATTGTATCTTAACCATATGGTTTTAATGCCCCTTGGAAGAGTGGTGGAGGTCGCTGTGGAATAAAAAGACAATGTCAATGCCCCTTGGAAGAGTAGTGGAGGTTAGAGTGGAATAAAAAGACAATACAAATGCCCCTTGGAAGACCTGTGGAGTTCAGAGTGGTTTAACCAGATGGTTTTAATGCCCCTTGGAAGAGTGGTGGAGTTCACAGTGGATTAAAAAGACAATATCAATGCCCCTTGGAAGAATATGGAGGTCGCAGTGGAATGAAAAGACAATATCAATGCCCCGTGGAAGGGACGTGGAGGTCACAGTAGCTTAACAAGATGGTTTTAATGCCCCTTGGAAGAGTGGTGGAGGTTGGAGTGGATTTAAAAGACAATATCAATGCCCCTTGGAAGAGTGGTGGAGTTCGCAGTGGAATAAAAAGACAATATTAATGCCCCGTGGAAGGGACGTGGAGGTCACAGTAGCTTAACAAGGCGGTTTTAAGGCCCCTTAGAAGAGTGGTGGAGGTTGCAGGGGATTAAAAAGTCAATAACAATGCCCATTGGAAGAGTGGTGGAGGTCGCAGTGGAATAAAAAGACAAAATCAATGCCCCTTGGAAGAGTGGTGGATGTTACAGTGGAATAAAAAGACAATATCAATGCCCCTTGCAAGAGCTGTGGAGTTCAGAGTGGTTTAAATTGACTGTTTTAAAGCCTCGTGGAATTGACGTGGAGATCAAAGTAGCTTAACAACACGGTTTTAATGGCCCTTGGAAGAGTGGTGGAGGTCGCAGTGGATTAAAAAGACAATATCAATGCCCCTTAGAAGAGTGGTGGAGGTCGCAGTGGAATAAAAAACAATATCAATGCCCCTTGGAAGAGTAGTGGAGGTCGCATTGTAATAAAAAAACAATATCAATGCCCCTTGGAAGAGTGGTGGAGGTAACAGTGGATTAAAAAGACAATATCAATGCCCATTGGAAGAGCAGTGAAGTTCAGAGTAGTTAAACCAGACAGTTTTAATGCCCATTGGAAGTGACGTGGAGTTAACAGTAGCTTAACAAGACGGTTTTAATGTCCCTTGGAAGAGAGGTGGAAGTTGCAGTGGAATAAAAAGACAATATCAATGCCCCTTGCAAGAGCTGTGGAGTTCAGAGTGGTTTAAATTGATGGATTTAATGCCCCTTGGAAGGGAAGTGGAGGTGACAGTAGCTTAACAAGACGGTTTTAATGCCCCTTGGAAGAGTGGTGGAGGTTGCAGTGGATTAAAAAGACAATATGCATCCCCCTTGGAAGAGTGGTGGAGGTCGCAGTGGAATAAAAAGACAATATCAATGCCCCTTGGAAGAGTGATGGAGGTTACAGTGGAATAAAAAGACAATATCAATGCCCCTTGGAACAATGGTGGAGGTTACAGTTCAATAAAAAGACAAAATCAATACCCAGTGGAAGAGATGTGGAGGTCACAATAGCTTAACAAGATGGTTTTAATGCCCCTTGGAAGAGTGGTGGAGGTCGCAGTGGAATAAAAAGACAATATCAATGCCCCTTGGAAGAGTGGTGGAGGTTACAGTTGAATAAAAAGACAATATCAATGCCCCTTGGAAGAGTGATGGAGGTTACAGTGGAATGAAAAGACAATATCAATGCCCCTTGGAACAGTGGTGGAGGTTACAGTTAAATAAAAAGACAAAATCAATACCCAGTGGAAGAGATGTAGGGGTCACAATAGCTTAACAAGATGGTTTTAATGCCCCTTGGAAGAGTGGTGGAGGACGCAGTGGATTAAAAAGACAATATCAATGGGCCTTGGAAGAGTGGTGGAGATCGCAGTGGAATAAAAAGACAATATCAATGCCCCTTGGACGAGTGGTGGAGGTTACAGTGGAATAAAAAGACAATTTCAATGCCCCATGGAAGAGATGTGGAGGTCACAGTAGCTTAACAATACAGTTTTAATGCCTCTTGGAGGACTGTTGGAGGTCGCAGTGGAATAAAAAGACAATATCAATGCCCCTTGGAAGAGTGGTGGAGGTTACAGTGGAATAAAAAGACAATAATAATGCCCCTTGGAAGAGCTGTGGAGTTCAGAGTGTAATAACCAGACGGTTTTAACGCTCCTTGGAAGAGACGTGGAGGTCACAGTAACTTAACAAGACGGTTTTAATGCCCCTTGGAAGAGTGGTGGAAGTTACAGTTGAATAAAAAGACAATATCAATGCCCCTTGGAAGAGTGGTGGAGGTCGCAGTGGAATAAAAAAACAATATCAATGCCCCTTGGAAGAATGGTGGAGGTCACAGTGGAATAAAAAGACAATATCAATGTCCCATGGAAGAGATGTGGAGGTCATTGTATCTTAACCATATGGTTTTAATGCCCCTTGGAAGAGTGGTGGAGGTCGCTGTGGAATAAAAAGACAATGTCAATGCCCCTTGGAAGAGTAGTGGAGGTTAGAGTGGAATAAAAAGACAATACAAATGCCCCTTGGAAGACCTGTGGAGTTCAGAGTGGTTTAACCAGATGGTTTTAATGCCCCTTGGAAGAGTGGTGGAGTTCACAGTGGATTAAAAAGACAATATCAATGCCCCTTGGAAGAATATGGAGGTCGCAGTGGAATGAAAAGACAATATCAATGCCCCGTGGAAGGGACGTGGAGGTCACAGTAGCTTAACAAGATGGTTTTAATGCCCCTTGGAAGAGTGGTGGAGGTTGCAGTGGATTTAAAAGACAATATCAATGCCCCTTGGAAGAGTGGTGGAGTTCGCAGTGGAATAAAAAGACAATATTAATGCCCCGTGGAAGGGACGTGGAGGTCACAGTAGCTTAACAAGGCGGTTTTAAGGCCCCTTAGAAGAGTGGTGGAGGTTGCAGGGGATTAAAAAGTCAATAACAATGCCCATTGGAAGAGTGGTGGAGGTCGCAGTGGAATAAAAAGACAAAATCAATGCCCCTTGGAAGAGTGGTGGATGTTACAGTGGAATAAAAAGACAATATCAATGCCCCTTGCAAGAGCTGTGGAGTTCAGAGTGGTTTAAATTGACTGTTTTAAAGCCTCGTGGAATTGACGTGGAGATCAAAGTAGCTTAACAACACGGTTTTAATGGCCCTTGGAAGAGTGGTGGAGGTCGCAGTGGATTAAAAAGACAATATCAATGCCCCTTAGAAGAGTGGTGGAGGTCGCAGTGGAATAAAAAACAATATCAATGCCCCTTGGAAGAGTAGTGGAGGTCGCATTGTAATAAAAAAACAATATCAATGCCCCTTGGAAGAGTGGTGGAGGTAACAGTGGATTAAAAAGACAATATCAATGCCCATTGGAAGAGCAGTGAAGTTCAGAGTAGTTAAACCAGACAGTTTTAATGCCCATTGGAAGTGACGTGGAGGTAACAGTAGCTTAACAAGACGGTTTTAATGTCCCTTGGAAGAGAGGTGGAAGTTGCAGTGGAATAAAAAGACAATATCAATGCCCCTTGCAAGAGCTGTGGAGTTCAGAGTGGTTTAAATTGATGGATTTAATGCCCCTTGGAAGGGAAGTGGAGGTGACAGTAGCTTAACAAGACGGTTTTAATGCCCCTTGGAAGAGAGGTGGAGGTCGCAGTGGATTAAAAAGACAATATGCATCCCCCTTGGAAGAGTGGTGGAGGTCGCAGTGGAATAAAAAGACAATATCAATGCCCCTTGGAAGAGTGATGGAGGTTACAGTGGAATAAAAAGACAATATCAATGCCCCTTGGAACAGTGGTGGAGGTAACAGTTAAATAAAAAGACAAAATCAATACCCAGTGGAAGAGATGTGGAGGTCACAATAGCTTAACAAGATGGTTTTAATGCCCCTTGGAAGAGTGGTGGAGGTCGCAGTGGATTAAAAAGACAATATGAATGCCCCTTGGAAGAGTGGTGGAGGTCGCAGTGGAATAAAAAGACAATATCAATGCCCCTTGGAAGAGTGGTGGAGGTTACAGTTGAATAAAAAGACAATATCAATGCCCCTTGGAAGAGTGATGGAGGTTACAGTGGAATAAAAAGACAATATCAATGCCCCTTGGAACAGTGGTGGAGGTTACAGTTAAATAAAAAGACAAAATCAATACCCAGTGGAAGAGATGTAGGGGTCACAATAGCTTAACAAGATGGTTTTAATGCCCCTTGGAAGAGTGGTGGAGGACGCAGTGGATTAAAAAGACAATATCAATGGGCCTTGGAAGAGTGGTGGAGATCGCAGTGGAATAAAAAGACAATATCAATGCCCCTTGGACGAGTGGTGGAGGTTACAGTGGAATAAAAAGACAATTTCAATGCCCCATGGAAGAGATGTGGAGGTCACAGTAGCTTAACAATACGGTTTTAATGCCTCTTGGAGGACTGTTGGAGGTCGCAGTGGAATAAAAAGACAATATCAATGCCCCTTGGAAGAGTGGTGGAGGTTACAGTGGAATAAAAAGACAATAATAATGCCCCTTGGAAGAGCTGTGGAGTTCAGAGTGTAATAACCAGACGGTTTTAACGCTCCTTGGAAGAGACGTGGAGGTCACAGTAACTTAACAAGACGGTTTTAATGCCCCTTGGAAGAGTGGTGGAATTTACAGTTGAATAAAAAGACAATATCAATGCCCCTTGGAAGAGTGGTGGAGGTCGCAGTGGAATAAAAAAACAATATCAATGCCCCTTGGAAGAATGGTGGAGGTCACAGTGGAATAAAAAGACAATATCAATGTCCCATGGAAGAGATGTGTAGGTCATTGTATCTTAACCATATGGTTTTAATGCCCCTTGGAAGAGTGGTGGAGGTCGCAGTGGAATAAAAAGACAATGTCAATGCCCCTTGGAAGAGTAGTGGAGGTTAGAGTGGAATAAAAAGACAATACAAATGCCCCTTGGAAGACCTGTGGAGTTCAGAGTGGTTTAACCAGATGGTTTTAATGCCCCTTGGAAGAGTGGTGGAGTTCACAGTGGATTAAAAAGACAATAGCAATGCCCCTTGGAAGAATATGGAGGTCGCAGTGGAATGAAAAGACAATATCAATGCCCCGTGGAAGGGACGTGGAGGTCACAGTAGCTTAACAAGACGGTTTTAATGCCCCTTGGAAGAGTGGTGGAGGTTGCAGTGGATTTAAAAGACAATATCAATGCCCCTTGGAAGAGTGGTGGAGTTCGCAGTGGAATAAAAAGACAATATTAATGCCCCGTGGAAGGGACGAGGAGGTCACAGTAGCTTAACAAGGCGGTTTTAAGGCCCCTTAGAAGAGTGGTGGAGGTTGCAGGGGATTAAAAAGTCAATAACAATGCCCATTGGAAGAGTGGTGGAGGTCGCAGTGGAATAAAAAGACAAAATCAATGCCCCTTGGAAGAGTGGTGGATGTTACAGTGGAATAAAAAGACAATATCAATGCCCCTTGGAAGAGCTGTGGAGTTCAGAGTGGTTTAACCAGACGGTTTTAATCCCCGTTGGAAGAGACGTGGAGGTCACAGTAGCTTAACAAGACAGTTTTAATGCCCCTTGGAAGAGTGGTGGAGGTCACAGTGGATTAAAAAGACAATATCAATGCCCCTTAGAAGAGAGGTGGAAGTCGCAGTGGCATAAAAAGACAATGTCAATGCCACTTGGAAGAGTGGTGGAGGTTACAGTGGAATAAAAAGACAATATCACTGCCCGGTAGAATAGACATGGACGTGACAGTAGCTTAACAAGACGGCTTTAATGCCCCTTGGAAGAGTCGTGGAGGTTGCAGTGGATTAAAAAGACAATAGCAATGCACATTGGAAGAGTGGTAGAGGTCGCAGTGGAATAAAAAAACATTATCAATGCCCCTTGGATGAGTGGTGGAATGTACAGAGGAATAAAAAGACAATATCAATGCCCCATAGAAGAGTTGTGGAGGTCACTGTAGCTTAACAAGATGGTCTTAATGCCCCTTGGAAGAGTGGTGGAGGTCGCAGTGGAATAAATAGACAATGTCAATGCCCCTTGGAAGAGTGATGGAGGTTAGAGTGGAATAAAAAGACAATACCAGTGCTCCTTGGAAGAGCTGTGGAGTACAGAGTGGTTTAAATTGACGGTTTTAATGCCCCTTGGAAGAGACGTGGAGGTCACAGTGGATTAAAAAGACAATATCAATGCTCCGTGGAAGGGACGTGGATGTCAGAGTAGCTTCACAAGACAGTTTTAATGCCCCTTGGAAGAGTGTTGGAGGTCGCAGTTGATTAAAAAGACAATATCAATGCCCCTTGGAAGAGTGGTGGATGATACAGTCGAAAAAAAAGACAATATCAGGGCCTCTTGTAAGAGACGTGGAGTTCAGAGTGTTTAACCAGACGGTTTTAATGACCCTTGGAAGAGAGGAGGAGGTAGCAGTAGCTTAACAAGACTGTTTTAATGCTCCTTGGGAGAGTGGTGGAGATCATTGTGGATTTAAAAGACAATATCAATGCCCCTTAGAAGAGTGGTGGATGTCGCAGTGGAATACATAGACAATATCAATGCCCCTTGGAAGATTGGTGGAGGTTACAGTGGAATAAAGAGACAATATCAATGCCCCTTGGAAGAGTGGTGGAGGTTACAGTGGAATAAAAAGACAATATCAATGCCCTGTGTAAGAAACTTGAAGGTCACAGTAGTTTAATAAGACGGTTTTAATGCCCCTTGGAAGAGTCGTGGACGTCGCAGAGGAATAAAAAGACAATATCAATGCACTTGGAAGAGTGCAGAAGGTTACAATGGAATAAAAAGACATTGTCAATGCCCCTTGGAAGAGCTGTGGAGCTCAGAGCGGTTTAACCAGACGGTTTTAATGCCCCTTGGAAGAGACTTGGAGGTCAAAGCAGCTTAACAAGACGGTTTTAGTGCCCCTTGGAAGAGTGGTGGAGGTCGCAATGGAATAAAAAGACAATATCAATGCCCCGTGGAAGGATCGTGGAGGTCACAGCAGCATAACAAGACTATTTTAATGCCCATTGTAAGAGTGGTGGAGGTCGCAGTGGATAAAAAAGACAATATCAAAGACCCTTGGAAGAGTGGTGGAGGTCACAGTGAAAAACAGAGACAATATCAATGCCCCTTGGAAGAGTGGTGGAGGTTACAGTCGTATAAAAAGACAATATCAATGCCTATTGGAAGAGCTGTGGAGTACAGAGTGGTTTAACCAGACGGTTTAATGCACCTTGGAAGAGACGTGGAGGTCACAGTAGCTTATCAAGACTTTTTTAATGGTCCTTGGAAGAGTGGTGGAGGTCGCAGTGGATTAAAAAGACAATATCAATGCCCCTTAGAAAAGTGGTGCAGGTTACAGTGCAATAAAAACAATATCAAAGCCCCTTGCAAGAGCTGTGGAGTTGAGAGTGGATTAAATTGACGGTTTTAATGCCCCTTGGATTAGACGTGGAGGTCATATTAGATTAACAAGACTGTTTTAATGCCCCTTGGAAGTGTGGTGGAGGTCGCAGTGGATTAAAAAGACAATATCAATACCCCTTAGAAGAGAGGTGGAAGTCGCAGTGGAATAAAAAGACAATATCAATATCCCTTGGAAGAGTGGTGGAGGATACAGTGAAATAAAAAGACAATATCAATGCCCCGTGGAATAGACATGGACGTTACAGTAGCTAAACAAGATGATTTTAATGCACCTTGGGAGAGTGGTGGAAGTCATAGTGGAATAAAAAGACAATATCAATGCCCCTTGAAAGAGTGCTGTAGGTTACAGTGGAGTAAGAAGACAATATCAATGCCTCTTGCAAGAGCTGTGGAGTTCAGAGTCGTTTAAATTGACGGATTTAATGCCCTTTGGAAGGGACGTGCAGGTGACAGTAGCTTAACAAAACGGTTTTAATGCCCCTTGGAAGAGTGGTGGAGGTCGCAGTGGATTAAAAAGACAATATGAATGCCCATTGGAGGAGTGGTGGAGGTCCCAGTGGAATAAAAAGACAATATAAATGCCCCTTGGAAGAGGGGTGGAGGTTACAGTTGAATAAAAAGACAATATCAATGACCCTTGGAAGAGTGATGGAGGTTACAGTGGAATAAAAAGACAATATCAATTCCCCTTCGAACAGTGGTGAAGGTTACAGTTAAATAAAAAGACAATATCAATGCCCCGTGGAAGAGATGTGGAGGTCACAATAGCTTAACAAGACGGTTTTAATGCCCCTTGGAAGAGTGGTGGAGGTCGGAGTGGAATAAAATGACATTATCAATGCCCCTTGGAAGAGTGGTGGAGGTCGCAGTGGAATAAAAAGATAATATCAATGCCCCTTGAACGAGTGGTGGAGGTTACAGTGGAATAAAAAGACAATTTCAATGCCCTGTGGAAGAGACGTGCAGGTCACAGTAGCTTAACAAGACGGTTTTAATGCCTCTTGGAGGACTGGTGGAGGTTACAGTGGAATAAAAAGACAATATCAATGCCCCCTGGAAGAGTGGTGGAGGTTACAGAGGAATAAAAATATAATAATAATGCCCCTTGGAATAGATGTGGAGGTCACTGTAGCTTAACAATATGGTTTTAATGCCCCTTGGAAGAGTGGTGGAGGTCGCAGTGGAATAAAAAGACAATGTCAATGCCCCTTGGAAGAGTGGTGGAGGATAGAGTGGAATAAAAAGACAATACAAATGCCCCTTGGAAGAGCTGTGGAGTTCAGAGTGGTTTAACCAGATGTTTTTAATGCCCCTTGGAAGAGAAGTCAACGTCACAGTAGCATAACAAGACGGTTTTAATGCCACTTGGAAGAGTGGTGGAGTTCGTGGTGGAATAAAAAGACAATATCAATGCCCCTTGGAAGAGTGGTGGAGCTAGCAGTGGAATAAAAAGACAATATCAATGCCCCGTGGAAGGGACGTGGAGGTCACAGTAGCTTAACAAGACGGTTTAAATGCACCTTGGAAGAGTGGCGGAGGTTGCAGGGGATTAAACAGACAATAACAATGCCCATTGGAAGAGTGGTGGAGGTCGCAGTGGAATGAAAAGAAAAAATCAATGCCCCTTGGAAGAGTGGTGGAGGTTACAGTGGAATAAAAAGACAATATCAATGCCCCTTGGAATAGCTGTGGAGTTCAGAGTGGTTTAACCAGATGATTTTAATGCCCCTTGGAAGAGACGTGGAGGTCACAATAGCTTAACAAGACTGTTTTAATGCCCCTTGGAAGAGTGGTGGAGGTCGCAGTGGATTAAAAAGACAATATCAATGCCCCTTAGAAGAGAGATGGAAGTCGCAGTGGAATAAAAAGAAAATGTCAATGCCACTTGGAAGAGTGGTGGAGTTTACAGTGGAATAAAAAGACAATATCAATGCCCCGTGGAATAGACACGGACGTGACAGTAGCTTAACAAGACGGCTTTAATGCCCTTGGACGAGTGGTGGAGGTTACAGTGGATTAAAAAGACAATATCAATGCCCATTGGAAGTGTGGTAAAGGTCGCAGTGGAATAAAAAGACAAAATCAATGCCCCCTGGAAGAGTGGTGGAGGTTACAGTGGAATAAAAAGACAATATCAATGCCCCATGGAAGAGTTGTGGAGGTACCTGTAGCTTAACAAGATGGTCTTAATGCCCCTTGGAAAAGTGGTGGAGGTCGCAATGGAATAAATAGACAATGTCAATGCCCCTTGGAAGAGTGGTGGAGGTTAGAGTGGAATAAAAAGACATTACCAGTGCTCCTTGGAAGAGCTGTGGAGTTCAGAGTGGTTTAAAATGACGGTTT
This sequence comes from Phyllobates terribilis, assembly GCF_046119375.1. Lineage (NCBI taxonomy): Eukaryota > Metazoa > Chordata > Amphibia > Anura > Dendrobatidae > Phyllobates > Phyllobates terribilis. The sequence continues at coordinate 28,891,749 of NW_027362775.1, forward strand.
TAATGCCCCTTTGAAGAGACGTGGGGGTCACAGTGGATTAAAAAGACAATATCAATGCCCCTTCGAAGAGTGGTGGAGGTCGCAGTGGATTAAAAAGACATTATCAATGCTCCTTGGAAGAGTGGTGGAGGTCGCAGTGGAATAAAAAGACAATATCAATGCCCCCTGGAAGGGACGTGGAGGTCACAGTAGCTTCACAAGACGGTTTTAATGTCCCCTTGGAAGAGAGGTGGAGGTCGCAGTTGATTAAAAAGACAATATCAATACCCCGTGCAAGAGTGGTGGAGGTCGCAGTGGAATAAACAGACAATAGCAAAGCCGCTTGGAAGAGTGGTGGATGTTACAGTCGAATAAAAAGACAATATCAATGACTCTTGTAAGAGCTGTGGAGTTCAGAGTGTTTAACCAGATGGTTTTAATGCCCCTTGGAAGAGACGAGGAGGTCACAGTAGCTTAACAAGACTGTTTTAATGCCCCTTGCAAGAGTGGTGGAGATCGTTGTAGATTTAAAAGACAATATCAATGCCCCTTAGAAAAGTGGTGGAGGTCGCAGTGGAATAAAAAGACAATATCAATGCCCCTTGGAAGATTGGTGGAGGTTACAGTGGAATAAAAAGACAATATCAATGCCCCTTGGAAGAGTGGTGGAGGTTACAGTGGAATAAAAAGACAATATCAATGCCCTGTGTAAGAAACTTGAAGGTCACAGTAGTTTAATAAGACGGTTTTAATGCCCCTTGGAAGAGTCGTGGACGTCGCAGAGGAATAAAAAGACAATATCAATGCACTTGGAAGAGTGCAGAAGGTTACAATGGAATAAAAAGACATTGTCAATGCCCCTTGGAAGAGCTGTGGAGCTCAGAGCGGTTTAACCAGACTGTTTTAATGCCCCTTGGAAGAGACTTGGAGGTCACAGTAGCATAACAAGACGGTTTTAATGCCCCTTGAAAGATTGGTGTAGGTCGCAGTGGTTAAAAAAGACAATATCATAGCCACTTGGAAGAGTGGTGGAGGTCGCAGTGGAAAACACAGACAATATCAATGCTCCTAGGAAGAGTGGTGGAGGTTACAGTTTAATAAAAAGACAATTTCAATGCCTCTTGGAAGAGCTGTGGAGTTCAGAGTGGTTGAACCAGACGGTTTAATGCCCCTTGGAAGAGACGTGGAGGTCACAGTAGCTTATCAAGACTGTTTTAATGCCCCTTGGAAGAGTGGTGGAGGTCGCAGTGGATTAAAAGGACAATATCAATGCCCCTTATAAGAGTGGTCGAGGTCGCAGTGGAATAAAAAGACAATATCAATGCCTCGTGGAAGAGACTTGGAGGTCACAGTAGCTTAACAAGATGGTTTTAATGCCCCTTGGAAGAGAGGTGGAGGTTACAGTGGAATAAAAAGACAATATCAATGCCCCTTGGAAGAGTGGTGAAGGTTACAGTGGAATAAAAAGTCAACATCAATGACCCTTGGAAGAGTGGTGGAGGTCGCAGTGGAATAAAAAGACAATATTAATGCCCCTTGGAAGAGTGTTGGAGGTCGCAGTAAAATAAAAAGACAATATCAATGCCCCTTGGAAGAGTGGTGGAGGTTACAGTGGCATAAAAAGACTATATCAATGCCCCTTGGAAGAGCTGTGGAGTTCACAGTGGTTTAACCAGAAGGTTTTAAGACACCATGGAATAGACGTGGAGGTCACAGTAGCTAAACAAGACGGTTTTAATGCTTCTTGGAAGAGTGATAGAGGTCGCAGTGGATTAAAAAGACAAAATCAATGCCCCTTGGAAGAGTGGTGGAGGTTACAGTGGAATAAAAAGACAATATCAATGCCTCTTGCAAGAGCTGTGGAGTTCAGAGTGGTTTAAATTGACGGTTTTAATGCCCCTTGGAAAAGACGTGGAGGTCACAGAAGCTTAACAAGATGGTTTTAATGCCCCTTGGAAGAGTCGTGGAGGTTACAGTCGAATAAAAAGACAATATCAATGCCTCTTGGAAGAGCTGTGGAGTTCAGAGTGGTTTAACCAGACGGTTTTAATGCCCCTTGTAAGAGACGTGGAGGTCACAATAGCTTAACAAAGCTGTTTTAATGCCCCTTGGAAGAGTGGTGGAGGTCGCAGTGGATTAAAAAGACAACATCAATGCACCGCAGAAGAGTGGTGGAGGTCGCAGTGGAATAAAAAGACAATATCAATTCCACTTGGAAGAGATGTGGAGGTCGCAGTGGAATAAAAACACAATATCAGTGCCTCGTGGAAGAAACTTGGAGGTCACAGTAGCTTAACAAGATTGTTTTAATGCCCCTTGGAAGAGAGGTGGAGGTCGCAGTGGAATAAAAAGACAATATCAATGCCCCTTGGAAGAGTGGTGGAGGTTACAGTGGAATAAAAAGACAATATCAATGACCCTTGGAAGAGTGGTGGAGGTTACAGTGGAATAAAAAGACAATATCATTGCCCCTTGGAAGAGCTGTGGAGTTTACAGTGGTTTAACCAGAAGGTTTTAAGGCACCGTGGAATAGAAGCGGAGGTCACAGTAGCTAAACAAGACGGTTTTAATGCTTCTTGGAAGAGAGATTGAGGTCGCAGTGGATTAAAAAGACAAAATCAATGCCCCTTGGAAGAGTGGTGGAGGTTACAGTGGAATAAAAAAGACAATATCAATGCCTCTTGCAAGAGCTGTGGATTTCAGAGTGGTTTAAATTGACGGTTTTAATGCCCCTTGGAAGAGACGTGGAGGTCACAGTAGCTTAAAAAGACAGTTTTAATGCCCCTTGTAAGAGTGGTGGAGGTCGCAATGGATTAAAAAGACATTATCGTTGCCCCTTGGAAGAGTGGTGGAGGTCGCATTGGATTAAAAAGACTATCAAATCCCCTTAGAAGAGTGGTGGAGGTCGCAGTGGAAAAAAAAACAATATCAATGCCCATTGGAAGATTGGTGGAGGTTACAGTTGAATAAACAGACAAAATCAATGCCTCTTGGAAGAGCTGTGGAGTTCAGAGTGGTTTAACCATGCGGTTTTAATGCCCCTTGGAAGAGACGTGGAGGTCACAGAAGCTTATCAAGACTGTTTTAAAGCCCCTTGGAGGAGTGGTAGAGGTCGCAGTTGATTAAAAAGACAATATCAATGCCCATTGGAAGAGTGGTGGAGGTTGCAGTGGAATAAAAAGACAATATCAATGCCCCATGGAAGAGTGGTGGAGTTTACAGTGGAATAAAATGACAATATCAATGTCCCTTAGAAAAGTGGTGGAGGTTACAGTGAAAAAAAAAGACAATATCAATGTTCCTTGGAAGAGGGGTGAAGGTCGCAGTGGAATAAAAAGACAATATCAATGTCCCTTGGAAGAGTGGTGGAGGTCACAATGGATTAAAAAGACTATCAAATCCCCTTAGAAGAGTGGTGGAGGTCGCAGTGGAAAAAAAAACAATATCAATGCCCATTGGAAGATTGGTGGAGGTTACAGTTGTATAAAAAGACAATATCAATGCCACTTGGAAGAGCTGTGGAGTTCAGAGTGGTTTAACCATGCGGCTTTAATACCCCTTGGAAGAGGCGTGGAGGTCACAGAAGCTTATCAAGACTGTTTTAAAGCCCCTTGGAGGAGTGGTGGAAGACACAGTGGAATAAAAAGACAATGTCAATTCCACTTGGAAGAGTGGTGAAGGTTACAGTGGAATAAAAACACAATATCAATGCCCCGTGGAATAGACATGGACGTGACAGTAGCTTAACAAGACGGCTTTAATGCCCCTTAGAAGAGTGGTGGAGGTTGCAGTGGATTAAAAAGACAATATCAATGCCCATTGGAAGAGTGGTAGAGGTCGCAGTGGAATAAAAAGACAAGATCAATGCCCCTTGGAAGAGTGGTGAGGGTTACAGTGGAATAAAAAGACAATATCAATTCCCCATTGAAGAGTTGTGGAGGTCACTGTAGCTTTACAAGATGATCTTAATGCCCCTTGGAAGAGTGGTGGAGGTCGCAGTGGAATAAATAGACAATGTCAATGCCCCTTGGAAGAGTGGTGGAGGTTAGAGTGGAATAAAAAGACAATACCAGTGCTCCTTGGAATAGCTGTGGAGTTCAGAGTGGTTTAAATTTACGGTTTTATTGCCCCTTGAAAGAGACGTGGAGGTCACAGTGGATTAAAAAGACAATATCAATGCCCCGTGGAAGAGTGGTGGAGGTCGCAGTGGATTAAAAAGACAATATCAATGCCCCTTCGAAGAGTGGTGGAGGTCGCAGTGGAATAAAAAGACAATATCAATGCCCCGTGGAAGGCACTTGGAGATCACAGTAGCTTCACAAGACGGTTTTAATGCCCCTTGGAAGAGAGGTGGAGTTCGCAGTTGATTAAAAAGACAATATCAATGCCCCTTGGAAGAGTGGTGGAGGTCGCAGTGGAATAAAAAGACAATATCAATGCCGCTTGGAAGAGTGGTGGATGTTACTATCGAATAAAAAGACAATATCATTGACTCTTGTATGAGCTGTGGAGTTCAGAGTGTTTAACCAGACTGTTTTAATGCCCCTTGGAATAGACGAGGAGGTCACAGTAGCTTAACAAGGCTGTTTTAATGCCCCTTGGAAGAGTGGTGGAGGTCGCAGTGGAATAAAAAGACAATATCAATGCTCCTTGGAAGATTGGTGGAGGTTACAGTGGAATAAAGAGACAATATAAATACCCCTTGGAAGAGTGATGGAGGTTACAGTGGAATAAAAAGACAATATCAATGCCCCTTGGAACAGTGGTGGAGGTTACAGTTAAATAAAAAGACAATATCAATGCCCAGTGGAAGAGACGTGGAGGTCACAGTAGCTTAACAAGGTGGTTTTAATGCCTCTTGGAGGACTGGTGGAGGTCGCAGTGGAATGAAAAGACAATATCAATGCCCCTTGGAAGAGTGGTGGAGGTTACAGTGGAATAAAAAGACAATAATAATGCCCGTTGGAAGAGCTGTGGAGTTCAGAGTGGTTTAACCAGATGGTATTAATGCCCCTTGGAAGAGAAGTCGACGTCACAGTAGCATAACAAGACGGTTTTTAATGCCCCTTGGAAGAGTGGTGGGGTTCGCAGTGGATTAAAAAGACAATATCAATGCCCCTTGGAAGAGTTTTGGAGGTCGCAGTGGAATTAAAAGACAATATCAATGCCCCGTCGAAGAGATGTTGAAGTCACTGTAGCTTAACAATATGGTTTTAATGCCCCTTGGAAGAGTGGTGGAGGTCGCAGTGGAATAAAAAGACAATGTCAATGCACCTTGGAAGAGTGGTGGAGGTTAGAGGGGAATAAAAGACAATACAAATGCCCCTTGGAAGAGCTGTGGAGTTCAGAGTGGTTTAACCAGATGGTTTTAATGCCCCTTGGAAGAGAAGTCGACGTGACAGTAGCATAAAAAGACAGTTTTAATGCCCCTTGGAAGAGTGGTGGATGTCGCAGTGGAAAAAATAGACAATGTCAATGCCCCTTGGAAGAGTGGTGGAGGTTAGAGTGGAATAAAAAGACAATACCAGTGCTCCTTGGAAGAGTGGTGGAGGTTGCAGTGGAATAAAAAGACAATATCAATGCCCCGTGGAAGGGACGTGGATGTCACAGTAGCTTCACAAGACGGTTTTAATGCCCCTTGGAAGAGTGTTGGAGGTCGCAGTTGATTAAAAAGACAATATCAATGCCCCTTGGAAGAGTGGTGGATGTTACAGTCGAATAAAAAGACAATATCAATGCCTCTTGTAAGAGGCGTGGAGTTCAGAGTGTTTAACCAGACGGTTTTAATGCCCCTTGGAAGAGACGAGGAGGTAGCAGTAGCTTAACAAGACTGTTTTAATGCTCCTTGGAAGAGTGGTGGAGATCATTGTGGATTTAAAAGACAATATCAATACCCCTTAGAAGAGTGGTGGAGGTCGCAGTGGAATAAAAAGAAAATATCAATGCCCCTTGGAAGATTGGTGGAGGTTACAGTGGAATAAAAAGACAATATCAATGCCCCTTTTAAGAGGGGTGGAGGTTACAGTGGAATAAAAAGACAATATCAATGCACTGTGTAAGAAACTTGAATGTCACAGTAGCTTAACAAGACGGTTTTAATGCCCCTTGGAAGAGTCGTGGACGTATCAGAGGAATAAAAAGACAATATCAATGCACTTGGAAGAGTGCAGAAGGTTACAATGGAATAAAAAGACATTGTCAATGCCCCTTGGAAGAGCTGTGGAGCTCAGAGCGGTTTAACCAGACGGTTTTAATGCCCCTTGGAAGAGACTTGGAGGTCAAAGTAGCTTAAAAAGACGGTTTTAATGCCCCTTGGAAGAGACTTGGAGGTCAAAGTAGCTTAACAAGACGGTTTTAATGCCCCTTGGAAGAGTGGTGGAGGTCGCAATGGAATTAAAAGACTATATCAATGCCCCGTGGAAGGAACGTTGAGGTCACAGTAGCATAACAAGACTATTTTAATGACCATTGGAAGAGTGGTGGAGGTCGCAGTGGATTAAAAAGACAATATCAATGCCCCGTAGAAGAGTGGTGGAGGTTACAGTGGAATAAAAAACAATATCATAGCCCCTTGCAAGAGCTGTGGAGTTGAGAGTGGTTTAAATTGACGGTTTCAATGCCCATTGGATGAGACGTGGAGGTCACAGTAGATTAACAAGACTGTTTCAATGCCCCTTGGAAGAGTGGTGGAGGTCGCAGTGGATTAAAAAGACAATATCAATGCCCCTTAGAAGAGAGGTGGAAGTCACCGTGGAAAAAAAAGACAATATCAATACCCTTGGAAGAGTTGTGGAGGATACAGTGGAATAAAAAGACAATATCAATGCCCGGTGGAATAGACATGGACGTTACAGTAGCTAAACAAGATGTTTTTAATGCACCTTGGGAGAGTGGTGGAAGTCGCAGTGTATTAAAAAGACAATATCAATGCACTTGGAAGAGTGCTGTAGGTTACAGTGGAGTAAAAAGACAATATCAATGCCTCTTGCAAGACCTGTGGAGTTCAGAGTGGTTTAATTTGACGGTTTTAATGCACCTTGGAAGAGACGTGGAGGTCACAGTAAGTTAACAATACGGTTTTAATGCCCCTTGGAACAGTGGTGGAGGTCGCAGTGGATTAAAAAGACAATATCAATGCCCTTTGGAAGAGTGGTTAAGGTCGCAGTGGAATAAATAGACAAAATCAATGCCCCTTGGAAGAGTGGTGGAGGTTACAGTGGAAAAGAACGACAATATCAATGCCCCTTGGAAGAGCTGTGGAGTTCAGAGTGGTTTAACCAGACAGTTTTAAAGCCCCTTGGAAGAGTGGTGGAGGTCACAGTTAATAAAAAGACATTATCAATGCACCGTGGAATTGACGTGGATGTCAAAGTAGGTTAACAAGACGGTTTTCATGCCCCTTTGAAGAGTGCTGGAGGTCGCAGTTGATTAAGAAGACAATATAAATGCCCCTTGTAAGATTGGTGGAGGTCGCAGTGGAAAAAAAGACAATATCAATGCCCCTTGGAAGAGTAGCGGAGGTCGCAGTGGAATAAAAAGACGAAATCAATGCCCCTTGGAAGAGTGGTGGAGGTTACAGTGGAATAAAAAGACAAAATCAATGCCCCTTGGAAGATTGGTGGAGGTTACAGTTGAATAAAAAGACAATATCAATGCCCCTTCGAAGACACGTGGAGGTCACAGTAGCTTAACAAGATGGTTTTAATGCCCCTTGGATTGGGGTGGAGTTCGCAGTGGACTAACAAACAATATCAATGCCCCTTGGAAGAGTGGTGGAGGTCGCAGTAGAATAAAAAGACAATGTGAATGCCCCTTGGAAGAGTGGTGGAGGTTAGAGTGGAATAAAAAGACAATACAAATGCCCCTTGGAAGAGCTGTGGAGTTCAGAGTGGTTTAACCAGATGGTTTTAATGCCCCTTGGAAGAGACTTCGACGTCACAGTAGCTAAACAAGACCATTTTAATGCCCCTTGGAAGAGTGGTGGAGGTCGAAGTGGATTAAAAAGACAATATCAATGCCCCTTGGAAGAGTGATGGAGGTTACAGTGGAATAAGAAGACAATAACAATGCCCCTCGGAAGAGCTGTGGTGTTCAGATTGGTTTAACCAGACGCTTTTAATGCCCCTTGGAAGAGACATGGAGGTCACAGTAGCTTAACAAGACATTTTTAATGCCCCTTGGAAGAGTAGTGGAGGTCGCAGTGGATTTAAAAGACAATATAAATGCCCCTTAGAAGAAAGGTAGAAGTCGCAGTGGAATAAAAAGACAAGATCAATGCCCCTTGGAAGAGTGTTGGAGGTTACAGTGGAATAAAAAGACAATATCAATGCCCATTGGAAGAGTGGTTAAGTTCGCTGTGGAATAAAAAGACAAAATCAATGCCCCTTGGAAGAGTTTTGGAGGTTACAGAGGAAAAATAAGACAATATCAATGCCCCTTGGAAGAGCTGTGGCGTTCAGAGTGTTTTAACCAGACGGTTTTAATGCCCCTTGGAAGAGAAGTGGAGGTCACAGTAGCTTAACACGTCTGTTTTAAAGCTCTTGGAAGAGTAGTCGAGGTCGCAGTGGATTTAAAAGACAATATAAATACCCGTTAGAAGAGAGGCAGAAGTCGCAGTGGAATAAAAAGACAAGATCAATGCCCCTTGGAAGAGTGGTGGAGGTTACAGTGGAATAAAAAGACAATATCAATGCCCGGTGGAATAGACAACTACGTGACAGTAGCTTAACAAGACGGTTTTAATGCCCCTTGGAAGAGTGGTGGAGGTCGCAGTTGATTAAAAAGACAATATCAATGCCCTTTGGAAGAGTGGTGGAGGTCGCAGTGGAATAAAAAGACAATATCAATGCCCCTTGGAAGAGTGGTGGAGGTTACAGTGGAGTAAAAGACAATATCAATGACCCGTGGAAGAGTTGTGGAGGTCACTGTAGCTTAACAAGATGGTCTTAATGCCGCTTGGAAGAGTAGTGGTGGTCGCAGTGGAATAAAAAGACAATGTCAGTGCCCCTTGGAAGAGTGGTGGAGGTTAGAGTGGAATAAAAAGACAATACAAATGCCCCTTGGAAGAGCTGTGGAGTTCAAAATGTTTTAACCAGATGGTTTTAATGCCCCTTGGAAGAGACTTCGATGTCACAGTAGCTTAACAAGACTGGTTTAATGCCCCTTGGAAGAGTGGTGGAGGTCGCAGTGGATTAAAAAGACAATATCAATGCCCCTTGGAAGAGTGGTGGAGGTCGCAGTGGAATAAAAAGACAAAATCAATGCCCCTTGGAAGAGTGGTGGAGGTTACCGTAGAATAAAAGACAATATCAATGCACCGTGGAAGAGTTGTGGAGGTCACTGTAGCTTAACAAGATGGTCTTAATGCCGCTTGGAAGAGTGTTGTAGGTCGCAGTGGAATAAAAAGACAATGTCAATGCCCCTTGGAAGAGTGGTGGAGGTTAGAGTGGAATAAAAGGACAATACCAATGCTCCTTGGTAGAGCTGTAGAGTTCAGAGTGGTTTAAATTGACGGTTTTAAGCCCCTTGGAAGAGACGTGGAGGTCACAGTGGATTAAAAAGACAAAATCAATGCCGCTTGGAAGAGAGGTGGAGGTCACAGTAGCTTAACAAGACGGTTTTAATGCCCCTTGGAAGAAAGGTGGAGGTTGCAGTTGATTAAAAAGACAATATCAATGCCACTTGGAAGAGTGGTAGTGGTCGCTGTGGAATGAAAAGTCAATATCAATGCCCCTTGGAAGAGTGGTGGAGGTTACAGTCGAATAAAAAGACAATATCAATGCTCCTTGGAGGAACTGTGGAGTACAGAATGGTTTAACCAGATGGTTTTATTGCCCCTTGTAAGAGACATAGAGGTCACAGTAGCTTATCAAGACTGTTCTAATGCCCCTTGGAAGAGAGGTGAAGGTTACATTGGAATAAAAAGACAATATCAATGCACCCGTGGAATAGACATTGAGGTTACAGCAGCTTAACAAGACGGTTTTAACGCCCCTTCGAAGAGTGCTGGAGATTACAATGGAATAAAAAGACAATATTAATGCCTCTTGCAAGAGCTGTGGAGTTCAGAGTGGTTTAAATTGATGGCTTTAATGCCCCCTGGAAGAGAAGTGGAGGTCACAGTAGCTTAATAAGACGGTTTTAATGCCACATGGAAAAGTGGTGGAGGTCGCAGTGGATTAAAAAGACAATATCAATGCCTCGAGGAAGAGTGGTGGAGGTCGCAGTGGAATAAAAATACAATATCAATGTCCCTTGGAAGAGTGGTGGAGGTTACAGTGGAAAAAAAAGACAATATTAATGCCCCGTGGAAGAGACGTGGAGGTCACAGTAGCTTAACAAGACGGTTTTAATGCCCCTTGGAAGATTGGTGAAGGTCACAGTTGATTAACAAGACTGTTTTAATGCCCCTTGGAAGAGTGGTGGAGGTCGAAATGGATTAAAAAGACAATGTCAATGCTCCTTGAAGGAGTGATTGAAGTCTCAGTGGAATAAAAAGACAATATCAATGCCCCTTGGAAGAGTGGTGGAGGTCGCAGTGGATTAAAAAGACAATATCAATGCCCCTTAGAAGAGAGGTGGAACTCGCAGTGGAATAAAAAGACAATATCAATACCCCTTGGAAGAGTGGTGGAGGATACAGTGGAATAAAAAGATAATATCAATGCCCCGTGGAATAGACATGGAAGTTACAGTAGCTAAACAAGATGTTTTTAATGCACCTTGGGAGAGTGGTGGAAGTCGTAGTGGAATAAAAAGACAATATCAATGTCCCTTGAAAGAGTGCTGTAGGTTACAGTGGAATACAAAGACAATATCAATGCCTCTTGCAAGAGCTGTGAAGTTCAGAGTGGCTTAAATTGACGGTTTTAATGCACCTTGGAAGAGACGTGGAGGTCACAGTAGCTTAACAATACGGTTTTAATGCCCCTTGGAAAAGTGGTGGAGGTCGCAGTGGATTTAAAAGACAATATCAATGCCACTTGGAAGAGTGGTGAAGGTCCCAGTGGAATAAAAAGACAATATCAATGCCCCTTGGAAGAGTGGTGGAGGTTACAGTGGAATAAAAAGACAATATCAATGCCCCGTGAAAGAAACGTGGAGGTCACAGTAGCTTAACAAGACGGTTTTAATGCCCCTTGGAAGAGAGGTGGAAGTTGCAGTGGAATAAAAAGACAATATCAATGCCCCTTGGAAGAGTGCTGGAGGTAACATTGGAATAAAAAGACAATATCAATGCCCCTTGCAAGAGCTGTGGAGTTCAGAGTGGTTTAAATTGACGGTTTTAATGCCCCGTGGAGTTGACGTGGAGGTCAAGGTAGCTTAGCAACACGGTTTTAAGGGCCCTTGGAAGAGTGGTGGAGGTCGCAGTTGATTAAAAAGACAATATAAATGCCCCTTAGAAGAGTGGTAGAGGTCGAGGTGGAATTAAAAGACAATATCAATGACCCTTGGAAGAGAAGTGGAGGTCGCAGTGGAAGAAAAAAACAATATCAATGCCCCTTGGAAGAGTGGTGGAGATAACAGTGGATTAAAAAGACAATCTCAATGCCCCTTGGAAGAGCAGTGGAGTTCAGAGTAGTTAAACCAGACAGTTTTAATGCCCAATGGAAGTGACGTGGAGGTCACAGTAGCTTAAAAAGACATTTTTAATGCCCCTTGGAAAAGTGGTGGAGTTCGCAGTGGATTAAAAAGACAATATCAATGCCCCTTGGAAGAGTGGTGGAGGTGGCAGTGGAATAAAATGACAATACAATGCCCCTTGGAAGAGTGGTGGAGATTACAGTGGAATAAAAAGACAATATCAATGCCCCGTGAAAAAGACGTGGATGTCACAGAAGCTTAACAAGACGGTTTTAATATCCCTTTGAAGAGAGGTGAAAGTCTCAGTGGAATAAAAAGACAATATCAATGCCCCTTGGAAAAGTGCAGGAGGTTACAGTGGAATAAAAAACAATATCAAAACCCTTGCAAGAGCTGTGGAGCTGAGAGTGGTTTAAATTGACGGTTTTAATGCCCCTTGGAAGAGACTTTGAGGTCACAGTAGATTAACAAGAATTTTTTAATGCCCCTTGGAAGAGTGGTGGAGGTCGAAGTGGAATAAAAAGACAATATCAGTGCCCTGTGGAAGAGACATGGAGGTCACAGTAGCTTAACAAGATGGTTTTAATACCCCTTGGAAGAGTGGTGGAGGTCGCAGTGAATTAAAAAGTCAATATCAATGCCCCTTGGAAGAGTGGTGGAGAATACAGTGGAATAAAAAGACAATATCAATGCCCCTTGGAAGATCTGTGGAGTTCAGATTGGTTTAACCATACAGTTTTAATGCCCCATGGAAGAGACGTGGAGGTCGCAGTAGCTTAACAAGACGGTTTTAATGCCACATGGAAGAGTGGTGGAGCTTGCAGTGGATTAAAAAGACAATATCAATGCCCCGAGGAAGAGTGGTGGAGGTCGCAGTGGCATAAAAAGACAAAATCAATGCCCCTTGGAAGAGTGGTGGAGGTTACAGTGGAATAAAAAGACAATATCAATGCCCCTTGGAAGAGCTGTGGAGTTCAGAGTGGTTTAACCAGACGGTTTTAATGCTCCTCGGAAGAGACGTGGAGGTAACAGTAGCTTAACAAGATGGTTTTAATGCCCTTTGGAAGAGTGGTGGAGGTCGTAGTGGATTAAAAAGACAATATCAATGCCCTTTGGAAGAGTGGTGGAGGTCGCCCTGGAATAAAAATACAATATCAATGCCCCTTTGTAGAGTGGTGGAGGTTACAGTGGAATTTAAAGACAATATCAATGCCCCGTGGAAGAGATGTGGAGGTCACTGTAGCTTAACAGGACAGTTTTAATGCCCCTTGGAAGAATGGTGGAGGTCGCAGTGGAATAAAAAGACAATGTCAATGCCCCTTGGAAGAGTGGTGGATGTTAGAGTGGAATAAAAAGACAATACCAATGCCCCTTGGAAGAGCTGTGGAGTTCAGAGTGGTTTAATAAAACGGTTTTAATGGCCATTGGAAGTGACGTGGAGGTCACAGTAGCTTAAAAAGACGTTTTTAATGCCCCTTGGAAAAGTGGTGAAGGTGGCAGTGGATTAAAAAGACAATATCAATGCCCCTTGGAAGAGTGGTGGAGGTGGCAGTGGAATAAAAAGACAATATCAATGCCCCTTGGAAAAATGATGGAGATCGCAGTGGAATAAATAGACAATGTCAATGCCCCTTGGAAGAGCTGTGGAGTTCAGAGTGGTTTAACCAGACGGTTTTAATGCCCCTCGCAAGAGACGTGGAGGTAACAGTAGCTTAACAAGATGGTTTTAATGCCCTTTGGAAGAGTGGTGGAGGTCGTAGTGGATTAAAAAGACAATATCAATGCCCTTTGGAAGAGTGGTGGAGGTCACACTGGAATAAAAATACAATATCAATGCCCCTTTGTAGAGTGGTGGAGGTTACAGTGGAATTTAAAGACAATATCAATGCCCCGTGGAAGAGATGTGGAGGTCACTGTAGCTTAACAGGACAGTTTTAATGCCCCTTGGAAGAATGGTGGAGGTCGCAGTGGAATAAAAAGACAATGTCAATGCCCCTTGGAAGAGTGGTGGAGGTTAGAGTGGAATAAAAAGACAATACCAATGCCCCTTGGAAGAGCTGTGGAGTTCAGAGTGGTTTAATAAAATGGTTTTAATGGCCATTGGAAGTGACGTGAAGGTCACAGTAGCTTAAAAAGACGTTTTTAATGCCCCTTGGAAAAGTGGTGGAGGTCGCAGTGAATTAAAAAGACAATATCAATGCCCCTTGGAAGAGTGGTGGAGGTGGCAGTGGAATAAAAAGACAATATCAATGCCCCTTGGAAGAATGATGGAGGTCACAGTGGAATAAAAAGAGAATGTCAATGCCCCTTGGAAGAGTGGTGGAGGGTGGAGTGGAATGAAAAGACAATACCAATGCCCCTTGGAAGACATGTGGAGGACACAGTAAATTAACAAGACAGTTTTAATGCCCCTTGGAAGAGTGGTGGAGGTCGCAGTGGAAAAAAAAGACAATATCAATGCCCCTTGGAAGAGCTGTGGAGTTCAGAGTAGTTTAACCAGACAGTTTTTTTGCCCCTTGGAAGAGACCTGGAGGTCACAGTAGATTAACAAGATGGTTTTAATGCCCCTTGGAAAAGTGGTGGAGGTCACAGTGGATTAAAAAGACAATATCAATGCCCCGTGGAAGACATGTGGAGGACACAGTAGATTAACAAGACAGTTTTAATGCCCCTTGGAAGAGTGGTGGAGGTCGCAGTGGAATAAAAAGACAATATCAATGCCACTTGGAAGAGCTGTGGATTTCAGAGTGGTTTAACCAGACAGTTTTAATGCCCCTTGGAAGAGACGTGGAGGTCACAGTAGCTTAACAAGACTGTTTTAATGCCTCTTGGAAGAGTGGTGGAGTTCGCAGTGGAATAAAAAGACAATATCAATACCCCTTGGAAGAGTGGTGGAGGATACAGTGGAATAAAAAGACAGTATCAATGCCCCGTGGAATAGACATGGACATTATAGTAGCTAAACAAGATGTTTTTAATGCACCTTGGGAGAATGGTGGAAGTCGTAGTTGAATAAAAAGACAATATCAATGCCCCTTGAAAGAGTGTTGTAGGTTACAGTGGAGTAAAGTGACAATATCAATGCCTCTTGCAAGAGCTGTGGAGTTCAGATTGGTTTAAATTGATTTTTTTAATGCACCTTGGAAGGGACGTGGAGGTCACAGTAGCTTAACAATACGGTTTTAATACCCCTTGGAAGAGTGGTGGAGGTCGCAGTGGATTAAAAAGACAATATCAATGCCACTTTGAAGAGTGGTGAAGGTCCCAGTGGAATAAAAAGACAATATCATTGCCCCTTGGAAGAGTGGTGGAGGTAACAGTGGAAAAAAAATACAATCTCAATGCCCCTTGGAAGAGGGCATTGAGAAATTGACGGTTTTAATGCCCCTTGGAAGGGACGTGGAGGTGACAGTAGCTTAATAAGACGGTTTTAATGCCCCTTGAAGAGTGGTGGAGGTCGCAGTGGATTAAAAAGACATTATGAATGCCACTTGGAAGAGTGCTGGAGGTTACATTGGAATAAAAAGACAATATCAATGTCCCTTGCAAGAGCTGTGGAGTTCAGAGTGTTTTAAATTGACGGTTTTAATGCCCCTTGGAAGGGACGTGGAGGTGACAGTAGCTTAACAAGACGGTTTTAATTCCCCTTGGAAGAGTGGTGGAGGTCGCAGTGCATTAAAAAGACAATATCAATACCCCTTGGAAGAATGGCGGAGGTTTCAGTGGAATAAAAAGACAATATCAATGCCGCTTGGAAGAGCTGTGGAGTTCAGAGTGGTTTAACCAGACGGTTTTAATGCCCCTTGGAAGAGATGTGGAGGTCACAGTTGCTTAACAAGACTGTTTTAATGCCTCTTGGAAGAGTGGTGGAGGTCGCAGTGGATTAAAAAGACAATATCAATGCCCCTTAGAAAAGAGTCGGAAGTCGCGGTGGAATAAAAAGACAATATCAATGCCCCTTGAAAGAGTGGTGGAGAATACAGTGGAATAAAAAGACAGAAACAATGCCCCGTGGAATAGACATGGACAGTACAGTAGCTAAACAAGATGTTTTTAATGCACCTTGGGATAGCGGTGGAAGTCGTATTGGAATTAAAAGACAATATCAATGCCCCTTGAAAGAGTGTTGTAGGTTACAGTGGAGTAAAAAGACAATATCAATGCCCCTTGCAAGAGCTGTGGAGTTCAGAGTTGTTTAAATTGACAGTTTTAATGCCCCCTTGAAGGGACGTGGAGGTGACAGTAGCTTAACAAGACGGTTTTAATGCCCCTTGGAAGAGTGGTGGAGGTCGCAGTGTATTAAATAGACAATATTAATGCCTCTTTGAAGAGTGCTGGAGGTTACATTGGAATAAAAAGACAATATCAATGCCTCTTGCAAGAGCTGTGAAGTTCAGAGTGGTTTAAATTGATGGTTTTAATGCACCTTGGAAGAGACGTGGAGGTCACAGAAGCTTAACAATACGGTTTTAATGCCCCTTGGAAGAGTGGTGGAGGTCGCAGTGGATTAAAAAGACAATATCAATGCCACTTGGAAGAGTGGTGAAGGTACCAGTGGAATAACAAGACAATATCAATGCCCCTTGGAAGAGTGGTGGAGGTTACAGTGGAATAAAAAGACAATATCAATGCCCCATGAAAGAAACGTGGAGGTCACAGCAGCTTAACAAGATGGTTTTAATGCCCCTTGGAAGAGAGGTGGAAGTTGCAGTGGAATAAAAAGACAATATCAATGCCCCTTGGAAGAGTGCTGGAGGTTACATTGGAATAAAAAGACAATATCAATGCCCCTTGCAAGAGCTGTGGAGTTCAGAGTGGTTTAAATTGACGGTTTTAATGCCCCGTGGAATTGACGTGAAGGTCAAGGTAGCTTAGCAACACGGTTTTAATGGCCCTTGGAAGAGTGGTGGAGGTCGCAGTTGATTAAAAAGACAATATAAATGCCCCTTAGAAGAGTGGTAGAGGTCGCAGTGGAATTAAAAGACAATATCAATGACCCTTGGAAGAGTAGTGGAGGTCGCAGTGGAAGAAAAAAACAATATCAATGCCCCTTGGAAGAGTGGTGGAGATAACAGTGGATTAAAAAGACAATCTCACTGCCCCTTGGAAGAGCAGTGGAGTTCAGAGTAGTTTAACCAGACAGTTTTAATGCCCATTGGAAGTGATGTGGAGGTCACAGTAGCTTAAAAAGACATTTTTAATGCCCCTTGGAAAAGTGGTGGAGTTCGCAGTGGATTAAAAAGACAATATCAATGCCCCTTGGAAGAGTGGTGGAGGTGGCAGTGGAATAAAAAGACAATATCAATGCCCCTTGGAAGAGTGGTGGAGATTACAGTGGAATAAAAAGACAATATCAATACCCCTTGCAGGAGCTGTGGAGTTCAGGGAGGTTTAAATTGACGGTTTTAATGCCCCTTGGAAGGGACGTGGAGGTGACAGTAGCTTAACAAGACGGTTTTAATGCCCCTTGGAAGAGTGGTGGAGGTCGCAGTGGATTAAAAAGACAATATGAATGCCACTTGGAAGAGTGCTGGAGGTTACATTGGAATAAAAAGACAATATCAATGTCCCTTGCAAGAGCTGTGGAGTTCAGAGTGTTTTAAATTGACGGTTTTAATGCCCCTTGGAAGGGACGTGGAGGTGACAGCAGCTTAACAAGACGGTTTTAATGCCCCTTGGAAGAGTGGTGGAGGTCGCAGTGCATTAAAAAGACAATATCAATACCCCTTGGAAGAATGGTGGAGGTTACAGTGGAATAAAAAGACAATATCAATGCCCCTTGGAAGAGCTGTGGAGTTCAGAGTGGTTTAACCAGACGGTTTTAATGCCCCTTGGAAGAGATGTGGAGGTCACAGTTGCTTAACAAGACTGTTTTAATGCCTCTTGGAAGAGTGGTGGAGGTCGCAGAGGATTAAAAAGACAATATCAATGCCCCTTAGAAAAGAGGTGGAAGTCGCAGTGGAATAAAAAGATAATATCAATACCCCTTGGAAGAGTGGTGGAGGATACAGTGGAATAAAAAGACAGTAACAATGCCCCGTGGAATAGACATGGACTGTACAGTAGCTAAACAAGATGTTTTTAATGCACCTTGGGATAGCGGTGGAAGTCGTAGTAGAATTAAAAGACAATATCAATGCCCCTTGAAAGAGTGTTGTAGGTTACAGTGGAGTAAAATGACAATATTAATGCCTCTTGCAAGAGCTGTGGAGTTCAGAGTGGTTTAAATTGACAGTTTTAATGCACCTTGGAAGAGATGTGGAGGTCACAGTAGCTTAACAATTCGGTTTTAATGCCCCTTGGAGAGTGGTGGAGGTCGCAGTGGATTAAAAAGACAATATCAGTGCCACTTGGAAGAGTGGTGAAGGTCCCAGTGGAATAAAAAGACAATATCAATGCCCCTTGGAAGAGTGGTGGAGGTTACAGTGGAATAAAAAGACAATATCAATGCCCCTTGGAAGAGTGCTGGAGGTTACATTGGAATAAAAAGACAATATCAATGCCCCTTGCAAGAGCTGTGGACTTCAGAGTTGTTTAAAATGACAGTTTTAATGCCCCCTAGAAGGTACGTGGAGGTGACAGTAGCTTAACAAGACGGTTTTAATGCCCCTTGGAAGAGTGGTGGAGGTCGCAGTGGATTAAATAGACAATATTAATGCCGCTTTGAAGAGTGCTGGAGGTTACATTGGAATAAAAAGACAATATCAATGACCCTTGCAAGAGCTGTGGAGTTCAGAGCGGTTTAAATTGACGGTTTTAATGCACCTTGGAAGTGAGGTGGAGGTGACAGTAGCTTAACAAGACGGTTTTAATGGTCCTTGGAAGAGAGGTGGAGGTTGCAGTGGATTAAAAAGACAATATGAATGCCCCTTGTAAGAGCGGTGGAGGTCGCAGTGGAATAAAAAGACAATATCAATGCCCCTTGGAAGAGTGGTGGAGGTTACAGCTGAATAAAAAGACAATATCAATGCCCCTTGGAAGAGTAATGGAGGATACAGTGGAATAAAAAGACAATATCAATGTCCCTTTGAACAGTGGTGGAGGTTACAGTTAAATAAAAAGACAATATCAATGCCCCGTGGAAGAGATGTGGAGGTCACAATAGCTTAACAAGACGGTTTTAATGCACCTTGGGAGAGTGGTGCAGGTCGCAGAGGAATAAAAAGACATTATCAATGAACCCTTGGAAGAGTGGTGGAGGTTACAGTGGAATAAAAAGACAATTTCAATGCCCCGTGGAAGAGACGTGGAGGTCACAGTAGCTTAACAAGACTGTTTTAATGCCTCTTGGAGGACTGACGGAGGTCGCAGTGGAATAAAAAGACAATATCAATGCCCCTTGGACGAGTGGTGGAGGTTACAGTGAAATAAAAAGACAATTTCAATGCCCCGTGGAAGAGACGTGGAGGTCACAGTAACTTAACAAGACGGTTTTAATGCCCCTTGGAAGAGTGGTGGAGGTCGCAGTGGAATACAATAACAATATCAATGCGCCTTGGAAGATTGGTGGAGGTCGCAGTGGAATAAAAAGACAATATCAATGCCCGGTGGAAGAGATGTGGAGTATAGAGTGGAATAAAAAGACAATATAAATGCCCCTTGGAAGAGCTGTGGAGTTCAGAGTGGTTTATCCAGATGGTTTTAATGCCCCTTGGAAGAGAAGTCGACGTCACTGTAGCTTAACAATATGGTTTTAATGCCCCTTGGAAGAGTGGTGGAGGTCGCAGTGGAATAAAAAGACAATGTCAATGTCCCTTGGAAGAGCGGTGGAGTATAGAGTGGAATAAAAAGACAATATAAATGCCCCTTGGAAGAGCTGTGGAGTTCAGAGTGGTTTATCCAGATGGTTTTAATGCCCCTTGGAAGAGAAGTCGACGTCACAGTACCATAACAAGACGGTTTTAATGCCCCTTGGAAGAGTGGTGGAGTTCGTAGTGGATTAAAAAGACAATATCAATGCCCCTTGGAAGAGTGGTGGAGGTCGGAGTCGAATAAAAAGACAATATCAATGCCCCGTGGAAGGGACGTGGCGGTCACAGTAGCTTAACAAGACACTTTTATTGCCCCTTGGAAGAGTGGTGGAGGTTGCAGTGGAATAAAAAAACAAAATGAATGCCCCTTGGAAGAGTGGTGGAGGTTACAGTGGAATAAAAAGACAATATCAATGCCCCTTGGAAGAGCTGTGGAGTTCAGAGTGGTTTAACCAGACGGTTTTAATGCCCTTTGGAAGGGACATGGAGGGCAGAGTAGCTTAACAAGTTGATTTTAATGCTCCTTGGAAGAGAGGTGGAGGTCGCAGTGGAATAAAAAGACAATATCAGTGCCCCTTGGAAGAGTGGTGGAGGTTACAGTGGAATAAAAAGACAATCTCAATGCCCCTTGGAAGAGTGGCGGAGATCGCAGTGGATAAAAAGACAAAATTAACGCCCCGTGGAAGAGACGTGGAGATCAGAGTTTCACAAGACGGTTTTAATGCTTCTTGGAAGAGAGTTGGAGGTCGCAGTTGATTAAAAAGACAATATCAATGCCCCTTGGATGAGTCGTGGACGTCGCAGAGGAATAAAAAGACAATATCAATGCACATGGAAGAGTGCAGGAGGTTACAATGGAATAAAAAGACATTGCCAATGCCCCTTGGAAGAGCTGTGGAACTCAGAGCGGTTTAACCAGACGGTTTTAATGCCCCTTGGAAGAGACTTGGAGGTCACAGTAGCTTAACAAGACGGTTTTAATGCCCCTTGGAAGAGTGGTGGTGGTCGCAATGGAATAAAAAGACAATATCAATGCCCTGTGGAAGAGTGGTGGAGGTCGCAGTGGAAAACAGAGACAATATCAATGCCCCTTGGAAGAGTGGTGGAGGTTACAGTCGATTAAATAGACAATATCAATGGCTCTTGGAAGAGCTGTGGAGTACAGAGTGGTTTAACCAGACGGTTTAATGCCCCTTGGAAGAGACGTGGAGGTCACAGTAGCTTATCAAGACTGTTTTAATACCCCTTGGAAGAGTGGTGGAGGTCGCAGTGGATTAAAAAGACAATATCAATTCCCCTTAGAAGAGTGGTGGAGGTCGCAGTGGAATAAAAAGACAATATCAATTCCCCTTGGAAGAGATGTGGTGGTCGCAGTGCAATAAAAAGACAATATCAATGCCTCGTGGAAGAGACTTGGAGGTCAGAGTAGCTTAACAAGTTGGTTTTAATGCCCCTTGAAAGAGAGGTGGAGTTCGCAGTGGAATAAAAAGACAATATCAGTGCCCCTTGGAAGAGTGGTGGAGGTTACAGTGGATTAAAAAGACAATATCAATGCCCCTTGGAAGAGTGGTGGAGGTCGCAGTGGAATAAAAAGACAATATCAACGCCCCGTGGAAGAGACGTGGAGGTCACAGTAGCTTAACAAGACGGTTTTAATGCTCCTTGAAAGAGAGGTGGAGGTCGCAGTTGATTAAAAAGACAATATCAATGTCGCTTGGAAGAGTGGTGGAGTTCGCAGTGGATTAAAAAGACACTATCAATGCCCCTTGGAAGAGTGGTGGAGATCGCAGTGGATAAAAAGACAATATCAACGCCCCGTGGAAGAGACGTGGAGATCAGAGCTTCACAAGACGGTTTTAATGCTTCTTGGAAGAGAGGTGGAGGTCGCAGTTGATTAAAAAGACTATATCAATGCCCCTTGGATGAGTCGTGGACGTCGCAGAGGAATAAAAAGACAATATCAATGCACTTGGAAGAGTGCAGGAGGTTACAATGGAATAAAAAGACATTGTCAATGCCCCTTGGAAGAGCTGTAGAACTCAGAGCGGTTTAACCAGACGGTTTTAATGCCCCTTGGAAGAGACTTGGAGGTCACAGTAGCTTAACAAGACGGTTTTAATGCCCCTTGGAAGAGTGGTGGTGGTCGCAATGGAATAAAAAGACAATATCAATGCCCTGTGGAAGAGTGGTGGAGGTCGCAGTGGAAAACAGAGACAATATCAATGCCCCTTGGAAGAGTGGTGGAGGTTACAGTCGATTAAATAGACAATATCAATGCCTCTTGGAAGAGCTGTGGAGTACAGAGTGGTTTAACCAAACGGTTTAATGCCCCTTGGAAGAGACGTGGAGGTCACAGTAGCTTATCAAGACTGTTTTATTACCCCTTGGAAGAGTGGTGGAGGTCGCAGTGGATTAAAAAGACAATATCAATTCCCCTTAGAAGAGTGGTGGAGGTCGCAGTGGAATAAAAAGACAATATCAATTCCCCTTGGAAGAGATGTGGTGGTCGTAGTGCAATAAAAAGACAATATCAATGCCTCGTGGAAGAGACTTGGAGGTCAGAGTAGCTTAACAAGTTGGTTTTAATGCCCCTTGAAAGAGAGGTGGAGGTCGCAGTGGAATAAAAAGACAATATCAGTGCCCCTTGGAAGAGTGGTGGAGGTTACAGTGGAATAAAAAGACAATATCAATGACTATTGGAAGAGTGGTGGAGGTCGCAGTGGAATAAAAAGACAATATTAATGCCCCTTGGAAGAGTGGTGGAGGTTAAAGTCGAATAAAAAGACAATATCAATGCCTCTTGGAAGAGCTGTGTAGTTCAGAGTGGTTTAACCAGATGGTTATAATGCCCCTTGGAAGAGATGTGGAGGTCACAGTAGCTTATCAAAACTGTTTTAATGCCCCTTGGAAGAGTGGTGGAGGTCGCAGTAAAATAAAAAGACAATACCAATGCCCCTTGGAAGAGTGGTGGAGGTTACAGTGGAAAAAAAAGACAATATCAGTGCCCCTTGGAAGAACTGTGGAGTTCACAGTGGTTTAACCAGAAGGTTTTAAGGCACCGCGGAATATACCTGGAGGTCACAGTAGCTTAACAAGACGGTCTTAATGCTTCTTGGAAGAGAGATGGAGGTCGCACTGGATTAAAAAGACAAAATCAATGCCCCTTGGAAGAGTGGTCGAGGTTACAGTGGAACAAAAAGACAATATCAATGCCTCTTGCAAGAGCTGTGGAGTTCAGAGTGGTTTAGATTGACGGTTTTAATGCCCCTTGGAAGAGACGTGGAGGTCACAGTAGCTTAACAAGACGGTTTTAATGCCCCTTGGAAGAATGGTGGAGGTCGCAGTGGATTAAAAAGACAATATCAATGTCCCTTGGAAGAGTGGTGGAGGTCACAGTGGATTAAAAAGACAATATCAAGGCCCCTTGGAAGAGTGGTGGAGGTTACAGAGGAATAAGAAGTCAATATCAATGCCCTGTGTAAGAAACTTGGAGGTCACCGTAGCTTAACATGACGTTTTTAATGCCCCTTGGAAGAGTCGTGGACGTCGCAGAGGAATAAAAAGACAATATCAATGCACTTGGAATAGTGCAGAAGGTTACAATGGAATAAAAAGACAATATCAATGCCCTGTGGAAGGGACGTGGAGGTCACAGTAGCATAACAAGACGGTTTTAATGCCCATTGGAAGAGTGGTGGAGGTCGCAGTGGATAAAAAAGACAATATCAAACCCCTTGGAAGAGTGGTGGAGGTCGCAGTGGAAAACAGAGACAATATCAATGTCCCTTTGAACAGTGGTGGAGGTTACAGTTAAATAAAAAGACAATATCAATGCCCCGTGGAAGAGATGTGGAGGTCACAATAGCTTAACAAGACAGTTTTAATGCACCTTGGGAGAGTGGTGCAGGTCGCAGAGGAATAAAAAGACATTATCAATGAACCCTTGGAAGAGTGGTGGAGGTTACAGTGGAATAAAAAGACAATTTCAATGCCCCGTGGAAGAGACGTGGAGGTCACAGTAACTTAACAAGACGGTTTTAATGCCCCTTGGAAGAGTGGTGGAGGTCGCAGTGGAATACAAAAACAATATCAATGCGCCTTGGAAGATTGGTGGAGGTCGCAGTGGAATAAAAAGACAATATCAATGCCCCGTGGAAGAGATGTGGAGTATAGAGTGGAATAAAAAGACAATATAAATGCCCCTTGGAAGAGCTGTGGAGTTCAGAGTGGTTTATCCAGATGGTTTTAATGCCCCTTGGAAGAGAAGTCGACATCACTGTAGCTTAACAATATGGTTTTAATGCCCCTTGGAAGAGTGGTGGAGGTCGCAGTGGAATAAAAAGACAATGTCAATGCCCCTTGGAAGAGCGGTGGAGTATAGAGTGGAATAAAAAGACAATATAAATGCCCCTTGGAAGAGCTGTGGAGTTCAGAGTGGTTTATCCAGATGGTTTTAATGCCCCTTGGAAGAGAAGTCGACGTCACAGTACCATAACAAGACGGTTTTAATGCCCCTTGGAAGAGTGGTGGAGTTCGCAGTGGATTAAAAAGACAATATCAATGCCCCTTGGAAGAGTGGTGGAGGTCGCAGTCGAATAAAAAGACAATATCAATGCCCCGTGGAAGGGACGTGGCGGTCACAGTAGCTTAACAAGACACTTTTATTGCCCCTTGGAAGAGTGGTGGAGGTTGCAGTGGAATAAAAAGACAAAATCAATGCCCCTTGGAAGAGTGGTGGAGGTTACAGTGGAATAAAAAGACAATATCAATGCCCCTTGGAAGAGCTGTGGAGTTCAGAGTGGTTTAACCAGACGGTTTTAATGCCCCTTGGAAGGGACATGGAGGGCAGAGTAGCTTAACAAGTTGGTTTTAATGCCCCTTGGAAGAGAGGTGGAGGTCGCAGTGGAATAAAAAGACAATATCAGTGCCCCTTCGAAGAGTGGTGGAGGTTACAGTGGAATAAAAAGACAATATCAATGCCCCTTGGAAGAGTGGTGGAGATCGCAGTGGATAAAAAGACAATATCAACGCCCCGTGGAAGAGACGTGGAGATCAGAGTTTCACAAGACGGTTTTAATGCTTCTTGGAAGAGAGGTGGAGGTCGCAGTTGATTAAAAAGACAATATCAATGCCCCTTGGATGAGTCGTGGACGTCGCAGAGGAATAAAAAGACAATATCAATGCACTTGGAAGAGTGCAGGAGGTTACAATGGAATAAAAAGACATTGCCAATGCCCCTTGGAAGAGCTGTGGAACTCAGAGCGGTTTAACCAGACGGTTTTAATGCCCCTTGGAAGAGACTTGGAGGTCACAGTAGCTTAACAAGACGGTTTTAATGCCCCTTGGAAGAGTGGTGGTGGTCGCAATGGAATAAAAAGACAATATCAATGCCCTGTGGAAGAGTGGTGGAGGTCGCAGTGGAAAACAGAGACAATATCAATGCCCCTTGGAAGAGTGGTGGAGGTTACAGTCGATTAAATAGACAATATCAATGCCTCTTGGAAGAGCTGTGGAGTACAGAGTGGTTTAACCAGATGGTTTAATGCCCCTTGGAAGAGACGTGGAGGTCACAGTAGCTTATCAAGACTGTTTTAATACCCCTTGGAAGAGTGGTGGAGGTCGCAGTGGATTAAAAAGACAATATCAATTCCCCTTAGAAGAGTGGTGGAGGTCGCAGTGGAATAAAAAGACAATATCAATTCCCCTTGGAAGAGATGTGGTGGTCGCAGTGCAATAAAAAGACAATATCAATGCCTCGTGGAAGAGACTTGGAGGTCAGAGTAGCTTAACAAGTTGGTTTTAATGCCCCTTGAAAGAGAGGTGGAGTTCGCAGTGGAATAAAAAGACAATATCAGTGCCCCTTGGAAGAGTGGTGGAGGTTACAGTGGATTAAAAAGACAATATCAATGCCCCTTGGAAGAGTGGTGGAGGTCGCAGTGGAATAAAAAGACAATATCAACGCCCCGTGGAAGAGACGTGGAGGTCACAGTAGCTTAACAAGACGGTTTTAATGCTCCTTGAAAGAGAGGTGGAGGTCGCAGTTGATTAAAAAGACAATATCAATGTCGCTTGGAAGAGTGGTGGAGTTCGCAGTGGATTAAAAAGACACTATCAATGCCCCTTGGAAGAGTGGTGGAGATCGCAGTGGATAAAAAGACAATATCAACGCCCCGTGGAAGAGACGTGGAGATCAGAGCTTCACAAGACGGTTTTAATGCTTCTTGGAAGAGAGGTGGAGGTCGCAGTTGATTAAAAAGACTATAACAATGCCCCTTGGATGAGTCGTGGACGTCGCAGAGGAATAAAAAGACAATATCAATGCACTTGGAAGAGTGCAGGAGGTTACAATGGAATAAAAAGACATTGTCAATGCCCCTTGGAAGAGCTGTGGAACTCAGAGCG
The DNA here is from genome assembly GCF_046119375.1 of Phyllobates terribilis. Lineage (NCBI taxonomy): Eukaryota > Metazoa > Chordata > Amphibia > Anura > Dendrobatidae > Phyllobates > Phyllobates terribilis. Next base: position 28,917,464 of record NW_027362775.1, read on the forward strand.
GTTTAACCAGACGGTTTTAATGCCCCTTGGAAGAGACTTGGAGGTCACAGTAGCTTAACAAGACGGTTTTAATGCCCCTTGGAAGAGTGGTGGTGGTCGCAATGGAATAAAAAGACAATATCAATGCCCTGTGGAAGAGTGGTGGAGGTCGCAGTGGAAAACAGAGACAATATCAATGCCCCTTGGAAGAGTGGTGGAGGTTACAGTCGATTAAATAGACAATATCAATGCCTCTTGGAAGAGCTGTGGAGTACAGAGTGGTTTAACCAAACGGTTTAATGCCCCTTGGAAGAGACGTGGAGGTCACAGTAGCTTATCAAGACTGTTTTATTACCCCTTGGAAGAGTGGTGGAGGTCGCAGTGGATTAAAAAGACAATATCAATTCCCCTTAGAAGAGTGGTGGAGGTCGCAGTGGAATAAAAAGACAATATCAATTCCCCTTGGAAGAGATGTGGTGGTCGTAGTGCAATAAAAAGACAATATCAATGCCTCGTGGAAGAGACTTGGAGGTCAGAGTAGCTTAACAAGTTGGTTTTAATGCCCCTTGAAAGAGAGGTGGAGGTCGCAGTGGAATAAAAAGACAATATCAGTGCCCCTTGGAAGAGTGGTGGAGGTTACAGTGGAATAAAAAGACAATATCAATGACTATTGGAAGAGTGGTGGAGGTCGCAGTGGAATAAAAAGACAATATTAATGCCCCTTGGAAGAGTGGTGGAGGTTAAAGTCGAATAAAAAGACAATATCAATGCCTCTTGGAAGAGCTGTGTAGTTCAGAGTGGTTTAACCAGATGGTTATAATGCCCCTTGGAAGAGATGTGGAGGTCACAGTAGCTTATCAAAACTGTTTTAATGCCCCTTGGAAGAGAGGTGGAGGTCGCAGTAAAATAAAAAGACAATACCAATGCCCCTTGGAAGAGTGGTGGAGGTTACAGTGGAAAAAAAAGACAATATCAATGCCCCTTGGAAGAACTGTGGAGTTCACAGTGGTTTAACCAGAAGGTTTTAAGGCACCGCGGAATAGACCTGGAGGTCACAGTAGCTTAACAAGACGGTCCTAATGCTTCTTGGAAGAGAGATGGAGGTCGCACTGGATTAAAAAGACAAAATCAATGCCCCTTGGAAGAGTGGTCGAGGTTACAGTGGAACAAAAAGACAATATCAATGCCTCTTGCAAGAGCTGTGGAGTTCAGAGTGGTTTAGATTGACGGTTTTAATGCCCCTTGGAAGAGACGTGGAGGTCACAGTAGCTTAACAAGACGGTTTTAATGCCCCTTGGAAGAATGGTGGAGGTCGCAGTGGATTAAAAAGACAATATCAATGTCCCTTGGAAGAGTGGTGGAGGTCACAGTGGATTAAAAAGACAATATCAAGGCCCCTTGGAAGAGTGGTGGAGGTTACAGAGGAATAAGAAGTCAATATCAATGCCCTGTGTAAGAAACTTGGAGGTCTCCGTAGCTTAACATGACGTTTTTAATGCCCCTTGGAAGAGTCGTGGACGTCGCAGAGGAATAAAAAGACAATATCAATGCACTTGGAATAGTGCAGAAGGTTACAATGGAATAAAAAGACAATATCAATGCCCTGTGGAAGGGACGTGGAGGTCACAGTAGCATAACAAGACGGTTTTAATGCCCATTGGAAGAGTGGTGGAGGTCGCAGTGGATAAAAAAGACAATATCAAACCCCTTGGAAGAGTGGTGGAGGTCGCAGTGGAAAACAGAGACAATATCAATGCCCCTTGGAAGAGTGGTGGAGGTTACAGTGGAATAAGAAGACAATATCAATGCCCATTGGAAGAGTTGTGGAGGTCACTGTAGCTTAACAAGATGGTCTTAATGCCCCTTGGAAGAGTGGTGGAGGTCGCAGTGGAATAAATAGACAGTGTCAATGCCCCTTGGAAGAGTGGTGGAGGTTAGAGTGGAATAAAAAGACAATACCAGTGCTCCTTGGAATAGCTGTGGAGTTCAGAGTGGTTTAAATTGACGGTTTTATTGCCCCTTGGAAGAGACGTGGAGGTCACAGTGGATTAAAAAGACAATATCAATGCCCCTTGGAAGAGTGGTGGAGGTCACAGTGGATTAAAAAGACAATATCAATGCCCCTTGGAAGAGAGGTGGAGGTCGCAGTGGAATAAAAAGACAATATCAGTGCCCCTTGGAAGAGTGGTGGAGGTTACAGTGGAATAAAAAGACAATACCTATGACTCTTGGAAGAGTGGTGGAGGTCGCAGTGGAATAAAAAGACAATATTAATGCCCCTTGGAAGAGTGGTGGAGGTTAAAGACGAATAAAAAGACAATATCAATGACTCTTGGAAGAGCTGTGGAGTTCAGAGTGGTTTAACCAGACGGTTTTAATGCTCCTTGGAAGAGACGTGGAGGTCACAGTAGCTTATCAAAACTGTTTTAATGCCCCTTGGAAGAGTGATGGAGGTCGCAGTAAAATAAAAAGACAATACCAATGCCCCTTGGAAGAGTGGTGGAGGTTATAGTGGAATAAAAAGACAATATCAATGGCCCTTGGAAGAGTTGTGGAGTTCACTGTGGTTTAACCAGAAGGTTTTAAGGCACCGTGGAATAGACCTGGAGGTCACAGTAGCTTAACAAGACGGTCTTAATGCTTCTTGGAAGAGAGATGGAGGTCGCAGTGGATTAAAAAGACAAAATCAATGCCCCTTGGAAGAGTGGTCGAGGTTACAGTGGAATAAAAAGACAATATCAATGCCTCTTGCAAGAGCTGTGGAGTTCAGAGTGGTTTAGATTGACGGTTTTAATGCGCCTTGGAAGAGACGTGGAGGTCACATTAGCTTAACAAGACGGTTTTAATGACCCTTGGAAGAATGGTGGAGGTCGCAGTGGATTAAAAAGACATTATCGATGCCACTTGGAAGAGTGGTGGAGGTCGCAGTGGAATAAAAAGAAAATATCAATGCCCCTTAGATGAGTGGTGGAGGTTACAGTGGAAAAAAAGACAATATCAATGTTCCTTAGAAGAGGAGTGAAGGTCGCAGTGGAATAAAAAGACAATATCAATGTCCCTTGGAAGAGTAGTGAGGTCGCAGTGGATTAAAAAGACAATATCAATGCCCCTTGGAAGAGTGGTGGAGGTTACAGTGGAATAAGAAGTCAATATCAATGCCCTGTGTAAGAAACTTGGAGGTCACAGTAGCTTAACATGACGGTTTTAATGCCCCTTGGAAGAGTCGTGGACGTCGCAGAGGAATAAAAAGACAATATCAATGCACTTGGAAGAGTGCAGAAGGTTACAATGGAATAAAAAGACATTATCAATGCCCTGTGGAAGGGACGTGGAGGTCACAGTAGCATAACAAGACGGTTTTAATGCCCATTGGAAGAGTGGTGGAGGTCGCAGTGGATAAAAAAGACAATATCAAAGCCCCTTGGAAGAGTGGTGGAGGTCGCAGTGGAAAACAGAGTTAACATCAATGCCCCTTGGAAGAGTGGTGGAGGTTACAGTGCAATAAAAAGACAATATCAATGCCCAATGGAAGAGTTGTGGAGGTCACTGTAGCTTAACAAGATGGTCTTAATGCCCCTTGGAAGAGTGGTGGAGGTCGCAGTGGAATAAATAGACAGTGTCAATGCCCCTTGGAAGAGTGGTGGAGGTTAGAGTGGAATAAAAAGACAATACCAATGCTCCTTGGAAGAGCTGTGGAGTTCAGAGTGGTTTAAATTGACGGTTTTAATGCCCCTTGGAAGAGACGTTGAGGTCACAGTGGATTAAAAAGACAATATCAATGCCCCTTGGAAGAGTGGTGGAGGTCGCAGTGGATTAAAAAGACAATATCAATGCCCCTTGGAAGAGTGGTGGAGGTCGCAGTGGAATAAAAAGACAATATCAATGCCCCGTGGTAGGGACGTGGAGGTCACAGTAGCTTCACAAGACGGTTTTAATGCCCCTTGGAAGAGAAGTGGAGGTCGCAGTTGATTAAAAAGACAATATCAATGCCCCTTGGAAGAGTGGTGGAGGTCGCAGTGGAATAAAAAGACAATATCAATGCCGCTTGGAAGAGTGGTGGATGTTACAGTCGAATAAAAAGACAATATCAATGACTTTTGTAAGAGCTGTGGAGATCAGAGTGTTTAACCAGACGGTTTTAATGCCCCTTGGAAGAGACGAGGAGGTCACAGTAGCTTAACAAGACTGTTTTAATGCCCCTTGGAAGAGTGGTGGAGATCGTTGTGGATTTAAAAGACAATATCAATGCCCCTTAGAAGTGTTTTGGAGGTCGCAGTGGAATAAAAAGACAATATCAATTCCCCTTAGAAGATTGGTGGAGGTTACAGTGGAATAAAAAGACAATATCAATGCCCCTTGGAAGAGAGGTGGAGGTTACATTGGAATAAAAGAACAATATCAATACCCTGTGTAAGAAACTTGGAGGTCACAGTAGCTTAACAAGACGGTTTTAATGCCCCTTGGAAGAGTCGTGGACGTCGCAGAGGAATAAAAAGACAATATCAATGCACTTGGAAGAGTGCAGAAGGTTACAATGGAATAAAAAGACATTGTTAATGACCCTAGGAAGAGCTGCGGAGCTCAGAGCAGTTTAACCAGACGGTTTTAATGCCCCTTGGAAGAAACTTGGAAATCACAAAGCTTAACAAGACGGTTTTAATGCCCCTTGGAACAGTGGTGGAGGTTGCAATGGAATAAAAAGACAATATCAATGCCCCGTGGAATGGACGTGGAGGTCACAGTAGCATAACAAGAAGGTTTTAACGCCCATTGGAAGAGTGGTGGAGGTCGCAGTGGATAAAAAAGAGAATATCAAAGCCCCTTGGAAGAGTGGTGGAGGTCGCAGTTTAAAACAGAGACAATATCAATGCCCCTTGGAAGAGAGGTGGATGTTACAGTCGAAAAAAAAGACAATAACAATGCCTCTTGGAAGAGCTGTGGAGTACAGAGTGGTTTAACCAGACGGTTTAATGCCCCTTGGAAGAGACGTGGAGGTCACAGTAGCTTATCAAGACTGTTTTAATGCCCCTTAGAAGAGATGTGGAGGTCGCAGTGGAACAAAAAGACAATATCAATGCCCCTTGGAAGAGTGGTCGTTGTTACAGTGGAATAAAAAGACAATATCAATGACCGTTGGAAGAGTGGTGGAGGTCACAGTGGAATAAAAAGATAATATTAATGCCCCTTGGAAGAGCTGTTGAGTTCAGAGAGGTATAACCAGACGGTTTTAACGCTCCTTGGAAGTGACGTGGAGGTCACAGTAACTTAACAAGACAGTTATAATGCCCTTGGAAGAGTGGTGGAGGTCGCAGTGGAATAAAAAAACAATATCAATGCCCCTTGGAAGATTGGTGGAGGTTGCAGTGGATTAAAAAGACAATATCAATGCCCATTGGAAGAGTGGTGGTGGTTACGGTGGAATAAAAAGACAATACCAGTGCTCCTTGGAAGAGCTGTGGAGTTCAGAGTGAATTAAATTGACGGTTTTAAAGCCCCTTGGAAGAGTGGTGGAGGTCGCAGTGGATTCAAAATACAATATCAATGCCACTTGGAAGAGTGGTGGAGTTCGCAGTGGAATAAAAAGACAATATCAATGCCCCGTGGAAGGGACGTGGAGGTCACAGTAGCTTCACAAGACGGTTTTAATGCCCCTTTTTAAGAGAGGTGGAGGTCGCAGTTGATTAAAAAGACAAATATCAATGCCCCTTGGAAGAGTGGTGGAGGTCGCAGTGGAGTAAAAAGACAATATCAATGCTGCCTGGAAGAGTAGTGGATGTTGCAGTCGAAGAAAAAGACAATATCAATGCCTCTTGTAAGAGCTGTGGAGTTCAGAGTGTTTAACCAGACGGTTTTAATGCCCTTTGGAAGAGACGAGGAGGTCACAGTAGCTTAACAAGACTGTTTTATTGCCCCTTGGAAGAGTGGTGGAGATCGTTGTGGATTTAAAAGACAATATCAATGACCCCTTAGAAGAGTGGTGGCGGTTGCAGTGGAATAAAAAGACAATATCATTGCCCCTTGGAAGAGTGGTGGAGTTTACAGTGGAATAAAAAGACAATATCAATGCCCTGTGTAAGAAACTTGGAGGTCAGAGTAGCTTAACAAGACTGTTTTAATGCCCCTTGGAAGAGTCGTGGACGTTGCAGAGGAATAAAAAGACAATATCAATGCACTTGGAAGAGTGCTGAAGGTTACAATGGAATAAAAAGACATTGTCAATGCCCCTTGGAAGAGCTGTGGAGTTCAGAGTGGTTTAACCAGATGGTTTTATTGACCCTTGGAAGAGACGTTGATGTCACAGTAGATTAACAAGACGGTTTTAATGCCCCTTGGAATAGTGGTGGAGGTCGCAGTGCATTAAAAAGACAATATCAATACCCATTGGAAGAATGGTGGAGGTTACAGTGGAATAAAAAGACAATATCAATGCCCCTTGGAAGAACTGTGGCGTTCAGAGTGGTTTAACCAGACGGTTTTAATGCCCCTTGGAAGAGATGTGGAGGTCACAGTAGCTTAACAAAACTGTTTTAAGGCCTCTTGGAAGAGTGGATGAGGTCGCAGTGGATTAAAAAGACAATATCAATGCCCCAAAGAAGAAAGGTGGAAATCCCAGTTGAATAAAAAGACAATATCAATACCCCTAGGAAGAGTGGTGGAGGATACAGTGGAATAAAAATACAATATCAATGCCCAGTGGAATAGACATGGAGGTTACAGTAGCTAAACAAGATGTTTTTAATGCACCTTGGAAGAGTGGTGGAAGTCGTAGTGGAATAAAAAGACAATATCAATGCCCCTTGAAAGAGTGCTGTAGGTTACAGTGGAGTAAAAAGACAATATCAATGCCTCTTGCAAGAGCTGTGGGGCTCAGAGTGTTTTAAATTGACGATTTTAATGCACCTTGGAAGAGACGAGGAGGTCACAGTAGCTTAACAATACGGTTTTAATGCCACTTGGAAGAGTGGTGGAGGTCGCAGTGGATTAAAAAGACAATATGAATGCCCCTTGGAAGAGTGGTGGAGGTCGCAGTGGAATAAAAAGACAATATCAATGCCCCCTGGAAGAGTGGTGGAGGTTACAGTTAAATAAAAAGACAATGTCATTGCCCCTTGGAACAGTGGTGGAGGTTACAGTTAAATAAAAAGACAATATCAATGCCCCGTGGAAGAGATGTGGAGGTCACAATAGCTTAACAAGACGCTTTTAATGGCCGTTGGAAGAGTGGTGGAGGTCGCAGTGGATTAAAAAGACAATATCAATGAGCCTTGTAAGAGTGGTGGAGGGCGCAGTGGAATAAAAAGCCAATATAAATGCCCCTTGGACGAGTGGTGGAGGTTACAGTGGAATAAAAAGACAATTTCAATGCCCCGTGGAAGAGACGTGGAGGTCACAGTAGCTTAGCATGACGGTTTTAAGGCTCCTTGGAAGAGTGGTGGAGGTCGCAGTGGATTAAAAAGACAATATCAATGCCCCTTAGAAGAGAGGTGGAAGTTGCAATGGAACTAAAAGACAATATCCTTGCCCCTTGGAAGAGTGGTGGAGGATACAGTTTAATAAAAAGACAATATCAATGCCCCGTGGAATAGACATGGACGTTACAGTAGCTAAACAAGATGTTTTTAATGCACCTTGGGAGAGTGGTGGAAGTCGTAGTGGAATAAAAAGACAATATCAATGCCCCTTGAAAGAGTGCTGTAGGTTACAGTGGAGTAAAAAGACAATATCAATGCCTCTTGCAAGAGCTGTGTAGTTCAGAGTGGATTAAATTGACGGTTTTAATGCACCTTGGAAGAGACGTGGAGATCACAGTAGCTTAATAATACGGTTTTAATGCCCCTTGGAAGAGTGGTGGAGGTCGCAGTGGATTAAAAAGACAATATCAATGCCACTTGGAAGAGTGGTGAAGGTCCCAGTGGAATAAAAAGACAATATCAATGCCCCTTGGAAGAGTGGTGGAGGTTACGATGGAATAAAAAGACAATATCAATGCCCCGTGAAAGAGACGTGGAGGTCACAGTAGCTTAACAAGACGGTTTTAATGCCCCTTGGAAGAGAGGTGGAAGTTGCAGTGGAGTAAAAAGACAATATCAATGCCCCTTGGAAGAGTGCTGGAGGTTACATTGGAATAAAAAGACAATATCAATGCCCCTTGCAAGAGCTGTGGAGTTCAGAGTGGTTTAAATTGACGGTTTTAATGCCCCTTAGAAAGGACGTGGAGGAGACAGTAGCTGAACAAGACAGTTTTAATGCCGCTTGTAAGAGTGGTGGAGGTCGCAGTGGATTAAAAAGACAATATGAATGCCCCTTGGAAGAGTGGTGGAGGTCGCAGTGGAATAAAAAGACAATATCAATGCCCCTTGGAAGAGTGGTGGAGGTTACAGTTGAATAAAAAGACAATATCAATGTCCCTTGGAAGAGTGATGGAGGTTACAGTGCAATAAAAAGACAATGTCAATGCCCCTTGGAACAGTGGTGGAGGTTACAGTTAAATAAAAAGACAATATCAATGCCCCGTGGAAGAGATGTGGATGTAACAATAGCTTAACAAGACAGTTTTAATGCCCCTTGGAAGAGTGGTGGAGGTCGCAGTGGATTAAAAAGACAATATCAATGAGCCTTGGAAGAGTGATGGAGGTCGCAGTGGAATAAAAAGACATTATCATTGCCCCTCGGAAGAGTGGTGGAGGTCGCAGTGGAATAAAAAGACAATATAAATGCCCCTAGGACGAGGGGTGGAGGTTACAGTGGAATAAAAAGACAATTTCAATGCCCCTTGGAAGAGACGTGGAGGTCACAGTAGCTTAACAAGACGGTTTTAATGCATCTTGGAGGACTGGTGGAGGTCGCAGTGGAATGAAAAGACAATATCAATGCCCCTTGGAAGAGTGGTGGAGGTTTCAGTGGAATAAAAAGACAATAATAATGCCCCTTGGAAGAGCTGTGGAGTTCAGAGTGGTATAACCAGATGGTTTTAACGCTCCTTGGAAGAGACATGGAGGTCACAGTAACTTAACAAGACGGTTGTAATGCCCGTTGGAAGAGACGTGAAGGTCACAGAAGCTTATCAAGACTGTTTTAAAGACCCTTGGAGGAGTGGTAGCGGTCGCTGTGGATTAAAAAGACAATATCAATGCCCCTTGGAAGAGCTGTGGAGTTCACAATAGTTTAACCAGAAGGTTTTAAGGCACCATGGAATAGACGTGGAGGTCACAGTAGCTAAACAAGACGTTTTTAATGCTTCTTGGAGGAGAGTTGGAGGTCGCAGTGGATTAAAAAGACAAAATCAATGCCCCTTGGAAGAGTGGTGGAGGTTACTGTGGAATAAAAAGACAATATCAATGCCTCTTGCAAGAGCTGTGGAGTTCAGAGTGGTTTAAATTGACGGTTTAATGCCCCTTGGAAGAGTGGTGGAGGTCGCAGTGGATTAAAAAGACATTATCGATGCCCCTTGGAAGAGAGGTGGAGGTCGCAGTGGAATAAAAAGAAAATATCAATGCCCTTTAGAAGAGTGGTGAAGGTTACAGTGGAAAAAAAAGACAATATCAATGTTCCTTGGAAGAGGGGTGAAGGTCGCAGTGGATTAAAAAGACAATATCAATGTCCCTTGGAAGAGTGGTGGAGGTCGCAGTGGATTAAAAAGACAATATCAATGCCCCTTGGAAGAGTGGTGGAGGTCGCAATGGAATAAAAAGACAATATCAATGCCCGTGGAAGGGACGTGGAGGTCACAGTAGCTTAACAAGACGGTTCTAATGCCCCTTGGAAGAGTGGTGGAGGTCGCAGTGGATTAAAAAGACTATCAAATCCCCTTGGAAGAGTGGTGGAGGTCGGAGTGGAAAAAAAAGACAATATCAATGCCCCTTGGAAGAGTGGTGGAGGTTACAGTTGAATAGAAAGACAATATCAATGCCTCTTGGAAGAGCTGTGGAGTTCAGATTGGTTTAACCATGCGGTTTTAATGCCACTTGGAAGAGCCGTGGAGGTCACAGAAGCTTATTACGACTGTTTTAAAGCACCTTGGAGGAGTGGTAGAGGTCGCAGTGGATTAAAAAGACAATATCAATGCCCCTTGGAAGAGTGATGGAGGTTACAGTGGAATAAAAAGATAATATCAATGCCTCTTGGAAGAGTGGTGGAGGTTACAGTGGAATAAAAAGACAATATCAATGTCCCTTGGAAGAATGGTGGAGGTTACAGTGGAATAAAAAGACAATAACAATGACCCTTGGAAGAGTGGTGGAGGTTCCAATTAAATAAAAAGACAATATCAAAGCCCCTCGGAAGAGACGTGGAGATCACAGTGGAATAAAAAGACAATATTAATGCCCCTTGGAAGAGTGGTGGAGGTCGCAGTAAAATAAAAAGACAATATCAATGCCCCTTGGAATAGTGGTGAAGGTTAGAGTGGAATAAAAAGACAATATCAATGCCCCTTGGAAGAGCTGTGGAGTTCACAGTGGTTTAACCAGAAAGTTTTAATGCACCGTGGAATAGACGTGGAGGTCACATTATCTTAACAAGACGGTTTCAATGCTTCTTGGAAGAGTGATGGAGGTCGCAGTGGATTAAAAAGACAATATCAATGCCCTGTGTAAGAAACTTGGAGGTCACAGTAGCTTAACAAGGCGGTTTTAATGCCCCTTGGAAGAGTCGTGGACGTCACAGAGGAATAAAAAGACAATATCAATGCACTTGGAAGAGTGCAGAAGGTTACAGTGGAATAAAAATACAATGTAAATGCCCCTTGGAAGAGCTGTGGAGCTCAGAGCGGTTTAACCAGACGGTTTTAATGCCCCTTGGAAGAGACTTGTACGTCACAGTTGCTTAACAAGATGGTTTTAATGCCCCTTGGAAGAGTGGTGGAGGTCACAGTGGAATAAAAATACAATATCAATGCCCCTTGAAAGAGTGGTGGAAGTTACAGTGAAATAAAAAGACAATATCAATGCCCCTTGGAAGAGCTGTGGAGTACAGAGTGGTTTAACCAAATGGTTTTAGTGCCCCTTGGAAGAGACGTGGAGGTCACAGTAGGTTAACAAGACGGTTTTAATGCCCCTTGGAAGAGTGGTGGAGGTCGCAGTGGATTAAAAAGACAATATCAATGAACCTTGGAAGAGTGGTGGAGGTCGCAGTGGAATAAAAAGACAATATCAATGCCACTTGGAAGAGTGGTGGAGGTTACAGTGGAATAAAAAGACAATATCAATGCCTCTTGGAAGAGTGGTGGAGGTTACAGTGGAATTAAAAGACAATATCATTGCCCCGTGGAAGAGACGTGGACATCACAGTAGCTTAACAAGACGGTTTTAATGCCCTTGACAGAGTGGTGGAGGTCGCAGTGGAATAAAAAGACAATAACAATGCCCTGTGGTAGAGACGTGGAGGTCACAGTTGCTTAACAAGACGGTTTTAATGCCCTTTGGAAGAGTGGCGGAGGTCGCAGTGGAATAAAAAGACAATATCAATGCCCCTTGGAAGAGTGGTGGAGGTCGCAGTGGAATAACCTCACTGGTACATGCTCTGCATAACTTCTCTGCTTGCTGTGTCTGCTGTAATCTAATGCTCTGCTTTGCTGATTCACCTCACTGGTACATGCTCTGCATAACTTCTCTGGTTTATCTGTCCCACTCCATTCAATACCCACATATGTCTGTCCCTTCCCCACTATAGATCTTATCTGATTTTTAGAGGTGCTATACTGCAGAGACTAGAGTCCTAGCTCTGTGTTTGATCACCCAGCCATCTCCTGGTGAGACCACCAGCTGCTAATTTAGCCATATGCAGCTCCCACAATGCCCTTCACCTGATAGTTTAATGTGCCCTATTTATTTAGAAGCTCTGTAAGGGGTGCACTTGTGCTGGGGTGTGCACGCGTCTTCTCGTGCAAAGTGGCTTCGTAGATTAGTGGCAGTTATTTCAGAGGCAGTTAGTCAGGGCAGGAGTCAGGTAACCAACACTTTGACTACTTACTCTCTTTTAACTATGTTTCTGTTAGCTCTCACTTTTTCCTCTATAGTCCTCCACTTTCTAGTAACCCCTCAAATCCCTACACCTAGTAAGAAACTCTTCATCTCTCCCTCCATCCTCCCCATTCATCTCACCTCCTCCTCCAAATTATTCCTAAACACTCAATCCTGGATCTCCAAACACAGACAGCCACCTCATGCTCTCTCTTGCTCCCACCTGCTAACACTTTCTCTGCTCCTCCTCACTGCTGGAGATATCTCTCCAAATCCTGGTCCTCCTCGCCATAACCCCACAGTTACTTCTTCCTCCTATCCACGCCCTTCCGCAAACTGTCGCAACCCTTCTAACCTCATATCCATCCAACCAATCCCCACTCCCTTAGTTGATCTAACAGGAGCTCTATGGAACGCTCGCTCTGTCTGCAACAAACTTTCCTTCATCAACGATCTTTTCATTACAAACAAACTTTCCTTCCTCACCATCACTGAAACCTGGCTCACCCCCTCTGACACAGCCTCCCCAGCTGCACTTTCATATGGCGGATTCCACCTTTCCCACACCCCTCGCCCCAACAGCAAACATGGCGGACGCGTAGGTTTTCTCCTATCAGAACACTGCGCTTTCACCCAAATCCCACTGCCACCCTCCGTTACACTCCCCTCTTTTGAGGTGCACTGTGTGTGCATCTATTCCCCCTCCAACCTCCAACTGGCTGTCTTTTACCGACCCCCAGGGCAAGCCACCACCTTCTTAGACCACTTCACCACCTGGCTGCTTCACTTGCACTCCACTGACATCACCACTATCATAATGGGTGACTTCAACATCCCCATTAACACTTCCCACTCGTCTGTCTCTAAGTTCCTATCTCTCACTTCCTCCTTCGGACTCACTCAATGGTCTTCCACACTCACCCACAAAGATGGCCACACACTGGACCTCATCTTCACCCGCCTCTGTTCCCTATCTAACCTCTCTAACTCACCTCTCCCTCTCTCTGATCACAGCCTACTTACATTCTCTTCTCTCTCCTCCCCGGGCAACAATCCCCACTCCACAAACTTGCATACCCTCGCTGAAATCTCAAACACCTTGACTTACACTCACTCTCTGAATCCCTCCTCCCTCTTAAATTCCTTACACGATGCAGACGTTGCTGCTGCTCCATATAACACCACAATAGCTGCAGCTGTAGACTTGATCGCCCCCCTCACACACACCACATCTCGCACACGCAACAGTCAACCCTGGCACACTAAACTTACTAAATAACTGCGCCGGGCCTCCAGGGTTGCGGAGCGGAGATGGAAAAGGTCTCACTCCATCGAGCACTTCATCGCATTCAAGCAATCCCTCACTAATTTCAAGTCCGCACTCACTACAGCAAAACAAATCTACTTCTCATCTCTCATATCCTCCCTATCTCACAACCCTAAACAGCTATTTAACACTTTCAACTCTCTCCTTCGTCCCCCAGCACCTCCTCCCTCTTCTCTCATCTCAACCGACGACTTTGCCTCATTCTTCAAACAGAAGATTGACACCATCAGACAAAACTTTTGCCTTAAGTCCACACAACCCCTCCTCATATCTATTAAACCCTCCTCATCCAAACCCCACTTCTCCACCATTACAGAAGGTCAAGTCTCCTCTTTACTCTCCAAATCACACCTTACCACCTGCGAACTTGACCCAATCCCATCCCACCTCATCACTAACCTTACCACAGTCTTCATCCCAACCCTAACCCACCTCTTCAATCTGTCACTAACAACCGGTGTCTTACCCTCATGTTTCAAACATGCAGCAATCACACCCATCCTCAAAAAGCCCTCCCTTGACCCTTCCTCTCAGACTAGCTACCACCCAATATCACTCCTCCCCTTTGCCTCAAAACTACTAGAACAACATGTCCACCTTGAACTGTCCTCCCACCTCTCCTCCTGCTCCCTCTTCGACCGCCTGCAATCTGGCTTCCGACCGCATCACTCGACTGAAACTGCCCTGACCAAACTCACCAACAACCTACTAAATGCCAAATCCAAGCGACACTACTCCATCCTCCTCCTTCTGGACCGGTCATCTGCCTTTGACACAGTGGACCATTCCCTCTTACTCCAGATTCTCTCATCTCTTGGCATCACGGACTTGGCTCTATCTTGAATCTCCTCATACTTAACAGACAGGACATTCAGCGTCTCGCACTCATGCACCACCTCCTCATCTCGCCCCCTATCTGTCGGTGTCCCCCAAGGTTCAGTTCTAGGACCTCTGCTCTTCTCCATCTACACCTTTGGCCTGGGACAGCTCATAGAGTCTCACGGTTTTCAGTATCACCTCTATGCTAACGACACACAGATCTACCTCTCTGGACCCAATATCTCCTCCCTACTAACCAAAATCCCATAATGTCTGTCTGCCATGTCATCCTTCTTCTCTGACAGATTTCTAAAAATCAACATGGATAAAACAGAGTTCATCATCTTTTCACCCTCTCATTCACATCCCCCATCTGACCTAGCCATCAACGTCAATGGCTGTTCATTCTCCCCAGTCCCACAAGCTCACTGCCTTGGAGTAACCCTGGACTCTGATTTCTCCTTCAAGCCACATATCCAAGCCCTTTCCACTTCCTGCCGACTCCAACTCAAAAACATCTCCCGGACCCGTGCATTCCTCAGCAAAGACTCTGCAAAAACACTAGTGCATGCCCTCATCATATCCCGCCTCGACTACTGAAACCTCCTGCTCCGTGGCCTCCCTTACAACACTCTTGCGCCTCTCCAATCTATCCTCTCTGTCAATCTCTTCACTGGCTCCCCATTGTCCAGAGAATCCAGTTCAAAACTCTAACCATGGCATACAAAGCCATCCACAAACTGTCTCGCCCATACATCTGTGAACTAGTCTCCCGGTACTTACCTGCACTCAACCTCCGATCCTCACAAGATCTCCTTCTCTACTCCCCTCTTATATCCTCCTCCCACAATTGTATACAAGATTTCTCCCTGCATCCCCCCTACTCTGGAACGCTCTACCCCAACACAACAGACCCTCGCTGACCGTGGAAAACTTCAAAAGAAACCTGAAGACCCACCTCTTCCGACAAGCCTACAAACTGCAGTAACCACCGTTACACGACCAGTTCTACCCTCACCTAATGTATCCTCACCCATCCCTTCTAGAATGTGAGCCCTCACGGGCAGGGTCCTCGCTCCTCCTGTACAAGTCGCTGACTCGTTTTGTTAAGAATATGTAAATGCTTTTGTTATGTATATCCCTATCACATGTAAAGCGCCATGGAATAAATGGCGCTATAATAATTAATAATAATAATAATAAATATAAAAAGACAATATCAATTCCCATAGGAAAAGTGGTGTAGGTTACAGTGGATTAAAAAGACAATATCAATGCCCCTTAGAAGAGAGGTGGAAGTCGCAGTGGAATAAAAAAACAATCTCAATGCCCCTTGGAAGAGTGGTGGAGGTGGCAGTAGAATAAAAAGACAATATCAATGCCCCTTGGAAGAATGATGGAGGACGCAGTGGAATAAAATGACAACATCAATGCCAAGTGGAATAGACATGGAGGTTACAGCAGCTTAACAAGACAGTTTTAATGCCCCTTCGAAGAGTGGTGGAGGTTAGATTCAAATAAAAAGACAATACCAATGCCCCTTGAAAGAGCTGTGGAGTTCAGAGTGGTTTAACCAGACGGTTTTAATGCCCATTGGAAGTGATGTGGAGGTCACAGTAGCTTAAAAAAACGTTTTTAATGCCCCTTGGAAAAGTGGTGGAGGTCTCAGTGTATTGAAAAGACAATATCAATGCCTCTTGGAAGAGTGGTGGAGGTGGCAGTGGAACAAAAAGACAATATCAATGCCCCTTGGAAGAATGATGAAGTTCGCAGAGGAATAAAAAGACAATGTCAATGCCCCTTGGAAGAGTGGTGGAGGTTAGAGTGGAATAAATAGACAATACCAATGCCCCTTGGAAGAGCTGTGGAGTTCAGAGTAGTTTAATCAGATGGTTTTATTCCCCCTTGGAAGAGACGTGGAGGTCACAGTAGATAAACAAGACGGTTTTAATGCCCCTTGGAAAAGTGGTGGAGGTCACAGTGGATTAAAAAGACAATATCAATGCCCAGTGGAACACACGTGGAGGTCACAGTAGCTTAACAAGACAGTATTAATGCCCCTTGGAAGAGTGGTGGAGGTCGCAGTGGAATAAAAAGACAACATCAATGTCCCTTGAAAGAGTGGTGGAGGTTACAGTGAAATAAAAAGACAATATCAATGCCTCTTGAAAGAGCTATGGAGTTCAGAGTGGTTTAACCAGATGGTTTTAATGCCCCTTGGAAGAGTGGTGGCGGTCGCAGTGCATTAAAAAGACAATATCAATACCCCTTGGAAGAATGGTATAGGTTACAGTGGAATAAAAAGACAATATCAATGCCCCTTGGAAGAGCTGTGGAGTTCAGAGTGGTTTAACCAGACGGTTTTAATGCCCCTTGGAAGAGATGTGGAGGTCACAGTAGCTTAACAAGACTGTTTTAATGCCTCTTGGAAGAGTGGTGGAGGTCGCAGTGGATTAAAAAGACAATATCAATGCCCCTTAGAAGAGAGGTGGAAGTCGCAGTGGACTAAAAAGACAATATCAATGCCCATAGAAAGAGTGCTGTAGGTTACAGTGGAATAAAAAGACAATATCAATGCCTCTTGCAAGAGCTGTGGAGTACAGAGTGGTTTAAATTGACGGTTTTAATGCACCTTGGAAGATACGTGGAGGTCACAGTAGCTTAACAATATCGTTTTAATGCTCCTTGGAAGAGTGGTGGAGGTCACAGTGCATTAAAAAGACAATATCAATGCCACTTGGAAGAGTGGTGAAGGTCCCAGTGGAATAAAAAGACAATATCAATGCCCCTTGGAAGAGTGGTGGAGGTTACAGTGGAAAAAAAAGACAATATCAATGCCCCGTCAAAGAGACATGGAGGTCACAGAAGCTTAACAAGACCGTTTTAATGCCTCGTGGAATTGACGTGGAGGTCAAAGTAGCTTAACAAGACAGGTTTTAATGGCCCTTGGAAGAGTGGTGGAGGTCGCAAATGATTAAAAAGACAATATAAATGCCCCTTTGAAGAGTCGTGGAGGTCGCAGTGGAATAAAAAGACAATATCAATGCCCCTTGGAAGAGCAGTGGAGTTCAGAGTAGTTAAACCAGATGGTTTTATTGCCCATTGGAAGTGACGTGGAGGTCACAGTAGCTTAAAAAGACGTTTTTAATGCCCCTTGGAAAATAGGTGTAAGTTGCAGTGGAATAAAAAGACAATATCAATGCCCCTTGGAAGAGTGCTGGAGGTTACAGTGGAATTAAAAACAATATCAAAGCCCCTTGCAAGAGCTGTGGAGTTGAGAGTGGTTTAAATTGAAGGTTTTAATGCACCTTGGAAGAGACGTGGAGGTCACAGTAAATTAACAAGACTGTTTTAATGCCCCTTGGAAGAGTGGTGGAGGTCGAAGTGGATTAAAAAGTCAATGTCTATGCTCCTTGAAGGAGTGTTTGAAGTCTCCGTGGAATAAAAAGACAATATCAATGCCCCTTGGAAGAGTGTTGGAGGTTACAGTGGAATAAAAAGACAATATCAATGCCCTGTGGAAGAGACATGGAGGTCACAGTAGCTTAACAAGACGGTTTTAATGCCGCTTGAAATAGTAGTGGAGGTCGTAGTGGAAAAAAAAGACAATATCAATGCCCCTTGGAAGAGTGGTGGAGGATACAGTGGATTAAAAAGACAATATCAATGCCCCTTGGAAGATCTGTGGAGTTCAGATTGGATAACCATACGGTTTTAATGCCCCTTGCAAGAGACGTGGAGGTCACAGTAGCTTAACAAGACGGTTTTAATACCACATGGAAGAGTGGTGGAGGATGTAGTGGAATAAAAAGACAATATCAATGCCCCGTGGAAGAGACGTGGAGGTCACAGTAGCTTAACAAGATGGTTTTAATGCCCTTTGGAAAAGTGGTGGAGGTCGCAGTGGATTAAAAAGACAATATCAATGCCCTTTGGAAGAGTGGTGGAGGTGGCAGTGGAATAAAAATACAATATCAATGCCAATTGGTAGAGTGGTGGAGGTTACATTGTAATTTAGAGACAAAATCAATTCCCCGTGGAAGAGATGTGGTGGTCACTGTAGCTTAATAAGACAGTTTTAATGCCCCTTGGAAAAATGGTGGAGGTCGCAGTGGAATAAAAAGACAATGTCAATGCCCCTTGGAAGAGTGGTGGAGGTTAGAGTGGAATAAAAAGACAATACCAATGCCCCTTGGAAGAGCTGTGGAGTTCAGAGTGGTTTAACCAGACGGTTTTAATGCCCACTGGAAGTGACGTGGAGGTCACAGTAGGTTAAAAAGATGTTTTTAATGACCTTTGGAAAAGTGGTGGAGGTCGCAGTGGATTAAAAAGACGATATCAATGCCCCTTGGAAGAGTGGTGGAGGTGGCAGTGGGATAAAAAGACAATATCAATGCCCCTAGGAAGAATGATGGATGTCGCAGTGGAATATAAAGACAATGTCAATGCCCATTGGAAGAGTGGTGGAGCTTAGAGTGGAATAAAAAGACAACACCAATGCCCCTTGGAAGAGCTGTGGAGTTCAGAGTAGTTTAACCAGATGGTTTTATTGCCCCTTGGAAGAGACGTGGAGGTCAAAGTAGATTAACAAGACGGTTTTAATGCCCCTTGGAAAAGTGGTGGAAGTCACAGTGGATTAAAAAGACAATATCAATGCCCCGTGGAAGACACGTGGAGATCACAGTAGCTTAACAAGACAGTTTTAATGCCCCTTGGAAGAGTGGTGGAGGTCGCAGTTGAATAAAAAGACAATATCAATGCCCCTTGAAAGAGTGGTGGAGGTTACAGTGAAATAAAAAGACAATATCAATGCCTCTTGAAAGAGCTATGGAGTTCAGAGTGGTTTAACCAGACAGTTTTAATGCCCTTTGGAAGAGTGGTGGAGGTCTCAGTGCATTAGAAAGACAATATCAATACAACTTGGAAGAATGGTGGAGGTTGCAGTGGTATAAAAAGACAATATCAATGCCACTTGGAAGAGCTGTGGATTTCAGAGTGGTTTAACCAGACGGTTTTAATGCCCCTTGGAAGAGATGTGGAGGTCACAGTAGGTTAAGAAGACTGTTTTAATGCTTCTTGGAAGAGTCGTGGAGGTCGCAGAGTATAAAAAAGACAATATCAATGCCCTTTAGAAGAGAGGTGGAAGTCGCAGTGGAATAAAAAGACAATATCAATACCCCTTGGAAGAGTGGTGGAGGATACAGGGGAATAAAAAGACAATATCAATGCCCCATGGAAAAGACATGGACGTTACAGTAGCTAAACAAGCTGTTTTTAATGTACCTTGGGAGAGTGGTGGAAGTCGTAGTGGAATAAAAGACAATATCAATGCCCCTTGAAAGAGTGCTGTAGGTTGCAGTGGAGTAAAAAGACAATATCTATGCCTCTTGTAAGAGCTATGGAGTTCAGAGTGGTTTAAATTGACAGTTTTAATGCACCTTGGAAGAGATGTGGAGGTCACAGTAGCTTAACAATGCGGTTTTAATGCGCCTTGGAAGAGTAGTGGAGGTCGCAGTGGAATAAAAAGACAATATCAATGCCACTTGGAAGAGGGGTGAAGGTCCCAGTGGAATAAAAAGACAACATCAATGCCCCTTGGAAGAGCCGTGGAGGTTACAGTGGAATAAAAAGACAATATCAATGTCCCGTGAAAGAGACGTGGAGGTCACAGTAGCTTAACAAGACGGTTTTAATGCCCCTTGGAAGAGAGGTGGAAGTTGCAGTGGAATAAAAAGACAATATCAATGCCCCTTGGAAGAGTGCTGGAGGTTACATTGGAATAAAAAGACAATATCAATGCCCCTTGCAAGAGCTGTGGAGTTCAGAGTGGTTTAAATTGACGGTTTTAATGCCCCTTGAAAGAGTGGTGGAGATCGCAGTGGAATAAAAACACAATATCAATGCCCCTTGAAAGAGTGGTGGAGGTTACAGTTGAATAGAAAGACAATATCAATGCCCCTTGGAAGAGTGATGGAGGTTACAGTGGAAAAAAAAGACAATATCAATGCCCCTTGGAACAGTGGTGGAGGTTACATTGGAATAAAAAGACAATATCAATGCCCCTTGCAAGAGCGGTGGAGTTCAGAGTGGTTTAAATTGACGGTTTTAATGCCCTTTGAAAGAGTGGTGGAGGTCGCAGTGGAATAAAAAGACAATATCAATGCCCCTTGAAAGAGTGGTGGAGGTTACAGTTGAATAGAAAGACAATATCAATGCCCCTTGGAAGAGTGGTGGAGGTCGCAGTGGAATAAAAAACAATATCAATGCCCCTTGGAAGATTGGTGGAGGTTACAGTGGAATAAAAAGACAATATCAATGCCCCGTGGAAGAGATGTGGAGAACTCTGTAGCTTAAAAAGATGGTTTTAATGCCCCTTAGAAGAGTGCTGGAGGTCGAAGTGGAATAAAAAGACAATGTCAATGCCCCTTGGAAGAGTGGTGGAGGTTAGAGTGGAATAAAAAGACAATACAAATGCCCCTTGGAAAAGCTGTGGAGTTCTGAGTGGTTTAACCAGATGGTTTTAATGCCTCTTGGAAGAGAAGTCGACGTCACAGTAGCATAACAAGTCAGTTTTAATGCCCCTTGGAAGAGTGGTGGAGTGCGCAGTGGATTAAAAAGACAATATCAATGCCCCTTGGAAGAGTGGTGGAGGTCGCAGTGGAATAAAAAGACAATATCAATGCCCCGTAGAAGGGACGTGGAGGTCACAGTAGCTTAACAAGACAGTTTTAATGCCCCTTGGAAAAGTGGTGGAGGTTGCAGGGGATTAAAAAGACAATAACAATGCCCATTGGAAGAGTGTTGAAGGTCGCACTGGAATAAAAAGACAAAATCAATGCCCCTTGGAAGAGTGGTGGAGGTTACAATGGAACAAAAGGACAATATCAATGCCGCTTGGAAGAGCTGTGGAGTTCAGAGTGGTTTAACCAGACTGTTTTAATGCCCCTTGGAAGAGACGTGGAGGTCACAGTAGCTTAACATGACTGTTTTAATGCCCCTTGGAAGAGTGGTGGAGGTCGCAGTAGATTAAAAAGACAATATCAATGCCCCTTAGAAGAGAGGTGGAAGTCGCAGTGGAATAAAAAGACCATGTCAATGCCACTTGGAAGAGTGGTGGAGGTTACAGTGGAATAAAAAGACAATATCAATGCCCCGTGGAATAGACATGGACGTGACAGTAGCTTTACAAGACGGCTTTAATGTCCCTTGGAAGAGTGGTGGAGGTAGCAGTGGATTAAAAAGACAATATCAATGCCCATTGGAAGAGTGGTAGAGGTCGCAGTGGAATAAAAAGACAAAATCAATGCCCCTTGGAAGAGTGGTGGAGGTTACAGTGGAATAAAAAGTCAATATCAATGCCCCATGGAAGAGTTGTGGAGGTTACTGTAGATTAACAAGATGGTCTTAATACCCCTTGGAAGAGTGGTGGAGGTCGCAGTGGAATAAATAGACAATGTCAATGCCCCTTGGAAGAGTGGTGGAGGTTAGAGTGGAATAGAAAGACAATACCAGTTCTCCTTGGAAAAGCTGAGGAGTTCAGAGAGTATTAAATTGACGGTTTTAATGCCCCTTGGAAGTGACGTGGAGGTCGCAGTGGATTAAAAAGACAATATCAATGCCCATTGGAAGAGTGGTGGAGGTCGCAGTGGATTAAAAAGACAATATCAATGCCCATTGGAAGAGTGGTGGAGTTCACAGTGCAATAAAAAGACAATATCAATGCCCGTGGTAGGGACATGGAGTTCAGAGTGTTTAACCAGACGGTTTTAATGCCCCTTGGAAGAGACAATGAGGTCACAGTAGCTTAACAAGACTGTTTTAATGCCCCTTGGAAGAGTGGTGGAGATCGTTGTGGATGTAAAAGACAATATCAATGCCCCTTAGAAGAGTGGTGGAGGTCGCAGTGGAATAAAAAGACAATATCAATGCCCCTTGGAAGATTGGTGGAGATTACAGTGGAATAAAAAGACAATAGCAGTGCCACTTGGAAGAGTGGTGGAGGTTACAGTGGAATAAAAAGACAATATCAATGCCCTGTGTAAGAAACTTGGAGGTCACAGTAGCTTAGCAAGACAGTTTTAATGCACCTTGGAAGAGTCGTGGACGTCGCAGAGGAATAAAAAGACAATATCAATGCACTTGGAAGAGTGATGGAGGTTACAGTGGAATAAAAAGACAATATCAATGCCCCTTGGAACACTGGTGGAGGTTACAGTGGAATAAAAAGATAATAATAATGCTCCTTGGAAGAGCTGTGGAGTTCAGAGTGGTATAACCAGATGGTTTTACCTCTCCTTGGAAGAGAGGGGGAGGTCACAGTAACTTAACAAGACGGTTTTAATGCCCCTTGGAAGAGTGGTGGAGGTCGCAGTGGAATAAAAAAACAATATCAATGCCCCTTGGAAGATTGGTGGAGGTTACAGTAGAATAAAAAGACAATATCAATGCCCCGTGGAAGAGATGTGGAGATCTCTGTAGCTTAACAATATGGTTTTAATGCCCCTTGGAAGAGTGGTGGAGGTCGCAGTGGAATAAAAAGACAATGTCAATGCCCCTTGGAAGAGTGGTGGAGGTTAGAGTGGAATAAAAAGACAATACAAATGCCCCTTGGAAGAGCTGTGGAGTTCAGAGTGGTTTAACCAGATGGTTTTAATGCACCTTGGTAGAGAAGTCGACGTCACAGTAGCATAACAAGACGGTTTTAAAGCCCCTTGGAAGAGTGGTGGAGTTCGCAGTGGATTAAAAAGACAATATCAATGCCCTTTGGAAGAGTGTTGGAGGTCGCAGTGGAATAAAAAGACAATATCAATGCCCCGTGGAAGGGAAGTGGAGGTCACAGCAGCTTAACAAGATGGTTTTAACGCCCCTTAGAAGAGTGGTGGAGGTCGAAGTGGAATAAAAAGACAATGTCAATGCCCCTTGGAAGAGTTGTGGAGGTAGCAGGGGATTAAAAAGACAATAACAATGCCCCTTGGAAGAGTCGTGGAGGTCGCAGTGGAATAAAAAGACAAAATCAATTCCCCTTGGAAGAGTGGTGGAGGTTACAGTGGAATAAAAAGACAATATCAATGCCCCTTGGAAGAGCTGTGGAGTTCAGAGTGGTTTAACCAGATGGTTTTAATGCCCCTTGGAAGAGACGTGGAGGTCACAGTAGCTTAACAAGACTGTTTTAATGCCCCTTGGAAGAGTGGTGGAGGTCGCAGTGGATTAAAAAGACAATATCAATGCACCTTAGAAGAGAGGTGGAAGTCGCAGTTGAATAAAAAGACAATGTCAATGCCACTTGGAAGAGTGGTGGAGGTTACAGTGGAATAAAAAGACAATATCAATGCCCCGTGGAATAGACATGGACGTGACAGTAGCTTAGCAAGACGGCTTTAATGCCCCTTGGAAGAGTGGTGGAGGTTGTAGTGGATTAAAAAGACAATATCAGTGCCCATTGCAAGAGTGGTAGAGGTCGCAGTGGAATAAAAAGACAAAATCAATGCCCCTTGGAAGGGTGGTGGAGGTTACAGTGGAATAAAAAGACAATATCAATGCTCCATGGAAGAGTTGTGGAGGTCACAGTAGCTTAACAAGATGCTTTTAATGCCCCTTAGAAGAGTGGTGGAGGTTGAAGTGGAATAAAAAGGCAATGTCAATGCCCCTTGGAAGAGTGGTGGAGGTTAGAGTGGAATAAAAAGACAATACAAATGCCCCTTGGAAGAGCTGTGGAATTCAGAGTGGTTTAACCAGATGGTTTTAATGCCCCTTGGAAGAGAAGTCGACGTCACAGTAGCATAACAAGTCAGTCTTAATGGCCCTTGGAAGAGTGGTGGAGTTCGCAGTGGATTAAAAAGACAATATCAATGCCCCTTGGAAGAGTGGTGTAGGTCGCAGTGGAAAAAAAAGACAATATCAATGCCCCGTGGAAGGGACGTGGAGGTCACAGTAGCTTAACAAGACGGTTTTAATGCCCCTTGGAAAAGTGGTGGAGGCTGCAGGGGATTAAAAAGACAATAACAATGCCCATTGGAAGAGTGGTGGAGGTCGCAGTGGAATAAAAAGACAAAATCAATGCCCCTTGGAAGAGTGGTGGAGGTTACAATGGAACAAAAGGACAATATCAATGCCCCTTGGAAGAGCTGTGGAGTTCAGAGTGGTTTAACCAGACTGTTTTAATGCCACTTGGAAGAGACGTGGAGGTCACAGTAGCGTAACATGACTGTTTTAATGCCCCTTGGAAGAGTTTGTGGAGGTCGCAGTAGATTAAAAAGACAATATCAATGCCCCTTAGAAGAGAGGTGGAAGTCGCAGTGGAATATAAAGACCATGTCAATGCCACTTGGAAGAGTGGTGGAGGTTACAGTGGAATAAAAAGACAATATCAATGCCCCGTGGAAAAGACATGGACGTGACAGTAACTTAACAAGATGGCTTTAATGTCCCTTGGAAGAGTGTTGAAGGTAGCAGTGGATTAAAAAGACAATATCAATGCCCATTGGAAGAGTGGTAGAGGTCGCAGTGGAATAAAAAGAAAAAATCAATGCCCCTTGGAAGAGTGGTGGAGGTTACAGTGGAATAAAAAGACAATATCAATGACCCTTGGAAGAGTGGTGGAGGTCGCAGTGGATTAAAAAGACAATATCAATGCCCCTTAGAAGAGTGGTGGAGGTTGCAGTGGAATAAAATGACAATATCAATTCCACTTGGAAGAGATGTAGAGGTCGCAGTGGAATAAAAAGAAAATTTCAATGCCCCTTAGAAGAGTGGTGGAGGTTACAGTGGCAAAAAAAGACAACATCAATGTCCATTGGAAGAGTGGTGGAGTTCACAGTGGAATAAAAAGACAATATCAATGCCCGTGGTAGGGACGTGGAGTTCAGAGTGTTTAACCAGACGGTTTTAATGCCCCTTGGAAGAGACAAGGAGATCACAGTAGCTTAACAAGACTGTTTTAATGCCCCTTGGAAGAGTGGTGGAGATCGTTGTGGATTTCAAAGACATTATCAATGCCCCTTAGAAGAGTGGTGGAGGTCGCAATGGAATAAAAAGACAACAACAGTGCCACTTGGAAGAGTGGTGGAGGTTACAGTGGAATAAAAAGACAATATCAATGCCCTGTGTAAGAAACTTCGAGGTCACAGTAGCTTAGCAAGACAGTTTTAATGCCCCTTGGAAGAGTCGTGGACGTCGCAGAGGAATAAAAAGACAATATCAATGCACTTGGAAGAGTGATGGAGGTTACAGTGGAATAAAAAGACAATATCAATGCCCCTTGGAACAGTGGTGGAGGTTACAGTGGAATAAAAAGACAATAATAATGCCCCTTGGAAGAGCTGTGGAGTTCAGAGTGGTATAACCAGATGGTATTAACTCTCCTTGGAAGAGACGTGGAGGTCACAGTAACTTAACAAGACGGTTTTAATGCCCCTTGGAAGAGTGGTGGAGGTCGCAGTGGAATAAAAAAACAATATCAATGCCCCTTGGAAGATTGGTGGAGGTTACAGTGGAATAAAAAGACAATATCAATGCCCCGTGGAAGAGTTGTGGAGGTCTCTGTAGCTTAACAATATTTTTTTAATGACCCCTTGGAAGAGTGGTGGAGGTCGCAGTGGTATAAAAAGACAATGTCAATGCCCCTTGGAAGAGTGGTGGAGGTTAGAGTGGAATAAAAAGACAATACAAATGCCCCTTGGAAGAGCTGTGGAGTTCAGAGTGGTTTAACCAGATGGTTTTAATGCCCCTTGGAAGAGTTGTGGAGGTTGCAGGGGATTAAAAAGACAATAACAATGCCCCTTGGAAGAGTGGTGGAGGTCGCAGTGGAATAAAATGACAAAATCAATTCCCGTTGGAAGAGTGGTGTAGGTTACAGTGGAATAAAAAGACAATATCAATGCCCCTTGGAAGAGCTGTGCAGTTCAGAGTGGTTTAACCAGACGGTTTTATTGCCCCTTGGAAGAGACCTGGAGGTCACAGTAGCTTAACAAGACTGTTTTAATGCCCCTTGGAAGAGTGGTGGAGGTCGCAGTGGATTAAAAAGACTATACCAATGCCCCTTAGAAGAGAGGTGGAAGTCGCAGTGGAATAAAAAGACCATGTCAATGCCACTTGGAAGAGTGGTGGAGGTTACAGAGGAATAAAAAGACAATATCAATGCCCCGTGGAATAGACAAGGACGTGACAGTAGCTTAGCAAGACGACTTTAATGCCCCTTGGAAGAGTGGTGGAGGTTGTAGTGAATTTAAAAGACAATATCAATGCCCATTGGAAGAGTGGTAGAGGTCGCATTGGAATAAAAAGACAAAATCAATGCCCCTTGGAAGAGTGGTGGAGGTTACAGTGGAATAAAAAGACAATATCAATGCCCCATGGAAGAGTTGTGGAGGTTACAGTAGCTTAACAAGATGGTCTTCATGCCCCTTGGAAGAGTGGTGGAGGTCGCAGTGGAATAAATAGACAATGTCAATGACCCTTGGAAGAGTGGTGGAGGTTAGAGTGGAATAAAAAGACAATACCAGTGCTCCTTGGAAGAGCTGTGGAGTTCAGAGTGGTTTAAATTGATGGTTTTAATGCCCTTTGAAAGAGACTTGGAGGTCACAGTGGATTAAAAAGACAATAGCAATGCCCCTTGTAAGAGTGGTGGAGGTCGCATTGGATTAAAAAGACAATATCAATGCCCCTTGGTAGAGTGGTGGAGTTCGCAGTGGAATAAAAAGACAATATCAATGCCCAGTGGAAGGGATGTGGAGTTCAGAGCGTTTAACCAGATGGTTTTAATGCACCTTGGAAGAGACGAGGAGGTCACAGTAGCTTAACAAGACTGTTTTAAAACCCCTTGGAAGAGTGGAGGAGATCGTTGTGGATTTAAAAGACAATATCAATGCCCCTTAGAAGAGTGGTTGAGGTCGCAGTGGAATAAAAAGACAATGTCAATGCCCCTTGGAAGATTGGTGGAGGTTACAGTGGAATAAAAAGACAATATAAATGCCCCTTGGAAGAGTGGTGGAGGTTACAGTGGAATAAAAAGACAATATCAATGCCCTGTGTAAGAAACTTGGAGGTCACAGTAGATAAGCAATACGGTTTTAATGTCCCTTGGGAGAGTACTGGACGTCGCAGAGGAATAAAAAGACAATATCAATGCACTTGGAAGAGTGTAGAAGGTTACAATGGAAGAAAAATACATTGCCAATGCCCCTTGGAAGAGCTGTTGAGCTCAGAGCGGTTTAACCAGACGGTTTTAATGCCCCTTGGAAAAGAATTGGAGGTCACAGTAGCATAACAAGACGGTTTTAATGCCCCTTGGACGAGTGGTGGAGGTCGCAATGGAATAAAAAGACAATATCAATGCCCCGTGGAAGGGACGAGGAGGTCACAGTAGCATAACAAGATGGTATTAATGCCTATTGGTAAAGTGGCGGAGGTCGCAGTGGATAAAAAAGACAGTATCAAAGCCCCTTGGAAGAGTGGGCGAGGTCGCAGTGGAAAACAGACAATCTCAATGCCCCTTGGAAGAGTGGTGGAGGTTACAGTCGAATAAAAAGACAACATCAATGCCTCTTGGAAGAGCTGTGGAGTACAGACTTGTTTAACCAGACTGTTTAATGCCCCTTGGAAGAGACGTGGAGGTCACAGTAGCTTATCAAGACTGTTTTAATGCCCCTTGGAAGAGTGGTGGAGGTCGCAGTGGATTAAAAAGACAATATCAATGCAACTTAGACAAGTGGTGGAGATCGCAGTGGTATAAAAAGACAATATCAATTCCCCTTGGAATAGATGTGGAGGTCGCAGTGGAATAAAAAGAGAATATCAATGCCTCGTGGAAGAGACTTGGACGTCACAGTAGCTTAACAAGATGGTTTTAATGCCCATTGGAAGAGAGGTGGAGGTCGCATTGGATTAAAAAGACAATATCAATGCCCCTTGGTAGAGTGGTGGAGTTCGCAGTGGAAGAAAAAGACA
Source organism: Phyllobates terribilis (assembly GCF_046119375.1). Taxonomy (NCBI): domain Eukaryota; kingdom Metazoa; phylum Chordata; class Amphibia; order Anura; family Dendrobatidae; genus Phyllobates; species Phyllobates terribilis. The sequence goes on from NW_027362775.1 coordinate 28,945,493, forward strand.
ATATCAATGCCCAGTGGAAGGGATGTGGAGTTCAGAGCGTTTAACCAGATGGTTTTAATGCCCCTTGGAAGAGACGAGGAGGTCACAGTAGCTTAACAAGACTGTTTTAAAACCCCTTGGAAGAGTGGTGGAGATCGTTTGTGGATTTAAAAGACAATATCAATGCCCCTTAGAAGAGTGGTTGAGGTCGCAGTGGAATAAAAAGACAATGTCAATGCCCCTTGGAAGATTGGTGGAGGTTACAGTGGAAGAAAAAGACAATATAAATGCCCCTTGGAAGAGTGGTGGAGGTTACAGTGGAATAAAAAGCAATATCAATGCCCTGTGTAAGAAACTTGGAGGTCACAGTAGATAAGCAATACGGTTTTAATGCCCCTTGGGAGAGTAGTGGACGTCGCAGAGGAATAAAAAGACAATATCAATGCACTTGGAAGAGTGCAGAAGGTTACAATGGAAGAAAAATACATTGCCAATGCCCCTTGGAAGAGCTGTGGAGCTCAGAGCGGTTTAACCAGACGGTTTTAATGCCCCTTGGAAAAGAATTGGAGGTCACAGTAGCATAACAAGACGGTTTTAATGCCCCTTGGACGAGTGGTGGAGGTCGCAATGGAATAAAAAGACAATATCAATGCCCCGTGGAAGGGACGAGAAGGTCACAGTAGCATAACAAGATGGTATTAATGCCCATTGGTAAAGTGGCGGAGGTCGCAGTGGATAAAAAAGACAGTATCAAAGCCCCTTGGAAGAGTGGGCGAGGTCGCAGTGGAAAACAGACAATCTCAATGCCCCTTGGAAGAGTGGTGGAGGTTACAGTCGAGTAAAAAGACAACATCAATGCCTCTTGGAAGAGCTGTGGAGTACAGACTTGTTTAACCAGACTGTTTAATGCCCCTTGGAAGAGACGTGGAGGTCACAGTAGCTTATCAAGACTGTTTTAATGCCCCTTGGAAGAGTGGTGGAGGTCGCAGTGGATTAAAAAGACAATATCAATGCAACTTAGACAAGTGGTGGAGATCGCAGTGGTATAAAAAGACAATATCAATTCCCCTTGGAATAGATGTGGAGGTCGCAGTGGAATAAAAAGACAATATCAATGCCTCGTGGAAGAGACTTGGACGTCACAGTAGCTTAACAAGATGGTTTTAATGCCCATTGGAAGAGAGGTGGAGGTCGCAGTGGATTAAAAAGACAATATCAATGCCCCTTGGAATAGTGGTGGAGGTTACAGTGGAATAAAAAGACAATATCAATGACCCTTGGAAGAGTGGTGGAGGTCGCAGTGGAATAAAAAGACAATATTAATGCCCATTGGAAGAGTGGTGGAGGTCGCAGTAAAATAAAAAGACAATATCAATGCCCCTGGGAAGAGTGGTGGAGGTTACAGTGGATTAAAAAGACAATATCAATGCCCCTTGGAAGAGCTGTGGAGTTCACAGTGGTTTAACCAGAAGGTTTTAAGGCACCGTGGAATAGAAGTCTAGGTCACAGTAGCTAAACAAGACGTTTTCAATGCTTCTTGGAAGAGTGATGGAGGTCGCAGTGGATTAAAAAGACAAAATCAATGCCCCTTGGAAGAGTGGTGGAGGTTACAGTGGAATAAAAAGACAATATTAATGCCTCTTGCAAGAGCTGTGGAGTTCAGAGAGGTTTAAATTGACGTTTTTAATGCCCCTTGGAAGAGACGTGGAAGTCACAGTAGCTTAACAAGACGGTTTTAATGCCCCTTGGAAGAGTGGTGGAGGTGATAGTCGAATAAAAAGACAATATCAATGCCTCTTGGAAGAGCTGTGGAGTTCAGAGTGGTTTAACCAGACGGTTTTAATGCCCAATGGAAAAGACGTGGAGGTCACAGTAGCTTAACAAAACTGTTTTAATGCCCCTTGGAAGAGTGGTGGAGGTCGCAGTGGATTAAAAAGACAATATCAATGCCCCTTAGAAGAGTGGTGGAAGTCGCAGAGGAATGAAAAGACAATATCAATTCCCCTTGGAAGAGATGTGGAGGTCGCAGTGGAGTAAAAAGACAATATCAATGCCCCTTGGAAGAGTGGTGGAGGTTACAGTGGAATAAAAAGACAATATCAATGACCCTTGGAAGAGTGGTGGAGGTCGCAGTGGAATAAAAAGACAATATTAATGCCCCTTGGAAGAGTGGTGGAGGTCGCAGAAAAAAAAAGACAATTTCAATGCCCCTTGGAAGAGTGGTGGAGGTTACAGTGGAATAAAAAGACAATATCAATGCCCCTTGGAAGAGCTCTGGAGTTCACAGTGGTTTAACCAGAAGGTTTTAAGGCACCGTGGAATAGACGTGGAGGTCACAGTAGCTAAACAAGACGGTTTTAATGCTTCTTGGAAGAGAGATGGAGGTCGCAGTGGATTAAAAAGACAAAATCAATGCCCCTTGGAAGAGTGGTGGAGGTTACAGTGGAATAAAAAGACAATATCAATGCCTCTTGCAAGAGCTGTGGAGTTCAGAGTGGTTTAAATTGAAGGTTTTAATGCCTCTTGGAAGAGACGTGGAGGTCACAGTAGCTTAAGAATACGGTTTTAATGCCCCTTGGAAGAGTGGTGGAGGTCGCAGTGGGTTAAAAAGACATTATCGATGCCCCTTGGAAGAGTTGTGGAGGTCGCAGTGGAATAAAAAGAAAATATCAATGCCCCTTAGAAGAGTGGTGGAGGTTACAGTGGAAAAAAAGACAATATCAATGTTCCTTGGAAGAGGGGTGAATGTCGCAGTGGAATAAAAAGACAATATCAATGTCTGTTGGAAGAGTGGTGGAGGTCGCAGTGGATTAAAACGACAATATCAGTGCCCCTTGGAAGAGTGTTGGAGGTCGCAGTGGAATAAAAGACAATATCAATGCCCCGTGGAAGGGACGTGGGGGTCACAGTAGATTAACAAGATTGTTTTAATGCCCCTTGGAATAGTGGTGGAGGTTGCAGGGGATTAAAAAGACAATAACAATGCCCATTGGAAGATTGGTGAAGGTCGCAGTGGAATAAAAAGACAAAATCAATTCCCCTTGGAAGAGTGGTGGAGGTCGCAGTGGATTAAAAAGACAATATCAATGCCCCTTAGAAGAGAGGTGGAAGTCTCAGTGGAATAAAAAGACAATGTCAATGCCACTTGGAAGAGTGGTGGAGGTTACAGTGGAATAAAAAGACAATATCAATGCCCCGTGGAATAGACATGGACGTGACAGCAGCTTAGCAAGACGGCTTTAATGCCCCTTGGAAGAGTGTTGGAGGTTGCAGTGGATTAAAAAGACAATATCAATGCCCAGTGGACGAGTGGTAGAGGTCGCAGTGGAATAAAAAGACAAAATCAATGCCCCTTGAAAGAGTGGTGGAGGTTAAAGTGGAATAAAAAGACAATATCAATGCCTCTTTTAAGAGCTGTGGAGTTCAGAGTGGTTTAACCAGACGGTTTTAATGCCCCTTGGAAAAGACGTGGAGGTCACAGTAGCTTAACAAATTTGTTTTAATGCCGCTTGGAAAAGTGGTGGAGGTCGCAGTGGATTAAAAAGACAATATCAATGCCCCTTAGAAGAGTTGTGGAGGTCGCAGTGGAATGAAAAGACAATATCAATTCCCCTTGGAAGAGATGTGGAGGTTGCAGTGGAATAAAAAGACAATATCAATGCCTCGTGGAAGAGACTTGGAGGTCACAGTAGCTTAACAAGATGGTTTTAATGCCCCTTGGAAGAGAGGCAGAGGTCACAGTGGAATAAAAAGACAATATCAATGCCCCTTGGAAGAGTGGTGGAGGTTACAGTGGAATAAAAAGACAATATCAATGACCCTTGGAAGAGTGGTGGAGGTCGCAGTGGAATAAAAAGACAATATTAATACCCCTTGGAAGAGTGGTGGAGGTCGCAGTAAAAAAAAAAGACAATATCAATGCCCCTTGGAAGAGTGGTGGAGGTTACAGTGGAATAAAAAGACAGTATCAATGCCCCTTGGAAGAGCTCTGGAGTTCACAGTGGTTTAACCAGAAGGTTTTAAGGCACCGTGGAATAGACGTGGAGGTCACAGTAGCTAAACAAGACGGTTTTAATGCCCCTTGGAAGAGTGGTGGAGGTCGCAGTAAAAAAAAAAGACAATATCAATGCCCATTGGAAGAGTGGTGGAGGTTACAGTGGAATAAAAAGACAATATCAATGCCTCTTGCAAGAGCTGTGGAGTTCAGAGTGGTTTAAATTGAAAGTTATAATGCCCCTTGGAAGCGACGTTGAGGTCGCAGTAGCTTAAGAAGACGGTTTTAATGCCCCTTGGAAGAGTGGTGGAGGTCCTAGTGGGTTAAAAAGACATTATCGATGCCCCTTGGAAGAGTTGTGGAGGTCGCAGTGGAATAAAAAAAAAATATCAATGCCCCTTAGAAGAGTGGTGGAGGTTACAATGGAAAAAAAGACAATATCAATGTTCCTTGGAAGAGGGGTGAAGGTCGCAGTGGAAAAAAAAGACAATATCAATGTCTGTTGGAAGAGTGGTGGAGGTCGCAGTGGATTAAAACGACAATATCAATGCCCCTTGGAAGAGCAGTGGAGGTTACAGTGGAATAAAAAGACAATATCAATGCCCCTTGGAAGAGTGGTGGAGGTTACAGTGGAATAAAAAGACAATATCAATGCCCTGTGTAAGAATCTTGGAGGTCAGAGTAGCTTAATAAGACTTTTATAATGCCCCTTGGAAGAGTCGTAGACGTTGCAGAGGAATAAAAATACATTATCAATACACTTGGAAGAGTGCAGAAGATTACAATGGAATAAAAAGACATTGTCAATGCCCCTTGGAAGAGCTGTGGTGCTCAGAGTTGTTTAACCAGACGGTTTTAATGCCCCTTGGAAGAGACTTGGAGGTCATAGTAGCTTAACAAGACCGTTTTAATGCCCCATGGAAGATTGGTGGAGGTCACAGTGGAATAAAAATACAATATCAATGCCCCTTGAAAGAGTGGTGGAAGTAACAGTGAAATAAAAAGACAATCTCAATGCCCCTTGGAAGAGCTGTGGAGTACAGAGTGGTTTAACCAAATGGTTTTAGTGCCCCTTGGAAGAGATATGGAGGTCAAAGTAGCTTAACAAGACGGTTTTAATACCCCTTGGAGGAGTGGTGGAGGTCGCAGTGGATTAAAAGACAATATCAATGAACTTTGGAAGAGTGGTGGAGGTTACAGTGGAATAAAAAGTCAATATCAATGTCCCTTGGAAGAGTGGTGGAGGTTACAGTGGAATAAAAAGACAATATCAATGCCTCTTGGAAGAGTGGTGGAGGTTACAGTGGAATAAAAAGACAATATCAATGCCCCGTGGAAGAGACGTGGACATCACAGTAGCTTAACAAGACGGTATTAATGCCCCTTGGCAGAGTGGTGGAGGTCGCAGTGGAATAAAAAGACAATAACAATGCCCTGTGGAAGAGACGTGGAGGTCACAGTAGCTTAACAAGATGGTTTTAATGCCCCTTAGAACAGTGGTGGAGGTTACAGTGGAATAAAAGACAATATCAATGCCCTTTGGAAGAGTGGCGGAGGTCGCAGTGGATTAAAAAGACAATATCAATGCCCCTTGGAAGAGTGGTGGAGGTCGCAGTGGAATAACCTCACTGGTACATGCTCTGCATAACTTCTCTTCTTGCTGTGTCTGCTGTAATCTAATGCTCTGCTTTGCTGATTCACCTCACTGGTACATGCTCTGCATAACTTCTCTGCTTGCTGTGTCTGATGTAATCTAATGCTCTGCTTTGCTGATTCACCTCACTGGTACATGCTCTGCATAACTTCTCTGCTTTATCTGTCCCACTCCATTCAATACCCACATATGTCTGTCCCTTCCCCACTATAGATCTTATCTGATTTTTAGAGGTGCTAAACTGCAGAGACTAGAGTCCTAGCTCTGTGTTTGATCACCCAGCCATCTCCTGGTGAGACGACCAGCTGCTAATTTAGCCATATGCAGCTCCCACAATGCCCTTCACCTGATAGTTTAATGTGCCCTATATATTTAGAAGCTCTGTAAGGGGTGCACTTGTGCTGGGGTGTGCACGCGTCTTCTTGTGCAAAGTGGCTTCGGAGGTTATGTGGCAGTTATTTCAGAGGCAGTTAGTCAGGGCAGGAGTCAGGTAACCAACACTTTGACCACTTACTCTCTTTTAACTATGTTTCTGTTAGCTCTCACTTTTTCCTCTATAGTCCTCCACTTTCTAGTAACCCCTCAAATCCCTACACCTAGTAAGAAACTCTTCATCTCTCCCTCCATCCTCCCCATTCATCTCACCTCCTCCTCCAAGTTATTCCTAAACATTCAATCCTGGATCTCCAAACACAGACAGCCACCTCATGCTCTCTCTTGCTCCCACCTGCTAACACTTTCTCAGCTCCTCCTCACTGATGGAGATATCTCTCCAAATCCTGGTCCTCCTCGCCATATCCCCACAGTTACTTCTTTCTCCTATCCACGACCTTCCACAAACTGTCGCAACCCTTCTAACCTCATACCCATCCAACCAATCCCCACTCCCTTAGTTGCTCTAACAGGAGCTCTATGGAACGCTCGCTCTGTCTGCAGCAAACTTTCCTTCATCCACGATCTTTTCATTACAAACAAACTTTCCTTCCTCGCCATCACTGAAACCTGGCTCACCCCTCTGACACAGCCTCCCCAGCTGCACTTTCATATGGCGGATTCCACCTTTCCCACACCCCCCGCCCCAACAGCAAACATGGCAGAGGCGTAGGTTTTCTCCTATCAGAACACTGCGCTTTCACCCAAATCCCACTGCCACCCTCCGTTACACTCCCCTCTTTTGAGGTGCACTGTGTGCGCATCTATTCCCCCTCCAACCTCCAACTGGCCGTCATTTACCGACCCCCTGGGCAAGCCACCACCTTCTTAGACCACTTCACCACCTGGCTGCTTCACTTCCTCTCCACTGACATCCCCACTATCATAATGGGTGACTTCAACATCCCAATTAACACTTCCCACTCATCTGTCTCTAAGTTCCTATCTCTCACTTCCTCCTTCGGACTCACTCAAAGGTCTTCCACACCCACCCACAAAGATGGCCACACACTGGACCTCATCTTCACCCGCCTCTGTTCCCTATCTAACCTCTCTAACTCACCTCTTCCTCTCTCTGATCATAGCCTACTTACATTCTCTTCTCTCTCCTCCCCGGGGCAACAATCGCCACTCCACAAACTAGCATACCCTCGCAGAAATCTCAAACACCTTGACTTACACTCACTCTCTGAATCCCTCCTCCCTCTTACAGACATAAATTCCTTACACGATGCAGACGTTGCTGCTGCTTCATATAACACCACAATAGCTACAGCTCTAGACTCGATCGCCCCTCTCACACACACCACATCTCGCACATAAAACAGGCAACCCTGGCACACTAAACTTACTAAAGAACTGCGCCGGGCCTCCAGAGTTGCGTAGCGGAGATGGAAAAGGTCTCACTCCATCGAGCACTTCATCGCATTCAAGCAATCCCTCACTAATTTCAAGTCCGCACTCACTACAGCAAAACAAACCTACTTCTCATCTCTCATATCCTCCCTATCTCACAACCCTAAACAGCTATTTAACACTTTCAACTCTCTGCTTCGTCCCCCAGCACCTCCTCCCTCTTCTCTCATCTCAGCCGACGACTCTGCCTCATTCTTCAAACAGAAGATTGACACCATCAGACAAAACTTTTGCCTAAAGTCCACACAACCCCTCCTCATATCTATTCAACCCTCCTCCTCCAAACCCCACTTCTCCACCATTACAGAAGATCAAGTCTCCTCTTTACTCTACAAATCACACCTGACCACCTGCGAACTTGACCCAATCCCATCCCACCTCATTACTAACCTTACCACAGTCTTCATCCCAACCCTAACCCACCTCTTCAATCTGTCACTAACAACCGGTGTCTTCCCCTCATGTTTCAAACATGCCGCAATCACACCCATCCTCAAAAAGCCCTCCCTTGATGCTTCCTCTCTGACTAACTACCGCCCCATATCACTCCTCGCCTTTGCCTCAAAACTACTAGAACAACATGTCCACCTTGAACTGTCCTCCCACCACTCCTCCTGCTCCCTCTTCGACCGCCTGCAATCTGGCTTCCGACCGCATCACTTGACTGAAACTGCCCTGACCAAAGTCACCAACGACCTACTAAATGCCAAATCCAAGTGACACTACTCCATCCTCCTCCTTCTGGACCTGTCATCTGCCTTTGACACAGTGGACCATTCCCTCTTACTCCAGATTCTCTCATCTCTTGGCATCACGGACTTGGCTCTATTTTTAATCTCCTCATACTTAACAGACAGGACTTTCAGTGTCTCCCACTCACGCACCACCTCCTCATCTCGCCCCCTATCTGTCGGTGTCCCCCAAGGCTCAGTTCTAGGACCTATGCTCTTCTCCATCTACACCTTTGGCCTGGAACAGCTCATAGAGTCTCACTGTTTTCAGTATCACCTCTATGCTGACGAAACACAGATCTACCTCTCTGGACCCGATATCTCCTCCCTACTAACCAAAATCCCACAATGTCTGTCCGCCATGTCATCCTTCTTCTCTGACAGATTTCTAAAACTCAACATGGAAAAAACAGAGTTCATCATCTTTCCACCCTCTCTTACACATCCCCCATCTGACCTAGCCATCAACGTCACTGGCTGTTCACTCTCCCCAGTCCCACAAGCACGCTGCCTTGGAGTAACCCTGGAGTCTGATCTCTCCTTCAAGCCACATATCCAAGCCCTTTCCACTTCCTGCCGACTCGAACTCAAAAACATCTTCCGAATCCGTGCATTCCTCAGCAAAGACTCTGCAAAAACACTAGTGCATGCCCTCATCATATCCCGCCTCGACTACTGCAACCTCCTGCTCCGTGGCCTCCCTTACAACACTCTTGCGCCTCTCCAATCTATCCTAAACTCTGCTGCTCGACTAATTCACCTGTCCCCCCGCTATTCCCCGGCCTCTCCTTTCTGTCAATCTCTTCACTGGCTCCCCATTGCCCAGAGAATCCAGTTCAAAACTCTAACCATGGCATACAAAGCCATCCACAACCTGTCTCCCCCATACATCTGTGACCTAGTCTCCCGGTACTTACCTGCACGCAACCTCCGATCCTCAAAAGATCTCCTTCTCTACTCCCCTCTTATCTCCTCCTCCCACAATCGTATACAAGATTTCTCCCGTGCATCCCCCCTACTCTGGAACTCTCTAACCCAACATATCAGACTCTCTCCGACCGTGGAAACCTTCAAAAGAAATCTGAAGACCCACCTATTCCGACAAGCCTACAACCTGCAGCAACCACCGCTGCACGACCAGCTCTACCTTCACCTAATGTATCCTCACCCATCCCTTCTAGAATGTGAGCCCTCGCGGGCAGGGTCCTCGCTCCTCCTGTACCAGTCGCTGACTCGTTTTTTTATGATTATGTAAATGCTTTTGTTATGTATATCCCTATCACATGTAAAGCGCCATGGAATAAATGACGCTATAATAATAATAAATAATAATAATAATAATAAAAGAAAGAAAATATCAATTCCCATAGGAAAAGTGGTGGAGGTTACAGTGGATTAAAAAGACAATATCAATGCCCTTTAGAAGAGAGGTGGAAGTCGCAGTGGAATAAAAAGACAATGTCAATGCCACTTGGAAGAGTGGTGGAGGTGGCAGTGGAATAAAAAGACAATATCAATGCCCCTTGAAAAAATGATGGAGGTTGCAGTGGAATAAAAAGACAATCTCAATGCCCCTTGGAAGTGTGGTGGAGGTTAGAGTGGAGTAAAAATACAATATCAATGCCTCTTGCAAGAGCTGTGGAGTTCAGAGAGGTTTAAATTGACTGTTTTAATGCCCCTTGGAAGAGACGTGGAGGCCACAGTAGCTTAACAAAACTGTTTTAATGACCCCTTGGAAGAGTGGTGGAGGTCGCAGTGGATTAAAAAGACAATATCAATGCCCGTTAGAAGAGTGGTGGAGGTCGCAGTGGAATAAAAAGACAATATCAATTCCCCTTGAAAGAGATGTGGAGGTCGCAGTGGAATAAAAAGACAATATCAATGCCTCGTGGAAGAGACTTGGAGGTCACAGTAGCTTAACAAGATGGTTTTAATGCCCCTTGGAAGAGAGGTGGAGGTCGCAGTGAAATAAAAAGACAATATCAATGCCCCTTGGAAGAGTGGTGGAGGTTACAGTGGAATAAAAAGACAATATCAATGACCCTTAGAAGAGTGGTGGAGGTTACAGTGGAATAAAAAGACAATATCAATGCCCCTTGGAAGAGCTCTGGAGTTCACAGTGGTTTAACCAGAAGGTTTTAAGGCACCGTGGAATAGACGTGGAGGTCACAGTAGCTAAACAAGACGGTTTAAATGCTTCTTGGAAGAGAGATCAAGGTTGCAGTGGATTAAAAAGACAAAATCAATGCCCCTTGGAAGAGTGGTGGAGGTTACAGTGGAATAAAAAGACAATATCAATGCCTCTTGCAAGAGCTGTGGAGTTCAGAGTGGTTTAAATTGAAGGTTATAATGCCCCTTGGAAGCGACGTTGAGGTCGCAGTAGCTTAAGAAGACGGTTTTAATGCCCCTTGGAAGAGTGGTGGAGGTCGCAGTGGGTTAAAAAGACATTATCGATGCCCCTTGGAAGAGTTGTGGAGGTCGCAGTGGAATAAAAAGAAAATATCAATGCCCCTTGGAAGAGTGGTAGAGGTCGCAGTGGAATAAAAAGACAATATCAATTCCCCTTGGAAGAGTAGTGGAGGTCGCAGTGGAATAAAAAAACAATACCAATGCCCCTTGGAAGAGTGGTGGAGGTAACAGTGGATTAAAAAGACAATATCAATGCCCCTTGGAAGAGCAGTGGAGTTCAGAGTAGTTAAACCAGACGGTTTTAATGCCCATTGGAAGTGACGTGGAGGTCACAGTAGCTTAAAAAGACGTTTTTAATGCACCTTGGAAAAGTGGTGGAGGTTGCAGTGGATTAAAAAGACAATATCAATGCCCCTTGGAAGAGTGGTGGAGGTGGCAGTGGAATAAAAAGACAATATCATTGCCCCTTTGAAGAGTGGTGGAGTTTACAGTGGAATAAAAAAAAATATCAATGCCCCGGGAAAGATATGTGGATGTCACAGTAGCTTAACAAGATGGTTTTAATGTCCCTTGGAAGAGAGGTGAAAGTCGCAGTGTAATAACAAGACAATATCAGTGCCCCTTGGAAGAGTGCTGGAGGTTACAGTGGAATAAAAAACAATATCAAAGCCCTTTGCAAGAGCTGTGGAGTTGAGAGTGGTTTAAATTGACGGTTTTAATGCCCCTTGGAAGAGACGTGGAGGTCACAGTATATTAACAAGACTGTTTTAATGCCCCTTTGAAGAGTGGTGGAGGTCGAAGTGGATTAAAAAGACAATGTCAATGCTCCTTGAAGGAGTAGTTGAAGTCTCAGTGGAATAAAAAGACAATATCAATGCCACTTGGAAGAGTGGTGAAGGTCCCAGTGGAATAAAAAGACAATAACAATGCCCCTTGGAAGAGTGGTGGAGGTTACAGTGGAATAAAAAGACAATATCAATGCCCCGTGAAAGATACGAGGAGGTCACAGTAGCTTAGCAAGACGGGTTTAATGCCCCTTGGAAGAGAGGTGGAAGTTGCAGTGGAATAAAAAGACAATATCAATGCCCATTGGTAGAGTGCTGGAGGTTACATTGGAATAAAAAGACAATATCAATGCCCCTTGCAAGAGCTGTGGAGTTCAGAGTGGTTTATATTGGAGGTGTTAATGCCCCTTGGATGGGACGTGGAGGTGACAGTAGCTTAACAAGATGGTTTTAATGCCCTTTGGAAGGGTGGTGGAGGTCGCAGTGGATTAAAAAGACAATATCAAAGCCCCTTGGAAGAGTGGTGGAGATTACAGTTGAATAAAAAGACAATATTAATGCCCCTTGGAAGAGTGATGTAGGTTACAGTGGAAAAAAAAGACAATATCAATGCCCCTTGGAACAGTGGTGGAGGTTACAGTTAAATAAAAAGACAATATCAATGCCCAGTGGAAGAGATGTGGAGGTCACAATAGCTTAACAAGACGGTTTTAATGCCCCTTGGAAGAGATGTGGAGGTCGCAGTGGATTAAAAAGACAATATCAATGCCCCTTGGAAGAGTGGTGGAGGTCGCAGTGCATTAAAAAGACAATATGAATACCCCTTGGAAGAATGGTGGAGGTTACAGTGGAATAAAAAGACAATATCTATGCCCCTTGGAAGAGCTGTGGAGTTCAGAGTGGTTTAACCAGACGGTTTTAATGCCCTTTGGAAGAGATGTGGAGGTCACAGTAGCTTAACAAGACTTTTTTAATGCCTCTTGGAAGAGTGGTGGAGGTCGCAGTGGAATAAAAAGACAATATCAATGCCCCTTAGAAGAGAGGTGGTAGTCGCAGTGGAATAAAATGACAATATCAATACCCCTTGGAAGAGTGGTGGAGGATACAGTGGAATAAAAAGACAATATCAATGCCCCGTGGAATGGACATGGATGTTACAGTAGCTAAACAAGATGTTTTTAATGCACCTTGGGAGAGTGGTGGAAGTCGTAGTGGAATAATAAGACAATATCAATGCCACTTGAAAGAGTGCTGTAGGTTACAGTGGAGTAAAAAGACAATATCAATGCCTCTTGCAAGAGCTGTGGAGTTCAGAGTGGTTCAAATTGGCGGTTTTAATGCACCTTGGAAGAGAAGTGGAGGTCACAGTAGCTTAACAATACGGTTTTAATGCCCCTTGGAAGAGTTGTGGAGGTCGCAGTGGATTAAAAAGACAATATCAATGCCACTTGGAAGAGTGGTGAAGGTCCCAGTGGAATAAAAAGACAATAACAATGCCCCTTGGAAGAGTGGTGGAGGTTACAGTGGAATAAAAAGACAATATCAATGCCCCGTGAAAGATACGAGGAGGTCACAGTAGCTTAGCAAGACGGGTTTAATGCCCCTTGGAAGAGAGGTGGAAGTTGCAGTGGAATAAAAAGACAATATCAATGCCCCTTGGTAGAGTGCTGGAGGTTACATTGGAATAAAAAGACAATATCAATGCCCCTTGCAAGAGCTGTGGAGTTCAAAGTGGTTTATATTGGCGGTGTTAATGCCCCTTGGATGGGACGTGGAGGTGACAGTAGCTTAACAAGATGGTTTTAATGCCCCTTGGAAGGGTGGTGGAGGTCGCAGTGGATTAAAAAGACAATATCAAAGCCCCTTGGAAGAGTGGTGGAGATTACAGTTGAATAAAAAGACAATATTAATGCCCCTTGGAAGAGTGATGTAGGTTACAGTGGAAAAAAAAGACAATATCAATGCCCCTTGGAACAGTGGTGGAGGTTACAGTTAAATAAAAAGACAATATCAATGCCTAGTGGAAGAGATGTGGAGGTCACAATAGCTTAACAAGACGGTTTTAATGCCCCTTGGAAGAGAGGTGGAGGTCGCAGTGGATTAAAAAGACAATATCAATGCCCCTTGGAAGAGTGGTGGAGGTAGCAGTGGAATAAAAAGACAATATCAATGCCCCTTGGACGAGTGGTGGAGGTTACAGTGGAATGAAAAGACAATTTCAATGCCCCATGGAAGAGACGTGGAAGTCACAGTAGCTTAACAAGACGGTTTTAATGCCTCCTGGAGGACTGGTGGAGGACGCAGTGGAATAAAAAGACAATATCAATACCCCTTGGAAGAGTGGTGGAGGTTACAGTGGAATAAAAAGACAATAATAATGCCCCTTGGAAGAGCTGCGGAGTTCAGAGTGATATAACCAGACGGTTTTAACGCTCCTTGGAAGAGACGTGGAGGTCACAGTAACTTAACAAGACGGTTTTAATGCCCCTTGGAAGAGTGGTGGAGGTCGCAGTGGAATAAAAAGACAATATCAATGCCTTTTGAAAGAGCTATGGAGTTCAGAGTGGTTTAACCAGATGATTTTAATGGCCCTTGGAAGAGTGGTGGAGGTAGCAGTGCATTAAAAAGACAATATCAATACCCCTTGGAAGAATGGTGGAGGTTACAGTGGAATAAAAAGACAATATCAATGCCCCGTGGAAGAGTTGTGGAGGTCACTGTAGCTTAACAATATGGTTTTAATGCTCCTTGGAAGAGTGGTGGAGGTCGCAGTGGAATAAAAAGACAATGTCAGTGCCCCTTGGAAGAGTGGTGGAGGTTAGAGTGGAATAAAAAGACAATACCAATGCCCCTTGGAAGAGCTGTGGAGTTCAGAGTGGTTTTGCCAGATGGTTTTATTGCCCCTTGGAAGAGACGTGGAGGTCACAGTAGATTAACAAGACGGTTTTAATGCCGCTTGGAAAAGTGGTGGAGGTCACAGTGGATTAAAAAGACAATATCAATGCCCCTTGGAAGACAAGTGGAGGTCACAGTAGCTTAACAAGACAGTTTTAATGCCCCTTGGAAGAGTGGTGGAGGTCGCAGTGAAATAAAAAGACAATATCAATGCCTTTTGAAAGAGCTATGGAGTTCAGAGTGGTTTAACCAGATGATTTTAATGGCCCTTGGAAGAGTGGTGGAGGTAGCAGTGCATTAAAAAGACAATATCAATACCCCTTGGAAGAATGGTGGAGGTTACAGTGGAATAAAAAGACAATATCAATGCCCCTTGGAATAGCTGTGGAGTTCAGAGTGGTTTAACCAGACGGTTTTAATTCCCTTGGAAGAGACGTGGAGGTCACAGTAGCTTAACAAAACTGATTTAGTGCCCCTTGGAAGAGTGATAGAGGTCGCAGTGGATTAAAAAGACAATATCAATGTCCCTTAAAAGAAAGGTGGAAGTCGCAGTGGAATAAAAAGACAATGTCAATGCCAGTTGGAAGAGTGGTGGAGGTTAGAGTGGAATAAAAAGACAATATCAATGCCCCGTGGAATAGACATGGATATGACAGTAGCTTAACAAGACGGCTTTAATGCACCTTTGAAGAGTGGTGGAGGTTGCAGTGGATTAATAAGACAATATCAATGCCCATTGGAAGAGTGGTAGAGGTCGCAGAGGAATAAAAAGACAAAATCAATGCCCCTTGGAAGAGTGGTGGAGGTTACAGTGGAATAAAAAAACAATATCAATGCCCCATGGAAGAGTTGTGGAGGTCACTGTAGCTTAACAAGATGGTCTTAATGCCCCTTGGAAGAGTGGTGGAGGACGCAGTGGAATAAAAAGACAATATCAATGCCCCTTGGACGAGTGGTGGAGATTACAATGGAATAAAAAGACAATAATAATGCCTCTTGGAAGAGCTGTGGAGTTCAGAGTGGTATAACCAGACGGTTTTAACGCTCCTTGGAAGAGACGTGGAGATCACAGTAACTTTACAAGACGATTTTAATGCCCCTTGGAAGAGTGGTAGAGGTCGGGGTGGAATTAAAAAACAATATCAATGCCCCTTGGAAGATTGGTGGAAGTTACAGTGGCATAAAAAGACAATATCAATGCCCTGTGGAAGAGATGTGGAGGTCACTATAGCTTAACAATATGGTTTTAAAGCCCCTTGGAAGAGTGGTGGAGGTCGCAGTGGAGTAAAAAGACAATATCAATGGCCTGTGGAAGGGACGTGGAGGTCACAGTAGCTTAACAAGACGGTTTTAATTCACCTTGGAAGAGTGGTGGAGGTTGCGGGGGATTAAAAAGACAATAACAATGCCCATTGGAAGAGTAGTGGTGGTCGCAGTGGAATAAAAAGACAAAATCAATGCCCCTTGGAAGAGTAGTGGAGGTTACAGTGGAATAAAAAGACAATATCAATGCCCCTTGGAAGAGCTGTGGAGTTCAGAGTGTTTTAACCAGACGGTTTTAATGCCCCTTGGAAGAGACGTGGAGGTCGCAGTAGCTTAACAACACTGTTTTAACGCCCCTTGGTAGAGTGGTGGAGGTCGCAGTGGATTAAAAAGACAATATCAATGCCCCTTGGAAGATTGGTGGAGGTTACAGTGGAATAAAAAGACAATATCAATGCCCCGTGGAAGAGATATGGAGGTCACTATAGCTTAACAATATGGTTTTAATGCCCCTTGGAAGAATGGTGGAGGTCGCTGTGGAATTAAAAAACAATGTCAATGCCCTTGAAAGAGTGGTGGAGGTCAGAGTGGAATAAAAAGCCAATACCAATGCCCCTTGGAAGAGCTGTGGAGTTCAGAGTGGTTTAACCAGACGGTTTTAATGCCCATTGAAAGTGACGTGGAGGTCACAGTAGCTTAAAAAGACGTTTTTAATGACCTTTGGAAAAGTGGTGGAGGTCGCAATGGATTAAAAAGACAATATCAATGCCCCTTGGAAGAGTGGTGGAGGTGGCAGTGGAATAAAAAGACAATATCAATGCCCCTTGGAAGAATGATGGAGGTCGCAGTGGAATAAAAAGACAATGTCAATGCCCCTTGGAAGAGAGGGGGAGGTTAGAGTGGAATGAAAAGACAATACCAATGCCCCTTAGAAGAGCTGTGGAGTTCAGAGTGGTTTAACCAGATGGTTTTATTACCCTTTGGAAGAGACGTGGAGGTCACAGTAGATTAACAAGACCGTTTTAATGCCCCTTGGAAAAGCGGTGGAGGTTACAGTGGATTAAAAATACAATATCATTGCCTCGTGGAAGACACGTGGAGGTCACAGTAGCTTATCAAGACAGTTTTAATGCCCCTTGGAAGAGTGGTGGAAGTCGCAGTGGAATAAAAAGACAATATCAATGCCCTTTGAAAGAGTGGTGGAGGTTACAGTGAAATAAAAAGACAATATCAATGCCTCTTGAAAGAGCTATGGAGTTCAGAGTGTTTTAACAAGATGGTTTTAATGCCCCTTGGAAGAGTGATGGAGGTCGCAGTGCATTAAAAAGACAATATCAATACGCCTTGGAAGAATGATGGAGGTTACAGTGGAATAAAAAGACAATATCTATGCCCCTTGGAAGAGCTGTGGAGTTCAGAGTGGTTTAATCAGACGGTTTTAATGCCCCTTGGAAGAGATGTGGAGGTCACAGTAGCTTAACAAGACTGTTTTAATGCCTCTTGGAAGAGTGTTGGAGGTCGTAGTAGAATAAAAAGACAATATCAATGCACCTTAGAAGAGAGGTGGTAGTCGCAGTGGAATAAAAAGACAATATCAATACCCCTTGGAAGAGTGGTGGAGGATACAGTGGAATAAAAAGACAATATCAATGCCTCGTGGAATAGACATAGATGTTACAGTAGCTAAACAAGATGTTTTTAATGAACCTTGGGAGAGTGGTGGAAGTCGTAGTGGAATAATAAGACAGTATCAATGACACTTGAAAGAGTGCTGTAGGTTACAGTGGAGTAAAAAGACAATATCAATGCCTCTTGCAAGAGCTGTGGAGTTCAGAGTGGTTTAAATTGACGGTTTTAATGCCCCTCGGAAGAGAGGTGGAGGTCGCAGTGGATTAAAAAGACAATATCAATGCCCCTTGGAACAGTGGTGGAGGTCGCAGTGGAATAAAAAGACAATATCAATGCCCCTTGGACGAGTGGTGGAGGTTACAGTGGAATGAAAAGACAATATCAATACCCCTTGGAAGAGTGGTGGAGGTTACAGTGGAATAAAAAGACAATAATAATGCCCCTTGGAAGAGCTGCGGAGTTCAGAGTGGTATAACCAGATGGTTTTAACGCTCCTTGGAAGAGACGTGGAGGTCACAGTAACTTATCAAGACGGTTTTAATGCCCCTTGGAAGAGTGGCGGAGGTCGCAGTGGAATAAAAAAACAATATCAATGCCCATTGGAATATTGGTGGAGGTTACAGTTGAATAAAAAGACAATATCAATGCCCCGTGGAAGAGTTGTGGAGGTCACTGTAGCATAACAATATGGTTTTAATGCCCCTTGGAAGAGTGGTGGAGGTCGCAGTGGAATAAAAAGACAATGTCAGTGCCCCTTGGAAGAGTGGTGGAGGTTAGAGTGGAATAAAAAGACAATACCAATGCCCCTTGGAAGAGCTGTGGAGTTCAGAGTGGTTTTGCCAGATGGTTTTATTGCCACTTGGAAAAGTGGTGGAGGTCATAGTGGATTAAAAAGACAATATCAATGCCCCGTGGAAGACACGCGGAGGTCACAGTAGCTTAACATGACAGTTTTAATGCCCCTTGGAAGAGTGGTGGAGGTCGCAGTGGAATAAAAAGACAATATCAATGCCCCTTGAAAGAGTGGTGGAGGTCGCAGTGAAATAAAAAGACAATATCAATGCCTGTTGAAAGAGCTAAGGAGTTTAGGATGGTTTAACCAGATGGTTTTAATGGCCCTTGGAAGAGTGGTGGAGGTAGCAGTGCATTAAAAAGACAATATCAATACCCCTTGGAAGAATGGTGGAGGTTACAGTGGAATAAAAAGACAATATCAATGCCCCTTGGAAGAGCTATCTAGTTCAGAGTGGTTTAACCAGACGGTTTTAATTCCCCTTGGAAGAGACGTGGAGGTCACAGTAGCTTAACAAAACTGTTTTAATGCCCCTTGGAAGAGTTGTGGAGCTCGCAGTGGATTAAAAAGACAATATCAATGCCACTTGGAAGAGTGGTGAAGGTCCCAGTGGAATAAAAAGACAATATCAATGCCCCTTGGAAGAGTGGTGGAGGTTACAGTGGAATAAAAAGACAATATCAATGCCCCGTGAAAGATACGAGGAGGTCACAGTAGCTTAACAAGACGGTTTTAATGCCCCTTGGAAGAGAGGTGGAAGTTGCAGTGGAATAAAAAGACAATATCATTGCCCCTTGGTAGAGTGCTGGAGGTTACATTGGAATAAAAAGACAATATCAATGCCCCTTGCAAGAGCTGTGGAGTTCAGAGTGGTTTATATTGACAGTGTTAATGCCCCCTGGATGGGACGTGGAGGTGACAGTAGCTTAACAAGATGGTTTTAATGCCCCTTGGAAGAGTGGTGGAGGTCGCAGTGGATTAAAAAGACAATTTCAAAGCCCCTTGGAAGAGTGGTGGAGGTTACAGTTGAATAAAAAGACAATATCAATGCCCCTTGGAAGAGTGATGTAGGTTACAGTGGAAAAAAAAGACAATATCAATGTCCCTTGGAACAGTGGTGGAGGTTACAGTTAAATAAAAAGACAATATCAATGCCCAGTGGAAGAGATGTGCAGGTCACAATAGCTTAAAAAGACGGTTTTAATGCCCCTTGGAAGAGAGGTGGAGGTCGCAGTGGATTAAAAAGACAATATCAATGCCCCTTGGAAGAGTGGTGGAGGTCGCAGTGGAATAAAAAGACAATATCAATGCCCCTTGGACGAGTGGTGGAGGTTACAGTGGAATGAAAAGACAATTTCAATGCCCCGTGGAAGAGACGTGGAAGTCACAGTAGCTTAACAAGATGGTTTTAATGCCTCCTGGAGGACTGGTGGAGGTCGCAGTGGAATAAAAAGACAATATCAATACCCCTTGGAAGAGTGGTGGAGGTTACAGTGGAATAAAAAGACAATAATAATGCCCCTTGGAAGAGCTGCGGAGTTCAGAGTGGTATAACCAGATGGTTTTAACGCTCCTTGGAAGAGACGTGGAGGTCACAGTAACTTATCAAGACGGTTTTAATGCCCCTTGGAAGAGTGGCGGAGGTCGCAGTGGAATAAAAAAACAATATCAATGCCCATTGGAATATTGGTGGAGGTTACAGTTGAATAAAAAGACAATATCAATGCCCCGTGGAAGAGTTGTGGAGGTCACTGTAGCATAACAATATGGTTTTAATGCCCCTTGGAAGAGTGGTGGAGGTCGCAGTGGAATAAAAAGACAATGTCAGTGCCCCTTGGAAGAGTGGTGGAGGTTAGAGTGGAATAAAAAGACAATACCAATGCCCCTTGGAAGAGCTGTGGAGTTCAGCGTGGTTTTGCCAAATGGTTTTATTGCCCCTTGGAAAAGTGGTGGAGGTCATAGTGGATTAAAAAGACAATATCAATGCCCCGTGGAAGACACGTGGAGGTCACAGTAGCTTAACAAGACAGTTTTAATGCCCCTTGGAAGAGTGGTGGAGGTCGCAGTGGAATAAAAAGACAATATCAATGCCCCTTGAAAGAGTGGTGGAGGTGGAAATGAAATAAAAAGACAATATCAATGCCTGTTGAAAGAGCTAAGGAGTTTAGGATGGTTTAACCAGATGGTTTTAATGGCCCTTGGAAGAGTGGTGGAGGTAGCAGTGCATTAAAAAGACAATATCAATACCCCTTGGAAGAATGGTGGAGGTTACAGTGGAATAAAAAGACAATATCAATGCCCCTTGGAAGAGCTGTCTAGTTCAGAGTGGTTTAACCAGACGGTTTTAATTCCCCTTGGAAGAGACGTGGAGGTCACAGTAGCTTAACAAAACTGTTTTAATGCCCCTTGGAAGAGTGATAGAGGTCGCAGTGGATTAAAAAGACAATATCAATGCCTCTTAAAAGAGAGGTGGAAGTCGCAGTGGAATAAAAAGACAATGTCAATGCCACTTGGAAGAGTGGTGGAGGTTACAGTGGAATAAAAAGACAATATCAATGCCCCGTGGAATAGACATGGATGTGACAGTAGCTTAACAAGACGGCTTTAATGCACCTTTGAAGAGTGGTGGAGGTTGCAGTGGATTAAGAAGACAATATCAATGCCCATTGGAAGAGTGGTGGAGGTCGCAATGGAATAAAAAGACAATATCAATGCCCCTTGGACGAGTGGTGGAGTTTACAGTGGAATAAAAAGGCAATTTCAATGCCCCGTGGAAGAGACGTGGAGGTCACAATAGCTTAACAAGACGGTTTTAATGCCTCTTGGAGGACTGTTGGAAGTAGCAGTGGAATAAAAATACAATATCAATGCCCCTTGGAAGAATGGTGGAGGTTACAGTGGAATAAAAAGACAATAATAATGCCCCTTGGAATAGCTGTGGAGTTCAGAGTGGTATAACCAGACGGTTTTAACGCTCCTTGGAAGAGACGTGGAGATCACAGTAACTTAACAAGACGATTTTAATGCCCCTTGGAAGAGTGGTGGAGGTCGCAGTGGAATTAAAAAACAATATCAATGCCCCTTGGAAGGGACGTGGAGGTCACATTAGCTTAACAAGACGGTTTTAATTCACCTTGGAAGAGTGGTGGAGGTTGCAGGGGATTAAAAAGACAAAATCAATGCCCCTTGGAAGAGTGGTGGAGGTTACAGTGGAATAAAAAGACAATATCAATGCCCCTTGGAAGAGCTGTGGAGTTCAGAGTGGTTTAAACAGACGGTTTTAATGACCCTTGGAAGAGACGTGGAGGTCGCAGTAGCTTAACAACACTGTTTTAACGCCCCTTGTTAGAGTGGTGGAGGTCGCAGTGGATTAAAAAGATAATATCAATGCCCCTTAGAAGAGAGGTGGAAGTCACAGTGGAATAAAAAGACAATGTCAATGCCACTTGGAAGAGTGGTGGAGGTTAGAGTGGAATAAAAAGACAATACCAAGGCCCCTTGGAAGAGCTGTGGAGTTCAGAGTGGTTTTGCCAGATGGTTTTATTGCCCCTTGGAAAAGTGGTGGAGGACATAGTGGATTAAAAAGACAATATCAATGCCCCTTGGAAGGGACGTGGAGGTCACATTAGCTTAACAAGACGGTTTTAATTCACCTTGGAAGAGTGGTGGAGGTTGCAGGGGATTAAAAAGACAATAACAATGCCCATTGGAAGAGTGGTGGTGGTCGCAGTGGAATAAAAAGACAAAATCAATGCCCCTTGGAAGAGTGGTGGAGGTTACAGTGGAATAAAAAGACAATATCAATGCCCCTTGGAAGAGCTGTGGAGTTCAGAGTGGTTTAAACAGACGGTTTTAATGACCCTTGGAAGAGACGTGGAGGTCGCAGTAGCTTAACAACACTGTTTTAACGCCCCTTGGTAGAGTGGTGGAGGTCGCAGTGGATTAAAAAGATAATATCAATGCCCCTTAGAAGAGAGGTGGAAGTCACAGTGGAATAAAAAGACAATGTCAATGCCACTTGGAAGAGTGGTGGAGGTTACAGTGGAATAAAAAGACAATATCAATGCCCCGTGGAATAGACATGGACGTGACAGTAGCTAAACAAGACGGCTTTAATGCCCCTTGGAAGAGTGGTGGAGGTAGCAGTAGATTAAAAAGACAATATCAATGCCCATTGGAGGAGTGGCAGAGGTCGCAGTGGAATAAAAAGACAAAATCAATGCCCCTTGGAAGAGTGGTGGAGGTTAGAGTGGAATAAAAAGACAATATCAATGCACCATGGAAGAGTTGTGGAGGTGACTGTAGCTTAACAAGATGTTGTTTATACCCCTTTGAAGAGTGGTGGAGGTCGCAGTAGAATAAATAGACAATGTCAATGCCCCTTGGAAAAGTGGTGGAGGTTAGAGTGGAATAAAAGACAATACCAGTGCTCCTTGGAAGAGCTGTGGAGTTCAGAGTGGTTTAAATTGACGGTTTCAATGCCCCTTGGAAGCGACGTGGAGGTCACCGTGGATTAAAAAGACATTACCAATGCCCCTTGGAAGAGTGGTGGAGGTCGCAGTGGATTAAAAAGACAATATCAATGCCCCTTGGAAGAGTGGTGGAGGTCGCAGTGGAATAAAAAGACAATATCAATGCCCCGTGGAAGGGAGTTGGAGGTCACATTAGCTTCACAAGACGGTTTTAATGCCCCTTGGAAGAGAGGTGGAGGTCGCAGTTGATTAAAAATACAATATCAATGCCCCTTGGAAGAGTGGTGGAGGTCGCAGTGGAATAAAAAGACAATATCAATGCCGCTTGGAAGAGTGGTGGATGTTACAGTCGAATAAAATGACAATATCAATGCCTCTTGTAAGAGCTGTGGAGTTCAGAGTGTTTAAAGAGACGGTTTTAATGCCCCTTGGAAGAGACGAGGAGGTCACAGTAGCTTAACAAGACTGTTTTATTGCCCCTTGGAAGAGTGGTGGAGATCGTTGTGGATTTAAAAGACAATATCAATGCCCCTTAGGAGAGTGGAGGAGGTCGCAGTGGAATAATAAGACAATGTCAATGCCCCTTGGAAGATAGGTGGAGGTCACAGTGGAATAAAAAGACAATATCAATGCCCCTTGGAAGAGTGGTGGAGGAAACAGTGCAATAAAAAGACAATATCAATGCCCTGTTTAAGAAACTTGGAGGTCACAGTAGCTTAACAAGACGGTTTTAATGCCCCTTGGAAGAGTCGTGGACGTCGCAGAGGAATAAAAAGACAATGTCAATGCCACTTGGAAGAGTGGTGGAGGTTACAGTGGAATAAAAAGACAATATCAATGCCCCGTGGAATAGACATGGAAGTGACAGTAGCTTAACAAGACGGCTTTAATGCACCTTTGAAGAGTGGTGAAGGTTGCAGTGGATTAATAAGACAATATCAATGCCCAATGGAAGAGTGGTAGAGGTCGCAGTGGAATAAAAAGACAAAATCAATGCCCCTTGGAAGAGTGGTGGAGGTTACAGTGGAATGAAAAAACAATATCAGTACCCCATGGAAGAGTTGTGGAGGTCACTGTAGCTTAACAAGATGGGCTTAATGCCCCTTGGAAGAGTGGTGGAGGTCGCAGTGGAATAAAAAGACAATATCAATGCCCCTTGGACGAGTGGTGGAGGTTACAGTGGAATAAAAAGACAATTTCAATGCCCCGTGGAAGAGACGTGGAGGTCACAGTAGCTTAACAAGATGGTTTTAATGCCTCTTGGAGGACTGGTGGAGGTAGCAGTGGAATAAAAAGACAATATCAATGCTCCTTGGAAGAATGGTGGAGGATACAGTGGAATAAAAAGACAATAATAATGCCCCTTGGAAGAGCTGTGGAGTTCAGAGTGGTGTAATCAGACTGTTTTAACGATCCTGGGAAGAGACGTGGAGGTCACAGTAACTTAACAAGATGATTTTAATGCCCCTTGGAAGAGTAATGGAGGTCGCAGCGGAATTAAAAAACAATATCAATGCCCCTTGGAAGATTGGTGGAGGTTACAGTGGAATGAAAAGACAATATCAATGCCCCGTCGAAGAGATGTGGAGGTCACTATAGCTTAACAATATGGTTTTAATGCCCCTTGGAAGAGTGGTGGAGGTCGCAGTGGAATAAAAAGATAATATCAATGCCCCGTGGAAGGGATGTGGAGGTCACAGTAGTTTAACAAGACGGTTTTAATTTCCCTTGGAAGAGTGGTGGAGGTTGCAAGGGATTAAAAAGACAATAACAATGCCCATTGGAAGAGTTGTGGATTTCAGAGTGGAATAAAAAGACAAAATCAATGCCCCATGGAAGAGTGGTGGAGGTTACAGTGGAATAAAAAGACAATATCAATGCCCCTTGGAAGAGCTGTGGAGTTCAGAGTGGTTTAAACAGACGGTTTTAATGCCCTTTGGAAGAGACGTGGAGGTCGCAGTAGCTTAACAAGACTGTTTTAACGCCCCTTGGTAGAGTGGTGGAGGTCGCAGTGGATTAAAAAGACAATATCAATGCCCCTTAGAAGAGAGGTGGAAGTCACAGTGGAATAAAAAGACATTGTCAATGCCACTTGGAAGAGTGGTGGAAGTTACAGTGGAATAAAAAGACAATATCAATGCCCCGTGGAATAGACATGGACGTGACAGTAGCTAAACAAGACGGCTTTAATGCCCCGTGGAAGAGTGGTGGAGGTAGCAGTGGATTAAAAACACATTATCAATGCCCATTGGAGGAGTGGTAGAGGTCGCAGTGGAATAAAAAGACAAAATCAATGCCCCTTGGAAGAGTAGTGGAGGTTAGAGTGGAATAAAAAGACAATATCAATGCCCCATGGAAGAGTTGTGGAGGTCACTGTAGCTTAACAAGATGGTGTTTATGCCCGTTTGAAGAGTGGTGGAGGTCGCAGTAGAATAAATAGACAATGTCAATGCCCCTTGGAAAAGTGGTGGAGGTTAGAGTTGAAGAAAAAGACAATACCAGTGCTCCTTGGAAGAGCTGTGGAGTTCTGAGTGGTTTAAATTGACGGTTTTAATGCCCCTTGGAAGAGACGTGGAGGTCACCATGGATTAAAAAGACAATATCAATGCCCCTTGGAAGAGTGGTGGAGGTCGCAGTGGATTAAAAAGACAATATCAATGCCCCTTGGAAGAGTGGTGGAGGTCGCAGTGGAATAAAAAGACAATATCAATGCCCCGTGGAAGGGACGTGGAGGTCACAGTAGCTTCACAAGACGGTTTTAATGCCCCTTGGAAGAGAGGTGGAGGTCGCAGTTGATTAAAAATACAACATCAATGCCCCTTGGAAGAGTAGTGGAGGTCGCAGTGGAATAAAAAGACAATATCAATGCCGCTTGGAAGAGTGGTGGATGTTACAGTCGAATAAAACGACAATATCAATGCCTCCTGTAAGAGCTGTGGAGTTCAGAGTGTTTAACCAGACAGTTTTAATGCCACTTGGAAGAGACGAGGAGGTCACAGTAGCTTAGCAAGACTGTTTTAATGCCCCTTGGAAGAGTGGTGGAGATCGTTGTGGATTTAAAAGACAATATCAATGCCCCTTAGGAGAGTGGTGGAAGTCGCAGTGGAATAAAAAGACAATATCAATGCCTCTTAAAAGAGAGGTGGAAGTCGCAGTGGAATAAAAAGACAATGTCAATGCCACTTGGAAGAGTGGTGGAGGTTACAGTGGAATAAAAAGACAATATCAATGCCCCGTGGAATAGACATGGATGTGACAGTAGCTTAACAAGACGGCTTTAATGCACCTTTGAAGAGTGGTGGAGGTTGCAGTGGATTAAGAAGACAATATCAATGCCCATTGGAAGAGTGGTAGAGGTCGCAGAGGAATAAAAAGACAAAATCAATGCCCCTTGGAAGAGTGGTGGAGGTTACAGTGGAATAAAAATACAATATCAATGCCCCATGGAAGAGTTGTGGAGGTCACTGTAGCTTAAAAAGATGGTCTTAATGCCCCTTGGAAGAGTGGTGGAGGTCGCAATGGAATAAAAAGACAATATCAATGCCCCTTGGACGAGTGGTGGAGTTTACAGTGGAATAAAAAGGCAATTTCAATGCCCCGTGGAAGAGACGTGGAGGTCACAGTAGCTTAACAAGACGGTTTTAATGCCTCTTGGAGGACTGTTGGAAGTAGCAGTGGAATAAAAATACAATATCAATGCCCCTTGGAAGAATGGTGGAGGTTACAGTGGAATAAAAAGACAATAATAATGCCCCTTGGAATAGCTGTGGAGTTCAGAGTGGTATAACCAGACGGTTTTAACGCTCCTTGGAAGAGACGTGGAGATCACAGTAACTTAACAAGACGATTTTAATGCCCCTTGGAAGAGTGGTGGAGGTCGCAGTGGAATTAAAAAACAATATCAATGCCCCTTGGAAGGGACGTGGAGGTCACATTAGCTTAACAAGACGGTTTTAATTCACCTTGGAAGAGTGGTGGAGGTTGCAGGGGATTAAAAAGACAATAACAATGCCCATTGGAAGAGTGGTGGTGGTCGCAGTGAAATAAAAAGACAAAATCAATGCCCCTTGGAAGAGTGGTGGAGGTTACAGTGGAATAAAAAGACAATATCAATGCCCCTTGGAAGAGCTGTGGAGTTCAGAGTGGTTTAAACAGACGGTTTTAATGACCCTTGGAAGAGACGTGGAGGTCGCAGTAGCTTAACAACACTGTTTTAACGCCCCTTGGTAGAGTGGTGGAGGTCGCAGTGGATTAAAAAGATAATATCAATGCCCCTTAGAAGAGAGGTGGAAGTCACAGTGGAATAAAAAGACAATGTCAATGCCACTTTGAAGAGTGGTCGAGGTTACAGTGGAATAAAAAGACAATATCAATGCCCCGTGGAATAGACATGGACGTGACAGTAGCTAAACAAGACGGCTTTAATGCCCCTTGGAAGAGTGGTGGAGGTAGCAGTAGATTAAAAAGACAATATCAATGCCCATTGGAGGAGTGGCAGAGGTCGCAGTGGAATAAAAAGACAAAATCAATGCCCCTTGGAAGAGTGGTGGAGGTTAGAGTGGAATAAAAAGACAATATCAATGCACCATGGAAGAGTTGTGGAGGTCACTGTAGCTTAACAAGATGTTGTTTATACCCCTTTGAAGAGTGGTGGAGGTCGCAGTAGAATAAATAGACAATGTCAATGCCCCGTGGAAAAGTGGTGGAGGTTAGAGTGGAATAAAAAGACAATACCAGTGCTCCTTGGAAGAGCTGTGGAGTTCAGAGTGGTTTAAATTGACGGTTTCAATGCCTCTTGGAAGAGACGTGGAGGTCACCGTGGATTAAAAAGACATTACCAATGCCCCTTGGAAGAGTGGTGGAGGTCGCAGTGGATTATAAAGACAATATCAATGCCCCTTGAAAGAGTGGTGGAGGTCGCAGTGGAATAAAAAGACAATATCAATGCCCCGTGGAAGGGAGTTGGAGGTCACATTAGCTTCACAAGACGGTTTTAATGCCCCTTGGAAGAGAGGTGGAGGTCGCAGTTGATTAAAAATACAATATCAATGCCCCTTGGAAGAGTGGTGGAGGTCGCAGTGGAATAAAAAGACAATATCAATGCCGCTTGGAAGAGTGGTGGATGTTACAGTCGAATAAAATGACAATATCAATGCCTCTTGTAAGAGCTGTGGAGTTCAGAGTGTTTAAAGAGACGGTTTTAATGCCCCTTGGAAGAGACGAGGAGGTCACAGTAGCTTAACAAGACTGTTTTAATGCCCCTTGGAAGAGTGGTGGAGATCGTTGTGGATTTAAAAGACAATATCAATGCCCCTTAGGAGAGTGGAGGAGGTCGCAGTGGAATAATAAGACAATGTCAATGCCCCTTGGAAGATAGGTGGAGGTCACAGTGGAATAAAAAGACAATATCAATGCCCCTTGGAAGAGTGGTGGAGGAAACAGTGCAATAAAAAGACAATATCAATGCCCTGTTTAAGAAACTTGGAGGTCACAGTAGCTTAACAAGACGGTTTTAATGTCCCTTGGAAGAGTCGTGGACGTCGCAGAGGAATAAAAAGACAATGTCAATGCCACTTGGAAGAGTGGTGGAGGTTACAGTGGAATAAAAAGACAATATCAATGCCCTGTGGAATAGACATGGAAGTGACAGTAGCTTAACAAGACGGCTTTAATGCACCTTTGAAGAGTGGTGAAGGTTGCAGTGGATTAATAAGACAATATCAATGCCCATTGGAAGAGTGGTAGAGGTCGCAGTGGAATAAAAAGACAAAATCAATACCCCTTGGAAGAGTGGTGGAGGTTAGAGTGGAATAAAAAGACAATATCAATACCCCATGGAAGAGTTGTGCAGGTCACTGTAGCTTAACAAGATGGTCTTTATGCCCCTTGGAAGAGTGGTGGAGGTCGCAGTGGAATAAATAGACAATGTCAATGCCCCTTGGAAAAGTGGTGGAGGTTAGAGTGGAATAAAAAGACAATACCAGTGCTCCTTGGAAGAGCTGTGGAGTTCAGAGTGGTTTAAACTGACTGTTTTAATGCCCCTTGGAAGAGACGTGGAGGTCACCGTTGATTAAAAAGACAATATCAATGCCCCTTGGAAGAGTGGTGGAGGTCGCAGTGGATTAAAAAGACAAAATCAATGCCCCTTGGAAGAGTGATGGAGGTCGCAGTGGAATAAAAATACAATATCAATGCCGCTTGGAACAGTGGTGGTTGTTACAGTCGAATAAAACGACAATATCAATGCCTCTTGTAAGAGCTGTGGAGTTCAGAGTGTTTAACCAGAAGGTTTTAATGCCCCTTGGAAGAGACGAGGAGGTCACAGTAGCTTAACAAGACTGTTTTAATGCCCCTTGGAAGAGTGGTGGAGATCGTTGTGGATTTAAAAGACAATATCAATGCCCCTTAGGAGAGTGGTGGAGTTCGCAGTGGAATAAAAAGACAATATCAATACCCCTTGGAAGATAGGTGGAGGTCACAGTGCAATAAAAAGACAATTTCAATGCCATCTGGAAGAGTGGTGGAGGTTACAGTGCAATAAAAAGACAATATCAATGCCCTGTGTAAGAAACTTGGAGGTCACAGTAGCTTAACAAGATGATTTTAATGCCACTTGGAAGAGTCGTGGACGTCGCAGAGGAATAAAAAGACAATATCAATGCACTTGGAAGAGAGCAGAAGGTTACAATGGAATAAAAAGACATTGTGAATGCCCCTTGGAAGAGCTGTGGAGCTCAGAGCGGTTTAACCAGACGGTTTTAATGCCCCTTGGAAGAGACTTGGAGGTCACAGTAGCTTAACAAGACGGTTTTAATGCCCCTTGGAAGAGTGGTGGAGGTCGCATTGGAATAAAAAGACAATATCAATGCCCCGTGGAAGGGATGTGGAGCTCACAGTAGCATAACAAGATGGTTTTAATGCCCATTGGAAGAGTGGTGGAGGTCGCAATGGACAAAAAGACAATATCAAAGCCCCTTGGAAGAGTGGTGGAGGTCGCAGTGTAAAACAGAGACAATATTAATGCCCCTTGGAACAGTGGTGGAGGTTACAGTCGAATAAAAAGACAATATCAACGCCTCTTGGAAGAGCTGTGGAGTGCAGAGTGGTTTAACCAGACTGTTTAATGCCCCTTGGAAGAGACGTGGAGGTCACAGTAGCTTAACAAGACTCTTTTAATGCCCCTTGATAGAGTGGTGGAGGTCGCAGTGGAATAAAAAGACAATATCATTGCCCCTTGGAAGAGTGGTGGACGTTACAGTGGAATAAAAAGACAATATCAATGACCCTTGGAAGAGTGGTGGAGGTCGCAGTGGAATAAAAAGACAATATTAATGATCCTTGGAAGAGTGGTGGAGGTCGCAGTAAAATAAAAAGACAATATCAATGCCCCTTGGAAGAGTGGTGGAGGTTACAGTGGAATAAAAATACAATATCAAAGCCCCTTGGAAGAATGGTGGATGTCGCAGTGGAAAACAGAGACAATATCAATGCCCCTTGGAAGAGTGGTGGAGGTTACAGTCGAATAAAAAGACAATATCAATGCCTCTTGGAAGAGCTGTGGAGTACAGAGTGGTTTAACCAGATGCTTTAATGCCCCTTGGAAGAGACGTGGAGGTCACAATAGCTTATCAAGACTGTTTTAATGCCCCTTTGAAGAGTGGTGGAGGTCGCAGTGGATTAAAAAGACAATATCAATGCCACTTGGAAGAGTGGTGAAGGACCCAGTGGAATAAAAAGACAATATCAATGCCACTTGGAAGAGTGTTGGAGGTTACAGTGGAATAAAAAGACAATATCAATGCCCCTTGGAAGAGTGCTGGAGGTTACATTGGAATAAAAAGACAATATCAATGCCACTTGCAAGAGCTGTTGAGTTCAGAGTGGTTTAAATTGACGGTATTAATGCCCCTTGGAAGGGACGTGGAGGTGACAGTAGCTTAACAAGACGGTTTTAATGCCCCTTGGAAGAGTGGTGGAGGTCGCAGTGGAATAAAAAGACAATATCAATGCCCCTTGGAAGAGTGGTGGAGGTTACAGTTGAATAAAAAACAATATCAATGCCCCATGGAAGAGTGATGGAGGATACAGTGGAATTTAAAGACAATATCAATGCCCCTTGGAACAGTGGTGGAGGTTACAGTTAAATAAAAAGACAATATCAATGCACCGTGGAAGAGATGTGTAGGTCACAATAGCTTAATAAGACGGTTTTAATGCCCCTTGGAAGAGCGGTGGAGTTCGCAGTGGATTACAAAGACAATATCAATGC
The DNA here is from genome assembly GCF_046119375.1 of Phyllobates terribilis. NCBI lineage: Eukaryota > Metazoa > Chordata > Amphibia > Anura > Dendrobatidae > Phyllobates > Phyllobates terribilis. The sequence continues at coordinate 28,976,214 of NW_027362775.1, forward strand.
CCCTTGGAAGAGTGGTGGAGGTCGCAGTGGAATAAAAAGACAATATTAATGCCCCGTGGAAGGGGCGTGGAGGTCACAGTAGCTTAACAACACGGTTTTAATGCCCCTTGGAAGAGTGGTGGAGGTTGCAGGGGATTAAAAAGACAATAACAGTGCCCCTTGGAAGAGTGGTGGAGGTCGCAGTGGAATAAAAAGACAATATCAATGCCCCGTGGAAGGGACGTGGAGGTCACAGGAACTTAACAAGATGGTTTTAATGCCCCTTGGAAGAGTGATGGAGGTCGCAGTGGAATGAAAAAACAATATCAATGCCCCTTGGAAGATTGGTGGAGGTTACAGTGGAATAAAAATACAATACCAATACCCCGTGGAAGAGATGTGGAGTTCAGAGAGGTTTAACCAGATGATTTTAATGCCCCGTGGAAGAGAAGTCGACGTCACAGTAGCATAACAAGACGGTTTTAATGCCTCTTGGAAGAGTGGTGGTGTTCTCAGTGGATTAAAAAGACAATATCAATGCCCCTTGGAAGAGTGGTGGAGGTTGTAGTGGAATTTAAAGACAATATCAATGCCCCGTGGAAGGGACGTGGAGGTCACAGTAGCTTAACAAGACGGTTTTAATTCCCCTTGGAAGAGTGTTGGAGTTTGCAGGGGATTAAAAAGACAATAACAATGCCCATTGGAAGAGTTATGGAAGTCGCGGTGGAATAAAAAGACAAACTCAATGCACTTGGAAGAGTGCAGAAGGTTACAATGGAATAAAAAGACATTGTCAATGCCCCTTGGAAGAGCTGTGGAGCTCAGAGCGGTTTAACCAGAGAGTTTTAATGCCCCTTGGAAGAAACTTGGAGGTCACAGTAGCTTAACAAGACGGTTTTAATGCCCCTTGGAAGAGCGGTGGAGATCGCAATGGAAGAAAAAGACAATATCAATGCCCCGTGTGTTATGCACACGCCCGGGCTGAGCGGCGTGTGCATGTGATTGTAGTGATTCCACTGGACCGTGCCGGAGAGTGAATGCCTGGAGGGGCGTAACTGGGTATTCACCCGATTCGACCAGGGTCGCACGACGGCATACGACGCCAGTGCACCAAGGAGGAACCGAGCAGAGGGACCAGGTGCTACTCCAGGACAGATCCCGGACACGGCTGTTGACCCACACAGGGGAATACAGGAACAGACTGGTAGGCTGGCACACAGACTGGTGGGTATAGGCAGGCACGACTGGTATGCAGGCAGGCGGGTAAGCAGGCAGGGGGGTACAGGCAAGCACAGCTAGAGTGCAGACAGGGAGGCACTAGCAGGTAGGAACACAGGCGGGATAGGACCCAGTACACACTGGGACTCAGGAACAATACAGGCAGAGGGGTACAGGCAAGCACAGCTAGAGTGCAGACAGGGAGGCACTAGCAGGTAGGGACACTGGCGGGATAGGACCCAGTACACACTGGGACTCAGGAACAGAACCACAGATGTGGCGGACAAACACAGCAGAGTGAGGCCGCCCAGAGAGGTGAGCGAGAACAGGGCAGGACAAGGCCGCCTGGAGCGGTGAGCAAGAGTAGAGCAGGACAAGGCCGCCAGGAGCGGTGAACAAAGGGTCATAGCTGAGCGAGACTGCCGGAGCAGTGAGCAAGAGTAAAGCAGGACGAGGCTGCCTGGAGCGGTGAGCAAGAGTGGAGCAAGACTGCCGGAGCAGTGAGCAAAAGGATAAGAGCGGGGTGAGACTGCCGGAGCAGCGAGCAAAAGGGTCCGAGCGGAGCAAGGCTGCCGGAGCAGCGAGCAAAGGAGTCAGAGCAGGCTAGAACCGCCGGAGCGGTGAGCAAAGAAGTCAGAGCAGGCTAGAACCGCCGGAGCGGTGAGCAAAGGAGTCAGAGCAGGCTAGAACCGCCGGAGCGGTGAGCAATGGAGTCAGAGCAGGCTAGAACCGCCGGATCGGTGAGCAAAGAAGTCAGAGCAGGCTAGAACCGCCGGAGCGGTGAGCAAAGGAGTCAGAGCAGGCTAGAACAGCCGGAGCGGTGAGCAAAGGAGTCAGAGCAGGCTAGAACCGCCGGAGCGGTGAGCAAAGGAGTCAGAGCAGGCTAGAACCACCAGAGCGGTGAGCAAAGGAGTCAGAGCAGGCTAGAACCGCCGGAGCGGTGAGCAAAGGAGTCAGAGCAGGCTAGAACCGCCGGAGCAGTGAGCAAAGGAGTCAGAGCAGGCTAGAACCGCCGGAGCAGTGAGCAAAGGAGTCAGAGCAGGCTAGAACCGCCGGAGCGGTGAACAAAGGAGTCAGAGCAGGCTAGAACCGCCAGAGCGGTGAACAAAGGAGTAGGAGCAGGCTAGAACCGCCGGAGCGGTAAGCAAGGCAGAGCAGGGGGGACAGGGCTCTGTTCACACGGAACAGACAGGAAGAGAAAGGCAGAGCCAGATACCCACAGGATACTTGCAGTGAAGTAGCGAGTGGACCACAAACTCACAAACGGGAGTACAGAGACAACAAGCAGGAGTTAGGTACGAGTTCAGACTCTGCAGAAAAAGGAAGGGAACGGACATAGAGGCAAAACAGGTAAAGGATAGGAAAGAGTTCAGACTGGAACTGAGTGTACGGAGGAGACCGACACTGCAGCGGGATACAGGAGCGGGTCTGGGAATACGGCCCCCAGAGAGGCGGGACGAACAGGCAAGGAGCGTGTTCAGGCAGGACAGACAAGATACAGGAACAGGTCTAGGTAATCGGCCCCTAGAAGGCGGGAGGAACAGGCTAGGAGCGAGTTCAGACAGGCCTGGAAATACAGCCTCCAGGATAGGCAGACAAGAGAACACAGACAGGACTCAGTTCAGACACGGGAACTGATACCGCAAGGCAGGAGACATAGACAGGACTCAGCTCAGACACGGGAACTGATACCGCAAAGCAGGAGACAAAGAACAGGACCTGGCACCCTCAGAGTGCAAGCACACACTGAATGAAACACTATGCTCAGGCAGGGATAGATGGGAGCAGCTGAGCTATATACCAGGTGACAGACAGCAATAGGCTGAGGACGCACAAGGGGTGTGACCCACAGCAGGTACAAAAAGCAGGAAGTGATCGGGCGCCGCCCTTAAGCAGCAGAAACAGACACAAACAGACAGCATGGAGGGAAGCCAGAGAGACATTCTGGACTGGAGATCAAGTGCGCGCTCTTGCACAGTGGGAGATGGACCACCATGCAAGGACGCCGCCAGGTATGTTACACCGTGGAAGGGACGTGGAGCTCACAGTAGCATAACTAGACGGTTTAAATGCCCATTGGAAGAGTGGTGGAGGTCGCAATGGATAAAAAGACAATATCAAAGCCCCTTGGAAGAGTGGTGGAGTAGAGATGAGCGTTGTTCTACTCGAACTGTTCGCCAATCTCAAATTCGAGCTGTTTTGGGCGGTGTTCGAGCCGTTCGGCGAACACGAACAATTTGAGAAAAATTCGGCTGTTCGAGGTTATGTTCGATAACTGTTCGTGCACCAAAATCATAACTGGATTTTTTCTCAGTAATGATGAAAATTAATGTTCATACGCAGTTTGAGTGTACAGCGGGGTGGGGGGAGGGGCAGGGGATGGATCTCTGCAGGAACAATGAAGATCTCCATTTTTTTTTTCTCTTTCCCGCATTTACAGTGGGGAGGTGCAATCTGTCAGCCTATCAGCAGAGCACACACGGAGCGAAGTGCTTTTTTTCACACAAGCAAGGGCATGTGTCATTGGCAGTGTATGTCACATGTCCTTGCCCTATAAGACCAAGCCATTTTCCCCGTCGCCACCATTTTCTCACTGCTGCAGCTGCGTGTTAGACGGCACCGCTGTTGCTGTGTGCGCTATACCTTGTTAATTTCAAGCCAATTTTTGCACAAATCTACAGATAGCTTGGGAGTAGGGAATAGTTGTGATTGCATTCCTTTTAAAGACTAGGTTACAGCATTTCCTACGACTTTTATCAGGCAGGTCTGTGCTCTTAAATAGATAGATTGTGGGAGTAAAGACTAATTGTAATTGGAGTCCTTTTCAGGACTAGGTTACATCAGTTCCTATCAGTTATTGCCAGGCAGGTCTGTGCCAGTGCTGTGCAAGTTTTTTTCACAGCATTTGGCTGAATCTAGCAAAGCTAATCCTTTTTGGCCTATTGCAGAGTGTGTTAGTCAGTGGAGTAGCCTATCTGTGTTGCAAGATATACCACCTGTGTATAGAATACCAATTTTTTTACTGCACCTAGTGAAGTAAAATCTTTTGGGCATAGCATCATTCTATTAGTCCATCTATACTGACCTCCATCAGGTTGCAAATTGAATATAATTTTTTTCTGCATCTAGCTCTGAAAAAATATTGGGCTTCTAGCAGTGTGTGGAACTTGGTGTATTAGTCCATCTATACTGACCTCCATCAGGTTGCAAACTGCATATATTTTTTTCTTCATCTACCTCTGAAAAAATATTGGGCTTCTAGCTGTGTGTGGGACTTGTTCTATTAATCCATCTATACAGACCTCCATCAGGTTGCAAACTGAATATATTTTTTTCTGCATCTACCTCTGAAAAAATATTGGGCTTCTAGCTGTGTGTGGGACTTGTTGTATTAGTCCATCTATACTGACCTCCATCAGGTTGCAAACTGAATATATTTTTTTCTGCATCTACCTCTGAAAAAATATTGGGCTTCTAGCTGTGTGTGGGACTTGTTCTATTAATCCATCTATACAGACCTCCATCAGGTTGCAAACTGAATATATTTTTTTCTGCATCTACCTCTGAAAAACTATTGGGCTTCTAGCTGTGTGTGGGACTTGTTGTATTAGTCCATCTATACTGACCTCCATCAGGTTGCAAACTGAATATATTTTTTTCTGCATCTACCTCTGAAAAAATATTGGGCTTCTAGCTGTGTGTGGGACTTGTTCTATTAATCCATCTATACAGACCTCCATCAGGTTGCAAACTGAATATATTTTTTTCTGCATCTACCTCTGAAAAAATATTGGGCTTCTAGCTGTGTGTGGGACTTGTTGTATTAGTCCATCTATACTGACCTCCATCAGGTTGCAAACTGAATATATTTTTTTCTGCATCTACCTCTGAAAAAATATTGGGCTTCTAGCTGTGTGTGGGACTTGTTCTATTAATCCATCTATACAGACCTCCATCAGGTTGCAAACTGAATATATTTTTTTCTGCACCTACCTCTGAAAAAATATTGGGCTTCTAGCTGTGTGTGGGACTTGTTGTATTAGTCCATCTATACTGACCTCCATCAGGTTGCAAACTGAATATATTTTTTTCTGCATCTACCTCTGAAAAAATATTGGGCTTCTAGCTGTGTGTGGGACTTGTTCTATTAATCCATCTATACAGACCTCCATCAGGTTGCAAACTGAATATATTTTTTTCTGCATCTACCTCTGAAAAAATATTGGGCTTCTAGCTGTGTGTGGGACTTGTTGTATTAGTCCATCTATACTGACCTCCATCAGGTTGCAAACTGAATATATTTTTTTCTGCATCTACCTCTGAAAAAATATTGGGCTTCTAGCTGTGTGTGGGACTTGTTGTATTAGTCCATCTATACTGACCTCCATCAGGTTGCAAACTGAATATATTTTTTTCTGCATCTACCTCTGAAAAAATATTCGGCTTCTAGCTGTGTGTGGGACTTGTTCTATTAATCCATCTATACAGACCTCCATCAGGTTGCAAACTGAATATATTTTTTTCTGCATCTACCTCTGAAAAAATATTCGGCTTCTAGCTGTGTGTGGGACTTGTTCTATTAATCCATCTATACAGACCTCCATCAGGTTGCAAACTGAATATATTTTTTTCTGCATCTACCTCTGAAAAAATATTCGGCTTCTAGCTGTGTGTGGGACTTGTTGTATTAGTCCATCTATACTGACCTCCATCAGGTTGCAAACTGAATATATTTTTTTCTGCATCTACCTCTGAAAAAATATTGGGCTTCTAGCTGTGTGTGGGACTTGTTCTATTAATCCATCTATACAGACCTCCATCAGGTTGCAAACTGAATATATTTTTTTCTGCATCTACCTCTGAAAAAATATTGGGCTTCTAGCTGTGTGTGGGACTTGTTGCATTAGTCCATCTATACTGACCTCCATCAGGTTGCAAACTGAATATATTTTTTTCTGCATCTACCTCTGAAAAAATATTGGGCTTCTAGCTGTGTGTGGGACTTGTTCTATTAATCCATCTATACAGACCTCCATCAGGTTGCAAACTGAATATATTTTATTCTGCATCTACCTCTGAAAAAATATTTGGCCTTCTAGCAGTGTGTGGGACTTTCTCTATTAGTCCATCTATACTGACCTCCATCAGGTTGCAAATTAAAAATAATTTTTATCTGCATCTAGCTCTGAAAAAATATTTGGCCTTCTAGCAGTGTGTGGGACTTTCTCTATTAGTCCATCTATACTGACCTCCATCAGGTTGCAAATTAAAAATAATTTTTATCTGCATCTAGCGCTGAAAAAATATTTGGCCTTCTAGCAGTGTGTGGGACTTTCTCTATTAGTCCATCTATACTGATCTCCATCAGGTTGCAAATTAAAAATAATTTTCATCTGCATCTAGCTCTGAAAAAATATTTGGCCTTCTAGCAGTGTGTGGGACTTTCTCTATTAGTCCATCTATACTGACCTCCATCAGGTTGCAAATTGAATATAATTTTTTTCTGCATCTAACCCAGCCAATAGTTTTGGCCTAATACCACAGTTTGGCCACTCAGCTCTGCTCGGTTCCCATCCATTGTTTTTTTGTGCAAACAACTCCAGAGTTGTGAATTAGTTAACCACCAAAATGAGTGGAAAAAGGCCTGCTGCTGGTGGAAAGGGGAATAGGCGTGTTGGGAAGGGGAAAAAAGGTTGTGTCCGTGGGGTAGGTGTTAAAGCAACAGTAACATCTGCAGAAGAAAGACCATCTTCCAGCCAAACTAAAATGTCTACTTCTTTTAGCGGACAATGTGATAAGATCCCTTTCTTACGGCCACACCAATCGCTACAAATTCCAGAAGAGGCACAAAAACAGCAGGTGCTTCAACGGATATCAAGTGCTCCTTTAAGTGGGCTCTCCTCCACATCAACTTCAACATCACAAATACTCCAGTCCTCAAAGGTGTCACCCCAATCGCACTTGCTTCCTCACAGCTCCCAAATCTCCAGCTGCCCGTCTGAGTATGAGGTAGAACAGATGGTTGAGTCTGCAGAGCTGTTTACTCATACTATAGCCTGGGAATCAGAGGTCGACTCCAGCGCTTCTGTGAATCCAGACGAGGAAATGATCTGCACTGATGCCCAGAATCTTTATGAGTCGGATCCAGGACCAGACGCAGAAGGTTCTGACCATAATGTAGACCCTCATTCTCAAACTGTAACTCCTGTTGGTGGAGACAATGAGGAAGACGATGATAAGACTCAAATACCTGATTGGAGCGACAACTTTAGTTTTTTGTCAGGGCAGGAACAGGTTGGCTCTGAGGACGACGGGTGTGATAACGCACAGGGTGATGATGATGAGATTGGAGATCCCACTTACTGTCAACCCACAGTCAGCCAAGAGATGAGGTCAGCAGAGGAGGTGGAGGAAGATGCTAGTGACGACGAGGTCAGGTTGCGCCTTCCTGGACAGAGACGTAGTACTGGAAGCACGTCAACAACTGCATCCTCAAACACAACTCTGCCTCTCACCACAAGTCGTGGTGGCTCTTCAGGTCGCATGGGTGCTAAGCCTTGCATAGCCTGGGCATTTTTTCAGATCGATAAAGATGACCCAACTCGTGTTATCTGTAACATTTGTCAGCAAAAGCTAAGTAGAGGCCAAAAAATACATAGTTTGAGTGCTTCATGCATGAACCGGCACATGGACATGAAGCATAAGTTGCAGTGGGAAGCTCAGTGTGCTACAATGCGGCCTAGCCGGCCGGGCCAACCACCGTCTGCCATATCTTGTGCATCCGCGGCCTCTTCATCCTCTGTGACTGGGGGGACAGCAGTCACACCTGTTTTGGGGCGCAGACCTGCCACCTCTTTACCCGCAACAGCCAGCGTGATTGGCAGGTCATCATTTTCTTTGGAGGTGGTAACACCAGCTGGTGTTGAGCGCTGTCCGACATCGATAGCACCACCTTTGGATCAAGGCAACCTAACATGTCCGCCTGCATCTTCCTCACAGACCGGCAGTTTGCCGGGGACACCCTTATCAACCCCGTCTAAGCACAATAGCCAGCCCTCGGTCCCTCAGATGTGGACAAGTAAAAGACCATTTCCTCCTAGCCATGAGAAAGCTAAGAGGTTGAATTTCACCATCTGCAAGCTCTTGGCTACAGAAATGCTGCCTTTCCGCCTGGTGGACACAGAGGATTTTCGAGACCTTATGTCCGTCGCAGTGCCCCAGTACCAGATGCCCAGTCGGCACTACTTCCATGCTCCACCAGCATGTCGCACACAACATCACCGCTTCTTTGAGAAACTCTGTGTGTGACAGGGTGCATTTCACCACAGACACTTGGACGAGTAGGCATGGACAGGGGCGTTACATGTCGCTGACTGGGCACTGGGTAACTATGGTGACAGCAGGACAAGGGGCTGCTGTCCAAGTCTTGCCGTCCCCACGAGTTGTGCGTCAATCCTCTTTATGTCAAAGTTCCTCCACTGCTTCTGCCTCCTCAACCTCCTCTCGGTCTTCCACCTGCACCCAAAGCCTGTCTGGTCATGCCACAAGCTTTCTAACTGCGCAGAAGGGATCCTGCACACCTCCTTACTATGCTGGCAGTAGGGCTCAACGTCATCAGGCGGTTTTTACATTGAAATGTCTGGGAAATGTGAGTCACACAGCTGAGGAGTTGTGGTCAGCTCTGGAGAACCAATTTCATGAATGGTTGTCTCCACTGGACCTGAAACCAGGGAAGGCCGTGTGCAACAATGCTGCAAACCTGGGTGCGGCCCTTCACCGGGGCAATGTCACACACGTGCCTTGTATGGCTCACGTGTTGAACCTGGTTGTCCAGCAATTTTTAGCCCACTATCCCAGACTAGATGGCCTTCTGCAGAGGGCACGGTCGCTGTGTGCTCACTTTCGCCATTCGCATCCCGCAGCTCAGCGACTTACATCTCTACAGAAGTCGTTGGGCCTGCCACTTCACCGGCTAAAATGCGATGTGCCTACCCGGTGGAATTCAACTCTGCACATGTTGCAGCGACTGTGGCAGCACCGACAAGCCCTGGTGCAATACGTTCTGACGTATAGCCTGGGCCAACGAGATCCAGAGGTGGGGCAAATCACGCTGGAGGAGTGGTCTCAGATCAGGGACCTATGCACCCTTCTGCACAGTTTTGAAATGGCGACGAAGATGTTTAGTGCTGACGATGCCATTATCAGCATGACTATTCCGGTGATTTACATGCTGGAGCACATGTTAAACAGAATTCGGAGTCAGGTGGTGGCACAAGAGGAGGTGGAGGAAGTAGAGGAGGAGGAGTTGTATGCGGAAGGGCTAACATCTGCAAGGTCCAGACGGTCGGCAGCACCAAGGCGGCAGGCATGTGAGGGTGGGGGAGATGGTTTTACCAGGGCGCATTGTAGCAGCCAAACTAGTGAGGAAGGTGCAGGAGCCCAGGAAGAAGTGGAGGACGAACTGATGGAAGACTCATCAGATGAGGGAGACCTTGATCACATTTCTGTTGTGCGAGGTTGGGGGGAGAGGACAGAGGAAGGAAGCATGATTGTTACCTCGCCACCAACACAACAGGGACTTGGTGCTCCTGGATGCGCAACACACATGAGTGCCTTCTTGCTGCACTACCTGCAACGTGACCCTCGAATTGTGAGAATTAGAAATAATCCTGACTACTGGGTTGCCACACTGTTAGATCCCCGGTACAAAAGTAAATTTGCAGAAATTATTCCTGCCATAGAAAGGGATGCACGCATGCAGGAGTATCAGCAGAGACTGTTGCAGAATCTTACATGTGCTTTTCCACAAAATACCAGTGGTGCACGTAGTGAATCTCACAGTTCCAACTTGCCAACCGTGGGACCGTCAAGTGTTCAGCACTCAAACCGTAACAGAACCACAGTATCAGCTGGTAACATCAATTTTGCGGAATCATTTCACCACTTTTTTAGCCCATCCTTTGCAAGGCCACAGGAGACAAGAAGTCTGACACATAGTCAACGCCTAGAGACGATGGTACAGGAGTATCTCCAAGTAAACATTGAAGCCACGACTGTGTCACTGGACCCTTGCTCTTTTTGGGCTTCCAATCTGGATAAATGGACGGAGCTAGCCACTTACGCCTTGGAGATCTTGTCATGCCCCGCAGCCAGCGTTCTGTCTGAACGTGTGTTCAGCGCTGCTGGTGGTGTGCTGACAGATAAGCGCACGCGGCTCTCCACTGATAATGTAGACAGACTCACGTTAATAAAGATGAACAAATCATGGATCCGAAACGACTTTTCTAGCCCTGTGTCATCCTGGGGAGAGTAAAAGCTTGATGATTGGTTAAAATCACCCTACCAACCGTTTTAAGCTTTCAAATTACTAATCATGTTTATCTGTATCTTGGCTGGAAAATAATTTGGGCTTTGTAGCAGTGTGCAGCACTGATTCTATTAGGCCATCTATAATAAGCTCCACCAGATTTAAAATTACTAATCATGTTTATCTGTATCTTGACTGGAAAATAATTTGGGCTTTGTAGCAGTGTGCAGCACTGATCCTATTAGGCCATCTATACTAAAGCTTCACCAGATTTAAAATTAATAATAATTTTTAGCTGCATCTAGCCCGGAAAATAATTTTGGGGCTCCGAGATGAGCAAGACACATAAGTGCCTTCTTGCTGCACTACCTGCAGCATGACCCTCATATTGTCAGAATTCGAAGTAATCATGACTACTGGGTTGCCACACTCTTAGATCCCCCAAACTTTTCGATCAACCTTTTCATTTTAATAAAGACCAAAAAAATGGTCATTTTTGAAATTATAAGCATTAGCAGGTTGTTAGAAACTGAAATCAAACAGTTTTCAACTCAAAACTTTATTCTAGGTGATGTTACATTTTCACATAGGACCCCTTGTTCGAAAGGAGCTTCTGAACTCTCTCGTCCATTGAATTTGTCAGGTTTTGGATGGTTTCTGCTTCAATTGTTTTGCATGAGGACAGAATACCCTCCCAGAGCTGTTGCTTAGATGTGAACTGCCTCCCGCCATCATAGACACTCCTTTTAATGATGCTCCAAAGGTTCTGAATGGGGTAGAGGTCAGGGGAGCATGGGGGTCACACCATAAGTTTGTCCCCTTTTATGCCCATATCAGCCAGAGATGCAGATGTTTTATGTGCAGCATGAGATGGTGCATTATCATGCAGAAAAATGATCTTGCTGTGAAATACACGGTTCTTCTTCTTGAACCATGGCAGGAAGTGCTGTTTGAGAAAATCCACATACATTATGGAGTTCATCTTTAGCGCCTTCAGGGATCCTAAAGGGGCCGACAATCTCTCTCCCCATGATTCCAGCCCAAAACATTACTCCACCTCCTCCTTGTTGGCGCTGTAGCCGTGTTTGCGTGGGGTGTCCATCAACCAGCCATCCTCCACTCCATCCATCTGGACCATCGAGCGCTGCACGGCACTCATCCGTGAACAAAACAGTTTTGAAATCAGTCTTCATGTAATGTTTGGCCCACTGGAGCCGTTTCTGCTTGTGTGAAGTGGATAGAGGAGGTCGACAGGATGGCGTATGCACAGCTGCAAACCTCTGAAGGACCCTGCATCTTGTTGTTCGGGGGACGTTGGAGGCACAAGCAGCTTCAAAAACTTGTCTGCTGCTATGACAAGGCTTTTTTGCCGCTGCTCTTTCAACCTGACGTAATTGCCTGTAGGAAAGAGTCCTCAATTTGCTCTTATCAGCACGCACACGTGTGTACTGTGAATCAGCTACATACTTCTTGATTGCCAAGACACTTCATCCTGATCATCGCACAATGTTGATTGTAGTCATGCCTTGACCTAAACACTCCACAATTTGTTGCTTCTCAGCAGCCGACACATCCTTTTTCTTTCCCATTTTGGCAGAAAATGTAGGCTGCTTAATAATGTGAGACAGCCTTCTTAAGTAGTCTTGCCTTTCATTGGACACACCTGCCAAACTAATTAGCACAGGTGTCTGCAATTGCTTACAGTGATATAAAGAGCCCTGACACACATCACCATCAATGAGTTTAACTGACAAACAAACAAATTCTTCCCTTATCACTCCTAAACACTTTTTGCATAATAATTTGGAACACAGTGTACATGTGCTTTTCCACAAACCACCAGTGGTTCACGTAGTGAATCTTACAGTTCTAACTTGCCAACCGTGGTCTGTATGGAGTTGTTCAATAAAGGGCCCAAAATTAAGATAACATAGATGGGAGAGGTCTCTATGAATAGGAATTCCTAAGTATTTGATACCCTGTGAGGGCCAGGCAAAGGGAAAGTTGGACTGGATGGAATCCTATATGGATTTGGGGAGGGAGACATCGAGGGCCTCAGACTTCGCTGCATTGATTTTAAAATTTGACCATGTAACAAAGTGATCTATTTCAGCCATAACAGCATGGATGGATATATGTGATTGAGTGATATATACTAGGACATCATCAGCAAATAGAGAGCACTTGTACTCGGTGCCTCCCACCTCAATCCACCTAATATTGGGGTTATGGCGAATTGATGAGAGCAGGTGCTCCATCACTAGGATGTATAAGAGAGGGGACAGAGAACATCCCTGCCTTGTCCCATTGGTGATTGTGAAAGGTGATGAAAATGTTCTGACGTGCCCCCTGGGCCTTGGGACACCCGGAGCCGGACCCTTTTTGGTGGATGCTGGTGGTTGTAGTCTCCGTGGCGGCAACCCGGTTCCGTGGCTCAGGGCAGTCAAACCAGTGGCGGAACTACTTATGTGGTTTTGATGTTTAAATGTCCGACTACGCCACCCGTGGATTGCGGTCAGAGTGAACCGCCGCTCCAGGGCAGACCGCTGAGGCTGGTGTTGTGGGTGCAGCAGAGCGTAGCATAACTCCCCACGGGAGGAGTATAGCCTCAGGGCAGTGTATGCGGAGGATGGGGGTGATGGTGCAGGGCAGCAGCAGTAATGACACGGAGTCAGTGATGCAGTTCAGGGCCTTAAATCACAGTTCTTATTATCCAGACCACGTCTGCAGGTAACGGCTGCCCACGTCGTACTGTGCTCACCAGGTGAGGGGCTCAGACAACTCCCAGATAACTTTGGAGCGCTTCACAGGACCCCCTTTGTGTGTCCTTTGTCTGGCCTTTCTTACCAACCCTTCTGTCCGGCTGCCTCGGGCCTCCTCTTGGTAAACTTGGCGCCAGTTTCCCTGACCCTATGTGGTGCCTTCCTAGCGGGTGTAGCGAGGGGCTGCGCCACATAAAATGTCACAGCCTCCTGTTTCTAGCTGAGGGTCGTTTCCTGCGTCCACTAGTTTCGGGGACCGGTCTCCCCCTTTGGCCTGACCCCTCCACGCAGGTGGATTCGGGCGTGCGGTGGCGACTCGCCCGTCCGCACCCCTGAGATCCCTTCGTTCCTCGTTCCTGGAGCCTTCTCCGCTCCTCTTCCTTCCTTCTCCCTCTTCCAGGCCTGGGCCTCTGTTACTAGGCCCGCCTCCGGAGCAGAGCTCATGCAGAGCCCCTGCTCCCTGCCACTTCTGCTCAGACTTCTCTGCACTGAACTAAGATGGTGCCCACCTTTTATACTCCCTTCTCAATGCACCCAGGAACTGCTTCCTCCCTGCTCCTGCACTACAGGGTTCCCCTTCCTCAGTGTTCCCTCCCCCCACTCCAGCCAGGGACAGGGACTGTCGTGCCCATCTCAGGGGCATATTGGTCGCCCTGCCCCACGGCAATGTGGTGTAATGCATGCAGGTGTCGGGTCCTGATCCACACTACAACCTTACCTGAGAGTGAGATATCACACCTCTGGGTGAGGTGCAATACCTCTGTAGCAACCGAGCCCTCAGGGTGCTACAGTTCCATTTATCTTCAGCCTAGGTGACGTATTGCGATACAGGGCCGTGATTTTGGCTATAAAAGGGTCCCCTAGACCCCTACCCCAAGCTTTTTAAGAGAATCATATATGGCGTGCCAGGAGACTCTATGGAATGCTTTCTCAGCATCCAACGAGAGTATCTAATTACAAATTTTTAACTGCATCTAGCCCAGGAAATACTTTGTGCCTAGTAGCAGTGTCTGCTAGTCAGCGGATTATCCCGGCTGTTAACCAAGCTACACCACCTGTAGTTTGGACACTTAATTTTTTCAAAGGAAATGCTTCGGGACCACGGGATACTCAGTGAAGAGCATCAGGAGGCACCCCAAGGCATAGGGGCTGGGACTGGCAGTAGGATGCCTTGCGGTGGACAGCCGAGCTCGATCCTTATAAAAGCTTTTTAACTGCAGCAGCTTTAGTGGACGCTACTGGAGCTGGAATTACGCGGCTGCTGGCATGAGACTTGCCCTCCAATAGATCCTTGTAAATGGATTTAAAGTGTATTCATTCAAATTAGAGAGACAATTTAAATTAAAAAGCTTAGAGCTGCCTCCACCACAGGGGGGCTCGCTCGACCCACCAGCGGACAGGCACCAGTATTGGGAGAGGGGGGCTGGCCGTCAGGGTTCACCGCGGCTCTGGCACAAACCCGGCGACGCGGAGGTGGCACGGGCAGGAGCGGACTGAACGTGTCGGCTTCTCACTTTTTGGATTTTAGAAGGGCATGAAATGCCTATATCTGTGTCTCCCCCTCCGTTTACTCCTCCACCTCTTTTCTTTTCGCATGACTATATGTACTTGTCACTTTTCCATGTGTTAGTTGTGTCTTCTGAGCAGTTTGTAAGCTTTTGGACACCTTTGAAGGTGTTTTCTATGTGTTTCTATGTGTTTTTGTTTGCCTGCCATTGGTTTTAACGGTGTTCAAAGGTGTTCGACGAACAGTTCGATGAACAGTTCGGCGAACACACGGGTGTTCGACGAACCGAACCGAACTCGAACACTACGGGGGTGGCTCAACACTATGGTGGAGGTCGCAGTGGAAAACAGAGACAAAATCAATGCCCCTTGGAAGAGTGGTGGAGGTTACAGTCGAATAAAAAGACAACATCAATTCCTCTTGGATGAGCTGTGGAGTACAGAGTAGTTTAACCAGACAGTTTAATGCCCCTTGGAAGAGACGTGGAGGTCACAGAAGCTTAACAAGACTCTTTGAATGCCCCTTGGAAGAGTGGTGGAGGTCGCAGTGGAATAAAAAAACAATATCAATTCCCCTTGGAAGAGAGGTGGAGGTCGCAGTGGAATAAAAAGACAATATCAATGCACCTTGGATGAGTGGTGGAGGTTACAGTGGAATAAAAAGACAATATCAATGACCCTTGGAAGAGTGGTGGAGGTCGCAGTGGAATAAAATGACAATATTAATGATCCTTGGAAGAGTGGTGGAGGTCGCAGTAAAATAAAAAGACAATATCAATGCCCCTTGGAAGAGTGGTGGAGGTTACAGTGGAATAAAAAGACAATATCAATGCCCCTAGGAAGAGCTGTGGAGTTCACAGTGGTTTAACCAGAAGGTTTTAAAGCACAGTGGAAAAGACGTGGAGTTCACAGTAGCTAAACAAGACGGTTTTAATGCTTCTTGGAAGAGTGATGGATGTCGCAGTGGATTAAAAAGACAAATTCAAAGCCCCTTGGAAGAGTGTTGGAGGTTACAGTGGAATAAAAACACAATATCAATGCCTCTTGCAAGAGCTGAGGAGTTCAAAGTGGTTTAAATTGATGGTTTTAATGCACCTTGGAATTGACGTAGAGGTCACAGCAGCTTAACAATACGGTTATAATGCCCCTTGGAATAGTGGTGGAGGTCGCAGTGGATTAAAAAGACAATATCAATGCCACTTGGAAGAGTGGTGAAGGTCCCAGTGGAATAAAAAGACAATATCAATGCAACTTGGAAGAGTGGTGGAGGTTACAGTTGAATAAAAAAACAATATCAATGCCCCTTGGAAGAGTGGTGGAGGTCGCAGTGGAATAAAATGACAATATTAATGATCCTTGGAAGAGTGGTGGAGGTCGCAGTAAAATAAAAAGACAATATCAATGCCCCTTGGAAGAGTGGTGGAGGTTACAGTGGAATAAAAAGACAATATCAATGCCCCTAGGAAGAGCTGTGGAGTTCACAGTGGTTTAACCAGAAGGTTATAATGCCCCGTGAAAGAGACGTGGAGGTCACAGTAGCTTAAAAAGACGGTTTTAATGCCCCTTGGAAGAGAGGTGGAAGTTGCAGTGGAATAAAAAGACAATATCAATGCCCCTTGGAAGAGTGCTGGAGGTTACATTGGAATAAAAAGACAATATCATTGCCCCTTGCAAGAGCTGTGGAGTTCAGAGTGGTTTAAATCGACGGTTTTAATGCCCCTTGGAAGGGACGTGGAGGTGACAGTAGCTTAACAAGACGTTTTTTTTTGCCCCTTGGAAGAGTGGTGGAGGTCGCAGTGAATTAAAAAGACAATATGAATGCCCCTTGGAAGAGTGGTGGAGGTGGCAGTGGAATAAAAAGACAATATCAATGCAACTTGGAAGAGTGGTGGAGGTTACAGTTGAATAAAAAAACAATATCAATGCCCCTTGGAAGAGTGATGGAGGTTACAGTGGAATTTAGAGACAATATCAATGCCCCTTGGAACAGTGGTGGAGGTTACAGTTAAATAAAAAGACAATATAAATGCCCCGTGGAAGAGATCTGTAGGTCACAATAGCTTAATAAGACAGTTTTAATGCCCCTTGGAAGAGCGGTGGAGTTCGCAGTGGATTACAAAGACAATAACAATGCCCATTGGAAGAGTGGTGGAGGTCGCAGTGGAATAAAAAGACAAAATCAATGCCCCTTGGAAGAGTGGTGGAGGTTACAGTGGAATAAAAAGACAATATCAATGCCCCTTGGAAGAGCTTTGGAGTTCAGAGTGGTTTAAACAGACAGTTTTAATGACCCTTGGAAGAGAAATGGAGGTCACAGTAGCTTAACAAGACGGATTTAATGCCCCTTGGAAGAGTGGTGGAGGTCGCAATGGAATAAAAAGACAATATCAATGCCCCGTGGAAGGGAAGTGGGGGTCACAGTATCATAACAAGACGGTTTTAATGCCCATTGGAAGAGTGGTGGAGGTCGCTGTGGATAAAAAGACAATATCAAAGCCCCTTGCAAGAGTGGTGGAGGTCGCAGTGGAAAACAGAGACAATATCAATGCTCCTTGGAAGAGTGGTGGATGTTACAGTCGAATAAAAAGACAATATCAATGACTCTTGGAAGAGCTGTGGAGTACAGAGTGGTTTAACCAGACGGTTTAATGCAACTTGGAAGAGACGTGGAGGTCACAGTAGTTTATCAAGACTGTTTTAATGCCCCTTGGAAGAGTGGTGGAAGTCGCAGTGGATTAAAAAGACATTATCAATGCCCCTTAGAAGAGTGGTGGAGGTCGCAGTGGAATAAAAAGACAATATCAATTCCCCTTGGAAGAGATGTGGAGGTCGCAGTGGAATAAAAAGACAATATCAATGCCTCGTGGAAGAGACTTGGAGGTCACAGGAGCTTAACTAGATGGTTTTAATGCCCTTTGGAAGACAGGTGGAGGTCGCAGTGGAAAAAAAAGACAATATCAATGCACCTTGGAAGAGTGGTGGAGGTTTCAGTGGAATAAAAAGACAATATTAATGACCCTTGGAAGAGTGGTGGAGGTCGCAGTGGAATGAAAAGAAAATATAAATTCCCCTTGGAAGAGATGTGGAGGTCGCAGTGGAATAAAAAGACAATATCAATGCCTCGTGGAAGAGACTTGGAGGTCACAGGAGCTTAACAAGATGGTTTTAATGCCACTTCGAAGAGAGGTGGAGGTCGCAGTGGAATAAAAAGACAATATCAATGCCCCTTGGAAGAGTGGTGGAGGTTACAGTGGAATAAAAAGACAATATCAATGTCCCTTGGAAGAGTGGTGGAGGTCGCAGTGGAATAAAAAGACAATATTAATGATCCTTGGAAGAGAGGTGGAGGTCACAGTGGATTAAAAAGACAATATCAATGCCTCATGGAAGAGACTTGGAGGTCACAGGAGCTTAACAAGATGGTTTTAATGCCCCTTGGAAGAGATGTGGAGGTCGCAGTGGAATAAAAAGACAATATCAATGCTCCTTGGAAGAGTGGTGGAGGTTACATAGGAATAAAAAGACAATATCAATGAATCGTGAAAGAGACGTTGAGGTCACAGCAGCTTAACAAGACGGTTTTAATGTACCTTGGAAGAGAGGTGGAAGTTGCAGTGGAATAAAAAGACAATATCAATGCCTCTTGGAAGAGTGCTGGAGGTTACATTGGAATAAAAAGACAATATCAATGCGCCTTGCAAGAGCTATGGAGTTCAGAGTGGATTAAATTGACGGTATTAATGCCACGAGGAATTGACGTGGAGGTCAAAGTAGCTTAACAACACGGTTTTAATGGCCCTTGGAAGAATGGTGGAGGTCGCATTTGATTAAAAAGACAATATAAATGCCCCTTAGAAGAGTGGTGGAGGTCGCAGTGGAATAAAAAGACCATATCAATGCCCCTTGGAAGAGTAGTGGAGGTAAGAGCAGATTAAAAAGACAATATCAATGCCCCTTGGAAGAGCTGTGGAGTTCAGAGTAGTTAAACCAGACGGTTTTAATGCCCTTTGGAAGTGACGTGGAGGTCACAGTAGCTTAAAAAGACGTTTTTAATGCCCCTTGGAAAAGTGGTGGAGGTCGCAGTGGATTAAAAAGACAATACCAATGCCCCTTGGAAGAGTGGTGGAGGTGGCAGTGGAATAAAAAGACAATATCAATGCCCCGTGAAAGGGACGTGGATGTCACAGTAGCTTAACAAGAGGGTTTTAATGTCCCTTGGAAGAGAGGTGAAAGTCGCAGTGTTATAAAAAGACAATATCAATGCCCCTTGTTAGAGTGCTGGAGGTTACAGTGGAATAAAAAACAATATCAAAGCCCCTTCCAAGAGCTGTGGAGTTGAGAGTGGTTTAAATTGACGGTTTTAATGCCCCTTGGTAGAGACGTGGAGGTAAGAGTGGATTAAAAAGACAATATCAATGCCCCTTGGAAGAGTGGTGGAGGTCGCAGTGGATTAAAAATACATTATCGATGCCCCTTGGAAGAGTGATGAAGGTCACAGTGGAATAAAAAGAAAATATCAATGCCCCTTAGAAGAGTGGTGGAGGTTACAGTGGAAAAAAAGACAATATCAATGTTCCTTGGAAGAGGCGTGAAGGTCGCAGTGGAATAAAAAGACAATATCAATGTCCCTTGGAAGAGTGGTGGAGGTCGCAGTGGATTAAAAATACACTATCAATGCCCCTTGGAAGAGTGGTGGAGGTCGCAGTGGAATAAAAAGACAATATCAATGCCAGGTGGAATGGACGTGGAGGTCACAGTAGCTTAACAAGACGGTTTTAATGCCCCTTGGAAGAGTGGTGGAGGTCGCAGTGGATTAGAAAGACCATCAAATCACCTTGGAAGAGTGGTGGAGGTCGCAGTGGAAAAAAAAGACAATATCAATGCCCCTTGGAAGAGTGGTGGAAGTTACAGTTGAATAAAAAGACAATATCAATGCCTCTTGGAAGAGCTGTGGAGTTCAGAGTGGTTTAACCATTCAGTTTTAATGCCCCTTGGAAGAGACGTGGAGGTCACAGAATCTTATCAAGACTGTTTTAAAGCCCCTTGGAGGAGTGGTAGAGGTCGCAGTGGATTAAAAAGACAATATCAATGCCCCTTGGAAGAGTGGTGGAGGTTACAGTAGAATAAAAAGACAATATCAATGTCCCTTGGAAGAATGGTGGATGTGACAGTGGAATAAAAAGACAATATCAATGCCTCTTGGAAGAGTGGTGGAGGTTCCAATTAAATAAAAAGACAATTTCAATGCCCCTTGGAAGAGACGTGGAGGTCACAGTGGAATAAAAAGACAATATTAATGCCCCTTGGAAGAGTGATGGAGGTTAGAGTGGAATAAAAAGACAATATCAATGCCCCTTGCAAGAGCTGTGGAGTTCAGAGTGGTTTAAATTGACGGTTTTAATGCCCCTTGGAAGGGACGTGAAGGTGACAGTAGCTTAACAAGACGGTTTTAATGACCCTTGGAAGAGTGGTGGAGATCGTTGTGGATTTAAAAGACAATATCAATGCCCCTTAAGAGAGTGGTGGAGGTCGCAGTGGAATGAAAAGACAATATCAATGCCCCTTGGAAGATTGGCGGAGGTTACAGTGGAATAAAAAGACAATATCAATGCCCCTTGGAAGAGTGGTGGAGGTTACAGTGGAATAAAAAGACAATATCAATGCCCTGTGTAAGAAACTTGGAGGTCACAGTAGCTTAACAAAACGGTTTTAATGCCCCTTGGAAGAGTCGTGGACGTCGCAGAGGAATAAAAAGACAATATCAATGCACTTGGAAGAGTGCAGAAGGTTACAATGGAAAAAAAAGACATTGTCAATGCCCCTTGGAAGAGCTGTGGAGCTCAGAGCGGTTTAACCAGACATTTTTAATGCCCCTTGGAAGAGACTTGGAGGTCACAGTAGCTTAACAAGACGGTTTTAATGCCCCTTGGATGAGTGGTGGAGGTCGCAATTGAATAAAAAGGCAATATCAATGCCCCGTGGAAGGGACGTGGAGGTCACAGTAGCATAACAAGAGGGTTTTAATGCCCATTGGAAGAGTGGTGGAGGTCACAGTGGATAAAAAGACAATATCAAAGCCCCTTGGAAGATTGGCGGAGGTTACAGTGGAATAAAAAGACAATATCAATGCCCCTTGGAAGAGTGGTGGAGGTTACAGTGGAATAAAAAGACAATATCAATGCCCTGTGTAAGAAACTTGGAGGTCACAGTAGCTTAACAAAACGGTTTTAATGCCCCTTGGAAGAGTCGTGGACGTCGCAGAGGAATAAAAAGACAATATCAATGCACTTGGAAGAGTGCAGAAGGTAACAATGGAAAAAAAAGACATTGTCAATGCCCCTTGGAAGAGCTGTGGAGCTCAGAGCGGTTTAACCAGACATTTTTAATGCCCCTTGGAAGAGACTTGGAGGTCACAGTAGCTTAACAAGACGGTTTTAATGCCCCTTGGATGAGTGGTGGAGGTCGCAATTGAATAAAAAGGCAATATCAATGCCCCGTGGAAGGGACGTGGAGGTCACAGTAGCATAACAAGAGGGTTTTAATGCCCATTGGAAGAGTGGTGGAGGTCACAGTGGATAAAAAGACAATATCAAAGCCCCTTGGAATAGTGGTGGAGGTTACAGTCGAATAAAAAGACAATATCGATGCCTCTTGGAAGAGCTGTGGAGTACAGAGTGGTTTAACCAGACCGTTTATTGCCCCTTGGAAGAGACTAGTGTTGAGCCACCCCCGTAGTGTTCGAGTTCGGTTCGGTTCGTCGAACACCCGTGTGTTCGCCGAACTGTTCGTCGAACTGTTCGTCGAACACCTTCGAACACCGTTAAAATCAATGGCAGGCAAACAAAAACACATAGAAACACATAGAAAACACCTTCAAAGGTGTCCAAAAGCTGACAAACTGCTCAGAAGACATAACTAACACATGGAAAAGTGACAAGTACATATAGTCATGCGAAAATAAAAGAGGTGGAGGAGTAAAAGGACGGGGAGACACAGATATAGGCATGTCATGCCCTTCTACAATCCAAAAAGTGAGAAGCCGACACGGCCAGTCCGCTCCTGCCCGTGCCACCTCCGTGTCGCCGGGTTTGTGCCAGAGCCGCGGTGTACCCTGATGGCCAGCCCCCCTCTCCCAATACTGGTGCCTGTCCGCTGGTGGGTCGAGCGAGCCCCCCTGTGGTGGAGGCAGCTCTAAGCTTTTTAATTTAAATTGTCTCTCTAATTTGAATGAATACACTTTAAATCCATTTACAAGGATCTATTGGAGGGCAAGTCTCATGCCAGCAGCCGCGTAATTCCAGCTCCAGTAGCGTCCACTAAAGCTGCTGCAGTTAAAAAGCTTTTATAAGGATCGAGCTCGGCTGTCCACCGCAAGGCATCCTACTGCCAGTCCCAGCCCCTATGCCTTGGGGTGCCTCCTGATGCTCTTCACTGAGTATCCCGTGGTCCCGAAGCATTTCCTTTGAAAAAATGAAGTGTCCAAACTACAGGTGGTGTAGCTTGCTTAACAGCCGGGATAATCCGCTGACTAGCAGACCCTGCTACTAGGCACAAAGTATTTCCTGGGCTAGATGCAGTTAAAAATTTGTAATTAGATACTCTCGTTGGATGCTGAGAAAGCATTCCATAGAGTCTCCTGGCACGCCATATATGATTCTCTTAAAAAGCTTGGGGTAGGGGTCTAGGGGACCCTTTTATAGCCAAAATCACGGCCCTGTATCGCAATACGTCACCTAGGCTGAAGATAAATGGAACTGTAGCACCCTGAGGGCTCGGTTGCTACAGAGGTATTGCACCTCACCCAGAGGTGTGATATCTCACTCTCAGGTAAGGATGCAGTGTGGATCAGGATCCGACACCTGCATGCATTACACCACATTGCCGTGGGGCAGGGCGACCAATATGCCCCTGAGATGGGCACGACAGTCCCTGTCCCTGGCTGGAGTGGGGGGAGGGAACACTGAGGAAGGGGAACCCTGTAGTGCAGGAGCAGGGAGGAAGCAGTTCCTGGGTGCATTGAGAAGGGAGTATAAAAGGTGGGCACCATCTTAGTTCAGTGCAGAGAAGTCTGAGCAGAAGTGGCAGGGAGCAGGGGCTCTGCATGAGCTCTGCTCCGGAGGCGGGCCTAGTAACAGAGGCCCAGGCCTGGAAGAGGGAGAAGGAAGGAAGAGGAGCGGAGAAGGCTCCAGGAACGAGGAACGAAGGGATCTCAGGGGTGCGGACGGGCGAGTCGCCACCGCACGCCAGAATCCACCTGCGTGGAGGGGTCAGGCCAAAGGGGGAGACCGGTCCCCGAAACTAGTGGAGGCAGGAAACGACCCTCAGCTAGAAACAGGAGGCTGTGACATTTTATGTGGCGCAGCCCCTCGCTACACCCGCTAGGAAGGCACCACATAGGGTCAGGGAAACTGGCGCCAAGTTTACCAAGAGGAGGCCCGAGGCAGCCGGACAGAAGGGTTGGTAAGAAAGGCCAGACAAAGGACACACAAAGGGGGTCCTGTGAAGCGCTCCAAAGTTATCTGGGAGTTGTCTGAGCCCCTCACCTGGTGAGCACAGTACGACGTGGGCAGCCGTTACCTGCAGACGTGATCTGGATAATAAGAACTGTGAGTAAAGGCCCTGGACTGCATCACTGACTCCGTGTCATTACTGCTGCGGCCCTGCACCATCACCCCCATCCTCCGTATACACTGCCCTGAGGCTATACTCCTCCCGTTGGGAGTTATGCTACTCTCTGCTGCACCCACAACACCAGCCTCAGCGGTCTGCCCTGGAGCGGCGGTTCACTCTGACCGCAATCCACGGGTGGCGTAGTCGGACATTTAAACATCAAAACCACATAAATAGTTCCGCCACTGGTTTGACCGCCCTGAGCCACGGAACCGGGTTGCCGCCACGGAGACTACAACCACCAGCATCCACCAAAAAGGGTCCGGCTCCGGGTGTCCCAAGGCCCAGGGGGCGCGTCAGAACATTTTCATCACCTTTCACAATCACCAATGGGACAAGGCAGGGATGTTCTCTGTCCCCTCTCTTATACATCCTAGTGACGGAGCACCTGCTCTCATCAATTCGCCATAACCCCAATATTAGGTGGATTGAGGTGGGAGGCACCGAGTACAAGTGCTCTCTATTTGCTGATGATGTCCTAGTATATATCACTCAATCACATATATCCATCCATGCTGTTATGGCTGAAATAGATCACTTTGTTACATGGTCAAATTTTAAAATCAATGCAGCGAAGTCTGAGGCCCTCGATGTCTCCCTCCCCAAATCCATATAGGATTCCATCCAGTCCAACTTTCCCTTTGCCTGGCCCTCACAGGGTATCAAATACTTAGGAATTCCTATTCATAGAGACCTCTCCCATCTATGTTATCTTAATTTTGGGCCCTTTATTGAACAACTCCATACAGACCACGGTTGGCAAGTTAGAACTGTAAGATTCACTACGTGAACTGTAGCACCCTGAGGATCCGGCTGCTACAGGAGTATTGCACCTCAGCCAGAGGTGTGATATTCCACTCCCGGGTAAGGATGGAGTGTGGGGCTGAGCTCGGTAGGCTGCATGCACTACATACATCCCATTTCCGAGGAGCAGGCCGACGGTACTCCCACTTAGAAATGTGCAGGTACAACCGAGCCTGTTCCTGGCTGGAGTGGGAGGGGGGTGGAACATCCCATGTAGTGTAGGGGCAGATAGGGGGAGCAGCCTGGGTAAAGTTAGGAGCTCATTGGGTGCTGGTCACCTGAGCTCACACATAGAGGGTTATATAAGGTGGGAACCAACAAAGATCAGGGTCAGTTGTAGAGAGTCAGTTGTCAGACGTCAGACAGTCAGTCTGCTGCAGAGAGGAAGTGAGTCAGCCTTTTGCAGAGGAGTCAGAGGAAGAGAGCAGAAGAGAAGCAGAGCAGCCTCAGGCCCAGAGTGAGAGAGGAGAAGAAAGACCCAGAGGGGGTAAAGGAAAAGGACTCTGAGATCCCAAATTCAATTACCGGGTGAAGAGTCGGCAGCAGGGTACCGGATCCCAAACTGGTGGGGGCTAAAGCACACCCTAGCCAGAGACCGGAGGCCGTGGGCAGCGTTTGCCACGGCCACCTACCACATCCACCCCGAAGGCACACCACATGCAGGGTCAGGGAACCCAAGGCCAAGGGTCTCCCAACAGAAGGCCCGAGGGAGCTGGACCTAGGTGGATCCCTGGTGGGGACGGCCAGAAGACAGGACAGGAAGGAGGGCTCAGGGTCACGCTCCGGACTTACTTGGGGGTTGGCCGAGTCCAGGACCTGGTGGACGCAGCACGGCTCGGGTGGTCACTTGAAGCTGGAGTGACCGGAACATCAGCAGTAAGTAAATACCCTAAACTGCACAACCCGACTATGTCTTTAATTACCATCTACGCTGCACCACCACAACCCCCATCCTCTGCACCTGACCCCCTGAGGCTATTCCCCTCCCGTTGGGGGTTATACTATCAAAAGCTGCACCAACACCATCAGCCTCAGCGGACCCTGCTGCAGCGGCGGCCGTAGTGACCGCAATCCAACAGGTGGCGTAGTCGACATAACGAACTTTGTAACATCTGTAGGACTGCCACACACACTGAGCTTGACGCCCTGGGCACGGACCGGGTCACAGCCACTCGGAGACTACAACCCCCCCCATCTGATCCGGCTCCGGGTATTCCCCTAAAGAATATGGCCCAGGGGGCGCGTCAACTTTGGCGTAGTCGGCAGGATTACGTGCCCGCAACAACCGGGTACTGCGTGCCTGAAGAAAAATGCAAGTTTACCTCAGAAAGAAGTCTCCTGCCGGTTCCGGAGGGTCCCCGCCATCGGACCCCATCAACAGTCGATTCCCGCCGGTTGTCCGCCATTAACAGCTTTTTCCCGCCATCTGCCGAGTTTCCCGCCACTGGGCGACGATTCCCGCCATTTCCCGGGATTTCCCGCCTTGGAAGAGCGGACGCCATTATGGGCGTGCCAGGGGACGGCAAGAGGCCACCTCCCATCGTGGGCCAGGACCGAAAATGGCGCCAAAAGTGGAAACCGCCCCCACCAACAGAGACTGTGATGCTAGAGGTGTCTGTCAGCGTGAAAGAACTGCCCCTGGAGCTGACAATCACCGAGTTACCCCGGGACCGCCCTCGAAGTGGGAGGAGACGAAAGAAAAGAGCAAAGATGGGTGCCGCCTGGAGCAGTCTAGAGCGAGCGCACCCGGAGACGAGCAGTCTAGAGCGAGCTTACCCGGAGATGGAGGAAGAGCAGAGCAGCACCGGCCCGCTGGCCAGGAGCCTGCTGGAAGAAGAGCAGAGCAGCACCGACCCGTTGGTCAGGAGCCTGCTAGAAACCACGACCCCACTAGGCTTAGTGGAGGTCCTCGCACAGCTCCCCCGAGACCGGGAGTGTGCGCAGACTGCCCTGGAGGGCCTCGCACGGAGGATGGCCCGGGTACAGCGAGAGACATTGGCGGAGTGGAGCCGAGAGATGGCCCAGCAAACCAAGACCCGGAGCACGCCAACCAAGACGAGGAGACAGACCGCCTCTGAGGATGGCGCGGGAGGACCCAAGGCCGGAGACGGCGCTGAAAAGGGAGCCGAACGTACGGAGGCAGGTAAAGGGGACGCCTATACCCCGAACCGGGAAACCGCTTACCTGCCCCAGCTCCCCGTCGCAGAGCCCGAAAGTCCCCCTGCCGTGCCCGTAACCGCCATGTCACCGCCACGGACTAGGCCCCGACCGGAAGCCGCCGCCGCGACCCCGATGACATCACACGCCTCGACCCGGAGCGTGACTAAGCGGGAAGAGCCTCCGGCCTGGTCGCAAGGCCTAGTACCCCCGGGAGCCGCATCACCAACAGCGCCCCCTACCTCCGCGGAGCCTCCGGCCTGGTCGCAAGGCCAGGTAGCCCAGGGCGCCGCCGTGTTAATGGTGCCCTTCACCTTCCAGATGCCCCAGGCCTGGCCGCAAGGCCTGGGCAACCCGGGCGTTGCCACCACCGCGCCCGCGCCCGTAAGACCAAGGGTGCCACATCTGGGGGAGGACTTGTTCAACCAGCTCACATGGCCGGACGGGCGGCCCTTCATCTGGCCCGAAGAGTTCTATGAGCTGGAGCGGCAGCGGAGACTAGGGCCCTTGTGTGAGCCCCTGATTCCGGCTCCGAAGCCCGTGGCACGGGTCTCGCCTCCTCTGGAAGAAGCCCAATTTGCGTGGGACCCCACGGGAGAAGATCTAATGGGGTTCACCGGAGAGACCCGGGCAGCTGCAGCAGAGCGCGCTGAGTGCTGCCGTCAGCAGCTCGCGGAGTTCGCGAGGGAACGGGAAGAGAGGCGGGTCCGAGAACAACAGGCCCAAATACGGAGTGCCGAGCAGAAGAGCCGGACCAGGAGGGACCCCCGTGCAGCGCATCGTCCCCGCACCATCGGGACGGTGATTAAGTTCAACCAGCAGCATGGGTGGGGCTTTATTCGGGACCGCAACACCCTCGGCGACGTTTTCGTAACGCGCAGAGACGTCGAGTCCCATCTGCCGGAGGGTCATAAAGGTCGTGACCTCTACGTCGGAGATGAGGTCACTTTCACCCGGCACAAGTGTGCCAAAGGACCTTACGCCCTCCACGTGCACCGCCTGACGGAGGAGGAGTTGCGGTGCGGGGAGGAGGAGCCAGGGGACCCGGACGGGTCTGAAGCTACACGGTACTACGAAGAAGGAGGAGGAGAACGCCGTCATTAAGGACGGTAATGAAAGAAACTGTACATAGTTACCCGTCGGGGTACCCAAGAAAATATTGCTGCTTTAAATTTAGTCCCCGTTGGGACCAGTGAACAGTTTGCCCGTGTGATCCCGTATCCATACCAGGCTGAGGACTGTGAGCAGCCATCCCTTCCCTTTACCTGGCCGAGGACTGAGAGCGGCCACTTCCCTTGTATATAGTTGCGCTTCCCAAAGCGCCCCCTACTGGTTTTATAGGAAAGCCACGAGTTCAAAGGACTGTCGCGTTTTACCCGGTCACACGTTGCACAGTGACCGGAGGAGGAGCCAGAAGCGACGAGAATGTTATATTTATGAAAAGTTTTATATATATATATATGTGATATGTTTTATATGTTATGTTGTTTATATGAAAAAAATGTATGTTTTGGTGTTTTGTCTTTACAGCCCGAGGACGTGCTGTGGTTTACCAGGGGGGAATGTAGCACCCTGAGGATCCGGCTGCTACAGGAGTATTGCACCTCAGCCAGAGGTGTGATATTCCACTCCCGGGTAAGGATGGAGTGTGGGGCTGAGCTCGGTAGGCTGCATGCACTACATACATCCCATTTCCGAGGAGCAGGCCGACGGTACTCCCACTTAGAAATGTGCAGGTACGACCGAGCCTGTTCCTGGCTGGAGTGGGAGGGGGGTGGAACATCCCATGTAGTGTAGGGGCAGATAGGGGGAGCAGCCTGGGTAAAGTTAGGAGCTCATTGGGTGCTGGTCACCTGAGCTCACACATAGAGGGTTATATAAGGTGGGAACCAACAAAGATCAGGGTCAGTTGTAGAGAGTCAGTTGTCAGACGTCAGACAGTCAGTCTGCTGCAGAGAGGAAGTGAGTCAGCCTTTTGCAGAGGAGTCAGAGGAAGAGAGCAGAAGAGAAGCAGAGCAGCCTCAGGCCCAGAGTGAGAGAGGAGAAGAAAGACCCAGAGGGGGTAAAGGAAAAGGACTCTGAGATCCCAAATTCAATTACCGGGTGAAGAGTCGGCAGCAGGGTACCGGATCCCAAACTGGTGGGGGCTAAAGCACACCCTAGCCAGAGACCGGAGGCCGTGGGCAGCGTTTGCCACGGCCACCTACCACATCCACCCCGAAGGCACACCACATGCAGGGTCAGGGAACCCAAGGCCAAGGGTCTCCCAACAGAAGGCCCGAGGGAGCTGGACCTAGGTGGATCCCTGGTGGGGACGGCCAGAAGACAGGACAGGAAGGAGGGCTCAGGGTCACGCTCCGGACTTACTTGGGGGTTGACCGAGTCCAGGACCTGGTGGACGCAGCACGGCTCGGGTGGTCACTTGAAGCTGGAGTGACCGGAACATCAGCAGTAAGTAAATACCCTAAACTGCACAACCCGACTCTGTCTTTAATTACCATCTACGCTGCACCACCACAACCCCCATCCTCTGCACCTGACCCCCTGAGGCTATTCCCCTCCCGTTGGGGGTTATACTATCAAAAGCTGCACCAACACCATCAGCCTCAGCGGACCCTGCTGCAGCGGCGGCCGTAGTGACCGCAATCCAACGGGTGGCGTAGTCGACATAACGAACTTTGTAACATCTGTAGGACTGCCACACACACTGAGCTTGACGCCCTGGGCACGGACCGGGTCACAGCCACTCGGAGACTACAACCCCCCCCATCTGATCCGGCTCCGGGTATTCCCCTAAAGAATATGGCCCAGGGGGCGCGTCATGAACCACTGGTGTTTTTTGGAAAAGCACATGTACACTGTGTTCCAAATTATTATGCAAAAAGTGTTTAGGAGTGATAAGGGAAGAATTTGTTTGTTTGTCAGTTAAACTCATTGATGGTGATGTGTGTCAGGGCTCTTTATATCACTGTAAGCAATTGCAGACACCAGTGCTAATTAGTTTGGCAGGTGTGTCCAATGAAAGGCAAGACTACTTAAGAAGGCTCTGTCACATTATTCAGCAGCCTACATTTTCTGCCAAAATGGGAAAGAAAAAGGATGTGTCGGCTGCTGAGAAGCAACAAATTGTGGAGTGTTTAGGTCAAGGCATGACTACAATCAACATTGTGCGATGATCAGGATGAAGTGTCTTGGCAATCAAGAAGTATGTAGCTGATTCACAGTACACACGTGTGCGTGCTGATAAGGGCAAATTGAGGACTCTTTCCTACAGGCAATTACGTCAGGTTGAAAAAGCAGCGGCAAAAAAGCCTTGTCATAGCAGCAGACAAGTTTTTGAAGCTGCTTGTGCCTCCAACGTCCCCCGAACAACAAGATGCAGGGTCCTTCAGAGGTTTGCAGCTGTGCATACGCCATCCTGTCGACCTCCTCTATCCACTTCACACAAGCAGAAACGGCTCCAGTGGGCCAAACATTACATGAAGACTGATTTCAAAACTGTTTTGTTCACGGATGAGTGCCGTGCAGCGCTCGATGGTCCAGATGGATGGAGTGGAGGATGGCTGGTTGATGGACACCCCACGCAAACACGGCTACAGCGCCAACAAGGAGGAGGTGGAGTAATGTTTTGGGCTGGAATCATGGGGAGAGAGATTGTCGGCCCCTTTAGGATCCCTGAAGGCGCTAAAGATGAACTCCATAATGTATGTGGATTTTCTCAAACAGCACTTCCTGCCATGGTTCAAGAAGAAGAACCGTGTATTTCACAGCAAGATCATTTTTCTGCATGATAATGCACCATCTCATGCTGCACATAAAACATCTGCATCTCTGGCTGATATGGGCATAAAAGGGGACAAACTTATGGTGTGACCCCCATGCTCCCCTGACCTCTACCCCATTCAGAACCTTTGGAGCATCATTAAAAGGAGTGTCTATGATGGCGGGAGGCAGTTCACATCTAAGCAACAGCTCTGGGAGGGTATTCTGTCCTCATGCAAAACAATTGAAGCAGAAACCATCCAAAACCTGACAAATTCAATGGACGAGAGAGTTCAGAAGCTCCTTTCGAACAAGGGGTCCTATGTGAAAATGTAACATCACCTAGAATAAAGTTTTGAGTTGAAAACTGTTTGATTTCAGTTTCTAACAACCTGCTAATGCTTATAATTTCAAAAATGACCATTTTTTTGGTCTTTATTAAAATGAAAAGGTTGATCGAAAAGTTTGGGGGATCTAAGAGTGTGGCAACCCAGTAGTCATGATTACTTCGAATTCTGACAATATGAGGGTCATGCTGCAGGTAGTGCAGCAAGAAGGCACTTATGTGTCTTGCGCATCTCGGAGCCCCAAAATTATTTTCCGGGCTAGATGCAGCTAAAAATTATTTTTAATTTTAAATCTGGTGGAGCTTATTATAGATGGCCTAATAGGATCAGTGCTGCACAATGCTACAAAGCCCAAATTATTTTCCAGTCAAGATACAGATAAACATGATTAGTAATTTGAAAGCTTAAAACGGTTGGTAGGGTGATTTTAACCAATCATCAAGCTTTTACTCTCCCCAGGATGACACAGGGGTAGAAAAGTCGTTTCGGATCCATGATTTGTTCATCTTTATGAACGTGAGTCTGTCTACATTATCAGTGGAGAGCCGCGTGCGCTTATCTGTCAGCACACCACCAGCAGCGCTGAACACACGTTCAGACAGAACGCTGGCTGCGGGGCATGACAAGATCTCCAAGGCGTAAGTGGCTAGCTCCGGCCATTTATCCAGATTGGAAGCCCAAAAAGAGCAAGGGTCCAGTGACACAGTCGTGGCTTCAATGTTTACTTGGAGATACTCCTGTACCATCGTCTCTAGGCGTTGACTATATGTCAGACTTCTTGTCTCCTGTGGCCTTGCAAAGGATGGGCTAAAAAAGTGGTGAAATGATTCCGCAAAATTGATGTTACCACCAGATACTGTGGTTCTGTTACGGTTTGAGTGCTGAACACTTGACGGTCCCACGGTTGGCAAGTTGGAACTGTGAGATTCACTACGTGCACCACTGGTATTTTGTGGAAAAGCACATGTAAGATTCTGCAACAGTCTCTGCTGATACTCCTGCATGCGTGCATCCCTTTCTATGGCAGGAATAATTTCTGCAAATTTACTTTTGTACCGGGGATCTAACAGTGTGGCAACCCAGTAGTCAGGATTATTTCTAATTCTCACAATTCGAGGGTCATGTTGCAGGTAGTGCAACAAGAAGGCACTCATGTGTGTTGCGCATCCAGGAGCACCAAGTCCCTGTTGTGTTGGTGGCGAGGTAACAATCATGCTTCCTTCCTCTGTCCTCTCCCCCCAACCTCGCACAACAGAAATGTGATCAAGGTCTCCCTCATCTGATGAGTCTTCCATCAGTTCGTCCTCCACTTCTTCCTGGGCTCCTGCACCTTCCTCACTAGTTTGGCTGCTACCATGCGCCCTGGTAAAACCATCTCCCCCACCCTCACATGCCTGCCGCCTTGGTGCTGCCGACCGTCTGGACCTTGCAGATGTTAGCCCTTCCGCATACAACTCCTCCTCCTCTACTTCCTCCACCTCCTCTTGTGCCACCACCTGACTCTGAATTCTGTTTAACATGTGCTCCAGCATGTAAATCACCGGAATAGTCATGCTGATAATGGCATCGTCAGCACTAAACATCTTCGTCGCCATTTCAAAACTGTGCAGAAGGGTGCATAGGTCCCTGATCTGAGACCACTCCTCCAGCGTGATTTGCCCCACCTCTGAATCTCGTTGGCCCAGGCTATACGTCAGAACGTATTGCACCAGGGCTTGTCGGTGCTGCCACAGTCGCTGCAACATGTGCAGAGTTGATTTCCACCGGGTAGGCACATCGCATTTTAGCCGGTGAAGTGGCAGGCCCAACGACTTCTGTAGAGATGTAAGTCGCTGAGCTGCGGGATGCGAACGGCGGAAGTGAGCACATAGCGACCGTGCCCTCTGCAGAAGGCCATCTAGTCTGGGATAGTGGGCTAAAAATTGCTGGACAACCAGGTTCAACACGTGAGCCATACAAGGCACGTGTGTGACATTGCCCCGGCGAAGGGCCGCACCCAGGTTTGCAGCATTGTCGCACACGGCCTTCCCTGGTTTCAGGTCCAGTGGAGACAACCATTCATGAAATTGGTTCTCCAGAGCTGACCACAACTCCTCAGCTGTGTGACTCACATTTCCCAGACATTTCAATGTAAAAACCGCCTGATGACGTTGAGCCCTACTGCCAGCATAGTAAGGAGGTGTGCAGGATCCCTTCTGCGCAGTTAGAAAGCTTGTGGCATGACCAGACAGGCTTTGGGTGCAGGTGGAAGACCGAGAGGAGGTTGAGGAGGCAGAAGCAGTGGAGGAACTTTGACATAAAGAGGATTGACGCACAACTCGTGGGGACGGCAAGACTTGGACAGCAGCCCCTTGTCCTGCTGTCACCATAGTTACCCAGTGCCCAGTCAGCGACATGTAACGCCCCTGTCCATGCCTACTCGTCCAAGTGTCTGTGGTGAAATGCACCCTGTCACACACAGAGTTTCTCAAAGAAGCGGTGATGTTGTGTGCGACATGCTGGTGGAGCGCAGGCACACCTTTCTTTGAGAAGTAGTGCCGACTGGGCATCTGGTACTGGGGCACTGCGACGGACATAAGGTCTCGAAAATCCTCTGTGTCCACCAGGCGGAAAGGCAGCATTTCTGTAGCCAAGAGCTTGCAGATGGTGAAATTCAACCTCTTAGCTTTCTCATGGCTAGGAGGAAATGGTCTTTTACTTGTCCACATCTGAGGGACCGAGGGCTGGCTCTTGTGCTTAGACGGGGTTGATAAGGGTGTCCCCGGCAAACTGCCGGTCTGTGAGGAAGATGCAGGCGGACATGTTAGGTTGCCTTGATCCAAAGGTGGTGCTATCGATGTCGGACAGCGCTCAACACCAGCTGGTGTTCCCACCTCCAAAGAAAATGATGACCTGCCAATCACGCTGGCTGTTGCGGGTAAAGAGGTGGCAGGTCTGCGCCCCAAAACAGGTGTGACTGCTGTCCCCCCAGTCACAGAGGATGAAGAGGCCACGGATGCACAAGATATGGCAGACGGTGGTTGGCCCGGCCGGCTAGGCCGCATTGTAGCACACTGAGCTTCCCACTGCAACTTATGCTTCATGTCCATGTGCCGGTTCATGCATGAAGTACTCAAACTATGTATTTTTTGGCCTCTACTTAGCTTTTGCTGACAAATGTTACAGATAACACGAGTTGGGTCATCTTTATCGATCTGAAAAAATGCCCAGGCTATGCAAGGCTTAGCACCCATGCGACCTGAAGAGCCACCACGACTTGTGGTGAGAGGCAGAGTTGTGTTTGAGGATGCAGTTGTTGACGTGCTTCCAGTACTACGTCTCTGTCCAGGAAGGCGCAACCTGACCTCGTCGTCACTAGCATCTTCCTCCACCTCCTCTGCTGACCTCATCTCTTGGCTGACTGTGGGTTGACAGTAAGTGGGATCTCCGACCTCATCATCATCACCCTGTGCGTTATCACATCCGTCGTCCTCAGAGCCAACCTGTTCCTGCCCTGACAAAAAACTAAAGTTGTCGCTCCAATCAGGTATTTGAGTCTTATCATCGTCTTCCTCATTGTCTCCACCAACAGGAGTTACAGTTTGGGAATGAGGGTCTACATTATGGTCAGAACCTTCTGCGTCTGGTCCTGGATCCGACTCATAAAGATTCTGGGCATCAGTGCAGATCATTTCCTCGTCTGGATTCACAGAAGCGCTGGAGTCGACCTCTGATTCCCAGGCTATAGTATGAGTAAACAGCTCTGCAGACTCAACCATCTGTTCTACCTCATACTCAGACGGGCAGCTGGAGATTTGGGAGCTGTGAGGAAGCAAGTGCGATTTGGGTGACACCTTTGAGGACTGGAGTATTTGTGATGTTGAAGTTGATGTGGAGGAGAGCCCACTTAAAGGAGCACTTGATATCCGTTGAAGCACCTGCTGTTTTTGTGCCTCATCTGGAATTTGTAGCGATTGGCGTGGCCGTAAGAAAGGGATCTTATCACATTGTCCGCTAAAAGAAGTAGACATTTTAGTTTGGCTGGAAGATGGTCTTTCTTCTGCACCTACCCCACGGACACAACCTTTTTTTCCCTTCCCAACACGCCTATTCCCCTTTCCACCAGCAGCAGGCCTTTTTCCACTCATTTTGGTGGTTAACTAATTCACAACTCTGGAGTTGTTTGCACAAAAAAACAATGGATGGTAACCGAGCAGAGCTGAGTGGCCAAACTGTGGTATTAGGCCAAAACTATTGGCTGGGTTAGATGCAGAAAAAAATTATTTTTAATTTGCAACCTGATGGAGGTCAGTATAGATGGACTAATAGACCAAGTCCCACACACCGCTAGAAGCCCAAATATTTTTTCAGAGATAGATGCAGAAAATTTTTTGATTCAATTTGCAACCTGATGGAGGTCAGTATAGATGGACTAATAGACCAAGTCCCACACACTGCTAGAAGCCCAAATATTTTTTCAGAGCTAGATGCAGAAAAAAATTATTTTTAATTTGCAACCTGATGGAGGTCAGTATAGATGGACTAATAGACCAAGTCCCACACACCGCTAGAAGCCCAAATATTTTTTCAGAGCTAGATGCAGAAAATTTTTTGATTCAATTTGCAACCTGATGGAGGTCAGTATAGATGGACTAATAGACCAAGTCCCACACACTGCTAGAAGCCCAAATATTTTTTCAGAGCTAGATGCAGAAAAAAATTATTTTTAATTTGCAACCTGATGGAGGTCAGTATAGATGGACTAATAGACCAAGTCCCACACACCGCTAGAAGCCCAAATATTTTTTCAGAGCTAGATCCAGAAAATTTTTTGATTCAATTTGCAACCTGATGGAGGTCAGTATAGATGGACTAATAGACCAAGTCCCACACACTGCTAGAAGCCCAAATATTTTTTCAGAGCTAGATGCAGAAAAAAATTATTTTTAATTTGCAACCTGATGGAGGTCAGTATAGATGGACTAATAGACCAAGTCCCACACACCGCTAGAAGCCCAAATATTTTTTCAGAGCTAGATGCAGAAAATTTTTTGATTCAATTTGCAACCTGATGGAGGTCAGTATAGAAGGACTAATAGAACAAGTCCCACACACTGCTAGAAGCCCAAATATTTTTTCAGAGCTAAATGAAGAAAAAAATTATTTTTAATTTGCAACCTGATGGAGGTCAGTATAGATGGACTAATAGACCAAGTCCCACACACTGCTAGAAGCCCAAATATTTTTTCAGAGCTAAATGAAGAAAAAAATTATTTTTAATTTGCAACCTGATGGAGGTCAGTATAGATGGACTAATAGACCAAGTCCCACACACCGCTAGAAGCCCAAATATTTTTTCAGAGCTAGATGCAGAAAAAAATTATTTTTAATTTGCAACCTGATGGAGGTCAGTATAGATGGACTAATAGACCAAGTCCCACACACCGCTAGAAGCCCAAATATTTTTTCAGAGCTAGATGCAGAAAATTTTTTGATTCAATTTGCAACCTGATGGAGGTCAGTATAGATGGACTAATAGACCAAGTCCCACACACCGCTAGAAGCCCAAATTTTTTTTCAGAGCTAGATGCAGAAAAAAATTATATTCAATTTGCAACCTGCTGGAGGTCAGTATAGAAGGACTAATAGAACAAGTCCCACACACTGCTAGAAGCCCAAATATTTTTTCAGAGCTAAATGAAGAAAAAAATTATTTTTAATTTGCAACCTGATGGAGGTCAGTATAGATGGACTAATAGACCAAGTCCCACACACCGCTAGAAGCCCAAATATTTTTTCAGAGCTAGATGCAGAAAAAAATTATTTTTAATTTGCAACCTGATGGAGGTCAGTATAGATGGACTAATAGACCAAGTCCCACACACCGCTAGAAGCCCAAATATTTTTTCAGAGCTAGATGCAGAAAATTTTTTGATTCAATTTGCAACCTGATGGAGGTCAGTATAGATGGACTAATAGACCAAGTCCCACACACCGCTAGAAGCCCAAATTTTTTTTCAGAGCTAGATGCAGAAAAAAATTATATTCAATTTGCAACCTGCTGGAGGTCAGTATAGAAGGACTAATAGAACAAGTCCCACACACTGCTAGAAGCCCAAATATTTTTTCAGAGCTAAATGAAGAAAAAAATTATTTTTAATTTGCAACCTGATGGAGGTCAGTATAGATGGACTAATAGAGAAAGTCCCACACACAGCTAGAAGCCCAAATATTTTTTCAGAGCTAGATGCAGAAAAAAATTATTTTTAATTTGCAACCTGATGGAGGTCAGTATAGATGGACTAATAGACCAAGTCCCACACACCGCTAGAAGCCCAAATATTTTTTCAGAGCTAGATGCAGAAAATTTTTTGATTCAATTTGCAACCTGATGGAGGTCAGTATAGATGGACTAATAGACCAAGTCCCACACACCGCTAGAAGCCCAAATTTTTTTTCAGAGCTAGATGCAGAAAAAAATTATATTCAATTTGCAACCTGCTGGAGGTCAGTATAGAAGGACTAATAGAACAAGTCCCACACACTGCTAGAAGCCCAAATATTTTTTCAGAGCTAAATGAAGAAAAAAATTATTTTTAATTTGC
Source organism: Phyllobates terribilis (assembly GCF_046119375.1). NCBI lineage: Eukaryota > Metazoa > Chordata > Amphibia > Anura > Dendrobatidae > Phyllobates > Phyllobates terribilis. The sequence goes on from NW_027362775.1 coordinate 29,013,310, forward strand.
AACCTGATGGAGGTCAGTATAGATGGACTAATAGAGAAAGTCCCACACACAGCTAGAAGCCCAAATATTTTTTCAGAGCTAGATGCAGAAAAAAATTATTTTTAATTTGCAACCTGATGGAGGTCAGTATAGATGGACTAATAGACCAAGTCCCACACACCGCTAGAAGCCCAAATATTTTTTCAGAGCTAGATGCAGAAAATTTTTTGATTCAATTTGCAACCTGATGGAGGTCAGTATAGATGGACTAATAGACCAAGTCCCACACACTGCTAGAAGCCCAAATATTTTTTCAGAGCTAGATGCAGAAAAAAATTATTTTTAATTTGCAACCTGATGGAGGTCAGTATAGATGGACTAATAGACCAAGTCCCACACACCGCTAGAAGCCCAAATATTTTTTCACAGCTAGATGCAGAAAAAAATTATATTCAGTTTGCAACCTGATGGAGGTCAGTATAGATGGACTAATAGAATGATGCTATGTCCAAAAGATTTTACTTCACTAGGTGCAGTAAAAAAATTGGTATTCTATACACAGGTGGTATATCTTGCAACACAGATAGGCTACTCCACTGACTAACACACTCTGCAATAGGCCAAAAAGGATTAGCTTTGCTAGATTCAGCCAAATGCTGTGAAAAAAACTTGCACAGCACTGGCACAGACCTGCCTGGCAATAACTGATAGGAACTCATGTAACCTAGTCCTGAAAAGGACTCCAATTACGATTAGTCTTTACTCCCACAACCTATCTATTTAAGAGCACAGACCTCCCTGATAAAAGTCGTAGGAAATGCTGTAACCTAGTCCTTAAAAGGACTGCAATCACAACTATTCCCTACTCCCAAGCTATCTGTATATTTGTGCAAAAATTGGCTTGAAATTAACAAGGTATAGCGCACACAACAACAGCGGTGCCGTCTAACACGCAGCTGCAGCAGTGAGAAAATGGTGGCGACGGGGAAAATGGCTTGGTCTTATAGGGCAAGGACATGTGACATACACTGCCAATGACACATGCCCTTGCTTGTGTGAAAAAAAGCACTTCGCTCCGTGTGTGCGCTGCTGATAGGCTGACAGATTGCACCTCCCCACTGCAAATGCGGGAAAGAGAAAAAAAAATGGAGATCTTCATTGTTCCTGCAGAGATCCATCCCCTGCCCCTCCCCCCACCCCGCTGTACACTCAAACTGCGTATTAACATTAATTTTCATCATTACTGAGAAAAAATCCAGTTATGATTTTGGTGCACGAACAGTTATCGAACATAACCTCGAACAGCCGAATTTTTATCAAATTGTTCGTGTTCGCCGAACGGCTCGAACACCGCCCAAAACAGCTCGAATTTGAGATTGGCGAACAGTTCGAGTAGAACAACGCTCATCTCTAGAAGAGACGTGGAGGTCACAGTAGCTTATCTAGACTGTTGTAATGCCCATTGGAAGAGCTGTGGAGTTCACAGTGGTTTAACCAGAAGGTTTTAAGACACCGTGGAATAGACGTGGAGGTCACAGTAGCTAAACAAGACGGTTTTAATACTTCTTGGAAGAGAGATGGAGGTCATAGTGGAATAAAAAACAATATTAATGCCCCTTGGAAGAGTGGTGGAGGTTACAGTGGAATAAAAAGACAATATCAATGCCCCTTGGAAGAGTGGTGGAGGTACCAATTAAATAAAAAGACAATATCATTGCCCCTTGGAAGAGACATGGAGGTCATAGTATAATAAAAAGACAATATTAATGCCCCTTGGAAGAGTGGTGGAGGTTGCAGTAAAATAAAAAGACAATATCAATGCCCCTTGGAAGAGTGGTGGAGGTTACAGTGGAATAAAAAGACAATATCAATGCCCCTTGGAAGAGTGGTGGAGGTACCAATTAAATAAAAAGACAATATCATTGCCCCTTGGAAGAGACATGGAGGTCATAGTGGAATAAAAATACAATATTAATGCCCCTTGGAAGAGTGGTGGAGGTCGCAGTAAAATAAAAAGACAATATCAATGCCCCTTGGAAGAGTGGTGGAGGTTACAGTGGAATAAAAAGACAATATCAATGCCCTGTGTAAGAAACTTGGAGGTCACAGTAGCTTAACAGGACGGTTTTAATGCCCCTTGGAAGAGTCGTGGACGTCGCAGAGGAATAAAAAGACAATATCAATGCACTTGGAAGAGCGCAGAAGTTTACAATGGAATTAAAAGACATTGTCAATGCCCCTTGGAAGAGCTGTGGAGCACAGAGCGGTTTAACCAGACGGTTTTAATGCCCCTTGGAAGAGACTTGGAGGTCACAGTAGCTTAACAAGACGGTTTAAATGCCCCTTGGAACATTGGTGGAGGTCGTAATAGAATAAAAAGACAATATCAATGCCCCTTGAAAGAGTGGTGGAGGTTACAGTGGAATAAAAAGACAATATCAATGCCTTTTGGATGAGTGGTGGAGGTTACAGTGGAATAAAAAGACAATATCAATCCCCCGTGGAAGAGACGTGGACATCACAGAAACTTAACAAGACGGTTTTAATGCCCCTTGTCAGAGTGGTGGAGGTCTCAGTGGAATAAAAAGACAACAACAATGCCCTGTGGAAGAGACGTGGAGGTCACAGTAGCTTAACAAGACGGTTTTAATGCCCCTTAGAACAGTGGTGGAGGTCGCCGTGGAATAACCTCATTGGTACATGCTCTGCATAACTTCTCTGCTTGCTGTGTCTGCTGTAATCTAATGCTCTGCTTTGCTGATTCACCTCACTGGTACATGCTCTGCATAACTTCTCTGCTTGCTGTGTCTGCTGTAATCTAATGCTCTGCTTTGCTGATTCACCTCACTGGTACATGCTCTGCATAACTTCTCTGCTTGCTGTGTGTGCTGTAATCTAATGCTCTGCTTTGCTGATTCACCTCACTGGTACATGCTCTGCATAACTTCTCTGCTTGCTGTGTCTGCTGTAATCTAATGCTCTGCTTTGCTGATTCACCTCACTGGTACATGCTCTGCATAACTTCTCTGCTTTATCTGTCCCACTCCATTCAATACCCACATATGTCTGTCCCTTCCCCACTATAGATCTTATCTGATTTTTAGAGGTGCTAAACTGCAGAGACTAGAGTCCTAGCTCTGTGTTTGATCACCCAGCCATCTCCTGGTGAGACGACCAGCTGCTAATTTAGCCATATGCAGCTCCCACAATGCCCTTCACCTGATAGTTTAATGTGCCCTATATATTTAGAAGCTCTGTAAGGGGTGCACTTGTGCTGGGGTGTGCACGAGTCTTCTTGTGCAAAGTTGCTTCGGAGATAAGTGGCAGTTATTTCAGAGGCAGTTAGTCAGGGCAGGAGTCAGGTAACCAACACTTTGACCACTTACTCTCTTTTAACTATGTTTCTGTTAGCTCTCCCTTTTTCCTCTATAGTCCTCCACTTTCTATTAACCCCTCAAATCCCTACACCTAATAAGAAACTCTTCATCTCTCCCTCCATTCTCTCCATTCATCTCACCTCCTCCTCCAAATTATTCCTAAACATTCAATCCTGGATCTCCAAACACAGACAGCCACCTCATGCTCTCTCTTGCTCCCACCTGCTAACACTTTCTCTGCTCCTCCTCACTGCTGGAGATATCTCTCCAAATCCTGGTCCTCCTCGCCATATCCCCACAGTTACTTCTTCCTCCTATCCACGACCTTCCACAAACTGTCGCAACCCTTCTAACCTCATACCCATCCAACCAATCCCCACTCCCTTAGTTGCTCTAACAGGTGCTCTATGGAAAGCTCGCTCTGTCTGCAACAAACTTTCCTTCATCCACGATCTTTTCATTACAAACAAACTTCATCGCCATCACTGAAACCTGGCTCACCCCCTCTGACACAGCCTCCCCAGCTGCACTTTCATATGGCGGATTCCACCTTTCCCACACCCCCCGCCCCAACGGTAAACATGGCGGAGGCGTAGGTTTTCTCCTATCAGAACACTGCGCTTTCACCCAAATCCCACTGCCACCCTCTGTTACACTCCCCTCTTTTGAGGTGCACTGTGTGCGCATCTATTCCCCCTCCAACCTCCAACTGGCCGTCGTGTACCGACCCCCAGGGCAAGCCACCACCTTCTTAGACCACTTCACCACCTGGCTGCTTCACTTCCTCTCCACTGACATCCCCATTATCATAATGGGTGACATCAACATCCCCATTAACACTTCCCACTCGTCTGTCTCTAAGTTCCTATCTCTCACTTCCTCCTTCGGACTCACTCAATGGTCTTCCACATCCACCCACAAAGATAGCCACACACTGGACCTCATCTTCACCCACCTCTGTTCCCTATCTAACCTCTCTATCTCTCCTCTCCCTCTCTCTCATCACAGTCTACTTACATTCTCGTCTCTCTTCTCCCCGTGGCAACAATCCCCACTCCACAAACTTGCATACCCTCGCAGAAATCTCAAACACCTTGACTTACACTCACTCTCTGAATCCCTCCTCCCTCTTACAGACATAAATTCATTACACGATGCAGACGTTGCTGCTGCTTCATATAACACCACAATAGCTGCAGCTCTAGACTTGATCGCCCCTCTCACACACACCACATCTCGCACATTCAACAGGCAACCCTGGCACACTAAACTTACTAAAGAACTGCGCCGGGCCTCCAGGGTTGCGGAGCGGAGATGAAAAGGTCTCACTCCATTGAGCACTTCATCGCATTCAAGCAATCCCTCACTAATTTCAAGTCCGCACTCACTACAGCAAAACAAACCTACTTCTCATCTCTCATATCCTCCCTATCTCACATCCCTAAACAGCTATTTAACACTTTCAACTCTCTCCTTCGTCCCCCAGCACCTCCTCCCTCTTCTCTCATCTCAGCCGACGACTTTGCCTCATTCTTCAAACAGAAGATTGACACCATCAGACAAAACTTTTGCTTAAAGTCCACACAACCCCTCCTCATATCTATTCAACCCTCCTCCTCCAAATCCCACTTCTCCACCATTACAGAAGGTCAAGTCTCCTCTTTACTCTCCAAGTCACACCTCACCACCTGCGAACTTGACCCAATCCCATCCCACCTCATCACTAACCTTACCATAGCCTTCATCCCAACCCTAACCCACCTCTTCAATCTGTCACTAACAACCGGTGTCTTCCCCTCATGTTTCAAACATGCCGCAATCACACCCATCCTCAAAAAGAACTCCCTTGACCTTTACTCTCTGACTAGCTACCGCTCCATATCACTCCTCCAGTTTGCCTCAAAACTACTAGAACAACATGTCCACCTTGAACTGTCCTCCCACCTCTCCTCCTGCTCCCTCTTCGACCGCCTGCAATCTGGCTTCCGACTGCATCACTCGACTGAAACTGCCCTGACCAAACTCACCAACGACCTACTAAATGCCAAATCCAAGTGATACTACTCCAATCATCTCCTTCTGGACCTGTCATCTGCCTTTGACACAGTGGACCATTCCCTCTGACTCCAGATTCTCTCATCTCTTGGCATCACGGACTTGGCTCTATTTTGGATCTTCTCATACTTAACAGACAGGACATTCAGCGTCTCCCACTCACGCACCACCTCCTCATCTCGCCCCCTATCTGTCGGTGTCCCCCAAGGTTCAGTTCTAGGACCTCTGCTCTTCTCCATCTACACCTTTGGCCTGGGAAAGCTCATAGAGTCTCACGGTTTTCAGTATCACCTCTATGCTGACGACACAAAGATCTACCTCTCTGGACCCGATATCTCCTCCCTACTAACCAAAATCCCACAATGTCTGGTCGCCATGTCATCCTTCTTCTCTGATTGATTTCTAAAACTCAACATGGATAAAACAGAGTTCATCATCTTTCCACCCTCTCATTCACATCCCCCATCTGACCTAGCCATCAACATCAATGGCTGTTCACGCTTCCCAGTCCCACAAGCTCGCTGCCTTGGAGTAACCCTGGACTCTGATCTCTCCTTCAAGCCACATATCAAAAGCCCTTTCCACTTCCTGCCGACTCCAACTCAAAAACATCTCCCGGATCCGTGTATTCCTCAGCAAAGACTCTGCAAAAACACTAGTGCATGCCCTCATCATATACCGCCTCGACTACTGCAACCTCCTGCTCCGTGGCCTCCCTTACAACACTCTTGCACCTCTCCAATCAATCCTAAACTCTGCTGCTCGACTAATTCACCTGTCCCCGCGCTATTCCCCGGCCTCTCCTCTCTGTCAATCTCTTCACTGGCTCCCCGTTGCCCAGAGAATCCAGTTCAAAACTCTAACCATGGCATACAAAGCCATCCACAACCTGTCTCCCCCATACATCTGTGACCTAGTCTATCGGCACTTACCTGCACGCAACCTCCGATCCTCACAAGATCTCCTTCTCTACTCCCCTCTTATCTCCTCCTCCCACAATCGTATACAAGATTTCTCCCGTGCATCCCCCCTACTCTGGAACTCTCTACCCCAACACATCAGACTCTCGCCGACCCTGGAAACCTTCAAAAGAAACCTGAAGACCTAACTCTTCCGACAAGCCTACAACCTGCTGTAACCACCGCTGCACGACCAGCTCTACCCTCACCTAATGTATCCTCACCCATCCCTTCTGGAATGTGAGCCCTCGCGGGCAGGGTCCTCGCTCCTCCTGTACCAGTCGCTGACTCGTTTTGTTAAGATTATGTAAATGCTTTTGTTATTTATATCCCTATTACATGTAAAGCGCCATGGAATAAATGGCGCTATAATAATAAATAATAATAATAATAATAATAAAAAGACAATATCAATTCCCATAGGAAAAGTGGTGGAGGTTATAGTGGAATAAAAAGACAATATCAATGCCCCTTTGATGAGCTGTGGAATTCAGAGTGGTTTAACTAGACGGTTTTAATGCCCCTTGGAAGAGACGTGGAGGTCATAGTAGCTTAATAAGATGTTTTTAATGCCTCTTGGAAGAGTGGTGGAGGTCGCAGTGGTTTAAAAAGACAATATCACTGCCCCTTAGAAGAGTGGTGGAGGTTACATTGGAATAAAAAGACAATATCAATGCCCCGTGGAATAGACATGGAGGTTACAGCAGCTTAACAAGACAGTTTTAATGCCCCTTGGAAGAGTGGTGGAGGTCGCAGTTGATTAAAAAGACAATATAAATGCCCCTTAGAAGAGTGGTGGAGATCGCAGTGGAATAAAAAGACAATATCAATGCCCCTTGGAAGAGTAGTGGAGGTCGCAGTGGAATAAAAAACAATATCAATGCCACTTGGAAGAGTGGTGGAGGTAACAGTGGATTAAAAAGACAATATCAATACCCCTTGGAATAGTGGTGGAGGTTACAGTGAAATAAAAAGACAATATCAATGCCTCTTGAAAGAGTTATGGAGTTCAGAGTGGTTAAACCAGATGTTTTTAATTCCCCTTGGAAGAGTGGTGGAGGTCGCAGTGCATTAAAAAGACAATATCAATACCCCTTGGAAGAATGGTGGAGGTTACAGTGGAATAAAAAGACAATATCAATGCCCCCTGGAAGAGCTGAGGAGTTCAGAGAGGTTTAACCAGACGGTTTTAATGCCCCTTGGATGAGATGTGGAGGTCACAGTAGCTTAACAAGACTGTTTTATTGCCTCTTGGAAGAATGGTGGAGGTCGCAGTTGATTAAAAAGACAATAGCAATGCACCTTATAAGAGAGGTTGAAGTCGCAGTGGAATAAAAAGACAATATCAATGCCCCTTGGAAGAGTGGTGGAGGTTACAGTAGAATAAAAAGACAATATCAATGCCCCGTGGAATAGACATGGACGTGACAGTAGCTTAACGAGACGGTTTTAATGCCCCTTGGAAGAGTGGTGGGGGTCACAGTGGATTAAAAAAACAATATGAATGCCCATTAGAAGAGTGGTTAAGGTCGCAGTGGAATAAAAAGACAAAATCAATGCCCCTTGGCAGAGTCTTGGAGGTTACAGTGGAAAAAAAGACAATATCATTGCCCCTTGGAAGAGCTTTGGAGTTCAGAGTGGTTTAACCAGACGGTTTTAATGCCCCTTGGAAGAGACGTGAAGGTCACAGTAGCTTAACAAGACTATTTTAATGCCCTTGGAAGAGTAGTGGAGGTCGCAGTGGATTAAAAATACAATATCAATAACCTTTAGAAGAGTGGTGGAGGTTACAGTGGAATAAAAGACAATATCAATGCCCCGTGGAAGAGTTGTGGAGGTCACTGTAGCTTAACAAGATGGTCTTAATGCCTCTTGGAAGAGTGGTGGAGGTCGCAGTAGAATAAAAAGACAATGTCAATGCCCCTTGGAAGAGTGGTGGAGGTTAGAGTGGAATAAATAGACAATACCAATGCTCCTTGGAAGAGCTGTAGAGTTCAGAGTGGTTTAACCAGACGGTTTTAATACCACTTGGAAGAGACGTGAAGGTCACAGTAGCTTAACAAGACTATTTTAATGCCCTTGGAAGAGTGGTGGAGGTCGCAGTGGATTAAAAAGACAATAACAATAACCTTTAGAAGAGTGGTGGAGGTCACAGTGGATTAACAAGACAATATCAATGCCACGTGGAAGGGACGTGGAGGTCACAGTAGCTTAACAAGATGGTTTTAATGCACCTTGGAAGAGAGGTGGAGGTCGCAGTTGATTAAAAAGACAATATCAATGCCTCTTGGAAGTGTCGTGGAGGTCGCAGTGGATTAAAAAGTCAATATCAATGCCCCTTGGAAGAGTGGTGGAGGATACAGTCGAATAAAAAGACAATATCAATGCTCTTTGGAAGAACTGTGGAGTACAGAATGGTTTAACCAGACGGTTTTATTGCCCCTTGTTTGAGACGTAGAGGTCACAGAAGCTTATCAAGACTGTTTTAATGCCTCTTGGAAGAGAGGTGAAGGTCGCAGTGGTTTAAAAAGACAATATCACTGCCCCTTAGAAGAGTGGTGACAGTTACACAGGAATAAAAAGACAATATCAATACCCCGTGGAATAGTCATGGAGGTTACAGCAGCTTAACAAGACGGTCTTAATGCCCCTTTGGAAAGTGGTGGAAGTCGAAGTGGAATGAAAAGACAATATCGATGCCCCTTGGAAGAGTGCTGGAGATTACAATGGAATAAAAAGACAATATCAATGCCTCTTGCAAGAGCTGTGGAGTTCAGAGTGGTTTAAATAGACGGCTTTAATGCCCCTTGGAAGAGAAGTGGAGGTCACAGTAGCTTAATAAGGCGGTTTTAATACCACATGGAAAAGTGTGGAGGTTGCAGTGGATTAAAAAGATAATATCAATGCCCCGAAGAAGAGTGGTGGATGTCGCAGTGGAATAAAAAGACAATATCAATGCCCCTTGGAAGAGTGGTGGAGGTTACAGTAGAAAAAAAAGACAATATCAATGCCCCGTGGAAGAGACATGGAGGTCACAGTAGGTTAACAAGATGGTTTTAATGCCCCTTGGAAGAGTGGTGAAGGTCACAGTTGATTAAAAAGACAATATCAATGCCCCTTGGAAGAGAGGTGGAGGTTGCAGTGGAATAAAAAGGCAATATCAATGCCCCGTGGAAGAGACGTGGAGGTCACAGTAGCTTAACAACACGGTTTTAATGGCCCTTGGAAGAGTGGTGGAGGTCGCAGTGGAATAAAAAGAAAATATCAATGCCCCTTGGAAGAGTAGTGGAGGTCGCAGTGGAATAAAAAACAATATCAATGCCCCTTGGAAGAGTGGTGGAGGTAACAGTGGATTAAAAAGACAATATCAATGCCCATTGGAAGAGCAGTGGAGTTTAGAGTAGTTAAACCAGACGGTTTTAATGCCCATTGGAAGTGACGTGGAGGTCACAGTAGCTTAAAAAGATGTTTTTAATGCCCCTTGGAAAAGTGGTGGAGGTCGAAGTGGATTAAAAAGACAATATCAATGCCCCTTGGAAGAGTGGTGGAGTTGGCAGTGGAATAAAAAGACAACATCAATGCCCCTTGGAAAAGTGGTGGAGTTCAGAGTGGTTTAACCAGACGGTTTTAATGCCCCTTGGATGAGACGTGGAGGTCACAGTATCTTAACAAGACTGTTTTAATGCCCCTTGGAAGAGTGGTGGAGGTCGCAGTAGATTAAAAAGATAATATAAATGCCCCTTAGAAGAGAGGTGGAATTCGCAGTGGAATAAAAAGACAATGTCAATGCCACTAGGAAGAGTGGCGGAGGTTATAGTGGAAAAAAAGACAATATCAATGCCCCGTGGAATAGACATGGACGTGACAGTAGCTTAACAAGACGGCTTTAATGCCCCTTGGAAGAGTGGTGTAGGTTGCAGCGGATTAGAAAGACAATATCACTGCCCCTTGGAAGAGTGGTGGAGGTTACAGTGGAATAAAAAGACAATATCAATGCCCCATGGAAGAGTTGTAGAGGTCACTGTAGCTTAACAAGATGGTCTTAATGCCCCTTGGAAGAGTGGTGGAGGTCGCAGTGGAATAAATAGACAATATCAATGCCACTTGGAAGAGTGATGGAGGTTAGAGTGGAATAAAAAGACAATACCAGTGCTCCTTGGAAGAGCTGTGGAGTTCAGAGTGGTTTAAATTGACGGTTTTAATGCCCCTTGGAAGAGACGTGGAGGTCACAGTGGATTAAAAAGACAATATCAATGACCTTTGGAAGAGTGGTGGAGGTCGCAGTGGATTAAAAAGACAATATCAATGCCCCTTGGAAGAGTGGTGGAGGTCGCAGTGGAATAAAAAGACAATATCAATGCCCCGTGAAAGGGACGTGGAGGTCACAGTAGCTTCACAAGACTGTTTTAATGCCCCTTGGAAGAGAGGTGGAGGTTGCAGTTGATTAAAAAGACAATATCAATGCACTTGGAAGAGTGCTGTAGGTTACAGTGGAGTAAAAAGACAATATCAATGCCTCTTGCAAGAGTTGTGAAGTTCAGAGTGGTTTAAATTGACGGTTTTAATGCACCTTGGAAGAGACGTGGAGTTCACAGTAGCTTAAAAATACGGTGTTAATGCCTCTTGGAAGAGTGGGGAAGTCGCAGTGTATTAAAAAGACAATATCAATGCACTTGGAAGAGTGCTGTAGGTTACAGTGGAGTAAAAAGACAATATCAATGCCTCTTGCAAGAGTTGTGAAGTTCAGAGTGGTTTAAATTGACGGTTTTAATGCCCCTTGGATGAGACGTGGAGGTCACAGTATCTTAACAAGACTGTTTTAATGCCCCTTGGAAGAGTGGTGGAGGTCGCAGTAGATTAAAAAGACAATATAAATGCCCCTTGGAAGAATGGTGGAGGTTACAGTAGAATAAAAAGACAATATCAATGCCCCTTGGAAGAGTGGTGGAGGTTACAGTGGAATAAAAAGACAATATCAAAGCCCCTTGGAAGAGCTGTGGAGTTCACAGTGGTTTAACCAGAAGGTTTTAAGGCACTGTGGAATAGACGTGGGGGTCACAGTAGCTAAACAAGACGGTATTAATGCTTCTTGGAAGAGTGATGGAGGTAGCAGTGGATTAAAAAGTCAAAATCAATGCCCCTTGGAAGAGTGGTGGAGGCTATAGTGGAATAAAAAGACAATATCGATGCCTCTTGGAAGAGCTGTGGAGTTCAGAATAGTTTAACCAGACGGTTTTAATGCCCCTTGGAAGAGACGTGGAGGTCACAGTAGCTTAACAAGACGGTTTTAATGCCCCTTGGAAGAGTGGTGGAGGGCACAGTGGATTAAAAAGACAATATCAATGCCCCTTCAAAGAGTGGTGGAGGTCGCAGTGGAATAAAAAGACAATATTAATTCCACTTGGAAGAGATGTGGAGGTCGCAGTGAAATAAAAAGACAATATCAATACTTCGTGGAAGAGACTTGGAGGTCACAGTAGCTTAACAAGATGGTTTTAATGTCCCTTGGAAGAGAGGTGGAGGTCGCAGTGGAATAAAAAGACAATATCAATGCCCATTGGAAGAGTGGTGGTGGTTACAGTGGAATAAAAAGACAATATCAATGACCCTTGGAAGAGTGGTGGAGGTGGCAGTGGAATAAAAAGACATTATTAATGCCCCTTGGTAGAGTGGTGGAGGTCGCAGTAAAATAAAAAGACAATATCAATGCCCCTTGGAAGAGTGGTGGAGGTTACAGTGGAATAAAAAGACAATATCAATGCCCCTTGGAAGAGCTGTGGAGTTCACAGTGGTTTAACCAGAAGGTTTTAAGGCACCGTGGAATAGATGGTTTTAATGCTTCTTGGAAGAGAGATGGAGGTCACAGTGGATTAAAAAGACAAAATCAGTGCCCCTTGGAAGAGTGGTGGAGGTGACAGTGGAATAAAAAGACAATATCAATGCCTCTTGCAAGAGCTGTGGTGTCCAGAGTGATTTAAATTGACGATTTTAACGCCCCTTGGAAGAGACGTGGAGGTCACAGTAGCTTAACAAGACGGTTTTAATGCCCCTTGGAAGAGTGGTGGAGGTCGCAGTGGATTAAAAAGACATTATCGATGCCCCTTAGAGAGTGGTGGAGGTCGCAGTGGAATAAAAAGAATATATCAATGCCCCTTAGAAGAGTGGTGGAGGTTACAGTGGAAAAAAACGACAATATCAATGTTCCTTGGAAGAAGGGTGAAGGTTGCAGTGGAATAAAAAGACAATATCAATATCCCTTGGAAGAGTGGTGGAGGTCGCAGTGGATTAAAAAGACAATATCAATGCCCCTTGGAAGAGTGGTGGAGGACGCATTGGAATAAAAAGACAATATCAATGCCCCGTGGAAGGGACGTGGAGGTCACAGTAGCTTAACAAGACAGTTTTAATGCCCCTTGGAAGAGTGGTGGAGGTCGCAGTGGATTAAAAAGACTATCAAATCCCCTTGGAAGAGTGGTGGAGGTCGCAGTGGAAAAAAAAGACAATATCAATGCCACTTGGAAGAGTGGTGGAGGTTACAGTTGAACAAAAAGACAATATCAATGCCTCTTGGAAGAGCTGTGGAGTTCAGAGTGGTTTAACCATGCGTATTTAATGCCCCTTGGAACAGACGTTGAGGTCACAGAAGCATATCAAGACTGTTTTAAAGCCCTTTGGAGGAGTGGTAGAGGTCGCAGTGGATAAAAAAGACAATATCAATGCCCCTTGGAAGAGTGGTGGAGGTTACAGTGGAATAAAAAGACAATATCAATGCCCCTTGGAAGAGTGGTGGAGGTTACAGTGGAATAAAAAGACAATATCAATGTCCCTTGGGAGAATGGTGGAGATTACAGTGGAAGAAAAAGACAATATCAATGCCCCTTGGAAGAGTGGTGGAGGTTCCAATTAAATAAAAAGACAATATCAATGACCCTTGGAAGAGACGTGGAGATCACAGTGGAATAAAAAGACAATATTAATGTCCCTTGGAAGAGTGGTGGAGGTCGCAGTGGAATAAAAAGAAAATATCAATGCCCCGTGAAAGGGACGTGGAGGTCACAGTAGCTTCACAAGACGGTTTTAATGCCCCTTGGAAGAGAGGTGGAGGTTGCAGTTGATTAAAAAGACAATATCAATGCACTTGGAAGAGTGCAGAAGGTTACAATGGAATAAAAAGACATTGTCAATGCCCCTTGAAAGAGCTGTGGAGCTCAGAACGGTTTAATCAGACGGTTTTAATGCCCCATGGAAGAGACTTGGAGGTCACAGTAGCTTAAGAAGACGGTTTTAATGCCCCTTGGAAGATTGGTGGAGGTCACAGTGGAATAAAAATACAATATCAATGCCCCTTGAAAGAGTGGTGGAAGTTACAGTGAAATAAAAAGACAATATCAATGCCCCTTGGAAGAGCTGTGGAGTAGAGTTGTTTAACCAAACGGTTTTAGTGCCCCTCGGAAGAGACGTGGAGGTCACCGTAGCTTAACAAGATGGTTATAATGCCCCTTGGAAGAGTGGTGGAGGTCGCAGTGGATTAAAAGACAATAACATTGAACCTGGGAAGAGTGGTGGAGGTCGCAGTGGAATAAAAAGACAATATCAATGCCCCTTGGAAGAGTGGTGGAGATTACAGTGGAATAAAAAGACAATATCAATGCCTCTTGGAAGAGTGGTGGAGGTTACAGTGGAATAAAAAGACAATATCAATGCCCCGTGGAAGAGACGTGGACATCACAGTAGCTTAACAAGACGGTTTTAATGCTCCTTGGCAGAGTGGTGGAGGTCGCAGTGGAATAAACAGACAATAACAATGCCCCTTAGATGAGTGGTAGAGGTCGCAGTGGAAAAAAAAGACAATATCAATTCCCCTTGGAAGAGATGTGGAGGTCGCAGTGGAATAAAAAGACAATATCAATGCCTCGTGGAAGAGACTTGGAGGTCACAGTAGCTTAACAAGATGGTTTTAATGCCCCTTGGAAGAGAGGTGGAGGTCGCAGTAGAAAAAAAAGACAATATCAATGCCCCTTGGAAGAGTGGTGGAGGTAACAGTGGAATAAAAAGACAATATCAATGACCCTTGGAAGAGTGGTGGAGGTCGCAGTGGAATAAAAAGACAATATTAATGCCCCCTGGCAGAGTGGTGGAGGTCGCAGTAAAATAAAAAGACAATATCAATGGCCCTTGGAAGAGTGGTGGAGGTTACAGTGGAATAAAAAGACAATATCAATGCCCCTTGGAAGAGCTGTGGAGTTCACAGTGGTTTAACCAGAAGGTTTTAAGGCACTGTGGAATAGACGTGGAGGTCACAGTAGCTAAACAAGATGGTTTTAATGCTTCTTGGAAGAGTGATGGAGGTCGCAGTGGATTAAAAAGACAAAATAAATGCCCCTTGGAAGAGTGGTGGAGGTGACAGTGGAATAAAAAGACAATATCAATGCCTCTTGCAAGAACTGTGGAGTTCAGAGTGGTTTAAATTGACGTTTTTAATGCCCCATGGAAGAGACGTGGAGGTCACAGGAGCTTAACAAGACGGTTTTAATGCCCCTTGGAAGAGTGGTGGAAGTCGCAGTGGAATGAAAAGACAATATCAATGCCCCTTGGAAGAGTGCAGGAGATTACAATGGATTAAAAAGACAATATCAATGCCTCTTGCAAGAGCTGTGGAGTTCAAAGTGGTTTAAATTGACGGCTTTAATGCCCCTTGGAAGATAAGTGGAGGTCACAGTAGCTTAATAAGACGGTTTTAATGCCACATGGAAAAGTGATGGAGGTCGAAGTGGATTAAAAAGACAATATCAATGCCCCGAGGAAGAGTGGTGAAGGTTACTGTGGAAAATAAAGACAATATCAATGCACAGTGGAAGAGACGTGGAGGTCACAGTAGCTTAACAAGACGGTTTTAATGCCGTTTGGAAGAGTGGTGAAGGTCACAGTTGATTAAAAAGACAATATCAATGCCCCTTGGAAGAGTGGTGGAGGATACAGTGGAATAAAAAGGCAATATCAATGCCCCGTGGAATTCACGTGGAGGTCAAAGTAGCTTAACAACACGGTTTTAATGGCCTTTGGAAGAGTGGTGGAGGTCGCAGTTGATTAAAAAGACAATATCAATGCCCCTTAGAAGAGTGGTGGAGGTCGCAGTGGAATAAAAAGACAATATCAATGCCCCTTGGAAGAGTAGTGGAGGTTGCAGTGGAATAAAAAAACAATATCAATGCCCCTTGGAAGAGTGGTGGAGGTAACAGTGGATTAAAAAGACAATGACAATGCCCCTTGGAAGAGCAGTGGAGTTTATAGTAGTTAAACCAGACGGTTTTAATGCCCATTGGAAGTGACGTGGAGGTCACAGTAGCTTAAAAAGACGTTTTTAATGCCCCTTGGAAAAATGGTGGAGGTCGGAGTTGATTAAAAAGACAATATCAATGCCCCTTGGAAGTGTGGTGGAGGTGGCAGTGGAATAAAAAGACAATATCAATGCCCCTTGGAAGAGTAGTGGAGTTTACAGTGGAATAAAAAGACAATATCAATGCCCCGTGAAAGAGAAGTGGATGTCACGGTAGCTTAACAAGACGGTTTTAATGTCCCTTGGAAGAGAGGTGAAAGTCGCAGTGGAATAAAAAGACAATATCAATGCCCCTTGGAAGAGTGCTGGAGGTCACAGTGGAATAAAAAACAATATCAAAGCCCCTTGCAAGAGCTGTGGAGTTGAGAGTGGTTTAAATTGACGGTTTTAATGTCCCTTGGAAGAGACGTGGAGGTCACAGTAGATTAACAAGATTGTTTTAATGCCCCTTGGAAGAGTGGTGGAGGTCGAAGTGGATTAAATAGACAATGTCAATGCTCCTTGATGGAGTGGTTGAAGTCTCAGTGGAATAAAAAGACAATATTAATGCCTCTTGGAAGAGTGTTGGAGTTTCCAGTGGAATAAAAAGGCAATATCAATGCCCTGTGGAAGAGACATTGAGGTCACAGTAGCTTAACAAGACGGTTTTAATGCCCCTTGGAAGAGTAGTGGAAGTCGCAGTGGAATAAAAAGACAATATCAATGCCCTTTGGAAGAGTGATGGAGGTTACAGTGGAATTTAAAGACAACGTCAATGTCCCGTGGAAGAGATGTGGAGGTTACTGTAGCTTAACTAGACAGTTTTAATGCCCCTTGGAAGAATGGTGGAGGTCGCAGTGGAATAAAAAGACAATGTCAATGCCCCTTGGAAGAGTGGTGGAGGATACCGTGGAATAAAAAGACAATATCAGTGCCCCGTGGAATAGACATGGATGTTACAGTAGCTAAACAAGATGTTTTTAATGCACCTTGGGAGAGTGGTGGAAGTCGTAGTGGAATAAAAAGACAATATCAATGCCCCTTGAAAGAGTGCGTAAAAAGACAATATCAATGTCTCTTGCAAGAGCTGTGGAGTTCAGAGCGGTTTAAATTGACTATTTTACTACACCTAGGAAGAGACGTGGAAGTCACAGTAGCTTAACAATGCGGTTTTAATGCCCCTTGGAAGAGTGGTGGAGGTCGCAGTGTATTAAAAAGACAATATCAATGCCACTTGGAAGATTGGTGAAGGTCCCAGTGGAATAAATAGACAATATCAATGCCCCTTGGAAGAGTGGTGGAGGTTACAGTGGAATAAAAAGACAATATCAATGCCCCGTGAAAGAGACGTGGAGGTCACAGTAGCTTAACAAGACGGTTTTAATGCCCTTTGGAAGAAAGGTGGAAGTTGCAGTGGAATAAAAAGACAATATCAATGCCCCTTGGAAGAGTGCAGGAGATTACATTGGAATAAAAAGACAATAGCAATGCCCCTTGCAAGAGCTCTGGAGTTCAGAGTGGTTTAAATTGAGGGTTTTAATGCCCCTTGGAAAGGACGTGTGTAACATACCTGGCGGCGTCCTTGCATGGTGGTCCATCTCCCACTGTGCAAGAGCGCGCACTTGATCTTCAGTCCAGAATGTCTCTCTGGCTTCCCTCCTTGCTGTCTGTTTGTCTGTTTTGGCTGCATAGGGCGACACCCGCTGAACTTCCTGTTTCTTGTACCTGCTGCGGACACGCCCCTGTTGCACCTTCAGCCTATTGCTGTCCATCTTTGGGTATTTATACCACCTTCTTCCTCAAGATGGCGCCTGAGCATTGTGTCCTGTCAGTTGGCTTTTTGTCTCTGACGTGCCAGGTCCTATCCTGTTTTCCTGCCTGTTCTCCAGTTCTGTTTCTGAACTGTGGTCTGTTCTTGTGAACACGCTTCTAGCCTGTTCTTTCTCCTTCTAGGGGCTGTATTCCTAGATCTGCCTGTCTGTGCCTTGCGGTATCTGTTCCCGTCTGAACAGAGTCCTGTTTGTGTCCCAGCCTTGCTGTATTTGTTCCCGTTCCTCTGTTTCCAGTTGTCTGTGCCTTGCGGTATCTGTTCCCGTCTGAACAGAGTCCTGTTTGTGTCCCAGCCTTGCTGTATTTGTTCCCGTTCCTCTGTTCCCAGTTGTCTGTGCCTCGTTTCTACTTAGCCTTTTCTCCCTTTTCCCTCTATGTCTGTTTTCTGCGCCTTTCTGCAGAGTCTGAACTTGCTCCTAAATTCCTTCTCGTCGTCTCTGTACCTCTGTTGTAAATTTAGTGTACGCTCGCTACTTCTTTGCAAGTACTTTGTGTGCTTCTGGTTCTGCCTTTCCTTCTCTGTCTGTTCTTTGTGAACAGAGTCCTATCTCCTTGCCTTGTCTCGTTTGCCGCTCTGCGGTTCCCGCTCTGCTCCTGCCTTGTTTGCCGCTCTGCGGTTCCCGCTCTGCTCCTGCCTTGTTTGCCGCTCTGCGGTTCCCGCTCTGCTCCTGCCTTGTTTGCCGCTCTGCGGTTTCCGCTCTGCTCCTGCCTTGTTTACCGCTCTGCGGTTTCCTCTCTGCTCCTGCTTAGCTTGCCGCTCTTGCGGTTTCTGCTCTGCTCTTGCCTTGCTTGCCGCTCCTGCGGTTTCCGCTCTGATCCTGCCTTGTTTGCTGCTCTGCGGTTTCCGCTCTGCTCCTGCCTTGTTTGCCGCTCTGCGGTTTCCGCTCTGCTCCTGCCTTGTTTTCCGCTCTGCGGTTTCCGCTCTGCTCCTGCCTTGTTTGCCGTTCTGCGGTTTCCGCTCTGCTCCTGCCTTGTTTACCGCTCTGCGGTTTCCGCTCTGCTCTTGCCTACTTAGCCGCTCTGCGGTTTCCGCTCTGCTCCTGCCTTGTTTACCGCTCTGCGGTTTCCGCTCTGCTCCTGCCTTGTTTGCCGCTCTGCGGTTTCCGCTCTGCTGCGGCCTTCTTAGCCGCTCTGCGGTTTCCGCTCTGCTCCTGCCTTGTTTACCGCTCTTGCGGTTTCCACTCTGCTCTTGCCTTGCTTGCCGCTCCTGCGGTTTCTGCTCTGCTTCTGCTCGCTGCTCCGGCAGCCCCGTCCGGCTCTGCATCTGCTCGCTGCTCCGGCAGTCCTGTCCTGCTCTGCTTGTGCTCGCTGCTCCGGCAGTCCCGTCCTGCTCTGCTCTTGCCCACCGCTTCGGGCGTTCCCTCTCTGCTGTGTTTGGCTACCGCATCTGCGGTTCTGTTTCTGTGTCCCAGTCTGTACTGGGCCTTGTCCTCTCTGAGCTCCAGCCCGTCCTTTCTGCCAGTACCTCCCTGCCTGCATACTCGCCTGTATCCACCCGTCTGCATACCTGCCGTGTTCGCTTATATCCACCAGTCTGAGCCAGCCTAACCTGCCAGTTCCAGTAATCCCTGTGTGGGTCAACCCCCGTGTCCGGAGTTTGACCTGGAGTAGCACCTGGTCCCTCTGCCCGGTTTCTCCCTGGTGCACTGGCGTCGTATGCCGTCGTGCCACCTTGGTCGGATCGGCCAGATACTTAGTCATGCCCCTCCAGGCACTCTCCGGTTCATGGTCCAGTGGAACTACTTCTCCCGCACACGCCAGTCAGTCCGGGCGTGTGCATAACAGCGTGGAGGTGACAGTAGCTTAACAAGACGGTTTTAATGCCCCTTGGAAGAGTGGTGAAGGTCGCAGTGGATTAAAAAGACAATAGGAATGCCCCTTGGAAGAGTTGTGGAGGTTACAGTTGAATAAAAAGACAATATTAATGCCCCTTGCAAGAGTGATGGAGGTTACAGTGGAATAAAAAGACAATATCAATGCCCCTTGGAACAGTGGTGGAGGTTATTGTTAAATAAAAAGACAATATCAATGCCCCGTGGAAGAGATGTGGAGCTCACAATAGCTTAACAAGACAGTTTTAATGCTCCTTGGAAGAGTGGTGGAGGTCGCAGTAGTTAAAAAGACAATATCAATGAGCCTTGGAAGAGTGGTGGAGGTCGCAGTGGAATAAAAAGACATTATCAATGCCCCTTGGAAGAGTGGTGGAGGTCGCAGTGGAATAAAAAGACAATATCAATGCCCCTTGGACGAGTGGTGGAGGTTACAGTGGAATAAAAAGACAATTTCGATGCCATGTGGAAGAGACGTGGAGGTCACAGTAGCTTAACAAGACGGTTTTAATGCCTCTTAGAGGACTGGTGGAGGTAGCAGTGGAATAAAAAGACAATATCAATGCCCCTTGGAAGAGTGATGGAGTTTACAGTGGAATAAACAGCCAATAATAATGTCCCTGGGAAGAGATGTGGAGATCAAGTGGTATAACCAGACGGTTTTAACGCTCCTTGGTAGAGACGTGGAGGTCACAGTAACTAAACAAGACGGTTTTAATGCCCCTTGGAAGAGTGGTGGAGGTCGCAGTGGAATAAAAAAACAATATCAATGCCCCTTGGAAGATTGGTGGAGGTTACAGTGGAATAAAAAGACAATATCAATGCCCCGAGGAAGAGATGTGGAGGTCACTGTAGCTTAAAAATATGGTTTTAATGCCCCTTGGAAGAGTTGTGGAGATCGCAGTGGAATAAAAAAACAATGTCAATGCCCCTTGGAAGAGTGGTGGAGGTTAGAGTGGAATAAAAAGACAATACAAATGCCCCTTGGAAGAGCTGTGGAGTTCAGAGTGGTTTAACCAGATGGTTTTAATGCCCCTTGGAAGAGAAGTCGATGTCACAGTAGCATAACAAGATGGTTTTAATGCCCCTTGGAAGAGTGGTGGAATTCGCTGTGGATTAAAAAGACAATATCAATGCCCCTTGGAAGAGTGGTGGAGGTCGCAGTCGAATAAATAGACAATATCAATGCCCCGCGGAAGGGACGTGGAGGTCACAGTAGCTTAACAAGACGGTTTTAATGCCCCTTGGAAGAGTGGTGGAGGTTGCAGAAGAATAAAAAACAATAACAGTGCCCATTGGCAGAGTGGTGGAGGTCGCAGTGGAATAAAAAGACAAAATCAATGCCCCTTGGAAGAGTGGTGGAGGTTACAGTAGAATAAATAGACAATATCAATGCCCCTTGGAAGAGCTGTGGAGTTCAGAGTGGTTTAACCAGACGGTTTTAATGCCCCTTGGATGAGACGTGGAGGTCAGAGTAGCTTAACAAGACTGTTTTAATGCCCCTTGGAAGAGTGGTGGAGGTCGCAGTGGATTAAAAAGACAATATCAATGCCCCTTAGAAGAGAGGTGGAAGTCGCAGTGGAATAAAAAGACAATATCAATGCCACTTGCAAGAGTGGTGGAGGTTACAGTGGAATAAAAAGACAATATCAATGCCCCATGGAAGAGTTGTGGAGGTCACTGTAGCTTAACAAGATGGTCTTAATGCCACTTGGAAGAGTGGTGGAGGTCGCAGTGGAATAAATAGACAATGTCAATGTCCATTGAAAGGGTGGTGGAGGTTAGAGTGGAATAAAAAGACAATACCAGTGCTCCTTGGAAGAGCTGTGGAGTTCAGAGTGGTTTTAATGCCCCTTGGAAGGGACGTGGAGGTCACAGTGGATTAAAAAGACAATATCAATGCCCCTTGGAAGAGTGGTGGAGGTCGCAGTGGATTAAAAAGACAATATCAATGGCCCTTGGAAGAGTGGTGGAAGTCGAAGTGGATTAAAAAGACGATGTCAATGCTCCTTGAAGGAGTGGTTGAAGTCTCAGTGGAATAAAAAGTCAATATCAATGCACCTTGGAAGAGTGTTGGAGGTTCCAATGGAGTAAAAAGACAATATCAATGTCCTGTGGAAGAGACATGGAGGTCACAGTAGGTTAACAAGACGGTTTTAATGCCCCTTGGAAGAGTGTTGGAGGTCGCAGTGGATTGAAAATACACTGTCAATGCCCCTTGGAAGAGTGGTGGAGGATACAGTGGAATAAAAAGACAATATCAATGCCCATTGGAAGAGCTGTGGAGTTCAGATTGGTTTAACCATCCGGTTTTAATGCCCCTTGGAAGAGTGGTGGAGGTTGCAGTGGATTAAAAAGACAATATCAATGCCCCGAGGAGGAGTGGTGGAGGTCGCAGTGGAATAAAAAGACAATATCAATGCCCCTTGGAAGAGACGTGGAGGTCATAGTAGCTTAAGAAGATGGTTATAATGACCTTTGGAAGAGTGGTGGAGGTCGCAGTGGATTAAAAAGACAATATCAATGCCCTTTGGAAGAGTGGTGGAGGTCGCAGTGGAATAAAATTACAATATCAATACCCCTTGGTAGAGTGGTGGAGGTTACAGTGGAATTTAAAGACAATATCAATGCCCCGTGGAAGAGATGTGGAGGTCACTGTAGCTTAACAAGACAGTTTTCATGCCCCTTGCAAGAATGGTGGAGGTCGCAGTGGAGTAAAAAGACAATGTCAATGCCCCTTGGAAGAGTGGTGGAGGTTAGAGTGGAATAAAAAGACAATATCAATGCCCCTTGGAAGAATGATGGAGGTCGCAGTGGAATAAAAAGACAATGTCAATGCCCCTTGGAAGAGTGGTGGAGGTTAGAGTGGAATAAAAAGACAATACCAGTGGCCCTTGGAAGAGCAGTGGAGTTCAGTGTGGTTTAACCAGATGGTTTTATTGCCCCTTGGAAGAGACGAGGAGGTCACAATAGATTAACAAGATGGTTTTAATGCCCCTTGTAAAAGTGGTGGAGGTCACAGTGGATTAAAAAGTCAATATCAATGCCCTGTGGAAGACACGTGGAGGTCACAGTAGCTTAACAAGACAGTTTTAATGCCCCTTGGAAGAGTGGTGGAGGTCACAGTGGATTAAAAAGATATTATCAATGCCCATTGAAAGAGTGGTGGAGGTTACAGTGAAATAAAAAGACAATATCAATGCCTCTTGAAAGAGCTATGGAGTATAGAGTAGTTTAACCAGATGGTTTTAATGCCCCTTGGAAGAGTGGTGGAGGTCACAATGCGTTAAGAAGACAATATCAATACCCCTTGGAAGAATGGTGGAGGTTACAGTGGAATAAAAAGACAATATCAATGCCCCTTGCAAGAGCTGTGGAGTTCAGAGTGGTTTAAATTGACGGTTTTAATGCACCTTGGAAGAGACGTGGAGTTCACAGTAGCTTAACAATATGGTCTTAATGCCCCTTGGAAGAGTGGTGGAGGTCGCAGTGGATTAAAAAGACAATATCAATGCCACTTGGAAGAGTGGTAAAGGTCCCAGTGGAATAAAAAGACAATATCAATACCCCTTGAAAGAGTGGTGGAGGTTACAGTGGAATAAAAAGACAATATCAATGCCCCGTGAAAGAGACGTGGAGGTCACAGTAGCTTAACAAGACGGTTTAATGCCCCTTGGAAGAGAGGTGGAAGTTGCAGTGGAATAAAAAGACAATATCAATACCCCTTGGTAGAGTGCTGGAGGTTACATTGGAATAAAAAGACAATATCAATGCCCCTTGCAAGAGCTGTGGAGTTCAGAGTGGTTTAAAATGACGGTTTTAATGCCCCGTGGAATTGACTTGGAGGTCAAAGTAGCTTATAAGATGTTTTTAATGCCCATTGGAAAAGTGGTGGAGGTCGCCGTGGATTAAAAAGACAATATCAATGCCCCTTGGAAGATTGGTGGAGGTGGCAGTGGATTAAAAGACAATATCAATGCCCACTTGGAAGAGTGGTGGAGTTTAGAGTGGAATAAAAAGACAATATCAATGCCCTGTGAAAGAGATGTGGATGTCACAGGTAGCTTAACAAGACGGTTTTAATGTCCCTTGGAAGAGAGGTGAAAGTCACAGTGGAATAAAAAGACAATATCAATGCCCCTTGTAAGAGTGCTGGAGGTTACAGTGGAATAAAAAACAATATCAAAGCCCCTTCCAAGAGCTTTGGAGTTGAGAGTGGTTTAAATTGACGGTTTTAATGCCACTTGGAAGACACGTGGAGGTCACAGTAGATTAACAAATCCGTTTTAATGCCCCTTGGAAGAGTGGTGGAGGTCGAAGTGGATTAAAAAGACAATGTCAATGCTACTTGAAGGAGTGGTTGAAGTCTCAGTGGAATAAAAAGACAATATCAATGCACCTTGGAAGAGTGTTGGAGGTTCCAGTGGAGTAAAAAGACAATATCAATGCCCTGTGGAAGAGACATGGCCCCTTGCAAGAGATGTGGAGTTCAGAGTGGTTTAAATTGACGGTTTTAATGCCCCTTCGAAGGAACGTGGAGGTGACAGTAGCTTAACAAGACGGTTTTAATGCCCCTTGGAAAAGTGGTGGAGGTCGCAGTGGATTAAAATGACAATATGAATGCCCCTTGGAAGAGTGGTGGAGGTCGCAGTGGAATAAAAAGACAATATGAATGCCCCTTGGAAGAGTGATGGAGGTAACAGTGGAATAAAAAGACAATATCAATGCCACTTGGAACAGTGGTGGAGGTTACAGTTAAATAAAAAGACAATATCAATGCCCCGTGGAAGAGATGTGGAGGTCACAATAACTTAACAAGACTGTTTTAATGCCCATTGGAAGAGTGGTGGAGGTCGCAGTGGTTTAAAAAGACAATATCAATGAGCCTTGGAATAGTGTGGGAGGTCGCAGTGGAATAAAAAGACATTATTAATGCCCCTTGTTAGAGTGGTGGAGGTCGCAGTGGAATAAAAAGACAATATCAATGTCCCTTGGACGAGTGGTGGAGGTTACAGTGGAACAAAAAGACAATTTCATTGCCCCGTGGAAGAGACGTGGAGGTCACAGTAGCTTAACAAGGCGGTTTTAATGCCTCTTAGAGGACTGGTGGAGGTCGCAGTGGAATAAAAAGACAATATCAATGCCCCTTGGAAGAGTGGTGGAGGTTACAGTGGAATTAAAAAGACAATAATAATGCCCCTTGGATGAGCTGTGGAGTTCAGAGTGGAATAAACAGATGGTTTTAACGCTCCTTGGAAGAGACGTGGAGGTCACAGTAACTTAACAAGACGGTTGTAATGCCCCTTGGAAGAGTGGTGGAGGTCGCAGTGGAATAAAGAAACAATATCAATGCCCCTTGGAAGATTGGTGGAGGTTACAGTGGAATAAAAAGACAATATCAATGCCCCGTGGAAGAGATGTGGAGGTCACTGTAGCTTTACAATATGGTTTTAGTGCCCATTGGAAGAGTGATGGAGGTCACAGTGGAATAAAAAGACAATGTCAATGCCCCTTGTAAGAGTGGTGGAGGTTAGAGTCGAATAAAAAGACAATACCAGTGCTAATTGGAAGAGCTGTGGAGTTCAGAGTGGTTTAACCAGATGGTTTTAATGCCCCTTGGAAGAGAAGTCGACGTCACAGTAGCATAACAAGACAGTTTTAATGCCCCTTGGAAGAGAGGTGGAGTTCGCAGTGGATTAAAATGACAATATCAATGACCATTGGAAGAGTGGTGGAGGTCACAGTGGAATAAAAAGACAATATCAATGCCCCGTGGAAGAAACGTGGAGGTCACAGTAGCTTAACAAGATGGTTTTAATGCCCCTTGGAAGAGTGGTGTAGGTTGCTGGCGATTAAAAAGACAATAACAATGCCCATTGGAAGAGTGGTGGAGGTGGCAGTGGAATAAAAAGACAAAAACAATGCCCCTTGGAAGAGTGGTGGAGGTTACAGTGGTATAAAAAGACAATATCAATGCCCCTTGGAAGAGCTGTGGAGTTCAGAGTGGTTTAACCAGACGGTTTTATTGCCCCTTGGTAGAGACATGGAGGTCACAGTAGCTTAACAAGACTGTTTTAATGCCCCTTGGAAGAGTGGTGGAGGTAGCAGTGGATTAAAAAGACAATATCAATGCCCCTTAGAAGAGAGGTGGAAGTCGCAGTGGAATAAAAAGACAATGTCAATGCCAATAGGAAGAGTGGTGGAGGTTGCAGTGGAATAAAAAGACAATATCAATGCCCCGTGGAATAGACATGGACGTGACAGTAGCTTAACAAGACGGCTTTAATGCTCCTTGGAAGAGTGGTGGAGGTTGCAGTGGATTAAAAAGGCAATATCAATGCCCCTTGGAAGAATGGTGGAGGTTACAGTGGAATAAAAAGACAATATTAATGCCCCATGGAAGAGTTGTGGAGGTCACTGTAGCTTAACAAGATCGTCTTAATGCCCGTTGGAAGAGTCGTGGAGGTCACAGTGGATTAAAAAGAAAATATCAATGCCCCTTGGAAGAGTGGTGGAGGTCGCAGTGGATTAAAAATACAATATCAATGCCCTTTGGAATAGTGGTGGAGGTTGCAGTGGAGTAAAAAGACAATATCAATGCCCCGTGGAAGGGAAGTGGAGGTCACAGTAGCTTCACAACACGGTTTTAATGCCCCTTGGAAGAGAGGTGGAGGTCGCAGTTGATTAAAAAGACAATATCAAAGCCCCTTGGAAGAGTGGTGGGGGTCGCAGTGGAATAAAAAGACAATATCAATGCCGCTTGGAAGAGTGGTGGATGTTACAGTCGATTAAAAAGACAATATCAATGCCTCTTGTCCGAGCTGTGGAGTTCAGAGTGTTTAACCAGACTGTTTTAATACCCATTGGAAGAGACGAGGAGGTCACAGTAGCTTAACAAGACTGTTTTAATGCTCCTTGAAAGAGTGGTGGAGATCGTTGTGGATTTAAAAGACAATATCAATGCCCCTTAGAAGAGTGGTGGAGGTTACAGCGGAATAAAAAGACAATATCAATGCACCTAGGAAGAGTGGTGGAGGTTACAGTGGAATAAAAATACAATATCAATGCCCTGTGTAAGAAACTTGGAGGTCACACTAGCTTAACAAGACGGTTTTAATGCCCCTTGGAATAGTCGTGGACGTCGCAGAGGAGTAAAAAGACAATATCAATGCTCTTGGAAGAGTGAAGAAGGTTACAATAGAATAAAAAGACATTGTCAATGCCCCTTGGAAGAGTTGTGGAGCTCAGAACGGTTTAACCAGACGGTTTTAATGCCCCTTGGAAGAGACTTGGAGGTCACAGTAGCTTAACAAGATGGTTTTAATGCCCTTGGAAGAGTGGTGGAGGTCGCAATGGAATAAAAAGACAATATCAAAGCCCCGTGGAAGGGATGTGGAGGTCACAGTAGCATAACAAGACGGTTTTAATGCCCATTGAAAGAGTGGTAGAGGTTGCAGTGGATAAAAAAGACGATATCAAAACCCCTTGGAAGAGTGGTGGAGGTCGCAGTGGAAAACAGAGACAATATCAATGCCCCATGGAAGAGTGGTTGAGGTTACATTAAAAAAAAAAGACAATATCAATGCCTCTTGGAAGAGCTGTGGAGTACAGTGTGGTTTAACCAGACGGTTTATTGCCCCTTGGAAGAGACGTGGAGGTCACAGTAGCTTTTCAAGACTGTTTTAATGCCCCATGGAAGAGTGGTGGAGGTCGCAGTGGATTAAAAAGACAATATCAATGCCCCTTGGAAGAATGGCGGAGGTTACAGTGGAATTTAAACACAATATCAATGCCTCTTGAAAGCTATGGAGTTCAGAGTGGTTTAACCAGATGGTTTTAATGCCCCTTGGAAGAGTGGTGGAGTTCACAGTGCATTAAAAAGACAATACCAATACCCCTTGGAAGAGTGGTGGATGTCGCCGTAAAAAAAAAAGACAATATCAATGCCCCTAGGAAAAGTGGTGGAGTTCGCAGTGGAATAAAAAGACAATATCAATGCCCCGTAGAAGAGACATGGAGGTCACAGTAGCTTAACAAGATGGTTTTAATGACCTTTGGAAGAGTGGTGGAGGTCGCAGTGAATTAAAAAGACAATATCAATGCCCTTTGGAAGAGTGGTGGAGGTCGCAGTGGAATAAAAATACAATACTAATGCCCCTTGGTATAGTGGCGGAGGTTACAGTGGAATTTAAAGACAATATCAATGCCCCTTGTGAAGAGATGTGGAGGTCACTGTAGCTTAACAAGACAGTTTTAATGCCCCTTGGAAGAATTGTGGAGGTCGCAGTGGAATAAAAAGACAATGTCAATGCCCCTTGGAAGAGTGGTGGAGGTTAGAGTGGAATAAAAAGACAATACCAATGCCCCTTGGAAGAGCTGTGGAGTTCAGAGTGGTTTAACCAGATGGTTTTATTGCCCCTTGGAAGAGACGTGGATATCACAGTAGATTAACAAGACGGTTTTAATGCCCCTTGGAAAAGTGGTAGAGGTCACAGTAGATTAAAAAGACAATATCAATGCCGCTTGAAAGAGTGGTGGAGGTTACAGTGAAATAAAAAGACAATATCAATGCCTTTTGAAAGAGCTATGGAGTTCAGGGTGGTTTAACCAGATGGTTTTAATGCCTCTTGAAAGAGTGGTGGAGGTCGCAGTGCATTAAAAAGACAATATCAATACCCCTTGGAAGAATGGTGGGGGTTACAGTGGAATAAAAATACAATATCAATGCCCCTTGGAAGAGTGCTGGAGATTACAGAGGAATAAAAATCAATATCAAACCCCTTGCAAGAGCGGCTGAGTTGAGAGTGGTTTAAATTGACGGTTTTAATGCCCCTTGGAAGAGACGTGGAGGTAACAGTAGATTAACAAGACTGTTTTTATGCCCCTTGGAAGAGTGGTGGAGGTCGCAGTGGAATAAAAAAACAATATCAATGCCCCTTGGAAGATTGGTGGAGGTTACAGTGGAATAAAAAGACAATATCAATGCCCCGTGGAAGAGATGTGGAGGTCACTGTAGCTTAACAATATGGTTTTAATACCCCTTGGAAGAGACATGGAGGTCACAGTAGATTAACAAGATGGTTTTAATGCCCCTTGGAAAAGTGATGGAGGTCACAGTGGAATAAAAAGACAATATCAATGCCCAGTCGAAGACACGTTGAGGTCACAGTAGCTTAACAAGACAGTTGTAATGCCCCTTGGAAGAGTGGTGCAGTTCAGAGTGGTTTAACCAGATGGTTTTAATGCCCCTTGGAAGAGAAGACGACGTCACAGTAGCATAACAAGACGGTTTTAATGCCACTTGGAAGAGTGGTGGAGTTCGCAGTAGATTAAAAAGACAATATCAATGAGCCTTGGAAGAGTAGTGGAGGTCGCCGTGGAATAAAAAGACAATATCAATGCCCCGTGGAAGGGACGTGGAGGTCACAGTAGCTTAACAAGACGGTTTTAATGCCGCTTGGAAGAGTGGTGGACGTTGCAGGGGATTAAAAAGACAATAGCAATGCCCATTGGAAGAGTGGTGGAGGTCGCAGTGGAATAAAGAGACAAAATCAATGCCCCTTGGAAGAGTGGTGGAGGTTACAGTGGAATAAAAAGACAATATCAATGCCCCATGGAAGAGCTGTGGAGTTCAGAGTGGTTTAACCAGACGGTTTTAATGCCCCTTGGAAGAGACCTGTAGGTCACAGTAGCTTAACAAGGCTGTCTTAATGCCCGTTGGAAGAGTGGTGGAGGTCGCAGTGGATTAAAAAGACAATATCAATGCCCCTTAGAAGCGAGGTGGAAGTCGCAGTGGAATAAAAAGACAATGTCAATGCCACTTGGAAGAGTGGTGGAGGTTACAGTGGAATAAAAAGCCAATATCAATGCCCCGTGGAATAGACATGGACGTGGCTGTAGCTTAACAAGACGGCTTTAATGCCCCTTTGAAGATTGTTGGAGGTCGCAGTGGAATAAATAGACAATGTCAATGCCTCTTGGAAGAGTGTTGGAGGTTAGAGTGGAATAAAAAGACAATACTAGTGCTCCTTGGAAGAGCTGTGGAGTTCAGAGTGGTTTAAATTTACGGATTTAATGCCCCTTGGAAGAGACGTGGAGGTTACAGTGGATTAAAAAGACAATATCAATGCCCCTTGGAAGAGTGGTGGAGGTCGCAGTGGATTAAAAAGACAATATCAATGCCCTTTGGAAGAGTGGCGGAGTTCGCAGTGGAATAAAAAGACAATATCAATGCCTCTTGGAAGAGTGGTGGAGGTTACAGTGAAATAAAAAGACAATATGAATGCGCTTTGGAAGAGCTGTGGAGTACAGAGTGTTTTAATCAAACGGTTTTAGTGCCCCTTGGAAGAGACGTGGAGGTCACAGTAGCTTTACTAAGACGGTTTTAATGCCCCTTGGAAGAGTGGTGGAGGTTGCAGTGGATTAAAAATACAATATCAATGAACCTTGGAAGAGTGGTGGAGGTTACAGTGGAATAAAAAGACAATATCTATGCCCCGTGGTAGAGACGTGGAGGTCACAGTAGCTTAACAAGACGGTTTTAATGCCCTTTGGCAGAGTGGTGTAGGTCGCAGTGGAATAAAAAGACGATAGCAATGCCCTGTGGAAGAGACGTGGAGGTCACAGTAGCTTAAAAAGATGGTTTTAATGCCCCTTAGAACAGTGGTGGAGGTTACAGTGGAATAAAAGACAATATCAATGCCCTTTGGAAGAGTGGCGGAGGTCACAGTGGAATAAAAAGACAATATCAATGCCCCGTGGAAGAGATGTGGAGGTCACTGTAGCTTAACAAGACAGTTTTAATGCCCCTAGGAAGAATGGTGGAGGTCGCAGTGGAATAAAAATACAATGTCAATGCCCCTTGGAAGAATGGTGTGGGTTAGAGTGGAATAAAAAGACAATACCAATACCCCTTGGAAGAGCTGTGGAGTTCAGAGTGGTTTAACCAGATGGTTTTAATGCCGATCGGAAGTGACGTGGAGGTCACAGTAGCTTAAAAAGACGTTTTTAATGCCCCTTGGAAAAGTGGTGGAGGTCGCAGTGGATTAAAAAGACAATATCAATGCCCCTTGGAAGAGTGGTGGAGGTGGCAGCGGAATAAAAAGACAATATCAATGCCCCTTGGAAGAATGATGGTGGTCGCAGTGGAATAAAAAGACAATGTCAATGCCCCTTGGAAGTGTGGTGGAGGTTAGAGTAGAATAAAAAGACAATACCAATGCCCCTTGGAAGAGCTGTGGAGTTCAAAGTGGTTTAACCAGATGGTTTTATTGCCCCTTGAAAGAGACATGGAGGTCACAGTAGATTAACAAGACGGTTTTAATACCGATTGGAAAAGTGGTGGAGGTCACAGTGGATTAAAAAGACAATATCAATGCCCCGTGGAAGACACATGGAGGTCACAGTAGCTTAACAACAATGTTTTAACGCCCCTTGGAAGAATGGTGGAGGTTGCAGTGGAATAAAAAGACAATGTCAATGCACGTTGAAAGAGTGGAGGAGGTTACAGTGAAATAATAAGACAATATCAATGCCTCTTGAAAGAGCTATGGAGTTCAGAGTGGTTTAACCAGATGGTTTTAATGCCCCTTGAAAGAGTGGTGGAGGTCGCAGTGCATTAAAAAGACAATATCAATACCCCTTGGAAGAATGGTGGAGGTTACAGTGGAATAAAAAGACAATATCAATGCCCTTGGAAGAGCTGTGGAGTTCAGAGTGGTTTAACCAGACGGTTTTAATGCCCCTTGGAAGAGATGTGGAGGTCACAGTAGCTTAACAAGACTTTTTTAATACCTATTGGAAGAGTCGTGGAGGTCGCAGTGGATTAAAAAGACAATATCAATGCACCTTAGAAGAGAGGTGGAAGTCGCAGTGTAATAAAAAGACAATATCAATACCCCTTGGAAGAGTGGTGGAGGATACAGTGGAATAAAAAGACAATATGAATGCCCCGTGGAATAGACATGGACATTACAGTAGCTAAACAAGATGTTTTTAATGCACCTTGGGAGAGTGGTGGAAGTCATAGTGGAATAAAAAGACAATATCAATGCCCCTTGAAAGAGTGCTGTAGGTTACAGTGGAGTAAAAAGACAATGTCAATGCCTCTTGCAAGAGCTGTGGAGTTCAGCGTGGTTTAAATCTACAGTTTTAATGCACCTTGGAAGAGACGTGGAGGTCACAGTAGCTTAACAATACGGTTTTAATGCCTCTTGGAAGAGTGGTGGAGGTCGCAGTGCATTAAAAAGACAATATCAATGCCACTTGGAAGAGTGGTGAAGGTCCCAGTGGAATAAAAAGACAATATCAATACCCCGTGAAAGAGACGTGGAGGTCACAGTAGCTTAATAAGACGGTTTTAATGGCCCTTGGAAGAGAGGTGGAAGTGGCAGTGGAATAAAAAGACAATATCAATGCCCCTTGGAAGAGTGCTGGAGGATACATTGGAATAAAAAGACAATATCAATGCCCCTAGCAAGAGCTGTGGTGTTCAGAGTGGTTTAAATTGACTGTTTTAATGCCCCTTGGAAGGGACGTGGAGGTGACAGTAGCTTAAGAAGACGGTTTTAATGCCCCTTGGAAGAGTGGTGGAGGTCGCAGTGGATTAAAAAGACAATATCAATGAACCTTGGAAGAGTGGTGGAGGTCGCAGTGGAATAAAAAGACAATATCAATGCCCCTTGGAAGAGTGGTGGAGGTTACAGTGGAATTAAAAGACAATATCAATGCCTCTTGGAAGAGTGGTGGAGGTTACAGTGGAATAAAAAGACAATACCAATGCCCCATGGAAGAGACGTGGACATCACAGTAGCTTAACAAGACGGTTTTAATGCCCCTTGGCAGAGTGGTGGAGGTCGCAGTGGAATAAAAAGACAATAACAATACACTGTGGAAGAGACGTGTAGGTCACAGTAGCTTAACAAGACGGTTTTAATGCCCCTAAGAACAGTGGTGGAGGTCGCAGTGGAATAACCTCACTGGTAAATGCTCTGCATAACTTCTCTGCTTGCTGTGTCTGCTGTAATCTAATACTCTGCTTTGCTGATTCACCTCACTGGTCCATGCTCTGCATAACTTCTCTGCTTGCTGTGTCTGCTGTAATCTAATGCTCTGCTTTGCTGATTCACCTCACTGGTACATGCTCTGCATAACTTCTCTGCTTGCTGTGTCTGCTGTAATCTAATGCTCTGCTTTGCTGATTCACCTCACTGGTACTTGCTCTGCATAACTTCTCTGCTTTATCTGTCCCACTCCACTCAACACCCATAAGTCTGGCCCTTCCCCACTATAGATCTTATCTGATTTTTAGAGGTGCTAAACTGCAGAGACTAGAGTCCTAGCTCTGTGTTTGATCACCCAGCCATCTGCTGGTGAGATGACCAGCTGCTAATTTAGCCATATGCTGCTCCCACAATGCCCTTCACCTGATAGTTTAATGTGCCCTATATATTTAGAAGCTCTGTAAGGAGTGCACTTGTGCTGGGGTGTGCACGCGTCTTCTTGTGCAAAGAGGCTTTGGAGATAAGTGGCAGTTATTTCAGAGGCAGTTAGTCAGGGCAGGAGTCAAGTATCCAACACTTTGACCACTTACTCTCTTTTAACTATGTTTCTGTTAGCTCTCACTTTTTCCTCTATAGTCCTCCACTTTCTAGTAACCCCTCAAATCCCTACACCTAGTAAGAAACTCTTCATCTCTCCCTCCATCCTCCCCAATCATCTCACCTCCTCCTCCAAATTATTCCTAAACATTCAATCCTGGATCTCCAAACACAGACAGCTACCTCATGCTCTCTCTTGCTCCCACCTGCTAACACTTTCTCTGCTCCTCCTCACTGCTGGAGATATCTCTACAAATCCTGGTCCTCCTCGCCATATCCCCACAGTTACTTCTTCCTCCTATCCACGTCCTTCCACAAACTGTCGCAACCCTTCTAACCTCATACCCATCCAACCAATCCCCACTCCCTTAGTAGCTCTAACAGGAGCTCTATGGAAAGCTCTCTCTGTCTGCAACAAACTTTCATTCATCCACGATCTTTTCATTACAAACAAACTTTCCTTCCTCGCCATTACTGAAACCTGGCTCACCCCCTCTGACACAGCCTCGCCAGCTGCACTTTCATATGGCGGATTACACCTTTCCCACACCCCCCGCCCCAACGGCAAACATGGCGGAGGCGTAGGTTTTCTCCTATCAGAACACTGCGCTTTCACCCAAATCCCACTGCCACCCTCCGTTACACTCCCCTCTTTTGAGGTGCACTGTGTGCGCATCTATTCCCCCTCCAACCTCCAACTGGCCGTCATTTACCGACCCCCAGGGCAAGCCACCAGCTTCTTAGACCAATTCACCACCTGGCTGCTTCACTTCCTCTCCACTGACATCCCCACTATCATAATGGGTGACTTCAAAATCCCCATTAACACTTCCCACTCGTCTGTCTCTATGTTCCTATCTCTCACTTCCTCCTTCGGACTCACTCAATGGTCTTCCACACCCACCCACAAAGATGGCCACACACTGGACCTCATCTTCACCCGCCTCTGTTCCCTATCTAACCTCTCTAACTCACCTCTCCCTCTCTCTGATCACAGCCTACTTACATTCTCTTCTCTCTCCTCCCCGGGGCAACAATCCCCACTCCACAAACTTGCATACCCTCGCAGAAATCTCAAACACCTTGACTTACACTCACTCTCTGAATCCCTCTTCCCTCTTACAGACATAAATTCCTTACACGATGCAGATGTTGCTGCTGCTTCATATAACACCACAATGGCTGCAGCTCTAGACTCGATCGCCCCTCTCACTCACACCACATCTCGCACATTCAACAGGCAACCTTGGCACACTAAACTTACTAAAGAACTGCGCCGGGTCTCCAGGGTTGCGGAGCAGAGATGGAAAAGGTCTCACTCCATCGAGCACTTCATCGCATTCAAGCAATCCCTCACTAATTTCAAGTCCGCACTCACTACAGCAAAATAAACCTACTTCTCATCTCTCATATCCTCCCTATCTCACAACCCTAAACAGATATTTAACACTTTCAAACTCTCTCCTTCATCCCGCAGCACCTCCTCCCTCTTCTCTCATCTCAGCCGACGACTTTGCCTCATTCTTCAAACAGAAGATTGACATCATCAGACAAAACTTTTGCCTAAAGTCCACACAACCCCTCCTCATATCTATTCAACCTTCCTCCTCCAAACCCCAATTCTCCACCATTACAGAAGGTCAAGTCTCCTCTTTACTCTCCAAATCATACCTCACCACCTGCGAACTTGACCCAATCCCATCCCACCTCATCACTAACCTTACCACAGTCTTCATCCCAACCCTAACCCACCTCTTCAATCTGTCACTAACAACCGATGTCTTCCCCTCATGTTTCAAACATGCCGCAATCACACCCATCCTCAAAAAGCCCTCCCTTGACTCTTCCTCTCTGACTAGCTACCGCCCCATATCACTCCTCCCCTTAGCCTCAAAACTACTAGAACAACATGTTCACCTTGAACTGTCCTCCCACCTCTCCTC
Source organism: Phyllobates terribilis (assembly GCF_046119375.1). NCBI lineage: Eukaryota > Metazoa > Chordata > Amphibia > Anura > Dendrobatidae > Phyllobates > Phyllobates terribilis. The sequence continues at coordinate 29,048,196 of NW_027362775.1, forward strand.
CTGCTCCCTCTTCGGCCGTCTGAAATCTGGCTTCCGACTGCATCACTCGACTGAAACTGCCCTGACCAAAGTCACCAACGACCTACTAAATGCCAGATCCACGCCATCCTCCTCCTTCTGGACCTGTCATCTGCCTTTGACACAGTGGACCATTCCCTCTTACTCCAGATTCTCTCATCTCTTGGCATCACGGACTTGGCTCTATCTTGGATCTTCTCATACTTTACAGACAGGACATTCAGAGTCTCCCACTCACGCACCACCTCCTCAACTCGACCTCTATCTGTCGGTGTCCCCCAAGGTTCAGTTCTAGGACCTCTGCTCTTCTCCATCTACACCTTTGGCCTGGGACAGCTCATAGAGTCTCACAGTTTTCAGTATCACCCCTATACTGACGACACACAGATCTACCTCTCTGGACCCGATATCTCCTCCCTACTAATCAAAATTTCACAATGTCTGTCCGCCATGTCATCATTCTTCTCTGACAGATTTCTAAAACTCAACATGGATAAAACAGAGTTCATCATCTTTCCACCCTCTCATTCACATCCCCCATCTGACCTAGCCATCAACGTCAATTGCTGTTCACTCTCCCCAGTCCCACAAGCTCGCTGCCTTGGAGTAACCCTGGACTCTGATCTCTCCTTCAAGCCACATATCCAAGCCCTTTCCACTTCCTGCCGACTCCAAATCAAAAACTTCTCCCGGATCCGTGCATTTCTCAGCAAAGACTCTGCAAAAACACTAGTGCATGCCCTCATCATATCCCGCCTCGACTACTGCAACCTCCTGCTCTGTGGCCTCCCTTACAACACTCTGGCGCCTCTCCAATCTATCCTAAGCTCTGCTGCTCGACTAATTCACCTGTCCCCCCACTATTCCTCGGCCTCTCCTCTCTGTCAATGTCTTCACTGGCTCCCCATTGCCCAGAGATTCCAGTTCAAAACTCTAACCATGGCATACAAAGCCATCCACAACGTGTCTCCCCTATACATCTGTGACCTAGTCTCCTGGTACTTACCTGCACGCAACCTCCGATCCTCACAAGAACTCCTTCTCTACTCCCCTCTTATCTCCTCCTCCCACAATCGTGTACAAGATTTCTCCCGTGCATCCCCTCTACTCTGGAACTCTCTACCCCAACACAACAGACTCTCGCCGACCGTGGAAACCTTCAAAAGAAACCTGAAGACCCTCCTCTTCCGACAAGCCTACAACCTGCAGTAACCACCGCTGCACGACCAGCTCTACCCTCACCTAATGTATCCCCACCCATCCCTTCTAGAACGTGAGCCCTCGTGGGCAGGGTCCTCGCTCCTCCTGTACCAGTCGCTGACTCGTTTTGTTAAGATTATGTAAATGCTTTTGTAATGTATATCCCTATCATGTAAAGCGCCATGGAATAAATGTCGCTATAATAATAAATAATAATAATAATAATAAAAAGACAATATCAATTCCTATGGGAAAAGTGGTGGAGGTTACAGTGGAATAAAAAGACAATATCAATGCCCCTTTGATGAGCTGTGGAATTCAGAGTGGTTTAACAAGACGGTTTTAATGCCCATTGGAAGAGACGTGGAGGTCATAGTAGCTTAATAAGATGTTTTTAATGCCTCTTGGAAGAGTGGTGGAGGTCGCAGTGGTTTAAAAAGACAATATCACTGCCCCTTAGAAGAGTGGTGGAGGTTACATTGGAATAAAAAGACAATATCAATGCCCCGTGGAATAGACATGGAGGTTACAGCAGCTTAACAAGACAGTTTTAATGCCCCTTGGAAGAGTGGTGGAGGTCGCAGTTGATTAAAAAGACCATATAAATGCCCTTTAGAAGAGTGGTGGAGGTCGCAGTGGAATAAAAAAACAATATCAATGCCCCTTGGAAGAGTAGTGGAGGTCGCAGTGGAATAAAAAAACAATATCATTGCCCCTTGGAAGAGTGGTGGAGGTAACAGTGGATTAAAAAGACAATATCAATGCCCCTTGGAAGAGCAGTGGAGTTTAGAGCAGTAAAACCAGATGGTTTTAATGCCCATTGGAAGTGACGTGGAGGTCACAGTAGCTTAAAAAGACGTTTTTAATGCCCCTTGGAAAAGTGATGGAGGTCGTAGTGGATTAAAAAGACAATATCAATGCCCCTTGGAAGAGTGGTGGAGGTGGCAGTGGAATAAAAAGAGAATATCAATGCCCATTGGAAGAGTGGTGGAGTTTACAGTGGAATAAAAAGACAATATAAATGCCCTGTTAAAGAGACGTGGATATCACAGTAGCTTAACAAGACGGTTTTAATGTCCATTGGAAGAGAGGTGAAAGTCGCAGTGGAATAAAAAGACAATATCAAGGCCCCTTGGAAGAGTGCTGGAGGTTAAATTGGAATAAAAAACAATATCAAAGCCCATTCCCAGAGCTGTGGGGTTGAGAGTGGTTTAAATTTACGGTTTTAATGCCCCTTGGAAGAGACGTGTAGGTCACAGAAGATTAACAAGACTGTTTTAATGCCCGTTGGAAGAGTATTGGATGTCGAAGTGGATTAAAAAGACAATGTCAATGCTCCTTGAAGTAGTGGTTGAAGTCTCAGTGGAATAAAAAGACAATATCAATGCCCATTGGAAGAATGTTGGCGGTTCTAGTGGAATAAAAAGACAATATCAATGTCCTGTGGAAGAGACATGGAGGTCACAGTAGCTTAACAAGACGGTTTTAATGCCCCTTGGAAGAGAGGTGGAAGTTGCAGTGGAATAAAAAGACAATATCAATGCCCCTTGGAAGAGTGCTGGAGGTTACATTGGAATAAAAAGACTCAATGACTCTTGCAAGAGCTGTGGATTTCATTGTGGCTTAAATTGACGGTTTTAATGCACCTTGGAAGAGAAGTGGAGGTCACAGTAGCTTAACAAGACGGTTTTAATGCCCCTTGGAATAGTGGTGGAGGTCGCAGTGGATTAAAAAGACAATATCAATGCCACTTGGAAGAGTGGTGAAGGTCCCAGTGGAATAAAAAGACATTATCAATGCCACTTGGAAGAGTGGTGGAGGTTACAGTGGATTAAAAAGACAATATCAATGCCCCGTGAAAGAGACGTGGAGGTCACAGTAGCTTAACAAGACGGTTTTAATGCCCCTTGGAAGAGAAGTGTAAGTTGCAGTGGAATAAAATGACAATATCAATGCCCCTTGGAAGAGTGCTGGAGGTTACATTGGAATAAAAAGACAATATCAATGCCCCTTGAAAGAGCTGTGGAGTTCAGAGTGGTTTAAATTGACGGTTTTAATGCCCCTTGGAAGGGACGTGAAGGTGACAGTAGCTTAACAAGACGGTTTTAATGCCCCTTGGAAGAGTGGTGGAGGTCGCAGTGGAATAAAAAGACAATATCAATGCCCCTTGAAAGAGTGTTGGAGGTTACAGTGAAATAAAAAGACAATATCAATGCCTCTTGAAAGAGCTATGGAGTTCAGAGTGGTTTAACCAGATGTTTCTAATGCCCCTTGGAAGAGTGGTGGAGGTCGCAGTGCATTAAAAAGACAATATCAATACCCCTTGGTAGAATGGAGGAGGTTACAGTGGAATAAAAAGACAATATCAATGCCCCTTTGAAGAGCTGTGGAGTTCCGAGTGGTTTATCCAGACGGTTTTAATGCCGCTTGGAATAGATGTGGAGGTCACAGTAGCTTAACAAGACTGTTTTAATGCCTCTTGGAAGAGTGGTGGAGGTCGCAGTGGATTAAAAAGACGATATCAAAGCCCCTTAGAAGAGAGGTTGAAGTCGCAGTGGAATAAAAAGACAATAACAATACTCCTTGGAAGAGTGGTGGAGTATACAGTGGAATAAAAAGACAATATCAATGCCCCGTGGAATAGACATGGACGTTACAGTAGCTAAACAAGATGTTTTTAATGCACCTTGGGAGTGTGGTGAAAGTCGTAGTGGAATAAAAAGGCAATATCAATGCCCCTTGAAAGAGTGCTGTAGGTTACAGTGGAATAAAAAGACAATATCAATGCCTCTTGCAAGAGCTGTGGAGTTCAGAGTGGTTTAAATTGACGGTTTTAATGCACCTTGTAAGAGACTTGGAGGTCACAGTAGCTTAACAAGACGGTTTTAATGCCCCTTGGAAGAGTGGTGGAGGTCACAGAGGATTAAAAAGACAATATCAATGCCACTTGGAAGAGTGGTGAAGGTCCCAGTGGAATAAAAAGACAATATCAATGCCCCTTGGAAGAGTGGTGGAGGTTACAGTGGAATAAAAAGACAATATCAATGCCCTGTGAAAGAGACGTGGAGGTCACAGTAGCTTAACAAGATGGTTTTAATGCCCCTTGGAAGAGAGGTGGAAGTCGTAGTGGAATAAAAAGACAATATCAATGACCCTTGAAAGAGTGCTGTAGGTTACAGTGGAGTAAAAAGACAATATCAATGACTCTTGCAAGAGCTGTGGAGTTCATTGTGGCTTAAATTGATGGTTTTAATGCACCTTGGAAGAGAAGTGGAGGTCACAGTAGCTTAACAAGACGTTTTTAATGCCCCTTGGAATAGTGGTGGAGGTCGCAGTGGATTAAAAAGACAATATCAATGCCACTTGGAAGAGTGGTGAAGGTCCCAGTGGAATAAAAAGACATTATCAATGCCCCTTGGAAGAGTGGTGGAGGTTACAGTGGATTAAAAAGACAATATCAATGCCCCGTGAAAGAGACGTGGAGGTCACAGTAGCTTAACAAGACGGTTTTAATGCCCCTTGGAAGAGAGGTGTAAGTTGCAGTGGAATAAAAAGACAATATCAATGCCCCTTGGAATAGTGCTGGAGGTTACATTGGAATAAAAAGACAATATCAATGCCCCTTGCAAGAGCTGTGGAGTTCAGAGTGGTTTAAATTGACAGTTTTAATACCCCTTGGAAGGGACGTGAAGGTGACAGTAGCTTAACAAGACGGTTTTAATGCCCCTTGGAAGAGTGGTGGAGGTCGCAGTGGAATAAAAAGACAATATCAATGCCCCTTGAAAGAGTGGTGGAGGTTACAGTGAAATAAAAAGACAATAGCAATGCCTCTTGAAAGAGCTATGGAGTTCAGAGTGGTTTAACCAGATGTTTCTAATGCCCCTTGGAAGAGTGGTGGAGGTCGCCGTGCATTAAAAAGACAATATCAATACCCCTTGGTAGAATGGAGGAGGTTACAGTGGAATAAAAAGACAATATCAATGCCCCTTTGAAGAGCTGTGGAGTTCCGAGTGGTTTATCCAGACAGTTTTAATGCCGCTTGGAAGAGATGTGGAGGTAACAGTAGCTTAACAAGACTATTTTAATGCCTCTTGGAAGAGTGTTGGAGGTCGCAGTGGATTAAAAAGATAATATCAATGCCCCTTAGAAGAGAGGTTGAAGTCGCAGTGGAATAAAAAGACAATATCAATACTCCTTGGAAGAGTGGTGGAGTATACAGTGGAATAAAAAGACAATATCAATGCCCCGTGGAATAGACATGGACGTTACAGTAGCTAAACAAGATGTTTTTAATGCACCTTGGGAGAGTGGTGAAAGTCGTAGTGGAATAAAAAGACAATATCAATGCCCCTTGAAAGAGTGCTGTAGGTTACAGTGGAATAAAAAGACAATATCAATGCCTCTTGCAAGAGCTGTGGAGTTCAGAGTGGTTTAAATTGACGGTTTTAATGCACCTTGTAAGAGACTTGGAGGTCACAGTAGCTTAACAAGACAGTTTTAATGCCCCTTGGAAGAGTGGTGGAGTTCACAGAGGATTAAAAACACAATATCAATGCCACTTGGAAGAGTGGTGAAGGTCCCAGTGGAATAAAAAGACAATATCAATGCCCCTTGGAAGAGTGGTGGAGGTTACAGTGGAATAAAAAGACAATATCAATGCCCCGTGAAAGAGACGTGGAGGTCACAGTAGCTTAACAAGATGGTTTTAATGCCCCTTGGAAGAGAGGTGGAAGTTACAGTGGAATAAAAAGACAATATCAATGCCCCTTGGTAGAATGGAGGAGTTTACAGTGGAATAAAAAGACAATATCAATGCCCCTTTGAAGAGCTGTGGAGTTCCGAGTGGTTTATCCAGACTGTTTTAATGCCGCTTGGAAGAGATGTGGAGGTCACAGTAGCTTAAGAAGACTGTTTTAATGCCTCTTGGAAGAGTGGTGGAGGTCGCAGTGGATTAAAAAGATAACATCAATGCCCCTTAGAAGAGAGGTTGAAGTCGCAGTGGAATAAAAAGACAATATCAATACTCCTTGGAAGAGTGGTGGAGTATACAGTGGAATAAAAAGACAATATCAATGCCCCGTGGAATAGACATGGACGTTACAGTAGCTAAACAAGATGTTTTTAATGCACCTTGGGAGAGTTGTGAAAGTCGTAGTGGAATTAAAAGACAAAATCAATGCCCCTTGAAAGAGTGCTGTAGGTTACAGTGGAATAAAAAGACAATATCAATGCCTCATGCAAGAGCTGTGGAGTTCATAGTGGTTTTAATTGACAGTTTTAATGCACCTTGTAAGAGACTTGGAGGTCACAGTAGCTTAACAAGACGGTTTTAATGCCCCTTGGAAGAGTGGTGGAGGTCACAGAGGATTAAAAAGACAATATCAATGCCACTTGGAAGAGTGGTGAAGGTCCCAGTGGAATAAAAAGACAATATCAATGCCCCTTGGAAGAGTGGTGGAGGTTACAGTGGAATAAAAAGACAATATCAATGCCCCGTGAAAGAGACGTGGAGGTCACACTAGCTTAACAAGATGGTTTTAATGCCCCTTGGAAGAGAGGTGGAAGTCGTAGTGGAATAAAAAGACAATATCAATGACCCTTGAAAGAGTGCTGTAGGTTACAGTGGAGTAAAAAGACAATATCAGTGACTCTTGCAAGAGCTGTGGAGTTCATTGTGGTTTAAATTGATGGTTTTAATGCACCTTGGAAGAGAAGTGGAGGTCACAGTAGCTTAACAAGACGGTTTTAATGCCCCTTGGAATAGTGGTGGAGGTCGCAGTGGATTAAAAAGACAATATCAATGCCACTTGGAAGAGTGGTGGAGGTTACAGTGAAATAAAAAGACAATATCAATGCCTCTTGAAAGAGCTATGGAGTTCAGAGTGGTTTAACCAGATGGTTTTAATGCCCCTTGGAAGGGTGGTGGAGGTCGCAGTGCATTAAAAAGACAATATCAATACCCCTTGGAAGAGCTGTGGAGTTCAGAGTGGTTTATCCAGACGGTATTAGTGCCGCTTGGAAGAGATGTGGAGGTCACAGTAGCTTAACAAGACTCTTTTAATGCCTCTTGGAAGAGTGGTGGAGGTCTCAGTGGTTTAAAAAGACAATATCAATGCCCCTTAGAAGAGAGGTGAAAGTCACAGTGGAATAAAAAGACAATATCAATACCCCTTGGAAGAGTGGTGGAGGATACAGTGGAATAGAAACACAATATCAATGCCCCGTGGAATAGACATGGCCGTTACAGAAGCTAAACAAGATGCTTTTAATGCACCTTGGGAGAGTGGTGTAAGTCGTAGTGGAGTAAAAAGACAATATCAATGACTCTTGCAAGAGCTGTGGAGTTCATTGTGGTTTAAATTGACGGTTTTAATGCACCTTGGAAGAGAAGTGGAGGTCACAGTAGCTTAACAAGACGGTTTTAATGCCCCTTGGTAGAGTGGTGGAGGTCGCAGTGGATTAAAAAGACAATATCAATGAGCCTTGGAAGAGTGCTGGAGGTCGCATTGGAATAAAAAGACAATATCAATGCCCCTTGGAAGAGTGGTGGAGGTCGCAGTGGAAAAAAAAGACATTATCAATGCCCCTTGGACGAGTGGTGGAGGTTACAGTGGAATAAAAAGACAATTTCAATGCCGCGTGGAAGAGACGTGGAGGTCACAGTAGTTTAACAAGACGGTTTTAATGCCTCTTGGAGAACTGGTGGAGGTCGCAGTGGAATAAAAAGACAATATAAATGCCCCTTGGAAGAGTGGTGGAGGTTACAGTGGAATAAAAAGACAATAATAATGCCCTTTGGAAGATCTGTGGAGTTCAGAGTGGTATAACCAGATGGTTTTAACGCTTCTAGGAAGAGGCGTGGAGGTCACAGTAACTTCACAAGATGGTTTTAATGCACCTTGGAAGAGTGGTGGAGGTCACAGTGGAATAAAAAAACAATATCAATGCCCCTATGAAGATTGGTGGAGGTAACAGTGGAATAAAAAGACAATATCAATGACCCGTGGAAGAGATATGGAGGTCACTGTAGCTTAACAATATGGTTTTAATGCCCCTTGGAAGAGTGGTGGAGGTCGCACAGGAATAAAAAGACAATGTCAATGCCCCTTGGAAGTGTGGTGGAGGTTAGAGTGGAATAAAAAGACAATACAAATGCCCCTTGGAAGAGCTCTGGAGTTCAGAGTGGTTTAACCAGATGGTTTTAATGCCCCTTGGAAGAGAAGTCGACGTCACAGTAGCATAACAAGACGGTTTTAATGCCCCTTGGAATAGTGGTGGAGGTCGCAGTGGATGAAAAAGACAATATCAATGCCACTTGGAAGAGTGGTGAAGGTCCCACTGGAATAAAAAGACATTATCAATGCCCCTTGGAAGAGTGGTGGAGGTTACAGTGGATTAAAAAGACAATTTCAATGCCCCGTGAAAGAGACGTGGAGGTCACAGTAGCTTAACAAGACGGTTTTAATGCCCCTTGGAAGAGAGGTGTAAGTTGCAATGGAATAAAAAGACAATATCAATGCCACTTGGAAGAGTGCTGGAGATTACATTGGAATAAGATGACAATATCAATGCCCCTTGCAAGAGCTGTGGAGTTCAGAGTGGTTTAAATTGACGGTTTTAATGCCCCTTGGAAGGGACGTGAAGGTGATAGTAGCTTAACAAGACGGTTTTAATGCTCCTTGGAAGAGTGGAGGAGGTCGCAGTGAAATAAAAAGACAATATCAATGCCCAATGAAAGAGTGTTGGAGGTTACAGTGAAATAAAAAGACATTATCAATGCCTCTTGAAAGAGCTATGTAGTTCAGAGTGGTTTAACCAGATGGTTCTAATGCCCCTTGGAAGAGTGGTGGAGGTCGCAGTGCATTAAAAAGACAATATCAATACCCCTTGGTAGAATGGAGGAGGTTACAGTGGAATAAAAAGACAATATCAATGCCCCTTTGAATAGCTGTGGAGTTCCGAGTGGTTTATCCAGACGGTTTTAATGCCGCTTGGAAGAGATGTGGAGGTCACAGTAGCTTAAAAAGACTGTTTTAATGCCCCTTGTAAGAGTGGTGGAGGTTACATTGGAATAAGAAGACAATATAAATGCCCCTTGAAAAAGTGCTGTAGGTTACAGTGGAGTAAAAAGACAATATCAATGCCTCTTGCAACAGCTGTGGAGTTCAGAGTGGTTGAAATTGACGGTTTTAATGCACCTTGGAAGAGACGTGGAGGTCACAGTAGCTTAACAAGACGTTTTTAATGCCCCTTGGAAGAGTGGTGGAGGTCGCAGTGGATTAAAAAGACAATATCATTGCCACTTGGAAGAGTGGTGAAGGTCCCAGTGGAATAAAAAGACATTATCAATGCCCCTTGGAACAGTGGTGGAGGTTACAGTTAAATAAAAAGACAATATCAATGCCCTGTGGAAGAGATGTGGAGGTCACAATACCTTAACAAGACGGTTTTAATCCCCTTGGTAGAGTGGTGGAGGTCGCAGTGGATTAAAAAGACAATATCAATGAGCCTTGGAAGAGTGCTGGAGGTCGCATTGGAATAAAAAGACAATATCAATGCCCCTTGGAAGAGTGGTGGAGGTCGCAGTGGAAAAAAAAGACATTATCAATGCCCCTTGGACGAGTGGTGGAGGTTACAGTGGAATAAAAAGACAATTTCAATGCCGCGTGGAAGAGACGTGGAGGTCACAGTAGTTTAACAAGACGGTTTTAATGTCTCTTGGAGAACTGGTGGAGGTCGCAGTGGATTAAAAAGACAATATAAATGCCCCTTGGAAGAGTGGTGGAGGTTACAGTGGAATAAAAAGACAATAATAATGCCCTTTGGAAGATCTGTGGAGTTCAGAGTGGTATAACCAGATGGTTTTAACGCTTCTAGGAAGAGGCGTGGAGGTCACAGTAACTTCACAAGATGGTTTTAATGCACCTTGGAAGAGTGGTGGAGGTCACAGTGGAATAAAAAAACAATATCAATGCCCCTATGAAGATTGGTGGAGGTAACAGTGGAATAAAAAGACAATATCAATGACCCGTGGAAGAGATATGGAGGTCACTGTAGCTTAACAATATGGTTTTAATGCCCCTTGGAAGAGTGGTGGAGGTCGCACTGGAATAAAAAGACAATGTCAATGCCCCTTGGAAGTGTGGTGGAGGTTAGAGTGGAATAAAAAGACAATACAAATGCCCCTTGGAAGAGCTCTGGAGTTCAGAGTGGTTTAACCAGATGGTTTTAATGCCCCTTGGAAGAGAAGTCGACGTCACAGTAGCATAACAAGACGGTTTTAATGCCCCTTGGAAGAGTGGGGGAGTTCACAGTGGATTAAAAAAACAATATCAATGCCCCTTGGAAGAGTGGTGGAGGTCGCAGTGGAATAAAAAGACAATATCAATGCCTCGTGGAAGGGACGTGGAGCTAACAGTAGCTTAACAAGATGGTTTTAATGCCCCTTGGAAGAGAGGTGAAGGTCACAATGAAACAAAAAGACAATATCAATTCAACTTGGAAGAGATGTGAAGGTCGCAGTGGAATAAAAAGACAATATCAATGCCTCGTGGAAGAGACTTGGAGGTCACAGTAGCTTAACAAGATGGTTTTAATGCCCCTTGGAAGAGAGGTGAAGGTCACAGTGGAATAAACAGACAATATCAATGCCCCTTGGAAGAGTGGTGGAGGTTACAATGGAATAAAAAGACATTGTCAATAACCCTTGGAAGAGCTGTGGAGCTCAGAGCGGTTTAGCCAGACGGTTTTATTGCCGCTTGGAAGAGACTTGGAGGTCACAGTAGCTAAACAAGACGGTTTTAATGCCCCTTGGAAGAGTGGTGGAGGTCGCAGTGGATTAAAAAAACATTATCGATGCCCCATGGAAGAGTGGTGGAGGTCGCAGTGGAATAAAAAGAAAATATTAATGCCCCTTAGAAGACTGGTGGAGGTTACAGTGGAAAAAAAAGACAATATCCATGATCCTTGGACGAGGGGTGAAGGTTGCAGTGGAATAAAAAGACAATATCAATGTCCCTTGGAAGAGTGGTGGAGGTCGCAGTGGATTAAAAAGATAATATCAATGCCCCTTGGAAGAGTGCTGGAGGTTAAAGTGGAATAAAAAACAATTTCAAAGCCCCTTGCAAGAGCCGTGGAGATGAGAGTGGTTTAAATTGACGGTTTTAATGCCCCTTGGAGGAGTGGTGGAGGTCGCAGTGGATTAAAAAGACAATATCAATGAGCCTTGGAAGAGTGGTGGAGGTAGCAGTGGAATAAAAAGATATTATCAATGCCCCTTGGAAGAATGGTAGAGGTCGCAGTGGAATAAAAATACAATATCAAGGCCACTTGGACGAGAGGTGGAGGTTACAGTGGAATAAAAAGACAATTTCAATGCCCCGTGGAAGAGACGTGGAGGTCACAGTAGCTTAACAAGACAGTTTTAATGCCTCTAGGAGGACTGGCGGAGGTCGCAGTGGAATAAAAAGACAATATCAATGCCCCTTGGAAGAGCTGTAGAGTTCAGAGTGGTATAACCAGACGGTTTTAACGCTCCTTGGAAGAGACGTGGAGGTCACAGTAACTTAACAAGTCGGTTTTAATGCCTCTTGGAAGAGTAGTGGAGGTCGCAGTGGAATAAAAAAACAATATCAATACCACTTGGAAGATTGGTGGAGGTTACAGTGGAATAAAAAGACAATATCAATGACCCATGGAAGAGATGTGGAGGTCACTGTAGCTTAACAATAAGGTTTTAATGCCCCTTGGAAGAGTGGTGAAGGTCGCAGTGAAATAAAAAGACAATGTCAATGCCCCTTGGAAGAGTGGTGGAGGTTAGAGTGGAATAAAAAGACAATATCAATGCCCCTTGGAAGAGCTGTGGAGTTCATAGTGGTTTAACCAGAAGGTTTTAAGGCACCGTGGAATTTGAAGAGAAGTCGACGTCACAGTAGCATAGCAAGACGGTTTTAATGCCGCTTGGTAGATTGGTGGTGGTCGCAGTGGATTAAAAAGACAATATCAATTTCCCTTTGAAGAGTGGTGGAGGTCGCAGTGGAATAAAAAGACAATATCAATGCCCCGTGGAAGGGACAAGGAGGTCATAGTAGCTTAACAAGACGGTTTTAATGCCCCTTGGAAGAGTGGTGGAGGTTGCAGGGGACTAAAAAGAGAATAACAATGACCATTGGAAGAGTGGTGGAGGTCGCAGTGGAATACAAAGACAAAATCAATACCCCTTGGAAGAGTGGTGGAGGTTACAGTTGAATAAAAAGACAATATCAATGCCCCTTGGAAGAACTGTGGAGTTCAGAGTGTATTAACCCGATGGTTTTAATGCCCCTTGGAAGAGACATGGAGGTCACAGTAGCTTAACAAGACTGTTTTAATGCCCCATGGAAGAGTGGTGGAGGTCGCAGTGGATTAAAAAGACAATATCAATGCCCCTTAGAAGAGAGGTGGAAGTCGCAGTGGAATAAAAAGACAATATCAATGCCCCGTGGAATAGACATGGACGTGACAGTAGCTTAACAAGACGGCCTTAATGCCCCTTGGAAGAGAGGTGGAGGTCACAGTAGCTTAACAAGACGGTTTTAATGCCACATGGAAGAGTGGTGGAGGTTGCAGTGGATTAAAAAGACAATATCAATGCCCCGAGGAAGAGTGATGGAGGTCGCAGTGGAATAAAAAGACAATATCAATGCCCAGTGGAAGAGACGTGGAGGTCACAGTAGCTTAACAAGATGGTTTTAATGCCCCTTGGAAGAGTGGTGAAGGAAGCAGTGGATTAAAAAGACAATATCAATGCCCTTTGGAAGAGTGGTGGAGGTCGCAATGGAATAAAAATACAATATCAATGCCCCTTGGCAGAGTGGTGGAGGTTACAGTGGAATTTTAAGACAATATCAATGCCCCGTGGAAGAGATGTGGAGGTCACTGTAGCGTAACAAGACAGTTTTAATGCCACTTGGAAGAATGGTGGAGGTCGCAGTGGAATAAAAAGACAATGTCAATGCCCCTTGGAAGAGTGGTGGAGGTTAGAGTGGAATAAAAAGACAATACCAATGCCCCTTGGAAAAGCTGTGGAATTCAGAGAGGTTTAAACAGACGGTTTTAATGCCCATTGGAAGTGACGTGGAGGTCACAGTAGCTTAAAAAGACATTTTTAATGCCCCTTGGCAAAGTGGTGGAGGTCGCAGTGGATTAAAAAGACAATCTCAATGCCCCTTGGAAGAGTGGTGGAGTTCAGAGTGGTTTAACCAGACGGTTTTAATGCCCCTTGGAAGAGATGTGGAGGTCACAGTAGCTTAACAAGACTGTTTTAATGGCTCTCGGAAGAGTGGTGGATTTTGCAGTGGATCAATGCCCCTTGGAAGAGACGAGGAGGTCACAGTAGCTTGTCAAAACTGTTTTAATGCCCCTTGGAAGAGTGGTGGAGGTCGCAGTCGAATAAAAAGACAATATCAATGCCTCTTGGAAGAGCTGTGGAGTACAGAGTGGTTTAACCAGATGGTTTAATGGCCATTGGAAGAGACGTGGAGGTCACAATAGCTTATCAAGACAGTTTTAATGCCCTTGGAAGAGTGCTGGAGGTCGCAGTGGAATAAAAAGACAATATCAATGCCGCTTGGAAGAGTGGTGGAAGTTGCAGAAGATTAAAAGACAATGTCAATGCCCCGTGGAAGAGTTGTGGAGGTCACTGTAGCTTAACAAGATGGTCTTAATGCCACTTGGAAGAGTGGTGGAGGTCGCAGTGGAATAAAAGACAATGTCAATACCCCTTGGAAGAGTGGTGGAGGTTAGAGTGGTATAAAGAGACAATACCAGTGCTCCTTGGAAGAGCTGTGGAGTTCAGAGTGGTTTAAATTGAGGCTATTAATGCCATTTGGAAGAGACGAGGAGGTCACAGTCTATTAAAAAGACAATATCAATACCCCTTGGAGGAGTGGTGGAGGTCGCAGTGGATTAAAAAGACAATATCAATGCCCCTTGGAAGAGTGGTGTAGGTCGCAGTGGAATAAAAAGACAATATCAATGCCCCGTGGAAGGGACGTGGAGGTCACAGTAGCTTCACAAGACGGTTTTAATGCACCTTGGAAGAGAGGTGGAGGTCGCAGTTGATTAAAAAGACAATATCAATGCCCCATGGAAGAGTGGTGGAGGTCGCAGTGGATTAAAAAGACAATATCAATGCCCTTTGGAAGAGTGGTGGAGGTCGCAGTGGAATAAAAAGACAATATCAATGCCCCTTGGAAGAGTGGTGGAGGTTGCAGAGCAATAAAAGACAATATCAATGCCCCGTGGAAGAGTTGTGGAGGTCACTGTAGTTTAACAAGATGGTTTTAATGCCGCTTGGAAGACTGGTGGAGGTCGCAGTGGAATAAAAAGACAATATCAATGCCCCGTGGAAGGAACGTGGAGGTCACAGAAGCTTCACAAGACGGTTTTAATGCACCTTGGAAGAGAGGTGGAGGTCGCAGTTGATTAAAAAGGCAATATCAATGCCCCTTGGAAGAGTGGTGGAGGTCGCAGTGGAATAAAAAGACAACATCAATGCAGCTTGGAAGACTGGTGGATGTTACAGTCGAATAAAAAGACAATATCAATGCCTCTTGTAAGAGCTGTAGAGTTCAGAGTGGTTTAACCAGACGGTTTTAATGCCCCTTGGAAGAGACGAGGTGGTCACAGTAGCTTAACAAGACTGTTTTAATGCCCGTTGGTAGAGTGGTGGAGATCGTTGTGGATTTAAAAGACAATATCAATGCCCCTTAGAAGATTGGTGGAGGTTACAGTGGAATAAAAAGACAATATCAATGCCCCTTGGAAGAGTGTTGGAGGTTACAGAGGAATAAAAAGATAATATCAATGCACTTGAAAGAGTGCAGAATGTTACAATGGAATAAAAAGACATTGTCAATGCCCCTTGGAAGAGCTGTGGAGCTCAGAGCGGTTTAACCATACGGTTTTAATGCCCCTTGGAAGAGACTTGGAGGTCACAGTAGCTTAACAAGATGGTGTTAATGCCCCTTGGAAGAGTGGTGGAGGTCGCTATGGAATAAAAAGACAATATCATTGCCCCGTGGAAGGGACGTGGAGGTCACAGTAGCATAACAAGATGGTTTTAATGTCCATTGGAAGAGTGGTGGAGGTCGCAGGGGATAAAAAAGACAATATCAAAGCCACTTGGAAGAGTGGTGGAGGTCGCAGTGGAAAACAGAGACAATATCAATGCCCCTTGGAAGAGTGGTTGAGGTTACAGTCGAATAAAAAGACAATATCAATGACTCTTGGAAGAGCTGTGGCGTACAGAATGGTTTAACCCGATGGTTTAATGGCCATTGGAAGAGACGTGGAGGTCACAGTAGCTTATCAAGACTGTTTTAATGCCCCTTGGAAGAGTGGTGGAGGTCGCAGTGGATTAAAAAGACAATATCAATGCCCCTTAAAAGAGTGGTGAAGGTCGCAGTGGAATAAAAAGACAATATCAATTCCCCTTGGAAGAGATGTGGAGATCGAGGTGGAATAAAAAGACTATATCAATGCCTCGTGGAAGAGACTTGGAAGTCACAGCAGCTTAACAAGATGAATTTAATGCCCCTTGGAAGAAAGGTGGAGGTCGCAGTGGAATAAAAAGACAATATCAATGCCCCTTGGAAGAGTGGTGGAGGTTACAGTGGAATAAAAAGACAATATCAATGACCCTTGGAAGAGTGGAGGAGGTCGCAGTGGAATAAAAAGACAATATTAATGCCCATTGGAAGAGTGGTGGAGGTAGCAGTAAAATAAAAAGACAATATCAATGCCCCTTGGAAGAGTGGTGGAGGTTACAGTGGAAAAAAAGACAATATCAATGCCCCTTGGAAGAGCTGTGGAGTTCACAGTGGTTTAACCAGAAGGTTTTAAGGCACCGTGGAATAGACGTGGAGGTCACAGTAGCTAAACAAGACGTTTTTTTATGCTTCTTGGAAGAGTGATGGAGGTCGCAGTGGATTAAAAAGACAATATCAATAACTCTTGCAAGAGCTGTGGAGTTCAGAGTGGTTTAACAAGATGGTTTTATTGCCCCTTGGAAGAGACGTGGAGGTCACAGTAGCTTAACAAGACGTTTTAATGCCCCTTGGAAGAGTGGTGGAGGTTACAGTCGAATAAAAAGACAATATCAATGCCTCTTGGAAGAGCTGTAGAGTTCACAGTGGTTTAACCAGACGGTTTTAATGCCCCTTGGAAGAGACGTGGAGGTCACAGTAGCTTATCAAAACTGTTTTAATGCCCCTTGGAAGAGTGGTGGAGGTCGCAGTGGATTAAAAAGACAATATCAATGCCCCTTAGAAGAGTGGTGGAGGTCGCAGTGGAATAAAAAGACAATATCAATTCCACTAGAAAGAGATGTGGAGGTCGCAGTGGAATAAAAAGACAATACCAATGCCTCGTGGAAAAGACTTGGAGGTCACAGTAGCTTAACAAGATGGTTTTAATGCCCCTTGGAAGAGAGGTGGAGGTCACAGTGGAATAAAAAGACAATATCAATGCCCCTTGGAAGAGTGGTGGAGGTTACAGTGGAATAAAAAGACAATATCAATGACCCTTGGAAGAGTGGTGGAGGTCGCAGTGGAATAAAAATACAATATTAATGCCCCTTGGAAGAGTAGTGGAGATCGAAGTAAAATAAAAAGACAATATCAATGCCCCTTGGAAAAGTGGTGGAGGATACAGTGGAAAAAAAAGACAATATCAATGCAACTTTGAAGAGCTGTGGAGTTCACAGTGGTTTAACCAGAAGGTTTTAAGGCACCCTGGAATAGACGTGGAGGTCAAAGTAGCTAAACAAGACGGTTTTATTGTTTCTTGGAAGAGTGGTGGAGGTCGCAGTGGATTAAAAAGACAAAATCAATGCCCCTTGGAAGAGTGGTGGAGGTTACAGTGGAATAAAAAGACAATATCAATGCCTCTTGCAAGAGCTGTGGAGTTCAGAGTGGTTTAAATTGACGGTGTTATTGCCCCTTAGAAGAGTTTTTGGAGGTTACAGTGGAAAAAAAAGACAGTATCAATGCTCCATGGAAGAGGGGTGAAGGTCGCAGTGGATTAAAAAGACAATATCAATGTCCCTTGGAAGAGTGGTGGATTTAGCAGTGGATTAAAAAGACAATACAAATGCCCCTTGGAAGAATGGTGGAGGTCGCAGGGGAATAAAAAGACAATATCAATGCCCCGTGGAAGGGACATGGAGGTCACAGTAGCTTAACAAGACGGTTTTATTGCCCCTTGGAAGAGTGGTGGAGGTCGCAGTGGATTAAAAAGACTATCAAATCCCCTTGGAAGAGTGGTGGAGCTCGCAGTGGAAAAAAAAGACAATATCAATGCCCCTTGGAAGAGTGGTGGAGGTTACAGTTGAATAAAAAGACAATATCAATGGCTCTTGGAAGAGCTGTGGCGTTCAGAGTCGTTTAAACATGCAGTTTTAATGCACCTTGGAAGAGACGTGAAGGTCACAGAAGCTTATCAAGACTGTTTTAAAGCCCCTTGGAGGAGTGGTAGAGGTCGCAGTGGATTAAAAAGACAATATCAATGCCCCTTGGAAAAGTGGTGGAGGTTAGAGTGGAATAAAAAGACAATATCAATGCCCCTTGGAAGAGTGGTGGAGGTTACAGTGGAATAAAAAGACAATATCAATGTCCCTTGGAAGAATGGTGGAGGTTACAGTGGAATAAAAAGACAATATCAATGCCCCTTGGAAGAGTGGTGGAGGTTCCAATTAAATAAAAAGACAATATCAATGCCCCTTGGAAGAGACGTGGAGGTCACAGTGGAATAAAAAGACAATATTAATGCCCCTTGGAAGAGTGGTGGAGGTCACAGTAAAATAAAAAGACAATATCAATGCCCCTTGGAAGAGTGGTGGAAGTTAGAGTGGAAAAGACAATATCAATGCCCATTGGAAGAGCTGTGGAGTTCACAGTGGTTTAACCAGAAAGTTTTAATGCACCGTGGAATAGACGTGGAGGTCACAGTACCTTAGCAAGATGGTTTCAATGCTTCTTGGAAGAGTGATGGAGGTCGCAGTGGATTAAAAAGACAATATCAATGCCCCTTGGAAGAGTGGTGGAGGTTACAGTGGAATAAAAAGACAAAATCAATGACCTGTGTAAGAAACTTGGAGGTCACAGTAGCTTAACAAGATGGTTTTAATGCCTCTTGGAAGAGTCGTGGCCTTCGCAGAGGAATAAAAAGACAATATCAAAGCACTTGGAAGAGTGCAGAAGTTTACAATGGAATAAAAAGACATTGTCAATGCCCCTTGGAAGAGCTGTGGCGCTCAGAGCGGTTTAACTAGATGATTTTAATGCCCCTTGGAAGAGACTTGGAGGTCACAGTAGCTTAACAATACGGTTTAATGCCCCTTGAAAGAGTGGTGGAGGTCACAGTGGAATAAAAATACAATTTCAATGCCCCTTGAAAGAGTGGTGGAATTTACAGTGAAATAAAAAGACAATATCAATGCCCCTTGGAAGAGCTCTGGAGTACAGAGTGGTTAACCAAACGATTTTAGTGCCCCTTGGAAAAGACGTGGAGGTCACAGTAGCTTAACAAGATGGTTTTAATACCCCTTGGAAGAGTGGTGGAGGTCGCAGTGGATTAAAAAGACAATAACAATGAACCTTGGAAGAGTGGTGGAGGTTGCAGTGGAATAAAAAGACAATATCAATGCCCCTTTGAAGAGTGGTGGAGGTTACAATGGAATAAAAAGACAATATTAATGCCTCTTGGAAGAGAGGTGGAGGTTACAGTGGAATAAAAAGACAATATCAATGCCCCGTGGAAGAGACGTGGACATCACAGTAGCTTAACAAGACGGTTTTAATGTCCCTTGGCAGAGTGGTGGAGGTCGCAGTGGAATAAAAAGACAATAACAATGTCCTGTGGAAGAGACGTGGAGGTCACAGTATCTTAACAAGACGGTTTTAATGCCCCTTAGAACAGTGGTGGAGGTCGCAGTGGAATGAAAGACAATATCAGTGCCCTTTGGATGAGTGGCGGAGGTCGCAGTGGAATAAAAAGACAATATCAATGCCCCTTGGAAGAGTGGTGGAGGTCGCAGTGGAATAACCTCACTGGTACATGCTCTGCATAACTTCTCTGCTTGCTGAGTCTGCTGTAATCTAATGCTCTGCTTTGCTGATTCACCTCACTGGTACATGCTCTGCATAACTTCTCTGCTTGCTGTGTCTTCTGTAATCTAATGCTCTGCTTTGCTGATTCACCTCACTGGTACATGCTCTGCATAACTTCTCTGCTTGCTGTGTTTGCTGTAATCTAATGCTCTGCTTTGCTGATTCACCTCACTGGTACATGCTCTGCATAACTTCTCTGCTTGCTGTGTCTGCTGTAATCTAATGCTCTGCGTTGCTGATTCACCTCACTGGTACATGCTCTGCATAACTTCTCTGCTTTATCTGTCCAAGTCCATTCAATACCCACATATGTCTGTCCCTTCCCCACTATAGATCTTATCTGATTTTTAGAGGTGCTAAACTGCAGAGACTAGAGTCCTAGCTCTGTGTTTGATCACCCAGCCATCTCCTGGTGAAACGACCCGCTGCTAATTTAGCCATATGCAGCTCCCACAATGCCCTGCACCTGATAGTTTAATCTGCCCTATATATTTAGAAGCTCTGTAAGGGGTGCATGCGTCTTCTTGTGCTAAGTGGCTTCGGAGATAAGTGGCAGTTATTTCAGAGGCAGTTAGTCAGGGCACGAGTCAGGTAACCAACACTTTGACCACTTACTCTCTTTTAACTATGTTTCTGTTAGCTCTCACTTTTTCCTCTATAGTCGTCCACTTTCTAGTAACCCCTCAAATCCCTACACCTAGTAATAAACTCTGCATTTCTCCCTCCATCCTCCCCATTCATCTCACCTCCTCCTCCAAATTATTCCTAAACATTCAATCCTGGATCTCCAAACACAGACAGCCACCTCATGCTCTCTCTTGCTCCCACCTGCTAACACTTTCTCTGCTCCTCCTCACTGCTGGAGATATCTCTCCAAATCCTGGTCCTCCTCGCCATATCCCCACAGTTACTTCTTCCTCCTATCCACGACCTTCCACAAACTGTCGCAACCCTTCTAACCTCATACCCATCCAACCAATCCCCACTCCCTTAGTTGCTCTAACAGGAGCTCTATGGAACGCTCGCTCTGTCTGCAACAAACTTTCCTTCATCCACGATCTTTTCATTACAAACAAACTTTCCTTCCTCGCCATAACTAAAACCTGGCTCACCCCCTCTGATACAGCCTCCCCAGCTGCACTTTCATATGGCGGATTCCACCTTTTCCACATCCCCCGCCCCAACGGCAAACATGGCGGAGGCGTAGGTTTTCTCCTATCAGAACACTGCTCTTTCACCCAAATCCCAATGCCACCCTCCATTACACTCCCCTCTTTTGAGGTGCACTGTGTGCGCATCTATTCCCCCTCCAACCTCCAACTGGCTGTCGTTTACCGACCCCCAGGGCAAGCCACCACCTTCTTAGACCACTTCACCACCTGGCTGCTTCACTTCCTCTCCACTGACATCCCCACTATCATAATGGGTGACTTCAACATCCCCATTAACACTTCCCACTCGTCTGTCTCTAAGTTCCTATCTCTCACTTCCTCCTTCGGACTCACTCAATGGTCTTCCACACCCACCCACAAAGATGGCCACACACTGGACCTCGTCTTCACCCGCCTCTGTTCCCTATCTAACCTCTCTATCTCACCTCTCTCTCTCTCTGATCACAGCCTACTTACATTCTCTTCTCTCTCCTCCCCGGGGCAACAATCCCCACTCCACAAACTTGCATACCCTCACAGAAATCTCAAACACCTTGACTTACACTCACTCTCTGAATCCCTCCTCCCTCTTACAGACATAAATTCCTTACACGATGCAGACGTTGCTGCTGCTTCATATAACACCACAATAGCTGCAGTTCTAGTCTCAATCGCCCCTCTCACACACACCACATCTCGCACATTCAACAGGCAACCGTGGCACACTAAAGTTATTAAAGAACTGCGCCAGGCCTCCAGGGTTGCGGAGCGGAGATGGAAAAGGTCTCACTCCATCGAGCACTTCATCGCATTCAAGCAATCCCTCACTAATTTCAAGTTCGCACTCGCTACAGCAAAACAAACCTACTTCTCATCTCTCATATCCTCCCTATCTCACAACCCTAAACAGCTATTTAACACTTTCAACTCTCTCCTTCGTCCCCCAGCACCTCCTCCCTCTTCTCTCATCTCAGCCGACGACTTTGCCTCATTCTTCAAACAGAAGATTGACACCATCAGACAAAACTTTTGCCTAAAGTCCACACAACCCCTCCTCATATCTATTCAACCCTCCTCCTCCAAACCCCACTTCTCCACCATTACAGAAGGTCAAGTCTCCTCTTTACTCTCCAAATCACACCTCACCACCTGCGAACTTGACCCAATCCCATCCCACCTCATCACTAACCTTACCACAGTCTTCATCCCAACCCTAACCCACCTCTTCAATCTGTCACTAACAACCGGTGTCTTCCCCGCATGTTTCAAACATGCCGCAATCACACCCATCCTCAAAAAGCCTTCCCTTGACCTTTCCTCTCTGACTAGATATCGCCCCATATCACTCCTCCCATTTGCCTCAAAACTACTAGAACAACATGTCCACCTTGAACTGTCCTCCCACCTCTCCTCCTGCTCCCTTTTCGACCGTCTGAAATCTGGCTTCCAACCGCATCACTCGACTGAAACTGCCCTGACCAAAGTCACCAACGACCTACTAAATGCCAGATCTAAGCGACACTATTCCATCCTCCTCCTTCTGGACCTGTCACCTGCCTTTGACACAGTGGACCATTCCCTCTTACTCCAGATTCTCTCATCACTTGGCATCACGGACTTGGCACGATCTTGGATCTCCTCATACTTAACAGACAGGACATTCAGCATCTCCCACTCACGCACCACCTCCTCATCTCGCCCCCTATCTGTCGGTGTCCCCCAAGGTTCAGTTCTAGGACCTCTGCTCTTCTCCATCTACACCTTTGGCCTGGGACAGCTCATAGAGTCTCACGGTTTTCAGTATCAACTCTATGCTGACGACACACAGATCTACCTCTCTGGACCCGATATCTCCTCCCTACTAACCAAAATCCCACAATGTCTGTCCGCCATGTCATCCTTCTTCTCTGACAGATTTCTAAAACTCAACATGGATAAAACAGAGTTCATCATCTTTCCACCCTCTCATTCACATCCCCCATCTGACCTAGCCATCAACGACAATGGCTGTTCACTCTGCCCAGTCCCACAAGCTCGCTGCCTCGGAGTAACCCTGGAGTCTGATCTCTCCTTCAAGCCACATATCCAAGCCCTTTCCACTTCCTGCTGGCTCCAACTCAAAAACATATCCCGGATCCGTCCATTCCTCAGCAAAGACTCTGCAAAAACACTAGTGCATGCCCTCATCATATCCCGCCTCGACTACTGCAACCTCCTGCTCCGTGGCCTCCCTTACAACACTCTTGCGCCTCTCCAATCTATCCTAAACCCTGCTGCTCGACTAATTCACCAGTCCCCCCGCTATTCCCCGGCCTCTCCTCTCTGTTAATCTCTTCACTGCCTCCCCATTGCCCAGAGAATCCAGTTCAAAACTCTAACCATGGCATACAAAGCCATCCACAACCTGTCTCCCCCATACATCTGTGACCTAGTCTCCCGGTACATACCTGCACGCAACCTCCGATCCTCACAAGATCTCCTTCTCTACTCCCCTCTTATCTCCTCCTCCCACAATCGTATACAAGATTTCTCCCGTGCATCCCCCTTACTCTGGAACTCTCTACCCCAACACATCAGACTCTCGCCGACCGTGGAAACCTTCAAAAGAAACCTGAAGACCCACCTCTTCCGACAAGCCTACAACCTGCAGTAACCACCGCTGCACGACCAGCTCTACCCTCACCTATTGTATCCTCACCCATCCCTTCTAGAATGTGAGCATTCACGGGCAGGGTCCTTGCTCCTCCTGTACCAGTCGATGACTCGTTTTGTTAAGATTATGTAAATGCTTTTGTTATGTATATCCCTATCACATGTAAAAAGCCATGGAATAAATGGCGCTGGAATAAAAATACAATATCAATGCCCCTTGGAAGAGTGCTGGAGATTACAATGGAATAAAAAGACAATATCAATGCCTCTTGCAAGAGTTGTGGAGTTCAGAGTCATTTAAATTGACGGCTTTAATGCCCCTTGGAAGAGAAGTGGAGGTCACAGTAGCTTAATAAGACGGTATTAATGCCACATGGAAAAGTGGTGGAGGTCGCAGTGGATTAAAAAGACAATGTCAATGCCCCGAGGAAGAGTGGTGGAGGTCGCAGTGGAATAAAAAGTAAATATCAATGCCCCTTGGAAGAGTGGTGGAGGTTACAGTGGAAAAAAAAGTTAACATCAATGCCCCGTGGAAGAGACGTGGAGGTCACAGTAGCTTATCAAGATGGTTTTAATGCCCCTTGGAAGAGTGGTGAAGGTCACAGTTGATTAAAAAGACAATATCAATGCCCCTTGGAAGAGTGGTGGAGGTTGCAGTGGAATAAAAAGGCAATATCAATGCCCCGTGGAATTGACGTGGTGGTCAAAGTAGCCTAACAACACGGTTTTAATGGCCCTTGGAAGAATGGTGGAGGTCGCAGTTGATTAAAAAGAAAATATAAATGCCCCTTAGAAGAGTGGTGGAGGTCGTAGTGGAATAAAAAGACAATATCAATGCCCCTTGGAAGAGTAATGGAGGTCGCAGAGGAATAAAAAAACAATATCAATGCCCCTTGGAAGAGTGGTGGAGGTAACAGTGGATTTAATAGACAATATCAATGCCCCGAGGAAGAGCAGTGGAGTTTAGAGTAGTTAAACCAGATGGTTTTAATGCCCGTTGGAAGTGACATGGAGGTCACAGTAGCTTAAAAAGATGCTTTTAATGCCCCATGGAAAAATGGTGGAGGTCGCAGTGGATTAAAAAGACAATATAAATGTGTCTTGGAAGACTGGAGAGGTGGCAGTGGAATAAAAAGACAATATCAATGCCCCTTGGAAGAGCGGTGGAATTCAGAGGAGTTTAACCAGACGGTTTTAATGCCACTTGGAAGAGATGTGGAGGTCACAGTAGCTTAACAAGACTGTTTTAATGACCCTTGGAAGAGTGGTGGAGGTCACAGTGGATTAAAAAGACAATATCAATGACCCTTATAAGAGTGGAATAAAATGACAACGTCAATGCCACTAGGAAAAGTGGTGGAGGTTACAGTGGAATAAAAAGACAACGACAATGCCACTTGGAAGAGTAGTGGAGGTTAAAGTGGAATAAAAAGACAATACCAATGCCCCGTGGAATAGACATGGACGTGACAGTATCTTAACAAGACGGGTTTAATGCCCCTTGGAAGAGTGGTGGAGGTTGCAGTGGATTAAAAAGACAATATCAATGCCCATTGGAAGAGTGGTAGAGGTCGCAGTGGAATAAAAAGACAAAATCAATGCCCCTTGGTAGAGTGGTGGAGGTTACAGTGGAATAAAAAGACAATATCAATGCCCCATGGAAGAGTTGTGGAGGTCACTGTAGCTTAACAAGATGATCTTAATGCCCCTTGGAAGAGTGGTGTAGGTCACAATGGAATAAATAGACAATGTCAATGCCCCTTGGAAGAGTGCTGGAGGTTAGAGTGGAATAAAATGACAATACCAATGCTCCTTGGCAGAGCTGTGGAGTTCAGAGAGGTTTAAATTGACGGTTTTAATGCCCCTTGGAAGAGACGTGGAGGTCACAGTGGAATAAAAAGACAATATCAATGCCCCTTCAAGAGTGGTGAAGGACGCAGTGGATTAAAAAGACAATATCAATGCCCCTTGGAAGAGTGGTGGAGGTCGCAGTGGAATAAAAAGACAATATCAATGCCCCGTGGAAGGGACGTGGAGGTCACAGTAGCTTCACAAGACAGTTTTAATGCCCTTGGAAGAGACGTGGAGGTCGCAGTTGATTAAAAAGACAATATCAGTGCCCCTTGGAAGATTGGTGGAGGTCGCAGTGGAATAAAAAGACAATATCAATGCGCTTGGTAGAGTGGTGGATGTTACAGTCGAAAAAAAAGACAATATCAATGCCTCTTGTAAGAGCTGTGGAGTTAAGAGTGTTTAACCAGATGGTTTTAATGCCCCTTGGAAGAGACAAGGAGGTCACAGTAGCTAAACAAGACTGTTTTAATGCCCCTTGGAAGAGTGGTGAAGGTCGCAGTCGAATAAAAAGACAATATCAATGCCCCTTGGAGGATTGGTAGAGTTTACAGTGGAATAAAAAGACAATATCAATGCCCCTTGGAAGAGTGGTGGAGGTTACAGTGGAATAAAAAGACAATATCAATGCCCTGTGTAAGAAACGTGGAGGTCACAGTAGCTTAACAATACGGTTTTAATACCCCTTGGAAGAGTCGTGGACGTCGCAAAGGAATAAAAAGACAATATCAATGCACTTGGAAGAGTGCAGAAGGTTACAATGGAATAAAAAGAGATTGTCAATGCCCCTTGGGAGAGCTGTGGATCTCAGAGCGGTTTAGCCAGACTGTTTTAATGCCCCTTGGAAGAGACTTCGAGGTCACATTCGCTTAACAACACTGTTTTAATGCCCCTTGGAAGAGTGGTGGAGGTCGCAGTGGATTAAAAAGACAATATCAATGCCCCTTAGAAGAGTGGTGGAGGTTACAGTGGAATAAAAAGACAATATCAATGCCCCACGGAAGAGCTGTGGAGTTCACAGTGGTTTAACCAGAAGGTTTTAAGGCAACGTGGAATAGACGTGGAGGTCACAGTAGCTAAACAAGACGGTTTTAATGCTTCTTGGAAGAGAGATGGAGGTCGCAGTAGACTAAAAAGACAAAATCAATGCCTTTGGAAGACTGGTGGAGGTTACAGTGGAATAAAAAGACAATATCAATGCCTCTTGCAAGAGCTGTGGAGTTCAGAGTGGTTTAAATTGACGGTTTTAATGCCCCTTAGAAGAGACGTGGAGGTCACAGTAGCTTAACAAGACGGTTTTAATGCCCCTTGGAAGAGTGGTGGAGGTCGCAGTGGATTAAAAAGACATTATCGATGCCCCTTGGAAGAGTGGTGGAGGTCGCAGAGGAATGAAAAGAAAATATCGATGCCCCTTAGAAGAGTGGTGGAGGTTACAGTGGAAAAAAAAGACAATATCAGTGTTCCTTGTAAGAGGGGTGAAGGTCGCAGAGTAATAAAAACACAATATCAATGTCCCTTGGAAGAGTGGTGGAGGTCACAGTAGCTTAAAAAGAAGGTTTTAATGCCCCTTGTAGGAGTGGTGGAGGTCGCAGTGGATTAAAAAGGCTATCAAATCCCATGGGAAGAGTGGTGGAGGTCGCAGTGGAATAAAAAGACAATATCAATGCCCCTTGGAAGAGTGGTGGAGGTTACAGTTGAATAAAAAGACAATATCAATGCACTTGGAAGAGTGCAGAAGGTTACAATGGAATAAGAAGACATTGTCAATGCCCCTTGGAAGAGTTGTGCAGCTCAGAGCGGTATAACCAGACGGGTTTAATGCCCCTTGGAAGAGACTTGGAGGTCACAGTAGCTTAACAAGACGGTTTTAATGCCCCTTGGAAGAGTGGTGGAGGTTGCAATGGAATAAAAAGACAATATCAATGCCCCGTGGAAGGGACGTGGAGGTCACAGTAGCATAACAAGTTGGTTTTAATGCCCATTGGAAGAGTGGTGGAGGTTGCGGTGGATAAAAAGGACAATATCAAAGCCCCTTGGAAGAGTTGTGGAGGTCGCAGTGGAAAACAGAGACAATATCAATGCCCCTTGGATGAGTGGTGGAGGTTACAGGCGAATAAAAAGACAATATCAATGCCCCTTGGAAGAGCTGTGGAGTTCACAGTGGTTTAACCAGAAGTTTTTAAGGCAACGTGGAATAGACGTGGAGGTCGCAGTAGCTGAACAAGACGGTTTTAATGCTTCTTGGAAGAGTGGTGGAGGTCGCAGTGGATTAAAGAGACAAAATCAATGCCCATTGGAAGAGTGCTGCATGTTATAGTGTGTATCGTCGGCGTCCCTGCCCTCTGCTAGGCAGGGACGCTGTTCTCCTCACCTCCCTGCTCCGAGCCCTGCGTCCTCCTCCCGCTCTGCTGTCAGCGCGCGCTCCTTCCCGGCGTCCTCCTCCCGCTCTGCTGTCAGCGCGCGCTCCTTCCTGGCGTCCTCCTCCCGCTCTGCTGTCAGCGCGCGCTCCTTCCCGGCCCTGTGCTTAGGGCGCGCGCGCGCGCGCTCCCCTCCTCTTAAAGGGGCCGCGCGCGTCGTCCTAAGGAGTCCCCGGCCAATGGCCGGAGGACTTCATCATATATAAGGCACCTCCTCCAAAATGGAGGTGCCCGAGCAATGTTGTTTGCACCTGTGTCTAACCTGTGCTTCAGCCCTCAGGTCCCGTTGCCAGTTACCTGCCAGTTACCTGCCAGATTCCTGCCAGCCTGCTATCTTTGTCCTGCCTGATATCCAGTCACCTGCCTGCCAGCCTGAGGTCCGACGGTCTGCCTACCAACTCCAGTCAGTTTGTCTAAGGACCAGCTTGCCCGCTCACCCGGGAGCGCACATCCGCTACCTGCCTGCTACCCTGAGGTCCGACGGTCTGCCTTCCAATTCCTGTCAGTCTGTCTAAGGACCAGCTTGCCCGCTCACCTGGGAGCGCACATCAGTTACCTGCCTGCTAGCCTACCTGGAGGCTCCGGCGTCACGTGCTGTGACCATCTGCCATTCCAGAGACTCTTGCCCGCTCACCTGGGAGCGCCCACCTGTTACCTGCCTGGTAGCCTACCTGGAGGCTTCGCCGTCACGTGCTGTGACCACCAACCTTTCCAGAGACTCTCGCTTGCTCACCTGGGAGCACACATCTACCATCTGCCTGCTAGCCTACCCGGAGGCTCTGCCATCACAGGTCGTACCTACCCTTTACCCAGAGACTGCCCTGATCACTTGCCGTAACTCCCTGTCCGTTCATCCAGAGACTGCCACCCGCTCCCTTACAAGGGCCGCCCCCTTGTATAGTAGCTCAGAGGTTCCGCCTCCCAGACCCGTTACAGTTTGCTCGGGCCATGGAACCCGGTGGCACCCAAGCTCCCTCGCTCTCGGACCTGTGTCATGAACTGTCCCGTCAGAGGTCCCAACAGGAGTCCATCCTGGGTCACCTACGGAATGTTAATTCTCGCCTGGACACTCTGACTGCTCCACCTGCAACCACCGCCAGTACCATGACTCGCAACCCGGCAGCTCCGCTACCCACTAATACCATGGTATCCTACCCCGGACCCCGGCTGTCTGCACCTCCTCGCTTCGGAGGCGACTCCGCCCAGGCTCTGGGCTTCATAAATCAGTGCACCCTGCACTTTGAACTTTTGTCCCATCAGTTTAACTCCGACCGGGCCAAAATTGCCTTTATCATGTCCCATCTCACCGGGGAGGCCCTGGCCTGGCTAAATCCTCTATGGGAGAGAGGAGACCCCCTGGTGTCCAACTTGCCTGCTTTTCTCTCGGCTTTCCGGAAAGTCTTCGACGAACCCGGACGGAAGACCTCATCCGCATCCTCACTGCTACGCCTCCGTCAGGAAGGTCTCACCGTGGGCCAATATGCCATACGGTTCCGTACCCTTGCCTCGGAGCTGGCCTGGGATAACGACGCTCTGGTATCCGTCTTCTGGGAGGGTCTGTCCGGCCGTATTAAAGATGAACTTGCCGGTCGGGACATTCCTACCACTCTCGATGATCTTATAACTCTTGCCACCCGGATTGACCTACGGTTCCAGGAGCGTGCCAAAGAGGTCACCCGTGAGAGGAGGATTCCACGTTTAGCTCCTACTTTTCAGAAACCCTCCGTCTCTCCCCAGGTACACTCTCCTGAGCCTATGCAGGTCGACCAGACCAAGATGGTCAAAACCCGTCAGGACTCACACCGTGCCGAGGGGAGATGCTTCTACTGTGGCAGTAAGGAGCACCGGATCCGTGCCTGCCCGGAGAGGTCGGGAAACGCCTGTGTCTAGGTTCGCTCAGAGAGGTCGACCTAGACAAGAATAAATCCTCTCCATCTCTGTTGCTGTCAGTCTCAATCATCTGCGGGGAGAACCGTTATTCCGAACTAGCCCAACTTGACTCTGGAGCAGCCGGGAATCTTATTTCACAGTCCCTGGTAGAAAAATACCGCATTCCCACCAAACCTCTGGCTGTACCATTATCCGTCGCTGCTGTGGATGGGGGCCTCTTACCACGTCCCATCCAACTCATCACCGAATCCATAACCCTGC
Organism: Phyllobates terribilis; assembly: GCF_046119375.1. NCBI lineage: Eukaryota > Metazoa > Chordata > Amphibia > Anura > Dendrobatidae > Phyllobates > Phyllobates terribilis. The sequence goes on from NW_027362775.1 coordinate 29,077,785, forward strand.
AGGTGGGAATGCTGCATTCTGAAAACATCTCTTTTCATGTTCTGCCTGGACTCTCTCACGCCCTCTTACTAGGTCTACCTTGGCTCCAGAGACATGCACCCGTGCTTGACTGGCAGACCGGAGAGGTCCTTCGCTGGGGACAGGACTGTCATAAGACTTGTTTGGTTCCTGTTCATCCCGTCCGTCCTTCTCCTACCCCAACTAATCTACCTGGACTTCCGATTCCCTATTGGTCATTTGCTGATGTCTTTAATAAAAAGGAGGCAGAGACATTACCCCCTCATAGACCATACGACTGTCCTATCGATCTGTTACCCGGTACTACTCCTCCCCGTGGGCGTATTTACCCATTGTCCGCTGCTGAGACCCGGTCGATGTCCGAATATATTGAGGAGAATTTGGCCAGGGGATTCATCCGGAAATCTACCTCCCCGGCGGGAGCAGGATTCTTCTTCGTAAAAAAGAAGGATGGCTCTCTCCGTCCCTGTATAGACTATAGAGGTCTTAACCAGATTACGGTGAAGAATAAGTACCCTCTTCCGCTCATTCCATAATTATTTGATCGCCTGAGGGGGGCTAGAGTCTTCACCAAACTGGACCTCCGATGGGCGTACAACCTGGTCCGTATCCGTCAAGGGGATGAATGGAAGACTGCATTCAACACCCGGGACGGCCACTACGAATATCTGGTAATGCCCTTTGGTCTCTGTAACGCCCCTGCCGTCTTTCAAGAGTTGGTCAATGACATCTTCCGGGACCTTCTCTACTCCTGCGTTGTGGTGTACCTGGACGACATCTTGGTCTTCTCTCCGGATCTCCAGACTCACCGGAGGGACGTTCGTCAGGTCCTGTTCAGACTCAGGCAGAATCACCTCTTCGCTAAATATGAGAAGTGCCTCTTTGAGCAGACCTCGCTTCCATTTTGGGCTACATTATTTCTCAGACCGGCCTACGAATGGATCCAGAGAAACTGTCTGCCATCGAGAAATGGCCCCGACCGGAGGGGTTGAAGGCCATTCAGCGGTTCCTGGGCTTCGCCAACTACTACCGCCTCTTCATACCACACTTCTCTTCCCGGACTGCCCCAATTTCCGCTCTCACTCGTAAGGGTACTAATCCCAAAGAGTGGCCGCCCGAAGCAGAGGAGGCCTTTCTTTCCTTAAAACAGGCCTTCTCTTCCGCCCCGGTACTGCATCGCCCGGACGGCAACAAGCAATTCTTCCTGGAAGTTGACGCCTCCTCCTCTGGAGCCGGAGCGGTACTTACTCAAAAATCATCTTCCGGGAGGATGGTAACTTGCGGCTTCTTCTCTAAACTCTTCTCCTCCTCAGAGCGCAATTATTCCATAGGAGACCGAGAGTTGTTGGCCATCAAACTGGCATTGGAGGAGTGGCGTTACCTGCTCGAGGGGGCTCTTCATCCGGTAATAATTTACACTGACCACAAGAACTTGGCTTATCTTCAGCATGCCCAGAGACTTAACCCACGCCAAGCCCGGTGGTCCTTGTTTTTTGCTCGCTTTGATTTTGTTCTTCATTTTCGCCCGGCTGACAAGAACATCAAAGCAGACGCCTTGTCCCGATCCTTTCTGGTGTCTGACCTCGAGGAGGAACCTAAACATATCATCGATCCCGCCAGAGTAATGCAGGTGGCTCCCGTGAGTCTAAATCGTCTCCCTCCCGGTAAGACGTTCGTATCAGTACCTGATCGGGAGAAGATCCTACACTGGGGTCATTCGTCTAAACTAGCTGGCCACGCCGGTCAGAAAAAGACCCTCCAGCTTATTACCCGGCACTACTGGTGGCCTAACCTGCACAAGGATGTAATAGACTTTGTTTCTGCCTGTGTGTCCTGCGCCCGCAACAAAGTTCCGAGACACCTGCCAGCCGGCCGCCTTCTTCCTCTGCCAGTACCTGCTGCCCCCTGGCAGCATATAGCGATGGACTTCATAACTGATCTGCCCGTCTCTGCCGGTTGTACGGTCATTTGGGTGGTCGCTGACCGCTTTTCCAAGATGGCTCACTTCATTCCCCTGCCAGGCCTTCCGTCTGCACCCGAGCTGGCTAGAGACTTTATCCGCCACATCTTCCGTCTTCATGGCCTGCCCCGTCACATCGTGTCGGATCGAGGGGTACAGTTCACTTCTCGTTTCTGGAGAGCCACTTGTAAATTGCTAGACGTCACCCTGGACTTCTCCTCCGCTTACCACCCACAGTCTAATGGTCAAGTGGAGCGGATCAATCAGAACCTGACCAGTTACCTCCGGCACTTCGTTAATGCCCACCATTCTGACTGGGTGGATCTCCTGCCATGGGCTGAATTCTCGTACAACAATCACGAGAGCGAATCTTCCTCCAAATCCCCGTTTTTTGTAGTCTACGGTCAGCATCCTCGGATCCCGTTTCCCGTCTCCACCTCGGTGGACAATCCGGCTGCGGAATCTCTTGTCAACAAATTTTCCTCCATATGGGAGAGTACACGGTCCGCTCTCCTTCTGTCTTCCGAGCGTATGAAAAGACATGCTGACAAAAAACGTCTGGACCCTCCTCAATTCCGTCCTGGGGATAAAGTCTGGCTCTCGTCCAAATATGTCCGGCTCAAGATCCCTTCCTATAAGTTAGGGCCTCGGTTCATCGGCCCACTGGAGGTCATCAGTCAGATCAACCCGGTGGCCTATAAATTGAAACTCCCGGCCAACTTGCGGATTCCTAACTCCTTCCATGTATCTCTCCTCAAACCTGTGGTACTTAACTCTTTTTCCAAGTCTACAGGCCCGCCTCTTGCTCCGGTTTCCGCTGAAAACGAGTTTGAGGTAGAGAACATTCTGGCCACCAAAAGGGTAAGAGGTAAAACCTTTTTTCTGGTAGATTGGAGGGGGTTTGGTCCTGAGGAGAGAACATGGGAGCCCCGGGAGAACATCCATGCCCCTCTCATTCTTGCTAAATTTCTTTCTGGCCTAAAAAAGGGGGGGCCTAAAGGGGGGGTACTGTAGCGTCGGCGTCCCTGCCCTCTGCTAGGCAGGTACGCTGTTCTCCTCACCTCCCTGCTCCGAGCCCGGCGTCCTCCTCCCGCTCTGCTGTCAGCGCGCGCTCCTTCCCGGCGTCCTCCTCCCGCTCTGCTGTCAGCGCGCGCTCCTTCCCGGCGTCCTCCTCCCGCTCTGCTGTCAGCGCGCGCTCCTTCCCGGCCCTGTGCTTAGGGCGCGCGCGCGCTCCCCTCCTCTTAAAGGGGCCGCGCGCGTCGTCCTAAGGAGTCCCCGGCCAATGGCCGGAGGACTTCATCATATATAAGGCACCTCCTCCAAAATGGAGGTGCCCGAGCAATGTTGTTTGCACCTGTGTCTCACCTGTGCTTCAGCCCTCAGGTCCCGTTGCCAGTTACCTGCCAGTTACCTGCCAGATTCCTGCCAGCCTGCTATCTTTGTCCTGCCTGATATCCAGTCACCTGCCTGCCAGCCTGAGGTCCGACGGTCTGCCTACCAACTCCAGTCAGTCTGTCTAAGGACCAGCTTGCCCGCTCACCCGGGAGCGCACATCCGCTACCTGCCTGCTACCCTGAGGTCCGACGGTCTGCCTTCCAACTCCTGTCAGTCTGTCTAAGGACCAGCTTGCCCGCTCACCTGGGAGCGCACATCAGTTACCTGCCTGCTAGCCTACCTGGAGGCTCCGGCGTCACGTGCTGTGACCATCTGCCATTTCAGAGACTCTTGCCCGCTCACCTGGGAGCGCCCACCTGTTACCTGCCTGCTAGCCTACCTGGAGGCTTCGCCGTCACGTGCTGTGACCACCAACCTTTCCAGAGACTCTCGCTTGCTCACCTGGGAGCACACATCTACCATCTGCCTGCTAGCCTACCCGGAGGCTCTGCCATCACAGGTCGTACCTACCCTTTACCCAGAGACTGCCTTGATCACTTGCCGTAACTCCCTGTCCGTTCATCCAGAGACTGCCACCCGCTCCCTTACAAGGGCCGCCCCCTTGTATAGTAGCTCAGAGGTTCCGCCTCCCAGACCCGTTACACAGTGGAATAAAAAGACAATATCAATGCCTCTTGCAAGAGCTGTGGAGTTCAGAGTCGTTTAAATTGACGGTTTTAATGCGCCTTGCAAGAGACGTGGAAATCACAGTAGCTTAACAAGACGGTTTTAATGCCCCTTGGAAGAGTGGTGGAGGTTACTGTCGAATAAAAAGATAATATCAATGCCTCTTGGAAGAGCTGTGGCGTTCAGAGTGGTTTACCAGTTGGTTTTAATGCCCCTTGGAAGAGACCTGGAGGTCACAGTAGCTTATCAAAACTGTTTTAATGCCCCTTGGAAGAGTGGTGGAGGTCGCAGTGGATTAAAAAGACAATATCAATGCCCCTTAGAAGAGTGGTGGAGGTCGCAGTGGAATAAAAAGACAATATCAATTCCACTTGGAAGAGATGTGGATTAAAAAGACAATATCAATGCCCCTTAGAAGAGTGCTGGAGGTCGCAATGGAATAAAAAGACAATATCAATTCCACTTGGAAGAGATGTGGAGGTCGCAGTGGAATAAAAAGACAATATCAATGCCTCGTGGAAGAGACTTGGAGGTCACAGTAGCTTAACAAGATGGTTTTAATGCCCCTTGGAAGAGAGGTGGAGGTCGCAGTGGAATAAAAAGACAATATCAATGCCCCTTGAAAGAGTGGTAGAGGTTACAGAGAAATAAAAAGACAATATCAATGCCTCTTGAAAGAGCTATGGAGTTCAGAGTGGTTTTACCAGATGGTTTTAATGCCCCTTGTAAGAGTAGTGGAGGTCGCAGTGCATTAAAAAGACAATATCAGTACCCCTTGGAAGAATGGTGGAGGTTACAGTGGAATAAAAAGACAATATCAATGCCCCTTGGAAGAGCTGTGGAGTTCAGAGTGGTTTAACCAGACGGTTTTAATGCCCCTTGGAAAAGATGTGGAGGTCACAGTAGCTAAACAAGACTGTTTTAATGCCTCTTGGAAGAAAGGTGGAGGTTGCAGTGGATTAAAAAGACAATATCAATGCCCCTTAGAAGAGAGGTGGAAGTCGCAGTGGAATAAAAAGACAATATCAATACCCCTTGGAAGAGTGGTGGAGGATACAGTGGAATAAAAAGACAATATCAATGCCCATGGAATAGACATGGACGTTACAGTAGCAAAACAATTTGTTTTTAATGCACCTTGGGAGAGTGGTGGAAGTCGTAGTGGAATAAAAAGACAATATCATTGACCCTTGAAAGAGAGCTGTAGGTTACAGTGGAGTAAAAAGACAATATCAATGCTTCTTGCAAGAGCTGTGGAGTTCAGAGTGGTTTAAATTGACTGTTTTAATGCACCGTAGAAGAGACATGGAGGTCACAGTAGCTTAACAATAAGGTTTTAATGCCACTTGGAAGAGTGATGGAGGTCGCAGTGGATTAAAAAGACAATATCAATGCCACTTGGAAGAGTGGTGAAGGTCCCAGTGGAATAAAAAGACAATATCAATGCCCCTTGCAAGAGCTGTGGAGTTCAGAGTGGTTTAAATTGACGGTTTTAATGCCCCTTGGAAGGGACATGGTGGTGACAGTAGCTTAACAAGACGGTTTTAATGCCCCTTTGAAGAGTGGTGGAGGTCGCAGTGGACTAAAAAGACAATATGAATGCCCCTTTGAAGAGTAGTGGAGGTCGAAGTGGAATAAAAAGACAATATAAATGTCCCTTGGAAGAGTGGTGGAGCTTACAGTTGAATAAAAAGACAATATCAATGCCCATTGGAAGAGTGATGGAGGTTACAGTGGAATAAAAAGACAATATCAATGCTCCTTGGAACAGTGGAGGAGGTTACAGTTAAACAAAAAGACAATATCAATGCCCCGTGGAAGAGATGTGGAGGTCACAATAGCTTAACAAGACGGTTATAATGCCCCTTGGAAGAGTGATGGAGGTCGCAGTGGATTAAAAAGACAATATCAATGAGCCTTGGAAGAGTGGTGGAGGTCGCAGTGGAATAAAAATACATTATCAATGCCCCTTTGAAGATGGGTGGAGATTACAGTGGAATAAAAAGACAATACCAATGCCCCGTGGAAGAGATGTGGAGGTCACAGTAACTTAACAAGACGGTTTTAATGTCCCTTGGAAGAGTGGTGGAGGTCGCAGTGGAATAAAAAAACAATATCAATGCCCCTTGGAAGATTGGTGGAGGTTACAGTGGAATAAAAAGACAATATCAATGCCCCGTGGAAGAGATGTGGAGGTCACTGTAGCTTAACAATATGGTTTTAATGCCCTTTGGAAGAGAGGTGGAGGTGGCAGTGGAATAAAAAGACAATGTCAACGCCCCTTGGAAGAGTGGTGGAGGTTAGAGTGGAATAAAAAGACACTATCAATGCCCCTTGGAAGAGTGGTGGAGGTCGCAGTGGAATAAAAAGACAATATCAATGCCCCGTGGAAGGGACGTGGAGGTCACAGTAGCTTAACAAGATGGTTTTAATGACCCTTGGAAGAGTGGTGGAGGTTGGAGGGGATTAAAAACACAAAAACAATGCCCATTGGAAGAGTGGTGGAGATAGCAGTGGAATAAAAAGACAAAATCAATGCATCTTGGAAGATTGGTGGAGGTTACAGTGGAATAAAAAGACAATATCAAAGCCCCTTGAAGAGCTGTGGAGTTCAGAGTGGTTTAACCAAAAGGTTTTAATGCCCAATGGAAGAGACGTGGAGGTCACAGTAGCTTAACAAGACTGTTTTAATGCCCCTTGGAAGAGTGGTGTAGGTCGCAGTGGATTAAAAGACACTTTCAATGCCCCTTAGAGGAGAGGTGGAAGTCGCAGTGGAATAAAAAGACAATGTCAATGCCACTTGGAAGAGTGGTGGAGGTTACAGTGGAATAAAAAGACAATATCAATTCCCCGTGGAATAGACATGGACGTGACAGTAGCTTTTCAAGATGGCTTTAATGCCCCTTGGAAGAGTGGTGGAGGTTGCACTGGATTAAAAAGACAATATCAATGCCCATTGGAAGAGTGGTAGAGGTCACATTGTAATAAAAAGACAAAATCAATGCCCCTTGGAAGAGTAGTGGAGGGTACAGTGGAATAAAAAGACAATATCAATGCCCCATGGAAGAGTTGTGGAGGTCACTGTAGCTTAGCAAGATGGTCTTAATACACCTTTGAAGAGTGGTGGAGGTCGCAGTGGAATAAATAGACAATGTCAATGCCCCTTGAAAGAGTGGTAGAGGTTAGAGTGGGAAAAAAAGATAATACCAGTGCTCCTTGGAAGAGCTGTGGAGTTCAGAGTGGTTTAAATTGACGGTTTTAATGCCCCTTGGAAGAGACGTGGAGGTCACAGTGGATTAAAAAGACAATATCAATGCACCTAGGAAGAGTGGTGGAGGTCACAGTGGATTAAAAAGACAATATCAAAGCCCCGTGGAAGGGACGTGGAGGTCACAGTAGCTGCACTAGACGTGGGAAAAAAAGATAATACCAGTGCTCCTTGGAAGAGGTGTGGAGTTCAGAGTGGTTTAAATTGACGGTTTTAATGCCCCTTGGAAGAGACGTGGAGGTCACAGTGGATTAAAAAGACAATATCAATGCCCTTAGGAAGAGTGGTGGAGGTCACAGTGGATTAAAAAGACAATATCAAAGCCCCTTGGAAGAGAGGTGGAGGTCGCAGCTGATTAAAAAGACAATATCAATGCCCCTTGGAAGAGTGGTGGAGGTCGCAGTGAAATAAAAGAACAATATCAATGCAGCTTGGAAGAGTGGTGGATGTTACAGTCAAATGAAAAGACAATATCAATGCCTCTTGTAAGAGCTTTGGAGTTCGGTGTGTTTAACATGACGGTTTTAATGCCCCTTGGAAGAGACGAAGAGGTCACAGTAGCTTAACAAGACTGTTTTAATGCCCCTTGGAAGAGTGGTGGAGATCGTTGTGAATTTAAAAGACAATATCAATGCCCCTTAGAAGAGTGGTGGAGGTCGCAGTGGAATAAAAAGACAATATCAATGCACCTTTGAATATTGGTGGAGGTTACAGTGGAATAAAAAGACAATATCAATGCCCCTTGGAAGAGTGGTGGAGGTTACAGTGGAATAAAAAGACAATATCAATGCCCTGTGTAAGAAACTTGGAGGTCACAGTAGCTTAACAAGACGGTTTTAATGCCCCTTGGAAGAGTGATGGACGTCGCAGTGAATTAAAAAGACAAAATCAATGCCCCTTGGAAGAGTGGTGGAGGTTACGGTGGAATAAAAAGACAATATCAATGCCTCTTGCAAGAGCTGTGGAGTTCATAGTGGTTTGAATTGACGGTTTTAATGAGCCTTGGAAGAGACGTGGAGGACACAGTAGCTTAGCAAGGTGGTTTAAATGCCCCTTGGAAGAGTGGTGGAGGTTACAGTCGAATAAAAAGACAATATCAATGCCTCTTGGAAGAGCTGTGGAGTTCAGAGTGGTTTAACCAGACGGTTTTAATGCCCCTTGGAAGAGACGTGGAGGCCACAGTAGATTATCAAAACTGTTTTAATGCCCCTTGGAAGAGTGGTGGAGGTCGCAGTGGAATAAAAAGACAATATCAATTCCACTTGGAAGAGATGTGGAGGTGGCAGTGGAATAAAAAGACAATCTCAATGCCTCGTGGAAGAGACTTTGAGGTCACAGTAGTTTAATAAGATGGTTTTAATGCCCCTTGGAAGAGAGTTGGAGGTCGCAGTGGAATAAAAAGACAATATCAATGCCCCTTGGAAGAGTGGTGGAGTTTACAGTGGAATAAAAAGACAATACCAATGACCCTTGGAAGAGTGGTGGAGGTTGCATTGGAATTAAAAGACAATATTAATGCCACTTGGAAGAGTGGTGAAGGGCGCAGTAAAATAAAAAGACAATATCAATGCCCCTTGGAATAGTGGTGGAGGCTACAGTTGAATAAAAAGACAATATCAATGCCTCTTGGAAGAGCAGTGGAGTTCAGAGTGGTTTAACCATGCAGTTTTAATGCCCCTTGGAAGAGACGTGTAGGTCACAGAAGCTTTTCAAGACTGTTTTAAAGCCCCTTGGAGGAGTGGTAGAGGTCGCAGTCGATTAAAAAGACAATATCAATGCCCCTTGGAAGAGTGGTCGAGGTTACAGTGGAATAAAAAGACGCTATCAATGCCCCTTGGAAGAGTGGTGGAGGTTACAGTGGAATAAAAAGACAATATCAATGTCCCTTGGAAGAATGGTGGAGGTTACAGTGGAATAAAAAGACAATATCAATGCCCCTTGGAAGAGTGGTGGAGGTTCCAATTAAATAAAAAGACAATATCAATGCCCCTTGGAAGAGTGGTGGAGGTCGCAGTGGAATTAAAAGACAATATTAATGCCACTTGGAAGAGTGGTGGAGGGCGCAGTAAAATAAAAAGACAATATCAATGCCCCTTGGAAGAGTGGTGGAGGTTAGAGTGAAAAAAAAAGACCATATCAATGCCCCTTGGAAGAGCTGTGGTGTTCACAGTGGTTTAACCAGAAGGTTTTAAGGCACCGTGGAATAGACGTGGAGGTCACAGTAGCTAAACAAGACGGTTTTAATGCTTCTTGGAAGAGAGAAGGAGGTCGCAGTTGATTAAAAAGACAAAATCAATGCCCCTTGAAAGAGTGGTGGAGGTTACAGTGGAATAAAAAGACAATGTCAAAGCCTCTTGCAAGAGCTGTGGAGTTCAGAGTGGTTTAAATTGACGGTTTTAATGCCCCTTGGAAGAGACGTGGAGGTCACAGTAGCTTAACAAGACAGTTTTTATGCCCCTTGGAAGAGTCGTGGAGGTTGCAGTGGATTAAAAAGACATTATGGATGCCCCTTGGAAGAGTGTTGGAGGTCGCAGTGGAATAAAAAGAAAATATCATTGCCCCTTAGAAGAGTGGTGGAGGTTACAGTGGAAGAAATAGACAATATCATTGTTCCTTGGAAGAGTGGTGAAGGTCGCAGTGGAATAAAAAGACAATATCAATGTCCCTTGGAATAGTGGTGGAGGTCGCAGTGGATTAAAAAGACAAAATTAATGCCCCTTGGAAGAGTGGTGGATGTCGCAGTGGAATAAAAAGACAATATCAATGCCATGTGGAAGGGACGAGGAGGTCACAGTATCTTAAGAATACGGTTTTAATGCCACTTGGAAGAGTGGTGGAGGTCGCAGTGGATTAAAAAGACTATCAAATCCCCTTGGAAGAGTGGTGGAGGTCGCAGTGAAAAAAAAAAGACAATATCAATGCCCCTTGGAAGAGTGGTGGAGGCTACAGTTGAATAAAAAGACAATATCAATGCCTCTTGGAAGAGCTGTGGAGTTCAGAGTGGTTTAACCATGCGGTTTTAATGCCCCTTGGAAGAGACGTGTAGGTCACAGAAGCTTTTCAAGACTGTTTTAAAGCCCCTTGGAGGAGTGGTAGAGGTCGCAGTGGATTAAAAAGACAATATCAATGCCCCTTGGAAGAGTGGTCGAGGTTACAGTGGAATAAAAAGACGCTATCAATGCCCCTTGGAAGAGTGGTGGAGGTTACAGTGGAATAAAAAGACAATATCAATGTCCCTTGGAAGAATGGTGGAGGTTACAGTGGAATAAAAAGACAATATCAATGCCCCTTGGAAGAGTGGTGGAGGTTCCAATTAAATAAAAAGACAATATCAATGCCCCTTGGAAGAGTGGTGGAGGTCGCAGTGGAATTAAAAGACAATATTAATGCCACTTGGAAGAGTGGTGGAGGGCGCAGTAAAATAAAAAGACAATATCAATGCCCCTTGGAAGAGTGGTGGAGGTTAGAGTGGAAAAAAAAGACAATATTAATGCTCCTTGGAAGAGCTGTGGAGTTCACAGTGGTTTAACCAGAAGGTTTTAAGGCACCGTGGAATAGACATGGAGGTCACAGTAGCTAAACAAGACGGTTTTAATGCTTCTTGGAAGAGAGATGGAGGTCGCAGTTGATTAAAATGACAAAATCAATGCCCCTTGAAAGAGTGGTGGAGGTTACAGTGGAATAAAAAGACAATATCAATGCCTCTTGCAAGAGCTGTGGAGTTCAGAGTGGTTTAAATTGACGGTTTTAATGCCCCTTGGAAGAGACGTGGAGGTCACAGTAGCTTAACAAGACAGTTTTTATGCCCCTTGGAAGAATGGTAGAGGTCGCAGTGGATGAAAAAGACATTATCGATGACCCTTGGAAGAGTGGTGGAGGTCGCAGTGGAATAAAAAGAAAATATCATTGCCCCTTAGAAGAGTGGTGGAGGTTACAGTGGAAGAAATAGACAATATCAATGTTCCTTGGAAGAGTGGTGAAGGTCGCAGTGGAATAAAAAGACAATATCAATGTCCCTTGGAAGAGTGGTGGAGGTTGCAGTGGAATAAAAAGACAATATCAATGCCATGTGGAAGGGACGAGGAGGTCACAGTAGCTTAAGAATACGGTTTTAATGCCACTTGGAAGAGTGGTGGAGGTCGCAGTGGATTAAAAAGACTATCAAATCCCCTTGGAAGAGTGGTGGAGGTCGCAGTGAAAAAAAAAAGACAATATCAATGCCCCTTGGAAGAGTGGTGGAGGCTACAGTTGAATAAAAAGACAATATCAGTGCCCCTTGGAAGAGCTGTGGAGTTCACAGTGGTTTAACCAGAAAGTTTTAATGCACCGTGGAATAGACGTGGAGGTCACAGTAGCTTAACAAGATGGTTTCAATGCTTCTTGGAAGAGTGATCGAAGTTACAGTGGAATAAAAAGACAATATCAATGCCCTGTGTAAGAAACTTGGAGGTCACAGTAGCTTAACAAGACGGTTTTAATGCCCCTTGGAAGAGTCGTGGGCGTCACAGAGGAATAAAAAGACAATATCAATGCACTTGGAAGAGTGCAGAAGGTTACAATGGAATAAAAAGACATTGTCAATGCCCCGTGGAAGAGCTGTGGAGCTCAGAGTGGTTTAACCAGACGGTTTTAGTGCCCCTTGGAAGAGACGTCGAGGTCACAGTAGCTTAACAAGACGGTTTTAATGCTCCATGGAAGAGTGGTGGAGGTCACAGTGGAATAAAAATACAATATCAATGCCCCTTGAAAGAGTGGTGGAAGTTACAGTGAAATAAAAAGACAATATCAATGCCCCTTGGAAGAGCTGTGGAGTACAGAGTGGTTTAACCAAACGGTTTTAGTGCCCCTTGGAAGAGACGTCGAGGTCACAGTAGCTTAACAAGACGGTTTTAATGCACCTTGGAAGAGTGATGGAGGCCGCAGTTGTTATGTTCTGCTACCAAAGCTAAGGAAAGAGAGGAGATCTGTCCCTACTATAGGACTCAGCTGAATCCCTACGATGTAACAGGGAACCTGATCCTGCGATCAGACCTGCTAAAGTCCTAATCTAGTCTGTACGAAGACCTATAGATGTGGGGAGGGAATCCCTACAAGTACTAAGGACTGGGAGGAATATGGGACACCTCCTAACAGAAATAGTAGCAGACAGACGAACAAACAAAATAGATAGAACATAGAGGTCCGAAGACCAAGCAAACTAACAGAGTAGATACAGAGCACAGGCTAGCTAGAAAGTAGATATACAATGAAGTCCAGCAAGGCCAGAAGGGTGGAGCAGGATTAAATAGGCCAACAAGGTCATGTGACCAGCAAAGGAAAAAAAACCTAACAGCAAGGTTCTAACAGTACCCCCCCTTCTAAGAGGATCCTCCGGATCCCCTAGGACCAGGCTTATCAGGAAATCTCCTGTGAAACGCTCTGATAAGTCTGGACGCGGAAACATCATCTGACCTCACCCAAGAGTTATCCTCGGGTCCGAAACCTTTCCAGGCCACAAGATACTGCAAACTACCTCTATACCGTCTAGAGTCAAGGATGCGAGAAATTTCATATTCCCCGTCCTCCACCACCGGAGGAACAGAGGCAGAGGCGTCACCATCCGACACAACAGCTTTTTTTAACAGAGAGACATGAAAGACCGGATTAATTCTCCAGGAGGTAGGAACCTCCAACCTAACAGCAGAAATGGTTGACAACCTGAAGCACCTTAAAGGGCCCTACAAACTTGGGACCCAATTTCTTAGAAGGAATCCTCAACCGCAGATTCCTAGAGGACAACCAAACCATGTCACCAACAGCGAACAAAACCTCCTGTCGTTTCCTATCAAAGTAGTCTTTAGATTTTCTGTTGGCCTCCTGAAGATTACCACGCACATCCGTCCAAACTCTTTCCAAATCACCGGAAAAATTCTCCTCCTCAGGCACAGCAGATCCCAACTTGGAGAACGACCCAAACGACGGATGTCTCCCAGAACAACAGAAAAAAGGCGAACAACCAGCAGAAGAAGATGTATGATTGTTCAGAGCAAATTCGGCAAGTGGCAGAAACTCAGACCACCCCTCTTGATTGTCTGCCACAAAACAACGCAAGAACTGCTCAACATCCTGGTTTTTCCTTTCTGTCTGGCCATTAGATTCAGGATGATATCCGGATGAAAACGACAAATGAATTCCCAACCTGTCACAAAAGGCACGCCAAAAACGAGCCACGAACTGAGGACCCCTATCAGAAACAATGTCAGTAGGAACGCCATGAAGTCTGACAATTTCCTTGACAAAGGCCTTAGCGAGAGTTTTAGCGCAGGGCAGTTTGACGAAGGGAACCAAGTGACACATCTTGCTAAAACGGTCCACGACCACCCAGATGACAGTAAAACCCTCAGAGAGGGGAAGGTCAGTTATAAAGTCCATAGCCAAATGTGTCCAAGGAGCACTGGGGACCTCCAAAGGACAAAGCAACCCCGCAGCAGGAGTATGTGAGGACTTAGATCTAGCACATATAGTACATTGGCGCACCCACTTAATGACTTCCTTCTGCCATCCAGGCCACCAAAAACTGCGACCCACCAGTCTCTTGGTCTCAGAGATTCCGGGATGACCTGCCAACCGAGATTCGTGACACTCAACAAACAAATTTCTCCTAAAGGTCCCAGGCACAAACAACCTCCCATGAGGAGTGTTAGATGGGGCATTCTCCTGAGCTTTAAGAATCTCATCTTCCAAAACGGAGTCTAAAGCAGCTATCACAACACCTTCTTGTAAAATGTTTTCCTCTTTCTCAGCACCGACTATGGGAGAAAAACTGCGAGACAAGGCATCCGCCTTAACATTCTTAGTACCAGGGATGTAAGTAACGGAGAAATTAAACCGCGAGAAAAACAGTGCCCACCTAGCCTGACGGGCATTCAGGCGCTTGGCAACATCAAGATATATCAGATTTTTATGATCTGTAAGAACCTGAACGGGAAATTCCGCACCTTCCAAGAAGTGGCGCCAGTGTTCAAATGCGAGTTTAATAGCCAATAATTCCCGATTACCAATATCGTAATTCAATTCAGTCTCCGAAAATTTTTTTGAAAAAAAGGCACAGGGATGTAATCCATCCCCGTTATCCTGAGACAATACTGCGCCAACCCCCACAGAGGAAGCATCAACCTCAACCAAAAACGGCCTAGTAACATCAGGCTGCATAAGGATAGGAGCAGAGGTGAACCTCTCCTTGAGATACACGAAAGCTTCAATGGCCTCAGAAGACCACTGAACCGCATTAGCACCTTTCCTGGTGAGATCAGTCAGAGGTTTGACAATACTAGAAAAATTTTTTATGAATTTTCTATAGTAATTGGCGAAACCCAAAAACCTCTGTATCGATTTCAAACCAATAGGCCTAGGCCATTCCTGCACAGCCTGAACCTTAACCGGATCCATCTCAAAACCTTTGCTGGAGATAATGTAACCCAAAAAACTAATTCTCTGTACAGCGAACTCACATTTCTCCAGCTTAGCAAAAAGCGAATTGTCCATTAATAACTGTAATACCTCACGCACGCTCCGCCAATGAGACTCCAGATCTGGCGAATAAATCAAAATGTCATCCAAATACACAACCACATTTTTACCGATCAAAGGTCTAAGGATGTCATTAATCAGATTCTGAAAAAATGCAGGAGCATTAGTAAGACCAAAAGGCATAACCAGATTCTCAAAATGACCCACAGGAGTGTTAAAAGCAGTCTTCCATTCATCACCCTCCTTCATGCGCAACAGATTGTATGCCCCCTTAAGGTCAATTTTAGAGAACCACTTGGCCCCCAATAACTGGTTAAACAGATCAGGAATCAATGGCAGTGGGTAAGGATTGCGTACCGTAATTTTGTTAATCTCACGAAAATCCAGACAAGGACGTAAACCGCCATCCTTTTTTTTTACAAAAAAAAATCCAACCGCCACAGGAGACTTAGAGGGCCTAATGTGACCGGCGGCCAAACTTGTCTGTATGTATTCCTCCAAAGCCTTCCTCTCAGGAATAGTAAGGTTAAATAAACGACTTTTAGGAAGAGTCGCTCCAGGGACAAATTCAATAGAACAATCATAGTCTCTATGGGGAGGCAAAACCTGCGATTCCTTCTCAGAAAAAACTCTCCAAAAATCCTGAATAGGAACAGGCAATTCTCCCCTATCCAAAGCTGCAATACGCCCGTTACAACACTTGTCATAACATTTATGGCTCCAGGATTTAATTTCACTGGTAGACCAATCCAGTACAGGATTGTGAAATTTTAACCAGGGCAATCCCAATATTACTGGAGAAGGCAAGTTATTCAACACTACCAAATCCAATTTCTCATGGTGAACACCATTAATAGTGAGAGGAAATTCACTGACCTTGAGAGTAATATTCTTCAAAGGGGAGCCATCCACAGAAACCACAGCAATGGGGGATGATAAAGGTTCAGGTTTTAAATTGAGTTTTTCCACGAATCCCCCATCAATTACATTCAGTGTAGACCCGCAATCAACAAACACCCGAAATTCCATTAATTTTTCCTGAGCAATCGTGGAAGCAGCTAAAAATATACCCTTGGAATTTAAACAGGCAATACGGGCGTGACTGACCATTTTTTTTTCTTTCTTCATACAAAGCTCACAGCCTTTAATCAAATGACCAGATTTTCCGCAATAGAAACACAAGCCTTCCGAAAAACGACGGTCTTTTTCTTGAGAGCGAGGTGCCACCGATCCAATCTCCATCGGTTCACCACTGTTAGTACACACATTATCATAACCAGAAACTGACATAGCAGAGGATTTGCTCTCATTAACCCTAGCACGCAGTCTCCTATCCACCCGTATAGCTAATTGCATAGCCTGTTGCAAATCCTCAGGTGTAGGATAAGCAATTAGCAGGTCTTTAACCCTTTCACTGAGCCCAGCAAGAAATAGACTTTTCAGAGCAGAATCGTTCCACCCTGTTTGAGTGGACCAACGACGAAAATGAGTACAATATTTTTCAACATTGCCTGATCCTTGTTTTAAACGTCTCAACTCAGTCTCAGCTGATGCCACACGGTCAGGATCATCATATAATAGTCCTAAAGCAGAAAAAAAACTATCCACTGATCTGAAGCATGTATCACTAGGTTGCAAAGAAAAGGCCCACTCCTGAGGCTCTTTGCGCAAAAGTGACATTATGAACCCTACGCGCTGGGATTCATCCCCAGAGGACTTGGGTCTCAAACGAAAATACAATAAGCAAGCATTTTTAAATGAAAAAAATTCTCGATGTTCACCAAAAAATAAATCCGGCAAACATACCTTAGGCTCCAAGAAATATGCTCCAGGACAGTTACTCACGTGCTGACGGAGCTTGGCCACTTCCAGAGAGAGTCCCTGCAGGTGTTTAGCCAAATCCTGAACCGACACCATGATGGAACAAAAAAAAAAAAAAAAAAATCTTTCCTTAGAGAATTTGCAGGCTGGACTTACTGTTATGTTCTGCTACCAAAGCTAAGGAAAGAGAGGAGATCTGTCCCTACTATAGGACTCAGCTGAATCCCTACGATGTAACAGGGAACCTGATCCTGCGATCAGACCTGCTAAAGTCCTAATCTAGTCTGTACGAAGACCTATAGATGTGGGGAGGGAATCCCTACAAGTACTAAGGACTGGGAGGAATATGGGACACCTCCTAACAGAAATAGTAGCAGACAGACGAACAAACAAAATAGATAGAACATAGAGGTCCGAAGACCAAGCAAACTAACAGAGTAGATACAGAGCACAGGCTAGCTAGAAAGTAGATATACAATGAAGTCCAGCAAGGCCAGAAGGGTGGAGCAGGATTAAATAGGCCAACAAGGACATGTGACCAGCAAAGGAAAAAAAACCTAACAGCAAGGTTCTAACAGCAGTGGATTAAAAAGACAAAATCAATGAACCTTGGAAGAGTGGTGGAGGTCGCAGTGGAATAAAAAGAAAATATCATTGCCCCTTGGAAGAGTGGTGGAGGTTACAGTGGAATAAAAAGACAATATCAATGCACCGTGGAAGAGACGTGGACATCACAGTAGCTTAACAAGACGGTTTTAATGTCCCTTGGCAGAGTGTTGGAGGTCGCAGTGGAATAAAAAGACAATAACAATGCCCTGTGGAAGAGACATGGAGGTCACAGTAGCTTAACAAGACGGTTTTAATGCCCCTTAGAACAGTAGTGGAGGTCGCAGTGGAATAAAAAGACAATATCAATGTTCCTTGGAAGAGGGGTGAAGGTCGCAGTGGAATAAAAAGACAATATCAATGTCCCTTGGAAGAGTGGTGGAGGTCGCAGTGGATTAAAAAGACAATATCAATGCCCCTTGAAAGAGTGGTGGAGGTCGCAGTGGAATAAAAAGACAATATCAATGCCCCGTGGAAGGGACGTGGAGGTCACAGTAGCTTAACAAGACGGTTTTAATGCCCCTTGGAAGGGTGGTGGAGGTCGCAGTGGAATAAAAGACAATATTAATGCCCTTTGGAAGAGTGGTGGAGGTCGCAGTGGAATAAAAATACAACATCAATGCCCCTTGGTAGAGGGTGGAGGTTACAGTGGAAGTTAAAGACAATATCAATGCCCCCTGGAAGAGATGTGGAGGTTACTGTAGCTTAACAAGACAGTTTTAATGCCCCTTGGAAGAATAGTGGAGGTCGCAGTGGAATAAAAAGACAATGTCAATGCCCATTGGAAGAGTGGTGGAGGTTAGAGTGGAATAAAAAGACAATACCAATGCCCCTTGGAAGAGCTGTGGAGTTCAGAGTGGTTTAACCAAATGGTTTTAATGCCCATTGGAAGTGACGTGGAGGTCACAGTAGCTTAAAAAGACGCTTTAAATGCCCCTTGGAAAAGTGGTGGAGGTCGCAGTGGATTAAAAAGACAATATCAATGCCCCTTGGAAGGGTGGTGGAGGTGGCAGTGGAATAAAAAGACAATATCAATGCCCCTTGGAAGAATGATGGAAGTCGCAGTGGAATAAAAAGACAACGTCAATGCCCCTTGGAAGAGTGGTGGAGGTTAGAGTTAAAAAAAAAAAAATACCAATGCCCCTTGGAAGAGCTGTGGAGTTCAGAGTGGTTTAAATAGATGGTTTTATTGCCCCTTGGAAGAGAAGAGGAGGTCACAGTAGATTAACAAGACAGTTTTAATGCCCCTTGGAAAAGTGGTGGAGGTCACAGTAGTTAAAAAGACAATATCAATGCCCCGTGGAAAACACGTGGAGGTCACAGTAGCTAAATAAGACAGTTTTAATGCCCCTTGGAAGCGTGGTGGAGGTCGCAGTGGAATAAAAAGACAATATAAATGCCCTTTGAAAGAGTGGTGGAGGTTACAGTGAAATAAAAAGACAATATCAATGCCTCTTGAAAGAGCTATGGAGTTCAGAGTGGTTTAACCAGATGGTTTTCATGCCCCTTGGAAGAGTGATGGAGGTCACAGTGCATTAAAAAGACAATATCAATGCCCCTTGGAAGAATGGTGGAGTTTATAGTGGAATAAAAAGACAATATCAATGCCCCTTGGAAGAACTGTGGAGTTCAGATTGGTTTAACCAGACGGTTTTAATGCCCCTTGGAAGAGATGTGGAGGTCACAGTAGCTTAACAAGACTGTTTTAATGCCTCTTGGAAGAGTGGTGGAGGTCGCAGTGGATTTAAAAGACTATATCAATGCCCCTTAGAAGAGAGGTGGAAGTCGCAGTGGAATAAAAAGACAATATCAATACCCCTTGGAAGAGTGGTGGAGGATACAGTGGAATAAAAAGACAATATCAATGCCCCTTGGAATAGACATGGACGTTACAGTAGCTAAACAAGATGTTTTAAATTTTCCTTGGGAGAGTGGTGGAAGTCGTAGTGGAATAAAGAGACAATATCAATGCCCCTTGAAAGAGTGCTGTAGGTTACAGTGGAGTAAAAAGAAAATATCAATGTCTCTTGCAAGAGCTGTGGAGTTCAGAGTGGATTAAATTGACGGTTTTAATGCACCTTGGTAGAGACGTGGAGGTCACAGTAGCTTAACAAATACGGTTATAATGCCCCTTGGAAGAGTGGTGGAGGTAGCAGTGGATTAAAAAGACAATATCAATGCCATTTGGAAGAGTGGTGAAGGTCCCAGTGGAATAAGAAGACAATATCAATGCCCTGTGAAAGAGACGTGGAGGTCACAGTAGCTTAACAAGACGTTTTTAATGCCCCTTGGAAGAGAGGTGGAAGTTGCAGTGGAATAAAAAGACAATATCAATGCCCCTTGTAAGAGCTGTGGAGTTCAGAGTGGTTTAAATTGACGGTTTTAATGCCCCTTGGAAGGGACGTGGAGGTGACAGTAGCTTAACAAGACGGTTTTAATGCCCTTTGGAAGAGTGGTGGAGGTCGCAGTGGATAAAAAAGACAATTTGAATGCCCTTTGGAAGAGTGGTGGAGGTTGTAGTGGAATAAAAAGACAATATCAATGAGCCTTGGAAGAGTGGTGGAGGTCGCAGTGGAATAAAAAGACATTATCAATGCCCCTTGGAAGAGTGGGGGAGGTCGCATTGGAATAAAAAGACAATATCAATGCCTCTTGGACGAGTGGTGGAGGTTACAGTGGAATAAAAAGACAATTTCAGTGCCCCGTGGAAGAGACGTGGAGGTCACAGTAGCTTAACAAGATGGTTTTAATGCCTCTTGGAAGAGTGGAGGAGGTCGCAGTGGAATAAAAAGACAATGTCAATGCCCCTTGGAAGTGTTGTGGAGGTTAGAGTGGAATAAAAAGACAATACAAATGCCCCTTGGAAGAGCTGGGGAGTTCAGAGTAGTTTAACCAGATGATGTTAATGCCCCTTGGAAGAGAAGTCGACGTCACAGTAGCATAACAATACGGTTTTAATGCCCCTTGGAAGGGTGGTGGAGTTCGCCGTGGATTAAAAAGACAATATCAATGCCCCTTGGAAGAGTGGTGGAGGCTACAGTTGAATAAAAAGACAATATCAATGCCTCTTGGAAGAGCAGTGGAGTTCAGAGTGGTTTAACCATGCAGTTTTAATGCCCCTTGGAAGAGACGTGTAGGTCACAGAAGCTTTTCAAGACTGTTTTAAAGCCCCTTGGAGGAGTGGTAGAGGTCGCAGTCGATTAAAAAGACAATATCAATGCCCCTTGGAAGAGTGGTGGAGGTTACAGTGGAATAAAAAGACAATATCAATGTCCCTTGGAAGAATGGTGGAGGTTACAGTGGACTAAAAAGACAATATCAATGCCCCTTGGAAGAGTGGTGGAGGTTCCAATTAAATAAAAAGACAATATCAATGCCCCTTGGAAGAGTGGTGGAGGTCGCAGTGGAATTAAAAGACAATATTAATGCCACTTGGAAGAGTGGTGGAGGGCGCAGTAAAATAAAAAGACAATATCAATGCCCCTTGGAAGAGTGGTGGAGGTTAGAGTGAAAAAAAAAGACCATATCAATGCCCCTTGGAAGAGCTGTGGAGTTCACAGTGATTTAACCAGAAGGTTTTAAGGCACCGTGGAATAGACGTGGAGGTCACAGTAGCTAAACAAGACGGTTTTAATGCTTCTTGGAAGAGAGAAGGAGGTCGCAGTTGATTAAAATGACAAAATCAATGCCCCTTGAAAGAGTGGTGGAGGTTACAGTGGAATAAAAAGACAATGTCAAAGCCTCTTGCAAGAGCTGTGGAGTTCAGAGTGGTTTAAATTGACGGTTTTAATGCCCCTTGGAAGAGTTGTGGAGGTTGCAGTGGATTAAAAAGACATTATGGATGCCCCTTGGAAGAGTGTTGGAGGTCGCAGTGGAATAAAAAGAAAATATCATTGCCCCTTAGAAGAGTGGTGGAGGTTACAGTGGAAGAAATAGACAATATCATTGTTCCTTGGAAGAGTGGTGAAGGTCGCAGTGGAATAAAAAGACAATATCAATGTCCCTTGAAATAGTGGTGGAGGTCGCAGTGGATTAAAAAGACAAAATTAATGCCCCTTGGAAGAGTGGTGGATGTCGCAGTGGAATAAAAAGACAATATCAATGCCATGTGGAAGGGACGAGGAGGTCACAGTATCTTAAGAATACGGTTTTAATGCCACTTGTAAGAGTGGTGGAGGTCGCAGTGGATTAAAAAGACTATCAAATCCCCTTGGAAGAGTGGTGGAGGTCGCAGTGAAAAAAAAAAGACAATATCAATGCCCCTTGGAAGAGTGGTGGAGGCTACAGTTGAATAAAAAGACAATATCAATGCCTCTTGGAAGAGCTCTGGAGTTCAGAGTGGTTTAACCATGCGGTTTTAATGCCCCTTGGAAGAGACGTGTAGGTCACAGAAGCTTTTCAAGACTGTTTTAAAGCCCCTTGGAGGAGTGGTAGAGGTCACAGTGGATTAAAAAGACAATATCAATGCCCCTTGGAAGAGTGGTCGAGGTTACAGTGGAATAAAAAGACGCTATCAATGCCCCTTGGAAGAGTGGTGGAGGTTACAGTGGAATAAAAAGACAATATCAATGTCCCTTGGAAGAATGGTGGAGGTTACAGTGGAATAAAAAGACAATATCAATGCCCCTTGGAAGAGTGGTGGTGGTTCCAATTAAATAAAAAGACAATATCAATGCCCCTTGGAAGAGTGGTGGAGGTCGCAGTGGAATTAAAAGACAATATTAATGCCACTTGGAAGAGTGGTGGAGGGCGCAGTAAAATTAAAAGACAATATCAATGCCCCTTGGAAGAGTGGTGGAGGTTAGAGTGGAAAAAAAAGACAATATTAATGCTCATTGGAAGAGCTGTGGAGTTCACAGTGGTTTAACCAGAAGGTTTTAAGGCACCGTGGAATAGACATGGAGGTCACAGTAGCTAAACAAGACGGTTTTAATGCTTCTTGGAAGAGAGATGGAGGTCGCAGTTGATTAAAAAGACAAAATCAATGCCCCTTGAAAGAGTGGTGGAGGTTACAGTGGAATAAAAAGACAATATCAATGCCTCTTGCAAGAGCTGTGGAGTTCAGAGTGGTTTAAATTGACGGTTTTAATGCCCCTTGGAAGAGACGTGGAGGTCACAGTAGCTTAACAAGACAGTTTTTATGCCCCTTGGAAGAATGGTGGAGGTCGCAGTGGATGAAAAAGACATTATCGATGCCCCTTGGAAGAGTGGTGGAGGTCGCAGTGGAATAAAAAGACAATATCAATGTCCCTTGGAAGAGTGGTGGAGGTCGCAGTGGAATAAAAAGACAATATCAATGCCATGTGGAAGGGACGAGGAGGTCACAGTAGCTTAAGAATACGGTTTTAATGCCACTTGGAAGAGTGGTGGAGGTCGCAGTGGATTAAAAAGACTATCAAATCCCCTTGGAAGAGTGGTGGAGGTCGCAGTGAAAAAAAAAAGACAATATCAATGCCCCTTGGAAGAGTGGTGGAGGCTACAGTTGAATAAAAAGACAATATCAGTGCCCCTTGGAAGAGCTGTGGAGTTCACAGTGGTTTAACCAGAAAGTTTTAATGCACCGTGGAATAGACGTGGAGGTCACAGTAGCTTAACAAGACGGTTTCAATGCTTCTTGGAAGAGTGATCGAAGTTACAGTGGAATAAAAAGACAATATCAATGCCCTGTGTAAGAAACTTGGAGGTCACAGTAGCTTAACAAGACGGTTTTAATGCCCCTTGGAAGAGTCGTGGGCGTCACAGAGGAATAAAAAGACAATATCAATGCACTTGGAAGAGTGCAGAAGGTTACAATGGAATAAAAAGACATTGTCAATGCCCCGTGGAAGAGCTGTGGAGCTCAGAGTGGTTTAACCAGACGGTTTTAGTGCCCCTTGGAAGAGACGTCGAGGTCACAGTAGCTTAACAAGACGGTTTTAATGCCCTTTGGAAGAGTGGTGGAGGTCGCAGTGGATTAAAAAGACAATTTGAATGCCCCTTGGAAGAGTGGTGGAGGTCGCAGTGGAATAAAAAGACAATATCAATGAGCCTTGGAAGAGTGGTGGAGGTCGCAGTGGAATAAAAAGACATTATAAATGCCCCTTGGAACAGTGGTGGAGGTCGCATTGGAATAAAAAGACAATATCAATGCCTCTTGGACGAGTGGTGGAGGTTACAGTGGAATAAAAAGACAATTTCAGTGCCCCGTGGAAGAGACGTGGAGGTCACAGTAGCTTAACAAGATGGTTTTAATGCCTCTTGGAAGAGTGGAGGAGGTCGCAGTGGAATAAAAAGACAATGTCAATGCCCCTTGGAAGAGTGGTGGAGGTTAGAGTGGAATAAAAAGACAATACAAATGCCCCTTGGAAGAGCTGGGGAGTTCAGAGTGGTTTAACCAGATGATGTTAATGAGCCTTGGAAGAGAAGTCGACGTCACAGTAGCATAACAATACGGTTTTAATGCCCCTTGGAAGAGTGGTGGAGTTCGCCGTGAATTAAAAAGACAATATCAATGCCCCTTGGAAAAGTGGTGGAGGCTACAGTTGAAT
Source organism: Phyllobates terribilis (assembly GCF_046119375.1). NCBI lineage: Eukaryota > Metazoa > Chordata > Amphibia > Anura > Dendrobatidae > Phyllobates > Phyllobates terribilis. The sequence goes on from NW_027362775.1 coordinate 29,101,555, forward strand.
AAAAAGACAATATCAATGCCTCTTGGAAGAGCAGTAGAGTTCAGAGTGGTTTAACCATGCAGTTTTAATGCCCCTTGGAAGAGACGTGTAGGTCACAGAAGCTTTTCAAGACTGTTTTAAAGCCCCTTGGAGGAGTGGTAGAGGTCGCAGTCGATTAAAAAGACAATATCAATGCCCCTTGGAAGAGTGGTGGAGGTTACAGTGGAATAAAAAGACAATATCAATGTCCCTTGGAAGAATGGTGGAGGTTACAGTGGAATAAAAAGACAATATCAATGCCCCTTGGAAGAGTGGTGGAGGTTCCAATTAAATAAAAAGACAATATCAATGCCCCTTGGAAGAGTGGTGGAGGTCGCAGTGGAATTAAAAGACAATATTAATGCCACTTGAAAGAGTGGTGGAGGGCGCAGTAAAATAAAAAGACAATATCAATGCCCCTTGGAAGAGTGGTGGAGGTTAGAGTGAAAAAAAAAGACCATATCAATGCCCCTTGGAAGAGCTGTGGAGTTCACAGTGATTTAACCAGAAGGTTTTAAGGCACCGTGGAATAGACGTGGAGGTCACAGTAGCTAAACAAGATGGTTTTAATGCTTCTTGGAAGAGAGAAGGAGGTCGCAGTTGATTAAAAAGACAAAATCAATGCCCCTTGAAAGAGTGGTGGAGGTTACAGTGGAATAAAAAGACAATGTCAAAGCCTCTTGCAAGAGTTGTGGAGTTCAGAGTGGTTTAAATTGACGGTTTTAATGCCCCTTGGAAGAGTCGTGGAGGTTGCAGTGGATTAAAAAGACATTATGGATGCCCCTTGGAAGAGTGTTGGAGGTCGCAGTGGAATAAAAAGAAAATATCATTGCCCCTTAGAAGAGTGGTGGAGGTTACAGTGGAAGAAATAGACAATATCATTGTTCCTTGGAAGAGTGGTGAAGGTCGCAGTGGAATAAAAAGACAATATCAATGTCCCTTGGAATAGTGGTGGAGGTCGCAGTGGATTAAAAAGACAAAATTAATGCCCCTTGGAAGAGTGGTGGATGTCGCAGTGGAATAAAAAGACAATATCAATGCCATGCGGAAGGGACGAGGAGGTCACAGTATCTTAAGAATACGGTTTTAATGCCACTTGTAAGAGTGGTGGAGGTCGCAGTGGATTAAAAAGACTATCAAATCCCCTTGGAAGAGTGGTGGAGGTCGCAGTGAAAAAAAAAAGACAATATCAATGCCCCTTGGAAGAGTGGTGGAGGATACAGTTGAATAAAAAGACAATATCAATGCCTCTTGGAAGAGCTCTGGAGTTCAGAGTGGTTTAACCATGCGGTTTTAATGCCCCTTGGAAGAGACGTGTAGGTCACAGAAGCTTTTCAAGACTGTTTTAAAGCCCCTTGGAGGAGTGGTAGAGGTCACAGTGGATTAAAAAGACAATATCAATGCCCCTTGGAAGAGTGGTCGAGGTTACAGTGGAATAAAAAGACGCTATCAATGCCCCTTGGAAGAGTGGTGGAGGTTACAGTGGAATAAAAAGACAATATCAATGTCCCTTGGAAGAATGGTGGAGGTTACAGTGGAATAAAAAGACAATATCAATGCCCCTTGGAAGAGTGGTGGAGGTTCCAATTAAATAAAAAGACAATATCAATGCCCCTTGGAAGAGTGGTGGAGGTCGCAGTGGAATTAAAAGACAATATTAATGCCACCTGGAAGAGTGGTGGAGGGCGCAGTAAAATAAAAAGACAATATCAATGCCCCTTGGAAGAGTGGTGGAGGTTAGAGTGGAAAAAAAAGACAATATTAATGCTCCTTGGAAGAGCTGTGGAGTTCACAGTGGTTTAACCAGAAGGTTTTAAGGCACCGTGGAATAGACATGGAGGTCACAGTAGCTAAACAAGACGGTTTTAATGCTTCTTGGAAGAGAGATGGAGGTCGCAGTTGATTAAAAAGACAAAATCAATGCCCCTTGAAAGAGTGGTGGAGGTTACAGTGGAATAAAAAGACAATATCAATGCCTCTTGCAAGAGCTGTGGAGTTCAGAGTGGTTTAAATTGACGGTTTTAATGCCCCTTGGAAGAGACGTGGAGGTCACAGTAGCTTAACAAGACAGTTTTTATGCCCCTTGGAAGAATGGTGGAGGTCGCAGTGGATGAAAAAGACATTATCGATGCCCCTTGGAAGAGTGGTGGAGGTCGCAGTGGAATAAAAAGAAAACATCATTGCCCTTTAGAAGAGTGGTGGAGGTTACAGTGGAATAAAAAGACAATATCAATTCCCCGTGGAAGAGACGTGGACATCACAGTAGCTTAACAAGACGGTTTTAATGTCCCTTGGCAGAGTGTTGGAGGACGCAGTGGAATAAAAAGACAATATCAATGAACCTTGGAAGAGTGGTGGAGGTCGCAGTGGAATAAAAAGAAAATATCATTGCCCCTTGGAAAAGTGGTGGAGGTTACAGTGGAATAAAAAGACAATATCAATGCCCCGTGGAAGAGACGTGGACATCACAGTAGCTTAACAATACGGTTTTAATGTCCCTTGGCAGAGTGTTGGGGGTCGCAGTGGAATAAAAAGACAATAACAATGCCCTGTGGAAGAGACATGGAGGTCACAGTAGCTTAACAAGACGGTTTTAATGCCCCTTAGAACAGTATTGGAGGTCGCAGTGGAATAAAAAGACAATATCAATGTCCCTTGGAAGAGTGGTGGAGGTCGCAGTGGATTAAAAAGACAATATCAATGCCCCTTGGAAGAGTGGTGGAGGTCGCAGTGGAATAAAAAGACAATATCAATGCCCAGTGGAAGGGACGTGGAGGTCACAGTAGCTTAACAAGACGGTTTTAATGCCCCTTGGAAGAGTGGTGGAGGTCGCAGTGGAATAAAAGACAATATCAATGCCCTTTGGAAGAGTGGTGGAGGTCGCAGTGGAATAAAAATACAATATCAATGCCCCTTGGTAGAGTGGTGGAGGTTACAGTGGAAGTTAAAGACAATATCAATGCCCCGTGGAAGAGATGTGGAGGTTACTGTAGCTTAACAAGACAGTTTTAATGCCCCTTGGAAGAATAGTGGAGGTCGCAGTGGAATAAAAAGACAATGTCAATGCCCATTGGAAGAGTGGTGGAGGTTAGAGTGGAATAAAAAGACAATACTAATGCCCCTTGGAAGAGCTGTGGAGTTCAGAGTGGTTTAACCAAATGGTTTTAATGCCCATTGGAAGTGACGTGGAGGTCACAGTAGCTTAAAAAGACGCTTTAAATGCCCCTTGGAAAAGTGGTGGAGGTCGCAGTGGATTAAAAAGACAATATCAATGCCCCTTGGAAGAGTGGTGGAGGTGGCAGTGGAATAAAAAGACAATATCAATGCCCCTTGGAAGAATGATGGAAGTCGCAGTGGAATAAAAAGACAATGTCAATGCCCCTTGGAAGAGTGGTGGAGGTTACAGTTAAAAAAAAAAAATACCAATGCCCCTTGGAAGAGCTGTGGAGTTCAGAGTGGTTTAAATAGATGGTTTTATTGCCCCTTGGAAGAGACGAGGACGTCACAGTAGATTAACAAGACTGTTTTAATGCCCCTTGGAAAAGTGGTGGAGGTCACAGTAGTTAAAAAGACAATATCAATGCCCCGTGGAAAACACGTGGAGGTCACAGTAGCTTAACAAGACAGTTTTAATGCCCCTTGGAAGAGTGGTGGAGGTCGCAGTGGAATAAAAAGACAATATAAATGCCCTTTGAAAGAGTGGTGGAGGTTACAGTGAAATAAAAAGACAATATCAATGCCTCTTGAAAGAGCTATGGAGTTCAGAGGGGTTTAACCAGATGGTTTTCATGCCCCTTGGAAGAGTGGTGGAGGTCACAGTGCATTAAAAAGACAATATCAATACCCCTTGGAAGAATGGTGGAGGTTATAGTGGAATAAAAAGACAATATCAATGCCCCTTGTAAGAGCTGTGGAGTTCAGAGTGGTTTAAATTGACGGTTTTAATGCCCCTTGGAAGGGACGTGGAGGTGACAGTAGCTTAACAAGACGGTTTTGATGCCCTTTGGAAGAGTGGTGGAGGTAGCAGTGGATTAAAAAGACAATTTGAATGCCCCTTGGAAGAGTGGTGGAGGTCGCAGTGGAATAAAAAGACAATATCAATGAGCCTTGGAAGAGTGGTGGAGGTAGCAGTGGAATAAATAGACATTATCAATGCCCCTTGGAAGAGTGGTGGAGGTCGCATTGGAATAAAAAGACAATATCAATGCCTCTTGGACGAGTGGTGGAGGTTACAGTGGAATAAAAAGACAATTTCAGTGCACCGTGGAAGAGACGTGGAGGTCACAGTAGCTTAACAAGATGGTTTTAATGCCTCTTGGAAGAGTGGAGGAGGTCGCAGTGGAATAAAAAGACAGTGTCAATGCCCCTTGGAAGAGTGGTGGAGGTTAGAGTGGAATAAAAAGACAATACAAATGCCCCTTGGAAGAGCTGTGGAGTTCAGAGTGGTTTAACCAGATGATGTTAATGCCCCTTGGAAGAGAAGTCGACGTCACAGTAGCATAACAATACGGTTTTAATGCCCCTTGGAAGAGTGGTGGAGTTCGCAGTGGATTAAAAAGACAATATCAATGCCCCTTGGAAGAGTAGTGGAGGTCGCAGTTGAATAAAACGACAATATCAATGCCCCGTGGAAGGGACGAGGAGGACACAGTAGCTTAACAAGACGGTTTTAATTCCCCTTGGAAGAGTGGTGGAGGTTGCAGTGGATTAAAAAGACAACAACAATGCCCTTTGGAAGAGTGGTGGAGGTCGCAGTGGAATAAAAAGACAAAATCAATGCCCCTTGGAAGAGTGGTGGAGGTTACAGTTCAATAAAAAGACAATATCAATGCCCCTTGGAAGAGCTGTGGAGTTCAGAGTGGTTTAACCAGACGGTTTTAATGCCCCTTGGAAGAGACGAGGAGGTCACAGTAGCTTAATAAAACTGCTTTAATGCCCCTTGGTAGAGTGGTGGAGGTCGCAGTGGATTAAAAAGACAATATCAATGCCCCTTAGAAGAGAGGTGGAAGTCGCAGTGGAATAAAAAGACAATGTCATTGCCTCTTGGTAGAGTGGTGGAGGTTACAGTGGAATAAAAAGACAATATCAATGCCCCGTGGAATAGACATGGACGTGACAGTAGCTTAACAAGACGGCTTTAATGCCCCTTGGAAGAGTGGTGGAGGTCGCAGTGGAATAAAAACACAAAATCAATGCCCCTTGGAAGAGTGGTGGAGGTTACAGTGGAATAAAAAGACAGTATCAATGCCCCATGGAAGAGTTGTGGAGGTCACTGTAGCTTAACAAGATGGTCTTTATGCCCCTTGGAAGAGTGGTGGAGGTCGCAGTGGAATAAATAGACAATGTCAATGCCCCTTGGAAGAGTGGTGGAGGTTAGAGTGGAATAAAAAGACAATACCAGTGCTCCTTGGAAGAGCTGTGGAGTTCAGAGTGGTTTAAATTGACGGTTTTAATGCCCCTTGGAAGAGACATGGAGGTCACCGTGGATTAAAAAGACAATATCAATGCCCCTTGGAAGAGTGGTGGAGGTCGCAGTGGATTAAAAAGACAATATCAATGCCCCTTGGAAGAGTGGTGGAGGTAGCAATGGAATAAAAAGAGGATATCAATGCCCTGTGGAAGGGACGTGGAGGTCACAGTAGCTTCACAAGACGGTTTTAATGCCCCTTGGAAGAGAGGTGGAGGTCGCAGTTGATTAAAAAGACTATATCAATGCCCCTTGGAAGAGTGGTGGAGGTCGCAGTAGAATAAAAAGACAATATCAATGCCGCTTGGTAGAGTGGTGGATGTTACAGTCGAATAAAACGACAATATCAATGCCTCTTGTAAGAGCTGTGGAGTTCAGAGTGTTTAACCAGACGGTTTTAATGCCCCTTGGAAGAGACGAGGAGGTCACAGTAGCTTAACGACACAGATTTAATGCCCCTTGAAAGAGTGGTGGAGATCGTTGTGGATTTAAAAGACAATATCAATGCCCCTTAGGAGAGTGGTGGAGGTCGCAGTGGAATAAAAAGACAATATCCATGCCCCTTGGAAGATAGGTGGAGGTCACAGTGGAATAAAAAGACAATATCAATGACTCTTGCAAGAGCTGTGGAGGTCAGAGTGGTTTAAATTGACGCTTTTAATGCCCCTTGGAAGAGACGTGGAGGTCACAGTAGCTTAACAAGACGGTTTTAATGCCCCTTGGAAGAGTGGTGGAGGTTACAGTGGAATAAAAAGACAATATCAATGCCAAGTGTAAGAAACTTGGAAGTCACAGTAGCTTAACAAGACGGTTTTAATGCCCCTTGGAAGAGTCGTAGACGTCGCAGAGGAATAAAAAGACAATATCAATGCACTTGGAAGAGTGCAGAAGGTTATAATGGAATAAAAAGACATTGTCAATGCCCCTTGGAAGAGCTGTGGAGCTCCGAGCGGTTTAACCAGACGGTTTTTATGCAACTTGGAAGAGACTTGGAGGTCACAGTAGCTTAACAAGACGGTTTTAATGCCCCTTGGAAGAGTGTTGGAGGTCGCAATGGAATAAAAAGACAATACCAATGCCCCGTGGAAGGGACATGGAGGTCACAGTAGCATAACAAGACGGTTTTAATGCCCATTGGAAGAGTGGTGGAGGTCGCAATGGATAAAAAGACAATATCAAAGCCCCTTGTAAGAGTGGTGGAGGTCGCAGTGGAAAACAGAGACAATATCAATGCCTCCTGAAAGAGCTATCGAGTTCAGAGTAGTTTAACCAGATGGTTTTAATGCCCCTTGGAAGAGTGGTGTAGGTCACAGTGCATTAAAAAGACAATATCAATACCTCTTGGAAGAATGGTGGATGTTATAGTGGAATAAAAAGACAATATCAATGCCTCTTGGTAGAGCTGTGGAGTTCAGAGTGGTTTAACCAGACGGTTTTAATGCCTCTTGGAAGAGATGTGGAGGTCACAGTAGCTTAACAAGACTGTTTTAATGCCTCTTGGAAGAGTGGTGGAGGTCGCTGTGGATTAAAAAGACAATATCAATGCCCCTTAGAAGAGAGGTGGAAGTCGCAGTGGAATAAAAAGACAATATGAATACCCCTTGGAAGAGTGGTGGAGGATACAGTGGAATAAAAAGACAATATCAATGCCCCGTGGAATAGACATGGACGTTACAATAGCTAAACAAGATGTTTTTAATGCACCTTGGGAGAGTGGTGGAAGTCGTAGTGGAATAAAAAGACAATATCAATGCCCCTTGAAAGAGTGCTGTAGGTTATAGTGGAGTAAAAAAAAAATATCAATGCCTCTTGCAAGAACTGTGGAGTTCAGAGTGGTTTAAACTGACGGTTTTAATGCACCTTGGAAGAGACGTGGATGTCACAGTAGCTTAACAATACTGTTATAATGCCCCTTGGAAGAGTGGTGGAGGTCGCAGTGGATTAAAAAGACAATATCAATGCCACTTGAAAGAGTGGTGAAGGTCCCAGTGGAATAAAAAGACAATATCAATGCCCCTTGGAAGAGTGGTGGAGGTTACAGTGGAATAAAAAGACAATATCAATGCCCCGTGAAAGAGACGTGGAGGTCACAGTAGCTTAACAAGAAGGTTTTAATGCCCCTTGGAAGAGAGGTGGACGTTGCAGTGGAATAAAAAGACAATATCAATGCCCCATGGAAGAGTGCTGGAGGTTACATTGGAATAAAAAGACAATATCAATGACCCTTGCAAGAGCTGTGGAGTTCAGAGTGGTTTAAATTGACGGTTTTAATGCCCCTTGGAAGGGACGTGGAGGTGAAGGTAGCTTAACAAGACGGTTTTAATGCCCCTTCGAAGAGTGGTGGAGGTCGCAGTGGATTAAAAACACAATTTGAATGCCCCTTGGAAGAGTGGTGGAGGTCGCAGTGGAATAAAAAGACAATATCAATGAGCCTTGGAAGAGTGGTGGATGTCGCAGTGGAATAAAAAGACAATATCAATGCCCCTTGGAAGAGTGGTGGAGGTCGCAGTGGAATAAAAAGACAATATCAATGCCCCTTGGAAGATTGGTGGAGGTTTCAGTGGAATAAAAAGACAATATCAATGCCCAGTAGAAGAGATGTGGAGGTCACTGTAGCTTTGCAATTTGGTTTTAATGCCCCTTGGAAGAGTTGTGGAGGTCGCAGTGGAATAAAAAGACAATGTCAATGCCCCTTGGAAGAGTGGTGGAGGTTAGAGTGGAATAAAAAGACAATACAAATGCCCCTTGGAAGAGCTGTGGAGTTCAGAGTGGTTTAACCAGATGATCTTAATGCTCCTTGGAAGAGAAGTCGACGTCACTGTAGCATAACAAGACGGTTTTAATGCCCCTTGGAAGAGTGGTGGAGGTCGTAGTGGAATAAAACGACAATATCAATGCCCCGTGTAAGGAACGTGGAGGACACTGTAGCATATCAAGACGGTTTTAATTCCCCTTGGAAGAGTGGTGGAGGTTGCAGGGGATTAAAAAGACAACAACAATGCCCCTTGGAAGAGCTGTGGAGTTCAGAGTGGTTTAACCAGACTGTTTTAATGCCCCTTGGTAGAGTGGTGGAGGTCGCAGTGGATTAAAAAGACAATATCAATGCCCCTTAGAAGAGAGGTGGAAGTCGCAGTGGAATAAAACGACAATGTCAATGCCACTTGGAAGAGTGGTGGAGGTTAAAGTGGAATAAAAAGACAATATCAATGCCCCGTGGAATAGACATGGACATGACAGTAGCTTAACAAGACGGCTTTAATGCCCCTTGGAAGAGTGGTGGAGCTTGCAGTGGATTAAAAAGACAATATCAATGACCATTGGAAGAGTGGTAGAGGTCGCAGTGGAATAAAAAGACAAAATCAATGCCCCTTGGAAGAGTGGTGGAGGTTACAGTGGAATAAAAAGACAATATCAATGCCCCATGGAAGAGCTGTGGAGGTCACTGTAGCTTAACAAGATGGTCTTTATGCCCCTTGGAAGAGTGGTGGAGGTCGCAGTGGAATAAATAGACAATGTCAATGCCCCTTGGAAGAGTGGTGGAGGTTAGAGTGGAATAAAAAGACAATACCAGTGCTCCTTGGAATAGCTGTGGAGTTCAGAGTGGTTTAAATTGACGGTTTTAATGCCCCTTGGAAGAGACATAGAGGTCACCGTGGATTAAAAAGACAATATCAATGCCCCTTGGAAGAGTGGTGGAGGTCGCAGTGGATTAAAAAGACAATATCAATGCCACTTGGAAGAGTGGTGGATGTTACAGTCGAATAAAACGACAATATCAGTGCCTCTTGTAAGAGCTGTGGAGTTCAGAGTGTTTAACCAGATGGTTTTAATGCCCCTTGGAAGAGACAAGGAGGTCACAGTAGCTTAACAAGACAGTTTTAATGCCCCTTGGAAGAGTGGTGTTGATCGTTGTGGATTTAAAAGACAATATCAATGCCCCTTAATAGAGTGGTGGAGGTCGCAGTGGAATAAAAAGACAATTTCAATGCCCCTTGGAAGATAGGTGGAGGTCACAGTGGAATAAAAAGACAATATCAATGCCCCTTGGAAGAGTGGTGGAGGTTACAGTGGAATAAAAAGACAATATCAATGCCCTGTGTAAGAAACTTGGAGGTCACAGTAGCTTAACAAGACGGTTTTAATGCCCCTTGGAAGAGTCATGGACGTCGCAGAGGAATAAAAAGACAACATCAATGCACTTGGAAGAGTGCAGAAGGTTACAATGGAATAAAAAGACATTGTCAATGCCTCTTGGAAGAGCTGTGGAGCTCAGAGCGGTTTAACCAGACGGTTTTTAAGCCCCTTTTTAGAGACTTGGAGGTCACAGCAGCTTAACAAGACGGTTTTAATGCCCTTGGAAGAGTGGTGGAGGTCGCAATGGAATAAAAAGACAATATCAATGCCCCGTGGAAGGGAAGTGGAGTTCACAGTAGCATAACAAGACGGTTTTAATGCCCATTGAAAGAGTGGTGGAGGTCGCAATGGATAAAAAGACAATATCAAAGACCCTTGGAAGAGGGGTGGAGGTCGCAGTGGACAACAGAGACAATATCAATGCCTCTTGGAAGAGCTGTGGAGTACAGAGTGGTTTAACCAGACCGTTTAATGCCCCTTGGTAGAGACGAGGAGGTCACAGTAGCTTATCAAGACTGTTTTAATGCCACTTGGAAGAGGTGGTGGTCGCAGTGGATTAAAAAAACAATATCAATTCCAATTGGAAAAGATGCGGAGGTCGCAGTGGAATAAAAAGACAATATCAATGCCTAGTGGAAGAGACTTGGAGGTCACAGGAGCTTAACAAGATGGTTTTAATGCCCCTTGGAAGAGAGGTGGAGGTCACAGTGGAATAAAAAGACAATATCAATGCCCCTTGGAAGAGTGGTGGAGGTTACAGTGGAATAAAAGGACAATATCAATGACCCTTGGAAGAGTGGTGGAGGTCGCAGTAAAATAAAAAGACAATATCAATACCCCTTGGAAGAGTGGTGGAGGTTACAGTGGAATAAAAAGACAATATCATTGCCCCTTGGAATAGCCGTGGAGTTCAGTGTGGTTTAACCAGAAGGTTTTAAGGCACCGTGGAATAGACGTGGAGGTCACAGTAGCTAAACAAGACGGTTTTAATGCTTCTTGGAAGAGTGATGGAGGTCGCAGTGGATTAAAAAGACAATATCAATGCCACTTGGAAGAGTGGTGAAGGTCCCAGTGGAATAAAAAGACGATATCAATGCCCCTTGGAAGAGTGGTGGAGGTTACAGTGGAATAAAAAGACAATATCAATGCCCCGTGAAAGAGACGTGGAGGTCACAGTAGCTTAACAAGATGGTTTTAATGCCCCTTGAAAGAGAGGTGGAAGTTGCAGTGGAATAAAAAGACAATATCAATGCCCCTTGGAAAAGTGCTGGAGGTTACATTGGAATAAAAAGACAATATCAATGCCCCTAGCAAGAGCTGTGGAGTTCAGAGTGGTTTAAATTGACGGTTTTAATGCCCCTTGGAAGGGAAGTGGAGGTGACAGTAGCTTAACAAGACGGTTTTAATGCCCCTTGGTAGAGTGGTGGAGGTCGCAGTGGATTAAGAAGACAATATGAATGCCCCTTGGAAGAGTGGTGGAGGTCGCAGTCGAATAAAAACACAATATCAATGCCCCTTGGAAGAGTGGTGGAGGTTACAGTTGAATAAAAAAACAATATCAATGCCCCTTGGAAGAGCGATGGAGGTTACAGTGGAATTTAAGGACAATATCAATGCCCCTTGTAAGAGTGGTGAAGGTTACAGTTAAATAAAAAGACAATATCAATGCCCCGTGGAAGAGATGTGTAGGTCACAATAGCTTAATAAGACGGTTTTAATGCCCCTTGGAAGAGTGGTGGAGGTCACAGTGGATTAAAAAGACAATATCAATGAGCCTTGGAAGAGTGGTGGAGGTCGAAGTGGAATGAAAAGACATTATCAATGCACCTTGGAAGAGTGGTGGAGGTCGCAGTGGAATAAAAAGACAATATCAATGCCCCGTTGAAGAGACGTGGAGGTCACAGTAGCTTAACAATATGGTTTTAATGCCTCTTGGAGGACTGGTGGAGGTCGCAGTCAAATAAAAAGACAATTTCAATGCCCCTTGGAAGAGTGGTGGAGGTTACAGTGGAATAAAAAGACAATAATAATGCCCTTTGGAAGAGCTGTGGAGTTCAGAGTGGTATAAACAGATGGTTTTAACGCTCCTTGGAAGAGACGTGGAGGTCACAGTAACTTAACAAGACGGTTTTAATGCCCCTTGGAAGAGTTGTGGAGGTCGCAGTGGAATAAAAAAACAATATCAATGCCCCTTGGAAGAGTGGTGGAGGTTAGAGTGGAATAAAAAGACAATACAAATGCCCCTTGGAAGAGATGTGGAGCTCAGAGTGGTTTAACCAGATGGTTTTAATGCCCCTTGGAAGAGTGGCGGAGTTCGCAGTGGATTAAAAAGACAATATCAATGCACCGTGGAAGGGACGTGGAGGTCACAGTAGCTTAACAAGACGGTTTTAATGTCCTTTGGAGGAGTGGTGGAGGTTGCAGGGGATTAAAAAGACAAAATCAATGCCCCTTGGAAGAGTGGTGGAGGTTACAGTGGAATAAAAAGACAATATCAATGCCCCTTGGTAGATTGGTGGAGGTTACAGTGGTATAAAAAGACAATATCAATGCCCCGTGGAAGAGATGTGGAGGTCACTGTAGCTTAACAATACGGTTTTAATGCCCCTTGGAAGAGTTGTGGAGGTCGCAGTGGAATAAAAAGACAATGTCAATGCCCCTTGGAAGAGTGGTGGATTATAGAGTGGAATAAAAAGACAATACAAATGCCCCTTGGAAGAGATGTGGAGTTAAGAGTGGTTTAACCAGATGGTTTTAATGCCCCTTGGAGGAGAAGTCAACGTCACAGTAGCATAACAAGACGGTTTTAATGCCCCTTGGAAGAGTGGTGTAGTTCGCAGTGGATTAAACAGACAATATCAATGACCCTTGGAAGAGTGGTGGAGGTCGCAGTGGAATAAAAAGATAATATCAATGCCCCGTGGAAGGGACGTGGAGGTCACAGTAGCTTAACAAGAAAGTTTTAATGCCCCTTGGAAGAGTGGTGGAGGTTGCAGGGGATTAAAAAGACAATAACAATGCCCAATGGAAGAGTGGTGGAGGTCGCAGTGGAATAAAAAGACAAAATCAATGCCCCTTGGTAGAGTGGTGGAGGTTACAGTGGAATAATAAGACAATATCAATGCCCATTGGAAGAGCTGTGGAGTTCAGAGTGTTTTAACCAGACGGTTTTAATGCCTCTTGAGAGAGACGTGGAGGTCACAGTAGCTTAAAAAGACTGTTTTAATGCCCCTTGGTAGAGTGGTGGAGGTCAAGTGCATTAAAAGGACAATATCAATGCACCTTAGAAGAGAGGTGGAAGTCGCAGTGGAATAAAAAGACAATGTCAATGCCACTTGGAAGAGTGGTGGAGGTTACAGTGGAATAAAAAGATAATATCAATGCCCCATGGAATAGACATGGACGTGACAGTAGCTTAACAAAACGGCTTTAATGCCCCTTGGAAGAGTGGTGGAGGTTGCAGTGGATTAAAAAGACAATATCAATGCCCATTGGAAGAGTGGTAGAGGTCGCAGTGGAATAAAAAGACAAAATCAATGCCCCTTGGAAGAGTGGTGGAGGTTACAGTGAATTAAAAAGATAATATCAATGCCCCATGGAAGAGTTGTGGAGTTCAGAATGTTTAACCAGACGGTTTTAATGCCCCTGGGAAGAGATGATGAGGTCACAGTAGCTTTACAAGACTGTTTTAATGCCCCTTGGAAGAGTGGTGGAGATTGTTGTGGATTTAAAAGACAATATCAATGCCCCTTAGGGGAGTGGTGGAGGTCGCAGTGGAATAAAAAGACAATATCAATGCCCCTTGGAAGATTGGTGGAGGTTACAGTGGAATAAAAAGAGAATATCAATGCCCCTTGGAAGAGTGGTGGAGGTTACAGTGGAATAAATAGACAAGATCAATGCCCCTTGGAAGGGACGTGGAGGTCACAGTAGCATAACAAGACGGTTATAATGCCCCTTGGAAGAGTGGTGGAGGTTACAGTCGAATAAAAAGTCAATATCAATGCCTCTTTGAAGAGCTGTGGAGTACAGAGTGGTTTAACCAGACGGTTTAATGCCCCTTGGAAGAGACGTGGAGGTCACAGTAGCTTATCAAGACTGTTTTAATGCCCCTTTGAAGAGTGGTGGAGGTCGCAGTGTATTGAAAAGACAATATCAATGCCCCTTAGAAGAGTGGTGGAGGTCGCAGTGGAATAAAAAGACAATATCAATTCCCCTTGGAAGAGATGTGGAGGTCGCAGTGGAATAAAAAGACAATATCAATGCCACGTGGAAGAGACGTGGAGGTCACATTAGCTTATCAAAACTGTTTTAATGCCCCTTTGAAGAGTGGTGGAGGTCGCAGTGTATTGAAAAGACAATATCAATGCCCCTTAGAAGAGTGGTGGAGGTTACAGTTGAATAAAAAGACAATATCAATGCCCCTTGGAAGAGTGATGGTGGTTACAGTGGAATAAAAAGACAATATCAATGCCCCTTGGAACAGTGGTGGAGTTACAGTTAAATAAAAAGACAATGTCAATGCCCAGTGGAAGAGATGTGGAGGTCAAAATAGCTTAACAAGACGGTTTTAATGCCCCTTGGAAGAGTGGTGGAGGTCGGAGTGGATTAAAAAGACTATATCAATGAGCTTTGGAAGAGTGGTGGAGGTCGAAGTGGAATAAAATTACATTATCAATGCCCCTTGGAAGAGACGTGGAGGTCACAGTAGCTTAACAAGACGGTTTTAATGCTCCTTGGAAGAGTGGTGGAGGTTACAGTCGAATAAAAAGACAATATCAATGCCTCTTGGAAGAGCTGCGGAGTTCAGAGAGGCTTAACCAGACTTTTTTAATGCCCCTTGGAAGAGACTTGGAGGTCACAGTAGCTTAACAAGACGGTTTTAATGCCCCTTGGAAGAGTCGTGGAGGTCACAGTGGAATAAAAATACAATATCAATGCCACTTGAAAGAGTGGTGGAAGTTACAGTGAAATAAAAAGACAATATCAATGCCCCTTGGAAGAGCTGTGGAGTACAGATTGGTTTAACCAAACGGTTTTAGTGCCCCTTGGAAGAGACGTGGAGGTCACAGTAGCTTAACAAGACGTTTTTAATTCCCGTTGGAAGAGTGTTGGAGGTCGCAGTGGATTAAAAAGACAATATCAATGAACCTTGGAAGAGTGGTGGAGGTCACAGTGGAATAAAAAGACAATATCAATGCCCCTTGGAAGAGTGGTGGAGGTTACAGTGGAATAAAAAGCAATATCAATGCCCCTTGGAAGAGAAGTGGACATCACAGTAGCTTCACAAGACGGTTTTAATGCCCCTTGGCAGAGTGGTGGAGATCGCAGTGGAATAAAAAGACAATAACAATGCCCTGTGGAAGAGACGTGGAGGTCAGAGTAGCTTAACAAGACGGTTTTAATGCCCCTTAGAACAGTGGTGGAGGTTACAGTGGAATAAAAGACAATATCAATGCCCTTTGGAAGAGTGGCAGAGGTCACAGTGAAATAAAAAGACAATATCAATGCCCCTTGGCAGAGTGGTGGAGGTTACAGTAGAATAAAAAGACAATTTCAATGACCCGTGGAAGACAAGTGGAGGTCACAGTAGCTTAACAAGACAGTTTTAATGCCCCTTGGAAGAGTGGTGGAGGTCGCAGTGGAATAAAAAGACAATATCAATGCCCCTTGAAAGAGTGGTGTAGGTTACAGTGAAATAAAAAAACAATATCAATGCATCTTGAAAGAGTTATGGAGTTCAGAGTGGTTTAACCAGATGGTTTTAATGCCCCTTGGAAGAGTGGTGGAGGTCACAGTGCATTAAAAAGACAATATCAATACCCCTTGGAATAATGGTGAAGGTTACAGTGGAATAAAAAGACAATATCAATGCCCCTTGGAAAAGCTGTGGAGTTCAGAGTGGTTTAACCAAATGGTTTTAATGCCCCTTGGAAGAGATGTGTATGCCACAGCAGCTTAACAAGACTGTTTTAATGCCTCTTGGAAGAGTGGTGGAGGTCGCAGTGAATTAAAAAGACAATATCAATGCCCCTTAGCAGAGAGGTGGAAGTCGCAGTGGAATTAAAAGACAATATCAATACCCCTTGGAAAAGTGGTGGAGGATACAGTGGAATAAAAAGACAAAATCAATGCCCCGTGGAATAGACATGGACGTTACAGCAGATAAACAAGATGTTTTTAATGCACCTTGGGAGAGTGGTGGAAGTCGTAGTGGAATAAAAAGACAATATCAATGCCCCTTGAAAGAGTGCTGTAGGATACAGTGGAGTAAAAAGACAATATCAATGCCTCTTGCAAGAGTTGTGGAGTTCAGAGTCGTTTAAATTGACGGTTTTAATGCACCTTGGAAGAGAGGTGGAGGTTACAGTATCTTAACAATACTGTTTTAATGCCCCTTGGAAAAGTGGTGGAGGTTGCAGTGGAATAAAAAGACAATATCAATGCCCCTTGGACGAGTGGTGGAGGTTACAGTGGAATAAAAATACAATTTCAATGCCCCATGGAAGAAACGTGGAGGTCACAGTAGCTTAACAAGACTGCTTTAATGCCTCTTGGAGGACTAGTGGAGGTCGCAGTGGAATAAAAAGACAATATCAATGCCCCTTAGAAGAGTGGTGGAGGTTACAGTGGAATAAAAAGACAATAATAATGCCCCTTGGAAGAGCTGTGGAGTTCAGAGTGGTATAACCGGACGGTTTTAACGCTCCTTGGAAGAGACGTGGAGGTCACTGTAATTTAACAAGATGGTTTTAATGCCCCTTGGAAGAGTGGTGGAGGTCGCAGTGGAATAAAAAAACAATATCAATGCCCCTTGGAAGATTAGTGGAGGTTACAGTGGAATAAAAAGACAATATCAATGCCCCGTGGAAGAGATGTGGAGGTCACTGTAGCTTAACAATATGGTTTTAATGCCACTTGGAAGAGTGGTGGAGGTCGCAGTGGAATAAAAAGACAATGTCAATGCCCCTTGGAAGAGTGATGGAGGTTAGAGTGGAATAAAAAGACAATACAAATGCCCCTTGGAAGAGCTGTGGAGTTCAGAGTGGTTTAACCAGATGGTTTTAATGCCCCTTGGAAGAGAAGTCGACGTCACAGTAGCATAACAAGATGGCTTTAATGCCCCTTGGAAGAGTGGTGGAGTTCGCAGTGGATTAATAAGACAATATCAATGCCCCTGGAAGAGTGGTGGAGGTCGCAGTGGAATAAAAAGACAACACAAATGCCCCGTGGAAGGGACGTGGAGGTCACAGTAGCTTATCAAGATGGTTTTAATGCCCCTTGGAAGAGTGGTGGAGGTTACAGGTGATTAAAAAGACAATAACAATGCCCATTGGAAGAGTGGTGGAGGTTATAGTGGAATAAAAAGACAATATCAATGACCCTTGGAAGAGCTGTGGAGTTCAGAGTGGTTTAACCAGACGCGTTTAATGCCCCTTGGAAGAGACGTAGAGGTCACAGTAGCTTAACAATACGGTTTTAATGCCCCTTGGAAGAGTGGTGGAGGTCGCAGTGGATTAAAAAGACAATATCAATGCCACTTGGAAGAGTGGTGAAGGTCCCAGTGGAAAAAAAAGACAATATCAATGCCCCTTGGAAGAGTAGTGGAGGTTACAGTGGAATAAAAAGATAATATCAATGCCCTGTGAAAGAGACGTGGAGGTCACAGTAGCTTAACAATACGGTTTTAATGCCCCTTGGAAGAGAGTTGGAAGTTGCAGTGGAATAAAAAGACAATGTCAATGCCCCTTGGAAGAGTGTTGGAGGTTAGAGTGGAATAAAAAGACAATACAAATGCCCCTTGGAAGAGCTGTGGAGTTCAGAGTGGTTTAACCAGATGGTTTTAAGGCCCCTTGGAAGAGAGGTGGAATTAGCAGTGGAATAAAAAGGCAATGTCAATACCCCTTGGAATAGTGGTGGAGGTTGAAGTGGAATAAAAAGACAATTTCAATGCCCCGTGGAATAGACATGGACGTTACAATAGTTAAACAAGATGTTTTTAATGCACCTTGGGAGAGTGGTGGAAGTCGTAGTGGAATAAAAAGACAATATCAATGCCCCTTGATAGAGTGCTGCAGGTTACAGTGGAGTAAAAAGACAATATCAATGCCTCTTGCAAGAGCTGTGGAGTTCAGA
Organism: Phyllobates terribilis; assembly: GCF_046119375.1. NCBI lineage: Eukaryota > Metazoa > Chordata > Amphibia > Anura > Dendrobatidae > Phyllobates > Phyllobates terribilis. The sequence continues at coordinate 29,119,310 of NW_027362775.1, forward strand.
GTGGTTTAAATTGATGGTTTTAATGCACCTTGGAAGAGACGTGGAGGTTACAGTAGCTTAACAATACGGTTTTAATGCCCCTTGGAAGAGTGGTGGAGGTCGCAGTGGATTAAAAAGACAATATCAATGCCACTTGGAAGAGTGGTGAATGTCCCAGTGGAAAAAAAAGACAATATCAATGCCCCTTGGAAGAGTGGTGGAGGTTACAGTGGAATAAAAAGATAATATCAATGCCCTGTGAAAGAGACGTGGAGGTCACAATAGCTTAACAAGACTGTTTTAATGCCTCTTGGAAAAGTGGTGGAGGTCGCAGTGGATTAAAAAGACAATATCAATGCCCCTTAGCAGAGAGGTGGAAGTCGCAGTGGAATTAAAAGACAATATCAATACCCCTTGGAAAAGTGGTGGAGGATACAGTGGAATAAAAAGACAAAATCAATGCCCCGTGGAATAGACATGGACGTTACAGCAGCTAAACAAGATGTTTTTAATGCACCTTGGGAGAGTGGTGGAAGTCGTAGTGGAATAAAAAGACAATATCAATGCCCCTTGAAAGAGTGCTGTAGGATACAGTGGAGTAAAAAGACAATATCAATGCCTCTTGCAAGAGTTGTGGAGTTCAGAGTCGTTTAAATTGACGGTTTTAATGCACCTTGGAAGAGAGGTGGAGGTTACAGTATCTTAACAATACTGTTTTAATGCCCCTTGGAAAAGTGGTGGAGGTTGCAGTGGAATAATAAGACAATATCAATGCCCCTTGGACGAGTGGTGGAGGTTACAGTGGAATAAAAAGACAATTTCAATGCCCCATGGAAGAAACGTGGAGGTCACAGTAGCTTAACAAGACTGTTTTAATGCCTCTTGGAGGACTAGTGGAGGTCGCAGTGGAATAAAAAGACAATATCAATGCCCCTTAGAAGAGTGGTGGAGGTTACAGTGGAATAAAAAGACAATAATAATGCCCCTTGGAAGAGCTGTGGAGTTCAGAGTGGTATAACCGGACGGTTTTAACGCTCCTTGGAAGAGACGTGGAGGTCACTGTAATTTAACAAGATGGTTTTAATGCCCCTTGGAAGAGTGGTGGAGGTCGCAGTGGAATAAAAAAACAATATCAATGCCCCTTGGAAGATTAGTGGAGGTTACAGTGGAATAAAAAGACAATATCAATGCCCCGTGGAAGAGATGTGGAGGTCACTGTAGCTTAACAATATGGTTTTAATGCCACTTGGAAGAGTGGTGGAGGTCGCAGTGGAATAAAAAGACAATGTCAATGCCCCTTGGAAGAGTGATGGAGGTTAGAGTGGAATAAAAAGACAATACAAATGCCCCTTGGAAGAGCTGTGGAGTTCAGAGTGGTTTAACCAGATGGTTTTAATGCCCCTTGGAAGAGAAGTCGACGTCACAGTAGCATAACAAGATGGCTTTAATGCCCCTTGGAAGAGTGGTGGAGTTCGCAGTGGATTAATAAGACAATATCAATGCCCCTGGAAGAGTGGTGGAGGTCGCAGTGGAATAAAAAGACAACACAAATGCCCCGTGGAAGGGACGTGGAGGTCACAGTAGCTTATCAAGATGGTTTTAATGCCCCTTGGAAGAGTGGTGGAGGTTACAGGTGATTAAAAAGACAATAACAATGCCCATTGGAAGAGTGGTGGAGGTCCCAGTGGAATAAAAATACAAAATAAATGCCACTTGGAAGAGTGGTGGAGGTTACAGTGGAATAAAAAGACAATATCAATGCCCCTTGGAAGAGCTGTGGAGTTCAGAGTGGTTTAACCAGACGGGTTTAATGCCCCTTGGAAGAGACGTAGAGGTCACAGTAGCTTAACAATACGGTTTTAATGCCCCTTGGAAGAGTGGTGGAGGTCGCAGTGGATTAAAAAGACAATATCAATGCCACTTGGAAGAGTGGTGAAGGTCCCAGTGGAAAAAAAAGACAATATCAATGCCCCTTGGAAGAGTGGTGGAGGTTACAGTGGAATAAAAAGATAATATCAATGCCCTGTGAAAGAGACGTGGAGGTCACAGTAGCTTAACAATACGGTTTTAATGCCCCTTGGAAGAGAGTTGGAAGTTGCAGTGGAATAAAAAGACAATGTCAATGCCCCTTGGAAGATTGTTGGAGGTTAGAGTGGAATAAAAAGACAATACAAATGCCCCTTGGAAGAGCTGTGGAGTTCAGAGTGGTTTAACCAGATGGTTTTAAGGCCCCTTGGAAGAGAGGTGGAATTAGCAGTGGAATAAAAAGGCAATGTCAATACCCCTTGGAAGAGTGGTGGAGGTTGAAGTGGAATAAAAAGACAATTTCAATGCCCCGTGGAATAGACATGGACGTTACAATAGTTAAACAAGATGTTTTTAATGCACCTTGGGAGAGTGGTGGAAGTCGTAGTGGAATAAAAAGACAATATCAATGCCCCTTGATAGAGTGCTGCAGGTTACAGTGGAGTAAAAAGACAATATCAATGCCTCTTGCAAGAGCTGTGGAGTTCAGAGTGGTTTAAATTGATGGTTTTAATGCACCTTGGAAGAGACGTGGAGGTTACAGTAGCTTAACAATACGGTTTTAATGCCCCTTGGAAGAGTGGTGGAGGTCGCAGTGGATTAAAAAGACAATATCAATGCCACTTGGAAGAGTGGTGAATGTCCCAGTGGAAAAAAAAGACAATATCAATGCCCCTTGGAAGAGTGGTGGAGGTTACAGTGGAATAAAAAGATAATATCAATGCCCTGTGAAAGAGACGTGGAGGTCACAATAGCTTAACAATACGGTTTTAATGCCCCTTGGAAGAGAGTTGGAAGTTGCAGTGGAATAAAAAGACAATACAAATGCCCCTTGGAAGAGCTTTGGAGTACAGAGTGGTTTAACCAGATGGTTTTAAGGCCCCTTGGAAGAGAAGTTGACATTACAGTAGCATAACAAGACGGTTTTAATGCCCCTTGGAAGAGTGGTGGAGTTTGCAGTGGATTAAAAAAACAATATCAATGCCCCTTGGAAGAGTGGTGGAGGTCGCAGTGGAATAAAAAGACAATATCAATGCCCCGTGGAAGGGACGTGGAGGTAACAGTAGCTTAACAAGACGGTTTTAATGCCCTTTGGAAGAGTGGTTGAGGTTGCAGGTGATTAAAAAGACAATAACAATGCCCATTGGAAGAGTGGTAGAGGTCGCAGTGGAATAAAAAGACAAAATCAATGCCCCTTGGAAGAGTGGTGGAGGTTACAGTGGAATAAAAAGACAATATCAATGGCCCTTGGAAGAGCTGTGGAGTTCAGAGTGGTTTAGCCAGATGGTTTTAATGCCCCTTGGAAGAGACGTGGAGGTCACAGCATCTTAACAAGACTGTTTTAAAGCACCTTGGAAGAGTGGTGGAGGTCGCAGTGGAGTAAAAAGACAATATCAATGCCCCTTAGAAGAGAGGTGGAGGTCGCAGTGGAATAAAAAGACAATATCAATTCCACTTGGAAGAGATGTGGAGGTTGCAGTGGAATAAAAAGACAACAACAATGCCCCGTGAAAGAGATGTTGATGTCACAGTAGCTTAACAAGCCGGTTTTAATGTCCCTTGGAAGAGTGATGGAGGTCACAGTGGAATAAAAAACAATATCAAAGCCCCTTGCAAGAGCTGTGGAGGTGAGAGTGGTATAAATTGACGGTTTTAATGCCCCTTGGAAGAGACGTGGAGGTCACAGTAGATTAACAAGACTGTTTTAATGCCCCTTGGAAGAGTGGTGGAGGTCGAAGTGGATTAAAAAGATAATATCAATGCCCCTTGGAAGAGTGGTGGAGGTCACAGTGGATGAAAAAGACAATATCAATGCCCCTTGGAAGAGCAGTGGAGTTCAGAGTAGTTAAACCAGACGGTTTTAATGCCCATTGGAAGTGACATGGAGGTCAGTAGCTTAAAAAGACGTTTTTAATGCTCTTTGGAAAAGTGGTGGAGGTCGCAGTGGTTTAAAAAGACAATATCAATGCCCCTTGGAAGAGTGGTGGAGGTGGCTGTGGAATAAAAAACAATATCAATGCCCCTTGGAAGAGTAGTTTAGTTTACAGTGGAATAAAAATACAATATCAATGCCCCTTGGAAGAGTGCTGGAGGTTACAGTGGAATAAATAACAATATCAAAGCCCTTTGCAAGAGCTGTCGAGTTGAGAGTGGTTAAAATTGATGTTTTTAATGCCCCTTGGAAGAGACGTGGAGGTCACAGTAGATTAACAAGACTGTTTTAATGCCCCTTGGAAGAGTGGTGGAGGTCTAGGTGGATTAAAAAGACAATGTCAATGCTCCTTGAAGAAGTGGTTGAAGTCTCAGTGGAATAAAAAGACAATATCAATGCACCTTGGAAGAGTGTTGGAGGTTCCAGTAGAATAAAAAGACAATATCAATGCCCTGTGGAAGAGACATGGAGGTCACAGGAGCTTAACAAGACGGTTTAAATGCCCCTTGGAAGAGTGGTGGAGGTCACAGTGGAATAAAAAGACAATATCAATGCCCCTTGAAAGATCTGTGGAGTTCAGATTGGTTTAACCATACGGTTTTAATGCTCCTTGGAAGAGACGTGGAGGTCACAGCAGCTTAACAAGACAGTTTTAATGCCACATGGAAGAGTGGTGGAGGTTGCAGTGGATTAAAAAGACAATTTCAAAGCCCTGAGGAAGAGTGGTGGAGGTCGCAGTGGAAAAAAAAGACAATATCAATGCCCCGTGGAATTGACGTGGATGTCAATGTAGGTTAACAAGACTGTTTTAATGCCCCTTGGAAGAGTGGTGGAGATCACAGTGGATTAAAAAGAGAATATCAATGCCCATTGGAAGAGTTTTGGAGGTCGCAGTGGAATAAAAAGACAATATCAGTGCCCCTTGGAAGAGTGGTGGAGGTTACAGGGGAATAAAAAGACAATATCAATGCCCCTTGGAAGAGCTGTGGAGTTCACAGTGGTTTAACCAGAAGGTTTTAAGGCACCGTGAAATAGACGTGGAGGTCACAGTAGCTAAACAAGATGGTGTTAATGCTTCTTGGAAGAGTGATGGAGGTCGCAGTGGATTAAAAAGACAAAATCAATGCCCCTTGGACGAGTGGTGGAGGTTACAGTGGAATAAAAAGACAATATCAATGCCTCTTTCAAGAGCTGTGGAGTTCAGAGTGGTTTAAATTGACGGTTTTAATGCCCCTTGGAAGAGACGTGGAGGTCACAGTAGCTTAACAAGAATGTTTTAATGAACCTTGGAAGAGTGGTGGAGGTTACAGTCGAATAAAAAGACAATATCAATGCCTCTTGGAAGAGCTGTGGAGTGCAGAGTAGTTTAACCTGACGGTTTTAATGCCCCTTGGAACAGACGTGGAAGTCACAGTGGATTAAAAAGACAATATCAATGCCCCTTAGAAGAGTGGTGGAGGTCGTAATGGAATAAAAAGACAATATCAATTCCACTTGGAAAAGATGTGGAGGTCGCAGTGGAATAAAAAGACAATATCAATGCCTCGTGGAAGAGACTTGGAGGTCACAGTAGCTTAACAAGACAGTTTCAATGCCTCTTGGAAGAGTGGTGGAGGTCACAGTGGATTAGAAAGACAATATCAATGCCCCTTAGAAGAGAGGTGGAAGTCGCAGTGGAATAAAAAGACAATATCAATACCCCTTGGAAGAGTGGTGGAGGATACAGTGGAATAAAAAGACAATATCAATGCCCCGTGGCATAGACATAGACGTTACAGTAGCTAAACAAGAAGTTTTTAATGCACCTTGGGAGAGTGGTGGAAGTGGTAGTTGAATAAAAAGACAATATCAATTTCCCCTTGAAAGAGTGCTGTAGTTTACAGTGGAATAAAAAGACAATATCAATGCCTCTTGCAAGAGCTGTGGATTTCAGAGTGGTTTAAATTGACGGTTTTAATGCACCTTGGAAGAGATGTGGAGGTCACAGTAGCTTAAAAATACGGTTTTAATGCCCCTTGGAAGAGTGGTGGAGGTCGCAGTGGATTAAAAAGACAATATCAATGCCACTTGGAAGAGTGGTGAAGGTCCCAGTGGAAAAAAAAGACAATATCAATGCCCCTTGGAAGAGTAGTGGAGGTTACAGTGGAATAAAAAGACAATATCAATGCCCCGTGAAAGAGATGTGGAGGTCACAGTAGCTTAACAAGACGGTTTTAATGCCACATGGAAGAGTGGTGGAGGTTGCAGTGGATTAAAAAGACAATTTCAAAGCCCCGAGGAAGAGTGGTGGAGGTCGCAGTGGAAAAAAAAGACAATATCAATGCCCCGTGGAATTGATGTGGATGTCAATGTAGGTTAACAACACGGTTTTAATGCCACTTTTAAGAGTGGTGGAGGTCGCAGTTGATTAAGAAGACAATCTAAATGCCCCTTGGAAGAGTGGTGGAGGTCGCAGTGGAAAAAAAGACAATATCAATGCCACTTGGAAGAGTAGTGGAGGTCGCAGTGGAATAAAAAGACAATATCAATGCCCCGTGGAAGAGACGTAGAGGTCACAGTAGCTTAACAAAATGGTTTTAATGCCCTTTGGAAGAGTGGTGGAGGTCACAGTGGATTAAAAAGACAATATCAATGCCCTTTGGAAGAGTGGTGGAGGTCGCAGTGGAATAAAAATACAATATCAATGCCCCTTGGTAGAGTGGTGGAGGTTACAGTGGAATTTAAAGACAATATCAATGCCCAGTGGAAGAGATGGGGAGGTCACTGTAGCTTAACAAGATAAATTTAATGCCCCTTGGAAGAATGGTGGAGGTCGCAGTGGAATAAAAAGACAATATCAATTCCCGTTGGTAGAGATGTGGAGGTCGCAGTGGAATAAAAAGACAATATCAATGCCTCGTGGAAGAGACTTGGAGGTCACAGTAGCTTAACAAGATGGCTTTAATGCCCCTTGGAAGAGAAGTGGAGGTCGCAGTAAAATAAAAAGACAATATTAATGCCCCTTGGAAGAGTGGTGGAGGTCGCAGTAAAATAAAAAGACAATATCAATGCCCCTTGGAAGAGTGGTGGAGGTTACAGTGGAATAAAAAGACAATATCAATGACCCTTGGAAGAGTGGTGGAGGTCGCAGTGGAATAAAAAGACAATATTAATGCCCCTTGGAAGAGTGGTGGAGGTCGCAGTAAAATAAAAAGACAATATCAATGCCCCTTGGAAGAGTGGTGGAGGTTACAGTGGAATAAAAAGACAATATCAATGACCCTTGGAAGAGTTGTGGAGGTTGCAGTGGAATAAAAAGACAATATTAATGCCCCTTGGAAGAGTGGTGGAGGTCGCATTAAAATAAAAAGACAATATCAATGCCACTTGGAAGAGTGGTGGAGGTTACAGTGGAATAAAAAGACAATATCAATGCCCCTTGGAAGAGCTGTGGAGTTCACAGTGGTTTAACCAGAAGGTTTTAAGGCACCGTGGAATAGACGTGGAGGTCACAGTAGCTGAACAAGACGGTTTTAATGCTTCTTGGAAGAGTGATGGAGGTCGCAGTGGATTAAAAAGACAAAATCAATCCAACTTGGAAGAGTGGTGGAGGTTACAGTGGAATAAAAAGACAATATCAATGCCTCTTGGAAGAGCTGTGGAGTTCAGAGTGGTTTAAATTGACGGTTTTAAAGCCCCTTGGAAGAGACGTGGAAGTCACAGTAGCTTAAAAAGACGGTTTTAATGCCCCTTGGAAGAGTGGTGGAGGTTACAGTCAAATAAAAAGACAATATCAATGCCTCTTGGAAGAGCTGTGGAGTTCAGAGTGGTTTAACCAGACAGTTTTAATGCCCCTTGGAAGAGACGTGGAGGTCACAGTAGCTTATCAAAACTGTTTTAATGCCCCTTAGAAGAGTGGTGGAGGTCGCAGTGGATTAAAAAGACAATATCAATGCCCCTTAGAAGAGTGGTGGAGGTCGCAGTGGAATAAAAAGACAATATGAATTCCACTTGGAAGAGATGTGGAGGTCGCAGTGGAATAAAAAGACAATATCAATGCCTCGTGGAATAGACTTGGAGGTCACAGTAGCATAACAAGATGGTTTTAATGCCCCTTGGAAGAGAGGTGGAGGTCGCAGTGGAATAAAAAGACAATATCAATGACCCTTGGAAGAGTGGTGGAAGTTAGAGTGGAATAAAAAGACAATATCAATGACACTTGGAAGAGTGGTGGAGGTCGCAGTGGAATAAAAAGACAATATTAATGCCCCTTGGAAGAGTGGTGGAGGTCGCAGTAAAATAAAAAGACAATATCAATGCCCCTTGGAAGAGTGGTGGAGGTTACAGGGGAATAAAAAGACAATATCAATGCCCCTTGGAAGAGCTGTGGAGTTCACAGTGGTTTAACCAGAAGGTTTTAAGGCACCATGGAATAGACGTGGAGTTCACAGTAGATAAACAAGATGGTTTTAATGCTTCTTGGAAGAGAGATGGAGGTCGCAGTGGATTAAAAAGACAAAATCAATGGCCCTTGGAAGAGTGGTGGAGGTTACAGTGGAATAAAAAGACAATATCAATGCCTCTTCCCAGAGCTGTGGAGTTCAGAGTGGTTTAAATTGACGTTTTTAATGCCCCTTATAAGAGATGTGGAGGTCACAGTAGCTTAACAAGACGGTTTTAAGGCCCCTTGGAAGAGTGGTGAAGTTCGCAGTGGATTAAAAAGACATTATCGATGCCCCTTGGAAGAGTGGTGGAGGTCGCAGTGGAATAAAAAGAAAATATCAATGACCCTTAGAAGAGTGGTGGAGGTTACAGTGGAAAAAAAAGACAATATCAATGTTCCTTGGTAGAGGGGTGAAGGTCGCAGTGGAATAAAAAGACAATATCAATGTCCCTTGGAAGAGTGGTGGAGGTCGCAGTGGATTCAAAATACAATATCAATGTCCCTTGGAAGTGTGGTGGAGGTCGCAGTGGAATAAAAAGACAATATCAATGCCCCGTGGAAGGGACGTGGAGGTCACAGTAGCTTATCAAGACGGTTTTAATGCCCCTTGGAAGTGTGGTGGAGATCGCAGTGGAACAAAAAGACTATCAAATCCCCTTGGAAGAGTGGTGGAGGTCTCAGTGGAAAAAAAGACAATATCAATGCCCCTTGGAATAGTGGTGGAGGTTACAGTTGAATAAAAAGACAATATCAATGCCTCTTGGAAGAGCTGGTGAGTTCAGAGTGGTTTAACCATGCGGTTTTTAATGCCCCTTGGAAGAGACGTGGAGGTCACAGAAGCTTATCAAGACTGTTTTAAAGCACCTTGGAGGAGTGGTAGAGGTCGCCGTGGATGAAAAAGACAATATCAATGCCTCTTGGAAGAGTGGTGGAGGTTACAGTGGAATAAAAAGACAATATCAATGCCCCTTGGAAGAGTGGTGGAGGTACCAATTAAATAAAAAGACAATATCAATGCCCCTTGGAAGAGACGTGAAGGTCACAGTGGAATAAAAAGACAATATTAATGAACCCTTGGAAGAGTGGTGGAGGTTGCATTAAAATAAAAAGACAATATCAATGACCCTTGAAGAGTGGTGGAGGTTAGTGTGGAATAAAAAGACAATATCAATGCCCCTTGGAAGAGCTGTGGAGATCACAGTGGTTTAACCAGAAAGTTTTAATGCACTGTGGAATAGACGTGGAGGTCACAGTAGCTTAATAAGACGGTTTCAATGCTTCTTGGAAGAGTGATGGAGGTCGCAGTGGATTAAAAAGACAATGTCAATGACCCTTGGAAGAGTGGTGGAGGTTGCAGTGGAATAAAAAGACAATATTAATGCCCCTTGGAAGAGTGGTGGAGGTTGCAGTAAAATAAAAAGACAATATCAATGCACCTTGGAAGAGTGGTGGAGGTTACAGTGGAATAAAAAGACAATATCAAAGTCCCTTGGAAGAATGGTGGAGGTTACAGTGGAATAAAAAGACAATATCAATGCCCCTTGGAAGAGTGGTGGAGGTACCAATTAAATAAAAAGACAATATCAATGCCCCTTGGAAGAGACGTGAAGGTCACAGTGGAATAAAAAGACAATATTAATGACCCTTGGAAGAGTGGTGGAGGTCGCAGTAAAATAAAAAGACAATATCAATGACCCTTGGAAGAGTGGTGGAGGTTAGAGTGGAATAAAAAGACAATATCAATGCCCCTTGGAAGAGCTGTGGAGATCACAGTGGTTTAACCAGAAAGTTTTAATGCACTGTGGAATAGACGTGGAGGTCACAGTAGCTTAACAAGACGGTTTCAATGCTTCTTGGAAGAGTGATGGAGGTCGCAGTGGATTAAAAAGACAATATCAATGACCCTTGGAAGAGTGGTGGAGGTTGCAGTAGAATAAAAAGACAATATTAATGCCCCTTGGAAGAGTGGTGGAGGTTGCAGTAAAATAAAAAGACAATATCAATGCCCCTAGGAAGAGTGGTGGAGGTTACAGTGGAATAAAAAGAAAATATCAATGACCCTTGGAAGAGTGGTGGAGGTTGCAGTGGAATAAAAAGACAATATTAATGCCCCTTGGAAGAGTGGTGGAGGTCCCATTAAAATAAAAAGACAATATCAATGCCACTTGGAAGAGTGGTGGAGGTTACAGTGGAATAAAAAGACAATATCAATGCCCCTTGGAAGAGCTGTGGAGTTCACAGTGGTTTAACCAGAAGGTTTTAAGGCACCGTGGAATAGACGTGGAGGTCACAGTAGCTGAACAAGATGGTTTTAATGCTTCTTGGAAGAATGATGGAGCTCGCAGTGGATTAAAAAGACAAAATCAATGCAACTTGGAAGAGTGGTGGAGGTTACAGTGGAATAAAAGGACAATATCAATGCCTCTTGGAAGAGCTGTGGAGTTCAGAGTGGTTTAAATTGACGGTTTTAATGCTCCTTGGAAGAGACGTGGAGGTCACAGTAGCTTAACAAGATGGTTTTAATGCCCCTTGTAAGAGTGGTGGAGGTTACAGTCGAATAAAAAGACAATATCAATGCCTCTTGGAAGAGCTGTGGAGTTCAGAGTGGTTTAACCAGACAGTTTTAATGCCCCTTGGAAGAGACGTGGAGGTCACAGTAGCTTATCAAAACTGTTTTAATGCCCCTTAGAAGAGTGGTGGAGGTCGCAGTGGATTAAAAAGACAATATCAATGCCCCTTAGAAGAGTGGTGGAGTTCGCAGTGGAAAAAAAAGACAATATGAATTCCACTTGGAAGAGATGTGGAGGTCGCAGTGGATTAAAAAGACAATATCAATGCCTCGTGGAATAGACTTGGAGGTCACAGTAGCATAACGAGATGATTTTAATGCCCCTTTGAAGAGAGGTGGAGGTCGCAGTGGAATAAAAAGACAATATCAATGCCCCTTGGAAGAGTGGTGGAAGTTAGAGTGGAATAAAAAGACAATATCAATGACACTTGGAAGAGTCGTGGAGGTCGCAGTGGAATAAAAAGACAATATTAATGCCCCTTGGAAGAGTGGTGGAGGTCGCAGTAAAATAAAAAGACAATATCAATGCCCCTTGGAAGACCTGTGGAGATGACAGTGGTTTAACCAGAAAGTTTTAATGCACTGTGGAATAGACGTGGAGGTCACAGCAGCTTAACAAGACGGTTTCAATGCTTCTTGGAAGAGTGATGGAGGTCGCAGTGGATTAAAAAGACAATATCAATGACCCTTGGAAGAGTGGTGGAGGTTGCAGTGGAATGAAAAGACAATATTAATGCCCCTTGGAAGAGTGGTGGAGGTCGCAGTAAAATAAAAAGACAATATCAATGCCCCTTGGAAGAGTGGTGGAGGTTACAGTGGAATAAAAAGACAATATCAATGACCCTTGGAAGAGTGGTGGAGGTTCCAGTGGAATAAAAAGACAATATTAATGCCCCTTGGAAGAGTGGTGGAGGTCGCATTAAAATAAAAAGACAATATCAATGCCACTTGGAAGAGTGGTGGAGGTTACAGTGGACTAAAAAGACAATATCAATGCCCTGTGTAAGAAACTTGGAGGTCACATTAGCTTAACAAGACAGTTTTAATGCCCCTTGGAAGAGTCGTGGACGTCGCAGAGGAATAAAAAGACAATATCAATGCACTTGGAAGAGTGCAGAAGGTTACAATTGAATAAAAAGACATTGTCAATGCCCCTTGGAGGAGCTGTGGAGCTCAGAGCGGTTTAACCAGACGGTTTTAATGCCCCTTGGAAGAGACTTGGAGGTCACAGTAGCTTAACAAGACGGTTTTAATGCCCCTTGGCAGAGTGGTGGAGTTCGCAGTGGATTAAAAAGACAATATCAATGAACCTTGGAAGAGTAGTGGAGGTTACCGTGGAATAAAAAGACAATATCAATTCCTCTTGGAACAGTGGTGGAGGTTACAGTGGAATAAAAAGACAATATCAATGCCCCGTGGAAGAGACGAGGACATCACAGTAGCTTAACAAGATGGTTTTAATGCCCCTCGGCAGAATGGTGGAAGTTACAGTGAAATGAAAAGACAATATCAATGCCCCTCGGAAGAGCTGTGGAGTACACAGTGGTTTAACCAAATGGTTTTAGTGCCCCTTGGAAGAGACATGGAGGTCACAGTAGCTTAACAAGACGGTTTTAATGCCCCTTGGAAGAGTGGTGGAGGTCGCAGTGGATTAAAAAGACAATATCAATGAACCTTGGAAGAGTAGTGGAGGTTACAGTGGAATAAAAAGACAATATCAATTCCTCTTGGAAGAGTGGTGGAGGTTACAGTGGAATAAAAAGACAATATCAATGCCCCGTTGAAGAGACGAGGACATCACAGTAGCTTAACAAGATGGTTTTAATGCCCCTTGGCAGAGTGGTGGAGGTCGCAGTGAAATAAAAAGACAATAACAATGCCCTGTGGATGGTACGTGGAGGTCACAGCAGCTAAGCAAGATGGTTTTAATGCTTCTTGAAAGAGAGATGGAGGTCGCAGTGGATTAAAAAGACAAAATCAATGCCCCTTGGAAGAGTGGTGGAGGTTACAGTGGAATAAAAAGACAATATCAATGCCCCTTGGAAGAGTGGTGAAGGTCGCAGTGGAATAAAAAGACAATATCAATGCCCCGTGGAAGAGACGAGGACATCACAGTAGCTTAACAGGATGGTTTTAATGCCCCTTGGCAGAGTGGTGGAAGTTACAGTGAAATGAAAAGACAATATCAATGCCCCTCGGAAGAGCTGTGGAGTACAGAGTGGTTTAAACAAATGGTTTTAGTGCCCCTTGGAAGAGACATGGAGGTCACAGTAGCTTAACAAGACGGTTTTAATGCCCCTTGGAAGAGTGGTGGAGGTCGCAGTGGATTAAAAAGACAATATCAATGAACCTTGGAAGAGTAGTGGAGGTTACAGTGGAATATAAAGACAATATCAATGCCCCTTGGAAGAGTGGTGAAGGTCGCAGTGGAATAAAAAGACAATATCAATGCCCCGTGGAAGGGACGTGGAGGTCACAGTAGCTTAACAAGATGGTTTTAATGCCACTTGGAAGATTGGTGGAGGTCGCAGTGGAATAACCTCACTGGTACATGCTCTGCATAACTTCTCTGCTTGCTGTGTCTGCTGTAATCTAATGCTCTGCTTTGCTGATTCACCTCACTGGTACATGCTCTTCATAACTTATCTGCTTGCTGTGTCTGCTGTAATCTAATGCTCTGCTTTGCTGATTCAACTCACTGGAACATGCTCTGCATAGCTTCTCTGCTTGCTGTGTCTAATGCAATCTAATGCTCTGCTTTGCTGATTCACCTCACTGGTACATGCTCTGCATAACTTCTCTGCTTTATCTGTCCCACTCCATTCAATACCCACACATGTCTGTCCCTTCCCCACTATAGATCTTATCTGATTTTTAGAGGTGCTAAACTGCAGAGACTAGAGTCCTAGCTCTGTGTTTGATCACCCAGCCATCACCTGGTGAGACGACCAGCTGCTAATTTAGCCATATGCAGCTCCCACAATGCCCTTCACCTGATAGTTTAATGTGCCCTATATATTTAGAAGCTCTGTAAGGGGTGCACACATCTTCTTGTGCAAAGTGGCTTCGGAGATAAGTGGCAGTTATTTCAGAGGCAGTTATTCAGGGCAGGAGTCAGGTCACCAACACTTAGACCTCTTGCTCTCTTTTAACTATGTTTCTGTTAGCTCTCACTTTTTCCTCTATAGTCCTCCACTTTCTAGTAACCCCTCAAATCCCTACACCTAGTAAGAAACTCTTCATCTCTCCCTCCATTCTCCCCATTCATCTAACCTCCTCCTCCAAATTATTCCTAAACATTCAATCCTGGATCTCCAAACACAGGCAGCCACCTCATGCTCTCTCTTGCTCCCACCTGCTAACACTTTCTCTGCTCCTCCTCACTGCTGGAGATATCTCTCCAAATCCTGGTCCTCCTTGCCATATCCCCACAGTTACTTCTTCCTCCTATCCACGACCTTCCACAAACTGTCGCAACCCTTCTAACCTCATACCCATCCAACCAATCCCCACTAACTTAGTTGCTCTAACAGGAGCTATATGTAACGCTCGCTCTGTCTGCAACAAACTTTCCTTCATCCACGATCTTTTCATTACAAACAAACTTTCCTTCCTCGCCATCACTGAAACCAGGCTCACACCCTCTGACACAGCCTCCCCAGCTGCACTTTCATATGGCGGATTCCACCTTTCCCACACCCCCCGCCCCAACGGCAAACATGGCGGAGGCGTAGGTATTCTCCTATCAGAACACTGCGTTTTCATCCAAATCCCACTGCCACTCTCCGTTACACTCCTCTTTTTTGAGGTGCACTGTGTGCGCATCTATTCCCCCTCCAACCTCCAACTGGCCGTCGATTACCGACCCCCAGGTCAAGCCACCACCTTCTTAGACCACTTCCCCACCTGGCTGCTTCACTTCCTCTCCACTGAGATCCCCACTATCATAATGGGTGACTTCAACATCCCCATTAACACTTCCCACTCGTCTGTCTCTAAGTTCCTATCTCTCACTTCCTCCTTCGGACTCACTCAATGGTCTTCCACACCCACCCACAAAGATGGCCACACACTGGACCTCATCTTCACCCGCATCTCTTCCCTATCTAACCTCTCTAACTCACCTCTCCCTCTCTCTGATCACAGCCTACTTACATTCTCTTCTCTCTCCTCCCCGGGGCAACAATCCCCACTCCACAAACTTGCATACCCTCGCAGAAATCTCAAACACCTTGACTTACACTCACTCTCTGAATCCCTCCTCCCTCTTACAGACATAAATACCTTACACGATGCAGACGTTGCTGCTGCTTCATATAACACAACAATAGCTGCAGCTATAGACTCGATCGCCCCTCTCACACACACCACATCTCGCACATTCAAGAGGCAACCCTGGCACACTAAACTTACTAAAGAACTGCGCTGGGCCTCCAGGGTTGCGGAGCGGAGATGGAAAAGGTCTCACTCCATCGAGCACTTCATCGCATTCAAGCAATCCCTCACTAATTTCAAGTCCGCACTCACTACAGCAAAACAAACCTACTTCTCATCTCTCATATTCTCCCTATCTCACAACCCTAAACAGCTATTTAACACTTTCAATTCTCTCCTTCGTCCCCCAGCACCTCCTCCCTCTTCTCTCATCTCAGCCGACGACTTTGCCTCATTCTTCAAACAGAAGATTGACACCATCAGACAAAAATTTTGCCTAAAGTCCGCACAACCCCTCCTCATATCTATTCAACCCTCCTCCTCCAAACCCCACTTCTCCACCATTACAGAAGGTCAAGTCTCCTCTTTACTCTCCAAATCACACCTCACCACCAGCGAACTTAACCCAATCCCATCCCACCTCATCACTAACCTTACCACAGTCTTCATCCCAACCCTAACCCACCTCTTCAATCAGTCACTAACAACCGGTGTCTTCCCCTCATGTTTCAAACATGCCGCAATCACACCCATCCTCAAAAAGCCCTCCCTTGACCCTTCCTCTCTGACTAGCTACCGCCCCATATCGCTCCTCCCCTTTGCCTCAAAACTACTAGAACAACATGTCCACCTTGAACTGCCCTCCCACCTCTCCTCCTGCTCCCTCTTCGACCACCTGCAATCTGGATTCCGACCGCATCACTCGACTGAAACTGCCCTGACCAAAGTCACCAACGACCTACTAAATGCCAAATCCAAGCAACACTACTCCATCCTCCTCCTTCTGGACCTGTCATCTGCCTTTGACTCAGTGGACCATTCCCTCTTACTCCAGATTCTCTCATCTCTTGGCATCACGGACTTGGCTCTATCTTGGATCTCCTCATACTTAACAGACAGGACATTCAGAGTCTCCAACTCACGCACCACCTCCTCATCTCGCCCCCTAACTGTCGGTGTCCCCCAAGGTTCAGCTCTAGGACCTCTGCTCTTCTCCATCTACACCTTAGGCCTGGGACAGCTCATAGAGTCTCACGGTTTTCAGTATCACCTCTATGCTGACGACACACAGATCTACCTCTCTGGACCCGATATCTTCTCCCTACTAACCAAAATCCCACAATGTCTGTCTGCCATGTCATCCTTCTTCTCTGACAGATTTCTAAAACTCAACATGGATAAAACAGAGTTCATCATCTTTCCACCCTCTCATTCACATCTACCATCTGACCTAGCCATCAATCTCAATGGCTGTTCACTCTCCCCACTCCCACAAGCTCGCTGACTTGGAGTAACCCTGGACTCTGATCTCTCCTTCAAGCCACATATCCAAGCCCTTTCCACTTCCTGCCGACTCCAACTCAAAAACATCTCCCGGATCCGTGCATTCCTCAGCAAAGACTCTGCAAAAACACTAGTGCATGCCCTCATCATATCCCGCCTCGACTGCTGCAACCTCCTGCTCCGTGGCCTCCCTTACAACAGTCTTGCGCCTCTCCAATCTATCCTAGACTCTGCTGCTCGACTAATTCACCTGTCCCCCCGCTATTCCCCGGCCTCTCCTCTCTGTCAATCTCTTCACTGGCTCCCCATTGCCCAGAGAATCCAGTTCAAAACTCTAGCCATGGCATACAAAGCCATCCACAACCTGTCTCCCCCATACATCTGTGACCTAGAGTCCCGGTACTTACCTGCATGCAACCTCCGATCCTCACAAGATCTCCTTCTCTACTCCCCTCTTATCTCCTCCTCCCACAATCGTATACAAGATTTCTCCCGTGCATCCCCCCTACTCTGGAACTCTCTACTCCAACACATCAGACTCTCGCCGACCGTGGAAACCTTCAAAAGAAACCTAAAGACCCACCTCTTCCAACAAGCCTACAACCTGCAGTAACCACTGCTGCACGACCAGCTCTAACCTCACCTATTGTATCCTCACCCGTCCCTTCTAGAATGTGAGCCCTCGCGGGCAGGATCCTTCTCCTCCTGTACCAGTCGCTGACTCGTTTTGTTCAGATTATGTAACTGCTTATGTTATGTATATCCCTATCACATGTAAAGCGCCATGGAATAAATGGCGCTATAATAATAAATAATAATAATAATAATAATAAAAAGACAATATCAGTTCTCATAGGAAAAGTGGTGCAGGTTACAGTGGAATTAAAAGACAATATCAATGCCCCTTTGATGAGCTGTGGTGTACTGAGTGGTTTAACAAGATGGTTTAATGCCACTTGGAAGAGACGTGGAGGTCACAGTAGCTTATCAAGACTGTTTTAATGCTTTCTTGGAAGAGTGGTGGAGGTCGCAGTGGATTAAAAAGACAATATCAATGCCCCTTAGAAGGGTGGTGGAGGTCGCAGTGGAATAAAAAGACAATATCAATTTCCCTTGGAAGAGATGTGGAGGTCGCAGTGGAATAAAAAGACAACATCAAAGCCCCGTGGAAGAGTGATGGAGGTCGCAGTGGAAAACAGAGACAATATCAATGCCCCTTGGAATAGTGGTGGAGGTTACAGTCGAATAAAAAGACAACATCAATGTCTCTTGTAAGAGCTGTGGAGTACAGAGTGGTTTAACCAGACGGTTTAATGCCCCTTGGAACAGACGTGGAGGTCACAGTAGCTTATCAAGACTGTTTTAATGCCCCTTGGAAGAGTGGTGGAGGTCGCAGTGGATTAAAAAGACAATATCAATGCCCCTTAGAAGAGTGGTGGAGGTCGCAGTGGTATAAAAATGCAATATCAATTCCCCTTGGAAGAGATGTGGAGGTCGCAGTGGAATAAAAAGACAATATCAATGCCTCGTGGAATGGACTTGGAAGTCACAGTAGCTTAACAAGATGGTTTTAATGCCCCTTGGAAGAGAGGTGGAGGTCGCAGTGGAATAAAAAGACAATATCAATGCCCCTTGGAAGAGTGGTGGAGGTTACAGTGGAATAAAAAGACAATATCAATGCCCCTTGGAAGAGTGGTGGAGGTCGCAGTGGAATAAAAAGACAATATCAATGCCTCTTGGAAGAGTGGTGGATGTTACAGTGGAATAAAAATACAATATCAATGCCCCTTGGAAGAGCTGTGGAGTTCACAGTGGTTTAGACAGAAGGTTTTAAGGATCCGTGGAATAGACGTGGAGGTCTCAGTAGCTTAACAAGACGGTTTTAATGTCCCTTGGTAGAGAGGTGAAAGTCGCAGTGGAATAAAAAGACAATATCAATGCCCCTTGGAAGAGTTCTGGAGGTTGCAGTGGAATAAAAAGACAATATCAATGACCCTTGGAAGAGTGGTGGAGGACGCAGTGGAATAAAAAGACAATATTAATGCCCCTTGGAAGAGTGGTGGAGGTCGCAGTAAAATAAAAGAAAATATCAATGCCCCTTGGAAGAGTGGTGGAGGTTACAGTGGAATAAAAAGACAATATCAATGCCTCTTGCAAGAGCTGTGGAGTTGAGAGTGGTTTAAATTGACGGTTTTAATGCCCCCTGGAAGAGACGTGGAGGTCACAGTAGCTTAACAAGATGGCTTTTATGCCCCTTGGAAGAGTGTGGAGGTCGCAGTGGATTAAAAACACATTATCGATGCCCCTTGGAAGAGTGATGGAGGTCGCAGTGGAATAAAAAGAAAATATCAATGCCCCTTAGAAGAGTGGTGGAGGTTACAGTGGAAAAAAAAGACAATATCAATGTTCCTTGGAAGAGGGGTGAAGGTCGCAGTGGAATAAAAAGACAATATCAATGTCTCATGGAAGAGTGGTGGAGGTCGCAGTGGATTAAAAAGACAATATCAATGCCCCTTGGAAGAGTGGTGGAGGTCGCAGTGGAATAAAAAGACAATATCAATGCCCCGTGGAAGGGACGTGGAGGTCACAGTAGCTTATCAAGACGGTTTTAATGCCCCTTGGAAGAGTGGTGGAGGTCGCAGTGCATTAAAAAGACAATATCAGTGACCCTTAGAAGAGTGGTGGAGGTCGCAGTGGAATAAAAATACAATATCAATTCCCCTTGGAAGAGATGTGGAGGTCGCAGTGGAATAAAAAGACAATATCAATGACTCGTGGAAGAGACTTGGAAGTCACAGTAGCTTAACAAGATGGTTTTAATGCCCCTTGGAAAAGAGGTGGAGGTCGCAGTGGAATAAAAAGACATTATCAATGCCCCTTGGAAGAGTGGTGGAGGTTACAATGGAATTTAAGGACAATATCAATGACCCTTGGAAGAGTGGTGGAGGTCGCAGTGGAATAAAAAGACGATATTAATGCCCCTTGGAAGAGTGGTGAATGTCGCAGTAAAATAAAAAGACAATATCAATGCCTCTTGGAAGAGTGGTGGAGGTTACAGTGGAATAAAAAGACAATATCAATGCCCCTTGGAAGAGCTGTGGAGTTCACAGTGGTTAAGCCAGAAGGTTTTAAGGCACCGTGGAATAGACGTGGAGGTCTCAGTAGCTTAACAAGACGGTTTTAATGCTTCTTGGAAGAGTGATGGAGGTCGCAGTGGATTAAAAAGACAAAATCAATGACCCTTGGAAGTGTGGTGGAGGTTACAGTGGAATAAAAAGACAATATCAATGCCTCTTGCAAGAGGTGTGGAGTTCAGAGTGGTTTACATTGACCGTTTTAATGCCCCTTGGAAGAGACGTGGAGGTCTCAGTAGCTTAACAAGAAGGTTTTAATGCCCCTTGGAAGAGTGGTGGAGGTTACAGTCGAATAAAAAGACAATATCAATGCATCTTGGAAGAGCTGTGGAGTTCAGAGTGGTTTAACCAGACGGTTTTCATGCCCCTTGGAAGAGACGTGGAGGTCACTGTAGTTTATCAAAACTATTTTAATGCGCCTTGGAAGAGTGGTGGAGGTCGAAGTGGATTAAAAAGACAATATCAATGCCCCATAGAAGAGTGGTGGAGGTCGCAGTGGAATAAAAAGACAATATCAATTCCACTTGGAAGAGATGTGGAGGTCGCAGTGGAATAAATAGACAATATCAATGCCTCCTGGAAGAGACTTGGAGGTCACAGTAGCTTAACAAGATGGTTTTAATGCCCCTTGGAAGAGAGGTGGAGGTCGCAGTGGAATAAAAAGACAATATCAATGCCCCTTGGAAGAGTGGTGGAGGTTGCAGTGGAATAAAAAGACAATATCAATGACCCTTGGAAGAGTGGTGGAGGTCGCAGTGGAATAAAAAGACAATATTAATGCCCCTTGGAAGAGTGGTGGAGGTGGCAGTAAAATAAAAAGACAATATCCATGCCCCTTGGAAGAGTGGTGGTGGTCGCAGTGGAATAAAAAGACAATAATAATACCCCTTGGAAGAGCTGTGGAGTTCAGAGTGGTATAACCAGACGGTTTTAACGCTCCTTGGAAGAGACGTGGAGGTCACAGTAACTTAACAAGACGGTTTTAATGCCCCTTGGAAGAGTGGTGGAGGTCGGAGTGGAATAAAAAAACAATATTAATGCTCCTTGGAAGAGTGGTGAATGTCGCAGTAAAATAAAAAGACAATATCAATGCCCCTTGGAAGAGTGGTGAATGTCGCAGTAAAATAAAAAGACAATATCAATGCCTTTTGGAAGAGTGGTGGAGGTTACAGTGGAATAAAAAGACAATATCAATGCCCCTTGGAAGAGCTGTGAAGTTCACAGTGGTTTAGCCAGAAGGTTTTAAGGCACCGTGGAATAGACGTGAAGGTCTCAGTAGATTAACAAGGCAGTTTTAATGCTTCTTGGAAGAGTGTTGGAGGTCGCAGTGGATTAAAAAGACAAAATCAATGACCCTTGGAAGTGTGATGGAGGTTACAGTGGAATAAAAAGACAATATCAATGCCCCTTGGACGATTGGTGGAGGTTACAGTAGAATAAAAAGACAATATCAATGCCCCTTGTGAAGAGTGGTGGAGGTTACAGTGGAATAAAAAGACAATATCAATGCCTCTTGCAAAAGCTGTGGAGTTCAGAGTGGTTTAAATTGATGGTTTTAATGCCCCTTGGAAGAGACGTGGAGGTCACAGTAGCTTAAAAAGACGGTTTTAATGCCCCTTGGAAGAGTGGTGGAGGTTACAATCGAATAAAAAGACAATATCAATGCATCTTGGAAGAGCTGTGGAGTTCAGAGTGGTTTAACCAGACGGTTTTAATGCCCCTTGGAAGAGACGTGGAGGTCACAGTAGTTTATCAAAACTATTTTAACGAGCCTTGGAAGAGTGGTGGAGGTTGCAGTGGATTAAAAAGACAATATCAATGACCCTTAGAAGAGTGGTGGAGGTCGCAGTGGAATAAAAAGACAATATCAATTCCACATGGAAGAGATGTGGAGGTCGCAGTGGAATAAAAAGACAATATCAATGCCTCCTGGAAGAGACTTGGAGGTCACAGTAGCTTAACAAGATGGTTTTAATGCCCCTTGGAAGAGAGGTGGAGGTTGCAGTGGAATAAAAAGCCAATATCAATGCCCCTTGGAAGAGTGGTGGAGGTTGCAGTGGAATAAAAAGATAATATCAATGACCCTTGGAAGAGTGGTGGAGGTCGCAGTGGAATAAAAATACAATATTAATGCCCCATGGAAGAGTGGTGGAGGTCGCAGTAAAATAAAAAGACAATATCAATGCCCGTTGGAAGAGTGGTGGTGGTCGCAGTGGAATATAAAGACAATAATAATGCCCCTTGGAAGAGCTGTGGAGTTCAGAGTGGTATAACCAGACGGTTTTTAACGCTCCTTGGAAGAGACGTGGAGGTCACAGTAACTTAAGAAGACGGTTTTAATGGTGGAGGTCGGAGTGGAATAAAAAAACAATATCAATGCCCCTTGGAAGATTGGTGGAGGTTACAGTGGAATAAAAGACAATATCAATGCCCCGTGGAAGAGATGTGGAGGTCACTGTAGCTTAACAATATGGTTTTATTGCCCCTTGGAAGAGTGGTGGAGGTCGCAGTGGAATAAAAAGACAATGTCTATGCCCCTTGGAAGAGTGGTGGAGTTTAGAGTGGAATAACAAAACAATACAAATGCCCCTTGGAAGAGCTGTGGAGTTCAGAGTGGTTTAACCAGATGTTTTAATGCCCCTTGGAAGAGAAGTCACCGTCACCGTCACAGTAGCATAACAAGACGGTTATAATGCCCTTTGGAAGAGTGGTGGAGTTCGCCGTGGATTAAAAAGACAATATCAATGCCCCTTGGAAGAGTGGTGGAGGTCGCAGTTTAATAAAAAGACAATATCAATGCCTCGTGGAAGGGACGTGAAATTCACAGTAGCTTAACAAGATGGTTTTAATGCCCCTTGGAAGAGTGGTGGAGGTTGCAGGGGATTAAAAAGACAATAACAATGCCCATTTGAAGAGTGGTGGAGGTTGCAGTGGAATAAAAAGACAAAATCAATGCCCCTTGGAAGAGTGGTGGAGGTTACAGTGGAATAAAAAGACAAAATCAATGCCCCTTGGAAGAGCTGTGGAGTTCAGAGTAGTTTAGCCAGACTGTTTTAATGCACCTTGGAAGAGACATGGAGGTCACAGTAGCTTAAAAAGACTGTTTTAATGCCCCTTGTAAGAGTGGTGGAGGTTGCAGTGGATTAAAAAGACAATATCAATGCCCATTGGAAGAGTGGTAGAGGTCGCAGTGGAATAAAAAGATAAAATCAATGCCCCTTGGTAGAATAGTGGAGGTTACAGTGGAATAAAAAGACAATATCAATGCCCCATGGAAGAGTTGTGGAGGTCACTGTAGCTTAACAAGATAGTCTTAATGCCCCTTGGCAGAGTGGTGGAGGTCGCAGTGGAATAAATAGACAATGTCAATGCCCCTTGGAAGAGTGGTGGAGGTTAGAGTGGAATAAAAAGACAATATCAAAGCCCCTTGGAAGAGTAGTGGAGGTCGCAGTGGAAAACAGAGACAAAATCAATGCCCCTTGGAAAAGTGGTGGAGGTTACAGTCGAATAAAAAGACAATATCTATGCCTCTTGGAAGAGCTGTGGAGTACAGAGTGGTTTAACTAGATGGTTTAATGCCCCTTGGAAGAGACGTGGAGGTCACAGTAGCTTATCAAGAATGTTTTAATGCCCCTTGGAAGAGTGGTGGAGTTCGCAGTGGATTAAAAAGACAATATCAATGCCCCTTAGAAGAGTGGTGGAGGTCGCACTGGAATAAAAAGACAATATCAATGCCTCGTGGAAGAGACTTGGAGGTACCTGTAGCTTAACAAGATGGTTTTAATGCCCCTTGGAAGAGTGGTGGAGGTTACAGTCGAATAAAAAGACAATATCAATGCCTCTTGGAAGAGCTGTGGAGTTCAGAGTGGTTTAACCAGACGGTTTTAATGCCCCTTGGAAGAGACCTGGATGTCACAGTAGCTTATCAAAACTGTTTTAATGCCCCTTGGAAGAGTGATGGAGGTCGCAGTGGATTAAAAAGACAATATCAATGCCTCGTGGAAGAGACTTGGATGACACAGTAGCTTAACAAGATGGTTTTAATGCCCCTTAGAAGAGAAGTGAAGGTCGCAGTGGAATAAAAAGACAATATCAATGCCCCTGGAAGAGTGGTGCAGGTTACAGTGGATTAAAAAGACAATATCAATGCCCCTTAGAAGAGAACTGGAAGTCGCATTTGAATAAAAAGACAATATCAATACCCCTTGGAAGAGTGGTGGAGAATACAGTGGAATAAAAAGACAATATCAATGCCCCATTGAATAGACATGGACGTTACACTAGCTAAACAAGATGTTTTTCATGCACCTTGGGAGAGTGGTGGAAGTCGTAGTGGAATAAAAAGATAATATCAATGCCCCTTAAAAGAGTGCTGTAGGTTACAGTGGAATAAAATGACAATATCAATGCCTCTTGCAAGAGCTGTGGAGTACAGAGTGGTTTAAATTGACGGTTTTAATGCACCTTGGAAGAGACGTGGAGGTCACAGTAGCTTAACAATACGGTTTTAATGCCACTTGGAAGAGTGGTGGATGTCGCAGTGGATTAAAAAGACAATATCAATGCCACTTGAAGGAGTGGTGAAGGTCCCAGTGGAATAAAAAGACAATATCAATGCACCTTGGAAGAGTGGTGGAGGTTACAGTGGAATAAAAAGACAATATCAATACCCCGTGAAAGAGACGTGGAGGTCACAGTAGCTTAACAAGATGGTTTTAATGCCCCTTGGAAGAGAGGTAGAAGTTGCACTGGAATAAAAAGACAATATCAATGCCCCTTGGAAGAGTGCTGGAGGTTACATTGAATAAAATGACAATATCAATGCCCCTTGCAAGAGCTGTGGAGTTCAGAGTGGTTTAAATTGACGCTTTTAATGCCCTGTGGAATTGACGTGGAGGTCAAAGTAGCTTAACAACACGGTTTTAATGGCCCTTGAAAGAAAGAGTGGTGGAGGTCGCAGTTGATTATAAAGACAATATAAATGCCCCTTAGAAGAGTGGTGGAGGTCGCAGTGGAATAAAAAGACAATATCAATGCCGCTTGGAAGAGTAGTGGAGTTCGCAGTGGAATAAAAAAAACATATCAATGCCCCTTGGAAGAGTGTTGGAGGTGGCAGTGGAATAAAAAGACAATATCAATGCCCCTTGGAAGAGTGGTGGAGTTTACAGAAGAATAAAAAGACAATATCAATGCCCCTTGAAAGAGACGTGGAGGTCACAGTAGATTCACAAGACGGTTTTAATGCACCATGGAAGAGTGGTGGAGGTCGCAGTGGAATAAAAAGACAATATCAATGCCCCTGGAAGAGTGGTGCAGGTTACAGTGGAATAAAAAGACAATATCAATGACCCTTGGAAGAGTGGTGGAGGTCGCGGTGGAATAAAAAGATAATATTAATGCCCTTGGAAGAGTGGTGGAGGTCGCAGTAAAATAAAAAGACAATATCAATGCCCCTTGGAAGAGTGGAGGAGGTTAGAGTGGAATAAAAAGACAATATCAATGCCCCTTGGAAGAGCTGTGGAGTTCACAGTGGTTTAACCAGATGGTTTTAAGGCACCGTGGAATAGACGTAGAGGTCACAGTAGCTAAACAAGATGGTTTTAATGCTTCTTGGAAGAGAGATGGAGGTCGCAGTGGATTAAAAAGACAAAATCAATGCCCCTTGCAAGAGTGGTGGAGGTTACAGTGGAATAAAAAGACAATATCAATGCCTCTTGCAAGAGCTGTGTAGTTCAGAGTGGTTTAAATTAACGGTTTTAATGCCCCTTGGAAGAGACGTCTAGGTCACAGTAGCTTAACAAGATGGTTTTAATGCCCTTTGGAAGAGTGGCGGAGGTCGCAGTGGATTAAAAAGACATTATGGATGTCCCTTGGAAGAGTGGTGGAGGTCGCAGTGGAATAAAAAGAAAATATCAATGCCCCTTAGAAAAGTGGTGGAGGTTACAGTGGAAAAAAAAGACAATATCAATGTTCCTTGGAAGAGGGGTGAAGGTCGCAGTAGAATAAAAAGACAATATCAATGTCCCTTGGAAGAGTTGTGGAGGTCGCAGTGGATTAAAAAGACAATATCAATGCCCATTGGATAAGTGGTGGAAGTCGCAGTGGAATGAAAAGACAATATCAATGCCCCGTGAAAGGGACGTGGAGGTCACAGTAGCTTAACAAGACGGTTTTAATGGCCCTTGGAAGAGTGGTGGAGGTCGCAGTGGATTAAAAAGACAATATCAATGACCCTTAGAAGACTGGTGGAGGTTACAGTGGAATAAAAAGAGAATATCAATGACCCTTGGAAGAGTGGTGGAGGTCGCAGTGGCGTAAAAAGACAATATTAATGCCCCTTGGAAGAGTGGTGGAGGTCGCAGTAAAATAAAAAGACAATATCAATGCCCCTTGGAAGAGTGGTGGAGGTTACAGTGGAATAAAAAGACAATATCAAAGCCCCTTGGAAGAGCTGTGGAGTTCAGAGTGGTTTAACCATGCTGTTTTAATGCCATTTGGAAGAGACGTGGAGGTCACAGAAGCTTATCAAGACTGTTTTAAAGCCCCTTGGAGGAGTGGTAGAGGTCGCAGTAAAATAAAAACACAATATCAATGCCCCTTGGAAGAGTGGTGGAGGTTACAGTTGAATAAAAAGACAATATCAATGCCCCTTGAAGAGACGTGGAGGTCACAGTGGAATAAAAAGACAATATTAATGCCCCTTGGAAGAGTGGTGGAGGTCGCAGTAAAATAAAAAGACAATATCAATGCCCCTTGGAAGAGTGGTGGAGGTTAGAGTGGAATAAAAAGACGATATCAATGCCCATTGGAAGTGACGTGGAGGTCACAGTAGCTTAAAAAGACGTTTTTAATGCCCCTTGGAAAATTGGTGGAGGTCGCAGTGGATTAAAAAGACAATATCAATGCCCCTTGGAAGAGTGGTGGAGGTGGCAGTGGAATAAAAAGACAATATCAATGCCCCTTGGAAGAGTGGTGAAGTTTACAGTGGAATAAAAAGACAATATAAATGAACCGTGAAAGAGATGTGGATGTCACCGTAGCTTAACAAGACGGTTTTAATGTCCCTTGGAAGAGTGTTGGAGGTGGCAGTGGAATAAAAAGACAATATCAATGCCCCTTGGAAGAGTGGTGGAGTTTACAGAAGAATAAAAAGACAATATCAATGCCCCTTGAAAGAGACGTGGAGGTCACAGTAGATTCACAAGACGGTTTTCATGCACCATGGAAGAGTGGTGGAGGTCGCAGTGGAATAAAAAGACAATATCAATGCCCCTGGAAGAGTGGTGCAGGTTACAGTGGAATAAAAAGACAATATCAATGACCCTTGGAAGAGTGGTGGAGGTCGCGGTGGAATAAAAAGATAATATTAATGCCCTTGGAAGAGTGGTGGAGGTCGCAGTAAAATAAAAAGACAATATCAATGCCCCTTGGAAGAGTGGAGGAGGTTAGAGTGGAATAAAAAGACAATATCAATGCCCCTTGGAAGAGCTGTGGAGTTCACAGTGGTTTAACCAGATGGTTTTAAGGCACCGTGGAATAGACGTAGAGGTCACAGTAGCTAAACAAGATGGTTTTAATGCTTCTTGGAAGAGAGATGGAGGTCGCAGTGGATTAAAAAGACAAAATCAATGCCCCTTGCAAGAGTGGTGGAGGTTACAGTGGAATAAAAAGACAATATCAATGCCTCTTGCAAGAGCTGTGTAGTTCAGAGTGGTTTAAATTAACGGTTTTAATGCCCCTTGGAAGAGACGTCTAGGTCACAGTAGCTTAACAAGATGGTTTTAATGCCCTTTGGAAGAGTGGCGGAGGTCGCAGTGGATTAAAAAGACATTATGGATGTCCCTTGGAAGAGTGGTGGAGGTCGCAGTGGAATAAAAAGAAAATATCAATGCCCCTTAGAAAAGTGGTGGAGGTTACAGTGGAAAAAAAAGACAATATCAATGTTCCTTGGAAGAGGGGTGAAGGTCGCAGTAGAATAAAAAGACAATATCAATGTCCCTTGGAAGAGTTGTGGAGGTCGCAGTGGATTAAAAAGACAATATCAATGCCCATTGGATAAGTGGTGGAAGTCGCAGTGGAATGAAAAGACAATATCAATGCCCCGTGAAAGGGACGTGGAGGTCACAGTAGCTTAACAAGACGGTTTTAATGGCCCTTGGAAGAGTGGTGGAGGTCGCAGTGGATTAAAAAGACAATATCAATGACCCTTAGAAGACTGGTGGAGGTTACAGTGGAATAAAAAGAGAATATCAATGACCCTTGGAAGAGTGGTGGAGGTCGCAGTGGCGTAAAAAGACAATATTAATGCCCCTTGGAAGAGTGGTGGAGGTCACAGTAAAATAAAAAGACAATATCAATGCCCCTTGGAAGAGTGGTGGAGGTTACAGTGGAATAAAAAGACAATATCAAAGCCCCTTGGAAGAGCTGTGGAGTTCAGAGTGGTTTAACCATGCTGTTTTAATGCCATTTGGAAGAGACGTGGAGGTCACAGAAGCTTATCAAGACTGTTTTAAAGCCCCTTGGAGGAGTGGTAGAGGTCGCAGTAAAATAAAAACACAATATCAATGCCCCTTGGAAGAGTGGTGGAGGTTACAGTTGAATAAAAAGACAATATCAATGCCCCTTGAAGAGACGTGGAGGTCACAGTGGAATAAAAAGACAATATTAATGCCCCTTGGAAGAGTGGTGGAGGTCGCAGTAAAATAAAAAGACAATATCAATGCCCCTTGGAAGAGTGGTGGAGGTTAGAGTGGAATAAAAAGACGATATCAATGCCCATTGGAAGTGACGTGGAGGTCACAGTAGCTTAAAAAGACGTTTTTAATGCCCCTTGGAAAATTGGTGGAGGTCGCAGTGGATTAAAAAGACAATATCAATGCCCCATGGAAGAGTGGTGGAGGTGGCAGTGGAATAAAAAGACAATATCAATGCCCCTTGGAAGAGTGGTGAAGTTTACAGTGGAATAAAAAGACAATATAAATGAACCGTGAAAGAGATGTGGATGTCACCGTAGCTTAACAAGACGGTTTTAATGTCCCTTGGAAGAGTGTTGGAGGTGGCAGTGGAATAAAAAGACAATATCAATGCCCCTTGGAAGAGTGGTGGAGTTTACAGAAGAATAAAAAGACAATATCAATGCCCCTTGAAAGAGACGTGGAGGTCACAGTAGATTCACAAGACGGTTTTAATGCACCATGGAAGAGTGGTGGAGGTCGCAGTGGAATAAAAAGACAATATCAATGCCCCTGGAAGAGTGGTGCAGGTTACAGTGGAATAAAAAGACAATATCAATGACCCTTGGAAGAGTGGTGGAGGTCGCGGTGGAATAAAAAGATAATATTAATGCCCTTGGAAGAGTGGTGGAGGTCGCAGTAAAATAAAAAGACAATATCAATGCCCCTTGGAAGAGTGGAGGAGGTTAGAGTGGAATAAAAAGACAATATCAATGCCCCTTGGAAGAGCTGTGGAGTTCACAGTGGTTTAACCAGATGGTTTTAAGGCACCGTGGAATAGACGTAGAGGTCACAGTAGCTAAACAAGATGGTTTTAATGCTTCTTGGAAGAGAGATGGAGGTCGCAGTGGATTAAAAAGACAAAATCAATGCCCCTTGCAAGAGTGGTGGAGGTTACAGTGGAATAAAAAGACAATATCAATGCCTCTTGCAAGAGCTGTGTAGTTCAGAGTGGTTTAAATTAACGGTTTTAATGCCCCTTGGAAGAGACGTCTAGGTCACAGTAGCTTAACAAGATGGTTTTAATGCCCTTTGGAAGAGTGGCGGAGGTCGCAGTGGATTAAAAAGACATTATGGATGTCCCTTGGAAGAGTGGTGGAGGTCGCAGTGGAATAAAAAGAAAATATCAATGCCCCTTAGAAAAGTGGTGGAGGTTACAGTGGAAAAAAAAGACAATATCAATGTTCCTTGGAAGAGGGGTGAAGGTCGCAGTAGAATAAAAAGACAATATCAATGTCCCTTGGAAGAGTTGTGGAGGTCGCAGTGGATTAAAAAGACAATATCAATGCCCATTGGATAAGTGGTGGAAGTCGCAGTGGAATGAAAAGACAATATCAATGCCCCGTGAAACGGACGTGGAGGTCACAGTAGCTTAACAAGACGGTTTTAATGGCCCTTGGAAGAGTGGTGGAGGTCGCAGTGGATTAAAAAGACAATATCAATGACCCTTAGAAGACTGGTGGAGGTTACAGTGGAATAAAAAGAGAATATCAATGACCCTTGGAAGAGTGGTGGAGGTCGCAGTGGCGTAAAAAGACAATATTAATGCCCCTTGGAAGAGTGGTGGAGGTCGCAGTAAAATAAAAAGACAATATCAATGCCCCTTGGAAGAGTGGTGGAGGTTACAGTGGAATAAAAAGACAATATCAAAGCCCCTTGGAAGGGCTGTGGAGTTCAGAGTGGTTTAACCCTGCTGTTTTAATGCCATTTGGAAGAGACGTGGAGGTCACAGAAGCTTATCAAGACTGTTTTAAAGCCCCTTGGAGGAGTGGTAGAGGTCGCAGTAAAATAAAAACACAATATCAATGCCCCTTGGAAGAGTGGTGGAGGTTACAGTTGAATAAAAAGACAATATCAATGCCCCTTGAAGAGACGTGGAGGTCACAGTGGAATAAAAAGACAATATTAATGCCCCTTGGAAGAGTGGTGGAGGTCGCAGTAAAATAAAAAGACAATATCAATGCCCCTTGGAAGAGTGGTGGAGGTTAGAGTGGAATAAAAAGACGATATCAATGCCCATTGGAAGTGACGTGGAGGTCACAGTAGCTTAAAAAGACGTTTTTAATGCCCCTTGGAAAATTGGTGGAGGTCGCAGTGGATTAAAAAGACAATATCAATGCCCCTTGGAAGAGTGGTGGAGGTGGCAGTGGAATAAAAAGACAATATCAATGCCCCTTGGAAGAGTGGTGAAGTTTACAGTGGAATAAAAAGACAATATAAATGAACCGTGAAAGAGATGTGGATGTCACCGTAGCTTATCAAGACGGTTTTAATGTCCCTTGGAAGAGAGGTGAAAGTCGCAGTGGAATAAAAAGACAATATCAATGCCCCTTGGAAGCGTGCTGGAGGTTACAGTGGAATAAAAAGCAATATCAAAGCGCCTTGCCAGAGCTGTGGGGTTGAGAGTGGTTTAAATTGACGGTTTTAATGCCCCTTGGAAGAAACGTGGAGGTCACAGAAGATTAACAAGAGTGTTTTAATGCCCCATGGAAGAGTGGTGGAGGTCGAAGTGGATTAAAACGACAATGTCAATGCTCCTTGAAGTAGTGGTTGAAGTCTCAGTGGAATAAAAAGACAATATCAATGCCCCTTGGAAGAATGTTGGAGGTTCAAGTGGAATAAAAAGACAATATCAATGCCCTGTGAAAGAGACATGGAGGTCACAGTAGCTTAACAAGACAGTTTTAATGCCACATGGAAGAGTGGTGGAGGTTGCAGTGGAATAAAAAGACAATATCAATGCCCTGTGGAAGAGATGAGGAGGTCACAGTAGCTTAACAAGAAGGTTTTAATGACCTTTGGAAGAGTGGCAGAGGTCGCAGTGGATTAAAAAGACAATATCAATGCCCTTTGGAAGAGTGGTGGAGGTCGTAGTGGAATAAAAATACAATATCAATGCCCCTTGGTAGAGTGGTGGAGGTTACAGTGGAATTTAAAGACAATATCAATGCCCCGTGGAAGAGATGTGGAGATCACTGTAGCTTAACAAGACAGTTTTAATGCCCCTTGGAAAAATGGTGGAGGTCGCAGTTTAATAAAAAGACAATGTCAATGCCCCTTGGAAGAGTGGTGGAGGATAGAGTGGAATAAAAAGACAATATCAATGCCCCTTGGAAGAGCTGTGGAGTTCAGAGTGGTTTAACCAGATGGTTTTAATGCAAATTGGAAGTGAGGTGGGGTCACTGTAGCTTAAAAAGACGTTTTTAATGCCCCTTGGAAAAGTGGTGGAGGTCGAAGTGGATTAAAAAGACAATATCAATGCCGCTTGGAAGAGTGGTGGAGGTGGCAGTGGAATAAAAAGACAATATCAATGCCCCTTGAAAGAATGATGGAGGTCGCACTGGAATGAAAAGACAATGTCAATGCCCCTTGGAAGAGTGGTGGAGGTTAGAGTGGAATAAAAAGACAATACCAATGCCCCTTGGAAGAGCTGTGGAGTTCAGAGTGGTTTAACCAGATGGTTTTATTGCCCCTTGGAAGAGAAGTGAAGGTCACAGTAAATTACCAAGACGTTTTTAATGCCCCTTGGAAAAGTGGTGGAGGTCACAGTGGATTAAAAAGACAATATCAATGCAACATGGAAGACACGTGGAGGTCACAGTAGCTTAACAAGACAGTTTTAATGCACCTTGGAAGAGTGGTGGAGGTCACAGTGGAATAAAAAGACAATATCAATGCCTCTTGCAAGAGCTGTGTAGTTCAGAGTGGTTTAAATTGACGGTTTTAATGCCCCTTGGAAGAGACGTCTAGGTCACAGTAGCTTAACAAGATGGTTTTAATGCCCCTTGGAAGAGTGGCGGAGGTCGCAGTGGATTAAAAAGACATTATGGATGTCCCTTGGAAGAGTGGTGGAGGTCGCAGTGGAATAAAAAGAAAATATCAATGCCCCTTAGAAAAGTGGTGGAGGTTACAGTGGAAAAAAAAGACAATATCAATGTTCCTTGGAAGAGGGGTGAAGGTCGCAGTAGAATAAAAAGACAATATCAATGTCCCTTGGAAGAGTTGTGGAGGTCGCAGTGGATTAAAAAGACAATATCAATGCCCATTGGATAAGTGGTGGAAGTCGCAGTGGAATGAAAAGACAATATCAATGCCCCGTGGAAGGGACGTGGAGGTCACAGTAGCTTAACAAGACGGTTTTAATGGCCCTTGGAAGAGTGGTGGACGTCGCAGTGGATTAAAAAGACAATATCAATGACCCTTAGAAGACTGGTGGAGGTTACAGTGGAATAAAAAGAGAATATCAATGACCCTTGGAAGAGTGGTGGAGGTTGCAGTGGCGTAAAAAGACAATATTAATGCCCCTTGGAAGAGTGGTGGAGGTCGCAGTAAAATAAAAAGACAATATCAATGCCCCTTGGAAGAGTGGTGGAGGTTACAGTGGAATAAAAATACAATATCAAAGCCACTTGGAAGAGCTGTGGAGTTCAGAGTGGTTTAACCATGCTGTTTTAATGCCATTTGGAAGAGACGTGGAGGTCATAGAAGCTTATCAAGACTGTTTTAAAGCCCCTTGGAGGAGTGGTAGAGGTCGCAGTGGATTAAAAAGACAATATCAATGCCCCTTGGAACAGTGGTGGAGGTTACAGTGGAATAAAAAGACAATATCAATGACCCTTGGAAGAGTGGTGGAGGTCGCAGTGGAATAAAAAGACAATATTAATGCCCCTTGGAAGAGTGGTGGAGGTCGCAGTAAAATAAAAACACAATATCAATGCCCCTTGGAAGAGTGGTGGAGGTTACAGTTGAATAAAAAGACAATATCAATGCCCCTTGAAGAGACGTGGAGGTCACAGTGGAATAAAAAGACAATATTAATGCCCCTTGGAAGAGTGGTGGAGGTCGCAGTAAAATAAAAAGACAATATCAATGCCCCTTGGAAGAGTGGTGGAGGTTAGAGTGGAATAAAAAGACGATATCAATGCCCATTGGAAGTGACGTGGAGGTCACAGTAGCTTAAAAAGACGTTTTTAATGCCCCTTGGAAAATTGGTGGAGGTCGCAGTGGATTAAAAAGACAATATCAATGCCCTTTGGAAGAGTGGTGGAGGTGGCAGTGGAATAAAAAGACAATATCTATGCCCCTTGAAAGAGTGGTGAAGTTTACAGTGGAATAAAAAGACAATATAAATGAACCGTGAAAGAGATGTGGATGTCACCGTAGCTTAACAAGACGGTTTTAATGTCCCTTGGAAGAGAGGTGAAAGTCGCAGTGGAATAAAAAGACAATATCAATGCCCCTTGGAAGAGTGCTGGAGGTTACAGTGGAATAAAAAGCAATATCAAAGCGCCTTGCCAGAGCTGTGGGGTTGAGAGTGGTTTAAATTGACGGTTTTAATGCCCCTTGGAAGAGACGTGGAGGTCACAGAAGATTAACAAGAGTGTTTTAATGCCCCTTGGAAGAGTGGTGGAGGTCGAAGTGGATTAAAACGACAATGTCAATGCTCCTTGAAGTAGTGGTTGAAGTCTCAGTGGAATAAAAAGACAATATCAATGCCCCTTGGAAGAATGTTGGAGGTTCAAGTGAAATAAAAAGACAATATCAATGCCCTGTGAAAGAGACATGGAGGTCACAGTAGCTTAACAAGACAGTTTTAATGCCACATGGAAGAGTGGTGGAGGTTGCAGTGGAATAAAAAGACAATATCAATGCCCTGTGGAAGAGATGAGGAGGTCACAGTAGCTTAACAAGAAGGTTTTAATGACCTTTGGAAGAGTGGCAGAGGTCGCAGTGGATTAAAAAGACAATATCAATGCCCTTTGGAAGAGTGGTGGAGGTCGTAGTGGAATAAAAATACAATATCAATGCCCCTTGGTAGAGTGGTGGAGGTTACAGTGGAATTTAAAGACAATATCAATGCCCCGTGGAAGAGATGTGGAGATCACTGTAGCTTAACAAGACAGTTTTAATGCCCCTTGGAAAAATGGTGGAGGTCGCAGTTTAATAAAAAGACAATGTCAATGCCCCTTGGAAGAGTGGTGGAGGATAGAGTGGAATAAAAAGACAATATCAATGCCCCTTGGAAGAGCTGTGGAGTTCAGAGTGGTTTAACCAGATGGTTTTAATGCAAATTGGAAGTGAGGTGGGGTCACTGTAGCTTAAAAAGACGTTTTTAATGCCCCTTGGAAAAGTGGTGGAGGTCGAAGTGGATTAAAAAGACAATATCAATGCCGCTTGGAAGAGTGGTGGAGGTGGCAGTGGAATAAAAAGACAATATCAATGCCCCTTGAAAGAATGATGGAGGTCGCACTGGAATGAAAAGACAATGTCAATGCCCCTTGGAAGAGTGGTGGAGGTTAGAGTGGAATAAAAAGACAATACCAATGCCCCTTGGAAGAGCTGTGGAGTTCAGAGTGGTTTAACCAGATGGTTTTATTGCCCCTTGGAAGAGACGTGAAGGTCACAGTAAATTACCAAGACGTTTTTAATGCCCCTTGGAAAAGTGGTGGAGGTCACAGTGGATTAAAAAGACAATATCAATGCAACGTGGAAGACACGTGGAGGTCACAGTAGCTTAACAAGACAGTTTTAATGCACCTTGGAAGAGTGGTGGAGGTCACAGTGGAATAAAAAGACAATATCAATGCCTCTTGCAAGAGCTGTGTAGTTCAGAGTGGTTTAAATTGACGGTTTTAATGCCCCTTGGAAGAGACGTCTAGGTCACAGTAGCTTAACAAGATGGTTTTAATGCCCCTTGGAAGAATGGCGGAGGTCGCAGTGGATTAAAAAGACATTATGGATGTCCCTTGGAAGAGTGGTGGAGGTCGCAGTGGAATAAAAAGAAAATATCAATGCCCCTTAGAAAAGTGGTGGAGGTTACAGTGGAAAAAAAAGACAATATCAATGTTCCTTGGAAGAGGGGTGAAGGTCGCAGTAGAATAAAAAGACAATATCAATGTCCCTTGGAAGAGTTGTGGAGGTCGCAGTGGATTAAAAAGACAATATCAATGCCCATTGGATAAGTGGTGGAAGTCGCAGTGGAATGAAAAGACGATATCAATGCCCCGTGGAAGGGACGTGGAGGTCACAGTAGCTTAACAAGACGGTTTTAATGGCCCTTGGAAAAGTGGTGGAGGTCGCAGTGGATTAAAAAGACAATATCAATGACCCTTAGAAGACTGGTGGAGGTTACAGTGGAATAAAAAGAGAATATCAATGACCCTTGGAAGAGTTTTGGAGGTCGCAGTGGCGTAAAAAGACAATATTAATGCCCCTTGGAAGAGTGGTGGAGGTCGCAGTAAAATAAAAAGACAATATCAATGCCCCTTGGAAGAGTGGTGGAGGTTACAGTGGAATAAAAAGACAATATCAAAGCCCCTTGGAAGAGCTGTGGAGTTCAGAGTGGTTTAACCATGCTGTTTTAATGCCATTTGGAAGAGAGGTGGAGGTTACAGTGGAATAAAAAGACAATATCAATGACCCTTGGAAGAGTGGTGGAGGTCGCAGTGGAATAAAAAGACAATATTAATGCCCCCTGGAAGAGTGGTGGAGGTCGCAGTAAAATAAAAACACAATATCAATGCCCCTTGGAAGAGTGGTGGAGGTTACAGTTGAATAAAAAGACAATATCAATGCCCCTTGAAGAGACGTGGAGGTCACAGTGGAATAAAAAGACAATATTAATGCCCCTTGGAAGAGTGGTGGAGGTCCCCGTAAAATAAAAAGACAATATCAATGCCCCTTGGAAGAGTGGTGGAGGTTAGAGTGGAATAAAAAGACGATATCAATGCCCATTGGAAGTGACGTGGAGGTCACAGTAGCTTAAAAAGACGTTTTTAATGCCCCTTGGAAAATTGGTGGAGGTCACAGTGGATTAAAAAGACAATATCAATGCGCCTTGGAAGAGTGGTGGAGGTGGCAGTGGAATAGAAAGACAATATCTATGCCCCTTGGAAGAGTGGTGAAGTTTACAGTGGAATAAAAAGACAATATAAATGAACCGTGAAAGAGATGTGGATGTCACCGTAGCTTAACAAGACGGTTTTAATGTCCCTTGGAAGAGAGGTGAAAGTCGCAGTGGAATAAAAAGACAATATCAATGCCCCTTGGAAGAGTGCTGGAGGTTACAGTGGAATAAAAAGCAATATCAAAGCGCCTTGCCAGAGCTGTGGGGTTGAGAGTGGTTTAAATTGACGGTTTTAATGCCCCTTGGAAGAGACGTGGAGGTCACAGAAGATTAACAAGAGTGTTTTAATGCCCCTTGGAAGAGTGGTGAAGGTCGAAGTGGATTAAAACGACAATGTCAATGCTCCTTGAAGTAGTGGTTGAAGTCTCAGTGGAATAAAAAGACAATATCAATGCCCCTTGGAAGAATGTTGGAGGTTCAAGTGGAATAAAAAGACAATATCAATGCCCTGTGAAAGAGACATGGAGGTCACAGTAGCTTAACAAGACAGTTTTAATGCCACATGGAAGAGTGGTGGAGGTTGCAGTGGAATAAAAAGACAATATCAATGCCCTGTGGAAGAGATGAGGAGGTCACAGTAGCTTAACAAGAAGGTTTTAATGACCTTTGGAAGAGTGGCAGAGGTCGCAGTGGATTAAAAAGACAATATCAATGCCCTTTGGAAGAGTGGTGGAGGTCGTAGTGGAATAAAAATACAATATCAATGCCCCTTGGTAGAGTGGTGGAGGTTACAGTGGAATTTAAAGACAATATCAATGCCCCGTGGAAGAGATGTGGAGATCACTGTAGCTTAACAAGACAGTTTTAATGCCCCTTGGAAAAATGGTGGAGGTCGCAGTTTAATAAAAAGACAATGTCAATGCCCCTTGGAAGAGTGGTGGAGGATAGAGTGGAATAAAAAGACAATATCAATGCCCCTTGGAAGAGCTGTGGAGTTCAAAATGGTTTAACCAGATGGTTTTAATGCAAATTGGAAGTGAGGTGGGGTCACTGTAGCTTAAAAAGACATTTTTAATGCCCCTTGGAAAAGTGGTGGAGGTCGAAGTGGATTAAAAAGACAATATCAATGCCGCTTGGAAGAGTGGTGGAGGTGGCAGTGGAATAAAAAGACAATATCAATGCCCCTTGAAAGAATGATGGAGGTCGCACTGGAATGAAAAGACAATGTCAATGCCCCTTGGAAGAGTGGTGGAGGTTAGAGTGGAATAAAAAGACAATACCAATGCCCCTTGGAAGAGCTGTGGAGTTCAGAGTGGTTTAACCAGATGGTTTTATTGCCCCTTGGAAGAGACGTGAAGGTCACAGTAAATTACCAAGACGTTTTTAATGCCCCTTGGAAAAGTGGTGGAGGTCACAGTGGATTAAAAAGACAATATCAATGCAACGTGGAAGACACGTGGAGGTCACAGTAGCTTAACAAGACAGTTTTAATGCACCTTGGAAGAGTGGTGGAGGTCGCAGTGGAATAAATAAACAATATCAATGCCCCTTGAAAGAGTGGTGGAGGTTACAGTGGAATAAAATGACAATATCAATGCCTCTTGCAAGAGCTGTGGAGTTCAGAGTGGTTTAAATTGACGGTTTTAATGCACCTTGGAAGAGACTTGGAGGTCACAGTAGCTTAACAATACGGTTTTAATGCCACTTGGAATAGTGGTGGAGGTCGCAGTGGATTAAAAAGACAATATCAATGCCACTTGAAGGAGTGGTGAAGGTCCCAGTGGAATAAAAAGACAATATCAATGCCCCTTGGAAGAGTGGTGGAGGTTACAGTGGAATAAAAAGACAATATCAATGCCCAGTGAAAGAGCCGTGGAGGTCACAGTAGCTTATCAAGATGGTTTTAATGCCCCTTGGAAGAGAGGTAGAAGTTGCAGTGGAATAAAAAGACAATATCAATGCCCCTTGGAAGAGTGCTGGAGGTTACAGTGGAATAATAAGACAATATCAATGCCCTTTGCAAGAGCTGTGGAGTTCAGAGTGGTTTAAATTGACGCTTTTAATGCCCTGTGGAATTGACGTGGAGGTCAAAGTAGCTTAACAACACGGTTTTAATGGCCCTTGAAAGAAAGAGTGGTGGAGGTCGCAGTTGATTAAAAAGACAATATCAATGCCGCTTGGAAGAGTAGTGGAGTTCGCAGTGGAATAAAAAAAACATATCAATGCCCCTTGGAAGAGTGGTGGAGGGAACAGTGGATTAAAAAGACAATATCAATGCCCCCTTGGAAGAGCAGTGGAGTTCAGAGTAGTTAAACCAGACGGTTTTAATGCCCACTGGAAGTGACGTGGAGGTCACAGTAGCTTAAAAAGACGTTTTTAATGCCCCTTGGAAAAGTGGTGGAGGTCGAAGTGGATTAAAAAGACAATATCAATGCCCCTTGGAACAGTATTGGAGGTGGCAGTGGAATAAAAAGACAATATCAATGCCCCTTGGAAGAGTGGTGGAGTTTACAGAGGAATAAAAAGACAATATCAATGCCCCTTGAAAGAGAAGTGGAGGTCACAGTAGATTCACAAGACGGTTTTAATGCACCATGGAAGAGTGGTGGAGGTCGCAGTGGAATAAAAAGACAATATCAATGCCCCTTGGAAGAGTGGTGGAGGATACAGTGGAATAAAAAGACAATATCAATGCCCCTTGGAAGATCTGTGGAGTTCAGATTGGTTTAACCATATGGTTTTAATGCCCCTTGGAAGAGACGTGGAGGTGACAGTAGCTTAACAAGATGGTTTTATTGCCACATGGAAGAGTGGTGGAGGTTGCAGAGGATTAAAAAGACAATATCAATGCCCCGTGGAAGAGAAGATGAGGTCACAGTAGCTTAACAAGATGGTTTTAATGCCTTTTGGAAGAGTGGTATAGGTCGCAGTGGAATAAAAATACAATATCAATGCCCCTTGGTAGAGTGGTGGAGGTTACAGTGGAATTTAAAGACAATATTAAT
Source organism: Phyllobates terribilis (assembly GCF_046119375.1). NCBI lineage: Eukaryota > Metazoa > Chordata > Amphibia > Anura > Dendrobatidae > Phyllobates > Phyllobates terribilis. The sequence continues at coordinate 29,158,674 of NW_027362775.1, forward strand.
GCCTGGTGGAAGAGATGTGGAGGTCACTGTAGCTTAACAAGACAGTTTTAATGCCCCTTGGAAAAATGGTGGAGGTCGCAGTGGAATAAAAAGACAATGTCAATGCCCCTTGGAAGAGTGATGGAGGTTAGAGTGGAATAAAAAGACAATACCAATGACCCTTGAAAGAGCTGTGGAGTTCAGAGAGGTTTCACCAGACAGTTTTAATGCCCATTGGAAGTGACGTGGAGGTCACAGTAGCTTAAAAAGATGTTTTTAATGCCCCTTGGAAATGTGGTGGAGGTTGCAGTGGATAAAAAAGACAATATCAATGCCGCTTGGAAGAGTGGTGGAGGTGGCAGTGGAATAAAAAGACAATATCAATGCCCCTGGAAGAAGGATGGAGGTGGCAGTGGAATAAAAAGACAATGTCAATGCCCCTTGGAAGAGTGGTGGAAGTTAGAGTGGAATAAAAAGACAATAGCAATGCCCCTTGGAAGAGCTGTGGAGTTCAGAGTGGTTTAACCAGATGGTTTTATTGCCCATTGGAAGAGACGTGGAGGTCACCGTAGATTAACAAGATGGTTTTAATGCCCCTTGGAAAAGTGGTGGAGGTCACAGTGGATTAAAAAGACAATATCAATGACCGGTGGAAGACACGTGGAGGTCACAGTAGCTTAACAATACAGTTTTAATGCCCCTTAGAAGAGTGGTGGAGGTCTCAGTGGAATAAAAAGACAATATCAATGCCCCTTGAAAGAGTGGTGGAGGTTACAGTGAAATAAAAACATAATATCAATACTTCTTGAAAGAGCTATGGAGTTCAGAGTGGTTTAACCAGATGGTTTTAATGCCCCTTGGAAGAATGGTGGAGGTTACAGTGGAATAAAAAGACAATATCAATGCTCCTTGGAAGAGCTGTGGAGTTCAGAGTGGTTTATCCAGACGGTTTTAATTCCGCTTGGAAGAGATGTGGAGGTCACAGTAGCTTAACAAGACTGTTTTAATGCCTCTTGGAAGAGTGGTGGAGGTCGCAGTGGATTAAAAAGACAATATCAATGCCCCTTAGAAGAGAGGTGGAAGTCTTATTGGAATAAAAAGACAATATCAATACCCCTTGGAAGAGTGGTGGAGGATACAGTGGAATAAAAAGACAATATCAATACCCCGTGGAACAGACATGGACGTTACAGTAGCTAAACAAGATGCTTTTAATGCACCTTGGGAGAGTGGTGGAAGTCGTAGTGGAATAAAAAGACAATATCAATGCCCCTTGAAAGAGTGCTGTAGGTTACAGTGAAATAAAATGACAATATCAATGCCTCTTGCAAGAGTTGTGGAGTTCAGAGTGGTTTAAATTTACGGTTTTAATGCACCTTGGAAGAGACGTGGAGGTCACAGTAGCTTAACAATACGGTTTTAATGCCCCTTGGAAGAGTGGTGGAGGTCGCAGTGGATTAAAAAGACAATATCAATGCCACTTGGTAGAGTGGTGAAGGTCCCAGTGGAATAAAAAGACAATATCAATGCCCCTTGGAAGAGTGGTGGAGGTTACAGTGGAATAAAAAGACAATATCAATGCCCAGTGAAATAGACGTGGAGGTCACAATAGCTTAACAAGACGGTTTTAATGCCCCTTGGAAGAGAGGTGGAAGTGGCAGTGGAATAAAAAGACAATATCAATGCCCCTTGGAAGAGTGCTGGAGGTTACATTGGAAAAAAAAGACAATATCAATGCCCCTTGCAAGAGCTGTGGAGTTCAGAGTGGTTTATATTGACGGTTTTAATGCCCCTTGGAAGAGTGATGGAGGTTACAGTGGAATAAAAAGACAATATCAATGCCCCTTGGAACAGTGGTGGAGGTTACAGTTAAATAAAAAGGCAATATCAATGCCCCGTGGAAGAGATGTGGAGGTCACAATAGCTTAACAAGACGGTTTTAATGCCCCTTGGAAGAGTGGTGGAGGTCGCAGTGGATTAAAAAGACAATATCAATGAGCCTTGGTAGAGTGGTGAAGGTCGCAGTGGAATAAAAAGACATTATCAATGCCCCTTGGAAGAGTGGTGGAGGTCGCAGTGGAATAAAAAGACAATATCAATGCCCCTTGGACGAGTGGTGGAGGTTACAGTGGAATAAAAAGACAATTTCAATGCCGCGTGGAAGAGACGTGGAGGTCACAGTAGCTTAACAAGACGGTTTTAATGCCTCTTGGAGGACTGGTGGAGGTCGCAGTGGAATAAAAAGACACTATCAATGCCCCTTAGAAGAGTGGTGGAGGTTGGAGTGGAATAAAAAGACAATAATAATGCCCTTTGTAAGAGCTGTGGAGTTCAGAGTGGTATAACCAGATGGTTTTAACGCTTCTTGGAAGAGGCGTGGAGGTCACAGTAACTTCACAAGGCGGTTTTAATGCCCCTTGGAAGAGTGGTGGAGGTCACAGTGGAATAAAAAAACAATATCAATGCCCCTTGGAAGATTGGTGGAGGTAACAGTGGAATAAAAAGACAATATCAATGCCCCGTGGAAGAGATGTGGAGATCACTGTAGCTTAACAATATGATTTTAATGCCCCTTGGAAGAGTGGTGGAGGTCGCAATGGAATAAAAAGACAAGGTCAATGCCCCTTGGAAGTGTGGTGGAGGTTAGAGTGGAATAAAAAGACAATACAAATGCCCCTTGGAAGAGAAGTGGTTTAACCAGATGGTTTTAATGCCCCTTGGAAGAGAAGTAGACATCACAGTAGCATAACAAGACGGTTTTAATGCCCCTTGGAAGAGTGGTGGAGTTCGCAGTGGATTAAAAAGACAATATCAATGCCTCTTGGAAGAGTGGTGGAGGTCACAGTGGAATAAAAAGACAATATCAATGCCTCGTGTAAGGGACGTTGAGGTAACAGTAGCTTAACAAGACGGTTTTAATGCCCCTTGGAAGAGTGGTGGAGGTTGCAGGGGATTAAAAAGACAATAACAATGCCCACTGGAAGAGTGGTGGAGGTCGCAGTGGAATAAAAAGACAAAATCTATGCCCCTTGGAAGAGTGGTGGAGGTTAAAATGGAATAAAAAGACAATATCAATGCCCCTTGGAAGAGCTGTGGAGTTCGGAGTGGTTTAACCAGACGGTTTTAATACCCCTTGGAAGAGACAAGGAGGTCACAGTAGCTTAACAAGACTGTTTTAATGCCACTTTGAAGAGTGGTGGAGGTCGCAGTGGATTAAAAAGACAATATCAATGCCCCTTAGAAGAAAGGTGGAAGTCGCAGTGGAATAAGAAGACAATGTCAATGCCACTTGGAAGAGTGGTGGAGGTTACAGTAGAATAAAAAGATAAAATCAATGCCCCATGGAATAAACATGGACGTGACAGTAGCTTAACAAGACGGCTTTAATGCCCCTTGGAAGAGTGGTGGAGCTTGCAGTGGATTAAAAAGACAATATCAATGCCCATTGGAAGAGTGGTAGAGGTCGCAGTGGAATAAAAGGACAAAATCAATGCCCCCTGGAAGAGTGGTGGAGGTTACAGTGGAATAAAAAGACATTATCAGTGCCCCATGGAAGAGTTGTGGAGGTCACTGTAGCTTAACAAGATGGTCTTAATGATCTTTGGAAGAGTGGTGGAGGTCGCAGTGGAATAAATAGACAACGTCAATGCCCCTTGGAAGAGTGGTGGAGGTTAGAGTGGAAAAAAAAGACAATACCAGTGCTCCTTGGAAGAGCTGTGGAGTTCAGAGTGGTTTAAATTGACGGTTTTAATGCCCTTGGAAGAGACGTGGAGGTCATAGTGGATTAAAAAGACAATATCAATGCCCCTTGGAAGAGTGGTGGATGTCGCAGTGGATTAAAAAGACAATATCAATGCCCTTTGGAAGAGTGGTGGAGGTCGCAGTGGAATTAAAAGACAATATGAATGCCCCGTGGAAGGGACGTGGAGGTCATAGTAGCTTCACAAGATGGTTTTAATGGCCCTTGGAAGAGAGGTGGAGGTCGCAGTGGATTAAAAAGACAATATCAATGCCTCTTGTAAGAGCTGTGGAGTTCAGAGTATTTAACCAGACGGTTTTAATGCCCCTTGGTAGAGACGAGGAGGTCACAGTAGCTTAACAAGACTGTTTTAATGCCCCTTGGAAGAGTGGTGGAGATCGTTGTGGATTTAAAAGACAATATCAAAGCCCCTTAGATGAGTGGTGGAGGTCGCAGTGGAATAAAAAGACAATATCAATGCCCCTTGGAAGATTGGTGGAGGTTACAGTGGAATGAAAAAACAATATCAATGCCCCTTGGAAGAGTGGTGGAGGTTACAGTGGAATAAAAAGACAATATCAATGCCCTGTGTAAGAAACTTGGAGGTCACAGTAGCTTAACAAGATGGTTTAAATGCCCCTTGGAAGAGTCGTGGACATCGCAGAGGAATAAAAAGACAATATCAATGCACTTGGAAGAGTGCAGAAGGTTACAATGGAAAACAAGACATTGTCAATGCCCCTTGGAAGAGCTGTGGAGCTCAGAGCGGTTTAACCAGATGGTTTTAATGCCCCTTGGAAGAGACTTGGAGGTCACCGTACCATAACAAGAGGGTTTAATGCCCCTTGGAAGAGTGGTGGAGGTCGCAACGGAATAAAAAGACAATATCAATGCCCCGTGGAAGGGACGTGGAGGTCACAGTAGCATAACAAGACTATTTTTACGCCCCTTGGAAGAGTGGTGGAGGTCGCAGTGGAAAACAGAAACAATATCAATGCCCCTTGTAAGAGTGGTGGAGGTTGCAGTCGAATAAAAGGACAATATCATTGCCTCTTGGAAGAGCTGTGGAGTACAGAGTGGTTTAACCAGACGGTTTAATGCCCCTTGGAAGAGACGTGGAGTTCACAGTAGCTTATCAAGGCTGTTTTAATGCCCCTTGGAAGAGTGGTGGAGGTCGCAGTGGAATAAAAAGACAATATCAATGCCTCGTGGAAGAGACTTGGAGGTCACAGTAGCTTAATAAGATGGTTTTAATGCCCCTTGGAAGAGAGGTGGAGGTCGCAGTGGAATAAAAAGACAATATCAATGCCACTTGGAAGAGTGGTGGAGGTTACAGTGGAATAAAAAGACAATATCAATGACCCTTGGAAGAGTGGTGGAGGTAGCAGTGGAATAAAAAGACCTTGTCAATACCCCTTGGAAGAGCTGTGGAGCTCAGAGCGGTTTAACCAGACGGTTTTATTGCCCCTTGGAAGAAACTTGGAGGTCACAGTAGCTAAACAAGACGGTTTTAATGCCCCTTGGAAGAGTGGTGGAGGTCGCAGTGGATTAAAAAAACATTATCGATGCCCCATGGAAGAGTGTTGGAGGTCGCAGTGGAATAAAAAGAAAATACCAATGCCCCTTAGAAGAGTGGTGTAGGTTACAGTGGAAAAAAAGGACAATATCAATGATCCTTGGAAGAGGGGTGAAGGTTGCAGTGGAATAAAAAGACAATATCAATGTCCCTTGGAAGAGTGGTGGAGGTCGCAGTGGATTAAAAAGGTACTATCAATGCCCCTAGGAAGAGTGCTGGAGGTTACAGTGGAATAAAAAACAATATCAAAGCCCCTTGCAAGAGCTGTGGAGTTGAGAGTTGTTTAAATTGACGGTTTTAATGCCCCTTGGAAGAGTGGTGGAGGTCGCAGTGGATTAAAAAGACAATATCAATGAGCCTTGAAAGAGTGGTGGAGGTAGCAGTGGAATAAAAAGATATTATCAATGCACCTTGGAAGAGTGGTAGAGGTCGTAGTGGAATAAAAAGACAATATCAATGCCCCTTGGACGAGAGGTGGATGTTACAGTGGAATAAAAAGACAATTTCAATGCCCCGTGGAAGAGACGTGGAGGTCACAGTAGCTTAACAAGACGTTTTTAATGCCTCTTGGAGGACTGGTGGAGGTCGTTGTGGAATAAAAAGACAATATCAATGCCCCTTGGAAGAGTGGTGGAGGTTACAGTGGAATAATAAGACAATAACAATGCCCCTTGGAAGAGCTGTGGAGTTCAGAGTGGTATAACCAGACGGTTTTAACGCTCCTTGGAAGAGACGTGGAGGTCACAGTAACTTAACAAGACGGTTTTAATGCCTCTTGGAAGAGTGGTGGAGGTCACAGTGGAATAAAAAGACAATATCAATGCCCCGTGGAAGAGATGTGGAGGTCACTGTAGCTTAACAATATGGTTTTAATGCCCCTTGGAAGAGTGGTGGAGGTCGCAGTGAAATAAAAAGACAATGTCAATGCCCCTTGGAAGAGTGGTGGAGGTTAGAGTGGAATAAAAAGACTACAAATGCCCCTTGGAAGAGCTGTGGAGTTCAGAGTGGTTTAACCAGATGGTTTTAATGCCCATTGGAAGAGAAGTCGACGTCACAGTAGCATAGCAAGACGGTTTTCATGCCCCTTGGAAGGGTGGTAGAGGTCGCAATGGAATAAAAAGACAATATCAATGCCCCTTGGAAGAGTGGTGGAGGTCGCAGTAAAATAAAAAGACAATATCATTGCCCCTTGGAAGAGCTGTGGAGTTCACAGTGGTTGAACCAGAAGGTTTTATATAGTTACATAGTTACATAGTTAGTAAAGCCGAATAAAGACTTGCGTCCATCAAGTTCGACCTGTTAGTTCTGTAATTGCTAAAGTTGATCCAGAGGAGGGCAAAAACCCCAAATGATTTAGCCAATCTCCACCTGAGGAAAAATTCCCTCCCGACTCTGAAACCAGCAGTCAGAATAAATCCCTGTATCAACCTACTATTTTATTTTATTTATAAGTATATGCTGAAATCTGCCTGGTATCTAGAAATGCATCCAGTCCCCGCTTGAACTGGTGTAGTGAATCCGACATTACCGTCTCCTCACTCAGTGAATTCCATATTCTCACTGCTCTTACCGTAAAGAACCCCTTCCTATGCTGGTGCTGAAACCTTTTCTCTTCCAGTCTTAGTGAGTGCCCTCTTGTTACCGTAATATCCCTCCTTTTGAACAAATCCCGGGAAAGATCTCTATACTGTCCCCTAACATATTTGTACACATTTATTATGTCCCCCCTCAACCTTCTCTTTTCCAGGCTGAATAGTCCTAGTTTTGCCAACCTCTCTAGGTATTGCAGTCCCTCCATTCCCTTTATTAATTTTGTTGCCCTCCTTTGTACCTTTTCAAGCTCATTTATATCCTTTCTATATATTGGGGCCCATAACTGAGCACAGTATTCCAAGTGTGGTCTGACCAGTGCTTTGTACAGTGGAAGAACAATGTTCTCATCCTTTGCAGCTATACCTCTTCTGATACATCCCATTACCCTGTTTGCCCTTACAGCAGCGGCCTGACTTTGGGCACTCCAATTTAGTTTGCTATCAATCAAGATGCCCAAGTCCTTCTCCATCTCTGAATTCCCCAATGATTTCCCATTCAGTGAGTACTGGTGACTTCCATTTTTCCTTCCCATATGTATGACCTTACATTTCTCCTCGTTAAACCTCATTTGCCATTTAATGCTCCACCTACCCAGCTTATCCAAATCCCTCTGTAGGTCTGCACTGTCCTCTTTTGTATTAATTGTTTTACATAACTTTGTGTCATCTGCAAATATTGATATTTTACTATTTATCCCGTTGACTATGTCGTTAATAAAGATATTAAATAACATTGGGCCTAGTACAGACCCCTGTGGTACCCCACTAGTGACGCTTACCCATTCTGAGAATATTCCATTTATAACCACCCTCTGCCTTCTATCCTTTAGCCAGTTAGCTACCCACTTGCAGACATTTTCCCCCAGCCCCATCATTCTCATTTTGTATACCAACCTATTATGTGGCACGCTATCGAACGCTTTTGAGAAGTCGAGATACATGACATCCACTGGTTCCCCCTGATCTACTCGAGAGCTAACCTCCTCGTAGAAGTCAATCAGGTTTGTTTGGCAGGAGCGATTCCTCATGAATCCATGTTGGTTCGGGATTAAAAGATTATTAGCATCAAGATGCTCCGTAATTGCCTCTTTAATGAAGCTTTCAAAAATTTTGCCCACAACGGACGTCAGACTCACCGGCCGATAGTTTCCGGTGTCACTTTTCGCTCCCTTTTTGAACATTGGCACTACATTCGCCTGTCGCCAATCAAGTGGTACAGACCCAGTCTCAACAGAGTCCTTAAATATAAGATATAACGGTCTGTCTATCACATTACTTAGTTCCCTTAGTACCCGTGGGTGTATGCCATCAGGTCCTGGTGATTTGTTTATTTTAATGTTACTGAGGCGTTTCTGTACCTCAACTTGGGTTAGATTAGTCATACTTAGTGGAGGATTAAGCTTGTCACTTCTCATTTCTCCTGTTAGTTCTATTTCCTTTGTGAATGTTGTCGAAAAAAAATTATTTAATAGATTAGCTTTTTCCTCATCTTTCTCTATGATTTTGCCTTCATCACTTTTTATCGGTCCAATATTATCCGATTTAATCCTTTTACTATTTATATACGTAAAGAACAGTTTGGGATTTGATCTACTATCCCTAGCAATACGTTTCTCTGTTTCCTCCTTCGCTATTTTTATTTGTTTTTTACAGGTTCTCGTTTTTTCCTTGTAACACATTAGTGCCTCCTTACTGTTTTCCTGTTTTAATCTCTTGAATGCCTCTTTTTTGCTATTTAACGCCCCTTTTACGTTCTTGTTCAACCATATTGGTTTCCTCTTATTTCTGGCCCTTTTATTCCCATACGGTATATACCTCTCGCACTGAGTATTCAGAATTCTTTTGAAGGTTTCCCATTTACTATTCGTATCCATTGATTAAGTACTTTGTCCCAGTCAATAAGTTGAAGGTTTTCTATCAGCTGATCAAACTTCGCCCTCCTAAAGTTTAATGTTTTAGTTGTTCCCTTATTGATAACCCTACTGAAGGGCATTTTGAAATTGATAATATTATGATCGCTATTACCTAGGTGCCCCCCTATCTGTACCTCAGTTATTCTATCAGGCCTATTAGTCAATATTAAGTCCAACACGGCCTTCCCTCTCGTTGGTTCCTGCACTAGTTGGGAGAGATAATTATCCTTAATATTTGTCAAGAACCTTTTTCCTTTCTGAGATCTACAGGTTTCAGTTTCCCAGTCAATATCCGGGTAGTTGAAATCCCCCATTACAATCACTTCATTATTTTTTGCTACTTTGTCTATTTGTCCTAATAGCAGTTTCTCATTCTCCTCTGTTATATTTGGTGGCTTATAGCAGACCCCCAGTAATATTTTATTATTATTTTTTGCCCCCTTTATCTCTACCCACATGGACTCGACCCCCTCTTCTCCCTCTCCTATATCTTCCCTTAGTCTGGGTTTTAGACATGACTTTACATATAAGCAGACTCCTCCGCCTTTCCCCTGTTTCCGGTCCCTTCTAAATAAACTATAATCTAATAAATTTACCGCCCAGTCGTAGCTATCATCTAGCCAAGTCTCTGTTATACCTACGATGTCATACCTCTCCTCCGATATAAGCGCCCGCAGCTCATCCGCCTTATTGGTCAGGCCTCTTGCATTGGTCAGCATGCAAGATAAAACTTTGGGGTTATTTAGCATCCTATTCTTCTCTAACGATCTAACTGTACTATCCCCACCCCCCTCTCCACCCTCATTATATTCACTTCTCCCCTTCCCCCTTGCTTGCCTCACATCCCACCTATTTCCTTGGTTTCCCCCCCCCGTCTCTAGTTTAAAAACTCCTCCAACCTATTAGCCATCTTCTTCCCCAGCACCGCTGCACCCTCCCCATTGAGGTGCAGCCCGTCCCTACGGTAGAGCTTGTAGCCGACCGCGAAGTCGGCCCAGTTCTCCATGAACCCAAACCCTTCTGCCTTGCACCAACTCTTTAGCCACTTATTCACCTCCCTAACTTCCCATTGGCGCTCCTGTGTGGCTCGCGGGATTGGTAGTATTTCTGAGAAAACTACCTTGGAGGTCCTTGCCCTAAGCTTCCTACCTAGGTCCCTGAAATCATTTTTAAGGACCCTCCATCTACCACTCACTTTGTCATTGGTGCCGATGTGGACCATGACCGCTCGGTCTTCGCCAGCCCCACCCAGTAACCTGTCAACCCGATCCACGATGTGCCGAACTCGAGCGCCAGGGAGGCAGCACACCGTTCGGCGATCCCGGTCTTTGTGACAGATTGCCCTGTCTGTCCCCCTAATAATAGAGTCACCCACTACCAGAACCTGTCTTGCCTGCCCTACACTTCCCCCCTCCCCCTCATTACTGGAGCATACACTCCCCCGGCGGTCAGAGGATCTGTCGTGCTCCAATAATGCCGGTTCTGAACCAGCCTTCCTATACTTCTTCCCTCTATCCCTCCTAACTGTTATCCAGCTCCCTGCCTGTTCAGCCTGCACTTCCCCTCTATGCTCCACCCCCAGTATTGACCCATTGAGTGTCTGCTCGGTGAGCAGCAAACTTCGTTCCATGTTGTCGATGCTCCTCAGTATCACTATCTGAGCACCTAGATCCAGAATTTGGGCTTCCAAGTGCATGGTATGCTCACATCTCTCGCAGCAGTATGGATCCTCGAGCGGTTGCTCACAGAATGCATACATTGCGCAAGATGTACACTGCACGGCTCCGGCCAACATGGACGTCATTCTAAATATGGGGATACAGTCAGTATATATATACAAGTACAAAACGCAATTATTTATATATAGGTGTATGGACGGGGATCAATTAGGGATGTGCAAGTGTATCAATTAGATATCGACGGGGGATCAGTTAAGTATGGACGGGGGATCAATTAATTATCAAGTATGGACGGGGAAATCAGCTAAGTAGGTCAGGTGGATTAATTAAGTAAAAAGTAAAGTAAAGAAAGAATGAAATAAAGTCAGCAATTCAGTCCTAAGTCCTCCCTTCCAAACTCCCTGAATCCAAAGTCACACACTTACTTTCGTTCGCACTTACGCTCTGGACACACGCAGCTCGTTCACACTCGCAAACTAAGAGATTTAAAGAGTTTTTTTTTTTTTTTCCTTTTCCAGCAATGTACCCTTCACCTCAATGCACTTCCAAAGGACTTGATGCCCAACAAGCTGCCCCTTATAAACCCTAATTATGACCCCTTCCCCTTAATTAACCCCTTGTGAGTAAATCTACACCTCAGGATTTTAGTGCAATGTAGTTAACCCTTAAATACACAGGTAGTAAACTAAGAAACTAAAACTGTAGTGAGAAAATAGGTGTTAAAAAGCCCAATAAATCTAAACAGGTAGAAAAGCACTCAGCAGGTCACAATGCAGCACTCACCGCAATTCACAGAGGTATTTTCTGCAGGATTCCCAATACCTCTTCACAGAAAAACAAGTCACACACTTACTTTCGTTCGCACTTAAGCTCCGGACATACGCAGCTCGTTCACAATCGTAAACTAAGATTTAAAGAGTTTTTTTTTTTTTTTTTCCTTTTCCAGCAATGTACCCTTCACCTCAATGCACTTCCAAAGTGGTGGAGGTCGCAGTGGAATAAAACAACATTATCAATGCCCCAAGGAAGAGTGGTGGAGGTCGCAGTGGAATAAAAAGACAATATCAATGCCCCTTGGACGAGTGGTGGAGGTTACAGTGGAATAAAAAGACAATTTCCATGCCCGTGGAAGAGACGTGGAGGTCACAGTAGCTTAACAAGACTGTTTTAATGCATTTTGGAGGACTGGTGGAGGTCGCAGTGGAATAAAAAGACAATATCAATGCCCCTTGGAAGAGTGGTTGAGGTTACAGTGGAATAAAAAGACAATAATAGTGCCCCTTGGAAGAACTGTGGAGTTCAGAGTGGTATAACCAGATGGTTTTAATGCTCCTTGGAAGAGACGTGGAGGTCAAATTAACTTAACAAGACGGTTTTAATGCCCCTTGGAAGAGTGGTGGAGGTCGCAGTGGAATAAAAAAACAATATCAATGCACCTTGGAAAATTGGTGGAGGTTACAGTGGAATAAAAAGACAATATCAATGCCCCGTGGAAGCAATGTGGAGGTCACTGTAGCTTAACAATATGGTTTCAATGCCCCTTGGAAGAGTGGTGGAGGTCGCAGTGGAATAAAAAGACAATGTCAATGCCCCTTGGAAGAGTGGTGGACGTTAGAGTGGAATAAAAAGACAAGAGCTGTGGAGATCAGAGTTGTTTAACCAGATGGTTTTAATGCCCCTTGGAGGAGAAGTCGACGTCACAGTAGCATAACAAGACGGTTTTAATGCCCCTTTGAAGAGTGGTGGAGTTCGCAGTGGATTAAAAAGACAATATCAATGCCCCTTGGAAGAGTGGTGGAGGTCGCAGTGGAATAAAAAGACAATATCAATTCCCCGTGAATTGACGTGGAGGCCACAGTAGCTTAACAAGGTGGTTTTAATGCCCCTTGGAAGAGTATTGGAGGTTGCAGGGGATTAAAAAGACAATAACAATGCCCATTGGAAGAGTGGTGGAGTTCGCAGTGGAATAAAAAGACAAAATCAATGCCCCTTGGAAGAGTGGTGGAGGTTACAGTGGAATAAAAAGACAATATCAATGCATCTTGTAAGAGCTGTGGAGTTCAGAGTATTTAACCAGACGGTTTTAATGCCCCTTGGTAGAGACAAGGAGGTCACAGTAGCTTAACAAGACTGTTTTAATGCCCCTTGGTAGAGTGGTGGAGATCGTTGTGGATTTAAAAGACAATATCAAAGCACCTTAGATGAGTGGTGGAGGTCGCAGTGGAATAAAAAGACAATATCAATGCCCCTTGGAAGATTGGTGGAGGTTACAGTGGAATGAAAAACAATATCAATGCCCCTTGGAAGAGTGGTGGAGGCTACAGTGGAATAAAAAGACAATATCAATGCCCTGTGTAAGAAACTTGGAGGTCACAGTAGCTTAACAAGATGGTTTTAATGCCCCTTGGAAGAGTCGTGGAGGTCGCAGAGGAATAAAAAGACAATATCAATGCACTTGGAAGAGTGCAGAAGGTTACAATGGAATAAAAAGACATTGTCAATGCCCCTTGGAAGAGCTGTGGAGCTCAGAGCGGTTTAACAAGACTGGTTTAATGCCCCTTGGAAGAGTGGTGGAGGTCGCAATGGAATAAAAAGACAATATCAGTGCCCCGTGAAAGGGACGTGGAGGTCACAGTAGCATAACAAGACGGTTTTAATGCCCATTGGAAGAGTGGTGGAGGTCGCAGTGGATAAAAAAGACAATATCATTGCCTCTTGGAAGAGCTGTGGAGTACAGAGTGGTTTAACCAGACGGTGTAATGCCCCTTGGAAGAGACGTGGAGGTCACAGTAGCTTATCAAGACTGTTTTAATGCCCCTTCGAAGAGTGGTGGAGGTCGCAGTGGAATAAAAAGACAATATCAATTCCCCTTGGAAGAGATGTGGAGGTCGCAGTGGAATAAAAACACAATATCAATGCTTCGTGGAACAGACTTGGAGGTCACAGTAGCTTAACAAGATGGTTTTAATGCCCCTTGGAAGAGAGGTGGAGGTCGCTGTGGAATAAAAATACAATATCAATGCCCCTTGGAAGAGTGGTGGAGGTCGCAGTGGAATAAAAAGACAATATTAATGCCCCTTGGAAGAGTGGTGGAGGTCGCAGTAAAATAAAAAGACAATATCAATGCCCCTTGGAAGAGTGGTGGAGGTTACAGTGGAATAAAAAGACAATATCAATGTCCCTTGGAAGACCTGTGGAGTTCACAGTGGTTTAACTAGAAGGTTTTAAGGCACCGTGGAATCATAGAATCATAGAATCATAGAATCATAGAATGGTAGAGTTGGAAGGGACCTCCTGGGTCATCTAGTCCAACCCCCTGCTCAAAGCAGGATTCACTAGATCATCTCAGACAGATGTCTGTCCAGCCTCTGTTTGAAGACGTCCATTGAAGGGGAACTCACCACCTCTCGTGGCAGCCTGTTCCACTCATTAATCACCCTAACTGTCAAAAAGTTTTTTCTAATATCTAATCTGTGTCTCCTCCTATTTAGTTTCATCCCATTGCTTCTAGTCTTTCCTTGTGCAAATGAGAATAAAGATGATCCTTCTACAATGTGACAGCCCTTGACATATTTGTAGACAGCTATTAAGTCTCCTCTCAGTCTTCTTTTTTGCAAGCTAAACATTCCCAAATCCTGCAACCGTTCCTCATAGGACATGGTTTGCAGACCAGTCACCATTCTGGTCGCTCTTCTCTGAACTTGCTCCAGTTTGTCTATGTCTTTTTTAAAATGTGGTGCCCAAAACTGTACACAGTATTCCAGATGAGGTCTGACCAAAGAGGAGTAAAGACCGATAATGACTTCACGTGATCTAGACTGTATGCTTCTGTTAATACATCCCAGAATTGTATTTGCCTTTTTTGCTGCTGCATCACACTGTTGACTCATGTTCAGTCTATGATCTATTAGTATACCTAAGTCTTTTTCACATGTACTGTTGCTTAGCTCTATTCCTCCCATTCTGTATATGCTTTTTTCATTTTTATTGCCCAGATGTAGTACTTTGCATTTTTCCCTGTTAAAAACCATTCTGTTGGTTGCTGCCCACTGCTCCAGTTTATTTAGGTCTTTTTGAATCCTCTCTCTCTCTTCTCTAGTATTAGCTATCCCTCCTAGCTTTGTGTCATCAGCAAATTTAATCAGTTTACCCTCAATTCCTCCATCTAAATCATTGATAAAGATGTTGAACAATACAGGTCCCAGGACGGAGCCCTGTGGTACCCCACTTGAGACATTCATCCAGCTGGATGTGAAGCCATTTACAACCACCCTTTGAGTCCGATCACTAAGCCAGTTATGAATCCACCTAACAGTTGCCTGGTCCATTGCATATTTGGTCATTTTTTCAATAAGGATGGTGTGAGATACTTTGTCAAATGCTTTGCTGAAGTCAAGATATACTATATCTACAGCATTTCCCTGATCCACCCAGTCAGTGATTCTGTCATAGAAGGAAATTAAGTTAGTCTGACATGACTTGTTAGTTACAAACCCATGCTGACTCTGGTTAATCACTTCATTCTTATCCAGGTACTTACATACATGTTGTTTAATAATTTGTTCAAAGATCTTTCCTGGTATAGAAGTCAGACTCACCGGCCTATAGTTCCCTGGGTCCACCTTCTTCCCCTTTTTGAAGATAGGAACAACATTTGCTCTTCTCCAGTCTTCTGGGACTTCTCCTGTTCTCCAAGAATTTTCAAAGATTATGGAGAGTGGTTCTAAAATTTCTTCTACGATCTCCTTCAGTACTCTGGGGTGTAATTCATCTGGACCTGGTGACTTGAACTCATTTATGTTAGCTAAATATTCCCTCACAATCTTTCTGTTTACAGATAACTTGGATTCCTCTATTCCTTTAAAAGGACAGTGAAGATCAGTTGATGTTACATTTTCTTTCTGAGAGAAAACAGATGCAAAATAGGAATTAAAAAGTTCGGCCTTCTCAACATCCTCTCTTACCATTTCTCCATTTTCATCCTGTAAAAATCCTATAGCATCTTTGACTTTTCTTTTACTTTTGACATACCCCCAAAATCCTTTTTTATTGCTTTTGACATCTCTTGCAAGCCTTAATTCATTGTCAGCTTTAGCTAACCTGATACGTGCCCTGCAGGATCTGCAGACTGCATTATAATCTTCTTTAGATATGCCTCCCTCTTTCCATTTAATAAGCATTTCTTTCTGGAATAGACGTGGAGGTCACAGCAGCTAAAAAAGATAGTTTTAATGCTTCTTGGAAGAGTGATGGAGGTCGCAGTGGATTAAAAAGACAAAATAAATGCCCCTTGGAAGAGTGGTGGACGTTACAGTGGAATAAAAAGACAATATCAATTCCCCGTGCAAGAGCTGTGGAGTTCAGAGTGATTTAACCAGACGGTTTTAATGCTCCTTGGAAGAGACGTGGAGGTCACAGTAGCTTATCAAAACTGTTTTAATGCCCCTTGGAAGAGTGGTGGAGGTCGCAGTGGAATAAAAAGACAATATCAATTCCACTTGGAAGAGATGTGGAGGTCGCAGTGGAATAAAAAGACAATATCAATGCCTCGTGGAAGAGACTTGGAGGTCACAGTAGCTTAACAAGATGGTTTTAATGCCCCTTGGAAGAGAGGTGGAGGTCACAGTGGAATAAAAAGACAATATCAATGCCCCTTGGAAGAGTGGTGGAGGTTACAATGGAATAAAAAGACCTTGTCAATACCCCTTGGAAGAGCTGTGGAGCTCAGAGCGGTTTAACCAGACGTTTTTATTGCCCCTTGGAAGAAACTTGGAGGTCACAGTAGCTAAACAAGACGGTTTTAATGCCCCTTGGAAGAGTGGTGGAGGTCGCAGTGGATTAAAAAAACATTATCGATGCCCCATGGAAGAGTGGTGGAGGTCGCAGTGGAATAAAAAGAAAATATCAATGCCCCTTAGAAGAGTGGTGGAGGTTACAGTGGATTAAAAAGACAATATCAATGAGCCTTGGAAGAGTGGTGGAGCTCGCAGTAGAATAAAAATACATTATCAATGCCCCTTGGAAGAGTGGTGGAGGTCGCAGTGGAATAAAAAGACAATATCAATGCCCCTTGGACGAGTGGTGGAGGTTACAGTGGAATAAAAAGACAATTTCAATGCCCCGTGGAAGAGACGTGGAGGTCACAGTAGCTTAACAAGACGGTTTTAATGCCTCTTGGAGGACTGGAGGAGGTCGCAGTGGAATAAAAAGACAATATCAATGCCCCTTGGAAGAGTGGTGGAGGTTACAGTGGAATAAAAAGACAATAACAGTGCCCCTTGGAAGAGCTGTAGAGTTCAGAGTGGTAAAACCAGACGATTTTAACGCTGCTTGGAAGAGACGTGGAGGTCACAGTAACTTAGCAAGACGGTTTTAATGCCCCTTGGAAGAGTGGTGGAGGTCGCAGTGGAATAAAAAAACAATATCAAGGCCCCTTGGAAGATTGGTGGAGGTTACAGTGGAATAAAAAGACAATATCAATGCCCCGTGGAAGAAATGTGGAGGTCACTGTATCTTAACAATATGGTTTTAATGCCCCTTGGAAGAGTGGTGGAGGTCGCAGTGGAATAAAAAGACAATGTTAATGCCCCTTGGAAGAGTGGTGGAGGCTAGAGTGGAATAAAAAGACAATACAAATGCCCCTTGGAAGAGCTGTGGAGTTCAGAGTTGTTTAACCAGATGGTTTTAATGCCCCTTGGAGGAGAAGTCGACGTCAGAGTAGCATAACAAGACGGTTTTAATGCCCCTTGGAAGAGTGGTGGAGTTCGCAGTGGATTAAAAAGACAATATCAATGCCCCTTGGAAGAGTGGTGGAGGTCGCAGTGGAATAAAAAGACAATATCAATGCCCCGTGGAATTGACGTGGAGGTCACAGTAGCTTAACAAGAGTGTTTTAATGCCCCTTGGAAGAGTGGTGGAGGTTGCAGTGGATTAATAAGACAATATCAATGCCCATTGGAAGAGTGGTAGAGGTCGCAATGGAAAAAAAAGACAAAATCAATGCCCCTTGGAAGAGTGGTGGAGGTTACAGTGGAATAAAAAGACAATATCAATGCCCCATGGAAGAGTTGTGGAGGTCACTGTAGCTTAACAAGATGGTCTTAATGCCCCTTGGAAGAGTTGTGGAGGTCGCAGTGGAATAAATAGACAATGTGAATGCCCCTTGGAAGAGTGGTGGAAGTTAGAGTGGAATAAAAAGACAATACCAGTGCTCCTTGGAAGAGCTGTTGAGCTCAGAGTGGTTTCAATTGACGGTTTTAATGCCCCTTTGAAGAGACGTGGAGGTCACAGTGGATTAAAAAGACAATATCAATGCTCCTTGGAAGAGTGGTGGAGGTCGCAGTGGATTAAAAAGACAATATCAATGCCCCTTGGAAGAGTGGTGGAGGTCGCAGTGTTATAAAAAGACAATATCAATGCCCCGTGGAAGGGATGTGAAGATCACAGTAGTTTCACAAGACGGTTTTAATACCCCTTGGAAAAGAGGTGGAGGTCGCAGTTGACTAAAAAGACAATATCAATGACCCTTGGAAGAGTGGTGGAGGTCGCAGTGGAATAAAAAGACAATATCAATGCCGCTTGGAATAGTGGTGGATGTTATGGGCGAATAAAAAGACAATATCAATGCTCTTGTAAGAGCTGTGGAGTTCAGAGTGTTTAACCAGACGGTTTTAATGGCCCTTGGAAGAGACGAGGAGGTCACAGTAGCTTAACAAGACTGTTTTAATGCTTCTTTGTAGAGAGATGGAGGTCGCAGTGGATTAAAAGGACAAAATCAATGCCCCTTGGAAGAGTGGTGGAGGTTACAGTGGAATAAAAAGACAATAACAGTGCCCCTTGGAAGAGCTGTAGAGTTCAGAGTGGTAAAACCAGACGATTTTAACGCTGCTTGGAAGAGACGTGGAGGTCACAGTAACTTAGCAAGACGGTTTTAATGCCCCTTGGAAGAGTGGTGGAGGTCGCAGTGGAATAAAAAAACAATATCAAGGCCCCTTGGAAGATTGGTGGAGGTTACAGTGGAATAAAAAGACAATATCAATGCCCCGTGGAAGAAATGTGGAGGTCACTGTATCTTAACAATATGGTTTTAATGCCCCTTGGAAGAGTGGTGGAGGTCGCAGTGGAATAAAAAGACAATGTTAATGCCCCTTGGAAGAGTGGTGGAGGCTAGAGTGGAATAAAAAGACAATACAAATGCCCCTTGGAAGAGCTGTGGAGTTCAGAGTTGTTTAACCAGATGGTTTTAATGCCCCTTGGAGGAGAAGTCGACGTCAGAGTAGCATAACAAGACGGTTTTAATGCCCCTTGGAAGAGTGGTGGAGTTCGCAGTGGATTAAAAAGACAATATCAATGCCCCTTGGAAGAGTGGTGGAGGTCGCAGTGGAATAAAAAGACAATATCAATGCCCCGTGGAATTGACGTGGAGGTCACAGTAGCTTAACAAGACTGTTTTAATGCCCCTTGGAAGAGTGGTGGAGGTTGCAGTGGATTAATAAGACAATATCAATGCCCATTGGAAGAGTGGTAGAGGTCGCAATGGAAAAAAAAGACAAAATCAATGCCCCTTGGAAGAGTGGTGGAGGTTACAGTGGAATAAAAAGACAATATCAATGCCCCATGGAAGAGTTGTGGAGGTCACTGTAGCTTAACAAGATGGTCTTAATGCCCCTTGGAAGAGTTGTGGAGGTCGCAGTGGAATAAATAGACAATGTGAATGCCCCTTGGAAGAGTGGTGGAAGTTAGAGTGGAATAAAAAGACAATACCAGTGCTCCTTGGAAGAGCTGTTGAGCTCAGAGTGGTTTCAATTGACGGTTTTAATGCCCCTTTGAAGAGACGTGGAGGTCACAGTGGATTAAAAAGACAATATCAATGCTCCTTGGAAGAGTGGTGGAGGTCGCAGTGGATTAAAAAGACAATATCAATGCCCCTTGGAAGAGTGGTGGAGGTCGCAGTGTTATAAAAAGACAATATCAATGCCCCGTGGAAGGGATGTGAAGATCACAGTAGTTTCACAAGACGGTTTTAATACCCCTTGGAAAAGAGGTGGAGGTCGCAGTTGACTAAAAAGACAATATCAATGACCCTTGGAAGAGTGGTGGAGGTCGCAGTGGAATAAAAAGACAATATCAATGCCGCTTGGAATAGTGGTGGATGTTATGGGCGAATAAAAAGACAATATCAATGCTCTTGTAAGAGCTGTGGAGTTCAGAGTGTTTAACCAGACGGTTTTAATGGCCCTTGGAAGAGACGAGGAGGTCACAGTAGCTTAACAAGACTGTTTTAATGCTTCTTTGTAGAGAGATGGAGGTCGCAGTGGATTAAAAGGACAAAATCAATGCCCCTTGGAAGAGTGGTGGAGGTTACAGTGGAATAAAAAGACAATATCAATGACTCTTGCAAGAGCTGTGGAGTTCAGAGTGGTTTAAATTGACGGTTTTAATGCCACTTGGAAGAGACGTGGAGGTCACAGTAGCTTAGCAAGACGGTGTTAATGCCCCTTGGAAGAGTGGTGGAGGTCGCAGTGGATTAAAAAGTCATTATCAAAGCCCCTTGGAAGAGTGGTGGAGGTCACAGTGGAATAAAAAGAAAATATCAATGCCCCTTAGAAGAGTGGTGGAGGTTAAAGTGGTAAAAAAGGACTATATCAATTTCCCTTAGAAGAGTGGTGGAGGTCGCAGTGGATTAAAAAGACAATATCAATGCCCCTTGGAAGAGTGGTAGAGGTCACAGTGGAATAAAAAGACAATATCAATGCCCCGTGGAAGGGTTGTGGAGGTCACTGTAGCTTAACAAGACCATTTTAATGCCCCTTGGAAGAGTGGTAGAGGTCGCAGTGGATTAAAAAGACTATCAAATCCCCTTGGAAGAGTGGTGGAGGTCGCAGTGGAAAAAAAAGACAATATCAATGCCCCTTGGAAGAGTGTTGAAGGTTACAATTGAAAAAAAAGACAATATCAATGCCTCTTGGAAGAGCTGTGTAGTTCAGAGTGGTTTAACAATGTGGTTTTAATGTCCCTTGGAAGAGAAGTGGAGGTCACAGAAACTTATCGAGACTGTTTTAAAGCCCCTTGGAGGAGTGGTAGAGGTCCCAGTTAATTAAAAAGACAATATCAATGACCTTGGAAGAGTGGTGGAGGTTACAGTGGAATAAAAAGACAATATCAATGCCCCTTGGAAGAGTGGTGGAGGTTACAGTGGAATAAAGAGACAATATCAATGTCCCTTGGAAGAATGGTGGAGGTTACAGTGGAATAAAAAGACAATTTTAATGCCCCTTGAAAGAGTGGTGGAGGTTCCAATTAAATAAAAATACAATATCAATACCCCTTGGAAGAGACGTGGAGGTCACAGTGGAATAAAAAAACATTATTAATGCCCCTCGGAAGAGTGGTGGAGGTTAGAGTGGAATAAAAAGACAATATCAATGCCCCTTGGAAGAGCTGGGGAGTTCACAGTGGTTTAACCAGAAAGTTTTAATGTACCATAGAATAGACGTGGAGGTCACAGTAGCTTAACAAAAATGTTTTAATACCCCTTGGAAGAGTGGTGGAGATCGTTGTGGATTTAAAAGACAATATCAATGCATCTTACAAGAGTGGTGGAGGTCGCAGTGGAATAAAAAGACAATATCCATGCCCCTTGGAAGATTGGTGGAAGTTACAGTGGAATAAAAAGACAATATCAATCCCCCTTGGAAGAGTGGTGGAGGTTACAGTGGATTAAAAATATCAATGCCCTGTGTACTAAACTTGGAGGTCACAGTAGCTTAACAAGACGGTTTTAATGCCCCTTGGAAGAGTCGTGAACGTCGCAGAGGAATAAAAAGGCAATATCAATGCACGTGGAAGAGTGCAGAAGGTTACAATGGAATAAAAAGACATTGTCAATGCCCCTTGGAAGAGCTGTGGAGCTCAGAGCGGTTTAACCAGACAGTTTTAATGCCCCTTGAAAGAGACTTGGAGGTCACAGTAGCTTAACAAGATGGTTTTAATGCCCCTTGGAAGAGTGGTGGAGGTCGCAATGGAATAAAAAGACAATATCAATGCCCCGTGGAAGGGACGTGGAGGTCACAGTAGCATAACAAGACGGTTTTAATGCCCATCGGAAGAGTGGTGGAGGTCACAGTTGATAAAAAAGACAATATCAAAGCCCCTTGGAAGAGTGGTGGAGGTCGCAGTGGAAAACATAGACAATTTCAATGCCCCTTGGAAGAGTGGTGGAGGTTACAGTCGAATAAAAAGACAATATCTAAGCCTCTTGGAGAGCTGTGTAGTACAGAGTGGTTTAAACAGATGGTTTAATGCCCCTTGGAAGGGTGGTGGAGGTTACAGTTGAATAAAAAGACAATATCAATGCCTCTTGGAAGAGCTGTGGAGTTCAGAGTGGTTTAACCAGATGGTTTTAATGCCCCTTGGAAGAGACGAGGAGGTCACAGTAGCTTATCAAAACTGTTTTAATGCCCCTTGGAAGAGTGGTGGAGGTCGCAGTGGAATAAAAAGACAATATCAATTCCACTTGGAAGAGTTTTGGAGGTCGCAGTGGATTAAAAAGACAATATGAATGCCCCTTGGAAGAGTGGTGGAGGCCACAGTGGAATAAATAGACAATATCAATACCCCTTAGAAGAGTGGTGGAGGTTACAGTTGAATAAAAAGACAATATCAATGCCCCTTGGAAGAGTGATGGAGGTTACAGTGGAATAAAAAGACAATATCAATGCCCCTTGGAAGAGTGATGGAGGTTAGAGTGGAATAAAAAGACAATATCAATGCCCCATGGAAGAGATGTGGACGTCACAATAGCTTAAAAAGATGGTTTTAATGCCCCTTGGAAGAGTGGTGGAGGTCGCAGTGGATTAAAAAGACAATATCAATGAGCCTTGGAAGAGTGGTGGAGGTCGCAGTGGAATAAAAAGACATTATCAATGCCCCTTGGAAGAGTGGTGGAGGTCGCAGTGGAATAAAAAGACAATAATAGTGCCCCTTGAAAGAGCTGTGGAGTTCAGAGTGGTATAACCAGACGGTTTTAACGCTCCTTGGAAGAGATGTGGAGGTCACAGTAACTTAACAAGACGGTTTTAATGCCCCTTGGAAGAGTGGAGGAGGTCGCAGTGGAATAAAAAAACAATATCAATGCCCCTTGGAAGATTGGTGGAGGTTACAGTGGAATAAAACGACAATATCAATGCCCCGGGGAAGAAATGTGGAGGTCACTGTAGCTTAACAATATGGTTTTAATGCCCCTTGGAAGAGTGGTGGAGGTCGCAGTGGAATAAAAAGACAATGTCAATGCCCCTTGGAAGAGTGGTGGAGTTCAGAGTTGTTTAACCAGATGGTTTTAATGCCCCTTGGAGGAGAAGTCTACGTCACAGTAGCATAACAAGACGGTTTTATTGCCCGTTGGAAGAGTGGTGGAGTTCGCAGTGGATTAAAAAGAAAATATCAATGCCCCTTGGAAGAGTGGTGGAGGTCGCAGTGGAATAAAAAGACAATATCAATGCCCCGTAGAATTCACGTGGAGGTCACAGTAGCTTAACAAGGCGGTTTTAATGCCCCTTGGAAGAGTGGTGGAGGTTGCAGGGGATTAAAAAGACAATATCAATGCCCATTGGAAGAGTGGTGAAGTTCGCAGTGGAATTATAAGACAATATCAATGCCCCTTGGAAGAGATGTGGAGTTCAGAGTGGTTTAACCAGATGGTTTTAATGCCCCTTGGAAGAGGCGTGGAGGTCACAGTAGCTTAACAAGATTGTTTTAATGCCCCTTGGAAGAGTGGTGGAGGTTGCAGTGGATTAAAAAGACAATATCAATGCCCATTGGAAGAGTGGTAGAGGTCGCAATGGAATAAGAAGACAAAATCAATGCCCTTTGGAAGAGTGGTGGAGGTTACAGTGGAAAAAAAAGACAATATCAATGCCCCATGGAAGAGTTGTGGAGGTCACTGTAGCTTAACAAGATGGTCGTAATGCCCCTTGGAAGAGTGGTGGAGGACGCAGTGGAATGAATAGACAATGTCAATGCCCCTTGGAAGAGTGGAGAAAGTTAGAGTGGAATAAAAAGACAATACCAGTGCTCCTTGGAAGAGCTGTGGAGTTCAGAGTGGTTTCAATTGACGGTTTTAATGCCCCTTGGAAGAGACGTGGAGGTCACAGTGGATTAAAAAGACAATATCAATGACCCTTGGAAGAGTGTTGGAGGTCGCAGTGGATTAAAAAGACAATATCAATGCCCCTTGGAAGAGTGGTGGAGGTCGCAGTGTTATAAAAAGACAATATCAATGCACCGTGGAAAGGATGTGAAGTTCACAGTAGCTTCACAAGATGGTTTAAATGCCCCTTGGAAGAGAGGTGGAGGTCGCAGTTGATTAAAAAGGCAATATCAATGCCCCTTGGAAGAGTGGTGGAGGTCGCAGTGGATTAAAAAGACAAAATCAATGCCCCTTGGAAGAGTGGTGGAGGTTACAGTGGAATAAAAAGAAAATATCAATGCCTCTTGCAAGAGCTGTGGAGTTCAGAGTGGTTTAAATTAACGGTTTTAATGCCACTTGGAAGAGACGTGGAGGTCACAGTAGCTTAACAAGACGGTTTTAATGCCCCTTGGAAGATTGGTGGAGGTCGCAGTGGATTAAAAAGACATTATCAATGCCCCTTGAAAGAGTGGTGGAGGTCGCAGTGGAATAAAAAGAAAATATCAATGCCCCTTAGAAGAATGGTGGAGGTTACAGTGGAAAAAAAAGACAATATCAATGTCCCTTAGAAGAGTGGTGTAGGTCGCAGTGGATTAAAAAGACAATATCAATGCCCCTTGGAAGAGTGGTAGAAGTCGCAGTGGATTAAAAAGACAATATCAATGCCCCGTGGAAGGAACGTGGAGGTCACAGTAGCTTAACAGGACGGTTTTAATGCCCCTTGGAAGAGTGGTGGAGGTCGCAGTGGAATAAAAAGACTATCAAATCCCCTTGGAAGAGTGGTGGAGGTCGCAGTGGAAAGAAAGACATTATCAATGCCCCTTGGAAGAGTAGTGGAGGTTACAGTTGAAAAAAAAGACAATATCAATGCCTCTTGGAAGAGCTGTGGAGTTCAGAGTGGTTTAACCATGCGGTTTTAATGCCCGTTGGAAGAGACGTGGAGGTCACAGAAGCTTATCAAGACTGTTTTAAAGCCCCTTGGAGGAGTGGTGGAGGTCGCAATGGAATAAAAAGACAATATCAATGCCCCGTGGAAGGGACGTGGAGGTCACAGTAGCATAACAAGACGGTTTTAATGCCCATCGGAAGAGTGGTGGAGGTCACAGTTGATAAAAAAGACAATATCAAAGCCCCTTGGAAGAGTGGTGGAGGTCGCAGTGGAAAACATAGACAATTTCAATGCCCCTTGGAAGAGTGGTGGAGGTTACAGTCGAATAAAAAGACAATATCTAAGCCTCTTGGAGAGCTGTGTAGTACAGAGTGGTTTAAACAGATGGTTTAATGCCCCTTGGAAGGGTGGTGGAGGTTACAGTTGAATAAAAAGACAATATCAATGCCTCTTGGAAGAGCTGTGGAGTTCAGAGTGGTTTAACCAGATGGTTTTAATGCCCCTTGGAAGAGACGAGGAGGTCACAGTAGCTTATCAAAACTGTTTTAATGCCCCTTGGAAGAGTGGTGGAGGTCGCAGTGGAATAAAAAGACAATATCAATTCCACTTGGAAGAGTTTTGGAGGTCGCAGTGGATTAAAAAGACAATATGAATGCCCCTTGGAAGAGTGGTGGAGGCCACAGTGGAATAAATAGACAATATCAATACCCCTTAGAAGAGTGGTGGAGGTTACAGTTGAATAAAAAGACAATATCAATGCCCCTTGGAAGAGTGATGGAGGTTACAGTGGAATAAAAAGACAATATCAATGCCCCTTGGAAGAGTGATGGAGGTTAGAGTGGAATAAAAAGACAATATCAATGCCCCATGGAAGAGATGTGGACGTCACAATAGCTTAAAAAGATGGTTTTAATGCCCCTTGGAAGAGTGGTGGAGGTCGCAGTGGATTAAAAAGACAATATCAATGAGCCTTGGAAGAGTGGTGGAGGTCGCAGTGGAATAAAAAGACATTATCAATGCCCCTTGGAAGAGTGGTGGAGGTCGCAGTGGAATAAAAAGACAATAATAGTGCCCCTTGAAAGAGCTGTGGAGTTCAGAGTGGTATAACCAGACGGTTTTAACGCTCCTTGGAAGAGATGTGGAGGTCACAGTAACTTAACAAGACGGTTTTAATGCCCCTTGGAAGAGTGGAGGAGGTCGCAGTGGAATAAAAAAACAATATCAATGCCCCTTGGAAGATTGGTGGAGGTTACAGTGGAATAAAACGACAATATCAATGCCCCGGGGAAGAAATGTGGAGGTCACTGTAGCTTAACAATATGGTTTTAATGCCCCTTGGAAGAGTGGTGGAGGTCGCAGTGGAATAAAAAGACAATGTCAATGCCCCTTGGAAGAGTGGTGGAGTTCAGAGTTGTTTAACCAGATGGTTTTAATGCCCCTTGGAGGAGAAGTCTACGTCACAGTAGCATAACAAGACGGTTTTATTGCCCGTTGGAAGAGTGGTGGAGTTCGCAGTGGATTAAAAAGAAAATATCAATGCCCCTTGGAAGAGTGGTGGAGGTCGCAGTGGAATAAAAAGACAATATCAATGCCCCGTAGAATTCACGTGGAGGTCACAGTAGCTTAACAAGGCGGTTTTAATGCCCCTTGGAAGAGTGGTGGAGGTTGCAGGGGATTAAAAAGACAATATCAATGCCCATTGGAAGAGTGGTGAAGTTCGCAGTGGAATTATAAGACAATATCAATGCCCCTTGGAAGAGATGTGGAGTTCAGAGTGGTTTAACCAGATGGTTTTAATGCCCCTTGGAAGAGGCGTGGAGGTCACAGTAGCTTAACAAGATTGTTTTAATGCCCCTTGGAAGAGTGGTGGAGGTTGCAGTGGATTAAAAAGACAATATCAATGCCCATTGGAAGAGTGGTAGAGGTCGCAATGGAATAAGAAGACAAAATCAATGCCCTTTGGAAGAGTGGTGGAGGTTACAGTGGAAAAAAAAGACAATATCAATGCCCCATGGAAGAGTTGTGGAGGTCACTGTAGCTTAACAAGATGGTCGTAATGCCCCTTGGAAGAGTGGTGGAGGACGCAGTGGAATGAATAGACAATGTCAATGCCCCTTGGAAGAGTGGAGAAAGTTAGAGTGGAATAAAAAGACAATACCAGTGCTCCTTGGAAGAGCTGTGGAGTTCAGAGTGGTTTCAATTGACGGTTTTAATGCCCCTTGGAAGAGACGTGGAGGTCACAGTGGATTAAAAAGACAATATCAATGACCCTTGGAAGAGTGTTGGAGGTCGCAGTGGATTAAAAAGACAATATCAATGCCCCTTGGAAGAGTGGTGGAGGTCGCAGTGTTATAAAAAGACAATATCAATGCACCGTGGAAAGGATGTGAAGTTCACAGTAGCTTCACAAGATGGTTTAAATGCCCCTTGGAAGAGAGGTGGAGGTCGCAGTTGATTAAAAAGGCAATATCAATGCCCCTTGGAAGAGTGGTGGAGGTCGCAGTGGATTAAAAAGACAAAATCAATGCCCCTTGGAAGAGTGGTGGAGGTTACAGTGGAATAAAAAGAAAATATCAATGCCTCTTGCAAGAGCTGTGGAGTTCAGAGTGGTTTAAATTAACGGTTTTAATGCCACTTGGAAGAGACGTGGAGGTCACAGTAGCTTAACAAGACGGTTTTAATGCCCCTTGGAAGATTGGTGGAGGTCGCAGTGGATTAAAAAGACATTATCAATGCCCCTTGAAAGAGTGGTGGAGGTCGCAGTGGAATAAAAAGAAAATATCAATGCCCCTTAGAAGAATGGTGGAGGTTACAGTGGAAAAAAAAGACAATATCAATGTCCCTTAGAAGAGTGGTGTAGGTCGCAGTGGATTAAAAAGACAATATCAATGCCCCTTGGAAGAGTGGTAGAAGTCGCAGTGGATTAAAAAGACAATATCAATGCCCCGTGGAAGGAACGTGGAGGTCACAGTAGCTTAACAGGACGGTTTTAATGCCCCTTGGAAGAGTGGTGGAGGTCGCAGTGGAATAAAAAGACTATCAAATCCCCTTGGAAGAGTGGTGGAGGTCGCAGTGGAAAGAAAGACATTATCAATGCCCCTTGGAAGAGTAGTGGAGGTTACAGTTGAAAAAAAAGACAATATCAATGCCTCTTGGAAGAGCTGTGGAGTTCAGAGTGGTTTAACCATGCGGTTTTAATGCCCGTTGGAAGAGACGTGGAGGTCACAGAAGCTTATCAAGACTGTTTTAAAGCCCCTTGGAGGAGTGGTAGAGGTCCCAGTGGATTAAAAAGACAATATCAATGCACCTTGGAAGAGTGATGGAGGTTACAGTGGAATAAAAAGACAATATCAATGCCCCTTGGAAGAGTGGTGGAGGTTACATTGGAAAAAAGAGACAATATCAATGTAGCTTGGAAGAATGGTGGAGGTTAAAGTGGAATAAAAAGACAATATCAATGCCCCTTGGAAGAGTGGTGGAGGTTCCAATTAAATAAAAAGACAATATCAATACCCCTTGGAAGAGACGTGGAGGTCACAGTGGAATAAAAAAACAATATTAATGCCCCTTGGAAGAGTGGTGGAAGTCGCAGTAAAATAAAAAGACAATATCAATGTCCTTTGGAAGAGTGGTGGATGTTAGAATGGAATAAAAAGACAATATCAATGCCCCTTGGAAGAGCTGTGGAGTTCACAGTGGTTTAACCAGAAAGTTTTAATGCACCGTGGAATAGACGTGGAGGTCACAGTAGCTTAACAAAACTGTTTTAATACACCTTGGAAGAGTGGTGGAGATCGTTGTGGATTTAAAAGACAATATCAATGCCCCTTAGAAGACTGGTGGAGGTCGCAGTGGAATAAAAAGACAATATCCATGCCCCTTGGAAGATTGGTGGAGGTTAGAGTGGAATAAATAGACAATATCACTCCCCCTTGCAAGAGTGGTGGAGGTTACAGTGGAATAAAAAGACAATATCAATGCCCTGTGTAAGAAACTTGGAGGTCACAGTAGCTTAACAAGACTGTTTGAATGCCCCTTGGAAGAGTCGTGGACGTCGCAGAGGAATAAAAAGGCAATATCTATGCACTTGGAAGAGTGCAGAAGGTTACAATGGAATAAAAAGACATTGTCAATGCCCCTTGGAAGAGCTGTGGAGCTCAGAGCGGTTTAACCAGACAGTTTTAATGCCCCCTGAAAGAGACTTGGAGGTCACAGTAGCTTAACAAGATGGTTTAATGCCCCTTGGAAGAGTGGTGGAAGTCGCAGTCGAATGAAAAGACAATATCAATGCCCCGAGGAAGGGACGTGGAGGTCACAGTAGCATAACAAGACGGTTTTAATGCCCATCGGAAGAGTGGTGGAGGTCACAGTGGATAAAAAAGACAATATCAAAGCCCGTTGGAAGAGTGGTGGAGGTCGCAGTGGAAAACAGAGACAATTTCAATGCCCCTTGGAAGAGTGGTGGAGGCTACAGTCGAATAAAAAGACAATATCAACGCCTCTTGGAACAGCTGTGGAGTACAGAGTGGTTTAACCAGATGTTTTAATGCCCCTTGGAAGAGTGGTGGAGGTCACAGTGGAATAAAAAGACAATATCAATGCCCCGTGGAAGGGACGTGGAGGTCACAGTAGCATAACAAGACGGTTTTAATGCCCATCGGAAGAGTCGTGGACGTCACAGTGGATAAAAAAGACAATATCAAAGCCCCTTGGAAGAGTGGTGGGGGTCGCAGTGGAAAACAGAGACAATTTCAATGCCCCTTGGAAGAGTGGTTGAGGTTACAGTCGAATAAAAAGACAATATCAACGCCTCTTGGAAGAGCTATGGAGTACAGAGTGGGTTAACCAGATGGTTTAATGCCCCTTGGAAGAGTAGTGGAGGTTACAGTCGAATAAAAAGACAATATCATTGCCTCTTGGAAGAGCTGTGGAGATCAGAGTGGTTTAACCAGACGGTTTAAATGCCCCTTGGAAGAGACGAGGAGGTCACAGTAGCTTATCGAAACTGTTTGAATGCCCCTTGGAAGAGTGGTGGAGGTCGCAGTGGAATAAAAAGACAATATCAATTCCACTTGGAAGGGATGTGGAGGTCGCAGTAGAATAAAAAGACAATATCAATGCCTAGTGGAAGAGACGTGGAGGTCACAGTAGCTTAACAAGATGGTTTTAATGCCCCTTGGAAGAGAGGTGGAGGTCGCAGTGGAATAAAAAGACAATATCAATGCCCCTTGGAAGAGTGGTGGAGGTTACAGTGGAATAAAAAGACAATATCAATGACCCTTGGAAAAGTGGTGGAGGTTACAGTGGAATAAAAAGACAATATCAATGCCCCTTGGAAGAGTTGTGGAGGTTACAGTGGAATAAAAAGACAATATCAATGCCCCTTGGAAGAGACGTGGAGGTCACAGTAGCTTAACAAGAACGTTTTAATGCCCCTTAGAAGAGTGGTGGAAGTTACAATCGAATAAAAAGACAATATCAATGCCTCTTGGAAGAGCAGTAGAGTTCAGAGTGGTTTAACCAGACGGTTTTAATGCCCCTTGGAAGAGATGTGGAGGTCGCAGTAGCTTATCAAAACTGTTTTAATGCCCCTTGGAAGAGCGGTGGAGGTCGCAGTGGATTAAAAAGACAATATCAATGCCCCTTAGAAGTGTGGTGGAGGTCGCAGTGGAATAAAAACACAATATCAATGCCCCTTGGAAGAGTGGTGGAGGTCGCAGTGGAATAAAAAGACAATGTCAATGCCCCTTGTAAGAGTGGTGGAGGTAAGAGTGGAATAAAATGACGATACAAATGCCCCTTGGAAGAGCTGTGGAGTTCAGAGTTGTTTAACCAGATAGTTTTAATGCCCCTTGGAGGAGAAGTCGACGTCACAGTAGAATAACAAGACGGTTTTAATGCCCCTTGGAAGAGTGATGGAGTTCGCAGTGGATTAAAAAGACAATATCAATGCCCCTTGGAAGAGTGGTGGAGGTCGCAGTGGAATAAAAAGACAATATCAATGCCCCGTGAAATTGACGAGGAGGTCACAATAGCTTAACAAGGCGGTTTTAATGCCCCTTGGAAGAGTGGTGGAGGTTGCAGGGGATTAAAAAGACAATATCAATGCCCATTGGAAGAGTGTTGAAGTTCGCAGTGGAAAAAAAAGACAAAATCAATGCCCCTTGGAAGAGTGGTGGAGGTTACAGTGGAATAAAAAGACAATATCAATGCCCCTTGGAAGAGCTGTGGAGTTCAGAGTGGTTTAACCAGACGGTTTTAATGCCCCTTGGAAGAGACGTGGAGGTCACAGTAGCTTAACAAGACTGTTTTAATGCCCCTTGGAAGAGTGGTGGAGGTTGCAGAGGATTAAAAAGACAATATCAATGCCCATTGGAAGAGTGGTAGATGCCGCAATGGAATAAGAAGTCAAAATCAATGCCCCGTGGAAGGGATGTGAAGGTCACAGTAGCTTCACAAGACGGTTTTAATGACCCTTGGAAGAGAGGTGGAGGTCGCAGTTGATTAAAAAGACAATATCAATGCCCCTTGGAAGAGTGGTGGAGGTTACAGTGGAATAAAAAGACAATATCAATGCATCTTGCAAGAGCTGTGGAGTTCAGAGTGGTTTAAATTGACGATTTTAATGCCCTTTGGAAGAGACGTGGAGGTCACAGTGGATTAAAAAGACAATATCAATGCCCCTTGGAAGAGTGGTGGAGGTCGCAGTGGATTAAAAAGACAATATCAGTGCACCTTGGAAGAGTGGTGGAGGTCGCAGTGTTATAAAAAGACAATATCAATGCCCAGTGGAAGGGATGTGAAGGTCACAGTAGCTTCACAAGACGGTTTTAATGCCCCTTGGAAGAGAGGTGGAGGTCGCAGTTGATTAAAAATACAATATCAATGCCCCTTGGAAGAGTGGTGGAGGTCGCAGTGGATTAAAAAGACAAAATCAATGCCCCTTGGAAGAGTGGTGGAGGTTACAGTGGAATAAAAAGACAATATCAATGCCTCTTGCAAGAGCTGTGGAGTTCAGAGTCGTTTAAATTGACGCTTTAATGCCACTTGGAAGAGACGTGGAGGTCACAGTAGCTTAACAAGACGGTTTTAATGCCCCTTGGAAGAGTGGTGGAGGTCGCAGGGGATTAAAATGACATTATCAATGCCCCTTGGAAGAGTGGTGGAGGTCGCAGTGGAATAAAAAGAAAATATCAATGCCCCTTAGAAGAGTGGTGGAGGTTACAGTGGAAAAAAAAGACAATATCAATGTCCCTTAGAAGAGTGGTGGAGGTCGCAGTGGACTAAAAAGACAATATCAATGCCCCTTGGAAGAGTGGTGGAGGTCGCAGTGGAATAAAAAGACAATATCAATGACCCGTGGAAGGGAGGTGGAGGTTACAGTAGCTTAACAAGACGGTTTTAATGCCCCTTGGAAGAGGGGTGGAGGTCGCAGTGGAAAAAAAAGCCAATATTAATGCCCCTTGGAAGAGTGGTGGAGGTCGCAGTGGATTAAAAAGACAATATCAATGCCCCTTGGAAGAGTGGTGGAGGTCGCAGTGTTATAAAAAGACAATATCAATGCCCAGTGGAAGGGATGTGAAGGTCACAGTAGCTTCACAAGACGGTTTTAATGCCCCTTGGAAGAGAGGTGGAGGTCGCAGTTGATTAAAAAGACAATATCAATGCCCCTTGGAAGAGTGGTGGAGGTCGCAGTGGATTAAAAAGACAAAATCAATGCCCCTTGGAAGAGTGATGGAGGTTACAGTGGAATAAAAAGACAATATCAATGCCTCTTGCAAGAGCTGTGGAGTTCAGAGTGGTTTAAATTGACAGTTTAATGCCACTTGGAAGAGACGAGGAGGTCACAGTAGCTTAACAAGACGGTTTTAATGCCCCTTGGAAGAGTGGTGGAGGTCGCAGTGGATTAAAATGACATTATCAATGCCCCTTGGAAGAGTGGTGGAGGTCGCAGTGGAATAAAAAGAAAATATCAATGACCCTTAGAAGAGTGGTGGAGGTTACAGTGGAAAAAAAAGACAATATCAATGTCCCTTAGAAGAGTGGTGGAGGTCGCAGTGGATTAAAAAGACAAAATCAATGCCCCTTGGAAGAGTGGTGGAGGTCGCAGTGGAATAAAAAGACAATATCAATGACCCGTGGAAGGGAGGTGGAGGTTACAGTAGCTTAACAAGACGGTTTTAATGCCCCTTGGTAGAGTGGTGGAGGTCGCAGTGGAAAAAAAAGACAATATCAATGCCCCTTGGAAGAGTAGTGGAGTTCAGAGTGGTTTAACCATGCGGTTTTAATGCCCCTTGGAAGAGACGTGGAGGTCACAGAAGCTTATCAAGACTGTTTTAAAGCCACTTGGAGGAGTGGTAGAGGTCCCAGTGGATTAAAAAGACAATATCAATGCCCCTTGGAAGAGTGGTGGAGGTTACAGTGGAATAAAAAGACAATATCAATGCCCCGTGGAAGAATGGTGGAGGATACAGTGGAATAAAGAGACAATATCAATATCCCTTGGAAGAATGGTGGAGGTTAAAGTGAAATAAAAAGACAATATCAATGCCCTTTGGAAGAGTGGTGGAGGTTCCAAATAAATAAAAAGACAATATCAATACCCCTTGGAAGAGACATGGAGGTCACAGTGGAATAAAAAAACATTATTAATGCCCCTTGGAAGAGTGGTGGAGGTCGCAGTAAAATAAAAAGGCAATATCAATGCCCCTGGAAGAGTGGTGGAGGTTAGAGTAGAATAAAAAGACAATATCAATGCACCTTGGAAGAGCTGTGGAGTTCACAGTGGTTTAACCAGAAAGTTTTAATGCACCGTGAAATAGACGTGGAGGTCACAGTAGCTTAACAAAACTGTTTTAATACCCCTTGGAAGAGTGGTGGAGATCGTTGTGGATTTAAAAACAATATCAATGCCCCTTAGAAGACTGGTGGAAGTCGCAGTGGAATAAAAAGACAATATCCATGCCTCTTGGAAGATTGGTGGAGGTTAGAGTGGAATAAAAAGACAATATCAATCCCCCTTGGAAGAGTGGTGGAGGTTACAGTGGAATAAAAAGACAATATCAATGCCCTGTGTAAGAAACTTGGAGGTCACAGTAGCTTAACAAGACGGTTTTAATGCCCCTTGGAAGAGTCGTGGACGTCGCAGAGGAATAAAAAGGCAATGTCTTTGCACTTGGAAAAGTGCAGAAGGTTACAATGGAATAAAAAGACATTGTCAATGCCCCTTGGAAGAGCTGTGGTGCTCAGAGCGGTTTAACCAGACAGTTTTAATGCCCCTTGAAAGAGACTTGGAGGTCACAGTGGCTTAACAAGACGGTTTTAATGTCCCTTGGAAGAGTGGTGGAGGTCGCAATGGAATAAAAAGACAATATCAATGCCCCGTGGAAGGGACGTGGAGGTCACAGTAGCATAACAAGACGGTTTTAATGCCCATCGGAAGAGTCCTGGAGGTCACAGTGGATAAAAAAGACAATATCAATGCCCCTTGGAAGAGTGGTGGAGGTCGCAGTGGAAAACAGAGACAATTTCAATGCCCCTTGGAAGAGTTTTGGAGGTTACAGTCGAATAAAAAGACAATATCAACGCCTCTTGGAAGAGCTGTGGAGTACAGAGTGGTTTAACCAGATGGTTTAATGCCCCTTGGAAGAGTGGTGGAGGTTACAGTCGAATAAAAAGACAATATCAATGCCTCTTGGAAGAGCTGCGGAGTTCAGAGTGGTTTAACCAGAAGGTTTTAATGCCCCTTGGAAGAGACGTGGAGGCCACAGTAGTTTATCAAAACTGTTTTAATGCCCCTTGGAAGAGTGGTGGAGGTCGCAGTGGAATATAAAGACAATATCAATTCCACTTGGAAGAGATGTGGAGGTCGCAGTGGAATAAAAAGACAATATCAATGCCTAGTGGAAGAGACGTGGAGGTCACAGTAGCTTAACAATATGGTTTTAATGCCCCTTGGAAGAGAGGTGGAGGTCGCAGTGGAATAAAAAGACAATATCAATGCCCCTTGGAAGAGTAGTGGAGGTTACAGTGGAATAAAAAGACAATATCAATGACCCTTGGAAGAGTGGTGGAGGTCGCAGTGGAATAAAAAGACAATATTAATGCCCCTTGGAAGATTGGTGGAGGTCGCAGTAAATTAAAAAGACAATATCAATGCCCCTTGGAAGAGTGGTGCAGGTTACAGTGGAATAAAAAGACAATATCAATGGCCCTTGGATGAGCTGTGGAGTTCACAGTGGTTTAACCAGAAGGTTTTAAGGCTCCGTGGAATAGACGTGGAGGTCACAGTAGCTAAACAAGACGGTTTTAATGCTTCTTGGAACAGAGATGGAGGTCGCAGTGGATTAAAAAGACAAAATCAATGCCCCTTGGAAGAGTGGTGGAGGTTAGAGTGGAATAAAAAGACAATGTCAATGCCTCTTGCAAGAGCTGTGGAGTTCAGAGTGGTTTAAATTGACGGTTTTAATGCCCCTTGGAAGAGACGTGGAGGTCACAATAGCTTAAAAAGATGGTTTTAATGCCCCTTGGAAAAGTGGTGGAGTTTGCAGTGCATTAAAAAGACATTATCGATTCCCCTTGGAAGAGTGGTGGAGGTCGCAGTGGAATAAAAAGAAAATATCAACGTCCCTTAGAAGAGTGGTGGAGGTTACAGTGGTAAAAAAAGACAATATCAATGTTCCTTGGAAGAGGGGTGAAGGTCGCAGTGGAAAAAAAAGACAATATCAATGTCCCTTGGAAGAGTGGTGGAGGTCGCAGTGGATTAAAAAGACAATATCACTGCCCCTTGGAAGAGTAGTGGAGGTCGCAGTGGAATAAAAAGACAATATCAATGCCCGTGGAAGGGACGTGGAGATCACAGTAGCTTAACAAGACGGTTCTAATGCCTCTTGGAAGAGTGGTGGAGCTTGCAGTGGAAAAAAAAGACAATATCAATGCCCCTTGGAAGAGTGGTGGAGGTTACAGTTGAATAAAAAGACAATATCAATGCCTCTTGGAAGAGCTGTGGAGTTCAGAGTGGTTTAACCATGCGGTTGTAATGCCCCTTGGAAGAGACATGGAGGTCACAGAGGCTTATCAAGACTGTTTTAAAGCCCCTTGGAAGAGTGGTGGAGGTTACAGTGGAATAAAAAGACAATATCAATGCCCCTTGGAAGAGTGGTGGAGGTTACAGTGGAATAAAAAGACAATATTAATGTCCCTTGGAAGAATGGTGGAGGTTACAGTGGAATAAAAAGGCAATATCAATGCCCCTTGGAAGAGTGGTGGAGATTCCAATTAAATAAAAAGACAATATCATTGCCCCTTGGAAGAGACGTGGAAGTCACAGTGGAATAAAAAGACAATATTAATGCCCCTTGGAAGAGTGGTGGAGGTCGCAGTAAAGTAAAAAGACAATATCAATGCCCCTTGGAAGAGTGGTGGAGGTTAGAGTGGAATAAAAAGACAATATCAATGCCTCTTGGAAGAGCTGTGGAGTTCACAGTGGTTTAACCAGAAAGTTTTAATGCAAAGTGGAATAGACATGGAAGTCACAGGAGCTTAACAAGATGGATTCAATGCTTCTTGGAAGAGTGATGGAGGTCGCAGTGGATTAAAAACACAATATCAATGCCCCTTGGAAGAGTGGTGGAGGTTACAGTGGAATAAGAAGACAATATCAATGCCCCGTGGAATAGACATTGACGTGACAGTAGCTTAACAAGACGGTTTTATTGCCCCTTGGAAGAGTGGTGAAGGTCGCAGTGGATTAAAAAGACAATATCAATGCCCATTGGAAGAGGGGTTAAGGTCGCAGTAGAATGAAAAGACAAAATCAATGACCCTTGGAAGAGTGAAAGAGTTTTGGAGGTTGCAGTGGAAAAAAAAAACAAGATCAATGCCCCTTGGAAGAGATGTGGAATTCAGAGTGGTTTTACCACACGGTTTTAAAGCCCCTTGGAAGAGACGTGGCGGTCACAGTAGCTTAACAAGACTGTTTTAATGCCATTGGAAGAGTGGGGGAGGTCGCAGTGGATTAAAAAGACATTATCAATGCCCTTTCTAAGAGTGGTGGAGGTCGCAGTGGATTAAAAAGACAATATCAATGCCGCTTGGAAGAGTGGTGGAGGTTGCAGAGGAATAAAAGAAAATATCAATGCCCCGTGGAAGAGTTGTGGAGGTCACTGTAGCTTAACAAGATGGTCTTAATGCCGCTTGGAAGAGTGGTGGAGGTCGCAGTGGAATAAAAAGACTATGTCAATACCCTTTGGAAGAGTGGTGGAGGTTAGAGTGGAATAAATAGACAATACCAGTGCTCCTTGGAAGAGCTGTGGAGTTCAGAGTGGTTTAAATTGAGGGTTTTAATGCCCCTTGGAAGAGACGAGGAGGTCACAGTGGATTAAAAAGACAATATCAATACCCCTTGGAGGAGTGGTGTAGGTCGCAGTGGATTAAAAAGACAATATCAATGCCCCTTGGAAGAGTGGTGGAGGTCGCAGTGGAATAAAAAGACAATATCAATGCCCCGTGGAAGGGACGTGGAGGTCACAGTAGCTTCGCAAGAAGGTTTTAATGCACCTTGGAAGAGAGGTGGAGGTCGCAGTTGATTAAAAAGACAATATCAATGCCCCTTGGAAGAGTGGTGGAGGTCGCAGTGGAATAAAAAGACAATATCAATGACCTTGGTAGAGTGGTGGAGGTCGCAGTGGATTAAGAAGACAATATCAATGCCATTTGGAAGAGTGGTGAAGGTCGCAGTGGAATAAAAAGACAATATCAATGCCCCGTGGAAGAGTTGTGGAGGTCACTGTAGCTTAACAAGATGGTCTTAATGCCGCGTGGAGGAGTGGTGGAGGTCGCAGTGGAATAAAAAGACAATGTCAATACCCCTTGGAAGAGTGGTGGAGGTTAGAGTGGAATAAAAAGACAATATTAATGTCCCTTGGAAGAATGGTGGAGGTTACAGTGGAATAAAAAGGCAATATCAATGCCCCTTGGAAGAGTGGTGGAGGTTCCAATTAAATAAAAAGACAATATCATTGCCCCTTGGAAGAGACGTGGAGGTCACAGTTGAATAAAAAGACAATATCAATACATCTTGGAAGAGCTGTGGAGTTCAGAGTGGTTTAACCATGCGGTTTTAATACCCCTTGGAATAGACGTGGAGGTCACAGTAGCTTAACAACACTGTTTTAATACCCCTTGGAAGAATGGTGGAGATCGTTGTGGATTTAAAAGACAATATCAATGCCCCTTAGAAGACTGGTCGAGGTCGCAATGGAATAAAAAGACAATATCCATGCCTCTTGGAAGATTGGTGGAGGTTAGAGTGGAATAAAAAGACAATATCAATCCCCCTTGGAAGAGTTGTGGAGGTTACAGTGGAATAAAAAGACAATATCAATGCCCTGTGTAAGAAACTTGGAGGTCACAGTAGCTTAACAAGATGGTTTTAATGCCCCTTGGAAGAGTCGAGGATGTCACAGAGGAATAAAAAGACAATATCAATGCACTTGGAAGAGTGCAGAAGGTTACAATGGAATAAAAAGACATTGTCAATGCCCCTTGGAAAAGCTGTGGAGCTCAGAGCGGTTTAACCAGACGGTTTTAATGCACCTTGGTAGAGACTTGGAGGTCACAGTAGCTTAACAAGATGGTTTTAATGCCCTTTGGAAAAGTGGTGGAGGTCACAATGGAATAAAAAGACAACATCAATGCCGTGTGCAAGGGACGTGGAGGTCACAGTAGTATAACAAGACGGTTTTAATGCCCATTGGAAGAGTGGTGGAGGTCGCAGTGGATAAAAAAGACAATATCAAAGCCCCTTGGAAGAGTGGTGGAGGTCGCAGGGGAAAACAGAGACAATATCAATGCACCTTGGAAGAGCTGTGCAGTACAGAGTGGTTTAACCAGACGGTTTAATGCCCCTTGGAAGAGACGTGGAGGTCACAGTAGCTTATCAAGACTGTCTTAATGCCCCTTGGAAGAGTGGTGGAGTTAGCAGTGGAAAAAAAAACAATATCAATGCCCCTTGGAAGAGCTGTGGAGTTCACAATGGTTTAAATTCACTGTTTTAATACCCCTTGGAAGAGACGTGGAGGTCACAGTAGCTTAACCACACGGTTTTAATGCCCCTTGGATGAGTGGTGGAGGTCGCAGCAGATTAAAAAGACATTATCGTTGCCCCTTGGAAGAGTGGTGGACGTCGCAGTGGAATAAAAAGAAAATATCAATGCCCCTTAGAAGAGTTTATGGAGGTTACAGTGGAAAAAAAAGACAATATCAATCTTCCTTGGAAGAGGGGTGAAGGTCGCAGTGGAATAAAAAGACAATATCAATGTCCCTTGGAAGAGTGGTGGAGGTTGCAGTGGATTAAAAAGACAATATCAATGCCCCTTGGAAGAGTGGTGGAGGTCGCAGTGGAATAAAAAGACAATATCAATGCCCCGTGGAAGGGACGTGGAGGTCACAGCAACTTAACAAGACGGTTTTAATGCCCCTTGGAAGAGCGGTGGAGGTTACAGTTGAATAAAAAGACAATATCAATGCCTCTTGGAAGAGCTGTGGAGTTCAGAGTGGTTTAACCATGCGGTTTTAATGCCCCTTGGAAGAGACGTGGAGGTCACAGAAGCTTATCAAGACTGTTTTAAAGCCCCTTGGAGGAGTGGTAGAGGTCGCAGTGGAATAAAAAGACAATATCAATGCCCCTTGGAAGAGTGGTGGAGGTTACAGTGGAATTAAAAGACAATATCAATGTCCCTTGGAAGAATGGTGGAGGTTACAGTGGAATAAAAAGACAATATCAATGCCCCTTGTAAGAGTGGTGGAGTTTCCAATTAAATAAAAAGACAATGTCAATACCCCTTGGAAGAGACGTGGAGATCACAGTGGAATAAAAAGACAATAGTAATGCCACTTGGAAGAGCGGTGGAGGTCGCAGTAAAATAAAAAGACAATATCTATGCCCCTTGGAAGAGTTGTGGAGGTTAGAGTTGAATAAAAAGACAATATCAATGCCCCTTGGAAGAGTTGTGGTGTTCACAGTGGTTTAACCAGAAAGTTTTAATGCACCATGGAATAGACGTGGAGGTCACAGTAGCTTAACAAGACGGTTTCAATGCTTCTTGAAAGAGTGTTGGAGGTCGCAGTGTATTTAAAAGACAATATCAATGCCCCTTGGAAGAGTTGCGGAGGTTACAGTGGAATAAAAAGACAATATCAATGCCCTGTGTAAGAAACTTGGAGGTCACAGTGGCTTAACAACACGGTTTTAATGCCCCTTGGTAGAGTCGTGAACGTCGCAGAGGAATAAAAAGACAATATCAATGCACTTGGAAGAGTGTAGAAGGTTACAATGGAATAAAAAGACATTGTCAATGCCCCTTGGAAGAACTGTGGAGCTCAGAGCGGTTTAACCAAACGGTTTTAGAGCCCCCTGGGAAGAGACGTGGAGGTCACAGTAGCTTAGCAAGACGGTTTTAATGCCCCTTGGAAGAGTGGTGGAGGTCGCAGTGAATTAAAAAGACAATATCAATGAACCTTGGAAGAGTGATGGAGGTCGCAGTGGAATAAAAAGACAATATCAATGCCCCTTGGAAGAGTGGTGGAGGTTACAGTGGAACAAAAAGACAATATCAATGCCTCTTGCAAGAGTGATGGAGGTTACAGTGGAATAAAAAGACAATATCAATGCCCCTTGGAAGAGACGTGGACATCACAGTAGCTTAACAAGACGGTTTTAATGCCCCTTGGCAGAGTGGTGGAGGTCACAGTGGAATAAAAAGACAATAACAATGCCCTGTGGAAGAGACGTGGAGGTCACAGTAGCTTAACAAGACGGTTTTAATGCCTCTTAGAACTGTGGTGGAGGTTACAGTGGAATAAAAGACAATATCAATACCTTTGGAAGAGTGGTAGAGGTCGCAGTGGAATAACCTCACTGGTACATGCTCTGCATAACTTATCTGCTTGCCTTGTCTGCTGTAATCTAATGCTCTGCTTGGCTGATTCACCTCACTGGTACATGCTCTGCATAACTTCTCTGCTTGCTGTGTCTGCTGTAATCTAATGCACTGCTTTGCTGATTCACCTCACTGGAACATGCTCTGCATAACTTCTCTGCTTGCTGTGTCTGCTGTAATCTAATGCTCTGCTTTGCTGATTCACCTCACTGGTACATGCTCTGCATAACTTCTCTGCTTGCTGTGTCTGCTGCAATCTAATGCTCTGCTTTGCTGATTCACCTCATTGGTACATTCTCTGCATAACTTTTCTGCTTTATCTGTCCCAATCCATTCAATACCCACATATGTCTGTCCCTTCCCCACTATAGATCTTATCTGATTTTTAGAGGTGCTAAACTGCAGAGACTAGAGTCCTAGCTCTGTGTTTGATCACCCAGCCATCTCCTGGTGAGACGACCCACTGCTAATTTAGCCATATGCAGCTCCCACAATGCCCTTCACCTGATAGTTTAATGTGCCCTATATATTTAGAAGCTCTGTAAGGGGTGCACTTGTGCTGGGGTGTGCACGCGTCTTCTTGTGCAAAGTGGCTTCTGAGATAAGTGGCAATTATTTCAGAGGCAGTAAGTCAGGGCAGGAGTCAGGTAACCAACACTTTGACCACTTACTCTCTTTTAACTATGTTAACGCTTGCTCTGTCTGCAACAAACTTTCCTTCATCCACGATCTTTTCATTACAAACAAACTTTCCTACCTCGCCATCATTGAAACCTGGCTCACCCCCTCTGACACAGCCTCCCCAGCTGCACTTTCATATGGCGGATTCCACCTTTCCCACACCGCCCCCCCAACGGCAAACATGGCGGAGGCGTAGGTTTTCTCCAATCAGAACACTGTGCTTTCACCCAAATCCTACTGCCACCCTCCGTTACACTCCCATCTTTTGAGGTGCACTGTGTGCGCATCTATTCCCCCTCCAACCTCCAACTCGCCGTCGTTTACCGACCCCCAGGGCAAGCCACCACCTTCTTAGACCACTTCACCACCTGGCTGCTTCACTTCCTCTCCACTGACATCCCCACTATCATAATGGGTGACTTCAACATCCCCATTAACACTTCCCACTCGTCTGTCTCTAAGTTTCTATCTCTCACTTCCTCCTTCGGACTCACTCAATGGTCTTCCACACCCACCCACAAAGATGGCCACACACTGGACCTCATCTTCACCCGCCTCTGTTCCCTATCTAACCTCTCTAACTCACCTCTCCCTCTCTCTGATCACAGCCTACTTACATTCTCTTCTCTCTCCTCCCCGGGGCAACAATCCCCACTCCACAAACTTGCGTACCCTCACAGAAATCTCAAATACCTTGACTTACAATCACTCTCTGAATCCCTCCTCCCTATTACAGACATAAATTCCTTACACGATGCAGACGTTACTGCTGCTTCATATAACACCACAATAGCTGCAGCTCTAGACTCAATCGCCCCTCTCACACACACCACATCTCGCACATTCAACAGGCAACCCTGGCACACTAAACTTACTAAAGAACTGCGCCGGGCCTCCAGGGTTGTGGAGCGGAGATGGAAAAGGTCTCACTCCATCGAGCACTTCATCGCATTCAAGCAATCCCTCACTAATTTCAAGTCCGCACTCACTACAGCAAAACAAACCAACTTCTCATCTCTCATATCCTCCCTATCTCACAACCCTAAACAGCTATTTAACACTTTCAACTCTCTCCTTCGTCCCCCAGCACCTCCTCCCTCTTCTCTCATCTCAGCCGACGACTTTACCTCATTCTTCAAACAGAAGATTGACACCATCAGAAAAAACTTTTGCCTAAAGTCCACACAACCCCTCCTCATATCTATTCAACCCTCATCCTCCAAACCCCACTTCTCCACCATTACAAAAGGTCAAGTCTCCTCTTTACTCTCCAAATCACACCTCACCACCTGCGCACTTGACCCAATCCCATCCCACCTCATCACTAACCTCACCACAGTCTTCATCCCAACCCTTACCCACCTCTTCAATCTGTCACTAACAACCAGTGTCTTCCCCTCATGTTTCAAACATGCCGCAATCACACCCATCCTCAAAAAGCCCTCCCTTGACCCTTCCTCTCTGACTAGCTACCGTCCCATATCACTCCTCCCCTTTGCCTCAAAACTACTAGAACAACATGTCCACCTTGAACTGTCCTCCCACCTCTCCTCCTGCTCCCTCTTCGACCGCCTGCAATCTGGCTTCCGACCGCATCACTCGA
Source organism: Phyllobates terribilis (assembly GCF_046119375.1). Classification (NCBI taxonomy): domain Eukaryota; kingdom Metazoa; phylum Chordata; class Amphibia; order Anura; family Dendrobatidae; genus Phyllobates; species Phyllobates terribilis. Next base: position 29,201,452 of record NW_027362775.1, read on the forward strand.
CTGAAACTGCCCTGACCAAAGTCACCAACGACCTAATAAATGCCAAATCCAAGCGACACTACTCCATCCTCCTCCTTCTGGACCTGTCATCTGCTTTTGACACAGTGGACCATTCCCTCTTACTCCAGATTCTCTCATCTCTTGGCATCACGGACTTGGCTCTATCTTGGATCTCTTCATACTTAACAGATAGGACATTCAGCGTCTCCCACTCACGCACCACCTCCTCATATCGCCCCCTATCTGTCGGGGATTAAAAAGACAATAACAATGCCCATTGGAAGAGTGGTGGAGGTCGCAGTGGAATAAAAAGACAAAATCAATGCCCCTTGGAAGAGTGGTGGAGGTTACAGTGGAATAAAAAGAAAATATCAATGCCCCTTGGAAGAGACTTGGAGGTCACAGTAGCTTAACAAGACTGTTTTAATGAGCCTTGGAAGAGTGGTGGAGGTCGCAGTGGATTAAAAAGACAATATCAATGCCCCTTGGAAGAGTGGTGGAGGTCGCAGTGGAATAAAAAGACAATATCAATGCCCCAAGGAAGGGACGTGTAGGTCACAGTAGCTTCACAAGACGGTTTTAATGCCCCTTGGAAGAGAGGTGGAGGTCGCAGTTGATTAAAAAGACAATATCAATGCCCCTTGGAAGAGTGTCGGAGGTCGCAGGGAATAAAAAGACAATATCAATGCCGCTTGGAAGAGTGGTGGATGTTACAGTCGAATAAAAAGACAATATCAATGCCTCTTGTAAGAGCTGTGGAGCTCAGAGTGTTTAACCAAACGGTTTTAATGCCCCTTGGAAGAGACGAGGAGGTCACAGTAGCTTAACGAGACTGTTTTAATGCCCCTTGGAAGAGTGGTGGAGATAGTTGTGGATTTAAAAGACAATATCAATGCCCCTTAGAAGAGAGGTGGAAGTCGCAGTGGAATAAAAAGGCAATGTCAATGCCACTTGGAAGAGTGGTGTAGGTTACAGTGGAATAAAAAGACAATATCAATGCCACGTGGAATAGACATGGACGTGACAGTAGCTTAACAAGACGGCTTTAATGCCCCTTGGAAGAGTGGTGGAGGTTGCAGTGGATTAAAAAGACAGTATCAATGCCCATTGGAAGAGTGGGAGAGGTCACAGTGGAATAAAAAGACAAAATCAATGCCCCTTGGAAGAGTGGTGGAGGTTACAGTGGAATAAAAAGACAATATCAATGCATCATGGAAGAGTTGTGGAGGTCACTGTAGCTTAACAAGATTGTCTTAATGCCCCTTGGAAGAGTGGTGGAGGTCGCAGTGGAATAAATATACAATGTCAATGCCCCTTGGAAGATTGGTGGAGGTTAGAGTGGAATAAAAAGACAATACCAGTGCTCCTTGGAAGAGCTGTGGAGTTCAGAGTTTTTTAAATTGACGTTTATAATGCCCCTTGGAAGAGACGTGGAGGTCACAGTGGATTAAAAAGACAATATCAATGCCCCTTGAAAGAGTGGTGGAGGTCGCAGTGGATTAAAAAGACAATATCAATGCCCCTTGGAAGAGTGGTGGAGGTCGCAGTGGAATAAAAAGACAATATCAATGCCCCGTGGAAGGGACGTGGAGGTCACAGTAGCTTCACAAGACGGTTTTAATGCCCCTTGGAAGAAAGGTGAAGGTTGCAGTTGATTAAAAAGACAATATCAATGCCCCTTGGAAGAGTGGTGGAGGTCGCAGTGGAATAAAAAGACAATACCAATGCCGCTTGGAAGAGTGGTGGATGTTACAGTTGAATAAAAAGACAATATCAATGCCTCTTGTAAGAGCTGTGGAGTTCAGAGTGTTTAACCAGACTGTTTTAATGCCCCTTGGAAGAGACGAGGAGGTCACAGTAGCTTAACGAGACTGTTTTAATGCCCCTTGGAGGAGTGGTGGAGATAGTTGTGGATTTAAAAGACAATATCAATGCCCCTTAGAAAAGTGGTGGACGTCGCAGTGGAATAAAAAGACAATATCAATGCCACTTGGAAGATTGGTGGAGGTTACAGTGGAATAAAAAGACAATATCAATGCCCCTTGTAAGAGGGGTGGAGGTTACACTGGAATAAAAAGACAATATCAATGCCCTGTGTAAGAAACTTGGAGGTCACAGTAGCTTAACAAGACGGTTTTAATGCACCTTGGAAGAGTCGTGGACGTCGCAGAGGAATAAAAAGACAATAACAATGCACTTGGAAGAGTGCAGAAGGTTACAATGGAATAAAAAGACATTGTCAATGCCCCTTGGAAGAGCTGTGGAGCTCAGAGTGGTTTAACCAGACTGTTTTAATGCCCCTTGGAAGAGACTTGAAGGTCACAGTGGCTTAACAAGATGGTTTTAATGCCCCTTGGAAGAGTGGTTGAGGTCGCAGTGGATAAAAAAGACAATATCAAAGCCCCTTGCAAGAGTGGTGGAGGTCGCAGTGGAAAACAGAGACAATATCAATGCACATGAAAGAGTGGTAGAGGTTACACTCGAATAAAAAGACAATATCAATGTCTCTTGGAAGAGCTGTGGAGTACAGAGTGGTTTAATCAGATGGTTTAATGCCCCTTGGTAGAGACGTGGAGGTCACAGTAGCTTATCAAGACTGTTTTAATGCCCATTGAAAGAGTTGTGGAGGTCGCAGTGGATTAAAAGACAATATCAATGCCCCTTAGAAGAGTGGTGGAGGTCGCAGTGGAATAAAAAGACAATATAAATTCCCCTTGGAAGAGATGTGGAGGTCGCAGTGGAATAAAAAGACCATATCAATGCCTCGTGGAACAGACTTGGAGGTCACAGTAGCTTAACAAGATGGTTTTAATGACCCTTGGAAGAGAGGTGGAGGTTGCAGTGGAATAAAAAGACAATATCAATGCCCCTTGGAAGAGTGGTGGAGTTTACAGTGGAATAAAAAGACAATATCAATGACCCTTGGAAGAGTGGTGGAGGTCGCAGTGGAATAAAAAGACAATATTAATGCCCCTTGGAAGAGTGGTGGAGGTCGCAGTAAAATAAAAAGACAATATCAATGCCCCTTGGAAGAGTGGTGGAGGTTACAGTGGAATAAAAAGACAATATCAATGCCCCTTGGAAGATCTGTGGAGTTCACAGTGGTTTAACCAGAAGGTTTTAAGGCACCGTGGAATAGATGTGGAGTTTACAGTAGCTAAACAAGATGGTATTAATGCTTCTTGGAAGAGTAATGGAGGTCGCAGTGGATTAAAAAGACAAAATCAATGCCCCTTGGAAGACTGGTGGAGGTTACAGTCGAATAAAAAGACAATATCAATGCCTCTTGGAAGAGCTGTGGAGTTCACAGTGGTTTAACCAGAAAGTTTTTAATGCATCGTGGAATAGACGTGGAGGTCACAGTAGCTTAACAAGACGGTATAAATGCTTCTTGGAAGAGAGGTGGAGGTTACAGTTGAATAAAAAGACAATAACAATGAACCTTGGAAGAGTGGTGGAGGTCGCAGTGGAATAAAAAGACAATATCAATGCCCCTTGGTAGAGTGGTGGAGGTTACAGTGGAATTAAAAGACAATATCAATGCCTCTTGGATGAGTGGTGGAGGTTACATTGGAATAAAAAGACAATATCAATGCCCCGTGTAAGAGACGTGGACATCACAGTAGCTTAACAAGACGGTTTAATGCCCCTTGGCAGAGTGGTGAAGGTCGTAGTGGAATAAAAAGACAATATCAATGCCCCTTGGAAGAGCTGTGGAGTTCAGAGTGGTTTAACCAGACGGTTTTAATACCCCTTGGAAGAGAAGTGGAGGTCACAGTAGCTTAACAAGACTGTTTTAAAGCCCCTTGGAAGAGTGGTGGAGGTCGCAGTGGATTAAATAGTAGTGTTGAGCCACCCCCTAGTGTTCGAGTTCGGTTCGGTTCTCCGAACTGTTCATCGAACTGTTCGTCGAACACCTTCGAACACCGTTAAAACCAATGGCAGGCAAACAAAAACACATAGAAACACATAGAAAACACCTTCAAAGGTGTCCAAAAGCTGACAAACTGCTCAGAAGACACAACTAACACATGGAAAAGTGACAAGTACATATAGTCATGCGAAAAGAAAAGAGGTGGAGGAGTAAAAGGAGGGGGAGACACAGATATAGGCATGTCATGCGCTTCTAAAATCCAAAAAGTGAGAAGCCGACACGTTCAGTCCGCTCCTGCCCGTGCCACCTCCGTGTTGCCGGGTTTGTGCCAGAGCCGTGGTGAACCCTCACGGCCAGCCCCCCTCTCCCAATACTGGTGCCTGTCCGCTGGTGGGTCGAGCGAGCCCCCCTGTGGTGGAGGCAGCTCTAAGCTTTTTAATTTAAATTGTCTCTCTAATTTGAATGAATACACTTTAAATCCATTTACAAGGATCTATTGGAGGGCAAGTCTCATGCCAGCAGCCGCGTAATTCCAGCTCCAGTAGCGTCCACTAAAGCTGCTGCAGTTAAAAAGCTTTTATAAGGATCGAGCTCGGCTGTCCACCGCAAGGCATCCTACTGCCAGTCCCAGCCCCTATGCCTTGGGGTGCCTCCTGATGCTCTTCACTGAGTATCCCGTGGTCCCGAAGCATTTCCTTTGAAAAAATTAAGTGTCCAAACTACAGGTGGTGTAGCTTGCTTAACAGCCGGGATAATCCGCTGACTAGCAGACACTGCTACTAGGCACAAAGTATTTCCTGGGCTAGATGCAGTTAAAAATTTGTAATTATATACTCTCGTTGGATGCTGAGAAAGCATTCCATAGAGTCTCCTGGCACGCCATATATGATTCTCTTAAAAAGCTTGGGGTAGGGGTCTAGGGGACCCTTTTATAGCCAAAATCACGGCCCTGTATCACAATACGTCACCTAGGCTGAAGATAAATGAGGGCTCGTTTGCTACAGAGGTATTGCACCTCACCCAGAGGTGTGATATCTCACTCTCAGGTAAGGATGGAGTGTGGATCAGGACCCCGACACCTGCATGCATTACACCACATTGCCGTGGGGCAGGGAGACCAATATGCCCCTGAGATGGGCACGACAGTCACTGACCCTGGCTGGAGTGGGGGGAGGGAACACTGAGGAAGGGGAACCCTGTAGTGCAGGAGCAGGGAGGAAGCAGTTCCTGGGTGCATTGATAAGGGAGTATAAAAGGTGGGCACCATATTAGTTCAGAGCAGAGAAGTCTGAGCAGAAGTGACAGGGAGCAGGGGCTCTGCATGAGCTCTGCTCCGGAGGCGGGCCTAGTAACACAGGCCCAGGCCTGGAAGAGGGAGAAGGAAGGAAGAGGAGCGGAGAAGGCTCCAGGAACGAGGAACGAAGGGATCTCAGGGGTGCGGACGGGCGAGTCGCCACCGCACGCCCGAATCCACCTGCGTAGAGGGGTCAGGCCAAAGGGGGAGACCGGTCCCTGAAACTAGTGGAGGCGGGAAACGACCCTCAGCTAGAAACCGGAGGCTGTGACATTTACACCCGCTAGGAAGGCACCACATAGGGTCAGGGAAACTGGTGCCAAGTTTACCAAGAGGAGGCCCAAGGCAGCCGGACAGAAGCGTTGGTAAGAAAGGCCAGACAAAGGACACACAAAGGGGGTCCTGTGAAGCGCTCCAAAGTTATCTGGGAGTTGTCTGAGCCCCTCACCTGGTGAGCACAGTACGACGTGGGCAGCCATTACCTGCAGACGTGGTCTGGATAATAAGAACTGTGAGTAAAGGCCCTGGACTGCATCACTGACTCCGTGTCGTTACTGCTGCTGCCCTGCACCATCACCCCCATCCTCCGCATACACTGCCCTGAGGCTATACTCCTCCCGTGGGGAGTTATGCTACGCTCTGCTGCACCCACAACACCAGCCTCAGCGGTCTGCCCTGCAGTGGCGGTTCACTCTGACCGCAATCCACGGGTGGCGTAGTCGGACATTTAAACATCAAAACCACATAAATAGTTCCGCCACTGGTTTGACCACCCTGAGCCACGGAACCGGGTCGCCGCCACGAAGACTACAACCACCAGCATCCACCAAAAAGGGTCCGGCTCCGGGTGTCCCAAGGCCCAGGGGGTGTGTCAGAACATTTTCATCACCTTTCACAATCACCAATGGGACAAGGCAGGGATGTCCTCTGTCCCCTCACTTATACATCCTAGTGACGGAGCACCTGCTCTCATCAATTCGCCATAACCCCAATATTAGGTGGATTGAGGTGGGAGGCACCGAGTACAAGTGCTCTCTATTTGCTGATGATGTCCTAGTATATATCACTCAATCACATATATCCATCCATGCTGTTATGGCTGAAATAGATCACTTTGTTACATGGTCAAATTTTAAAATCAATCAAGTCTGAGGCCCTCGATGTCTCCCTCCCCAAATCCATATAGGATTCCATCCAGTCTAACTTTCCCTTTGCCTGGCCCTCACAGGGTATCAAATACTTAGGAATTCCTATTCATAGAGACCTCTCCCATCTATGTTATCTTAATTTTGGGCCCTTTATTGAACAACTCCATACAGACCACGGTTGGCAAGTTAGAACTGTAAGATTCACTACGTGAACCACTGGTGTTTTGTGGAAAAGCACATGTACACTGTGTTCCAAATTATTATGCAAAAAGTGTTTAGGAGTGATAAGGGAAGAATTTGTTTGTTTGTCAGTTAAACTCATTGATGGTGATGTGTGTCAGGGCTCTTTATATCACTGTAAGCAATTGCAGACACCTGGGCTAATTAGTTTGGCAGGTGTGTCCAATGAAAGGCAAGACTACTTAAGAAGGCTGTCTCACATTATTAAGCAGCCTACATTTTCTGCCAAAATGGGAAAGAAAAAGGATGTGTCGGCTGCTGAGAAGCAACAAATTGTGGAGTGTTTAGGTCAAGGCATGACTACAATCAACATTGTGCGATGATCAGGATGAAGTGTCTTGGCAATCAAGAAGTATGTAGCTGATTCACAGTACACACGTGTGCGTGCTGATAAGGGCAAATTGAGGACTCTTTCCTACAGGCAATTACGTCAGGTTAAAAGAGCAGCGGCAAAAAAGCCTTGTCATAGCAGCAGACAAGTTTTTGAAGCTGCTGGTGCCTCCAACGTCCCCCGAACAACAAGATGCAGGGTCCTTCAGAGGTTTGCAGCTGTGCATACGCCATCCTGTCGACCTCCTCTATCCACTTCACACAAGCAGAAACGGCTCCAGTGGGCCAAACATTACATGAAGACTGATTTCAAAACTGTTTTGTTCATGGATGAGTGCCGTGCAGCGCTCGATGGTCCAGATGGATGGAGTGGAGGATGGCTGGTTGATGGACACCCCACGCAAACACGGCTACAGCGCCAACAAGGAGGAGGTGGAGTAATGTTTTGGGCTGGAATCATGGGGAGAGAGATTGTCGGCCCCTTTAGGATCCCTGAAGGCGCTAAAGATGAACTCCATAATGTATGTGGATTTTCTCAAACAGCACTTCCTGCCATGGTTCAAGAAGAAGAACCGTGTATTTCACAGCAAGATCATTTTTTTGCATGATAATGCACCATCTCATGCTGCACATAAAACATCTGCATCTCTGGCTGATATGGGCATAAAAGGGGACAAACTTATGGTGTGACCCCCATGCTCCCCTGACCTCTACCCCATTCAGAACCTCTGGAGCATCATCAAAAGGAGTGTCTATGATGACGGGAGGCAGTTCACATCTAAGCAACAGCTCTGGGAGGGTATTCTGTCCTCATGCAAAACAATTGAAGCAGAAACCATCCAAAACCTGACAAATTCAATGGACGAGAGAGTTCAGAAGCTCCTTTTGAACAAGGGGTCCTATGTGAAAATGTAACATCACCTAGAATAAAGTTTTGAGTTGAAAACTGTTTGATTTCAGTTTCTAATAACCTGCTAATGCTTATAATTTCAAAAATGACCATTTTTTTGGTCTTTATTAAAATGAAAAGGTTGATCGAAAAGTTTGGGGGATCTAAGAGTGTGGCAACCCAGTAGTCATGATTACTTCAAATTCTGACAATATGAGGGTCATGTTGCAGGTAGTGCAGCAAGAAGGCACTTATGTGTCTTGCGCATCTCGGAGCCCCAAAATTATTTTCCGGGCTAGATGCAGCTAAAAATTATTATTAATTTTAAATCTGGTGGAGCTTAGTATAGATGGCCTAATAGGATCAGTGCTGCACACTGCTACAAAGCCCAAATTATTTTCCAGTCAAGATACAGATAAACATGATTAGTAATTTTAAATCTGGTGGAGCTTATTATAGATGGCCTAATAGAATCAGTGCTGCACACTGCTACAAAGCCCAAATTATTTTCCAGCCAAGATACAGATAAACATGATTAGTAATTTGAAAGCTTAAAACGGTTGGTAGGGTGATTTTAACCAATCATCAAGCTTTTACTCTCCCCAGGATGACACAGGGGTAGAAAAGTCATTTCGGATCCATGATTTGTTCAACTTTATGAACGTGAGTCTGTCTACATTATCAGTGGAGAGCCGCGTGCGCTTATCTGTCAGCACACCACCAGCAGCGCTGAACACACGTTCAGACAGAGCGCTGGCTGCGGGGCATGACAAGATCTCCAAGGCGTAAGTGGCTAGCTCCGGCCATTTATCCAGATTGGAAGCCCAAAAAGAGCAAGGGTCCAGTGACACAGTCGTGGCTTCAATGTTTACTTGGAGATACTCCTGTACCATCGTCTCTAGGCGTTGACTATGTGTCAGACTTCTTGTCTCCTGTGGCCTTGCAAAGGATGGGCTAAAAAAGTGGTGAAATGATTCCGCAAAATTGATGTTACCAGCAGATACTGTGGTTCTGTTACGGTTTGAGTGCTGAACACTTGACGGTCCCACGGTTGGCAAGTTGGAACTGTGAGATTCACTACGTGCACCACTGGTGTTTTGTGGAAAAGCACATGTAAGATTCTGCAACAGTCTCTGCTGATACTCCTGCATGCGTGCATCCCTTTCTATGGCAGGAATAATTTCTGCAAATTTACTTTTGTACCGGGGATCTAACAGTGTGGCAACCCAGTAGTCAGGATTATTTCTAATTCTCACAATTCGAGGGTCATGTTGCAGGTAGTGCAGCAAGAAGGCACTCAAGTGTGTTGCGCATCCAGGAGCACCAAATCCCTGTTGTGTTGGTGGCGAGGTAACAATCATGCTTCCTTCCTCTGTCCTCTCCCCCCAACCTCGCACAACAGAAATGTGATCAAGGTCTCCCTCGTCTGATGAGTCTTCCATCAGTTCGTCCTCCACTCCTTCCTGGGCTCCTGCACCTTCCTCACTAGTTTGGCTGCTACCATGCGCCCTGGTAAAACCATCTCCCCCACCCTCACATGCCTGCCTCCTTGGTGCTGCCGACCGTCTGGACCTTGCAGATGTTAGCCCTTCCGCATACAACTCCTCCTCCTCTACTTCCTCCACCTCCTCTGGTGCCACCACCTGACTCCGAATTCTGTTTAACATGTGCTCCAGCATGTAAATCACCGGAATAGTCATGCTGATAATGGCATCGTCAGCACTAAACATCTTCGTCGCCATTTCAAAACTATGCAGAAGGGTGCATAGGTCCCTGATCTGAGACCACTCCTCCAGCGTGATTTGCCCCACCTCTGGATCTCGTTGGCCCAGGCTATACGTCAGAACGTATTGCACCAGGGCTTTTCGGTGCTGCCACAGTCGCTGCAACATGTGCAGAGTTGAATTCCACCGGGTAGGCACGTCGCATTTTAGCCGGTGAAGTGGCAGGCCCAACGACTTCTGTAGAGATGTAAGTCGCTGAGCTGCGGGATGCGAACGGCGGAAGTGAGCACACAGCGACCGTGCCCTCTGCAGAAGGCCATCTAGTCTGGGATAGTGGGCTAAAAATTGCTGGACAACCAGGTTCAACACGTGAGCCATACAAGGCACGTGTGTGACATTGCCCCGGCGAAGGGCCGCACCCAGGTTTGCAGCATTGTCGCACACGGCCTTCCCTGGTTTCAGGTCCAGTGGAGACAACCATTCATGAAATTGGTTCCCCAGAGCTGACCACAACTCCTCAGCTGTGTGACTCACATTTCCCAGACATTTCAAAGTAAAAACCGCCTGATGACGTTGAGCCCTACTGCCAGCATAGTAAGGAGGTGTGCAGGATCCCTTCTGCACAGTTAGAAAGCTTGTGGCATGACCAGACAGGCTTTGGGTGCAGGTGGAAGACCGAGAGGAGGTTGAGGAGGCAGAAGCAGTGGAGGAACTTTGACATAAAGAGGATTGACGCAAAACTCGTGGGGACGGCAAGACTTGGACAGCAGCCCCTTGTCCTGCTGTCACCATAGTTACCCAGTGCCCAGTCAGCGACATGTAACGCCCCTGTCCATGCCTACTCGTCCAAGTGTCTGTAGTGAAATGCACCCTGTCACACACAGAGTTTCTCAAAGAAGCGGTGATGTTGTGTGCGACATGCTGGTGGAGCGCAGGCACACCTTTCTTTGAGAAGTAGTGACGACTGGGCATCTGGTACTGGGGCACTGCGACGGACATAAGGTCTCGAAAATCCTCTGTGTCCACCAGGCGGAAAGGCAGTATTTCTGTAGCCAAGAGCTTGCAGATGGTGAAATTCAACCTCCAAGCTTTCTCATGGCTAGGAGGAAATGGTCTTTTACTTGTCCACATCTGAGGGACCGAGGGCTGGCTGTTGTGCTTAGACGGGGTTGATAAGGGTGTCCCCGGCAAACTGCCGGTCTGTGAGGAAGATGCAGGCGGACATGTTAGGTTGCCTTGATCCAAAGATGGTGCTATCGATGTCGGACAGCGCTCAACACCAGCTGGTGTTACCACCTCCAAAGAAAATGATGACCTGCCAATCACGCTGGCTGTTGCGGGTAAAGAGGTGGCAGGTCTGCGCCCCAAAACAGGTGTGACTGCTGTCCCCCCAGTCACAGAGGATGAAGAGGCCGCGGATGCACAAGATATGGCAGACAGCGGTTGGCCCGGCCGGCTAGGCCGCATTGTAGCACACTGAGCTTCCCACTGCAACTTATGCTTCATGTCCATGTGTCCGTTCATGCATGAAGTACTCAAACTATGTATTTTTTGGCCTCTACTTAGCTTTTGCTGACAAATGTTACAGATAACACGAGTTGGGTCATCTTTATCGATCTGAAAAAATGCCCAGGCTATGCAAGGCTTAGCACCCATGCGACCTGAAGAGCCACCACGACTTGTGGTGAGAGGCAGAGTTGTGTTTGAGGATGCAGTTGTTGACGTGCTTCCAGTACTACGTCTCTGTCCAGGAAGGCGCAACCTGACCTCGTCGTCACTAGCATCTTCCTCCACCTCCTCTGCTGACCTCATCTCTTGGCTGACTGTGGGTTGACAGTAAGTGGGATCTCCAACCTCATCATCATCACCCTGTGCGTTATCACACCCGTCGTCCTCAGAGCCAACCTGTTCCTGCCCTGACAAAAAACTAAAGTTGTCGCTCCAATCAGGTATTTGAGTCTCATCATCGTCTTCCTCATTGTCTCCACCAACAGGAGTTACAGTTTGGGAATGAGGGTCTACATTATGGTCAGAACCTTCTGAGTCTGGTCCTGGATCCGACTCATAAAGATTCTGGGCATCAGTGCAGATCATTTCCTCGTCTGGATTCACAGAAGCGCTGGAGTCGACCTCTGATTCCCAGGCTATAGTATGAGTAAACAGCTCTGCAGACTCAACCATCTGTTCTACCTCATACTCAGACGGGCAGCTGGAGATTTGGGAGCTGTGAGGAAGCAAGTGCGATTGGGGTGACACCTTTGAGGACTGGAGTATTTGTGATGTTGAAGTTGATGTGGAGGAGAGCCCACTTAAAGGAGCACTTGATATCCGTTGAAGCACCTGCTGTTTTTGTGCCTCATCTGGAATTTGTAGCGATTCAGAGCTAGATGCAGAAAAAAATTATATTCAGTTTGCAACCTGATGGAGGTCAGTATAGATGGACTAATAGACCAAGTCCCACACACAGCTAGAAGGCCAAATATTTTTTCAGAGGTAGATGCAGATAAAAATTATTTTTAATTTGCAGCCTGATGGAGGTCAGTATAGATGGACTAATAGAGAAAGTCCCACACACTGCTAGAAGGCCAAATATTTTTTCAGAGCTAGATGCAGACAAAAAATTATTTTGAATTTGCAACCTGATGGAGGTCAGTATAGATGGACTAATAGAGAAAGTCCCACACACAGCTAGAAGGCCAAATATTTTTTCAGAGCTAGATGCAGAAAAAAATTATATTCAGTTTGCAACCTGATGGAGGTCAGTATAGATGGACTAATATAACAAGTCCCACACACATCTAGAAGCCCAAATATTTTTTCAGAGGTAGATGCAGAAAAAAATTATATTCAGTTTGCAACCTGATGGAGGTCAGTATAGATGGATTAATAGAACAAGACCCACACACAGCTAGAAGCCCAATATTTTTTCAGAGGTAGATGCAGAAAAAATATATATTCAGTTTGCAACCTGATGGAGGTCAGTATAGATGGACTAATAGAGAAAGTCCCACACACAGCTAGAAGGCCAATATTTTTTCAGAGCTAGATGCAGATATAAATTATTTTTAATTTGCAACCTGATGGAGGTCAGTATAGATGGACTAATAGAGAAAGTCCCACACACTGCTAGAAGGCCAAATATTTTTTCAGAGCTAGATGCAGATATAAATTATTTTTAATTTGCAACCTGATGGAGGTCAGTATAGATGGACTAATAGAGAAAGTCCCACACACTGCTAGAAGGCCAAATATTTTTTCAGAGCTAGATGCAGACAAAAAATTATTTTGAATTTGCAACCTGATGGAGGTCAGTATAGGTGGACTAATAGAGAAAGTCCCACACACTTCTAGAAGGCCAAATATTTTTTCAGAGCTAGATGCAGAAAAAAATTATATTCAATTTGCAACCTGATGGAGGTCAGTATAGATGGACTAATAGAATGATGCTATGCCCAAAAGATTTTACTTCACTAGCTGCAGTAAAAAAATTGGTATTCTACACACAGGTGGTATATCTTGCAACACAGATAGGCTACTCCACTGACTAACACACTCTGCAATAGGCCAAAAAGGATTAGCTTTGCTAGATTCAGCCAAATGCTGTGAAAAAAACTTGCACAGCACTGGCACAGACCTGCCTGGCAAAAACTGATAGGAACTGATGTAACCTAGTCCAGAAAAGGACTGCAATTACAATTAGTCTTTACTCCCACAACCTATCTATTTAAGAGCACAGACCTGCCTGATAAAAGTCATAGGAAATGCTGTAACCTCATCCTTAAAAGGACTGCAATCACAACTATTCCCTACTCCCAAGCTATCTGTAGATTTGTGCGAAAATTGGCTTGAAATTAACAAGGTATAGCGCACACAGCAACAGCGGTGCCGTCTAACACGCAGCTGCAGCAGTGAGAAAATGGTGGCGACGGGGAAAATGGCTTGGTCTTATAGGGCAAGGACATGTGACATACACTGCCAATGACACATGCCCTTGCTTTTGTGAAAAACAGCAGTTCGCTCCGTGTGTGCGCTGCTGATAGGCTGACAGACTGCACCTCCCCACTGCAAATGCGGGAAAGAGAAAAAAAAATGGAGATCTTCATTATTCCTGCAGAGATCTATCCCCTGCCCCTCCCCCCACCCCGCTGTACACTCAAACTGCGTATTAACTTTAATTTTCATCATTACTGAGAAAAAATCCAGTTATGATTTTGGTGCACGAACAGTTATCGAACATACCCTCGAACAGCCGAATTTTTCTCAAATCGTTCGTGTTCGCCGAACGGCTCGAACATCGCCCAAAACAGCTCGAATTTGAGATTGGCGAACAGTTCGAGTCGAACAACGCTCATCTCTATTAAATAGACAATATCAATGCCCCTTAGAAGAGAGGTGGAAGTCGCAGTGGAATAAAAAGACATTGTCAATGCCACTTGGAAGAGTGGTGGAGGTTACAGTGGAATAAAAATACAATATCAATGCCCCGTGGAAAAGACATGAACGTGACAGTAGCTTAACAAGACCGCTTTAATGCCCCTTGGAAGAGTGGTGGAGGTTTCAGTGGATTAAAAAGACAATATCAATGCCCATTGGAAGAGTGGTAGAGGTCGCAGTGGAACTAAAACACAAAATCAATGCCCCTTGGAAGAGTGGTGGAGGTTACAGTGGAATAAAAAGACAATATTAATGCACCAATGAAGAGTTGTGGAGGTCACTGTAGTTTAACAAGGTGGTCTTAACGCCCCTTGGAAGAGTGGTGGAGGTCGCAGTGGAATAAATAGTCAATGTCAATGCCCCTTGGAAGAGTGGTGGAGGTTAGAGTGGAATAAAAAGAAAATGCCAGTGCTCCTTGGAAGATCTGTGGATTTCAGAGTGGTTTAAATTGACGGTTTTAATGCCCTTTGCAAGAGACGTGGAGGTCACAGTGGATTAAAAAGACAATATCAATGCCCCTTGGAAGAGTGGTGGAGGACGCAGTGGATTCAAAAGACAATATCAATGCCCCTTATAAGAGTGGTGGAGGTCGCAGTGGAATAAAAAGACAATATCAATGCCCCGTGGAAGGGACGTGGAGGTCACAGTAGCTTCACAAGACAGTTTTAATGACCCTTGGAGGAGAGGTGGATGTCGCAGTTGATTAAAAAGACAATATCAATGCCCCTTGGAAGAGTGGTGGAGGTCGCTGTGGAATAAAAAGACAATATCAATGCCGCTTGGAAGAGTGGTGGATGTTACAGTCGAATAAAAAGACAATATCAATGCCTCTTGTAAGAGCTGTGGAGTTCAGAGTGTTTAACCAGACTGTTTTAATGCCCCTTGTAAGAGACGAGGAGGTCACAGTAGCTTAACAAGACTGTTTTAATGCCCCTTGGAAGAGTGGTGGAGGTCGCAGTGGATTAAAAAGACAATATTAATGCCCCTTAGAAGAGTGGTGGAGGTCGCAGTGGAATAAAAAGACAATATCAATTCCACTTGAAAGAGATGTGGAGGTCGCAGTGGAATAAAAAGACAATATCAGTGCCTCGTGGAAGAGACTTGGAGGTCACAGTAGCTCAACAAGATGGTTTTAATACCCCTTGGAAGAGAGGTGGAGGTCGCAGTGGATTAAAAAAGATACTATCAATTCCCCTTGAAAGAGTGGTGGAAGTTACAGTGAAATAAAAAGACAATATCAATGCCCCTTGGAAGAGTGGTGGAGTTCGCTGTGGAATAAAAAGACAATATCAATGCCCCTTGGAAGAGCTGTGAAGTTCAGAGTGGTTTTACCAGACGGTTTTAATGCCGCTTGGAAGAGACGTGGAGGTCATAGTAGCTTAACAAGATGGTTTTATTGCCCCTTGGAAGAGTGGTGGAGGTTACATTTTAATAAAAAGGCAATATCAATGCCCCTTGGAAGAGTGGTGGAGGTTACAGTGGAATAAAAAGACAATATCAATGCCCTGTAGAAGAGACGTGGAGGTCACAATAGCTTAACAAGATGGTTTTAATGCCCCTTGGAAGAGTGGTGGAGGTCGCAGTGGATTACAAAGACAATATCAATGCCCCGTGGAAGAGTGGTGGAGGTTACAGTGAATTAAAAAGACAATATCAATGCCCCGTTGAAGAGACGTGGTGGTCACAGTAGCTTAACAAGACTGTTTTAATGCCCCTTGGAAGAGTGGTGGAGGTTGCAGTGGAATAAAAAGACAATATCAATGCCCCTTGGAAGAGTGGTGGAGGTTATAGTGGAATAAAAAGACAATATCAATGCCCCTTGGAAGAGCAGTGGAGTTAAGAGTGGTTTAACCAGACGGTTTTAATGTCCCTTGGAAGAGACGTGGAGGTCACAGCAGCTTAACAAGATGGTTTTGATGCCCCTTGGTAGAGTGGTGGAGGTCGCAGTGGATTAAAAAAGATAATATCCATGCCCTTTGGAAGAGTGGTGGAGGTCGCAGTGGAATAAAAACATAATATCAATGCCCCGTGGAAGAGCCGTCGAGGTCACAGTAGGTTATCAAGACGTTTTAACTCCCCTTGGAAGAGTGGTGGAGGTCGCAGAGAATTAAAAAGACCATATCAATGCCCCTTGGAAGAGTGGTGGAGGTCGCAGTGGAATGAAAAGTCAATATCAATGCCCCGTGGAAGAGACGTGGAGGTCACAGTAGCTTAACAAGACGGTTTTAATGCCTGTTGGAAAAGTGGTGAAGGTTACAGTGGAATAAAAAGACAATATCAATGTACCTTGGAAGAATTGTGGATAGTGTTGAGCTTTCCGATACTGTAATATCGGTTATCGGCCGATATTCGCGGTATCGGAGTTCCGATACTGAGTTCCGATATTTTTACAATATCGAATACCAGAATCGGAAGTATCCATAATGCCTGCGCTCTGCATTGTCTCTGAAGGATGACAAGCTGGATATCAGCGCTCAGCTGCGATCCAGCCTGTCATCAGAATGCCATCCCAGATTTCTCCTGATTGTTTAAAAGCCGGCGGGCGGTAAATAGCCGCCGGCTTTTAAACAATCACACAGCCCCATACTGCTTCCCCGCAGCCTACCACCCCGATCCTCCGCTCCCCTCGCCACCTCCCATCCCGATCGTAAGTTAGGACCGGGCGGGGAGCGCAGCACCAGGGAGCGGGGAGCGAAGGATCCGGGCCGGGAAGTCGGCAGTGAAAAGACTTCACCGCCGGCTGTCCCGTTCTGTGCAGCGCTCTCCCGCCGGTTATTTCAAGTGAACAGCTGAGGTATCAGGTGATGCTGATCGGCTGTTCATTTGAAGTAGCCGCGGTGCCCTCAGAGTGTTCGTGTGAGTTCATCCTTGACTGCATTGCATGAACTCACATGAACTTTCCCACGGCCGCACAGGTCAGCCTCACCTCCCAGACCATCAGACCGGTCATGATTGGTGTCTGCGCGGTGTCTGCACGATGTGTGCGCGATGAGTGCGCGATGTGTGCGTGATGTGTGCGCGATTTGTGTGCGCAGGCAGACATAGGTCGATGTGACACTACTACTCCCATCGGCCTATGTCTGTCCCCCGTCCACTCGTGCCAGCAGGATCAGCTTGATGGGAGCAGTAGTTCCCATCAGCCTGATCCTGCTATTTAAATTGCCCTTTAAACTGGCCCATATGTTATTTTGTCCCCCATAGTTTTCTATTTTTGCCCCTATACATGTTTTATTTAGGCCCCCATATTTTTTTGGGGGGGTTGTTGGTCCCCAATAAATTTTAAATACATTTCATTGGTGGCCAGTGGTTACCTAAAATAAATTAGTTTATACATTACCTGTCCCCGCCGATCGCCACCTAAAATAAAGTAAAAAATAAAAAACTACACCTATACTCACCTAGACACCTAATTCCCCGAAGCCATTGATCTCCTGTAATAAAATATAAAATGATAAACCACAACCTTATCCTTACCCCTCCGTAGTAGTCCACAAGTGTCCCACGAAGATCTCCAGTTTAGAGCAGCCACATAAAATGTGACCGCTCTAAACCGCTGCCGCCGCTACAATAACGGGGCCTTAAAGCAGCCCCGTCATTGCATAAGCGGGTTCGCCGGAGTTCAGGCAGCGCTGCTCTGGTCAGCTCCTTTACGGCCCTGCTGTACCATGAGAAATTCCCACGGTACAGCAGTGCCGTAAAGGAGGTCTCCGGAGCTGCGCTGACTGAATGCACTCCGGTGACCTCAGTCAGTGGCTCCCGCTGCCGGGAGCGGACGTGTTCCCGCCAGTGTGAGCTTACAGCAGCCATGCACAGCTGTCACCATCTCCAGATGTGACAGCTGTGCATGGGAGATCAGCGCAGGAACGTGGACAGGTAACTATTTTTTTTTAGTAAACTAAGAATTAAATAAAATGGTGTGTTTTATTTCAAATAAATTATTTTTTTCTGGGTGTAGTGTGTGTTTTTTCTTTTTAACACTTTTTAGGTTAGTAATGGGGGTGTCTTATAGACGCCCATCATTACTAACCTGGACTTCACGGCAGCTGGCGCTGACATGAACCCCACCACTATTACCCCCTGCCACCGCACCAGGGCAGCGTGGAAGAGCGAGGCTAAGTGCCAGAATTGGCGCATCCTATGGATGCACCTTTTCTGGGGCGGCTGAGGGCTGGTGTTTCTAGCCTGGGAGGGGGCCAATATTCATGGCACCCTTCCTGGGCTATTAATATCAGCCCCCAGCTGTCTGCCTAGCCTTTGCTAGCTTTTAAAATAGGGGGGACCCCACGTCAATTTTTTTGGGCTGTCTCCCCATTTTAATAGCTAGTAAAGGCTAGGTATTCAGCTGGGGGCTGATATTAGTAGCCTGGGAAGCTCCGTGGGTATTACCCCCTTCCCAGGCTTCAAACATCTGCCCCAGCCGTCTGCTTAACCTCCGCTAGAGACTAAAATTATGGGGGATCCCACGCCAATTTTTTTTTAATAAATCCTTTATTTTAACACTAAGTGACACTTGAGGGGTTAATAAAGATGCAGTCCCTAAATTATTATTTATTTTTTAATTAATTTTTCCCAAAAATTTTGACGTGGGCTTTGCCATATTTTTGTATGCCAGACAGGTACAGCATCCAGGAACGGGCTGCCCCCAACTCCCAGCTGCCTATTTGTACCTGGCCAAACACAACAATATAGGGAAGCCCTTTTTTTTAATTATTTCATGAATTTCATGAAATTAGTAAAAAAAAATACGTGGGGCTTCACCCTATTTTTGTGTCCAGCCAGGTACAACTAAGCAGCTGGGGGCTGGAATCCACAGTGCAGGGTGGCCCAAGCTTTGTGGGCCCCCCCCTGCTGCGAACTGCAGTCCGCAGCCACCCCAGAAAATGTTGCGTTCATAGAAGCGCCATCTTCTGGCGCTGTATCCAGCTCATCCAGGGCCCTGGTGCGGTGGCTCACTGGGTAATAAAGGGGTTAGGGCCAGCTTTGTATTATCAGCTGGCCCTAAGCCCGAAATTCATGGGGTCACGCCAATATTAGACATGACCGCCATGAATTTATAGTAAAGTATTTAAAAAAAACACAACACCCAGAATAAAGTCCTTTAATTGAAATAAACACACAATTCTTTATTGTTCTAAATTAAACCATACTTACCATCACGCCCATTCCAGTTGAAGCCAACGATCTCCTGGAATAAAAGAAAAATAATAAATAAACATCATCCTTACCTTTCCATGGTTCCCAGGACAGCTCCAGCTCTGCTACATCGAGATGACAGGCTGGATCGCAGCAGAAAGCTGCCATCCAGCCTGTCATCCCACAGACACTGAGAAGTGTCTGCGGGATGACAGGCTGGATGGCAGCTTTCTGCTGCGGTCCAGCCTGTCATCTCGATGTAGCAGAGCTGAAGCTGTCCTGGGAACCATGGAAAGGTAAGGATGAGGTTGCTTTATTATTTTTCTTTTATTGCAGGAGATCGTTGGCTTCAGCTGGAATGGGCGTGATGGTAAGTATGGTTTAATTTAGAACAATAAAGAATTGTGTCTTTATTTCAATTAAAGGACTTTATTCTGGGTGTTTGTGTTTTTTTTTTAACTTTGACTATGGGGTTAGTAATGGGGGTGTCTTATAGACGCCTCTCCATTACTAACCTGGGCTTGATGTCAGCTGGCATTATAAGCTGACATCAACCCCAGGCCTATTACCCCACTGCCACTGCTACAGGGCAATGGGAAGAGCGAGGCTAAGTGCCAGAATTGGCGCATCCTATGGATGCGCCATTTCTGGGGCAGCTGATGGCTGGTGTTTCTAGACTGGGAGGGGGCCAATATTCATGGCACCCTTCCTGGGCTATTAATATCAGCCCCCAGCTGTCTGACTAGCCTTTGCTAGCTATTAAAATAGGGGGGACCCCAAGTCATTTTTTTGCGGGGGTCCCCCATTTTAATAGCTAGTAAAGGCTAGGTATTCAGCTGGGGGCTGATATTAGTAGCCTGGGAAGCTCCGTGGGTATTACCCCCTTCCCAGGCTTCAAACACCTGCCCCAGCAGTCTGCTTAACCGCCGCTAGAGCCTAAAATTATGGGGAACCCCACGCCAATTTTTTTTTTAATAAATCCTTTATTTTAACACTAAATAACAAGTACAGTAAGCAACACTGTCACTGTACTTCATATATATGTTACTGACATGTTTCTATCTATCTAATCTATGTGTGATGCTCTATTCTTTCTGTTATAAATTATCGGGTACCGCTGCTGAATTGCCGGCCGGCTTTTTTAAAGAGACGGTGCATGAAAACACTGTTATTTTTTTAAATAAATCCTTTACACTAAATGACAAGTACAGTAAGCAACATTGTCACTGTACTTCATATATATGTGACTGACATGTTTCTATCTATCTAATCTATGTGTGAAGCTCTATTCTTTCTGTTCTAAATTGTCGGGTACCGGTGTATGCCGCTGGTGCATTGCCGGCTTTTCATGTTTCACTGTGAGCACTGTTCCCATCGATTGGGGCAACCACCTCCACCAATACATTCTACTTTATTGTTAGTTGTTTTCCTTCATGTAGAATTAACCTACAGGGAAAGAAAGGGTTTATTTTCATACCGATATTTGTGTCCCATTGACTTGCATTGGTTTCCGGTATCGGAATCGGCGATATCCGATACTTTTTGGGTATCGGCCCGATCCAATCCGATCCGATATTTCCTGATATCGGAAGGTATCGCTCAACACCAGTAGTGGAGGTTACAGTGGTGTAAAAAGACAATATCATTGCCCCTTGGAAGAGTGGTGGAGGTTACAGTGGAATAAAAAGACAATATCAATGCCCCTTGGAACAGTGGTGGAGGTTACAGTGGAATAAAAAGACAATATCAATGCCCCTTGGAAGAGCTGTGGAGTTCAGAGTGGTTTTGCTAGACAGTTTTAATGCCGCTTGAAGAGACGTGGAGGTCACAGTAGCTTAACAAGACGGTTTTATTGCACCCGTGGAAGAGTGGTGGAGGTAACATTTTAATAAAAAGGCAATATCAATGCCCCTTGGAAGAGTGGTGGAAGTTACGGTGGAAGAAAAAGACAATATCAATGCCCCTTGGAAGAGTTGTGGAGGTTACAGTGGAATAAAAAGACAATATCAATACCCGGTAGAAGAGACGTGGAGGTTCACAATAGCTTAACAAGACGGTTTTAATGCCCCTTGAAAGAGTGGTGGAGGTCGCAGTGGAATAAAAAGAAAATATCAAAGCCCCGTGGAAGAGTGGTGGAGGTTGCAGTGGAATAAAAAGACAATTTCAATGCCCCGTGGAAGAGACATAGAGGTCACAGTAGCTTAACAAGATGGTTTTAATGCCCATTGAAAGAGTGGTGGAGGTCGCTGTGGAATAAAAAGACAATATAAATGCCCCTTGGAAGAGTGGTGGAGGATACAGTGGAATAAAAAGACAATATCAATGCCCCTTGGAAGATCTGTGGAGTTCAGATTGGTTTAACCATACGGTTTTAATGCCCATTGGAAGAGATGTGGAGGTCACAGTAGCTTAACAAGACGGTTTTTTCATGCCACATGGAAGAGTGGTGGAGGTTGCAGTGGAATAAAAAGGCAATATCAATGCACCGTGGAAGAGACGTGGAGGTCACAGTGCTTAACAAGATGGTTTTAATGCCCTTTGGAAGACTGGTGGAGGTTGCAGTGGATTAAAAAGACAATATCAATTCCCTTTGGAAGAATGGTGGAGGTAGCAGTGGAATAAAAATACATTATCAATGCCCCTTGGTAGAGTGGTGGAGGTTACAGTGGAATTTAAAGACAATATCAGTGCCCCGTGGAAGAGATGTGGAGGTCACTGTAGCTTAACAAGACAGTTTTAATGCCCCTTGGAAGAATGGTGGAGGTCGCAGTGGAATAAAAAGACAATTTCAATGCCCCTTGGAAGAGTGGTGGAGGTTAGAGTGGAATAAAAAGACAATACCAATGTCCCTTGGAAGAGCTGTGGAGTTCAGAGTGGTTTAACCAGACTGTTTTAATGCCCATTGGAAGTGACGTGGAGGTCACAGTAGCTTAAAAAGATGTTTTTAATGCCCCTTTGAAAAGTGGTGGAGGTCGCAGTTGATTAAAAAGACAATATCAATGCCCCTTAGAAGAGTGGTGGAGGTGGCAGTGGAATAAAAAGACAATATCAATGACCCTTGGAAGAATGATGGAGGTCGCAGTGGAATAAAAAGACAAAGTCAATGCCCCTTGGAAGAGTTGTGGAGGTTAGAGTGGAATAAAAAGACAATACCAATGCCCCTTGGAAGAGCTGTGGAGTTCAGAGTGGTTTAACCAGATGGTTTTATTGCCCCTTGGAAGAGAAGTGGAGATCACAGTAGATTAACAAGACAGTTTTAATGCCCCTTGGAAAAGTGGTGGAGGTCACAGTGGATTAAAAAGACAATATCAATGCCCGTGGGAGACACGTGGAGGTCACAGTAGTTTAACAAGACAGTTTTAATGGCCCTTGGAAGAGTGGTGGAGGTCGCAGTGGAATAAAAAAACAATATCAATGCCCCTTGAAAGAGTGGTGTAGGTTACAGTGAAATAAAAAGACAATATCAATGTCTCTTGAAAGAGCTATGGAGTTCAGAGTGGTTTAACCAGATGGTAATAATGCCCCTTGGAAGAGTGGTAGAGGTCGCAGTGCATTAAAAAGACAATATCAATACCCCTTGGAAGAATGGTGGAGGTTACAGTGGAATAAAAAGACAATATCAATGCCCCTTGGAAGAGCTGTGGAGATCAGAGTGGTTTAACCGGACGGTTTTAATGCCCCTTGGAAGAGATGTGGGGGTCAGAGTAGCTTAACAAGACTGTTTTAATGCTTCTTGGAAGAGTGGTGGAGGTCGCAGTGGATTAAAAAGACAATATCAATGCCCCTTAGAAGAGAGGTGGAAGTCACAGTGGAATAAAAAGACAATATCAATACCCCTTGGAAGAGTGGTGGAGGATACAGTGGAATAAAAAGGCAATATCAATGCCCCGTGGAATAGACATGGACGTTACAGTAGCTAAACAAGATATTTTTAATGCACCTTGGGAGAGTGGTGGAAGTCGTAGTGGAATAAAAAGACATTATCAATGCCCCTTGAAAGAGTGCTGTAGGTTACAGTGGAATATAAAGACAATATCAATGCCTCTTTCAGGAGCTGTGGAGTTCAGAGTGGTTTAATTTGACGCTTTTAATGCACCTTGAAAGAGACGTGGAAGTCACAGTAGCTTAACAATACGGTTTTAATGCCCCTTGGAAGAGTGGTGGAGGTCGCAGTGGATTAAAAAGACAATATCAATGCCACTTGGAAGAGTGGTGAAGGTCCCAGTGGAATAAAAATACAATATCAATGCCCCTTGGAAGAGTGGTGGAGGTTACAGTGGAATAAAAAGACAATATCAATGCCCCGTGAAAGAGACGTGGAGGTCACAGTAGCTTAACAAGACGGTTTTAATGCCACTTGGAAGAGAGGTGGAAGTTGCAGTGGAATAAAAAGACAATATCAATGCCCCTTGGACGAGTACTGGAGGTTACATTGTTATAAAAAGACAATATCAATGCCCCTTGCAAGAGTAGTGGAGGTCGCAGTGGAATAAAAAAACAATATCAATGCCCCATGAAAGAGTGGTGGAGGTAACAGTGGATTAAAAAAGACAATATCAATTCCCCTTGGAAGAGCAGTGGATTTCAGAGTAGTTAAACCAGACGTTGTTATTGCCCATTGCAAGTGACGTGGAGGTCACAGTAGCTTAAAAAGACATTTTTAATGCCCCTTGGAAATGTGGTGGAGGTCGCAGTGGATTAAAAATACAATATCAATGCCCCTTGGAAGAGTGGTGGAGGTGGCAGTAGAAAAAAGGACAATATCAATGCCCCTTGGAAGAGTGGTGGAGTTTACAGTGGAATAAAAAGACAATATCAATGCCCCGTGAAAGAGACGTGGATGTCACAGTAACTTAACAAGACGGTTTTAATGTCCCTTGGAAGAGAGGTGAAAGTCGCAGTGGAATAAAAAGACAATATCAATGCCCTTTGTAAGAGTGCTGGAGGTTACAGTGGAATAAAAAACAATATGAAAGCCCCTTGCAAGAGCTGTGGAGTTGAGAGTGGTTTAAATGGACCGTTTTAATGCCCCTTGGAAGAGATGTGGAGGTCACAGTAGATTAACAAACTGTTTTAATGCCCCTTGGAAGAGTGGTGGAGGTCGAAGTGGATTAAAAAGACAATGTCAATGCTCCTTGAAGGAGTGGTTGAAATCTCAGTGGAATAAAAAGATAATATCAATGCCCCTTGGAAGAGTGGTGGAGGTCGCAGTGGAATAAAAAGACAATATAAATGCCCCTTGGAAGTTCTGTGTAGTTCACATGGCTTAACCATACGGTTTTAATACCTCTTGGAAGAGACGTGGAGGTCACAGCAACTTAACAAGACGGTTTTAATGCCACATGGAAGAGTGGTGGAGGTTGCAGTGGATTAAAAAGACAATATCAATGCCCCGAGGAAGAGTGGTGGAGGTCGCAGTGGAATAAAAAGACAATATCAATGCCCCGTGGAAGAGACGTGGAGTTCACAGTAGCTTAACAAGATGGTTTTAATGCCCTTTGAAAGAGTGGTGGAGGTCGCAGTGGAATAAAAATACAATATCAATGCCCCTTGGTAGAGTGGTGGAGGTTACAGTGGAATTTAAACACAATATCCATGCCCATTGGAAGAGATGTGGAGGTCACTGTAGCTTAAAAAGACGTTTTTAATGCCTCTTGGAAAGGGGTGGAGGTCGCAGTGGATTAAAAAGACAATATCAATGCCCCTTGGAAGACTGGTGGAGGTAGCAGTGGAATAAAAAGACAATATCAATGCCCCTTGGAAGAATGATGCAGGTCGAAGTGGAATAAAAAGACAATGTCAATGCCCCTTGGAAGAGTGGTGGAGGTTAGAGTGTAATAAAAAGACAATACCAATGCCCCTTGGAAGAGCTGTGGAGTTCAGAGTGGTTTAACCAGATGGTTTTATTGCCCCTTGGAAGAGACGTGGAGGTCACAGTAGATTAACAAGATGGTTTTAATGCCCCTTTGAAGAGACGTGGAGGTCACAGTAGATTAACAAGACTGTTTTAATGCCCCTTGGAAGAGTGGTGGAGGTCGCAGTGGATTAAAAAGACAATATCAATGCCCCCTAGAAGAGAGGTGGAAGTCGCAGTGGAATAAAAAGACAATATCAATACCCCTTGGTAGAGTGGTGGAGGATACAGTGGAATAAAAAGACAATATCAATGCTCCGTGGATTAGACATGGACGTTAAAGTAGCTAAACAAGATGTTTTTAATGCACCTTGGGAGAGTGGTGGAAGTCGTAGTGAAATAAAAAGACAATATCAATGCCCCTTGAAACAGTGCTGTAGGTTACAGTGGAGTAAAAAGATAATATCAATGCCTCTTGCAAGAGCTGTGGAGTTCAAAGTGGTTTAAATTTACGATTTTAATGCACATTGGAAGAGACGTGGAGGTCACAGCAGCTTAACAATAATGTTTTAATGCATATTGGAAGAGTGGTGGAGGTCGCAGTGGATTAAAAAGACAATATCAATGCCCCTTGGAAGAGTGGTGGAGGTCGCAGTGGAATAAAAAGACAATAACAGTGCACCGTTGAAGGGACGTGGAGGTCACAGTAGCTTAACAAGACGGTTTTAATGCCCCTTGGAAGAGTGGTGGAGGTCGCAGTGGATTAAAAAGACAATATCAATGCCCCTTAGAAGAGAGGTGGAAGTCGCAGTGGAATAAAAAGACAATGTCAATGCCACTTGGAAGAGTGGTGGAGGTTACATTGGAATAAAAAGACAATATCAATGCCCAGTGGAATAGACAAGGACTTGACAGTAGCTTAACAAGACGGCTTTAATGCCCCTTGGAAGAGTGGTGGAGGTTGCAGTGGATTAAAAAGACAATATCAATGCCCATTGGAAGAGTGGTAGAGGTCGCAGTGGAATAAAAAGACAAATCAATGCCCCTTGAAAGAGTTGTGGAGGATACAGTGGAATAAAAAGACAATATCAATACCCCATGGAAGAGTTGTGGAGGTCACTGTGGCTTAGCAAGATGGTCTTCATGCCACTTGGAAGAGTGGTGGAGGTCGCAGTTGAATAAATAGACAATGTCAATGCCCCTTGGAAGAGTGGTGGAGGTTAGAGTGGAATAAAAAGACAATTCCAGTGCTCCTTGGAAGAGCTGTGGAGTTCATAGTGGTTTAAATTTACGGTTTTAATGCCCCTTGGAAGAGACGTGGAGGTCACAGTGGATTAAGAAGACAATATCAATGCCCCATGGAAGAGTGGTGGAGGTCGCAGTGGATTAAAAAAACAATATCAATGCCCCTTGGAAGAGTGGTGGAGGTCGCAGTGGAATAAAAAGACAATATCAATGCCCCTTGGAAGAGTGGTGGAGGTCGCAGTGGATTAAAAGAAAATATCAATGCTCCTTTGAAGAGTGGTGGAGGTTACAGTGGAAAAAAAAGACAATATCAATGTTCCTTGGAAGAGTGGTGAAGGTCGCAGTGGGATAAAAAGACAATATCAATGTCCCATGGAAGAGTGGTGGAGGTCGCAGTGGATTAAAAAGACAATATCAATGTCCCATGGAAGAGTGGTGGAGGTCGCAGTGGATTAAAAAGACAATATCAATGCCCCTAGGAAGAGTGGTGGAGGTCGCAGTGGAATAAAAAGACAATATCCATGCCCCGTGGAAGGGACGTGGAGGTCATAGTAGCTTAACAAGACGGTTTTAATGCCTCTTGGAAGAGTGGTGGAGGTCGCAGTGGAATAACCTCACTGGTACATGCTCTGCATAACTTCTCTGCTTGCTGTGTCTGCTGTAATCTAATGCTCTGCTTTGCTGATTCACCTCACTGGTACATGCTCTGCATAACTTCTCTGCTTGCTGTGTCTGCTGTAATCTAATGCTCTGCTTTGCTGATTCACCTCACTCGTACATGCTCTGCATAACTTCTCTGCATTATCTGTCCGACTCCATTCAATACTCACATATGTCTGTCCCTTCCCCACTATAGATCTTATCTGATTTTTAGAGGTGCTAAACTGCAGAGACTAGAGTCCTAGCTCTGTGTTTGATTACCCAACCATCTCCTGGTGAGACGACCCGCTGCTAATTTAGCCATATGCAGCTCCCACAATGCCCTTCACCAGATAGTTTAATGTGCCCTATATATTTAGAAGCTCTGTAACGGGTGCACCTGTGCTGGGGTGTGCACGCGTCTTCTTGTGCAAAGTGGCTTCGGAGATAAGTGGCAGTTATTTCAGAGGCAGTTAGTTAGGGCAGGAGTCAGGTAACCAACACTTTGACCACTTACTCTCTTTTAACTATGTTTCTGTTAGCTCTCACTTTTTCCTCTATAGTCCTCCACTTTCTAGTAACCACTCAAATCCCTACATCTAGTAAGAAACTCTTCATATCTCCCTCCATCCTCCCCATTCATCTCACCTCCTCCTCCAAATTATTCCTAAACATTCAATCCTAGATCTCCAAACACAGACAGCCACCTCATGCTCTCTCTTGCTCCCACCTGCTAACACTTTCTCTGCTCCTCCTCATTGCTGGAGATATCTCTCCAAATCCTGGTCCTCCTCGCCATATCCCCACAGTTACTTCTTCCTCCTATCCACGACCTTCCACAAACTGTCACAACCCTTCTAACCTCATACCCATCCAACCAATCCCCACTCCCTTAGTTGCTCTAACAGGAGCTCTATGGAACGCTCGCTCTGTCTGCAACAAACTTTCCTTCATCCACGATCTTTTCATTGCAAACAAACTTTCCTTCCTCGCCATCACTGAAACCTGGCTCACCCCCTCTGACACAGCCTCCCCAGCTGCACTCTCATATGGCGGATTCCACCTTTCCCACACACCCCGCCCCAACGGCAAACATGGCGGAGGCGTAGGTTTTCTCCTATCAGAACACTGCGCTTTCACCCAAATCCCACTGCCACCCTCCGTTACACTCCCCTCTTTTGAGGTGCACTGTGTGCGCATCTATTCCCCCTCCAACCTCCAACTGGCCGTCGTTTACCGACCCCCAGGGCAAGCCACCACCTTCTTAGACCACTTCACCACCTGGTTGCTTCACTTCCTCTCCACTGACATCCCCACTATCATAATGGGTGACTTCAACATCCCCATTAACACTTCCCACTCGTCTGTCTCTAAGTTCCTATCTCTCACTTCCTCCTTCGGACTCACTCAATGGTCTTCCACACCCACCCACAAGGATGGCCACACACTGGACCTCATCTTCACCCGCCTCTGTTCCCTATCTAACCTCTCTAACTCACCCATCCCTCTCTCTGATCACAGCCTACTTACATTCTCTTCTCTCTCCTCCCCGGGGCAACAATCCCCACTCCACAAACTTGCATACCCTCGCAGAAATCTCAAACATCTTGACTTACACTCACTCTCTGAATCCCTCCTCCCTCTTACAGACATAAATTCCTTACACGATGCAGACATTACTGCTGCTTCATATAACACCACAATAGCTGCAGCTCTAGACTCGATCGCCTCTCTCACACACTCCACATCTCGCACATTCAACAGGCAACCCTGGCACACTAAACTTACTAAAGAACTGCGCCGGGCCTGCAGGGTTGCGGAGCGGAGATGGAAAAGGTCTCACTCCATCGAACACTTCATCGCATTCAAGCAATCCCTCACTAATTTCAAGTCCGCACTAACTACAGCAAAACAAACCTACTTCTCATCTCTCATATCCTCCCTATCTCACAACCCTAAACAGCTATTTAACACTTTCAACTCTCTCCTTCTGTTCCAATATCAATGCCCTTTGGAACAGTGGTGGAGGTCACAGTGGAATAAAAAGACAATATCAATGCCCCTTGGAAGAGTGGTGGAGGTCGCAGTGGATTAAAAAGACAATATCAATGCCCTTTGGAAAAGAGGTGGAGGTCGCAGTGGAATAAAAAGACAATATCAATGCCCCGTGGAAGAGACGTGGAGGTCACAGTAGCTGAACCAGACAGTTTTAATGCTCCTTGGAAGAGTGGTGAAGGTCGCAGTGGAAGAAAAAGACAATATCAATGCCCGTTTGGAGAGTGGTGGACGTTACAGTGAAATAAAAAGACAATATCAATGCCATTTGAAAGAGCTGGGGAGTTCAGCATGGTTTAGCCAGACGGTTTTAATGACCTTGGAAGAGACGTGAAGGTCACAGTAGCTTAACAAAACGGTTTTAATGCCCCTTGGAAGAATGGCGAAGGTCGCAGTGGATTAAAAGTACAATATCAATGCCCCTTGGAAGAGTGGGAGAGGTTACAGTGGAAAAAAAAGACAATATCAATGCCCCTTGGAAGAGTGGTGGAGGTCGCAATGGAATAAAAAGACAATATCATTGCCCTATGGTAGAGACGTCGATGTCGAAGTGGATTAAAAAGACAATATCAATGCCCTTTGGAAAAGTGGTGTAGGTCGCACTGGAATAAAAAGACAATATCAATGCCCCTTGGAAGAGTTGTGGAGGTTACAGAGGAATAAAAAGACTATATCAATGCTCCTTGGAAGAGCTGTGGATCTCAGAGTGGTTTAACCAGACGGTTTTAATTCCCCTTTGAAGAGACGTAGAGGTCACAGTAGCTTAAAATGATGGTTGTAATGCCCTTGGAAGAGTGGTGGAGGTCGCAGTGGATTAAAAAGACAAATTCAATGCCCCTAGGAAGAGTGGTGGAGGTCGCAGTGGAATAAAAAGACAATATCAATGCCCCTTGGAAGAGTGGTGGAGGTAACAGTGTATAAAAAGACAATATCAATGCCCTTTGGAAGAGTGGTGAAGGTTACAGTGGAATAAAAAGATAATATCAATACCCCTTGGAAGAGTGGTGGAGGTTACAGAAGAATAAAAAGACTATATCAATGCTCCTAGGAAGAGCTGTGGATCTCAGAGTGGTTTAACCAGACCGTTTTAATGCCCCTTGGAAGAGACATTGAGGTCACATTAACTTAACAAGACGCTTTTAATGCCCCTTGGAAGATTGATGGAGGTCGAAGTGCATTAAAAAGACAATATCAATGTACCTTGGAAGAGTGGTGGAGGTCGCATTGGAATTAAAAGACAATATCAATGCCCCTTGGAATTGACGTTGAGATCACAGTAGCTTATCAACATAGTTTTAATGCCCCTTGGAAGAGTGGTGGAGGTTGCAGTGGATTAAAAAGACAATATCAATGCCCCTTGGAAGAGTGGTGGAGGTCGCAGTGGAATAAAAAGACAATATCAATGCCCCTTGGAAGGTTTGTGGAGGTCGCAGTGGAATAAAAAGACAATATCATTGCCCCGTGGAAGAGACGTGGAGGTCACAGTAGCTTAACAAGATGGTTTTAATGCCCGTTGGAAGAGTGGTGGAGGTCGCAGTGGATTAAAAAGACAATATCAATGCCCTTTGGAAAAGTGGTGGAGATCGCAGGGGAATAAAAAGACAATATTAATGCCCCGTGGAAGAGACGTGGAGGTCAAAGAAGATTAACAAAACGGCTTTAATGCCCCTTGGAAGAGTAGTGGAGGTCGCAGTGGAATAAAAAGACAATATCAATGCCCCTTGGAAGAGTGGTGGAGGTTTAATTGGAATGAAAAGACAATATCAATGCTCCTTCGAAGAGCTGTGGAGTTCAAAGTGGTTTAATCAGACGGTTTTAATGCCCCTTGGAAGAGATGTGGAGTTCACAGTAGCTTAACAGGATGGATGTAATGCACTTGGAAGAGTGTTGGAGGTCGCAGTGAATTGAAAAGACAATATCAATGCCCCTTGGAAGAGTGGTGGAGGTCGCAGTGGAATAAAAAGACAATATCAATGCACCATGGAAGAGTGGTGGAGGTTACAGTGGATAAAATGACAATATCAATGAGCCTTGGAAGAGTGGTGAAGGTTACAGTGGAATAAAAAGACAATATCACTGCCCCTTTGAAGAGCTTTGGAGTTCATAGTGGTTTAACCAGATGGTTTTAATGGCCCTTGGAAGAGAAGTTGAGGTCACATTAGCTTAACAAGATGGTTTTAATGCCCCTTGGAAGAGTGATGGAGGTCAAAGTGGATTAAAAAGACAATATCAATGTCCCTTGGAAGAGTGGTGGAGGTCGCAGTGGTATAAAAAGACAATATCAATACCCCATGGAATTGACGTTGAGGTCACAGTAGCTTAACAACACAGTTTAATGCCCCTTGGAAGAGTGGTGGAGGTCGCAGTGGATTAAAAAGACAATATCAATGCCCCTTGAAAGAGTGGTGGAGGTTGCAGCGGAATAAAATGACAATATCAATGCCCCTTGGAAGAGTTGTGGAGGTCCCAGTGGAATAAAAATACAATATCAATGCCCCTTGGATGAGCTGTGGAGTTCAGAGTGGTTTAACCAGACGGTTTTATGCCCCTTGGTAGTGACGTGGAGGTCACATTAGCTTAAAAAGATGGTTTTAATGCCCCTTGGAAGAGTGGTGGATGTCGCAGTGGATTAAAAAGACAATATCAGTGCCCCTTGGAAGAGTGGTGGAGGTCACAGTGCAATAAAAAGACAATTTCATTGCCCCTTGGAAGAGTGGTGGAGGTTTCAATGGAATAAAAAGATAATATCAATGCCCAGTGGAAGAGACGTGGAGGTCAGAGTGGTTTAACAAGACGGTTTTAATGCCCTTTGGAAGAGTGGTGGAGGTTGCAGTGGATTAAAAAGACAATATCAATGCCCCTTGGAAGAGTGGTGGAGGTCGCAGTGGAATAAAAAGACAATATCAGTGTCCTGTGGAAAAGACATGGTGGTCACAGTAGCTTAACAAGTCGGTTTTAATGCCACTTGGAAGCATGGTGGAGGTCACAGTGGAATAAAAAGACAATATCAATGCCCCTTGGAAGAGTGGTGAAGATTACAGTGGTATAAAAAGACAATATCAATGCACCTTGGAAGAGCTGTGTTGTTTAGAGTGGTTCAACCAGACGGTTTTAATGCCCCTTGGAAGAGACGTGGAGGTCGCAGTGGATTAAAAAGACAATATCAATGCCCTTTGGAAAAGAGGTGGCGGTCGCAGTGGAATAAAAAGACAATATCAATGCCCCGTGGAAGAGCCTTGGAGGTCACAGTAGCTTAACAAGATGGTTTATATGCCCCTTGGAAAAGTGGTGGAGGTCGCTGTGGAATAAAAATACAGTATGGATGCCCATTGGAAGAGTGGTGGAGGTTACAGTGGAATAAAAAGACAATATCAATGCTCCTTGGAAGAGCTGCGGAGCTCAGAGTGGTTTAACCAGACGGTTTTAATGCCCCTTGGAAGAGACTTGAAGGTCACAGTAGCTTAACACGATGATTTTAATGCCCCTTGGAAGAGTGGTGGAGATCGCAGTGGAATAAAATGACAATATCAATGCTACTTGGAATAGAGGTGCAGGTTACAATGGAATGAAAATACAATATCAATGCCCTTTGGAAGAGCTGTGGAGTTCACAGTGGTTTAACCAGATGGTTTTAATGCCCCTTGGAAGAATGGCCAAGGTCGCAGTCGATTAAAATGACAATATCAATGCCCCTTGGAAGAGTGGTGGAGGTTACAGTGGAATAAGAAGACAATATCAATGCCCTTTGAAAGAGTGGTGTAGGTCGCAGTGGAATAAAAAGACAATATCAATGCCCCTTGGAGGAGTGGTGGAGGTCGCAGTGGAATAAAAAGACAATATCAATGCCCCTTGGAAGAGTGGTGGAAGTTAGAGTGGAATAAAACGACAATATCAATGCTCCTTGGTAGAGCTGTGGAGTTCAGCGTGGTTTAACCAGACGGTTTTAATGTCTCTTGGAAGAGACATGGAGGTCACCGTTCCTTAACAAGACGGTTTTAATGCCCCATGGAAGAGTGGTGGTGGTCGCAGTAGATTAAGAATACAATATCAATGCTCCTTGGAAGAGTGGTGGAGGTCGCAGTGGAATAAAAAGACAAATCAATGCCCCTTGGAAGAGTGGTGGAAGCTACAGTGGAATAAAAAGACAATATCAATGCACCGTGGAAGAGATGTGAAGGTCACAGTGGCTTAACAAGACGGTTTTAATGCCCCTTGGAAAAGTGGTGGAGTTCGCAGTGGAATAAAAAGACAATATCAATGCCCCTTGGAAGAGTGGTGGAGGTTACAGTGGAACAAAAAAACAATTTCAATGCCCCATGGAAGAGATGTGGAGTTCAGTGTGGTTTAACCAGATCGTTTTAATGCCCCTTGGAAAAGACGTGGAGGTCACAGTAGTTTAACAAGACGGTTTTAATGCCCCTTGGAAGAGTGGTGGAGATCGCAGTGGATTAAAAAGACAATATCAAATCCCCTTGGAAGAGTTGGGGAGGTCGCAGTGGAATAACAAGACAATATCAATGCCCCGTGGAAGAGACGTGGAGGTCACAGTAGCTCAACAACACGGGTTTAATGCAACTTGGAAAAATGGTGGAGGTCACAGTGGATTTAAAAGACAATATCAATGCTCCTTGGAAGAATGGTGGAGGTCGCAGTGGAATAAAAAGTCTATATCATTGCCCGGTGGAAGATACATAGAGGCCACAGTAGCTTAACAAGACGGTTTTAATACCACTTGGAAGAGTGGTGGAGGTCGCAGTGGATTAAAAAGACAATATCAATGCCCTTTGGAAAAGTGGTGGAGGTCGCAGTGGAATAAAAAGACAATATCAATGCCCCGAGGAAGAGACGTGGAGGTCACAGTAGCTTAACAAGACAGTTTTAATGCTCCTTGGTAGAGTGGTGGAGGTCGCAGTGGAATAAAAATACAATATTTATGCCCGTTTGAAGAGTGGTGGACGTTACAGTGAAATAAAAAGACAATATCAATGCCCTTTGAAAGAGCTGGGGAGTTCAGCATGGTTTAACCAGACGGTTTTAATGCCCTTAGAAGAGACGTGGAGGTCACAGTAGCTTAACAAAATGGTTTTAATGCCCCTTGGAAGAATGGCGAAGGTCGCAGCGGATTAAAAAGACAATATCAATGCCCCTTGGAAGAGTGGGGGAGGTTACAGTGGAAAAAAAAGACAATATAATTGCCCCTTGGAAGAGGGGTGGAGGTCGCAGTGGAATAAAAAGACAATATCATTGCCCCGTGGTAGAGGCGTCGAGGTCGCAGTGGATTAAAAAGACAATATCAATGCCCTTTGGAAAAGTGGTGTAGGTCGCACTGGAATAAAAAGACAATATCAATGCCCCTTGGAAGAGTGGTGGAGGTTACAGAGGAATAAAAAGACTATATCTATGCTCCTTGGAAGAGCTGTGGAGCTCAGAGTGGTTTACCCAGACTGTTTTAATGCCCCTTGGAAGAGACGTGGAGGTCATAGTAGCTTAAAATGATGGTTGTAATGCCCTTGGAAGAGTTGTGGAGGTCGCAGTGGATTAAAAAGACAATATCAATGTCGCTAGGAAGAGTGGTGGAGGTCGCAGTGGAATAAAAAGACAATATCAATGCACCTTGGAAGAGTGGTGGAGGTAACAGTGCATAAAAAGACAATATCAATGCCCTTTGGAAGAGTGGTGAAGGTTACAGTGGAATAAAAAGAAAATATCAATACCCCTTGGAAGAGTGGTGGAGGTTACAGAGGAATAAAAAGACTATATCAATGCTCCTTGGAAGAGCTGTCTAGCTCAGAGTAGTTTAACCAGACGGTTTTAATGCCCCTTTGAAGAGAAATTGAGGTCACATTAGCTTAACAAGACGGTTTTAATGCCCCTTGGAAGAGTGATGGAGGTCGAAGTGCATTAAAAAGACAATATCAATACCCTTTGGAAGAGTGGTGGAGGTCGCAGTGGAATAAAAAGACAATATCAATGCCCCATGGAATTGACGATGAGGTCACAGTAGCTTAAAAACACAGTTTTAATGCCCCTTGGAAGAGTAGTGGAGGTTGCAGTGGATTAAATAGACAATATCAATGCCCATGGGAAGAGTGCTGGAGGTCGCAGTGGAATAAAAAGACAATATCAATGCCCCTTGGAAGATTTGTGGAGGTCGCAGTGGAATAAAAAGACAATATCATTGCCCCGTGGAAGAGACATGGAGGTCACAGTAGCTTAACAAGATGATTTTAACGCCCGTTGGAAGAGTGGTGGAGGTCGCAGTGGATTAAAAAGACAATATCAATGCCCCGTGGAAGAGACGTGGAGGTCAAAGTAGATTAACAAGACAGTTTAATGCCCCTTGGAAGAGTGGTGGAAGTCGCAGTGGAATAAAAAGACAATATCAATGCCCCTTGGAAGAGTGGTGGAGGTTTAATTGGAATGAAAAGACAATATCAATGCTCCTTGCAAGAGCTGTGGAGTTCAGATTGGTTTAATCAGACGGTTTTAATGCCCCTTGGAAGAGATGTGGAGGTCACAGTAGCTTAACAAGATGGTTGTAATGCACTTGGAAGAGTGGTGGAGGTTGCAGTGAATTAAAAAGACAATATCAATGCCCTTTGGAAGAGTGGTGGAGGTCGCAGTGGAATAAAAAGACAATATCAATGCCCCTTGGAAGAGTGGTGGAGGTTACAGTGGATAAAATGACAATATCAATGCCCCTTGGAAGAGTGGTGAAGGTTACAGTGGAAAAAAAAGACAATATCACTGCCCGTTTGAAGAGCTGTGGAGTTCAGAGTGGTTTAACCAGACGGTTTTAATGCCCCTTGGAAGAGTGATGGAGGTCGAAGTGGATTAAAAAGACAATATCAATGCCCCTTGAAAGAGTGGCGGAGGTTGCAGTGGAATAAAATGACAATATGAATGCCCCTTGGAAGAGTTGTGGAGGTCCCTGTGGAATAAAAATACAATATCAATGCCCCTTAGAAGAGTGGTGGAGGTCGCAGTTGAATAAAAAGACAAAATCAATGCCCGATTGAAGAGTGGTGGAGGTTAAAGTGGAATAAAAAGACAATATCAATGCCCCATGGAAGAGTTGTGGAGGTCACAGTGGAATAAATAGACGATGTCAATGCCCCTTGGAAGAGTGGTGGAGGTTAGAGTGGAATAAAAAGACAATACCTGTGCTCCTTGGAAAAACAGTGGAGTTCAGAGTGGTTTAAATTGACGGTTTTAATGCCCCTTGGAAGAGACGTGGAGGTCGCAGTGGATTAAAAAGACAATATCAATGCCCTTTGTAAAAGAGGTGGCGGTCGCAGTGGAATAAAAAGACAATATCAATGCCCCGTGGAAGAGCCTTGGAGGTCACAGTAGCTTAACAAGACGGTTTAAATGCTCCTTGGAAAAGTGGTGGAGGTCGCAGTGGAATAAAAATACAGTATGAATGCCCATTGGAAGAGTGGTGGAGGTTACAGTGGAATAAAAAGACAATATCAATGCTCCTTGGAAGAGCTGCGGAGCTCAGAGTGGTTTAACCAGACGGTTTTAATGCCCCTTGGAAGAGACTTGAAGGTCACAGTAGCTTAACAAGATGATTTTAATGCCCCTTGGAAGAGTGGTGGAGATCGCAGTGGAATAAAATGACAATATCAATGCTACTTGGAAGAGAGGTGCAGGTTACAATGGAATGAAAATACAATATCAATGCCCTTTGGAAGAGCTGTGGAGTTCACAGTGGTTTAACCAGATGGTTTTAATGCCCCTTGGAAGAATGGCCAAGGTCGCAGTGGATTAAAAAGACAATATCAATGCCCCTTGGAAGAGTGGTGGAGGTTACAGTGGAATAAAAAGACAATATCAATGCCCTTTGAAAGAGTGGTGTAGGTCGCAGTGGAATAAAAAGACAATATCAATGCCCCTTGGAAGAGTGCTGAAGGTTACAGTGGAAAAAAAAGACAATATCACTGCCCCTTTGAAGAGCTGTGGAGTTCAGAGTGGTTTAACCAGACGGTTTTAATGCCCCTTGGAAGAGTGATGGAGGTCGAAGTGGATTAAAAAGACAATATCAATGCCCCTTGGAAGAGTGGTGAAGGTTACAGTGGAAAAAAAAGACAATATCACTGCCCCTTTGAAGAGCTGTGGAGTTCAGAGTGGTTTAACCACACTGTTTTAATTCCCCTTGGAAGAGTGATGGAGGTCGAAGTGGATTAAAAAGACAATATCAATGCCCCTTGGAAGAGTGGTGGAGGTCGCAGTAGTATGAAAAGACAATATCAATGCCCCATGGAATTGACGTTGAGGTCACAGTAGCTTAACAACACAGTTTAATGCCCCTTGGAAGAGTGGTGTAGGTCGCAGTGGATTAAAAAGACAATATCAATGCCCCTTGAAAGAGTGGCGGAGGTTGCAGTGGAATAAAATGACAATATGAATGCCCCTTGGAAGAGTTGTGGAGGTCCCAGTGGAAAAAAAATACAATGTCAATGCCCCTTGGAAGAGCTGTGGAGTTCAGAGTGGTTTAACCAGACGGTTTTATGCCCCTTGGTAGTGACGTGGAGGTCACATTAGCTTAACAAGATGGTTTTAATGCCCCTTGGAAGAGTGGTGGATGTCGCAGTGGATT
This sequence comes from Phyllobates terribilis, assembly GCF_046119375.1. Taxonomy (NCBI): domain Eukaryota; kingdom Metazoa; phylum Chordata; class Amphibia; order Anura; family Dendrobatidae; genus Phyllobates; species Phyllobates terribilis. Next base: position 29,238,913 of record NW_027362775.1, read on the forward strand.
AAAAAGACAATATCAGTGCCCCTTGGAAGAGTGGTGGAGGTCGCAGTGGAATAAAAAGACAATATAAATGCCCCTTGGAAGAGCGGTGTAGGTTTCAATGGAATAAAAAGACAATATCAATGCCCAGTGGAAGAGACGTGGACGCCAGAGTGGTTTAACCAGACGGTTTTAATGCCCCTTGGGAAAGACGTCTAGGTCACATTAGCTTAACAAGACGGTTTTAATGCCCTTTGGAAGAGTGGTGGAGGTCGCAGTGGAATAAAAAGACAATATCAATGCCCCTTGCAAGAGCTGTGGAGTTCAGAGTGGTTTAAATTGACTGTTTTAATGCCCCTTCGAAGAGTGGTGGAGGTTACAGTGGAATAAAAAGACAATATCAATGCCCCGTGAAAGAGACGTGGAGGTTACACTAGCTTAACAAGACGGTTTTAATGCCCCTTGGAAGAGTGGTGGAGGTCGCAGTGGAATAAAAAGACAATATCAATGCCCCTTGGAAGAGTGGTGGAGCTTACAGTGGAATAAAAAGACAACATCAATGCCCCGTGGAAGAGATGTGGAGGTCACAGTAGCTTAACAAGACTGTTTTAATGCCCCTTGGAAAAGTGGTGGAGGTCGGAGTGGAATAAAAAGACAATATCAATGCCCCTTGGAAGAGTGGTGGAGGTTACGGAGGAATAAAAAGACTATATCTATGCTCCTTGGAAGAGCTGTGGAGCTCAGAGTGGTTTAACCAGACGGTTTTAATGCCCCTTGGAAGAGACGTGGATGTCATAGTAGCTTAAAATGATGGTTGTAATGCCCTTGGAAGAGTGGTGGAGGTCGCAGTGGATTAAAAAGACAATATCAATGCCGCTAGGAAGAGTGGTGGAGGTCACAGTGGAATAAAAAGACAATATCAATGCCCCTTGGAAGAGTGGTGGAGGTAACAGTGTATAAAAAGACAATATCAATGCCCTTTGGAAGAGTGGTGAAGGTTACAGTGGAATAAAAAGAAAATATCAATGGCCCTTGGAAGAGTGGTGGAGGTTACAGAGGAATAAAAAGACTTTATCAATGCTTCTTGGAAGAGCTGTCTAGCTCAGAGTAGTTTAACCAGACGATTTTAATGCCCCTTGGAAGAGACATTGAGGTCACATTAGCTTAACAAGACGGTTTTAATGCCCCTTAGAAGAGTGATGGAGGTCGAAGTGCATTAAAAAGACAATATCAATGCCCTTTGGAAGAGTGGTGGAGGTCGCAGTGGAATAAAAAGACAATATCAATGCCCCTTGGAAGAGTGGTGAAGATTACAGTGGTATAAAAAGACAATATCAATGCACCTTGGAAGAGCTGTGTTGTTTAGAGTGGTTCAACCAGACGGTTTTAATGCCCCTTGGAAGAGACGTGGAGGTCGCAGTGGATTAAAAAGACAATATCAATGCCCTTTGGAAAAGAGGTGGCGGTCGCAGAGGAATAAAAAGACAATATCAATGCCCCGTGGAAGAGCCTTGGAGGTCACAGTAGCTTAACAAGAAAGTTTAAATGCCCCTTGGAAAAGTGGTGGAGGTCACAGTGGAATAAAAATACAGTATGAATGCCCATTGGAAGAGTGGTGGAGGTTACAGTGGAATAAAAAGACAATATCAATGCTCCTTGGAAGAGCTGCGGAGCTCAGAGTGGTTTAACCAGACGGTTTTAATGCCCCTTGGAAGAGACTTGAAGGTCACAGTAGCTTAACAAGATGATTTTAATGCCCCTTGGAAGAGTGGTGGAGATCGCAGTGGAATAAAATGACAATATCAATGCTACTTGGAAGAGAGGTGCAGGTTACAATGGAATTAAAATACAATATCAATGCCCTTTGGAAGAGCTGTGGAGTTCACAGTGGTTTAACCAGATGGTTTTAATGCCCCTTGGAAGAATGGCCAAGGTCGCAGTGGATTAAAAAGACAATATCAATGCCCCTTGGAAGAGTGGTGGAGGTTACAGTGGAATAAAAAGACAATATCAATGCCCTTTGAAAGAGTGGTGTAGGTCGCAGTGGAATAAAAAGACAATATCAATGCCCCTTGGAGGAGTGGTGGAGGTCGCAGTGGAATAAAAAGACAATATCAATGCCCCTTGGAAGAGTGGTGGAGGTTAGAGTGGAATAAAAAGACAATATCAATGCTCCTTGGTAGAGTTGTGGAGTTCAGCGTGGTTTAACCAGACGGTTTTAATGTCTCTTGGAAGAGACAAGGAGGTCACCGTTCCTTAACAAGACGGTTTTAATGCCCCATGGAAGAGTGGTGATGGTCGCAGTAGATTAAGAATACAATATCAATGCTCCTTGGAAGAGTGGTGGAGGTCGCAGTGGAATAAAAAGACAAATCAATGCCCCTTGGAAGAGTGGTGGAAGCTACAGTGGAATAAAAAGGCAATATCAATGCACCGTGGAAGAGATGTGAAGGTCACAGTGGCTTAACAAGACGGTTTTAATGCCCCTTGGAAAAGTGGTGGAGTTCGCAGAGGATTAAAAAGACAATATCAATGCCCCTTGGAAGAGTGGTGGAGGTCGTAGTGGAATAAAAATACAATATCAATGCCCCTTGGTAGAGTGGTGGAGGTTACAATGGAATAAAAAGACAATATCAATGCCCAGTGGAAGAGATGTGGAGGTCACTGCAGGTTAACAAGACAGTTTTAATGCCCCTTGGAAGAATTGTGGAGTTCACAGTGGAATAAAAAGACAATGTCATTGCCCCTTGGAAAAGTGGTGGAGGTTACAGTGGAATAAAAAGACAATACCAATGCCCCTTGGAAGAGCTGCGGAGTTCAGCGTGTTTTAACCAGACGGTTTTATTGCCCCTTGGAAGAGACGTGGAGGTCACAGTAGCTTAACAAGACTGTTTTAATGCCCCTTGGAGAAGTGGTGGAGGTCGCAGTGGATTAAAAAGACAATATCAATGCCCTTTGGAAGAGTTGTGGAGGTCGCAGTGGAATTAAAATACAATATCAATGACCCGTGGAAGCGACGTGGAGGTCTCAGTAGCTAAACAAGATGGTTTTAATGCCACTTGGAAGAGTGGTGGAGGTCGCAGTGGATTAAAAAGACAATATCAATGCCCCTTGGAATAGTGGTCTCGGTCGCAGTTAAATAAAAAGTCAATATCAATGCCCCTTGGTAGAGTGGAGGAAGATACAGTTGAATAAAAAGACAATATCAATGCTCCTTGGAAGAACTGTGGAGTACAGAATGGTTTAACCAGACAGTTTTATTGCCCCTTGGAAGAGACGTAGAGGTCACAGTAGCTTATCAAGACTGTTTTAATGCCCCTTGGCAGAGTGGTGGAGGTCGCAGTGGTTTAAAAAGACAATATCAATGCCCCTTAGAAGAGTGGTGGAGGTTACATTGGAATAAAAAGACAATATCAATGCCCTGTGGAATATACATGGAGGTTACAGCAGCTTAACAAGACAGTTTTAATGCCCCTTGGGAGAGTGGTGGAAGACGCAATGGAATAAAAATACAATATCAATGCTCCTTGGAAGAGTGGTGGAGGTCTCAGTGGAATAAAAAGATAATATCAATACCCCTTGGAAGATCTGTGGAGTTCAGAATGGTTTAACCAGAAGGATTCAATGCCCCTTGGAAGAGATGAGGAGGTCACAGTATCTTAACAAGACAGTTTTAATGCCCCTTGGAAGAGTAATGGAGGTCGCAATGGATTAAAAAGACAAAATCAATGCCCCTTGGAAGAGTGGTGGAAGTCGCAGTGAAATAAAAAGACAAAATCAATGCCCCTTGGAAGAGTGGTGTAGGTTACAGTGGAATAAAAAGACAATATCAATGCCCCGTGGAAGAGATGTGGAGATCACAGTAACTTAACAAGACAGTTTTAATGCCCCTTGGAAGAGTGGTGGAGGTCGCAGTGGAATAAAAAGACAATATCAATGCCCCTTGGAAGAGCTGTGGAGTTCAGAGAGGTTAAACCAGATGGTTTTAATACCCATTGAAGAGACGTGGAGGTCACAGTAGCTTTACAAGACGCTTTTAATGCCCCTTGGAAGAGTGGTGGAGGTCACAGTGGATTAAAAAGACAATATCAATGCCCCTTGGTAGAGTGGTGGAGGTTGCAGTGGAATAAAAAGACAATATCAATGCCCCGAGGAAGAGAATTGGATGTCACTGTAGCTTAACAAGACAGTTTTAATGTCTCTTGGAACAGTGGTGGAGTTCGCAGTGGAATAAATAGACAATATCAATGCCCGTTGGAAGAGTGGTGGAGGTTACAGTTGAAATGAAAGACAATATTAATGCCCCTTGAAAGAGACGTGGAGGTCACAGTAGATTAACAAGACGGTTTAAATGCCCCTTGGAAGAGAGGTGGAAGTTGTAGTGGAATAAAAAGAAAATATCAATGCCCCTTGGACTAGTGCTGGAGGTTACAGTGGAATAAAACGACAATATCAATGCCCCTTGCAAGAGCTGTGGAGTTCGAAGTGGTTTAAATTGAAGGTTTTAATGCCCCTAGGAAGAGACGTGGAGGTCAAAGTAGCTTAACACGATGGTTTCGATGCCCTTTGGTAGAGTGGTGGAGGTCGCAGAGGATTAAAAAGACAATATCAATGCCCCTTGGAAAAGTGGTGGAGGTCTCAGTGGAATAAAAAGACAATATCAGTGCCCCTTGGAAGAGTGGTGCAGGTTACATTGGAATAAAAAGACAATATCAATGCCACTTGGAAGAACTGTGGATTTCAAAGAGGTTTAACCAGACGATTTTATTGACCCTTGGAAGAGACGTGGAGTTCACAGTAGCTTAACAAGATGGTTTTAATGCCCCTTGGTAGTGTGATGGAGGTCGCAGTGGATTAAAAAGACAATATTAATGCCACTTGGAAGAGTGGTGGAGGTCGCAGTGGAATAAAAAGACAATATCAATGCCCCGTGGAAGAGTGGTGGTGGTTACAGTGGAATAAAAAGACAATATCACTGCCCCGTGGAAGAGATATGGAGGTCACAATAGCTTAACAAGATGGTTTTTATGCCCCTTGGAAGAGCGGTGGAGGTCACAGTGGATTAAAAAGACAATATCAATGCCCCTTGGAAGAGTGGTGGAGGTCGGTGTGGAATAAAAAGACAATATCAATGCCCCGTGGAAGAGATGTGGAGGTTACAATAGCTTAACAAGACGGTTTTAATGCCCCTTGGAGGAGTGGTGGAGGTCACAGTGGATTAAAAAGAGAATATCAATGCCCCTTGGAAGAGTGGTGGAGGTCTGTGTGGAATAAAAAGACAATATCAATGCCCCGTGGAAAAGAATTGGAGGTCACTGTAGCTTAACAAGACAGTTTTAGTGTCCCTTGGAACAGTGGTGGAGGTCGCAGTGGAATAAAAAGACAATATCTATGCCCCTTGGAAAAGTGGTGGAGGTACCAGTGGAATAAAAAGACAATATCAATGCCCCTTGGAAGAGTGGTGGAGGTAAGAGTGGAAAAAAATGACAATATCAATGCCAAGTGAAAGAGACGTGGAGGCCACAGTAGCTTAACAAGACGGTTTAAATGCCCCGTGGAAGAGAGGTGGAAGTCGTAGTGGAATAAAAAAGACAATATCAGTGACCCTTGGACTAGTGGTGGAGGTTACAGTGGAATAAAAAGACAATTTCAATGCCCCGTGGAAGAGATGTGGAGGTCACAATAGCTTAACAAGACGGTTTTAATGCCCCTTAGAAGAGTGGTGGAGGTCACAATGTGTTAAAAAGACAATATTAATGCCCCTTGGAAGAGTGGTGGAGGTCGCAGTGGAATAAAAAGACAATACCAATGCCCTTTGGAAGAGCTGTGGAGTTCAGAGTGGTTTAACCTGACGGTTTTAATGCCCCTTGGAAGAGACGTGGAGGTCACAGTGGCTTAACAAGACTGTTTTAATGACCGTTGTAAGAGTGGTGGAGGTCGCAGTGGAATAAAAAGACAATATCAATGCCCCATGGAAAAGACTTGGAGGTCACAGTAGCTTAACAAGACGGTTTTAATAACCCTTGGAAGAGTGGTGGAGGTTGCAGTGGATTAAAAAGACAATATCAATGCCCCTTAAAAGAGTGGTGGAGGTTGCAGTGGAATAAGAAGACAATATCAATGCCCCTTGAAAGAGTGGTGGAGGTTACAGTGGAATAAAATGACAATATCAATGCCCCTTGGAAGAGTGGTGGAGTTTACAGTGGAATAAAAAAAAAATATCAATGCCCCTTGGAATAGTGGTGGAGGATACAGTTAAATAAAAAGACAATATCAATGCCCCGTGGAAGAGATGTGGAGATCACAATATCTTAACAAGACGGTTTTAATGCCCCTTGGAAGGGTGGTGGAGGTCTCAGTGGATTAAAAAGACAATATCAATGCCCCTTGGAAGAGTGGTGGAGGCTACAGTGGAATAAAAAGACAATATCAATGCCCCTTGCAAGAGCTGTGGAGTACAGAGTGGTTTAAATTGACGGTTTTAATGCTCTTAGGAAGAGACCTGGAGGTCACACTACCTTAACAAAATGGTTTTAATGCCCCTTAGAAGAGTGGTGGAGGTCGCAGTGGAATAAAAAGACAATATCAATGCCCCTTGGAAGAGTGTTGGTGGTTACAGTGGAATAAAAAGACAATATCAATACCCCGTGAACAAGACATGGAGGTCACAGTAGCTTAACAAGACGGATTTAATGCGCCTTGGAAGAGAGGTGGAAGTCGCAGTGGAATAAAAAGACAATATCAATGCCACTTGGAAAAGTGTTGGAGCTTACAGTGGAATCAAAAGACAATATCAATGCCCCTTGCAAGAGCTGTGAAGTTCAGATTGGTTTAAATTGACGGTTTTAATGCCCTTAGGAAGAGACTTGGAGGTCACACTACCTTAACAAAATGGTTTTAATGCCCCTTGGAAGAGTGGTGGAGGTCGCATAGGATTAAAAAGACAATATCAATGCCCCTTGGAAGAGTGGTAGAGGTCGCAGTGGAATAAAAAAGACAATATCAATGCACCATGGAAGAGTGCTGGAGGTTACAGTGGAAAAAAAAGACAATATCAATGCCCCGTGGAAGAGATGTGGAGGTCACAATATCTTAAAAAGACGGTTTTAATGCCCCTTGGAAGACTGGTGAAGGTCGCAGTGGACTAAAAAGACAATATCAATGTCCCTTGGAATAATGGTGGAGGTCACAGTGGAATGAAAAGACAATATCAATGCCCATTGAAAGAGTGGTGGAGGTTACAGTGGAATAAAAAGACAATATCAATGCCCCGTGTAAGAGATGTGGAGGTTACAGTAGCTTAACAAGTTGGTTTTAATGCCCCTTGGAAGAGTGGTGGAGGTCGCAGTGGAATAGAAAGACAATATCATTGCCCTTTGGAAGAGCTGTGGAGTTCAGAGTGGTTTTACCAGATGGTTTTAATGCCCCTTGGAAGAGTGGTGGAGGTCGCAGTGGATTAAAAAGATTATATCAATGCCCCTTGGAAGAGTGGTGGAGGCTACAGTGGAATAAAAAGACAATATCAATGACCCTTGGACGAGTAGTGGAGGTCGCAGTGGAATAAAAAGACAATATCAATGCCCCTTGGAAGAGTGGTGGAGGTCGCAGTGGAATAAAAAGACCATTTCAATGCCCTTTGGAAGAGTGGTGGAGGGTACAGTGGAATAAAAAGACAATATCAATGCCAATTGGAAGAGATGTGGAGTTCACTTTGGTTTAACCATAAAGTTTTAATGCTCCTTGGAAGAGACGTGGAGGTCACAGTGGCTTAATAAGTTGGTTTTAATGCTCTTTGGAAGAGTGGTGGAGGTTTCAGTGCATTAAAAAGACAATATCAATGCCCCTTGGAAGAGTTGTGGAGGTCGCAGTTGAATAAAAAGACAATATCCATGCCCCTTGGAAGAGTGTTGGAGGTTACAGTGGAATAAAAAGAGAATATCAATGCCCCGTGGAAGAGATATGGTGGTCACAATAGCTTAAAAAGATAGTTTTAATGCCCCTTGGAAGAGTGGTGGAGGACACAGTGGATTAAAAAGACAATATCAATGACCCTTGGAACAATGGTGGAGGTCGAATTGGAATAAAAAGACAATATCGATGCCCATTGAAAGAGTGGTGGAGGTTACAGTGGATTAAAAAAACAATATCAATGATCCGTGGAAGAGATGTGGAGGTCACAGTAGCTTAACAAGTTGGTTTTAATGCCCCTTGCAAGAGTGGTGGAGGTCGCAGTGGAATAAAAAGACAATATCAATGCCCTTTGGAAGAGCTGTGGAGTTCAGAGTGGTTTAACCAGATGGTTTTTATGCCCTTTGGAAGAGTGGTGGAGGTCGCAGTGGATTAAAAAGACAATATCAATGCCCCTTGGAAGAATGGTGGAGGCTACAGTGGAATAAAAAGACAATATCAATGACCCTTGTACGAGTAGTGGAGGTCGCAGTGGAATAAAAAGACAATATCAATGGCCCTTGGAAGAGTGGTGGAGGTTACATTGGAAAAAAAAGACAATATCAATGCCCCTTGGATGAGTAGTGGAGGTTTCAGTGGAATAAAAAGACAATATCAATGGCCCGTGGAAGAGACTTTGAGGTCACAGTAGTTTAGCAAGACGGTTTTAATGCCCCTTGGAAGAGAGGTGGAAGTCGTAGTGGAATAAAAAGAAAATATCAATGCCCCTTGGACTAGTGCTGGAGGAAACAGTAGAATAAAACGACAATATCAATGCCCCTTGCAAGAGAGCTCTCAACACCAGCAGGTGTTTCCACTTCCCAATGAACTGACGACCTGCCAATCACACTGGCTGTTGCAGGTAAAGAGGTGGCAGGTCTGCGTCCAAAAACATGTGTGACTGCTGTCCCCCCAGTCACAGAGGATGAAGAGGCCGCGGATGCACAAGATGGGGCAGACGGTGGTTGGCCCAGCCTGCTAGGCCGCATTGTAGCACAGTGAGCTTCCCACTGCAACTTATGCTTCATATCCATGTGACGGTACATGCATGAAGTACTCAAACTATGGATTTTTTGGCCTCTACTTAGCTTTTGGTGACAAATATTACAGATAACACGAGTTGGGTCATCCTTATCGATCTGAATAAATGCCCAGGCTATGCAAGGCTTAGAGCCCATGCGACCTGAAGAGCCACTACGACTTGTGGTTAGAGGCGGAGTTGTGGTTGAGGATGCAGTTGTTGACGTGCTTCCAGTACTCCGTCTCTGTCCAGGAAGGCGCAACCTAACCTCGTCGTCAATAGCATCTGTGACGCCCCGCTGCGCTTGGTATCACAGATCCTAGAAGAGTGTATTGATGGAATCCTCCACAAGAGGCCCCCATAAACATTCACACATCTCCACCTTCCACCTCAGACCAGCAGAGGGAGCCCGTTAGGGATATAAATAGGGAAGGTGGAGCTAGGCAGTTCAGTTCCTCTGAAGAGTTCCTGCAGTAGAGAAGCCTAAGAGAGGTCAGTCTGCAGTGGAGCTCAGTCTAGTCTAGAGAACTCAGTTAATAGTTCAGCAGTGGAGCACGAGGCTCCTGCTAGCTAGATTCAGGGAGCCCAGATAGAGCTTAAGGTGTGCCGGCGTCATAAGATCGGTGAAGCGCGGCAAGCTGCCGTTAGTGTGTATAGCCTATTGAGGGCCCGAGTAGGCCGAAGGCGAGTGGCGAGTTAGTACATAAGGGGCAGAGGAGCTTAACCAGCTCACCCCGAAGCATTTACCGGACACCGGATCCGAGCTTACCGGGATCTCTATGACCCAGTAAGGCATAACCGGAATCCCTGGAGAACTACAAGTCCCAGGATCGCTAAGGTGCTGATACGTAACAGAGCCAGGAGACGCTTAGGCCCCGCATACTGGGAGCGTGAACTTCAAGAGAAGGCCCTACCACAAGGTCAGCCAGCGCAGGACAGAGACAAAGTTAGGCCTAGCTCCAGGCAGGTCAGAAACTTACTGCGCAGAGGCAAGAAACAGGAGGCCCTACACCCGCTCATTGGGGAGGATCCTGATATGCACCCTTCACCCTACAGTGCTCCAGGATGTGCCTGAATTTCCTCCAGTAAAAGGTACTGAAGTGACTACTGTGTCCGTTTCCGTTCTTGCTCTGACCCAGCTGGGTCTCGCCTGTCCTGCATTCCCCCTGCATACGCTGCCCTGAGACCTAGCTCCACCTATGGGGAGCTATACCATCGAGCTGCCTTATCACTGGCCTCAGTGGACTGCTGCAGCGCTGGTGCTTCTCACCAGATACCACAGGTGGTGTCAAAAACTCTTATAAAATTAACAATTATCCACCCTTTTAAAGAGTGACCCCAGGGTACGGGCCAGGGAGCCGACCACCGCGACATCCCAAAGGCCAGGCAAAGGCCCGGGTGACCTCATCGACTGGCTGACTGTGGGTTGACAGTAAGAGGGATCTCCAACCTTGTCATCATCACCCTGTGTGTTATCACACCCGTCGTCCTCAAAGCCAACCTCTTCCTGCCCTGACCGAAAAGTCAAGTTGTCGCTCCAATCAGGTATTTGAGTCTCATCATCGTCTTCATCATTGTCTCCACCAACAGGAGTTACAGTTTGGGAACGAGGGTCTACATTATGCTCAGAACCTTCTTCATCTGGTCCTGGATCCGACTTATAAAGATTCTGGGCATCAGTGCAGATCATTTCCTCGTCTGGATTAACAGAAGCTCTGGAGCAGACCTCCGTTTCCCAGGCTATAGTATGAGTAAACAGCTGTGCAGACTCAACCATCTGTGTTACCCCATACTCAGACGGGCAGCTGGAGACTTGGGAGCTGTGAGGAAGCAAGTGCGATTGGGGTGACACCTCTGAGGACTGGAGTATTTGTGATGTTGAAGTTGAGGTGGAGGAGAGCCCACTTGAAGGAGCACTTGATATCCGCTGAAGCACCTGCTGTTTTTGTGCCTCATCTGGAATTTGTAGCGATGGGCGTGTCCGTAACAAAGGGATCGTATCACATTGTCCACGAAAAGAAGTCGACATGTTAGTTTGGCTGGAAGATGGTCTTTCTTCTGCAGATGTTACTCCCCCCCCACCGTGGGGGGCTCGACCCACCAGCGGACAGGCACCAGTATTAGGAGAGGGGGACTGGCCGTCAGGGTCCACCGCGGCTCTGGCACAAACCTGGCGACACGGAGGTGGCACGGGCAGGAACGGACTGGCCGTGTCGGCTTCTCACTTTTTGGATTTTAGAAGGGCATGACATGCCTATATCTGTGTCTCCCCCTCCTTTTACTCCTCCACCTCTTTTATTTTCGCATGACTATATGTACTTGTCACTTTTCCATGTGTTAGTTATGTCTTCTGAGCAGTTTGTCAGCTTTTGGACACCTTTGAAGGTGTTTTCTATGTGTTTCTATGTGTTTTTGTTTGCCTGCCATTGGTTTTAACGGTGTTCGAAGGTGTTCGACGAACAGTTCGACAAACAGTTCGGCGAACACACGGGTGTTCGACGAACCGAACCGAACTCGAACACTACGGGGGTGGCTCAACACTAGTTGCAGTAGCTTAACAAGAGGGTTTAAATGCCCCTTGGAAGAGACGTGCAGGTCGCAGTAGCTTAACAAGATGGTTTAAATGCCCCTTGTAAGAGCGGTGGAGGTCGCAGTAGCTTAACAAGACGGTTTAAATGCCCCTTGGAAGAGACATGCAGATCGCAGCAGCTTAACAAGACAGTTTAAATGCCCCTAGGAAGAGATGTGCAGGTCGCAGTAGCTTAACAAGACGGTTAAAATGCCCCTTGGAAGAGCGGTGGCGGTAGCAGTAGCTTAACAAGATGGTTTAAATGCCCCTTGGAAGAGACGTGCAGGTCGCAGTAGCTTAACAAGACGGTTTAAATGCCACTTGGAAGAGACATGCAGGTCGCAGTAGCTTAACAAGACGGTTTAAATGCCCCTTGGAAGAGACGTGCAGGTCGCAGTAGCTTAACAAGACGGTTTAAATGCCCCTTGGAAGAGACATGCAGGTCGCAGTAGCTTAACAAGACGGTTTAAATGCCCCATTGAAGAGACGTGCAGGTCGCATTAGCTTAACAAGACGGTTTAAATGCCCCTTGGAAGAGACGTGCAGGTCGCAGTAGCTTAACAAGACGGTTTAAATGCCCCTTGGAAGAGACATGCAGGTCGCAGTAGCTTAACAAGACGGTTTAAATGCCCCATTGAAGAGAGTTGCAGGTCGCATTAGCTTAACAAGACGGCTTAAATGCCCCTTGGAAGAGCGGAGCAGGTCGCAGTAGCTTAACAAGATGGTTTAAATGCCCCTTGGAAAAGACGTGCAAGTCGCAGTAGCTTAACAAGACGGTTTAAATGCCTCTTGAAAGAGACGTGCAGGTAGCAGTAGCTTAACAAGACGGATAAAATGCCCCTTGGAAAAGCGGTGGCGGTAGCAGTAGCTTAACAAGACAGTTTAAATGCCCCTTGGAAGAGCGATGGAGGTCGCAGTAGCTTAACAAGACATTTTAAATGCCACTTGGAAGAGAAATGCAGGTCGCAGCAGCTTATCAAGACGGTTTAAATACCCCTTGGAAGAGACTTGCAGGTCGCAGTAGCTTAACAAGACGGTTTAAATGCCCCTTGGAAGAGACGTGCAGGTTGCAGTAGCTTAACAAGACGGTTTAAATGCCCCTTGGAAGAGCGGAGGAGGTCGCAGTAGCTGAACATGACAGTTTAAATGCCCTTTGGAACAGATATGCAGGTCGCAGCAGCTTAACAAGACTGTTTAAATGCCCCTTGGAAGAGACGTGCAGGTCGCAGTAGCTTAACAAGATGGTTTAAATGCCCCTTGGTAGAGACATGCAGGCCGCAGTAGCTTAACAAGACGGTTTAAATGCCCCATTGAAGAGAGGTGCAGGTCGCATTAGCTTAACAAGACGGTTTAAATGCCCCCTGGAAAAGTGAAGGAGGTTACAGTAGCTTAACAAGACGGTTTAGATGCCCCTTGGAAGAGACGTGCAAGTCGCAGTAGCTTAAAAAGACGGTTTAAATGCGCCTTGGAAGAGAAGTGCAGGTCGCAGTAGCTTAACAAGGCGGTTTAAATGCCCCTTGAAAGAGACTTGGAGGTCGCAGCAGCTTAACAAGACAGTTTAAATGCCCCTTGGAAGAGACGTGCAGGTCGCAGTAGCTTAACAAGACGGTTTAAATGCCCCTTGGAAGAGACATGCAGGTCGCAGTAGCTTAACAAGACGGTTTAAATGCACCTTGGAAGAGACGTGCAGGTTGCAGTAGCTTAACAAGACGGTTTAAATGCCCCTTGGAAAAGAGGTGGAGGTTACAGTAGCTTAACAAGATGGTTTAAATGCCCGTTGAAAGAGACGTGGAGGTCGCAGTAGCTTAACAAGACGGCTAAAATGCCCCTTGGAAGAGCGGTGGCGGTAGCAGTAGCTTAACAAGACGGTTTAAATGCCCCTTGGAAGAGACGTGCAGGTCGCAGTAGCTTAATAAGACGGTTTAAATGCCACTTGGAAGAGCGGTAAAGGTCGCAGCAGCTTAGCAAGACGGTTTAAATGCCCCTTGGAAAACACGTGCAAGGCGCAGTACCTTAACAAGACGGTTTAAATGCCCGTTGAAAGAGACGTGCAGGTCGCAGTAGCTTAACAAGATGGTTAAAATGCCCCTTGGAAGAGCATGGCGGTAGCAGTAGCTTAACAAGATGGTTTAAATGCCCCTTGGAAGAGACGTGCAGGTCGCAGTAGCTTAACAAGACGGTTTAAATGCCCCTTGGAAGAGCGGTGGAGGTCGCAGTAGCTTAACAAGACGGTTTAAATGCCCCTTGGTTGAGACATGCAGGTCGCAGCAGCTTAACAAGACGGTTTAAATGCCCCTTGGTTGAGACGTGCAGATCACAGTAGCTTAACAAGATGGTTTAAATGCCCCTTGGAAGAGACATACAGGTCGCAATAGCTTAACAAGACGGCTTAAATGCCCATTGGAAGAGCGGAGGAGGTCGCAGTAGCTTAACAAGATGGTTTAAATGCCCCTTGGAAGAGACGTGCAAGTCGCAGTAGCTTAACAAGACGGTTTAAATGCCTCTTGAAAGAGACGTGCAGGTCGCAGTATCTTAACAAGACGGTTAAAATGCCCCTTGGAAAAGACGTGCAAGTCGCAGTAGCTTAACAAGACGGTTTAAATGCCCCTTGGAAGAGACGTGCAGGTCGTAGTAGCTTAACAAGACGGTTTATATGCCCCTTGGAAGAGCGTTGGAGGTCGCAGAAGCTTAACAAGACGGTTTAAATGCCCCTTGGAAGAGACATGCAGGTCGCATCAGCTTATCAAGACTGTTTAAATGTCCCTTTGAAGAGACTTGCAGGTCGCAGTAGCTTAACAAGACGGTTTAAATGCCACTTGGAAGAGACGTGCAGGTTGCAGTAGCTTAACAAGATGTTTTAAATGCCCCTTGGAAAAGAGGTGGAGGTTACAGTAGCTTAACAAGACGGTTTAAATGCCCGTTGAAAGAGACGTGCAGGTCGCAGTAGCTTAACAAGACGGTTAAAATGCCCCTTGGAAGAGCGGTGGCGGTAGTAGTAGCTTAACAAGACGGTTTAAATGCCCATTGGAAGAGACGTGCAGGTCGCAGTAGCTTAACAAGACGGTTTAAATGCCCCTTGGAAGAGACATGCAGGTCGCAGTAGCTTAACAAGATGGTTTAAATGCCCTTTGAAAGAGCGGTAAAGGTCGCAGTAGCTTAACAAGACGGTTTAAATGCCCCTTGGAAAAGACGTGCAAGGCGCAGTAGCTTAACAAGACGGTTTAAATGCCCGCTGAAAGAGACGTGCAGGTCGCAGTAGCTTAACAACACGGTTAAAATGTCCCTTGGAAGAGCGGTGGCAGTAGCAGTAGCTTAACAAGACGGTTTAAATGCCCCTTGGAAGAGACGTGCAGGTGGCAGTAGCTTAACAAGACGGTTTAAATGCCCCTTGGAAGAGCGGAGGAGGTCGCAGTAGCTTAAGAAGACGGATTAAATGGCCCTTGATTGAGACATGCAGGTCGCAGCAGCTTAACAAGACGGTTTAAATGCCCCTTGGAAGAGACGTGCAGGTCGCAGTAGCTTAAAAAGATGGTTTAAATGCCACTTGGAAGAGACATGCAGGTCGCAGTAGCTTAAAAAGACGGTTTAAATGCCCCTTGAAAGAGCGGTGAAGGTCGCAGTAGCTTAACAAGTCAGTTTAAATGCCCCTTGAAAGAGACGAGGAGGTCACAGTAGCTTAACAAGACGGTTAAAATGCCCCTTGGAAAAGACGTGCACGTCGCAGTAGCTTAACAAAACGGTTTAAATGCCCCTTGGAAAAGACGTGCAAGTCGCAGTAGCTTAACAAGACGGAATAATTGCCCCTTGGAAGAGACGTGCAGGTCGCAGTAGCTTTCAAGACGGTTTAAATGCCCCTTGGTAGAGACATGCAGGTCGCAGTATCTTAACAAGACGGTTTAAATGCCCCTTGGAAGAGCGGTGGCGGTCGCAGTAGCTTAACAAGACAGTTTAAATGCCCGCTGAAAGAGACGTGCAGGTCGCAGTAGCTTAACAAAACGGTTAAAGTGCCCCTTGGAAGTGCGGTGGCGGTAGCAGTAGGTTAACAAGACAGTTTAAATACCCCTTGGAAGAGACATGCAGGTCGCAGTAGCTTAACAAGACGGTTTAAATGCCCCTTGAAAGAGCGGTGGAGGTCGCAGTAGCTTAACAAGACTGTTTAAATGCCCCTTGGAAGAGACGTGCAGGTCGCAGTAGCTTAACAAGAAGGTTTAAATGCCCCTTGGAAGAGATGTGCAGGTTTCAGTAACTTAACAAGATGGCTTAAATGCACCTTGGAAGAGACGTGGAGTTCGCAATAGTTTAACAAGACGGTTTAAATGCCCCTTGGAAGAGACACGCAGGTTGCAGTAGCTTAACAAGAGGGTTTAAATGCCCATTGGAAGAGACGTGCAGGTCGCAGTAGCTTAACAAGATGGTTTAAATGCCCCTTGGAAGAGCGGTGGCGGTAGCAGTAGCTTAACAAGATTGTTTAAATGCCCCTTGGAAGAGACGTGCAGGTCGCAGTAGCTTAACAAGACGGTTTAAATGCCCCTTGGAAGAGCGGTAAAGGTCGCAGTAGATTAACAAGACGGTTTAAATGCCCCTTGAAAAAGACGTGCAAGGCACAGTAGCTTAACATGACGGTTTAAATGCCCGCTGAAAGAGACGTGTAGGTCGCAGTAGCTTAACAACACGGTTAAAATGTCCCTTGGAAGAGCGGTGGCTGTAGCAGTAGCTTAACAAGACGGTTTACATGCCCCTTGGAAGAGACGTGCAGGTCGCAGTAGCTTAACAAGACGGTTTAAATGCCCCTTGGAAGAGCGGTAGAGGTCGCAGTAGCTTAACAAGACGTTTTAAATGCCCCTTGGAAAAGAGGTGGAGGTTACAGTAGCTTAACAAGACATTT
Organism: Phyllobates terribilis; assembly: GCF_046119375.1. Taxonomy (NCBI): domain Eukaryota; kingdom Metazoa; phylum Chordata; class Amphibia; order Anura; family Dendrobatidae; genus Phyllobates; species Phyllobates terribilis. The sequence continues at coordinate 29,255,311 of NW_027362775.1, forward strand.
TAAATGCCCGTTGAAAGAGACGTGCAGGTCGCAGTAGCTTAACAAGACGTTTTAAATGCCCCTTGGAAAAGAGGTGGAGGTTACAGTAGCTTAACAAGACAGTTTAAATGCCCGTTGAAAGAGACGTGCAGGTCGCAGTAGCTTAACAAGACGGTTAAAATGCCCCTTGGAAGAGCGATGGCGGTAGCAGTAGCTTAACAAGACGGTTTAAATGCCCCTTGGAAGAGACGTGCAGGTCGCAGTAGCTTAACAAGATGGTTTAAATGCCCCTTGTAAGAAACGTGCAGGTCGCAGTAGCATAACAAGACGGTTTAAATGCCCCTTGGAAGAGACATGCAGGTCGCAGTAGCTTAACAAGATGGTTTAAATGCCCGCTGAAAGAGACGTGCAGGTCGCAGTAGCTTAACAACACGGTTAAAATGTCCCTTGGAAGAGCGGTGGCAGTAGCAGTAGCTTAACAAGACGGTTTAAATGCCCCTTGGAAGAGACGTGCAGGTCGCAGTAGCTTAACAAGATGGTTTAAATGCCCGCTGAAAGAGACGTGCAGGTCGCAGTAGCTTAACAACACGGTTAAAATGTCCCTTGGAAGAGCGGTGGCAGTAGCAGTAGCTTAACAAGACGGTTTAAATGCCCCTTGGAAGAGACGTGCAGGTCGCAGTAGCTTAACAAGATGGTTTAAATGCCCTTTGGAAGAGCGGTGGAGGTCGCAGTAGCTTAAGAAGACGGTTTAAATGGCCCTTGATTGAGACATGCAGGTCGCAGCAGCTTAACAAGACGGTTTAAATGCCCCTTGGAAGAGACGTGCAGGTCGCAGTAGCTTAAAAAGATGGTTTACATGCCACTTGGAAGAGACATGCAGGTCGCAGTAGCTTAAAAAGACAGTTTCAATGCCCCTTGGAAGAGCGGTGAAGGTCGCAGTAGCTTAACAAGTCAGTTTAAATGCCCCTTGAAAGAGACGCGCAGGTCACAGTAGCTTAACAAGATGGTTTAAATGCCCCTTGGAAGAGATGTGCAGGTTTCAGTAACTTAAGAAGAGGGTTTAAATGCCCCTTGTAAGAGCGGTGGAGGTCGCAGTAGCTTAACAAGACGGTTTAAATGCCCCTTGGAAGAGACATGCAGATCGCAGCAGCTTAACAAGACGGTTTAAATGCCCCTAGGAAGAGATGTGCAGGTCGCAGTAGCTTAACAAGAAGGTTAAAATGCCCCTTGGAAGAGCGGTGGCGGTAGCAGTAGCTTAACAAGATGGTTTCAATGCCCCTTGGAAGAGACGTGCAGGTCGCAGTAGCTTAACAAGACGGTTTAAATGCCCCTTGGAAGAACGGTAAAGGTCTCAGTAGCTTAACAAGACGGTTTAAATGCCCCTTGGAAAAGACGTGCAAGGCGCAGTAGCTTAACAAGACGGTTTAAATGCCCGCTGAAAGAGACGTGCAGGTCGCAGTAGCTTAACAACACGGTTAAAATGTCCCTTGGAAGAGCGGTGGCAGTAGCAGTAGCTTAACAAGACGGTTTAAATGCCCCTTGGAAGAGACGTGCAGGTCGCAGTAGCTTAACAAGATGGTTTAAATGCCCCTTGGAAGAGCGGTGGAGGTCGCAGTAGCTTAAGAAGACGGTTTAAATGGCCCTTGGTTGAGACATGCAGGTCGCAGCAGCTTAACAAGACGGTTTAAATGCCACTTGGAAGAGACATGCAGGTCGCAGTAGCTTAAAAAGACGGTTTAAACGCCCCTTGGAAGAGCGGTGGAGGTCGCAGTCGCTTAAGAAGACGGTTTAAATGGCCCTTGGTTGAGACATGCAGGTCACAGCAGCTTAACAAGATGGTTTAAATGCCCCTTGGAAGAGACATGCAGGTTGCAGTAGCTTAACAAGAGGGTTTAAATGCCCCTTGGAAGAGACGTGCAGGTCGCAGTAGCTTAACAAGATGGTTTAAATGCCCCTTGTAAGAGCGGTGGAGGTCGCAGTAGCTTAACAAGACGGTTTAAATGCCCCTTGGAAGAGACATGCAGATCGCAGCAGCTTAACAAGACGGTTTAAATGCCCCTAGGAAGAGATGTGCAGGTCGCAGTAGCTTAACAAGACGGTTTAAATGCCCCTTGGAAGAGACGTGCAGGTCGCAGTAGCTTAAAAAGACGGTTTAAATGCCCCTTGAAAGAGACGCGCAGGTCACAGTAGCTTAACAAGACGGTTTAAATGCCCGTTGGAAGAGATGTGCAGGTCGCAGTAGCTTAACAAGATGGTTTAAATGCCCCTTGTAAGAGCGGTGGATGTCGCAGTAGCTTAACAAGATGGTTTAAATGCCCCTAGGAAGAGATGTGCAGGTCGCAGTAGCTTAACAAGACGGTTTAAATGCCCCTTGGAAGAGACGTGCAGGTCGCAGTAGCTTAAAAAGATGGTTTAAATGCCACTTGGAAGAGACATGCAGGTCGCAGTAGCTTAAAAAGACGGTTTAAATGCCCCTTGGAAGAGCGGTGAAGGTCGCAGTAGCTTAACAAGTCAGTTTAAATGCCCCTTGAAAGAGTCGCGCAGGTCACAGTAGCTTAACAAGACGGTTTAAATGCCCCTTGGAAGAGATGTGCAGGTTTCAGTAACTTAACAAGAGGGTTTAAATGCCCCTTGTAAGAGCGGTGGAGGTCGCAGTAGCTTAACAAGACGGTTTAAATGCCCCTTGGAAGAGACATGCAGATCGCAGCAGCTTAACAAGACGGTTTAAATGCCCCTAGGAAGAGATGTGCAGGTCGCAGTAGCTTAACAAGACGGTTAAAATGCCCCTTGGAAGAGCGGTGGCGGTAGCAGTAGCTTAACAAGATGGTTTCAATGCCCCTTGGAAGAGACGTGCAGGTCACAGTAGCTTAACAAGACGGTTTAAATGCCCCTTGGAAGAGCGGTAAAGGTCGCAGTAGCTTAAGAAGACGGTTTAAATGCCCCTTGGAAAAGACGTGCAAGGCGCAGTAGCTTAACAAGACGGTTTAAATGCCCGCTGAAAGAGACGTGCAGGTCGCAGTAGCTTAATAACACGGTTAAAATGTACCTTGGAAGAGCGGTGGCAGTAGCAGTAGCTTAACAAGACGGTTTAAATGCCCCTTGGAAGAGACGTGCAGGTCGCAGTAGCTTAACAAGATGGTTTAAATGCCCCTTGGAAGAGCGGTGAAGGTCGCAGTAGCTTAAGAAGACGGTTTAAATGCCCCTTGTTTGAGACATGCAGGTCGCAGCAGCTTAACAAGACGGTTTAAATGCCCCTTGGAAGAGACGTGCAGATCACAGTAGCTTAACAAGATGGTTTAAATGCCCCTTGGAAGAGACATACAGGTCGCAATAGCTTAACAAGACGGCTTAAATGCCCCTTGGAAGAGCGGAGGAGGTCGCAGCAGCTTAACAAGATGGTTTAAATGCCCCTTGGAAGAGACGTGCAAGTCGCAGTAGCTTAACAAGACGGTTTAAATGCCTCTTGAAAGAGACGTGCAGGTCGCAGTAGCTTAACAAGACGGTTAAAATGCCCCTTGGAAAAGACGTGCAAGTCGCAGTAGCTTAACAAGACGGTTTAAATGCCCCTTGGAAGAGACGTGCAGGTCGTAGTAGCTTAACAAGACGGTTTATATGCCCCTTGGAAGAGCGTTGGAGGTCGCAGAAGCTTAACAAGACGGTTTAAATGCCCCTTGGAAGAGACATGCAGGTCGCATCAGCTTATCAAGACTGTTTAAATGTCCCTTTGAAGAGACTTGCAGGTCGCAGTAGCTTAACAAGACGGTTTAAATGCCACTTGGAAGAGACGTGCAGGTTGCAGTAGCTTAACAAGATGTTTTAAATGCCCCTTGGAAAAGAGGTGGAGGTTACAGTAGCTTAACAAGACGGTTTAAATGCCCGTTGAAAGAGACGTGCAGGTCGCAGTAGCTTAACAAGACGGTTAAAATGCCCCTTGGAAGAGCGGTGGCGGTAGTAGTAGATTAACAAGACGGTTTAAATGCCCCTTGGAAGAGACGTGCAGGTCGCAGTAGCTTAACAAGACGGTTTAAATGCCCCTTGGAAGAGACATGCAGGTCGCAGTAGCTTAACAAGATGGTTTAAATGCCCTTTGAAAGAGCGGTAAAGGTCGAAGTAGCTTAACAAGACGGTTTAAATGCCCCTTGGAAAAGACGTGCAAGGCGCAATAGCTTAACAAGACGGTTTAAATGCCCGCTGAAAGAGACGTGCAGGTCGCAGTAGCTTAACAACACGGTTAAAATATCCCTTGGAAGAGCGGTGGCAGTAGCAGTAGCTTAACAAGACGGTTTAAATGCCCCTTGGAAGAGACGTGCAGGTGGCAGTAGCTTAACAAGACGGTTTAAATGCCCCTTGGAAGAGCGGTGGAGGTCGCAGTAGCTTAAGAAGACGGTTTAAATAGCCCTTGATTGAGACATGCAGGTCGCAGCAGCTTAACAAGACGGTTTAAATGCCCCTTGGAAGAGACGTGCAGGTCGCAGTAGCTTAAAAAGATGGTTTAAATGCCACTTGGAAGAGACATGCAGGTCGCAGTAGCTTAAAAAGACGGTTTAAATGCCCCTTGGAAGAGCGGTGAAGGTCGCAGTAGCTTAACAAGTCAGTTTAAATACCCCTTGAAAGAGACGCGCAGGTCACAGTAGCTTAACAAGATGGTTAAAATGCCCCTTGGAAAAGACGTGCACGTCGCAGTAGCTTAACAAAACGGTTTAAATGCCCCTTGGAAAAGACGTGCAAGTCGCAGTAGCTTAACAAGACGGAATAATTGCCCCTTGGAAGAGACGTGCAGGTCGCAGTAGCTTTCAAGACGGTTTAAATGCCCCTTGGAAGAGACATGCAGGTCGCAGTAGCTTAACAAGACGGTTTAAATGCCCCTTGGAAGAGCGGTGGCGGTCGCAGTAGCTTAACAAGACAGTTTAAATGCCCGCTGAAAGAGACGTGCAGGTCGCAGTAGCTTAACAAAACAGTTAAAGTGCCCCTTGGAAGTGCGGTGGCGGTAGCAGTAGGTTAACAAGACAGTTTAAATGCCCCTTGGAAGAGACATGCAGGTCGCAGTAGCTTAACAAGACGGTTTAAATGCCCCTTGAAAGAGCGGTGGAGGTCGCAGTAGCTTAACAAGACTGTTTAAATGCCCCTTGGAAGAGACGTGCAGGTCGCAGTAGCTTAACAAGAAGGTTTAAATGCCCCTTGGAAGAGATGTGCAGGTTTCAGTAACTTAACAAGACGGCTTAAATGCACCTTGGAAGAGACGTGGAGTTCGCAATAGTTTAACAAGACGGTTTAAATGCCCCTTGGAAGAGACATGCAGGTTGCAGTAGCTTAACAAGAGGGTTTAAATGCCCCTTGGAAGAGACGTGCAGGTTGCAGTAGCTTAACAAGATGGTTTAAATGCCCCTTGGAAGAGCGGTGGCGGTAGCAGTAGCTTAACAAGATTGTTTAAATGCCCCTTGGAAGAGACGTGCAGGTCGCAGTAGCTTAACAAGACGGTTTAAATGCCCCTTGGAAGAGCGGTAAAGGTCGCAGTAGCTTAACAAGACGGTTTAAATGCCCCTTGAAAAAGACGTGCCAGGCGCAGTAGCTTAACATGACGGTTTAAATGCCCGCTGAAAGAGACGTGCAGTTCGCAGTAGCTTAACAACACGGATAAAATGTCCCTTGGAAGAGCGGTGGCTGTAGCAGTAGCTTAACAAGACGGTTTAAATGCCCCTTGGAAGAGACGTGCAGGTCGCAGTAGCTTAACAAGACGGTTTAAATGCCACTTGGAAGAGCGGTAGAGGTCGCAGTAGCTTAACAAGACGTTTTAAATGCCCCTTGGAAAAGAGGTGGAGGTTACAGTAGCTTAACAAGACAGTTTAAATGCCCGTTGAAAGAGACGTGCAGGTCGCAGTAGCTTAACAAGACGGTTAAAATGCCCCTTGGAAGAGCGATGGCGGTAGCAGTAGCTTAACAAAACGGTTTAAATGCCCCTTGTAAGAAACGTGCAGGTCGCAGTAGCATAACAAGACGGTTTAAATGCCCCTTGGAAGAGACATGCAGGTCGCAGTAGCTTAACAAGACAGTTTAAATGCCCGATGAAAGAGACGTGCAGGTCGCAGTAGCTTAACAAGACGGTTTAAATGCCCCTTGGAAGAGACGTGCAGGTCGCAGTAGCTTAAAAAGACGGTTTAAATGCCCCTTGAAAGAGACGCGCAGGTCACAGTAGCTTAACAAGACGGTTTAAATGCCCCTTGGAAGAGATGTGCAGGTCGCAGTAGCTTAACAAGATGGTTTAAATGCCCCTTGTAAGAGCGGTGGAGGTCGCAGTAGCTTAACAAGACGGTTTAAATGCCCCTAGGAAGAGATGTGCAGGTCGCAGTAGCTTAACAAGACGGTTTAAATGCCCCTTGGAAGAGACGTGCAGGTCTCAGTAGCTTAAAAAGATGGTTTAAATGCCACTTGGAAGAGACATGCAGGTCGCAGTAGCTTAAAAAGACGGCTTAAATGCCCCTTGGAAGAGCGGTGAAGGTCGCAGTAGCTTAACAAGTCAGTTTAAATGCCCCTTGAAAGAGTCGCGCAGGTCACATTAGCTTAACAAGACGGTTTAAATGCCCCTTGGAAGAGATGTGCAGGTTTCAGTAACTTAACAAGAGGGTTTAAATGCCCCTTGTAAGAGCGGTGGAGGTCGCAGTAGCTTAACAAGACGGTTTAAATGCCCCTTGGAAGAGACATGCAGATCGCAGCAGCTTAACAAGACGGTTTAAATGCCCCTAGGAAGAGATGTGCAGGTCGCAGTAGCTTAACAAGACGGTTAAAATGCCCCTTGGAAGAGCGGTGGCGGTAGCAGTAGCTTAACAAGATGGTTTCAATGCCCCTTGGAAGAGACGTGCAGGTCACAGTAGCTTAACAAGACGGTTTAAATGCCCCTTGGAAGAGCGGTAAAGGTCGCAGTAGCTTAAGAAGACGGTTTAAATGCCCCTTGGAAAAGACGTGCAAGGCGCAGTAGCTTAACAAGACGGTTTAAATGCCCGCTGAAAGAGACGTGCAGGTCGCAGTAGCTTAATAACACGGTTAAAATGTACCTTGGAAGAGCGGTGGCAGTAGCAGTAGCTTAACAAGACGGTTTAAATGCCCCTTGGAAGAGACGTGCAGGTCGCAGTAGCTTAACAAGATGGTTTAAATGCCCCTTGGAAGAGCGGTGAAGGTCGCAGTAGCTTAAGAAGACGGTTTAAATGCCCCTTGTTTGAGACATGCAGGTCGCAGCAGCTTAACAAGACGGTTTAAATGCCCCTTGGAAGAGACGTGCAGATCACAGTAGCTTAACAAGATGGTTTAAATGCCCCTTGGAAGAGACATACAGGTCGCAATAGCTTAACAACACGGCTTAAATGCCCCTTGGAAGAGCGGAGGAGGTCGCAGTAGCTTAACAAGATGGTTTAAATGCCCCTTGGAAGAGACGTGCAAGTCGCAGTAGCTTAACAAGACGGTTTAAATGCCTCTTGAAAGAGACGTGCAGGTCGCAGTAGCTTAACAAGACGGTTAAAATGCCCCTTGGAAAAGACGTGCAAGTCGCAGTAGCTTAACAAGACGGTTTAAATGCCCCTTGGAAGAGACGTGCAGGTCGTAGTAGCTTAACAAGACGGTTTATATGCCCCTTGGAAGAGCGTTGGAGGTCGCAGTAGCTTAACAAGACGGTTTAAATGCCCCTTGGAAGAGACATGCAGGTCGCATCAGCTTATCAAGACTGTTTAAATGTCCCTTTGAAGAGACTTGCAGGTCGCAGTAGCTTAACAAGACGGTTTAAATGCCACTTGGAAGAGACGTGCAGGTTGCAGTAGCTTAACAAGATGTTTTAAATGCCCCTTGGAAAAGAGGTGGAGGTTACAGTAGCTTAACAAGACGGTTTAAATGCCCGTTGAAAGAGACGTGCAGGTCGCAGTAGCTTAACAAGACGGTTAAAATGCCCCTTGGAAGAGCGGTGGCGGTAGTAGTAGCTTAACAAGACGGTTTAAATGCCCCTTGGAAGAGACGTGCAGGTCGCAGTAGCTTAACAAGACGGTTTAAATGCCCCTTGGAAGAGACATGCAGGTCGCAGTAGCTTAACAAGATGGTTTAAATGCCCTTTGAAAGAGCGGTAAAGGTCGCAGTAGCTTAACAAGACGGTTTAAATGCCCCTTGGAAAAGACGTGCAAGGCGCAATAGCTTAACAAGACGGTTTAAATGCCCGCTGAAAGAGACGTGCAGGTCGCAGTAGCTTAACAACACGGTTAAAATGTCCCTTGGAAGAGCGGTGGCAGTAGCAGTAGCTTAACAAGACGGTTTAAATGCCCCTTGGAAGAGACGTGCAGGTGGCAGTAGCTTAACAAGACGGTTTAAATGCCCCTTGGAAGAGCGGTGGAGGTCGCAGTAGCTTAAGAAGACGGTTTAAATAGCCCTTGATTGAGACATGCAGGTCGCAGCAGCTTAACAAGACGGTTTAAATGCCCCTTGGAAGAGACGTTCAGGTCGCAGTAGCTTAAAAAGATGGTTTAAATGCCACTTGGAAGAGACATGCAGGTCGCAGTAGCTTAAAAAGACGGTTTAAATGCCCCTTGGAAGAGCGGTGAAGGTCGCAGTAGCTTAACAAGTCAGTTTAAATGCCCCTTGAAAGAGACGCGCAGGTCACAGTAGCTTAACAAGATGGTTAAAATGCCCCTTGGAAAAGACGTGCACGTCGCAGTAGCTTAACAAAACGGTTTAAATGCCCCTTGGAAAAGACGTGCAAGTCGCAGTAGCTTAACAAGACGGAATAATTGCCCCTTGGAAGAGACGTGCAGGTCGCAGTAGCTTTCAAGACGGTTTAAATGCCCCTTGGAAGAGACATGCAGGTCGCAGTAGCTTAACAAGACGGTTTAAATGCCCCTTGGAAGAGCGGTGGAGGTCGCAGTAGCTTAACAAGACTGTTTAAATGCCCCTTGGAAGAGACGTGCAGGTCGCAGTAGCTTAACAAGAAGGTTTAAATGCCCCTTGGAAGAGATGTGCAGGTTTCAGTAACTTAACAAGACGGCTTAAATGCACCTTGGAAGAGACGTGGAGTTCGCAATAGTTTAACAAGACGGTTTAAATGCCCCTTGGAAGAGACATGCAGGTTGCAGTAGCTTAACAAGAGGGTTTAAATGCCCCTTGGAAGAGACGTGCAGGTTGCAGTAGCTTAACAAGATGGTTTAAATGCCCCTTGGAAGAGCGGTGGCGGTAGCAGTAGCTTAACAAGATTGTTTAAATGCCCCTTGGAAGAGACGTGCAGGTCGCAGTAGCTTAACAAGACGGTTTAAATGCCCCTTGGAAGAGCGGTAAAGGTCGCAGTAGCTTAACAAGACGGTTTAAATGCCCCTTGAAAAAGACGTGCAAGGCGCAGTAGCTTAACATGACGGTTTAAATGCCCGCTGAAAGAGACGTGCAGTTCGCAGTAGCTTAACAACACGGTTAAAATGTCCCTTGGAAGAGCGGTGGCTGTAGCAGTAGCTTAACAAGACGGTTTAAATGCCCCTTGGAAGAGACGTGCAGGTCGCAGTAGCTTAACAAGACGGTTTAAATGCCACTTGGAAGAGCGGTAGAGGTCGCAGTAGCTTAACAAGACGTTTTAAATGCCCCTTGGAAAAGAGGTGGAGGTTACAGTAGCTTAACAAGACAGTTTAAATGCCCGTTGAAAGAGACGTGCAGGTCGCAGTAGCTTAACAAGACGGTTAAAATGCCCCTTGGAAGAGCGATGGCGGTAGCAGTTGCTTAACAAGACGGTTTAAATGCCCCTTGTAAGAAACGTGCAGGTCGCAGTAGCATAACAAGACGGTTTAAATGCCCCTTGGAAGAGACATGCAGGTCGCAGTAGCTTAACAAGACAGTTTAAATGCCCGATGAAAGAGACGTGCAGGTCGCAGTAGCTTAACAACACGGTTAAAATGTCCCTTGGAAGAGCGGTGGCAGTAGCAGTAGCTTAACAAGACGGTTTAAATGCCCCTTGGAAGAGACGTGCAGGTCGCAGTAGCTTAAGAAGATGGTTTAAATGCACTTTGGAAGAGCGGTGGAGGTCGCAGTAGCTTAAGAAGACGGTTTAAATGGCCCTTGATTGAGACATGCAGGTCGCAGCAGCTTAACAAGACGGTTTAAATGACCCTTGGAAGAGACGTGCAGGTCGCAGTAGCTTAAAAAGATGGTTTAAATGCCACTTGGAAGAGACATGCATGTCGCAGTAGCTTAAAAAGACGGTTTAAATGCCCCTTGGAAGAGCGGTGAAGGTCGCAGTAGCTTAACAAGTCAGTTTAAATGCCCCTTGAAAGAGACGCGCAGGTCACAGTAGCTTAACAAGACGGTTTAAATGCCCCTTGGAAGAGATGTGCAGGTTTCAGTAACTTAACAAGAGGGTTTAAATGCCCCTTGTAAGAGCGGTGGAGGTCGCAGTACATTAACAAGACGGTTTAAATGCCCCTTGGAAGAGACATGCAGATCGCAGCAGCTTAACAAGACGGTTTAAATGCCCCTAGGAAGAGATGTGCAGGTCGCAGTAGCTTAACAAGACGGTTAAAATGCCCCTTGGAAGAGCGGTGGTGGTAGCAGTAGCTTAACAAGATGGTTTCAATGCCCCTTGGAAGAGACGTGCAGGTCGCAGTAGCTTAACAAGACGGTTTAAATGCCCCTTGGAAGAGCGGTAAAGGTCGCAGTAGCTTAACAAGACGGTTTAAATGCCCCTTGGAAAAGACGTGCAAGGCGCAGTAGCTTAACAAGACGGTTTAAATGCCCGCTGAAAGAGACGTGCAGGTCGCAGTAGCTTAACAACACGGTTAAAATGTCCCTTGGAAGAGCGGTGGCAGTAGCAGTAGCTTAACAAGACGGTTTAAATGCCCCTTGGAAGAGACGTGCAGGTGGCAGTAGCTTAACAAGACGGTTTAAATGCCCCTTGGAAGAGCGGTGGAGGTCGCAGTAGCTTAAGAAGACGGTTTAAATAGCCCTTGATTGAGACATGCAGGTCGCAGCAGCTTAACAAGACGGTTTAAATGCCCCTTGGAAGAGACGTGCAGGTCGCAGTAGCTTAAAAAGATGGTTTAAATGCCACTTGGAAGAGACATGCAGGTCGCAGTAGCTTAAAAAGACGGTTTAAATGCCCCTTGGAAGAGCGGTGAAGGTCGCAGTAGCTTAACAAGTCAGTTTAAATGCCCCTTGAAAGAGACGCGCAGGTCACAGTAGCTTAACAAGATGGTTAAAATGCCCCTTGGAAAAGACGTGCACGTCGCAGTAGCTTAACAAAACGGTTTAAATGCCCCTTGGAAAAGACGTGCAAGTCGCAGTAGCTTAACAAGACGGAATAATTGCCCCTTGGAAGAGACGTGCAGGTCGCAGTAGCTTTCAAGACGGTTTAAATGCCCCTTGGAAGAGACATGCAGGTCGCAGTAGCTTAACAAGACGGTTTAAATGCCCCTTGGAAGAGCGGTGGAGGTCGCAGTAGCTTAACAAGACTGTTTAAATGCCCCTTGGAAGAGACGTGCAGGTCGCAGTAGCTTAACAAGAAGGTTTAAATGCCCCTTGGAAGAGATGTGCAGGTTTCAGTAACTTAACAAGACGGCTTAAATGCACCTTGGAAGAGACGTGGAGGTCGCAGTAGCTTAACAAGACGGTTTAAATGCCCCTTGGAAGAGCGGTGGAGGTCGCAGTAGCTTAACAAGACGGTTTAAATGCCCCTTGGAAGAGCGGTAAAGGTCGCAGTAGCTTAACAAGACGGTTTAAATGCCCCTTGAAAAAGACGTGCAAGGCGCAGTAGCTTAACAAGACGGTTTAAATGCCCGCTGAAAGAGACGTGCAGTTCGCAGTAGCTTAACAACACGGTTAAAATGTCCCTTGGAAGAGCGGTGGCTGTAGCAGTAGCTTAACAAGACGGTTTAAATGCCCCTTGGAAGAGACGTGCAGGTCGCAGTAGCTTAACAAGACGGTTTAAATGCCACTTGGAAGAGCGGTAGAGGTCGCAGTAGCTTAACAAGACGTTTTAAATGCCCCTTGGAAAAGAGGTGGAGGTTACAGTAGCTTAACAAGACAGTTTAAATGCCCGTTGAAAGAGACGTGCAGGTCGCAGTAGCTTAACAAGACGGTTAAAATGCCCCTTGGAAGTGCGATGGCGGTAGCAGTTGCTTAACAAGACGGTTTAAATGCCCCTTGTAAGAAACGTGCAGGTCGCAGTAGCATAACAAGACGGTTTAAATGCCCCTTGGAAGAGACATGCAGGTCGCAGTAGCTTAACAAGACAGTTTAAATGCCCGATGAAAGAGACGTGCAGGTCGCAGTAGCTTAACAACACGGTTAAAATGTCCCTTGGAAGAGCGGTGGCAGTAGCAGTAGCTTAACAAGACGGTTTAAATGCCCCTTGGAAGAGACGTGCAGGTCGCAGTAGCTTAACAAGACGGTTTAAATGCCCCTTGGAAGAGCGGTAAAGGTCGCAGTAGCTTAACAAGACGGTTTAAATGCCCCTTGGAAAAGACGTGCAAGGCGCAGTAGCTTAACAAGACGGTTTAAATGACCGCTGAAAGAGACGTGCAGGTCGCAGTAGCTTAACAACACGGTTAAAATGTCCCTTGGAAGAGCGGTGGCAGTAGCAGTAGCTTAACAAGACGGTTTAAATGCCCCTTGGAAGAGACGTGCAGGTCGCAGTAGCTTAACAAGATGGTTTAAATGCCCCTTGGAAGAGCGGAGGAGGTCGCAGTAGCTTAAGAAGACGGTTTAAATGGCCCTTGGTTGAGACATGCAGGTCGCAGCAGCTTAACAAGACGGTTTAAATGCCCCTTGGAAGAGACGTGCAGGTCGCAGTAGCTTAAAAAGATGGTTTAAATGCCACTTGGAAGAGACATGCAGGTCGCAGTAGCTTAAAAAGACGGTTTAAACGCCCCTTGGAAGAGCGGTGGAGGTCGCAGTCGCTTAAGAAGACGGTTTAAATGGCCCTTGGTTGAGACATGCAGGTCGCAGCAGCTTAACAAGATGGTTTAAATGCCCCTTGGAAGAGACATGCAGGTTGCAGTAGCTTAACAAGAGGGTTTAAATGCCCCTTGGAAGAGACGTGCAGGTCGCAGTAGCTTAACAAGATGGTTTAAATGCCCCTTGTAAGAGCGGTGGAGGTCGCAGTAGCTTAACAAGACGGTTTAAATGCCCCTTGGAAGAGACATGCAGATCGCAGCAGCTTAACAAGACGGTTTAAATGCCCCTAGGAAGAGATGTGCAGGTCGCAGTAGCTTAACAAGACGGTTTAAATGCCCCTTGGAAGAGACGTGCAGGTCGCAGTAGCTTAAAAAGACGGTTTAAATGCCCCTTGAAAGAGACGCGCAGGTCACAGTAGCTTAACAAGACGGTTTAAATGCCCCTTGGAAGAGATGTGCAGGTCGCAGTAGCTTAACAATATGGTTTAAATGCCCCTTGTAAGAGCGGTGGAGGTCGCAGTAGCTTAACAAGACTGTTTAAATGCCCCTAGGAAGAGATGTGCAGGTCGCAGTAGCTTAACAAGACGGTTTAAATGCCCCTTGGAAGAGACGTGCAGGTCGCAGTAGCTTAAAAAGATGGTTTAAATGCCACTTGGAAGAGACATGCAGGTCGCAGTAGCTTAAAAAGACGGTTTAAATGCCCCTTGGAAGAGCGGTGAAGGTCGCAGTAGCTTAACAAGTCAGTTTAAATGCCCCTTGAAAGAGTCGCGCAGGTCACAGTAGCTTAACAAGACGGTTTAAATGCCCCTTGGAAGAGATGTGCAGGTTTCAGTAACTTAACAAGAGGGTTTAAATGCCCCTTGTAAGAGCGGTGGAGGTCGCAGTAGCTTAACAAGACGGTTTAAATGCCCCTTGGAAGAGACATGCAGATCGCAGCAGCTTAACAAGACGGTTTAAATGCCCCTAGGAAGAGATGTGCAGGTCGCAGTAGCTTAACAAGACGGTTAAAATGCCCCTTGGAAGAGCGTTGGCGGTAGCAGTAGCTTAACAAGATGATTTCAATGCCCCTTGGAAGAGACGTGCAGGTCACCGTAGCTTAACAAGACGGTTTAAATGCCCCTTGGAAGAGCGGTAAAGGTCGCAGTAGCTTAAGAAGACGGTTTAAATGCCCCTTGGAAAAGACGTGCAAGGCGCAGTAGCTTAACAAGACGGTTTAAATGCCCGCTGAAAGAGACGTGCAGGTCGCAGTAGCTTAATAACACGGTTAAAATGTACCTTGGAAGAGCGGTGGCAGTAGCAGTAGCTTAACAAGACGGTTTAAATGCCCCTTGGAAGAGACGTGCAGGTCGCAGTAGCTTAACAAGATGGTTTAAATGCCCCTTGGAAGAGCGGTGAAGGTCGCAGTAGCTTAAGAAGACGGTTTAAATGCCCCTTGTTTGAGACATGCAGGTCGCAGCAGCTTAACAAGACGGTTTAAATGCCCCTTGGAAGAGACGTGCAGATCACAGTAGCTTAACAAGATGGTTTAAATGCCCCTTGGAAGAGACATACAGGTCGCAATAGCTTAACAAGACGGCTTAAATGCCCCTTGGAAGAGCGGAGGAGGTCGCAGTAGCTTAACAAGATGGTTTAAATGCCCCTTGGAAGAGACGTGCAAGTCGCAGTAGCTTAACAAGACGGTTTAAATGCCTCTTGAAAGAGACGTGCAGGTCGCAGTAGCTTAACAAGACGGTTAAAATGCCCCTTGGAAAAGACGTGCAAGTCGCAGTAGCTTAACAAGACGGTTTAAATGCCCCTTGGAAGAGACGTGCAGGTCGTAGTAGCTTAACAAGACGGTTTATATGCCCCTTGGAAGAGCGTTGGAGGTCGCAGTAGCTTAACAAGACGGTTTAAATGCCCCTTGGAAGAGACATGCAGGTCGCATCAGCTTATCAAGACTGTTTAAATGTCCCTTTGAAGAGACTTGCAGGTCGCAGGAGCTTAACAAGACGGTTTAAATGCCACTTGGAAGAGACGTGCAGGTTGCAGTAGCTTAACAAGATGTTTTAAATGCCCCTTGGAAAAGAGGTGGAGGTTACAGTAGCTTAACAAGACGGTTTAAATGCCCGTTGAAAGAGACGTGCAGGTCGCAGTAGCTTAACAAGACGGTTAAAATGCCCCTTGGAAGAGCGGTGGCGGTAGTAGTAGCTTAACAAGACGGTTTAAATGCCCCTTGGAAGAGACGTGCAGGTCGCAGTAGCTTAACAAGACGGTTTAAATGCCCCTTGGAAGAGACATGCAGGTCGCAGTAGCTTAACAAGATGGTTTAAATGCCCTTTGAAAGAGCGGTAAAGGTCGCAGTAGCTTAACAAGACGGTTTAAATGCCCCTTGGAAAAGACGTGCAAGGCGCAATAGCTTAACAAGACAGTTTAAATGCCCGCTGAAAGAGACGTGCAGGTCGCAGTAGCTTAACAACACGGTTAAAATGTCCCTTGGAAGAGCGGTGGCAGTAGCAGTAGCTTAACAAGACGGTTTAAATGCCCCTTGGAAGAGACGTGCAGGTGGCAGTAGCTTAACAAGACGGTTTAAATGCCCCTTGGAAGAGCGGTGGAGGTCGCAGTAGCTTAAGAAGACGGTTTAAATAGCCCTTGACTGAGACATGCAGGTCGCAGCAGCTTAACAAGACGGTTTAAATGCCCCTTGGAAGAGACGTGCAGGTCGCAGTAGCTTAAAAAGATGGTTTAAATGCCACTTGGAAGAGACATGCAGGTCGCAGTAGCTTAAAAAGACGGTTTAAATGCCCCTTGGAAGAGCGGTGAAGGTCGCAGTAGCTTAACAAGTCAGTTTAAATGCCCCTTGAAAGAGACGCGCAGGTCACAGTAGCTTAACAAGATGGTTAAAATGCCCCTTGGAAAAGACGTGCACGTCGCAGTAGATTAACAAAACGGTTTAAATGCCCCTTGGAAAAGACATGCAAGTCGCAGTAGCTTAACAAGACGGAATAATTGCCCCTTGGAAGAGACGTGCAGGTCGCAGTAGCTTTCAAGACGGTTTAAATGCCCCTTGGAAGAGACATGCAGGTCGCAGTAGCTTAACAAGACGGTTTAAATGCCCCTTGGAAGAGCGGTGGCGGTCGCAGTAGCTTAACAAGACAGTTTAAATGCCCGCTGAAAGAGACGTGCAGGTCGCAGTAGCTTAACAAAACGGTTAAAGTGCCCCTTGGAAGTGCGGTGGCGGTAGCAGTAGGTTAACAAGACAGTTTAAATGCCCCTTGGAAGAGACATGCAGGTCGCAGTAGCTTAACAAGACGGTTTAAATGCCCCTTGAAAGAGCGGTGGAGGTCGCAGTAGCTTAACAAGACTGTTTAAATGCCCCTTGGAAGAGACGTGCAGGTCGCAGTAGCTTAACAAGAAGGTTTAAATGCCCCTTGGAAGAGATGTGCAGGTTTCAGTAACTTAACAAGACGGCTTAAATGCACCTTGGAAGAGACGTGGAGTTCGCAATAGTTTAACAAGACGGTTTAAATGCCCCTTGGAAGAGACATGCAGGTTGCAGTAGCTTAACAAGAGGGTTTAAATGCCCCTTGGAAGAGACGTGCAGGTTGCAGTAGCTTAACAAGATGGTTTAAATGCCCCTTGGAAGAGCGGTGGCGGTAGCAGTAGCTTAACAAGATTGTTTAAATGCCCCTTGGAAGAGACGTGCAGGTCGCAGTAGCTTAACAAGACGGTTTAAATGCCCCTTGGAAGAGCGGTAAAGGTCGCAGTAGCTTAACAAGACGGTTTAAATGCCCCTTGAAAAAGACGTGCAAGGCGCAGTAGCTTAACATGACGGTTTAAATGCCCGCTGAAAGAGACGTGCAGTTCGCAGTAGCTTAACAACACGGTTAAAATGTCCCTTGGAAGAGCGGTGGCTGTAGCAGTAGCTTAACAAGACGGTTTAAATGCCCCTTGGAAGAGACGTGCAGGTCGCAGTAGCTTAACAAGACGGTTTAAATGCCATTTGGAAGAGCGGTAGAGGTCGCAGTAGCTTAACAAGACGTTTTAAATGCCCCTTGGAAAAGAGGTGGAGGTTACAGTAGCTTAACAAGACAGTTTAAATGCCCGTTGAAAGAGACGTGCAGGTCGCAGTAGCTTAACAAAACGGTTAAAATGCCCCTTGGAAGAGCGATGGCGGTAGCAGTAGCTTAACAAGACGGTTTAAATGCCCCTTGTAAGAAACGTGCAGGTCGCAGTAGCATAACAAGACGGTTTAAATGCCCCTTGGAAGAGACATGCAGGTCGCAGTAGCTTAACAAGACAGTTTAAATGCCCGATGAAAGAGACGTGCAGGTCGCAGTAGCTTAACAACACGGTTAAAATGTCCCTTGGAAGAGCGGTGGCAGTAGCAGTAGCTTAACAAGATGGTTTAAATGCCCCTTGGAAGAGACGTGCAGGTCGCAGTAGCTTAAGAAGATGGTTTAAATGCACTTTGGAAGAGCGGTGGAGGTCGCAGTAGCTTAAGAAGACGGTTTAAATGGCCCTTGATTGAGACATGCAGGTCGCAGCAGCTTAACAAGACGGTTTAAATGCCCCTTGGAAGAGACGTGCAGGTCGCAGTAGCTTAAAAAGATGGTTTATATGCCACTTGGAAGAGACATGCATGTCGCAGTAGCTTAAAAAGACGGTTTAAATGCCCCTTGGAAGAGCGGTGAAGGTCGCAGTAGCTTAACAAGTCAGTTTAAATGCCCCTTGAAAGAGACGCGCAGGTCACAGTAGCTTAACAAGACGGTTTAAATGCCCCTTGGAAGAGATGTGCAGGTTTCAGTAACTTAACAAGAGGGTTTAAATGCCCCTTGTAAGAGCGGTGGAGGTCGCAGTACATTAACAAGACGGTTTAAATGCCCCTTGGAAGAGACATGCAGATCGCAGCAGCTTAACAAGACGGTTTAAATGCCCCTAGGAAGAGATGTGCAGGTCGCAGTAGCTTAACAAGACGGTTAAAATGCCCCTTGGAAGAGCGGTGGTGGTAGCAGTAGCTTAACAAGATGGTTTCAATGCCCCTTGGAAGAGACTTGCAGGTCGCAGTAGCTTAACAAGACGGTTTAAATGCCCCTTGGAAGAGCGGTAAAGGTCGCAGTAGCTTAACAAGACGGTTTAAATGCCCCTTGGAAAAGACGTGCAAGGCGCAGTAGCTTAACAAGACGGTTTAAATGCCCGCTGAAAGAGACGTGCAGGTCGCAGTAGCTTAACAACACGGTTAAAATGTCCCTTGGAAGAGCGGTGGCAGTAGCAGTAGCTTAACAAGCTGGTTTAAATGCCCCTTGGAAGAGACGTGCAGGTCGCAGTAGCTTAACAAGATGGTTTAAATGCCCCTTGGAAGAGCGGAGGAGGTCGCAGTAGCTTAAGAAGACGGTTTAAATGGCCCTTGGTTGAGACATGCAGGTCGCAGCAGCTTAACAAGACGGTTTAAATGCCCCTTGGAAGAGACGTGCAGGTCGCAGTAGCTTAAAAAGATGGTTTAAATGCCACTTGGAAGAGACATGCAGGTCGCAGTAGCTTAAAAAGACGGTTTAAACGCCCCTTGGAAGAGCGGTGGAGGTCGCAGTCGCTTAAGAAGACGGTTTAAATGGCCCTTGGTTGAGACATGCTGGTCGCAGCAGCTTAACAAGATGGTTTAAATGCCCCTTGGAAGAGACATGCAGGTTGCAGTAGCTTAACAAGAGGGTTTAAATGCCCCTTGGAAGAGACGTGCAGGTCGCAGTAGCTTAACAAGATGGTTTAAATGCCCCTTGTAAGAGCGGTGGAGGTCGCAGTAGCTTAACAAGATGGTTTAAATGCCCCTTGGAAGAGACATGCAGATCGCAGCAGCTTAACAAGACGGTTTAAATGCCCCTAGGAAGAGATGTGCAGGTCGCAGTAGCTTAACAAGACGGTTTAAATGCCCCTTGAAAGAGACGTGCAGGTCGCAGTAGCTTAAAAAGACGGTTTAAATGCCCCTTGGAAGAGCGGTGAAGGTCGCAGTAGCTTAACAAGTCAGTTTAAATGCCCCTTGAAAGAGACGCGCAGGTCACAGTAGCTTAACAACACGGTTTAAATGCCCCTTGGAAGAGATGTGCAGGTCGCAGTAGCTTAACAAGATGGTTTAAATGCCCCTTGTAAGAGCGGTGGAGGTCGCAGTAGCTTAACAAGATGGTTTAAATGCCCCTAGGAAGAGATGTGCAGGTCGCAGTAGCTTAACAAGACGGTTTAAATGCCCCTTGGAAGAGACGTGCAGGTCGCAGTAGCTTAAAAAGATGGTTTAAATGCCACTTGGAAGAGACATGCAGGTCGCAGTAGCTTAAAAAGACGGTTTAAATGCCCCCTGGAAGAGCGGTGAAGGTCGCAGTAGCTTAACAAGTCAGTTTAAATGCCCCTTGAAAGAGACGCGCAGGTCACAGTAGCTTAAAAAGACGGTTTAAATGCCCCTTGGAAGAGATGTGCAGGTTTCAGTAACTTAACAAGAGGGTTTAAATGCCCCTTGTAAGAGCGGTGGAGGTCGCAGTAGCTTAACAAGACGGTTTAAATGCCCCTTGGAAGAGACATGCAGATCGCAGCAGCTTAACAAGACGGTTTAAATGCCCCTAGGAAGAGATGTGCAGGTCGCAGTAGCTTAACAAGACGGTTAAAATGCCCCTTGGAAGAGCGGTGGCGGTAGCAGTAGCTTAACAAGATGGTTTCAATGCCCCTTGGAAGAGACGTGCAGGTCGCAGTAGCTTAACAAGACGGTTTAAATGCCCCTTGGAAGAGCGGTAAAGGTCGCAGTAGCTTAACAAGACGGTTTAAATGCCCCTTGGAAAAGACGTGCAAGGCGCAGTAGCTTAACAAGACGGTTTAAATGCCCGCTGAAAGAGACGTGCAGGTCGCAGTAGCTTAACAACACGGTTAAAATGTACCTTGGAAGAGCGGTGGCAGTAGCAGTAGCTTAACAAGACGGTTTAAATGCCCCTTGGAAGAGACGTGCAGGTCGCAGTAGCTTAACAAGATGGTTTAAATGCCCCTTGGTAGAGACATGCAGGCCGCAGTAGCTTAACAAGACGGTTTAAATGCCCCATTGAAGAGACGTGCAGGTCGCATTAGCTTAACAAGACGGTTTAAATGCCCCTTGGAAAAGTGACGGAGGTTACAGTAGCTTAACAAGACGGTTTAGATGCCCCTTGGAAGAGACGTGGAAGTCGCAGTAGCTTAAAAAGACGGTTTAAATGCGCCTTGGAAGAGAAGTGCAGGTCGCAGTAGCTTAACAAGGCGGTTTAAATGCCCCTTGAAAGAGACTTGGAGGTCGCAGAAGCTTAACAAGACGATTTAAATGCCCCTTGGAAGAGACATGCAGGTCGCAGCAGCTTAACAAGAAAGTTTAAATGCCCCTTGGAAGAGACGTGCAGGTCGCAGTAGCTTAACAAGACGGTTTAAATGCACCTTGGAAGAGACGTGCAGGTTGCAGTAGCTTAACAAGACGGTTTAAATGCCCCTTGGAAAAGAGGTGGAGGTTACAGTAGCTTAACAAGACGGTTTAAATGCCCGTTGAAAGAGACGTGGAGGTCGCAGTAGCTTAACAAGACGGTTAAAATGCCCCTTGGAAGAGCGGAGGCTATAGCAGTAGCTTAACAAGATGGTTTAAATGCCCCTTGGAAGAGACGTGCAGGTCGCAGTAGCTTAACAAGACGGTTTAAATGCCACTTGGAAGAGACATGCAGGTCGCAGTAGCTTAACAAGACGGTTTAAATGCCCCTTGGAAGAGCGGAAAAGGTCGCAGTAGCTTAACAAGACGGTTTAAATGCCCCTTGGAAAACACGTGCAAGTAGCAGTACCTTAACAAGATTGTTTAAATGCCCGTTGAAAGAGACGTGCAGGTCGCAGTAGCTTAACAAGATGGTTAAAATGCCCCTTGGAAGAGAGGCGGCGGTAGCAGTAGCTTAACAATATGGTTTAAATGCCCCTTGGAAGAGACGCGCAGGTCGCAGTAGCTTAACAAGACGGTTTAAATGCCACTTGGAAGAGCGGTGGAGGTCGCAGTAGCTTAACAAGACGGTTTAAATGCCCCTTGGAAAAGACGTGCAAGTCGCACTAGCTTAACAAGATGGTATAAATGCCCCTTGGAAGAGACGTGCAGGTCGCAGTAGCTTTCAAGACGGTTTAAATGCCCTTTGGAAGAGACATGCAGGTCGCAGTAGCTTAAGAAGAAGGTTTAAATGCCTCTTGGTAGAGCGGTGGAGGTCGCAGTAGCTTAACAAGATGGTTTAAATGCCCCTTGGAAGAGACATGCAAGTCGCAGTAGCATAACAAGACGGCTTAAATGCCCCTTGGAAGAGCGGAGGAGGTCGCAGTAGCTTAACAAGATGGTTTAAATGCCCCTTGGAAGAGACGTGCACGTCGCAGTAGCTTAACAAGACGGTTTAAATGCCCCTTGGTAGAGACATGCAGGCCGCAGTAGCTTAACAAGATGGTTTAAATGCCCCATTGAAGAGACGTGCAGGTCGCATTAGCTTAACAAGACGGTTTAAATGCCCCTTGGAAAAGTGACGGAGGTTACAGTAGTTTAACAAGACGGTTTAGATGCCCCTTGGAAGAGACGTGGAAGTCGCAGTAGCTTAAAAAGACGGTTTAAATGCGCCTTGGAAGAGAAGTGCAGGTCGCAGTAGCTTAACAAGGCGGTTTAAATGCCCCTTGAAAGAGACTTGGAGGTCGCAGAAGCTTAACAGGACGGTTTAAATGCCCCTTGGAAGAGACATGCAGGTCGCAGCAGCTTAACAAGACAGTTTAAATGCCCCTTGGAAGAGACGTGCCGGTCGCAGTAGCTTAACAAGACGGTTTAAATGCCACTTGGAAGAGACATGCAGGTCGCAGTAGCTTAACAAGACGGTTTAAATGCACCTTGGAAGAGACGTGCAGGTTGCAGTAGCTTAACAAGACGGTTTAAATGCCCCTTGGAAAGGAGGTGGAGGTTACAGTAGCTTAACAAGACGGTTTAAATGCCCGTTGAAAGAGACGTGGAGGTCGCAGTAGCTTAACAAGACGGTTAAAATGCCCCTTTTAAGAGCGGTAGCGGTAGCAGTAGCTTAACAAGATGGTTTAAATGCCCCTTGGAAGAGACGTGCAGGTCGCAGTAGCTTAACAAGACGGTTTAAATGCCACTTGGAAGAGACATGCAGGTCGCAGTAGCTTAACAAGACGGTTTAAATACCCCTTGGAAGAGCGGTAAAGGTCGCAGTAGCTTAACAAGACGGTTTAAATGCCCCTTGGAAAACACGTGCAAGTCGCAGTACCTTAACAAGACTGTTTAAATGCCCGTTGAAAGAGGCGTGCAGGTCGCAGTAGCTTAAGAAGACGGTTAAAATGCCCCTTGGAAGAGAGGCGGCGGTAGCAGTAGCTTAACAATATGGTTTAAATGCCCCTTGGAAGAGACGCGCAGGTCGCAGTAGCTTAACAAGACGGTTTAAATGCCCCTTGGAAGAGCGGTGGAGGTCGCAGTAGCTTAACAAGACGGTTTAAATGCCCCTTGGAAAAGACGTGCAAGTCGCAGTAGCTTAACAAGACGGTATAAATGCCCCTTGGAAGAGACGTGCAGGTCGCAGTAGCTTTCAAGACGGTTTAAATGCCCTTTGGAAGAGACATGCAGGTCGCAGTAGCTTAAGAAGACGGTTTAAATGCCTCTTGGAAGAGCGGTGGAGGTCGCAGTAGCTTAACAAGATGGTTTAAATGCCCCTTGGAAGAGACATGCAAGTCGCAGTAGCATAACAAGACGGCTTAAATGCCCCTTGGAAGAGCGGAGGAGGTCGCAGTAGCTTAACAAGATGGTTTAAATGCCCCTTGGAAGAGACGTGCACGTCGCAGTAGCTTAACAAGATGGTTTAAATGCCTCTTGAAAGAGACGTGCAGGTCGCAGTAGCTTAACAAGATGGTTAAAATGCCCCTTGGAAAAGTCGTGCAAGTCGCAGTAGCTTAACAAGACTGTTTAAATGCCCCTTGGAAGAGACGTGCAGGTCGTAGTAGCTTAACAAGACCGTTTATATGCCCCTTGGAAGAGCGGTGGAGGTCGCAGTAGCTTAACAAGATGGTTTAAATGCCCCTTGGAAGAGACGTGCAAGTCGCAGTAGCTTAACAAGACGGTTTAAATGCCTCTTGAAAGAGACGTGCAGGTCGCAGTAGCTTAACAAGACGGTTAAAATGCCCCTTGGAAAAGACGTGCAAGTCGCAGTAGTTTAACAAGACGGTTTAAATGCCCCTTGGAAGAGACATGCAGGTCGCAGTAGCTTAAAAAGACGGTTTAAATGCCCCTTGGAAGAGCGGTGAAGGTCGCAGTAGCTTAACAAGTCAGTTTAAATGCCCCTTGAAAGATACGCGCAGGTCGCAGTAGCTTAATAAGACGGTTAAAATGCCCCTTGGAAGAGCGGTGGAGGTCGCAGTAGCTTAACAAGACGGTTTAAATGATCGCTTGCAAAAGACGTGCACGTCGCAGTAGCTTAACAAAACGGGTTAAATGCCCCTTGGAAAAGACGTGCTAGTCGCAGTAGCTTAACAAGACGGTATAAATGCCCCTTGGAAGAGACATGCAGGTCGCAGTAGCTTTCAAGATGGTTTAAATGCCCCTTGGAAGAGACATGCAGGTCGCAGTAGCTTAAGAAGATGGTTTAAATGCCCCTTGGAAGAGCGGTGGCGGTCGCAGTAGCTTAACAAGACAGTTTAAATGCCCCTTGAAAGAGACGTGCAGGTCGCAGTAGCTTAACAAGACGGTTAAAGTGCCCCTTGGAAGTGCGGTGGCGGTAGCAGTAGCCTAACAAGACAGTTTAAATGCCCATTTGAAGAGACGTGCAGGTCGCAGTAGCTTAACAAGACGGTTTAAATGCCCCTTGAAAGAGCGGTGGAGGTCGCAGTAGCTTAACAAGACTGTTTAAATGCCCCTTGGAAGAGACGTGCAGGTCGCAGTAGCTTAACAAGAAGGTTTAAATGCCCCTTGGAAGAGATGTGCAGGTTTCAGTAACTTAACAAGACGGTTTAAATGCACCTTGGAAGAGACGTGGAGTTCGCAATAGCCTAACAAGACGGTTTAAATGTCCCTTGGAAGAGACATGCAGGTTACAGTAGCTTAACAGGAGGGTTTAAATGCCCCTTGGAAGAGACGTGCAGGTCTCAGTAGCTTAACAAGATGGTTTAAATGCCCCTTGAAAGAGCGGTGGAGGTCGCAGTAGCTTAACAAGACGGTTTAAATGCCCCTTGGAAGAGACATGCAGATCGCAGCAGCTTAACAAGACGGTTTAAATGCCCCTAGGAAGAGATGTGCAGGTCGCAGTAGCTTAACAAGACGGTTAAAATGCCCCTTTGAAGAGCGGTGGAGGTAGCAGTAGCTTAACAAGATGGTTTAAATGCCCCTTGGAAGAGACGTGCAGGTCGCAGTAGCTTAACTAGATGGTTTAAATGCCACTTGGAAGAGACATGCAGGTCGCAGTAGCTTAACAAGACGGTTTAAATGCCCCTTGGAAGAGACGTGCAGGTCGCAGTAGCTTAACAAGACGGTTTAAATGCCCCTTGGAAGAGACGCGCAGGTCGCAGTAGCTTAACAAGACGGTTTAAATGCCCCTTGGAAGAGCGGTGGAGGTCGCAGTAGCTTAACAAGACGGTTTAAATGCCCCTTGGAAAAGACGTGCAAGTCGCACTAGCTTAACAAGATGGTATAAATGCCCCTTGGAAGAGACGTGCAGGTCGCAGTAGCTTTCAAGACGGTTTAAATGCCCTTTGGAAGAGACATGCAGGTCGCAGTAGCTTAAGAAGAAGGTTTAAATGCCTCTTGGTAGAGCGGTGGAGGTCGCAGTAGCTTAACAAGATGGTTTAAATGCCCCTTGGAAGAGACATGCAAGTCGCAGTAGCATAACAAGACGGCTTAAATGCCCCTTGGAAGAGCGGAGGAGGTCGCAGTAGCTTAACAAGATGGTTTAAATGCCCCTTGGAAGAGACGTGCACGTCGCAGTAGCTTAACAAGACGGTTTAAATGCCCCTTGGTAGAGACATGCAGGCCGCAGTAGCTTAACAAGACGGTTTAAATGCCCCATTGAAGAGACGTGCAGGTCGCATTAGCTTAACAAGACGGTTTAAATGCCCCTTGGAAAAGTGACGGAGGTTACAGTAGCTTAACAAGACGGTTTAGATGCCCCTTGGAAGAGACGTGGAAGTCGCAGTAGCTTAAAAAGACGGTTTAAATGCGCCTTGGAAGAGAAGTGCAGGTCGCAGTAGCTTAACAAGGCGGTTTAAATGCCCCTTGAAAGAGACTTGGAGGTCGCAGAAGCTTAACAGGACGGTTTAAATGCCCCTTGGAAGAGACATGCAGGTCGCAGCAGCTTAACAAGACAGTTTAAATGCCCCTTGGAAGAGACGTGCCGGTCGCAGTAGCTTAACAAGACGGTTTAAATGCCACTTGGAAGAGACATGCAGGTCGCAGTAGCTTAACAAGACGGTTTAAATGCACCTTGGAAGAGACGTGCAGGTTGCAGTAGCTTAACAAGACGGTTTAAATGCCCCTTGGAAAGGAGGTGGAGGTTACAGTAGCTTAACAAGACGGTTTAAATGCCCGTTGAAAGAGACGTGGAGGTCGCAGTAGCTTAACAAGACGGTTAAAATGCCCCTTTTAAGAGCGGTAGCGGTAGCAGTAGCTTAACAAGATGGTTTAAATGCCCCTTGGAAGAGACGTGCAGGTCGCAGTAGCTTAACAAGACGGTTTAAATGCCACTTGGAAGAGACATGCAGGTCGCAGTAGCTTAACAAGACGGTTTAAATACCCCTTGGAAGAGCGGTAAAGGTCGCAGTAGCTTAACAAGACGGTTTAAATGCCCCTTGGAAAACACGTGCAAGTCGCAGTACCTTAACAAGACTGTTTAAATGCCCGTTGAAAGAGACGTGCAGGTCGCAGTAGCTTAAGAAGACGGTTAAAATGCCCCTTGGAAGAGAGGCGGCGGTAGCAGTAGCTTAACAATATGGTTTAAATGCCCCTTGGAAGAGACGCGCAGGTCGCAGTAGCTTAACAAGACGGTTTAAATGCCCCTTGGAAGAGCGGTGGAGGTCGCAGTAGCTTAACAAGACGGTTTAAATGCCCCTTGGAAAAGACGTGCAAGTCGCAGTAGCTTAACAAGACGGTATAAATGCCCCTTGGAAGAGACGTGCAGGTCGCAGTAGCTTTCAAGACGGTTTAAATGCCCTTTGGAAGAGACATGCAGGTCGCAGTAGCTTAAGAAGACGGTTTAAATGCCTCTTGGAAGAGCGGTGGAGGTCGCAGTAGCTTAACAAGATGGTTTAAATGCCCCTTGGAAGAGACATGCAAGTCGCAGTAGCATAACAAGACGGCTTAAATGCCCCTTGGAAGAGCGGAGGAGGTCGCAGTAGCTTAACAAGATGGTTTAAATGCCCCTTGGAAGAGACGTGCACGTCGCAGTAGCTTAACAAGATGGTTTAAATGCCTCTTGAAAGAGACGTGCAGGTCGCAGTAGCTTAACAAGATGGTTAAAATGCCCCTTGCAAAAGTCGTGCAAGTCGCAGTAGCTTAACAAGACTGTTTAAATGCCCCTTGGAAGAGACGTGCAGGTCGTAGTAGCTTAACAAGACGGTTTATATGCCCCTTGGAAGAGCGGTGGAGGTCGCAGTAGCTTAACAAGATGGTTTAAATGCCCCTTGGAAGAGACGTGCAAGTCGCAGTAGCTTAACAAGACGGTTTAAATGCCTCTTGAAAGAGACGTGCAGGTCGCAGTAGCTTAACAAGACGGTTAAAATGCCCCTTGGAAAAGACGTGCAAGTCGCAGTAGTTTAACAAGACGGTTTAAATGCCCCTTGGAAGAGACATGCAGGTCGCAGTAGCTTAAAAAGACGGTTTAAATGCCCCTTGGAAGAGCGGTGAAGGTCGCAGTAGCTTAACAAGTCAGTTTAAATGCCCCTTGAAAGATACGCGCAGGTCGCAGTAGCTTAATAAGACGGTTAAAATGCCCCTTGGAAGAGCGGTGGAGGTCGCAGTAGCTTAACAAGACGGTTTAAATGATCGCTTGCAAAAGACGTGCACGTCGCAGTAGCTTAACAAAACGGGTTAAATGCCCCTTGGAAAAGACGTGCTAGTCGCAGTAGCTTAACAAGACGGTATAAATGCCCCTTGGAAGAGACATGCAGGTCGCAGTAGCTTTCAAGACGGTTTAAATGCCCCTTGGAAGAGACATGCAGGTCGCAGTAGCTTAAGAAGATGGTTTAAATGCCCCTTGGAAGAGCGGTGGCGGTCGCAGTAGCTTAACAAGACAGTTTAAATGCCCCTTGAAAGAGACGTGCAGGTCGCAGTAGCTTAACAAGACGGTTAAAGTGCCCCTTGGAAGTGCGGTGGCGGTAGCAGTAGCCTAACAAGACAGTTTAAATGCCCATTTGAAGAGACGTGCAGGTCGCAGTAGCTTAACAAGACGGTTTAAATGCCCCTTGAAAGAGCGGTGGAGGTCGCAGTAGCTTAACAAGACTGTTTAAATGCCCCTTGGAAGAGACGTGCAGGTCGCAGTAGCTTAACAAGAAGGTTTAAATGCCCCTTGGAAGAGATGTGCAGGTTTCAGTAACTTAACAAGACGGTTTAAATGCACCTTGGAAGAGACGTGGAGTTCGCAATAGCCTAACAAGACGGTTTAAATGTCCCTTGGAAGAGACATGCAGGTTACAGTAGCTTAACAGGAGGGTTTAAATGCCCCTTGGAAGAGACGTGCAGGTCTCAGTAGCTTAACAAGATGGTTTAAATGCCCCTTGAAAGAGCGGTGGAGGTCGCAGTAGCTTAACAAGACGGTTTAAATGCCCCTTGGAAGAGACATGCAGATCGCAGCAGCTTAACAAGACGGTTTAAATGCCCCTAGGAAGAGATGTGCAGGTCGCAGTAGCTTAACAAGACGGTTAAAATGCCCCTTTGAAGAGCGGTGGAGGTAGCAGTAGCTTAACAAGATGGTTTAAATGCCCCTTGGAAGAGACGTGCAGGTCGCAGTAGCTTAACTAGATGGTTTAAATGCCACTTGGAAGAGACATGCAGGTCGCAGTAGCTTAACAAGACGGTTTAAATGCCCCTTGGAAGAGACGTGCAGGTCGCAGTAGCTTAACAAGACGGTTTAAATGCCCCTTGTAAGAGCGGTGGAGGTCGCAGTAGCTTAACAAGACGGTTTAAATGCCCCTTGGAAGAGACATGCAGATCGCAGCAGCTTAACAAGACAGTTTAAATGCCCCTAGGAAGAGATGTGCAGGTCGCAGTAGCTTAACAAGACGGTTAAAATGCCCCTTGGAAGAGCGGTGGCGGTAGCAGTAGCTTAACAAGACGGCTTAAATGCACCTTGGAAGAGACGTGGAGTTCGCAATAGTTTAACAAGACGGTTTAAATGCCCCATGGAAGAGACTTGCAGGTTGCAGTAGCTTAACAAGAGGGTTTAAATGCCCCTTGGAAGAGACGTGCAGGTCGCAGTAGCTTAACAAGATGGTTTAAATGCCCCTTGGAAGAGCGGTGGCGGTAGCAGTAGCTTAACAAGATTGTTTAAATGCCCCTTGGAAGAGACGTGCAGGTCGAAATAGCTTAACAAGACGGTTTAAATGCCCCTTGGAAGAGCGGTAAAGGTCGCAGTAGCTTAACAAGACGGTTTAAATGCCCCTTGGAAAAGACGAGCAAGGCGCAGTAGCTTAACAAGACTGTTTAAATGCCCGCTGAAAGAGACGTGCAGGTCGCAGTAGCTTAACAACACGGTTAAAATGTCCCTTGGAAGAGCGGTGGCTGTAGCAGTAGCTTAACAAGACGGTTTAAAAGCCCCTTGGAAGAGACGTGCAGGTCGCAGTAGCTTAACAAGACGGTTTAAATGCCACTTGGAAGAGCGGTAGAGGTCGCAGTAGCTTAACAAGACGTTTTAAATGCCCCTTGGAAAAGAGGTGGAGGTTACAGTAGCTTAACAAGACAGTTTAAATGCCCGTTGAAAGAGACGTGCAGGTCGCAGTAGCTTAACAAGACGGTTAAAATGCCCCTTGGAAGAGCGATGGCGGTAGCAGTAGCTTAACAAGACGGTTTAAATGCCCCTTGTAAGAAACGTGCA
The DNA here is from genome assembly GCF_046119375.1 of Phyllobates terribilis. Lineage (NCBI taxonomy): Eukaryota > Metazoa > Chordata > Amphibia > Anura > Dendrobatidae > Phyllobates > Phyllobates terribilis. The sequence continues at coordinate 29,284,241 of NW_027362775.1, forward strand.
GGTCGCAGTAGCATAACAAGACGGTTTAAATGCCCCTTGGAAGAGACATGCAGGTCGCAGTAGCTTAACAAGACAGTTTAAATGCCCGATGAAAGAGACGTGCAGGTCGCAGTAGCTTAACAACACGGTTAAAATGTCCCTTGGAAGAGCGGTGGCAGTAGCAGTAGCTTAACAAGACGGTTTAAATGCCCCTTGGAAGAGACGTGCAGGTCGCAGTAGCTTAAGAAGATGGTTTAAATGCACTTTGGAAGAGCGGTGGAGGTCGCAGTATCTTAAGAAGATGGTTTAAATGGCCCTTGATTGAGACATGCAGGTCGCAGCAGCTTAACAAGACGGTTTAAATGCCCCTTGGAAGAGACGTGCAGGTCGCAGTAGCTTAAAAAGATGGTTTAAATGCCACTTGGAAGAGACATGCATGTCGCAGTAGCTTAAAAAGACGGTTTAAATGCCCCTTGGAAGAGCGGTGAAGGTCGCAGTAGCTTAACAAGTCAGTTTAAATGCCCCTTGAAAGAGACGCGCAGGTCACAGTAGCTTAACAAGACGGTTTAAATGCCCCTTGGAAGAGATGTGCAGGTTTCAGTAACTTAACAAGAGGGTTTAAATGCCCCTTGTAAGAGCGGTGGAGGTCGCAGTACATTAACAAGACGGTTTAAATGCCCCTTGGAAAAGACATGCAGATCGCAGTAGCTTAACAAGATGGTTTCAATGCCCCTTGGAAGAGACGTGCAGGTCGCAGTAGCTTAACAAGACGGTTTAAATGCCCCTTGGAAGAGCGGTAAAGGTCGCAGTAGCTTAACAAGACGGTTTAAATGCCCCTTGGAAAAGACGTGCAAGGCGCAGTAGCTTAACAAGACGGTTTAAATGCCCGCTGAAAGAGACGTGCAGGTCGCAGTAGCTTAACAACACGGTTAAAATGTCCCTTGGAAGAGCGGTGGCAGTAGCAGTAGCTTAACAAGACGGTTTAAATGCCCCTTGGAAGAGACGTGCAGGTCGCAGTAGCTTAACAAGATGGTTTAAATGCCCCTTGGAAGAGCGGAGGAGGTCGCAGTAGCTTAAGAAGACGGTTTAAATGGCCCTTGGTTGAGACATGCAGGTCGCAGCAGCTTAACAAGACGGTTTAAATGCCCCTTGGAAGAGACGTGCAGGTCGCAGTAGCTTAAAAAGATGGTTTAAATGCCACTTGGAAGAGACATGCAGGTCGCAGTAGCTTAAAAAGACGGTTTAAACGCCCCTTGGAAGAGCGGTGGAGGTCGCAGTCGCTTAAGAAGACGGTTTAAATGGCCCTTGGTTGAGACATGCAGGTCGCAGCAGCTTAACAAGATGGTTTAAATGCCCCTTGGAAGAGACATGCAGGTTGCAGTAGCTTAACAAGAGGGTTTAAATGCCCCTTGGAAGAGACGTGCAGGTCGCAGTAGCTTAACAAGATGGTTTAAATGCCCCTTGTAAGAGCGGTGGAGGTCGCAGTAGCTTAACAAGACGGTTTAAATGCCCCTTGGAAGAGACATGCAGATCGCAGCAGCTTAACAAGACGGTTTAAATGCCCCTAGGAAGAGATGTGCAGGTCGCAGTAGCTTAACAAGACGGTTTAAATGCCCCTTGAAAGAGACGTGCAGGTCGCAGTAGCTTAAAAAGACGGTTTAAATGCCCCTTGGAAGAGCGGTGAAGGTCGCAGTAGCTTAACAAGTCAGTTTAAATGCCCCTTGAAAGAGACGCGCAGGTCACAGTAGCTTAACAAGACGGTTTAAATGCCCCTTGGAAGAGATGTGCAGGTCGCAGTAGCTTAACAAGATGGTTTAAATGCCCCTTGTAAGAGCGGTGGAGGTCGCAGTAGCTTAACAAGATGGTTTAAATGCCCCTAGGAAGAGATGTGCAGGTCGCAGTAGCTTAACAAGACGGTTTAAATGCCCCTTGGAAGAGACGTGCAGGTCGCAGTAGCTTAAAAAGATGGTTTAAATGCCACTTGGAAGAGACATGCAGGTCGCAGTAGCTTAAAAAGACGGTTTAAATGCCCCCTGGAAGAGCGGTGAAGGTCGCAGTAGCTTAACAAGTCAGTTTAAATGCCCCTTGAAAGAGACGCGCAGGTCACAGTAGCTTAAAAAGACGGTTTAAATGCCCCTTGGAAGAGATGTGCAGGTTTCAGTAACTTAACAAGAGGGTTTAAATGCCCCTTGTAAGAGCGGTGGAGGTCGCAGTAGCTTAACAAGACGGTTTAAATGCCCCTTGGAAGAGACATGCAGATCGCAGCAGCTTAACAAGACGGTTTAAATGCCCCTAGGAAGAGATGTGCAGGTCGCAGTAGCTTAACAAGACGGTTAAAATGCCCCTTGGAAGAGCGGTGGCGGTAGCAGTAGCTTAACAAGATGGTTTCAATGCCCCTTGGAAGAGACGTGCAGGTCGCAGTAGCTTAACAAGACGGTTTAAATGCCCCTTGGAAGAGCGGTAAAGGTCGCAGTAGCTTAACAAGACGGTTTAAATGCCCCTTGGAAAAGACGTGCAAGGCGCAGTAGCTTAACAAGACGGTTTAAATGCCCGCTGAAAGAGACGTGCAGGTCGCAGTAGCTTAACAACACGGTTAAAATGTACCTTGGAAGAGCGGTGGCAGTAGCAGTAGTTTAACAAGACGGTTTAAATGCCCCTTGGAAGAGACGTGCAGGTCGCAGTAGCTTAACAAGATGGTTTAAATGCCCCTTGGTAGAGACATGCAGGCCGCAGTAGCTTAACAAGACGGTTTAAATGCCCCATTGAAGAGACGTGCAGGTCGCATTAGCTTAACAAGACGGTTTAAATGCCCCTTGAAAGAGCGGTGGAGGTCGCAGTAGCTTAACAAGACTGTTTAAATGCCCCTTGGAAGAGACGTGCAGGTCGCAGTAGCTTAACAAGAAGGTTTAAATGCCCCTTGGAAGAGATGTGCAGGTTTCAGTAACTTAACAAGACGGTTTAAATGCACCTTGGAAGAGACGTGGAGTTCGCAATAGCCTAACAAGACGGTTTAAATGTCCCTTGGAAGAGACATGCAGGTTACAGTAGCTTAACAGGAGGGTTTAAATGCCCCTTGGAAGAGACGTGCAGGTCTCAGTAGCTTAACAAGATGGTTTAAATGCCCCTTGAAAGAGCGGTGGAGGTCGCAGTAGCTTAACAAGACGGTTTAAATGCCGCTTGGAAGAGACATGCAGATCGCAGCAGCTTAACAAGACGGTTTAAATGCCCCTAGGAAGAGATGTGCAGGTCGCAGTAGCTTAACAAGACGGTTAAAATGCCCCTTTGAAGAGCGGTGGAGGTAGCAGTAGCTTAACAAGATGGTTTAAATGCCCCTTGGAAGAGACGTGCAGGTCGCAGTAGCTTAACTAGATGGTTTAAATGCCACTTGGAAGAGACATGCAGGTCGCAGTAGCTTAACAAGACGGTTTAAATGCCCCTTGGAAGAGACGTGCAGGTCGCAGTAGCTTAACAAGACGGTTTAAATGCCCCTTGTAAGAGCGGTGGAGGTCGCAGTAGCTTAACAAGACGGTTTAAATGCCCCTTGGAAGAGACATGCAGATCGCAGCAGCTTAACAAGACAGTTTAAATGCCCCTAGGAAGAGATGTGCAGGTCGCAGTAGCTTAACAAGACGGTTAAAATGCCCCTTGGAAGAGCGGTGGCGGTAGCAGTAGCTTAACAAGACGGCTTAAATGCACCTTGGAAGAGACGTGGAGTTCGCAATAGTTTAACAAGACGGTTTAAATGCCCCATGGAAGAGACTTGCAGGTTGCAGTAGCTTAACAAGAGGGTTTAAATGCCCCTTGGAAGAGACGTGCAGGTCGCAGTAGTATAACAAGATGGTTTAAATGCCCCTTGGAAGAGCGGTGGCGGTAGCAGTAGCTTAACAAGATTGTTTAAATGCCCCTTGGAAGAGACGTGCAGGTCGTAATAGCTTAACAAGACGGTTTAAATGCCCCTTGGAAGAGCGGTAAAGGTCGCAGTAGCTTAACAAGACGGTTTAAATGCCCCTTGGAAAAGACGTGCAAGGCGCAGTAGCTTAACAAGACTGTTTAAATGCCCGCTGAAAGAGACGTGCAGGTCGCAGTAGCTTAACAACACGGTTAAAATGTCCCTTGGAAGAGCGGTGGCTGTAGCAGTAGCTTAACAAGACGGTTTAAAAGCCCCTTGGAAGAGACGTGCAGGTCGCAGTAGCTTAACAAGACGGTTTAAATGCCACTTGGAAGAGCGGTAGAGGTCGCAGTAGCTTAACAAGACGTTTTAAATGCCCCTTGGAAAAGAGGTGGAGGTTACAGTAGCTTAACAAGACAGTTTAAATGCCCGTTGAAAGAGACGTGCAGGTCGCAGTAGCTTAACAAGACGGTTAAAATGCCCCTTGGAAGAGCGATGGCGGTAGCAGTAGCTTAACAAGACGGTTTAAATGCCCCTTGTAAGAAACGTGCAGGTCGCAGTAGCATAACAAGACGGTTTAAATGCCCCTTGGAAGAGACATGCAGGTCGCAGTAGCTTAACAAGACAGTTTAAATGCCCGATGAAAGAGACGTGCAGGTCGCAGTAGCTTAACAACACGGTTAAAATGTCCCTTGGAAGAGCGGTGGCAGTAGCAGTAGCTTAACAAGACGGTTTAAATGCCCCTTGGAAGAGACGTGCAGGTCGCAGTAGCTTAAGAAGATGGTTTAAATGCACTTTGGAAGAGCGGTGGAGGTCGCAGTAGCTTAAGAAGATGGTTTAAATGGCCCTTGATTGAGACATGCAGGTCGCAGCAGCTTAACAAGACGGTTTAAATGCCCCTTGGAAGAGACGTGCAGGTCGCAGTAGCTTAAAAAGATGGTTTAAATGCCACTTGGAAGAGACATGCATGTCGCAGTAGCTTAAAAAGACGGTTTAAATGCCCCTTGGAAGAGCGGTGAAGGTCGCAGTAGCTTAACAAGTCAGTTTAAATGCCCCTTGAAAGAGACGCGCAGGTCACAGTAGCTTAACAAGACGGTTTAAATGCCCCTTGGAAGAGATGTGCAGGTTTCAGTAACTTAACAAGAGGGTTTAAATGCCCCTTGTAAGAGCGGTGGAGGTCGCAGTACATTAACAAGACGGTTTAAATGCCCCTTGGAAGAGACATGCAGATCGCAGTAGCTTAACAAGATGGTTTCAATGCCCCGTGGAAGAGACGTGCAGGTCGCAGTAGCTTAACAAGACGGTTTAAATGCCCCTTGGAAGAGCGGTAAAGGTCGCAGTAGCTTAACAAGACGGTTTAAATGCCCCTTGGAAAAGACGTGCAAGGCGCAGTAGCTTAACAAGACGGTTTAAATGCCCGCTGAAAGAGACGTGCAGGTCGCAGTAGCTTAACAACACGGTTAAAATGTCCCTTGGAAGAGCGGTGGCAGTAGCAGTAGCTTAACAAGACGGTTTAAATGCCCCTTGGAAGAGACGTGCAGGTCGCAGTAGCTTAACAAGATGGTTTAAATGCCCCTTGGAAGAGCGGAGGAGGTCGCAGTAGCTTAAGAAGACGGTTTAAATGGCCCTTGGTTGAGACATGCAGGTCGCAGCAGCTTAACAAGACGGTTTAAATGCCCCTTGGAAGAGACGTGCAGGTCGCAGTAGCTTAAAAAGATGGTTTAAATGCCACTTGGAAGAGACATGCAGGTCGCAGTAGCTTAAAAAGACGGTTTAAACGCCCCTTGGAAGAGACATGCAGGTCGCAGTAGCTTAAAAAGACGGTTTAAACGCCCCTTGGAAGAGCGGTGGAGGTCGCAGTCGCTTAAGAAGACGGTTTAAATGGCCCTTGGTTGAGACATGCAGGTCGCAGCAGCTTAACAAGATGGTTTAAATGCCCCTTGGAAGAGACATGCAGGTTGCAGTAGCTTAACAAGAGGGTTTAAATGCCCCTTGGAAGAGACGTGCAGGTCGCAGTAGCTTAACAAGATGGTTTAAATGCCCCTTGTAAGAGCGGTGGAGGTCGCAGTAGCTTAACAAGACGGTTTAAATGCCCCTTGGAAGAGACATGCAGATCGCAGCAGCTTAACAAGACGGTTTAAATGCCCCTAGGAAGAGATGTGCAGGTCGCAGTAGCTTAACAAGACGGTTTAAATGCCCCTTGAAAGAGACGTGCAGGTCGCAGTAGCTTAAAAAGACGGTTTAAATGCCCCTTGGAAGAGCGGTGAAGGTCGCAGTAGCTTAACAAGTCAGTTTAAATGCCCCTTGAAAGAGACGCGCAGGTCACAGTAGCTTAACAAGACGGTTTAAATGCCCCTTGGAAGAGATGTGCAGGTCGCAGTAGCTTAACAAGATGGTTTAAATGCCCCTTGTAAGAGCGGTGGAGGTCGCAGTAGCTTAACAAGATGGTTTAAATGCCCCTAGGAAGAGATGTGCAGGTCGCAGTAGCTTAACAAGACGGTTTAAATGCCCCTTGGAAGAGACGTGCAGGTCGCAGTAGCTTAAAAAGATGGTTTAAATGCCACTTGGAAGAGACATGCAGGTCGCAGTAGCTTAAAAAGACGGTTTAAATGCCCCCTGGAAGAGCGGTGAAGGTCGCAGTAGCTTAACAAGTCAGTTTAAATGCCCCTTGAAAGAGACGCGCAGGTCACAGTAGCTTAAAAAGACGGTTTAAATGCCCCTTGGAAGAGATGTGCAGGTTTCAGTAACTTAACAAGAGGGTTTAAATGCCCCTTGTAAGAGCGGTGGAGGTCGCAGTAGCTTAACAAGACGGTTTAAATGCCCCTTGGAAGAGACATGCAGATCGCAGCAGCTTAACAAGACGGTTTAAATGCCCCTAGGAAGAGATGTGCAGGTCGCAGTAGCTTAACAAGACGGTTAAAATGCCCCTTGGAAGAGCGGTGGCGGTAGCAGTAGCTTAACAAGATGGTTTCAATGCCCCTTGGAAGAGACGTGCAGGTCGCAGTAGCTTAACAAGACGGTTTAAATGCCCCTTGGAAGAGCGGTAAAGGTCGCAGTAGCTTAACAAGACGGTTTAAATGCCCCTTGGAAAAGACGTGCAAGGCGCAGTAGCTTAACAAGACGGTTTAAATGCCCGCTGAAAGAGACGTGCAGGTCGCAGTAGCTTAACAACACGGTTAAAATGTACCTTGGAAGAGCGGTGGCAGTAGCAGTAGCTTAACAAGACGGTTTAAATGCCCCTTGGAAGAGACGTGCAGGTCGCAGTAGCTTAACAAGATGGTTTAAATGCCCCTTGGTAGAGACATGCAGGCCGCAGTAGCTTAACAAGACGGTTTAAATGCCCCATTGAAGAGACGTGCAGGTCGCATTAGCTTAACAAGACGGTTTAAATGCCCCTTGGAAAAGTGACGGAGGTTACAGTAGCTTAACAAGACGGTTTAGATGCCCCTTGGAAGAGACGTGGAAGTCGCAGTAGCTTAAAAAGACGGTTTAAATGCGCCTTGGAAGAGAAGTGCAGGTCGCAGTAGCTTAACAAGGCGGTTTAAATGCCCCTTGAAAGAGACTTGGAGGTCGCAGAAGCTTAACAAGACGATTTAAATGCCCCTTGGAAGACACATGCAGGTCGCAGCAGCTTAACAAGAAAGTTTAAATGCCCCTTGGAAGAGACGTGCAGGTCGCAGTAGCTTAACAAGACGGTTTAAATGCCCCTTGGAAGAGACATGCAGGTCGCAGTAGCTTAACAAGACGGTTTAAATGCACCTTGGAAGAGACGTGCAGGTTGCAGTAGCTTAACAAGACGGTTTAAATGTCCCTTGGAAAAGAGGTGGAGGTTACAGTAGCTTAACAAGACGGTTTAAATGCCCGTTGAAAGAGACGTGGAGGTCGCAGTAGCTTAACAAGACGGTTAAAATGCCCCTTGGAAGAGCGGTGGCGGTAGCAGTAGCTTAACAAGATGGTTTAAATGCCCCTTGGAAGAGACGTGCAGGTCGCAGTAGCTTAACAAGACGGTTTAAATGCCACTTGGAAGAGACATGCAGGTCGCAGTAGCTTAACAAGACGGTTTAAATGCCCCTTGGAAGAGCGGAAAAGGTCGCAGTAGCTTAACAAGACGGTTTAAATGCCCCTTGGAAAACACGTGCAAGTAGCAGTACCTTAACAAGATTGTTTAAATGCCCGTTGAAAGAGACGTGCAGGTCGCAGTAGCTTAACAAGACGGTTAAAATGCCCCTTGGAAGAGAGGCGGCGGTAGCAGTAGCTTAACAATATGGTTTAAATGCCCCTTGGAAGAGACGCGCAGGTCGCAGTAGCTTAACAAGACGGTTTAAATGCCCCTTGGAAGAGCGGTGGAGGTCGCAGTAGCTTAACAAGACGGTTTAAATGCCCCTTGGAAAAGACGTGCAAGTCGCACTAGCTTAACAAGATGGTATAAATGCCCCTTGGAAGAGACGTGCAGGTCGCAGTAGCTTTCAAGACGGTTTAAATGCCCTTTGGAAGAGACATGCAGGTCGCAGTAGCTTAAGAAGAAGGTTTAAATGCCTCTTGGAAGAGCGGTGTAGGTCGCAGTAGCTTAACAAGATGGTTTAAATGCCCCTTGGAAGAGACATGCAAGTCGCAGTAGCATAACAAGACGGCTTAAATGCCCCTTGGAAGAGCGGAGGAGGTCGCAGTAGCTTAACAAGATGGTTTAAATGCCCCTTGGAAGAGACGTGCACGTCGCAGTAGCTTAACAAGACGGTTTAAATGCCCCTTGGTAGAGACATGCAGGCCGCAGTAGCTTAACAAGACGGTTTAAATGCCCCATTGAAGAGACGTGCAGGTCGCATTAGCTTAACAAGACGGTTTAAATGCCCCTTGGAAAAGTGACGGAGGTTACAGTAGCTTAACAAGACGGTTTAGATGCCCCTTGGAAGAGACGTGGAAGTCGCAGTAGCTTAAAAAGACGGTTTAAATGCGCCTTGGAAGAGAAGTGCAGGTCGCAGTAGCTTAACAAGGCGGTTTAAATGCCCCTTGAAAGAGACTTGGAGGTCGCAGAAGCTTAACAGGACGGTTTAAATGCCCCTTGGAAGAGACATGCAGGTCGCAGCAGCTTAACAAGACAGTTTAAATGCCCCTTGGAAGAGACGTGCAGGTCGCAGTAGCTTAACAAGACGGTTTAAATGCCACTTGGAAGAGACATGCAGGTCGCAGTAGCTTAACAAGACGGTTTAAATGCACCTTGGAAGAGACGTGCAGGTTGCAGTAGCTTAACAAGACGGTTTAAATGCCCCTTGGAAAGGAGGTGGAGGTTACAGTAGCTTAACAAGACGGTTTAAATGCCCGTTGAAAGAGACGTGGAGGTCGCAGTAGCTTAACAAGACGGTTAAAATGCCCCTTGGAAGAGCGGTAGCGGTAGCAGTAGCTTAACAAGATGGTTTAAATGCCCCTTGGAAGAGACGTGCAGGTCGCAGTAGCTTAACAAGACGGTTTAAATGCCACTTGGAAGAGACATGCAGGTCGCAGTAGCTTAACAAGACGGTTTAAATACCCCTTGGAAGAGCGGTAAAGGTCGCAGTAGCTTAACAAGACGGTTTAAATGCCCCTTGGAAAACACGTGCAAGTCGCAGTACCTTAACAAGACTGTTTAAATGCCCGTTGAAAGAGACGTGCAGGTCGCAGTAGCTTAACAAGACGGTTAAAATGCCCCTTGGAAGAGAGGCGGCGGTAGCAGTAGCTTAACAATATGGTTTAAATGCCCCTTGGAAGAGACGCGCAGGTCTCAGTAGCTTAACAAGACGGTTTAAATGCCCCTTGGAAGAGCGGTGGAGGTCGCAGTAGCTTAACAAGACGGTTTAAATGCCCCTTGGAAAAGACGTGCAAGTCGCAGTAGCTTAACAAGACGGTATAAATGCCCCTTGGAAGAGACGTGCAGGTCGCAGTAGCTTTCAAGACGGTTTAAATGCCCTTTGGAAGAGACATGCAGGTCGCAGTAGCTTAAGAAGACAGTTTATATGCCCCTTGGAAGAGCGGTGGAGGTCGCAGTAGCTTAACAAGATGGTTTAAATGCCCCTTGGAAGAGACGTGCAAGTCGCAGTAGCTTAACAAGACGGTTTAAATGCCTCTTGAAAGAGACGTGCAGGTCGCAGTAGCTTAACAAGACGGTTAAAATGCCCCTTGGAAAAGACGTGCAAGTCGCAGTAGCTTAACAAGACGGTTTAAATGCCCCTTGGAAGAGACATGCAGGTCGCAGTAGCTTAAAAAGACGGTTTAAATGCCCCTTGGAAGAGCGGTGAAGATCGCAGTAGCTTAACAAGTCAGTTTAAATGCCCCTTGAAAGATACGCGCAGGTCGCAGTAGCTTAATAAGACGGTTAAAATGCCCCTTGGAAGAGCGGTGGAGGTCGCAGTAGCTTAACAAGACGGTTTAAATGATCGCTTGCAAAAGACGTGCACGTCGCAGTAGCTTAACAAAACGGGTTAAATGCCCCTTGGAAAAGACGTGCTAGTCGCAGTAGCTTAACAAGACGGTATAAATGCCCCTTGGAAGAGACATGCAGGTCGCAGTAGCTTTCAAGACGGTTTAAATGCCCCTTGGAAGAGACATGCAGGTCGCAGTAGCTTAAGAAGACGGTTTAAATGCCCCTTGGAAGAGCGGTGGCGGTCGCAGTAGCTTAACAAGACAGTTTAAATGCCCCTTGAAAGAGACGTGCAGGTCGCAGTAGCTTAACAAGACGGTTAAAGTGCCCCTTGGAAGTGCGGTGGCGGTAGCAGTAGCCTAACAAGACAGTTTAAATGCCCATTTGAAGAGACGTGCAGGTCGCAGTAGCTTAACAAGACGGTTTAAATGCCCCTTGAAAGAGCGGTGGAGGTCGCAGTAGCTTAACAAGACTGTTTAAATGCCCCTTGGAAGAGACGTGCAGGTCGCAGTAGCTTAACAAGAAGGTTTAAATGCCCCTTGGAAGAGATGTGCAGGTTTCAGTAACTTAACAAGACGGTTTAAATGCACCTTGGAAGAGACGTGGAGTTCGCAATAGCCTAACAAGACGGTTTAAATGTCCCTTGGAAGAGACATGCAGGTTGCAGTAGCTTAACAGGAGGGTTTAAATGCCCCTTGGAAGAGACGTGCAGGTCTCAGTAGCTTAACAAGATGGTTTAAATGCCCCTTGTAAGAGCGGTGGAGGTCGCAGTAGCTTAACAAGACGGTTTAAATGCCCCTTGGAAGAGACATGCAGATCGCAGCAGCTTAACAAGACGGTTTAAATGCCCCTTGGAAGAGACATGCAGGTTGCAGTAGCTTAACAGGAGGGTTTAAATGCCCCTTGGAAGAGACGTGCAGGTCTCAGTAGCTTAACAAGATGGTTTAAATGCCCCTTGTAAGAGCGGTGGAGGTCGCAGTAGCTTAACAAGACGGTTTAAATGCCCCTTGGAAGAGACATGCAGATCGCAGCAGCTTAACAAGACGGTTTAAATGCCCCTAGGAAGAGATGTGCAGGTCGCAGTAGCTTAACAAGACGGTTAAAATGCCCCTTGGAAGAGCGGTGGCGGTAGCAGTAGCTTAACAAGACGGCTTAAATGCACCTTGGAAGAGACGTGGAGTTCGCAATAGTTTAACAAGACGGTTTAAATGCCCCATGGAAGAGACATGCAGGTTGCAGTAGCTTAACAAGAGGGTTTAAATGCCCCTTGGAAGAGACGTGCAGGTCGCAGTAGCTTAACAAGATGGTTTAAATGCCCCTTGGAAGAGCGGTGGCGGTAGCAGTAGCTTAACAAGATTGTTTAAATGCCCCTTGGAAGAGACGTGCAGGTCGCAATAGCTTAACAAGACGGTTTAAATGCCCCTTGGAAGAGCGGTAAAGGTCGCAGTACCTTAACAAGACGGTTTAAATGCCCCTTGGAAAAGACGTGCAAGGCGCAGTATCTTAACAAGACTGTTTAAATGCCCGCTGAAAGAGACGTGCAGGTCGCAGTAGCTTAACAACACGGTTAAAATGTCCCTTGGAAGAGCGGTGACTGTAGCAGTAGCTTAACAAGACGGTTTAAAAGCCCCTTGGAAGAGACGTGCAGGTCGCAGTAGCTTAACAAGACGGTTTAAATGCCCCTTGGAAGAGCGGTAGAGGTCGCAGTAGCTTAACAAGACGTTTTAAATGCCCCTTGGAAAAGAGGTGGAGGTTACAGTAGCTTAACAAGACAGTTTAAATGCCCATTGAAAGAGACGTGCAGGTCGCAGTAGCTTAACAAGACTGTTAAAATGCCCCTTGGAAGAGCGATGGCGGTAGCAGTAGCTTAACAAGACGGTTTAAATGCCCCTTGTAAGAAACGTGCAGGTCGCAGTAGCTTAACAAGACGGTTTAAATGCCCCTTGGAAGAGACATGCAGGTCGCAGTAGCTTAACAAGACGCTTTAAATGCCCGCTGAAAGAGACGTGCAGGTCGCAGTAGCTTAACAACACGGTTAAAATGTCCCTTGGAAGAGCGGTGGCAGTAGCAGTAGCTTAACAAGACGGTTTAAATGCCCCTTGGAAGAGACGTGCAGGTCGCAGTAGCTTAACAAGATGGTTTAAATGCCCTTTGGAAGAGCGGTGGAGGTCGCAGTAGCTTAAGAAGACGGTTTAAATGGCCCTTGATTGAGACATGCAGGTCGCAGCAGCTTAACAAGACGGTTTAAATGCCCCTTGGAAGAGACGTGCAGGTCGCAGTAGCTTAAAAAGATTGTTTAAATGCCACTTGGAAGAGACATGCAGGTCACAGTAGCTTAAAAAGACGGTTTAAATGCCCCTTGGAAGAGCGGTGAAGGTCGCAGTAGCTTAACAAGTCAGTTTAAATGCCCCTTGAAAGAGACGCGCAGGTCACAGTAGCTTAACAAGACGGTTTAAATGCCCCTTGGAAGAGATGTGAAGGTTTCAGTAACTTAACAAGAGGGTTTAAATGCCCCTTGTAAGAGCGGTGGAGGTCGCAGTAGCTTAACAAGACGGTTTAAATGCCCCTTGGAAGAGACATGCAGATCGCAGCAGCTTAACAAGACGGTTTAAATGCCCCTAGGAATAGATGTGCAGGTCGCAGTAGCTTAACAAGACGGTTAAAATGCCCCTTGGAAGAGCGGTGGCGGTAGCAGTAGCTTAACAAGATGGTTTCAATGCCCCTTGGAAGAGACGTGCAGGTCGCAGTAGCTTAACAAGACGGTTTAAATGCCCCTTGGAAGAGCGGTAAAGGTCGCAGTAGCTTAACAAGACGGTTTAAATGCCCCTTGGAAAAGACGTGCAAGGCGCAGTAGCTTAACAAGACGGTTTAAATGCCCGCTGAAAGAGACGTGCAGGTCGCAGTAGCTTAACAACACGGTTAAAATGTCCCTTGGAAGAGCGGTGGCAGTAGCAGTAGCTTAACAAGACGGTTTAAATGCCCCTTGGAAGACACGTGCAGGTCGCAGTAGCTTAACAAGATGGTTTAAATGCCCCTTGGAAGAGCGGTGGAGGTCACAGTAGCTTAAGAAGACGGTTTAAATGGCCCTTGGTTGAGACATGCAGGTTGCAGCAGCTTAACAAGACGGTTTAAATGCCCCTTGGAAGAGACGTGCAGGTCGCAGTAGCTTAAAAAGATGGTTTAAATGCCACTTGGAAGAGACATGCAGGTCGCAGTAGATTAAAAAGACGGTTTAAACGCCCCTTGGAAGAGCGGTGGAGGTCGCAGTCGCTTAAGAAGACGGTTTAAATGGCCCTTGGTTGAGACATGCAGGTCGCAGCATCTTAACAAGATGGTTTAAATGCCCCTTGGAAGAGACATGCAGGTTGCAGTAGCTTAACAAGAGGGTTTAAATGCCCCTTGGAAGAGTCGTGCAGGTCGCAGTAGCTTAACAAGATGGTTTAAATGCCCCTTGTAAGAGCGGTGGAGGTCGCAGTAGCTTAACAAGACGGTTTAAATGCCCCTTGGAAGAGACATGCAGATCGCAGCAGCTTAACAAGACGGTTTAAATGCCCCTAGGAAGAGATGTGCAGGTCGCAGTAGCTTAACAAGACGGTTTAAATGCCCCTTGGAAGAGACGTGCAGGTCGCAGTAGCTTAAAAAGACGGTTTAAATGCCCCTTGGAAGAGCGGTGAAGGTCGCAGTAGCTTAACAAGTCAGTTTAAATGCCCCTTGAAGGAGACGCGCAGGTCACAGTAGCTTAACAAGACGGTTTAAATGCCCCTTGGAAGAGATGTGCAGGTCGCAGTAGCTTAACAAGATGCTTTAAATGCCCCTTGTAAGAGCGGTGGAGGTCGCAGTAGCTTAACAAGACGGTTTAAATGCCCGTAGGAAGAGATGTGCAGGTCGCAGTAGCTTAACAAGACGGTTTAAATGCCCCTTGGAAGAGACGTGCAGGTCGCAGTAGCTTAAAAAGATGGTTTAAATGCCACTTGGAAGAGACATGCAGGTCGCAGTAGCTTAAAAGGACGGTTTAAATGCCCCTTGGAAGAGCGGTGAAGGTCGCAGTAGCTTAACAAATCAGTTTAAATGCCCCTTGAAAGAGACGCGCAGGTCACAGCAGCTTAACAAGACGGTTTAAATGCCCCTTGGAAGAGATGTGCAGGTTTCAGTAACTTAACAAGAGGGTTTAAATGCCCTTTGTAAGAGCGGTGGAGGTCGCAGTAGCTTAACAAGACGGTTTAAATGCCCCTTGGAAGAGACATGCAGATCGCAGCAGCTTAACAAGACGGTTTAAATGCCTCTAGGAAGAGATGTGCAGGTCGCAGTAGCTTAACAAGACGGTTAAAATGCCCCTTGGAAGAGCGGTGGCGGTAGCAGTAGCTTAACAAGATGGTTTCAATGCCCCTTGGAAGAGACGTGCAGGTCGCAGTAGCTTAACAAGACGGTTTAAATGCCACTTGGAAGAGCGGTAAAGGTCGCAGTAGCTTAACAAGACGGTTTAAATGCCCCTTGGAAAAGACGTGCAAGGCGCAGTAGCTTAACAAGACGGTTTAAATGCCCCTTGGAAGAGACGTGCAGGTCGCAGTAGCTTAACAAGATGGTTTAAATGCCCCTTGGAAGAGCGGTGAAGGTCGCAGTAGCTTAAGAAGACGGTTTAAATGGCCCTTGGTTGAGACATGCAGGTCGCAGCAGCTTAACAAGACGGTTTAAATGCCCCTTGGAAGAGACGTGCAGGTCGCAGTAGCTTAAAAAGATGGTTTAAATGCCACTTGGAAGAGACATGCAGGTCGCAGTAGCTTAAAAAGATGGTTTAAACGCCCCTTGGAAGAGCGGTGGAGGTCGCAGTCGCTTAAGAAGACGGTTTAAATAGCCCTTGGTTGAGACATGCAGGTCGCAGCAGCTTAACAACACGGTTAAAATGTACCTTGGAAGAGCGGTGGCAGTAGCAGTAGCTTAACAAGACGGTTTAAATGCCCCTTGGAAGAGACGTGCAGGTCGCAGTAGCTTAACAAGATGGTTTAAATGCCCCTTGGAAGAGCGGTGAAGGTCGCAGTAGCTTAAGAAGACGATTTAAATGGCCCTTGGTTGAGACATGCAGGTCGCAGCAGCTTAACAAGACGGTTTAAATGCCCCTTGGAAGAGACGTGCAGGTCGCAGTAGCTTAAAAAGATGGTTTAAATGCCACTTGGAAGAGACATGCAGGTCGCAGTAGCTTAAAAAGATGGTTTAAACGCCCCTTGGAAGAGCGGTGGAGGTCGCAGTCGCTTAAGAAGATGGTTTAAATGGCCCTTGGTTGAGACATGCAGGTCGCAGCAGCTTAACAAGATGGTTTAAATGCCCCTTGGAAGAGACATGCAGGTTGCAGTAGCTTAACAAGAGGGTTTAAATGCCCCTTGGAAGAGACGTGCAGGTCGCAGTAGCTTAACAAGATGGTTTAAATGCCCCTTGTAAGAGCGGTGGAGGTCGCAGTAGCTTAACAAGACGGTTTAAATGCCCCTTGGAAGAGACATGCAGATCGCAGCAGCTTAACAAGACGGTTTAAATGCCCCTAGTAAGAGATGTGCAGGTCGCAGTAGCTTAACAAGACTCTTAAAATGCCCCTTGGAAGAGCGGTGGCGGTAGCAGTAGCTTAACAAGATGTTTTAAATGCCCCTTGGAACAGACGTGCAGGTCGCAGTAGCTTAACAAGATGGTTTAAATGCTACTTGGAAGAGACATGCAGGTCGCAGTAGCTTAACAAGACGGTTTAAATGCCCCTTGTAAGAGACGTACAGGTCGCAGTAACTTAACAAGACGGTTTAAATGCCCCTTGGAAGAGACATGCAGGTCGCAGTAGGTTAACAAGACGGCTTAAATGCCCCTTGGAAGAGCGGAGGAGGTCGCAGTAGCTTAACAAGATGGTTTAAATGCCCCTTGGAAAAGAAGTGCAAGTCGCAGTAGCTTAACAAGACGGTTTAAATGCCTCTTGGAAGAGCGGAGGAGGTCGCAGTAGCTTAACAAGGTGGTTTAAATGCCCCTTGGAAAAGAAGTGCAAGTCGCAGTAGCTTAACAAGACGGTTTAAATGCCTCTTGAAAGAGACGTGCAGGTCGCAGTAGCTTAACAAGACGGATAAAATGCCCCTTGGAAGAGCGGTGGCGGTAGCAGTAGCTTAACAAGAGAGTTTAAATGCCCCTTGGAATAGCGATGCAGGTCGCAGTAGCTTAACAAGAAGGTTTAAATGCCCCTTGGTAGAGAAATGCAGGCCGCAGTAGCTTAACAAGACGGTTTAAATGCCCCACTGAAGAGACGTGCAGGTCGCATTAGCTTAACAAGACGGTTTAAATGCCCCTTGGAAAAGTGACGGAGGTTACAGTAGTTAACAAGACGGTTTAGATGCCCCTTGGAAGAGACGTGCAAGTCGCAGTAGCTTAAAAAGACGGTTTAAATGCGCCTTGGAAGAGAAGTGTAGGTCGCAGTAGCTTAACAAGGCGGTTTAAATGCCCCTTGAAAGAGACTTGGAGGTCGCAGAAGCTTAACAAGACGGTTTAAATGCCCCTTGGAAGAGACATGCAGGTCGCAGCAGCTTAACAAGACAGTTTAAATGCCCCTTGGAAGAGACGTGCAGGTCGCAGTAGCTTAACAAGATGGTTTAAATGCCCCTTGGAAGAGACGTGCAGGTTGCAGTAGCTTAACAAGACGGTTTAAATGCCCCTTGGAAAAGAAGTGGAGGTTACAGTAGCTTAAAAAGACGGTTTAAATGCCCGTTGAAAGAGACGTGGAGGTCGCAGTAGCTTAACAAGACGGTTAAAATGCCCCTTGGAAGAGCGGTGGCGGTAGCAGTAGCTTAACAAGATGGTTTAAATGCCCCTTGGAAGAGACGTGCAGGTCGCAGTAGCTTAACAAGACGGTTTAAATGCCACTTGGAAGAGACATGCAGGTCGCAGTAGCTTAACAAGACGGTTTAAATGTCCCTTGGAAGAGCGGTAAAGGTCGCAGTAGCTTAACAAGACGGTTTAAATGCCCCTTGGAAAACACGTGCAAGTCGCAGTACCTTAACAAGACTGTTTAAATGCCCGTTGAAAGAGACGTGCAGGTCGCAGTAGCTTAACAAGACGGTTAAAATGCCCCTTGGAAGAGAGGCGGCGGTAGCAGTAGCTTAACAATATGGTTTAAATGCCCCTTGGAAGAGACGCGCAGGTCGCAGTAGCTTAACAAGACGGCTTAAATGCCCCTTGGAAGAGCGGTGGAGGTCGCAGTAGCTTAACAAGACGGTTTAAATGCCCCTTGGAAAAGACGTGCAAGTCGCAGTAGCTTTCAAGACGGTTTAAATGCCCTTTGGAAGAGACATGCAGGTCGCAGTAGCTTAAGAAGACGGTTTAAATGCCTCTTGGAAGAGCGGTGGAGGTCGCTGTAGCTTAACAAGATGGTTTAAATGCTCCTTGGAAGAGACATGCAAGTCGCAGTAGCATAACAAGACGGCTTAAATGCCCCTTGGAAGAGCGGAGGAGGTCGCAGTAGCTTAACAAGATGGTTTAAATGCCCCTTGGAAGAGACGTGCACGTCGCAGTAGCTTAACAAGACGGTTTAAATGCCTCTTGAAAGAGACGTGCAGGTCGCAGTAGCTTAACAAGACGGTTAAAATGCCCCTTGGAAAAGTCGTGCAAGTCGCAGTAGCTTAACAAGACTGTTTAAATGCCCCTTGGAAGAGACGTGCAGGTCGTAGTAGCTTAACAAGACGGTTTATATGACCCTTGGAAGAGCGGTGGAGGTCGCAGTAGCTTAACAAGATGGTTTAAATGCCCCTTGGAAAAGACGTGAAAGTCGCAGTAGCTTAACAAGACGGTTTAAATGCCTCTTGAAAGAGACGTGCAGGTCGCAGTAGCTTAACAACTCGGTTAATATGCCCCTTGGAAAAGACGTGCAAGTCGCAGTAGCTTAACAAGACGGTTTAAATGCCCCTTGGAAGAGACATGCAGGTCGCAGTAGCTTAAAAAGACGGTTTAAATGCCCCTTGGAAGAGCGGTGAAGGTCGCAGTAGCTTAACAAGTCAGTTTAAATGCCCCTTGAAAGATACGCGCAGGTCGCAGTAGCTTAATAAGACGGTTAAAATGCCCCTTGGAAGAGCGGTGGAGGTCGCAGTAGCTTAACAAGACGGTTTAAATGATCGCTTGCAAAAGACGTGCACGTCGCAGTAGCTTAACAAGACGGTTTAAATGCCCCTTGGAAAAGACGTGCTAGTCGCAGTAGCTTAACAAGACGGTATAAATGCCCGTTGGAAGAGACATGCAGGTCGCAGTAGCTTTCAAGATGGTTTAAATGCCCCTTGGAAGAGACATGCAGGTCGCAGTAGCTTAAGAAGACGGTTTAAATGCCCCTTGGAAGAGCGGTGGCGGTCGCAGTAGCTTAACAAGACAGTTTAAATGCCCCTTGAAAGAGACGTGCAGGTCGCAGTAGCTTAACAAGACGGTTAAAGTGCCCCTTGGAAGTGCGATGGCGGTAGCAGTAGCCTAACAAGACAGTTTAAATGACCATTTGAAGAGACGTGCAGGTCGCAGTAGCTTAATAAGACGGTTTAAATGCCCCTTGAAAGAGCGGTGGAGGTCGCAGAAGCTTAACAAGACTGTTTAAATGCCCCTTGGAAGAGACGTGCAGGTCGCAGTAGCTTAACAAGAAGGTTTAAATGCCCCTTGGAAGAGATGTGCAGGTTTCAGTTAATTAACAAGACGGTTTAAATGCACCTTGGAAGAGACGTGGAATTCGCAATAGCTTAACAAGACGGTTTAAATGCCCCTTGGAAGAGACATGCAGGTTGCAGTAGCTTAACAGGAGGGTTTAAATGCCCCTTGGAAGAGACGTGCAGGTCTCAGTAGCTTAACAAGATGGTTTAAATGCCCCTTGTAAGAGCGGTGGAGGTCGCAGTAGCTTAACAAGACGGTTTAAATGCCCCTTGGAAGAGACATGCAGATCGCAGCAGCTTAACAAGACGGTTTAAATGCCCCTAGGAAGAGATGTGCAGGTCGCAGTAGCTTAACAAGACGGTTAAAATGCCCCTTGGAAGAGCGGTGGCGGTAGCAGTAGCTTAAGAAGATGGTTTAAATGCCCCTTGGAAGAGACGTGCAGGTCGCAGTAGCTTAACAAGACGGTTTAAATGCCACTTGGAAGAGACATGCAGGTCGCAGTAGCTTAACAAGACGGTTTAAATGCCCCTTGAAAGAGACGTGCAGGTCGCAGTAGCTTAACAAGACGGTTAAAGTGCCCCTTGGAAATGCGGTGGCGGTAGCAGTAGCTTAACAAGACAGTTTAAATGCCCCTTGGAAGAGACATGCAGGTCGCAGTAGCTTAACAAGACGATTTAAATGCCCCTTGAAAGAGCGGTGGAGGTCGCAGTCGCTTAACAAGACTGTTTAAATGCCCCTTGGAAGAGACGTGCAGGTCGCAGTAGCTTAACAAGAAGGTTTAAATGCCCCTTGGAAGAGATGTGCAGGTTTCAGTAACTTAACAAGACGGTTTAAATGCACCTTGGAAGAGACGTGGAGTTCGCAATAGCTTAACAAGACGGTTTAAATGCCCCTTGGAAGAGACATGCAGGTTGCAATAGCTTAACAAGAGGGTTTAAATGCCCCTTGGAAGAGACGTGCAGGTCGTAGTAGCTTAACAAGATGGTTTAAATGCCCCTTGTAAGAGCGGTGGAGGTCGCAGTAGCTTAACAAGACGGTTTAAATGCCCCTTGGAAGAGACATGCAGATCGCAGCAGCTTAACAAGACGGTTTAAATGCCCCTAGGAAGAGATGAGCAGGTCGCAGTAGCTTAACAAGACGGTTAAAATGCCCCTTGGATGAGCGGTGGAGGTAGCAGTAGCTTAACAAGATGGTTTAAATGCCCCTTGGAAGAGCGGTAAAGGTCGCAGTAGCTTAACAAGACGGTTTAAATGCCCCTTGGAAAAGACGTGCAAGGCGCAGCAGCTTAACAAGACGGTTTAAATGCCCGCTGAAAGAGACGTGCAGGTCGCAGTAGCTTAACAACACGGTTAAAATGTCCCTTGTAAGAGCTGTGGCAGTAGCAGTAGCTTAACAAGATGGTTTAAATGCCCCTTGGAAAAGAGGTGGAGGTTACAGTAGCTTAACAAGACGGTTTAAATGCCCCTTGGAAAAGAGGTGGAGGTTACAGTAGCTTAACAAGACGGTTTAAATGCCCGTTGAAAGAAACGTGGAGGTCGCAGTAGCTTAACAAGACGGTTAAAATGCCCCTTGGAAGAGCGGTGGCGGTAGCAGTAGCTTAACAAGATGGTTTAAATGGCCCTTGGAAGAGACGTGCAGGTCGCAGTAGCTTAACAAGACGGTTTAAATGCCACTTGGAAGAGACATGCAGGTCGCAGTAGCTTAACAAGACGGTTTAAATGCCCCTTGGAAGAGCGGTAAAGGTCGCAGTAGCTTAACAAGACGGTTTAAATGCCCCTTGGAAAACACGTGCAAGGCGCAGTACCTTAACAAGACGGTTTAAATGCTTGTTGAAAGAGACGTGCAGGTCGCAGTAGCTTAACAAGACGGTTAAAATGCCCCTTGGAAGAGCGGTGTCGGTAGCAGTAGCTTAACAAGACGGTTTAAATGCCCCTTGGAAGAGACGTGCAGGTCGCAGTAGCTTAACAAGACGGTTTAAATGCCCCTTGGAAGAGCTGTGGAGGTCGCAGTAGCTTAACAAGACGGTTTAAATGCCCCTTGGTTGAGACATGCAGGTCGCAGCAGCTTAACAAGACGGTTTAAATGCCCCTTGGAAGAGACGTGCAGGTCACAGTAGCTTAACAAGATGGTTTAAATGCCCCTTGGAAGAGACATGCAGGTCGCAGTAGCTTAACAAGACGGCTTAAATGCCCCTTGGAAGAGCGGAGGAGGTCGCAGTAGCTTAACAAGATGGTTTAAATGCCCCTTGGAAGAGACGTGCAAGTCGCAGTAGCTTCACAAGACGGCTTAAATGCCCCTTGGAAGAGCTGAGGAGGTCGCAGTAGCTTAACAAGATGGTTTAAATGCCTCTTGAAAGAGACGTGCAGGTCGCAGTAGCTTAACAAGACGGTTAAAATGCCCCTTGGAAAAGACGTGCAAGTCGCAGTAGCTTAACAAGACGGTTTATATGCCCCTTGGAAGAGTGTTGGAGGTCGCAGAAGCTTAAAAAGACGGTTTAAATGCCCCTTGGAAGAGACATGCAGGTCGCATCAGCTTATCAAGACTGTTTAAATGCCCCTTGGAAGAGACTTGCAGGTCGCAGTAGCTTAACAAGACGGTTTAAATGCCACTTGGAAGAGACGTGCAGGTTGCAGTAGCTTAACAAGATGTCTTAAATGCCCCTTGGAAAAGAGGTGGAGGTTACAGTAGCTTAACAAGACGGTTTAAATGCCCCTTGGAAGAGCGGTAAAGGTCGCAGTAGCTTAACAAGACGGTTTAAATGCCCCTTGGAAAACACGTGCAAGTCGCAGTACCTTAACAAGACTGTTTAAATGCCCGTTGAAAGAGACGTGCAGGTCGCAGTAGCTTAACAAGACGGTTAAAATGCCCCTTGGAAGAGAGGCGGCGGTAGCAGTAGCTTAACAATATGGTTTAAATGCCCCTTGGAAGAGACGCGCAGGTCGCAGTAGCTTAACAAGACGGTTTAAATGCCCCTTGGAAGAGCGGTGGAGGTCGCAGTAGCTTAACAAGACGGTTTAAATGCCCCTTGGAAAAGACGTGCAAGTCGCAGTAGCTTAACAAGACGGTATAAATGCCCCTTGGAAGAGACGTGCAGGTCGCAGTAGCTTTCAAGACGGTTTAAATGCCCTTTGGAAGAGACATGCAGGTCGCAGTAGCTTAAGAAGACGGTTTAAATGCCTCTTGGAAGAGCAGTGGAGGTCGCAGTAGCTTAACAAGATGGTTTAAATGCCCCTTGGAAAAGACATGCAAGTCGCAGTAGCATAACAAGACGGCTTAAATGCCCCTTGGAAGAGCGGAGGAGGTCGCAGTAGCTTAACAAGATGGTTTAAATGCCCCTTGGAAGAGACGTGCACGTCGCAGTAGCTTAACAAGACGGTTTAAATGCCTCTTGAAAGAGACGTGCAGTTTGCAGTAGCTTAACAAGACGGTTGAAATGCCCCTTGGAAAAGACGTGCAAGTCGCAGTAGCTTAACAAGACTGTTTAAATGCCCCTTGGAAGAGACGTGCAGGTCGTAGTAGCTTAACAAGACGGTTTATATGCCCCTAGGAAGAGCGGTGGAGGTCGCAGTAGCTTAACAAGATGGTTTAAATGCCCCTTGGAAAAGACGTGAAAGTCGCAGTAGCTTAACAAGACGGTTTAAATGCCTCTTGAAAGAGACGTGCAGGTCGCAGTAGCTTAACAAGACGGTTAAAATGCCCCTTGGAAAAGACGTGCAAGTCGCAGTAGCTTAACAAGACGGTTTAAATGCCCCTTGGAAGAGACATGCAGGTCGCAGTAGCTTAAAAAGATGGTTTAAATGCCCCTTGGAAGAGCGGTGAAGGTCGCAGTAGCTTAACAAGTCAGTTTAAATGCCCCTTGAAAGATACGCGCAGGTCGCAGTAGCTTAATAAGACGGTTAAAATGCCCCTTGGAGGAGCGTTGGAGGTCGCAGTAGCTTAACAAGACGGTTTAAATGATCGCTTGCAAAAGACGTGCACGTCGCAGTAGCTTAACAAGACGGTTTAAATGCCCCTTGGAAAAGACGTGCTAGTCGCAGTAGCTTAACAAGACGGTATAAATGCCCCTTGGAAGAGACATGCAGGTCGCAGTAGCTTTCAAGACGGTTTAAATGCCCCTTGGAAGAGACATGCAGGTCGCAGTAGCTTAAGAAGACGGTTTAAATGCCCCTTGGAAGAGCGGTGGCGGTCGCAGTAGCTTAACAAGACAGTTTAAATGCCCCTTGAAAGAGACGTGCAGGTCGCAGTAGCTTAACAAGACGGTTAAAGTGCCCCTTGGAAGTGCGGTGGCGGCAGCAGTAGCCTAACAAGAGAGTTTAAATGCCCATTTGAAGAGACGTGCAGGTCGCAGTAGCTTAATAAGACGGTTTAAATGCCCCTTGAAAGAGCGGTGGAGGTCGCAGTAGCTTAACAAGACTGTTTAAATGCCCCTTGGAAGAGACGTGCATTTCGCAGTAGCTTAACAAGAAGGTTTAAATGCCCCTTGGAAGAGATGTGCAGGTTTCAGTAACTTAACAAGACGGTTTAAATGCACCTTGGAAGAGATGTGGAGTTCGCAATAGCTTAACAAGACGGTTTAAATGCCCCTTGGAAGAGACATGCAGGTTGCAGTAGCTTAACAGGAGGGTTTAAATGCCCCTTGGAAGAGACGTGCAGGTCTCAGTAGCTTAACAAGATGGTTTAAATGCCCCTTGTAAGAGCGGTGGAGGTCGCACTAGCTTAACAAGACGGTTTAAATGCCCCTTGGAAGAGACATGCAGATCGCAGCAGCTTAACAAGACAGTTTAAATGCCCCTAGGAAGAGATGTGCAGGTCGCAGTAGCTTAACAAGACGGTTAAAATGCCCCTATGAAGAGATGTGCAGGTCGCAGTAGCTTAACAAGACGGTTAAAATGCCCCTTGGAAGAGCGGTGGCGGTAGCAGTAGCTTAACAAGATGGTTTAAATGCCCCTTGGAAGAGACGTGCAGGTCGCAGTAGCTTAACTAGACGGTTTAAATGCCACTTGGAAGAGACATGCAGGTCGCAGTAGCTTAACAAGACGGTTTAAATGCCCCTTGGAAGAGACGTGCAGGTCGCAGTAGCTTAACAACATGGTTTAAATGCCCCTTGCAAGAGCGGCTGAGGTCGCAGTAGCTTAACAAGACGGTTTAAATGCCCCTTGGAAGAGACATGCAGATCGCAGCAGCTTAACAAGACAGTTTAAATGCCCCTAGGAAGAGATGTGCAGGTCACAGTAGCTTAACAAGACGGTTAAAATGCCCCTTGGAAGAGCGGTGGCGGTAGCAGTAGCTTAACAAGATGGTTTAAATGCCCCGTGGAAGAGCGGTAAAGGTCGCAGTAGCTTAACAAGACGGTTTAAATGCCCCTTGGAAAAGACGTGCAAGGCACAGTAGCTTAACAAGACGGTTTAAATGCCCGCTGAAAAAGACGTGCAGGTCGCAGTAGCTTAACAACACGGTTAAAATGTCCCTTGTAAGAGCGGTGGCAGTAGCAGTAGCTTAACATGATGGTTTAAATGCCCCTTGGAAAAGAGGTGGAGGTTACAGTAGCTTAACAAGACGGTTTAAATGCCCCTTGGAAAAGAGGTGGAGGTTACAGTAGCTTAACAAGACGGTTTAAATGCCCGTTGAAAGAAACGTGGAGGTCACAGTAGCTTAACAAGACGGTCAAAATGCCCCTTGGAAGAGCGGTGGCGGTAGCAGTAGCTTAACAAGATGGTTTAAATGGCCCTTGGAAGAGACGTGCAGGTCGCAGTAGCTTAACAAGACGGTTTAAATGCCACTTGGAAGAGACATGCAGGTCGCAGTAGCTTAACAAGACGGTTTAAATGCCCCTTGGAAGAGCGGTAAAGGTCGCAGTAGCTTAGCAAGACGGTTTAAATGCCCCTTGGAAAACACGTGCAAGGCGCAGTACCTTAACAAGACGGTTTAAATGCTCGTTGAAAGAGACGTGCAGGTCGCAGTAGCTTAACAAGACGGTTAAAATGCCCCTTGGAAGAGCGGTGTCGGTAGCAGTAGCTTAACAAGACGGTTTAAATGCCCCTTGGAAGAGACGTGCAGGTCGCAGTAGCTTAACAAGACGGTTTAAATGCCCCTTGGAAGAGCTGTGGAGGTCGCAGTAGCTTAACAAGACGGTTTAAATGCCCCTTGGTTGAGACATGCAGGTAGCAGCAGCTTAACAAGACGGTTTATATGCCCCTTGGAAGAGACGTGCAGGTCACAGTAGCTTAACAAGATGGTTTAAATGCCCCTTGGAAGAGACATGCAGGTCGCAGTAGCTTAACAAGACGGCTTAAATGCCCCTTGGAAGAGCGGAGGAGGTCGCAGTAGCTTAACAAGATGGTTTAAATGCCCCTTGGAAAAGAAGTGCAAGTCGCAGTAGCTTAACAAGACGGTTTAAATGCCTCTTGGAAGAGCGGAGGAGGTCGCAGTAGCTTAACAAGGTGGTTTAAATGCCCCTTGGAAAAGAAGTGCAAGTCGCAGTAGCTTAACAAGACGGTTTAAATGCCTCTTGAAAGAGACGTGCAGGTCGCAGTAGCTTAACAAGACGGATAAAATGCCCCTTGGAAGAGCGGTGGCGGTAGCAGTAGCTTAACAAGAGAGTTTAAATGCCCCTTGGAATAGCGATTGAGGTCGCAGTAGCTTAACAAGACGGTTTAAATACCCCTTGGAAGAGACTTGCAGGTCGCAGTAGCTTAACAAGACGGTTTAAATGCCCCTTGGAAGAGACGTGCAGGTTGCAGTAGCTTAACAAGACTGTTTAAATGCCCCTTGGAAGAGACATGCAGGTCGCAGTAGCTTAACAAGAAGGTTTAAATGCCCCTTGGTAGAGAAATGCAGGCCGCAGTAGCTTAACAAGACGGTTTAAATGCCCCATTGAAGAGACGTGCAGGTCGCATTAGCTTAACAAGACGGTTTAAATGCCCCTTGGAAAAGTGACGGAGGTTACAGTAGTTAACAAGACGGTTTAGATGCCCCTTGGAAGAGACGTGCAAGTCGCAGTAGCTTAAAAAGACGGTTTAAATGCGCCTTGGAAGAGAAGTGCAGGTCGCAGTAGCTTAACAAGGCGGTTTAAATGCCCCTTGAAAGAGACTTGGAGGTCGCAGAAGCTTAACAAGACGGTTTAAATGCCCCTTGGAAGAGACATGCAGGTCGCAGCAGCTTAACAAGACAGTTTAAATGCCCCTTGGAAGAGACGTGCAGGTCGCAGTAGCTTAACAAGATGGTTTAAATGCCCCTTGGAAGAGACGTGCAGGTTGCAGTAGCTTAACAAGACGGTTTAAATGCCCCTTGGAAAAGAGGTGGAGGTTACAGTAGCTTAAAAAGACGGTTTAAATGCCCGTTGAAAGAGACGTGGAGGTCGCAGTAGCTTAACAAGACGGTTAAAATGCCCCTTGGAAGAGCGGTGGCGGTAGCAGTAGCTTAACAAGATGGTTTAAATGCCCCTTGGAAGAGACGTGCAGGTCGCAGTAGCTTAACAAGACGGTTTAAATGCCACTTGGAAGAGACATGCAGGTCGCAGTAGCTTAACAAGACGGTTTAAATACCCCTTGGAAGAGCGGTAAAGGTCGCAGTAGCTTAACAAGACGGTTTAAATGCCCCTTGGAAAACACGTGCAAGTCGCAGTACCTTAACAAGACTGTTTAAATGCCCGTTGAAAGAGACGTGCAGGTCGCAGTAGCTTAACAAGACGGTTAAAATGCCCCTTGGAAGAGAGGTGGCGGTAGCAGTAGCTTAACAATATGGTTTAAATGCCCCTTGGAAGAGACGCGCAGGTCGCAGTAGCTTAACAAGACGGCTTAAATGCCCCTTGGAAGAGCGGTGGAGGTCGCAGTAGCTTAACAAGACGGTTTAAATGCCCCTTGGAAAAGACGTGCAAGTCGCAGTAGCTTTCAAGACGGTTTAATTGCCCTTTGGAAGAGACATGCAGGTCGCAGTAGCTTAAGAAGACGGTTTAAATGCCTCTTGGAAGAGCGGTGGAGGTCGCTGTAGCTTAACAAGATGGTTTAAATGCTCCTTGGAAGAGACATGCAAGTCGCAGTAGCATAACAAGACGGCTTAAATGCACCTTGGAAGAGCGGAGGAGGTCGCAGTAGCTTAACAAGATGGTTTAAATGCCCCTTGGAAGAGACGTGCACGTCGCAGTAGCTTAACAAGACGGTTTAAATGCCTCTTGAAAGAGACGTGCAGGTCGCAGTAGCTTAACAAGACGGTTAAAATGCCCCTTGGAAAAGACGTGCAAGTCGCAGTAGCTTAACAAGACTGTTTAAATGCCCCTTGGAAGAGACGTGCAGGTCGTAGTAGCTTAACAAGACGGTTTATATGACGCTTGGAAGAGCGGTGGAGGTCGCAGTAGCTTAACAAGATGGTTTAAATGCCCCTTGGAAAAGACGTGAAAGTCGCAGTAGCTTAACAAGACGGTTTAAATGCCTCTTGAAAGAGACGTGCAGGTCGCAGTAGCTTAACAACTCGGTTAATATGCCCCTTGGAAAAGACGTGCAAGTCGCAGTAGCTTAACAAGACGGTTTAAATGCCCCTTGGAAGAGACATGCAGGTCGCAGTAGCTTAAAAAGACGGTTTAAATGCCCCTTGGAAGAGCGGTGAAGGTCGCAGTAGCTTAACAAGTCAGTTTAAATGCCCCTTGAAAGATACGCGCAGGTCGCAGTAGCTTAATAAGACGGTTAAAATGCCCCTTGGAAGAGCGGTGGAGGTCGCAGTAGCTTAACAAGACGGTTTAAATGATCGCTTGCAAAAGACGTGCACGTCGCAGTAGCTTAACAAGACGGTTTAAATGCCCCTTGGAAAAGACGTGCTAGTCGCAGTAGCTTAACAAGACGGTATAAATGCCCGTTGGAAGAGACATGCAGGTCGCAGTAGCTTTCAAGATGGTTTAAATGCCCCTTGGAAGAGACATGCAGGTCGCAGTAGCTTAAGAAGACGGTTTAAATGCCCCTTGGAAGAGCGGTGGCGGTCGCAGTAGCTTAACAAAACAGTTTAAATGCCCCTTGAAAGAGACGTGCAGGTCGCAGTAGCTTAACAAGACGGTTAAAGTGCCCCTTGGAAGTGCGATGGCGGTAGCAGTAGCCTAACAAGACAGTTTAAATGACCATTTGAAGAGACGTGCAGGTCGCAGTAGCTTAATAAGACGGTTTAAATGCCCCTTGAAAGAGCGGTGGAGGTCGCAGAAGCTTAACAAGACTGTTTAAATGCCCCTTGGAAGAGACGTGCAGGTCGCAGTAGCTTAACAAGAAGGTTTAAATGCCCCTTGGAAGAGATGTGCAGGTTTCAGTAACTTAACAAGACGGTTTAAATGCACCTTGGAAGAGACGTGGAGTTCGCAATAGCTTAACAAGACGGTTTAAATGCCCCTTGGAAGAGACATGCAGGTTGCAGTAGCTTAACAGGAGGGTTTAAATGCCCCTTGGAAGAGACGTGCAGGTCTCAGTAGCTTAACAAGATGGTTTAAATGCCCCTTGTAAGAGCGGTGGAGGTCGCAGTAGCTTAACAAGACGGTTTAAATGCCCCTTGGAAGAGACATGCAGATCGCAGCAGCTTAACAAGACGGTTTAAATGCCCCTAGGAAGAGATGTGCAGGTCGCAGTAGCTTAACAAGACGGTTAAAATGCCCCTTGGAAGAGCGGTGGCGGTAGCAGTAGTTTAACAAGATGGTTTAAATGCCCCTTGGAAGAGACGTGCAGGTCGCAGTAGCTTAACTAGACGGTTTAAATGCCACTTGGAAGAGACATGCAGGTCGCAGTAGCTTAACAAGATGGTTTAATTGCCCCTTGGAAGAGACGTGCAGGTCGCAGTAGCTTAACAACATGGTTTAAATGCCCCTTGTAAGAGCGGTGGAGGTCGCAGTAGCTTAACAAGACGGTTTAAATGCCCCTTGGAAGAGACATGCAGATCGCAGCAGCTTAACAAGACAGTTTAAATGCCCCTAGGAAGAGATGTGCAGGTCGCAGTAGCTTAACAAGACGGTTAAAATGCCCCTTGGAAGAGCGGTGGCGGTAGCAGTAGCTTAAGAAGATGGTTTAAATGCCCCTTGGAAGAGACGTGCAGGTCGCAGTAGCTTAACAAGACGGTTTAAATGCCACTTGGAAAAGACATGCAGGTCGCAGTAGCTTAACAAGACGGTTTAAATGCCCCTTGAAAGAGACGTGCAGGTCGCAGTAGCTTAACAAGACGGTTAAAGTGCCCCTTGGAAGTGCGGTGGCGGTAGCAGTAGCTTAACAAGACAGTTTAAATGCCCCTTGGAAGAGACATGCAGGTCGCAGTAGCTTAACAAGACGATTTAAATGCCCCTTGAAAGAGCGGTGGAGGTCGCAGTAGCTTAACAAGACTGTTTAAATGCCCCTTGGAAGAGACGTGCAGGTCGCAGTAGCTTAACAAGAAGGTTTAAATGCCCCTTGGAAGAGATGTGCAGGTTTCAGTAACTTAACAAGACGGTTTAAATGCACCTTGGAAGAGACGTGGAGTTCGCAATAGCTTAACAAGACGGTTTAAATGCCCCTTGGAAGAGACATGCAGGTTGCAATAGCTTAACAAGAGGGTTTAAATGCCCCTTGGAAGAGACGTGCAGGTCGTAGTAGCTTAACAAGATGGTTTAAATGCCCCTTGTAAGAGCGGTGGAGGTCGCAGTAGCTTAACAAGACGGTTTAAATGCCCCTTGGAAGAGACATGCAGATCGCAGCAGCTTAACAAGACGGTTTAAATGCCCAATAGAAGAGCGGTGGAGGTTACAGTAGCTTAACAAGACGGTTTAAATGCCCGTTGAAAGAAACGTGGAGGTCACAGTAGCTTAACAAGACGGTCAAAATGCCCCTTGGAAGAGCGGTGGCGGTAGCAGTAGCTTAACAAGATGGTTTAAATGGCCCTTGGAAGAGACGTGCAGGTCGCAGTAGCTTAACAAGACGGTTTAAATGCCACTTGGAAGAGACATGCAGGTCGCAGTAGCTTAACAAGACGGTTTAAATGCCCCTTGGAAGAGCGGTAAAGGTCGCAGTAGCTTAACAAGACGGTTTAAATGCCCCTTGGAAAACACGTGCAAGGCGCAGTACCTTAACAAGACGGTTTAAATGCTCGTTGAAAGAGACGTGCAGGTCGCAGTAGCTTAACAAGACGGTTAAAATGCCCCTTGGAAGAGCGGTGTCGGTAGCAGTAGCTTAACAAGACGGTTTAAATGCCCCTTGGAAGAGACGTGCAGGTCGCAGTAGCTTAACAAGACGGTTTAAATGCCCCTTGGAAGAGCTGTGGAGGTCGCAGTAGCTTAACAAGACGGTTTAAATGCCCCTTGGTTGAGACATGCAGGTAGCAGCAGCTTAACAAGACGGTTTATATGCCCCTTGGAAGAGACGTGCAGGTCACAGTAGCTTAACAAGATGGTTTAAATGCCCCTTGGAAGAGACATGCAGGTCGCAGTAGCTTAACAAGACGGCTTAAATGCCCCTTGGAAGAGCGGAGGAGGTCGCAGCAGCTTAACAAGATGGTTTAAATGCCCCTTGGAAGAGACGTGCAAGTCGCAGTAGCTTAACAAGACGGCTTAAATGCCCCTTGGAAGAGCTGAGGAGGTCGCAGTAGCTTAACAAGATGGTTTAAATGCCTCTTGAAAGAGACGTGCAGGTCGCAGTAGCTTAACAAGACGGTTAAAATGCCCCTTGGAAAAGACGTGCAAGTCGCAGTAGCTTAACAAGACTGTTTAAATGCCCCTTGGAAGAGACGTGCAGGTCGTAGTAGCTTAACAAGACGGTTTATATGCCCCTTGGAAGAGCGTTGGAGGTCGCAGTAGCTTAAAAAGACGGTTTAAATGCCCCTTGGAAGAGACATGCAGGTCGCATCAGCTTATCAAGACTGTTTAAATGCCCCTTGGAAGAGACTTGCAGGTCGCAGTAGCTTAACAAGACGGTTTAAATGCCACTTGGAAGAGACGTGCAGGTTGCAGTAGCTTAACAAGATGTTTTAAATGCCCCTTGGAAAAGAGGTGGAGGTTACAGTAGCTTAACAAGACGGTTTAAATGCCCGTTGAAAGAGACGTGCAGGTCGCAGTAGCTTAACAAGACGGTTAAAATACCCCTTGGAAGAGCGGTGGCGGTAGCAGTAGCTTAACAAGACGGTTTAAATGCCCCATTGAAGAGACGTGCAGGTCGCAGTAGCTTAACAAGACGGTTTAAATGCCCCTTGGAAGAGACATGCAGGTCGCAGTAGCTTAACAAGATGGTTTAAATTCCCCTTGGAAGAGCGGTAAAGGCCGCAGTAGCTTAACAAGGCGGTTTAAATGCCCCTTGGAAAAGACGTGCAAGGCGCAGTAGCTTAACAAGACGGTTTAAATGCCCGCTGAAAGAGACGTGCAGGTCGCAGTAGCTTAACAACACGGTTAAAATGTCCCTTGGAAGAGCAGTGGCAGTAGCAGTAGCTTAACAAGACGGTTTAAATGCCCCTTGGAAGAGACGTGCAGGTCGCAGTAGCTTAACAAGACGGTTTAAATGCCCCTTGGAAGTGCGGTGGAGGTCGCAGTAGCTGAAGAAGACGGTTTAAATGGCCCTTGGTTGAGACATGCAGGTCGCAGCAGCTTAACAAGACGGTTTAAATGCCCCTTGGAAGAGACGTGCAGGTCGCAGTAGCTTAAAAAGATGGTTTAAATGCCACTTGGAAGAGACATGCAGGTCGCAGAAGCTTAACAAGACGGTTTAAATGCCCCTTGGAAGAGCGGTGAAGGTCGCAGTAGCTTAACAAGTCAGTTTAATTGCCCCTTGAAAGAGACGCGCAGGTCGCAGTAGCTTAACAAGATGGTTTAAATGCCCCTTGGAAAAGACGTGCAAGTCGCAGGAGCTTAACAAGACGGTATAAATGCCCCTGGGAAGAGACGTGCAGGTCGCAGTAGCTTTCAAGACGGTTTAAATGCCCCTTGGAAGAGACATGCAGGTCGCAGTAGCTTAACAAGACGGTTTAAATGCCCCTTGGAAGAGCGGTGGCGGCCGCAGTAGTTTAACAAGACAGTTTAAATGCCCCTTGAAAGAGACGTGCAGGTCGCAGTAGCTTAACAAGACGGTTAAAGTGCCCCTTGGAAGTGCGGTGGTGGTAGCAGTAGCTTAACAAGACAGTTTAAATGCCCCTTGGAAGAGACATGCAGGTCGCAGTAGCTTAACAAGACGGTTTAAATGCCCCTTGAAAGAGCGGTGGAGGTCGCAGTAGCTTAACAAGACTGTTTAAATGCCCCTTGGAAGAGACGTGCAGGTCGCAGTAGCTTAACAAGATGGTTTAAATGCCCCTTGGAAGAGCGGAGGAGGTCGCAGTAGCTTAAGAAGACGGTTTAAATGGCCCTTGGTTGAGACATGCAGGTCGCAGCAGCTTAACAAGACGGTTTAAATGCCCCTTGGAAGAGACGTGCAGGTCGCAGTAGCTTAACAAGAAGGTTTAAATGCCCCTTGGAAGAGATGTGCAGGTTTCAGTAACTTAACAAGACGGTTTAAATGCACCTTGGAAGAGACGTGGAGTTCGCAATAGCTTAAAAAGACGGTTTAAATGCCCCTTGGAAGAGACATGCAGGTTGCAGTAGCTTAACAAGAGGGTTTAAATGCCCCTTGGAAGAGACGTGCAGGTCGCAGTAGCTTAACAAGATGGTTTAAATGCCCCTTGTAAGAGCGGTGGAGGTCGCAGTAGCTTAACAAGACGGTTTAAATGCCCCTTGGAAGAGACATGCACATCGCAGCAGCTTAACAAGACAGTTTAAATGCCCCTAGGAAGAGATTTGCAGGTCGCAGTAGCTTAACAAGACGGTAAAAATGCCCCTTGGAAGACCGGTGGAGGTAGCAGTAGCTTAACAAGATGGTTTAAATGCCCCTTGGAAGAGATGTGCAGGTCGCAGTAGCTTAACAAGACGGTTTAAATGCCACTTGGAAGAGACATGCAGGTCGCAGTAGCTTAACAAGACGGTTTAAATGCCCCTTGGAAGAGACGTGCAGGTCGCAGTAGCTTAACAAGACGGTTTAAATGCCCCTTGGAAGAGACATGCAGGTCGCAGTAGGTTAACAAGACGGCTTAAATGCCCCTTGGAAGAGCGGAGGAGGTCGCAGCAGCTTAACAAGATGGTTTAAATGCCCCTTGGAAGAGACATGCAGGTTGCAGTAGCTTAACAAGAGGGTTTAAATGCCCCTTGGAAGAGACTTGCAGGTTGCAGTAGCTTAACAAGATGGTTTAAATGCCCCTTGTAAGAGCGGTGGAGGTCGCAGTAGCTTAACAAGACGGTTTAAATGCCCCTTGGAAGAGACATGCAGATCGCAGCAGCTTAACAAGACGGTTTAAATGCCCCTAGAAAGAGATGTGCAGGTCGCAGTAGCTTAACAAGACGGTTAAAATGCCCCTTTGAAGAGCGGTGGCGGTAGCAGTAGCTTAACAAGATGTTTTAAATGCCCCTTGGAACAGACGTGCAGGTCGCAGTAGCTTAACAAGACGGTTTAAACGCCACTTGGAAGAGACATGCAGGTCGCAGTAGCTTAACAAGACGGTTTAAATGCCCCTTGGAAGAGACGTACAGGTCGCAGTAGCTTAACAAGACGGTTTAAATGCCCCTTGGAAGAGACATGCAGGTCGCAGTAGGTTAACAAGACGCCTTAAATGCCCCTTGGAAGAGCGGAGGAGGTCGCAGTAGCTTAACAAGATGGTTTAAATGCCTCTTGGAAAAGAAGTGCAAGTCGCAGTAGCTTAACAAGACGGTTTAAATGCTTCTTGGAAGAGCGGAGGAGGTCGCAGTAGCTTAACAAGATGGTTTAAATGCCCCTTGTAAAAGACGTGCAAGTCGCAGTAACTTAACAAGACCGTTTAAATGCCTCTTGAAAGAGACGTGCAGGTCGCAGTAGCTTAACAAGACGGATAAAATGCCCCTTGGAAGAGCGGTGGCGGTAGCAGTAGCTTAACAAGACAGTTTAAATGCCCCTTGGAAGAGCGATGGAGGTCGCAGTAGCTTAATAAGACGGTTTAAATACCCCTTGGAAGAGACTTGCAGGTCGCAGTAGCTTAACAAGACGGTTTAAATGCCCCTTGGAAGAGATGTGCAGGTCGCAGCAGCTTAACAAGACTGTTTAAATGCCCCTTGGAAGAGCGGAGGAGGTCGCAGTAGCTTAACAAGACGGTTTAAATGCCCCTTGGAAAAGACGTGCAAGTCGCAGTAGCTTTCAAGACGGTTTAAATGCCCTTTGGAAGAGACATGCAGGTCGCAGTAGCTTAAGAAGACGGTTTAAATGCCTCTTGGAAGAGCGGTGGAGGTCGCTGTAGCTTAACAAGATGGTTTAAATGCTCCTTGGAAGAGACATGCAAGTCGCAGTAGCATAACAAGACGGCTTAAATGCACCTTGGAAGAGCGGAGGAGGTCGCAGTAGCTTAACAAGATGGTTTAAATGCCCCTTGGAAGAGACGTGCACGTCGCAGTAGCTTAACAAGACGGTTTAAATGCCTCTTGAAAGAGACGTGCAGGTCGCAGTAGCTTAACAAGACGGTTAAAATGCCCCTTGGAAAAGACGTGCAAGTCGCAGTAGCTTAACAAGACTGTTTAAATGCCCCTTGGAAGAGACGTGCAGGTCGTAGTAGCTTAACAAGACGGTTTATATGACGCTTGGAAGAGCGGTGGAGGTCGCAGTAGCTTAACAAGATGGTTTAAATGCCCCTTGGAAAAGACGTGAAAGTCGCAGTAGCTTAACAAGACGGTTTAAATGCCTCTTGAAAGAGACGTGCAGGTCGCAGTAGCTTAACAACTCGGTTAATATGCCCCTTGGAAAAGACGTGCAAGTCGCAGTAGCTTAACAAGACGGTTTAAATGCCCCTTGGAAGAGACATGCAGGTCGCAGTAGCTTAAAAAGACGGTTTAAATGCCCCTTGGAAGAGCGGTGAAGGTCGCAGTAGCTTAACAAGTCAGTTTAAATGCCCCTTGAAAGATACGCGCAGGTCGCAGTAGCTTAATAAGACGGTTAAAATGCCCCTTGGAAGAGCGGTGGAGGTCGCAGTAGCTTAACAAGACGGTTTAAATGATCGCTTGCAAAAGACGTGCACGTCGCAGTAGCTTAACAAGACGGTTTAAATGCCCCTTGGAAAAGACGTGCTAGTCGCAGTAGCTTAACAAGACGGTATAAATGCCCGTTGGAAGAGACATGCAGGTCGCAGTAGCTTTCAAGATGGTTTAAATGCCCCTTGGAAGAGACATGCAGGTCGCAGTAGCTTAAGAAGACGGTTTAAATGCCCCTTGGAAGAGCGGTGGCGGTCGCAGTAGCTTAACAAGACAGTTTAAATGCCCCTTGAAAGAGACGTGCAGGTCGCAGTAGCTTAACAAGACGGTTAAAGTGCCCCTTGGAAGTGCGATGGCGGTAGCAGTAGCCTAACAAGACAGTTTAAATGACCATTTGAAGAGACGTGCAGGTCGCAGTAGCTTAATAAGACGGTTTAAATGCCCCTTGAAAGAGCGGTGGAGGTCGCAGAAGCTTAACAAGACTGTTTAAATGCCCCTTGGAAGAGACGTGCAGGTCGCAGTAGCTTAACAAGAAGGTTTAAATGCCCCTTGGAAGAGATGTGCAGGTTTCAGTAACTTAACAAGACGGTTTAAATGCACCTTGGAAGAGACGTGGAGTTCGCAATAGCTTAACAAGACGGTTTAAATGCCCCTTGGAAGAGACATGCAGGTTGCAGTAGCTTAACAGGAGGGTTTAAATGCCCCTTGGAAGAGACGTGCAGGTCTCAGTAGCTTAACAAGATGGTTTAAATGCCCCTTGTAAGAGCGGTGGAGGTCGCAGTAGCTTAACAAGACGGTTTAAATGCCCCTTGGAAGAGACATGCAGATCGCAGCAGCTTAACAAGACGGTTTAAATGCCCCTAGGAAGAGATGTGCAGGTCGCAGTAGCTTAACAAGACGGTTAAAATGCCCCTTGGAAGAGCGGTGGCGGTAGCAGTAGCCTAACAAGATGGTTTAAATGCCCCTTGGAAGAGACGTGCAGGTCGCAGTAGCTTAACTAGACGGTTTAAATGCCACTTGGAAGAGACATGCAGGTCGCAGTAGCTTAACAAGATGGTTTAAATGCCCCTTGGAAGAGACGTGCAGGTCGCAGTAGCTTAACAACATGGTTTAAATGCCCCTTGTAAGAGCGGTGGA
Organism: Phyllobates terribilis; assembly: GCF_046119375.1. Taxonomy (NCBI): domain Eukaryota; kingdom Metazoa; phylum Chordata; class Amphibia; order Anura; family Dendrobatidae; genus Phyllobates; species Phyllobates terribilis. The sequence goes on from NW_027362775.1 coordinate 29,320,268, forward strand.
GGTCGCAGTAGCTTAACAAGACGGTTTAAATGCCCCTTGGAAGAGACATGCAGATCGCAGCAGCTTAACAAGACAGTTTAAATGCCCCTAGGAAGAGATGTGCAGGTCGCAGTAGCTTAACAAGACGGTTAAAATGCCCCTTGGAAGAGCGGTGGCGGTAGCAGTAGCTTAAGAAGGTGGTTTAAATGCCCCTTGGAAGAGACGTGCAGGTCGCAGTAGCTTAACAAGACGGTTTAAATGCCACTTGGAAGAGACATGCAGGTCGCAGTAGCTTAACAAGACGGTTTAAATGCCCCTTGAAAGAGACGTGCAGGTCGCAGTAGCTTAACAAGACGGTTAAAGTGCCCCTTGGAAGTGCGGTGGCGGTAGCAGTAGCTTAACAAGACAGTTTAAATGCCCCTTGGAAGAGACATGCAGGTCGCAGTAGCTTAACAAGACGATTTAAATGCCCCTTGAAAGAGCGGTGGAGGTCGCAGTAGCTTAACAAGACTGTTTAAATGCCCCTTGGAAGAGACGTGCAGGTCGCAGTAGCTTAACAAGAAGGTTTAAATGCCCCTTGGAAGAGATGTGCAGGTTTCAGTAACTTAACAAGACGGTTTAAATGCACCTTGGAAGAGACGTGGAGTTCGCAATAGCTTAACAAGACGGTTTAAATGCCCCTTGGAAGAGACATGCAGGTTGCAATAGCTTAACAAGAGGGTTTAAATGCCCCTTGGAAGAGACGTGCAGGTTGTAGTAGCTTAACAAGATGGTTTAAATGCCCCTTGTAAGAGCGGTGGAGGTCGCAGTAGCTTAACAAGACGGTTTAAATGCCCCTTGGAAGAGACATGCAGATCGCAGCAGCTTAACAAGACGGTTTAAATGCCCAATAGAAGAGCGGTGGAGGTTACAGTAGCTTAACAAGACGGTTTAAATGCCCGTTGAAAGAAACGTGGAGGTCACAGTAGCTTAACAAGACGGTCAAAATGCCCCTTGGAAGAGCGGTGGCGGTAGCAGTAGCTTAACAAGATGGTTTAAATGGCCCTTGGAAGAGACGTGCAGGTCGCAGTAGCTTAACAAGACGGTTTAAATGCCACTTGGAAGAGACATGCAGGTCGCAGTAGCTTAACAAGACGGTTTAAATGCCCCTTGGAAGAGCGGTAAAGGTCGCAGTAGCTTAACAAGACGGTTTAAATGCCCCTTGGAAAACACGTGCAAGGCGCAGTACCTTAGCAAGACGGTTTAAATGCTCGTTGAAAGAGACGTGCAGGTCGCAGTAGCTTAACAAGACGGTTAAAATGCCCCTTGGAAGAGCGGTGTCGGTAGCAGTAGCTTAACAAGACGGTTTAAATGCCCCTTGGAAGAGACGTGCAGGTCGCAGTAGCTTAACAAGACGGTTTAAATGCCCCTTGGAAGAGCTGTGGAGGTCGCAGTAGCTTAACAAGACGGTTTAAATGCCCCTTGGTTGAGACATGCAGGTAGCAGCAGCTTAACAAGACGGTTTATATGCCCCTTGGAAGAGACGTGCAGGTCACAGTAGCTTAACAAGATGGTTTAAATGCCCCTTGGAAGAGACATGCAGGTCGCAGTAGCTTAACAAGACGGCTTAAATGCCCCTTGGAAGAGCGGAGGAGGTCGCAGTAGCTTAACAAGATGGTTTAAATGCCCCTTGGAAGAGACGTGCAAGTCGCAGTATCTTAACAAGACGGCTTAAATGCCCCTTGGAAGAGCTGAGGAGGTCGCAGTAGCTTAACAAGATGGTTTAAATGCCTCTTGAAAGAGACGTGCAGGTCGCAGTAGCTTAACAAGACGGTTAAAATGCCCCTTGGAAAAGACGTGCAAGTCGCAGTAGCTTAACAAGACTGTTTAAATGCCCCTTGGAAGAGACGTGCAGGTCGTAGTAGCTTAACAAGACGGTTTATATGCCCCTTGGAAGAGCGTTGGAGGTCGCAGTAGCTTAAAAAGACGGTTTAAATGCCCCTTGGAAGAGAGATGCAGGTCGCATCAGCTTATCAAGACTGTTTAAATGCCCCTTGGAAGAGACTTGCAGGTCGCAGTAGCTTAACAAGACGGTTTAAATGCCACTTGGAAGAGACGTGCAGGTTGCAGTAGCTTAACAAGATGTTTTAAATGCCCCTTGGAAAAGAGGTGGAGGTTACAGTAGCTTAACAAGACGGTTTAAATGCCCGTTGAAAGAGACGTGCAGGTCGCAGTAGCTTAACAAGACGGTTAAAATACCCCTTGGAAGAGCGGTGGCGGTAGCAGTAGCTTAACAAGACGGTTTAAATGCCCCATTGAAGAGACGTGCAGGTCGCAGTAGCTTAACAAGACGGTTTAAATGCCCCTTGGAAGAGACATGCAGGTCGCAGTAGCTTAACAAGATGGTTTAAATGCCCCTTGGAAGAGCGGTAAAGGCCGCAGTAGCTTAACAAGGCGGTTTAAATGCCCCTTGGAAAAGACGTGCAAGGCGCAGTAGCTTAACAAGACGGTTTAAATGCCCGCTGAAAGAGACGTGCAGGTCGCAGTAGCTTAACAACACGTTTAAAATGTCCCTTGGAAGAGCAGTGGCAGTAGCAGTAGCTTAACAAGACGGTTTAAATTCCCCTTGGAAGAGACGTGCAGGTCGCAGTAGCTTAACAAGACGGTTTAAATGCCCCTTGGAAGTGCGGTGGAGGTCGCAGTAGCTGAAGAAGACGGTTTAAATGGCCCTTGGTTGAGACATGCAGGTCGCAGCAGCTTAACAAGACGGTTTAAATGCCCCTTGGAAGAGACGTGCAGGTCGCAGTAGCTTAAAAAGATGGTTTAAATGCCACTTGGAAGAGACATGCAGGTCGCAGAAGCTTAACAAGACGGTTTAAATGCCCCTTGGAAGAGCGGTGAAGGTCGCAGTAGCTTAACAAGTCAGTTTAATTGCCCCTTGAAAGAGACGCGCAGGTCGCAGTAGCTAAACAAGATGGTTTAAATGCCCCTTGGAAAAGACGTGCAAGTCGCAGGAGCTTAACAAGACGGTATAAATGCCCCTGGGAAGAGACGTGCAGGTCGCAGTAGCTTTCAAGACGGTTTAAATGCCCCTTGGAAGAGACATGCAGGTCGCAGTAGCTTAACAAGACGGTTTAAATGCCCCTTGGAAGAGCGGTGGCGGTCGCAGTAGTTTAACAAGACAGTTTAAATGCCCCTTGAAAGAGACGTGCAGGTCGCAGTAGCTTAACAAGACGGTTAAAGTGCCCCTTGGAAGTGCGGTGGTGGTAGCAGTAGCTTAACAAGACAGTTTAAATGCCCCTTGGAAGAGACATGCAGGTCGCAGTAGCTTAACAAGACGGTTTAAATGCCCCTTGAAAGAGCGGTGGAGGTCGCAGTAGCTTAACAAGACTGTTTAAATGCCCCTTGGAAGAGACGTGCAGGTCGCAGTAGCTTAACAAGATGGTTTAAATGCCCCTTGGAAGAGCGGAGGAGGTCGCAGTAGCTTAAGAAGACGGTTTAAATGGCCCTTGGTTGAGACATGCAGGTCGCAGCAGCTTAACAAGACGGTTTAAATGCCCCTTGGAAGAGACGTGCAGGTCGCAGTAGCTTAACAAGAAGGTTTAAATGCCCCTTGGAAGAGATGTGCAGGTTTCAGTAACTTCACAAGACGGTTTAAATGCACCTTGGAAGAGACGTGGAGTTCGCAATAGCTTAAAAAGACGGTTTAAATGCCCCTTGGAAGAGACATGCAGGTTGCAGTAGCTTAACAAGAGGGTTTAAATGCCCCTTGGAAGAGACGTGCAGGTCGCAGTAGCTTAACAAGATGGTTTAAATGCCCCTTGTAAGAGCGGTGGAGGTCGCAGTAGCTTAACAAGACGGTTTAAATGCCCCTTGGAAGAGACATGCACATCGCAGCAGCTTAACAAGACAGTTTAAATGCCCCTAGGAAGAGATTTGCAGGTCGCAGTAGCTTAACAAGACAGTAAAAATGCCCCTTGGAAGAGCGGTGGAGGTAGCAGTAGCTTAACAAGATGGTTTAAATGCCCCTTGGAAGAGATGTGCAGGTCGCAGTAGCTTAACAAGACGGTTTAAATGCCACTTGGAAGAGACATGCAGGTCGCAGTAGCTTAACAAGACGGTTTAAATGCCCCTTGGAAGAGACGTGCAGGTCGCAGTAGCTTAACAAGACGGTTTAAATGCCCCTTGGAAGAGACATGCAGGTCGCAGTAGGTTAACAAGACGGCTTAAATGCCCCTTGGAAGAGCGGAGGAGGTCGCAGCAGCTTAACAAGATGGTTTAAATGCCCCTTGGAAGAGACATGCAGGTTGCAGTAGCTTAACAAGAGGGTTTAAATGCCCCTTGGAAGAGACTTGCAGGTTGCAGTAGCTTAACAAGATGGTTTAAATGCCCCTTGTAAGAGCGGTGGAGGTCGCAGTAGCTTAACAAGACGGTTTAAATGCCCCTTGGAAGAGACATGCAGATCGCAGCAGCTTAACAAGACGGTTTAAATGCCCCTAGAAAGAGATGTGCAGGTCGCAGTAGCTTAACAAGACGGTTAAAATGCCCCTTTGAAGAGCGGTGGCGGTAGCAGTAGCTTAACAAGATGTTTTAAATGCCCCTTGGAACAGACGTGCAGGTCGCAGTAGCTTAACAAGACGGTTTAAACGCCACTTGGAAGAGACATGCAGGTCGCAGTAGCTTAACAAGACGGTTTAAATGCCCCTTGGAAGAGACGTACAGGTCGCAGTAGCTTAACAAGACGGTTTAAATGCCCCTTAGAAGAGACATGCAGGTCGCAGTAGGTTAACAAGACGCCTTAAATGCCCCTTGGAAGAGCGGAGGAGGTCGCAGTAGCTTAACAAGATGGTTTAAATGCCTCTTGGAAAAGAAGTGCAAGTCGCAGTAGCTTAACAAGACGGTTTAAATGCTTCTTGGAAGAGCGGAGGAGGTCGCAGTAGCTTAACAAGATGGTTTAAATGCCCCTTGTAAAAGACGTGCAAGTCGCAGTAACTTAACAAGACCGTTTAAATGCCTCTTGAAAGAGACGTGCAGGTCGCAGTAGCTTAACAAGACGGATAAAATGCCCCTTGGAAGAGCGGTGGCGGTAGCAGTAGCTTAACAAGACAGTTTAAATGCCCCTTGGAAGAGCGATGGAGGTCGCAGTAGCTTAATAAGACGGTTTAAATACCCCTTGGAAGAGACTTGCAGGTCGCAGTAGCTTAACAAGACGGTTTAAATGCCCCTTGGAAGAGATGTGCAGGTCGCAGCAGCTTAACAAGACTGTTTAAATGCCCCTTGGAAGAGACGTGCAGGTCGCAGTAGCTTAACAAGACCGTTTAAATGCCCCTTGGTAGAGACATGCAGGCCGCAGTAGCTTAACAAGACGGTTTAAATGCCCCATTGAAGAGACGTGCAGGTCGCATTAGCTTAACAAGACGGTTTAAATGCCCCTTGGAAAAGTGACGGAGGTTACAGTAGCTTAACAAGACGGTTTAGATGCCCCTTGGAAGAGACGTGGAAGTCGCAGTAGCTTAAAAAGACGGTTTAAATGCGTCTTGGAAGAGAAGTGCAGGTCGCAGTAGCTTAACAAGGCGGTTTAAATGCCCCTTGAAAGAGACTTGGAGGTCGCAGAAGCTTAACAAGACGGTTTAAATGCCCCTTGGAAGAGACATGCAGGTCGCAGCAGCTTAACAAGACAGTTTAAATGCCCCTTGGAAGAGACGTGCAGGTCGCAGTAGCTTAACAAGAAGGTTTAAATGCCCCTTGGAAGAGACATGCAGGTCGCAGTAGCTTAACAAGACGGTTTAAATGCCCCTTGGAAAAGAGGTGGAGGTTACAGTAGCTTAACAAGACGGTTTAAATGCCCATTGAAAGAGACGTGGAGGTCGCAGTAGCTTAACAAGACGGTTAAAATGCCCCTTGGAAGAGCGGTGGCGGTAGTAGTAGCTTAACAAGATGGTTTAAATGCCCCTTGGAAGAGACGTGCAGGTCGCAGTAGCTTAACAAGACGGTTTAAATGCCACTTGGAAGAGACATGCAGGTCGCAGTAGCTTAACAAGACGGTTTAAATGCCCCTTGGAAGAGCGGTAAAGGTCGCAGTAGCTTAACAAGACGGTTTAAATGCCCCTTGGAATAGAAGAGCAGGTCGCAGTAGCTTAACAAGACTGTTTAAATGCCCCTTGGAAGAGACGTGCAGGTCGCAGTAGCTTAACAAGACGGTTTAAATCCCCCTTGGAAGAGACGTGCAGGTCGCAGCAGCTTAACAAGAGGGTTTAAATGCCCCTTGGAATAGGCTTGCAGGTCGCAGTAGCTTACCAAGACGGTTTAATTGCACCTTGGAAGAGACGTGCAGGTCGCAGTAGCTTAACAAGTCGGTTTAAATGCCCATTGGAAGAGAGGTGGAGGTCGCAGTAGCTTAACAAGACAGTTTAAATGCCCCTTGGAAGAGACGTGCAAGTCGCAGACGCTTAACAAGACGGTTTAAATGCCACTTGGAAGAGACGTGCAGGTCACAGCAGCTTAACAAGACGGTTTAAATGTCCCTTGGAAGAGCGGAGGAGGTCGCAGTAGCTTAACAAGACTGTTTAAATGCCCATTAGAAGAGACGTGCAGGTCGCAGAAGCTTAACAAGACGGTTTAAATGCCCATTGGAAGTGTGGTGGAGGTCGCAGTAGCTTAACAAGACGGTTTAAATGCCCCTTAGAAGAGACATGCAGGTCGCAGCAGCTTAACAAGACGGTTTAAATAACCCTTGGAACAGACGTGGAGGTCGCAGTAGCTTAACAAGACGATTTAAATGCCCCTTGGAAGAGACATGCAGGTCGCAGTAGCTTAACAAAGCGTTTTAAATTCCCCTTGAAAGAGACGTGCAGGTCGCAGTAGCTTAAGAAGACGGTTTAAATGCCCCTTGGAAAAGTGGTGGAGGTTACAGTAGCTTAAGAAGACGGTTTAAATGCCCCTTGGAAGAGACGTGCAAGTCGCAGTAGCTTAACAAGACTGTTTAAATGCCCCTTAGAAGAGACGTGCAGGTCGCAGAAGCTAAACAAGACAGTTTAATTGCCCCTTGGAAGAGAAGTGCAGGTCGCAGAAGCTAAACAATACAGTTTAAATGCCCCTTGGAAGAGACGTGCATGTCGCAGTAGCTTAACAAGATGGTTTAAATGCCCCTTGGAAGAGCGGTGGAGGTCGCAGTAGCTTAAGAAGATAGTTTAAATGCCCCTTGGTAGAGACGTGCAGGTCGCAGTAGCTTAACAAGACAGTTTATATGCCCCTTGGAAGAGGCTTGCAGGTCGCAGTAGCTTAACAAGACGGTTTAAATGTCCCTTGTAAGAGACGTGTAGTTCGCAGTATAGCTTAACAAGACAGTTTAAATGCCCCTTGGAAGAGCGGTGGAGTTCACAGTAGCTTAACAAGACAGTTTATATGCCCCTTGGAAGAGACATGCAGGTCGCAGCACCTTAACAAGACTGTTTAAATATCCCTTGGAAGAGACGTGCAGGTCGCATTAGCTTAAAAGACGTTTTAAATGTCCCTTGGTAGAGACATGCAGGTCGCAGTAGCTTAAAAAGATGGTTTAAATCCCCCTTGGAAGAGACGTGCAGGTCGCAGCAGCTTAACAAGAGGGTTTAAATGCCCCATGGAAGTGCGGTGGAGGTCGCAGTAGCTTAACAAGACGGTTGAAATGCCCCTTGGAAGAGACATGCAGGTCACATCAGCCTAACAAGACGGTTTAAATGCCCCTTGGAAGAGACATGCAGGTCACATCAGCTTAACAAGACGGTTTAAATGCCCCTTGGAAGAGACGTGGAGGTCGCAGTAGCTTAACAAGACGGTTTAAATGCCCCTTGGAAGAGACATGCAGGTCGCAGAAGCTAAACAACACAGTTTAAATCCCACTTGGTAGAGACGAGCAAGTCGCAGGATCTTAACAAGAGGGTTTAAATGCCCCTTAGAATAGGCTTGCAGGTCGCAGTAGCTTAACAAGATGGTTTAAATGCCCCGTGGAAAAGTGGTGGAGGTTACAGTAGCTTAACAAGACGGTTTAAATGCCCCTTGGAAGAGAAGTGCAAGTTACAGTAGCTTAACAAGACTGTTTAAATGCCCCTTGGAAGAGATGTGCAGGTCGCAGTAGCTTAACAAGATGGTTTAAATGTCCCTTGGAAGAGCGGTGGAGGTCGCAGTAGCTTATCACGATGGTTTAAATGACCCTTGGAAGAGACGTGCAGGTCGCAGAGGCTTAACAAGATGGTTTAAATGCCCCTTGGAAGAGACATGCAGGTCGCAGTAGCTTAACAAGATGGTTTAAAAGCCCCTTGGAAGAGACGTGCAAGTCGCAGTAGCTTAACAAGACGTTTTAAATGCCCCTTGGAAGAGACGTGGAGGTCGCAGTAGCTTAACAAGACGGTTTAAATGCCCCTTGGAAGAGCGGTGGAGGTCGCAGTAGCTTAACAAGACAGTTTAAATGCCCCTTGAAAGAGACGTGCAGGTCGCAGTAGCTTAACAAAACGGTTTAAATGCCACTTGGAAGAGACGTGCAGGTCGCAGTAGCTTAACAAGACAGTTTAAATGCCTCTTGAAAGAGACGTGCAGGTCGCAGTAGCTTAACAAGATGGTTTAAATGCCCCTTGGAAGTGCGGTGGAGGTCGCAGTAGCTTAACAAGATGGTTTAAATGCCCCTTGGAATAGACATGCAGGTCACAGCATCTTAACAAGACGGTTTAAATGCCCCTTGGAAGAGACGTGGAGGTCGCAGTAGCTTAACAAGACGGTTTAAATGCCCCTTGGTAGAGACATGCAGGTCGCAGTAGCTTAACAAGACAGTTTAAATGCCCCTTGAAAGAGACATGCAGGTCACAGCAGCTTAACAAGACGGTTTAAATGCCCCTTGGAAGAGCGGTGGAGGTCGCAGTAGCTTAACGAGACAGTTTAAATGCCTCTTGAAAAAGACGTGCAGGTCGCAGTAGCTTAACAAGACGGTTTAAATGCCCCTTGGAAGTGCGGTGGAGGTCGCAGTAGCTTAACAAGACGGTTTAAATGCCCCTTGGAAAAGTGGTGGAGGTTACAGAAGCTTAAGAACACGGTTTAAATGCCCCATGGAAGAGATGTGCAAGTCGCAGTAGCTTAACAAGACTGTTTAAATGCCCCATGGAAGTGCGGTGGAGGTCGCAGTAGCTTAACAAGATGGTTGAAATGCCCCTTGGAAGAGACATTCAGGTCACATCAGCCTAACAAGACGGTTTAAATGCCCCTTGGAAGAGACATGCAGGTCACATCAGCTTAACAAGACGGTTTAAATGCCCCTTGGAAGAGACGTGGAGGTCGCAGTAGCTTAACAAGACGGTTTAAATGCCCCTTGGAAGAGACATGCAGGTCGCAGAAGCTAAACAAGACAGTTTAAATGCCCCTTGGAAGAGACGTGCAGGTCGCAGTAGCTTAACAAGATGGTCTAAATGCCCCTTGGAAGAGCGGTGGAGGTCGCAGTAGCTAAAGAAGACAGTTTAAATGCCCCTTGGAAGAGACATGCAGGTCGCAGTAGCTTAACAAGAGGGTTTAAATGCCCCTTGGAAGAGGCTTGCAGGTCGCAGTAGCTTACCAAGACGATTTAAATGACCCTTGGAAGAGACGTGCAGGTCGCAGTAGCTTAACAAGACAGTTTAACTGCCCCTTGGAAGAGCGGTGGAGGTCGCAGTATCTTAACAAGACAGTTTAAATGCCACTTGGAAGAAACATGAATTTCGAAGCAGCTTAACAAGACTGTTTAAATGCCCCTAGTAAAAGACGTGCAGGTCGCAGAGGCTTAACAAGACAGTTTAAATGCCCATTGGAAGAGACATGCAGGTCGCAGTAGCTTAACAAGACAGTTTAAATGCACCTTGGAAGAGAAGTACAGGTTGCAGTAGCTTAACAAGACGGTTTAAATGCCCCGTGGAAAAGTGGTGGAGGTTACAGTAGCTTAACAAGACGGTTTAAATGCCCCTTGGAAGAGAAGTGCAAGTTACAGTAGCTTAACAAGACGGTTTAAATGCCCCTTGGAAGAGATGTGCAGGTCGCAGTAGCTTAACAAGACGGTTTAAATGCCCCTTGGAAGAGCGGTGGAGGTCGCAGTAGCTTAACACGATGGTTTAAATGCCCCTTGGAAGAGACATGCAGGTCGCAGCAGCATAAAAAGACGGTTTAAATGCCCCTTGGAAGAGACGTGCATGTCGTAGAGGCTTAACAAGACGGTTTAAATGCCCCTTGGAAGAGACATGCAAGTCGCAGTAGCTTAACAAGACGTTTTAAATGCCCCTTGGAAAAGTGGTGGAGGTTACAGTAGCATAACAAGATGATTTGAATGCCCCTTGGAAGAGACGATCAAGTATCAGGAGCTTAAAAAGAAGGTTTAAATGCGCCTTGGAAGAGAAGTGCAGGTCGCAGTAGCATAACAAGACGGTTTAAATGCCCCTTGGAAGAGACGAGCAGGTCGCAGTAGCTTAACAAGATGGTTTAAATGCCCCTTGGAAGAGACGTGCAGGTAGCAGTAGCTTAACAAGACAGTTTAAATCCCACTTGGTAGAGACGAGCAAGTCGCAGGATCTTAACAAGAGGGTTTAAATGCCCCTTAGAATAGGCTTGCAGGTCGCAGTAGCTTAACAAGATGGTTTAAATGCCCCGTGGAAAAGTGGTGGACGTTACAGTAGCTTAACAAGACGGTTTAAATGCCCCTTGGAAGAGAAGTGCAAGTTACAGTGGCTTAACAAGACTGTTTAAATGCCCCTTGGAAGAGATGTGCAGGTCGCAGTAGCTTAACAAGATGGTTTAAATGTCCCTTGGAAGAGCGGTGGAGGTCGCAGTAGCTTATCACGATGGTTTAAATGACCCTTGGAAGAGACGTGCAGGTCGCAGAGGCTTAACAAGATGGTTTAAATGCCCCTTGGAAGAGACATGCAGGTCGCAGTAGCTTAACAAGATGGTTTAAAAGCCCCTTGGAAGAGACGTGCAAGTCGCAGTAGCTTAACAAGACGTTTTAAATGCCCCTTGGAAAAGTGGTGGAGGTTACAGTAGCTTAACAAGATGGTTTAAATGCCCCTTGGAAGAGACGATCAAGTCGCAGGAGCTTAAAAAGAAGGTTTAAATGCGCCTTGGAAGAGAAGTGCAGGTCGCAGTAGCTTAACAAGACCTTTTAAATGCCCCTTGGAAGAGACGAGCAGGTCGCAGTAGCTTAACAAGACGGTTTAAATGCCCCTTGGAAGAGACGTGCAGGTAGCAGTAGCTTAACAAGACGGTTTAAATCCCCCTTGGAAGAGACATGCAGGTCGCAGTATCTTAACAAGAGGGTTTAAATGCCCCTTAGGATAGGCTTGCAGGTCGCAGTAGCTTAGCAATACAGTTTAAATGCCCCGTGGAAGAGACGTGCAGGTCGCAGTAGCTTAATAAGACGTTTTAAATGCCCCTTGGAAGAGAGGTGGAGGTCGCAGTAGCTTAACAAGACGGTTTAAATGCACCTTTTAAGTGCGGTGGAGGTCGCAGTAGCTTAACAAGATGGTTTAAATGCCCCTTGGAAGAGACATGCAGGTCGCAGCTGCTTAACAAGACGGTTTAAATGCCCCTTGGAAGAGACGTGCAGGTCGCAGTAGCTTAACAAGACAGTTTAAATGCCCCTTGGAAGAGACATGCAGGTCGCAGTAGCTTAACAAGACAGTTTAAATGCCCCTTGGAAGAGACGTGCAGGTCGCAGTGGCTTAACAAGAGGGTTTAAATGCCCCTTGGAAGAGACGTGCAGGTCGCAGTAGATTAACAAGACGGTTTATATGCACCTTGGAAGAGACGTGCAGGTCGCAGTAGTTAAAAAAGACTGTTTACATGCACCTTGGAAGAGACGTGCAGGTCGCAGTAGCTTAACAAGACGGTTTAAATAACCCTTGGAAGAGACGAGCAGGTTGCAGTAGCTTAACAAGACGGTTTAAATGCCCCTTGGAAGAGACGTGCAGGTCGCAGTAGCTTAACAAGACGGTTTAAATCTCCCTTGGAAGAGATGTGCAGGTCGCAGTAGCTTAACAAGAGGGTTTAAATGCCCCTTGGAATAGGCTTGCTGGTCGCAGTAGCTTAACAAGACGGTTTAAATGCCCCTTGGAAGAGACGTGCAGGTCGCAGTAGCTTAACAAGACAGTTTAAATGAACCTTGGAAGAGCGGTGGAGGTTGCAGTAGCTTAACAAGACAGTTTAAATGTCACTTGGAAGAAACATGCAGGTCGAAGCAGCTTAACAAAACAGTTTAAATGCCCCTATGAAAAGACGTGCAGGTCGTAGAGGCTTAACAAGACGCCTTAAATGCCCCTTGGAAGAGACATGCAGGTCGCAGTAGCTTAACAAGACGGTTTAAATGCACCTTGGAAGAGACGTGCAGGTCGCAGTAGCTTAATAAAGACGGTTTAAATGCCCCGTGGAAAAGTGGTGGAGGTTACAGTAGCTTAACAAGATGGTTTAAATGCCCCTTGGAAGAGATGTGCAGGTCGCAGTAGCTTAATAAGATGGTTTAAATGCCCCTTGGAAGAGCGGTGGAGGTCTCAGTAGCTTAACACGATGATTTAAATGCCCCTTGGAAGAGACATGCAGGTCGCAGCAGCTTAAAAAGACGGTTTAAATGCCCCTTGGAAGAGACGTGCATGTCGTAGTGGCTTAACAAGACAGTTTAAATGCCACTTGGAAGAAACATGCAGGTCGAAGCAGCTTAACAAGACTGTTTAAATGCCCCTAGGAAAAGACGTGCAGGTCGCAGAGGCTTAACAAGACGGTTTAAATGCCCCTTGGAAAAGACATGCAGGTCGCAGTAGCTTAACAAGACGGTTTAAATGCCCCTTGGAAGAGACGTGCAGGTCGCAGTAGCTTAACAAGACAGATTAAATGCCCCATGGAAAAGTGGTGGAGGTTACAGTAGCTTAACAAGACGGATTAAATGCCCCTTGGAAGAGATGTGCAGGTCGCAGTAGCTTAACAAGATGGTTTAAATGCCCCTTGGAAGAGCGGTGGAGGTCGCAGAAGCTTAACACGATGGTTTAAATGCCCCTTGGAAGAGACATGCAGGTTGCAGCAGCTTAAAAAGACGGTTTAAATGCCACTTGGAAGAGACGTGCAGGTCGCAGTAGCTTAACAAGACGGTTTAAATGCCCCGTTGAAAAGTGGTGGAGGTTACAGTAGCTTAACAAGATGGTTTAAATGCCCCTTGGCAGAGACTTCCAAATTACAATAGCTTAACAAGACGGATTAAATGCCCCTTGGAAGAGACGTGCAAGTCGCAGTAGCTTAACAAGATGGTTTAAATGCCCCTTGGAAAAGTGGTGGAGGTTACAGTAGCTTAACAAGATGGTTTAAATGCCCCTTGGAAGAGACGATCAAGTCGCAGGAGCTTAAAAAGAAGGTTTAAATGCGCCATGGAAGAGAACTGCAGGTCGCAGTAGCATAACAAGATGGTTTAAATTCCCCTTGGAAGAGACATGCAGGTCGCAGTAGCTTAACAAGACGGTTTAAATGCCCCTTGGAAGAGACGTGCAGGTAGCAGTAGCTTAACAAGACGGTTTAAATGCCCCTTGGAAGAGACCTGCAGGTAGCAGTAGCTTAAAAAGAAGGTTTAAATGCCCCTTGGAAGAGAAAAGCAGTTTGCAGTAGCTTAACAAGACGGTTTAAATTGGCCTTGGAAGAGACATGCCGGTCACAGTTGCTTAACAAGACGGTTTAAATGCCCCTTGGAAGTGAAGTGCAGGTCGCAGGATCTTAACAAGAGGGTTTAAATGCCCCTTAGAATAGGCTTGCAGGTCGCAGTAGCTTAACAAGACAGTTTAAATGCCCCTTGGAAGAGACGTGCAGATCACAGTAGCTTAACAAGACGGTTTAAATGCCCCTTGGAAGAGAAGTGCAGGTCGCAGGATCTTAACAAGAGGGTTTAAATGCCCCTTAGAATAGGCTTGCAGGTCGCAGTAGCTTAACAAGACGGTTTAAATCCCCCTTGGAAGAGACGTGCATTTCGCAGTAGCTTAACAAGATGGTTTAAATGCCCCTTGGAAGAGCGGTGGAGGTCGCAGTAGCTTAACACGATGGTTTAAATGCCCCTTGGACGAGACATGCAGGTCGCAGCAGCTTAAAAAGACGGTTTAAATGCCCCTTGGAAGAGACGTGCAGGTCGTAGAGGCTTAACAAAACGATTTAAATGCCCCTTGGAAGAGGCATACAGGTCGCAGTAGCTTAACAAAACGGTTTAAAAGCCCCTTGGAAGAGAAGTGCAAGTCGCAGTAGCTTAAAAGACAGTTTAAATGCCCCTTGGAAAAGTGGTGGAGGTCGCAGTAGCTTAACACGATGGTTTAAATGCCCCTTGGAAGAGACGTGCAGGTCGCAGTAGCTTAACAAGACGGTTTAAATGCCCCTTGGAAGAGACATGCAGGTCGCAGTAGCTTAACAAGATGGTTTAAATGCCCCTTGGAAGAGACGATCAAGTATCAGGAGCTTAAAAAGAAGGTTTAAATGAGCCTTGGAAGAGAAGTGCAGGTCGCAGTAGCATAACAAGACGGTTTAAATGCCCCTTGGAAGAGACGAGCAGGTCGCAGTAGCTTAACAAGACGGTTTAAATGCCCCTTGGAAGAGACGTGCAGGTAGCAGTAGCTTAACAAGACGGTTTAAATCCCCCTTGGAAGAGACATGCATGTCACAGGATCTTAACAAGAGGGTTTAAATGCCCCTTAGAATAGGCTTGCAGGTCGCAGTAGCTTAACAAGACAGTTTAAATGCCCCTTGGAAGAGACGTGTAGGTCGCAGTAGCTTATCAAGACGGTTTAAATGCCCCGTGGAAAAGTGGTGGAGGTTACAGTAGCTTAACAAGACGGTTTAAATGCCACTTGGAAGAGAAGTGCAAGTTACAGTAGCTTAACAAGACGGTTTAAATGCCCCTTGGAAGAGATGTGCAGGTCGCAGTAGCTTAACAAGACGGTTTAAATGCCCCTTGGAAAAGTGGTGGAGGTTACAGTAGCTTAACAAGATTGTTTAAATGCCCCTTGGAAGAGACGATCAAGTCGCAGGAGCTTAAAAAGAAGGTTTAAATGCGCCATGGAAGAGAACTGCAGGTCGCAGTAGCATAACAAGACGGTTTAAATTCCCCTTGGAAGAGACATGCAGGTCGCAGTAGCTTAACAAGACGGTTTAAATGCCCCTTGGAAGAGACATGCAGGTAGCAGTAGCTTAACAAGACGGTTTAAATGCCCCTTGGAAGAGACCTGCAGGTAGCAGTAGCTTAAGAAGATGGTTTAAATGCCCCTTGAAAGAGACGTGCAGGTAGCAGTAGCTTAACAAGACGGTTTAAATCCCCCTTAGAAGAAACATGTAGGTCGCAGTAGCTTAAAAAGAAGGTTTAAATGCCCCTTGGAAGAGACGAGCAGGTCGCAGTAGCTTAACAAGACGGTTTAAATTGGCCTTGGAAGAGACATGCAGGTCACCGTTGCTTAACAAGACGGTTTAAATGCCCCTTGGAAGAGAAGAGCAGGTCGCAGTTGCTTAACAAGACGGTTTAAATCCCCCTTGGAAGAGAAGTGCAGGTCGCAGGATCTTAACAAGAGGGTTTAAATGCCCCTTAGAATAGGCTTGCAGGTCGCAGTAGCTTAACAAGACAGTTTAAATGCCCCTTGGAAGACACGTGCAAGTCGCAGTAGCTTAAAAAGACGGTTTAAATGCGCCTTGGAAGAGACGTGCAGGTCGCAGTAGCTTAACAAGACGGTTTAAATGCCCCTTGGAAGAGACGAGCAGGTCGCAGTAGCTTAACAAGACAGTTTAAATGGCCCTTGGAAGAGACGTGCAGATCACAGTAGCTTAACAAGACGGTTTAAATCCCCCTTGGAAGAGACGTGCAGGTCGCAGTAGCTTAACAAGATGGTTTAAATGCCCCTTGGAAGAGACATGCAGGTCGCAGCAGCTTAAAA
The DNA here is from genome assembly GCF_046119375.1 of Phyllobates terribilis. NCBI lineage: Eukaryota > Metazoa > Chordata > Amphibia > Anura > Dendrobatidae > Phyllobates > Phyllobates terribilis. The sequence goes on from NW_027362775.1 coordinate 29,336,146, forward strand.
AGACGGTTTAAATGCCCCTTGGAAGAGACGTGCAGGTCGTAGAGGCTTAACAAAACGATTTAAATGCCGCTTGGAAGAGGCATGCAGGTCGCATTAGCTTAACAAGACGGTTTAAAAGCCCCTTGGAAGAGAAGTGCAAGTCGCAGTAGCTTAAAAGACGGTTTAAATGCCCCTTGGAAAAGTGGTGGAGGTTACAGTAGCTTAACACGATGGTTTAAATGCCCCTTGGAAGAGACGTGCAGGTCGCAGTAGCTTAACAAGACTTGTTTAAATGCCCCTTGGAAGAGACATGCAGGTCGCAGTAGCTTAACAAGATGGTTTAAATGCCCCTTGGAAGAGACGATCAAGTATCAGGAGCTTAAAAAGAAGGTTTAAATGCGCCTTGGAAGAGAAGTGCAGGTCGCAGTAGCATAACAAGACGGTTTAAATGCCCCTTGGAAGAGACGAGCAGGTCGCAGTAGCTTAACAAGATGGTTTAAATCCCCCTTGGAAGAGACATGCAGGTCAGAGGATCTTAACAAGAGGGTTTAAATGCCCCTTAGAATAGTCTTGCAGGTCGCAGTAGCTTAACAAGACAGTTTAAATGCCCCTTGGAAGAGACGTGTAGGTCGCAGTAGCTTATCAAGACGGTTTAAATGCCCCGTGGATAAGTGGTGGAGGTTACAGTAGCTTAACAAGACTGTTTAAATGCCACTTGGAAGAGAAGTGCAAGTTACAGTAGCTTAACAAGACGGTTTAAATGCCCCTTGGAAGAGATGTGCAGGTCGCAGTAGCTTAGCAAGATGGTTTAAATGCCCCTTGGAAGAGCGGTGGAGGTCGCAGTAGCTTATCACGATGGTTTAAATGCCCCTTGGACGAGACATGCAGGTCGCAGCAGCTTAAAAAGACGGTTTAAATGACCCTTGGAAGAGACGTGCAAGTCGCAGAGGCTTAACAAGACGGTTTAAATGCCCCTTGGAAGAGACATGCAGGTCGCAGTAGCTTAACAAGACGGTTTAAAAGCCCCTTGGAAGAGACGTGCAAGTCGCAGTAGCTTAACAAGACGGTTTAAATGCCCCTTGGAAAAGTGGTGGAGGTTACAGTAGCTTAACAAGACAGTTTAAATGCCCCTTGGAAGAGACGATCAAGTCGCAGGAGCTTAAAAAGAGGGTTTAAATGCCGCTTGGAAGAGACGTGAAGGTCGCAGTAGCTTAACAAGATGGTTTAAATGCCCCTTGGAAGAGCGGTGGAGGTCGCAGTAGCTTAACAAGATGGTTTAAATGCCCCTTGGAAGAGCGGTGGAGGTCGCAGTAGCTTAATAAGACGGTTTAAATGCCCCTTGGAAGAGACGTGCAGGTCGCAGTAGCTTAACAAGATGGTTTAAAAGCCCCTTGGAAGAGACGTTCAAGTCACAACAGCATAAAAAGACTGTTTAAATGCGCCTTGGAAGAGACGTGCAGGTCGCAGAAGCTTAACAAGACGCTTTAAATGCCCCTTGGAAGAGAGGTGGAGGTTGCAGTAGCTTAACAAGACAATTTCAATGCCCCTTGGAAGAGACGTGCAGGTCGCAGTAGCTTAACAAGAGGGTTTAAATGCCCCTTTCAAGAGACGTGCAGGTCGCAGGAGCTTAACAAGAGGTTTTAAATGCCCCTTGGAAGAGACGTGCAGGTCGCAGTAGCTTAACAAGACAGTTTAAATGCTCCTTGGAAGAGCGGTGGAGGTCGCAGTAGCTTAACAAGACAGTTTAAATGCCATTTGGAAGAAACATGTAGGTCGAAGCAGCTTAACAAGACTGTTTAAATGCCCCTAGGAAAAGACATGCAGGTCGCAGAGACTTAACAAGACGGTTTAAATGCCCCTTGGAAGAGACATGCAGGTCGCAGTAGCTTAACAAGACGGTTCAAATGCCCCTTGGAAGAGACGTGCAGGTCGCAGTAGCTTAACAAGACGGATTAAATGCCCCGTGGAAAAGTGGTGGAGGTTACAGTAGCTTAACAAGATGGTTTAAATGCCCCTTGGCAGAGACTTGCAAGTTACAGTAGCTTAACAAGACGGATTAAATGCCCCTTGGAAGAGATGTGCAGGTCGCAGTAGCTTAACAAGATGGTTTAAATTGGCCTTGGAAGAGACATGCAGGTCACCGTTGCTTAACAAGACGGTTTAAATGCCCCTTGGAAGAGAAGAGCAGGTCGCAGTTGCTTAACAAGACGGTTTAAATCCCCCTTGGAAGAGAAGTGCAGGTCGCAGGATCTTAACAAGAGGGTTTAAATGCCCCTTAGAATAGGCTTGCAGGTCGCAGTAGCTTAACAAGACAGTTTAAATGCCCCTTGGAAGACACGTGCAAGTCGCAGTAGCTTAAAAAGACGGTTTAAATGCGCCTTGGAAGAGACGTGCAGGTCGCAGTAGCTTAACAAGACGGTTTAAATGCCCCTTGGAAGAGACGAGCAGGTCGCAGTAGCTTAACAAGACAGTTTAAATGGCCCTTGGAAGAGACGTGCAGATCACAGTAGCTTAACAAGACGGTTTAAATCCCCCTTGGAAGAGACGTGCAGGTCGCAGTAGCTTAACAAGATGGTTTAAATGCCCCTTGGAAGAGCGGTGGAGGTCGCAGTAGCTTAACACGATGGTTTAAATGCCCCTTGGAAGAGACATGCAGGTCGCTGCAGCTTAAAAAGACGGTTTAAATGCCCCTTGGAAGAGACGTGCAGGTCGTAGAGGCTTAACAAAACGATTTAAATGCCGCTTGGAAGAGGCATGCAGGTCGCATTAGCTTAACAAGACGGTTTAAAAGCCCCTTGGAAGAGAAGTGCAAGTCGCAGTAGCTTAAAAGACGGTTTAAATGCCCCTTGGAAAAGTGGTGGAGGTTACAGTAGCTTAACACGATGGTTTAAATGCCCCTTGGAAGAGACGTGCAGGTCGCAGTAGCTTAACAAGACTTGTTTAAATGCCCCTTGGAAGAGACATGCAGGTCGCAGTAGCTTAACAAGATGGTTTAAATGCCCCTTGGAAGAGACGATCAAGTATCAGGAGCTTAAAAAGAAGGTTTAAATGCGCCTTGGAAGAGAAGTGCAGGTCGCAGTAGCATAACAAGACGGTTTAAATGCCCCTTGGAAGAGACGAGCAGGTCGCAGTAGCTTAACAAGATGGTTTAAATCCCCCTTGGAAGAGACATGCAGGTCAGAGGATCTTAACAAGAGGGTTTAAATGCTCCTTAGAATAGTCTTGCAGGTCGCAGTAGCTTAACAAGACAGTTTAAATGCCCCTTGGAAGAGACGTGTAGGTCGCAGTAGCTTATCAAGACGGTTTAAATGCCCCGTGGATAAGTGGTGGAGGTTACAGTAGCTTAACAAGACTGTTTAAATGCCACTTGGAAGAGAAGTGCAAGTTACAGTAGCTTAACAAGACGGTTTAAATGCCCCTTGGAAGAGATGTGCAGTTCGCAGTAGCTTAGCAAGATGGTTTAAATGCTCCTTGGAAGAGCGGTGGAGGTCGCAGTAGCTTATCACGATGGTTTAAATGCCCCTTGGAAGAGACATGCAGGTCGCAGCAGCTTAAAAAGACGGTTTAAATGACCCTTGGAAGAGACGTGCAAGTCGCAGAGGCTTAACAAGACGGTTTAAATGCCCCTTGGAAGAGACATGCAGGTCGCAGTAGCTTAACAAGACGGTTTAAAAGCCCCTTGGAAGAGACGTGCAAGTCGCAGTAGCTTAACAAGACGGTTTAAATGCCCCTTGGAAAAGTGGTGGAGGTTACAGTAGCTTAACAAGACAGTTTAAATGCCCCTTGGAAGAGACGATCAAGTCGCAGGAGCTTAAAAAGAGGGTTTAAATGCCGCTTGGAAGAGACGTGAAGGTCGCAGTAGCTTAACAAGATGGTTTAAATGCCCCTTGGAAGAGCGGTGGAGGTCGCAGTAGCTTAACAAGATGGTTTAAATGCCCCTTGGAAGAGCGGTGGAGGTCGCAGTAGCTTAATAAGACGGTTTAAATGCCCCTTGGAAGAGACGTGCAGGTCGCAGTAGCTTAACAAGATGGTTTAAAAGCCCCTTGGAAGAGACGTTCAAGTCACAACAGCATAAAAAGACTGTTTAAATGCGCCTTGGAAGAGACGTGCAGGTCGCAGAAGCTTAACGAGACGCTTTAAATGCCCCTTGGAAGAGAGGTGGAGGTTGCAGTAGCTTAACAAGACAATTTCAATGCCCCTTGGAAGAGACGTGCAGGTCGCAGTAGCTTAACAAGAGGGTTTAAATGCCCCTTTCAAGAGACGTGCAGGTCGCAGGAGCTTAACAAGAGGTTTTAAATGCCCCTTGGAAGAGACGTGCAGGTCGCAGTAGCTTAACAAGACAGTTTAAATGCTCCTTGGAAGAGCGGTGGAGGTCGCAGTAGCTTAACAAGACAGTTTAAATGCCATTTGGAAGAAACATGTAGGTCGAAGCAGCTTAACAAGACGTTTTAAATGCCCCTAGGAAAAGACATGCAGGTCGCAGAGACTTAACAAGACGGTTTAAATGCCCCTTGGAAGAGACATGCAGGTCGCAGTAGCTTAACAAGACGGTTCAAATGCCCCTTGGAAGAGACGTGCAGGTCGCAGTAGCTTAACAAGACGGATTAAATGCCCCGTGGAAAAGTGGTGGAGGTTACAGTAGCTTAACAAGATGGTTTAAATGCCCCTTGGCAGAGACTTGCAAGTTACAGTAGCTTAACAAGACGGATTAAATGCCCCTTGGAAGAGATGTGCAGGTCGCAGTAGCTTAACAAGATGGTTTAAATTGGCCTTGGAAGAGACATGCAGGTCACCGTTGCTTAACAAGACGGTTTAAATGCCCCTTGGAAGAGAAGAGCAGGTCGCAGTTGCTTAACAAGACGGTTTAAATCCCCCTTGGAAGAGAAGTGCAGGTCGCAGGATCTTAACAAGAGGGTTTAAATGCCCCTTAGAATAGGCTTGCAGGTCGCAGTAGCTTAACAAGACAGTTTAAATGCCCCTTGGAAGACACGTGCAAGTCGCAGTAGCTTAAAAAGACGGTTTAAATGCGCCTTGGAAGAGACGTGCAGGTCGCAGTAGCTTAACAAGACGGTTTAAATGCCCCTTGGAAGAGACGAGCAGGTCGCAGTAGCTTAACAAGACAGTTTAAATGGCCCTTGGAAGAGACGTGCAGATCACAGTAGCTTAACAAGACGGTTTAAATCCCCCTTGGAAGAGACGTGCAGGTCGCAGTAGCTTAACAAGATGGTTTAAATGCCCCTTGGAAGAGCGGTGGAGGTCGCAGTAGCTTAACACGATGGTTTAAATGCCCCTTGGAAGAGACATGCAGGTCGCTGCAGCTTAAAAAGACGGTTTAAATGCCCCTTGGAAGAGACGTGCAGGTCGTAGAGGCTTAACAAAACGATTTAAATGCCGCTTGGAAGAGGCATGCAGGTCGCATTAGCTTAACAAGACGGTTTAAAAGCCCCTTGGAAGAGAAGTGCAAGTCGCAGTAGCTTAAAAGACGGTTTAAATGCCCCTTGGAAAAGTGGTGGAGGTTACAGTAGCTTAACACGATGGTTTAAATGCCCCTTGGAAGAGACGTGCAGGTCGCAGTAGCTTAACAAGACTTGTTTAAATGCCCCTTGGAAGAGACATGCAGGTCGCAGTAGCTTAACAAGATGGTTTAAATGCCCCTTGGAAGAGACGATCAAGTATCAGGAGCTTAAAAAGAAGGTTTAAATGCGCCTTGGAAGAGAAGTGCAGGTCGCAGTAGCATAACAAGACGGTTTAAATGCCCCTTGGAAGAGACGAGCAGGTCGCAGTAGCTTAACAAGATGGTTTAAATCCCCCTTGGAAGAGACATGCAGGTCAGAGGATCTTAACAAGAGGGTTTAAATGCTCCTTAGAATAGTCTTGCAGGTCGCAGTAGCTTAACAAGACAGTTTAAATGCCCCTTGGAAGAGACGTGTAGGTCGCAGTAGCTTATCAAGACGGTTTAAATGCCCCGTGGATAAGTGGTGGAGGTTACAGTAGCTTAACAAGACTGTTTAAATGCCACTTGGAAGAGAAGTGCAAGTTACAGTAGCTTAACAAGACGGTTTAAATGCCCCTTGGAAGAGATGTGCAGTTCGCAGTAGCTTAGCAAGATGGTTTAAATGCTCCTTGGAAGAGCGGTGGAGGTCGCAGTAGCTTATCACGATGGTTTAAATGCCCCTTGGAAGAGACATGCAGGTCGCAGCAGCTTAAAAAGACGGTTTAAATGACCCTTGGAAGAGACGTGCAAGTCGCAGAGGCTTAACAAGACGGTTTAAATGCCCCTTGGAAGAGACATGCAGGTCGCAGTAGCTTAACAAGACGGTTTAAAAGCCCCTTGGAAGAGACGTGCAAGTCGCAGTAGCTTAACAAGACGGTTTAAATGCCCCTTGGAAAAGTGGTGGAGGTTACAGTAGCTTAACAAGACAGTTTAAATGCCCCTTGGAAGAGACGATCAAGTCGCAGGAGCTTAAAAAGAGGGTTTAAATGCCGCTTGGAAGAGACGTGAAGGTCGCAGTAGCTTAACAAGATGGTTTAAATGCCCCTTGGAAGAGCGGTGGAGGTCGCAGTAGCTTAACAAGATGGTTTAAATGCCCCTTGGAAGAGCGGTGGAGGTCGCAGTAGCTTAATAAGACGGTTTAAATGCCCCTTGGAAGAGACGTGCAGGTCGCAGTAGCTTAACAAGATGGTTTAAAAGCCCCTTGGAAGAGACGTTCAAGTCACAACAGCATAAAAAGACTGTTTAAATGCGCCTTGGAAGAGACGTGCAGGTCGCAGAAGCTTAACGAGACGCTTTAAATGCCCCTTGGAAGAGAGGTGGAGGTTGCAGTAGCTTAACAAGACAATTTCAATGCCCCTTGGAAGAGACGTGCAGGTCGCAGTAGCTTAACAAGAGGGTTTAAATGCCCCTTTCAAGAGACGTGCAGGTCGCAGGAGCTTAACAAGAGGTTTTAAATGCCCCTTGGAAGAGACGTGCAGGTCGCAGTAGCTTAACAAGACAGTTTAAATGCTCCTTGGAAGAGCGGTGGAGGTCGCAGTAGCTTAACAAGACAGTTTAAATGCCATTTGGAAGAAACATGTAGGTCGAAGCAGCTTAACAAGACGTTTTAAATGCCCCTAGGAAAAGACATGCAGGTCGCAGAGACTTAACAAGACGGTTTAAATGCCCCTTGGAAGAGACATGCAGGTCGCAGTAGCTTAACAAGACGGTTTAAATGCCCCTTGGAAGAGACGTGCAGGTCGCAGTAGCTTAACAAGACGGATTAAATGCCCCGTGGAAAAGTGGTGGAGGTTACAGTAGCTTAACAAGATGGTTTAAATGCCCCTTGGCAGAGACTTGCAAGTTACAGTAGCTTAACAAGACGGATTAAATGCCCCTTGGAAGAGATGTGCAGGTCGCAGTAGCTTAACAAGATGGTTTAAATGCCCCTTGGAAGAGCGGTGGATTTCGCAGAAGCTTAACACGATGGTTTAAATGCCCCTTGGAAGAGACATGCAGGTTGCAGCAGCTTAAAAAGACGGTTTAAATGCCACTTGGAAGTGACGTGCAGGTCGCAGTAGCTTAACAAGACGGTTTAAATGCCGCTTGGAAAAGTGGTGGAGGTTACAGTAGCTTAACAAGATGGTTTAAATGCCACTTGGAAGAGACGATCAAGTCGCAGGAGCTTAAAAAGAAGGTTTAAATGCGCCATGGAAGAGAACTGCAGGTCGCAGTAGCATAACAAGACGGTTTAAATTCCCCTTGGAAGAGACATGCAGGTCGCAGTAGCTTAACAAGACGGTTTAAATGCCCCTTGGAAGAGACGTGCAGGTAGCAGTAGCTTAACAAGACGGTTTAAATGCCCCTTGGAAGAGACCTGCAGGTAGCAGTAGCTTAACAAGACGGTTTAAATCCCCCTTGGAAGAGACATGCAGGTCGCAGTAGCTTAAAAAGAAGGTTTAAATGCCCCTTGGAAGAGACGAGCAGGTCGCAGTAGCTTAACAAGACGGTTTAAATTGGCCTTGGAAGAGACATGCAGGTCACAGTTGCTTAACCAGATGGTTTAAATGCCCCTTGGAAGAGATGTGCAGGTCGCAGTAGCTTAACAAGATGGTTTAAATGCCCCTTGGAAGAGCGGTGGAGGTCGCAGTAGCTTATCACGATGGTTTAAATGCCCCTTGGAAGAGACATGCCGGTTGCAGAGGCTTAACAAGACGGTTTAAATGCCCCTTGGAAGAGACATGCAGGTCGCAGTAGCTTAACAAGACGGTTTAAATGCCCCTTGGAAAAGTGGTGGAGGTTACAGTAGCCTAAAAAGATGGTTTAAATGCCCCTTGGAAGAGACGATCAAGTCGCAGGAGCTTAAAAAGAGGGTTTAAATGCACCTTAGAATAGGCTTGCAGGTCGCAGTAGCTTAACAATACAGTTTAAATGCCCCGTGGAAGAGACGTGCAGGTCTCAGTAGCTTAATAAGACGGTTTAAATGCCCCTTGGAAGAGACGAGCAAGTCGCAGTAGCTTAACAAGACGGTTTAAATGCCCCTTGGAAGTGACATGCAGGTCGCAGGATCTTAACAAGACGGTTTAAATGCACCTTGGAAGAGACATGCAGGTCGCAGTAGCTTAACAAGACGGTTTAAAAGCCCCTTGGAAGAGACGTGCAGGTAGCAGTAGCTTAACAAGACGGTTTAAATCTCCCTTGGAAGAGACATGCAGGTCGCAGGATCTTAACAAGAGGGTTTAAATGCCCCTTAGAATAGGCTTGCAGGTCGCAGTAGCTTAACAGTACAGTTTAAATGCCCCATGGAAGAGACGTGCAGGTAGCAGTAGCTTAATAAGACGGTTTAAATGCCCTTTGGAAGTGACGTGCAGGTAGCAGTAGCTTAACAAGACGGTTTAAATCCCCCTTGGAAGAGACATGCAGGTCGCAGGATCTTAACATGAGGGTTTAAATGCCCCTAAGAATAGGCTTGCAGGACGCAGTAGCTTAACAATACAGTTTAAATGCCCCATGGAAGAGAGGTGGAGGTCGCAGTAGCTTAACAAGACAGTTTAAATGCCCCTTGGAAGAGACGTGCAGGTCGCAGTAGCTTAACAAGACAGTTTAAATGCCACTTGGAAGAGACGTGCAGGTCGCAGTAGGTTAACAAGACGGTTTACATGCCCCTTGGAAGAGCGGTGGAGGTCGCAGTAGCTTAACAAGACAGGTTAAATGCCCCTTGACAGAGATGTGCAGGTCGCAGTAGCTTAACAAGACGGTTTAAATGCCCCTTGGAAGTGCGGTGGAGGTCGCAGTAGCTTAACAAGATGGTTTAAATGCCCCTTGGAAGAGACATGCTGGTCGCAGCAGCTTAACAAGACGGTTTAAATGCCCCTTGGAAGAGACGTGCAGGTCGCAGTGGCTTAACAAGACGGTTTAAATGCCCCTTGGAAGAGACATGCAGGTCGCAGTAGCTTAACAAGACGGCTATATGCCCCTTGGAAGAGACGTGCAGGTCGCAGTAGCTTAACAAGAGGGTTTAAATGCCCCTTGGAATAAGCTTGCTGGTCGCAGCAGCTTAACAAGATGGTTTAAATGCCCCTTGGAAGAGACGTGCAGGTCGCAGTAGCTTAACAAGACGGTTTAAATGCCCCTTGGAAGAGACGTCCAGGTAGCAGTAGCTTAACAAGGCGGTTTAAATTCCCCTTGGAAGAGACATGCAGGTCACAGTAGCTTAACAAGACGGTTTAAATTCCCCTTGGAAGACACGTGCAGGTAGCAGTAGCTTAACAAGACGGTTTAAATGCCCCTTGGAAGAGACATGCAGGTCGCAGGATCTTAACAAGAGAGTTTAAATGCCCCTTAGAATAGGCTTGCAGGTCGCAGTAGCTTAACAAGACAGTTTTAATGCCCCTTGGAAGAGACGTGCAAGTCGCAGTAGCTTAAAAAGATGGTTTAAATGCGCCTTGGAAGAGATGTGCAGGTCGCAGTAGCTTAACAAGACGGTTTAAATGCACCTTGGAAGAGACGTGCTGATCGCAGTAGCTTAACAAGACGGTTTAAATCCCCCTTGGAAGAGACGTGCAGGTCGCAGTAGCTTAACAAGATGGTTTAAATGCCCCTTGGAAGAGCGGTGAAGGTCGCAGTAGCTTAATACGATGGTTTAAATGCCCCTTGGAAGAGACATGCAGGTCGCAGCAGCTTAAAAAGACGGTTTAAATGCCCCTTGGAAGAGACGTGCAGGTCACAGAGGCTTAACAAAACGATTTAAATGCCCCTTGGAAGAGGCATGCAGGTCGCAGTAGCTTAACAAGAAGATTTAAAAGCCCCTTGGAAGAGAAGTGCAAGTCGCAGTAGCTTAAAAGACGGTTTAAATGCCCCTTGGAAAATTGGTGGAGGTTACAGTAGCTTAACAAGATGGTTTAAATGCCCCTTGGAAGAGACGTGCAGGTCGCAGTAGCTTAACAAGACGGTTTAAATGCCCCTTGGAAGAGACGATCAAGTATCAGGAGCTTAAAAAGAAGGTTTAAATGCGCCTTGGAAGAGAAGTGCAGGTCGCAGTAGCATAACAAGACGGTTTAAATGCCCCTTGGAAGAGACGTGCAGGTCGCAGTGGCTTAACAAGACGGTTTAAATGCCCCTTGGAAGAGACATGCAGGTCGCAGTAGCTTAACAAGACGGCTATATGCCCCTTGGAAGAGACGTGCAGGTCGCAGTAGCTTAACAAGAGGGTTTAAATGCCCCTTGGAATAAGCTTGCTGGTCGCAGCAGCTTAACAAGATGGTTTAAATGCCCCTTGGAAGAGACGTGCAGGTCGCAGTAGCTTAACAAGACGGTTTAAATGCCCCTTGGAAGAGACGTCCAGGTAGCAGTAGCTTAACAAGGCGGTTTAAATTCCCCTTGGAAGAGACATGCAGGTCGCAGTAGCTTAACAAGACGGTTTAAATTCCCCTTGGAAGACACGTGCAGGTAGCAGTAGCTTAACAAGACGGTTTAAATGCCCCTTGGAAGAGACATGCAGGTCGCAGGATCTTAACAAGAGAGTTTAAATGCCCCTTAGAATAGGCTTGCAGGTCGCAGTAGCTTAACAAGACAGTTTTAATGCCCCTTGGAAGAGACGTGCAAGTCGCAGTAGCTTAAAAAGATGGTTTAAATGCGCCTTGGAAGAGATGTGCAGGTCGCAGTAGCTTAACAAGACGGTTTAAATGCACCTTGGAAGAGACGTGCTGATCGCAGTAGCTTAACAAGACGGTTTAAATCCCCCTTGGAAGAGACGTGCAGGTCGCAGTAGCTTAACAAGATGGTTTAAATGCCCCTTGGAAGAGCGGTGAAGGTCGCAGTAGCTTAATACGATGGTTTAAATGCCCCTTGGAAGAGACATGCAGGTCGCAGCAGCTTAAAAAGACGGTTTAAATGCCCCTTGGAAGAGACGTGCAGGTCACAGAGGCTTAACAAAACGATTTAAATGCCCCTTGGAAGAGGCATGCAGGTCGCAGTAGCTTAACAAGAAGATTTAAAAGCCCCTTGGAAGAGAAGTGCAAGTCGCAGTAGCTTAAAAGACGGTTTAAATGCCCCTTGGAAAATTGGTGGAGGTTACAGTAGCTTAACAAGATGGTTTAAATGCCCCTTGGAAGAGACGTGCAGGTCGCAGTAGCTTAACAAGACGGTTTAAATGCCCCTTGGAAGAGACGATCAAGTATCAGGAGCTTAAAAAGAAGGTTTAAATGCGCCTTGGAAGAGAAGTGCAGGTCGCAGTAGCATAACAAGACGGTTTAAATGCCCCTTGGAAGAGACGAGCAGGTCGCAGTAGCTTAACAAGACGGTTTAAATGCCCCTTGGAAGAGACGTGCAGGTAGCAGTAGCTTAACAAGACGGTTTAAATCCCCCTTGGAAGAGACATGCAGGTCAGAGGATCTTAACAAGAGGGTTTAAATGCCCCTTAGAATAGGCTTGCAGGTCGCAGTAGCTTAACAAGACAGTTTAAATGCCCCTTGGAAGAGACGTGTAGGTCGCAGTAGCTTATCAAGACGGTTTAAATGCCCCGTGGATAAGTGGTGGAGGTTACAGTAGCTTAACAAGACGGTTTAAATGCCACTTGGAAGAGAAGTGCAAGTTACAGTAGCTTAACAAGACGGTTTAAATGCCCCTTGGAAGAGATGTGCAGGTCGCAGTAGCTTAACAAGATGGTTTAAATGCCCCTTGGAAGAGCGGTGGATTTCGCAGAAGCTTAACACGATGGTTTAAATACCCCTTGGAAGAGACATGCAGGTTGCAGCAGCTTAACAAGACGGTTTAAATGCCCCTTGGAAAAGTGGTGGAGGTTACAGTAGCTTAAAAAGATGGTTTAAATGCCCCTTGGAAGAGACGATCAAGTCGCAGGAGCTTAAAAAGAGGGTTTAAATGCACCTTAGAATAGGCTTGCAGGTCGCAGTAGCTTAACAATACAGTTTAAATGCCCCGTGGAAGAGACGTGCAGGTCTCAGTAGCTTAATAAGACGGTTTAAATGCCCCTTGGAAGAGACGAGCAAGTCGCAGTAGCTTAACAAGACGGTTTAAATGCCCCTTGGAAGTGACGTGCAGGTAGCAGTAGCTTAACAAGACGGTTTAAATCCCCCTTGGAAGAGACATGCAGGTCGCAGGATCTTAACAAGAGGGTTTAAATGCCCCTTAGAATAGGTTTGCAGGTCGCAGTAGCTTAACAGTACAGTTTAAATGCCCCGTGGAAGAGACGTGCAGGTCGCAGTAGCTTAATAAGACGGTTTAAATGCCCTTTGGAAGTAACGTGCAGGTAGCAGTAGCTTAACAAGACGGTTTAAATCCCCCTTGGAAGAGACATGCAGGTCGCAGGATCTTAACATGAGGGTTTAAATGCCCCTTAGAATAGGCTTGCAGGTCGCAGTAGCTTAACAATACAGTTTAGATGCCCCATGGAAGAGAGGTGGAGGTCGCAGTAGCTTAACAAGACAGTTTAAATGCCCCTTGGAAGAGACGTGCAGGTCGCAGTAGCTTAACAAGACAGTTTAAATGCCACTTGGAAGAAACATGTAGGTCGAAGCAGCTTAACAAGACTGTTTAAATGCCCCTAGGAAAAGACGTGCAGGTCGCAGTGGCTTAACAAGACGGTTTAAATGCCCCTTGGAAGAGACATGCAGGTCGCAGTAGCTTAACAAGACGGCTATATGCCCCTTGGAAGAGACGTGCAGGTCGCAGTAGCTTAACAAGAGGGTTTAAATGCCCCTTGGAATAAGCTTGCTGGTCGCAGCAGCTTAACAAGATGGTTTAAATGCCCCTTGGAAGAGACGTGCAGGTCGCAGTAGCTTAACAAGACGGTTTAAATGCCCCTTGGAAGAGACGTCCAGGTAGCAGTAGCTTAACAAGGCGGTTTAAATTCCCCTTGGAAGAGACATGCAGGTCGCAGTAGCTTAACAAGACGGTTTAAATTCCCCTTGGAAGACACGTGCAGGTAGCAGTAGCTTAACAAGACGGTTTAAATGCCCCTTGGAAGAGACATGCAGGTCGCAGGATCTTAACAAGAGAGTTTAAATGCCCCTTAGAATAGGCTTGCAGGTCGCAGTAGCTTAACAAGACAGTTTTAATGCCCCTTGGAAGAGACGTGCAAGTCGCAGTAGCTTAAAAAGATGGTTTAAATGCGCCTTGGAAGAGATGTGCAGGTCGCAGTAGCTTAACAAGACGGTTTAAATGCACCTTGGAAGAGACGTGCTGATCGCAGTAGCTTAACAAGACGGTTTAAATCCCCCTTGGAAGAGACGTGCAGGTCGCAGTAGCTTAACAAGATGGTTTAAATGCCCCTTGGAAGAGCGGTGAAGGTCGCAGTAGCTTAATACGATGGTTTAAATGCCCCTTGGAAGAGACATGCAGGTCGCAGCAGCTTAAAAAGACGGTTTAAATGCCCCTTGGAAGAGACGTGCAGGTCACAGAGGCTTAACAAAACGATTTAAATGCCCCTTGGAAGAGGCATGCAGGTCGCAGTAGCTTAACAAGAAGATTTAAAAGCCCCTTGGAAGAGAAGTGCAAGTCGCAGTAGCTTAAAAGACGGTTTAAATGCCCCTTGGAAAATTGGTGGAGGTTACAGTAGCTTAACAAGATGGTTTAAATGCCCCTTGGAAGAGACGTGCAGGTCGCAGTAGCTTAACAAGACGGTTTAAATGCCCCTTGGAAGAGACGATCAAGTATCAGGAGCTTAAAAAGAAGGTTTAAATGCGCCTTGGAAGAGAAGTGCAGGTCGCAGTAGCATAACAAGACGGTTTAAATGCCCCTTGGAAGAGACGAGCAGGTCGCAGTAGCTTAACAAGACGGTTTAAATGCCCCTTGGAAGAGACGTGCAGGTAGCAGTAGCTTAACAAGACGGTTTAAATCCCCCTTGGAAGAGACATGCAGGTCAGAGGATCTTAACAAGAGGGTTTAAATGCCCCTTAGAATAGGCTTGCAGGTCGCAGTAGCTTAACAAGACAGTTTAAATGCCTCTTGGAAGAGACGTGTAGGTCGCAGTAGCTTATCAAGACGGTTTAAATGCCCCGTGGATAAGTGGTGGAGGTTACAGTAGCTTAACAAGACGGTTTAAATGCCACTTGGAAGAGAAGTGCAAGTTACAGTAGCTTAACAAGACGGTTTAAATGCCCCTTGGAAGAGATGTGCAGGTCGCAGTAGCTTAACAAGATGGTTTAAATGCCCCTTGGAAGAGCGGTGGATTTCGCAGAAGCTTAACACGATGGTTTAAATACCCCTTGGAAGAGACATGCAGGTTGCAGCAGCTTAACAAGACGGTTTAAATGCCCCTTGGAAAAGTGGTGGAGGTTACAGTAGCTTAAAAAGATGGTTTAAATGCCCCTTGGAAGAGACGATCAAGTCGCAGGAGCTTAAAAAGAGGGTTTAAATGCACCTTAGAATAGGCTTGCAGGTCGCAGTAGCTTAACAATACAGTTTAAATGCCCCGTGGAAGAGACGTGCAGGTCTCAGTAGCTTAATAAGACGGTTTAAATGCCCCTTGGAAGAGACGAGCAAGTCGCAGTAGCTTAACAAGACGGTTTAAATGCCCCTTGGAAGTGACGTGCAGGTAGCAGTAGCTTAACAAGACGGTTTAAATCCCCCTTGGAAGAGACATGCAGGTCGCAGGATCTTAACAAGAGGGTTTAAATGCCCCTTAGAATAGGTTTGCAGGTCGCAGTAGCTTAACAGTACAGTTTAAATGCCCCGTGGAAGAGACGTGCAGGTCGCAGTAGCTTAATAAGACGGTTTAAATGCCCTTTGGAAGTAACGTGCAGGTAGCAGTAGCTTAACAAGACGGTTTAAATCCCCCTTGGAAGAGACATGCAGGTCGCAGGATCTTAACATGAGGGTTTAAATGCCCCTTAGAATAGGCTTGCAGGTCGCAGTAGCTTAACAATACAGTTTAGATGCCCCATGGAAGAGAGGTGGAGGTCGCAGTAGCTTAACAAGACAGTTTAAATGCCCCTTGGAAGAGACGTGCAGGTCGCAGTAGCTTAACAAGACAGTTTAAATGCCACTTGGAAGAAACATGTAGGTCGAAGCAGCTTAACAAGACTGTTTAAATGCCCCTAGGAAAAGACGTGCAGGTCGCAGAGACTTAACAAGACGGTTTAAATGCCCCTTGGAAGAGACATGCAGGTCGCAGTAGCTTAACAAGACGGTTTAAATGCCCCTTGGAAGAGACGTGCAGGTCGCAGTAGCTTAACAAGACGGATTAAATGCCCCGTGGAAAAGTGGTGGAGGTTACAGTAGCTTAACAAGATGGTTTAAATGCCCCTTGGCAGAGACTTGCAAGTTACAGTAGCTTAACAAGACGGATTAAATGCCCCTTGGAAGAGATGTGCAGGTCGCAGTAGCTTAACAAGATGGTTTAAATGCCCCTTGGAAGAGCGGTGGATTTCGCAGAAGCTTAACACGATGGTTTAAATGCCCCTTGGAAGAGACATGCAGGTTGCAGCAGCTTAAAAAGACGGTTTAAATGCCACTTGGAAGAGACGTGCAGGTCGCAGTAGCTTAACAAGACGGTTTAAATGCCGCTTGGAAAAGTGGTGGAGGTTACAGTAGCTTAACAAGATGGTTTAAATGCCACTTGGAAGAGATGATCAAGTCGCAGGAGCTTAAAAAGAAGGTTTAAATGCGCCATGGAAGAGAACTGCAGGTCGCAGTAGCATAACAAGACGGTTTAAATTCCCCTTGGAAGAGACATGCAGGTCACAGTAGCTTAACAAGACGGTTTAAATGCCCCTTGGAAGAGACGTGCAGGTAGCAGTAGCTTAACAAGACGGTTTAAATGCCCCTTGGAAGAGACCTGCAGGTAGCAGTAGCTTAACAAGACGGTTTAAATCCCCCTTGGAAGAGACATGCAGGTCGCAGTAGCTTAAAAAGAAGGTTTAAATGCCCCTTGGAAGAGACGAGCAGGTCGCAGTAGCTTAACAAGACGGTTTAAATTGGCCTTGGAAGAGACATGCAGGTCACAGTTGCTTAACCAGATGGTTTAAATGCCCCTTGGAAGAGATGTGCAGGTCGCAGTTGCTTAACAAGATGGTTTAAATGCCCCTTGGAAGAGCGGTGGAGGTCGCAGTAGCTTATCACGATGGTTTAAATGCCCCTTGGAAGAGACATGCAGGTTGCAGAGGCTTAACAAGACGGTTTAAATGCCCCTTGGAAGAGACATGCAGGTCGCAGTAGCTTAACAAGACGGTTTAAATGCCCCTTGTAAAAGTGGTGGAGGTTACAGTAGCTTAAAAAGATGGTTTAAATGCCCCTTGGAAGAGACGATCAAGTCGCAGGAGCTTAAAAAGAGGGTTTAAATGCACCTTAGAATAGGCTTGCAGGTCGCAGTAGCTTAACAATACAGTTTAATTGCCCCGTGGAAGAGACGTGCAGGTCTCAGTAGCTTAATAAGACGGTTTAAATGCCCCTTGGAAGAGACGAGCAAGTCGCAGTAGCTTAACAAGACGGTTTAAATGCCCCTTGGAAGTGACGTGCAGGTAGCAGTAGCTTAACAAAACGGTTTAAATCCCCCTTGGAAGAGACATGCAGGTCGCAGGATCTTAACAAGACGGTTTAAATGCACCTTGGAAGAGACATGCAGGTCGCAGTAGCTTAACAAGACGGTTTAAAAGCCCCTTGGAAGAGACGTGCAGGTAGCAGTAGCTTAACAAGATGGTTTAAATCCCCCTTGGAAGAGACATGCAGGTCGCAGGATCTTAACAAGAGGGTTTAAATGCCCCTTAGAATAGGCTTGCAGGTCGCAGTAGCTTAACAGTACAGTTTAAATGCCCCGTGGAAGAGACGTGCAGGTCGCAGTAGCTTAATAAGACGGTTTAAATGCCCTTTGGAAGTGACGTGCAGGTAGCAGTAGCTTAACAAGACGGTTTAAATCCCCCTTGGAAGAGACATGCAGGTCGCAGGATCTTAACATGAGGGTTTAAATGCCCCTTAGAATAGGCTTGCAGGTCGCAGTAGCTTAACAATACAGTTTAAATGCCCCATGGAAGAGAGGTGGAGGTCGCAGTAGCTTAACAAGACAGTTTAAATGCCCCTTGGAAGAGACGTGCAGGTCGCAGTAGCTTAACAAGACAGTTTAAATGCCACTTGGAAGAGACGTGCAGGTCGCAGTAGGTTAACAAGACGGTTTACATGCCCCTTGGAAGAGCGGTGGAGGTCGCAGTAGCTTAACAAGACGGTTTAAATGCCCCTTGGAAGTGCGGTGGAGGTCGCAGTAGCTTAACAAGATGGTTTAAATGCCCCTTGGAAGAGACATGCTGGTCGCAGCAGCTTAACAAGACGGTTTAAATGCCCCTTGGAAGAGACGTGCAGGTCGCAGTGGCTTAACAAGACGGTTTAAATGCCCCTTGGAAGAGACATGCAGGTCGCAGTAGCTTAACAAGACGGCTATATGCCCCTTGGAAGAGACGTGCAGGTCGCAGTAGCTTAACAAGACTGTTTAAATGCCCCTTGGAAAAGTGGTGGAGGTTTCAGTAGATTACCAAGATGGTTTAAATGCACCTTGGAAGAGACGTGCAGGTCGCAGTAGCTTAAAAAGACAGTTTTAATGCACCTTGGAAGAGACGTGCAGGTCGCAGTAGCTTAACAAGACGGTTTAAATGCCCCTTGGAAGAGACGTGCAGGTCGCAGTAGCTTAACAAGATGGTTTAAATCCCTCTTGGAAGAGATGTGCAGGTCGCAGTAGCTTAACAAGAGGGTTTAAATGCCCCTTGGAATAGGCTTGCTGGTCGCAGCAGCTTAACAAAATGGTTTAAAATCCCCTTGGAAGAGACGTGCAGGTCGCAGTAGCTTAACAAGACAGTTTAAATGCCCCTTGGAAGAGACGTGCAGGTAGCAGTAGCTTAACAAGGCGGTTAAATTCCCCTTGGAAGAGACATGCAGGTCGCAGTAGCTTAACAAGACGGTTTAAATTCCCCTTGGAAGAGACGTGCAGGTAGCAGTAGCTTAACAAGACGGTTTAAATGCCCCTTGGAAGAGACATGCAGGTCGCAGGATCTTAACAAGAGAGTTTAAATGCCGCTTAGAATAGGCTTGCAGGTCGCAGTAGCTTAACAAGACAGTTTTAATGCCCCTTGGAAGAGACGTGCAAGTCGCAGTAGCTTAAAAAGATGGTTTAAATGCGCCTTGGAAGAGACGTGCAGGTCGCAGTAGCTTAACAAGACGGTTTAAATGCACCTTGGAAGAGACGTGCTGATCACAGTAGCTTAACAAGACGGTTTAAATCCCCCTTGGAAGAGACGTGCAGGTCGCAGTAGCTTAACAAGATGGTTTAAATGCCCCTTGGAAGAGCGGTGAAGGTCGCAGTAGCTTAACACGATGGTTTAAATGCCCCTTGGAAGAGACATGCAGGTCGCAGCAGCTTAAAACGACGGTTTAAATGCCCCTTGGAAGAGACGTGCAGGTCGCAGAGGCTTAACAAAACGATTTAAATGCCCCTTGGAAGAGTCATGCAGGTCGCAGTAGCTTAACAAGAAGGTTTAAAAGCCCCTTGGAAGAGAAGTGCAAGTCGCAGTAGCTTAAAAGACGGTTTAAATGCCCCTTGGAAAAGTGGTGGAGGTTACAGTAGCTTCACAAGATGGTTTAAATGCCCCTTGGAAGAGACGTGCAGGTCGCAGTATCTTAACAAGACGGTTTAAATGCCCCTTGGAAGAGACATTCAGGTCGCAGTAGCTTAACAAGACGTTTTAAATGCCCCTTGGAAAAGTGGTGGAGGTTACAGTAGCTTAACAAGATGGTTTAAATGCCCCTTGGAAGAGACGATCAAGTATCAGGAGCTTAAAAAGAAGGTTTAAATGCGCCTTGGAAGAGAAGTGCAGGTCGCAGTAGCATAACAAGACGGTTTAAATGCCCCTTGGAAGAGACGAGCAGGTCGCAGTAGCTTAACAAGACGGTTTAAATGCCCCTTGGAAGAGACGTGCAGGTAGCAGTAGCTTAACAAGACGGTTTAAATCCCCCTTGGAAGAGACATGCAGGTCACAGGATCTTATCAAGAGGGTTTAAATGCCCATTAGAATAGGCTTGCAGGTCGCAGTAGCTTAACAAGACGGTTTAAATGCCACTTGGAAGAGAAGTGCAAGTTACAGTAGCTTAACAAGACGGTTTAAATGCCCCTTGGAAGAGCGGTGGAGGTCGCAGTAGCTTATCACGATGGTTTAAATGCCCCTTGGAAGAGACATGCAGGTTGCAGAGGCTTAACAAGACGGTTTAAATGCCCCTTGGAAGAGACATGCAGGTCGCGGTAGCTTAACAAGACGGTTTAAATGCCCCTTGGAAAAGTGGTGGAGGTTACAGTAGCTTAAAAAGATGGTTTAAATGCCCCTTGGAAGAGACGATCAAGTCGCAGGAGCTTAAAAAGAGGGTTTAAATGCCCCTTAGAATAGGCTTGCAGGTCGCAGCAGCTTAACAATACAGTTTAAATGCCCCGTGGAAGAGACGTGCAGGTCTCAGTAGCTTAATAAGACGGTTTAAATGCCCCTTGGAAGAAACGTGCAGGTCGCAGTAGCTTAATAAGACGGTTTAAATGCCCCTTGGAAGAGACGTGCAAGTCGCAGTAGCTTAACAAGACGGTTTAAATGCCCCTTGGAAGTGACGTGCAGGTAGCAGTAGCTTAAAAAGACGGTTTAAATCCCCCTTGGAAGAGACATGCAGGTCGCAGGATCTTAACAAGACAGTTTAAATGCACCTTGGAAGAGACATGCAGGTCGCAGTAGCTTAACAAGACGGTTTAAAAGCCCCTTGGAAGAGACGTGCAGGTAGCAGTAGCTTAACAAGACGGTTTAAATCCCCCTTGGAAGAGACATGCAGGTCGCAGTATCTTAACAAGAGGGTTTAAATGCCCCTTAGAATAGGCTTGCAGGTCGCAGTAGCTTAACAATACAGTTTAAATGCCCCGTGGAAGAGACGTGCAGGTCGCAGTAGCTTAATAAGATGGTTTAATTGCCCCTTGGAAGTGACGTGCAGGTACCAGTAGCTTAACAAGACGGTTTAAATCCCCCTTGGAAGAGACATGCAGGTCGCAGGATCTTAACAAGAGGGTTTAAATGCCCCTTAGAATAGGCTTGCAGGTCGCAGTAGCTTAACAATACAGTTTAAATGCTACGTGGAAGAGACGTGCAGGTCGCAGTAGCTTAATAAGATGATTTAAATGCCCCTTGGAAGAGAGGTGGAGGTCGCAGTAGCTTAACAAGACAGTTTAAATGCCCCTTGGAAGAGACGTGCAGGTCGCAGTAGCTTAACAAGACAGTTTAAATGCCACTTGGAAGAGACGTGCAGGTCGCAGTAGGTTAACAAGACGGTTTAAATGCCCCTTGGAAGAGCGGTGGAGGTCGCAGTAGCTTAACAAGACACTTTAAATGCCCCTTGACAGAGATGTGCAGGTCGCAGTAGCTTAACAAGACGGTTTAAATGCCCCTTAGAAGTGCGGTGGAGGTCGCAGTAGCTTAACAAGACGGTTTAAATGCCTCTTGGAAAAGTGGTGGAGGTTTCATTAGATTACCAAGACGGTTTAAATGCACCTTGGAAGAGACGTGCAGGTCGCAGTAGCTTAAAAAGACACTTTTAATGCACCTTGGAAGAGACGTGCAGATCGCAGTAGCTTAACAAGACGGTTTAAATGCCCCTTGGAAGAGACATGCAGGTCGCAGTAGCTTAACAAGACGGTTTAAATCCCTCTTGGAAGAGATGTGCAGCTCGCAGTAGCTTAACAAGAGGGTTTAAATGCCCCTTGGAATAGGCTTGCTGGTCGCAGCAGCTTAACAAGATGGTTTAAATGCCCCTTGGAAGAGACGTGCATGTCGCAGTAGCTTAACAAGACGGTTTAAATGCCCCTTGGAAGAGACGTGCAGGTAGCAGTAGCTTAACAAGGCGGTTTAAATCCCCCTTGGAAGAGACATGCAGGTCGCAGTAGCTTAACAAGACGGTTTAAATTCCCCTCGGAAGAAACGTGCAGGTAGCAGTAGCTTAACAAGACGGTTTAAATGCCCCTTGGAAGAGACATGCAGGTCGCAGGATCTTAACAAGAGAGTTTAAATGCCCCTTGGAAGAGACGTGCAAGTCGCAGTAGCTTAAAAAGACGGTTTAAATGCCCCTTGGAAGAGACGTGCAGGTAGCAGTAGCTTAACAAGACGGTTTAAATCCCCCTTGGAAGAGACATGCAGGTCACAGGATCTTATCAAGAGGGTTTAAATGCCCATTAGAATAGGCTTGCAGGTCGCAGTAGCTTAACAAGACGGTTTAAATGCCACTTGGAAGAGAAGTGCAAGTTACAGTAGCTTAACAAGACGGTTTAAATGCCCCTTGGAAGAGCGGTGGAGGTCGCAGTAGCTTATCACGATGGTTTAAATGCCCCTTGGAAGAGACATGCAGGTTGCAGAGGCTTAACAAGACGGTTTAAATGCCCCTTGGAAGAGACATGCAGGTCGCGGTAGCTTAACAAGACGGTTTAAATGCCCCTTGGAAAAGTGGTGGAGGTTACAGTAGCTTAAAAAGATGGTTTAAATGCCCCTTGGAAGAGACGATCAAGTCGCAGGAGCTTAAAAAGAGGGTTTAAATGCCCCTTAGAATAGGCTTGCAGGTCGCAGCAGCTTAACAATACAGTTTAAATGCCCCGTGGAAGAGACGTGCAGGTCTCAGTAGCTTAATAAGACGGTTTAAATGCCCCTTGGAAGAAACGTGCAGGTCGCAGTAGCTTAATAAGACGGTTTAAATGCCCCTTGGAAGAGACGTGCAAGTCGCAGTAGCTTAACAAGACGGTTTAAATGCCCCTTGGAAGTGACGTGCAGGTAGCAGTAGCTTAAAAAGACGGTTTAAATCCCCCTTGGAAGAGACATGCAGGTCGCAGGATCTTAACAAGACAGTTTAAATGCACCTTGGAAGAGACATGCAGGTCGCAGTAGCTTAACAAGACGGTTTAAAAGCCCCTTGGAAGAGACGTGCAGGTAGCAGTAGCTTAACAAGACGGTTTAAATCCCCCTTGGAAGAGACATGCAGGTCGCAGTATCTTAACAAGAGGGTTTAAATGCCCCTTAGAATAGGCTTGCAGGTCGCAGTAGCTTAACAATACAGTTTAAATGCCCCGTGGAAGAGACGTGCAGGTCGCTGTAGCTTAATAAGATGGTTTAATTGCCCCTTGGAAGTGACGTGCAGGTACCAGTAGCTTAACAAGACGGTTTAAATCCCCCTTGGAAGAGACATGCAGGTCGCAGGATCTTAACAAGAGGGTTTAAATGCCCCTTAGAATAGGCTTGCAGGTCGCAGTAGCTTAACAATACAGTTTAAATGCTACGTGGAAGAGACGTGCAGGTCGCAGTAGCTTAATAAGATGATTTAAATGCCCCTTGGAAGAGAGGTGGAGGTCGCAGTAGCTTAACAAGACAGTTTAAATGCCCCTTGGAAGAGACGTGCAGGTCGCAGTAGCTTAACAAGACAGTTTAAATGCCACTTGGAAGAGACGTGCAGGTCGCAGTAGGTTAACAAGACGGTTTAAATGCCCCTTGGAAGAGCGGTGGAGGTCGCAGTAGCTTAACAAGACACTTTAAATGCCCCTTGACAGAGATGTGCAGGTCGCAGTAGCTTAACAAGACGGTTTAAATGCCCCTTAGAAGTGCGGTGGAGGTCGCAGTAGCTTAACAAGACGGTTTAAATGCCTCTTGGAAAAGTGGTGGAGGTTTCATTAGATTACCAAGACGGTTTAAATGCACCTTGGAAGAGACGTGCAGGTCGCAGTAGCTTAAAAAGACACTTTTAATGCACCTTGGAAGAGACGTGCAGGTCGCAGTAGCTTAACAAGACGGTTTAAATGCCCCTTGGAAGAGACATGCAGGTCGCAGTAGCTTAACAAGACGGTTTAAATCCCTCTTGGAAGAGATGTGCAGCTCGCAGTAGCTTAACAAGAGGGTTTAAATGCCCCTTGGAATAGGCTTGCTGGTCGCAGCAGCTTAACAAGATGGTTTAAATGCCCCTTGGAAGAGACGTGCATGTCGCAGTAGCTTAACAAGACGGTTTAAATGCCCCTTGGAAGAGACGTGCAGGTAGCAGTAGCTTAACAAGGCGGTTTAAATCCCCCTTGGAAGAGACATGCAGGTCGCAGTAGCTTAACAAGACGGTTTAAATTCCCCTCGGAAGAAACGTGCAGGTAGCAGTAGCTTAACAAGACGGTTTAAATGCCCCTTGGAAGAGACATGCAGGTCGCAGGATCTTAACAAGAGAGTTTAAATGCCCCTTGGAAGAGACGTGCAAGTCGCAGTAGCTTAAAAAGACGGTTTAAATGCCCCTTGGAAGAGACGTGCAGGTAGCAGTAGCTTAACAAGACGGTTTAAATCCCCCTTGGAAGAGACATGCAGGTCACAGGATCTTATCAAGAGGGTTTAAATGCCCATTAGAATAGGCTTGCAGGTCGCAGTAGCTTAACAAGACGGTTTAAATGCCACTTGGAAGAGAAGTGCAAGTTACAGTAGCTTAACAAGACGGTTTAAATGCCCCTTGGAAGAGCGGTGGAGGTCGCAGTAGCTTATCACGATGGTTTAAATGCCCCTTGGAAGAGACATGCAGGTTGCAGAGGCTTAACAAGATGGTTTAAATGCCCCTTGGAAGAGACATGCAGGTCGCGGTAGCTTAACAAGACGGTTTAAATGCCCTTTGGAAAAGTGGTGGAGGTTACAGTAGCTTAAAAAGATGGTTTAAATGCCCCTTGGAAGAGACGATCAAGTCGCAGGAGCTTAAAAAGAGGGTTTAAATGCCCCTTAGAATAGGCTTGCAGGTCGCAGTAGCTTAACAATACAGTTTAAATGCCCCGTGGAAGAGACGTGCAGGTCTCAGTAGCTTAATAAGACGGTTTAAATGCCCCTTGGAAGAAACGTGCAGGTCGCAGTAGCTTAATAAGACGGTTTAAATGCCCCTTGGAAGAGACGTGCAAGTCGCAGTAGCTTAACAAGACGGTTTAAATGCCCCTTGGAAGTGACGTGCAGGTAGCAGTAGCTTAAAAAGACGGTTTAAATCCCCCTTGGAAGAGACATGCAGGTCGCAGGATCTTAACAAGACAGTTTAAATGCACCTTGGAAGAGACATGCAGGTAGCAGTAGCTTAACAAGACGGTTTAAATCTTCCTTGGAAGAGACATGCAGGTCGCAGTATCTTAACAAGAGGGTTTAAATGCCCCTTAGAATAGGCTTGCAGGTCGCAGTAGCTTAACAATACAGTTTAAATGCCCCGTGGAAGAGACGTGCAGGTCGCAGTAGCTTAATAAGATGGTTTAATTGCCCCTTGGAAGTGACGTGCAGGTACCAGTAGCTTAACAAGACGGTTTAAATCCCCCTTGGAAGAGACATGCAGGTCGCAGGATCTTAACAAGAGGGTTTAAATGCCCCTTAGAATAGGCTTGCAGGTCGCAGTAGCTTAACAATACAGTTTAAATGCTACGTGGAAGAGACGTGCAGGTCGCAGTAGCTTAATAAGATGATTTAAATGCCCCTTGGAAGAGAGGTGGAGGTCGCAGTAGCTTAACAAGACAGTTTAAATGCCCCTTGGAAGAGACGTGCAGGTCGCAGTAGCTTAACAAGACAGTTTAAATGCCACTTGGAAGAGATGTGCAGGTCGCAGTAGGTTAACAAGACGGTTTAAATGCCCCTTGGAAGAGCGGTGGAGGTCGCAGTAGCTTAACAAGACACTTTAAATGCCCCTTGACAGAGATGTGCAGGTCGCAGTAGCTTAACAAGACGGTTTAAATGCCCCTTAGAAGTGCGGTGGAGGTCGCAGTAGCTTAACAAGACGGTTTAAATGCCTCTTGGAAAAGTGGTGGAGGTTTCATTAGATTACCAAGACGGTTTAAATGCACCTTGGAAGAGACGTGCAGGTCGCAGTAGCTTAAAAAGACACTTTTAATGCACCTTGGAAGAGACGTGCAGGTCGCAGTAGCTTAACAAGACGGTTTAAATGCCCCTTGGAAGAGACATGCAGGTCGCAGTAGCTTAACAAGACGGTTTAAATCCCTCTTGGAAGAGATGTGCAGCTCGCAGTAGCTTAACAAGAGGGTTTAAATGCCCCTTGGAATAGGCTTGCTGGTCGCAGCAGCTTAACAAGATGGTTTAAATGCCCCTTGGAAGAGACGTGCATGTCGCAGTAGCTTAACAAGACGGTTTAAATGCCCCTTGGAAGAGACGTGCAGGTAGCAGTAGCTTAACAAGGCGGTTTAAATCCCCCTTGGAAGAGACATGCAGGTCGCAGTAGCTTAACAAGACGGTTTAAATTCCCCTCGGAAGAAACGTGCAGGTAGCAGTAGCTTAACAAGACGGTTTAAATGCCCCTTGGAAGAGACATGCAGGTCGCAGGATCTTAACAAGAGAGTTTAAATGCCCCTTGGAAGAGACGTGCAAGTCGCAGTAGCTTAAAAAGACGGTTTAAATGCGCCTTGGAAGAGACGTGCATTTCGCAGTAGCTTAACAAGACTGTTTAAATGCCCCTTGGAAGAGACGAGCAGGTCGCAGTAGCTTAACAAGAGGCTTTAAATGCCCCTTGGAAGAGACGTGCAAGTCGCAGTAGCTTAACAAGACGGTTTAAATGCCCCTTGGAAGTGACGTGCAGGTAGCAGTAGCTTAAAAAGACGGTTTAAATCCCCCTTGGAAGAGACATGCAGGTCGCAGGATCTTAACAAGACAGTTTAAATGCACCTTGGAAGAGACATGCAGGTCGCAGTAGCTTAACAAGACGGTTTAAAAGCCCCTTGGAAGAGACGTGCAGGTAGCAGTAGCTTAACAAGACGGTTTAAATCTCCCTTGGAAGAGACATGCAGGTCGCAGTATCTTAACAAGAGGGTTTAAATGCCCCTTAGAATAGGCTTGCAGGTCGCAGTAGCTTAACAATACAATTTAAATGCCCCGTGGAAGAGACGTGCAGGTCGCAGTAGCTTAATAAGATGGTTTTATTGCCCCTTGGAAGTGACGTGCAGGTACCAGTAGCTTAACAAGATGGTTTAAATCCCCCTTGGAAGAGACATGCAGGTCGCAGGATCTTAACAAGAGGGTTTAAATGCCCCTTAGAATAGGCTTGCAGGTCGCAGTAGCTTAACAATACAGTTTAAATGCTACGTGGAAGAGACGTGCAGGTCGCAGTAGCTTAATAAGATGATTTAAATGCCCCTTGGAAGAGAGGTGGAGGTCGCAGTAGCTTAACAAGACAGCTTAAATGCCCCTTGGAAGAGACGTGCAGGTCGCAGTAGCTTAACAAGACAGTTTAAATGCCACTTGGAAGAGACGTGCAGGTCGCAGTAGGTTAACAAGACGGTTTAAATGCCCCTTGGAAGAGCGGTGGAGGTCGCAGTAGCTTAACAAGACACTTTAAATGCCCCTTGACAGAGATGTGCAGGTCGCAGTAGCTTAACAAGACGGTTTAAATGCCTCTTGGAAAAGTGGTGGAGGTTTCAGTAGATTACCAAGACGGTTTAAATGCACCTTGGAAGAGACGTGCAGGTCGCAGTAGCTTAAAAAGACACTTTTAATGCACCTTGGAAGAGACGTGCAGGTCGCAGTAGCTTAACAAGACGGTTTAAATGCCCCTTGGAAGAGACATGCAGGTCGCAGTAGCTTAACAAGACGGTTTAAATCCCTCTTGGAAGAGATGTGCAGCTCGCAGTAGCTTAACAAGAGGGTTTAAATGCCCCTTGGAATAGGCTTGCTGGTCGCAGCAGCTTAACAAGATGGTTTAAATGCCCCTTGGAAGAGACGTGCATGTCGCAGTAGCTTAACAAGACGGTTTAAATGCCCCTTGGAAGAGACGTGCAGGTAGCAGTAGCTTAACAAGGCGGTTTAAATCCCCCTTGGAAGAGACATGCAGGTCGCAGTATCTTAACAAGACGGTTTAAATTCCCCTCGGAAGAAACGTGCAGGTAGCAGTAGCTTAACAAGACGGTTTAAATGCCCCTTAGAAGAGACATGCAGGTCGCAGGATCTTAACAAGAGAGTTTAAATGCCCCTTGGAAGAGACGTGCAAGTCGCAGTAGCTTAAAAAGACGGTTTAAATGCGCCTTGGAAGAGACGTGCAGGTCGCAGTAGCTTAACAAGACTGTTTAAATGCCCCTTGGAAGAGACGAGCAGGTTGCAGTAGCTTAAGAAGAGGCTTTAAATGGTCCTTGGAAGAAACGTGCAGGTCACAGTAGCTTAACAAGACGGTTTAAATGCCCCTTGGAAGAGCGGTGGAGGTCGCAGTAGCTTAACACGATGGTTTAAATGCCCCTTGGAAGAGACATGCAGGTTGCAGAGGCTTAACAAGACGGTTTAAATGCCCCTTGGAAGAGACATGCAGGTCGCGGTAGCTTAACAAGACGGTTTAAATGCCCCTTGGAAAAGTGGTGGAGGTTACAGTAGCTTAAAAAGAGGGTTTAAATGCCCCTTAGAATAGGCTTGCAGGTCGCAGTAGCTTAACAATACAGTTTAAATGCCCCGTGGAAGAGACGTGCAGGTCTCAGTAGCTTAATAAGACGGTTTAAATGCCCCTTGGAAGAAACGTGCAGGTCGCAGTAGCTTAATAAGACGGTTTAAATGCCCCTTGGAAGAGACGTGCAAGTCGCAGTAGCTTAACAAGACGGTTTAAATGCCCCTTGGAAGTGACGTGCAGGTAGCAGTAGCTTAAAAAGACGGTTTAAATCCCCCTTGGAAGAGACATGCAGGTCGCAGGATCTTAACAAGACAGTTTAAATGCACCTTGGAAGAGACATGCAGGCCGCAGTAGCTTAACAAGACGGTTTAAAAGCCCCTTGGAAGAGACGTGCAGGTAGCAGTAGCTTAACAAGACGGTTTAAATCCCCCTTGGAAGAGACATGCAGGTCGTAGGATCTTAACAAGAGGGTTTAAATGCCCCTTAGAATAGGCTTGCAGGTCGCAGTAGCTTAACAATACAGTTTAAATGCCCCGTGGAAGAGACGTGCAGGTCGCAGTAGCTTAATAAGATGGTTTAATTGCCCCTTGGAAGTGACGTGCAGGTACCAGTAGCTTAACAAGACGGTTTAAATCCCCCTTGGAAGAGACATGCAGGTCGCAGGATCTTAACAAGAGGGTTTAAATGCCCCTTAGAATAGGCTTGCAGGTCGCAGTAGCTTAACAATACAGTTTAAATGCTACGTGGAAGAGACGTGCAGGTCGCAGTAGCTTAATAAGATGATTTAAATGCCCCTTGGAAGAGAGGTGGAGGTCGCAGTAGCTTAACAAGACAGTTTAAATGCCCCTTGGAAGAGACGTGCAGGTCGCAGTAGCTTAACAAGACAGTTTAAATGCCACTTGGAAGAGACGTGCAGGTCGCAGTAGGTTAACAAGACGGTTTAAATGCCCCTTGGAAGAGCGGTGGAGGTCGCAGTAGCTTAACAAGACACTTTAAATGCCCCTTGACAGAGATCTGCAGGTCGCAGTAGCTTAACAAGACGGTTTAAATGCCCCTTAGAAGTGCGGTGGAGGTCGCAGTAGCTTAACAAGACGGTTTAAATGCCTCTTGGAAAAGTGGTGGAGGTTTCAGTAGATTACCAAGACGGTTTAAATGCACCTTGGAAGAGACGTGCAGGTCGCAGTAGCTTAAAAAGACAGTTTTAATGCACCTTGGAAGAGACGTGCAGGTCGCAATAGCTTAACAAGACGGTTTAAATGCCCCTTGGAAGAGACATGCAGGTCGCAGTAGCTTAACAAGACGGTTTAAATCCCTCTTGGAAGAGATGTGCAAGTCGCAGTAGCTTAACAAGAGGGTTTAAATGCCCCTTGGAATAGGCTTGCTGGTAGCAGCAGCTTAACAAGATGGTTTAAATGCCCCTTGGAAGAGACGTGCATGTCGCAGTAGCTTAACAAGACGGTTTAAATGCCCCTTGGAAGAGACGTGCAGGTAGCAGTAGCTTAACAAGGCGGTTTAAATCCCCCTTGGAAGAGACATGCAGGTCGCAGTAGCTTAACAAGACGGTTTAAATTCCCCTCGGAAGAGACGTGCAGGTAGCAGTAGCTTAACAAGACGGTTTAAATGCCCCTTGGAAGAGACATGCAGGTCGCAGGATCTTAACAAGAGAGTTTAAATGCCCCTTGGAAGAGACGTGCAAGTCGCAGTAGCTTAAAAAGACGGTTTAAATGCGCCTTGGAAGAGACGTGCAGGTCGCAGTAGCTTAACAAGACTGTTTAAATGCCCCTTGGAAGAGACGAGCAGGTCGCAGTAGCTTAACAAGAGGCTTTAAATGGTCCTTGGAAGAGACGTGCAGGTCACAGTAGCTTAACAAGACGGTTTAAATGCCCCTTGGAAGAGCGGTGGAGGTCGCAGTAGCTTAACACGATGGTTTAAATGCCCCTTGGAAGAGACATGGAGGTCGCAGCAGCTTAAAAAGACGGTTTAAGTGCCCCTTGGAAGAGAAGTGCAAGTCGCAGTAGCTTAAAAGACGGTTTAAATGCCCATTGGAAAAGTGGTGGAGGTTACAGTAGCTTAACAAGATGGTTTAAATGCCCCTTGGAAGAGACGTGCAGGTCGAAGTAGCTTAAAAAGAAGGTTTAAATGCCCCTTGGAAGAGAAGTGCAGGTTGCAGTAGCTTAACAAGACACTTTAAA
This sequence comes from Phyllobates terribilis, assembly GCF_046119375.1. Taxonomy (NCBI): domain Eukaryota; kingdom Metazoa; phylum Chordata; class Amphibia; order Anura; family Dendrobatidae; genus Phyllobates; species Phyllobates terribilis. Next base: position 29,366,152 of record NW_027362775.1, read on the forward strand.
TGCCCCTTGGAAGAGACGTGCAGGTAGCAGTAGATTAACAAGACACTTTAAATGCCCCTTGGAAGAGACATGCAGGTCGCAGTAGCTTAACAAGATGGTTTAAATACCCCTTGGAAGAGACATGCAGGTCGCAGTAGCTTAACAAGACGGTTTAAATCCCCCTTGGAAGAGACATGCAGGTCGCAGTAGCTTAAAAAGAAGGTTTAAATGTCCCTTTGAAGAGACGAGCAGGTCGCAGTAGCTAAACAAGACGGTTTAAATGCCTCTTGGAAGTGCGGTGGAGATCGCAGTAGCTTAACAAGACGGTTTAAATGCCCCTTGGAAGAGACATGCAGGTCACAGCACCTTAACAAGACGGTTTAAATGCCCCTTGGAAGAGACGTGGAGGTCGCAGTAGCTTAACAAGACGGTTTAAATGCCCTTTGGAAGAGACATGCAGGTCGCAGTAGCTTAACAAAGCGTTTTAAATGCCCCTTGGAAGTGCTGTGGAGGTCGCAGTAGCTTAACAAGATGGTTTAAATGCCCCTTGGAAGTGCGGTGGAGGTCGCAGTAGCTTAACAAGATGGTTTAATTGCCCCTTGGAAGAGACATGCAGGTCGCAGCAGCTTAACAAGACGGTTTAAATGCCCCTTGGAAGAGACGTGCAGGTCGCAGTGGCTTAACATGAGGGTTTAAATGCCCCTTGGAAGAGACGTGCAGGTCGCAGTAGATTAACAAGACGGTTTAAATGCACCTTGGAAGAGACGTGAAGGTCGCAGTAGCATAAAAAGACGGTTTAAATGCACCTTGGAAGAGACGTGCAGGTCGCAGTAGCTTAACAAGACAGTTTAAATGCCCCTTGAAAGAGACGTGCAGGTCGCAGTAGCTTAACAAGACGGTTTAAATGCCCCTTGGAAGAGACATGCAGGTCACAGCACCTTAAAAAGACGGTTTAAATGCCCCTTGGAAGAGACGTGGAGGTCGCAGTTGCTTAACAAGACGGTTTAAATGCCCCTTGGAAGAGACATGCAGGTCGCAGTAGCTTAACAAAGCATTTTAAATGCCCCTTGGAAGTGCTGTGGAGGTCGCAGTAGCTTAACAAGACGGTTTAAATGCCCCTTGGAAAAGTGGTGGAGGTTACAGTAGCTTAAGAAGACGGTTTAAATGCCCCATGGAAGAGACGTGCAAGTCGCAGTAGCTTAACAAGACGGTTTAAATGCCCCATGGAAGAGAAGTGCAGGTCGCAGTAGCTTAACAAGACCGTTTAAATGCCCCTTGGAAAAGTGGTGGAGGTTACAGTAGCTTAATAAGACGGTTTAAATGCCCCTTGGAAGAGACGTGCAGGTCGCAGGAGCTTAACAAGACCGTTTAAATGTCCCTTGGAAGAGACGTGCAAGTCACAGTAGCTTAACAAGACGGTGTAAATGCCCCTTGGAAAAGACGTGCAGGTCGCAGTAGCTTAACAAGACGGTTTAAATGCCCCTTGGAGGAGACGTGCAGGCAGCAGTAGCTTAACAAGATGGTTTAAATGCACCTTGGAAGAACGGTTTAGTTCGCAGTAGCTTAACAAGATAGTTTAAATGCCCAATGGAAGAGACGTGCAGGTAGCAGTAACTTAACAAGAAGGGTTAAATGCCCCTTGGAAGAGGCTTGCAGGACGCAGTAGCTTACCAAGACGATTTAAATGCCCCTTGGAAGAGACGTGCATTTCGCAGTAGCTTAACAAGACAATTTAAATGCCCCTTGGAAGAGCGGTGGAGGTCGCAGTAGTTTAACAAGACGGTTTAAATGCCCCTTGGAAGAGACATGCAGGTCGCAGCATCTTAACAAGATTGTTTAATTGCCCCTTGGAAGAGACGTGCGGGTCGCAGTAGCTTAACAAGACGGTTTCAATGTCCCTTGGTAGAGACATGCAGGTCGCAGTAGCTTAACAAGACGGTTTAAATGCCCCATGGAAGAGACGTGCAGGTCGCAGTAGCTTAACAAGACGGTTTAAATTTCCATTGGAAGAGACGTGCAAGTCGCAGTAGCTTAACAAGAGGGTTTAAGTGCCCCTTGGAAGAGACGAGCAGGTCGCAGTAGCTTAACAAGACGGTTTAAATGCCCCTTGGAAGAGACGTGCAGGTCGCAGTAGCTTAACAAGACAGTTTAAAGCCCCCTTGGAAGAGACGTGCAGGTCGCAGTAGCTTAACAAGATGGTTTAAATGCCCCTTGGAAGAGCGGTGGAGGTCACAGTAGCTTAATAAGACGGTTTAAATGCCCCTTGGAAGAGACGTGTAGGTCGCAGTAGCTTAACAAGATGGTTTAAATGCCCCTTGGAAGAGCGGTGGAGGTCACAATAGCTTAACAAGACGGTTTAAATGCCCCTTGGAAGAGACATGCAGGTAGCAGTAGCTTAACAGGACGGTTTAAATGCCCCTTGGAAGAGACGTGCTGGTCGCAGTAGCTTAACAAGACTGTTGAGATGCCCCTTGGAAAAGTGGTGGAGGTTACAGTAGCTTAACAAGACGGTTTAAATGCCCCTTGGAAGAGCGGTGGAGGTCGCAGTAGCTTAACAAGACAGTTTAAATGCCCCTTGGAAGAGACGTGAAGGTCGCAGTAGTTTAACAAGACGGTTTAAATGCCCCTTGGAAGAGATGTGCAGGTCGCAGTAGCTTAGCAAGACGGTTTAAATGCCCCTTGGAAGTGCGGTGGAGGTCACAGTAGCTTATCAAGATGGTTTAAATGCCCCTTGGAAGAGACATGCAGGTCGCAGTGGCTTAACAAGACGGTTTAAATGCCTCTTGGAAGAGACGTGCAGGTCTCAGAAACATAACAAGAGGGTTTAAATGCCACTTGGAATAGGCTTGCAGGTCGCAGTAGCTTAACAAACGGTTTAAATGCCCCTTGAAAGAGCGGTGGAGGTCGCAGTAGCTTAACAAGACAGTTTAAATGCCCCTTGGAAGAGACGTGAAGGTCACAGTAGCTTAACAAGACGGTTTAAATGCCCCTTGGAAGAGATGTGCAGGTCGCAGTAGCTTAAAAAGACGGTTTAAATGCCCGTTGGAAGAGAGGTGGAGGTAGCATTAGCTTAACAAGACAGTTTAAATGCCCCTTGGATGAGACGTGCAGGTCTCAGTAGCTTAATCAGACGGTTTAAATGCCCCTTGGAAGAGATGTGCAGGTCGCAGTAGCTTAATAAGATGGTTTAAATGCACCTTGGAAGAGCGGTGGAGGTCGCAGTAGCTTAACAAGACAGTTTAAATGCCCCTTGGAAGAGACGTGAAGGTCGCAGTAGCTTAACAAGACGGTTTAAATGCCCCTTGGAAGAGATGTGCAGGTCGCAGTAGCTTAATAAGACGGTTTAAATGCCCCTTGGCAGAGAGGTGGAGGTAGCATTAGCTTAACAAGACAGTTTAAATGCCCCTTGGAAGAGACGTGCAGGTCTCAGTAGCTTAATAAGACGGTTTAAATGCCCCTTGGAAGAGACCTGCAGGTAGCAGTAGCTTAACAGGACGGTTTAAATGTCCCTTGGAAGTGCGGCGGAGGTCGCAGTAGCTTAACAAGACGGTTTAAATGTCCCTTGGAAGTGCGGTGGAGGTCGCAGTAGCTTAACAAGACGGTTTAAATGCCCCTTGGAAGAGACGTACAGGTCGCAGCACCTTAACAAGACTGTTTAAATACCCCTTGGAAGAGACGTGCAGGTAGCAGTAGCTTAAAAGACGTTTTAAATGTCCCTTGGTAGAGACATGCAGGTCTCAGTAGCTTAACAAGACGGTTTAAATGCCCCATGGAAGAGAAGTGCAGGTCGCAGTAGCTTAACAAGACCGTTTAAATGCCCCTTGGAAAAGTGGTGGAGGTTACATTAGCTTAATAAGACGGTTTAAATGCCCCTTGGAAGAGACGTGCAGGTCGCAGGAGCTTAACAAGTCCGTTTAAATGTCCCTTGGAAGAGACGTGCAAGTCACAGTAGCTTAACAAGACGGTGTAAATGCCCCTTGGAAAAGACGTGCAGGTCGCAGTAGCTTAACAAGACGGTTTAAATGCCCCTTGGAGGAGACGTGCAGGCAGCAGTAGCTTAACAAGATGGTTTAAATGCCCCTTGGAAGAACGGTTTAGTTCGCAGTAGCTTAACAAGATAGTTTAAATGCCCCTTGGAAGAGGCTTGCAGGACGCAGTAGCTTACCAAGACGATTTAAATGCCCCTTGGAAGAGACGTGCAGGTCGCAGTAGCTTAACAAGACGGTTTAAATGCCCCTTGGAAGAGACATGCAGGTCGCAGCATCTTAACAAGATTGTTTAATTGCCCCTTGGAAGAGACGTGCAGGTCGCAGTAGCTTAACAAGACGGTTTCAATGTCCCTTGGTAGAGACATGCAGGTCGCAGTAGCTTAACAAGACGGTTTAAATGCCCCTTGGAAGAGACATGCAGGTCGCAGTAGCTTAACAAAGCATTTTAAATGCCCCTTGGAAGTGCTGTGGAGGTCGCAGTAGCTTAACAAGACGGTTTAAATGCCCCTTGGAAAAGTGGTGGAGGTTACAGTAGCTTAAGAAGACGGTTTAAATGCCCCATGGAAGAGACGTGCAAGTCGCAGTAGCTTAACAAGACGGTTTAAATGCCCCTTGGAAGAGACGTGCAGGTAGCAGTAGCTTAACAAGACGGTTTACATCCCCCTTGGAAGAGACATGCAAGTCGCAGTGTCTTAACAAGAGGGTTTAAATGCCCCTTAGAATAGGCTTGCAGGTCGCAGTAGCTTAACAATACAGTTTAAATGCCCCTCTGAAGAGACGTGCAGGTCGCAGTAGCTTAATAAGACGGTTTAAATGCCCCTTGGAAGAGACGTGCAGGTCGCAGTAGCTTAACAAGACAGTTTAAATGCCCCTTGACAGAGATGTGCAGGTCGCAGTAGCTTAACAAGACGGTTTAAATGCCCCTTGGAAGTGCGGTGGAGGTCGCAGTAGCTTAACAAGATGGTTTAAATGCCCCTTGGAAGAGACATGCTGGTCGCAGCAGCTTAACAAGATGGTTTAAATGCCTGTTGGAAGAGACATGCAGGTCGCAGTAGCTTAACAAGACGGCTAAATGCCCCTTGGAAGAGACGTGCAGGTCGCAGTAGCTTAACAAGACGGTTTAAATGCCCCATGGAAACGTGGTGGAGGTTACAGTAGATTAACAAGACGGTTAAATGCACCTTGGAAGAGACGTGCAGGTCGCAGTAGCTTAAAAAGACGGTTTAAATGCACCTTGGAAGAGACGTGCAGATCGCAGTAGCTGAACAAGACGGTTTAAATCCCCCTTGGAAGAGATGTGCAGGTCGCAGTAGCTTAACAAGAGGGTTTAAATCCCCCTTGGAAGAGATGTGCAGGTCGCAGTAGCTTAACAAGAGGGTTTAAATGCCCCTTGGAATAGGTTTGCTGGTCGCAGTAGCTTACCAAGACGGTTTAAATGCCCCTTGGAAGAGACGTGCAGGTCGCAGTAGCTTAACAAGACGGTTTAAATGCCCCTTGGAAAGTGGTGGAGGTTACAGTAGCTTAACAAGACGGTTTAGATGCCCCTTGGAAGAGACGAGTATGTCACAGTAGCTTAACAAGATGGTTTAAATGCATCTTGGAAGAGACATGCAGGTCGTAGAAGCTTAACAAGATGGTTTAAATCCCCCTTGGAAGAGACGTGCAGGTCCCAGTAGCTTAACAAGAGTGTTTAAATGCCCCTTGGAATAGGCTTTCAGGTCGCAGTAGCTTTACAAGACGGTTTAAATGCCCCTAGGAAGAGCGGTGAAGGTCGCAGTGGCTTAACAAGACAGTTTAAATGCCCCTTGGAAGAGACGTGCAGTTCGCAGTAGCTTAACAAGACAGTTTAAATACCCCTTGGAAGAGACGTGCAGGTCGCAGTAGCTTAATAAGACGGTTTAAATGCCCCTTCGAAGAGATGTGCAGGTCGCAGTAGCTTAATAAGATGGTTTAAATGCCCCTTGGAAGAGAGATGGAGGACGCAGTAGCTTCACAAGACAGTTTAAATGCCCCTTGGAAGAGACGTGCAGGTCGCAGTAGCTTAACAAGAGGGTTTAAATGCCCCTTTCAAGAGACGTGCAGGTCGCAGAAGCTTAACAAGAGGGTTTAAATGCCCCTTGGAAGAGACGTGCAGGTCGCATTAGCTTAACAAAATGGTTTAAATGCCCCTTGGAAGAGCGGTGGAGGTCGCAGTAGCTTAACAAGACTGTTTAAATGCCCCTTGGAAGAGACATGCAGGTCGCAGTAGCTTAACAAGACTGTTTAAATGCCCCTCTGAAGAGACGTGCAGGTTGCAGTAGCTTAACAAGACTGTTGAGATGCCCCTTGGAAAAGTGGTGGAGGTTACATTAACTTAACAAGACGGTTTAAATGCCCCTTGGAAGTGACGTTCAAGTCACAGTAGCTTAAAAAGACGGTTTAAATGCGCCTTGGAAGAAATGTGCAGGTCGCAGTAGCTTAATAAGACAGTTTAAATGCCCCTTGGAAGAGAGGTGGAGGTCGCAGTAGCTTAACAAGACAGTTTAAATGCCCCTTGGAAGAGACGTGCAGGTCGCAGTAGCTTAACAAGAGGGTTTAAATGCCCCTTTCAAGAGACGAGCAGGTCGCAGGAGCTTAATAAGAGGGTTTAAATGCCCCTTGGAAGAGACGTTCAAGTCACAGTAGCGTAAAAAGACTGTTTAAATGCGCCATGGAAGAGACGTGCAGGTCGCAGAAGCTTAACAAGATGGTTTAAATGCCCCTTGGAAGAGCGGTGGAGGTCGCAGAAGCTAAACACGATGGTTTAAATGCCCCTTGGAAGAGACATGCAGTTTGCAGCAGCTTAAAAAGACGGTTTAAATGCCACTTGGAAGAGACGTGCAGGTCGCCGAGGCTTAACAAGACGGTTTAAATGCACCTTGAAAGAGACATGCAGGTCGCAGTAGCTTAACAAGACGGTTTAAAAGCCCCTTGGAAGAGACGTGCAGGTCGCAGTAGCTTAACAAGAGGGTTTAAATGCCCCAAGGAAGAGATGTGCAGGTCGCAGTAGCTTAATAAGACGGTTTAAATGCCCCTTCTAAGAAAGGTGGAGGTAGCATTAGCTTAACAAGACAGTTTAAATAAATGCCCCTTGGAAGAGACGTGCAGGTCTCAGTAGCTTAATAAGAGGGTTTAAATGCCCCTTGGAAGAGACCTGCAGGTCGCAGTAGCTTAACAAGATGGTTTAAATGCCCCTTGGAAGAGCGGTGGAGGTCACAATAGCTTAACAAGACGGTTTAAATGCCCCTTGGAAGAGACATGCAGGTCGCATTAGCTTAACAAAATGGTTTAAATGCCCCTTGGAAGAGCGGTGGAGGTCGCAGTAGCTTAACAAGACTGTTTAAATGCCCCTTGGAAGAGACATGCAGGTCGCAGTAGCTTAACAAGACTGTTTAAATGCCCCTCTGAAGAGACGTGCAGGTTGCAGTAGCTTAACAAGACTGTTGAGATGCCCCTTGGAAAAGTGGTGGAGGTTACATTAACTTAACAAGACGGTTTAAATGCCCCTTGGAAGTGACGTTCAAGTCACAGTAGCTTAAAAAGACGGTTTAAATGCGCCTTGGAAGAAATGTGCAGGTCGCAGTAGCTTAATAAGACAGTTTAAATGCCCCTTGGAAGAGAGGTGGAGGTCGCAGTAGCTTAACAAGACAGTTTAAATGCCCCTTGGAAGAGACGTGCAGGTCGCAGTAGCTTAACAAGAGGGTTTAAATGCCCCTTTCAATAGACGAGCAGGTCGCAGGAGCTTAATAAGAGGGTTTAAATGCCCCTTGGAAGAGACGTTCAAGTCACAGTAGCGTAAAAAGACTGTTTAAATGCGCCATGGAAGAGACGTGCAGGTCGCAGAAGCTTAACAAGATGGTTTAAATGCCCCTTGGAAGAGCGGTGGAGGTCGCAGAAGCTTAACACGATGGTTTAAATGCCCCTTGGAAGAGACATGCAGTTTGCAGCAGCTTAAAAAGACGGTTTAAATGCCACTTGGAAGAGACGTGCAGGTCGCCGAGGCTTAACAAGACGGTTTAAATGCACCTTGAAAGAGACATGCAGGTCGCAGTAGCTTAACAAGACGGTTTAAAAGCCCCTTGGAAGAGACGTGCAGGTCGCAGTAGCTTAACAAGAGGGTTTAAATGCCCCTTGGAAGAGATGTGCAGGTCGCAGTAGCTTAATAAGACGGTTTAAATGCCCCTTGGAAGAAAGGTGGAGGTAGCATTAGCTTAACAAGACAGTTTAAATAAATGCCCCTTGGAAGAGACGTGCAGGTCTCAGTAGCTTAATAAGAGGGTTTAAATGCCCCTTGGAAGAGACCTGCAGGTCGCAGTAGCTTAACAAGATGGTTTAAATGCCCCTTGGAAGAGCGGTGGAGGTCACAGTAGCTTAACAAGACGGTTTAAATGCCCCTTGGAAGAGACATGCAGGTCGCAGTAGCTTAACAAGACGGTTTAAATGACACTTGGAAGAGACGTGCAGGTCGCAGTAGCTTAACAAGACGGTTTAAATGCCCCTTGGAAGAGACGTGCAGGTCGCAGTAGCTTAACAAGACGGTTTAAATGCCCCTTCGAAGAACGGTGGAGGTCGCAGTAGCTTAACAAGACAGTTTAAGTCCCCCTTGAAAGAGACGTGCAGGTCGCAGTAGCTTAACAAGACGGTTTAAATGCCCCTTGGAAGAGCGGTGGAGGTCGCAGTAGCTTAACAAGACGGTTTAAATGCCCCTTTGAAGAGACGTGCAGGTCGCAGTAGCTTAATTAGACTGTTTAAATGCTGCTTGGAAGAGATGTGCAGGTCGCAGTAGATTAACAAGATGGTTTAAATGCCCCTTGGAAGAGCGGTGGAGGTCACAGTAGCTTAACAAGATGGTTTAAATGCCCCTTGGAAGAGACATGCAGGTAGCAGTAGCTTAACAAGAAGGTTTAAATGCCCCTTGGAAGAGACGTGCAGGTCGCAGTAGCTTAACAAGACTGTTGAGATGCCCCTTGGAAAAGTGGTGGAGGTTATAGTAGCTTAACAAGACGGTTTAAATGCCCCTTGGAAGAGACGTTCAAGTCGCAGAAGCTTAAAAAGACGGTTTAAATGAGCCTTGGAAGAGACGTGCTGGTCGCAGTAGCTTAACAAGACGGTTTAAATGCCCCTTGGAAGAGCGGTGGAGGTCGCAGAAACTTAACAAGACAGTTTAAATGCCCCTTGGAAGAGACGAGCAGGTTGCAGAAGCTTAATAAGACGGTTTAAATGCCCCTTGGAAGAGATGTGCAGGTCGCAGTAGCTTAATAAGACGGTTTAAATGCCCCTTGGAAGAGAGGTTGAGGTCACAGTAACTTAAAAATACAGTTTAAATGCCCCTTGGAAAAGACGTGCAGGTCGCATTAGCTTAACAAGACGCTTTAAATGCCACTTGGAAGAGACGTGCAGGTCGCAGTAGCTTAACAAGACGGTTTAAATGCCCCTTGGAAGAGCGGTGTAGGTCGCAGTAGCTTAACAAGATGGTTTAAATGCCCCTTGGAAGAGACATGCAGGTCGCAGCAGCTTAAAAAGACGTGCAAGTCGCAGTAGCTTAACAAGACGGTTTAAATGCCACTTGGAAGTGCGGTGGAGGGTGCAGTAGCTTAACAAGATGGTTTAAATGCCCCCTGTAAGAGACATGCAGGTCGCAGCAGCTTAACAAGACAGCTTAAATGCCACTTTGAAGAGACGTGCAGGTAGCAGTGGCTTAACAAGATGGTTTAAATGCCCCTTGGAAGAGACATGCTGGTCACAGTAGCTTAACAAGACAGTTTAAATGCCCCTTGGAATAAAGGAGCAGGTCGCAGTAGCTTAACAAGACGGTTTAAATGCCCCTTGGAAGAGCGGTGGAGGTCGCAGAAGCTTAACAAGACAGTTTAAATGCCCCTTGGAAGAGATGTGCAGGTCGCAGTAGCTTAATAAGACGGTTTAAATGCCCCTTGGAAGAGAGGTGGAGGTCACAGTAACTTAAAAAGACAGTTTAAATGCCCCTTGGAAGAGGCGTGCAGGTCGCAGTAGCTTAACAAGACGGTTTAAATGCCACTTGGAAGAGACGTGCAGGTCGCAGTAGCTTAACAAGACAGTTTAAATGCCCCTTGAAAGAGCGGTGGAGGTCGCAGTAGCTTAACAAGACAGTTTAAATGCCCCTTGAAAGAGACGTGCAGATCGCAGTAGCTTAACAAGATGGTTTAAATGCCCCTTGGAAGAGCGGTGGAGGTCGCAGTAGCTTAACAAGACAGTTTAAATGCCGCTTGAAAGAGACGTGCAGGTCGCAGTAGCTTAACAAGATGGTTTAAATGCAACTTGGAAATGCGGTGGAGGTCGCAGTAGCTTAACATGATGGTTTAAATGCCCCTTGGAAGAGACATGCAGGTCGCAGCAGCTTAACAAGACGGTTTAAATGCCCCTTGGAAGAGACGTGCAGGTCGCAGTGGCTTAATAAGACGGTTTAAATGCACCTTGGAAGAGACGTGCAGGTCACAGAAACTTAACAAGAGGGTTTAAATGCCCCTTGGAATAGGCTTGCAGGTCGCAGTAGCTTACCAAGATGGTTTAAATGCCCCTTGGAAGAGACGTGCAGGTCGCAGTAGCTTAACAAGACGGTTTAAATGCACCTTGGAAGAGCGGTGGAGGTCGCAGTAGCTTAACAAGACCGTTTAAATGCCCCTTGGAAGAGACGTGAAGGTCGCAGTAGCTTAACAAGACGGTTTAAATGCCCCTTGGAAGAGATTTGCAGGTCGCAGTAGCTTAATAAGACGGTTTAAATGCCCCTTGGCAGAGAGGTGGAGGTAGCATTAGCTTAACAAGACAGTTTAAATGCCCCTTGGAAGAGACGTGCAGGTCTCAGTAGCTTAATAAGACGGTTTAAATGCCCCTTGGAAGAGACCTGCAGGTAGCAGTAGCTTAACAGGACGGTTTAAATGTCCCTTGGAAGTGCGGCGGAGGTCGCAGTAGCTTAACAAGACGGTTTAAATGTCCCTTGGAAGTGCGGTGGAGGTCGCAGTAGCTTAACAAGACGGTTTAAATGCCCCTTGGAAGAGACGTACAGGTCGCAGCACCTTAACAAGACTGTTTAAATACCCCTTGGAAGAGACGTGCAGGTAGCAGTAGCTTAAAAGACGTTTTAAATGTCCCTTGGTAGAGACATGCAGGTCTCAGTAGCTTAACAAGACGGTTTAAATGCCCCATGGAAGAGAAGTGCAGGTCGCAGTAGCTTAACAAGACCGTTTAAATGCCCCTTGGAAAAGTGGTGGAGGTTACAGTAGCTTAATAAGACGGTTTAAATGCCCCTTGGAAGAGACGTGCAGGTCGCAGGAGCTTAACAAGACCGTTTAAATGTCCCTTGGAAGAGACGTGCAAGTCACAGTAGCTTAACAAGACGGTGTAAATGCCCCTTGGAAAAGACGTGCAGGTCGCAGTAGCTTAACAAGACGGTTTAAATGCCCCTTGGAGGAGACGTGCAGGCAGCAGTAGCTTAACAAGATGGTTTAAATGCACCTTGGAAGAACGGTTTAGTTCGCAGTAGCTTAACAAGATAGTTTAAATGCCCAATGGAAGAGACGTGCAGGTAGCAGTAACTTAACAAGAAGGGTTAAATGCCCCTTGGAAGAGGCTTGCAGGACGCAGTAGCTTACCAAGACGATTTAAATGCCCCTTGGAAGAGACGTGCATTTCGCAGTAGCTTAACAAGACAATTTAAATGCCCCTTGGAAGAGCGGTGGAGGTCGCAGTAGTTTAACAAGACGGTTTAAATGCCCCTTGGAAGAGACATGCAGGTCGCAGCATCTTAACAAGATTGTTTAATTGCCCCTTGGAAGAGACGTGCGGGTCGCAGTAGCTTAACAAGACGGTTTCAATGTCCCTTGGTAGAGACATGCAGGTCGCAGTAGCTTAACAAGACGGTTTAAATGCCCCATGGAAGAGACGTGCAGGTCGCAGTAGCTTAACAAGACGGTTTAAATTTCCATTGGAAGAGACGTGCAAGTCGCAGTAGCTTAACAAGAGGGTTTAAGTGCCCCTTGGAAGAGACGAGCAGGTCGCAGTAGCTTAACAAGACGGTTTAAATGCCCCTTGGAAGAGACGTGCAGGTCGCAGTAGCTTAACAAGACAGTTTAAAGCCCCCTTGGAAGAGACGTGCAGGTCGCAGTAGCTTAACAAGATGGTTTAAATGCCCCTTGGAAGAGCGGTGGAGGTCACAGTAGCTTAATAAGACGGTTTAAATGCCCCTTGGAAGAGACGTGTAGGTCGCAGTAGCTTAACAAGATGGTTTAAATGCCCCTTGGAAGAGCGGTGGAGGTCACAATAGCTTAACAAGACGGTTTAAATGCCCCTTGGAAGAGACATGCAGGTCGCATTAGCTTAACAAAATGGTTTAAATGCCCCTTGGAAGAGCGGTGGAGGTCGCAGTAGCTTAACAAGACTGTTTAAATGCCCCTTGGAAGAGACATGCAGGTCGCAGTAGCTTAACAAGACTGTTTAAATGCCCCTCTGAAGAGACGTGCAGGTTGCAGTAGCTTAACAAGACTGTTGAGATGCCCCTTGGAAAAGTGGTGGAGGTTACATTAACTTAACAAGACGGTTTAAATGCCCCTTGGAAGTGACGTTCAAGTCACAGTAGCTTAAAAAGACGGTTTAAATGCGCCTTGGAAGAAATGTGCAGGTCGCAGTAGCTTAATAAGACAGTTTAAATGCCCCTTGGAAGAGAGGTGGAGGTCGCAGTAGCTTAACAAGACAGTTTAAATGCCCCTTGGAAGAGACGTGCAGGTCGCAGTAGCTTAACAAGAGGGTTTAAATGCCCCTTTCAATAGACGAGCAGGTCGCAGGAGCTTAATAAGAGGGTTTAAATGCCCCTTGGAAGAGACGTTCAAGTCACAGTAGCGTAAAAAGACTGTTTAAATGCGCCATGGAAGAGACGTGCAGGTCGCAGAAGCTTAACAAGATGGTTTAAATGCCCCTTGGAAGAGCGGTGGAGGTCGCAGAAGCTTAACACGATGGTTTAAATGCCCCTTGGAAGAGACATGCAGTTTGCAGCAGCTTAAAAAGACGGTTTAAATGCCACTTGGAAGAGACGTGCAGGTCGCCGAGGCTTAACAAGACGGTTTAAATGCACCTTGAAAGAGACATGCAGGTCGCAGTAGCTTAACAAGACGGTTTAAAAGCCCCTTGGAAGAGACGTGCAGGTCGCAGTAGCTTAACAAGAGGGTTTAAATGCCCCTTGGAAGAGATGTGCAGGTCGCAGTAGCTTAATAAGACGGTTTAAATGCCCCTTGGAAGAAAGGTGGAGGTAGCATTAGCTTAACAAGACAGTTTAAATAAATGCCCCTTGGAAGAGACGTGCAGGTCTCAGTAGCTTAATAAGAGGGTTTAAATGCCCCTTGGAAGAGACCTGCAGGTCGCAGTAGCTTAACAAGATGGTTTAAATGCCCCTTGGAAGAGCGGTGGAGGTCACAGTAGCTTAACAAGACGGTTTAAATGCCCCTTGGAAGAGACATGCAGGTCGCAGTAGCTTAACAAGACGGTTTAAATGACACTTGGAAGAGACGTGCAGGTCGCAGTAGCTTAACAAGACGGTTTAAATGCCCCTTGGAAGAGACGTGCAGGTCGCAGTAGCTTAACAAGACGGTTTAAATGCCCCTTCGAAGAACGGTGGAGGTCGCAGTAGCTTAACAAGACAGTTTAAGTCCCCCTTGAAAGAGACGTGCAGGTCGCAGTAGCTTAACAAGACGGTTTAAATGCCCCTTGGAAGAGCGGTGGAGGTCGCAGTAGCTTAACAAGACGGTTTAAATGCCCCTTTGAAGAGACGTGCAGGTCGCAGTAGCTTAATTAGACTGTTTAAATGCTGCTTGGAAGAGATGTGCAGGTCGCAGTAGATTAACAAGATGGTTTAAATGCCCCTTGGAAGAGCGGTGGAGGTCACAGTAGCTTAACAAGATGGTTTAAATGCCCCTTGGAAGAGACATGCAGGTAGCAGTAGCTTAACAAGAAGGTTTAAATGCCCCTTGGAAGAGACGTGCAGGTCGCAGTAGCTTAACAAGACTGTTGAGATGCCCCTTGGAAAAGTGGTGGAGGTTATAGTAGCTTAACAAGACGGTTTAAATGCCCCTTGGAAGAGACGTTCAAGTCGCAGAAGCTTAAAAAGACGGTTTAAATGAGCCTTGGAAGAGACGTGCTGGTCGCAGTAGCTTAACAAGACGGTTTAAATGCCCCTTGGAAGAGCGGTGGAGGTCGCAGAAACTTAACAAGACAGTTTAAATGCCCCTTGGAAGAGACGAGCAGGTTGCAGAAGCTTAATAAGACGGTTTAAATGCCCCTTGGAAGAGATGTGCAGGTCGCAGTAGCTTAATAAGACGGTTTAAATGCCCCTTGGAAGAGAGGTTGAGGTCACAGTAACTTAAAAATACAGTTTAAATGCCCCTTGGAAAAGACGTGCAGGTCGCATTAGCTTAACAAGACGCTTTAAATGCCACTTGGAAGAGACGTGCAGGTCGCAGTAGCTTAACAAGACGGTTTAAATGCCCCTTGGAAGAGCGGTGTAGGTCGCAGTAGCTTAACAAGATGGTTTAAATGCCCCTTGGAAGAGACATGCAGGTCGCAGCAGCTTAAAAAGACGTGCAAGTCGCAGTAGCTTAACAAGACGGTTTAAATGCCACTTGGAAGTGCGGTGGAGGGTGCAGTAGCTTAACAAGATGGTTTAAATGCCCCCTGTAAGAGACATGCAGGTCGCAGCAGCTTAACAAGACAGCTTAAATGCCACTTTGAAGAGACGTGCAGGTAGCAGTGGCTTAACAAGATGGTTTAAATGCCCCTTGGAAGAGACATGCTGGTCACAGTAGCTTAACAAGACAGTTTAAATGCCCCTTGGAATAAAGGAGCAGGTCGCAGTAGCTTAACAAGACGGTTTAAATGCCCCTTGGAAGAGCGGTGGAGGTCGCAGAAGCTTAACAAGACAGTTTAAATGCCCTTTGGAAGAGATGTGCAGGTCGCAGTAGCTTAATAAGACGGTTTAAATGCCCCTTGGAAGAGAGGTGGAGGTCACAGTAACTTAAAAAGACAGTTTAAATGCCCCTTGGAAGAGGCGTGCAGGTCGCAGTAGCTTAACAAGACGGTTTAAATGCCACTTGGAAGAGACGTGCAGGTCGCAGTAGCTTAACAAGACAGTTTAAATGCCCCTTGAAAGAGCGGTGGAGGTCGCAGTAGCTTAACAAGACAGTTTAAATGCCCCTTGAAAGAGACGTGCAGATCGCAGTAGCTTAACAAGATGGTTTAAATGCCCCTTGGAAGAGCGGTGGAGGTCGCAGTAGCTTAACAAGACAGTTTAAATGCCGCTTGAAAGAGACGTGCAGGTCGCAGTAGCTTAACAAGATGGTTTAAATGCAACTTGGAAATGCGGTGGAGGTCGCAGTAGCTTAACATGATGGTTTAAATGCCCCTTGGAAGAGACATGCAGGTCGCAGCAGCTTAACAAGACGGTTTAAATGCCCCTTGGAAGAGACGTGCAGGTCGCAGTGGCTTAATAAGACGGTTTAAATGCACCTTGGAAGAGACGTGCAGGTCACAGAAACTTAACAAGAGGGTTTAAATGCCCCTTGGAATAGGCTTGCAGGTCGCAGTAGCTTACCAAGATGGTTTAAATGCCCCTTGGAAGAGACGTGCAGGTCGCAGTAGCTTAACAAGACGGTTTAAATGCACCTTGGAAGAGCGGTGGAGGTCGCAGTAGCTTAACAAGACCGTTTAAATGCCCCTTGGAAGAGACGTGAAGGTCGCAGTAGCTTAACAAGACGGTTTAAATGCCCCTTGGAAGAGATTTGCAGGTCGCAGTAGCTTAATAAGACGGTTTAAATGCCCCTTGGCAGAGAGGTGGAGGTAGCATTAGCTTAACAAGACAGTTTAAATGCCCCTTGGAAGAGACGTGCAGGTCTCAGTAGCTTAATAAGACGGTTTAAATGCCCCTTGGAAGAGACCTGCAGGTAGCAGTAGCTTAACAGGACGGTTTAAATGTCCCTTGGAAGTGCGGCGGAGGTCGCAGTAGCTTAACAAGACGGTTTAAATGTCCCTTGGAAGTGCGGTGGAGGTCGCAGTAGCTTAACAAGACGGTTTAAATGCCCCTTGGAAGAGACGTACAGGTCGCAGCACCTTAACAAGACTGTTTAAATACCCCTTGGAAGAGACGTGCAGGTAGCAGTAGCTTAAAAGACGTTTTAAATGTCCCTTGGTAGAGACATGCAGGTCTCAGTAGCTTAACAAGACGGTTTAAATGCCCCATGGAAGAGAAGTGCAGGTCGCAGTAGCTTAACAAGACCGTTTAAATGCCCCTTGGAAAAGTGGTGGAGGTTACAGTAGCTTAATAAGACGGTTTAAATGCCCCTTGGAAGAGACGTGCAGGTCGCAGGAGCTTAACAAGACCGTTTAAATGTCCCTTGGAAGAGACGTGCAAGTCACAGTAGCTTAACAAGACGGTGCAAATGCCCCTTGGAAAAGACGTGCAGGTCGCAGTAGCTTAACAAGACGGTTTAAATGCCCCTTGGAGGAGACGTGCAGGCAGCAGTAGCTTAACAAGATGGTTTAAATGCACCTTGGAAGAACGGTTTAGTTCGCAGTAGCTTAACAAGATAGTTTAAATGCCCAATGGAAGAGACATGCAGGTAGCAGTAACTTAACAAGAAGGGTTAAATGCCCCTTGGAAGAGGCTTGCAGGACGCAGTAGCTTACCAAGACGATTTAAATGCCCCTTGGAAGAGACGTGCATTTCGCAGTAGCTTAACAAGACAATTTAAATGCCCCTTGGAAGAGCGGTGGAGGTCGCAGTAGTTTAACAAGACGGTTTAAATGCCCCTTGGAAGAGACATGCAGGTCGCAGCATCTTAACAAGATTGTTTAATTGCCCCTTGGAAGAGACGTGCGGGTCGCAGTAGCTTAACAAGACGGTTTCAATGTCCCTTGGTAGAGACATGCAGGTCGCAGTAGCTTAACAAGACGGTTTAAATGCCCCATGGAAGAGACGTGCAGGTCGCAGTAGCTTAACAAGACGGTTTAAATTTCCATTGGAAGAGACGTGCAAGTCGCAGTAGCTTAACAAGAGGGTTTAAGTGCCCCTTGGAAGAGACGAGCAGGTCGCAGTAGCTTAACAAGACGGTTTAAATGCCCCTTGGAAGAGACGTGCAGGTCGCAGTAGCTTAACAAGACAGTTTAAAGCCCCCTTGGAAGAGACGTGCAGGTCGCAGTAGCTTAACAAGATGGTTTAAATGCCCCTTGGAAGAGCGGTGGAGGTCACAGTAGCTTAATAAGACGGTTTAAATGCCCCTTGGAAGAGACGTGTAGGTCGCAGTAGCTTAACAAGATGGTTTAAATGCCCCTTGGAAGAGCGGTGGAGGTCACAATAGCTTAACAAGACGGTTTAAATGCCCCTTGGAAGAGACATGCAGGTAGCAGTAGCTTAACAGGACGGTTTAAATGCCCCTTGGAAGAGACGTGCTGGTCGCAGTAGCTTAACAAGACTGTTGAGATGCCCCTTGGAAAAGTGGTGGAGGTTACAGTAGCTTAACAAGACGGTTTAAATGCCCCTTGGAAGAGCGGTGGAGGTCGCAGTAGCTTAACAAGACAGTTTAAATGCCCCTTGGAAGAGACGTGAAGGTCGCAGTAGTTTAACAAGACGGTTTAAATGCCCCTTGGAAGAGATGTGCAGGTCGCAGTAGCTTAGCAAGACGGTTTAAATGCCCCTTGGAAGTGCGGTGGAGGTCGCAGTAGCTTATAAAGATGGTTTAAATGCCCCTTGGAAGAGACATGCAGGTCGCAGTGGCTTAACAAGACGGTTTAAATGCCTCTTGGAAGAGACGTGCAGGTCTCAGAAACATAACAAGAGGGTTTAAATGCCACTTGGAATAGGCTTGCAGGTCGCAGTAGCTTAACAAACGGTTTAAATGCCCCTTGAAAGAGCGGTGGAGGTCGCAGTAGCTTAACAAGACAGTTTAAATGCCCCTTGGAAGAGACGTGAAGGTCGCAGTAGCTTAACAAGACGGTTTAAATGCCCCTTGGAAGAGATGTGCAGGTCGCAGTAGCTTAAAAAGACGGTTTAAATGCCCGTTGGAAGAGAGGTGGAGGTAGCATTAGCTTAACAAGACAGTTTAAATGCCCCTTGGATGAGACGTGCAGGTCTCAGTAGCTTAATAAGACGGTTTAAATGCCCCTTGGAAGAGATGTGCAGGTCGCAGTAGCTTAATAAGACGGTTTAAATGCCCCTTGGCAGAGAGGTGGAGGTAGCATTAGCTTAACAAGACAGTTTAAATGCCCCTTGGAAGAGACGTGCAGGTCTCAGTAGCTTAATAAGACGGTTTAAATGCCCCTTGGAAGAGACCTGCAGGTAGCAGTAGCTTAACAGGACGGTTTAAATGTCCCTTGGAAGTGCGGCGGAGGTCGCAGTAGCTTAACAAGACGGTTTAAATGTCCCTTGGAAGTGCGGTGGAGGTCGCAGTAGCTTAACAAGACGGTTTAAATGCCCCTTGGAAGAGACGTACAGGTCGCAGCACCTTAACAAGACTGTTTAAATACCCCTTGGAAGAGACGTGCAGGTAGCAGTAGCTTAAAAGACGTTTTAAATGTCCCTTGGTAGAGACATGCAGGTCTCAGTAGCTTAACAAGACGGTTTAAATGCCCCATGGAAGAGAAGTGCAGGTCGCAGTAGCTTAACAAGACCGTTTAAATGCCCCTTGGAAAAGTGGTGGAGGTTACATTAGCTTAATAAGACGGTTTAAATGCCCCTTGGAAGAGACGTGCAGGTCGCAGGAGCTTAACAAGTCCGTTTAAATGTCCCTTGGAAGAGACGTGCAAGTCACAGTAGCTTAACAAGACGGTGTAAATGCCCCTTGGAAAAGACGTGCAGGTCGCAGTAGCTTAACAAGACGGTTTAAATGCCCCTTGGAGGAGACGTGCAGGCAGCAGTAGCTTAACAAGATGGTTTAAATGCCCCTTGGAAGAACGGTTTAGTTCGCAGTAGCTTAACAAGATAGTTTAAATGCCCAATGGAAGAGACGTGCAGGTAGCAGTAACTTAACAAGAAGGGTTAAATGCCCCTTGGAAGAGGCTTGCAGGACGCAGTAGCTTACCAAGACGATTTAAATGCCCCTTGGAAGAGACGTGCAGGTCGCAGTAGCTTAACAAGACAATTTAAATGCCCCTTGGAAGAGCGGTGGAGGTCGCAGTAGCTTAACAAGACGGTTTAAATGCCCCTTGGAAGAGACATGCAGGTCGCAGCATCTTAACAAGATTGTTTAATTGCCCCTTGGAAGAGACGTGCAGGTCGCAGTAGCTTAACAAGACGGTTTCAATGTCCCTTGGTAGAGACATGCAGGTCGCAGTAGCTTAACAAGACGGTTTAAATGCCCCATGGAAGAGACGTGCAGGTCGCAGTAGCTTAACAAGACGGTTTAAATTTCCCTAGGAAGAGACGTGCAAGTCGCAGTAGCTTAACAAGACGGTTTAAGTGCCCCTTGGAAGAGACGAGCAGGTCGCAGTAGCTTAACAAGACGGTTTAAATGCCCCTTGGAAGAGACGTGCAGGTCGCAGTAGCTTAACAAGACAGTTTAAAGCCCCCTTGGAAGAGACGTGCAGGTCGTAGTAGCTTAACAAGATGGTTTAAATGCCCCTTGGAAGAGCGGTGGAGGTCACAGTAGCTTAACAAGACAGTTTAAATGCCCCTTGGAAGAGACGTGCAGGTCGCAGTAGCTTAACAAGACAGTTTAAATGCCCCTTGGAAGAGACGTGCTGGTCGCAGTAGCTTAATAAGACGGTTTAAATGCCCCTTGGAAGAGACGTGTAGGTCGCAGTAGCTTAACAAGATGGTTTAAATGCCCCTTGGAAGAGCGGTGGAGGTCACAATAGCTTAACAAGACGGTTTAAATGCCCCTTGGAAGAGACATGCAGGTAGCAGTAGCTTAACAGGACGGTTTAAATGCCCCTTGGAAGAGACGTGCAGGTCGCAGTAGCTTAACAAGACTGTTGAGATGCCCCTTGGAAAAGTGGTGGAGGTTACAGTAGCTTAACAAGACGGTTTAAATGCCCCTTGGAAGAGCGGTGGAGGTCGCAGTAGCTTAACAAGACAGTTTAAATGCCCCTTGGAAGAGACGTGAAGGTCGCAGTAGTTTAACAAGACGGTTTAAATGCCCCTTGGAAAAGATGTGCAGGTCGCAGTAGCTTAGCAAGACGGTTTAAATGCCCCTTGGAAGTGCGGTGGAGGTCGCAGTAGCTTATCAAGATGGTTTAAATGCCCCTTGGAAGAGATATGCAGGTCGCAGTGGCTTAACAAGACGGTTTAAATGCCTCTTGGAAGAGACGTGCAGGTCTCAGAAACATAACAAGAGGGTTTAAATGCCCCTTGTTATAGGCTTGCAGGTCGCAGTAGCTTAACAAACGGTTTAAATGCCCCTTTGAAAGAGCGGTGGAGGTCGCAGTAGCTTAACAAGACAGTTTAAATGCCCCTTGGAAGAGACGTGAAGGTCGCAGTAGCTTAACAAGACGGTTTAAATGCCCCTTGGAAGAGATGTGCAGGTCGCAGTAGTTTAATAAGACGGTTTAAATGCCCCTTGGAAGAGAGGTGGAGGTAGCATTAGCTTAACAAGACAGTTTAAATGCCCCTTGGAAGAGACGTGCAGGTCTCAGTAGCTTAATCAGACGGTTTAAATGCCCCTTGGAAGAGATGTGCAGGTCGCAGTAGCTTAATAAGATGGTTTAAATGCACCTTGGAAGAGAGGTGGAGGTCGCAGTAGCTTAACAAGACAGTTTAAATGCCCCTTGGAAGAGCGGTGGAGGTCGCAGTAGCTTAATAAGATGGTTTAAATGCCCCTTGGAAGAGACGTGCAGGTCGCAGTAGCTTAACAAGACGGTTTAAATGCACCTTGGAAGAGACGTGCAGGTCGCAGTAGCTTAACAATACGGTTTAAATCCCCCTTGGAAGAAACGTGCAGGTCGCAGTAGCTTAACAAGAGGGTTTAAATGCCCCTTGGAATAGGCTTGCAGGTCGCAGTAGATTACCAAGACGGTTGAAATGCCTCTTGGAAGAGACGTGCAGATAGCAGAAGCTTAGCAAGATGGTTTAAATGCCCTTTGGAAGAGCGGTGGAGGTCGCAGTAGCATAACAAGTTGGTTTAAATGTCCCTTGGGAGAGACATGCAGTTCCCATCAGCTTAAAAAGATGGTTTAAATGCCCCTTGGAAGAGACGTGCAGGTCGCAGTGGCTTAACAAGACGGTTTAAATGCCCCTTGGAAGAGACATGCCAGTCGCAGTAGCTTAACAAGACGGTTTAAATGCCCCTTGGAAGAGACATGCAGGTCGCAGTAGCTTAACAAGACGGTTTAAATGACCCTTGGAAGAGACGTGCAAGTCGCAGTAGCTTAAAAACACGGTTTAAATGAGCCTTGGAAGAGACGTGCAGGTGGCAGTAGCTTAACATGACGGTTTAAATGCCCCTTGGAAGAGACAAGCAGGTCGTAGTAGCTTAACAAGATGGTTTAAATACCCCTTTGAAGAGACGTGCAGGTCGCACTAGCTAAACAAGACGGTTTAAATCCCCCTTGGAAGAGACGTGCAGGTTGCAGTAGCTTAACAAGAGGGTTTAAATGCCCCTTGGAAGAGACATGCAGGTCGCAGCAGCTTAACAAGATGGCTTAAATGCCACTTTGAAGAGACGTGCAGGTAGCTGTGGCTTAACAAGACGGTTTAAATGCCCCTTGGAAGAGACGTGCAAGTCGCAGTAGCTTAACAAGAGGGTTTAAATGCGCCTTGGAAGAGACGTGCTGGTCGCAGTAGCTTAACAAGAAGGTTTAAATGCCTCTTGGAAGAGCGGTGGAGGTCGCAGTAGCTTAACAAGACAGTTTAAATGCCCCTAGAAAGAGATGTGCAGGTCGCAGTAGCTTAACAAGACGGTTTAAATGCCCATTGGAAATGCGGTGGAGGTCGCAGTAGCTTAACAAGATGGTTTAAATGCCCCTTCAAAAGACATGCAGGTCACAGCAGCTTAACAAGACGGTTTAAATGCCCCTTGGAAGAGACATGCAGTTCGCAGTAGCTTATCAAGACTGTTGGGATGCGCCTTGGAAAAGTGGTGGAGGTTACAGTAGCTTAACAAGACCGTTTAAATGCCCCTTGGAAGAGACGTGCAAGTCTCAGTAGCTTAAAAAGACGGTTTAAATGAGCCTTGGAAGAGACTTGCAGGTTGCAGTAGCTTAACAAGACGGTTTAAATGCCCCTTGGAAGAGACGAGCAGGTCGCAGTAGCTTAACAAGACGCTTTAAATGCCCCTTGGAAGAGAGGTGGAGGTCGCAGTAGCTTAACAAGACAGTTTAAATGCCCCTTGGAAGAGACTTGCAGGTCGCAGTAGCTTAACAAGACGGTTTAAATGACACTTGGAAGAGACGTGCAGGTCGCAGTAGCTTAACAAGACGGTTTAAATGCCCCTTGAAAGAGACGTGCAGGTCGCAGTAGCTTAAAAAGACGGTTTAAATGCCCCTTGGAAGAGCGGTGGAGGTCGCAGTAGCTTAACAAGACGGTTTAAATGCCCCTTTCAAGAGACGTGCAGGTCGCAGTAGCTTAATTAGACTGTTTAAATGCTGCTTGGAAGAGATGTGCAGGTCGCAGTAGCTTAATAGGATGGTTTAAATGCCCCTTGGAAGAGAGATGGAGGTCGCAGTAGATTAACAAGACAGTTTAAATGCCCCTTGGAAGAGACGTGCAGGTCGCAGTAGCTTAAAAAAAGGGTTTAAATGCCCCTTTCAAGAGACGTGCAGGTCGCAGGAGCTTAACAAGAGGGTTTAAATGTCCCTTGGAAGAGACGTGCAGGTCGCAGTAGCTTAACAAGATGGTTTAAATGCCCCTTGGAAGAGCGGTGGAGGTCACAGTAGCTTAACAAGATGGTTTAAATGCCCCTTGGAAGAGACATGCAGGTAGCAGTAGCTTAACAAGAAGGTTTAAATGCCCCTTGGAAGAGACGTGCAGGTCGCAGTAGCTTAACAAGACTGTTGAGATGCCCCTTGGAAAAGTGGTGGAGGTTATAGTAGCTTAACAAGACGGTTTAAATGCCCCTTGGAAGAGACGTTCAAGTCGCAGAAGCTTAAAAAGACAGTTTAAATGAGCCTTGGAAGAGACGTGCAGGTCGCAGTAGCTTAACAAGATGGTTTAAATGCCCCTTGGAAGAGCGGTGGAGGTCACAGAAGCTTAACAAGACAGTTTAAATGCCCCTTGGAAGAGACGTGCATGTTGCAGTAGCTTAATAAGACGGTTTAAATGCCCCTTGGAAGAGATGTGCAGGTCGCAGTAGCTTAATAAGACGGTTTAAATGGCCCTTGGAAGAGAGGTGGAGGTCACAGTAACTTAAAAATACAGTTTAAATGCCCCTTGGAAAAGACGGGCAGGTCGCATTAGCTTAACAAGACGCTTTAAATGCCACTTGGAAGAGACGTGCAGGTCGCAGTAGCTTAACAAGACGGTTTAAATGCCCCTTGGAAGAGCGGTGTAGGTCGCAGTAGCTTAACAAGATGGTTTAAATGCCCCTTGGAAGAGACATGCAGGTCGCAGCAGCTTAAAAAGATGTGCAAGTCGCAGTAGCTTAACAAGACGGTTTAAATGCCACTTGGAAGTGCGGTGGAGGGTGCAGTAGCTTAACAAGACGGTTTAATTGCCCCCTGGAAGAGACATGCAGGTCGCAGCAGCTTAACAAGACAGCTTAAATGCCACTTTGAAGAGACGTGCAGGTAGCAGTGGCTTAACAAGATGGTTTAAATGCCCCTTGGAAGAGACATGCAGGTCGCAGTAGCTTAACAAGATGGTTTAAATGCGGCTTGGAAGAGACGTGCTGGTCACAGTAGCTTAACAAGACAGTTTAAATGCCCCTTGGAATAAACGAGCAGGTCGCAGTAGCTTAACAAGACGGTTTAAATGCCCCTTGGAAGAGCGGTGGAGGTCGCAGAAGCTTAACAAGACAGTTTAAATGCCCCTTGGAAGAGACGTGCAGGTCACAGTAGCTTAACAAGACGGTTTAAATGCCCCTTGGAAGAGACGTGCAGGTCGCAGTAGCTTAATAAGACGGTTTAAATGCCCCTTGGAAGAGAAGTGGAGGTCACAGTAACTTAAAAAGACAGTTTAAATGCCCCTTGGAAGAGGCGTGCAGGTCGCCGTAGCTTAACAAGACGGTTTAAATGCCACTTGGAAGAGACGTGCAGGTCGCAGTAGCTTAACAAGACAGTTTAAATGCCCCTTGAAAGAGTGGTGGAGGTCGCAGTAGCTTAACAAGACAGTTTAAATCCCCCTTGAAAGAGACGTGCAGGTCGCAGTGGCTTAAAAAGACGGTTTAAATGCCCCTTGGAAGTGCGGTGGAGGTCGCAGTAGCTTAACAAGATTGTTTAAATGCCCCTTGGAAGAGCGGTGGAGGTCGCAGTAGCTTAACAAGACAGTTTAAATGCCCCTTGGAAGAGACATGCAGGTCGCAGCAGCTTAACAAGATTGTTTAAATGCCCCTTGGAAGAGACGTGCAGGTCGCAGTGGCTTAATAAGACGGTTTAAATGCCCCTTGGAAGAGACGTGCAGGTCACAGAAACTTAACAAGAGGGTTTAAATGCCCCTTGGAATAGGCTTGCAGGTCGCAGTAGCTTACCAAGATGGTTTAAATGCCAGTTGGAAGAGACGTGCAGGTCGCAGTAGCTTAACAAGACGGTTTAAATGCCCCTTGGAAGAGCGGTGGACGTCGCAGTAGCTTAACAAGACAGTTTAAATGCCCCTTGGAAGAGACGTGAAGGTCGCAGTAGCTTAACAAGACTGTTTAAAAGCCCCTTGGAAGAGATGTGCAGGTCGCAGTAGCTTAACAAGACGGTTTATATGCCCCTTGGAAAATTGGTGGAGGTTACAGTAGCTTAACAACACGGTTTAAATGCCCCTTGGAAGAGACGTGCAAGTCGCAGTAGCTTAGCAAAACGGTTTAAATGCCCCTTAGAAGAGACATGCAGGCCACAGAAGCTTAACAAGACTGTTTAAATGCCCCTTGGAAGAGATGTGCAGGTCGCAGTAGCTTAATAAGACGGTTTAAATGCCCCTTAGAAGATAGGTGGAGGTCGCAGTAGAAAAACAAAACAGTTTAAATGCCCCTTGGAAGAGACGTGCATGTCGCAGTAGCTTAACAAGATGGTTTAAATGCCACTTGGAAGAGACGTGCAGGTCGCAGTAGCTTAACAAGACGGTTTAAATGCCCCTTGGAAGTGCGGAGGAGGTCGCAGTAGCTTAACAAGACGGTTTCAATGCCCCTTGGAAGAGACACGCAGGTCGCAGCAGCTTAACATGATGGTTTAAATGCCCCTTGGAAGAGACGTGCAGGTCGCAGTAGCTTAACAAGACGGTTTAAATGCCCCTTGGAAGAGACATGCAGGTCGCAGTAGCTTAACAAAGCATTTTAAAAGCCCCTTGGAAGAGATGTGCAGGTCACAGTAGGTTAACAAGACGGTTTATATGCCCCTTGGAAAATGAGTGGAGGTTACAGTAGCTTAACAAGACGGTTTAAATGCCCCTTGGAAGGACATGCAGGTCGCAGCACCTTAACAAGACTGTTTAAATACCCCTTGGAAGAGACGTGCAGGTCGCAGAAGCTTAAAAGACGTTTTAAATGTCAATTGGTAGAGACATGCAGGTCGCAGTAGCTTAACAAGACGGTTTAAATGCCCCTTGGAAGAGACGTGCAGGTCGCAGTAGCTCAACAAGACGGTTTAAATGCCCCTTGGAAAAGTGGTGGAGGTTACAGTAGCTTAACAAGACCGTTTAAATGCCCTTTGGTAGAGACAGGCAAGTCGCAGTAGCTTAACAAGACGGTGTAAATGCCCCTTGGAAAAGACGTGCAGGTCGCAGTAGCTTAACAAGACGGTTTAAATGCCCCTTGGAAGAGACATGCAGTCTGCAGTAGCTTAACAAGATGGTTTAAATGCCCCTTGGAAGAGGCTTGCAGGAATCAGTAGCTTACCAAGGCGATTAAAATGCCCCTTGGAAGAGACGTGCAGGTCGCAGTAGCTTAACAAGACAGTTGAAATGCCCCTTGGAGGAGGGGTGGAGGTCGCATTAGCTTAACAAGACGGTTTAAATGCCCCATGGAAGAGACGTGCAGGTCGCAGTAGCTTAACAAGACGGTTTAAATGACCCTTGGAAGAGACGTGCAAGTCGCAGAAGCTTAAAAAGACGGTTTAAATGCGCCTTGGAAGAGACGTGCAAGTCGCAGTAGCTTAACAAGACAGTTTAAATGCTCCTTGGAAGAGACGAGCAGGTCGCAGTAGCTTAACAAGAAGGTTTAAATGCCCCTTGGAAGAGACGTGGAGGTCGCAGTAGCTTAACAAGATGGTTTAAATGCCCCTTGGAAGAGCGGTGGAGGTCGCAGTAGCTTAACAAGACAGTTTAAATGCCCCTTGTAAGAGACGTACAGGTCGCAGTAGCTTAACAAGACCGTTTAAATGCCCCTTGGAAGAGACGTGCAGGTCGCAGTAGCTTAACAAGATGGTTTAAATTCCCCTTGGAAGAGCGTTGGAGGTCGCAGTAGCTTAACAAGATGGTTTAAATGCCCCTTGGAAGAGACATGCAGTTCGTAGCAGCTTATAAAGACGGTTTAAATGCCCCTTGGAAGAGGCTTGCAGGTCGCAGTAGCTTACCAAGACGGTTTAAATGCCCCTTGGAAGAGACGTGCAGGTCGCAGTAGCTTAACAAGATGGTTTAAATGCCCCTTGGAAGAGCGGTGGAGGTCGCAGTAGCTTAAAAAGACAGTTTAAATGCCCCTTGGAAGAGACATGCAGGTCGCAGTAGCTTAACAAGAGGGTTTAAATGCCCCTTGGAAGTGGCTTGCAGGTCGCAGTAGCTTACCAAGACGAATTAAATGCCCCTTGGAAGAGACGTGCAGGTCGCAGTAGCTTAACAAGACAGTTTAAATGCCCCTTGGGAGAGGCTTGCAGGTCGCAGTAGCTTACCAAGACGACTTAAATGTCCCTTGGAAGAGACGTGCAGCTCGCAGTAGCTTAACAAGACAGTTTAAATGCCCCTTGGAAGAGCGGTGGAGGTCGCAGTAGCTTAACAAGACAGTTTAAATATCCCTTGGAAGAGACGTGCAGGTCGCAGTAGCTTAAAAGACGTTTTAAATGTCCCTTGGTAGAGACATGCAGGTCGCAGTAGCTTAACAAGATGGCTTAAATCCCCCTTGGAAGAGACGTGCAGGTCGCAGCAGCTTAACAAGAGGGTTTAAATGCCCCTTGGAATAGGCTTGCAGGTCGCATTAGATTACCAAGACGGTTTAAATGCCCCTTGGAAGAGGCTTGCAGGTCGCAGTAGCTTAACAAGACTGTTTAAATGCCCCTTGGAAGAGACATGCAGTTCGCAGTAGCTTAATAAGATGGTTTAAATGCCCCTTGGAAGAGATGTGCAGGTCGCAGTAGCTTAATAAGACGGTTTAAATGCCCCTTGGAAGAGAGGTGGAGGTTGCAGTAGCTTAACAAGACAGTTTAAATGCCCCTTGGAAGAGACGTGCAGGTCGCAGTAGCTGAACAAGACGGTTTAAATGCCACTTGGAAGAGACGTGCAGGGCGCAGTAGCTTAACAAGACGGTTTAAATGCCCCTTGGAAGAGTGGTGGAGGTCGCAGTAGCTTAACAAGACAGTTTCAATGCCCCTTGGAAGAGACATGCAGTTCGCAGTAGCTTAATAAGACGGTTTAAATGCCCCTTGGAAGAGATGTGCAGGTCGCAGTAGCTTAATAAGACGGTTTAAATGCCCCTTGGAAGAGAGGTGGAGGTCGCAGTAGCTTAACAAGACAGTTTAAATGCCCCTTGGAAGAGACGTGCAGGGCGCAGTAGCTGAACAAGACGGTTTAAATGCCACTTGGAAGAGACGTGCAGGTCGCAGTAGCTTAACAAGACGGTTTAAATGCCCCTTGGAAGAGACGTGCAGGTCGCAGTAGTTTAACAAGATGGTTTAAATGCCCCTTGGAACAGAGGTGCAGGTCGCAGTAGCTTAATAAGTCAGTTTAAATGCCCCTTGAAAGAGAGGTGCAGGTCGCAGTAGCTTCACAAGACCGTTTAAATGCCCCTTGGAAGTGCGGTGGATGTCGCAGTAGCTTAACAAGACAGTTTAAATGCCCCTTGGAAGAGACATGCAAGTCGCAGCAACTTAACAAGATGGTTTAAATGCCCCTTGGAAGAGACGTGCAGGTAGCAGTGACTTAACAAGATGGTTTAAATGCTCCTTGGAAGAGACATGCAGGTCGCAGTAGCTTAACAAGACAGTTTAAATGCCCCTTGGAAAAGTGGTGGAGGTTACATTAGCTTAACAAGACAATTTAAATGCCCCTTGGAACAGACATGCAAGTCGCAGTAGCTTAAAAAGACAGTTTAAATGCGCCTTCCAAGAGACGTGCAGGTCGCAGTAGCTTAACAAGACGGTTTAAATGCCCCTTGGAATAGAAGAACAGGTCGCAGTAGCTTAGCAAGACGGTTTAAATGCCCCTTGGAAGAGACGTGCAGATCGCAGTAGCTTAACAAGACGGTTAAAATGCCACTTGGAAGAGACGTGCAGGGCGCAGTAGCTTAACAAGACGGTTTCAATGCCCCTTGGATGAGCGGTGGAGGTCGCAGTAGCTTAACAAGACGGTTTAAATGCCCCTTGAAAGAGACGTGCAGGTCGCAGTAGCTTAACAAGACGGTTTAAATGCAACTTGGAAATGCGATGGAGGTCGCAGTAGCTTAACATGATGATTTAAATGCCCCTTGGAAGAGACATGCAGGTCGCAGCAGCTTAACAAGACGGTTTAAATGCCCCTTGGAAGAGACCTGCAGGTCGCAGTGGCTTAATAAGACGGTTTAAATGCCCCTTGGAAGAGACGTGCAGGTCACAGAAACTTAACAAGAGGGTTTAAATGCCCCTTGGAATAGGCTTGCAGGTCGCAGTAGATTACCAAGATGGTTTAAATGCCCCTTGGAAGAGACGTGCAGGTCGCAGTAGCTTAACAAGACGGTTTAAATGCCCCTTGGAAGAGACATGCAGTTCGCAGTAGCTTAATAAGATGGTTTAAATGCCCCTTGGAAGAGATGTGCAGGTCGCAGTAGCTTAATAAGACGGTTTAAATGCCCCTTGGAAGAGAGGTGGAGGTCGCAGTAGCTTAACAAGACGGTTTAAATGCCCCTTGGAAGAGCGGTGGACGTCGCAGTAGCTTAACAAGACAGTTTAAATGCCCCTTGGAAGAGACGTGAAGGTCGCAGTAGCTTAACAAGACGGTTTAAATGCCCCTTGGAAGAGATGTGCACTTTGCAGTAGCTTAACAAGACGGTTTATATGCCCCTTGGAAAATTGGTGGAGGTTACAGTAGCTTAACAAGACGGTTTAAATGCCCCTTGGAAGAGACGTGCAAGTCGCAGTAGCTTAGCAAGACGGTTTAAATGCCCCTTAGAAGAGACGTGCAGGTCACAGAAGCTTAACAAGACTGTTTAAATGCCCTTTGGAAGAGATGTGCAGGTCGCAGTAGCTTAATAAGACGGTTTAAATGCCCCTTGGAAGATAGGTGGAGGTCGCAGTAGAGAAACAAAACAGTTTAAATGCCCCTTGGAAGAGACGTGCATGTCGCAGTAGCTTAACAAGATGGTTTAAATGCCACTTGGAAGAGACGTGCAGGTCGCAGTAGCTTAACAAGACGGTTTAAATGCCCCTTGGAAGTGCGGAGGAGGTCGCAGTAGCTTAACAAGACGGTTTCAATGCCCCTTGGAAGAGACACGCAGGTCGCAGCAGCTTAACATGATGGTTTAAATGCCCCTTGGAAGAGACGTGCAGGTCGCAGTAGCTTAACAAGACGGTTTAAATGCCCCTTGGAAGAGACATGCAGGTCGCAGTAGCTTAACAAAGCGTTTTAAAAGCCCCTTGGAAGAGACGTGCAGGTCACAGTAGCTTAACAAGACGGTTTATATGCCCCTTGGAAAATTGGTGGAGGTTACAGTAGCTTAACAAGACGGTTTAAATGCCCCTTGGAAGAGACGTGCAAGTCGCAGTAGCTTAACAAGACAGTTTAAATGCCCCTTAGAAGAGACGTGAAGGTCACAGAGGCTTAACAAGACAGTTTAAATGCCCCTTGAAAGAGACGTGCAGGTCACAGTAGCTTAATAAGATGGTTTAAATGCCACTTGGAAGAGCGGTGGAGGTCGCAGTAGCTTAACAAGACAGTTTAAATGCCCCTTGGAAGAGACGTGATGGTCGCAGTAGCTTAACAAGACGGTTTAAATGCCCCTTGGAAGAAACATGCAGGTCGCAGCAGCTTAACAAGACCGTTAAAATGCCCCTTGGAAGAGATGTGCAGGTCGCAGTAGCTTAACAAGACGGTTTAAATGCCCCTTGGAAAAGTGGTGGAGGTTACAGTAGATTAACAAGACTGTTTAAATGCCCCTTAGAAGAGACGTGCAGGTCGCAGAAGCTTAACAAAATGGTTTAAATGCCACTTGGAAGAGACGTGCAGGTCGCAGTAGCTTAACAAGATGGTTTAAATGCCCCTTGGAAGAGACATGCAGGCCGCAGCAGCTTAACAAGACCGTATAAATGCCCCTTGGAAGTGACGTGCAGGTCGCAGTAGCTTAACAAGACGATTTAAATGCACCTTGGAAAAGACATGCAGGTCGCAGTAGCTTAACAAAGCGTTTTAAATGCCCTTTGGAAGAGACGTGCTGGTCGCAGTAGCTTAACAAGACGGTTTAAATGCCCCTTGGAAGAAACATGCAGGTCGCAGCAGCTTAACAAGACCGTTAAAATGCCCCTTGGAAGAGATGTGCAGGTCGCAGTAGCTTAACAAGACGGTTTAAATGCCCCTTGGAAAAGTGGTGGAGGTTACAGTAGATTAACAAGACTGTTTAAATGCCCCTTAGAAGAGACGTGCAGGTCGCAGAAGCTTAACAAAATGGTTTAAATGCCACTTGGAAGAGACGTGCAGGTCGCAGTAGCTTAACAAGATGGTTTAAATGCCCCTTGGAAGAGACATGCAGGACGCAGCAGCTTAACAAGACCGTATAAATGCCCCTTGGAAGAGACGTGCAGGTCGCAGTAGCTTAACAAGACGATTTAAATGCACCTTGGAAAAGACATGCAGGTCGCAGTAGCTTAACAAAGCGTTTTAAATGCCCTTTGGAAGAGACGTGCTGGTCGCAGTAGCTTAACAAGACGGTTTAAATGCCCCTTGAAAAAGTGGTGGAGGTTACAGTAGCTTAACAAGACAATTTAAATGCCCCTTGGAAGAGACGTGAAAGTCGCAGTAGCATAACAATACGGTTTAAATGCCCCTTAGAAGAGAGGTGCAGGTCGCAGTAGCTTAATAAGACAGCATAAATACCCCTTGGAAGTGACGTGCAGGTCGCAGTAGCTTAACAAGATGGTTTAAATGCCCCTTGGAAGAGCGGTGGAGGTCGCAGTAGCTTAACAAGACTGTTTAAATGCCCCTTGGAAGAGGCTTGCAGGCCGCAGTAGCTTACCAAGACGATTTAAATGTCCCTTGGAAGAGACCTGCAGGTCGCAGTAGCTTAACAAGACAGTTTAAATGCCCCTTGGAAGAGCGGTGGAGGTCGCAGTAGCTTAACAAGACAGTTTAAATGCCCCTTGGAAGGACATGCAGGTCGCAACACCTTAACAAGACTGTTTAAATACCCCTTGGAAGAGATGTGCAGGTCGCAGTAGCTTAAAAGACGTTTTAAATGTCCCTTGGTAGAGACATGCAGGTCGCAGTAGCTTAACAAGACGGTTTAAATGCCCCTTGGAAGAGACGTGCAGTTCGCAGTAGCTCAACAAGACGGTTTAAATGCCCCTTGGAAAAGTGGTGGAGGTTACAGTAGCTTAACAAGACCGTTTAAATGCCCCTTGGTAGAGACAGGCAAGTCGCAGTAGCTTAACAAGACGGTGTAAATGCCCCTTGGAAAAGACGTTCAGGTCGCAGTAGCTTAACAAGACGGTTTAAATGCCCCTTGGAAGAGACATGCAGGCTGCAGTAGCTTAACAATATGGTTTAAATGCCCCTTGGAAGAGGCTTGCAGGAATCAGTAGCTTACCAAGATGATTTAAATGCCCCTTGGAAGAGACGTGCAGGTCGCAGTAGCTTAACAAGACAGTTGAAATGCCCCTTGGAAGAGGGGTGGAGGTCGCATTAGCTTAACAAGACGGTTTAAATGCCCCATGGAAGAGACGTGCAGGTCGCAGTAGCTTAACAAGACGGTTTAAATGACCCTTGGAAGAGACGTGCAAGTCGCAGAAGCTTAAAAAGACGGTTTAAATGCGCCTTGGAAGAGACGTGCAAGTCCCAGTAGCTTAACAAGACAGTTTAAATGCTCCTTGGAAGAGACGAGCAGGTCGCAGTAGCTTAACAAGACGGTTTAAATGCCCCTTGGAAGAGACGTGGAGGTCGCAGTAGCTTAACAAGATGGTTTAAATGCCCCTTGGAAGAGCGGTGGAGGTCGCAGTAGCTTAACAAGACAGTTTAAATGCCCCTTGTAAGAGACGTACAGGTCGCAGTAGCTTAACAAGACCGTTTAAATGCCCCTTGGAAGAGACGTGCAGGTCGCAGTAGCTTAACAAGATGGTTTAAATTCCCCTTGGAAGAGCGGTGGAGGTCGCAGTAGCTTAACAAGATGGTTTAAATGCCCCTTGGAAGAGACATGCAGTTCGTAGCAGCTTATAAAGACGGTTTAAATGCCCCTTGGAAGAGGCTTCCAGGTCGCAGTAGCTTACCAAGACGGTTTAAATGCCCCTTGGAAGAGACGTGCAGGTCGCAGTAGCTTAACAAGATGGTTTAAATGCCCCTTGGAAGAGCGGTGGAGGTCGCAGTAGCTTAAAAAGACAGTTTAAATGCCCCTTGGAAGAGACATGCAGGTCGCAGTAGCTTAACAAGAGGGTTTAAATGCCCCTTGGAAGTGGCTTGCAGGTCGCAGTAGCTTACCAAGACGATTTAAATGCCCCTTGGAAGAGACGTGCAGGTCGCAGTAGCTTAACAAGACAGTTTAAATGCCACTTGGGAGAGTCTTGCAGGTCGCAGTAGCTTACCAAGACGACTTAAATGTCCCTTGGAAGAGACGTGCAGCTCGCAGTAGCTTAACAAGACATTTTAAATGCCCCTTGGAAGAGCGGTGGAGGTCGCAGTAGCTTAACAAGACAGTTTAAATATCCCTTGGAAGAGACGTGCAGGTCGCAGTAGCTTAAAAGACGTTTTAAATGTCCCTTGGTAGAGACATGCAGGTCGCAGTAGCTTAACAAGATGGCTTAAATCCCCTTTGGAAGAGACGTGCAGGTCGCAGCAGCTTAACAAGAGGGTTTAAATGCCCCTTGGAATAGGCTTGCAGGTCGCAGTAGATTACCAAGACGGTTTAAATGCCCCTTGGAAGAGGCTTGCAGGTCGCAGTAGCTTAACAGGACTGTTTAAATGCCCCTTGGAAGAGACATGCAGTTCGCAGTAGCTTAATAAGATGGTTTAAATGCCCCTTGGAAGAGATGTGCAGGTCGCAGTAGCTTAATAAGACGGTTTAAATGCCCCTTGGAAGAGAGGTGGAGGTCGCAGTAGCTTAACAAGACAGTTTAAATGCCCCTTGGAAGAGACGTGCAGGTCGCAGTAGCTGAACAAGACGGTTGAAATGCCACTTGGAAGAGACGTGCAGGGCGCAGTAGCTTAACAAGACGGTTTAAATGCCCCTTGGAAGAGTGGTGGAGGTCGCAGTAGCTTAACAAGACAGTTTCAATGCCCATTGGAAGAGACATGCAGTTCGCAGTAGCTTAATAAGACGGTTTAAATGCCCCTTGGAAGAGATGTGCAGGTCGCAGTAGCTTAATAAGACGGTTTAAATGCCCCTTGGAAGAGAGGTGGAGGTCGCAGTAGCTTAACAAGACAGTTTAAATGCCCCATGGAAGAGACGTGCAGGTCGCAGTAGCTGAACAAGACGGTTTAAATGCCACTTGGAAGAGACGTGCAGGTCGCAGTAGCTTAACAAGACGGTTTAAATGCCCCTTGGAAGAGACGTGCAGGTCGCAGTAGCTTAACAAGATGGTTTAAATGCCCCTTGGAACAGAGGTGCAGGTCGCAGTAGCTTAATAAGACAGTTTAAATGCCCCTTGAAAGAGAGGTGCAGGTCGCAGTAGCTTAACAAGACCGTTTAAATGCCCCTTGGAAGTGCGGTGGATGTCGCAGTAGCTTAACAAGACGGTTTAAATGCCCCTTGGAAGAGACATGCAGGTCGCAGCAACTTAACAAGATGGTTTAAATGCCCCTTGGAAGAGACGTGCAGGTAGCAGTGGCTTAACAAGATGGTTTAAATGCTCCTTGGAAGAGACATGCAGGTCGCAGTAGCTTAACAAGACAGTTTAAATGCCCCTTGGAAAAGTGGTGGAGGTTACATTAGCTTAACAAGACAATTTAAATGCCCCTTGGAACAGACATGCAAGTCGCAGTAGCTTAAAAAGACAGTTTAAATGCGCCTTGCAAGAGACGTGCAGGTCGCAGTAGCTTAACAAGACGGTTTAAATGCCCCTTGGAATAGAAGAGCAGGTCGCAGTAGCTTAGCAAGACGGTTTAAATGCCCCTTGGAAGAGACGTGCAGATCGCAGTAGCTTAACAAGACGGTTAAAATGCCACTTGGAAGAGATGTGCAGGGCGCAGTAGCTTAACAAGACGGTTTCAATGCCCCTAGGATGAGCGGTGGAGGTCGCAGTAGCTTAACAAGACGGTTTAAATGCCCCTTGAAGGAGACGTGCAGGTCGCAGTAGCTTAACAAGACGGTTTAAATGCCCCTTCGAAGTGCGGTGGAGGTCGCAGTAGCTTAATAAGACAGTTTAAATGCCCCTTGGAAGAGACATGCAGTTAACAGCCTCTTAACAAGATTGTTTAAATGCCCCTTGGAAGAGACGTGCAGGTCGCAATAGCTTAACAAGACGGTTTAAATGTCCCTTGGTAGAGACATGCAGGTCGCAGTAGCTTAACAAGACGGTTTAAATGCCCCACGGAAGAGACGTGCCAGTCGCAGTAGCTTAAAAACGGTTTAAATGACCCTTGGGAAAGACGAGCAGGTCACATTAGCTTAACAAGACGGTTTAAATGCCCCTTGGAAGAGACGTGCAGGTTGCAGTAGCTTAACAAGACAGTTTAAATGCCCCTTGGAAGAGACGTGCAGGTCGCAGTAGCTTAACAAGATGGTTTAAATGCCCCTTGGAAGAGACGTGAAGGTCGCAGTAGCATAACAAGATGGTTTAAATGCTCCTTGTAAGAGCGGTGGAGGTCGCAGTAGCTTAAAAAGATGGTTTAAATGCCCCTTGGAAGAGACATGCAGTTCGCAGCAGCTTAAAAAAACGGTTTAAATGCCCCTTGGAAGAGGCTTGCAGGTCGCAGTAGCTTACCAAGACGGTTTAAGTGCCCCTTGGAAGAGACGTGCAGGTCGCAGTAGCTTAACAAGATGGTTTAAATGCCCCTTGGAAGAGCGGTGGAGATCGCAGTAGCTTAACAAGATGGTTTAAATGCCCCTTGGAAGAGACATGCAGTTCGCAGCAGCTTAAAAAGACGGTTTAAATGCCCCTTGGAAGAGACGTGCAGGTCGCAGTAGCTTAACAAGTTGATTTAAATGCCCCTTGGAAGAGACGTGCAGGTAGCAGTAGCTTAACAAGACTGTTTAAATGCCCCTTGTAAAAGTGGTGGAGGTTACAGTAGCTTAACAAGACGGTTTAAATGCCCCTTGGAAGTGACGTGCAAGTCGTAGTAGCTTAACAAGACGGTTTAAATGACCCTTGGAAGAGAGGTGGAGGTCGCAGTAGCTTAAAAAGACAGTTTAAATGCCCCTTGAAAGAGACGTGCAGGTCGGAGTGGCTTAACAAGACCATTTAAATGCCCCTTGGAAGTGCGATGGATGTCGCAGTAGCTTAACAAGACGGTTTCAATGCCCCTTGGTAGAGACTTGCAGGTCGCAGCAGCTTAACAAGATGGTTTAAATGCCCCTTGGAAGAGACGTGCAGGTAGCAGTGGCTTAAGAAGATGGTTTAAATGCCCCTTGGAAGAGACATGCAGGTCGCAGTAGCTTAACAAGACAGTTTAAATGCCCCTTGGAAAAGTGGTGGAGGTTACAGTAGCTTAACAAGACAGTTTAAATGCCCCTTGGAACAGAAGAGCAGGTCGCCGTAGCTTAACAAGACGGTTTAAATGCCCCTTGGAAGAAACGTGCAGGTCGCAGTATGATAACAAGACGGTTTAAATCCCCCTTGGAAGAGACGTGCAGATCACAGCAGCTTAACAAGAGGGTTTAAATGCCCCTTGGAATAGGCTTGCAGGTCGCAGTAGCTTACCAAGACGGTTTAATTGCCCCTTGGAAGAAACGTGCAGATCGCAGTAGCTTAACAAGACGGTTTAAATGCCCATTGGAAGAGTGGTGCAGGTCGCAGTAGCTTAATAAGACGGTTTAAATGCCCCTTGGAAGGGATGTGCAGGTCGCAGTAGCTTAACAAGATGGTTTAAATGCCCCTTGGAAGAGACGTGGAGGTCGCAGTAGCTTAACAAGACTGTTTAAATGCCCCTTGGAAGAGACATGCAGGTCGCAGTAGCTTAATAAGATGGTTTAAATGCCCCTTGGAAAAGTGGTGGAATTTACAGTAGCTTAAGAAGACGGTTTAAATGCTCCTTGGAAGAGGCGTGCAAGTCGCAGTAGCTTAACAAGACTGTTTAAATGCCCCTTGGAAGAGACGTGCAGGTGGCAGAAGCTAAACAAGACAGTTTAAATGCCCCTTGGAAGAGCGGTGGAGGTCGCAGTAGCTTAACAAGACAGTTTAAATGCCACTTGGAAGAAACATGCAGGTCGCAGTAGCTTAACAAGACGGTTTAAATGCCCCTTGGAAGAGACGTGCAGGTCGCAGTAGCTTAACAAGATGGTTTAAATGCCCCTTTGAAGAGACGAGCAGGTCGCAGTAGCTTAACAAGACGGTTTAAATGCCTCTCGGAAGAGACGTGCAGGTCGCCGTAGCTTAACAAGACGGTTTTAATCCCCCTTGGAAGAGACGTGCAGGTCGCAGTAGTTAACAAGAGTGTTTAAATGCCCCTTGGAATAGGCTTGCAGGCCGAATTAGCTTACCAAGACGGTTTAAATGCCCCTTGGAAAAGTGGTGGAGGTTACAGTATCTTAAAAAGACAGTTTAAATGCCCCTTGGAAGAGACGTGCAGGTCGCAGAAGTTTAACAAGACTGTTTAAATGCCCCTTGGAAGAGACGTGCAGGACGCAAAAGCTTAACAAGTCGGTTTAAATCCCCATAGGAAGAGACGTGCAGGTCGCAGTAGCTTAACAAGAGGGTTTAAATGCCCCTTGGAATAGGCTTGCAGGTCGCAGTAGCTTACCAATACGGTTTAAATGCCCCTTGGAAGAGCCGTGCAGGTCGCAGTAGCTTAACAAGATGGTTTAAATGTCCATTGGAAGAGCGGTGGAGGTCGCAGAAGCTTAACAAGACGGTTTAAATGCCCCTTGGAAGAGACGTGCAGGTCGCAGTAGCTTAATAAGACGGTTTAAATGCCCCTTGGAAGATATGTGGAGGACGCAGTAGATAAACAAGACAGTTTAAATGCCCCTTGGAAGAGACGTGCAGGTCGCAGTAGCTTAAAAAGACAGTTTAAATGCCCCTTGGAAGTGCGGAGGAGGTCGCAGTAGCTTAACAAGACGGTTTAAATGCCCGTTGGAAGAGACACGCAGGTCGCAGCAGCTTAACAAGATGGTTTAAATGCCCCTTGGAAGAGACGTGCAGGTCGCAGTAGCTTAACAAGACGGTTTAAATCCCTTGCAAGAGACATGCACGTCGCAGTAGCTTAACAAAGCGTATTAAAAGCCCCTTGGAAGAGACGTGCAGGTCACAGTAGCTTAACAAGACGGTTTATATGCCCCTTGGAAAAGTGGTGGAGGTTACAGTAGCTTAACAAGACGGTTTAATTGCCCCTTGGAAGAGACGTGCAAGTCGCTGTAGCTTAACAAGACAGTTTAAATGCCCCTTAGAAGAGACGTGCAGGTCACAGAAGCTTAACAAGACAGTTTAAATATCCCTTGAAAGAGACGTGCAGGTCACAGTAGCTTAACAAGACAGTTTAAATGCCCCTTGGAAGAGACGTGCAGGTCACAAAAGCTTAACAAGACAGTTTAAATGCCCCTTGGAAGAGACGTGCAGTTCACAGAAGCTTAACAAGACAGTTTAAATGCCCCTTGGAAGAGACGTGCATGTCGCAGTAGCTTAACAAGATGGTTTATATGCCCCTTGGAAAAGTGGTGGAGGTTACAGTGGCTTAACAAGACGATTTAATTGCCCGTTGGAAGAGACGTGCAAGTCGCAGTAGCTTAACAAGATGGTTTAAATGCCCCTTGGAAGAGAGGTGGAGGTGGAAGTAGCTTAACAAGACGGTTTAAATGCCCCTTGGAAGTGCGGTGGAGGTCGCAGTAGCTTAACAAGACGGTTTAAATGCCCCTTGGAAGAGACGTACAGGTCGCAGTAGCTTAAAAAGACGGTTTAAATGCGCCTTGGAAGAGACGTGCAGGTCGCAGTAGCTTAACAAGACGGTTTAAATCCCTTGCAAGAGACATGCACGTCGCAGTAGCTTAACAAAGCGTATTAAAAGCCCCTTGGAAGAGACGTGCAGGTCACAGTAGCTTAACAAGACGGTTTATATGCCCCTTGGAAAAGTGGTGGAGGTTACAGTAGCTTAACAAGACGGTTTAATTGCCCCTTGGAAGAGACGTGCAAGTCGCTGTAGCTTAACAAGACAGTTTAAATGCCCCTTAGAAGAGACGTGCAGGTCACAGAAGCTTAACAAGACAGTTTAAATATCCCTTGAAAGAGACGTGCAGGTCACAGTAGCTTAACAAGACAGTTTAAATGCCCCTTGGAAGAGACGTGCAGGTCACAAAAGCTTAACAAGACAGTTTAAATGCCCCTTGGAAGAGACGTGCAGTTCACAGAAGCTTAACAAGACAGTTTAAATGCCCCTTGGAAGAGACGTGCATGTCGCAGTAGCTTAACAAGATGGTTTATATGCCCCTTGGAAAAGTGGTGGAGGTTACAGTGGCTTAACAAGACGATTTAATTGCCCGTTGGAAGAGACGTGCAAGTCGCAGTAGCTTAACAAGATGGTTTAAATGCCCCTTGGAAGAGAGGTGGAGGTGGAAGTAGCTTAACAAGACGGTTTAAATGCCCCTTGGAAGTGCGGTGGAGGTCGCAGTAGCTTAACAAGACGGTTTAAATGCCCCTTGGAAGAGACGTACAGGTCGCAGTAGCTTAAAAAGACGGTTTAAATGCGCCTTGGAAGAGACGTGCAGGTCGCAGTAGCTTAACAAGACGGTTTAAATCCCTTGCAAGAGACATGCACGTCGCAGTAGCTTAACAAAGCGTATTA
Organism: Phyllobates terribilis; assembly: GCF_046119375.1. Lineage (NCBI taxonomy): Eukaryota > Metazoa > Chordata > Amphibia > Anura > Dendrobatidae > Phyllobates > Phyllobates terribilis. The sequence goes on from NW_027362775.1 coordinate 29,405,530, forward strand.
AAAGCCCCTTGGAAGAGACGTGCAGGTCACAGTAGCTTAACAAGACGGTTTATATGCCCCTTGGAAAAGTGGTGGAGGTTACAGTAGCTTAACAAGACGGTTTAATTGCCCCTTGGAAGAGACGTGCAAGTCGCTGTAGCTTAACAAGACAGTTTAAATGCCCCTTAGAAGAGACGTGCAGGTCACAGAAGCTTAACAAGACAGTTTAAATATCCCTTGAAAGAGACGTGCAGGTCACAGTAGCTTAACAAGACAGTTTAAATGCCCCTTGGAAGAGACGTGTAGGTCACAAAAGCTTAACAAGACAGTTTAAATGCCCCTTGGAAGAGACGTGCAGTTCACAGAAGCTTAACAAGACAGTTTAAATGCCCCTTGGAAGAGACGTGCATGTCGCAGTAGCTTAACAAGATGGTTTATATGCCCCTTGGAAAAGTGGTGGAGGTTACAGTGGCTTAACAAGACGATTTAATTGCCCGTTGGAAGAGACGTGCAAGTCGCAGTAGCTTAACAAGATGGTTTAAATGCCCCTTGGAAGAGAGGTGGAGGTGGAAGTAGCTTAACAAGACGGTTTAAATGCCCCTTGGAAGTGCGGTGGAGGTCGCAGTAGCTTAACAAGACGGTTTAAATGCCCCTTGGAAGAGACGTACAGGTCGCAGTAGCTTAAAAAGACGGTTTAAATGCGCCTTGGAAGAGACGTGCAGGTCGCAGTAGCTTAACAAGATGGTTTAAATACCCCTTGGAAGAGAGGTGGAGGTCGAAGTAGCTTAACAAGACGGTTTAAATGCCCCTTAGAAGTGCGGTGGAGGTCGCATTAGCATAACAAGACACTTTAAATGCCCCCTGGAAGAGACGTAATGGTCGCAGTAGCTTAACAAGACGGTTTAAATGCCCCTTGGAAGTGTGGTGGAGGTCGCAGTAGCTTCACAAGACGGTTTAAATGCCACTTGGAAAAGTGTTGGAGGTTGCAGTAGATTAACAAGACGGTTTAAATGCCCCTTGGAAGTGAAGTGAAAGTCGCAGAAGCTTAACAAGACTGTTTAAATGCCCCTTAGAAGAGACGTGCAGGTCGCAGAAGCTTAACAAGATGGTTTAAATGCCCCTTGGAAGAGACGTGCAGGTCGCAGTAGCTTAACAAGATGGTTTAAATGCCACTTGGAAGTGCGGTGGAGGTCGCAATAGCTTAACAAGACGGTTTAAATGCCCCTTGGAAGAGACATGCAGGCCGCAGCAGCTTATCAAGACCGTATAAATGTCCCCTTGGAAAAGACATGCAGGTCGCAGTAGCTTAACAAAGCATTTTAAATACCCTTTGGAAGAGACGTGCTGGTCGCAGTAGCTTAACAAGACGGTTTAAATGCCCCTTGGAAAAGTGGTGGAGGTTACAGTAGCTTAACAAGACGATTTAAATGCCCCTTGGAAGAGACGTGAAAGTCGCAGTAGCATAACAAGACGGTTTAAATGCCCCTTAGAAGAGTGGTGCAGGTCGCAGTAGCTTAATAAGACAGCTTAAATGCCCCTTGGAAGAGACGTGCAGGTTGCAGTAGCTTAACAAGATGGTATAAATGCCCCTTGGAAGAGCGGTGGAGGTCGCAGTAGCTTAACAAGACATGTTAAAGGCCCCTTGGAAGAGACGTGCAGGTTGCAGTAGCTTAACAAGACTGTTTAAATGCCCCTTGGAAGAGGCTAGCAGGCCGCAGTAGCTTACCAAGACGATTTAAATATCCCTTGGAAGAGACCTGCAGGTCGCAGTAGCTTAATAAGACAGTTTAAATGCCCCTTGGAAGAGCGGTGGAGGTCACAGTAGCTTAACAAGACAGTTTAAATGCCCCTTGGAAGGACACGCAGGTCGCAGCACCTTACCAAGACTGTTTAAATACCCCTTGGAAGAGACGTGCAGGTCGCAGTAGCTTAAAAGACGTTTTAAATGCCCCATGGAAGAGACGTACAGGTCGCAGTAGCTTAACAAGACGGTTTAAATGCCCCTTGGAAAACTGGTGGAGGTTACAGTATCTTAACAAGACCGTTTAAATGCCCCTTGGAAGGGACGTGCAAGTCGCAGTAGCTTAACAAGACGGTGTAAATGCCTGTTGGAAAAGACGTGCAGGTCGCAGTAGCTTAACAAGACTGTTTAAATGCCCCTTGGAAGAGACGTGCAGGCCGCAGTAGCTTAACAAGATGGTTTAAATGCCCCTTGGAAGAGGCTTGCAGGAAGCAGTAGCTTACCAAGACGATTTAAATGCCCCTTGGAAGAGACGTGCAGGTCGCAGTAGCTTAACAAGACAGTTGAAATGCCCCTTGGAAGAGCGGTGGAGGTTGCAGTAGCTTAATAAGACAGTTTAAATGCCCCTTGGAAGAGACATGCAGGTCACAGCAACTTAACAAGATTGTTTAAATGCCCCTTGGAAGAGACGTGCAGGTCGCAGTAGCTTAACAAGACGGTTTAAATGTCCCTTGCTAGAGACATGAAGTTCGCAGTAGCTTAACAAGACGGTTTAAATGCCCCATGGAAGAGACGTGCAGGTCGCAGCAGCTTAACAAGACGGTTTAAATGACCCTTGGAAGAGACGTGCAAGTCGCAGTAGCTTAAAAAGACGGTTTAAATGCGCCTTGGAAGAGACGTGCAAGTAGCAGTAGCTTAACAAGACAGTTTAAATGCTCCTTGGAAGAGACGAGCAGGTCGCAGTAGCTTAACAAGACGGTTTAAATGCCCCTTGGAAGAGACGTGGAGGTCGCAGTAGCTTAACAAGACAGTTTAAATCCCCCTTGGAAGAGACGTGCAGGTCGCAGTAGCTTAACAAGATGGTTTAAATGCCCCTTGGAAGAGCGGTGGAGGTCGCAGTAGCTTAACAAGACAGTTTAAATGCCCCTTGGAAGAGACGTGCAGGTCGCAGTAGCTTAACAAGACGGTTTAAATGCACCTTGGAAGAGACGTGCAGGTCGCAGTAGCTTAACAAGATGGTTTAAATGCCCCTTGGAAGAGCGTTGTAGGTCGCAGTAGCTTAACAAGATGGTTTAAATGCCCCTTGGAAGAGACATGCAGTTCGCAGCAGCTTATAAAGACGGTTTAAATGCCCCTTGGAAGAGGCTTGCATGTCGCAGTAGCTTACCAAGACGGTTTAAATGCCCCTTGAAAGAGACGTGCAGGTCGCAGTTGCTTAACAAGATGGTTTAAATGCCCCTTGGAAGAGCGGTGGAGGTCGCAGTAGCTTAAAAAGACAGTTTAAATGCCCCTTGGAAGAGACATGCAGTTCGCAGTAGCTTAACAAGAGGGTTTAAATGCCCATTGGAAGAGGCTTGCAGGTCGCAGTAGCTTACCAAGACGATTTAAATGTCCCTTGGAAGAGAAGTGCAGCTTGCAGTAGCTTAACAAGACAGTTTATATGCCCCTTGGAAGAGCGGTGGAGGTCGCAGTAGCTTAACAAGACAGTTTAAATGCCCCTTGGAAGAGACATGCAGGTCGCAGCATCTTAACAAGACTGTTTAAATATCCCTTGGAAGAAACGTGCAGGTCGCAGTAGCTTAAAAGACGTGTTAAATGTCCCTTGGTAGAGACATGCAGGTCGCAGCAGCTTAACAAGATGGCTTAAATCCCCCTTGGAAGAGACGTGCAGGTCGCAGCAGCTTAACAAGAGGGTTTAAATGCCCCTTGGAATAGGCTTGCAGGTCGCAGTAGCTTAACAAGACGGTTTAAATGCCCCTTGGAAGAGACATGCAGTTCGCAGTAGCTTAATAAGACGGTTTAAATGCCCCTTGGAAGAGAGGTGGAGGTCGCAGTAGCTTAACAAGACAGTTTAAATGCCCCTTGGAAGAGACGTGCAGGTCGCAGTAGCTTAACAAGACGGTTTAAATGCCACTTGGAAGAGACGTGCAGGTCGCAGTAGCTTAACAAGATGGTTTAAATGCCCCTTGGAAGAGCGGTGGAGGTCGCAGTAGCTTAACAAGATGCTTTAAATGCCCCTTGAAAGAGACGTGCAGGTCGCAGTAGCTTAACAAGATGGTTTAAATGCCCCTTCGAAGTGCGGTGGAGATCACAGTAGCTTTACAAGACAGATGAAATGCCCCTTGGAAGAGCGTTGGAGGTCGCAGTAGCTTAATAAGACAGTTTAAATGCCCCTTGGAAGAGCGGTGGAGGTTGCAGTAGCTTAACAAGACGGTTTAAATACCCCTTGGAAGAGATATGCAGGTTGCAGTGGCTTAACAAGACGGTTTAAATGCCCCTTGGAAGAGACATGCAGGTCGCAGTAGCTTAACAAGTTTGTTTAAATGCCCCTTGGAAGAGACGTGCAGGTAGCAGTAGCTTAACAAGACTGATTAAATGCCCCTTGTAAAAGTGGTGGAGGTTACAGTAGCTTAACAAGACGGTTTAAATGCCCCTTGGAAGAGACGTGCAAGTCGTAGTAGCTTAAAAAGACGGTTTAAATTCCCCTTGGAGGAGCGGTGTAGGTCGCAGTAGCTTAAGAAGACAGTTAAAATGCCCCTTGAAAGAGACGTGCAGGTCGCAGTAGCTTAACAAGACCGTTTAATTGCCCCTTGGAAGGGTGGTGGATGTCGCAGTAGCTTAACAAAACGGTTTAAATGCCCCTTGGAAGAGACATGCAGGTCGCAGCAGCTTAACAAGATGGTTTAAATGCCCCTTGGAAGAGACGTGCAGGTAGCAGTGGCTTAACAAGATGGTTTAAATGCCCCTTGGAAGAGACATGCAGGTCGCAGTAGCCTAACAAGACAGTTTAAATGCCCCTTGGAAAAGTGGTGGAGGTTACAGTAGCTTAACAAGACAGTTTAAATGCCCCTTGGAAGAGACATGCAAGTCGCAGTAGCTTAAAAAGACGGTTTAAATGCACCTTGGAAGAGACGTGCAGGTCGCAGTAGCTTAACAAGACGGTTTAAATGCCCCTTGGAAGAGACGTGCAGGTCGCAGTAGCTTAACAAGACGGTTTAAATCCCCCTTGGAAGAGGCGTGTAGGTCGCAGCAGCTTAACAAGAGGGTTTAAATGCCCCTTGGAATAGGCTTGCAGGTCGCAGTAGCTTACCAACAGGGTTTAATTGCCCCATGGAAGAGACGTGCAGGTCGTAGTAGCTTGAAAAGACTGTTTAAATGCCCATTGGAAGAGTGGTGCAGGTCGCAGTAGCTTAATAAGACGGTTTAAATGCCCCTTGGAAGAGATGTGCAGGTCGCAGTAGCTTAACAAGATGGTTTAAATGCCCCTTGGAAGAGCGGTGGAGGTCGCAGTAGCTTAACAAAACAGTTTTAATGCCCCTTGGAAGAGACGTGCAAGTCGCAGTAGCTTAACAAGACAGTTTAAATGCACCTTGGAAAAGACATGCAGGTCGCAGTAGCTTAACAAAGCGTTTTAAATGCCCTTTGGAAGAGACGTGCTGGTCGCAGTAGCTTAACAAGACGGTTTAAATGCCCCTTGGAAAAGTGGTGGAGGTTACAGTAGCTTAACAAGACGATTTAAATGCCCCTTGGAAGAGACGTGAAAGTCGCAGTAGCATAACAAGACGGTTTAAATGCCCCATAGAAGAGACGTGCTGGTCGCAGTTGCTTAATAAGACAGCTTAAATGCCCCTTGGAAGAGGCGTGCAGGTTGCAGTAGCTTAACAAGATGGTTTAAATGCCCCTTGGAAGAGCGGTGGAGGTCGCAGTAGCTTAACAAGACAGGTTAAATGCCCCTTGGAAGAGACGTGCAGGTCGCAGTAGCTTAACAAGACTGTTTAAATGTCCCTTGGAGGAGGCTTACAGGCCGCAGTAGCTTACCAAGACGATTTAAATGTCCCTTGGAAGAGAACTGCAGGTCGCAGTAGCTTAACAAGACAGTTTAAATGTCCCTTGGAAGAGCGGTGGAGGTCGCAGTAGCTTAACAAGACAGTTTAAATGCCCCTTGGAAGGACATGCAGGTCGCAGCACCTTAACAAGACTGTTTAAATGCCCCTTGGAAGAGACGTGCAGGTCGCAGTAGCTTAAAAGACGTTTTAAATGTCCCTTGGTAGAGACATGCAGGTAGCAGTAGCTTAACAAGACGGTTTAAATGCCCCATGGAAGAGCGGTGTAGGTCGCAGTAGCTTAACAAGACGGTTTAAATGCCCCATGGAAGAGACGTGCAGGTCGCAGTAGCTTAACAAGACGGTTTAAATACCCCTTGGAAAAGTGGTGGAGGTTACAGTAGCTTAACAAGACCGTTTAAATGCCCCTTGGAAGAGACGTGCAAGTCGCAGTAGCTTAACAAGACGGTGTAAATGCCCCTTGGAAGAGCGGAGGAGGTCGCAGTAGCTTAACAAGACAGTTTAAATGCCCCTTGAAAAAGACGTACAAGGCGCAGTAGCTTAACAAGACTGTTTAAATGCCCCTTAGAAGAAACGTGCAGGTGGCAGAAGCTTAACAAGACGGTTTAAATGCCCATTGGAAGTGTTGTGGAGGTCGCAGTAGCTTAACAAGACGGTTTAAATGCCCCTTGGTTGAGACATGCAGGTCGCAGCAGCTTAACAAGACCGTTTAAATAACCCTTGGAACAGACGTGGAGGTCGCAGTAGCTTAACAAGATGGTTTAAATGCCCCTTGGAAGAGACGTGCAGGTCGCAGTAGCTTAACAAGACAGTTTAAATGCCCCTTGGAAGAGACGTGCAGGTCGCAGTAGCTTAACAAGACGGTTTAAATGCCCCAAGGAAGAGACGTGCAAGTCGCAGTAGCTTAAAAAGACGGTTTAAATGCCCCTTGGAAGAGACGTGCAGGTCGCAGTAGCTAAACAAGACGGTTTAAATGCCCCTTGGAAGAGACGAGCAGGTCGCAGAAGCTTAACGAGACGGTTTAAATGCCCCTTGGAAGAGACGTGCAGGTCGCAGTAGCTTAACAAGACGGTTTAAATCCCCCTTGGAAGAGACGTGCAGGTCGCAGTAGCTTAACAAGACTGTTTAAATGCCCCGTGGAATAGGCTTGCAGGCCGCATTAGCTTACCAAGACGGTTTAAATGCCCCTTGGAAAATTGGTGGAGGTTACAGTATCTTAACAAGACAGTTTAAATGCCCCTTGGAAGAAACGTGCAGGTCGCAGTAGCTTAACAAGTCGGTTTAAATCCCCCTAGGTAGAGACGTGCAGGTCGCAGTAGCTTAACAAGAGGGTTTAAATGCCCCTTGGAATAGGCTTGCAGGTCGCAGTAGCTTACCAATACGGTTTAAATGCCCCTTGGAAGAGCCGTGCAGGTCGCAATAGCTTAACAAGACGCTTTAAATGTCCATTGGAAGAGCGGTGGAGGTCGCAGAAGCTTAACAAGACGGTTTAAATGCCCCTTTAAATAGACTAGCAGGTCGCAGTAGCTGAACAAGACTGTTTAAATGCCCCTTGGAAGAGACGTGCAGGTCGCAGTAGCTTAACAAGTCGGTTTAAATCCCCCTAGGAAGAGACGTGCAGGTCGCAGTAGCTTAACAAGATGGTTTAAATGCCACTTGGAAGAGACGTGCAGGTCGCAGTAGCTTAAAAAAACTGTTTAAATGCCCCTTGGAAGTGCGGAGGAGGTCGCAGTAGCTTAACAAGACGGTTTCAATGCTCCTTGGAAGAGACACGCAGGTCGCAGCAGCTTAACATGATGGTTTAAATGCCCCTTGGAAGAGACGTGCAGGTCGCAGTAGCTTAACAAGACTGTTTAAATGCCCCTTGGAAGAAACGTGCAGGTCACAGTAGCTTAACAAGACGGTTTATATGCCCCTTGGATAATTGGTGGAGGTTACAGTAGCTTAACAAGACGGTTTAAATGCCCCTTGGAAGAGACGTGCAAGTCGCAGTAGCTTAACAAGACAGTTTAAATGCCCCTTAGAAGAGACGTGCAGGTCACAGAAGCTTAACAAGACAGTTTAAATGCCCCTTGAAAGAGACGTGCAGGTCACAGTAGATTATCAAGACGGTTTAAATGCCCCTTGGAAGAGACGTGCAGGTCGCAGTAGCTTAACAAGACAGTTTAAATGCCCCTTGGAAGAGACGTGCAGGACACAGTAGCTTAACAAGACGGTTTATATGCCCCTTGGAAAATTGGTGGAGGTTACAGTATCTTAACAAGACGGTTTAAATGCCCCTTGGAAGAGACGTGCAAGTCGCAGTAGCTTAACAAGACAGTTTAAATGCCCCTTAGAAGAGACGTGCAGGTCACAGAAGCTTAACAAGACAGTTTAAATGCCCCTTGAAAGAGACGTGCAGGTCACAGTAGCTTATCAAGACGGTTTAAATGCCCCTTGGAAGTGCGGTGGAGGTCGCAGTAGCTTAACAAGACCGTTAAAATGCCCCTTGGAAGAAACATGCAGGTCGCAGCAGCTTAACAAGACCGTTAAAATGCCCCTTGGAAGAAACATGCAGGTCGCAGTAGCTTAACAAGACGGTTTAAATGCCCCTTGGAAGAGACATGCAGGCCGCAGCAGCTTAACAAGACCGTATAAATGCCCCTTGAAAGAGACGTGCAGGTCGCAGTAGCTTAACAAGACGGTTTAAATGCACCTTGGAAAAGACATGCAGGTCGCAGTAGCTTAACAAAGCGTTTTAAATGCCCTTTGGAAGAGACGTGCTGGTCGCAGTAGCTTAACAAGACGGTTTAAATGCCCCTTGGAAAAGTGGTCGAGGTTACAGTAGCTTAACAAGACGATTTAAATGCCCCTTGGAAGAGACGTGAAAGTCGCAGTAGCATAACAAGACGGTTTAAATGCCCCATAGAAGAGACGTGCTGGTCGCAGTAGCTTAATAAGACAGCTTAAATGCCCCTTGGAAGAGGCGTGCAGGTTGCAGTAGCTTAACAAGATGGTTTAAATGCCCCTTGGAAGAGCGGTGGAGGTCGCAGTAGCTTAACAAGACAGGTTAAATGCCCCTTGGAAGAGACGTGCAGGTCGCAGTAGCTTAACAAGACTGTTTAAATGTCCCTTGGAGGAGGCTTACAGGCCGCAGTAGCTTACCAAGACGATTTAAATGTCCCTTGGAAGAGAACTGCAGGTCGCAGTATCTTAACAAGACAGTTTAAATGTCCCTTGGAAGAGCGGTGGAGGTCGCAGTAGCTTAACAAGACAGTTTAAATGCCCCTTGGAAGGACATGCAGGTCGCAGCACCTTAACAAGACTGTTTAAATGCCCCTTGGAAGAGACGTGCAGGTCGCAGTAGCTTAAAAGACGTTTTAAATGTCCCTTGGTAGAGACATGCAGGTAGCAGTAGCTTAACAAGACGGTTTAAATGCCCCATGGAAGAGCGGTGTAGGTCGCAGTAGCTTAACAAGACGGTTTAAATGCCCCATGGAAGAGACGTGCAGGTCGCAGTAGCTTAACAAGACGGTTTAAATACCCCTTGGAAAAGTGGTGGAGGTTACAGTAGCTTAACAAGACCGTTTAAATGCCCCTTGGAAGAGACGTGCAAGTCGCAGTAGCTTAACAAGACGGTGTAAATGCCCCTTGGAAGAGCGGTGGAGGTCGCAGTAGCTTAACAAGACGGTTTAAATGCCCCATGGAAGAGACGTGCAGGTCGCAGTAGCTTAACAAGACGGTTTAAATACCCTTGGAAAAGTGGTGGAGGTTACAGTAGCTTAACAAGATCGTTTAAATGTACCTTGGAAGAAACGTGCAAGTCGCAGTAGCTTAACAAGACGGTTTAAATGCCCCTTGGAAGAGCGGTGGAGGTCGCAGTAGCTTAACAAGACGGTTTAAATGCCCCATGGAAGAGACGTGCAGGTCGCAGTAGCTTAACAAGACGGTGTAAATGCCCCTTGGAAAAGACGTGCAGGTCGCAGTAGCTTAACAAGACGGTGTAAATGCCCCTTGGAAAAGACGTGCAGGCCGCAGTAGCTTAAGAAGATGGTTTAAATGCCCCTTGGAAGAGACATGCAGGTCGCAGTAGCTTAACAAGATGGTTTAAATGCCCCTTGGAAGAGACATGCAGGTCGCAGTAGCTTAACAAGACAGTTGAAATGCCCCTTGGAAGAGCGCTGGAGGTCGCAGTAGCTTAATAAGACAGTTTAAATGCCCCTTGGAAGAGACATGCAGGTCACAGCATCTTAACAAGATTGTTTACATGCCCCTTGGAAGAGACGTGCAGGTCGCAGTCGCTTAACAAGACGGTTTAAATGTCCCTTGCTAGAGACATGCAGGTCGCAGTAGCTTAACAAGACGGTTTAAATGCCCCATGGAAGAGACGTGCAGGTCGCAGTAGCTTAACAAAACGGTTTAAATGACCCTTGGAAGAGACGTGCAAGTCGCAGAAGCTTAAAAAGACGGTTTAAATGCGCCTTGGAAGAGACGTGCAAGTCGCAGTAGCTTAACAAGACAGTTAAATGCTCCTTGGAAGAGACGTGCAGGTCGCAGTAGCTTAACAAGACGGTTTAAATGCCCCTTGGAAGAGACGTGCAGGTCGCAGTAGCTTAACAAGACGGTTTAAATGCCCCTTGGAAGAGACGTGCAGGTCGCAGTAGCTTAACAAGATGGTTTAAATGCCCCTTGGAAGAGCGGTGGAGGTCGCAGTAGCTTAACAAGATGGTTTAAATGCCCCTTGGAAGAGACATGCAGTTCGCAGCAGCTTATAAAGACGGTTTAAATGCCCCTTGGAAGAGGCTTGCAGGTCGCAGTAGCTTACCAAGACGGTTTAAATGCCCCTTGGAAGAGACGTGCAGGTCGCAGTAGCTTAACAAGATGGTTTAAATGCCCCTTGGAAGAGCGGTGGAGGTCGCAGTAGCTTAAAAAGACAGTTTAAATGCCCCTTGGAAGAGACGTTCAGGTCGCAGTAGCTTAACAAGAGGGTTTAAATGCCCCTTGGAAGAGGCTTGCAGGTCGCAGTAGCTTACCAAGACGACTTAAATGCCCCTTGGAAGAGACGTGCAGGTCGCAGTAACTTAACAAGACAGTTTAAATGCCCCTTGGAAGAGGCTTGCAGGTCGCAGTAGATTAACAAGAGGGTTTAAATGCCCCTTGGAAGAGGCTTGCAGGTCGCAGTAGCTTACCAAGACGATTTAAATGTCCCTTGGAAGAGACGTGCAGCTCGCAGCAGCTTAACAAGACAGTTTAAATGCCCCTTGGAAGAGCGGTGGAGGTCGCAGTAGCTTAACAAGACAGTTTAAATGCCCCTTGGAAGACACATGCAGGTTGCAGCACCTTAACAAGACTGTTTAAATATCCCTTGGAAGAGACGTGCAGGTCGCAGTAGCTTAAAAAACGTTTTAAATGTCCCTTGGTAGAGACATGCAGGTCGCAGTAGCTTAACAAGATGGCTTAAATCCCCCTTGGAAGAGACGTGCAGGTCGCAGCAGCTTAACAAGAGGGTTTAAATGCCCCTTGGAATAGGCTTGCAGGTCGCAGTAGCTTACGAAGATGGTTTAAATGCCCCTTGGAAGAGGCTTGCAGTTCGCAGTAGCTTAACAAGACGGTTTAAATGCCCCTGGAAGAGTGGTGGAGGTCGCAGTAGCTTAACAAGACAGTTTCAATGCCCCTTGGAAGAGACGTGCAGGTCGCAGTACCTTAACAAGATGGTTTAAATGCCCCTTGGAAGAGTGGTGGAGGTCGCAGTAGCTTAACAAGACGGTTTAAATGCCACTTGGAAGAGACGTGCAGGTCGCAGTACCTTAACAAGATGGTTTAAATGCCCCTTGGAAGAGCGGTGGAGGTCGCATTAGCTTAACAAGACGGTTTAAATGCCCCTTGAAAGAGACGTGCAGGTCGCAGTAGCTTAACAAGACGGTTTAAATGCCCCTTCGAAGTGCGGTGGAGGTCGCAGTAGCTTTACAAGACAGATGAAATGCCCCTTGGAAGAGCGTTGGAGGTCGTAGTAGCTTAATAAGACAGTTTAAATGCCTCTTGGAAGAGACATGCAGGTCACAGCATCTTAACAAGATTGTTTAAATGCCCCTTGGAAGAGACGTGCAGGTCGCAATAGCTTAACAAGACGGTTTAAATGTCCCTTGGTAGAGACATGCAGGTCGCAGTAGCTTAACAAGACGGTTTAAATGTCCCTTGGAAGAGACGTGCCAGTCGCAGTAGCTTAAAAAACGGTTTAAATGCGCCATGGAAGAGACGTGCAAGTCGCAGTAGCTTAACAAGACAGTTTAAATGCCCCTTGGGAAAGACGAGCAGGTCGCAGTAGCTTAACAAGACGGTTTAAATCCCCCATGGAAGAGACGTGCAAGTCGCAGTAGCTTAACAAGACAGTTTAAATCCCCCATGGAAGAGACGTGCAAGTCGCAGTAGCTTAACAAGATGGTTTAAATGCCCCTTGGAAGAGCGTTGGAGGTCGCAGTAGCTTAACAAAACAGTTTTAATGCCCCTTGGAAGAGACGTGCAGGTCGCAGTAGCTTAACAAGATTGTTTAAATGCCCCTTGGAAGAGACGTGCAAGTCGCAGTAGCTTAACAAGATGGTTTAAATGCCCCTTGGAAGAGCGGTGGAAGTCGCAGTAGCTTAAAAAGATTGTTTAAATGCCCCTTGGAAGAGACATGCAGTTCACAGCAGCTTAAAAAGACGGTTTAAATGCCAATTGGAAGAGGCTTGCAGGTCGCAGTAGCTTACCAAGACGGTTTCAATGCCCCTTGGAAGAGACGTGCAGGTCGCAGTAGCTTAACAAGTTGGTTTAAATGCCCCTTGGAAGAGCGGTGGAGGTCGCAGTAGCTTAACAAGCTGGTTTAAATGCCCCTTGGAAGAGACATGCAGTTCGCAACAGCTTAAAAAGACGGTTTAAATGCCCATTGGAAGAGACGTGCAGGTCGAAGTGGCTTAACAAGACGGTTTAAATGCCCCTTGGAAGAGACATGCAGCTCGCAGTAGCTTAACAAGATGGTTTAAATGCCCCTTGGAAGAGACGTGCAGGTAGCAGTAGCTTAACGAGACTGTTTAAATGCCCCTTGTAAAAGTGGTGGAGGTTACAGTAGCTTAACAAGACGGTTTAAATGCCCCTTGGAAGAGACGTGAAAGTCGCATTAGCTTAAAAAGACGGTTTAAATGCGCCTTGGAAGAGACGTGCAGGTCGCAGCAGCTTAACAAGATGGTTTAAATGCCACTTGGAAGAGACGTGCAGGTAGCAGTGGCTTAACAAGATGGTTTAAATGCCCCTGGAAGAGACATGCAGGTCGCAGTAGCTTAACAAGACAGTTTAAATGCCCCTTGGAAAAGTCGTGGAGGTTACAGTAGCTTAACAAGACAGTTTAAATGCCCCTTGGAAGAGACATTCAAGTCGCAGTAGCTTAAAAAGACGGTTTAAATGCGCCTTGGAAGAGACGTGCAGGTCGCAGTAGCTTAACAAGATGGTTTAAATGCCCCTTGGAATAGAAGAGCAGGTCGCAGTAGCTTAACAAGACGGTTTAAATTCCCCTTGGAAGAGACGTGCAGGTCGCAGTAGCTTAACAAGACGGCTTAAATCTCCCTTGGAAGAGACGTGCAGGTCGCAGCAGCTTAACAAGAGGGTTTAAATGCCCCTTGGAATAGGCTTGCAGGTCGCAGTAGCTTACCAAGACGGTTTAATTGCCCCTTGGAAGAGACGTGCAGGTCGCAGTAGCTTAACAAGATGGTTTAAATGCACATTGGAAGAGAGGTGGAGGTCGCAGTAGCTTAACAAGACAGTTTAAATGCCCCTTGGAAGAGACGTGCAAGTCGCAGACGCTTAACAAGACGGTTTAAATGCCACTTGGAAGAGACGTGCAGGTCACAGCAGCTTAACAAGACGGTTTAAATGTCCCTTGGAAGAGCGGAGGAGGTCGCAGTAGCTTAACAAGACTGTTTAAATGCCCATTAGAAGAGACGTGCAGGTCGCAGAAGCTTAACAAGACGGTTTAAATGCCCATTGGAAGTGTGGTGGAGGTCGCAGTAGCTTAACAAGACGGTTTAAATGCCCCTTAGAAGAGACATGCAGGTCGCAGCAGCTTTACAAGACGGTTTAAATAACCCTTGGAACAGACGTGGAGGTCGCAGTAGCTTAACAAGACGGTTTAAATGCCCCTTGGAAGAGACATGCAGGTCGCAGTAGCTTAACAAAGCGTTTTAAATTCCCCTTGAAAGAGACGTGCAGGTCGCAGTAGCTTAAGAAGACGGTTTAAATGCCCCTTGGAAAAGTGGTGGAGGTTACAGTAGCTTAAGAAGACGGTTTAAATGCCCCTTGGAAGAGACGTGCAAGTCGCAGTAGCTTAACAAAACTGTTTAAATGCCCCTTAGAAGAGACGTGCAGGTCGCAGAAGCTAAACAAGACAGTTTAATTGCCCCTTGGAAGAGAAGTGCAGGTCGCAGAAGCTAAACAATACAGTTTAAATCCCCCTTGGAAGAGACGTGCATGTCGCAGTAGCTTAACAAGATGGTTTAAATGCCCCTTGGAAGAGCGGTGGAGGTCGCAGTAGCTTAAGAAGACAGTTTAAATGCCCCTTGGTAGAGACGTGCAGGTCGCAGTAGCTTAACAAGAGGGTTTAAATGCCCCTTGGAAGAGGCTTGCAGGTCGCAGTAGCTTAACAAGACAGTTTATATGCCCCTTGGAAGAGGCTTGCAGGTCGCAGTAGCTTAACAAGACGGTTTAAGTGTTCCTTGGAAAAGACGTGTAGTTCGCAGTATAGCTTAACAAGACAGTTTAAATGCCCCTTGGAAGAGCGGTGGAGTTCACAGTAGTTTAACAAGACAGTTTATATGCCCCTTGGAAGAGACATGCAGGTCGCAGCACCTTAACAAGACTGTTTAAATATCCCTTGGAAGAGACGTGCAGGTCGCATTAGCTTAAAAGACGTTTTAAATGTCCCTTGGTAGAGACATGCAGGTCGCACTAGCTTAAAAAGATGGTTTAAATCCCCCTTGGAAGAGACGTGCAGGTCGCAGCAGCTTAACAAGAGGGTTTAAATGCCCCTTGGAATAGGCTTGCAGGTCGCAGTAGCTTACCAAGACGGTTTAAATGCCCCTTGGAAAAGGCTTGCAGGTCGCAGTAGCTTAACAAGACGGTTTAAATGCCCCTTGGAAGAGTGGTGGAGGTTGCAGTAGCTTAACAAGACAGTTTAAATGCAGCTTGGAAGAGACATGCAGTTTGCAGTAGCTTAATAAGACTGTTTAAATGCCCTTTGGAAGAGATGTTCAGGTCGCAGTAGCTTAATAAGACAGTTTAAATGCCCCTTGGAAGAGAGGTGGAGGTCGCAGTAGCTTAACAAGACAGTTTAAATGCCCCTTGGAAGATACGTGCAGGTCGCAGTAGCTTAACAAGACGGTTTAAATGCCACTTGGAAGAGACGTGCAAGTCGCAGTAGCTTAACAAGACGGTTTAAATGCCTCTTGGAAGAGCGGTGGAGGTCGCAGTAGCTTAACAAGACGGTTTAAATGCCCCTTGAAAGAGACGTGCAGGTCGCAGTAGCTTAACAAGACGGTTTAAATGCCCCTTCGAAGTGCGGTGGAGGTCGCAGTAGCTTAACAAGACGATTTAAATGCCCCTTGGAAGAGACATGCAGGTCGCAGTAGCTTCACAAGACGGTTTAAATGCCCCTTCAAAGTGCGGTGGGGGTCGCGGTAGCTTACCAAGACGGTTTAAATGCCCATTGGAAGAGACATGCAGGTCGCAGGAGCTTAACAAGACGGTTTAAATGCCCCTTGGAAGAGACGTGGAGGTCGCAGTAGCTTAACAAGACGGTTTAAATGCCCCTTGGAAGAGACATGCAGGTCGCAGTAGCTTAAGAAGACGGTTTAAATGCCCCTTGGAAAAGTCGTGGAGGTTACAGTAGATTAAGAAGACGGTTTAAATGCCCCTTCGATGAGACGTGCAAGTCGCAGTAGCTTAACAAGACTGTTTAAATGCCCCTTAGTAGAGACGTGCAGGTCACAGAAGCTTAACAAGACGGTTTAAATGCCGCTTGGAAGAGACATGCAGGTCGCAGCAGCTTAACAAGACGGTTTAAATGCCCCTTGGAAGAGACGTGGAGGTCGCAGTAGCTTAACAAAACTGTTTAAATGCCCTTGGAAGAGACATGCAGATCGCAGTAGCTTAACAAGATGGTTTAAATGCCCCTTGGAAAAGTGGTGGAATTTACAGTAGCTTAAGAAGACGGTTTAAATGCCCCTTGGTAGAGACGTGCAAGTCGCAGTAGCTTAACAAGACTGTTTAAATGCCCCTTAGAAGAGACGCGCAGGTGGCAGAAGCTAAACAAAAGACAGTTTAAATGCCCCTTGGAAGAGACGTGCAGGTCGCAGTAGCTTAACAAGGTGGTTTAAATGCCCCTTGGAAGAGCGGTGGAGGTCGCAGTAGCTTAAGAAGACAGTTTAAATGCCCCTTGGAAGAGATGTGCAGGTTGCAATAGCTTAATAAGAGGGTTTAAATGCCCCTTGGAAGTTACGTGCAGGTCACAGTAGCTGAATAAGATGGTTTAAATGCCCCGTGGAATAGGCTTGCAGGTCGCAGTAGCTTACCAAGACGATTTAAATGCCCCTTGGAAGGGACGTGCAGGTCGCAGTAGCTTAACAAGACAGTTTAAATGTCTTTTGGAAGAGCGGTGGAGGTCGCAGTAGCTTAACAAGACAGTTTAAATGCCACTTGGAAGAAACATGCAGGTCGCAGTAGCTTAACAAGACGGTTTAAATGCCCCGTGGAAGAGAGGTGCAGGTCGCAGTAGCTTAACAAGATGGTTTAAATGCCACTTGGAAGAGCGGTGGAGGTCGCAGTAGCTTAAGAAGACAGTTTAAATGCCCCTTGGAAGAGATGTGCAGGTTGCAATAGCTTAATAAGAGGGTTTAAATGCCCCTTGGAAGTTACGTGCAGGTCACAGTAGCTGAATAAGATGGTTTAAATGCCCCCTTGGAATAGGCTTGCATGTCGCAGTAGCTTAACAAGACGGTTTAAATGCCCCTTATAAAAGACGTGCAAGTTACAGTAGCTTAACAAGATGGTTTAAATGCCCCTTGGAATAGAAGAGCAGGTCGCAGTATCTTAACAAGACGGTTTAAAAGCCCCTTGGAAGAGATGTGCAGGTCGCAGTAGCTTAACGAGATGGTTTAAATGCCCCTTGGAAGAGCGGTGGAGGTCGCAGTAGCTTATCAAGATGGTTTAAATGCCCCTTGGAAGAGACATGCAGGACGCAGCAGCTTAAAAAGACGGTTTAAATGCCCCTTGGAAGAGACGTGCAGGTCGCAGAGGCTTAACAAGATGGTTTAAATGCCCCTTGGAAGAGCGGTGCATGTCGCAGTAGCTTAACAAGATGGTTTAAATGCCCCTTGGAAGAGCGGTGGAGGTCGCATTAGCTTAACAAGACAGTTTAAATGCACCTTGGAAGAGACGTGCAGGTCGCAGTAGCTTAACAAGAAGGTTTAAATCCCCCTTGGAATAGACGAGCAGATCGCAGTAGCTTAACAAGACGGTTTAAATGCCCCTTGGAAGAGACGTGCAGGTCGCAGTAGCTTAACAAGACGGTTTAAATCCCCATTGGAAGAGACGTGCAGGTCGCAGCAGCTTAAAAAGAGGGTTTAAATGCCCCTTGGAAGAGGCTTGCAGGTCGCAGTAGCTTAACAAGATGGTTTAAATGCGCCTTGGAAGAGACTTGCACGTCGCAGTAGCTTAACAACACGGTTTAAATTCCCCTTGGAAGAGTGGTGGAGGTCGCAGTAGCTTAACAAGACAGTTTAAATGACCCTTGGAAGAGACATGCAGGTCGCAGTAGCATAATAAGACGGTTTAAATGCCCCTTGGAAGAGATGTGCAGGTCGCAGTAGCTTAATAAGACGGTTTAAATGCCCCTTGGAAGATAGGTGGAGGTCGCAGTAGCTTAACAAGATGATTTAATTGCCCCTTGGAAGACACGTGCAGGTCGCAGTAGCTTAACAAAACGGTTTAAATGCCCCTTGGAAGTGCGGTGGAGGTCGCAGTAGCTTAACAAGACGGTTTAAATGCCCCTTGGAATAGACATGCAGGTCACAGCAGCTTAACAAGACGGTTTAAATGCCCCTTGGAAGAGACGTGGAGGTCGCAGTAGCTTAACAAGACGGTTTAAATGCCCCTTGGAAGAGCGGTGGAGGTCGCAGTAGCTTAACAAGACAGTTTAAATGCCCCTTGAAAGAGACGTGCAGGTCGCAGTAGCTTAACAAAACGGTTTAAATGCCACTTGGAAGAGACGTGCAGGTCGCAGTAGCTTAACAAGACAGTTTAAATGACTCTTGAAAGAGACGTGCAGGTCACAGTAGCTTAACAAGATGGTTTAAATGCCCCTTGGAAGTGCGGTGGAGGTCGCAGTAGCTTAACAAGATGGTTTAAATGCCCCTTGGAATAGACATGCAGGTCACATCATCTTAACAAGACGGTTTAAATGCCCCTTGGAAGAGACGTGGAGGTCGCAGTAGCTTAACAAGACGGTTTAAATGCCCCTTGGAAGAGACATGCAGGTCGCAGTAGCTTAACAAGACAGTTTAAATGCCCCTTGAAAGAGACATGCAGGTCACAGCAGCTTAACAAGACGGTTTAAATGCCCCTTGGAAGAGCGGTGGAGGTCGCAGTAGCTTAACGAGACAGTTTAAATGCCTCTTGAAAAAGACGTGCAGGTCGCAGTAGCTTAACAAGACGGTTTAAATGCCCCTTGGAAGTGCGGTGGAGGTCGCAGTAGCTTAACAAGACGGTTTAAATGCCCCTTGGAAAAGTGGTGGAGGTTACAGTAGCTTAAGAGCACGGTTTAAATGCCCCATGGAAGAGATGTGCAAGTCGCAGTAGCTTAACAAGACTGTTTAAATGCCTCATGGAAGTGCGGTGGAGGTCGCAGTAGCTTAACAAGACGGTTTAAAAGCCCCTTGGAAGAGAAGTGCAAGTCGCAGTAGCTTAAAAGACGGTTTAAATGCCCCTTGGAAAAGTGGTGGAGGTTACAGTAGCTTAACAAGACGGTTTAGATGCCCCTTGGAAGAGACGAGTATGTCACAGTAGCTTAACAAGATGGTTTAAATGCACCTTGGAAGAGACATGCAGGTCGTAGTAGCTTAACAAGATGGTTTAAATCTCCCTTGGAAGAGACGTGCAGGTCCCAGTAGCTTAACAAGAGTGTTTAAATGCCCCTTGGAATAGGCTTTCAGGTCGCAGTAGCTTTACAAGACGGTTTAAATGCCCCTAGGAAGAGCGGTGGAGGTCGCAGTGGCTTAACAAGACAGTTTAAATGCCCCTTGGAAGAGACGATCAAGTATCAGGAGCTTAAAAAGAAGGTTTAAATGCGCCTTGGAAGAGAAGTGCAGGTCGCAGTAGCATAACAAGACGGTTTAAATGCCCCTTGGAAGAGACGAGCAGGTCGCAGTAGCTTAACAAGATGGTTTAAATCCCCCTTGGAAGAGACATGCAGGTCAGAGGATCTTAACAAGAGGGTTTAAATGCCCCTTAGAATAGGCTTGCAGGTCGCAGTAGCTTAACAAGACATTTTAAATGCCCCTTGGAAGAGACGTGTAGGTCGCAGTAGCTTATCAAGACGGTTTAAATGCCCCGTGGATAAGTGGTGGAGGTTACAGTAGCTTAACAAGACGGTTTAAATGCCACTTGGAAGAGAAGTGCAAGTTACAGTAGCTTAACAAGACGGTTTAAATGACCCTTGGAAGAGATGTGCAGGTCGCAGTAGCTTAGCAAGATGGTTTAAATGCCCCTTGGAAGAGCGGTGGAGGTCGCAGTAGCTTATCACGATGGTTTAAATGCCCCTTGGAAGAGACATGCAGGTCGCAGCAGCTTAAAAAGACGGTTTAAATGACCCTTGGAAGAGACGTGCAAGTCGCAGAGGCTTAACAAGACGGTTTAAATGCCCCTTGGAAGAGACATGCAGGTCGCAGTAGCTTAACAAGACGGTTTAAAAGCCCCTTGGAAGAGACGTGCAAGTCGCAGTAGCTTAACAAGACTGTTTAAATGCCCCTTGGAAGAGACGATCAAGTCGCAGGAGCTTAAAAAGAGGGTTTAAATGCCCCTTAGAAAAGGCTTGCAGGTCGCAGTAGCTTAACAATACAGTTTAAATGCCCCGTGGAAGAGACGTGCAGGTCGCAGTAGCTTAATAAGACGGTTTAAATCCCGCTTGGAAGAGACGTGAAAGTCGCAGTAGCTTAACAAGATGGTTTAAATGCCCCTTGGAAGAGCGGTGGAGGTCGCAGTAGCTTAACAAGATGGTTTAAATGCCCCTTGGAAGAGCGGTGGAGGTCGCAGTAGCTTAATAAGACGGTTTAAATGCCCCTTGGAAGAGACGTGCAGGTCGCAGTAGCTTAACAAGATGGTTTAAAAGCCCCTTGGAAGAGACGTTCAAGTCACAGCAGCGTAAAAAGACTGTTTAAATGCGCCTTGGAAGAGACGTGCAGGTCGCAGAAGCTTAACAAGACGCTTTAAATGCCCCTTGGAAGAGAGGTGGAGGTCGCAGTAGCTTAACAAGACAATTTCAATGCCCCTTGGAAGAGACGTGCAGGTCGCAGTAGCTTAACAAGAGGGTTTAAATGCCCCTTTCAAGAGACGTGCAGGTCGCAGGAGCTTAACAAGAGGTTTTAAATGCCCCTTGGAAGAGACGTGCAGGTCGCAGTAGCTTAACAAGACAGTTTAAATGCTCCTTGGAAGAGCGGTGGAGGTCGCAGTAGCTTAACAAGACAGTTTAAATGCCATTTGGAAGAAACATGTAGGTCGAAGCAGCTTAACAAGACTGTTTAAATGCACCTAGGAAAAGATATGCAGGTCGCAGAGACTTAACAAGACGGTTTAAATGCCCCTTGGAAGAGACATGCAGGTCGCAGTAGCTTAACAAGACGGTTTAAATGCCCCTTGGAAGAGACGTGCAGGTCGCAGTAGCTTAACAAGAGGGATTAAATGCCCCGTGGAAAAGTGGTGGAGGTTACAGTAGCTTAACAAGATGGTTTAAATGCCCCTTGGCAGAGACTTGCAAGTTACAGTAGCTTAACAAGACGGATTAAATGCCCCTTGGAAGAGATGTGCAGGTCGCAGTAGCTTAACAAGATGGTTTAAATGCCCCTTGGAAGAGCGGTGGATTTCGCAGAAGCTTAACACGATGGTTTAAATGCCCCTTGGAAGAGACATGCAGGTTGCAGCAGCTTAAAAAGACGGTTTAAATGCCACTTGGAAGAGACGTGCAGGTCGCAGTAGCTTAACAAGACGGTTTAAATGCCGCTTGGAAAAGTGGTGGAGGTTACAGTAGCTTAACAAGATGGTTTAAATGCCCCTTGGAAGAGACGGTCAAGTCGCAGGAGCTTAAAAAGAAGGTTTAAATGCGCCATGGAAGAGAACTGCAGGTCGCAGTAGCATAACAATACGGTTTAAATTCCCCTTGGAAGAGACATGTAGGTCACAGTAGCTTAACAAGACGGTCTAAATGCCCCTTGGAAGAGACGTGCAGGTAGCAGTAGCTTAACAAGACTGTTTAAATGCCCCTTGGAAGAGACCTGCAGGTAGCAGTAGCTTAACAAGACGGTTTAAATCCCCCTTGGAAGAGACATGCAGGTCGCAGTAGCTTAAAAAGAAGGTTTAAATGCCCCTTGGAAGAGACGAGCAGGTGGCAGTAGCTTAACAAGACGGTTTAAATTGGCCTTGGAAGAGACATGCAGGTCACAGTTGCTTAACCAGATGGTTTAAATGCCCCTTGGAAGAGATGTGCAGGTCGCAGTAGCTTAACAAGATGGTTTAAATGCCCCTTGGAAGAGCGGTGGAGGTCTCAGTAGCTTATCACGATGGTTTAAATGCCCCTTGGAAGAGACATGCAGGTTGCAGAGGCTTAGCAAGACGGTTTAAATGCCCCTTGGAAGAGACATGCAGGTCGCAGTAGCTTAACAAGACGGTTTAAATGCCCCTTGGAAAAGTGGTGGAGGTTACAGTAGCTTAAAAAGATGGTTTAAATGCCCCTTGGAAGAGACGATCAAGTCGCAGGAGCTTAAAAAGAGGGTTTAAATGCAACTTAGAATAGGCTTGCAGGTCGCAGTAGCTTAACAATACAGTTTAAATGCCCCGTGGAAGAGACGTGCAGGTCTCAGTAGCTTAATAAGACGGTTTAAATGCCCCTTGGAAGAGACGAGCAAGTCGCAGTAGCTTAACAAGACGGTTTAAATGTCCCTTGGAAGTGACGTGCAGGTAGCAGTAGCTTAACAAGACGGTTTAAATCCCCCTTGGAAGAGACATGCAGGTCGCAGGATCTTAACAAGACGGTTTAAATGCACCTTGGAAGAGACATGCAGGTCGCAGTAGCTTAACAAGACGGTTTAAAAGCCCCTTGGAAGAGACGTGCAGGTAGCAGTAGCTTAACAAGACGGTTTAAATCCCCCTTGGAAGAGACATGCAGGTCGCAGGATCTTAACAAGAGGGTTTAAATGCCCCTTAGAATAGGCTTGCAGGTCGCAGTAGCTTAACAGTACAGTTTAAATGCCCCGTGGAAGAGACGTGCAGGTCGCAGTAGCTTAATAAGACGGTTTAAAGGCCCTTTGGAAGTGACGTGCAGGTAGCAGTAGCTTAACAAGACGGTTTAAATCCCCCTTGGAAGAGACATGCAGGTCGCAGGATCTTAACATGAGGGTTTAAATGCCCCTAAGAATAGGCTTGCAGGACGCAGTAGCTTAACAATACAGTTTAAATGCCCCATGGAAGAGAGGTGGAGGTCGCAGTAGCTTAACAAGACAGTTTAAATGCCCCTTGGAAGAGACGTGCAGGTCGCAGTAGGTTAACAAGACGGTTTACATGCCCCTTGGAAGAGCGGTGGAGGTCGCAGTAGCTTAACAAGACAGGTTAAATGCCCCTTGACAGAGATGTGCAGGTCGCAGTAGCTTAACAAGACGGTTTAAATGCCCCTTGGAAGTGCGGTGGAGGTCGCAGTAGCTTAACAAGATGGTTTAAATGCCCCTTGGAAGAGACATGCTGGTCGCAGCAGCTTAACAAGACGGTTTAAATGCCCCTTGGAAGAGACGTGCAGGTCGCAGTGGCTTAACAAGATGGTTTAAATGCCCCTTGGAAGAGACATGCAGGTCACAGTAGCTTAACAAGACGGCTATATGCCCCTTGGAAGAGACGTGCAGGTCGCAGTAGCTTAACAAGACTGTTTAAATGCCCATTGGAAAAGTGGTGGAGGTTTCAGTAGATTACCAAGATGGTTTAAATGCACCTTGGAAGAGACGTGCAGGTCGCAGTAGCTAAAAAAGACAGTTTTAATGCACCTTGGAAGAGACGTGCAGGTCGCAGTAGCTTAACAAGACGGTTTAAATGCCCCTTGGAAGAGACGTGCAGGTCGCAGTAGCTTAACAAGACGGTTTAAATCCCTCTTGGAAGAGATGTGCAGGTCGCAGTAGCTTAACAAGAGGGTTTAAATGCCTCTTGGAATAAGCTTGCTGGTCGCAGCAGCTTAACAAGATGGTTTAAATGCCCCTTGGAAGAGGCTTGCAGGTCGCAGTAGCTTACCAAGACGACTTAAATGCCCCTTGGAAGAGACGTGCAGGTCGCAGTAACTTAACAAGACAGTTTAAATGCCCCTTGGAAGAGGCTTGCAGGTCGCAGTAGATTAACAAGAGGGTTTAAATGCCCCTTGGAAGAGGCTTGCAGGTCGCAGTAGCTTACCAAGACGATTTAAATGTCCCTTGGAAGAGACGTGCAGCTCGCAGCAGCTTAACAAGACAGTTTAAATGCCCCTTGGAAGAGCGGTGGAGGTCGCAGTAGCTTAACAAGACAGTTTAAATGCCCCTTGGAAGACACATGCAGGTTGCAGCACCTTAACAAGACTGTTTAAATATCCCTTGGAAGAGACGTGCAGGTCGCAGTAGCTTAAAAAACGTTTTAAATGTCCCTTGGTAGAGACATGCAGGTCGCAGTAGCTTAACAAGATGGCTTAAATCCCCCTTGGAAGAGACGTGCAGGTCGCAGCAGCTTAACAAGAGGGTTTAAATGCCCCTTGGAATAGGCTTGCAGGTCGCAGTAGCTTACGAAGATGGTTTAAATGCCCCTTGGAAGAGGCTTGCAGTTCGCAGTAGCTTAACAAGACGGTTTAAATGCCCCTGGAAGAGTGGTGGAGGTCGCAGTAGCTTAACAAGACAGTTTCAATGCCCCTTGGAAGAGACGTGCAGGTCGCAGTACCTTAACAAGATGGTTTAAATGCCCCTTGGAAGAGTGGTGGAGGTCGCAGTAGCTTAACAAGACGGTTTAAATGCCACTTGGAAGAGACGTGCAGGTCGCAGTACCTTAACAAGATGGTTTAAATGCCCCTTGGAAGAGCGGTGGAGGTCGCATTAGCTTAACAAGACGGTTTAAATGCCCCTTGAAAGAGACGTGCAGGTCGCAGTAGCTTAACAAGACGGTTTAAATGCCCCTTCGAAGTGCGGTGGAGGTCGCAGTAGCTTTACAAGACAGATGAAATGCCCCTTGGAAGAGCGTTGGAGGTCGTAGTAGCTTAATAAGACAGTTTAAATGCCTCTTGGAAGAGACATGCAGGTCACAGCATCTTAACAAGATTGTTTAAATGCCCCTTGGAAGAGACGTGCAGGTCGCAATAGCTTAACAAGACGGTTTAAATGTCCCTTGGTAGAGACATGCAGGTCGCAGTAGCTTAACAAGACGGTTTAAATGTCCCTTGGAAGAGACGTGCCAGTCGCAGTAGCTTAAAAAACGGTTTAAATGCGCCATGGAAGAGACGTGCAAGTCGCAGTAGCTTAACAAGACAGTTTAAATGCCCCTTGGGAAAGACGAGCAGGTCGCAGTAGCTTAACAAGACGGTTTAAATCCCCCATGGAAGAGACGTGCAAGTCGCAGTAGCTTAACAAGACAGTTTAAATCCCCCATGGAAGAGACGTGCAAGTCGCAGTAGCTTAACAAGATGGTTTAAATGCCCCTTGGAAGAGCGTTGGAGGTCGCAGTAGCTTAACAAAACAGTTTTAATGCCCCTTGGAAGAGACGTGCAGGTCGCAGTAGCTTAACAAGATTGTTTAAATGCCCCTTGGAAGAGACGTGCAAGTCGCAGTAGCTTAACAAGATGGTTTAAATGCCCCTTGGAAGAGCGGTGGAAGTCGCAGTAGCTTAAAAAGATTGTTTAAATGCCCCTTGGAAGAGACATGCAGTTCACAGCAGCTTAAAAAGACGGTTTAAATGCCAATTGGAAGAGGCTTGCAGGTCGCAGTAGCTTACCAAGACGGTTTCAATGCCCCTTGGAAGAGACGTGCAGGTCGCAGTAGCTTAACAAGTTGGTTTAAATGCCCCTTGGAAGAGCGGTGGAGGTCGCAGTAGCTTAACAAGCTGGTTTAAATGCCCCTTGGAAGAGACATGCAGTTCGCAACAGCTTAAAAAGACGGTTTAAATGCCCATTGGAAGAGACGTGCAGGTCGAAGTGGCTTAACAAGACGGTTTAAATGCCCCTTGGAAGAGACATGCAGCTCGCAGTAGCTTAACAAGATGGTTTAAATGCCCCTTGGAGGAGACGTGCAGGTAGCAGTAGCTTAACGAGACTGTTTAAATGCCCCTTGTAAAAGTGGTGGAGGTTACAGTAGCTTAACAAGACGGTTTAAATGCCCCTTGGAAGAGACGTGAAAGTCGCATTAGCTTAAAAAGACGGTTTAAATGCGCCTTGGAAGAGACGTGCAGGTCGCAGCAGCTTAACAAGATGGTTTAAATGCCACTTGGAAGAGACGTGCAGGTAGCAGTGGCTTAACAAGATGGTTTAAATGCCCCTGGAAGAGACATGCAGGTCGCAGTAGCTTAACAAGACAGTTTAAATGCCCCTTGGAAAAGTCGTGGAGGTTACAGTAGCTTAACAAGACAGTTTAAATGCCCCTTGGAAGAGACATTCAAGTCGCAGTAGCTTAAAAAGACGGTTTAAATGCGCCTTGGAAGAGACGTGCAGGT
This sequence comes from Phyllobates terribilis, assembly GCF_046119375.1. NCBI lineage: Eukaryota > Metazoa > Chordata > Amphibia > Anura > Dendrobatidae > Phyllobates > Phyllobates terribilis. Next base: position 29,431,282 of record NW_027362775.1, read on the forward strand.
CGCAGTAGCTTAACAAGATGGTTTAAATGCCCCTTGGAATAGAAGAGCAGGTCGCAGTAGCTTAACAAGACGGTTTAAATTCCCCTTGGAAGAGACGTGCAGGTCGCAGTAGCTTAACAAGACGGCTTAAATCTCCCTTGGAAGAGACGTGCAGGTCGCAGCAGCTTAACAAGAGGGTTTAAATGCCCCTTGGAATAGGCTTGCAGGTCGCAGTAGCTTACCAAGACGGTTTAATTGCCCCTTGGAAGAGACGTGCAGGTCGCAGTAGCTTAACAAGATGGTTTAAATGCACATTGGAAGAGAGGTGGAGGTCGCAGTAGCTTAACAAGACAGTTTAAATGCCCCTTGGAAGAGACGTGCAAGTCGCAGACGCTTAACAAGACGGTTTAAATGCCACTTGGAAGAGACGTGCAGGTCACAGCAGCTTAACAAGACGGTTTAAATGTCCCTTGGAAGAGCGGAGGAGGTCGCAGTAGCTTAACAAGACTGTTTAAATGCCCATTAGAAGAGACGTGCAGGTCGCAGAAGCTTAACAAGACGGTTTAAATGCCCATTGGAAGTGTGGTGGAGGTCGCAGTAGCTTAACAAGACGGTTTAAATGCCCCTTAGAAGAGACATGCAGGTCGCAGCAGCTTTACAAGACGGTTTAAATAACCCTTGGAACAGACGTGGAGGTCGCAGTAGCTTAACAAGACGGTTTAAATGCCCCTTGGAAGAGACATGCAGGTCGCAGTAGCTTAACAAAGCGTTTTAAATTCCCCTTGAAAGAGACGTGCAGGTCGCAGTAGCTTAAGAAGACGGTTTAAATGCCCCTTGGAAAAGTGGTGGAGGTTACAGTAGCTTAAGAAGACGGTTTAAATGCCCCTTGGAAGAGACGTGCAAGTCGCAGTAGCTTAACAAAACTGTTTAAATGCCCCTTAGAAGAGACGTGCAGGTCGCAGAAGCTAAACAAGACAGTTTAATTGCCCCTTGGAAGAGAAGTGCAGGTCGCAGAAGCTAAACAATACAGTTTAAATCCCCCTTGGAAGAGACGTGCATGTCGCAGTAGCTTAACAAGATGGTTTAAATGCCCCTTGGAAGAGCGGTGGAGGTCGCAGTAGCTTAAGAAGACAGTTTAAATGCCCCTTGGTAGAGACGTGCAGGTCGCAGTAGCTTAACAAGAGGGTTTAAATGCCCCTTGGAAGAGGCTTGCAGGTCGCAGTAGCTTAACAAGACAGTTTATATGCCCCTTGGAAGAGGCTTGCAGGTCGCAGTAGCTTAACAAGACGGTTTAAGTGTTCCTTGGAAAAGACGTGTAGTTCGCAGTATAGCTTAACAAGACAGTTTAAATGCCCCTTGGAAGAGCGGTGGAGTTCACAGTAGTTTAACAAGACAGTTTATATGCCCCTTGGAATAGACATGCAGGTCGCAGCACCTTAACAAGACTGTTTAAATATCCCTTGGAAGAGACGTGCAGGTCGCATTAGCTTAAAAGACGTTTTAAATGTCCCTTGGTAGAGACATGCAGGTCGCACTAGCTTAAAAAGATGGTTTAAATCCCCCTTGGAAGAGACGTGCAGGTCGCAGCAGCTTAACAAGAGGGTTTAAATGCCCCTTGGAATAGGCTTGCAGGTCGCAGTAGCTTACCAAGACGGTTTAAATGCCCCTTGGAAAAGGCTTGCAGGTCGCAGTAGCTTAACAAGACGGTTTAAATGCCCCTTGGAAGAGTGGTGGAGGTTGCAGTAGCTTAACAAGACAGTTTAAATGCCCCTTGGAAGAGACATGCAGTTTGCAGTAGCTTAATAAGACTGTTTAAATGCCCTTTGGAAGAGATGTTCAGGTCGCAGTAGCTTAATAAGACAGTTTAAATGCCCCTTGGAAGAGAGGTGGAGGTCGCAGTAGCTTAACAAGACAGTTTAAATGCCCCTTGGAAGATACGTGCAGGTCGCAGTAGCTTAAAAAGACGGTTTAAATGCCACTTGGAAGAGACGTGCAAGTCGCAGTAGCTTAACAAGACGGTTTAAATGCCTCTTGGAAGAGCGGTGGAGGTCGCAGTAGCTTAACAAGACGGTTTAAATGCCCCTTGAAAGAGACGTGCAGGTCGCAGTAGCTTAACAAGACGGTTTAAATGCCCCTTCGAAGTGCGGTGGAGGTCGCAGTAGCTTAACAAGACGATTTAAATGCCCCTTGGAAGAGACATGCAGGTCGCAGTAGCTTAACAAGACGGTTTAAATGCCCCTTCAAAGTGCGGTGGGGGTCGCGGTAGCTTACCAAGACGGTTTAAATGCCCATTGGAAGAGACATGCAGGTCGCAGGAGCTTAACAAGACGGTTTAAATGCCCCTTGGAAGAGACGTGGAGGTCGCAGTAGCTTAACAAGACGGTTTAAATGCCCCTTGGAAGAGACATGCAGGTCGCAGTAGCTTAAGAAGACGGTTTAAATGCCCCTTGGAAAAGTCGTGGAGGTTACAGTAGATTAAGAAGACGGTTTAAATGCCCCTTCGATGAGACGTGCAAGTCGCAGTAGCTTAACAAGACTGTTTAAATGCCCCTTAGTAGAGACGTGCAGGTCACAGAAGCTTAACAAGACGGTTTAAATGCCGCTTGGAAGAGACATGCAGGTCGCAGCAGCTTAACAAGACGGTTTAAATGCCCCTTGGAAGAGACGTGGAGGTCGCAGTAGCTTAACAAAACTGTTTAAATGCCCTTGGAAGAGACATGCAGATCGCAGTAGCTTAACAAGATGGTTTAAATGCCCCTTGGAAAAGTGGTGGAATTTACAGTAGCTTAAGAAGACGGTTTAAATGCCCCTTGGTAGAGACGTGCAAGTCGCAGTAGCTTAACAAGACTGTTTAAATGCCCCTTAGAAGAGACGCGCAGGTGGCAGAAGCTAAACAAAAGACAGTTTAAATGCCCCTTGGAAGAGACGTGCAGGTCGCAGTAGCTTAACAAGATGGTTTAAATGCCCCTTGGAAGAGCGGTGGAGGTCGCAGTAGCTTAAGAAGACAGTTTAAATGCCCCTTGGAAGAGATGTGCAGGTTGCAATAGCTTAATAAGAGGGTTTAAATGCCCCTTGGAAGTTACGTGCAGGTCGAAGTGGCTTAACAAGACGGTTTAAATGCCCCTTGGAAGAGACATGCAGCTCGCAGTAGCTTAACAAGATGGTTTAAATGCCCCTTGGAAGAGACGTGCAGGTAGCAGTAGCTTAACGAGACTGTTTAAATGCCCCTTGTAAAAGTGGTGGAGGTTACAGTAGCTTAACAAGACGGTTTAAATGCCCCTTGGAAGAGACGTGAAAGTCGCATTAGCTTAAAAAGACGGTTTAAATGCGCCTTGGAAGAGACGTGCAGGTCGCAGCAGCTTAACAAGATGGTTTAAATGCCACTTGGAAGAGACGTGCAGGTAGCAGTGGCTTAACAAGATGGTTTAAATGCCCCTGGAAGAGACATGCAGGTCGCAGTAGCTTAACAAGACAGTTTAAATGCCCCTTGGAAAAGTCGTGGAGGTTACAGTAGCTTAACAAGACAGTTTAAATGCCCCTTGGAAGAGACATTCAAGTCGCAGTAGCTTAAAAAGACGGTTTAAATGCGCCTTGGAAGAGACGTGCAGGTCGCAGTAGCTTAACAAGATGGTTTAAATGCCCCTTGGAATAGAAGAGCAGGTCGCAGTAGCTTAACAAGACGGTTTAAATTCCCCTTGGAAGAGACGTGCAGGTCGCAGTAGCTTAACAAGACGGCTTAAATCTCCCTTGGAAGAGACGTGCAGGTCGCAGCAGCTTAACAAGAGGGTTTAAATGCCCCTTGGAATAGGCTTGCAGGTCGCAGTAGCTTACCAAGACGGTTTAATTGCCCCTTGGAAGAGACGTGCAGGTCGCAGTAGCTTAACAAGATGGTTTAAATGCACATTGGAAGAGAGGTGGAGGTCGCAGTAGCTTAACAAGACAGTTTAAATGCCCCTTGGAAGAGACGTGCAAGTCGCAGACGCTTAACAAGACGGTTTAAATGCCACTTGGAAGAGACGTGCAGGTCACAGCAGCTTAACAAGACGGTTTAAATGTCCCTTGGAAGAGCGGAGGAGGTCGCAGTAGCTTAACAAGACTGTTTAAATGCCCATTAGAAGAGACGTGCAGGTCGCAGAAGCTTAACAAGACGGTTTAAATGCCCATTGGAAGTGTGGTGGAGGTCGCAGTAGCTTAACAAGACGGTTTAAATGCCCCTTAGAAGAGACATGCAGGTCGCAGCAGCTTTACAAGACGGTTTAAATAACCCTTGGAACAGACGTGGAGGTCGCAGTAGCTTAACAAGACGGTTTAAATGCCCCTTGGAAGAGACATGCAGGTCGCAGTAGCTTAACAAAGCGTTTTAAATTCCCCTTGAAAGAGACGTGCAGGTCGCAGTAGCTTAAGAAGACGGTTTAAATGCCCCTTGGAAAAGTGGTGGAGGTTACAGTAGCTTAAGAAGACGGTTTAAATGCCCCTTGGAAGAGACGTGCAAGTCGCAGTAGCTTAACAAAACTGTTTAAATGCCCCTTAGAAGAGACGTGCAGGTCGCAGAAGCTAAACAAGACAGTTTAATTGCCCCTTGGAAGAGAAGTGCAGGTCGCAGAAGCTAAACAATACAGTTTAAATCCCCCTTGGAAGAGACGTGCATGTCGCAGTAGCTTAACAAGATGGTTTAAATGCCCCTTGGAAGAGCGGTGGAGGTCGCAGTAGCTTAAGAAGACAGTTTAAATGCCCCTTGGTAGAGACGTGCAGGTCGCAGTAGCTTAACAAGAGGGTTTAAATGCCCCTTGGAAGAGGCTTGCAGGTCGCAGTAGCTTAACAAGACAGTTTATATGCCCCTTGGAAGAGGCTTGCAGGTCGCAGTAGCTTAACAAGACGGTTTAAGTGTTCCTTGGAAAAGACGTGTAGTTCGCAGTATAGCTTAACAAGACAGTTTAAATGCCCCTTGGAAGAGCGGTGGAGTTCACAGTAGTTTAACAAGACAGTTTATATGCCCCTTGGAAGAGACATGCAGGTCGCAGCACCTTAACAAGACTGTTTAAATATCCCTTGGAAGAGACGTGCAGGTCGCATTAGCTTAAAAGACGTTTTAAATGTCCCTTGGTAGAGACATGCAGGTCGCACTAGCTTAAAAAGATGGTTTAAATCCCCCTTGGAAGAGACGTGCAGGTCGCAGCAGCTTAACAAGAGGGTTTAAATGCCCCTTGGAATAGGCTTGCAGGTCGCAGTAGCTTACCAAGACGGTTTAAATGCCCCTTGGAAAAGGCTTGCAGGTCGCAGTAGCTTAACAAGACGGTTTAAATGCCCCTTGGAAGAGTGGTGGAGGTTGCAGTAGCTTAACAAGACAGTTTAAATGCCCCTTGGAAGAGACATGCAGTTTGCAGTAGCTTAATAAGACTGTTTAAATGCCCTTTGGAAGAGATGTTCAGGTCGCAGTAGCTTAATAAGACAGTTTAAATGCCCCTTGGAAGAGAGGTGGAGGTCGCAGTAGCTTAACAAGACAGTTTAAATGCCCCTTGGAAGATACGTGCAGGTCGCAGTAGCTTAAAAAGACGGTTTAAATGCCACTTGGAAGAGACGTGCAAGTCGCAGTAGCTTAACAAGACGGTTTAAATGCCTCTTGGAAGAGCGGTGGAGGTCGCAGTAGCTTAACAAGACGGTTTAAATGCCCCTTGAAAGAGACGTGCAGGTCGCAGTAGCTTAACAAGACGGTTTAAATGCCCCTTCGAAGTGCGGTGGAGGTCGCAGTAGCTTAACAAGACGATTTAAATGCCCCTTGGAAGAGACATGCAGGTCGCAGTAGCTTAACAAGACGGTTTAAATGCCCCTTCAAAGTGCGGTGGGGGTCGCGGTAGCTTACCAAGACGGTTTAAATGCCCATTGGAAGAGACATGCAGGTCGCAGGAGCTTAACAAGACGGTTTAAATGCCCCTTGGAAGAGACGTGGAGGTCGCAGTAGCTTAACAAGACGGTTTAAATGCCCCTTGGAAGAGACATGCAGGTCGCAGTAGCTTAAGAAGACGGTTTAAATGCCCCTTGGAAAAGTCGTGGAGGTTACAGTAGATTAAGAAGACGGTTTAAATGCCCCTTCGATGAGACGTGCAAGTCGCAGTAGCTTAACAAGACTGTTTAAATGCCCCTTAGTAGAGACGTGCAGGTCACAGAAGCTTAACAAGACGGTTTAAATGCCGCTTGGAAGAGACATGCAGGTCGCAGCAGCTTAACAAGACGGTTTAAATGCCCCTTGGAAGAGACGTGGAGGTCGCAGTAGCTTAACAAAACTGTTTAAATGCCCTTGGAAGAGACATGCAGATCGCAGTAGCTTAACAAGATGGTTTAAATGCCCCTTGGAAAAGTGGTGGAATTTACAGTAGCTTAAGAAGACGGTTTAAATGCCCCTTGGTAGAGACGTGCAAGTCGCAGTAGCTTAACAAGACTGTTTAAATGCCCCTTAGAAGAGACGCGCAGGTGGCAGAAGCTAAACAAAAGACAGTTTAAATGCCCCTTGGAAGAGACGTGCAGGTCGCAGTAGCTTAACAAGATGGTTTAAATGCCCCTTGGAAGAGCGGTGGAGGTCGCAGTAGCTTAAGAAGACAGTTTAAATGCCCCTTGGAAGAGATGTGCAGGTTGCAATAGCTTAATAAGAGGGTTTAAATGCCCCTTGGAAGTTACGTGCAGGTCACAGTAGCTGAATAAGATGGTTTAAATGCCCCGTGGAATAGGCTTGCAGGTCGCAGTAGCTTACCAAGACGATTTAAATGCCCCTTGGAAGGGACGTGCAGGTCGCAGTAGCTTAACAAGACAGTTTAAATGTCCTTTGGAAGAGCGGTGGAGGTCGCAGTAGCTTAACAAGACAGTTTAAATGCCACTTGGAAGAAACATGCAGGTCGCAGTAGCTTAACAAGACGGTTTAAATGCCCCGTGGAAGAGAGGTGCAGGTCGCAGTAGCTTAACAAGATGGTTTAAATGCCACTTGGAAGAGCGGTGGAGGTCGCAGTAGCTTAAGAAGACAGTTTAAATGCCCCTTGGAAGAGATGTGCAGGTTGCAATAGCTTAATAAGAGGGTTTAAATGCCCCTTGGAAGTTACGTGCAGGTCACAGTAGCTGAATAAGATGGTTTAAATGCCCCCTTGGAATTGGCTTGCATGTCGCAGTAGCTTAACAAGACGGTTTAAATGCCCCTTATAAAAGACGTGCAAGTTACAGTAGCTTAACAAGATGGTTTAAATGCCCCTTGGAATAGAAGAGCAGGTCGCAGTATCTTAACAAGACGGTTTAAAAGCCCCTTGGAAGAGATGTGCAGGTCGCAGTAGCTTAACGAGATGGTTTAAATGCCCCTTGGAAGAGCGGTGGAGGTCGCAGTAGCTTATCAAGATGGTTTAAATGCCCCTTGGAAGAGACATGCAGGACGCAGCAGCTTAAAAAGACGGTTTAAAGGCCCCTTGGAAGAGACGTGCAGGTCGCAGAGGCTTAACAAGATGGTTTAAATGCCCCTTGGAAGAGCGGTGCATGTCGCAGTAGCTTAACAAGATGGTTTAAATGCCCCTTGGAAGAGCGGTGGAGGTCGCATTAGCTTAACAAGACAGTTTAAATGCACCTTGGAAGAGACGTGCAGGTCGCAGTAGCTTAACAAGAAGGTTTAAATCCCCCTTGGAATAGACGAGCAGATCGCAGTAGCTTAACAAGACGGTTTAAATGCCCCTTGGAAGAGACGTGCAGGTCGCAGTAGCTTAACAAGACGGTTTAAATCCCCATTGGAAGAGACGTGCAGGTCGCAGCAGCTTAAAAAGAGGGTTTAAATGCCCCTTGGAAGAGGCTTGCAGGTCGCAGTAGCTTAACAAGATGGTTTAAATGCGCCTTGGAAGAGACTTGCACGTCGCAGTAGCTTAACAACACGGTTTAAATTCCCCTTGGAAGAGTGGTGGAGGTCGCAGTAGCTTAACAAGACAGTTTAAATGACCCTTGGAAGAGACATGCAGGTCGCAGTAGCATAATAAGACGGTTTAAATGCCCCTTGGAAGAGATGTGCAGGTCGCAGTAGCTTAATAAGACGGTTTAAATGCCCCTTGGAAGATAGGTGGAGGTCGCAGTAGCTTAACAAGATGATTTAATTGCCCCTTGGAAGACACGTGCAGGTCGCAGTAGCTTAACAAAACGGTTTAAATGCCCCTTGGAAGTGCGGTGGAGGTCGCAGTAGCTTAACAAGACGGTTTAAATGCCCCTTGGAATAGACATGCAGGTCACAGCAGCTTAACAAGACGGTTTAAATGCCCCTTGGAAGAGACGTGGAGGTCGCAGTAGCTTAACAAGACGGTTTAAATGCCCCTTGGAAGAGCGGTGGAGGTCGCAGTAGCTTAACAAGACAGTTTAAATGCCCCTTGAAAGAGACGTGCAGGTCGCAGTAGCTTAACAAAACGGTTTAAATGCCACTTGGAAGAGACGTGCAGGTCGCAGTAGCTTAACAAGACAGTTTAAATGACTCTTGAAAGAGACGTGCAGGTCACAGTAGCTTAACAAGATGGTTTAAATGCCCCTTGGAAGTGCGGTGGAGGTCGCAGTAGCTTAACAAGATGGTTTAAATGCCCCTTGGAATAGACATGCAGGTCACATCATCTTAACAAGACGGTTTAAATGCCCCTTGGAAGAGACGTGGAGGTCGCAGTAGCTTAACAAGACGGTTTAAATGCCCCTTGGAAGAGACATGCAGGTCGCAGTAGCTTAACAAGACAGTTTAAATGCCCCTTGAAAGAGACATGCAGGTCACAGCAGCTTAACAAGACGGTTTAAATGCCCCTTGGAAGAGCGGTGGAGGTCGCAGTAGCTTAACGAGACAGTTTAAATGCCTCTTGAAAAAGACGTGCAGGTCGCAGTAGCTTAACAAGACGGTTTAAATGCCCCTTGGAAGTGCGGTGGAGGTCGCAGTAGCTTAACAAGACGGTTTAAATGCCCCTTGGAAAAGTGGTGGAGGTTACAGTAGCTTAAGAACACGGTTTAAATGCCCCATGGAAGAGATGTGCAAGTCGCAGTAGCTTAACAAGACTGTTTAAATGCCTCATGGAAGTGCGGTGGAGGTCGCAGTAGCTTAACAAGACGGTTTAAAAGCCCCTTGGAAGAGAAGTGCAAGTCGCAGTAGCTTAAAAGACGGTTTAAATGCCCCTTGGAAAAGTGGTGGAGGTTACAGTAGCTTAACAAGACGGTTTAGATGCCCCTTGGAAGAGACGAGTATGTCACAGTAGCTTAACAAGATGGTTTAAATGCACCTTGGAAGAGACATGCAGGTCGTAGTAGCTTAACAAGATGGTTTAAATCTCCCTTGGAAGAGACGTGCAGGTCCCAGTAGCTTAACAAGAGTGTTTAAATGCCCCTTGGAATAGGCTTTCAGGTCGCAGTAGCTTTACAAGACGGTTTAAATGCCCCTAGGAAGAGCGGTGGAGGTCGCAGTGGCTTAACAAGACAGTTTAAATGCCCCTTGGAAGAGACGATCAAGTATCAGGAGCTTAAAAAGAAGGTTTAAATGCGCCTTGGAAGAGAAGTGCAGGTCGCAGTAGCATAACAAGACGGTTTAAATGCCCCTTGGAAGAGACGAGCAGGTCGCAGTAGCTTAACAAGATGGTTTAAATCCCCCTTGGAAGAGACATGCAGGTCAGAGGATCTTAACAAGAGGGTTTAAATGCCCCTTAGAATAGGCTTGCAGGTCGCAGTAGCTTAACAAGACATTTTAAATGCCCCTTGGAAGAGACGTGTAGGTCGCAGTAGCTTATCAAGACGGTTTAAATGCCCCGTGGATAAGTGGTGGAGGTTACAGTAGCTTAACAAGACGGTTTAAATGCCACTTGGAAGAGAAGTGCAAGTTACAGTAGCTTAACAAGACGGTTTAAATGACCCTTGGAAGAGATGTGCAGGTCGCAGTAGCTTAGCAAGATGGTTTAAATGCCCCTTGGAAGAGCGGTGGAGGTCGCAGTAGCTTATCACGATGGTTTAAATGCCCCTTGGAAGAGACATGCAGGTCGCAGCAGCTTAAAAAGACGGTTTAAATGACCCTTGGAAGAGACGTGCAAGTCGCAGAGGCTTAACAAGACGGTTTAAATGCCCCTTGGAAGAGACATGCAGGTCGCAGTAGCTTAACAAGACGGTTTAAAAGCCCCTTGGAAGAGACGTGCAAGTCGCAGTAGCTTAACAAGACTGTTTAAATGCCCCTTGGAAGAGACGATCAAGTCGCAGGAGCTTAAAAAGAGGGTTTAAATGCCCCTTAGAAAAGGCTTGCAGGTCGCAGTAGCTTAACAATACAGTTTAAATGCCCCGTGGAAGAGACGTGCAGGTCGCAGTAGCTTAATAAGACGGTTTAAATCCCGCTTGGAAGAGACGTGAAAGTCGCAGTAGCTTAACAAGATGGTTTAAATGCCCCTTGGAAGAGCGGTGGAGGTCGCAGTAGCTTAACAAGATGGTTTAAATGCCCCTTGGAAGAGCGGTGGAGGTCGCAGTAGCTTAATAAGACGGTTTAAATGCCCCTTGGAAGAGACGTGCAGGTCGCAGTAGCTTAACAAGATGGTTTAAAAGCCCCTTGGAAGAGACGTTCAAGTCACAGCAGCGTAAAAAGACTGTTTAAATGCGCCTTGGAAGAGACGTGCAGGTCGCAGAAGCTTAACAAGACGCTTTAAATGCCCCTTGGAAGAGAGGTGGAGGTCGCAGTAGCTTAACAAGACAATTTCAATGCCCCTTGGAAGAGACGTGCAGGTCGCAGTAGCTTAACAAGAGGGTTTAAATGCCCCTTTCAAGAGACGTGCAGGTCGCAGGAGCTTAACAAGAGGTTTTAAATGCCCCTTGGAAGAGACGTGCAGGTCGCAGTAGCTTAACAAGACAGTTTAAATGCTCCTTGGAAGAGCGGTGGAGGTCGCAGTAGCTTAACAAGACAGTTTAAATGCCATTTGGAAGAAACATGTAGGTCGAAGCAGCTTAACAAGACTGTTTAAATGCACCTAGGAAAAGATATGCAGGTCGCAGAGACTTAACAAGACGGTTTAAATGCCCCTTGGAAGAGACATGCAGGTCGCAGTAGCTTAACAAGACGGTTTAAATGCCCCTTGGAAGAGACGTGCAGGTCGCAGTAGCTTAACAAGAGGGATTAAATGCCCCGTGGAAAAGTGGTGGAGGTTACAGTAGCTTAACAAGATGGTTTAAATGCCCCTTGGCAGAGACTTGCAAGTTACAGTAGCTTAACAAGACGGATTAAATGCCCCTTGGAAGAGATGTGCAGGTCGCAGTAGCTTAACAAGATGGTTTAAATGCCCCTTGGAAGAGCGGTGGATTTCGCAGAAGCTTAACACGATGGTTTAAATGCCCCTTGGAAGAGACATGCAGGTTGCAGCAGCTTAAAAAGACGGTTTAAATGCCACTTGGAAGAGACGTGCAGGTCGCAGTAGCTTAACAAGACGGTTTAAATGCCGCTTGGAAAAGTGGTGGAGGTTACAGTAGCTTAACAAGATGGTTTAAATGCCCCTTGGAAGAGACGGTCAAGTCGCAGGAGCTTAAAAAGAAGGTTTAAATGCGCCATGGAAGAGAACTGCAGGTCGCAGTAGCATAACAATACGGTTTAAATTCCCCTTGGAAGAGACATGTAGGTCACAGTAGCTTAACAAGACGGTCTAAATGCCCCTTGGAAGAGACGTGCAGGTAGCAGTAGCTTAACAAGACTGTTTAAATGCCCCTTGGAAGAGACCTGCAGGTAGCAGTAGCTTAACAAGACGGTTTAAATCCCCCTTGGAAGAGACATGCAGGTCGCAGTAGCTTAAAAAGAAGGTTTAAATGCCCCTTGGAAGAGACGAGCAGGTGGCAGTAGCTTAACAAGACGGTTTAAATTGGCCTTGGAAGAGACATGCAGGTCACAGTTGCTTAACCAGATGGTTTAAATGCCCCTTGGAAGAGATGTGCAGGTCGCAGTAGCTTAACAAGATGGTTTAAATGCCCCTTGGAAGAGCGGTGGAGGTCTCAGTAGCTTATCACGATGGTTTAAATGCCCCTTGGAAGAGACATGCAGGTTGCAGAGGCTTAGCAAGACGGTTTAAATGCCCCTTGGAAGAGACATGCAGGTCGCAGTAGCTTAACAAGACGGTTTAAATGCCCCTTGGAAAAGTGGTGGAGGTTACAGTAGCTTAAAAAGATGGTTTAAATGCCCCTTGGAAGAGACGATCAAGTCGCAGGAGCTTAAAAAGAGGGTTTAAATGCAACTTAGAATAGGCTTGCAGGTCGCAGTAGCTTAACAATACAGTTTAAATGCCCCGTGGAAGAGACGTGCAGGTCTCAGTAGCTTAATAAGACGGTTTAAATGCCCCTTGGAAGAGACGAGCAAGTCGCAGTAGCTTAACAAGACGGTTTAAATGTCCCTTGGAAGTGACGTGCAGGTAGCAGTAGCTTAACAAGACGGTTTAAATCCCCCTTGGAAGAGACATGCAGGTCGCAGGATCTTAACAAGACGGTTTAAATGCACCTTGGAAGAGACATGCAGGTCGCAGTAGCTTAACAAGACGGTTTAAAAGCCCCTTGGAAGAGACGTGCAGGTAGCAGTAGCTTAACAAGACGGTTTAAATCCCCCTTGGAAGAGACATGCAGGTCGCAGGATCTTAACAAGAGGGTTTAAATGCCCCTTAGAATAGGCTTGCAGGTCGCAGTAGCTTAACAGTACAGTTTAAATGCCCCGTGGAAGAGACGTGCAGGTCGCAGTAGCTTAATAAGACGGTTTAAAGGCCCTTTGGAAGTGACGTGCAGGTAGCAGTAGCTTAACAAGACGGTTTAAATCCCCCTTGGAAGAGACATGCAGGTCGCAGGATCTTAACATGAGGGTTTAAATGCCCCTAAGAATAGGCTTGCAGGACGCAGTAGCTTAACAATACAGTTTAAATGCCCCATGGAAGAGAGGTGGAGGTCGCAGTAGCTTAAAAAGACAGTTTAAATGCCCCTTGGAAGAGACGTGCAGGTCGCAGTAGCTTAACAAGACAGTTTAAATGCCACTTGGAAGAGACGTGCAGGTCGCAGTAGGTTAACAAGACGGTTTACATGCCCCTTGGAAGAGCGGTGGAGGTCGCAGTAGCTTAACAAGACAGGTTAAATGCCCCTTGACAGAGATGTGCAGGTCGCAGTAGCTTAACAAGACGGTTTAAATGCCCCTTGGAAGTGCGGTGGAGGTCGCAGTAGCTTAACAAGATGGTTTAAATGCCCCTTGGAAGAGACATGCTGGTCGCAGCAGCTTAACAAGACGGTTTAAATGCCCCTTGGAAGAGACGTGCAGGTCGCAGTGGCTTAACAAGACGGTTTAAATGCCCCTTGGAAGAGACATGCAGGTCGCAGTAGCTTAACAAGACGGCTATATGCCCCTTGGAAGAGACGTGCAGGTCGCAGTAGCTTAACAAGACTGTTTAAATGCCCATTGGAAAAGTGGTGGAGGTTTCAGTAGATTACCAAGATGGTTTAAATGCACCTTGGAAGAGACGTGCAGGTCGCAGTAGCTAAAAAAGACAGTTTTAATGCACCTTGGAAGAGACGTGCAGGTCGCAGTAGCTTAACAAGACGGTTTAAATGCCCCTTGGAAGAGACGTGCAGGTCGCAGTAGCTTAACAAGACGGTTTAAATCCCTCTTGGAAGAGATGTGCAGGTCGCAGTAGCTTAACAAGAGGGTTTAAATGCCTCTTGGAATAAGCTTGCTGGTCGCAGCAGCTTAACAAGATGGTTTAAATGCCCCTTGGAAGAGACGTGCAGGTCGCAGTAGCTTAACAAGACGGTTTAAATGCCCTTTGGAAGAGACGTCCAGGTAGCAGTAGCTTAACAAGGCGGTTTAAATTCCCCTTGGAAGAGACATGCAGGTCGCAGTAGCTTAACAAGACGGTTTAAATTCCCCTTGGAAGACACGTGCAGGTAGCAGTAGCTTAACAAGACGGTTTAAAAGCCCCTTGGAAGAGACATGCAGGTCGCAGGATCTTAACAAGAGAGTTTAAATGCCCCTTAGAATAGGCTTGCAGGTCGCAGTAGCTTAACAAGACAGTTTTAATGCCCCTTGGAAGAGACGTGCAAGTCGCAGTAGCTTAAAAAGATGGTTTAAATGCGCCTTGGAAGACATGTGCAGGTCGCAGTAGCTTAACAAGACGGTTTAAATGCACCTTGGAAGAGACGTGCTGATCACAGTAGCTTAACAAGACGGTTTAAATCCCCCTTGGAAGAGACGTGCAGGTCGCAGTAGCTTAACAAGATGGTTTAAATGCCCCTTGGAAGAGCGGTGAAGGTCGCAGTAGCTTAACACGATGGTTTAAATGCCCCTTGGAAGAGACATGCAGGTCGCAGCAGCTTAAAAAGACGGTTTAAATGCCCCTTGGAAGAGACGTGCAGGTCACAGAGGCTTAACAAAATGATTTAAATGCCCCTTGGAAGAGGCATGCAGGTCGCAGTAGCTTAACAAGAAGATTTAAAAGCCCCTTGGAAGAGAAGTGCAAGTCGCAGTAGCTTAAAAGACGGTTTAAATGCCCCTTGGAAAAGTGGTGGAGGTTACAGTAGCTTAACAAGATGGTTTAAATGCCCCTTGGAAGAGACGTGCAGGTCGCAGTAGCTTAACAAGACGGTTTAAATGCCCCTTGGAAGAGACGATCAAGTATCAGGAGCTTAAAAAGAAGGTTTAAATGCGCCTTGGAAGAGAAGTGCAGGTCGCAGTAGCATAACAAGACGGTTTAAATGCCCCTTGGAAGAGACGAGCAGGTCGCAGTAGCTTAACAAGACGGTTTAAATGCCCCTTGGAAGAGACGTGCAGGTAGCAGTAGCTTAACAAGACGGTTTAAATCCCCCTTGGAAGAGACATGCAGGTCAGAGGATCTTAACAAGAGGGTTTAAATGCCCCTTAGAATAGGCTTGCAGTTCGCAGTAGCTTAACAAGACAGTTTAAATGCCCCTTGGAAGAGACGTGTAGGTCGCAGTAGCTTATCAAGACGGTTTAAATGCCCCGTGGATAAGTGGTGGAGGTTACAGTAGCTTAACAAGACGGTTTAAATGCCACTTGGAAGAGAAGTGCAAGTTACAGTAGCTTAACAAGACGGTTTAAATGCCCCTTGGAAGAGATGTGCAGGTCGCAGTAGCTTAACAAGATGGTTTAAATGCCCCTTGGAAGAGCGGTGGATTTCGCAGAAGCTTAACACGATGGTTTAAATGCCCCTTGGAAGAGACATGCAGGTTGCAGCAGCTTAAAAAGACGGTTTAAATGCCACTTGGAAGAGACGTGCAGGTCGCAGTAGCTTAACAAGACGGTTTAAATGCCGCTTGGAAAAGTGGTGGAGGTTACAGTAGCTTAACAAGATGGTTTAAATGCCACTTGGAAGAGACGATCAAGTCGCAGGAGCTTAAAAAGAAGGTTTAAATGCGCCATGGAAGAGAACTGCAGGTCGCAGTAGCATAACAAGACGGTTTAAATTCCCCTTGGAAGAGACATGCAGGTCACAGTAGCTTAACAAGACGGTTTAAATGCCCCTTGGAAGAGACGTGCAGGTAGCAGTAGCTTAACAAGACGTTTTAAATGCCCCTTGGAAGAGACCTGCAGGTAGCAGTAGCTTAAAAAGAAGGTTTAAATGCCCCTTGGAAGAGACGAGCAGGTCGCAGTAGCTTAACAAGACGGTTTAAATTGGCCTTGGAAGAGACATGCAGGTCACAGTTGCTTAATCAGATGGTTTAAATGCCCCTTGGAAGAGATGTGCAGGTCGCAGTAGCTTAACAAGATGGTTTAAATGCCCCTTGGAAGAGCGGTGGAGGTCGCAGTAGCTTATCACGATGGTTTAAATGCCCCTTGGAAGAGACATGCAGGTTGCAGAGGCTTAACAAGACGGTTTAAATGCCCCTTGGAAGAGACATGCAGGTCGCAGTAGCTTAACAAGACGGTTTAAATGCCCCTTGGAAAAGTGGTGGAGGTTACAGTAGCTTAAAAAGATGGTTTAAATGCCCCTTGGAAGAGACGATCAAGTCGCAGGAGCTTAAAAAGAGGGTTTAAATGCACCTTAGAATAGGCTTGCAGGTCGCAGTAGCTTAACAATACAGTTTAAATGCCCCGTGGAAGAGACGTCCAGGTCTCAGTAGCTTAATAAAACGGTTTAAATGCCCCTTGGAAGAGACGAGCAAGTCGCAGTAGCTTAAAAAGACGGTTTAAATGCCCCTTGGAAGTGACGTGCAGGTAGCAGTAGCTTAACAAGACGGTTTAAATCCCCCTTGGAAGAGACATGCAGGTCGCAGTAGCTTAACAAGACGGTTTAAAAGCCCCTTGGAAGAGACGTGCAGGTAGCAGTAGCTTAACAAGACGGTTTAAATCCCCCTTGGAAGAGACATGCAGGTCGCAGGATCTTAACAAGAGGGTTTAAATGCCCCTTAGAATAGGTTTGCAGGTCGCAGTAGCTTAACAGTACAGTTTAAATGCCCCGTGGAAGAGACGTGCAGGTCGCAGTAGCTTAATAAGACGGTTTAAATGCCCTTTGGAAGTGACGTGCATGTAGCATTAGCTTAACAAGACGGTTTAAATCCCCCTTGGAAGAGACATGCAGGTCGCAGGATCTTAACATGAGGGTTTAAATGCCCCTTAGAATAGGCTTGCAGGTCGCAGTAGCTTAACAATACAGTTTAAATGCCCCATGGAAGAGAGGTGGAGGTCGCAGTAGCTTAACAAGACAGTTTAAATGCCCCTTGGAAGAGACGTGCAGGTCGCAGTAGCTTAACAAGACAGTTTAAATGCCACTTGGAAGAAACATGTAGGTCGAAGCAGCTTAACAAGACTGTTTAAATGCCCCTAGGAAAAGACGTGCAGGTCGCAGAGACTTAACAAGACGGTTTAAATGCCCCTTGGAAGAGAAATGCAGGTCGCAGTAGCTTAACAAGACGGTTTAAATGCCCCTTGGAAGAGACGAGCAGGTCGCAGTAGCTTAACAAGACGGATTAAATGCCCCGTGGAAAAGTGGTGGAGGTTACAGTAGCTTAACAAGATGGTTTAAATGCCCCTTGGCAGAGACTTGCAAGTTACAGTAGCTTAACAAGACGGATTAAATGCCCCTTGGAAGAGATGTGCAGGTCGCAGTAGCTTAACAAGATGGTTTAAATGCCCCTTGGAAGAGCGGTGGATTTCGCAGAAGCTTAACACGATGGTTTAAATGCCCCTTGGAAGAGACATGCAGGTTGCAGCAGCTTAAAAAGACGGTTTAAATGCCACTTGGAAGAGACGTGCAGGTCGCAGTAGCTCAACAAGACGGTTTAAATGCCGCTTGGAAAAGTGGTGGAGGTTACAGTAGCTTAACAAGATGGTTTAAATGCCACTTGGAAGAGACGATCAAGTCGCAGGAGCTTAAAAAGAAGGTTTAAATGCGCCATGGAAGAGAACTGCAGGTCGCAGTAGCATAACAAGACGGTTTAAATTCCCCTTGGAAGAGACATGCAGGTCACAGTAGCTTAACAAGACAGTTTAAATGCCCCTTGGAAGAGACGTGCAGGTAGCAGTAGCTTAACAAGACGGTTTAAATGCCCCTTGGAAGAGACCTGCAGGTAGCAGTAGCTTAACAAGACGGTTTAAATCCCCCTTGGAAGAGATATGCAGGTCGCATTAGCTTAAAAAGAAGGTTTAAATGCCCCTTGGAAGAGACGAGCAGGTCGCAGTAGCTTAACAAGACGGTTTAAATTGGCCTTGGAAGAGACATGCAGGTCACAGTTGCTTAACCAGATGGTTTAAATGCCCCTTGGAAGAGATGTGCAGGTCGCAGTAGCTTAACAAGATGGTTTAAATGCCCCTTGGAAGAGCGGTGGAGGTCGCAGTAGCTTATCACGATGGTTTAAATGCCCCTTGGAAGAGACATGCAGGTTGCAGAGGCTTAACAAGACGGTTTAAATGCCCCTTGGAAGAGACATGCAGGTCGCAGTAGCTTAACAAGACGGTTTAAATGCCCCTTGTAAAAGTGGTGGAGGTTACAGTAGCTTAAAAAGATGGTTTAAATGCCCCTTGGAAGAGACGATCAAGTCGCAGGAGCTTAAAAAGAGGGTTTAAATGCACCTTAGAATAGGCTTGCAGGTCGCAGTAGCTTAACAATACAGTTTAATTGCCCCGTGGAAGAGACGTGCAGGTCTCAGTAGCTTAATAAGACGGTTTAAATGCCCCTTGGAAGAGACGAGCAAGTCGCAGTAGCTTAACAAGACGGTTTAAATGCCCCTTGGAAGTGACGTGCAGGTAGCAGTAGCTTAACAAGACGGTTTAAATCCCCCTTGGAAGAGACATGCAGGTCGCAGGATCTTAACAAGACGGTTTAAATGCACCTTGGAAGAGACATGCAGGTCGCAGTAGCTTAACAAGACGGTTTAAAAGCCCCTTGGAAGAGACGTGCAGGTAGCAGTAGCTTAACAAGATGGTTTAAATCCCCCTTGGAAGAGACATGCAGGTCGCAGGATCTTAACAAGAGGGTTTAAATGCCCCTTAGAATAGGCTTGCAGGTCGCAGTAGCTTAACAGTACAGTTTAAATGCCCCGTGGAAGAGACGTGCAGGTCGCAGTAGCTTAATAAGACGGTTTAAATGCCCTTTGGAAGTGACGTGCAGGTAGCAGTAGCTTAACAAGACGGTTTAAATCCCCCTTGGAAGAGACATGCAGGTCGCAGGATCTTAACATGAGGGTTTAAATGCCCCTTAGAATAGGCTTGCAGGTCGCAGTAGCTTAACAATACAGTTTAAATGCCCCATGGAAGAGAGGTGGAGGTCGCAGTAGCTTAACAAGACAGCTTAAATGCCCCTTGGAAGAGACGTGCAGGTCGCAGTAGCTTAACAAGACAGTTTAAATGCCACTTGGAAGAGACGTGCAGGTCGCAGTAGGTTAACAAGACGGTTTACATGCCCCTTGGAAGAGTGGTGGAGGTCGCAGTAGCTTAACAAGACAGGTTAAATGCCCCTTGACAGAGATGTGCAGGTCGCAGTAGCTTAACAAGACGGTTTAAATGCCCCTTGGAAGTGCGGTGGAGGTCGCAGTAGCTTAACAAGATGGTTTAAATGCCCCTTGGAAGAGACATGCTGGTCGCAGCAGCTTAACAAGACGGTTTAAATGCCCCTTGGAAGAGACGTGCAGGTCGCAGTGGCTTAACAAGACTGTGTAAATGCCCCTTGGAAGAGACATGCAGGTCGCAGTAGCTTAACAAGACGGCTATATGCCCCTTGGAAGAGACGTGCAGGTAGCAGTAGCTTAACAAGACTGTTTAAATGCCCCTTGGAAAAGTGGTGGAGGTTTCAGTAGATTACCAAGATGGTTTAAATGCACCTTGGAAGAGACGTGCAGGTCGCAGTAGCTTAAAAAGACAGTTTTAATGCACCTTGGAAGAGACGTGCAGGTCGCAGTAGCTTAACAAGACGGTTTAAATGCCCCTTGGAAGAGACGTGCAGGTCGCAGTAGCTTAACAAGATGGTTTAAATCCCTCTTGGAAGAGATGTGCAGGTCGCAGTAGCTTAACAAGAGGGTTTAAATGCCCCTTGGAATAGGCTTGCTGGTCGCAGCAGCTTAACAAAATGGTTTAAATGCCCCTTGGAAGAGACGTGTAGGTCGCAGTAGCTTAACAAGACGGTTTAAATGCCCCTTGGAAGAGACGTGCAGGTAGCAGTAGCTTAACAAGGCGGTTTAAATTCCCCTTGGAAGAGACATGCAGGTCGCAGTAGCTTAACAAGACGGTTTAAATTCCCCTTGGAAGAGACGTGCAGGTAGCAGTAGCTTAACAAGACGGTTTAAATGCCCCTTGGAAGAGACATGCAGGTCGCAGGATCTTAACAAGAGAGTTTAAATGCCCCTTAGAATAGGCTTGCAGGTCGCAGTAGCTTAACAAGACAGTTTTAATGCCCCTTGGAAGAGACGTGCAAGTCGCAGTAGCTTAAAAAGATGGTTTAAATACGCCTTGGAAGAGACGTGCAGGTCGCAGTAGCTTAACAAGACGGTTTAAATGCACCTTGGAAGAGACGTGCTGATCACAGTAGCTTAACAAGACGGTTTAAATCCCCCTTGGAAGAGACGTGCAGGTCGCAGTAGCTTAACAAGATGGTTTAAATGCCCCTTGGAAGAGCAGTGAAGGTCGCAGTAGCTTAACACGATGGTTTAAATGCCCCTTGGAAGAGACATGCAGGTCGCAGCAGCTTAAAAAGACGGTTTAAATGCCCCTTGGAAGAGACGTGCAGGTCGCAGAGGCTTAACAAAACGATTTAAATGCCCCTTGGAAGAGGCATGCAGGTCGCAGTAGCTTAACAAGAAGGTTTAAAAGCCCCTTGGAAGAGAAGTGCAAGTCGCAGTAGCTTAAAAGACGGTTTAAATGCCCCTTGGAAAAGTGGTGGAGGTTACAGTAGCTTAACAAGATGGTTTAAATGCCCCTTGGAAGAGACGTGCAGGTCGCAGTATCTTAACAAGACGGTTTAAATGCCCCTTGGAAGAGACATTCAGGTCGCAGTAGCTTAACAAGACGTTTTAAATGCCCCTTGGAAAAGTGGTGGAGGTTACAGTAGCTTAACAAGATGGTTTAAATGCCCCTTGGAAGAGACGATCAAGTATCAGGAGCTTAAAAAGAAGGTTTAAATGCGCCTTGGAAGAGAAGTGCAGGTCGCAGTAGCATAACAAGACGGTTTAAATGCCCCTTGGAAGAGACGAGCAGGTCGCAGTAGCTTAACAAGACGGTTTAAATGCCCCTTGGAAGAGACGTGCAGGTAGCAGTAGCTTAACAAGACGGTTTAAATCCCCCTTGGAAGAGACATGCAGGTCACAGGATCTTATCAAGAGGGTTTAAATGCCCACTAGAATAGGCTTGCAGGTCGCAGTAGCTTAACAAGACGGTTTAAATGCCACTTGGAAGAGAAGTGCAAGTTACAGTAGCTTAACAAGACGGTTTAAATGCCCCTTGGAAAAGCGGTGGAGGTCGCAGTAGCTTATCACGATGGTTTAAATGCCCCTTGGAAGAGACATGCAGGTTGCAGAGGCTTTTCAAGACGGTTTAAATGCCCCTTGGAAGAGACATGCAGGTCGCAGTAGCTTAACAAGACGGTTTAAATGCCCCTTGGAAAAGTGGTGGAGGTTACAGTAGCTTAAAAAGATGGTTTAAATGCCCCTTGGAAGAGACGATCAAGTCGCAGGAGCTTAAAAAGAGGGTTTAAATGCCCCTTAGAATAGGCTTGCAGGTCGCAGTAGCTTAACAATACAGTTTAAATGCCCCGTGGAAGAGACGTGCAGGTCTCAGTAGCTTAATAAGACGGTTTAAATGCCCCTTGGAAGAAACGTGCAGGTCGCAGTAGCTTAATAAGACGGTTTAAATGCCCCTTGGAAGAGACGTGCAAGTCGCAGTAGCTTAACAAGACGGTTTAAATGCCCCTTGGAAGTGACGTGCAGGTAGCAGTAGCTTAACAAGACGGTTTAAATCCCCCTTGGAAGAGACATGCAGGTCGCAGGATCTTAACAAGACAGTTTAAATGCACCTTGGAAGAGACATGCAGGTCGCAGTAGCTTAAAAAGACGGTTTAAAAGCCCCTTGGAAGAGACGTGCAGGTAGCAGTAGCTTAACAAGACGGTTTAAATCCCCCTTGGAAGAGACATGCAGGTCGCAGGATCTTAACAAGAGGGTTTAAATGCCCCTTAGAATAGGCTTGCAGGTCGCAGTAGCTTAACAATACAGTTTAAATGCTGCGTGGAAGAGACGTGCAGGTCGCAGTAGCTTAATAAGATGATTTAAATGCCCCTTGGAAGAGAGGTGGAGGTCGCAGTAGCTTAACAAGACAGTTTAAATGCCCCTTGGAAGAGACGTGCAGGTCGCAGTAGCTTAACAAGACAGTTTAAATGCCACTTGGAAGAGACGTGCAGGTCGCAGTAGGTTAACAAGACGGTTTACATGCCCCTTGGAAGAGCGGTGGAGGTCGCAGTAGCTTAACAAGACACTTTAAATGCCCCTTGACAGAGATGTACAGGTCGCAGTAGCTTAACAAGACGGTTTAAATGCCCCTTAGAAGTGCGATGGAGGTCGCAGTAGCTTAACAAGACGGTTTAAATGCCTCTTGGAAAAGTGGTGGAGGTTTCAGTAGATTACCAAGACGGTTTAAATGCACCTTGGAAGAGACGTGCAGGTCGCAGTAGCTTAAAAAGACAGTTTTAATGCACCTTGGAAGAGACGTGCAGGTCGCAGTAGCTTAACAAGACGGTTTAAATGCCCCTTGGAAGAGACATGCAGGTCGCAGTAGCTTAACAAGACGGTTTAAATCCCTCTTGGAAGAGATGTGCAGGTCGCAGTAGCTTAACAAGAGGGTTTAAATGCCCCTTGGAATAGGCTTGCTGGTCGCAGCAGCTTAACAAGATGGTTTAAATGCCCCTTGGAAGAGACGTGCATGTCGCAGTAGCTTAACAAGACGGTTTAAATGCCCCTTGGAAGAGACGTGCAGGTAGCAGTAGCTTAACAAGGCGGTTTAAATCCCCCTTGGAAGAGACATGCAGGTCGCAGTAGCTTAACAAGACGGTTTAAATTCCCCTCGGAAGAGACGTGCAGGTAGCAGTAGCTTAACAAGACGGTTTAAATGCCCCTTGGAAGAGACATGCAGGTCGCAGGATCTTAACAAGAGAGTTTAAATGCCCCTTGGAAGAGACGTGCAAGTCGCAGTAGCTTAAAAAGACGGTTTAAATGCGCCTTGGAAGAGACGTGCAGGTCGCAGTAGCTTAACAAGACTGTTTAAATGCCCCTTGGAAGAGACGAGCAGGTCGCAGTAGCTTAACAAGAGGCTTTAAATGGTCCTTGGAAGAGACGTGCAGGTCACAGTAGCTTAACAAGACGGTTTAAATGCCCCTTGGAAGAGCGGTGGAGGTCGCAGTAGCTTAACACGATGGTTTAAATGCCCCTTGGAAGAGACATGCAGGTCGCAGCAGCTTAAAAAGACGGTTTAAGTGCCCCTTGGAAGAGACGTGCAGGTCGCAGAGGCTTAACAAGACGGTTTAAATGCCCCTTGGAAGAGGCATGCAGGTCGCAGTAGCTTAACAAGACGGTTTAAAAGCCCCTTGGAAGAGAAGTGCAAGTCGCAGTAGCTTAAAAGACGGTTTAAATGCCCATTGGAAAAGTGGTGGAGGTTACAGTAGCTTAACAAGATGGTTTAAATGCCCCTTGGAAGAGACGTGCAGGTCGAAGTAGCTTAAAAAGAAGGTTTAAATGCCCCTTGGAAGAGAAGTGCAGGTTGCAGTAGCTTAACAAGACACTTTAAATGCCCCTTGGAAGAGACGTGCAGGTAGCAGTAGATTAACAAGACACTTTAAATGCCCCTTGGAAAAGACATGCAGGTCGCAGTAGCTTAACAAGATGGTTTAAATACCCCTTGGAAGAGACATGCAGGTCGCAGTAGCTTAACAAGACGGTTTAAATCCCCCTTGGAAGAGACATGCAGGTCGCAGTAGCTTAAAAAGAAGGTTTAAATGTCCCTTTGAAGAGACGAGCAGGTCGCAGTAGCTAAACAAGACGGTTTAAATGCCCCTTGGAAGTGCGGTGGAGATCGCAGTAGCTTAACAAGACGGTTTAAATGCCCCTTGGAAGAGACATGCAGGTCACAGCACCTTAACAAGACGGTTTAAATGCCCCTTGGAAGAGACGTGGAGGTCGCAGTAGCTTAACAAGACGGTTTAAATGCCCTTTGGAAGAGACATGCAGGTCGCAGTAGCTTAACAAAGCGTTTTAAATGCCCCTTGGAAGTGCTGTGGAGGTCGCAGTAGCTTAACAAGATGGTTTAAATGCCCCTTGGAAGTGCGGTGGAGGTCGCAGTAGCTTAACAAGATGGTTTAATTGCCCCTTGGAAGAGACATGCAGGTCGCAGCAGCTTAACAAGACGGTTTAAATGCCCCTTGGAAGAGACGTGCAGGTCGCAGTGGCTTAACATGAGGGTTTAAATGCCCCTTGGAAGAGACGTGCAGGTCGCAGTAGATTAACAAGACGGTTTAAATGCACCTTGGAAGAGACGTGCAGGTCGCAGTAGCATAAAAAGACGGTTTAAATGCACCTTGGAAGAGACGTGCAGGTCGCAGTAGCTTAACAAGACAGTTTAAATGCCCCTTGAAAGAGACGTGCAGGTCGCAGTAGCTTAACAAGACGGTTTAAATGCCCCTTGGAAGAGCGGTGGAGATCGCAGTAGCTTAACAAGACGGTTTAAATGCCCCTTGGAAGAGACATGCAGGTCACAGCACCTTAAAAAGACGGTTTAAATGCCCCTTGGAAGAGACGTGGAGGTCGCAGTAGCTTAACAAGACGGTTTAAATGCCCCTTGGAAGAGACATGCAGGTCGCAGTAGCTTAACAAAGCATTTTAAATGCCTCTTGGAAGTGCTGTGGAGGTCGCAGTAGCTTAACAAGACGGTTTAAATGCCCCTTGGAAAAGTGGTGGAGGTTACAGTAGCTTAAGAAGACGGTTTAAATGCCCCATGGAAGAGACGTGCAAGTCGCAGTAGCTTAACAAGACGGTTTAAATGCCCCTTGGAAGAGACGTGCAGGTAGCAGTAGCTTAACAAGACGGTTTACATCCCCCTTGGAAGAGACATGCAAGTCGCAGTGTCTTAACAAGAGGGTTTAAATGCCCCTTAGAATAGGCTTGCAGGTCGCAGTAGCTTAACAATACAGTATAAATGCCCCTCTGAAGAGACGTGCAGGTCGCAGTAGCTTAATAAGACGGTTTAAATGCCCCTTGGAAGAGACGTGCAGGTCGCAGTAGCTTAACAAGACAGTTTAAATGCCCCTTGACAGAGATGTGCAGGTCGCAGTAGCTTAACAAGACGGTTTAAATGCCCCTTGGAAGTGCGGTGGAGGTCGCAGTAGCTTAACAAGATGGTTTAAATGCCCCTTGGAAGAGACATGCTGGTCGCAGCAGCTTAACAAGACGGTTTAAATGCCTGTTGGAAGAGACATGCAGGTCGCAGTAGCTTAACAAGACGGCTAAATGCCCCTTGGAAGAGACGTGCAGGTCGCAGTAGCTTAACAAGATGGTTTAAATGCCCCATGGAAAGGTGGTGGAGGTTACAGTAGATTAACAAGACGGTTAAATGCACCTTGGAAGAGACGTGCAGGTCGCAGTAGCTTAAAAAGACGGTTTAAATGCACCTTGGAAGAGACGTGCAGGTCGCAGTAGCTGAACAAGACGGTTTAAATCCCCCTTGGAAGAGATGTGCAGGTCGCAGTAGCTTAACAAGAGGGTTTAAATCCCCCTTGGAAGAGATGTGCAGGTCGCAGTAGCTTAACAAGAGGGTTTAAATGCCCCTTGGAATAGGTTTGCTGGTCGCAGTAGCTTACCAAGACGGTTTAAATGCCCCTTGGAAGAGACGTGCAGGTCGCAGTAGCTTAACAAGACGGTTTAAATGCCCCTTGGAAAAGTGGTGGAGGTTACAGTAGCTTAACAAGACGGTTTAGATGCCCCTTGGAAGAGACGAGTATGTCACAGTAGCTTAACAAGATGGTTTAAATGCACCTTGGAAGAGACATGCAGGTCGTAGTAGCTTAACAAGATGGTTTAAATCCCCCTTGGAAGAGACGTGCAGGTCCCAGTAGCTTAACAAGAGTGTTTAAATGCCCCTTGGAATAGGCTTTCAGGTCGCAGTAGCTTTACAAGACGGTTTAAATGCCCCTAGGAAGAGCGGTGGAGGTCGCAGTGGCTTAACAAGACAGTTTAAATGCCCCTTGGAAGAGACGTGCAGTTCGCAGTAGCTTAACAAGACAGTTTAAATGCCCCTTGGAAGAGACGTGCAGGTCGCAGTAGCTTAATAAGACGGTTTAAATGCCCCTTCGAAGAGATGTGCAGGTCGCAGTAGCTTAATAAGATGGTTTAAATGCCCCTTGGAAGAGAGATGGAGGACGCAGTAGCTTCACAAGACAGTTTAAATGCCCCTTGGAAGAGACGTGCAGGTCGCAGTAGCTTAACAAGAGGGTTTAAATGCCCCTTTCAAGAGACATGCAGGTCGCAGAAGCTTAACAAGAGGGCTTAAATGCCCCTTGGAAGGGACGTGCAGGTCGCATTAGCTTAACAAAATGGTTTAAATGCCCCTTGGAAGAGCGGTGGAGGTCGCAGTAGCTTAACATGACTGTTTAAATGCCCCTTGGAAGAGACATGCAGGTCGCAGTAGCTTAACAAGACTGTTTAAATGCCCCTTGGAAGAGACGAGCAGGTCGCAGTAGCTTAACAAGAGGCTTTAAATGGTCCTTGGAAGAGACGTGCAGGTCACAGTAGCTTAACAAGACGGTTTAAATGCCCCTTGGAAGAGCGATGGAGGTCGCAGTAGCTTAACACGATGGTTTAAATGCCCCTTGGAAGAGACATGCAGGTCGCAGCAGCTTAAAAAGACGGTTTAAGTGCCCCTTGGAAGAGACGTGCAGGTCGCAGAGGCTTAACAAGACGGTTTAAATGCCCCTTGGAAGAGGCATGCAGGTCGCAGTAGCTTAACAAGACGGTTTAAAAGCCCCTTGGAAGAGAAGTGCAAGTCGCAGTAGCTTAAAAGACGGTTTAAATGCCCATTGGAAAAGTGGTGGAGGTTACAGTAGCTTAACAAGATGGTTTAAATGCCCCTTGGAAGAGACGTGCAGGTCGAAGTAGCTTAAAAAGAAGGTTTAAATGCCCCTTGGAAGAGAAGTGCAGGTTGCAGTAGCTTAACAAGACACTTTAAATGCCCCTTGGAAGAGACGTGCAGGTAGCAGTAGATTAACAAGACACTTTAAATGCCCCTTGGAAAAGACATGCAGGTCGCAGTAGCTTAACAAGATGGTTTAAATACCCCTTGGAAGAGACATGCAGGTCGCAGTAGCTTAACAAGACGGTTTAAATCCCCCTTGGAAGAGACATGCAGGTCGCAGTAGCTTAAAAAGAAGGTTTAAATGTCCCTTTGAAGAGACGAGCAGGTCGCAGTAGCTAAACAAGACGGTTTAAATGCCCCTTGGAAGTGCGGTGGAGATCGCAGTAGCTTAACAAGACGGTTTAAATGCCCCTTGGAAGAGACATGCAGGTCACAGCACCTTAACAAGACGGTTTAAATGCCCCTTGGAAGAGACGTGGAGGTCGCAGTAGCTTAACAAGACGGTTTAAATGCCCTTTGGAAGAGACATGCAGGTCGCAGTAGCTTAACAAAGCGTTTTAAATGCCCCTTGGAAGTGCTGTGGAGGTCGCAGTAGCTTAACAAGATGGTTTAAATGCCCCTTGGAAGTGCGGTGGAGGTCGCAGTAGCTTAACAAGATGGTTTAATTGCCCCTTGGAAGAGACATGCAGGTCGCAGCAGCTTAACAACACGGTTTAAATGCCCCTTGGAAGAGACGTGCAGGTCGCAGTGGCTTAACATGAGGGTTTAAATGCCCCTTGGAAGAGACGTGCAGGTCGCAGTAGATTAACAAGACGGTTTAAATGCACCTTGGAAGAGACGTGCAGGTCGCAGTAGCATAAAAAGACGGTTTAAATGCACCTTGGAAGAGACGTGCAGGTCGCAGTAGCTTAACAAGACAGTTTAAATGCCCCTTGAAAGAGACGTGCAGGTCGCAGTAGCTTAACAAGACGGTTTAAATGCCCCTTGGAAGAGCGGTGGAGATCGCAGTAGCTTAACAAGACGGTTTAAATGCCCCTTGGAAGAGACATGCAGGTCACAGCACCTTAAAAAGACGGTTTAAATGCCCCTTGGAAGAGACGTGGAGGTCGCAGTAGCTTAACAAGACGGTTTAAATGCCCCTTGGAAGAGACATGCAGGTCGCAGTAGCTTAACAAAGCATTTTAAATGCCTCTTGGAAGTGCTGTGGAGGTCGCAGTAGCTTAACAAGACGGTTTAAATGCCCCTTGGAAAAGTGGTGGAGGTTACAGTAGCTTAAGAAGACGGTTTAAATGCCCCATGGAAGAGACGTGCAAGTCGCAGTAGCTTAACAAGACGGTTTAAATGCCCCTTGGAAGAGACGTGCAGGTAGCAGTAGCTTAACAAGACGGTTTACATCCCCCTTGGAAGAGACATGCAAGTCGCAGTGTCTTAACAAGAGGGTTTAAATGCCCCTTAGAATAGGCTTGCAGGTCGCAGTAGCTTAACAATACAGTATAAATGCCCCTCTGAAGAGACGTGCAGGTCGCAGTAGCTTAATAAGACGGTTTAAATGCCCCTTGGAAGAGACGTGCAGGTCGCAGTAGCTTAACAAGACAGTTTAAATGCCCCTTGACAGAGATGTGCAGGTCGCAGTAGCTTAACAAGACGGTTTAAATGCCCCTTGGAAGTGCGGTGGAGGTCGCAGTAGCTTAACAAGATGGTTTAAATGCCCCTTGGAAGAGACATGCTGGTCGCAGCAGCTTAACAAGACGGTTTAAATGCCTGTTGGAAGAGACATGCAGGTCGCAGTAGCTTAACAAGACGGCTAAATGCCCCTTGGAAGAGACGTGCAGGTCGCAGTAGCTTAACAAGATGGTTTAAATGCCCCATGGAAAGGTGGTGGAGGTTACAGTAGATTAACAAGACGGTTAAATGCACCTTGGAAGAGACGTGCAGGTCGCAGTAGCTTAAAAAGACGGTTTAAATGCACCTTGGAAGAGACGTGCAGGTCGCAGTAGCTGAACAAGACGGTTTAAATCCCCCTTGGAAGAGATGTGCAGGTCGCAGTAGCTTAACAAGAGGGTTTAAATCCCCCTTGGAAGAGATGTGCAGGTCGCAGTAGCTTAACAAGAGGGTTTAAATGCCCCTTGGAATAGGTTTGCTGGTCGCAGTAGCTTACCAAGACGGTTTAAATGCCCCTTGGAAGAGACGTGCAGGTCGCAGTAGCTTAACAAGACGGTTTAAATGCCCCTTGGAAAAGTGGTGGAGGTTACAGTAGCTTAACAAGACGGTTTAGATGCCCCTTGGAAGAGACGAGTATGTCACAGTAGCTTAACAAGATGGTTTAAATGCACCTTGGAAGAGACATGCAGGTCGTAGTAGCTTAACAAGATGGTTTAAATCCCCCTTGGAAGAGACGTGCAGGTCCCAGTAGCTTAACAAGAGTGTTTAAATGCCCCTTGGAATAGGCTTTCAGGTCGCAGTAGCTTTACAAGACGGTTTAAATGCCCCTAGGAAGAGCGGTGGAGGTCGCAGTGGCTTAACAAGACAGTTTAAATGCCCCTTGGAAGAGACGTGCAGTTCGCAGTAGCTTAACAAGACAGTTTAAATGCCCCTTGGAAGAGACGTGCAGGTCGCAGTAGCTTAATAAGACGGTTTAAATGCCCCTACGAAGAGATGTGCAGGTCGCAGTAGCTTAATAAGATGGTTTAAATGCCCCTTGGAAGAGAGATGGAGGACGCAGTAGCTTCACAAGACAGTTTAAATGCCCCTTGGAAGAGACGTGCAGGTCGCAGTAGCTTAACAAGAGGGTTTAAATGCCCCTTTCAAGAGACGTGCAGGTCGCAGAAGCTTAACAAGAGGGCTTAAATGCCCCTTGGAAGGGACGTGCAGGTCGCATTAGCTTAACAAAATGGTTTAAATGCCCCTTGGAAGAGCGGTGGAGGTCGCAGTAGCTTAACATGACTGTTTAAATGCCCCTTGGAAGAGACATGCAGGTCGCAGTAGCTTAACAAGACTGTTTAAATGCCCCTCTGAAGAGACGTGCAGGTTGCAGTAGCTTAACAAGACTGTTGAGATGCCCCTTGGAAAAGTGGTGGAGGTTACATTAACTTAACAAGACGGTTTAAATGCCCCTTGGAAGTGACGTTCAAGTCACAGTAGCTTAAAAAGACGGTTTAAATGCGCCTTGGAAGAAATGTGCAGGTCGCAGTAGCTTAATAAGACAGTTTAAATGCCCCTTGGAAGAGAGGTGGAGGTCGCAGTAGCTTAACAAGACAGTTTAAATGCCCCTTGGAAGAGACGTGCAGGTCGCAGTAGCTTAACAAGAGGGTTTAAATGCCCCTTTCAAGAGACGAGCAGGTCGCAGGAGCTTAATAAGAGGGTTTAAATGCCCCTTGGAAGAGACGTTCAAGTCACAGTAGCGTAAAAAGACTGTTTAAATGCGCCATGGAAGAGACGTGCAGGTCGCAGAAGCTTAACAAGATGGTTTAAATGCCCCTTGGAAGAGCGGTGGAGGTCACAGAAGCTTAACACGATGGTTTAAATGCCCCTTGGAAGAGACATGCAGTTTGTAGCAGCTTAAAAAGACGGTTTAAATGCCACTTGGAAGAAACATGCAGGTCGAAGCAGCTTAATAAGACTGTTTAAATGCCCCTAGGAAAAGACGTGCAGGTCGCAGAGGCTTAACAAGACGGTTTAAATGCCCCTTGGAAGAGACATGCAGGTCGCAGTAGCTTAACAAGACGGTTTAAATGCCCCTTGGAAGAGACGTGCAGGTCGCAGTAGCTTAACAAGACGGTTTAAATGCCCCGTGGAAAAGTGGTGGAGGTTACAGTAGCTTAACAAGATGGTTTAAATGCCCCTTGGCAGAGACTTGCAAGTTACAGTAGCTTAACAAGACGGATTAAATGCCCCTTGGAAGAGATGTGCAGGTCGCAGTAGCTTAACAAGATGGTTTAAATGCCCCTTGGAAGAGCGGTGGAGGTCGCAGAAGCTTAACACGATGGTTTAAATGCCCCTTGGAAGAGACATGCAGGTTGCAGCAGCTTAAAAAGTCGGTTTAAATGCCACTTGGAAGAGACGTGCAGGTCGCCGAGGCTTAACAAGACGGTTTAAATGCTCCTTGGAAAAGTGGTGGAGGTTACAGTAGCTTAACAAGATGGTTTAAATGCCCCTTGGAAGAGACGATCAAGTCGCAGGAGCTTAAAAAGAAGGTTTAAATGCGCCACGGAAGAGAACTGCAGGTCGCAGTAGCATAACAAGATGGTTTAAATGCCCCTTGGAAGAGCGGTGGAGGTCGCAGTAGCTTAACAAGACGGTTTAAGTGTCCCTTGGAAGAGACATGCAGGTCGCAGTAGCTTAACAAGACTGTTTAAATGCCCCTTGGAAGAGACGTGCAAGTAGCAGTAGCTTAACAAGACTGTTGAGATGCCCCTTGGAAAAGTGGTGGAGGTTACAGTAGCTTAACAAGACGGTTTAATTGCCCCTTGGAAGAGAAGTTCAAGTCACAGTAGCTTAAAAAGACGATTTAAATGCGCCTTGGAAGAGATGTGCAGGTCGCAGTAGCTTAATAAGACGGTTTAAATGCCCCTTGGAAGAGAGGTGGAGGTCGCAGTAGCTTAATGAGACAGTTTAAATGCCCCTTGGAAGAGACGTGCAGGTCACAGTAGCTTAACAAGAAGGTATAAATGCCCCTTTCAAGAGAAGTGCATGTCGCAGGAGTTTAACAAGAGGGTTTAAATGACCCTTGGAAGAGACTTGGAGGTCGCAGTAGCTTAACAAGACGGTTTAAAAGCCCCTTGGAAGAGACGTGCAGGTCGCAGTAGCTTAACAAGAGGGTTTAAATGCCCCTTTCAAGAGACGTGCAGGTCGCAGGAACTTAACAAGAGGTTATAAATGCCCCTTGGAAGAGACGTGCAGGTCGCAGTAGCTTAACAAGACAGTTTAAATGCTCCTTTGAAGAGCGGTGAAGGTCGCAGTAGCTTAACAAGACAGTTTAAATGCCACTTGGAAGAAACATGCAGGTCGAAGCAGCTTAATAAGACTGTTTAAATGCCCCTAGGAAAAGACGTGCAGGTCGCAGAGGCTTAACAAGACGGTTTAAATGCCCCTTGGAAGAGACATGCAGGTCGCAGTAGCTTAACAAGACGGTTTAAATGCCCCTTGGAAGAGACGTGCAGGTCGCAGTGGCTTAACAAGACGGTTTAAATGCCCCGTGGAAAAGTGGTGGAGGTTACAGTAGCTTAACAAGATGGTTTAAATGCCCCTTGGCAGAGACTTGCAAGTTACAGTAGCTTAACAAGACGGATTAAATACCCCTTGG
This sequence comes from Phyllobates terribilis, assembly GCF_046119375.1. Lineage (NCBI taxonomy): Eukaryota > Metazoa > Chordata > Amphibia > Anura > Dendrobatidae > Phyllobates > Phyllobates terribilis. The sequence continues at coordinate 29,463,136 of NW_027362775.1, forward strand.
AAGAGATGTGCAGGTCGCAGTAGCTTAACAAGATGGTTTAAATGCCCCTTGGAAGAGCGGTGGAGGTCGCAGAAGCTTAACACGATGGTTTAAATGCCCCTTGGAAGAGACATGCAGGTTGCAGCAGCTTAAAAAGACGGTTTAAATGCCACTTGGAAGAGACGTGCAAGTCGCCGAGGCTTAACAAGACGGTTTAAATGACCCTTGGAAGAGACATGCAGGTCGCAGTAGCTTAACAAGACGGTTTAAAAGCCCCTTGGAAGAGACGTGCAAGTCGCAGTAGCTTAACAAGACGGTTTAAATGCCCCTTGGAAAAGTGGTGGAGGTTACAGTAGCTTAACAAGATGGTTTAAATGCCCCTTGGAAGAGACGATCAAGTCGCAGGAGCTTAAAAAGAAGGTTTAAATGCGCCATGGAAGAGAACTGCAGGTCGCAGTAGCATAACAAGATGGTTTAAATTCCCCTTGGAAGAGACATGCAGGTCGCAGTAGCTTAACAAGACGGTTTAAATGCCCCTTGGAAGAGACGTGCAGGTAGCAGTAGCTTAACAAGACAGTTTAAATGCCCCTTGGAAGAGACGTGCAGGTAGCAGTAGCTTAACAAGACGGTTTAAATTCCCCTTGGAAGAGACGTACAGGTAGCAGTAGCTTAAAAAGAAGGTTTAAATGCCCCTTGGAAGAGACGAGCATGTCGCAGTAGCTTAACAAGACGGTTTAAATTGGCCTTGGAAGAGACATGCAGGTCACAGTTGCTTAACAAGACGGTTTAAATGCCCCTTGGAAGAGACGAGCAGGTTGCAGTTGCTTAACAAGACGGTTTAAATCCCCCTTGGAAGAGAAGTGCAGGTCGCAGGATCTTAACAAGAGGGTTTAAATGCCCCTTAGAATAGACTTGCAGGTCGCAGTAGCTTAACAAGACAGTTTAAATGCCCCTTGGAAGAGACGTGCAAGTCGCAGCAGCTTAAAAAGACGGTTTAAATGCGCCTTGGAAGAGACGTGCAGGTCGCAGTAGCTTAACAAGACGGTTTAAATGCCCCTTGGAAGAGACGTGCAGGTCGCAGTAGCTTAACAAGACGGTTTACATGGCCCTTGGAAGAGACGTGCAGGTCACAGTATCTTAACAACATGGTTTAAATCCCCCTTGGAAGAGACGTGCAGGTCGCAGTAGCTTAACAAGATGGTTTAAATGCCCCTTGGAAGTGCGGTGGAGGTCGCAGTAGCTTAACACGATGGTTTAAATGCCCCTTGGAAGAGACATGCAGGTCGCAGCACCTTAAAAAGACGGTTTAAATGCCCCTTGGAAGAGATGTGCAGGTCGCAGAGGCTTAACAAAACGGTTTAAATGACTCTTGGAAGAGGCATGCAGGTCGCCGTAGCTTAACAAGACAGTTTAAAAGCCCCTTGGAAGAGAAGTGCAAGTCGCAGTAGCTTAAAAGACGGTTTAAATGCCCCTTGGAAAAGTGGTGGAGGTTACAGTAGCTTAACAAGATGGTTTAAATGCCCCTTGGAAGAGACGATCAAGTCGCAGGAGCTTAAAAAGAAGGTTTAAATGCGCCTTGGAAGAGAAGTGCAGGTCGCAGAAGCTTAACAAGACGCTTTAAATGCCCCTTGGAATAGAGGAGGAGGTCGCAGTAGCTTAACAAGACAGTTTAAATGCCCCTTGGAAGAGACATGCAGGTCGCAGTAGCTTAACAAGAGGGTTTAAATGCCCCTTGGAAGAGACGTGCAGGTCGCAGTAGCTTAACAAGATGGTTTAAATGCCCCTTGGAAGAGCGGTGGAGGTCGCAGTAGCTTAACAAGACGGTTTAAATGCCCATTGGAAGAGACATGCAGGTCGCAGTAGCTTAACAAGACTGTTTAAATGCCCCTTGGAAGAGACGTGCAGGTAGCAGTAGCTTAACAAGACTGTTGAGATGCCCCTTGGAAAAGTAGTGGAGGTTACAGTAGCTTAACAAGACGGTTTAATTGCCCCTTGGAAGAGAAGTTCAAGTCACAGTAGCTTAAAAAGACGATTTAAATGCGCCTTGGAAGAGACTTGCAGGTCGCAGTAGCTTAACAAGACGGTTTAAATGCCCCTTGGAAGAGAGGTGGAGGTCGCAGTAGCTTAATGAGACAGTTTAAATGCCCCTTGGAAGAGATGTGCAGGTCACAGTAGCTTAACAAGAAGGTATAAATGCCCCTTTCAAGAGACGTGCAGGTCGCAGTAGCTTAACAAGATTGTTGAGATGCCCCTTGGAATAGTGGTGGAGGTTACAGTAGCTTAACAAGACGGTTTAAATGCCCCTTGGAAAAGACGTTCAAGTCACAGTAGCTTAAAAAGACGGTTTAAATGCGCCTTGGAAGAGACTTGCAGGTCGCAGTAGCTTAACAAGACGGTTTAAATGCCCCTTGGAAAAGACTTGCTGGTCGCAGTAGCCTACCAAGAGGGTTTAAATGGCCCTTCGAAGAGAAGTGTGGGTCGCAGTAACTTAACAAGACGTTTAAATGCCCCTAGGAAGAGCGGTGGAGGTCGCAGTGGCTTAAAAAGACGGTTTAAATGCCCCTTGGTAGAGACATGCAGGTCGCAGTAGCTTAACAAGACGGTTTAAATGCCCCTTGGAAGAGACGTGCAGGATGCAGTAGCTTAACAAGACGGTTTAAATGCCCCTTGGAAGAGACGAGCAGGGCGCAGTAGCTTACCAAAACGATTTAAATGCCCCATGGAAGAGACGTGCAGTTCGCAGTAGCTTAAAAAGACGGTTTAAATGCCCCATGGAAGAGACGTGCAGGTCACAGTAGCTTACCAAGACGATTTAAATGCACCGTGGAAGAGACGTGCAGGTCACAGTAGCTTATCAAGATAGTTTAAATGCCCCTTGAAAGAGCGGTGGATGTCGCAGTAGCTTAACAAGACAGTTTAAATGCCCCTTGGAAGAGACGTGCAGGTCGCAGTAGCTTAACAAGACGGTTTAAATGTCCCTTGGTAGAGACATGCAGGTCGCAGTAGCTTAACAAGACGGTTTAAATGCCCCAAGGAGGAGACGTGCAGGTCGCAGTAGGTTAACAAGACGGTTTAAATGTCCCTTGGAAGAGACGTGCAAGTCGCAGTAGCTTAAAAAGTCGGTTTAAATGCGCCTTGTAAGAGACGTGCAGGTCGCAGTAGCTTAACAAGACGGTTTAAATGCCCCTTGGAAGAGACGAGCAGGTCTCAGTAGCTTAACAAGATGGTTTAAATGCCCCTTGGAAGAGACGTGCAGGTCACAGTAGCTTAACAAGACAGTTTAAATGCCCCTTGGAAGAGCGGTGAAGGTCTCAGTAGCTTAACAAGACAGTTTAAATGCCCATTGGAAGACACATTCAGGTAGCAGCAGCTTAACAAGACTGTTTAAATGCCCCTTGGAAGAGACGTGCATGTCGCAGTAGCTTAACAAGACGGTTTAAATGCCCCTTGGAAGAGACGTGCAAGTCGCAGTAGATTAAAAAGACGGTTTAAATGCGCCTTGGAAGAGACGTGCAGGTCGGAGTAGCTTAGCAAGACGGTTTAAATGCCACTTGGAAAAGTGGTGGAGGTTACAGTAGCTTAAAAAGACGGTTTAAATGCCCCTTGGAAGAGACATGCAGGTCGCAGTATCTTAACAAGATGGTTTAAATGCCCCTTGGAAGAGACAAGCAGGTCGCAGTAGCTTAATAAGACAGTTTAAATGCCCCTTGGAAGAGCGGTGGAGGTCGCAGTAGCTTAACAAGACAGTTTAAATGCCCCTTGGAAGAGACATGCAGGTCGCAGCAGCTTAACAAGACTGTTTAAATGCCCCTTGGAAGAGGCTTTCAGGTCGCAGTAGCTTAACAAGACAGTTTAAGTGCCCCTTGGAAGAGCGGTGGAGGTCACAGTAGCTTAACAAGACGGTTTAAATGCCCCTTGGAAGAGGCTTGCAAGTCGCAGTAGCTTACCAAGACAGTTTAAATGCCCCTTGAAAGAGCGGTGGATGTCGCAGTAGCTTAACAAGACAGTTTAAATGCCCCTTGCAAGAGACATGCAGGTCGCAGTAGCTGAGCAAGACAGTTTAAATGCCCCTTGGAAGAGACGTGCAGGTCGCAGTAGCTTAACAAGATGGTTTAAATGTCCCTTGGTAGAAACATGCAGGTCGCAGCAGCTTAACAAGACGGTTTAAATGCCCCATGGAGGAGACGTGCAGGTCACAGTAGCTTAACAAGACCGTTTAAATGTCCCTTGGAAGAGACGTGCAAGTCTCAGTAGCTTAAAAAGACGGTTTAAATGCGCCTTGGAAGAGACGTGCAGGTCGCAGTAGCTTACCAAGATTGTTTGAATGCCCCTTGGAAGAGACGTGCAAGTCGCAGAGGCTTAACAAGACAGTTTAAATCCCCCTTGGAAGAGACGTGCAGTTCGCAGTAGCTTAACAAGAGTGTTTAAATGACCCTTGGAAGAGTCTTGCAGTTAGCAGTAGCTTACCAAGACGGTTTAAATGCCCCTTTGAAGAGACGTGCAGGTCGCAGTAGCTTAACAAGACGGTTTAAATGCCCCTTGGAAGAGACGAGCAGGTCACAGTAGCTTACCAAGATGGTTTAAATGCCCCTTGGAAGAGACGTGTAGGTCGCAGTAGCTTAACAAGAGGGTGTAAATACCCCTTGGAAGAGGCTTGCAGGTCGTAGAAGCTTACCAAGACGGTTTAATTGCCCCTTGGAAGAGACGTGCTGGTCTCAGTAGCTTAACAAGAAGGTTTAAATGCCCCTTGGAAGAGACGTGCAGGTCGCAATAGCTTAACAAGACGGTTTAAATGCCCCTTGGAAGAGCGGTGTAGGTCGCAGTAGATTAACAAGACAGTTTAAATGCCCCTTGGAAGAGACGTGCAGTTCGCATTAGCTAAACAAGACTGTTTAAATGCCGCTTGGAAGAGACGTGCAGGTCGCAGTAGCTTAACAAGACGGTTCAAATGCCCCATTGAAGAGACGTGCAGGTCGCAGTAGCTTAACAAGACGGTTTAAATGCCCCTTGGAAAAGTGCTGGAGGTTACAGTAGCTTAACAAGAAGGTTTAAATGCCCCTTGGAAGAGACGTGCAAGTCGCAGTAGCTTAGCAAGACGATTTAAATGCCCCTTGGAAGAGACGTGCAGTTCGCAGTAGCTTACCAAGACGGTTTAAATGTCCCTTGGAAGAGACGTGCAGGTCGCAGTAGCTTAACAAGACGGTTTAAATGCCCCTTGGTAGAGACATGCAGGTCGCAGTAGCTTAACAAGACGGTTCAAATGCCCCATTGAAGAGACGTGCAGGTCGCAGTAGCTTAACAAGATGGTTTAAATGCCCCTTGGAAAAGTGCTGGAGGTTACAGTAGCTTAACAAGAAGGTTTAAATGCCCCTTGGAAGAGACGTGCAAGTCGCAGTAGCTTAACAAGACGATTTAAAAGGCCCTTGGAAGAGACGTGCAGTTCGCAGTAGCTTACCAAGACGGTTTAAATGGCCCTTGGAAGAGACGTGCAGGTCACAGTAGCTTATCAAGATAGTTTAAATGCCCCTTGAAAGAGCGGTGGATGTCGCAGTAGCTTAACAAGACAGTTTAAATGCCCCTTGGAAGAGACGTGCAGGTCGCAGTAGCTTAACAAGACGGTTTAAATGTCCCTTGGTAGAGACATGCAGGTCGCAGTAGCTTAACAAGACGGTTTAAATGCCCCAAGGAGGAGACGTGCAGGTCGCAGTAGCTTAACAAGACGGTTTAAATGCCCCTTGGAAGAGACGTGCAGGTCACAGTAGCTTAACAAGACAGTTTAAATGCCCCTTGGAAGAGCGGTGAAGGTCTCAGTAGCTTAACAAGACAGTTTAAATGACCCTTGGAAGACACATTCAGGTAGCAGCAGCTTAACAAGACTGTTTAAATGCCCCTTGGAAGAGACGTGCATGTCGCAGTAGCTTAACAAGACGGTTTAAATGCCCCTTGGAAGAGACGTGCAGGTCAGAGTAGCTTAGCAAGACGGTTTAAATGCCACTTGGAAAAGTGGTGGAGGTTACAGTAGCTTAAAAAGACGGTTTAAATGCCCCTTGGAAGAGACGTGCAGGTCGCAGTAGCTTAACAAGACGGTTTAAATGCCCCTTGGAAGAGACGTGCAGGTCGCAGTAGCTTAACAAGACAGTTTAAATGCCCCTTGAAAGAGACGTGCAGGTCGCGGAAGCTTAACAAGACAGATTAAATGCCCCTTGCAAGAGACGTGCAGGTCGCAGTAGCTTAACAAGACGGTTTAAATGCCTCTTGGAAGAGACGTGCAGGTCGCAGTAGCTTAGCAAGATGGTTTAAATGCCACTTGGAAGAGCGGTGGAGGTCGCAGTAGCTTAACAAGACGGTTTAAATGCCCCTTGGAAAAAACTTGCAGGTCGCAGTAGCTTAACAAGATGTTTTATATGCCCCTTGGAAAAGAAGTGCTTGTCGCAGTAGCTTAACAAGACGGTATAAATTCCCCTTGGAAGAGGCTTGCAGGTCGCAGTAGCTTACCAAGACTGTTTAAATGGCCCTTGGAAGAGACGTGCAGGTCGCAGTAGCTTACCAAGACGGTTTAAATGGCCCTTGGAAGAGACGTGCAGGTCGCAGTAACTTAACAAGACGGTTTAAATGCCCCCTTGGAAGAGCGGTGGAGGTCGCAGTAGCTTAACAAGACGGTTTAAATGCCCCTTGGAAGAGACATGCAGGTCGCAGCAGCTTAACAAGATTGTTTAAACGCCCCTTGGAAGAGACGTGCTGGTCGCAGTAGCTTAACAAGACGGTTTAAATGCCATTTGGAAGAGCGGTGGAGGTCGCAGTAGCTTAACAAGACAGTTTAAATTTCCCTTGGAAGAGACGTGCAGGTCACAGTAGCTTAATAAGACGGTTTAAATGCCCCTTGGAATAGGCTTGCAGGTCGCAGTAGCTTACCAAGACGGTTTAAATGCCCCTTGGAAGAGACGAGCAAGTTGCAGTAGCTTAACAAGACAGTTTAAATGCCCCTTGGAAGAGCGGTGGAGGTCGCAGTAGCTTAACAATATGGTTTAAATGCCAATTGTAAGAGACATGCAGTTCGCAGCAGTTTAACAAGACGGTTTAAATGCCCCTTGGTAGAGACGTGCAGGTCGCAGTGGCTTAAAAAGACGGTTTAAATGCCCTTTGGAAGAGACATTTAGGTCGCAGTAGCTTAATAAGACGGTTTAAATGTCCCTTGGAAGAGACGTGCATGTCGCAGTAGATTAACAAGACGGTTTAAAGGCCCCTTGGAAGAGACGTGCAGGTCGCAGTAGCTTAACAAGATGGATTAAGTGCCACTTGGAAGAGCGGTGGAGGTCGCAGTAGCTTAACAAGACAGTTTAAATGCCCCTTGGAAGCGAAGTGCAGGTCGCAGTAGCTTAACAAGAGGGTTTAAATGCCCCGTGGAATAGGCTTGCAGGTCGCAGGAGCTTAACAAGACGGTTTAAATGCCCCTTGTAAGAGACGTGCAGGTCACAGTAGCTTAACAAGACGGTTTAAATCACCCTTGGAAGAGACGTGCAGGTCGCAGTAGCTTAACAAGACGGTTTAAATCCCCCTTGGAAGAGATGTGCAGGTCGCAGTAGCTTTATAGGACGGTTTAAATGTCCCTTGGAAGAGACGTGCATGTCGCAGTAGCTTAACAAGACGGTTTAAATGCCCCTTGTAAGAGACGTGCAGGTCACAGTAGCTTAACAAGACGGTTTAAATCCCCCTTGGAAGAGATGTGCAGGTCGCAGTAGCTTTATAGGACGGTTTAAATGTCCCTTGGAAGAGACGTGCATGTCGCAGTAGCTTAACAAGACGGTTTAAATGCCCCTTGGAAGACACGTGCAGGTCGCAGTAGCTTAACAAGACGGATTAAGTGCCACTTGGAAGAGCGGTGGAGGTCGCAGTAGCTTAACAAGACAAATTAAATGCCCCTTGGAAGCGAAGTGCAGGTCGCAGTAGCTTAACAAGACGGTTTAAATGCCCCTTGGAAGAGACGTGCAGGTCGCAGTAGCTTAACAAGATGGTTTAAATCCCCCTTGGAAGAGACGTGCAGGTCGCAGTAGCTTAACAAGAGGGTTTTAAATGCCCCTTGGAATAGGCTTGCAGGTCACAGTAGCTTAACAAGATGGTTTAAATGCCCCTTGTGAAAGACGTGCATTTCGCAGTGGCTTATCAAGACGGTTTAAGTGCCCCGTGGAAGAGACGTGCAGGTCGCAGTGTCTTAACAAGATGGTTTAAATGTCCCTTGGAAGAGACATGCAAGTCTCAGTGGCTTAACAAGACGGTTAAAATGCCCCTTGGAAGAGACGTGCAAGTCTCAGTGGCTTAACAAGATTGTTTAAATGCCCCTTGGAAGAGACGTGCAGGGCGTAGTAGCTTTACAAGACGGTTTAAATGCCCCTTGGAAGAGACGTGCAGGTCGCAGTTGCTTAACAAGACGGTTTAAATGCCCCTTGGAATAGGCTTGCAAGTCGCAGTAGCTTACCAAGACAGTTTAAATGCCCCTTGGAACAGACGTGCAGGTCGCAGTAGCTTAACAAGATGGTTTAAATGCCCCTTGGAAGAGAGGTGGAGGTCGCAGTAGCTTAACAAGACAGTTTAAATGCCCCTTGGAACAGACGTGCAGGTCGCAGTAGCTTAACAAGATGGTTTAAATGCACCTTAGAAGAGACGTGCAGGTCGCAGTAGCTTAAAAAGACGGTTTAAATGCCCCTTGCAAGAGACGTGCAGTTCGCAGTAGCTTATCAAGATGGTTTAAATGCCCCTTAGAAAAGGATTGCAGGTCGCAGTAGCTTACCAAGACGGTTTAAATCCCCGTTTGAAGAGGCTTGCAGGTCGCAGTAGGTTACCAAGACGGTTTAAATGGCCGTTGGAAGAGACGTGCAGGTCGCAGTAGCTTAACAAGACAATTTAAATGCCCCTTGGAAGAGACATGCAGGTCGCAGCAGCTTATCAAGACTGTTTAAATGCCCCTTGGAAGAGACGTGCAGGTCACAGTAGCTTAACAAGACAGTTTAAATGCCCCTTGGTGGAGACATGCAGGTCGCAGTAGCTTAACAAGACGGTTTAAATGCCCCTTGGAGGAGACGTGCAGGTCGCAGTAGCTTAAAAAGACGGTTGAAATGCCCCTTGGAAAAGTGGTGGAGATTACAGTAGCTTAACAAGATGGTTTAAACGACCCCTTGGAAGAAACGTGCAGGTCGCAGTAGCTTAACAAGACGGTTTAAATGCCCCTTGGAAAAGTGGTGGAGATTACAGTAGCATAACAAGACGGTTTAAATGCCCCTTGGAAGAGACGTGCAGGTCCCAGTAGCTTAACAAGACGGTTTAAATGCCCCTTGGAAGAGACATGCAGGTCGCAGTAGCTTAACAAGACGGTTTAAATGCCCCTTGGAAGAGACGTGCAGGTCGCAGTAGCTTAACAAGACAGTTTAAATGCCCCTTGGAAGAGACCTGCAGGTCGCAGTAGCTTAACAAGACAGTTTAAATGCCCCTTGGAAGAGGCTTGCAGGTCGCAGTAGCTTAACAAGATGGTTTAAATGCCCCTTGGAAGAGACGTGCAGGTCGCAGTTGTTTAACAAGACGGTTTAAATGCCCCTTGGAAGAGACATGCAGGTCGCAGCAGCTTAAAAAGACGGTTCAAATTCCCCTTGGAAGAGACATGCAGGTCGCAGTAGCTTAACAAGACGGTTTAAATGCCCCTTGGAAGAGACATGCAGGTCGCAGTAGCTTAAAAAGACTGTTGAAATGCCCCATGGAAGAGAGGTGGAGGTTGCAGTAGCTTAACAAGACAGTTTAAATGCCCCTTGGAACAGACGTGCAGGTCGCAGTAGCTTAACAAGACGGTTTAAATGCACCTTGGAAGACAAGTGCAGGTCGCAGTATCTTACCAAGACAATTTAAATGCCCCTTGGAAGAGAGGTGGAGGTCGCAGTAGCTTAACAAGACAGTTTAAATGCCCCTTGGAAGAGACGTGCAGGGCGCAGTATCTTAACAAGACGGTTTAAATGTCCCTTGGAAGAGCGGTGGAGGTCGCAGTAGCTTAAGAAGACAGTTTAAATGCCCCTTGAAAGAGACGCGCAGGTCGCAGTAGCTTAACAAGACCGTTTAAATGCCCCTTGGAAGTGCGGTGGATGTCGCAGTAGCTTAACAAGACGGTTTAAATGCCCCTTGGAAGAGACATGCAGGTCGCAGTAGCTTAACAAGACAGTTTAAATGCCCCTTGGAAAAGTGGTGGAGGTTACAGTAGCTTAACAAGACAGTTTAAATGCCCCTTGGAAAAGTGGTGGAGGTTACAGTAGCTTAACAAGACAGTTTAAATGCCCCTTGGAACAGACATGCAAGTCGCAGTAGCTTAAAAAGACGGTTTAAATGACCCTTGGAAGAGACATGCAGGTCGCAGAAGCTTAACAAGACGGTTTAAATGCCCATTGGAAGTGTGGTGGAGGTCGCAGTAGCTTAACAAGACGGTTTAAATGCCCCTTGGAAGAGACATGCAGGTCGCAGTAGCTTAACAAAGCGTTTTTAAATTCCCCTTGAAAGAGACGTGCAGGTCGCAGTAGCTTAACAAGACGGTTTAAATGCCCCTTGGAAAAGTTGTGGAGGTTACAGTAGATTAAGAAGACGGTTTAAATGCCCCTTGGAGGAGACGTGCAAGTCGCAGTAGCTTAACAAGACTGTTGAAATGCCCCTTAGAAGAGACGTGCAGGTGGCAGAAGCTAAACAAGACAGTTTAAATGCCCCTTGGAAGAGACGTGCAGGTCGCAGTAGCTTAACAAGATGGTTTAAATGCCCCTTGGAAGAGCGGTGGAGGTCGCAGTAGCTTAAGAAGACAGCTTAAATGCCCCTTGGAAGAGATGTGCAGGTTGCAGTAGCTTAACAAGAGGGTTTAAATGCCCCTTGGAAGAGACGTGCAGGTCACAGTAGCTTAACAAGACAGTTTAAATGTCCCTTGGAATAGGCTTGCAGGTCGCAGTAGCTTACCAAGACGATATAAATGCCCCTCAGAAGAGACGTGCAGGTCGCAGTAGCTTAACAAGACGGTTTAAATCCCTCTTGGAAGAGACGTGCAGGTCGCAGTAGTTAGCAAGAGTGTTTAAATGCCCCTTGGAATAGGCTTGCAGGACGCATTAGCTTACCAAGACGGTTTAAATGCCCCTTGGAAAAGTGTTGGAGGTTACAGTATCTTAAAAAGACAGTTTAAATGCCCCTTGGAAGAGACGTGCAGGTCGCAGAAGCTTAACAAGACAGTTTAAATGCCCCTTGGAAGAGACTTGCTGGTTGCAGAAGCTCAACAAGACGGTTTAAATGCCCCTTTGAATAGACTAGCAGGTCCCAGTAGCTTAACAAGACTGTTTAAATGCCCCTTGGAAGAGACGTGCAGGTCGCAGTAGCTTAACAAGACGGTTTAAATCCCCCTTGGAAGAGATGTGCAGGTCGCAGTAGCTTTATAGGACGGTTTAAATGTCCCTTGGAAGAGACGTGCATGTCGCAGTAGCTTAACAAGACGGTTTAAATGCCCCTTGTAAGAGACGTGCAGGTCACAGTAGCTTAACAAGACGGTTTAAATCCCCCTTGGAAGAGATGTGCAGGTCGCAGTAGCTTTATAGGACGGTTTAAATGTCCCTTGGAAGAGACGTGCATGTCGCAGTAGCTTAACAAGACGGTTTAAATGCCCCTTGGAAGACACGTGCAGGTCGCAGTAGCTTAACAAGACGGATTAAGTGCCACTTGGAAGAGCGGTGGAGGTCGCAGTAGCTTAACAAGACAAATTATATGCCCCTTGGAAGCGAAGTGCAGGTCGCAGTAGCTTAACAAGACGGTTTAAATGCCCCTTGGAAGAGACGTGCAGGTCGCAGTAGCTTAACAAGATGGTTTAAATCCCCCTTGGAAGAGACGTGCAGGTCGCAGTAGCTTAACAAGAGGGTTTAAATGCCCCTTGGAATAGGCTTGCAGGTCACAGTAGCTTAACAAGATGGTTTAAATGCCCCTTGTGAAAGACGTGCATTTCGCAGTGGCTTATCAAGACGGTTTAAGTGCCCCGTGGAAGAGACGTGCAGGTCGCAGTGTCTTAACAAGATGGTTTAAATGTCCCTTGGAAGAGACATGCAAGTCTCAGTGGCTTAACAAGACGGTTAAAATGCCCCTTGGAAGAGACGTGCAAGTCTCAGTGGCTTAACAAGATTGTTTAAATGCCCCTTGGAAGAGACGTGCAGGGCGTAGTAGCTTTACAAGACGGTTTAAATGCCCCTTGGAAGAGACGTGCAGGTCGCAGTTGCTTAACAAGACGGTTTAAATGCCCCTTGGAATAGGCTTGCAAGTCGCAGTAGCTTACCAAGACAGTTTAAATGCCCCTTGGAACAGACGTGCAGGTCGCAGTAGCTTAACAAGATGGTTTAAATGCACCTTAGAAGAGACGTGCAGGTCGCAGTAGCTTAAAAAGACGGTTTAAATGTCCATTGGAAGAGCGGTGGAGGTCGCAGAAGCTTAACAAGACGGTTTAAATGCCCCTTGGAAGAGACATGCAGTTCGCAGCAGGTGATAAAGACGGTTTAAATGCCCCTTGGAAGAGGCTTGCAAGTCGCAGTAGCTTAACAAGAGGGTTTAAATGTCCCTTCGAAGAGGCTTGCAGGTCGCAGTAGCTTACCAAGACGATTTAAATGCCCCTTGGCAGAGACGTGCAGGTCGCAGTAGCTTAACAGGACAGTTTAAATGCCCCTTGGAAGAGGCTTGCAGGTCGCAGTAGCTTACCAAGACGATTTAAATGTCCCTTGGAAGAGACGTGCAGCTCGCAGTTGCTTAACAAGACAGTTTAAATGCCCCTTGGAAGAGCGGTGGAGGTCGCAGTCGCTTAACAATATGGTTTAAATCCCCCTTGGAAGAGACAAGCAGGTCACAGCACCTTAACAAGACTGTTTAAATATTCCTTGGAAGAGACGTGCAGGTCGCAGTAGCTTAAAAGACTTTTTAAATGTCCCTTGGTAGAGACATGCAAGTCGCAGTAGCTTAACAAGAAGCTTAAATCCCCCTTGGAAGAGACGTGCAGGTCGCCGCAGCTTAACAAGAGGGTTTAAATGCCCCTTGGAATAGGCTTGCAGGTCACAGTATCTTACCAAGATGGTTTAAATGCCCCTTGAAAGAGGATTGCAGGTCGCAGTAGCTTAACAAGACGGTTTAAATGCCCCTTGGAAGAGTGGTGGAGGTCGCAGTAGCTTAACAAGACAGTTTCAATGCCCCTTGGAAGAGACATGCAGTTCGCAGTAGCTTAATAAGACGGTTTAAATTCCCCTTGGAAGAGATGTGCAGGTCGCAGTAGCTTAATTAGACGGTTTAAATGCCCCTTGGAAGAGAGGTGGAGGTCGCAGTAGCTTAACAAGACAGTTTAAATGCCCCTTGGAAGAGACGTGCAGGTCGCAGTTGCTTAACAAGACGGTTTAAATGCCCCTTGGAATAGGCTTGCAAGTCGCAGTAGCTTACCAAGACAGTTTAAATGCCCCTTGGAACAGACGTGCAGGTCGCAGTAGCTTAATAAGACGGTTTAAATGCACCTTGGAAGAGACATGCAGGTCGCAGCAGCTTAAAAAGACGGTTCAAATGCCCCTTGGAAGAGACATGCAGGTCGCAGTGGCTTAACAAGATGGATTAAATGCCCCTTGGAAGAGACGTGCAGGTCGCAGTAGCTTAACAAGATGGTTTAAATGCCCCTTGGAAGAGCGGTGGAGGTCGCAGTAGCTTAACAAGACAGTTTAAATGCCCCTTGGAACAGACGTTCAGGTCGCAGTAGCTTAACAAGATGGTTTAAATGCCCCTTGGAAGAGAGGTGGAGGTCGCAGTAGCTTAGCAAGACAGTTTAAATGCTCCTTGGAACAGACGTGCAGGTCGCAGTAGCTTAACAAGATGGTTTAAATGCACCTTAGAAGAGACGTGCAGGTCGCAGTAGCTTAAAAAGACGGTATAAATGCCCCTTGCAAGAGACGTGCAGTTCGCAGTAGCTTATCAAGATGGTTTAAATGCCCCTTAGAAAAGGATTGCAGGTCGCAGTAGCTTACCAAGACGGTTTAAATCCCCCTTGGAAGAGGCTTGCAGGTCGCAGTAGCTTACCAAGACGGTTTAAATGGCCGTTGGAAGAGACGTGCAGGTCGCAGTAGCTTAACAAGACTATTTAAATGCCCCTTGGAAGAGACATGCAGGTCGCAGCAGGTTATCAAGACTGTTTAAATGCCCCTTGGAAGAGACGTGCAGGTCACAGTAGCTTAACAAGACAGTTTAAATGCCCCTTGGTGGAGACATGCAGGTCGCAGTAGCTTAACAAGACGGTTTAAATGCCCCTTGGAGGAGACGTGCAGGTCGCAGTAGCTTAACAAGACGGTTGAAATGCCCCTTGGAAAAGTGGTGGAGATTACAGTAGCTTAACAAGATGATTTAAACGACCCCTTGGAAGAAACGTGCAGGTCGCAGTAGCTTAACAAGACGGTTTAAATGCCCCTTGGAAAAGTGGTGGAGATTACAGTAGCATAACAAGACGGTTTAAATGCCCCTTGGAAGAGACGTGCAGGTCTCAGTAGCTTAACAAGACGGTTTAAATGCCCCTTGGAAGAGACATGCAGGTCGCAGTAGCTTAACAAGACGGTTTAAATGCCCCTTGGAAGAGACGTGCAGGTCGCAGTAGCTTAACAAGACAGTTTAAATGCCCCTTGGAAGAGACGTGCAGGTCGCAGTAGCTTAACAAGACAGTTTAAATGCCCCTTGGAAGAGGCTTGCAGGTCGCAGTAGCTTAACAAGACGGTTTAAATGCCCCTTGGAAGAGACGTGCAGGTCGCAGTTGTTTAACAAGACGGTTTAAATGCCCCTTGGAAGAGACATGCAGTTCGCAGCAGCTTAAAAAGACGGTTCAAATGCCCCTTGGAAGAGACATGCAGGTCGCAGTAGCTTAACAAGACGGTTTAAATGCCCCTTGGAAGAGACATGCAGGTCGCAGTAGCTTAAAAAGACTGTTGAAATGCCCCATGGAAGAGAGGTGGAGGTTGCAGTAGCTTAACAAGACAGTTTAAATGCACCTTGGAAGACAAGTGCAGGTCGCAGTATCTTACCAAGACAATTTAAATGCCCCTTGGAAGAGAGGTGGAGGTCGCAGTAGCTTAACAAGACAGTTTAAATGCCCCTTGGAAGAGACGTGCAGGTCGCAGTAGCTGAACAAGACGGTTTAAATGCCACTTGGAAGAGACGTGCAGGGTGCAGTATCTTAACAAGACGGTTTAAATGTCCCTTGGAGGAGCGGTGGAGGTCGCAGTAGCTTAAGAAGACAGTTTAAATGCCCCTTGAAAGAGACGCGCAGGTCGCAGTAGCTTAACAAGACCGTTTAAATGCCCCTTGGAAGTGCGGTGGATGTCGCAGTAGCTTAACAAGACGGTTTAAATGCCCCTTGGAGGAGACATGCAGGTCGCAGCAGCTTAACAAGATGGTTTAAATGCCCCTTGGAAGAGACGCGCAGGTAGCAGTTGCTTAACAAGATGGTTTAAATGCCCCTTGGAAGAGACATGCAGGTCGCAGTAGCTTAACAAGACAGTTTAAATGCCCCTTGGAAAAGTGGTGGAGGTTACAGTAGCTTAACAAGACAGTTTAAATGCCCCTTGGAACAGACATGCATGTCGCAGTAGCTTAAAAAGACGGTTTAAATGACCCTTGGAAGAGACGTGCAGGTCGCAGAAGCTTAACAAGACGGTTTAAATGCCCATTGGAAGTGTGGTGGAGGTCGCAGTAGCTTAACAAGACGGTTTAAATGCCCCTTGGAAGAGACATGCAGGTCGCAGCAGCTTAACAAGACGGTTTAAATAATCCTTGGAACAGACGTGGAGGTCGCAGTAGCTTAACAAGACGGTTTCAATGCCCCTTGGAAGAGACATGCAGGTCTCAGTAGCTTAACAAAGCGTTTTAAATTCCCCTTGAAAGAGACGTGCAGGTCGCAGTAGCTTAAGAAGACGGTTTAAATGCCCCTTAGAAAAGTGGTGGAGGTTACAGTAGATTAAGAAGACGGTTTAAATGCCCCTTGGAGGAGACGTGCAAGTCGCAGTAGCTTAACAAGACTGTTGAAATGCCCCTTAGAAGAGACGTGCAGGTGGCAGAAGCTAAACAAGACAGTTTAAATGCCCCTTGGAAGAGACGTGCAAGTCGCAGTACCTTAACAAGATGGTTTAAATGCCCCTTGGAAGAGCGGTGGAGGTCGCAGTAGCTTAAGAAGACAGCTTAAATGCCCCTTGGAAGAGATGTGCAGGTTGCAGTAGCTTAAAAAGAGGGTTTAAATGCCCCTTGGAAGAGACGTGCAGGTCAAGGTAGCTTAATAAGACGGTTTAAATGCCCCTTAGAATAGGCTTGCAGGTCGCAGTAGCTTACCAAGACGATTTAAATGCCCCTTGGAAGAGACGTGCAGGTCGCAGTAACTTAACAAGACAGTTTAAATTTCCCTTGGAAGAGCGGTGGAGGTCGCAGTAGCTTAACAAGACAGTTTAAATGCCACTTGGAAGAAACATGCAGGTCGCAGTAGCTTAACAAGACGGTTTAAATGCCCCTTGGAAGAGACGTGCAGGTCGCAGTAGCTTAACAAGACGGTTTAAATGCCCCTTGGAAGAGACGAGCAGGTCGCAGTAGCTTAACAAGACGGTTTAAATGCCCCTCGGAAGAGACGTGCAGGTCGCAGTAGCTTAACAAGACGGTTTAAATCCCCCTTGGAAGAGACGTGCATGTCGCAGTAGTTAACAAGAGTGTTTAAATGCCCCTTGGAAGAGACGTGCAGGTCGCAGTAGCTTAACAAGACAGTTTAAATGCCCCTTGGAAAAGTGGTGGTTACAGTATCTTAAAAAGACAGTTTAAATGCCCCTTGGAAGAGACGTGCAGGTCGCAGA